>NC_140594.1:1063394006-1065794006 GCF_964204655.1 Triturus cristatus | reverse complement strand
CAGCTTTTTCTTTGAGGACGCATTTATGTTCAAATAGAGCTCATTGCAGTAATCGAGTCTGGAGGAGACTAAAGCAATGGTCACCGCATGACGCTATTCAACTGGAATAAAAGGAAATACCTTCCTAAGAGTCCTAATTGCGTGAAAGCAGGTACTCATGATGCGATTGACCAGTGATTCAAAGTTCAGGGAAGTGTCAAAGATTACCCCTAGGTTTTTGTCTGGCTTTAACAGGAGTGGGTAAAGGGCCACATTCCTCATGCCACCAACTGCACGACCAAATGTGTTCTTGTGCACCAAAAACTAGCACATCGAGGCAGATGTTTGAAATGGGACGAGTCTTTTGTAATGAACTTTCTGGGACGTTGAGTGGTCACCATATGTCCTCAACTTTTCACGACTCACTGGATCAGCATCAAATGGAGCGTCAGTCTTGCGTTTACGTTTTTGTTTGACTAGGACTTTTCTCCTTCTCTGAAAACTGTGTCACTAGCGCATCTGCACTAATCCTCATAGGCCTTCATCTTTTTTTTGCGAGCAGTGTACGTGACGCGAAGCTCATCAGTTTCTGGTACTCGGCTCGTGGTCCATTGTGGTAGCTTTGTCTCAGTGGCTCACCTAAACAGCAAGGTGGCAGGGCTTTCACCTGTTGTTGAATGGGGAGTTGACCGATAGGCACAAAGGGCTGGACACAAAGCTAATTTGAGGTCGAATCCTTATAGCGCAGCCCATAAATTGTTCAACAACTCCATTTGCCTGTGGCCAGAGAGGTGTGCTTTTCTTATTCTTGATGTACAAACAACTCAGAAAATCCTTAAACTCTCTGCTGTTGAAGGACGGACCATTGCCATATTTAAGGATGGAGGGAACACCCCACGGTGCAAAAATATCATATAGCCTCTCGATGACTTTGTCATGTGTGGTCAATGTGAAATCTTCCACTAAGGGAAAACCGGAGTACTCATCAATAACTACCATGAAGTAATGGCCATTTTTTAAAGGTCAAAAGAAGTCAACTGCAATTTTCTGCCATGCTCGTTTAGAAAGGTGAGACATATTTAGAGGATGCTGTGTTGTCTTGGTAGATAAACATTTACACAGGTGACATGTTTTCAGTTCCTTCTCGACTCGTTCGTCCAGGCGAGGAAACCACACTCTAGGTGGCTACGATACCACAATGTCCTTCGTCTACCAATTCAATGATTTGTCTCAAGTTTTCAGGTATGACAATTCTCAAACCTCTTATTATGATACCTTCTTGAGTGACAAAGTTCTTCCTGCACATTTGTGATACTCCACGTCATCTGTGAGAGGTCAAGTATGCTTTCTCCATTATTGTGTTGTAATAATATCTTTGAGTGTGAACATGTCTCTGTCTGTGTTGGTCGCAGCAATGATCTGCTCAATGAATAGAGCTGTAGGGGTGTTAGACTTTACTATGAAATTGATGTATGCTTCAGCCACTTTAGACGATGCACTGTGATGCTGTAACGGCACTCGTGAGAAGTAATCTGCAAGGTTTTGATCCTTCCTCGGCTTTTGCACAATAGTGTAATCATACTCTTGCCTTCTCAACCCCCAATTCTCAATGCAAGGGAGCATCTTGTCTTTTAGATTTCCGAAAATGGTGAGCTACACCTCATGGTCAGTGACAAGGGTGAAATGTCTTCCTTCCAGAAACACATGAAAATGTTCACAAGCCCAGACTACAGCCAGGCTTCCTTTTTCTGGCTGCGAATAGTCATGTTCAGTCTGAGATGGAGTTCAGCTGGCATAGGCCACAATGTGTCTCTGAGCATTTGGATGGCCATTGTGTTGAGCAAGGATCACGCCCAAACCCACCGGGCTTGCGTCTACAACAACCTCAGTATGTAACTTTGTATCAAAGTAGCCATTTCAGTTGGATTTTCGATTGCATGATTGATTTTCTTGATCTTCAATCACATTCATAGGACCATTGGAAGGGAACATTCTCCTTTGTCACCTCGCTTAATGGGGCAATCACCGTGGCAAAATTACGGATGTATCTGGGGCAGTAGCTGTCTGTGCTTAAGAAGGGTTGCAGCATGGTCACATCTAGAGGGGGACAGATGGCGACAAAGCTTATACCTCCTCAGGGTCAGGAGTCATTCCCCTTTCAGAGAAAATATGGCCAAAGAATTTGATTTGATTTTGGTCCTGTGAAACTCATACTTCTCTGCATTTAATTTGAGACCTGCCTCAGTGAGCAAACTGCATATTTGTGTAAGAGCTTTGTCATGTTCCTTTCATGTGGCCCCAAACACTAATATATCATCACTGTAGTTAAAAGCATGTGTGACAGTCGGAATTATTTGGCGAATGACATCCTGAAAGGTTTCTGCAGCTGACAATACACCAAAACATAGTCTTTTGTATCTGAACAAACTAACCTGAGTTGAAAAAGAAGCCATTTACCTACAGTCTCTTCCAGCTCGAGTTGATGGTATCCTTTGTTCTAATCAAGATGAGAGAAGACTTTGGTGCCATTCAGCTATGTAATCATGTCTGCTGTGTGTGGACCTGGATGTCGTTCTCTCTCGATTACTTTGTTGGCTTTGTGCATATCATCACAAATGCGCACTGCACCTCTACTGCCCTTTGTGTCACTACCACTATGGGAAAAACCCATGTGTCGGGCCAGTAGATCGCTCGATGTCAAGCAATATTCATTCTTTCGGCCTTTTCGCGTAGGCTTCTGGTGGCTTTCTGACTGTGCTCCTCTGTAGGGCTTTCACTTTCTTCGAGGGCCTTGTGTGAGCTAGAGCAGCGCTTTGACTCCACATATGCCAACCATAGGTTGCTTCTTGGGGCACACGTGGCACGCACAAGCAGTTTGCTGGACTGTGACAAACTCTCAGGGAGAGCAGCCTTGTTTCTTTGAGTTACGTATACCTTACTCGTCACCAGTTGTAGCATCCACGCCAGCTCTGGAGTACGCAAATGACTGCCACACACAGGGGTCTGTAACACACGTCTTTATTCTTCAGCATGCAACCTTTAACTGAATGCACTATGTCATATACTTTATTGACTACACTCACACACCCAAATACCTCCCAACTGATTACCTAACTTTATAAGGAGTTTGCCTACTTCCACAAGGGTCCTATTGCTCATAATCCATCATTAACTAGATATGTTGTGTCATTGTTTTTGCTCTTCAGCGCTAATACCATTTTGTCCCATAGTGTTATCCCATCTGTCACTTAGAATGCCTCCGTAGCACCGTCAAGGTGTCTTTTTTGGTCTCCGCCCATTTAATCAGTTCTCTTATCCAGTGTCTATTAGTCGAGCATGTGTAGACTTCCAGTTATGGCTATGTGTGGTTTCGGTATTAATATAGCCAAGTCTGCAAACCTTTCTTCTGGCTTTGCTGTTTTTGGATTTTCTTCATAAAGTAAGTATGCTCACCTCGTGCATTTAATTCTTGCTTGTGATCTCTGACACTATGTCCATATGCAGCTGGCTATATCATGACAACATGGGGAAACAAAAGATCCAATTTTAATTTAATCTGCTTTAGATGTACCATCTCGCTGTGATTAACAATTTTGTACTTTGTCTTATTTTACCAGTGTGGATGTGTGTTTTTTAAAAACTTAGGAGAATTGCCGATTGTTTTAAATTAAAGTAATAGGTAAGATGCCTTTTTATCTATATAATACCTACTTCTCTATATAAATACATTACTCCCTGCATATTTGTCAACCTTTTAATTCTCTAAGAACGGTGACATCAGGTGTTAGTGTCAAATTATCAGAGGGACGTCTACAAAGGTGAAACATTTCTTGTAATGGAGCACATTGAAGTTTAGGGGAGGGTGAAATGTTTACAGTGGGCGACACCCTTTTTAATAAAGGTAAATTGAGGGGATTTTCTCTGTGCTCCTTGTGTCCTTAAAAAGGCTATTGATTCTGTTTCTGTCTATTGTACACCAACCCTGCTTGCAACAGCTGGCAAGAGGCCCATAGTTTTGTTTGGCAACATCGGGCCAGTCCTACTGATTACCTTCGAAACATGTTGTTTAATTTTTAACATTATTCGCAAGAGCTCAAAGATACCAACTTGCTGTTGGCTAGAAAGCCATGAATGGCTGAGGGTGTCAAAACCACGTAGGAGCACTTGATGACTAGTGTCTGATCCTCTATTGTTATTGTTATTGTTATTGTTATTATTATTGTTATTATTATAGGGTTTCCCAGCGCTCAGCAACTAGTATTCCATCCCGGTCTGGCAGCAAGTACAGTTCAAAAGTCAGCTCTTAAAGAGCTTTCGGAAGTCCGAAAGATTGACAGGATCTCTTGGAAACCGGCATAGTATTCCACAGCTTAGAGCCCATGTAGGAGAAAAACCGACACACCCTTGACGGGTTTTCCTCACTCTGGGAACTTTTAAGAGATCGGTATTGCATGATTGAAGAAGGCAATTAGGGACCAGATTTGGCGTTGTACTGAGTTTTGTAATGTTTTGTTGTATTTTTTTGTATATAGTGAAACTATGTTTTATGTACCACTACCCACACCTACTCTATTTCAGTCTGGACAAAGTGTGAATACTAGAGAGATCCAATAAAAGAAAAATCACGAAATGCTCGAGTTGTCTATGATTAATTAATGTAATCATTAGATATAATAACTGTATTTTTTCCTGCTTCTCAGTTGTGTTCCATTTTCCAGCGAAGAAGGCGCAGGGGTGGGGAATTCCTATCTCCCGACGCCCGAGACATCTAGATTTCTTACAAGGGCAAGAGGTTTTAATTTCTAACTTGTCCAAAGGACAAGTAGACAGGTTTACGGTAATCTGATACACAGCTGTTTAACCCTCTTGGTCACAGCCAGTTAATAAGGAGCTCTGAGCAGTTTATTGGCAGTGAAAGGGTCAATTCAAAAGCTGGGGCCTGCACTTTAATTTCACCAGAGCAGAACAACATGAGTGAGCTGAGCTCAAATTGCAGCTCCATATAAAACATCCACAGCACTGTCAGGCAAGAGTCATTTTGCTTTCTCCCCGAGGCTTCCAGGCCCTCCTCTGGCCCTTTCCTTTTCTTCGAGCACAAGATGCAGCTCCAGAACACTCACATCACTGAAATGTAAGAGGCTGGGCCTCTTGGCTCATGCTCTGACTTTAACCTTGTGACCCGTGCCTTTTGTTCTGTGCTTCACCCTTCAGCCTCAAATCAGCCCCAAGATCCCTCCTGCCCTCGTCTCCGGGGGCCTACAGTAAAGCCCATGCTTTCTCTTCTCTTGCAGCCCCTGCATAACCCTCCTTTGCACTTTGCCTTTCCTGTGCACCTTATGTTTCACCCAGTGCCTGTACTTGCTAACCCCGCTCCCCTTGGCCTCTCATATCTTACATCAAAGTTCATTAGTTTACCCATGGGGAATTCATGCAATCCTCAGGTGCACCCTAATTTCTCTCCTTGCACTGGGCCTCTCCTCTCACTTTGTGCTTGCACCAGGGGCATCTGAACACGCCACTGTAGCTAACAGCAGCTGTGGAGTTCTTGATGGGCCTCTTCTTTCTGCAGTTCCATACAAAGGTTCATAATTTACTTGAAAGGGTTGATGGATATATACATGGGTGGATATAAGGCTGGATGCGTGAAAGGATGGATGGATGAGTGGATGGATGGATGAGTGCAAGAATGGATGGATGAGTGCAAGGGTGAATGGATGGATGTGGTGAAAGTGAATAGATGTGTGTGGATGGATGAGTGAAAGGGTGAATGGATGGGGTGAAAGTGGATGGATGAGTGAAAGGATGGATGGTTGAATGAAAGGGTGGATTAATGGATGAGAGAGAGAGAGTGAGTGAATGAATGGCTGATGGAATGGGTGGGTGGGTGGATGGCTGGGTGGAAGGATGGATGGCTGGGTGGAAGGATGGATGGTAGGCTGGGTGGAAGGATGGATGGATGGATGGGTGGATGGATGGGTGGATGGATGGGTGGATGGATGGGTGGATGGATGGGTGGATGGATGGGTGGATGGATGGGTGGAAGGATGGGTGGAAGGATGGGTGGATGGATGGATGGGTGGATGGATGGATGGAAGGATGGATGGAAGGATGGATGGAAGGATGGATGGATGGATGGATGGATGGATGGCTGGCTGGGGGGATGGATGGCTGGGTGGAAGGATGGATGGATGGATGGATGGCTGGGTGGAAGGATGGATGGATGGCTGGGTGGAAGGATGGATGGATGGCTGGGTGGAAGGATGGATGGCTGGAAGGATGGATGGATGGCTGGGTGGAAGGATGGATGGCTGGGTGGAAGGATGGATGGCTGGGTGGAAGGATGGATGGCTGGGTGGAAGGGTGGATGGCTGGGTGGAAGGATGGATGGGTGGAAGGATGGATGGGTGGAAGGATGGATGGATGGGTGGATGGATGGATGGATGGATGGATGGTGGATGGATGGATGGGTGGATGGATGGATGGATGGCTGGGTGGATGGATGGCTGGGTGGAAGGATGGCTGGGTGAAAGGATGGCTGGGTGGCTGGGTGGATGGCTGGGTGGATGGATGGATGGCTGGGTGGATGGATGGATGGCTGGGTGGATGGATGGATGGATGGCTGGGCGGAAGGATGTGAAGATTGATGGGTGGAAGGATGTGAAGATTGATGGGTGGAAGGATGTGAAGATTGATGGGTGGAAGGATCTGAAGATTGATGGGTGGAAGGATGAGTGAAACGGTGGATGGATGGATGAGTCAAATGGTGGATGGATGGATGGATGAGTCAAATGGTGGATGGATGGATTTGAGTGAAAGGGTGAATGGATTTGAGTGAAAGGGTGGATGGATTGGAGTGAAAAGACGGAAGAGCAAAAGGATGTATGAATGGGTGGATGAGTGAAAAGGGTGATTGGGATTTTGAAAAGGAGGATGGATGGGGTGAAAGACGGAAGAGCAAAAGGATGAATGATGGGGATGAGTGAAAGGGTGGATCGATTAGAGTGGGATGGAGGAGTGAAAGATGGAAGAGCACAGGATGGCTGGATGGAGGGATGAGTGAAAGTGTGGATGGATATGAGTGAAAAGGTGGATGGAGGGGGTGAAAGTGGATGAATGGATGCGCAAAAGGAGGGATGGATGAGTGGAAGGAGGGATGGATGAGTTTGAATGGTCGATTTGGAGCTGGAAGGATAGGTTTGGCCAGGGGTGTTGTGAACCACTCGCTTTAGCAGCTACAGCGGGGTGGAGCTCTTGATGAGCCTCTTCTGTCTGGAGCTCGGCAGACAAAAGCCCATAATTAACGTGTAAGGATGAATGAGTGAAAGGATGGATGCGAGTGAAAGGGTGGATGAGTGACAGGGATGTTGGATGGACGATGGATGTGTTGATGAAGGAAAGGGTGAAAAGATAGATGGGTTGCAGGGTGGATGGATCAGTAAGCGAAAAGATGGATGAGTGAAAGGGTAAATTGATGGATGAGTGGAAGGATGGATGAGTGAAAGGGTAAATTGATGGATGAGAGGAAGAATGGGTGAGCGAAAAGATGGATGGATGGCTATGTTTGAAAGGATAAATGTGTAGGTCTGCAGAAAAGAGGCAAAATACGGAAATCACTAGTTTTCAAATCCTTCTATACTATGAGCCTGACATAACCAGAGAGGCAATTATCCGAGCTCTTCTATTATGATTGCTGCCATTATTTGACGGTGCACATCAAGGCACCAAAGGGACAAGTGGATTTTGTACAGGACATGTAGATTTATGAAGCTACCTGTCCCATGGACAAGTAGATATTTTACTAAATTCCACACCCCTGAGGCGATTAGACTGGTAAGGCGTCACTAGTGATCTCAAATAGCATGGGGCTGAATTTAGACAATATTCTATGTATATCGCATAGAGCTTTAAAGTGAATTCCCTTGTCAAGGGGCAGCCAATCCGATATCTAGAAAGAGAATGGAAGTGGAGGCATGCTTAGGCGGATAAACTAAGTCTTGCAGCCGTATTCTGTTATACCTGGAGTCACCCAGTTTAAGAATGTGACGTATTCCAATCTGTAAATAATTAGTGCCTGTATTACTGTACTTGGAGCGGAAACTGGGAGGTGCCAAAGGATTTTCTTTAACCATCTCGGAGAACCAAAGCAGGTAGAAGCTACTTCAGTGATTTGATGGTTTATTGAAAGCCTTTCATCAAGCCAAAAACCTCGATTCTTGACTACCCAGACAGGGGTCGGAGAGGTACTGAGAACCTCTGGCCACAAATTAGGACCCTGAAGAGGAGGTTGATTGCCCATCAGTTTGAGGGACGTGTTATTCATCCTGGTGGCCACTTTCAGAAGGCAGATATAAAGGACCATAGGTCATATAGTCACAAATTTTCTTCTTGGCTCAGTGCCATGGAATGGCTTGGACGATGCTCACTGGAGGACACTGTGGCTTTCTACTACCCTCTGTGGGTCTGTACTGTCTTAATGACTCAAGCAATGACTGAATATAATTTAAAAAAAGGGAACACTTTGCAAGTATGGTTGTGAAAATTAATAATTGGCTGTTTTGAACAAGTCTTCCCATTAAAATAAGGTATAATTGTGGTGTCCTGCTTGTGCTAAACTATTGTGAGGGTTGGTGTTTTAGGTTGCTTCCTTTGATCAAGGATTGGCATCTCAAATATCCGGCATGTACACTTTCAGTCACCCTACTTGGCAAGGTGTTGACAAACCTTTGGTGAAATATCTTATCCCAGGTATGGTCATTGACACCCAGAAGGAACAATTGGTAGAAAGTCAGTGGCAGACCCTCCCCGATAAGGAAAGTGATGGTGGAAAAGTTAAAGTGAAAAGCATAGGGCGAAAAAGATACTGGTCTCAAAAGATTAATTCCAAGACTACATCGAAAGTGAGGCGATACATTTAAGAAGGAAACCAACATTTTGCCCCACGAAAATATGCTAGCCCTTCAGTACCCTTAATTATTGAGTAGAATTTCTTATCAGCCTAATAACTCTTTGTTCAGTGTAAGTGACATTGCAGGTGTCGTAAGTGAGACGTTGAACTTATGTTATGTCCTCCAAGCTCTGTCCAAGTTCAGGCACCTTCACACCTTTGTTTCAAAGATTTCATTACAGGCTGCGTTCTCTGCTTATTCAAGTCGGTTCATTAGTAGTGTTGTTGTGGTGGGAATGCCTCTTTTTCATGTATATATTTGGTCCATTATGTTAGTGGTGTTTGGGTAGTGTGGTTGGAGTTCTTCCCCGATTCCGGCACATGTCAAGAATTGGTATGCATTGCTCGACTTAAATTATTTGTCTGAGGTATTTAAGAATGCAGTATCTTGTTAGGGTCCACTGTAACCTCTTAACTAGTTTAACTGGTGCATTGTGTGGTGAATAAAATAAAACTATAGATAGAGAGAGCAGGCCAGAGGGAAACACTGAGGAAACCAGTGCACAAGAGAAGCATTTTCTGATCCTCATGGAGATCCTTGCTGCTAAAACAAACATCTAATGAAGTATATTTAAAGACGGGAACTATAGTGAAAGTAATGTGTATAAACGAGTAAATATAGCATGCCTAGAGACGTTTATTTAGTCTCTTGTATTGAAAACACTTGAAGGTATGTAATCTTTCAACATTAGCTGCAAAGGGATTAACAAAGTACAAGTAGATAAAATACCTGCAGGCAAGGAGGTGTGAAGGTAGAAAAACTTGAATGAGTGCGTATCTCCTGGGTGACCATTATACCATAGAGGGGAAATGTATTGCAGAGTAGGAATGGTTGGGTTTTGAGAGGTGCCTAAAGAAATCGGCAGCCTGGGACATTTCATACGTTGCTTGCCTGGTGTATGGACTTAGATAATTCATGTTTTAGATAGATTTGCAAAGGTCCCTTCTGAAGCGGTGCCCTTAATTTTGCTGTAGAACATGTCTGGTTGGTTCTGGCACAAAAGAGATAATGACGTTGTTGCTTTTATAATTAAACATTAAATGCACGACTAACACTGGAACAATTTACGTTTAATTCCACTGATGTATCTCCGAGAAAATGTATTGAATATCAGGTAGCATCCATACACTGATAAAATAACTATTGGTTAAAATTGCCAACTGGATCAGTGGGGGGGGGGCGGATTGATACAGTACTTTGTGGCTTTTAAAGTTCCAAGTTCAGTAAGAAATAGATCATTAAAGTTGTACATCCATATTAGCGACAGCGATTGTGAGGGTATAATAGCTGTTATACTTGACAATATTTCGATTGCATATTCAAACATTCCTAGTGTCGTAGTAGGGCATTGAACATATGTAAATAGATAAGTGACCTTTACAGATTATTTCTCCATATTGGTCCTAAATTTAGGTAATTGACATCAGAGCATGATCTTTTAGAAGTAGGAATGGTAAGCATGTCTTTAAGGAAGATTGAACATGGGCACCCATGACGGTACATGCCGTGCATGCACACCATTTTTGTGCAGTGATTTGCTATAGCTTTTGCAAGAAAGATCTGGGATGTGTTATTGAGCACAAAGTTCTTTCAAGCTACCAATGATGATGAGGAAAATGTAGCTACCTGTTATGATGACAATTGCTTTCAAGCAAAGAAAGTACTCTGGAAAGCACAAACCGTATGGAAATATGGGAGGGTGGATTTCTTAAATCAGTTGTGTCAAATACACCAACATATTAAGAAGCTGGAGTGTAAAAATAGGAAGTAGTGATTAATATAAGAAATTCTGGAAAATGTATTCCTAACAGTAGTGACTGATGGTTGCTGATAGTACTTTAAGTAGCAAGACACAGTTATTTAATAAAACCCGAGAAAGTCTGGGACGATTTATTTAGAAATTGTAGTTTGGCCTGGCTTTATTGTCCCTAAGTGATCAGGTGTATTGATATCTTCTTCCATCAGCTGGCGAAAGTGATATGGAGGTTGTGTCCTTTGCAAGCTCCTAACCCTGACAGCATTTTGGGAAGCTCTGTGGTGGGGGGTAAGCTTTATGATCCAATTTTGATCACATCTGCTCCACAGGCCAGGTATTCCTGAAATTCGAGTACAATTCGTCCCCTTCTTATAAATGATGTATGTGAAGGTACAGGTTCATACAGTAACTTTCCTTGTTTGATAGTGCTGTTAAGGCACTCGCAAATTCATTGTTTTTAAGTCTGACAGAATGGGTGTATTTTGTAAACCTAGACCCATGTGAGCAACCAAGGTTTAAGGAGGGGGACTAAGCAGATGATCGCTGTTATTGTTAAGCAGTTCACCTAGGACTGTATTGCAAAGGGGCACAGAGACATATATTGATGTTTGGTACATTTCAAGGCATCTTTCGACCCATAGGATCACCTAGCTATGGTGGTAGATTAGGATTTTGGAATATACTCTGGCCTGCTTCACTCGATAGTGCAAATTCACATAAACATTTAGAGTCCTGTCAAGCGCAAACTGGATGGTACACTACCACGCAAGATGAAGGTGGTCATTGGGCTCATGCAGGGCTCTGTGCTGGGCCTTCTTTTATTTTGTTTTTGTTTGAGTGACTTAACATATTAGTCCAAAATACACAGCGTAACAAAAGAAGTAGGAGTACAATTATAAAATACCAACACAGTGAAATAATATGAAGAGGAGAAATACAATTAGAGTTTATGATGCACTCTCTTACTTGAGGAAGAATAGAAAGAATATGTACGGTGTATGCAAGATGGTTTCATTAGGTAACTGTTTTCCTCCTAGTAGCCAGTTTGTGGGTAAGAAAGAGATATAAATGAAAGGGTGAGGTAGGGCTGACAGAAAGCAGAGGAGGGAGCTAGAATATGATGGCATGGAGATATCTGATTAAAAATAAATTATCCTAGTTTATATTTTAAACCAAGATAGATGTATTAGTTGAGAGAGGAGGATAGAATTCTAAAAAAATTGGCAACACAGCAGGAGGAGGCAAGTTTAAGAGTTTCTTAGAGTACCTAGACCACCAAAGATTTTAAGTTTGAGAGAGAGATAATGAGAAGACAGAGTGAAACATTTTATGCAGCTGGCAACCTATTTTGAAGGTGCATCATGGTTCTTGAGTCAGTGTAGAGAGATGAAAATAGGAGTCTTTTCTAAAAATGCTTTTTCAAAATGTATTTCTTTGCATGATTAGTCCAAAATCATTGCAAATTATTCATTAGAAGGAATAAAATACAAGTACAATGAGATTTATAGTGACAGGAGCCCCCAATAATAAAACAGTCCTATCAAATAGCTGAACAGCTAATGTGAATTAAAAAACATAGATATAATATAGCCTAAATTTCACAAGCCATTGAGGACACAATTGGAAATCTAATAAAATTGCTACCAACCCTGGTCAACGTTAATAAAGTGCAAGCACTACTACTGTCAAACTCTGGCTATACTAGCAGCTGCAGTACAAACAGGAACAAGACGTAAACGACGATTAGCTAAGGATTTGCTTATGACCAGGGATGCCTAAACACTAAAACATGTGCAAAGGCCACGGCGCAAAATAGCAGGAATGTACTTGACCTTGTAAGGGAGAATGAAGAATTGCCTCAGAGTCATGTTAAATACAAACATTTTGCTTCGAGGTGCTATTTAAATCAAAGTCTGCAAATACAAGCAAATGATTCAAATGCCAGAGCTAAAAGAAAGCTGGCGACATGACCAACGTCAAAGCAAGGCTGTTCACTGAAGTCCATTGTAGTGCTACTTAAACACGGATTTAAAAAGGGTATATTAATATAGACTTGGAGCCCGCCGTAGCGAGTCCTACCGGCCATTAACAGCCCGCTCCAGCATTAAAGGCCTGAGCCGAAGGGAGCAGGCCTTTAATGACCGGTAGAGCCCGCTACGGAGGGCTCTAAGGCCATTAGAACATTCCGCCCCTAGATGGCAGAATGTTTTAATTAGTAAAAAACAAACGCCGCTCGGAGCCCGAGGGGGTTTTTAATCCCCTCGGGCTATGAGCAGCCTGTGTTCACAGCAACAGCTGTGAACAAAGTCAAAACATTGGAATGTTGCTGCTCTGGGCTTCTACCAGCCATTGAAAGGCCAGAGCACTCCATTGTTTTCAATAAAGCTCCCAACATTCCAATGTTTTAATACTGAACAAACTGCTAGCTACATGAAACCACATCGTTCTGCATCCTGGTAGTGGAGAATAGGAGTGATGTGATTGAGGAGGTTGCTGCAGATGTATTGTGGGGAGTTATATTGTTAAGCCAAGCCATAATATGTCATGATGTAATGGCATTATTGTTTTCATTCAGCTATATTTGTCATTCAATGTTGTCACGGTGTTCCAAGCTTGTGCTGGTCTCACTCGTGGTGTAAGCTGACTTAGCCTGGAGCGACTTGCGAGCAGACACCGATGCTGGCTTCTTTATTGTTTGGAATAAACTCCCTTTCTCAACTTATACCTGCTGTCTGCTGTGATCCCTACCAAAGTACATAACACAAATTGGCTATGAGGGTAGGATTAGTCAAGGCATAGAGCCCAAGGAAGAACTCATTTTGGCATCTGATGAATGTTCCCACCGTGTGAGTGATGAATTTTGCCTTACAGACTGAACCTCTAAGGAAATTGTTGAGGAGTTGAGAAAAAATTGTTTGGCAGGAGAAACAAAAGGTAACATTTGAGATGCCCAAATCACTGATCATAAAGGCTTCAGCTTTGCAACCTTACAAGGATGATGTACCCTCTATAGTGACCGTGGACGCCAGTAGTATAGGTATAGGGGCGGTCCTCAGCCAGATTCTAGGCGGCAAAGAGAATTCGATTGCCTTTGCATCCAGACGCCTTTTGATGGCTGAAAAAGATTACAGCACAGCACCATCGAGAAGGAAGCCTTGGCCTGTGTGTCGGGAGCGCATCATTTCGCTACATACTTGTGGGGCAGAGAATTTGTGGTAGTGACCACAAACCATTGGTGTACTTATGGAATGATAGTTTTTAACAATGCTAATCCTAGACAAAATGAGACCCATTGTGGGGGGGGGGGGAGAGAATTGGAGAGCAGATTTTCTTTCAAGGTGCCCAGCATCAACTCCTAGTGAGATTATGTGCGGAGAAGAAGAAATAGTGATGGGATTGGTGGATGGTTTGACAGTGACAGAGAATGTTATTTCGCGTCAGGACTGGAAGGATCTGGTATGCAACGACCGCTATCAAGTGATGCTTAAATGTTACATTAGTAATGGTTGGCCCAGGAACGGGTTGATCCCCAGTGAAATGAAGCTATATACTTTAAAGTTAAGGACTAGTTAAGTATGGAGGATGAACTGGTTATGAGGTGGTCTATGTCGATCACGCCAAACACATTAAGATGCGGGCTAGTAAAATTGCCTCACAACGGGCCTGTAGGTGCCACAGGTACGAGAAAAAGATTATGCTTATACTACTGTTGGTCAAGCATGGATAATAATGTGGAGGTGATGGTCAGAAGTTGTGGAGAATGTTGTCAACAGACAAGTCTAATTTCACCCGTAATGTACCGTTGTGTCCACTACAGTACCCTGAGGATCCTTGGGAAGTGTTGGGGATGGATTTATTGGCCCCCTAAGTGGATTGAACGAAGGTAAAAGATGTGTCTTGGTAGCAGTGGGTTATCATTCGAAATGGTTCGCATACACATTTTTGAGGGAGCCCGACACAGAAAAGTGTGATGAGTTTTTTTTCAAAGAATTGTTTCATATAGAGAGAATCCCTGCATTTTTGGTCGCTAAAAAGAGGTGCGATTGATTTCTCATCGGATGGTAGACTTTTTGAAGAGATTAGGAGTCAAATACCTGGCCACCGCCTTGTACAGCCCACAAGGTAACGGAATGTTTGAAAGGTGAATAGAAGGTGCAAAGAATCTATACAAATGGCTAATGCTACAGGTTTATTGGTTCAGGATGCGGTTGCTGAGTGGGTTTGATGCTACCACAACACGCAGCATTCCACAACTGATGTTGCTCCATTTGTTTTATTGAAGGGCAGGTATTCTTGCAATGAATTGTCATCCAAATGGGTAGAGGAAGGGCCAGTGTGGATGGAGGAGTCCCAAAGCAGGAGTAAGATGAGATGATATGCTTAAGAAAGTGAAGGAGGTAGAATTTTTTGTGGGGGAACGGGTCAAAGTGAAAAGACCCCGAGGGACAAGAAAGACTTAATTCCAAATATTACTCTGACACTAGAATAGTTCAAGTATCCAGCCATTCTGTGAGAGTTGAGAATGGAAAATGTTGGAATGACCGAGATGTAGCTAAAGTGAATGATGAGGGGGGAAGTCTAGGATGGTGGAAACGTCTTTTCCCATTGATTGGGTCACCCACGAAGGAGGAAGATCATCATTTGATTGTTTAGATAGGACTGAGACAATTTCCCGTGGTTGTGGGTCCTAACTAGGGATTGGAATACCAAGTTCAGGTCAGGACAAAAGTGCTAACGAATACATAATATGAGCAGGATACTCAGGTGCTTCTGCCGAATGCAGCAATTCGACCTAGTAAGCAGACCAGTGAAGTGATTGGGCGGGATTCACGGGTGCAGCTTCCAGGTACAACATTTTCAACCACAATTTCCCCAGAAGAAAGTTCTCATGGAGTTGCTACTCAGGGTTCGCGACTCAGGTTGTGGAAAACCAAAGTATTTGAAGGATTATACTATGTAAATATTTTTGTTTTATTTATTGGTTGCCAGGAGAGGGACATATTTTTGGGGAGTGTTATTGGGGTTCTTATATGTATTGGGTTGTTATGTTTGTGTAAAAGGGGGTGATGTGTTATGGGGAATTATATTGTTAAGCCAAGCCATATTATGGCATGATGTAATGGCATTATTGTTTTCATTCAACTATTATTGTCATTCAGTGTTGTCATGGTTTTCCAAGCTGGTCTCGCTTGTAGTGTTCCAGGCAAGACAGTTGAGCTAACATAGCCTGGAGCGGCTGCAAGCTGACACCAGTGCGGGCTTCTTTATCGTTTGGAACAATATGCCTGCTGTCCGGTGTGATCCCTATCCAATGACATAACATATTGCACAATTAATCTGCTGTCTAGAGAGCAGATGGATTTTAGTCAAGCGAGTGAGAAATGCATTCTCGAAGTCCGGTCTGAAGCGGATCAGTAATTGAATGACAGTCTTGAATTAATGACCTGTCAGGAAAGAATTTAGATCTTGTACCAACCTTAAATGATAATGACTACGTTTGGAAATATTGTTGATATGAGTAGGCAAGTAGAGTCTTGAAAAAATAAAAAATATCAGATTTGTCAAATTTAATGAGAGCTGATGTGGAGTAAAGAGAATGAATCAAGCCAAAATTGTAGATGATTATCAAGGCAGCAGTTTCTGTGCAATACTTTGCCAGGAAAGGTGGTCCTGAGATAGGTTGCTAGTTGGCAATCATGTTAAAGAATTCAGGGATCTAAAGCTTAACTTAACATCTCTTTTCACCAGTACAGAGAAGAAACACAGCTGTATCTCGAGCTTACATCGCCTGAATTTATTTAAAATTTAAAAGGACTGTTCGGCCACATCTAGCCATGGATTGAACAAAACATCCCACATTAAATTAATTAAAAACAGACTTTGTACCTAATAAAAATAAAGCTGCTGCACATATATGATCCAAAATCAATAAAGATTCAAAGATCATTCCTAGAAGAGCCTCATCGACAAAACCCCTGTGTTTTCTACTTCGAGAACATCTCATTTGAAGACTATGTGAAAACCATGGCAAAGTCAGCTAGATTCCGCCTACAAACACAAAACCTGAAACACAAAAAAATGTCTCCCAAAAGTCTGTGCACGGACTGTTTTAGGGTATTACTGACATCTGGATTACTCCACCTATCTTATTCTTTGTTGTGTATCAGTTCGCCTTTTTTTACCCTAGTTATAGCTTGCGTCATTTCAGTTTTGCTGCTTTTGCTGTTGCAGTTTCTTTTCCCCTTATATTTTGGCTTTTTCCACCAAATTTTTAAGCTATCTTTTTCCAGGCTATATTTCTCCTTAATCTGAGGTTATTTCCAGTTTTTCACGTTTCCTTATTTACTGATTATAGTTTTAATTTAAAGAAGTTCTTGCCCTGAAACAATTTAGCCTATCTGCAAAGATGCTTCTTTTACCTTACACTTTTGATTCTGAGGTTTACTATTAAACTAATAGAAATACATTTTTACCAATTTCCCAGAATTGCTTGTTCAAAAATACCCATTTATTAGCTACGTGGGTTCACTAAACAGGTCTGCGTTTATACAAATGGTTGGAATTAACTATAGAAATATTACTGAAAATGGTTTGGGGGAGAAATAAATGACAATTACCAGATGCATGACACTGTATTTAAAGTGTGGTTGAGTGCTCATACTGCCTACAATGTTTCCAACCTGCCATATGCATGTCTACATATATTATGTTTACTTCACAGATAAGCTATGGATGAAAGTGCATCTCCACTGAAGCACTTTGTGCAGGCTAAAAAGGCAATCACAGCGATTTTTGAAGAGTTGTTTCGCTATGTCGCAGAAGGGACGGATTTTGTGCATGGTAGGTATTATCTTAATCTGTCAGAAAATTAGATGGATAATTTATTGGCCTTCAGATCAAGCTATTTTGAGGCTAGCAGTCTGTCCTAGTGTTGGGCACACAAAATATTTGACTTAGCTTTCAAGATTTGGTGCTTATGTTTGAATGTGTTTCAGTTTTTAAAGTACTGCTTACATTTGTTGATTGATTTTAATTGCCACAAAAGGTATGTGTGGCGCTTACTAATGTGTCCTAAATAAAAAATATGTATACATAAATCCATTAAAATACAAATTTGTCACACACTTAGGCTGTGGATTGTACTAAGACTAATTTGGACTTAACACCCTGGGTCTTTTGCAGACCCATGAAATTTTGGGTGCAGTAAAGATAGCACTTATGTAAAAATTGCAGACTTGTTGCTCTGCACATTGAACATGAAAATTCCAATGTAGGAATATCTCTGGGGATGTGGAAAGTGCAGCATGTGAAAGGTCAGTTGGTTTTAAAAATGCATGGCTGATAAGTCAAAAGATCCTTTTAGGCTTAACTAGTTACAGTATGCCAAGGCTAACTGCAGCTCTGTATATCTGAAAGGGCAATACATGTTTCTTAAAAGAAGTTTGTTTAGCTGAAACAAAGCAAATATATACACACAGCGACAGACCCCGCTGTGAACTTATGGTTCATCTGCATCTTCCATGGAAAAAGCATTTTTTGATTTGCTTAAAAGTTTTGTCCCAGTGGACACAATTTCATGAAAGTTAGCAGAACTGTCTATCACATTGTTAGGTGATTCATTGGTCATGCCAGCATCCCAAAGCCACAGGTTACTGATCAACCTGGGCCCTTCTTTCTTTTTGAATACTACGATAATCTACAAATAAATCTGAGAGCCTACATAGCCCAGCTGTCCTATTCACAGCCTGAAGCCATATAGCTGTTTTTAATGGTGCCCACTCCTCTCCCGTCTCTTTGGTCCTGATGAAGACCCCAGCCACAATGCGCAAATTTGGCTGTTCCTTCTAGGGGTCGAAACGTCAACTCTTCTTTATCATTTTGTCAGACATATATGACAGAGAATGTATATCTGCAATTGTGTAATGATTTGACATTTAATGCATCTGGCAGGAAACTGTCGGGATAGTTTGCTATTAATGTACTGATGTGTATATATGCGCACTACTGTCCTTCCTCACAATTCTTCCCATGCACTATCACCTCACCCCTCTGTGCACCTGTTTTTCTAAAAGTATTCATTTAGGATTTGTTGTGTACTTTATAAATTGATTAACTTCAATATTGTGATTAAATAAAATCACATCCATTTTTGGAAAGTCTGTATGGTGGTGCTTAACTTTGTTTAGATACAACCGATTAATTCTTCTTTTTTTTTTTTAAACAATTTTTATTAACAGTAATTTTGCACCTTTCCTTATACAAAGTTCACGTTCACGACATAGGTTGAATTCTTTTCTGTCAAAATCAGCATAAGTGACATCACTGTGGAACAGCCATATGTCATCTGTACACATAACACAGAGAACCTCCTGCAGGCAGCCCCATATGTGGACCCCCTCCCCTCTAATCAAGAAGTGTACCATCTGCATCATTCGCTGAGGTCGGACTCTGATCCCGATGACGGGGGTGTGCATATATGACCCCTGAACGTGTTCCATTTTCCCCATATTATCTGCCATCGCCGGGGGCAACCCCCTATTAGCACATACCACCTTCTCCGCTACCATGGAGCAATATTCCTCTTGGCCAATACTAGCCCTATGGTCACCCAGGTTTGTTCAGCGTGGTTCAGGTCTGTATCATCCCATATATTCAGTAAACACATCCGAGGCTCAGGGGGAACCTCACGCCCGGTCACTCGGGAGACCGTTCCCATAACCTCTCTCCAATATCCGGCAATGACAGGGCAGTTCCAAATCGTATGAAAAAAGGTACCCTGAAGGCCGCATCCCCGTAGGCAAAGCGGATCAACCGCTCCCCCCATTTTATGTAGCGTGGACCTAGTGTAGTATATCCTGTGCAGTATTTTAAGCTGCACCAATTTTAGTTTGGACGAAACCGCCACCTCCCGCGGGGACGCAGTCGCCTCCTGCCATTCGTGCTCATCCATGTCCCCAATATCTACCTCCCATTTCTGTTTAAGAAGTTCTGTGGGGTCTTTTTGATGGTTTATTAATGTACGATATGTCAATGATATAGCCTTCTTGGTCAGATGGTCTGTGAGTAAACGATCCTCGAGTGGGGAGGACTCAGGTGGGGTGGTCCCTCTAGGTATAGCATTCCTCAAGGCATGTTGAATTTGCAGAAATTTGAAACTTTCCGCCCGCTGCAGCTGATATTCTAACTGCAGTTGCTCAAACGGGACCATCTCACCCCGCTTCCAGAGGTTGCCGACCCTGGAGATGCCTATCAGGTCCCACCCCGCAAATTCCTTACTTAAATGCATCATGCCTATCGCGGGAGAAACCCACAGCGGTGTCTGCCGAGTGATCACCCCCTCCCAACCAAGCCTGCGTTGCGCCGTGTGCCAAACATGTAGGGTGTGCTGTGTTGGGCCCGTTAGTGTATTTTTGGGAGATTTATTGTACAAGGCATGAAGTACTCCTGTCACCCCCATCTTATGCCTATCCATGCGCAGAGCCGGGTCGTCCTGTGGCGCATGAAGCCACTGATTGATTACCGTGAGCTGGGAGGCCCAGTAATATAAGCGTATGTTGGGTAGGGCAATTCCCCCGTCGTACCAACTCCTCATCAGTTTGCAGAGAGCGATGCGGTGGGGTCCGCCCTCCCACAGCAGAATGCCCATCTCCGCCTCAACCAATTAAAAGTAGGAGTCTGGGATTGGCATGGGCGTGTTTTGTAGCACATAGAGGAAACGCGGGAGGGCCATCATCTTGAACAGGGCTGCTCTCCCCAGCAACGTCAGCGGAAGAGAGTGCCAGTGTTTGACATCGCTCCGGAGTCTGCGGAGGGGCGGAAGTAGGTTGCGTTCAAAGAATAGGGCTGGGTCAGGCGTGATGTTAATGCCGAGGTATCGGAAACCATCCACCGCCACAGTTAGTGTTACTCCTCTAGGGAGTTGTGGTATGGGTCCGCACAGGACGTAAAGTACTGACTTTGCCCAATTGATCAGATAACCGGGTAATCTACCGTACGATTCACAGATGTCCAACAGACTTCTGATAGACCATTTCGGCCGCGTCAAGTACACCAGAATATCATCTGCATAGAGGGAGACACGGTCGTCCCAGCTCTCAGTCCACTTCAGTCCCGTGATGACCGGATCCTGTCTGATCCACGCCGCCAAGGGTTCCAGCACTAGAGTGAACAGGAGTGGGGAGAGAGGACACCCCTGTCTAGTTCCCCGCCCCAGCGGAAAGTCCTCCGATAGTCGTCCGTTCACTGCCACCTGTGCCAGAGGCGCGCTATATAGCAAACATACCCAAGCACGAAATTTGGGCCCGAAACCAAAACGCGCGAGCACTGCAAAAAGGAAGGGCCACTCCACACGGTCAAACGCCATACTGGCGTCCAGTGACAAAATAACCGCATCCTCCTGAATGTGGGGTCCTCCGTCCAATATGCCATGCAGTCGTCTAATATTCATTGCTGTGTTGCGTCCCGGCATAAAGCCGGATTGGTCAGGGTGTATGAGCGTCTGCAGACAAGGCTGCAGACGGGTCGCTAACACCTTCGCTAGAATTTTCACTTCTGCGTTAAGGAGTGAGATAGGTCTGTAGGAGGTGCAGTCGTGGGGAGGCTTCCCAGGTTTTAATATCGCCACCAGTGTCGCGACTCTCTGGTCGCGGGGGAGTAGGCCCTCCTTTAAGCTGGTTTCGTACATTTTCAGCAGGTGGGGAGCCACCGTGTCTGACTCCTTCTTGTATAACTCTATCGGAACCCCATTCGGCCCCAAGGCTTTCCCAGACTGGAGGCCCCGAATGGCCAGGGCTATCTCTTCTGCGGAGAGGTCAGCCTCTAATGCCTCCGCATCCTCCTCAGGCAATCGCGGAAGACATATGTCTCGCAGAGATGCCAGGTTGTCATCAACAGAGGCTGTTACCACGGGAGTGTACACTTGTTCGTAGTGGGTTGCAAAGGCCCTCACTATTTCGTCAGGATTCGTCACAACCGCACCCGTGGCCAACCGTATCTGCGCTACCCATCTGCTTGCCCTCTCTTTTTTTATCTAGCCACGCTAGTAGTTTGCCCGCCTTGTCTCCCACCTCATAGATTGTGTGTTGCGTTTTCGTAAGACGCACCCGGGCTGCCTCCCATAAGTGGTCCCTGTATGTCTGTTTAGCGAGGTTCAATGCCTGGACTCTCGTGTCGGTGGGCTCTCGTGCGTGCTCCCTTTCTGCCTCTGTCACTGCCTCCTCAAGCTCTAACGTCTGTTGCGCTGCGGTGCGTCTGTGGGCTGTAATGGACGCGATGGCCTGTCCACGCAGCACTACCTTGTAGGCCTCCCAGAGGATAACGGGTGAGGTAACGGACTGCGTGTTGTCCTTGAAGTAATGTTTCGTGGTTTTATGTAGGGTCTTACGTATTTTGGGGGGTTTTAGATAGCCGGGGTGTATCGGGTAGATGCGTCTCCGCCCCACCAGGCCCGAGGAGCATGACAGCAGCATCGGGGAGTGATCTGATATCCCCCTGGGGAGCTGTTTGACCTCTAGTAGTTTCTCAATGCATGCCGGGGACGTAAGGAGGTAGTCGATACGTGAAAGACTGTTATGCGCGCT
Organism: Triturus cristatus; assembly: GCF_964204655.1. Lineage (NCBI taxonomy): Eukaryota > Metazoa > Chordata > Amphibia > Caudata > Salamandridae > Triturus > Triturus cristatus. The sequence goes on along the minus strand of NC_140594.1, from coordinate 1,065,771,747 downwards.
GGAGTGGTGCGTGTATTGACGCTCCGTGGGGTGGTGTATGCGCCAGGTGTCCTGCAATCCAATCCCATCGCATCTATTAAGTCGCGCAAGGGCGATGTAGCCGCGCTTCGCTCCCTCGGGGGGTGCCTGTCCCACGCATCGTCTACTGTAGTGTTGAAATCGCCCCCTAGTATCAGTTCTCCAGGGGGCAGACCTAGCAGAAAACCCCCCAGAGCCGGGAAAGCAAGAGAGTGCAATGCCGGAGGAATATATACTGTGACAAAATTGAAGCTGCGCCCCTCCCACTGCCCGGCCATCGCAGCAAAGCGCCCTTGGTCATCTGTCCACTTCCCTTTCACCACCAGGGGGCAACTTTTCCGGATAAGGATCCCCGCTCCCCTAGAGCCAGCGGTAAACTCTGAATGTGCTATCATTGTGAAACCCCATCTATCGAGTGCCTTAACGGCTGTTCCCACTAAGTGGGTCTCCTGCAGCAGAACCACCGACGGGGCATGCCGTTTAAGGTGTTGCAGTACCAACCCCCGTTTGATTTTATTGCCCAGGCCATTCACATTCCACAACAGCACCGTCAGTGGACCACCCGGGGCCTGGCCACTAGCCGGTTGCAGAACTGTAGTTGTCATCAGAGTGGCTGCTAACCATGTGCAAGTCAACCCCTGTCAGGATCAAATCCCCTAGTGTATCTACCCTGATTTTAATAGTCGTAGACGATGAACGTGTCACACATATGTAAGTTCCCATGACCCACTGAAGGTGACTGACAAACCAAGAAACTAAAAAAGAAAACAGAAAAATCCAACAAGTCCATAACGGAAACCCTCGCCCCCAACTACCCCCCTCCCTGATTTCCTGCCAGACGGATCCCGAATTACCCGCCACCCCAACATAGCAGAGTGCTTCAATCCCTTCAACAGTACTTGCGTGTAGAGGGAAGGAAGTCCGAGAGCCGGCACCGCTCCCCCAGCCTCCACACTGTCCCGTAACCAGGCAAACTGTGCACCTTCCGATTTTCTTTGTTACTTGTAGGCACTGGAAGCATCTCTCGCAAGGAAGGAGCCCCCCAGTGAACAGTCTCCGCGCCACTCATTTGTCCCTTCCTGCAGTGGGTGCATCCCCTCCTCTCCATGTCGCCGGTCCCGCGGCAGGCGCCCACAGTTCAGTCATCCGGGTCAGGACCCCCGGGGCCCGGCTCCGTCCCCTCCTGCCGACACGGCTGGGAATTCCCGTGCAGTTCTGTGTCTTGTCGCTGCCGCCTCTTCGATCTGTCGGTACCACTCATAGGCCGCCAGCCCTCGAGCCAGTCGTGGGCCTCCTCTGGCGTTTCAAAGAACCATGTCTTGCCCTGCGCTACCACTCTCAATTTAGCCGGAAACAGCATTGAATATGAAAGTTCCTTGCGGCGAAGTTCTTTTTTCACCTCTATAAAACTTCTGCGCCGTTTGGCCACCGCCGCTGTATAGTCCGGGAAAAAGGAGATCAAGGAGTTCTGTATGCGCAAGGGCGGCGCCACCCGCGCTGCCTGCAATATAGCGCCGCGGTCTCTAAAATTGAAGATCCGGGCTACAATTGGCCTAGGGGGCGCTCCAGGCCGGGGCCTACCTCCAGGCACTCTGTGCGCCCGCTCCACTGAGAAGAGGGTGGATAGTCCACGGGGCTGAAGCTTGGATTGTATGAGGTCCTCAACATAGAGGTCCATGGCGGGGCCCCCCTCGCTCTCGGGAACCCCGGTAATTCGGACGTTGTTCCGTCTGGAGCGCCCCTCCTGATCGTCCAGTTTTGACATCAGAAACCTGTTGTCCGCCTCCAGACGATCGACTCTTTGAAGCAGGGAGGCAGTGAGGGATTTTGTCCTCTTTTCCACTTCCTTCACTCTGTCGGTCATTTTTGAAAAATCTGCACACAGGAGGGAAACATCAGCGGAGATCGACCCCACCGTGGTCTGCACATTCGTAAGGGCCGCCATAATATCCTCCAAGGTCACTTTGGTCGCTGCTCCGGAGTCTACGGCCCCTCCCGACAGTTCTCCGCGTTCCGGTGGGCCCCTCGGGTCCTTGGCGAATGCGTATTTGTCGAGTTTAGCCTGCGCAGCTGTCCGTTGGCCCTTGCCCCCCATCTCCCCCAGCCCGCCCAGTCCGGACAGGTAATCTCCGCCGCCTGCCGCCTGACCTGACGCCAAGCGCGGCCTGTCGGTTTTCCCTGCCTGACGGGCAACAGCCGGGCGAAGGGGTACGGCGACACCGTCGTCTTTCACTCGCCTCGGCAGGCAGAGCAGAGCGGTCTCCCAGCACCACCGCAAGGGGGGGCCGCAGGCGGTGCAGCGTATAGAGGGCCTGCCAGCCCACTCTGTCCGCGGGCCCACGCTGGTCAACGGTCGCCGGCGCCGGGCCTCCCAAGCCTCCTCAATCCGGCGGGTCTGTCAGCAGGACCCCCCCCCCCCGGTCCCATCAGCAGCTATAGCCCACGAGGGCCCCCCCAGCGTCTATCCACAAGGGCGTCCAGGGCATGTAAACGGCGTGCCACAGTCCCGAGGGGCCACAGCGCTATCAAGGCTGCAGATGAGCCCCCCCCTCCAGAGCACGCTCTGCCCCGCACACTCCCGGGGGAACTCACTGTGTGGTCCGGTCCCAGCACGCGTCCGCCGCGAGGCCGGCAAGGGCCGAAATCGACGCAGGGCTCCTCCACCGCACCTCAGTCGTCCTCCACGATCAGGCGTGAGCAGCCGATGCCACAATGTTGGGTCGCGCACTCGCCTTCACCGCTCCGCTCCCGCCGTCACTCGCAGGGGACCAGGGGGGGCTCGCGGCGCGTCCCCGCCGCGGGGCCGCACCACCAACGGCCAGGTCTATCTCCAACTTGAGGTCCCGGCTGCAGGCTCGCAGCCAGGCCGCCACCTGTTCTTCGGCGCCAGCAGCGTTTCCAGGCACCGGGCGGCCGCTGGATCGGATCAATCGATGCCTCTCACCCTCCGATATGGTCACAGGTCAGTGGGGCCGGATAAATGCACGGATAGTTGGTCGGATCGTCTGGGGAACGTTACCGCTCCCGGAGCTTCGCTAGTTCGCGGCCATCGCTGGTGCCGCCAGCAACCGATTAATTCTTGCATTGATTTATCTGTTTTAATTGTTCTCTCCTGGGACATTTTCTCGTTGTACCCCTGTTCACCCAGCCCCAGTGGCTATTGGGTTGCCCCATTGCTACATAACTCAGTCTATCACATTAGTCAGATAGGTTTCAGCATGGCAAGTTTTGTAAAGATATGTCCATTGGGAAAAAAAGACAAATGGGGTGGGGAGGAGTCAAAAAGTGTATTACCTCTCATTTTAGATTCTGCTGCAAATATTGCCAAAAGATGGATCAAAAACGCTGAACTTGCCTCTAATGCTGGAGTTTATTCAGGGAGCATACTTTATTTAAAAAATTTGGTGTAAATCCATCAAGTCGTCTTTGAGATATTTGTGTTTAAAAAAAGCGGTACCAGGCTGGATTTAAAGGGTCAAATACATATTAGTTAATCATTCCTGTGAATCACATTTTTGAAATGTTGTATGCAATATGATTGGCAGGATTACGGCTGAATTTTAGTTTTTATTTTGGCCATCCTGAAACTCTGATTTCAGATCTGACTTGAGAGTTTAACACCGTGAGGAAAAAATAACTTTCCTCATCCATGGGGGTGGGTAGGAGTAGGGGGGGCAGCAGCAACCCCAGAGGTTACCGACTCCACGGTAGGGTTGTGAGGCGTGGCTAGATGCATGGAAAATATCAGGCACCCCTGTGGAAAAAAAAACTCCTGTTTTGGCTTGCAGCACGAGTCGAAGCCAACTTGAGAGCTTGCCCATGGCCAATTCAAACACTGGGTCTTCAACCACTGTTTTGTCCCTGACTGTAGTCAAAGCTGACACACCGGTTTCTTATACTGATAAAAAAAAAAAAAAAGCAAAGCTAAGTCCTAAAATGAGGACCTGCAATTCAGACCCTGTGCGCAACCCTCACTGCCAAAATGGCCTACAGCTGTGTGTAGCTGGGGTTCAATATTAATGACACCATATCACAGCCTATGAAATCTCCTATAAAAAAACTTTAAAAACTGACATGATTCTGGGTCAAATGCGTAAAACTGCTGATATCCGCCAGTTACAGCTTTGAACACACACAACATAACTCCCATATTTGCCAATGGTACAAACACACAAAAACGGTTAACAAGAGAACACAGGGCCGGCTTTAGTGCTGGTGGCGCCCAGTGCGACAATTGTTGTTGGCGTCCCCCAATGACCACCTCTGCCATGGATTCCCTCACTACCACCCTTTAACAGTACCCCGCCAGTCTCCAGAACCACTCTCTCTCTCAGATGCATTTAATTAGTTGTATAGCCACACTGATACCAGTGTAGGGCATCACACGCACACTACACAGACTATCAGTGTATAGGAGATGTTACATAAGACAAAGGACTACAAGGTGCAGGAGTCACATGTCATCTATACTAGCAGGCAGGATAGTTTAATAGCGCTTGGTCTGGAGAAGCACAAACTCAGAATTTAAAACGTAACGCCCTAATCAGGGGTTCTTTTTAATAATCACAATTGATTTATATCCAAATTAGTCCTTTCTCCAACATTATAATAATGAAAGACAGGGGGAAAATCTGCAGGTTGCATGCAGCCCTTTGATGACAGTTAATAAATAGCTCACTGTTCTATGTTAGGATGTTAACTTATTAACTGCAAATAATAAAAGGATCTCCAAGACAAAAGAAATGACCCACTGTTCTATTTAAATGATATGCACTTTGTGATCCGCTGTTACAGGTTCTTTGCAGTAGGCATACCAACTCATGCACTACTCTACCAGGACTCAAAGCTTCCACTAGACAAACCTCCGATCTTTCCGTAGGAAGAAAATTAATCACGGAGTTACCTTGACATTTTTATTGAGGGCTGAACATTGCTAGAGGCCAGGAACGCTGGCAGAAGGTGCTTTTAAAACTATGAAATACTTGCAAACACGACGCCCCCACCTTAAGTCGGCGCCCGGTGCGGTCGCACCGCACTAGAGACCATCATGATGAATAATGGTGTGAGTAAAGTAATGGTTTTCATAACCATAACTGGCGAATTTGAGGGGTTTTACGTGTTTGAGCTAGAACCATAACACAGTTTTAACAGTTTTTGCCTGTGAAAATGTGTGCATGTCTTATCTAGAATTCAGTTTTTCAACATATTAAGCCATTCTTCCTTTTTATTTTTGTTCAACAACTAATAGCAACATTTAAGAATGTGGAATTAGAACACATAGTGTCAGAGGATGAGCTGTCTGAAATTCAAACGTATAAGAACAAATTGGCCGGCATCGGCGAGATCCTCTCTCGAAGGCATATGAAAGTGGCAGTTTTTGGAAGGTAAGCAGAAACAACAGCAAATGGTCAATAGGGGATGCAAAACCACATAAACTTTGTTTCACAATTTATAAATTACGTTTTTTACTTGGTTTGTTTCTCTCATAGGTCAAACGTGGGTCCTATGAATTAGAAAATATAATTATAAAGGCAGATATATAGCACATAGCAAGTTCCTATGAGGGAGTGGGGAGTTGGAGGTATTTGACAGAATTGCATTAAAATGAGAATGGTGTTCCGAAAAGTGTTTTTATTGAGAAGTGATGTAACGCTGGTGAGAGGGTTCTTGCCAGTAGGAAAAACTAGGGGATATCTTAATCTACTAAACGCATGAAGGGATTGTTAGACCTGTCAGCCCTTTGGGTGGTCCCTCCTCATCATTATTTATTTTGTCCCACCTTTGCCTCAAACCCTGTTTGAATTTTTCCTTTTTGGGAACCACCAGACTTTTTCGTGTTGCTGCAGATTCAGGGAGCCATTTTAGCTACCCCTGAAACTTCTGTCTGGAGGCCTGAAGCACAAAATGGTGGCCACCTGTGACATCACCAGCATCCACTGGAACCTACCAGCACCTTCCAGAACATTCCAGAACCCTGTGACAGTTGGAGGCGGTTTAGAATGTTGGGAAGCTAAGACAGAGAGTTGGCAGTTGGAGCTGGCAGTTGGCACCTGACTGGTGAAGAGTGAGCAGCACAAACTTGAAGGAGGAAGGAGTGAAGCAGCAGGGGTGGAAACTTGTGCCTGGAGTGGGGTCCATAAACCCACCCTTGATACTAGTCCCTACTGACGGAGCCCAGCCTAGAGCCCTGTGTGGGAAGAAGTCAGAAAAACCATCCTAAGGACCTGGACAGCAGGAACAGGCCTTAGAAACAAGAGAACAGCAAGATCCTGACCTGGAAGCTGGTTTCCCTGAAGTCCGACGTCGAGTAGCCTAAGACCTGGAGCCCGAGGTGGAGAAGCGGCGCTGACTGGAAAAGCAGACGTCGTACCCGGAGCCGCCAGAGGTCGAGAGAGGGCGCCGTCAGAGGTCGTGAGGAATACCAGAGGTCGAGGAGGAAGTCACCCGAGGTCGAGTGAGCGGCGTCATCGGAGGAGTGAAGTCCGCCCTCCGGAGTCGTCGGAGGCCGAGGTGAAGGGTAACGGAGGTCGGGAGTGAGGATCGCACTCCGGAGTCGCCGGAACCTGTGAGAATCGTGCCGGAGGTCGGGAGTGGAGGTCGCACTCCGGAGTCGCCGGAAACCTGTGAGGAGCACCGGAGGTCGGGAGTGAGGATCGCACTCCGGAGCCGCCGGAAGTCGACATCGAGGCAAGGCCGGCCGACGTCATCGAAGCCGAGGTCGCCATCGGACCGGAGCCGCCCGAAGTCGACATCGAGTAAAGACTGCCCGACGCCATCGAATCGGAGGTCGAGATCGAACCGAGGCCGCTGACATCGAGACCGGAGCCGCCTGCCGGCGTCGTCAAAGAACTGACATTGTGCCGAGGCCGCCGACATCGAGCTGGAACCGCCTCACGGCATCGACCCGACTCCAGCGGCGTCGGAGCATCAGAAAAAGGGCAGTAAGTGGAGTAGAGGGCGCCTAAGGCCCTGTGGAGACCTGAGAGACTGCTCTAAGGGGCTAGGGAGGTGCTGGAACCAACCTGACTGTGCCAGGGGTGAACTGGGACTAATCTAGAGAAGTTGTGTGGAGAGAGAGAGCCAGGTCTCTGGTATTTTCCCCCTTTATCTACCTCAGTTTAGGCCTCAGCCTTGACCAAGCCAGGGAGTAGACACCCCCAAGCCTTCCACATCCCCACAAGCTGTGCCTGGGCCAAATCAGCCCTTAGGAATCAAAAGTGATCTGATTCCATGAGTGTCACTGTCAGCTTTTAAGTATTTATTAGGGGCATTGTATTTATTGTATTTAACCTATTTATTGTTCCACTGTATTTATTGGTCCACAGTATTTATTGATGCACAATATTTATTGGTTACAGTATTTATTGCCTCAGAATATTTAATTGCCTGTCTGTATTGCACTTTTATTTATGCCTTCAGTATTTATGATCACCCCTATTTATTGAATCATTAAGCCAGTATTTATTTGTCCTGCACTTTCTAAAAAGTTTGTATATTGTGATTGTTATTTATTTTCTCCAATCAGCAACTAAGAGAAAAAGCAGATAAAGAAAGTTATTTTCCTAATTTTTACGGTGTAGAGTCGTTTTTGGAACGGATGCACGCATGGTTATTGTTTGGGTATGTTGTATGCTTAGCACGGAGCCTGATTCCTGACCACTCGAGCCAAGCTACCACAGTGTGTCCGGAAGACCACCACCACCCCTTCTAGTGTGGGAGTGGTTTTCCAACATAAATTGGTGTTCAGTGGTGGGATAGAGCTGTGCCTACGCATACTCAACAATAACTGTGGGTAGTCCATAGGCCTACACCGGGAGTTTTCTCAAGAGCGGCCTTCCTAATTGTGGGTTTTTGTTTTTTCCAAATTTACTCTGGTGGTGGGAGGAGGTATTATTAAAGGTACCCCCCTGCATAGTTACTGCACAAAACCTGTCCTCTAACCTGAGTGGGCAAGATGGAGTTTGTACTAGAAAATCTAGAAACGTACACTGTGGCCCAACTCAGGGAGTTTTGCCAGCGGGAGGGGGTGTACTGTCCCCCAGGAGCAAAGAAGGGTGCACTCCAAACCAGCTTAAGGGCTTGGGGGGAGGCACGCCGAGAAAGCAAGGCTGAGGAGGAAGACAGGGATGGAGAGCCTGACCCCGAGGGGGCTGAGATGTACCAACCTGAGGTGGGGAACCTGTCAGCAGGGCCCAGAACCATTTCTAGGAAGGGCAGCAGTGCCTCTAGCGGTGGCTTGTCTGAAGTGGAGCTAACGGACCGGAGGGAGAAAAGACAGCTCACATGGGACTTAGCAAGGCTGGAGAAGGAGAAGGAGGAGCAGAGGATGGCCCATGAATTACGACTGAAAGAAATAGATCTTCAGATCTTGAGAATCGGGGCACAACCTGTTCCTAATGGTGGCAGCCAAACCCAAGAGATCACCAGGGAACCTAAACCATACCTGCCAAAGGACATAGTAGCTAGCTATGGAGTGGGCGACGATATCGCCAAGTGGCTAGCGGCCTATGAGGTCTCGTTGAGGGCCCATGGGGTTCCAGAGAAGTACTGGGAGGGGGATTGTACAAGTACATGCCTCCAGCTGGTAGGGATGCTTTATTGGCCCTCGAAGAGGATGAGCAGACCCACTACCCCACCATGAAACTGGCGCTCATAAGGAAGTTTGGACTAACACCCGAAAAGTACAGACAGAAGTTCAGGGGTAGTCACAAACTGGGCACACAGAATTGGGTGGACTTCCTGGACTATGCAAAGAAGGCACTGGAAGGTTGGATTCAGGGCAGTGAAGTGAGGAACTACGAGGGGTTGTTTGACCTAGTACTGAAGGAACACCTGCTCGAGAAATGTTTCCCTGAACTGCGACAACACCTGGTGGATAGCAAGCTGACCAGTCCCCGGAAGCTTGCTGAGGAGGCGGACATTTGGGCTAGTACCCGGGTGTCCACAAGGGGGACTGGAGGGGATACTCAAAAGGCCGGACAGGGCGCCCCCCAGAAGAAAGAGGGAGGGGAAAAGAAAAAGGAGTTCTCCAAAGGCCCCCAAAATAACTTCCAAGGGAAGGGAACAGGATTCACCCCTAAGGCTAACCCGCCCAGAAACCCTAATCCTGGCCAGAGTCAGCAGCCAAGGGTTGTCCATTGCTACGAGTGCGGTGGCGTTGGACACTATAAAGGAGACCCGAAGTGCTTGAAACGACCACCCCCTCCCACTGGAGGAAAGACCCCCGGAGTAGCTAGTGTAGTGCTCGGGGAGGAGATGCCCTTAACTAAGGGAAGGGAGTGGGCGGGTGTCACTTTAGTGTCCCTGGGAGAACGGGAGATGGTTCCTAAGATCCAGGTGCCCGCAAATACCGCAAAGTATGGGCAGTGGGTCACCATCAACGGCCAAAGAGGGGAGGCTCTGAGAGACACAGGAGCCAGTATGACTATGGTGCGTAGCCAACTGGTGTCTCCAGAGCAGGTAATTCCCGATGTACTCCACCCAGCCGCGATGGCTGACGGCAGAACAGGCCACTATCCAGTGGCCGAGGTTCCCTTTGAATGGGGGGGGGTTGCAGGTTCACTTCGAGTTGCCGTAAGCCCTGCCGTGCCAGTCGATTGTCTGCTGGGGAATGACATGGAGCACAACGCTTGGAAGGAGGTGGAATACCGGACTCACACCGAGATGCTGGGTACACCTGACTGGGCCTGTGTTAGCACAAGGTCCACGACTACCCGAAGAGGGAGTTCATTTCGGCTGGAGCCTGGAACAAAGGCCCAGCCAGCTGCCAGTCAAGGGAAGAACCGAGGACAGGAGGAGCCTGCCTCGGCGTCCCCACCCCGTAGGACGGATAGGCCACCGGAGGTGGTGGACCAGGAGTCTGCGGTGGGGGACGTTACCAACCTGGAGGACCTACCCATCCCGGCCGAGTGGCACGTGGAGGGAGGCCCGTCCAGGGAGGAATTCTGCCAGGGCCAGAGGGAGTGCCCTACCCTTGAGGGGCTGAGGCGACAGGCCGAAGCCCAGGCAGCAGGGAATGTTGAAGGGAACTACAGTGTTTACTGGGAGGATGGCCTCCTCTACAGTGAACCCAAGGCACCCCTACACGGATCGTCACGAGCCTTGGTAGTTCCTCAACGTTATCGAGCCTTCCTTCTGGAGTTGGCTCACGAGATACCATTGGCAGGACACCTGGGGCAAGACAAGACCTTCGCCCGTCTTGTCCCACACTTTTATTGGCCTCAGATGAAAGTGTCGTCCGATACCTACTGCCGGACATGTGTGTCTTGCCAAGCCAGTGGGAAAACAGGGGTGAAGCTGAAAGCTCCCCTGGAACCACTTCCTGTCGTTAGCACCCCCTTTGAAAGGGTGGGCATCGACATTGTGGGTCCATTAGATCCGCCAACTACAGCTGGTCACAGGTTTATCCTGGTTTTGGTGGATCATGCCACACGGTACCCAGAGGCAATACCTCTGAGGACCATAACAGCACCTGTTGTGGCAAGGGCCCTGATGGGAATCTTTACCCGAGTGGGTTTTCCCAAGGAAGTTGTGTCCGACAGGGGGACTAACTTCATGTCAGCATATATGCGGGCAATGTGGAAGGAGTGTGGAGTGACATACCGGTTCACCACTCCTTACCACCCCCAGACCAATGGTCTGGTGGAGAGGTTTAACAAAACCTTGAAGGGCATGATCAGAAGTCTGCCTGAAAGCCTGCGGAGGAAATGGGACGTCCTCCTACCCTGTTTACTTTTTTCCTACAGGGAAGTGCCACAGAAGGGAGTGGGCTTCAGCCCCTTCGAGCTTCTGTATGGGCACCCTGTACGTGGACCTCTCAACCTGGTGAGAGACGGATGGGAAAGAACTCCCAGAAAGCTTCCCCAGGATGTGGTGAGCTACATGCTGGCCTTCCGGAGCCAAATGGCTAAGTTGTGGAAGCAAGCTTCTGACAACTTGGAAGCCAGCCAAGCAGTAATGAAGGCGTGGTATGACCACAATGCTCACCCGGTGGAGTTGGAGCCTGGCCAGAAAGTGTGGGTGATCGAACCGGGAGAGCTTAGTGCCCTCCAGGATCGCTGGTCAGGACCCTTTGAGGTGTTGGAGAAGAAGGGTAAGGCTACCTACTTGGTGGACCTGAAGACCCCTCGTCAGCCCCTGCGGGTGCTGCATGCCAACCGCCTCAAACCCCACCATGAGAGGCCCGAAGTCATCTTGATGATGGTGACTGACGGAGGAGAGGACGTGGAAAGCGAGCCTCTCCCTGATCTGTTTGCGTCTCAAGAGAAGGATGGGTCGGTGGAGGGAGTGATTCTCTCCCCATCTCTAACTCCTGAACAGCAGGAGGACTGTCGCCAGGTCCTGGGGCAGTACTCCTCGTTGTTCTCCCTTGTCCCGGGTAGGACTCACCTGTGCGTCCATGACGTGGACACAGGAGACAGCCCACCTGTGAAGTCCAAGATCTACCGGATGTCAGACAAGGTGAAGGCCAGCATTCATAGTGAAGTCACTAAGATGCTGGAGCTAGGAGTGATTGAACCTTCTAGCAGCCCCTGGTCTAGTCCGGTGGTGTTAGTACCAAAAGCTGCACCACCGGGTGCCCAACCAGAACTGAGGTTCTGTGTGGACTATCGGGGACTGAATTCAGTGACCAAAACTGATGCTCATCCGATCCCTAGGGCGGATGAATTGATTGACCGGCTGGGAGCTGCCCAATATCTAAGTACCTTTGACCTTACTTCAGGGTACTGGCAGATCTCTTTGACTGATGGAGCAAGGGAAAGGTCAGCCTTTTCCACGCCCAATGGCCACTACCAGTTCTGTGTGATGCCCTTTGGGCTCAAGAACGCACCTGCCACGTTTCAGCGCCTGGTAAACCAGATCCTCACCGGAATGGAGAGTTTCTCTGCTGCTTATCTGGATGACATAGCCGTCTTCAGTAACAGCTGGGAGGATCACTTGCGTCACCTGCAAGCTGTTCTCCAGGCCCTGAGACAAGCTGGATTGACGATCAAGGCCAGCAAGTGCCAGATCGGGCAGGGGTCGGTAGTGTACCTTGGACACTTGGTGGGTAGGGGAGCGGTGCAACCCCTCCAGGCGAAGATCGAGGCCATCATGGCCTGGGAACCCCCCAAGACACAGACTGAGGTCCGAGCATTTTTGGGCCTCACGGGATACTACCGCCGCTTCGTGAAGGGGTACGGTACCATCGTACCCCCCCCTCACGGAGCTCACGTCCAAGAAACAACCTCGACGGGTAGTCTGGACGGAGGCTTGTCAGCAAGCCTTTGAGAGATTGAAGAAAGCCATGTGCGAGGCCCCGGTCTTAAGGGCCCCAGACTTTTCCAAGGAGTTCATTGTCCAGACAGATGCATCAGAACATGGCATTGGGGCAGTGTTATCGCAACTCAACGAAGAGGGTCTGGATCAACCCGTGGTCTTCCTATCCCGGAGACTACTTCCCAGGGAACAGAAGTGGAGTGCAATAGAGCGTGAAGCCTTTGCAGTGGTATGGGCTCTGAAGAAGTTGCGACCATACCTGTTTGGCTCGCACTTCCTGGTTCAGACCGACCACAGACCCCTTCGTTGGCTGATGCAAATGAAGGGGGAGAATCCCAAGTTGTTGAGGTGGTCTATCTCCCTACAGGGAATGGACTTTCAGGTGGAACATCGGCCTGGAGTGGACCACGCCAATGCAGACGGTCTCTCAAGGTATTTCCGCCTTAGTGATGAGAACTCCCAAGGGGTTGGGTAGCTCTCCCCACTTTCAGCTGGGGGGGACGCGTGTTAGACCTGTCAGCCCTTTGGGTGGTCCCTCCTCATCATTATTTATTTTGTCCCACCTTTGCCTCAAACCCTGTTTGAATTTTTCCTTTTTGGGAACCACCAGACTTTTTCGTGTTGCTGCAGATTCAGGGAGCCATTTTAGCTACCCCTGAAACTTCTGTCTGGAGGCCTGAAGCACAAAATGGTGGCCACCTGTGACATCACCAGCATCCACTGGAACCTACCAGCACCTTCCAGAACATTCCAGAACCCTGTGACAGTTGGAGGCGGTTTAGAATGTTGGGAAGCTAAGACAGAGAGTTGGCAGTTGGAGCTGGCAGTTGGCACCTGACTGGTGAAGAGTGAGCAGCACAAACTTGAAGGAGGAAGGAGTGAAGCAGCAGGGGTGGAAACTTGTGCCTGGAGTGGGGTCCATAAACCCACCCTTGATACTAGTCCCTACTGACGGAGCCCAGCCTAGAGCCCTGTGTGGGAAGAAGTCAGAAAAACCATCCTAAGGACCTGGACAGCAGGAACAGGCCTTAGAAACAAGAGAACAGCAAGATCCTGACCTGGAAGCTGGTTTCCCTGAAGTCCGACGTCGAGTAGCCTAAGACGTGGAGAAGCGGCGCTGACTGGAAAAGCAGACGTCGTACCCGGAGCCGCCAGAGGTCGAGAGAGGGCGCCGTCAGAGGTCGTGAGGAATACCAGAGGTCGAGGAGGAAGTCACCCGAGGTCGAGTGAGCGGCGTCATCGGAGGAGTGAAGTCCGCCCTCCGGAGTCGTCGGAGGCCGAGGTGAAGGGTAACGGAGGTCGGGAGTGAGGATCGCACTCCGGAGTCGCCGGAACCTGTGAGAATCGTGCCGGAGGTCGGGAGTGGAGGTCGCACTCCGGAGTCGCCGGAAACCTGTGAGGAGCACCGGAGGTCGGGAGTGAGGATCGCACTCCGGAGCCGCCGGAAGTCGACATCGAGGCAAGGCCGGCCGACGTCATCGAAGCCGAGGTCGCCATCGGACCGGAGCCGCCCGAAGTCGACATCGAGTAAAGACTGCCCGACGCCATCGAATCGGAGGTCGAGATCGAACCGAGGCCGCTGACATCGAGACCGGAGCCGCCTGCCGGCGTCGTCAAAGAACTGACATTGTGCCGAGGCCGCCGACATCGAGCTGGAACCGCCTCACGGCATCGACCCGACTCCAGCGGCGTCGGAGCATCAGAAAAAGGGCAGTAAGTGGAGTAGAGGGCGCCTAAGGCCCTGTGGAGACCTGAGAGACTGCTCTAAGGGGCTAGGGAGGTGCTGGAACCAACCTGACTGTGCCAGGGGTGAACTGGGACTAATCTAGAGAAGTTGTGTGGAGAGAGAGAGCCAGGTCTCTGGTATTTTCCCCCTTTATCTACCTCAGTTTAGGCCTCAGCCTTGACCAAGCCAGGGAGTAGACACCCCCAAGCCTTCCACATCCCCACAAGCTGTGCCTGGGCCAAATCAGCCCTTAGGAATCAAAAGTGATCTGATTCCATGAGTGTCACTGTCAGCTTTTAAGTATTTATTAGGGGCATTGTATTTATTGTATTTAACCTATTTATTGTTCCACTGTATTTATTGGTCCACAGTATTTATTGATGCACAATATTTATTGGTTACAGTATTTATTGCCTCAGAATATTTAATTGCCTGTCTGTATTGCACTTTTATTTATGCCTTCAGTATTTATGATCACCCCTATTTATTGAATCATTAAGCCAGTATTTATTTGTCCTGCACTTTCTAAAAAGTTTGTATATTGTGATTGTTATTTATTTTCTCCAATCAGCAACTAAGAGAAAAAGCAGATAAAGAAAGTTATTTTCCTAATTTTTACGGTGTAGAGTCGTTTTTGGAACGGATGCACGCATGGTTATTGTTTGGGTATGTTGTATGCTTAGCACGGAGCCTGATTCCTGACCACTCGAGCCAAGCTACCACAGTGTGTCCGGAAGACCACCACCACCCCTTCTAGTGTGGGAGTGGTTTTCCAACATAAATTGGTGTTCAGTGGTGGGATAGAGCTGTGCCTACGCATACTCAACAATAACTGTGGGTAGTCCATAGGCCTACACCGGGAGTTTTCTCAAGAGCGGCCTTCCTAATTGTGGGTTTTTGTTTTTTCCAAATTTACTCTGGTGGTGGGAGGAGGTATTATTAAAGGTACCCCCCTGCATAGTTACTGCACAAAACCTGTCCTCTAACCTGAGTGGGCAAGATGGAGTTTGTACTAGAAAATCTAGAAACGTACACTGTGGCCCAACTCAGGGAGTTTTGCCAGCGGGAGGGGGTGTACTGTCCCCCAGGAGCAAAGAAGGGTGCACTCCAAACCAGCTTAAGGGCTTGGGGGGAGGCACGCCGAGAAAGCAAGGCTGAGGAGGAAGACAGGGATGGAGAGCCTGACCCCGAGGGGGCTGAGATGTACCAACCTGAGGTGGGGAACCTGTCAGCAGGGCCCAGAACCATTTCTAGGAAGGGCAGCAGTGCCTCTAGCGGTGGCTTGTCTGAAGTGGAGCTAACGGACCGGAGGGAGAAAAGACAGCTCACATGGGACTTAGCAAGGCTGGAGAAGGAGAAGGAGGAGCAGAGGATGGCCCATGAATTACGACTGAAAGAAATAGATCTTCAGATCTTGAGAATCGGGGCACAACCTGTTCCTAATGGTGGCAGCCAAACCCAAGAGATCACCAGGGAACCTAAACCATACCTGCCAAAGGACATAGTAGCTAGCTATGGAGTGGGCGACGATATCGCCAAGTGGCTAGCGGCCTATGAGGTCTCGTTGAGGGCCCATGGGGTTCCAGAGAAGTACTGGGAGGGGGATTGTACAAGTACATGCCTCCAGCTGGTAGGGATGCTTTATTGGCCCTCGAAGAGGATGAGCAGACCCACTACCCCACCATGAAACTGGCGCTCATAAGGAAGTTTGGACTAACACCCGAAAAGTACAGACAGAAGTTCAGGGGTAGTCACAAACTGGGCACACAGAATTGGGTGGACTTCCTGGACTATGCAAAGAAGGCACTGGAAGGTTGGATTCAGGGCAGTGAAGTGAGGAACTACGAGGGGTTGTTTGACCTAGTACTGAAGGAACACCTGCTCGAGAAATGTTTCCCTGAACTGCGACAACACCTGGTGGATAGCAAGCTGACCAGTCCCCGGAAGCTTGCTGAGGAGGCGGACATTTGGGCTAGTACCCGGGTGTCCACAAGGGGGACTGGAGGGGATACTCAAAAGGCCGGACAGGGCGCCCCCCAGAAGAAAGAGGGAGGGGAAAAGAAAAAGGAGTTCTCCAAAGGCCCCCAAAATAACTTCCAAGGGAAGGGAACAGGATTCACCCCTAAGGCTAACCCGCCCAGAAACCCTAATCCTGGCCAGAGTCAGCAGCCAAGGGTTGTCCATTGCTACGAGTGCGGTGGCGTTGGACACTATAAAGGAGACCCGAAGTGCTTGAAACGACCACCCCCTCCCACTGGAGGAAAGACCCCCGGAGTAGCTAGTGTAGTGCTCGGGGAGGAGATGCCCTTAACTAAGGGAAGGGAGTGGGCGGGTGTCACTTTAGTGTCCCTGGGAGAACGGGAGATGGTTCCTAAGATCCAGGTGCCCGCAAATACCGCAAAGTATGGGCAGTGGGTCACCATCAACGGCCAAAGAGGGGAGGCTCTGAGAGACACAGGAGCCAGTATGACTATGGTGCGTAGCCAACTGGTGTCTCCAGAGCAGGTAATTCCCGATGTACTCCACCCAGCCGCGATGGCTGACGGCAGAACAGGCCACTATCCAGTGGCCGAGGTTCCCTTTGAATGGGGGGGGGGGTTGCAGGTTCACTTCGAGTTGCCGTAAGCCCTGCCGTGCCAGTCGATTGTCTGCTGGGGAATGACATGGAGCACAACGCTTGGAAGGAGGTGGAATACCGGACTCACACCGAGATGCTGGGTACACCTGACTGGGCCTGTGTTAGCACAAGGTCCACGACTACCCGAAGAGGGAGTTCATTTCGGCTGGAGCCTGGAACAAAGGCCCAGCCAGCTGCCAGTCAAGGGAAGAACCGAGGACAGGAGGAGCCTGCCTCGGCGTCCCCACCCCGTAGGACGGATAGGCCACCGGAGGTGGTGGACCAGGAGTCTGCGGTGGGGGACGTTACCAACCTGGAGGACCTACCCATCCCGGCCGAGTGGCACGTGGAGGGAGGCCCGTCCAGGGAGGAATTCTGCCAGGGCCAGAGGGAGTGCCCTACCCTTGAGGGGCTGAGGCGACAGGCCGAAGCCCAGGCAGCAGGGAACGTTGAAGGGAACTACAGTGTTTACTGGGAGGATGGCCTCCTCTACAGTGAACCCAAGGCACCCCTACACGGATCGTCACGAGCCTTGGTAGTTCCTCAACGTTATCGAGCCTTCCTTCTGGAGTTGGCTCACGAGATACCATTGGCAGGACACCTGGGGCAAGACAAGACCTTCGCCCGTCTTGTCCCACACTTTTATTGGCCTCAGATGAAAGTGTCATCCGATACCTACTGCCGGACATGTGTGTCTTGCCAAGCCAGTGGGAAAACAGGGGTGAAGCTGAAAGCTCCCCTGGAACCACTTCCTGTCGTTAGCACCCCCTTTGAAAGGGTGGGCATCGACATTGTGGGTCCATTAGATCCACCAACTACAGCTGGTCACAGGTTTATCCTGGTTTTGGTGGATCATGCCACACGGTACCCAGAGGCAATACCTCTGAGGACCATAACAGCACCTGTTGTGGCAAGGGCCCTGATGGGAATCTTTACCCGAGTGGGTTTTCCCAAGGAAGTTGTGTCCGACAGGGGGACTAACTTCATGTCAGCATATATGCGGGCAATGTGGAAGGAGTGTGGAGTGACATACCGGTTCACCACTCCTTACCACCCCCAGACCAATGGTCTGGTGGAGAGGTTTAACAAAACCTTGAAGGGCATGATCAGAAGTCTGCCTGAAAGCCTGCGGAGGAAATGGGACGTCCTCCTACCCTGTTTACTTTTTTCCTACAGGGAAGTGCCACAGAAGGGAGTGGGCTTCAGCCCCTTCGAGCTTCTGTATGGGCACCCTGTACGTGGACCTCTCAACCTGGTGAGAGACGGATGGGAAAGAACTCCCAGAAAGCTTCCCCAGGATGTGGTGAGCTACATGCTGGCCTTCCGGAGCCAAATGGCTAAGTTGTGGAAGCAAGCTTCTGACAACTTGGAAGCCAGCCAAGCAGTAATGAAGGCGTGGTATGACCACAATGCTCACCCGGTGGAGTTGGAGCCTGGCCAGAAAGTGTGGGTGATCGAACCGGGAGAGCTTAGTGCCCTCCAGGATCGCTGGTCAGGACCCTTTGAGGTGTTGGAGAAGAAGGGTAAGGCTACCTACTTGGTGGACCTGAAGACCCCTCGTCAGCCCCTGCGGGTGCTGCATGCCAACCGCCTCAAACCCCACCATGAGAGGCCCGAAGTCATCTTGATGATGGTGACTGACGGAGGAGAGGACGTGGAAAGCGAGCCTCTCCCTGATCTGTTTGCGTCTCAAGAGAAGGATGGGTCGGTGGAGGGAGTGATTCTCTCCCCATCTCTAACTCCTGAACAGCAGGAGGACTGTCGCCAGGTCCTGGGGCAGTACTCCTCGTTGTTCTCCCTTGTCCCGGGTAGGACTCACCTGTGCGTCCATGACGTGGACACAGGAGACAGCCCACCTGTGAAGTCCAAGATCTACCGGATGTCAGACAAGGTGAAGGCCAGCATTCATAGTGAAGTCACTAAGATGCTGGAGCTAGGAGTGATTGAACCTTCTAGCAGCCCCTGGTCTAGTCCGGTGGTGTTAGTACCAAAAGCTGCACCACCGGGTGCCCAACCAGAACTGAGGTTCTGTGTGGACTATCGGGGACTGAATTCAGTGACCAAAACTGATGCTCATCCGATCCCTAGGGCAGATGAATTGATTGACCGGCTGGGAGCTGCCCAATATCTAAGTACCTTTGACCTTACTTCAGGGTACTGGCAGATCTCTTTGACTGATGGAGCAAGGGAAAGGTCAGCCTTTTCCACGCCCAATGGCCACTACCAGTTCTGTGTGATGCCCTTTGGGCTCAAGAACGCACCTGCCACGTTTCAGCGCCTGGTAAACCAGATCCTCACCGGAATGGAGAGTTTCTCTGCTGCTTATCTGGATGACATAGCCGTCTTCAGTAACAGCTGGGAGGATCACTTGCGTCACCTGCAAGCTGTTCTCCAGGCCCTGAGACAAGCTGGATTGACGATCAAGGCCAGCAAGTGCCAGATCGGGCAGGGGTCGGTAGTGTACCTTGGACACTTGGTGGGTAGGGGAGCGGTGCAACCCCTCCAGGCGAAGATCGAGGCCATCATGGCCTGGGAACCCCCCAAGACACAGACTGAGGTCCGAGCATTTTTGGGCCTCACGGGATACTACCGCCGCTTCGTGAAGGGGTACGGTACCATCGTACCCCCCCTCACGGAGCTCACGTCCAAGAAACAACCTCGACGGGTAGTCTGGACGGAGGCTTGTCAGCAAGCCTTTGAGAGATTGAAGAAAGCCATGTGCGAGGCCCCGGTCTTAAGGGCCCCAGACTTTTCCAAGGAGTTCATTGTCCAGACAGATGCATCAGAACATGGCATTGGGGCAGTGTTATCGCAACTCAACGAAGAGGGTCTGGATCAACCCGTGGTCTTCCTATCCCGGAGACTACTTCCCAGGGAACAGAAGTGGAGTGCAATAGAGCGTGAAGCCTTTGCAGTGGTATGGGCTCTGAAGAAGTTGCGACCATACCTGTTTGGCTCGCACTTCCTGGTTCAGACCGACCACAGACCCCTTCGTTGGCTGATGCAAATGAAGGGGGAGAATCCCAAGTTGTTGAGGTGGTCTATCTCCCTACAGGGAATGGACTTTCAGGTGGAACATCGGCCTGGAGTGGACCACGCCAATGCAGACGGTCTCTCAAGGTATTTCCGCCTTAGTGATGAGAACTCCCAAGGGGTTGGGTAGCTCTCCCCACTTTCAGCTGGGGGGGACGCGTGTTAGACCTGTCAGCCCTTTGGGTGGTCCCTCCTCATCATTATTTATTTTGTCCCACCTTTGCCTCAAACCCTGTTTGAATTTTTCCTTTTTGGGAACCACCAGACTTTTTCGTGTTGCTGCAGATTCAGGGAGCCATTTTAGCTACCCCTGAAACTTCTGTCTGGAGGCCTGAAGCACAAAATGGTGGCCACCTGTGACATCACCAGCATCCACTGGAACCTACCAGCACCTTCCAGAACATTCCAGAACCCTGTGACAGTTGGAGGCGGTTTAGAATGTTGGGAAGCTAAGACAGAGAGTTGGCAGTTGGAGCTGGCAGTTGGCACCTGACTGGTGAAGAGTGAGCAGCACAAACTTGAAGGAGGAAGGAGTGAAGCAGCAGGGGTGGAAACTTGTGCCTGGAGTGGGGTCCATAAACCCACCCTTGATACTAGTCCCTACTGACGGAGCCCAGCCTAGAGCCCTGTGTGGGAAGAAGTCAGAAAAACCATCCTAAGGACCTGGACAGCAGGAACAGGCCTTAGAAACAAGAGAACAGCAAGATCCTGACCTGGAAGCTGGTTTCCCTGAAGTCCGACGTCGAGTAGCCTAAGACGTGGAGAAGCGGCGCTGACTGGAAAAGCAGACGTCGTACCCGGAGCCGCCAGAGGTCGAGAGAGGGCGCCGTCAGAGGTCGTGAGGAATACCAGAGGTCGAGGAGGAAGTCACCCGAGGTCGAGTGAGCGGCGTCATCGGAGGAGTGAAGTCCGCCCTCCGGAGTCGTCGGAGGCCGAGGTGAAGGGTAACGGAGGTCGGGAGTGAGGATCGCACTCCGGAGTCGCCGGAACCTGTGAGAATCGTGCCGGAGGTCGGGAGTGGAGGTCGCACTCCGGAGTCGCCGGAAACCTGTGAGGAGCACCGGAGGTCGGGAGTGAGGATCGCACTCCGGAGCCGCCGGAAGTCGACATCGAGGCAAGGCCGGCCGACGTCATCGAAGCCGAGGTCGCCATCGGACCGGAGCCGCCCGAAGTCGACATCGAGTAAAGACTGCCCGACGCCATCGAATCGGAGGTCGAGATCGAACCGAGGCCGCTGACATCGAGACCGGAGCCGCCTGCCGGCGTCGTCAAAGAACTGACATTGTGCCGAGGCCGCCGACATCGAGCTGGAACCGCCTCACGGCATCGACCCGACTCCAGCGGCGTCGGAGCATCAGAAAAAGGGCAGTAAGTGGAGTAGAGGGCGCCTAAGGCCCTGTGGAGACCTGAGAGACTGCTCTAAGGGGCTAGGGAGGTGCTGGAACCAACCTGACTGTGCCAGGGGTGAACTGGGACTAATCTAGAGAAGTTGTGTGGAGAGAGAGAGCCAGGTCTCTGGTATTTTCCCCCTTTATCTACCTCAGTTTAGGCCTCAGCCTTGACCAAGCCAGGGAGTAGACACCCCCAAGCCTTCCACATCCCCACAAGCTGTGCCTGGGCCAAATCAGCCCTTAGGAATCAAAAGTGATCTGATTCCATGAGTGTCACTGTCAGCTTTTAAGTATTTATTAGGGGCATTGTATTTATTGTATTTAACCTATTTATTGTTCCACTGTATTTATTGGTCCACAGTATTTATTGATGCACAATATTTATTGGTTACAGTATTTATTGCCTCAGAATATTTAATTGCCTGTCTGTATTGCACTTTTATTTATGCCTTCAGTATTTATGATCACCCCTATTTATTGAATCATTAAGCCAGTATTTATTTGTCCTGCACTTTCTAAAAAGTTTGTATATTGTGATTGTTATTTATTTTCTCCAATCAGCAACTAAGAGAAAAAGCAGATAAAGAAAGTTATTTTCCTAATTTTTACGGTGTAGAGTCGTTTTTGGAACGGATGCACGCATGGTTATTGTTTGGGTATGTTGTATGCTTAGCACGGAGCCTGATTCCTGACCACTCGAGCCAAGCTACCACAGTGTGTCCGGAAGACCACCACCACCCCTTCTAGTGTGGGAGTGGTTTTCCAACAGGGATGAATGAAAGAAAGGCGCATCAGTCATGACTCTAAGAGGCGAAAGGTGCAGATAGGAGAGAAGTAGTTGCCAAATAGAGAGCGCTAGTGATGACCTAGCGAAAGAGAGCGTAGTGTGTATTCAAACATCAAACTATACACACGCGTGCACACCACTCATGGACCTATAGCAGCAGCATAATGGGCACCTACTCATTAGCTGAAAGTAGCAGTTGATGTACTGTATGCCATTTCAGAGTGACACGCCCGATTTTTTGCCCTTCATCCTCATTCATACATGTACTAGCAGAGAATGTGGTTTCACTCAAAGTACCATCTGGTGCTGTGCTGCACCTGTGAGAAATATCCCAGGCGGTTCCTTTTCTACGCCACCTTTGACTACACCTACATCGGCAGCATATGACCTTCTAAACCTGGCATTGGTAGTTGATGCAGGCCAAAGATGCCGCCTTCCGAACTCCCCAGCCCTCGTCATGCCTACATCAAAGTGTCATGTGCTCAATTCAATGCACTCCACTGCACATTTGCAGCAGTAAATACTTTTTCAATTTTCAGCCCCTCCCCACCAATTCAAATAGGTTTGGAACGTGGTTCCACTTTAGGCAGAAGCTTGTAATAAATACATTCAACTGTTCTGATGAAATTCAAGGACTGAGATCCTTCTACTTTGTTTTACGTTCTCTGGATCGCACCCCTCTCACTGGAACTTGTTGCCTACAGATATTCTAACCACTAAATCCTACTTCTCCTTCAGATCTCAACTAAAACCCCTCCTGTTCGAACTTTACTTCAGTAACACCTGCTCTTACAAGATTATCTGATGCCCCCTTTTGAAAACCGCATGAAATATGATTTTGCTTCACTTTACCCTATCCTCTGCTGTCCTCTAAATCTTGACTCATTCTCACCATTTTACCCCTCCCTTTCTTACTCAGTCTCCATATGCATAGTATGGCTACATTGGGGAAAGTGGTCATTAGTTCACTATACTGTACAAAAGTGTGTAAATAATGAAGCGATTTTTTTAACTTGTCTTATACTTTTATGATGTTTTTTACACCGAATAAAGTTTATCCAAACAGTCTCTTTGAACCTTTCAATACCCCACCTTCTGTACCTACCCTTATTTACCCAAATTCCTCTCTTCTCTCCTGACTCAGTACCACAGGGGAAACATCTTTTCATCTATTGAAACTTGGCCTGTTCCATGCAAGACTTTGTCGCCTTTATTGTTTAACTTGTAAAGTGCACCTGCAACTTGGGCAACTGTGCTCTATAGAAATATTCTAAATAATGAAATTAATACTCTTATTGTTAATTGCATGTGAGTAGCACTAATTGCATCTCAAGCTCTTTTGCATCTTCAATCTTGGAACATTCTGAAGAGGTAAGTTTAACTTTAAACAAGTAGCTGTAGGTCTTCTATACTATTCAATCTCAATACGGTAGTTTTAATGACTCATCAGTCTTTTTAACCTTAATTAATTTTGGATTTGTATTCTGGTAATTAGCTCTTTACTAATGAAAATCTCGACATGGCTACTTAAATGTTTAAGACAAAATGTTTTTGTACCTCCAAACAATATTCTGTAGCGTGTGGACTTTCAGGAGGAGGTGCAGCCATACCTAAAATATTCTTTCTAGGTTCGATGAGACTCTGCCTGCTTTGTGACCTGTGTGTGGCTGCCTGTAATCTGTGGCTCATCTGTTTCATCGGTGTCTAGTTAACATTCCTTCTGTGTAGTTGCTGCTGTGATGTGACTTGGAAATTCGTTCATACTCTTTGCAGCAGTTTTAGCTGAGCTATTGTTAGTAGTTGGTGCCCCCAAATTTGTGAGGGGAAGGGCATTAGTAAACTGCTGTTTATTTTCGGGGTCACTTTATGGGTTCTCTTCCCCTGCCTTCTGTATCTTAGGGAAGAGATGGCCCTACCCGCTTCTAACCGGTTATGATTGATGATGATGTGTTGCAGAAGAATGTCTTAACTTCTCACTTCACCATTGGGGATACATTTAGTAAATTTGTAGCTAACCGGCCTATATTGTTGTTCAGGTGATGACTTTCATGGTGTCTCTTGAGGGAGGGATTCTGGGCCTTCCTAGCCTCTAACATTAATGCAGCAGTGCTTTAGTTTCCTTGCAGGGGCCTCCGCCTTTTCATTTATTATTAAGAATAAAAGTATTGTGTTTTTTAAGGTTTGCTTGGGAAGTCTATTGTTTTAATATGAGCTTAAAAGGGACTTACATCCCGCCTCCTCTCTTTCCTGGCTTCTCATTGGTTCCTGTGAGTGCCACTTACCTTTCCTCCATGTCTATTGGCTGTAGCTTTTAGCGTGTGGTTACAGCTTTTGCTGTTTGTAGCCAGTGCTACTGAAAGCACCGCAGATCAGCTTCTTCTGCATATCACACATGCTTACACTTTGCCTTGCCACGGGTGATGCAGGGCTTTTGTTTTCTCAGTTTACAATTTCAGTGTGTGCAGTAATGGGGCCACCCTGTGTCTATGGGCATATATTAATTTGGCAAGTCTGACACGGGTCCATTTGCCAATGCTTGTTAAGAAATCCACTCAACCCTGAAATACGTTCCAAAGTGTTCTGATAATGATGAGGTTACACATGATGAAAATGAAGATAATGGGTAAATAATGTTTACTTCTTCCTATTTTCACAATTCCAGACGTGCCGAAGTAGTAAACCACATATTGCTCAGCTTCGTAAACAGTTGTAACAGTTTATAGTTAGTAGAGTAAGCACGGGCTATAGCATCTGCTTACAGCAGTTGCCAGTTTGTGCGACCAGGCCGAGGAGTCATAAGCACTTGAAAAACCATTTTGAAACCAGTATGTACATTTAAATGCATCTCTTCAGCGTATTTGGCACATCACTGAAAAATGATGCGGTTTAGCATTTGCAGTTTCACATGAAGCCTGATCTAGAAGGGGTAATAAATAAGTTGTTACTTGGCGCCTTTCTGTTATTGTTGGCGGTAGGGATATGCCTTATGGTAGGGTAATGAGTGGGCTAAGCTCTTACTGCGGAGCTCTCTCTCTCTCTCTCTCTCTCTCTCTCTCACACACACTCTCGATTTTCATGGTTCTTATCAAGGTTGTTTTGCAAATAATCCATTCACGTCATACTGAAACATCACTTGAAATATTATTAGCTTAGAAATCTAAAATGACAGCACTTAATATTGATGAATATTCCGTTTTCATTATCTGCAGAACAAGCAGTGGCAAAAGTACTGTTATCAACTCGATGCTATGGGATAAAGTGCTTCCGAGTGGGATTGGTCACACAACAAACTGCTTCTTGAGCGTGGAAGGAACAGATGGCGACAAGGCCTACCTGATGACCGAAGGATCAGACGAGAAACAAAGTGTCAAAGTAACGTTTTTTGCTTTTAATCCACTTTCTGTTTTGTTCACCTTCTTCGTCATGCAAGATGAACGACCTAGCTCTCCTACTTTGTTACCAGCTGCCTTTCTAGCCAACAGTCTTTGTCCCGCTTGTTATAAAGTTTTAGAGTTGTGTTCAGTTGTGGTAAATCGCGTTTTTTAAAAATTCTTATTGGTTTTTACACAAAAATCTTTGTAAAATCATATTTCATTTCTTATTGCCGCTTCATCTCGGCAATATTCATTGGCAGATAGTAGCCATTATTTAGAGGCTCTGCTGAGAAGCTAGGGCTGTGGAAGCAGCAGCTGCCCTGAAGCCCCCTCCCAAACTTGGGAAGCCGGCCCAAGCAGGACTAAGTATTCCAGTATGAGTAATGGTAGCCATAAATTGGGGAAGGCTTGACCAGCACCCCATAGTTGGAGGATTGCTGGTGTGCTTTTCTGAAGGACTGTTTCTCAGGTTTTCCTTGGTCCTACCTTAAAATCAAGGAGAGGGGGCTCTGAAATTCAAAGGGATGGAGCGGCCGGTAACTTATCAAGTTAAAAGAAATGTTCCCTTTGGATGGGATCTAAGTTCAACACATCACACTCCAATCAAGCTTATATTCCACACATATCGTACTCCTCAATGATTAAGTCAAATTATTAGTATATTTTATTCAGTAAATAAATCTTTTTTATACAAATTCATATGACACACAAGTTTAAAAAAAACACATAAATTCATATGTATTAACCATAGAATGTAAAAACACACAGCTAAAAAGGAGAATGTAAAGAAACAATCCGCTATGTCTTTTGCGTGTTAATTCGGCTATGTACATAGACAGCATAGAGCATGGATCTAAGTTCCCTATCTGTAGCTTGATGCTGACTCTTCCAAATTTTTCTTTTAAAAAGAAAGGGGGAACCCATAATAACCCTTTGGCATCTGGGTACTTAATCAAGTTTAAAGAAAAAACGAACGCCTAGGGATTAATGATATTTCTACGTTCTGGTGACGAGAAAAATTAATTATCTCCTCCCTTGAGTTATTTTATCCTCAATGTGAACTATGTTATCATTATTTTTAGTAGTCATACATAGTAAATCCGACCCAACAATGAGTATATCTTTCCTTAGATCTGTGTCTAAGTATATTTATTGTTTTGTATTTCAGCATCAATATATAAAGATTAATCTTTCAGACATATATACAAAAACATTTATAATATTTACAATCTTTACTTACAAGAAATCAGAAATCAATGAACATATACATCTATGAGACCCTATATTTCAATTAGGATGCTTATAGGATTAATCTACTCAAGCATTCCTTTCTAATGAAGATCAAACCTACTCGAGAACTTTTGAGATCTTTTTTTCATTATGATCTCTACTTTCATAAAAGTACTCTGTTAAAGTGAATCCAAAATAATCAATAATTCAACTGAATGTCTTCCAAATCGTTGTCGACGCGTTTCAGCCAAAAAACTCTTAAGGCTTCATCAGGACTAGGGCACATGTATATATAATTTCTTCAAATTTCACCTATAGATACAAATTCAATATTTCTGTATTACTAATTTTATATGTACAATATAATACAAACGTATATCATTATTTACACTATATATACACATCGGAGCATAAGACCGGGTCATATGACCCCAACATTGCAAACAAAGATACATTCCAAGAGAATCACTGAAGTGGCGGGCCAAACATACCAAAATTAAGTGATATAAACATAAACCTAATAGTGCACTAACACCACTGTGTACCGGTTCTATCTGTTACTAAAAGTGATAGAGGTATATTGTACATATGCTCGAATCAATATGTATATGCATATCAGGCCTCTCTATCAACTAAATGGAGTATGGCCTTAAGATGTATAATATCTCTTACCAAGGCGGGTATTATGGAGCATACAGCTATTTCATTTAGTCCCGTAGGGTCCCAGATCATCAATTCCATTAACTGGGAATGCTATGGTCATCTAAATATCCAATACACGGGAACTTACTAAAGCAATCCTGACCACGATACTTCAATATTCAAAACTTACTAGTAGAAGTCGTTCTGTCGAGGTATCTTGTAAAGTATTCGTGAATTATTTCTCCAAATCTCCATCCAATGTTTTTTTTAACTGCAAAACAACTCATAACATTTCTTTATCAGACATTTTTTATCAGAAATTTTCAGAAACCTGTATTTGCGAGGTAACACCGAACAACTCACATACTTAATGCCTTTTAATCATTAAATTTGTTCTAATGCAGTAAAGACCATATTTCATCTGTCATTCAGTCCCAAAACTGTAGTGTGGTATTTTTCAATTAATCTAGCTTCCAATCGATTCAATCATTCTCTTGGAATGTATCTTTGTTTGCAATGTTGGGGTCATATGACCCGGTCTTATGCTCCGATGTGTATATATAGTGTAAATAATGATATATGTTTGTATTATATTGTACATATAAAATTAGTAATACAGAAATATTGAATTTGTATCTATAGGTGAAATTTGAAGAAATTATATATACATGTGCCCTAGTCCTGATGAAGCCTTAAGAGTTTTTTGGCTGAAATGCGTCGACAACGATTTGGAAGACATTCAGTTGAATTATTGATTATTTTGGATTCACTTTAACAGAGTACTTTTATGAAAGTAGAGATCATAATGAAAAAAAGATCTCAAAAGTTCTCGAGTAGGTTTGATCTTCATTAGAAAGGAATGCTTGAGTAGATTAATCCTATAAGCATCCTAATTGAAATATAGGGTCTCATAGATGTATATGTTCATTGATTTCTGATTTCTTGTAAGTAAAGATTGTAAATATTATAAATGTTTTTGTATATATGTCTGAAAGATTAATCTCTTTATATATTGATGCTGAAATACAAAACAATAAATATACTTAGACACAGATCTAAGGAAAGATATACTCATTGTTGGGTCGGATTTACTATGTATGACTACTAAAAATAATGATAACATAGTTCACATTGAGGATAAAATAACTCAAGGGAGGAGATAATTAATTTTTCTCGTCACCAGAACGTAGAAATATCATTAATCCCTAGGCGTTAGTTTTTTCTTTAAACTTGACTCTTCCAAATTTAACACCACTTATATTGTGGGCGTCAACACGTTTCGGTGGCACATTCGCAATAGGACCACCTTCTTCAGGAAATCATGGTAAGCGCTTTTATTCTCCCACAGGTGGCCATGATGATGGCTATATTTTGACAATTAAAGGAAGTTAACCAGCGCATTAAAGAGAAAATGGCCTCCGTTAAAGGGGTCCGAGAGGAATGTAAATCTTCCTTGCCAGAAAATGAAAGCAACATAAGCTTCATGCCTCCTTGGAATCCGAGGCTTCACATATCAGAACTGACAAGCAGTGCGAAGACTGTTTTAAACAATTACTGTGAGATTTCATTTAGAGACCAAGATGGATCAGCTGGAGAATGGGATGAGGAGTCCATATTTGAGGATTCTAGGGTTCCTCCCTTTATGCTGAGGGTGAAAATGTTTCTGCCATGAGACAGTCCTTTCCACAGGATGAGTTGCAGGGTCTGTGTTCCATATATATCAGATTAAGGTACTCAAAGTCATGAAGCTTCCAAGCTGCAAGTGAGTAAGTCTAGGACTGACATGCTTTGTTAGAACGGACCAATGCCTGACCGAAGGAGCTGTTTACAGAGGCAGCAGCAAAGACTGCAGATCTGGGGCCATAGCATCTGCCTCCGGGCCTAAGCCGTTCTATACTGTTCCTCATACTTTTCACACTCCCTTAATATGTGGTAATTTTTATCACTAATTTCTAAGTGACATTATGATTTCAAAACGTTTGTGGGCACTGCCCGAATCTCCTCTTGACATTGATGTACCACGCGTACATTGCTTTTCATATTGTATTTTATCTATTTTTATTGCCGTGTTGTTACATGATGGGTGATTCGATACAAACAGTATCAAAGAAGGACTAGAATAGCCTCTTATGAAAGATTGTAACTTTTGAACCTTACCTGTTATTTCCAGGGAATCCCAATGCACTTAGGGGTGTACAGCTTTATGCCGCTCCCTGATAATGGGTTAAATCTGTGTCGAATGGTGCAAGGTGCTCTCTAGAGTAGAGTAGATCAAGCTGCTGTGATGATGTAAAATCTGCTGAGAATCACAAGCACCCAAGCGTCCTCTCAAAATGGCAGCCCTGAGAGTGCATATGCGGTGACAGTGGTAGTAAATTGCTCAAACTATCCTTACAAGCTGCAGCTATCTGCTCTGAAGGCTATGAGGTCAGAGTGATGCCAGGGGCAAAGAGTGATAAGCTGCTAAATAGAAGGAAAGAAAATCAATATGACCATACATTTTCAAGCACGACCTTGGATGGAACAAGATACTAGTGAAAGCCAACATGCTGAAATATAAGTAAGCTTTTGTTAACCAATGCATATTAATATGAAAATGTCAAAATTATACTGTTACTTGATCCATTCCTCTAACATACTGTTTACACATAATGATCACTGATACTAATGTAATGTAAATGTATTCAGCATTTTGTGTAAAAACAGTACAATCTTACATCATAGAAATCATTACAACAATTTTAAAAATGCCATAACACTACATTAATAGGTACAGGTAACATTTAAAATGTAACATTCTGTTGTCAGAACCCGTTCGAGGGGCCACAAGGTAAGCAGGGGGTTACTGGACCTCAGTCTTGATTGGGGCATTTTACCACTGGTGTCCTGTACTGTCATACTATGGCGCCCCAAACGGGGCCAAGCACACCCCTAACACAGTTGACTCTCAGGGTAGCAAGGGCGAGCAGTCAAAGGCTTCTCGTGGAAGTAGTGTTTGGGGAGCGTGGGAGGGGACAGGGGTGGGTGTGATAGAGCTACCATGTCAAAACTCAGCTGGCTTGACCATAGACATGGGGACAAGTAGGATGCAGCAGCAATCCCACAGATTTAATTTTTCACAAAAATAGGAGTACGATAACCGTACCTTCCCCTACTAGCCACTTTACTACTTACTATAGAGACAGATAAGCACTGTTGTTGTTTGAGCCTTATGTCGTATAAATAGGAGAATCTCCTAAACTCCCGATAGGATCTTGCTCCATCCTTACCTGGTACACTTCAATTTGATTACAAATGCAATTCATCATAAATAAGATTGGCGCACTCTGTCTCGCTGACATTAATGATGGCATTTATAAAAAAATGCGATTACTAATCTGAAGACTTCTGCTGACTACCTTTTCTTCCTAGACGGTTAATCAACTTGCCCATGCGTTACTCATGGATCGAAACCTTGAAGCAGGTTGTCTTGTCCATGTTTTCTGGCCCAAGTCAAAGTGTGCACTTCTGCGGGATGATCTGGTTTTAGTAGATAGGTATGTACTACTATTGTTTTGCATTTGGCTGCTGTTAAATGCCATTCTTGATGCATGAATATTCCTTTATTGATTGCAATATGCAGTGTATTTTTGTGTGAAATACGTTGATTTATTCACTAAAAATGATGTTGTGTCTGCCCATTGGGGAACGGTAATGTAAACGTTCCATCCAAAACTCGGAGAGCTTCACATACAGACTCTTTCCAGAAACAAAATTACAAAACTTTAGGCTAAAACTGACATAGTCATTCTAAAGAAATAGAAAAGACATAAAAGAATAAAAATTCCCTTTATATAACAACCTCTCGAAGACCAGTGGCTCTATAGCCTTACCATTCCCACGAGTGATATTTAACCCTCCAGTCCTATAGAAGCCATAACATCACTCTATATTCTATCCATTTTCTTAAGCCCCCCATATCCAGCAAGATTCACAAATTGCAATTACATTTTCTCTTAACATCATCACTGCAAGAAAACAATCAGACCTAACAAAGTGGTGAAGGTCAATGAAGATATTAAATGGACATTTCTGAACATGGTGGTCCACTTTATTCCGAATCGCCTGAAGCACTAAAGGATTTTATTTGAATTCCAGCACAGAAAAGCCAGTGTTTATTGTAGGTGTACCGAGGAACCAGAAGCACTCCGTACACAATTTGATGAGACTGGGTAAATTTGAGAAATAAATTATCTTCGGCTTCAGTGATGATGCTCAAACCTCGGTCTCTGTTTTTTTTAATTCCCTATGTGGTCGAACAGATGCCATAGCAAGGTCAGAGCAAGTTGAGGTAAACAATAATGTTCCTTGGTGAGGTGAGATGAGAATAGGTGATTGGGGGGTTCTAATGTGGGTAAGTAAATATAAACTGAAGGTCTTATCATTTGATAAGACATACGTTATAGGAATATATAAGAAATTCTGTGATGCAGAAAAAGAAAATAAAGCATGCCCTTGGTAGTCTAGCTATACTTATGCCTTTTGAAAATCTTATAATTATGCATCAAGGGGTCCCTTAGCCAACTTGGTAGATGAACATAGTAAAATGGATTACATGGAATATCAGTCCGCAAAACTGAAGGAAACGCGCAAAGGTTTTTGGATATTTGAGGGTGCTAAAACTGGAATCCTTCTTTTCCAGTAAATGTGATAAGTCAAATACAATAAAGACAAATTGGATTGGGGATTAAATGAGCAGTTAAAACATGTATTTATCACTTAAAGGATGTAAAATTGACAAATGTGCAGATCTTTAGATTTCCAGAGCTGCTTTGTGCTGCAGTGGGAGATTGACAATTGTGAAAGTAAGAAGAGAAACATTTTCTAGATACCATGCCACATTTGCAATGGCCAAAACCTGGCTTTTCCAAAGAGCAGGGAGATAATGACAACCCCAAACACTAGGTCCTGCATATACGATGTCCTTGAATCATGTGAAAACGTAAGAATACACTTATGCAGAGCCAGGAATCCATTACTGACCCCCTACATATGTCCAGCTTGGAGGAAAAAAGACTCAGACCACATGTAGCAGTAGTTGAGACAGATTCTCTACATGTATTGTGGTAGTTTGGAAGGAAGATAGAGGAGGCATACCACAAAAAAACAACTGGTATGAAGTTTTGGGTATGAATCAACCAAGCAATGCAGTCTGTTTGCAGTATTCCAGGGTATACAACCACATCTTCAATTCCTTCTCTCTGAGAGCCTGCACATTTACTGATTCTTAACAGGAGTTTAGTGCTTCAGATCTCTTTCTCTGTGCCACCAGTGTAGTTTTTTCTACTTTGACTGACCTTTGTTTATTTGTTTAAAGTTGTTTGAGTTTTTAACTATCCTTATGTAGGTCACTAAAATACAGTGGGTTGCCAAAATCACTTGACAAATTACAAAGTACATCACAGAGACTCGGTCTAATATTATGGTCTCTCTGAATGTCCCCTTTAACCTGAAATGGGGAAAATAACTCCTTAGGTTTGTTCAACAAGATAATCGTTTCCATTTAAAGCTCCCTTTTTACTTATTACTATTACAACATATAACTGAAATTGTTCACTTTCACTAAATTTCTTAAAAGCTCCAGACAGGGGGGTAGCTGTAGGAATTTCCCAGCATCACTTTCCCATTCCCCTTTCTGTTTGATATTAGATTTCGAAAACCCTTCAACACTATCCATGTCTTTGAAAAGAGATTCCTTTCCATCTTGCCTCTCCCTTAGTTTCCTAAAATGTGTCCTCGAAATGGGAAAATAATTTGAATGTTCTATCAAGAGTAGCCAGGACTGGGTCCCCATTTGGCAACTAAGGACCTTCTAAAGATGTGTCTCCTATCATGAGCTCATAGTCCTGATGGCTTGCCTTCACTCGAGGTGGGTGTTCTGTAGGCTGGTCACCCTCAGTCTTGCTGCTCATGCATACCTGCTGTTAGAGTGGGATATTTCCTTACCTCCCTGTTTATTCATAGAGCGGTATACAGGATTGAATAGGTTCTTGGCAATCTTTTACCAGAACCTTATTCACAGGCAAACCGAAATGAGCCATCTTGTCCCACATCTCAAAGAAAGCAGGGGTGGAGATAGATAATGACTTATCTGATTCTGAAAGTAAATGTTCAAATCGTTTGAAGAAAATCTGTGCTGTAATGCCTCCATTTAGATGGAGAGCAAGTCCTATTATCGCCCCTTTCGATATTTGAAAAGTTAAATGTGC
Source organism: Triturus cristatus (assembly GCF_964204655.1). Lineage (NCBI taxonomy): Eukaryota > Metazoa > Chordata > Amphibia > Caudata > Salamandridae > Triturus > Triturus cristatus. The sequence goes on along the minus strand of NC_140594.1, from coordinate 1,065,738,423 downwards.
TGTGTGCGAGTATTTATAATTTTTTAATAATATTACACCATTATGAAACCGGTATATAAAATTGCAGTGAGACCACAGCACACGTTGCATGTTAGAGTAGATTCCAACTTGCAACTCTGAATTTCACGGTACTGGCATACTAATATATGCAAGCTCACATTCCCCTACTGTCCGGCCTGCAGGATCCACCGAGCTCACGCAATACTCTTCTTTGCATGATAAGTTAATGCAGATGTGGATGTGTATTCTCTATGGGTGGTGCGGGCAGGATAGCAGTGAATTGAGCTTTATGTAGGATTCATGCAAGGATAGCAGTCCATGTAGCAGGTCAGGCTAGACCTGCATTGAGCTTAAATGATGGCAGTACTGGTGTACCAGTCCATAGTGCAGATCACTATGATGAGGCATTGTGAGAGCATTGCCATGGTTTGTATTGTGATCTACTATTGTATGGTGCGAATCACCATAGACACTCAAAGTGAGGTCTCAGTCGATGTTTTGTTAGTAGGAAACCATCCATTGTTTGGCCGGATTACATGTGGATATTTAATTATTTTGATGTCTTGTACGTGATGCTTGTCAGAATAGATGCAGAATAGGAGCAAAACAATGATGGATTCAACCCAGATCTCTTGACTGGGGGTGAGTGGGTGAAAAGTTTCAGCACTCCGTCCATCATCTTGTTGTGTTTGTTGTGTTCGTCCAAGTGACCAAGGATATGCCCGGACGTGGATCCCTTTTCTTGCTGTTTCACTGGATTCAAGCTAGCCTGGCTGATGAGGGGTGATACCCCAAAACCGGTCCCAGGATGCTTGTTTCTGGTCCAGGGAGCACCTGTCCTGACAGTTCGGGCTGGACTATTCCCATGAGGAGCAGGGTCAAGACTGATTTGCATATGGCTAGGTTCAAACTGGGGTGGCGTGGCGAGCAAAATAACAATGGATTAAATCTAGATCTCTTGAATGGGGGTGAGTGGTTGAAAGGTTTCAGCACTGTGTCCATCTTGTTGTGTTTGCTATGTCAGAATAGATGGGCATTGCCAGTATGCAAAGAATGACCATTGCAGCACAGTGCCTCAAGATGCAGGCCAGAACAGTGGCATGTTGTGAGTGCTGTTGCATAACTAGTGCAATACTGATGCTTGCCTTCTAAATATAGAGGTGCGTTGTTTGAATGAGGTGAGTGCAAGGATGTGACCTTCCTATAGCTTAACACCCAAGAAATATTATTTGGGGTCAAGGACAAGTTTTCATGTTTATTTTGTCGACTGGTCTATTAGACTCAACTCATTTCCTGCAAACATACAGTAACACGATATGGCTCTTTGAAAGAATTTTGCCTGGCACAAATGGCAAGAGCGAAATCCATAAGTAGAAGTTGTTACGACTTGTATATATGATTCATTAATATTACAGTCTTTACAATTATGAGGCAATGCAGAGAGCTATTAGCTCAGCCTGCATCTCTGACAGTGGTTCGAGTATAAAATAAAGTATACACTTTTCTGCAAAATTTAACAATTTGAGGCTACTTATTCTCCCTTATTATATGCAGAAGCATGAAAGCAAGATATATAATGTGCAGCTTGGGGTGTGTGTGTGAGTGGGGTAGTACATTTTGCTAAACTATTGGGCAACATTAATAACTATTTTTCTAAGGCATCATGTAATAACCTGTTTTGGATGCATGCCAATATAAAAAAAAATAAATTGTGAACAATGTGTTAAAACCGTTTTTGGAAAAAAGGAAATAAATAACGAAGGCCTAATTATTAAAGAAAGTCCCAGAAGTGCACCTGTCGTGATATGTTATTGCACGTAGGGAAATTTACGACCTTCAGAAACGCACAAGTTTATCAAAATAGGTCTGGAAACCATACTCCGCACAAACTTTGGTGTTTTCCCTTTTCACCTGAGAAAATATATACACCTATGTCTGCTAATATGAATAGTTGATAAGCTATTGGAAATTAACTTTCTCTACACCACCCTTTTTAGGTCTCGCCTAGCGACGCAGCGCATGCGCTGCTTGCTCCTGGCCAGATCTATTGTCGTCGGTTTGGCATGCGAAGTGAGGGTGGAATCTCCACCCGCGCTTCTTACTGGCACGCTTGCCAAATCCGTGCTTTCTATTGGGAGGGAAGCATGTTTGGTTCCCTCCCTGTCTTCCCTCGGCTTGCCTGCCCGGACAGGGCATGTGCATGTGCATGCGCCTGGACTCCTGTTTGCCGTCTCCTCTTTGCCGTGCCTCCACGTGCCCAGACAGTAGATGTGCACGCGTTTGTTGTGCGGGCACGGCGCTTCGGCGCACTTTCACTTACTTTACGGCGTTTCAGCAGCGGGTGTAGGTCTGGCGGCCTCGTTGTACAGAGTTTTCGTTTTGGGCGGAGACAGTCCGTAGGCTCGGCAGGGGGAACTGGCAGGCATGGCATTGGCACAATATCGACCTTGTGAGACCTCGTGCATGTTACCGGAACTTTTTACCCTTTTAACTTAAGAGGTTACATAGGCACAACAACAGGAAGCGAATACAAAAACCTGCTGCATTTCAAGCGGCTCTGTCGGCCCGTCAGTGTTAGGTTTAACGATAACATCACACAGGTGAAAAGTGTACATGACAATGCCTTTTATTTATGTTTTATAAACCAAAATATAAATAAAAGGCATTGTCAATTACAATGCCAATAGCTCAAACTCGCGTAAATGCGAGACCTATTGCATTGCAAATGCTTGTTTTCCCACTCTCTAAAATGTTTTATTCCTGTCCTGGACAGGAGTAAATTCTCAACCTTTTCTAGTGTGGGAAGCGATTTAAGAGAAGTTGATGAATACTTGTAAGTTTGTGGGTGTGTTTAGACTCTCAGGCGATTCAACCTCTGAACTACCACTTCCTTCTTACCTGCACCCCTGTATGTAGATTTGCAGAAAGGTGGCAAAATCACAGCCTTCCTAGAATGCCGACCCTTATATAAAATGTGCTATGGCAAAATCAGAGCGGTTATTGTTGGAGCTACGTTGTAATGAGAAGGCTGCCATTATTTCACATCTCACTGCACAAGACCAAATGGATTTTGTTACAGGTTTGTGAAGCCTTCTGTCCCCGACAAATAGATATTTTATAAAATGATACATCCCTCCGAGTGCCTTAGTATTGGAGTGACGGATGCTTATTAGACTAGAGAGGCAATGAGAAGAGACCGTGGGTAAGGTGAAGTAATTTTAAGTGCTGCTGATAATGTTGCAAAAACGAAAAGCTATACATTGGTCAACAATCGTAGGTCATCAAAAATGCATATTAGCTGTATGGAAGAAAAAGTTACATCATTTAATTTTGCAGATTAAAATTGGGTCTGGAGTTGGATTGTGTTTCCGATGTACTTTCTTGAGGCCCCAACCTACAGCTTGACTAGAGCCCACTCCAGCTGTGTCTGTCCTGATCATCAGTTTTTATTCTTAATATCCACTCAATGTGCTGGCTCCACAGACCTATTCTAGCCTTTACTCTCTTCTTGTGCCTCCTTTCTCCAAGAGAACCTACTTCCTTGTGTGTCCTTATTTCCTAGCATATAAAAAACTACAGGAGCATAAACCCATAAACCTGGTTGAGATTAGGGTGAGTGAGTAAAATAACAACAAGAGATCTCAACAGGTCTCATTCAAAGGCAATTATCAATGCATGTCTGAAACATTGCAAACAAAGAAGGGAGACTCTCAAAACAAATTTTTTAGCAAAAAGCAATCATGTATTCAATACAATTTTTACAAAAGGAAAGGGAATCTTCAAGGGAAGAAAGTTACTGTTATATCAGCACTGCAAGCAGGGTCAATTAGCGTAAAACAATCCGAAAGTTGTACTCGGTGCTGGACAGTGTACGTGACACATAAAGACAGCGACACAAGTGACAAAGTGAAGTCAGCAAGGAGACGGCGCAAAGTGAGGTGAAGGTGAATATATACAATATATTACAGTTGGCGGTTCTGAACTCAATTATAACAATGAAATTGAATTATATCCATTTTTCATAGAACCAATATAATAAGATCGTGCCATCAATTAAGCTGACAAGTCAACGGCGTTTCGATCCCCACGATTTGGGATCATCATCAGGACCGGATTGTCAATGAAGGAAACAACCAAGAGAGTTGTTTCCTTCACCGTGTCGGACGTTGGCTGATTAACACGCCGTTTCTCTATTGAATAGAAATTCCGGAGCTCCACGTTTCATTCGTGCCCGGTACTCGCTTTGATTCAGAAGTCCTGAAGCCCTGCGCTTTATCCGCAAGCCTAGTGCGCCTCGACTCAGCACTGTTTTGAAATTGACAATCCGGTCCTGATGATGATCCCAAATCGTGGGGATCGGAACGCCATCGACTTGTCAGCTTAATTTATGGCACGATCTTATTATATTGGTTCTATGAAAAATGGATATAATTCAATTTCATTGTTATAATTGAGTTCAGAACCGCCAACTGTAATATATTGTATATATTCACCTTCACCTCACTTTGCGCCGTCTCCTTGCTGACTTCACTTTGTCACTTGTGTCGCTGTCTTTATGTGTCACGTACACTGTCCAGCACCGAGTACAACTTTCGGATTGTTTTACGCTAATTGACCCTGCTTGCAGTGCTGATATAACTGTAACTTTCTTCCCTTGAAGATTCCCTTTCCTTTTGTAAAAATTGTATTGAATACATGATTGCTTTTTGCTAAAAAATTTGTTTTGAGAGTCTCCCTTCTTTGTTTGCAATGTTTCAGACATGCATTGATAATTGCCTTTGAATGAGACCTGTTGAGATCTCTTGTTGTTATTTTACTTATATCCTAGCAGACACTAGACAGCACTCCCTCTGTCACCAAAGTCACTCGAATTGCAGCCCTAGTGGTCTGGAAGTTGTGTAGTTTCAGGGTTACCCTTGTTTTCTTACAGTGCCCCTTATGCTTGGATTTAGGTATGTTCCTTGTGCCACAGTGTTCTCCGAATGTGGCTGAGCAGACTGTCACTTTTTTATTGGTTTGTCGCATGATGCTTGTTAATGGGTACTATAACACTATTCTTATTGCAGAGATTAAATTGTGCGCAGAGAGCCTCCTGCAGCCATTTTGCCCAGCTATTTCTATTGTGGTCGTGTAGGGGTGACCTTTCATTTCAGCTCATTAAACTGCTTCTCTAAATAAGAATGACGTTCATTCAAAGGTGTTTTTGTTTGTGGATTGAATTCCATAGTGAGGATGCATGCACTGTATGAAGTGGGGGTGGCAAAGGTAGGGTGAAGCCCCCTCCACCCTCACATTATGTGGTTTTAGCAAGAGGGGTGTGCTGGACCCCAGGGAAAAGGCAGCCTTCCTTGTGCGCGACAGATTTCAAAGAACAATATAACTTTTATAGCAGATAACTGTTAGATAAAAAAATATATATATATTGATTTCTGAGCTTTGTTTTCAGTTGTATTTAGTTCATTGCTCTATATTTTTACCCCGACAGTCCTGGCACCGACATCACTACAGAGTTGGACAGTTGGATTGATAAATTTTGCTTGGATGCTGATGTCTTTGTTCTAGTGGCTAACTCTGAATCAACACTCATGAACACGGTGAGATTTTGTCTTGTATATTCTTGGATACTCTGTACCATTTTGTATACCCAAATAGTTCTTTAAAATTGCTATTGCGCCTGCACACTGGCTTTTGAAACACATTTCTACTGAGTAGGTGCGATTGCTTCTAAAAATGGCAAAGTCAAAGGTTACTTCACTAATTGTAAAGCTAAGTTGTATTGCTGCCCAATCATGATTCAAGTGTGAGGTTGTTCTACCAATTTATATTGTATATTTTTTATTATTTATCTAATTTTGCATAAAAATAAATAACTCGCTTACTGTATTTTTCTGGAAACCAATTGTTCAAGCAGTACTGATAGGAATATAGAGCATTGTTTAGATTAAGAATTTTGAAGTATACCACAATCTCCTCTTTACCCCTACTTTTACTCTGTTCACCCTGTAAACCCCCTGGTGATCGCTGGTGGCTCAGTGGGCTAATGCATGCACTACAGGACCTCATGGTCACAGGTTCAATCAGCCTTTCACTTTTCTGAGGTTGATAAAATGAATACGATTTAGTTATTCAACATCGTGAATCTCAAGCCTGAAAGTTTAACAAATAAATGTTAGGTTATAAATTACATAATCAATCTTCAGGGTTCAATTTGTATATAAATTAAAATATCACAACATTTTAAAATCTATCTAATCTGGATGTATGTTGAATACAATGACATAATAGTGCAAGGTGTCCATCTTTTGTACCGTCATTTGATTCATTGCTATAAAACAGTGTGATCTGTAAATGTGATGAACAGTTTCAGTATTTTAACCACCCTTCAGAGGAAAGCTCTGCTGCAGAAAGTGAACTTTTCAATGCGAACAGTAACCAGATAATCAAGTTTGGAGGTTCCTTTATACCAGATCCAGAAGCCGCCATTGCATCCGATCCATGATAGTATAATTGGCGATCTCCTCTAAGTGACCTACAGAATCATGATCTTTGGCCTTTTGATGATGTTGTTTACTGCGTTGCTTACATGGAGCTAAAAGCTACACTCCTTAAAGCCTTTCTTCACCCATTGAATGTTTGCTGTGTACTTCATATACTTTTTACACAAATTCTACTGCAGTGTTTTACATCTACAAGTTGGCTAGGGAAGAAGAGTTCAAATGACCTTTGTCATCTGACATTGGAATTTGAAACCTTGGTAAACCAGGCAAGGATTATGCCATCAGCTACTCACTTGGTGGCGGCCTAAATCAGAAAGCAGGCTGGCCTAGGATTTATACTGCATCTTACCAGTGGTCTTAGCATCTTGCAGTGACAAGTTACATGGAAGTATCCATTCCTCAACCTCTTAGCAGCTTAGAAAAGGAAACTGCTCCATTGCATCAAGCGGCGTGTGGGTAATAGTCTTTTGTTCCCAGAGAAGTGACAAGCTAATTTGTTAAACATGCTTCACAAGAAGATCCTCAAGCTGATCAGGAGTAAATGTTACCTTTTAAAATGATTATACCAGATGTACCAAAAATGTGATATGACATTTTTTCAGGTGGCCCGGCATGTGCCACTGGCGTTTCCCAGTCGGGAGAGATTCTTTCTTGAGGGTCACTGAGCTTGAGTGGGTAATGCTTGAACATGTTGAACCAGGCAGATGCTATTTTGTTACTGAGCTTCAGAAAAGGAGTGCTATTTCTCTGATGTGATTTCTCAACTTCCTTCATCAAGCCCCGTCCAGTGAGCTTTTGAATATTGCTCTAAATGCTTTAGTTCACAAGCCTTTCGAAAAAGTGACTTCTAACAAAAGTACTCACTTGGAACACTGCTTTCTTCATTTTATTTATTTCCTCTTTCAGAGTTTGTGCGCTTGGATGGCTGAGCAGTCTTTAACAATTTTTTAAAAAAGCAAGATAGTTTTAAAGTCTCCTACTAGCATCCTTACAAAGGTTCTCAGATTTTAATTTTAAGCTGGTCATTTGCTTACAAACATAATTTCCATAACCCCACTACAGAGATGGCAAGAATTCTTGGAAGCTTGAATGTTGAGAGGACATTTCATTTTTGTTAAGTTCCAATATTTTAGTGACACTTGAGGGCTCAACCTAGTGTGAGAAAGCAAACAAAACCTGTATCACAAGGTGGTTAATCCCTTGTAGTCTTAAAAGCTGCCTCCTTAATAGCATTCCTTCTACCTGTACCCACATTCATGCATGACGTCAGGACAAATGGAAACCTTGTCTTCTGAAGATATCCCAATCAACGCCATCTGCAAAGTGATCACCTTGACTACCTCACATGCCTAGTCATGTAAGCTATAGAGCTAATTGCATATTTGATCAATCCACCTCCCTTCAGAAGCCCATGCTTGAGAATTTTCCCATCGACATAAGGGAAGGCACTGAGTGATACACATAAGTAAACTATTCCCCATCTGGGTCAGTTTAAGACCAAGCATTGAGAAGGGATGTAGACATCCCAGTCAAGCTATGAATAGTCTTGCTAGTCTACAGAATTTATTTTATTTAGTAACATTGCTTAAAGTGTGTTTGTTTGAAGAATATCGTTTTGAGTTTTTAGTTTGTCTAACAGTTTATTTTGATCTTTTAGGAGAAACAATTTTTTCACAAAGTTAATGAACGTCTTTCTAAGCCTAACCTGTTCATCCTGAATAACCGCTGGGATGCCTCCGCTTCGGAACCAGACTACATGGAGGATGTGAGTATCTGCACTGTTATTTGGGTTATCTCTGGCATATCCATTATAGTATTTGACATCGGGCTACGAAGCATAATTTGTAAGTAAATAAATTGAGAATGATGGTCACATGCATTAATTCAACTCTAAAAAGCTTTCACGATTCGCTTGCTTGTATCGTACCAAAGTTCACTAAATATTGTTACTATCTGGAGTTGAATGTGTTGCTATCAACCTATTTACAATGTTCTCTGTTCACTCTCCTGAAACTAACTGCAATGTGATAGGCAATGACAACTTAATGCAGTAGCCTCTCAATTGACTAGATAGATATTGTGTAGTTGAAGATCTAGTGAAATACTGCAAAACGTTTGCTATATGGTAGTACATTTTATCACATCAGCGCTCTGGTGAACATTATGATTAACTCCCTATATTTAACAGCTTAATTGTGGTGTTTTTCACAGTTTTGTGAATCGGTGCAGGTATTTTATCGACAGAGAAGTTGTATATTACTTGTACTGGATCTGATCACAACTTAGCACAGATAATTGGGTATGGACGATCCTGCTGTGCTGAACTTAAAGTATATGCAAAATGGTAAACACCACTGTGACTCTGACTGCTACTGATTTTGTTTTTTTTATTTGGTCACCAAATGATTTTATTTTCTATTGGCTTGTGTTTCTCTGATATGCTGCTGGTTGTCTTACTTATTATGGACAATTGAGACCTTCCTTGTCAATATTACCTGCTTAATCGTCCTATTCCCACAATGTTGTAGATCCTGTGATCTGTACGTTCAAAGCTTATGATTTTTCTGATATTGTTTGTATCAGTATGAGAAACCAAATAGATTACATTAGGATTTAGACATTTCTTGGTTTGTTCATTCGATAGTAGGGCATCTTCTGTTTTTGTTAAAAGAATTGTCAAAATAGAATTAAAACGTTGGGTTGCCTCATCCTATTGACAAAGCAGTATTGTTTTAGTTGATAAATATAACACTTTTGCTCGAATTATTTTCAGTGATAGTGCACACAGTGCACTAACTTCAGATTTTGTAAACCTTTTCAGGTGCGCAAACAACACCTGGAACGATGCCAATCTTTTTTGGTCAATGAACTGAAAGTTGTTGACCCATGGGTGGCACAAAACCGTATCTTCTTTGTATCCGCGAAAGAAGTTCTCAATGCAAGAATGCACAAGGCCCAAGGAATGCCAGAAGATGGTACGAATTTGTACAGATTTAATCCCCTTGAATGCTTTACACACAGGACAGTCAAATATCCCATGATACTCATTGATACTATGTTAATAATTCTCATTACAGTTCTGTCGATAACGGGGCTTATTTACAAAACTCACCAAAAGATAACCATTCCTAGGTGCATAGTGTTTTACTTCTTTCTAAGCTCTCTTTGTGTTTACAGGTGCTGCGTTAGCTGAAGGTTTTCAAGCTAGGTTAGAGGAATTTCAGAAATTTGAGAAACTGTTTGAGGTACGTCTTTCTCTGTTTTGTAGTACACAAAGTAAGCAATCGGTGACCTATTGCATTTACTATCAACTGGTCATTTTGGGCCTTTTATTTTCTTCTTGGTGTCTAAAAATGAGTTTTCTGAGGGGCTGGTGTAGCTTCTTTCCTATTTTCCAATTACAACTCTATAAGGGTCCATAACACCAAGCATCTTTGCTGTCATCAGATTGATGTAATCTGTGTCCTTTTTTTAAACAGTAAATTACAGAGGTGAGAAATTAAGACTATTGCAACTGGAGTTTGAATATTAATCATTAAATGTGTTTGAAATCTTGTATATTGAAGTCTAAAATCTATAGATACTTGGCGTGACAGTCTATCTGTACATACTGTTCCCACCCTGTGCAGAAGTAAGTCACATGTAGCATAGTGGGTTGCATACACTGATTATTCTCTAGACAGAGGATGTACAAAACGCTTCCCCTTTGTTTACAAGCACAACACGTCACACGTAAAAGATAATTAGGTGGGATGTTTCTTCAGCTTGGGCAAAGGGCCATCTTTAACTGCTGGTTGATGTATACATGAGAACAACTGACATAAAGATAGTTCAGCAGGCCAGGGGCACCCACAAACATTTTGCAAACACTTAGACATTCCAGTGCAGGACACAGATAATGCCACAGATGTTCCTCTTCACAGTAAGGAAAAACACAACAATGTGATGTAGCACAGAACAGATTCAACCACGCCATACATTAAAGTCAGAGTTAACACAGTGCTCACAGTAATATTGCTCCCATGTTCAGGTCCCCAGGCAGCCGCATGTGCACCTATTGAGTAACTATCAACCATGTTTGAGCATCTTGTATCTCCAATGACTTAAGAACAATTGGCAACTCTGTCATGCATTATACTTAGGCATGTCCATTGGCTTGAATATCTTGTGGACTTGGCAACTTCCCTTGCACCTGGGATCCAGCACCCTTCATATATTCAAATCATCTGGAATCACTGAGACATACCATATTCGAGGACCTCATGTCCACCAGATACCTTAACCATCTAACTGCTTTGGTAATAGCTCCTTGGTTCATGCACAACAATCTCTACATTTTCAGGTACAAAAACAAGGCAGTTACCCGTTGCCTCCCAAAATCATCATGGGACTAATGCTACAGAAAGACACAGTGCAACCTTCACACCTTACCTCAAAATGTGCATTCCTATTAAAATCAACAAGCAATTTTACAAAGTCAGGCAGACCAGAAGTACAATGTGAATACTGCCCTAACCAAATAAATATTTGTTCTCTGCTTATATGAATAAAGGCTGCGAGTCTGAGAAACTGCCATTAAAGTAATTCACAGATATTGCCCTTTTTCTGGAAGTGGACAGTTTATGATGCTATTATAAAAATTGTTTTTAATTTTACTTTTCACATTAACTTACAAGATACTGTTTACAGTAGCATTTTATTTTTGCCACTGGTTTGTAATGACATTGTATAAACATGTGAATGTAGTTAGTATGTTCTTTGCACGTCCAACATGCCCCACTTTCCAGAAAACCTAGGTTTTCCATCCTAGATGGACTCCAGTATGTTCTTTGCAGTTTTTATTAGGTTAGAACTGTTTGTAGTGGAAAAGTCAGTTCGAGGCATATGAGCTGCAGATCACACACTGAGGATAAGATCGCCATCTGGTGTTGGGCTCGGATGATTGCAGGTTGTTGTTGTCTTCGGAAGAAGCCTTTGGTCACAAGGTTGGTGACTCCTCCCCTGGACAACAGTGCGCATGGGCATCCACTCCATCGTCAGATTGTTTTTTTCCGCCATTGGGTTCGGATGAACTTTTTTCCGCTCCAGCAGAAAACTTTTAGCAATCGATTTAACTCCTTAATCTTCATTCATCGACGTCGACATCAACTCGGACCGGTTCCGGAAGCGGCTGATGGACAGGACACCCTTCAAAAAATGCCCCCAGTGTGGAGCGAAGTTCCCCCACAGTGACCACCACGAGGTTTGTAACCTCTGCCTGTCGCCGGAACACAACGAATCCACCTGTCCAGCTTGTGCCGCTTTCCGTTCGAAGAAGACCCTCCGGGACCGAAGAGCTCGACGCCATATTATGGCCAAACCAGCTCCAGAACCGGACGACATCTTTGCTCAAGATGTTCCCGAAGATGACACCGAAGATCTCGAGATCGTGTCCGAAGCCGACGATTCCGATGACCTCATCACTCCAGGGCAGCGTGTGAGTACCACCCCCCCTGCCCCTGCCCCATCCAAAAAAGCATTGGTCAAGACTCCGCCAGCTGGGCCCAGTCGCGACCGAAAATCCTCTTCAGAAGCCCCGCCCCCGGGCCCGGCTCCGAAGACATCTAAGCCTGTAGGTGGCTCGGGCTCGAGCAAACCTCATCTGATTGTGCCTTTAACACCCTCGGCACCGAAAAAACCACTATCGGCACCGAAACAGGCTTCAAGACCGAAATCTCCTTCGGCTCCGAAACGTTCCTCGGCACCGAAGTCTCCACCGGCGCCGAAACGGTCTTCGACATCGATGCCTAAAAGTCCCTCGGCACCGAAACATACATCGGCACCGAAACATACATCGGCACCGAAACAAACATCGGCACCGAAAACTCCATCGGCTCCGAAAAATCCATCGGACCCGAAAACTACGTCCACACCGAAAAAGGCTCATAAAGACCCGAAGCGGACATCGCCGCCACCACCTTCGGAGCCAGATGAACTTTTTCGACCAGATCCTACTCAAAAGCGGATCTACATCAATCCTGAAACTGGACATGTGACTGCCGTCCCATATAAAAAGCGGAAGCTGGACATTACACCTCCTCCAGCTCTCATACGGAAAAAGGACTGTGCCACTTCACCACTTCGTCCTTCCTCTCCTGTAATACCTTCTAACCCGTCCCCCCCTCCTCCTCCTGCTTCTCCTTTACCTTTACCTTTACCATCTCCCTATCATTCACCTCCTCCACAGGATGATCATGATGACTTAGGGGGAGGGGCGGACCCTGATTTGTTTAATGATCCTGTTGATCCAAACGACCCGTTTACATTCCCTGACACAGCACCAGTAGATGACTGGTCTTATCCAATGCCTGACATGCCTGACCCCACTACCTACCCCTCCAAGCCCTCCCCTCCTGATGACCATTTAGGGTTTGGCCAACTAATAAATAGGGCAGCAACATTCCATGGTGTCACTATGCACACGGACCCCCTTGAAGAGGATTTTCTCCTCGATACCTTTGAGCAGTCACAAAAAAATGTTCATATACTTCCCATGATTAAAGGGGTTATAAAGCATGCCACTGATGTCTTTAAAGACCCTGTTCGAGCGAGGGTTCTCAACCCCCGCATCGAAAAAAAGTACCGACCAGCCCCGCAGGACCCTGCATACATTAAAGCCCAGCTCCCTTTAGACTCCTTGGTCGTATCAAATGCCAGGAAGCGCGTTAACTCACAGACAACTGGAGAAACGCCCCCCCCAGACAAGGAGTCTAAGCTTTTAGAGGCCTCAGGCAAACGAGTCGCCGCACAGGCGGCGAACCACTGGCGTATTGCCAGTACCCAGGCCCTGTTAGCCCGGTATGACAGGGCACATTATGACCAACTTGAGGACCTTATGCAACATCTGCCTGAACCCTTTAAGTCCCAGGCCACTGACCTCATTCAAGAAGGCAAATTAATATCTAATGCCTCCATTAAATGCGCCTTAGATGCGGCAGACACTGCTTCTAGGGCGGTCAATACTAGCGTCTTACTCAGACGACATGCCTGGCTCCGTATTTCCGGATTTAAACCGGAGGTTCAAACCGCAATTCTGGCTCAACCTTTCAACCAAGAGCAGTTATTTGGCCCTGCAGTTGATACTGCATTAGAAAAAATGAAGAAGGACAATGAAACTGCCAAGTCTATGGGAGCACTGCAGTCTCCTCAAAACCGGGGTTCCTTTCGTCGCTCCTTTTATAGAGGAGGCTCCAAAAACACATCAACTGAGACCACATCCACCTTTAAAAATTCTGGACAAACATCCCCTAACAGAGGTTATTTCCGGGGAGGTTATAGGGGAAACAATAACAAAGGTCGAGGGTGGGGCAACAACAACACCCGCACCTCCCCAGCCACCAAACAGTGACTTGCCACCACTCCCCCCAGACCATTCCACTCCGGTCGGGGGGCGGCTCCAACAATTCCTACCTGTCTGGACTTCCATCACCACAGACAGATGGGTAAGACAAATTATCCAGTCTGGCTACTGCCTAGAACTCCTACAATCCCCCCCAAACATACCACCCAAACAACGTCCAATGTCCTCACATCATCTCTCTCTCCTCAAACAAGAAGTTCAATCCCTGTTACAAAAACATGCGATAGAACCAGTCCCCCTTCAACATCAGGGAACCGGGGTGTATTCTCTATACTTCCTCATTCCCAAAAAGGACAAAACATTACGGCCCATACTGGATCTCAGACTGCTAAACCAGTATATACATTCAGATCATTTTCATATGACTACCCTCCAACAAGTCCTCCCACTGTTACAACAGGGAGACTTCCTTGCCACATTGGACCTCAAGGACGCGTACTTTCACATCCCTATGCATCCCGCTCACAGAAAATATCTACGATTTGTGGTAGATGGGCAACACTATCAATTCACAGTTCTCCCATTCGGAGTAACAACAACACCCAGAGTGTTCACCAAGTGCTTAGCAGTCGTGGCAGCGCACCTCAGAAGACAGCAGATCCATGTCTTCCCCTATCTGGACGATTGGCTCATAAAAGCCAATACTCACCAAAAATGCGTTCTCCACACTCATCGCACCATTCAAACTCTCCACAATTTGGGGTTCACTATCAACTACCCCAAATCCCATCTACAACCTTCCCACTTACATCAGTATCTAGGAGCAACCATAGATACATCCAAAGCCATTGCTTATCCCAGCACTGCCAGGATAGCCAGTATACAAAATCTCATCTCTCAATTTCAAACTCATCCATCTCTTCCAGCAAGAGTGTTCATGCAGCTCCTAGGCATGATGGCGTCCTGCATCTCCATAGTCCCACACGCACGACTTCAGATGCGTCCCTTACAGGAATGTCTAGCACAACAGTGGAACCAAGCTCACGGACAACTTACCGATCTGGTGTTGGTGGACAGTCGCTCGCTTCGCTCACTGAAATGGTGGAACACCATCAACCTGTCCAAAGGACGACCGTTCTTAGAGCCTCTTCCACAAGTTGTGCTAACTACCGACGCATCTCTCACAGGGTGGGGAGCCCACCTCCTTCACCATACCACTCAGGGCAGATGGACCAGTCAACAGAAACTGCTCCACATCAACCACCTGGAACTCTTAGCAGTGTTCCTAGCACTAAAATCCTTTCAAGTTCACCTAAAGAACAAAACTGTCCTCATACGCACAGACAACATGACGAAAATGTATTACATACAGAAACAGGGAGGGACACACTCTCTCCAACTGTCCCAACTGGCACAGCAAATCTGGAGATGGGCAATTCCCCAAAACATCTACCTGTTAGCAGAACATCTCCCAGGCATCCACAATCAAGTGGCCGACCTCCTAAGTCGCCACACACAACAGATCCACGAATGGGAACTACACCCCAAGGTTCTACTCCCCTTCTTCCAAAAGTGGGGACAACCAGACATAGACCTGTTCGCCACTCCCGAAAACACAAAATGCCCAACCTTCGCCGCCAGGTTTCCACACCCACAGTCGAAGGGCAATGCCCTATGGATGAACTGGTCAGGCAGATTTGCGTACGCTTTTCCGCCTCTCCCACTAATTCCATTTGTGGTACGCAAACTGAAACAACAGTCACTAACACTAATACTAGTGGCTCCCACTTGGGCACGTCAACCGTGGTTCACCACACTTCTGGAACTATCTTTAGTTCCACATCAAAGGCTACGCCTCTCCCCGGATCTATTAACCCAGAACCATGGAGAAATCAGACACCCAGATCCTCAAACACTGAACCTAGCGATCTGGCTCCTGAGGTCTTAGAGTTCGGTTACCTCAATCTGCCTCCAGACTGTATGAATATCATAAAGGAAGCCAGACGCCCTACTACTAGAGCGTGTTATGCCGCTAAATGGAAACGATTTGCCATCTACTGCGCTAATAATGACATACATCCATTGGATGCTTCCATCCAAAACATCATTTGCTATCTACTACACTTGCAAAGATGCAATCTAGCGTATTCCTCTATACGTTTACACCTAGCAGCCTTGGCAGCCTACTTGCAAAATAGGCAACACCTGTCCCTTTTTAAGGTACCAGCCATCAAAGCGTTTATGGAAGGTCTCAAAAGAATTCTTCCCCCAAGATTGCCACCTGCCCCAGTGTGGAATCTCAATGTGGTTCTAACAAGACTCATGGGTCCCCCATTTGAACCTATGCACAAATGTGAATTGCAATTCCTAACATGGAAGGTAGCTTTCCTTATCGCAATCACTTCCCTACGCAGAGTAAGTGAAATACAAGCCCTTACACTAGAGGAACCTTTCTTACAACTACACCGTAACAAAGTGGTTCTTAGGACAAACCCTAAATTTCTTCCAAAGTGATTTCCCCTTTCCACCTTAACCAATCAGTAGAGCTACCGGTCTTTTTCCCAAACCCAGACTCCGTAGCTGAAAGGGCCCTACATACCTTAGATGTCAAAAGAGCCTTGCTTTATTACATCGACAGGACAAAACCCTTTCGAAAGACAAAACAACTCTTTGTTGCTTTCGCACCACCACATAAAGGCAACCCGATCTCCAAATCAGGTATAGCCCGATGGATAGTTAAATGCATCCAAATATGCTACCTAAAGGCTAAACGTACACTTACAGTTCCCCCTAGGGCGCACTCCACGCGTAAAATAGGGGCTTCTATGGCCTTCTTAGGTAACATTCCCTTAGAAGACATTTGCAAGGCAGCCACGTGGTCTACCACGCATACCTTCACTAAACACTATTGTGTTGACGTGCAGGCCAAACAACAGGCCTCCGTGGGCCAGGCTGTCCTAAAAACTTTATTTCAAGCTGCTGCAACGGATACAGGCGACCACCGCTAAGGGGAAGCACTGCTGTATAATCTATCCTCAGTGTGTGATCTGCAGCTCATATGCCTCGAACGGAATATGCTACTTACCAGTATGCATCTGTTCTTGGCATGTAGAGCTGCAGAGTCACACACGCCCGCCCGCCTCCCCGGGACCTGTATCTGTTCCAGCATCCGTCTTACTTAGACATTACACATGGACATCCTTTCTTTCATTTCTAAACACTCCATCTTTTCCCATCATGGCGAAAAAACAATCTGACGATGGAGTGGATGCCCATGCGCACTGTTGTCCAGGGGAGGAGTCACCAACCTTGTGACCAAAGGTTTCTTCCGAAGACAACAACAACCTGCAATCATCCGAGCCCAACACCAGATGGCGATCTTATCCTCAGTGTGTGACTCTGCAGCTCTACATGCCAAGAACAGATGCATACTGGTAAGTAGCATATTCCTTTTCAGATGATATTTAATATATTTAAGCCATTTGTTTTCATGTATTTCAACGTTTAGTTTAAGTCCGCAATCACTTTTGTTTTTAAGCTGTTGGTGGATATTGTGATTGGTGAGACGCTGATTAATTTCAGAACTTGGAGTATGCTTGTTGTGAATCTTTGTATTTGGAAAGATAGCTTGAAGAAGAGTCAATGCTCTTGATTCCAGATATAGAATTGTTTCATTCCTGTCTAGATTTGTCATAGATGTAAATAGTTCCATATTTCATCTGTGGGAAACCATATTTTTCAGTTCATAAATAGAGATTAATTTTTCATTTTAAGGCATTACTTATTGTGTCGAGATATTATTGTGATATATCGAGGTTTCCCAAAAAAGAAATTCATTTTGTGACAGAAGTTTGGGACTGTCCTAAATAGGGGAGTCTGTTAATCTGATCTAGTCTGGAATAACGTTTTAAGACTTGTTTTGAAGATCTGCTTGGCAAAGCTAATACTGTCTGCACAGATATATCAAAACTTAAATTTTAGGAGCTTGAGAAAGGTAATTCCTTTATAACTTGTTTTTCAATATAATCCTTTTTGGGATTTTATGCATATTCGGGTTGAATCCATGGTGTGTTTGTTGCAGAGTAAAAGATTAGTGTTACTCCCTTGTCTTTGAAAAATCAAATTGACCTTTTTGAAAATGAATCTTTAGTTTGTTAAATGGAATTTGTAAATTGTTTTTTGGTGCCAAATGTTTTCTACTTCAAACTGGAATTTTTTTTTTTACTTTCAAATGGAAATTATTAGTCCCCGGGTGCTCATGTTTAGCATTGTTCAAAGAATTCTTAGTAAAACATTCATCTTTATTATACTAATATTTGCCCGTAGTCCTAAATTGAGTTTGTGTCAGGTGTTAGATTTTTCGTTATGAGTTCACAATGTTTATTTTCATAGAGTCTACTTGTCTTGGACTTTTTTCGCCAAGGTATGTTATTTGTGTAGCTTCTTACTGCAGTGGTAATTTTTTATAGTTTTTTTATTTATTAAATTTGATAATGGCATTATAGGTGATTTATTTCAGTTGCTTTTCTAACCAAAGTAGGAACCCATATTATTTAGTAGTTTAAGCAGTTCTGGGATGTTTTTTCAGGGGTGAATAGCGGTAACAACATATTATCATTTACACCTATTTTAATACTCCTAATGTTAGTATTCGACTCAATAGCCTTTGTCCAGAGTTCAATGCTAGAATAAATACTAAAGGTGGTAGTGGCCACTCTTGTTGTGTTCCATTATGCAGGTGAATTGTTTTGGAAAATAATCAATTTGTATTAAAATTTGCTTTAGACCCATTATACATGTCTTTAATACTATCAACAAAGGTATCTCCGTAGTTCATTCTTGCAAACTGATATGTGTAATTTACATTATCAAATGGCTTCTCTGCATCTAAGCCTATTTTGTGGAGTATATTAATTCTTGAACTTGCTTCACATGCTGACTTTCTAATCTCCCTGTGAAACATGCAATGCGCCCGCCACATAAATATCCCCTTACGTAGTGTATGGCAATGAAGTATATGAGCAAGGGAAAAAAAACATTCAAAATGTGTACAGCATAGTTTCAATATTGGACCCATAATTAAACCGGAATGAAGAAAATAAGCATGGTTAAACATTATGTGTAACATTTACATTCATCGGGCATTATGTAAAACTTAAACACATTACACAGATCAAATTTTATTCCATCGTCCAGGGAACAATGTATGACAGTCAACATTAACATTGCAAACATCAACCCTACTCGAACATGGAAGCAATAAAAGAGTAAGCTAGTAGGACATAAACAGGTACATGCATCAAGAAAAGCTTTTGCGAGTCCTTAATTACGATTGTGAAGGAATCGCAATTAAGGACTCTCAAAAACCTTTGCATGTAGGAATCGCTATTACAATAGCTATTCCTACATGATTCCTAAACATTCCTTAATTGCTACTCGCAAATTGTGAGTCGGAATTAAGGAATGGCTTCCCATTAATTCCAATGGGAAATTGCATGCGCAATTTGCAAGTACAACTAGGTACTCACAAATTGCGCATGCAATTTTAAGGGTGCAAAGGTGTCAAAATGACACCCTGTTGCACTCCTGAAATTGTGTGTGTAACCTGAAACCTTGAAAAATGCACTTTAGTGCATTTTTCAAGGTTTTTGCAAAATACAGGCCAGAGTAATTTCTCTGCATTTTGCGGCCCCAAATAGCGAATTTGCTATGTCTAAGTACTTCTAGCATTGCATTTAAGGAATCGCAACAGATGCCAATTTCTATCATTTAGCCTGGGATTGCACGAAGGTACATGAGTACTGGAGGTCAGTCACGCAAATTCTGCAGAAGATGGTGGGACTCCCCATAGTATGTGCTCCGCTGCTATGTCTCTTGGGTGCTGTAATGAACATCAAGCCAACTCATAGGTAATTTGTAGCTATATCCTTATTACTCGCTAAACGCAGAGTGTCCATGTGTTGGGGGGGAGGGGGGGGGTGTAAGGCTGCACCCTATACTAAGCTCTGGTTACAGGACCTGACATACTGTCGGGAGCAACTAATGTGCTATGCTGAGGAGTTGCTAACTACGTCAAAGCCTCATGCTATTTGGGGTCCACTCACTGCCTATCTGCTAACAGTATCTACTGTGTGAGGAATGGGTGGGTTAGATAGCTATTTACATTTTGTCCTCTCTGTGGATTGGCAAACTACTGTATTGTCTATCCTTTTGTATGATGCCCTTGGGTATGCTGCCATGTCTGTGTATCTCTATAGTGCCGAATTCTTGTAATGCTATGTGCTACCACATGTTTTGTTTTTCATTTGTACAGAATGTCAATGTTCTGCCAAAGCTCTGATTTGAATAAGTATGTCTTTTACTTGGTTTTTCTTCTGTAGATGCAAAAAAAAAAAAGTACTTCTAGCACTGCATTTAAGGAATCGCAATAAAATGTGATTTCCTATATTGCGAATGCCTAACACTTTAATGCATCGCAAAAGGCCTTTTTGTGGGCACAAATGGCCGATTTTTGCTAATCGCACCGTTTGCGCTCGCAAAAACCTTTGATGCATGTGCCTCTCAATGGGCTGTAAAAACAAATCACTTCCTCACTATCCAGAATAAATCCAGCATGTGAAAACATTATAGCATGATTAAGTAAATATTTAAAAATAAACACAACAGAATTTGTTGGTAACGTTTTTTGAGAGGTATATCTACTGACACCTGAATTTTATGCCAGTACTGACATAGTGGCATTAAACTAACATTTGGATTGATATCTTATCTAATTTAGGCATGTACACCACAAGATTCACATTTCTTTACAAGCACATGTGGTGCAGTTCTGACATCAAATGTTAAACCTTAGATAGAGCACTGCACTATGAACAGGTCAGCCCAGGAACCAACTCCAGCAACTGGTGCCTTAAATCACAGGGGCATAGAACACTGACACTACAAAATCCTCAGCTAGATTGAGGATCCCAGAAAAACACTCATACTTATGCACGTGAAAGGGCTACACAGATACAATATCACTGACCTCTGTAGTGCAGCTACTCACATTCTATACCAACAACTTAGATTTTTAATGGTTCATGTTTTTAAAATATTTGTTTGCAGGTATTTAGAAAATCATTTTATACCTACCCCTATTTTCCAGCTGTATTCTGTACTAACCTGTCTCTTTTCTTATTGATTTCCCTTTTATCCTGTACAGTATGTGACTAATTCCTTCTCTTACTCTCTATTTTGATAAATTACTCTTCCCTTTACACCTAGTCTAGCTCTAACATTGTGCAGATATTTACAAAACTATTGCTCTTCATTGCTGAAGTCTAGATCTGCTTCATCGAGGCGCAACAAACAACTTTAATCATTTACTTTCATTTTCTTTCTTTATCCTTCTTTTGCACTTATTCTGATTTTATATTATTCATTAAAAGTATTTTTTTAACAGTCACTCTTTGTGCTTGCATCACAATGAGTCTGTGTGTGTCAGTATTGAATACCAATCAAGATTGAGGTTTCCATCAGGAGAAAACATACCGAGGTTTTCTAGCTACAAAATATGATTGTTTTTATAAAATAAAATCAGATCGTGTGAATAAGAAATTGATTGATTTTGCAGCTCGTCATTTTGTTTTATATTAAAAATAGGCATGTTTTTCTGATAATCTGCCCTCTTTATTAAAGTCTGGTGGCTGCCTGTGATAAAGTGAGTACACTCAGGAGGACAAGTCTGTGGTTTGGAGGATGGATGTGTGTACAGTAATTGTTTTAGTGCAACTCTGAAGCATCAGTCTTGCTGTTCGATGGTTAGGCACCTCACCAGTCTAGTTTTATTTTTCTTTACCTCCACGTCTCCTGCCCTGTTTCTCTTCCCAAAAAACTCTTCCAAACTTCAGTGCCATGAGACATTCATGTGTGAAGTGTTTGGAGGCTCTGAAATGAAGTACATTAAAACCCTTCAGGACATTAGGACTCATTCACCTTTACTTTAGCCACTTATTACAAACTATCCGGGAATACATTTGAACGTTTCCACCTTAATTAGAGCACCGTCAACATGGAAATTTGTTCCCAATTAGGGAGGACAATTTAGGACTCCATTCGTTTCCTTCTAACCACATCATCAAATTGCTTCCCTGGATCTCAATTACGAATTTTTCTACTGGACAGCACAGTCTTCAAATAAAGGGGTATTTACATCAGATGAAACAGAAACCCTCGAAGATTAAGGTTGAGGACAACTACAGCCACTAGAATTAAACCATTTAAGAGAATGGCAATGCTTATCAAAATCAAGCTCTGCTGATTTCATCTAATGACAATAGCATGAATACACATAAAACCTCGAGAACCATTTTATTTAACACCTTGTCAGCCCAATTGACATGTATATACTTCATGAAAATGTAACTGTAGTACACCTTTATTAGAGATGTATAAATCAAGGTCAGCCAAGGACCCACCTGGCGTTTTACTTTTTGTCCCCTGATAGGAAACAACCACCTTCATGGCCTGGGTGGGCAAGAAAGGAGATTCTCATTGCCAGATCCTTTCTGGGTCCTCGCAAAGTCCACTGAGACGTAGGCCAGCACTCACTTCTGGACCGCCTTATTAACAGTACTAAGGGTGTGATGTCACACACATATTGGATAGACCAGGGAGGGATTCTTAAGCCCCTCCTAAATGCCCAAGCATTGTGGTAGTGGGGGTGGCTATTAGAGGGGCTAAAAGCAGCTATTACTGCCCTACACCAGCTCTTTCCTAGCAATGCCCACCAGCTCAAGACACTTTTTTTTTTTTCTTCTGCAGGAATGGAGGTGGCAAATAGATCAGCAGGAGTAACCCAGCTTCTGCCCCCCCTCCCTCTAACCACCCACAAATTCCACTCAGTTCCTCACTTGGGAGCAGAAAAATGACATATTTTGCAAAATGGGAGCGGTTTTGTGTGTGATGTCGGACTGAAGGATTGCATCCTTTTCCTATACAGGACCATCTGATACTGTCATAACCTCCGGAGCTAGCTAAGTCAGGGCTCAAACCTACCCCCAGCAGAGTTTTCCTGGTAGAATTCTCAGGTTTTAATATGGCACATAAAAAGCCATCCATATGGTCACTGAGAATTGTGACATTTTATGAACGGCTTATTCATAGTGTTCCCACCATCTAGGACACGTCAACAGTTATCGAGCTAAATGCAATGCTTCCATAGTTGATGTCCAACCTGGTCCAACCAATTCACAAATTAAGTAAAATACTTGTAAGAAATTGGGTTGTTGGTTGACTAGGGTGTAAGTCGTGGTCAAGCAGCAACCACCATCCTTGTCAGGGTAAGGCACAAGCGAACCCCAAATTAACTTGTACTCCACCCCCCTCCTCCACCTCCCCCCCCCCCCCCCCCACTCCCCCACCACCCCCTGGTAGCTTAGCACAGAGCAGTCAGGCTAAACTCTGAGGCAATGTGCAAAGTATTTGTGCAACACCTCAAACAGTAAAAACACAGCACAAAAGGAGGCCACAACAGATTTAGAAAATAGAGTAATTGTTAATAAATAAAACAAGACTAGAATGAGAAAAATCCAATTAGTAGAATTGGAGTTATGGATTTTTTAAGATGTAAGTGAAAATAGCGCAAAAAAGCACAAAGCGCCAACAATGGATATCTGTTCGTGCCGGACCAGGAAAAAGTCACAATTTCAGGATGACCACGATGGAGAGTGGGCCAACTACAGGGATCCAGTTAGGCCCGCTGAACAAAGTACCTTAAAATCGGGGTTGCGGGGCGTTGAGGGGGTCTGTGTTGAAGATGCGTCGCGCAGCCGAAGCAATGTGTCTGATTCGAGATGCTTCGATGTGAGGTCCTGCGCTGTTGTCGAGGATCCCGTTGACGAGGGCATGCAGTTAGGGGGATGCGTCCGTTCTGAAGAGCTGTTAGGCTGCGATGCGGAGTCAGGCATCGCCGTCAAGGCTGCCGTTGACAGGAGATGCAATGGCCCATGTTGAAGTTGCTATGCGCAGTCAGGGTGATCCGAGTACTGCAGCGGCGATGGTCAAAACCACGCACAAGTGGTGATGGCTTAGTCCTGCTCGGTGATGCGCCCCGCAGCACGGAATATGTGTTGGTTCTGCTGGACCCACAGAGGCTGGCAAGCACCTTAGGCCTAATTCCAAGGGTCAAGGACTGGGGTGGCACCACTTGGCAGAGTAGACTTGCACAAACCAGAGTGCAGATGCAAGTTGGTTGGAAGCCTGTTATGTCCCTGAGGTGTCAATTCAGGACATCGGCCAACTAGCCCTTGGAGTCACTCTGGGTTCAGGAGATGCAGGTCCAGTCAGTCTCACCCAGGCAAGAGGGCAGCACCACAGGGCAGCAGTCCAGCTGAGTAGCAGTCCTTTCAGCAGCACAGCAGTCCTTCTTCCTGGCAGAGTATCCACAGGTCTAGAAGTTTGCTGAAGAGTTAGTGTCTGAGGTCTCCTTTTTAGAACCTGGTGCCCTGGTTCTGGAAGGTGAGAGAAGCTTCAAGACAATGTCTTGAAGTGCACAGATGCCCTGCCTTCCCTGTCCTGGCTCCAGAGTATCTACAGGGGTGCGCAGCAGTTTGTGTGGAGACAGTACACATCCTATTCGGATGTAAGTGAGGCTGGTCCCAGCTCCTCTCTCCCATCCTGCCAGTTGTGGTCCATCCAGTCACATCTAAGTTCCCATTGTGTGTGGCTGTCTAGGAGGGATGCACAAAGCCCAACTAGTCATCTGACCAGAGACAGGCTGCAGGTACGAAATGGCTAAGGCAAAAAAATGCCAACTATGTAAAACTGGCATTTTCTGAATTTTATTTCAAAATCTGACTTCACTATACGTTTGGATTTTAAATTAAGATTCTAGAGACAACAAACATGAATCATTTATCCGTTTTCCATTTGGAAAGGACATGTATAAAGTGTGCTAGGACAACTCCAATGTTATCCTAGGAGTCTTGCAGCAGTGAAAATAAATGAGTTTTTCACCACCAGGACATGTAAAACTTAAAAGCACATGTCCTACATTTTAAATACATTGCACCCTATCCTCTTTGGCTGTCCAGGGCATATCCTAGAGGTGTACTAAATTGGAAGATTTGGGCCTGGCAAAAGGAAATTTCAGCTCCTCAATAGCAGTTCTGAGACATGTTTGAAGGGCTACCTAAGTGAGTGGCACAATCAGTGCTGCAGGCCCACTCCTGTGGCCAGGAAAATCTAATTCGGTAAACATAGGAGGAGTGAAGGCAAAAAAAGTTTGAGGGTGAACCTGCAGAGAGGGCCAGGTCCAACAATACTGAATCTAGCAAACTGCATTTATCCTGTCAGTGCCTTGTACTACGATGTTAAAGTTACATAGGGACTTCCACTTAGACAGCAGAGAATGAGTCAAGCATGTTAATCTATGACCTACACCAACAGTGCAGAACACAGTTACAGGTAAATAACTCATATTTTTTTTAAGTAACGTAAACAGAAAATGACAAGAGGGCCTCACAGTATGCTAGAGATGGCCGCGGTCTCGCAATATGCTAGAGGTGCCGTCTAAAAGTAGTAACTATATGCAAGATTAGAAAGCAACCACTGCACCTTTGTAATGCAGATTAATTTTCAAGCACTTGACACAGTGCACTAGATGAGACATCCAGAGCTGGATACAATATGTCACTTATGGCATCTAGAGGTGGCAGCAATAATCCAGGAAAGGCAATAAGTACTGTCAAAATGAGGCTTCTAAATTGGATAGGGTACTTCGATTGAGATATGCACTGAGCTGCACCCTTTGCTGCTTCTTTATTAACTCTATGTGCACCCAGCATTTCTTGTCTTCTTTCCATATTTTTTAATATTGTTTACCCGCTTTGATATCATGCAATATGAGATGCTAAAGGACAAGTGAAGCTAGTGCTGCGGTTCCCTTTGCTTTAGTTGTTTTAAGTGAAGGAAGTTTAAAGTGCTGCAGCACATGCTATGCTTGGTTAGAGATGGTGTGACTGTGGAGATTGAATTGTGTGTATGTGTAAGTGTGTGTTGCTGCTTATTCTGTATCCTATTCTGTGTGTATGAAGCTTCCAATGCTGTTGGTATTTGTACAACAGTATAGGTGCAGTGGAGACCCACATCATTTTCTGGGTGATGTCAATTTGGCTTGTGATCTTTGTAGGGATACTTCATCTCTAAGGTATTGTGTAAAACAGGCAGTAATGGCAGGCGTTATTGTAGACCGAAGACAGCCAGGTTGTGAATGATGTGAAATAGAAAAGCATTGGACATAGAAATAACAAATTAAGTCGAGGATGATAAACAATAGTGGAGTGTCATCACTGTATGTGCCAAACATGACTAATCAGGATGTGTGCAGAGAATGTTTAGTTCAACAGATGTACAATCTGTATCTAAAATTGAGTGTTTTCCTTAAAGTGACACCATTTTGTACATAAAACAGCATCTGATGTAGGTGGCATTTGTTTTGCTGTTCACAATCTTTATGTATCTTCTGATGCATCACTTTATACTATTTGGTTTAATTTATGTCTTTTCTTTGCCCTCAGTACACATTACTGTGGAAAGATAGGTACTGGCTTACTGTTGCAATGCCATATTTCAGTTTTCTTTTAATTTTGCTTTTTTTAAATTATGTTTCCTTTCCATTTTGAGTAAAAGGCAGCAGTAAGTGAGTACTGTGTTAAATCCATTGTTGATTGGAAAGTTCATATTCCTGAGATTGTTGATCTGGAATCACAGTAATGTGTTATGGCTTGGGCTCTCGCAGGAGTGTATCTCGCAGTCAGCAGTGAAAACAAAGTTTGAGCAGCACACTATCAGAGCTAAACAGATAATAGATGCTGTGAAAAACATTATGGATGCGATTAACGTAGCAGCAGCAGAAAAAAGGTGAGACAAATTGTTCTACACAATTTCTTTTAATTTCATAATAGTAGGGGGGACAGGACCTTCTTTAGAAAGAGATGTGAAGATTTACTATTGTATTAGAAATTAATATGGAGGCAGGAGGATTTACGAGATTGATTGAAATGGATAAATATTTTAAACAAAATCCCGATTACTGTGGTTGTCGCTGTTCTTGTATAAAGCCTTATTAATGTATAGTTCAGGACACAACGTTTCTGGCTAATTTAGAAGACTTTTCAGATTATTACAACTGTTGCTTGAAATATGTCCCACACAATACGTGATAGCCCAGAAATTGTGAAGACTAGCTTTTCGATTTAAGGTGTTGAAATGACAGATTTACTCTACTTAAGGTCTGGAGATAGCAATTATGGGGCAATTGATAGAAGCAATACAAAAGAAACATTGACAATTTAAGAAGACGGCCTACAGCAAGAGAATGATTGCTAAGGATTAGAAAAAGGCACTGATTAATTAGGTTGATGTGAGGTTTTTGAAAAGATTAAATGTTATAAGGGGAGAAGATAGCTGGGGAAATATTGGGAGTTTGGCTTGGGTTTCTTGACCTAGCTACCCACCAATAAATATGCTCATGCGAAGGAGAGAAGCTGGGCTAAGGAAGGCGGCTATAAGATGGTAACAAGTAGTGGAGCAACAGAACTTAGTGGGCAATTAATGTGAGATCTATAGGAGAAAGCAATGGTAAAAAGATGTATACTTTCAAGCTCTTTGCTTGTATTGATTTTGTTTAATCTGGTGCAGCAGAAAGCCACAACAAAGGAATATATTTGCTGGTTAAGTAGATAGGATTAAGGTTTGACGTGCAGCCTGTAAGAGATGGAGAAATACTGTATTGCATAACGATCTTGAACCTTCCAAAGTAACACATCAGTACATTTTTTTTTAAACAAAAAGAGCCACCCGGGTAGATGTGACCTGTGGTATTTTATTTCACTGGACTTTTACATCAAACCCCTCCAAATGTAAAAACGCTGAAACTGTGTACTTTTTCCATAGGCATCAGATGTTGTGCACTTGTTTGGAAAATCCAGTAATTTAAAATGTAATTTTGTGTAAATTCTGTTTATTCAATATAAAACAAAACAACACAAGGCCAACAATTTGACGACTCGCGTCCCTGTAAAGAAAGCATCAAATAGACCCACATGCCATGGTACAGGCTGTAACAACTTCATAAAAACATATATAGCCAGGGCTGATCCACTCAGGATACTGTCAAAATCCTACATAAAATGGAATTTTGAAAAATGTGTTACCAACTTTGTAGTTTAGTCTTTTCTTAGAACAAATTCTTCAAAATAGTAATAGAACCATCTGGTTCACATTTAATCTGTTTCCCAGTGTCTAGAAATAAAGAATACAACTCATTAGTATTTTATTTATCATTTATACAGGTGTTTAAAATATATCCTTAGTGATAGTTTATTTTATAGACTTTAATAATTTATTTCCTATTATTGGAGATCAATATGTGCAATGTTAATCCAGTTCACATAATTGTGATTCTAGAGCTCTTCTTGTTTAGAGCTAGTGTTTATTAATATTATAGAGAGCATTATACTGAAAACCAATCACACCAGATGAAAAGAAAAGAAAATGGGCATGTCTACCTGGGTGAGAAGGAGTCTGAGCTAAAGAAAGGCTAACCTTACAGTTCCCCAGACCGTATCCTCACCAAACAAGAAATGTAGGTACTCCCTAAAGGCCTCTCGCATTTACTCTTAAATGATGCAGATACTAACCCTACAAAAGCCAACCAACCATCAGGAGAGTTACACCTCTGATCTTTTTTTTATGTTGAGATTTCATACTCTTATTAAAATTAAAAATCCACGGTCAGTCCCAGTTCTTTGGCAGAGTTCAGAAACATATTGTGTTAAGCTTTATTTGCTGACCTTGATTAAATGACCCAAAGTGACCATAAGAAGAGAAAGTATATTTTACAAAAATAACATTGAGATTTCTGAAAAGACAAATCCCTCATAAAACGTAAAGTGGACAAAGGATTAATAATTTAGGGCCTCATGTACTAAACATGTACTTGGTAAAAATGATCACAGTTTGTACACTGATTTTTACCGAATGCATTGGTATTTTACAAACCAACCTGTGTACTAATGGGTCTTTTCACAAAAACAGAATTGTAGTGGGTCCCAGTTCGACCTAACTCATGAATGTTAATGAGGCAGGTCGTAGATTAAGGAATAAAATAAAATGGGATGCATTCAAAGAAAGAAATATTAAAGCTTTACAAACTTTTTCTTTTTTTTTTTTTAAGGAATTAGCAGTGGTATAATGGACCATTGTGTACCCCTAAAACATGTTTTTCCACATTCACAAAGGGGAAGGGTCCATTGGCAACCCCTTCCTCTTTTGCAAATGACTTACCTTTCTGGTGTTGGTAAAATATTAATATTTTGCAACCAGATTGCGGGCACAAAACATTAATAATAACCTTAAGTAATCAGCATTTGGAACGAATGCTCTAAACATTCACTTTCCAAATAGTGATTGGGTATGGTTTCCTAAAGCCATTTAACAATTTGGAATGCTTGTTTGTTGTGGCAGGGAAAACAAAACCTAGAGTGAGCAGGGATTTAAACATTTGGCCCTGTAAATATATTTGCTCATGTTTTTTTATATGCTACCTAAACCATAGACCTGTTCGTTGTACCCTACTCCCAGGGTTTTATCAATGGAAGAGCGAGAGGATCACAGGGACAGGTTGGACTACGTTCAAAAGCAGCTGTCCCTGTTGACCGAAGATATGAAGAAACGAATCCATATGATGACAGAGGAGGTGAAGTCTAAGGTAAATTACGTGCTACATCAGTTTAATTCTAGGACTTAAACTTCTATATTTTCAACTATGCTTTCATTCAATATTATTTAATTGTTCATTTTTCAATTGCAGTTTTATGTTTTGATTTTTACATATTTTATTTTCTGTGCTTCTCCCTAGACTGTACAGAATGTTCCACGTGATTAGACTTATCCTAAAAAGGTCAACCTAGCTATTTCAAGTTCAGGAAAGACTTTATTTTATTTGATTTAACACACCAGTGAATGATTGAGGTCTTCCTTACCGCAAGCACACCCATCAAAGGAAACTTTACAAAACCCAGTACCTTTGATGTTCCTCCTAGGAAGACTGCTGGAACTGTCCTATTTACGTGGAGTTTTCTGTTGAATTAATTGTCAGAAATACATCCATCATGTGATTTCAATCTGAGCATTGCACAACACTCTGTAAAGAAATTGATAAATGTGCTGGTGGACCTTCCCTCTCCGACATCTATGCAAGAGCACACTGCTTGTCTCAGTATGCAATTACTGTAGCTAAACTGTGCATATGGACCGGAGTAAAAATATAGCCTGCGGCTCTTAGTGGCCAACAGCGTTTCCAAAAAGATGTCTTCCCACTTCAGGGTGACCTGGTATTTCCTGTTATGTCATATGTCTTAAAACTGGGTAGCCTGACCTGGTAAATGCTTATACGGTCTGAATTTATAATTCTCTCTTGTGCCTGTAGTGAAAAGAACAGTTGGGAATCAAAACTTCAAAATTCTGATAAGTTGGTTATCGGCTGCTTACACATTGTTCATTGCCACAGGAACATACAGAGGCGTTTTTCTTAAAACAAATCAAAACTGTGGCGAATTCAGTGACACAGAAGTAAGCTTATTTTGCTTATGTTATTTATTTCAGTTGGCAATATTGTCTGGCAAAGTAGGTGGCAGAGGTGGAAGCAGATTATTTCAGTTTATCTAGAAGACATCTGTTTTACGCATAGGCTAGACACCATTATTAATGACCTGGTTCAGCCATTCATCAGGGTAAGACCTTTACTTTGTCCTGTGTATCTAAAAAGGGGTGGCCTGATCTGCGTATTGCTTCTTTTTTGGGGTATATTGATTTAATGTTATAAGTATAGCATGACAATATGCATCAAATCATAGGTAGTGGAAAATAAGAGATCCAGCATCGTACCTATGTAGACTGTTGTATACAGTTAGTGTTATGCTACAGGGCATGGCAGAGTTGTCGGTATCTATAGAGCAGAGTCCTGTGTAGCTCATAGAGTTAGGTCAGTTGTTCGAAGGATTTAATATGGTTGTGGTCCCACTCTTCTCCCAGCAGAAAGTTAGCGATATAAGGTCCCATGACTTGAATCTTCGCAGCTGTGCCACTTGTGTCAACCTGGAACCTCCCCATATGGGGAATGGCTAGTGAGTTTAACCAATCAGTAACCATGTTTTAAGGTCTCCCGCCAACACAGAATTGCAGTCTTGTGATTTCTGGGAGTGAGTGGGGGAAGTCCCACCTTAAAGCAAGCATAGGAACCAAGGTTTTCGAAGTTATGCAACATTGACTGCAAGATGGAGTCCTGTCTGTCTCCAAACAGCCAATTTTTGACTGACGCTTTTGCGCTGCCCAATAACAGAGCTTGAGGTCTGGGACTTCTAAACTGCCCTTGTATGTGGGAAGATTACATTTGTGATAGTATATGCTAGGGAGTTTGTCTGCCCACCGCAATTCGGCAGTTCTGGAAAGAAGGAAGACAGGAGTATAAGCGGACAGTTTTGTAGCACGTAGGGGAAGTGTCTCTACACGATAATTTTATCAAGTGCCACCCTACCAATCAGATTGATGGTCAAAGATCATCTTAGTTCCAAATCTTTGCGAGTGTGCCACATAATTGGGGCAGTATTCAAATCACAGGCTCTCGCTGGTGACTATTATGTTCAGCTATTGAAAATAACCATCTCCTGTTTGTACTTCTTATTTTGCAGCATTGGGACACGTATATTACAGTACACAGACCTAGTGCCACAGTGCATGTTCTGTCCTAGATGTGGTCGGATTTCTTCTTTTCTTAGATACTGGAGTCTTCCAGCCTTTTTATCATCAGGATTATGTGGCCACCCTGCTGTTTTGCAAGGCTCTGCACAAAGCGATCACTGGAACATGTCTTTAAAAGGAAACCTTAGATGCTAAATGCTCCATTCTCCTGAGATTGCTTTCAAAGTTTGCAAATGTGAGGGAAGGATAGTTACTTTAAATCACCTAGTTGACGTTGCATGAACCATAAGGCTGTTGGTGGTAATGTGTCTAAGCATTTGCTCAGCAAGTTTAACACAAGTCAGTTTCAAAGGATCCCTTCAACAATTAGCTGAGATAATGTACCATTTCCATAGGGAAAGCACTCATAAGAAAAATATGCAGCGGTAAAGAGTCCTTCACACTGTGAGCTGACGCCCTTCTAATTCATTGGTGTAGTGGTTCAATCACTGTCACAGTAGTACCCTTTGCGTCTGCTGTTAATGGAATCCTTGAACCCGATATGTTAATTGGGTTTTTTTATTTTTAGAAATCATGCCCTATGCCTCCCCACCCCCTCTCCTTCGAACTGTTCCTCAGAAATAGTGTTTAGAGCATGTCCAGTAGTGTTTTTGAAATGTTTGTTATTGGGGATCTTCAGTAGAGAAACCGTGATGATTAAAAGTTCCCTTCTGATTATACCTTAGAGCTTGTGTAGGAGATATCTTACTATAACTGTTTAATCTGGTACTTGTATAGTACACCCTCCTTTCAAATTCATTTTGTACTGTGTGACCTCCTTGCCCTGATTGACTCAGCAGATCATTTTTAAATGCCGAAATCCTTTGGAGATTGCCAAGAAGAGGTCACAGCCGCTAATATTTGTTAATTACCTGATAAGCCTACGATCACTATACAGTCACTAAGTCCCATG
This sequence comes from Triturus cristatus, assembly GCF_964204655.1. Classification (NCBI taxonomy): domain Eukaryota; kingdom Metazoa; phylum Chordata; class Amphibia; order Caudata; family Salamandridae; genus Triturus; species Triturus cristatus. The sequence goes on along the minus strand of NC_140594.1, from coordinate 1,065,705,890 downwards.
TACCTTATAAGGATAGGCCACAGGTTTGATGTCCTCTTGCCACAGTCTCTTTAACACCTTTTATAAAGGCAAAACATATTGGGTGAAAAGGGTTTTACAGTTGTTTTCATCTGAATATTTAAGACAGTCCATCTCAATCCAGGTTGTGGTTAATTGTTTTTTTTCTCACATTGTTTACATTACAATTCAATTATCATTTTCGAAAATAAAATAGATAACTCCATGCATAGCTTGATTTGTTTCAAGCTGTTATCGTCTAGGTGCTTCTATTATCAGTATTTCACTAGTTGGATGTGGATGATACTGCTGCACGCAGCAGAAGTCACTGATCTGACCATAATGTTGCATATATTTATTGGTGCTGTGTAGAGTGGTGACAACTTAGGTGGAAGCCAAAGGGGAGGAGCTTCAATGAATCAATAGGTCAATACAGGTAACCATTGCAAAATGCCTAACATGATGACTTAATTTGCAGTTAAAAATACAATTATCTATAAATGGTAATACATATTGGCAAGTGGGTTAGCCCTTTAAAACAAATAATATTGTCAGAGTTTGTTGAGGTTGTTTCTTTATGTGCTATCACCCTTTATCAGTCTTTCTTATTCACCAGTGCCAAGTTTCTTATAGGTAGGACATATTTACTACAATGGTTGTTTCTCATTGGAGACCTCTAATTCAGATCATTACGATTGTGGCACTCAAGTCCTTTATGCATACCATTTTGTGGGCAAGGGGGAGGCAGGGTGCAGGAAATTGGGTTACTGGTTGAGGAGGTAAAATCCTACTCAAGCAGCAGCCACAACTTATGTTAGGGTGAAATCACAAGTAAACACCAAATTAACCGGTGCTTAACTAACCCTCTAGTAGCTTGGCACAAGCAGTCAGGCTTAACGTGGACACAATGTGGAAAGTAATTATTCAGCACTTTAAATAGTAACAAAGTGAAAATACAACACAAGACAAATCTCATAGCAATTTAGAAACCTAGAGTTTATTTGTGACCAAAACGAAAGCTTACAGGAGACACGATTTTAAAGTTTTAAGTGATAATAGTGTCTAAAAACACAATGCACCAACTGTGATTATCTGGTCGCGCCATACCAGGACAAAGACACACGTTCAGGCTGCCTGCGATGGAGCGTGGGCCAGATACAGGGACCAAGGTAGGCCTGCTGAACAAGGTACCTTAAATTCTGGTTTGCAGAGCATTGTGACCTCCCGCACTAAGGATGCGTCACACATCAGTGGTTCCGAGGAAGCGGCGGGCTACGTGGGGCAGAGTCCTGCCTCGTCGTCGAGGATGCCATCGATGAGGGGCTTGTGATGCAAAGTCCTGCTTTAATGCGTCGTGGATGGCAGTTCTAAAGAAGCTGTGGGACTGCGATGGAAAGTCATGCATCATCGTCCAGGATGGGCTTGCAATGAGAAGACTTGTCTTGAATATGTGTTGCGCATCGGCGGTTACAAAAAGACTGTCGGCTGCAAAGCGAGGTCTGGCGCCGGGATGCGTTGCTCTGCAACGTTTCTGATGCGGCTTCGTGGAGATGCATCGGTTCTGCTTACCGGTCCAGAGCTAGGTGGTCAGAGCACCTTCAGGCCCACCTCCAAGGGTCTAAGACTAGGATGGCACCACTTGGGGGGATGGTAGAACTCACACCAGAGTCCAGGTGCTCGGTTCAAGGTGGTTGGAGCCTTTTCTGTCCCTGAGGATCTGATCAGGATTCCAGCCCAATAGCCCTTGGAGTCACTCTTGTGGTCCTGGGTGCAGGTCTCGTCCTTTCACTCAGTCAGCAGGGCAACAGAGTAGCAGTTCTTCTGAGTCTTCCACAGGTCCAGTCATGTGACCCAGGATACAGGCTGCAGGCACCAATTGGTTAGGAAAAGAATAGCAAAACACACAAGATGATGGACGGAATGTTGCACAATGGCAAAACATTCACCCCCAGTCACAGATCTGGGTTTAATCCATCGTTATTTTGCTCACCACACCACCCCAGTTCAGACATGGCCATATGCAAATCAGTCTTGACCCTGTGCCTCATGGGAACAGTCCAGCCCGTACTGCCAAGTAAGTAGGAAAAGAATATGCCAACTTTCTAAAACGTTTGTCCGTCTCTCTATGAGGCTGTGTAGTTTCCTTGTTTACATGTTGTGTTACATTGTATATATTACTAAGCACCATGCATATGTTTTTTGTTTAGAGATACCCCTGGAGAAGGGCATTTTTAATAGCCTGAAATGCATTGCGAGTCTTCTTACAGTCCGTTTACGAAGCATGCTAAAACCTGCTGTTTATTTTGAAACCATGTGACAAAGCGGACATTTCTGATATTAAAAGGATTTGATGGAAGACATAGTTTACGTGTGATACATCCCACTTTTAAATTCATGTACATGTACAATTCACCGCACATTATTTGACAAAGCAACTAATATATGATTGTAGCATATTGATACATTGGTATACAGGTGTTTATCACAAATCTCTGGTGCGTCGGCACGCACCAGCTTCCTGTTGCACTGCATCCATCCAGTCTCCGCAAAAATGCGACCCGTTAAACCAATATTCATCCAAGTAATCCTTTTTATTCATTCTTTATCCAAATTCTGTTTATCCATTTTCATAACAGAGGCTAAGCGATTCCAAGCTTCAAATGCTTGAGAAATGCCCATCCAGGACTTTCTCTCACAGCATGACGGAACACACATATCCTGGGCATCCAAGATGTAAAAGACCCAATGCATTTCTGACCAGTTGGCCCTTCCTCAGGGGTAACTAGAATGTAGAAACAAGCCATGATTTTGATTGCACATAGAGTACACATTTTATTTGTAAGCACGTTTTTCTGAAAATGGATAAACAGAAGTTGGATAAAGTATGAATAAAAAGGATTACTTGAATGAATATTGGTTTAACGTGTCGCATTTTTGCGGAGACTGGATGGATGCAGTGCAGCAGGAAGCTGGTGCGTGATGACGCACCAGAAATTTGTGACAACTTATCGCGCTTTCGGGAAATGGAGCACTTCAGGCTTGCACGCAAAACAAACAGTAACGTGGAAGGTTGGTTTACATGTTTTTAAGTCGAGGATTAATTCTGAGTGCAATACAGGTGTTTATCCCAAATTTTGGAACTCGTAGTTCACACTGTGTCTGGAGTACTTGTTCTGGGTACTTTCTTCAACTTTCTAAAAGTGGAATTTTCTGAATTGTGAATTACAATCCGACTTTACCACTAAGGAGGTTTTTAAATGACAATTATTTAGACTCCAACCATGATATTTCCACACTCTCAATTGTTACCCTATGGGCGAGGTAGGCCTTGCAGTAGTGAAAAACACATTTTTCACTACCAGGACATCTAAAAGTACATGTCCAGCTTTTTAAATGCACTGCACCCTGCCCTCTGGGCTGTTTAGGACCTACCCTGAGGTGACTTGTATGTATTAAAAAGGAAGGTTTAGGCTCGGCAAAAGGTTTATTTTGCCTGGTCGACATGACAAGTTTAAAACTGCACATACCTGCTGCAATGGCTGGCATGTTTGAAAAGGCTACTTGAGTGGGTGGCACAATAAGTGCTCCAGGCCCACTAATAGTATTTAATTTACAGATCCTGGCTAAATGTAGTACCACTTAACTAGGGGATTACAAGTAAATTAAAAAGCCACTTGAGTGTAAGCCAATGTTACCATATTTAAAGAAGAGCACAGAAGCACTTTAACATTGTTTGCAATGGCAAAGTGTACAGATCCCTACAACCAGCAAAAACGGGAGGATGGAGGGCAAACTGTTGTGGGGTGGGGGGACCACAACAAGGATTTCAGGTCCAACACAAGAGAATGTGGTTGTGTAGTGAAACGTGTATTTAAAACAGTGTCTTAATCTAACAAAATGTGTTATACTTTTTTTTTTGTTTGTTTTTTTACAAAATCATTTTTATTGGCATTTTTGAAAAAATACAGTACATTAGCATCAGTATCATTTAGAATGTATGTCATCCATTTAACTTCTTGTCATGATATAGAATCACATAATATTGAGCGCCCCCCCTGAACGGTTCTAGAATTGGTAAGGTTGAGGTGTGGCGAATTCTGTGTTCATGCAAGGTAGTTTGCGATCTGTAGTGGAAGTCAGGCTTTGCTCTCATTGTCAGCCCTATGCTAAAAGTAGTTTTAAGTGCCAGCTAATGTAAACGGAAACAAACTAGGGAGACATAACTGGTATACACTGTGTCATATAATGCACCACTTGGTATGGGCCGCCTGATTACTGCATTATAGCTAGGTCTCCGACTATGCTTGCGCGGGGAGGGAGGGTCCTGGAGTGTTGCATGAAGAGTAATGCGCGCATCGCCCAACGAAGTGTGTTTTACTTGCGCACAATTGCCAAAATATTAGATTTTAAATATGCTTGACTTTTGTTACAGGTGTCAAGTGCCATGAAAGATGAAATCTGTCGGCTTTCTCCACTTGTTGAAGAATTTTCTTCATATTTTCACCCTTCAACAGAAGCATTGAAAATTTATAAAAATGTAAGTTGTCTAAATATTTGAGTACAATTGGAGATTCTTGTTCATCTGACTATGTCTCATGAATTTTTCTACATGAACTTCAACTGGCATATACCTTCAATGATATGCTTATCGTCCATCACTCTAAACATAATGTATTAGTGCATTGTTTTTTTTCCCCCTGTCTGCTTTGGACAAAAACCAATGTTGCAGTGATGTTTTTCCTCCATTTATGAATGAAGTTCAAGTACTTTAGGATATCTCTGCTTTTACTAGTATTTTATTTTCATTCACTTCTGTTCTGTGTTCCGTTGGGTGCAGCTACATGCTTACTTCACCACTCATCTCAGTTGTCAGGGGTAACCCCTCCACATTAACAACAACTCACGTTTTCTGATCCTTCATCCAAGTCTTCAGCTAATAATACCCCACAAGTTTCTGCATCCCAGTGCGCATCTTCTTGGAGAGACAAAACATGGTTGCTCTGCTTTTTGTGGTGAGCGAGATTTAATACAGATGAGTATTATTTTACTTCCCTTCTTTTCTCTAAATTACACAACATTTGCCAAGGGGTCCAGCACCCTTACTAATAGTTTTGATTTAGATAATTTTATTTTAAGGATTCTTGTTGAAACAATTAAGCAATGTCTCCTACTCTCCATCTTGGCTACACATTGTTCATTGAGTTGCACCTGGTTTTACACTCTTCCGTAAATATTAATTCTTATTCATCTCCACTTCCTTCATCGGGTGTATCTACTTTCTCATTCTTGACAATAGCCATCTATATTTTTTATGATTTATATTGAATTGTTGCAAGAAGTAAAACTGTAAGCATCTTTATAGATTTAAACTATACATGCATGTTAGAAATGTGATTTTTGGCAGTCTAGGGCGTGGGCCAAAGGCAGGCAAAAACCGCCACTCTAATCAGGATAAGGGAGTTACACGTCTAAAATAACACCTGCTCACCCCCTTGGTAGCTTGGCACGAGCAGCCAGGCTTATCTTGGAGGCAGTGTGTGAAGCATTTGCACATAACCAACAGTAATACAGTGTACGCACTACAAAAGGACACCACACCCAAATGGACTAGCTGAAAGATTTTTTCTTAACAGAGGAAATTGCAGGATGTAAGACTTACCAACAAAAACTTTATGTGGAGAGTCAGCAGATTGGCAGATTCCTGGTCTGGTCCACGAAATCAAAAAAAGCTGCACAATTAATCGTTCAAATAAAAAATCCAGCAACAGGTCTCCTAGTAGATGATAAGCAGGGTATCGGTGAGGTGTTTAGTTCACATTTTAATCATATCTATGGAGAAACGCAAGGGGCGGATGAGGCAGATCTTGAGAGATATTTTCAGTCATTGGAGCTACCTTTGCTATCGCAGCAGTGTTCAGAGGCTTTGACCTCTCAAATAGGAATCCCTGAAGCACAAGTAGTATTAAAGAGTATGGCTAATGCTAAAGCTCGTGGAGCAGGCGGGATCCCTGTAGAAATGTATAAGATATTTCAGGTCGAACTGTTTCCCTTTTTGGTAAGATTGTTTAATGAAATCAAGGATGGTATAGATACTCCCAAAAGCTTTAAGGAATCGGTAGTAATAGTTTTTCTTAAAAAGGATAAGGATCCTGCCGATACAAGCTCTTATCGCCCTATCAGTCTGTTAAATACAGATTATAAATTTCTTATGAAAATCTGGGCAAAAAGGATAGCTCCCTGTGCACAACAGGTGGTTCATAATGATCAAAATGGTTTTATTCCTGGGCGTTTAATGGCATCGAATACTTATTTTTTTAATGCAAGCCATCGATTACTTTTCTATTAATCAGACTGATGCGGTGATTATGATGATGGATGCTGAAAAAGCTTTTGATTTGGTAGACTGGAGTGCGTTATTTTTTTATTTTACGGAAGTTTGGTTTTCCACAACAACTTATACAGATGTTAACAAAAATGTATAGAGGGGCAGAAGCTACAATCATGATTAATGGTTTAGTAAATGGTAAGGTTACTATCAAACGAGGCACCCGCCAGGGGGGCCTGTTGTCTCCTCTCTAATTTTCATTGTTTATTGAACCCCTAGCTGAGAAGATCCGGAAGAGCATATGTATCGTCCCTCCCATTGATGGTATGGGAAAAATTAAGCTTTATGCAGACAATATCATTTTATATCTGAAGGCAGGGGTAGATAACCTACAGAATGTGTTGGATGAAATTCAAAACTTTACGCAAATCGGAGGATACAAAGTTAACCATGCAAAAACCGAAATTTTAGCATTTAATACGACTCCTTCGGATTTCCCACCTGCCATCCATCTAAAACCTCCGCACCCAATTAGATATCTGGGGTTACATGTCACTAATGATTTTGGGCAATTATTTTTTTTTAATTATACTAGATTGCTCACGAAAGTCAAAAAGTTATTCGATAGCTGGTCTTTGCTTCAACGGTCCTTAGTTGGGAGGGTCTCAATGGTTAAAATGACGGTCCTTCCACTGTTTTTGTTTTTATTTATTAATCTGCCCTTGAAAATCCCGAATTATTATTTTAAGGAGTTGGATCGTTTAATAAGGAAGTTCGTTTGGAATAATTAACAACCTAGGGTTAAGTTCCCTATATTGCAACTTGATGTAACTTCAGGAGGACTGGCACTCCCACATTTTTTAACATATCATCAGGCTTCTTTACCTAATCTGTTTTCTCAATTGGGTAAGGAGAATTCTGTTTTTGATAATTTTTTTCTGATACGTATTTTGAATGAAAGCATCATTGGACTCCCCGTGTTCCTACGTTTGGCGAAACCTCCCAAAAAAACACGATATAAGGTTATCTTCACACTGGCTGACAGAATGCAGTTATTTTTTTAAATCACGAGATGTCCCTTTATTTCACGCTTACACCCCTATACAGGATGGGGCAGTAGGAGGTCTTAAACTCTCTAGAGGGCTTTTTCAGGACTGGCAAGAACTGGGTTATCTTCAGCTTGGGGATTTCTATAACCTTGATTCCTTAATTAACTGGGAATCGGTTTGTCTCCAGGCTACTACACCGAATACTGCGCTGGCCCTGAGCTTTGTACAAATATCCAACTTCCTTAAAATTAACTACGCAATGCTAGATGAGACGGTAAGGCCAATTGTCAAGCAGATAGTAAATAAAATGGTAGGGGTTGGTTGTTGGTATCAGCTACTTCATCAAAAAGCCAACTTGGAAGAGATCCTGACAAAAGAGCTCCAAAAAATTCATTCAGAGACAGGGTGCAAGTTCAATACCAGAGAGTGGAAACAGCTTAGTGATCTAGCGAATAAAGCTCTTGGAGGCGCCAATTTTAAAAGAATGAATTTTTATCTAGATGGTTACTATATTTTACACCCCTGAAACTGTCTAAAATGTTTTTAACCTGCCCGAATAAATGCTTTCGCTGTAACAGAGAGGGTGAAGGGGGCTGGGTACATATATTTTTTTGAATGTAATGATTTACAATATTTCTGGAAGAAGGTCTTTGCAGAAATTTCTTTGATTTTATCCATGCAAATTAGTCCGTCAGCCATGTTGGTGCTATTTGGTTCTTCAGGAGAAGTGAAATGTTTTACAAAAAATCAGCAATATATTATTTTAATTGCTATTGCAGTTGCCAGATCACTTGTTCTGCAAAACTGGAGAACTAGTCTACAACCTAGCATTGCACATTGGTTTAATAAAATGACTAGGACTTGTAGACTTGAAGAGGCCTATGCCAAACGTGTAGGATCTGTGGTAAGATTTAGGGGTATTTGGCAACCTTTTTTTCATTATGGGTTCATAGATGAAACCTGATGATCACGAACTAGTTAAAAAAAAAAAATGCGTTATATATGCACGCGGCACTTTAGTAGAAGTTACCGTATTCTTATATTCGTCAGACACTAATCAAAATGACTTGCACTTGGCACTTTGCACTTTATTTATTAATCCTATTTAATGTAACTTATTAATTAAAATTTAGTTAGGATATTCTAGTTGCAGGCGGTGGGAGTCTGATTCCTTGTAGGTTGCCATTGTAAATGTTTTTTTATTTTATTTTTTAACTGTTGACTATGCTTGATTAATTTATTGGTCTTGCTATTTGATATGTAAACTGACATGTAAACTATTTACTAATTTTTTCCTGTTCTAATAAAAATATTTTTTTTAAAAAGGACACCACACCAGTTGAGAAAAATATCCAATATTCTTATATAATTAAAACAAGACCCAAAAACGATTTTAAAAAATCCACCATACTACACTTAAAAGTTCACAGTTCAAAAATACGCTGATTAAAAAGAGTTCCTTGTGTGGATAGCTCCGTCCGGGCTACCACGGTGTCGTGAGCACACAAATCCAAAACAGTTCTGGCTGGCCGCGGCATCACAGGCCAGCTACGGTGTCGGGAAGACCCGCAAACAGTACCTTTTAGAAATGCAGGGCGCTGGTGACCTCTGGGTCGAGTCTTCGAGGACACGGCGTCCGCAGGCGTCGGTTCTGGAGGTCGGTGCAGGAGTCGTCGGGGCCCTTGAAGTTACTCGCGTTGCAGGTCGAGCTCCTCTCTGATTATATCAGGAGTGCTGGCGCCGGCAGGAGTCGGGTGCTGCGGTGCACAGCGGTGCGGCGTGCGGTGCCCCCAAGTTGCGGTGCGAGCAGCGGCTCGGTGACTGCGTCAGATGGCGTCATCGGTGAGACCAGGGTCTCGGTGCGAGATGAAGGCGGTGCTCGCCACGGTGCTAGCAGGTCACAGTGCAAGCGGCATCGTCGTTGTTGAAGCGCTGCCGTCGGCAGACGAACGGGAGTCAATGGTGCCGGCGTCGGTAGGCCAAGGCTGCGCTGTGGGATGAGGGTGGTGCATCGTGTAACTTACGAGCGGTGCCCCCGAACCACGGTGCAAGCAGCAGCGTTGATCTCGGTGGGAAGTGGCGGCGTCGGGATGGCCAAGGCGTCCTCGTCAAGCAAGGCGGTGCAAAGTGCGGTGCCCACAGGTCGCATTGCTCGCAGCACCTCGGTGGCAGTGTCAACAGGCGTCGTCTGTGAGACCAGGGTCGTGTTGCGGCGGTGCTCTCTGCGGTGCCAAAGCTTCGCCGCGAGGCGGTGCGGAGTGCAGTGCCCACAGGTCGCGGTGCAAGCAGTGGCTCGGAGGCGGCGTGAACAGGCGGTGGCGGTGAGACCAGGGTTGCGTTGCGGTGGTGCCCTCTGCGGTGCCCTCTGCGGTGCCAAAGCTTCGGCATGAAGCGAGGCGGTGCGGAGTGCAGTGCCCACAGGTTGTGGTGCAAGCAGCGGCTCGGTGGCTGCGTCAACTGGTGTCGTCGGTGAGACCAGGGTTGCGGTGCGTCGTTGCGGAGGTGCCCTCTGCGGTGCCTTCAGGTCATGGAGTCGGCAGCGGCGTCGTAGACGTCGTCGAGTGTGTTCTTCCGGTTGCAGCACAAAACACACAGTCCCCAGTGCTGCGGGTTGAAGAACTTGAAGTCTTTGCTGTTCCTGAGACTTTGTGAACAGGGGGCAAGCTCTACCTCAAGCCCTTGGAGAGACTCACAAATTAGGTTGCAGAAAGTCCAGTCCAGGCCTTTCACTGCCCAAGGTAGAAGCATCCACTGCAGGTCAGCCCAGCAAAGCAGTCCTTCCTTTTCGCAGCTTCTCCGGCTCTTCTTCTTGGCAGTCTTCTTGTTCCAAATGAGTTCTAAAGTTCAGGGGTCTGGGACCCAGTATTTATGTTAAAAAATCATTTGATCTTTCAGGCAGAGGGTGTCTGTGCCCAGCCAGAACGAGTTTTGCCTTGTCATAGGTAGAACAGGCCCTTTGAGGTGCAAGGAAATCTCCTCCCCCTCCCCCCATCACAGCCCAGGTCTATTCAGTCCTTTCCTGACCTACCTAGACCATCTGGAGCTCCTCCGCCCCCCAGCCTTCTGTCATCCAAAACCCAGACAGGCAATCCACATTCCAGCAGAGGCACACGGGATGACTGAACAAGAAAATACCTATTTTCTAAAAGTGGTATTTTCAAACACAGAATGTAAAAATCACCCTCACTAAAAGATGCATCTTTAGATTCTGAGTTCAGGCATACTAAATTCTATTTTCTTACCGAATTCCCTGGGCCAGTTATGTTTATAAGATGTTATAAACAAACCTCCCATTCTATCCTATAGGGAACTGGTAGCCTTGCAATAGTGAAAAACGAAATGGGCTGTAATTCACTATTAGGATATGCCACACACACCAGGGCATGTCCTACCTTTCACATATATTGCACCCTGCCCACAGGGGTACCTTGGGCCTACCGGAAGGATGTCTGACATGTAAGAAAAGGGAAGGTTAGGGACCGGCCAGTGTGTGCACTGGCCAAGTCAACATGGCAGTTACAGTGCGTGCAGACTCTGCAATGGCAGGTCTGAGTTAATGTTTTTCAGGGCTACTCACGGCGGCCTGCAGCACTGGTTGTGCCACCCCCAAGTAGCATTTGATTCACCGGCCCGTGGCACACGCAGTGCACTTTACTAGGGGCTAACAGGTAAATCAACTATCCAATCATAAAAACACCAATCTATAAAACAATTTACACGGAGAGCATATGCACTTTAGCACTGATTAGCAGTGGTAAAGTGCCCAGAGTCCTAAAACCAACACAAACAGGTCAGGGAAAAATAGGAGGAAAAAGCAAAAAGTTTGGGGATAACCCTGCAAAAAGGGCCATTTCCAACAATGCACATCACTTTCTGCACTTTTTAAACAGGGCTGAATTACCCTCTTATCAACTTAAAGTAAGAGTTATAATTTTTGATCAGCGGATAGAAATTCCTCCTTTTTGCCGCAGACCGACCATTATCCTTTCACTTTATTTTATCACAGATTACTGTACTGACATCAGCCCTCCGATTAAGCGCATTGGGTTGAAACATTGACCTTTCCAAGTAGAACAATAAACTATTGGATCATGAACAACTACCAATTAAAATTTTCCAAACCCATTGTGTTTCTCTCCCTACCTGGAATCCTTTTGCATCGTTGATCCTCATACTAAAACTTTTCTACTATTGTAAGTAGAACATGCTTTACACACTGAACGCATGAGCACTACGTCATTTGAACTCATTTTTATTCTATGTTTAACTACATTTCTCTGTTTATTGTGCATGTCACTACAATCAATCACAATAGTTACTGTTCCTTTAGCCACAATTGTTAGCTCCACAAACCTTCTTTTTAGTTTATTTGACAGTTCACAATAATTTATTACAGGTTGTCTAAATGAGACAGTATATGGGCCTCAATTCTTCAAAGATTGTTTCCAGGTTGTTGTCCTTGACTTGTCTTCTTCATTGATTGTCCCAGCCCCTAAGGTCATCATAAATGATGGCCCCACTATTCAATGTTTTGAGGATACGTCTGTCTTATTGACAGTGAACTCTACCTCACTGAAGCTCAGTCGGTCAGGACATGCTACTATAAAAGATTATTACTCCCTAGACTCTAGTAAGCCCCTTATCTTAACTTCCTCTTCAGCAACTGCCCAAAATTGCAAGCTAATATTCATAAATGTGGTTGGGCTCGTTAGTAAGTTGACTGATCCCTCATCTTATTGCATGATTAATGAATGCTATATTGTAGGTCTCCAGGAGACCAGGGCGCTTAAAACTATACAGGTATTCGGGTTTGTTTCTTGTTCTACCCCGGGTATACCCTCTATTATTAGTTGATTTAAGGCATGGGTACTCCAAAACATTGGCACAGGGGCCACAAAGTACGTCCTGTAGTGTGACTGAGGGCTGTACTGATGCCAGCAGGGTGGTGATAGGGGGACTGGGATATTGCAAGGAGGTCTAAAAACATGTTAAAAAAACAAACGCGCAAGCATTTATTTGCAGGTTGATAAATGCTTGCATGTTTATTTAAAACATTTTCCTAAATATTAGTACTCAGCCACTGAACAGCAGCTCGTGCTGCTGTTCGCTGGGGGGTGCATATAATGAGTATCACTGACTTAAGGGTAGCCTGTTAACCTTGATCTCGGTCTCTTTAGCAGGCAGTATCACTGGAAATAACTGCAACTCCCCTTATTTTCATATTTTACGTATTAATATCTCAGTAAGGCAGTCAATTATTGTTGTGAATTTTTATCACAATAATTGTAATCAACATAATAATTACATTTTGGATTTTACCATTTTGCATGACAGTGTAAGTGATCATAATCATTTGATACTTGCACTAACATTGGGTGATGTACTACTACTACAGTATGCCTGGATTATATCTCCATTAGAGATACATGCTCTCTGAGAAAATGGGCTAGCATTAACTCAAAATTTTTGTTGCATAAGTTGGTGGTTAAAAAAAGAAATGAAGTGTGTGGCTAACCATCATGGCCGACCGGACGTGAATCTGATCGGCTCCGCGCCAGGCCCTGAAAAACCAGTAGCTTAGAGGGCACCAAATGCCCCAAACTCGGCTCGAAGGCTCATCCTAGGCACCCGGGGCCCGAGGAGCAGCAAGAAAGAGGGAACAGTCCCCACCCGGTGCGGTGCGAGGAGAAAGATTTTGCTCACCGGCACCCAAGGTGGATCAAAATGGCAGCCGTCACCCAGCTCGGCAGTGAAGATCAACTCTGATGCGGTGGATCCTGCTGATGACCTCGCGCACATGTGGGGAAGTGAAAGAGCGGAAGGCCTCGTTCATTTGGCCCCCAGGGGCTACCTCCACAAGACGGCTGAAAGGTGATCAACGCCGCCGGCGCCCGTGCCGGTAGGCGCACCCTCCAAACAACATCTCAGGCTGACGGAGCAGGGCCCCCAGGGGGCCGGAGGAGCTCAGGGACCCAATCGGCGGCGATCGTTAGTACCGGTGAGGAGCGGGGGGGGGGGGCCCTCTCAACCAAATAGCCCGCTGACGAATCCTGAGGAATACGGTGCCTGTCCCTAAGATGGCGGCAGCCAGGCACTGAGTCAGTACCTCGTGAGAACGCCCAGACCTGAAGATTTGCGCCCCCGGTGACTCTCCCCGGCAAGCCGACGCGTCGGGGACCCGGGGTCTGAATGCACACATAGTCTGAAGGGGTCCGGCGCAATCTGCGCCTGCGCGGGAAGATCCGCCCTCCCCGGAAGATGCGCCCTCCCTCCAGCAATCCTGAAGGACGGTACGGGTCCCCGGAGGGACCGGAGATGCTTGGGGCCCCATCAGGAGGGAAGCAATAACACCGGTGAGGAGCAGGGGGGGACCCCTTTCAGCACAACTGCCCGCTGACGGAGGCTGTGATAAGCGGTGGCTGGCCCTAAAATGGCGGCGGCCAGGCACCGGCCCGGAGCCTCATGAGGGGGCCCAGGAGTGGGGTTCTTCCCAAGTTGATGTACCTGCAACCTGAGGGGGGGTCCTTATAGCAAATGGTGACTCTCTCCAAGCCGGATCTGCCTACTTGCCCAGGTATGAGAGTCTTCATAGCAGCATAAAGGGAAAAGGTTGAAGCCCCATTCACACAAGCCCCCTTAAGGTCCAGAGGAGTGCTTCAACTGATCTTGATCTCAAAAGCTTATCGACTACTGCCTATCAAGCCCAACAGCAGAGGGGGGCGTCCTAGGACCGCACAAGCACTTGGGCCCCGCGCCGACTGGGCGAGACCCGAGAAGTGGAGGGTCACTGGCTACACGCCCGCCCCCCCACCACTGCCCCTCTTACTGGAGTCGGGGGGGGGGGAGTTCCTCGGGTCAGCCCCGCGGAGCGAGATCGGTAAATCGCTGCAGAGCCAAGTTCCCCATAGCCTTTCCCACGGCAAGGAAGACCTGTGCAATAGGTGGGTGAAGGTCCCTATGCCACCCAAAAAAGCACAGCCTCCAAGGGTCTCCAGCTTCTTTTCCCCCGCCACCAAGGGTGCAGTCAGCGACAAACCCACGCAAGCACCCGACAGTATGGCACTCACCAGAGAGGACCTGCTGTCCTCACTACGGGATTCAAGCAGGCGCTCAGACGACATCAAGGTCGACATTGGGGCCTCCTTTGATGCATTCAAGGCAGAAATGGGAGGTCGGCTGGTGGCCCTGCAATCGGACGTGGACTCAATTGGGGCCCGTGCTCTCGACCTGGAGGCCAAACAACAGGGACTGGAGAACTGCACGAGACCCTTGGAGACCCACTCCAAAGACCTTCCCGCACAGTTGAAGGCCACGATGCTCCGTTGTGAGGACCTTGAGAACCGCTCTCGCCGGGAGAACATACGAGTGAGAGGCCTGGAGGAAGGGTGCAGGGCCCGGACTTGGAAGCCTTTATGGTGGGGCTCTTCCCCTCGGTGTTAGGGGAGTCTGAACCGGAGGTGCGTCTGGAGAGAGTGTACAGAGTGGGGCCTCAGGCCCAGGAGATGCCAGAAAGTCCCGAGACATGTTGGTGAAATTCAGTTCCTTTAAAACTAAGGAAATGGTCCTCCAGAAAGCATGAGCCTTGGACAAGGTTTCCTTTCAAAACACGGAGTGCTTGCTCTTCCAAGATGTGGCCCAAGCCACACTAGCCAGACATCAACAATTTCGACCCGTCACTGCAGCCTTAAGAGAATGCAAGGTGAGGTACCGTTGGACATACCCCTTTGGGCTGGCATTCACACTGGACAACAAGAATTATCACTGCATGGAACTAGAGGAGACAGCAACTATCCTGGGCATTGAGGTGCCAACCACAACTCACGTGACAAACGAGAGGAGGACGGAGGTGGCGACAGGCCCAAAGAAACAGGGGAGAGGCCCCTTGCTTCAGCAGCAACGACCAAGCAAAAACTGTGGGTTAATGAACCCCTAGCTTTCTAGCGACTGAAGAGACTTGTTTTGCCGCTTATGCCAATGCGATGAGGAGACAAGTTTGAACTCAAGATATCGACCACAACAACCAAAGAGCCTGCTAGCTTCTACTTCTTTCAACATTTACGGAACTGATAATGGGCCTCGGCGGCGGAATTTGGTCTGGCCCGGTTTTTTGCTCGTCATGAGGTTCTGCTCTATGATCGAGGACCTTCGAGAGCAAGTTTTTTTTAACTAAGTTGGACATGGTTCACCTTTTTCTTCCTTTTTTAGGTCTCGCCTGACCCAGCGCATGCGCTGGTCTGGCGAGACATTTAGTAGGTGGGTTTAGAAAGTGCTACCCACATTTTTGTGCTGGCGACAAGCTACAGTGCACGATGGCCTGCACGCGCACAGCTGCTCCCGCTTTCCCACCTCCCACCTCGCCCAGCCATCTGCCTTTCCTGCGCCAGCCTTCAGCACCATACCCCTCCCCCCGCTGCTGCGCACGCATCCCTACCGTGCGTCATCACGATCACTTTCGCTTTTACAGTGATCACGATGAGGGATTGTCAGTTTAAGTTGTCAAATGAACGCGCCTAACCGGAAACATGGTTAAATGATGACGACTTGGAGTGAGGCAACAACACTGCTATCATCACCGAGGTTCTGTACTCTACCTCAGCCCTCCGTTCTCTCTCTCACCCCACACCCTACTCGTATGCCCCATCACCCCACCTGATCATTTTTAAGAGGCCGCTGCTCTGCCTGACTTACTGCCCTCCGGCTGTGACTATACCCTCGCACAGATCTCAAGTTGTATTGCGGCCAGCTTGAGTACCTCATCCAGTTGTTACTTTTCCTAGTTGAATCTTGGGGTTGCAATCCTGCATTTGCAATGGGAAGAGTAAACCCTCGTAAAACTCAACAAATGAAAGACGGACTGGATACACTACTTACAAGGATCAGCTTAGAGCGCTGCTTTGTACCCCATTATCCCGTACCCCCGGGCCAGCCCGACTCCCCCACCCTCCAGCTAGCTCTTATCTGTACACTCCTCTTCTAATCCCTCGGTATCTCACAGGTTCACCCCTTTCCCCCCCCCCCCCCCCCCAACGCCATTCACAGCTTTCATTTGATTACGTTCCCTCTAAGTAGACCGGCTTCTTCAGCAGTCCTTCCCCCAGACTCTCATATCCTCCTTTTCTAGCCCGTACTTCTTTAATTGCTTCCTTCCCATTCCATAACTTCTCCTTTCTGGAGCTTTCATCTGCCCCCTTCTCATTCGCGCCCTCACCTGGCCTGCCATGCTCTGTTCTCCTCTGCTCTCTAACACGGTGTCGCTGCTCAGCGTCCGGGCTGCACGCTGCCCGTGAGAGTGCAAAAGAAAGGTTCCGAGGCTCGATGGTTCCTACTGCCATTCCAGCACGGGTGGCGGCGGGGAATGTGATGCCACATTCAGGACGATACCAAAGGGGATGATGGACGGAGTGCTTGAGCAAATCAAACACTCACCCCCAGTCAACTGATCTGGGTTTAATCCATCATCATTCTTTAGCTCACTCCACCACCCCAGTTCAGACATGGCCATATGCAAATCAGTCTGACCCTGTGCCTCATGGGAACAGTCGAGCCCGAACTGCCAAGCCATGTCTTCCCTGGACTGGAAACAAGCATCCTGGGACCGGTTTCGGGTTCATAACCCTCGTCAGCCAGGCTATCTTGAATCCAGTGGTAAAGTGAGCAAGGGACCCACGTCTGGGCATACCCTGCCAACTTAGGGCGAACAAAGCGATACCAAAGGGGATGCCCAGACGTGTGTCCCTTCCTTACTGTGCCACTGGATTCAAGCTAGCCTGGCTGAAGAAGGGTGATATACCCGGAAACCGGTCCCACGATTCTTGTTTCCAGTCCACGGAGGACCTGGCATGGCAGTTCGGTCTGGACTGTTCCCATGAGGCACAGGGTCAAGACTGATTTACATATGGCTGGGTCCAAACTGGGGTGGCGCAGTGGGCACTGCCTGCTCTTAAATTTCAATTTTAAGTGGCTTAACCTCTTCTGTGCCCATGACGAGATAGTCTCGTCATGGAGCACGGTCGCGCTGTGCCCATGACGAGACTATCTCGTCATGAACCCCACCCACTAATGAAACGCCCGGCACAGGAGGGGGAAAGGGCGTGGCACAGAAGGGGTTAACACCTTTTTTAAATGGGTGGTAAACTGCGAGTGGTTTGCGACCGCAATTGTGGTCGCAAAACAATCGTACATTGAAATATGACTCGCTATTAGGAAGGGTCGCCCTTGGCATGCCCTTTCCTAATAGCAAGTCGCAACCCCCATTTTGTGTAACGATTCCGTCCCAAGTCCAATACTCCTCAGGATTCGAGTGATGCCATAGGGGGTCCACCTCT
The DNA here is from genome assembly GCF_964204655.1 of Triturus cristatus. Taxonomy (NCBI): domain Eukaryota; kingdom Metazoa; phylum Chordata; class Amphibia; order Caudata; family Salamandridae; genus Triturus; species Triturus cristatus. The sequence goes on along the minus strand of NC_140594.1, from coordinate 1,065,688,194 downwards.
CGACGTCCCCAACTCCTGCACTAATGGCACGGAAGGATGGAGCAATCAAGCGAGGGAAGGGAAGGAAGGGAACAGCGGGGAGTAGAACCTGTAAAAGAAGAAAACATACAAACACAAACAAAATGTTATGGCATATAATGCTACGCTCATCAATTCTCACTAGGGACACCAATTCCTTCTATATACTGTTAGACTTGTGGTTCTTATTCACCCTTTGCTCGCACCAATATTGCACCATATTCATACCAACAAATAAACCAGAACCAAGCCCATGCACCTCACATTTATACATGAACATATAACAGCGGGAAAATTCCACCCTCCTTTTGTTTGGCTGATGCCCCGTAAAGGAACTGTGTGGACGTTAGGTACAACCAGGACCTCCCCTTAGTGCCTTACTAGTCCAGACTTGCCAATGCGGATTAGCCTCAGCGTGGCACGAAGTGAGGAAAAGTTTGCGTTCATGTGACCAAAATTAGCAACCGTATTAAAGGGCTAGACGCTGGTCTGATAATATCTGGCAAGTCTCCTAAGGGATTTCACGTTAGTTCATGCTATAAGTCCATCGTGGTTGCTGCACCACTCCGTGGACCTAAGCACACTAATGGAAAAAGAACAATTTACCCCAGCTGATGGTTTTTGGCGGAAGAGAGGAAAGTACGAGCAGGATTCCCGGCTGAGCGCCAAGGCAACAGCGCTCCCTACCTCGAGATAAACTGAGGCGACAAGCAGGAAGAGACTCACTATCGAAGGCCTTCAGTCCGAGGAGGAGGCTCTGGCGAGAAATACCTGACGGACTTCACTCCGAGTCCGGAAGCACCGAACACGGCTCTGGTGTCCAATGCTGTCTCTGGGGGTAAGCGTCGATGGCCGCTCGCATCAGCTGTCTGACGGTCTAGACGTGCACCGGAAAGGCTGGCTGGGTTTCTTGAAGCAACCGGTGGAGCGAGTTCTCCCACCATCGGCAGGCAAACAATCCACCGCTACGGCTCCGTTCTTCTCGGAGCGGGGTCGGGAAACAGAACTCGCCAATCAGGAATTACGCACAGCGTCCTGTGTGCGTCACTTCTCTTTTGTGCTCGCGGCTCCTCCCACTCTATCCCCGGGTCTTCTGGGGATCGTAGGCAATGCAGGCACGCGATGCCTGATCTCTGACAGTAGGTCCCCGTCCCGGCACCTCCTAGAACCGGGCTTGTCAGGGTATCTGCGGTAGAATGCACGAACCCTGGCCGGGGCATGCACGTTGTCACAGGGTACCCACGAATCCTCTTCCGAGGTATACCCCTTCCAGGATATTAGGTACCATAGGTTCTCCCCCCCCGGTATTTGGAATCCACTATGCATCGCACCTCATACTCCTGTCCCTCTTCTGTGTATACGGCCGGTAGTGGCTTCCTCAGCCCCCCCTTGGCAGGTTTCAAAAGGCTACAGTGGAAGACAGGGTGGATCCGAAGAGAGCCCGGAAGCCGTAGTTTATAGGCCACTGGATTGATCCTTTTTACCACTCGATAGGGGCCTATATACCGGGGGTGGAACACACTACGCAATTTGAAGCGGATGTTCTTCGTGGATAGCCATACTTTGTCCCCTTCCTTGTACTGGGGGCCCTCTACTCGGCCCTCTACTCGGTGCCTATCAGCCCAGTTTTTGTATGTCAGTTTCGCCTTTACCAGATGTTTCCTCACCTTTGCATGCCCTTACCGTAACGCTCGCATGTGAGCTTGTACTGAAGGCTGATTGTTTGTTCTCCTTGGTATGATGATAGGCAAAATCCAGGCATTGTAGCCGTAGTTGGCTGAAAAGGGAGAGACACCTATGGAGCTGTGCGTCGCGTTGTTGTATGCTAATTCGGCCATCCATCGCATGGCCACCCATGAGCCCTGAGCCTCTTCCGCGTAGCACCTCGGGTATTTTTTTACCACTTGATTTAACCTTTCTGTTTGTCCATCAGTCTGCGGGTGGAAACTTGATGACACCGCTGACTCAATGTGCATGGAACGACAAACCCCCCCCCCCCCCCTTCCAGAAGCGGGCTATGAATTGTGGGCCCCTATCCTAAACTATGACCTGCGGAATGCCGTGTAGTCGCACCACGTGTTGCAGCAACAGTTGAGCTGTTTGTCCAGCCGTAGGTAGTGTCTTGCATGGAATGAAGTGTCCCATCTTTGTTAGGCTGTCTATTACCACCAGGATGGCGGAACAACCCTGATCCACCGGGAGTCCGGTGATAAAATCCAGGCTAATGTTCTGCCACGGCGACTGAGGCGTGGGCAATGGAACGAGCTTGCCCCTATTTGTTGATGTGTCCGTTTTTCCCCTTGCACAGTCCTCACACCTGGATACCCAGTTCTTTACGTCTGGGACGATGGAGGCCCACCAGAAGTATCTTTGCACCAAGAGGGTTGTCTTTTGTATGCCCGGGAGTCCTGGTAAAGGAGATTTGTGACAGCAAGCAAAAGGCTTTTTTCCTAAGGGCTTGTGTAGGCAGAAACAGTCTATGGCACTGAAAAGGCAGTCCATGCCTGATCTGTCTCTCCGGGTTTTTCTCTGCCCACCTGCTCCAGGCTTCGGTGCTCTTGTTTTTTCTTATGCTATCCAGATATTCCGTTGCTTGTAACGCACAGATTACCTTGGAGGAAGGTATAATAGCCTTTTCTGGAACTTCGGCGTTCGCATCTGTGGTCAGCACCCTGGACAGAGAATCCGCTTTACGGTTGTCCGCACCTGGTCTGAAGATGATGACAAAATTATACTCTTCGAAGAAGAGCATCCACCTCATTTGTCTGGGGGAAAGGTCTGGCTGTTCGTAGGTACTGCAGGTTCCGACGGTCGGGAGTATACAGTGACTGGAAATCTAGCTCCCCACAAGTAGGGACGCCACTCCTGAAAAGCCTTCTTTATAGATAGCAGCTCTTTTTCGGCGATGTTATAGTTCCGTTCAGCCGGGAGAATCTTCCTGGAGAGATACGCCACTGGATGAAGCTGCCCGGTGTCTTTGTCCCGTTGCGATAATATGGCCCCAATAGCCTAGTTAGAGGCGTCTGCCTCTACTATGAATGGGGTGTCGAGCTGTGGGTGTCGCAACACCGGTGCTGAGGTAAAAGCCTTTTTTAAGTATCCAAAAGCCGTTTCCGCTTCGGGGGTCCATTCGAAAGGCACGCCTTTTCTGAGAAGCCTGGTGACCGGGAGGGCCTTTTGCGAGAACCCTTGTATGAATCGTCTGTAATAATTGGCAAAACCCAGGAAGCACTGTACTTCCCGAACGTTGCGGGGAATCGGGCACTCCTGTACCGCCTGGATCTTTCGCTCTGCCATACTCAATCCCTCAGGACGGAAGATCACCCCCAAAAACTCAACTTCAGACACCCCAAATTCACACTTGCTCAGTTTGCAGAACAAGCGGTGCTTCCGCAAAGCCCTTAATACCTGTAACACGTGTTCTGTGTGGCTGCTCACTGACTCTGAATAAATCAAAATATCGTCTATGTACACGACTACTGTTCTGTCAACATACTCTTTTAGCACATCATTCAGGAAATACTGGAATGCCGCCGTGAAGTTGCACAACCCGAACGGCATTACCAGATACTCAAAATAACCATAGAGGGTCTTAAAAGCCGTCTTCCACTCGTCCCCTTTGCGTATGCGCACCAGGTGGTACGCACCTCTAAGGTCTAACCTCGTATAAACCTTTGCCTCGTGCACTTGGTCCAATAAGACGGGAATAAGGGGCAACGGATACCGATTGCGGACGGTGTTTTTGTTCAGCATGCAGTAATCACAGCAGGCTCTCAACTCCCCATTGGCTTTCGCTATAAAAAACAAAGGGGACGCCGCAGGAGAACGGGAAGGACGGATGAATCCGAATTCCAGGAAGTGGTCCAGATACTCTCGGAGGTGCTTAGTCTCGGGTTCGCAGAGCGCGTAGACCCTACACGTAGGGATAGTAGCACCCTCCACCAGGTCTATCTGGCAGTCGTAGGACCTGTGAGGAGGAAGCGACTCGGCCTGGGATTTGCTGAATACGTCTGCAAAGAGGGAGTAGTCTTTGGGCAGACTTATCTCTTTTTCCGCTGCTGTAGCGGCTACGAACGGGCTGGCCAAAGCCGCTGCACAAGAGCTCCCACCAAGAACAAGGTGCTCCTGGCAATCCTCTGACAGGAACTGTACGGTCTTTCCTATCCAATCGATGGTAGGATTGTGGAGGCTAAACCAAGGCATCCCCAGGTTAACCTCGTACTGTGGGGCTTCTATGATGTTCAACGTTAAGGATTTTATGTGGCAAATACCTCCTATTCTGATCGTTAGCCTGAGGTTCTCTGTTTGTTCGATGAGGAGCCCGGAGGTAAGCGGTTTCCCGTCAACCGCCAACACCTCTTCGGGGATCTCTCGAGACACCTTCCTTATGGCTAATTGTTCCACCAAACCGCGGTGTATGAAGTTACCCGTGGCCCCGCAATCCAACATAGCCTTTATCTGATATGGTTGCTGACAATTATCTAACCACATAACCAGCTCGATATGTTTTTCTGTGTCTCTCTGTCGGTTAGTAGCTAGAGAAGGGATCCTCCATTGTTGGTTCTTAGCTTCTGCGGGAGTAACCAGCGATACTGGGTGCAAGTCGGGGCTTGCCACAGTGGCTATGGTCTTTCTGTTCCTGTTATTCCCCCCAGGTCTTTTGGGTCGAGCGGGGCAGTCACGGACATAGTGTCCCTTTTTTCCACAATACATACACAGCCCCTGTGTTCTCCTACTCTCCCTTTCCATCCGTGACAGAGGAGCACGAACAGCACCTACTTCCATGGGCTCTGGGGCTACTTTGCTACCTGACGATTCCTTCCTGACTCTCTCCCCTCGGAACCTGTCACCCCCCCTGTCTGCGATGCGCCCATCCAACCGTAAAGCCAGACCAACCAGACCAGTGCATGTGCGGGGTTTGGGATCTATTCTGGCAATGACATCCTTTAACTCGTTGCATAGGCCCTGGTAGAATAGAGACATCCTCTTCTCTTCTTGCCATGCTGCCTCAGCTACCAATCGATTAAAAGAGGTCAAATAAGTCACCAACTCGTTTCTTCCTTGTTTTAACTCTAGAAGCTCCCTGTCCGCGCTAAACGTGGTAGAGCGTCTATCAAAAACCCCTTCTAGTGCTGCCCTGAACTCGTCCCAATCAGATAAGACAGGATTATTTTTTGTTACCAGCGGTACCGCCCAATTGGCGGCGTCGCCAGCCAAGTAGGAGATAGCAAATGCCTCCCTAGAGTGATTATTCGGGAAAGAGGACGGCCTGCAAGAAAAATGCATCAATATTTGCGTCAAAAACACCTGTATCTTCTGGGGATCCCCTGAGTATCTTTCGGGGTTGGCTAGTGGAATGGGGGGAGGCACGGTGACCTGGATGGGAGGAGTCCCGGTACTTATATCAAAAGGGTTTCTTGACAGTCTTTCTACCTTCTCTCGTAATGCCGCTGTTTCTGCCCTAGATGCCGCCAATTCCTGCTGTACTGCGGCTAGTGCTTGCAAGACCTCGTCCATACCATGTCCCTACAGCACCCCCCGAACCGGGAGGAGTCTCAATATGTGGGGCGTAATTCTGTAACGATTCCGTCCCAAGTCCAATAATCCTCAGGATTCGAGTGATGCCATAGGGAGTCCACCTCTCGACGTCCCCAACTCCTGCACTAATGGCACGGAAGGTTGGAGCAATCAAGCGAGGGAAGGGAAGGAAGGGAACAGCGGCGAGTAGAACCTGTGAAAGAAGAAAACATACAAACACAAACGAAATATTATGGCATATATTGCTACGCTCATCAATTCTCGCTAGGGACACCAATTCCTTCTATATACTGTTAGACTTGTGGTTCTTATTCACCCTTTGCTAGCACCAATATTGCACCATATTGATACCAACAAATAAACCATAACCAAGCCCATGCTCCTCACATTTATACATTAACATATAACAGCGGGAAAATTCCACCCTCCTTTTGTTTGGTGGATGCCCCGTAAAGGAACTGTGTGGACGTTAGGTACAACCAGGACCTCCCCTTAGTGCCTTACTAGTCCCGCATTGGCAAGTCTGATTAGCCTCAACGTGGCACGAAGTGAGGAAAAGTTTGCGTTCATGTGACCAAAATTAGCAACCGTATTAAAGGGCTAGACGCTGGTCTGATAATATCTGACAAATCTCCTAAGGGTTTTCACGTTAGTTCGTGCTATAAGTCCATCGTGGTTGCTGCACCACTCCGTGGACCTAAGCACACTAATAGAAAAAGAACAATTTACCCCAGCTGATGGTTTTGGTGGAAGAGAGGAAAGTACGAGCAGGATTCCCTGCTGAGCACCAAGGCAACAGTGCTCCCTACCTCGAGATAAACTGAGGCGACAAGCAGGAAGAGACTCCCTATCGAAGGCCTTCAGTCCGAGGAGGAGGCTCTGGCAAGAAATACCTGACGGACTTCACTCCGAGTCCGGAAGCACCGAACACGGCTCTGGTGTCCAACGCTGTCTCTGGGGGTAAGCGTCGATGGCCGCTCGCATCAGCTGACTGACGGTCTAGACGTGCACCGGAAAGGCTGGCGGGGTTTCTTGAAGCAACCGGTGGAGCGAGTTCTCCCACCGTCGGCAGGCAAACAATCCACCGCTACGGCTCCGTTCTTCTCGGAGCGGGGTCGGGAAACGGAACTCGCCAATCAGGAATTACGCACAGCGTCCTGTGTGCGTCACTTCTCTTTTGTGCTCGCGGCTCTTCCCACTCTATCCCCGGGTCTTCTGGGGATCGTAGGCAATGCAGGCGCGCGATGCCTGATCTGACATATTGAGTCGGTAATAGGTAACTGACTCGCAAAACAGGGTTTGTACATAGGGCAGACCTATTTTGCGGTCGCAAACGGCCCGATTTCCAGTTTGCAACTGCAAAAACGGTCGTACATCTGGCCAAAAATCTCTTTTCTGCAAATTCTCACATACTGCAGTGTTAGAGAGACATATGACGAAAGTAAGACATTCTGCTTCTATGTTTTTTAGAGCTCTTATGAGGTTGCCTTCAGTCTTACTCATGAAGGACGAAGGAATTTTCTTATCTTGTCTTTCCACCAGTTTAACAGCAGTATAGAAATTTGGTCACTGGCTTCAAACTTTAATATAATGGCATTTTTGCCCCATTCCTTTTTTTTCTTGAGCAGTGAACACAATACTGGTCTATGGAATACTGAATCCCAGGCTTACAACGGGCCTTAGGTTTTACCAGTCTGATACAATGTACATGGATAAGATGACCACTGATTCAGAATTACTTTCTCTGAACTCTTTACACTCCTGTTTTATGAACTAAACAAAATGTATTTTCTAAATACACTTCTTTAAAGGAAAATATTTTTTTAACTGTACATGCGCATCTTTCCTTTTGGTATAATGCAACACCTAGTCAGTCAGTGTGATTGGTACTCATTGAAGAGAAGTGACATTTCTCAAAACAGAATATCTTGCTTTCTCTGAGATTTTTGTTTGCAGGAACCTGCAGTCACCTTGACTGTGGCCTCCATGTTTGTACCTTTCCACAAATTGTAGCATGATATGTAATGCTTTGAATATTCTTGTGTCCTGTACTGGTTAACATCAGAAATATGGCTTCTGTTGTTGCTTATACAAATAGTCCAAACAAGCCATTTTTTATTCCAGTGCAAAATAGATTTTTAATTTATATTCAAACATTTTATTGATTACATGAGCAATGTAAATAGATGTGACTTAAACAATACTATATGCACAGAACAATGCTTATGCTAAATAGGATCACATTAGTCTCTTCCAATTGCAGAACTCTGGTATGTGTGCTTTTTTTCTTTATAACCAAGCATAACAATGATGTCATCTGCCTCCTGCTATATTAGTGCTTACTAAACGTTTTAGAACCACAACCCAATTTTTAGAATGACCAATTTGCGACCCACCTAGCTTTAATGGACATGAGGCGGGCATTTTTTTGTTTTTAATGTAACTAAAGCATTGTACTGTAGTGTACTGTCCTGTACAGACAAAGTTGCACAGAAAAACAGTTTTACTGATATAATTATATTGCACATAAATGATGATGTTTCGAAATCGGGTGTCAGCAAATATTTTTCATCCCTTGGTAAAGTGTCTTGATTTGTTTTGATCCTATCAAAATCTTTGTTTCCATAACACTTCAGAATTTAAAAAAACTGCTTCATTTTTGCTTTCCTAACTACTGATGTTTATAGTTCATTTACAGTTATTTATAATTGGTTATGTGTTACAACAAATGACATCCTACAGCCTTTCCTTTCACACTTCCTGTACCCCAGCAACATTGTTACATTATTCACTTTACTTTTCTTTCTCTGACTGGCAAGTGAGAGAGTTTGTAAACACTTGTCCCCCGGTTAAAAAAGAAAATACTCAGCAATTTGTCAGAAGACAGACTAACATTTGACCTCTATCTTTGAAGCACAAGATAAATATAGAATTTAAAGGCATCTTTATTGCTTGGACTATCCCGAACCACTAAACATTTGCTTGCTCCCCACAGTTTGGGAAACACTGTGCTGGATTATTAGTGGTTGTGGAGAGAAGGCAGCAGAAGCTGGGAATTTACAGTTAACAACTCCTCAGTGTTTTGAAGAGATACCAAGTTTCTCATCCTTACTGCCCTAAGCTCACATAGTGGACCTCTTCAGACTTTCTCAGTGGTTTGTGCTTTGACCGAACTGAAACATTGTGGTGTAATATGTCTGCTATCACAATTTCCTAATCTCCATTATTGACTTCTGTTGTGAACCCTATAGCAGGGTTTACATCTTTGACAGTATTGTTCAGACACTCCACCTTCACATCTAGGTGTTGGATGTTTTTAACTTATCCATCTTTCTGCAAGAGAACTATGTCCCTGGTTTGTTCCCTTTTATTTTCACCTATTCCAGGAACAATTGTGTTGGTTCTGTTTTTGTAACCACAAATGTAACTTTGTAGCATATTGAGTAGTTAACATAAGGATTTTCTTAGACTTACCCTGTTACTCTCATTTGCAAGTAAAATTTCCATTTTAGTGTATAATGGTGGTCATTTAAGTGTGTGTTCCCCAGTTTTACTTTTTTTCTTATTAGATTTTTAGTATTGTTGGCTAGATTTATGCATATTCTATTTTTAGTTAGTTATCTAGATCATTCATGGAAGCATTCAGTTCTTGTAAAAAAAAATAAAAAAAAGGTTTACTACAGTCTAATTGTGACCTCAACACCTACCTTCAGTATTATTACCTGTTATTACAGTCAGGTTGTGACACCTCAAATGCCTCTGTCAGAATTAGAAGACAATGCGAAAAAACAGCTTCCTGAGCGGAACATGTGACTGCCATTCAAAGAATTAAAGGGACGGCTAGCTTTTCAGATTCCTCCTTCTAAACATTCGATCATAAAAGCCATATTTATTAGTGTTTCAATTTTACTTTGTTTCATTGAGGGTAGCATGAATCTATCTGCATGTTATCTGTATAAACCACAGAAATATTTTTGATACTGACTTACATTAAGTACGTTTAGAATGTGTTTGCAAAAAATGACATGGTACCTATTGATTTATTTATTTTTACAATATAATTTCCACATTGTTATACATTATCTGCAACCAGATGCCTTTGGGTAGAAGGAGAAAGAAGCATTAATTAAATGGGGGTTTGAGATGGAGAATGATGAAATGACCATGTATCATAAGGAATAAAAAATACCGCCTTCCGTACATAAAAAGCATATGTGCAAGTATCCTATGAGTCTTCTTATACATTAACTCCGCCTCTGGTCCTGTTCCTCTGTATGATTACAGGGTCCACTGTGACTTGCACTAACCTTACAGCATGTGGTAGGGGGTATTTTATCCTACATATATACTACTGATAAAAGATTTTTGCAATGCACCCACTTTTTGCACAGTCCAAACATTGATTTTTAGGGATTTATGTAATCTGTGTAATTTTCAGAAACAAGAATGTTGCTGAGGTGTCTTTATATTTTTTCAGTGCTATTTTATACATACATTTGACATAATTTGTTAAACATTAGGAACTTAACCAGCACCTTGAAGAAAGTATGGGAAAGAAATTGGCAAATCGCTGTTCTAATGCAGTCAATGCTTCCATGTTGAAAGCACAAGAAGAAATGATTGGTAATATATTTTTCCTAATTTCCAATACGTTGATACTATTTCTTTAGCCTGCAAATGTGTGTGCTTGAATGTAATTGAGATCCTGTTGCATTTTAGTTGTATTTAGTTTTACTTAACACTTTTCTTCTTGGGCAGCCTAACATTGTTCTTCGAAAAGAACAGTTTCAAGGGCAACTAATGTGAAGCAGGGGACTCTGAGTGGTGTAAATGAAAAACAAATAGAAAAGCAGTGCAGACCGTCTAGGGTCGCACCAGTGTATATTTATTTGTATTAAGTAAGTTCAGCTTGTTGCGCTCAACTTTTAGTGACACCACTGCTTAGGAATCACACTATATCCAGAATTTTACAACACAAACTGAAAAAGGAGCACTAATAATCGCAATTTGTCGATTTCAGTAATGGAAGTTCAAAAGCAAAGAAATGTATATTTCTTCAGAAAGTCTCAAATATCAAACATCAAGTTCAGTCCATCATCAAGTAAATCCCCAAATCAAGTTTTTTATTTCTTTGACAAATGTCATTCATCCCAGCCAATGCGTTTCATCCACAAGGGACTCCATCAGGACTGCAGATGAAAACAAATGTAAACAACATATAATACATATATACATGTACAAATTTACAAAAATAACATGTAAAAAATGACACACATTCCATAAATTAATTGGCATAAACAACACTTCTCCTTACAATACCACTATATACCCAAAGTAAGAACACTACTGTTAAAATACATGTCACAAATTAACATCATTTTCATAGTAACACACAAGTAAAATCATGTCGGACAATCTGTACTGTTCCCTTATTCATTTCAATGCATTCTATTTCACAATAATTTAATTTCTCATTAAACTTATTAAAATTCCCTACATATTGATGCTAGAGAGACTATTTCTTACTAAGTAGTACTCATAAAATGTTCACTCACTTGGTATATCCATGTGTTTTTTCCCATTGAGATACTTAACACATGGCTATACCAAGTGAGTGAACATTTTGTAAGTTTGTGACATATAGATTTTAACAGTATTGTTCTAACATTCGGCGTAAGGTGGTATTGTTGTAAGGAGTCGTATAGTTCATGTCAATTGATTTTTGTAATGTGTTGCATTATTTTACATGTTATTGTTGTAAAATTGTACATATATATGTATTATATGTTGTTTGTGTATGTTTTTAATCTACAGCCTAGATGAAGTCCCGTGTGGACGAAACACATTTAGTGGGCTGAATGGTATTTGTCAAAGATATCAAAAAAACTGGATTTGGATATTTAACACACAATGACTCCTTCGCTCGATGATGGACTGAATTTGATTGGATGTTTGATATTTGAGACTTTTGTAAACAATAAATGTTTTCTTTACTTTTGAAATTCCATTACTGAAATGAGATGGACAAATTGTGAATATCACCGCTCCTTTTTGAGTGGTGTAAATGTTTATTGATTTCTATATCTATGAAGTCATTTCTTCCTTTTTTAGGAAATTACTACTTGTACATCATGATAACCAAGAGAAGGGTTTTAAAAATTGAATAATGAACAATGTTGTTTGAAACTACAATGTTGATATGTTTAGTAAATATAAACCTACAAATCAGAAAGAAACACGTTAGTGATAGATTCCTTGCCTTAGAATTACCCTCAGGCGTCAGACTGGATCCGGAAAGTTTTCGTCAGCAGTACCCCTGCGCGTCTGAGGGTGGCGTCTTGCGGCTCCGCGTCCGTCGTTGGTGTTATGGTCACCGGGATGATGTCGCGGCAGCTACTTAAACGCTGCCCTCACGCGCTGACATCAGTTCTTTCTTTTTCCACGCCAGCAAGCGCAGATCCGGAGAGAGCGGTACCCCCAGTCAATTTTTGACTGAGTTTTTCAAGCCCTTGTTGTCTCTTTTTCTCAAGTCGCTCGTCTCCTGGTGCTGTAGGGATGCCCGGCTTCAAGTCTTGCGGGGACTGTCATTGAATGATGTCGTGACGGACCTGCGCCGCTTGGGGCGCGACCAAGACCCCAAGTCGGCTCCGCGCTGTTCAAGGTCCCGGTCCCGTGGGAGGTCAAGGGACCGGTCGTGGAGCCACCACCATCACTCTGGGTCAGTTAAGGCGAAGCATCACAAGACGTCGAAGATGCGCCATCGCTCTCCGACTTCCCCTCGAGCGATGCTACTGAGGGTGCGGGGGTGACACCCCCGCGGTTCCGGCGGAGCCTACGCAGTCACCGTTGGCCTACCTGCCCTTCCCGGGTCCGTCGGCGACTCCGGCCCAGCTGCAGGAATTTCTGTCAGCCATGGCCCGCCTCTTTGGGCTGCCAATTCGCCTTCAGGCCCCGCGGGCCCGACTGGGGGCCCTTGCCCTTCACTGTCGGCGGCTCCGGCATCTCTGTCGGCTCCGGCGTCGCTGACGGCTCCGGTGTTGCAGGGCCCCCAAGGGTCCAGGCCTGGATCCCGGTCAACGCCGGTTGACCTTGTGACACCTGTACCGACCCCACAAGCACCACCTCCTACGTCACCCATGCCCCCGGACGACGTCTTCTCCAGCATCAGCCCTGACGTGGATATGGTGCCGGAACGGCGTCGCTCGACGCCGATTTCGACGCCTATGGGGCCTTTCTACCCCTATGTCCAGCCTCCTTATATTTGGCCTTACAGGAAGGGAGGACTGGGAGGGGTCTGAGGTCCCTCTCACTGCACAGTGTGCGTTTGACCCGGACTGTAAAGAGGAATTTGGGGATGCCAGTGGTCTTGATACCTCTCCTGACCTTGGCATGCTATCTCCTCCTACCGTGGCTATGGAGGAGGATGAAGTTACGCTGTGGTGTTGCGTAGGGCAGCCGAGGCTCTACACCTCCAACTCCCCACAGTGTCCGTCAGGACTAACCTCCTGACAGAAGTGCTTCAGCTGGCAGCTACCTCTGCGGAGCCACTGCTGCCTTTTAATGATGCACTTTCAGAGGTTCTTTTGGGCACCTGGTCCAGGCCCAACACAGGGGCTCCTGGGGATAGGAACGTGGCCCGACGCCATCGCCCTGCTCCGGGCGACTCCCATTTTCCTTTCACAACATCCCACCCTTGAGAGCTTGGTAGTCCAAGCCTCTGCATCCCCAAGCGCATTCCCTTCCGCACCCCCGGACAGAGAATCCAAGAAACTGGAACAGTTCGGTAAGTAAAAAAATTCTTCCGCCAGTTCAGGGCTGCGGTCTGAACACCGCATGCCTCTTAGGCCGTTATTCCCACTCGGTGTGGGCTACGGTGGCGCAAGTGCTGCCTCCAGTGTCCGGAGGAGACCCGGACAGTGCTCTCTCAAGCTATTGCTTAAGGGAGAGACGCAGCGAAGTTCACGATTCGTTGTGGTCATGACACCACCGACTCGCTGGGCAGGGCGATTCCCACGACAGTGGCGCTCAGTCGCCACGCCTGGCTGAGGACTACTGGTTTCTCTGGGGATGTCCAGAACACCCGGATGTACATGCCCTTTGATGGCGTGTGTTGGAGTGCCTTAAGGATTCGCGGACCACGGCTAAGTCCTTGGGCCTGTCCGCCACGTGCCCTTCTCCGCCTTCTGCTTTTCGCTCCTTTCGTGGCCACGGAAGGGGTGCCCTGACACATTCGTTTCAGAGCCACAGGCCTGCGCAGCAACTATCTCAGCGCAGCCACGGATGTTGAACCCGCCGAGGCGGGTCAGCGGGCGGATCAGTCCAACTCCACCCTGTCCACCACTGCCTCCAAACCTTCCTAGTCCGGTCTTTCAGGCCCATCAAACGCCATTGGGCGGCAGGATTCGCCATCACCTCCCCCACTGGCGTACCATCACTTCCGACAGCTGGGTTTTACAAATAGTCCAAACGGGCTACTCCCTCCCCTTCGAGACTACCCCTCCATCCATACCACCCCAGTACCACCGCATGTCGGGGGATCACTTGGCACTTATTCAACAGGAAGTCGCGTCCCTTTTGGCCAAGGGGGCCATCGAGCGTGTTCCTGCGCCAGGAGTAGGATGTGGTTGTTATTCCCACTACTTTCTGGTGCCCAAGAAGGACTAGGGCCTGCATCCTATCTTGGACCTCATGAACGTCCATCGCTTCCTCCTGAAGGAGAAGTTCAAGATGTTAACTCTGGCTCAGGTCTTGTCTGCCCTGTACCCTGGAGACTGGATGGTAGCGTTGGACTTGCAGGACGCATATGTCCACATTCCCGCGCTGCTGGCCCACCGGCTTTACCTACGGTTCATGGTAGGCCACGAGCACTTTCAGTGTACCGTGCTCCCCTTTGGCCTTACCAGCGCCCCTCGGGTGTTCACGAAAGTGATAGCGGTGGTCGCAGCTCATCTGCGCAGATCAGCGGTTCCAGTCTTCCCTCTATCTCGACGACTGGCTGTTAAAGGCGAGCTCGCCCCGGACAGTCGTCTCCCACCTCCAGACTATGTCCGACCTCCTGCACTTGCTGGGGTTCTCCATCAATGTGCCAAAGTCGCACCTGGTTCCATCTCAGGAGCTCCTCTTCATCGGAGTGGTTCTGGATACGATGCGATTTCGGGCCTATCCTCCCGAACGGCAAGTCCATGATATTCAGGCTATGATTACGATCTTTCAGCCTCTATCCTGGGTTTCGGTCAGGACGACCCTGAGGCTGCTGGGCCTAATGGCCTCCTGCATCCTGCTGGTCACACATGCCAGATGGCATATGTGGGCTCTGTAGTGGGACCTGAAGTTCCAGTGGGAGCAGCATCAGGGGAACTTGGCAGATTACGTCTAGATCTAGGAGGGCACTGCACTTCAGCTGCAGTCGTGGCTCACGAACCGGCATTGGGTCGGTGGCAGATCCCTCTCCCTTCCCCAATCGGAGCACACAGTGGTGACGGATGCGTCCCTCCTGGGATGGGGGGCACATGGGAGAGGCGGAGATCAGAGACCTCTGGTCTCCGGCGGAATCCAAGCTCCATATCAACTTTCTGGAGCTTCGGGCGATCCGACTTGCACTGAAGTCATTCCTTCCCTCTGTCAAGGGGAGAGTAGTGCAGGTGTTCAGACAACACCACCGCCATGTGGTACTGCCACAAACCGGGCGGGGTGGGGTCGTGGACCCAATGTCAGGAGTCTCTTCGCCTCGGGACATGGCTGGAACATCAGGGCATTTTCCTGGTGGTTCAACACCTGGCAGGTTCACTGAACGCCAGGGTGGATGAGCTCAGCCGCAGGTGCCTGATGGATCACAAATGGCGTCTTCACTTGGACGTGGCGCAAGGTCTCTTTCAACAGTGGGGAGAGCCTTGGTTAGATCTATTCGCCACCGAAGAGAACGCGCAATGACAGCAGTTCTGCGCGTTGGAATTTCCAAGGCGGCACTCGCTAGGTGACGCTTTTCGTCGCGAGTGGAGTTGTGGTCTGCTGTACGTCTTTCCGCCTATACCACTTCTGCCCAGAGTGCTGAAGAAGATCAGGCGTGACCGGGCCCCAAGTCATTCTTGTGGCTCCGGACTGGGCTCGAAGAGTTTGGTATCCCGAGCTACTCAGTATGACCATCGATCCCCCGATCCGACTGTCTCTTTGGGAGAATCTTCTGTCACAGCAGCAGGGGGACTGTACTCCACCCAAACCTGTCCAGCCTCCACCTCTTTGCGTGGAGATTGAGCGGCAGCACTTGATTCCTTTCGACTTGCCTCCTGAAGTCTGTGATGTCATTCTGGCAGACGGGCGTCCCTCCACTAAGTTGGTATACGCCTGCAGGTGGAACCAATTTGTGGCATGGGGCACAGCGAAGGCTGTGGATCCCCTCTCTGCCCCTCTTTCAGAAGTTCTACTGTTTCTCCTTCCTTTGGCCCAGCAGGGCTCTGCTCCGGGCACTATCAAGGGCTACCTTTCTGCTAGTTCGGCCTTTCTCAGGCTCCCTGATCAGCCCTCTCTTTTCAAGTTCCCTGTTGTTAATAGATTCCTTAAAGCCATTACTCATCTTCTCCCTCCTGTTCCCTTCGTAATGCCACAGTGGGACTTGAACTTGGTTCTTACATATTTAATGTGCGCTCTTTTTGAGCCTCTGCACAATTGTCCTCTTCGTCTCTTAACTCTGAAGACTACTTTCCTATTTGCCATCACCTCTGCTAGGAGAGTAAGTGAGCTCCAGGCTCTTTCTTGTAAACCTCCTTTTCTGTCTGTCCATCCGGACAAGGTTGTGCTCAGAACGCGTCCATCATTTCTGCCAAAGGTTGTCACTGTCTTTCACTTCGGGCAGACCATCACTTTGCCCACCTTCTTTCCTCCTCTGCAGCCTTCCAGATAGGAAGAGAGGCTCCACCGTCTGGACCCAAAATGTGCGCTCTCTTTTCATCTGAGTCGCACACAACAGTTCCGGGTGTATGACCAGCTCTTTGTTGGCTACGTTGACGCCAAGAAAGGTCGGGCCGTACACAAGCGGACTATCTCCAGATGGGTCATTTTGTGTATTAAAGCCTGTTATTCTCTGGCAAAGAAAGAACCTCCTGTGGGGCTGCGCGCCCATTCCACAAGGGCGACGGCTGCCACAACGGCATTGGGACCTGGTGTCCCCTTACAAGACATCTGTCAGGCAGCTACGTAGGCCTCGCTGCACACTTTTACTAAGCACTATTGCCTGGACAGCCAAGTCTGTAGAGACGGCTTCTTTGGCCGTTCTGTTCTCCGGTACTTTCTGGTGTGATCTTGGTTTGCAGACCCACCACCGGGGTTGGTATTGCTGGGGTATCTATTCTAAGGTAAGGAATCTATCACTAACGTGTTTCTTTCAGATGCACAAGTTACTTACCTTCGGTAACGATATATCTGTAAGAAACATTAGTTAGTGATAGATTCCTTACCGCCCCACCCATCCTCCCCATTCTGCGAACTGATTTCTAGGGTTAAGGTCATCCCTTTCAGGGCCCTAGTTTCATTGCACCAGTGGTCGGTATCTTGCATGGCTCTGCGTTCCTGGCGCGGAAAGCCGTGTACAGAACTGACGTCCGCGCACAAGGGCAGCGTCTAAGTAGCTGCCGCAACGTCATCCCGGCGACCACGACGCCAATGATGGACGCGGAGCCGCACGACGCCACCTTCCGACGCGCAGGGGTACTGCTGACGATAACTTTCCGGATCCAGTCTGACGCCTGGGGTTAATTCTAAGGTAAGGAATCTATCACTAACTACAGAAAATGAAATGAAGGTAGTGGAGTTATATAACCTTGTAATGGAGCAAGGGAAGATCCATATGGCACCCCCTATGAAAATCTCACTACTTAATGTTCATATATAGATATGTCAAAAGCACGAGTCTGGCTTCATTGCAAAGAAAGATGAATGTTGCTGCTCGACGTTTTCTGAAGCGTATTTGGGTGTATGGGAGAGAAAATCTTTGAAATTATATTGCAGTAAATGCATTAACTGCTATGCTTAGCTTTAAGATGGTTTGGTATTGAGTATATTTATGTATTGATATTTGTCTTGTTTTCCTTTACATCACACTGCTTGTGTGTAGTGATCTAACATGCAAAATATTTTTCTTCTAGACCATGTCAAATGTCTCTTACCACCAGAAGTTCGGAATGGTCTCTACTTTCTAATTCCTTGCAAGAAGTTTGACCTTAGCTATGACTTGAACTGCGACAAGTTGTGCTCAGATTTTCAAGAGGATATTGAGTTTCATTTTTCTCTCGGATGGACTTCAGTGGTCAATCGTTTTTTAGGTCCAAATGATACTCGCAGACTACTTCTAAGATTTGCAGAGCCCACCTTCCAGGTATGCAGCTGAAATTCTCTGAGTGACCAAAGCTGTGCTGACTTTATGTAGCAACAACTTCTGTGATTCTAAGCATGAGACATATATTCTTATCCCCTATTTTCTGCTGTCTTAGATGTAAGTGGCTATGCTGCCCCATTTCCTCTAGCAACACATGTTCTCCCAATTTACGAACTGTTCTAACTTTCTTTACTTGTCGTCATATAGGGATTCCAAAGCTGCATCCTTGTCCAGTATTTATGCCCATTATCTATACTGAAGATCAGCCAATGAACATGCAAACATCTGACTGGCAGAGCTCTGCTTTTATTGTTCCTTAGTTTCCCAAATAACAGATGCAGTCATCACAAGCCACTTGCTCATTTTCCACCAGAATCAGACACTACCTCCCTTTCATTGTTGTATTTAACTTTCAGACATGCTCTGAATTTCTCTAATTTCTTCTCCAATTTATTTTATGCCCCCCTCTTTCCTTGTTAATATTAATGTATTACAGTTTGATCTACATTTGAAATTATTGAAGATCATAAATGCACTTTCTTAAGTGTCATACTGTACTTGCTGGAGTAAAGCCACACATGAGGAGGTTTTAGGTTTGTGCAATACAAGAGTAGTTCTTTTTTGGGGCAGGGTGAAAGGTGGGTGGTGTTGAGGGACACCTACCTTATTAATTAAATCTAGCCTGCTGTGGAATTTAAAGCTATTATTACAATGAAAACATGCCTATAAGAGGGTGTTCTACATATTCTCTTCTTTTTTGGGTTTTGGAAGAAACATTCAGTTAACAAAATGTACAGTACAATATATTTGCAGAAAACACCAGTGTACTGTACTCCTTTTAAAACTGCAAAATAAAAGGGATATGTAGCCTACGCACACCACGCCAATTAGACTATGTTCCCTTAATAAACTCCAGCCTTCTCACAATGCACTGCAAGGCCGAAAAGGCAGTTCTTTTTTCTTTCGACTCAGAGAAGGGTTCCCCAAATACCGTTGCCTTCCTACGACTGCTTTGTTGTTGAAATCCTGTACTTTTCATCGCAATTTTTAGCTTCATTTTCAGACCAAAAGAGGGAAAGAGTAGATGTTTTTGTAAAACATTACCATCTCACTATCATTACAATACATTATCAAATGAGGTAAGGTAACCCTAATACAGATACAAATCAATACTTTAATTCTGTAGCCCTGGATGTACAACCAAATAAGATTATAAAGGGGTCCTCACCCACTAACGTTTTCTGGCTTGCATCATCATTGGACATCCAAACCAGAATGATGGTCCCTCTTCTTAGCTCAATCAGAATCTTGGAAACTCTCGGTATTGTAGAGGTGGAGGAACAAAATGATCTATGGTGTAACCATACAAAATGATGATCACCCTGATAAGGTTAAAAACACATAGAACTATAGCAGTACTGTAACTGGACGCTATAGAGTGATAATGGCTTCTGTTTCACTGTTCTGGTCTACATGCTGCAGCCATCATTGTGTTACCCATGTGGGTCAGGCAGCCTACATTAGGACCAAAATATCCCTAAACAATATATCAGGAATCCACTAGTGATACTCAGGTTGTAAGACATGCACACCCTCATGCAGATTTACACATATGGGAGGACACATTGGTCATCTTTAGCAGGGGTAGAAATTAGTCCTATAGTTGTTGTGTGTTAGAACTGGCTCTGTAGTCACACTTGCGTCAAGAGTCCAGCTCTGGGTCTTCATCGAGAGTGGCAACCACTGCAGGGTTAACCTGCAGTGCACAGCCGAAGGCTATACGCATTTGAGGTTGGGGCCCTAGTGCGCAGTTGAGTGTAGGGCGTGGCTGATGCCCACAGGGAGTTGGTTGTAGGGCTTAGCCGGAGGCCAGACCCTCTGGACCAAGCCTTGCTATGCAGGGGTTATGGGGAGCACCTGTTGAGTGCTGTGCCTGGCCAAACTCTGTGGCCGACAACGGTACCAGGGCTCAGTGACACAATACCCAGTGAGGTTCTAAAAAACCATTGAAGAAAAATAATGAGAAGGGTCTGCTCATAGACTAGATCTTGAAGCCAACTGTCATTGGGCAGGTTATAGATCTGCACAGTGGGGTTGTCTGCTTGTAGTATGTTGGGGGCCGGGACAAATATACGCTGTGCAAAGCTAAAGGCCATGAGCAGTGGAGGGGTGAGTAAGGGAAGGTCTGGTCTCTGGCCAGGCCCTGCGCCCAACCACCCACTGGCACTCAACCCCACAATGCGCTCAGACTTCACCCGTGGGCAGCAGTGGGTTGGCCCTGAAGCCAAACTCCCTCTGTCCACAGCTGATGGACATATGCAGCGTGCAAGGATTAGGCTGCAGGTTGCCCTTGGGGGGTTAGGCACATGCTCAACTTTGAATATAATATTTTTGAAAACACTGAAATTCACTGGAAAACAAAGGTTAAAATGAAGTTCTAATCAGGTGTTGAAATGAGAAAAAACTAAAGTTTAAAAACTTAAAAACACTGAAATTCTCCGGTTATAGTTTAGTGAACTAACTAAAACTTGCATCCCCATCATGCACTGCTTATGACACCACACATTATGGAAATCGTGACATGTTAGATGACATTATGGATGACATTATCGATAACCTCTCATATGACATCATCCTTGATACATCACATTAATCCGTAAACCCTTATATCATTGAAAAAAAAGGTTGTTAGCAAATGGCCTATGGTCCTATACAGCGTAGAGTAACTTTGTGTGTGTGTATATATAAAATATAAATAGCCTAAGCCATGGAGGCAAGTGTGGTTGGGCATGTTGAAAACTATTGAGCTAAAAACAAATAGTCTAACTTTGTTTTTGTTATATTTGTTAGACCTTTTAGCCATACTGCTCTACAACATGACCAAGAGACATTTGCTATGCTAATAGCTCTCACATAGGCAAGACCTGTTGGCTTTTACAATACTTAGATTCAATTGGAAAACTCATTATGTCCCACCTGAATTCCTGTCCTCCACTAGATGAAATAAAATATATATTTATTATTATCCTAATCAACTGGTAAATTAGTGAAGGATCTCCACTATTTGTTCAACAGCCTGATAAACTGCACGTACGTGCTGAGGTTTCCATTGTAGCCTAAAAAATAACACAAATGTTCTCCTATTAATCTCATTGCTTAAAGATCTATTTAAATGTTTTGAAAATCAATATGGTGGTCCTCTAAAGTCAAATAGGGCAGCAACAGGAAAGCATAGACATGCTTCTGATTTTTTCTTTTTTTTCTTTTTCAAAACCTTTATTGAAAAAAAGTTCAAGTCATACACATTACACTGTGCCACAAGGCCGCTCAGATCTTCACAGTAAAAACCAAGTCAAATTATACAGAGGCAAGTCGCCGGCACCCTGCAAGAAATATTAACATGTTGAGGCTGAAAAAAGAAGCATCTCTACACAAAGCTCCCTAGCCACAGGGAGATCACACCATCGGCAATAGCCTCAAATGGAAGCGCCACGTGACCGGGGAGGGCCAAAGGAAAAAAGGGGTGGGGGGGGCAGTTATCCGTCAACACCGGCGGCCGCCGCGGGCACAGGGCCGGCAGGGCGCGCGGGAGAGGCAGCATCACTGGGAGGAGAACGGGAGCGAAGGTAAGTTACCAGAGGACCCCAAATGTCAAGGGGTCGAGACTTGGCGGGAAGTAAGTCCCAGAACTCCGTTAGTAGAGTCTGACACCAAGAAGCATCCTCCAGCCAGCTCTCGACCTTAGGAACAGGCCTACGGCCCCAACACATAGCCACCCTACGCCTGGCCAGGACCAGCAGCATCGCATTCAGGCGTCGAGAAGCGTCCGGACAGAATTTAACAAAGCCAAGAAGGCAAAGGGAAGGGTCGGGGAGCACTGTAGTGCCAGCAATGTCTGAGACGGTGGAGCACACCCCCCGCCAGAAGTCAGAGACCTTATGCTAAATGCGCGAAGTCTGCCGCAGGGGCAGCACAACGCACACAAGCGTCGTTGGGAATAAGCCCGAGCTTATGGAGCTGCGCGGATGTACGATACAACCAGTGTAAATACTTAAAATGGATCAGACGAAGTCGATAATTAGGTGACAGCTTCTTCGTCTGGTTGTAGCAGTACAGCCAGTCGGCCTGCGTTATAACCGTACCGAGATCCGCGCGCGGACTGTGGAATTGGAAGTGGACGCTAGTGTAAAAGCATAGAGTTTGGTGACTAATTTATGTGGAGAAGAGGAGTAGTATATGAAATCAAGGGCTGGCATAGTGGGTGGGGGATGTGGAAAAGTGGAGTGAAGCTTCCGACAAATAGCTTGCAGCTGGTAGAATAGAAGTGTATCCAATGGGCCCGGGGAGTCAGGAAGTGAGTAAAAAGTGTTCCCTGGGTAGAGGTCCGCCACAGTCCGCAAACCCAGACTCGACGCATGTCTGCCATGCCGGGAGTCTGGATTGGGGGGAAATCAGGGTGGTTAACCAGTGGTATCACATTGGCAGAGAGTAGAGGAAGATTGGAAAGCCGGCGAAGGCTGGACCAGGCCCAGCGCAATATCTCGACCGTGTCCACCTCCGTCCGCTGGCGCAAACAACGCCGTGGACAAAGGCCAGGGGGATGCTATATCCGTCTCCATGGCCACATGAGGTTGATACGGGGTAGGATGGATCCAGAAGTGTAGAAAACTAGCCTGGGTGCACAAAGCATAGATCTTGAAATCAGGAGCGCCCATACCTCCGGCAGACATGGGGAGAGTAAGGATATCGTATGCAACTCGTGGTTGCTTTCCTGCCCAGACGAGTGAGATAATTAAGGAACGTATTTTGCAAAAGAAATGAGTCGTGAGAGGGATAGGGACGTTCAAAAAGAGATGGAGAAATTTTGGCAAGACCACCATCTTAGCGATGGCGATCCGGCCCGCCAGAGAGAGCGGAAGCCGGCTCCAATCCGGAATCTTGGACTCCAACCAGTGAACCGCACAACCGAAGTTAGATCTCCACAGTACATCAAGGTCCCTACTCAACCAAACACCGAGATAACGTGTGGGGCCCGAGGCCCACACAAACGGGAAGTCCGGTGCGAACGGCATGGTAGCATCGGTTACGGGAAACCGCACCGATTTGCTCCAGTTTATCTGGACACCCGAAAGTCCACTGAAGCGAATGACTTTCCGAACCAGGGGGCTGAGGTTTTCCTGAGGATGACCGACGTATAAGGTGACATCGTCCGCATACATAGACTACCTATTCCCCTGTGCGTGTAGTGCTGCCGGAGCCTGTCCGCCAGAGGCTCCATTGCGATGGAGAAAAGCATGGACGAAAGTGGGCATCCTTGCCGGGTGCCACAACCAATGTTGATGGGGTCGGAAATCTGGCCGTTAATGCGGAGGCGGGCCGAGGGGTTGGTGTACAGAAGCCTGATCTTACGAATGAACATTTTACTGAAGCCCATGTGTGGTAGGAGGTAGAAATGAAAAGGCCACTCAACCGTATCAAACGCTTTCATGGCGTCCAGCAGGGCAGCCACCGCGGGGAGATTGGGATTAATTTGATGCAAGACTGAAAAAATTGTACGAAGGTTATGCGAGGTGGCTCTACCCGGAATGAAGCCAGATTGATCCGGGAGGGCGATAAGGGGCATGAGTAGAAGGAGTCGAGATGCGATTAGATTGGCAAACATTTTTTTGTCAGTGTTTATTAAAGAGAGGGGACGGTAGGAATTGTGACGATCAGCAGGCTTGTCGGGTTTGAGAAGCAGAGTTATCATAGCCTCACGGAGAGACTGAGGGAAGAGGCCAGTATCAAAGGATTCATTATACATAGCTGCCAAGTGTGGCACTAGGAGATCTGCATACGTTTTATAGAATGAGGCCGGCAGGCCATCCGGACCGGGAAACTTATCGCCGTGCAGGCCACTAATGGCAGCGAGAATTTCTTCCTTAGAGAATGGTACGTCCAGAAACTCCCGATGATAGTCCGCAAGCCAGACCAGCGCAATAGACTCAAAATATTGATCGAAGGCATCCTGCGTCGGGGGGGGGACCAGCAGAGTATAGCTGAGAGTAAAAGTCAATGAAGCGAGACTTGATCTCCTCCGGGGAGGTAGTCCTGGCCGGACCCCCATCGCTGAGTGCCGTAATACAGGAGGCCTCACGCGGGGGACGAAGGAGATGAGCTAAGGTGTTCCCCGGGGCAGTCGCCCTCACCGAAGCGACGAGCACGGCCCTCCCTGCCCAGAAAGGAGAGTTCGCGATCAGCCTCCTCAGAAAATTCCGTGTGTTTTTGGCAGAGTAGCGCAAGCGTAGCAGGACTGGGGAGGGCAGCCTGGGCGGCGTCCAAGTCCTTGATTTCCATCTCGAGCTTGGCTAAAGTGGTGCGGATGGAACAGAGGACACCAGCCTGTTTGGAAATGCATTCACCCCAAATAACGGAACGGAACCAGTGTTTAAATCAAAATAATTAGTAATGGCCGTTTGAATGTCCGCACAGAAAACTGAATCCTGTAGGTCATTGAGGGGGAAGGCGCCAGGTAAATGCGCGCGGCGGAAAGTGAGGAAGACTGAGGCGAATCTGGACCGGCGCGTGGTCAGAAAAGGGACGCGCCATGTGCACGGCGTCA
The DNA here is from genome assembly GCF_964204655.1 of Triturus cristatus. Taxonomy (NCBI): domain Eukaryota; kingdom Metazoa; phylum Chordata; class Amphibia; order Caudata; family Salamandridae; genus Triturus; species Triturus cristatus. Next base: position 1,065,663,670 of record NC_140594.1, on the reverse strand, counting down.
GCAAGCCAAAGCAGGACATCCGGGGAAGTAAGCCCAAAATCTATGCGAGACCAACATCCCCTAGCACTGTTGACACAGGTACCCTCCCGAGCATCAGGTCAGAGATGGCGCCAAGCATCCCGGAGAGAGTTATCGGACACAATAGAGGTAAGGGTGGGACTCGTGGGAGCCAGACCGATCGACTGCCCCAGACAAAGTGACATTAAAATCTCCTCCCCAAACTTTCGCCGCTGGGCCGCAAACGGATATAAGATGCCAAACATGATTTAAAAAGTCTGGGTCGTCCGAGTTAGGCCCGTAGACTGCAGCGATCGTCACAGGCTGGGCGGATAGAGAGCCATGTATTACATACCGGCCCTCCGGATCAATAACTACATTGGTAGTACTCCGACATGCTTCTGATTTTTCGAATTCCCTTTACAAACCCATGTATTGGACATGGTCAGAATAAATGCAAAAAATGTATCTCACCCAGTATTGCAGCAATCAGCCAGTAAAACTGCAACCTACTCAGTGCCCCCATGCCAGCAGCCTTTGAAAACAATGTAAAATAATGAAGGCTGTTTTCAAAATAAAATATAAAGGAGCAAGAAAGGTTTAGGGTATTTGATGGACTGTAATTTGCATTGATGCAGTGAGCTACTTGTGCTGCCTCCCAGAGTCTGACAACAGCAAAAATCGTCCAAGAGAAATTCCACATCTACACAATGCTATGTACCCAGGTTTATTTTGGGTTGAAATAACATTGGTAGAAATCGGGTTAAAGCTAAAACAATAGCACAGCAGGCTACAGCATTGTCCCTCCCCTTTTCTTACCCTTTTGGTTTGTCTCACCCTTTCCCACCCCTTCTCATATCACTTAAGTAAATTGCCCGGAAAGGTTCTTCATAAACATGAGTTCCAAAGATGGTGGAACCTGAAAAATGCATATCCATAATCGTTTGATATGCCTGAGGTATCAAAGATGTGCCTCAGAAGAGTATGGCTTCCCAAGATGTGCTAGAAAACTGATTGGGCTGGGCTTTTAACTAAGTAAACATGACATAGAAAAATACGTGGCCCCATCAGTGAGAAAAGGGCTCTAAGAGGTAAACAGATGAGATGTAATGGAGAAACTAGTATTCCTAGTGAGAGGATGCCCCTATAAACATGCCAAGATTTGGGAACCTTAGACATCCCACTTCTATCTATGTATATGAACCACACACATACCAGTGCTCAGAATAGGACCTGTATGAAAATGATAAGCTAAATGTTTGCTTGGCCATCTGTGCTCTTGTGATTGTGATACCATGCCTCAGTTGGAATACTGTTAAGTATACAAATCCAAATTAAGTTATATGATAAAGATGTTCACCCCTAACACAAGTTGTGTTTCAGAGAAATGCCAATACATGCTGCCAACCCAGCCGAGTCCTTGGCTGCCGGTGTAGTCTAATTTGAGGTTATCATACCTTTTTGCATGCCATTTAACATGTCATGAGTAATGTAATATGTAAGGTCATAAGTAGTGCATTGGGAGGGGGGGGGAGTTATAGTTAGCTCCATAAACTAAACTATAACTGGTGAATTTCAGGTTTGTAAACATTGATATTTATCTTATCTTCAACACCTAACCATAACAACACTTTAATGTAGAAACTGAATGCCGTACTTGTGTAGACATGTCCGTCTGTTTTTAGTCTCTTTGAAAATACATTATGCCTCAGATTACTAAAGCCCTTAGCTGCCCTCACATTTTTAACCCTTTGGTTTCATGCCTACATTGATATCTCAGTGCTTATTTACTTCAGCCTGCTTTTCCGAAAAGGTGTTAAATTCAACAGCTTATTCCAACAAAATGGAGTTCAGCGGTGCCTCACTTTTGTCTTGAGCAACTAGAGCACTAACATTTTGTATTCATTAGAACTTTGTGGTAAAGCTGCAGTTGATCACTCAATTTGCTGGGAAAAAAACAAAGGTTAAAGTGACATTATAATCAGGAGCTGAAATGAGATGAGAACTAATGTTAAAAAAAAAAAAACGAAAACACATTGAAATTCACCACTTACACTTAAGTGAACTCTTATATGCACCTTCCTCATGCACTACTTATGACCTCATATATTACATCACTCGTGACATGTTAAATGATACCGTTGATGACATCACTGATGACATCTCGAATGACACAATTGTATACATAACTGAGGGCGCATGCAGTCATTGTGACGTATACTGTGCTATCATCAATCAAGTGATAACGGGTATAACCTTCACCCACATGCTGGATACAAGCCACTCACATTTGGTGGATGCAAACCTCTTTTTACTGGTATTTGCTCAACGAACAAACAAAATGCCTCCGTAGACTATAAAGGGGTCTCCCCCCTTTTTAGGCCTGGCGTAGACAGCGCATGTTTACAGTATAGTGGGCTGCAGCCCAACCATAGCTCACCATTGGTTAGCTTCAGCGTGGCTTTCATTTGCTTCTTTTTGATTTGTCAGGGCATGCATGCGCCATGTTATCTCTTGAGTTTGTCCCTCCCCAAGAGCAAGACCTAATTACTTGTGTCCTACCACTTCTCCCGTTTTTGGAGCTACATTTTCTTTGTTTTCAGGAACTCCATATGAGTGTTTGTGTTTTTACATATCCATATCCCCTTCAATGTTGCTTCTTTTCCCTTACAACCCGCTTCCTCCTTCCATTGTCCTCCTCCCTGTCCCTGTTTCATGCCCCCATCTGCACCCGTTCCGTTTCATCTCCCTCCACCCACCTTTGTGTCTTTCTTCTTCCCCCATCCACTCATACCAATTTTTTGTCTAGTCTTGCCTCACACACATCTCACACATCCATATTTGTAACACCAATGTACACCCTTTAACTAGCAAAGGCGCTCAGCAGTTCCAAAAGCGTTTTCCTCCACACTCTGAGCACGTCGTAAACCACAGACACAGCAACCGAGCATGGAAATGATTAGCAGATGGTAATGTCTTTTCTGATTTAAATATAAAACCAAGCACCAACGTAGAAAAAATACCAGCACAGCCAGCATCTAAGAGGCAGCAGCCGCCTTGGAGCAGCACTGATCCTTTGCCGCAGAATGTAGATATGCAAAAGCACAATGCAAGTCAAATAGTTTTGAAGCACATCAACCAGTGTATTCTAAATTGGATTTACCATCTTATCGTTGGTGAAAGAAGCGTTTTCTGCATCTCAACCCTCTATTTCTCTTAGCTGTCCTGAAACTCGCATCTATCTAGCCGATGGGTTGTCGTAACGACAAAGCACCCAGTGTGTCAAGAAGTGCCAGCTACTTGTGGCACGCTGTTATTACTGAAAGCCTCACCCAACAGAGGTTCTACATAAATAACAATTGTGTTTCTGTAGAGTGAATGTAATCTGTTTCTCTTGATGTGTGATGTCTAACAAGAAGCGCATTTGGCTATTTGCATTAACGCTTTGATTTCAATGTCTTTCTACCATTTTGACAGTGGCTGCTTCACTTTGTTGTGAGGGGTAGAGGGTGTCATGAGTGCGGTGAAAGGGACCTGGGTAAAATGTTTGATTTTAACCCTTTCCTAGTCCATTGCAATATTCCAACACTCTGAATTGTACCTCTGAATGATTCAAGAAAAGTTGTGTTAAACAATACAAAATACATCTCTCCAACATATGAGAGCAGAAACAAAAACTTTGAAATCTTTTAGTTTGGAAATGGGAATGGATTTTCTTAAAGTATATATTTACCGAGTAATTCAAGGTCCAACAGTTTTCCAATATTCTGTTTTGGAAAGGCAGCACCAGGAACAATAACCACAAAACCATTTTTCCCAAGAAGAAACCTCAGAAAAACTGGGGCTTTCAACAACCTTCTGTGACTACCGGTAAGGCATCCGCCGCAGAAAAGATGACTCTCTCACTCTTACATCGCTGTCCAGTCCCTTGATGGTGGATCATTTCCAATCATTTTTCCTCATGGCAGAATATAACAAAAGGCTGTTGTGTCCTCAATATTGTCAAACCTGGATATAGTCTCAAATGTTATTCTTCTCCAGCCTTCCATTCCACCAAAGGTGTTGAAACCAGAAGACTTGAATAGACTGACTCAGGAGATGCATATTCATCTTTTAAAAAGAGTTTGTAGAAAGTCCCCAAGTTGCAAAAGAACGATTGAATTTACTCCTGTTATTTTTAACTTCACAAGGAAAGCCAGAATTTGAGTTTGATCCCATGAAAGGAACTAAAATTTGCCAACAAATCAGTCAATAATAAAGTTGCCCTGGTTTCTTCGAGGAGATTTATTGGCATCAGTAGACATTCAAGATGCATATTTTACATCTCCATCTGCAGTACCCATTGAAAGTTTCTCTGCTTTTGAGGAGGACTTCTCCAAGAGAATTTTCCAAATGTAAGGCAAGGGTAGCAGCAGTGCTGTGGAAGAGTGGAATATTTGTCTAACCATGATTTGACAACTGGCTTGTAAAAGCCATCTCTGCATCAAAACTTCAAAAAGATATGCATGCTACTTTGGCTCTTCTCTACGGCATGGGTCTTCAGATCAAGTCATCAGAATCGATCCTACACTCTGTGAAAAGAATATAGTACTTGGGAGCCACAATAGGTAAAGTACAAGCAAAAGTGTCTCTGAGGAAATACTGTCATCCTTAAGTATGGAGATTGTTTCACTGAAAGCAGTAATAGGTTCATCGATCAGACAAGTATCATACCTCCTGGCCAATATGGCTTCATGTATTTTCTGATTTCCCAAGGCCAGACTACATATGCGCTTCATTACAATAGTGCTTAAAGGATCAATGGTGTCAGAAGACGAGGGACTGGGAAGAGACCGTAAGAACACTACCATTCAGTCTCTTGGTTGGTGGTGCAATGGAGTAAACACTGTGAGGGTATCCCTTTCCAGAAACCTACCACTCCTCTCTCAGATCTTAAAGATGCATCACTGGAACATTTTCACAACTGAGGCACTCCAAAGATCCACTTCTGTGCTGCTGGAAAAATCAAAACGGCCATGCCTCTGCATTTGGATTCCCAAAGCCAAGATCCAGGGGCAGTGCCTCTTTGATAGACTCATGGCACTGTGCATTCAATTACGATTTTCTTCAGATCCCCTTTCTACCCAGTCATCATCAAAATGATGCAGTGCAAAATAATGATGGCACTGGACTGGCTTAGGCAGTAATGGTACCATTTGTTGCTTCTACCTCACAAAAGACTACTGCTCAAATCGGACCTGGTATCCAAGATGTGGAGATGGCTTTTCCATCCCAGTGCGCACTTGACTGACTTGCTTCCCAGTACCTACAACATGGCCACCTGAATCTTCCAGATGACTACATGAATATATTGAAAGAAGCAACAAGTCCATCCACTCGCTGCTCATATGCCTTTAAGTGGATGAGGTACTGCACATGGTGCCTTAGAAAGCAAGTGGAACTGAGAACTTGTGAAGAAGAGACTGTATTACATTATCTTCTTTGAAAACTCTGGCCTTCAGTTCTCTTGTGTTAAAGTATATTTGGCAGCCATCATTATAGTTGGGAAGAATCTTTTGCAGGCATCTCTTTTAACCAACCTTTTAAAGGTTTTTTACGATGACTTGAGAAAACGCCTCCCCCCCCCCCCCCCCCCCATCAGGAGGCCTTCCCACTTCTTGGGAACATAACACTGTCCTTTCCAAAATAATGGTCCTCTCTTTGAACCCATGCACAAGGCAGACCTGTAACATATATAATGGAAAGTAACTTTTTCTTGTAGCTATAACATTGGTCAGAAAGGTGATTGAGCTCTGAGATCTGTTCTTGAAGGAACCTAATTTGGTTTACCACCATAACAAAGATTCCTTAAAATCCAACCCTTCTTTTCTAAAGTATTTTAGGTTTTCATATACATCCGACAGTCTCTCTCCTAGCATTCTTTCCATAACATACATGTACGGCATAAAGATCCCTTCATATGTTTGATGTTAAAAGACCTCTAAAATGTTATTTGGATAAGCCCAAATCCATCAGACAATTGAAACAGTTATTCTTTACTTATGATGCAGTTAGCACAGAATTGGCTTCATCAGAAAAAAACATAGTCAGATGAATAGTTTATTGCATAATTATTTGCTTCAAAAAGGCTAAGTGACCCCTGCAGGATAAGCTCATTCTACTTGAAGCAGGGCAGCTGGTACTGCTCTCTTATAGAATATGCCCATTCCACATATTTGTAAAGCGGAAATCTAGAGACTGATATATACTTTTGTTAGATTGCTTAACCGATACTCTGGTCTGGCACACCTCATAGCACAGCTTATTTGGTCAGTCATGGTTTCATCTTCTTTGCGATCATCCTTGGAACCCTGCTTCTCTGGGGTTGAGTATAATTTAGCTTGCTGTTCTGTTGCTTATGGATATCAAAGAGAATCCCGCACCAATGACCAAAAAGTTACCTACCTGTAATCCTAGTTTTCTGTCATGAGTATCCTCTGGGAATCCATAAAGGAATATTCTTGCCTCCTCGTTTCGAATGACTTCACGAAAAGATGATTTAAAAAAAAAAAAGAACAGGATATGTCAAAAATGTTGTTTCTAATAGGCATGTTATCATTTAAATAATATTTTTTAGGATGCTATTCTAGAGATCCCGCACATGTTGATATATATTCTACTGTTTATGGATTCTGAGAGAATACCCATTACCGAGTACTAGCATTACAGGTAACTAATTTCCCTTGTTAATAAACCAAGTTGAATGTATGTGATTTATTACTTTAGTTCATAACAATTGGAGTAAACTGGGAAAACAATGCAACAAATTGTGTGATCACGTTTCATGAAAATACCTAATACCTGGACTATGCCTAGAGTGTCACTAATATAAAAAGGCATGCCTGATTTTATATTCATTCCTCTAATCAAGGCATTGGATATCGCTTGTCTTTGCTTTGCTCGGCTTGGCATTTTTCTTATCCCACTTTACATTTTAGAGAACAATATTTTTATGATTGTTCCAAAAAAATATATGTGTAAAAAAGCGGCTTAAAAAGCATAAATAATATAAAGTGAAGACTCCCAATGTGCTCACCTTTCTCTTTTTCACTCAACCTTTGGTTCAGGCTGTTTGGCCACTCTCTTTGTATTTTTTGCTGCATATTTGTTTGTATGCCTTTTTGTTAGTTTTACTCCCTCTGCTAGTATTTTATCTTAGAACTGATTTCTCTCCATGTATCCTATGATGTCCCTTGTTCCCCACAGGACTCCTCTCCACCATGCCCTGCATTCAATGTTTCCTATCTCCCCGGTGTCATCTGCTTTTTTGTTGTTTCTCTGTTTTTACAAATTCAAATTTAACTCTGGTCCTATACCATACTTCGCTTGTCTTGTGCAGTGTTCTACCTTGCACATTTACTCTGCTCCTCCCCTCTTTCACTCTTTATTTTTATGGACATAGGGAAAGGACTCTCATACCTAGCAGCGTTGGTCTGCCATTCCACTATTTCCATCGTGTTTCGTAACTTAATTTAAATTATATTTTCATTTTTCTTATGGAACATCAGATCTCATATGTTCTGTGTTGCCTCAGTTCTTATTTGTGCAGTTTTTCCTAATCTCTCGTGTTTTTTGTGTGCAGATTGTTAATTAATATAAGCTACTGTACTGTGAACTGTAGCTTTTCATGAAATACCCAAAACACTGGCACGATAATAGCTATCAACATAAACTTGTGTTTGAAATTTTTAACAAATAGAAATAGTACCAAGATAAGCATTTCATACATATGTCCTTCTTGAGGTCCAAAAGATAAAAGCAAAATGCTAAATGTAGTCATATTATTGTTTTCAGTTGAATAACTGCATGCATCATTTTCTAGATCCCTCGGACTTTAACACCCACGCCCACTGCTGCTGGCAACCCTGCCCTTAATCCTGATAATTTATCCCAAGAAGAAATCATGGCATCCATGCTAGCTGGCTTGGCTTCTTTGACATCAAGAACTTCGATGGGCGTTCTCATAGTTGGAGGCGTGGTAAGTTCTTTTGAACTTGAAATTTCACTGGTATAGCTTCAGTGGAATGGTGATAAGTCTTGTTTTCTGTGCTTTCCAATGATGGGTCATCAGTAGTGCGCCCAAACTCTGCTTAGAAACAAATGTCGATCCGGAGTCAAACATAGTATTACCCTACCGATGGTCCGTTGGATTTCAGGTCTCTCTAAGATGTAATGTAACAACATTGAAGAATTCCTGGCTAGTTGTTTTTTCATCTGTTTCACCCTAAACATTTCTCTCTTTCATCAAAAATATTCTAAAAGGATGGTTTGATTTTATTTGCAATGGGACGGCTGTGTTAGCAAAGTTAAAGCGTGATATTTGATGGCTAATGTTACAGCCCCAAGGAATGTTAATGTAATTTGTACGAAATATAAGCAAAGCAGAGTAGTAGAGCTATCCTTGCTTCACTTACTTGGCAATAGATGTTGTCTCCTTTAACCTCTTCAATGCCCATGACGAGCTGGTCTCGTCATGGGCCGCGGTGGCGCTGTGCCCATGACGAGACCAGCTCGTCATAAACCCCGCCCGCTAATGAAACGGCCGGCACAGGGCGGGGAAAGGGGCGGGCACTGAAGGGGTTAAGTGTTTAAGACTGCCAGACGGATGAACAAGAGCATTTCACTGTCACTTCAACGCAAACCATCAGTATACTTCCTTAGTTGTAATGCCACCAGCACCCAGAAAAGCCAGTTGACATTGGAAATTGTATCTGGTATTGTACATACATCTTAACTGATATTCTTGAACTCCTATTTTTTTTAATGGGGCATTCTTGCCTGCCTTTCCATACCGAATGTTTGATTAATTATAGACCTAAGTCAAATGTACCATTTCCATACAAAAAGAAAATCCGATGTTATTTACGAGCAACACCATCACAAATTAATGTGTTTACATGCATTGCAAACATAAGTGCTATCAAATTCACGATCGTTTACATTAGAAATGTAAGCAATTCATGTTTAAAATTATGATCTGTTATTTCATTAAGAATCAAGAATTCTGATATGAATACATTGCTGCTTTGGGTATATGCTTTTTTTCACCAAGAGATAAAACGGTAACTTTGGCATGAAAAAGCTAGCTAGGATCTCGCGATGCAAATATAACGTACAGGTCTCTAATTTTGGTGAGAATGAATCACATAATTAGATAGTCTTTTATCTGGAATTTCCTCTGTCAGTCTACACTAAACATATTAGATGAAGGCCCTGAATATGACTGGGTCAGAGTTTTACTACCCTTGTGCAAGCCATGTTTCTGCAGAGTCGGAATTCTGTGTTGTATGTTAGTTGCCAGGTAAAGACATCAGCTTTCATTAAATTTCAGTAGTTTAAACCTGGAATTTAAAAGGGGAAAAGTGTATGGTATTTACTGTAACATACAGATTTTGGCGCAGTAAATGCCTAGATTTGCATGTGATTCCCTACAAACTAAGAATCTGTGATAATAATCACATCTGATAAATTCTCTGTCTTATTTTTTTTTTTTACTGGATACAATGATTATCGCAGCGGACTCCGACCACTTGTAATGAGGCTCCAAGGGCTAGATTGTCTATTAGGAGCACCGATTTCCTAATTGCAATTTTCTCCGAATCGCAATTAGGAGATCGGTCCCCGGGGGACCCCTTCCAAATTGCGACTGCATTACAGCCCTCTTGAAGAGGGTGGTAATTTGCAAGTGTTTTGCGACCGCAATTGCGGTCACAAAACATTCATACATTGATTTGCGGACGCTATTAGGAAGGGAACAGCCCTCCCTAATAGCAACTAGCAATTCCTAAAGTGCGAGTCGCAAATAAATTGGGACACGCTGTTTAGGAATTGTACATGGCACAGGGCCATTTTGCATGCGCAAACGGGTCACAAACCCGTTTTCGCATGCAATTTAGGGTTGTACATCTGGCCCATAGTCTAATAGGGACTAAATCTCTACAAGGGGAACAGTTCAAAATTTGAACCAAGCAATGAAAGCCAAGCAACGGAAGCGATGCAAGCTAAAGAAGAATAACAGTTGTTGATTAGAGAAAAAAATGTGCCACAGGAATTGAAGGGGGGGGGGGGGGGGCTGACTCCAAATTACCAAAAGTTTAAGGGCAACACTCCTACAGCCCTGATTATACCAAGGTACATGGGTGAAGAAAACCCAGAATTGGGTTAAGAAATGAAATGTACAATAGGCAATAAAAGAAAGATAATGCATTGGTGTAATGACTAACCCATGAGGGCAGGATATTATGCACCGTACAGAACAAAATGAAAAGAGTTGTCCATAGAGAGAGAGAGAGAGAGAGAGAGAGAGAGAGTTACCGAAGGGGACAAGCATGCCAACAAGAAAACTAAGTCCAAGAGAATTAAACCATAATGTTCTAGGAACAGTTTCAAGTAACAAGGAATCCAGCACTAGGTGGATTAGCCATTATCAACAAAACGAGACCACATTGTGACTTTGTGCGGACAGGGGCGTCTCAGGGTGGAATTCTCACTCGGGTGCGGTCCAACGTGCTTTCAGCCTGTGTAGCCCCCCTGGGTGCCAGCGTGTAGGGAGGATTTCCCTCTCTGGGCCTCGGTGTCTGTTGTACAACGTAGCCCAGATTAGCGTTGCCAGCCATCTGGCCTAGCCGCTAGGTGGTGAAGTTCTGCCCCCATTTGTATGGACCATGTTCACCGGCTGCTGCTGCGGTTTACCATGAGTCCAAGAGAGGTCTAAGTGGATATGGTGGTTTGTGGTGGGTGAGTGGCATGTAGTCTCACCAGTTGGATGCGACCACGTCAGCCGTGTCTTCTGCTGGAACTCCCACCATTTGTTGTTTAGTCATCACGGCTGAGCAGGAGCCCCCAGCTGTTGTTGCAGGGATTCTGCTCATGCACAGAACTATGCGCAGGAAACCAGGACCTCAGTGAATTGTGGTGTACCAAAAACTCACCTCAGTACCCAGAACCCCTATCCGACCAGCATCAGTGTCCCATTCGTTATCCATATTCTCTCGGAGGTCCCAATGTATAGACAACCCAGAACAAGCGACTTCGAGTACTCTCAGGAATGGTGGGAATCAGAAATACCTGTTCGTTATTATTCTCATATCAGTCCACAACAAGAGTAATCAGAGACACGGTAAAGTTTAAAAGGTTTATTTTATAAACTACGTGTCCTAAGATGCAGTACTTTAGCTAACATAAGCAGACAAATGATTAAAATTAAAACCATCAGCATTGTTGCAGTACCATAGAAAATGAAGGGAGAAATCATAGTATAAATGACAGTGGAACACAGCCACCTTCCCTTCGCTAGTAAGCTAGTATTATTACACTAATAGAAGGTCTCTAGGCTTGAATGGGGAACCCCATACCGTAAAGATCAGCTTAGGTGAATCCCATCACAGGATCAGCTTTGCTCTGCGCCTGGAAATGTTCTTCTCCAGAATGTGTTTCTAACGCATGCAAACAGTAATATTAAAGGCTCTCGACACCCAGGTATTTGCAGCTGTGTGCATATTATGGCTAGAGAGTGGGCCGATCAACCTGAACTCAAAAACATGCATTGTCTGGCGGCTCAGAGTGTTTTGCACACAATGTTCAGACCAAGGTCGCAGTGCACGTCTAGGGATGTGAACAACAGACAGTTCTCATGTGAAGAAAAGGCAAGCAAGCAGTTTTCCAATAATAACATGTCTCTGCAGTGTCGTGCGCAAAAGCAGCAAAAGTGTCAAGATGGCTTTTCTAACATCTAACGCGCTTATGCTAACATAGCAATGTATGTATCTAAATCGCTGCCTTCACTACACCCCCCCCTTGATCGGACCATGAACAAATAGGGATACAAAAAGGAACGCAGAGTTCAAATTCGACAGAGCGGAATCAAGTGCATGTATTGGAAATCCAAATAAAGAGGAGTGAAAGTTCGAAGAAAAAAAAACGTCAACAAAAAACCAAAATGAAGGGGAAAAAAGAAAATGGTAAGTCAATACACCATGCAAAGGGTCAACGAGCCCAGATGTTGGAACACACAAAAAAAATGTGTGGTTTGTGCAAGGGAAGCTGGACGATAATCAAGTTAATCCATCAATGTGTAAACACAGTACGTAGCAACAGCTTCCAAAAGGAAGTCATTGGAACGAGTTGCAAAAGTGTCCGCCATCCAGTCTAATAAGGTAAACGAACATACATGTTATTCGACCACTGGAGCCTCTAGCACATTCAGAGGACAACTGGCATGTTCTTCCAGATAACTTCTTGCCAAGAAGTCATACGCTGCCATTCCGATGTCCCAATTCCCTAGGACTCCATGTGCCGCACCACAGGCCATAATCCTAACACCAGAACAGTCCAACTCATGAGCCACTAGTGGACTCATCAGTCGATCATAATCCGGGGCAGGAGACACCGAGTTTGACAAGCACAAATCCAGAGCCCATTCGAAAGGACAATCTAGGCAATGAAAAACAGGTTGTACGCATGTAAAGTAGGCAAACTGGAAGGATAATCCATAGGCTATGCTCAGGGTAGCCAGTGGTAAAGTTCCATAGTATTCAAGCATCCGGTTACGAAGATGGAGCAGCCGGGATAGGCTGTCGCGTGACACAAAGTGTGCAGCCATTGCGCAGTACGCAGACCAACAGCAGCACGCCAGCCGTGAGTGCGAGAATCAACAGGAGCCCACCAAAGACGCTGGAAAAAACAGAATGAAAAAAGGCCGGTATCACACCAAAAATAGTTTGGAAGGCGGTCACTAGGCCGGAGCCCACAATTTAAAAAATGCGCCAAGCCAGGCGTTGACGAGGCGTTAAATATAGTTTGAATCAAGGCACCAAAATGAAGTGGGAGATCCGTATTTAAAAGCGCCTGCACCTCGGTACGGGTGTTGGCAATGTGAAGGACAAATGTTTCACGGGACTAAGTCAGAGCGACTTCTTTTTGAGACAATAGAGCCCTTATTCTGCTGATCTTGTTGAACTCTGCTTTCAAGGTTGGAATGGAAGGCCAGATGGATACATCCAGCCGCCCATGCGGGGGTGGGAAAAGGACATTATTACAGCAGACTACTCTCTGTGATACAGTCACAATATAAGGAATTCCCACAGCAAGCCTCATTATTTAAAAGCAAATAACTACCATTAGCTAACAGCGTGAAAGAGGGTGTAATAGCTGGCACTGGAATCCCTTTCAGGATGCATGCTAAATTAGGCGCTTGCACATTGCACGCGCCATGCAATTGGATGTGCCTACAGACTACAGAATGATCCGGTGTGGAAGAGCATTCCTCACCCTTCAAATAAACTTCTTTACCTTCTCTCATGCACCTGTATGTAAATGGGAGTGACCATACTTCATGCAGGAAAGCAGTACCCAACGGTTCATATCTGCCTAGGGCATAATGTTTCATGCACTAACTGAATTTAAACAAAGGAAATGGCAATGTGATTAACCCGTGGGTAAGCCACACAGCTGAGTTCAATTCGGCCACTGAAAAAGGCAAAGGTTCTAACTTTTCAATATGCAGTAATGAGTATGTTGCATCTTTCATGGACATGAATTGTTGTTTCGCAGTTAGATTAAAAGGAAGGAATAATGATGAAGTATTCATGTAGTCCCAGGGGACTTTCCCAGCTTTTAATGTTTGCAAAGTCCATGCAAACTGCATTATAGAACGCAATTGATTCTGACCATGATACAAAACAGACATATCATCCTGTACAATATCAACAACAGATGAAACTATATTATCTAATGTGTAAATTCTGGAAGAAAGAGAGTTAATGCTATTATCTATAACAGCTAGCACTTTTTCCTTATTGGCTAGATCAGTAGCTCTCAATCTGGAAGCAGCTTCAATTTGTGATAACTTCCAAACTTCGTTATAAATAGCATACACCCATCTTTTGGATCTGCCACCCACAGGACCTTTAACAAAATCATTCAAATCTATTTTGTCATGTAATTTAGATAAATGAACTTTAACAGATGCCAAGGTAGACTGTTGCAGCCAAGACTGGCATAACTTCCCAACTGAGTAGGTATTAACAAAATGAGAAGATTCAAAACGGGGGTCTACGCGAACCTGCGTATACCCAGGCTGCAGACCCAAAAAATGATGTTGACAGGAATCTGAGCTTGTCTGCCAAGTCAACCATCCTTCCGAATTTAATTTGAAAATATTGAATGATGTGTTAGTAATGTATGACTGCAACGCATCAAGGGACAGAGCTGTATGATTATCCCAATGTGGATAAGCACCCAGATCTGGAATAGAGGGGGAATTCAGCTTTTTAGACGTAGCCAATCCAAAACAGGTGGTCTGAAAAATAGTCGAATTCAAAAACAATATCTGGTTCGGGATGAGGCAGGCACGATGCAAAGCTTCTGTTCCTTGTACCTGCCATGGTTTAGAACCCCAAACAGATTTAAGATCAATAGTATCTTTCCACATATCATAACCCCTGACCGCTAAATCATCCGTAAAGGATTTGGAATACAATAATTTAGTGTGTGTCAGTCTAACCTTCGAGGCAGACTCCGCTGCCATTTTAAAATAGAAGGCGGCAGGTTTTGAAACACTGAAATCAGTAAAATAGGCAAATTTCTTCACCAATGTGCTGGAGCTGCCTAACGTTGGCGTTGGGCAATGTTCCCATTGTGTATAATTTACAAAATTACGAAACGTATTGGCTTTATGTAGGAAATGATACACGAAATACATTTGGAACATTAATAACCTCAGTGAGTCCATGAATTTGAAATTTAACAGCATCCCATGCAATCCCATCTAACACAGGCCAGGCAGTAATATTCACAAAAGTCTGTTCTCTCTTCATGATGTGTGATGAGGATTGGAGGGCCAAAGTTCCATCAATTAGTCTAATTGTAGATCTTTCTTTTAGGTAGTGTCCGTTTACAAGACGAAAAAATACCACCACAAATCCGATGGACATAAATAAAAAAATACATATGAGCATTAGCCAAATGTAAGTCCAAGAGGGAATCAAAAAATGTCTTTTAAACCAAACAGCAAAAATAGAAACTTTTGATGGGGTCCTGGAAGTCATAGAGTTAGTATTAAAGGAGAAATGTGACTGGGTAACTGCGGTTGATTGTAAAACAGGTAATGTTACATCTGCAGGATAAGCATACTCAGTATCTTCAGGTCGACCACCAGGCGGTGGTAGCAACAAAGGATCAGTAACTGTATGCATCTCGATGGCAACATCAGGCATGGTGGTAGGAGTCGGAGCCAAAACAGAATTTCTCAGCATCGCAGGGCAAGAGGCCGCTGGAGTCATACTAAGAAGAATCGGCCACTCGCTGTAGTTTGACATTGTCAATGGAGTTGTACCTGTTACCCTTGCGACCAGGAAGTGGAGGTAAAATGACTGTTCTTGTACCCTGCACGCTAAGCACTGGAACCGGGGCACGATAAGCGAGCCGAACTCCTTCTTGTTCTCCACCTTCTCACGGACCAGGTCACCAACTCGAGGTTGCCAGCCGACTACCGGAATTTGAAGTGCAGCATCAGATGTGGAGGGCATGTGTTCCTTCGCGAGACTATCTCTGGTCTCTTGTAGACTCTGTAACACAGCACAGTGATCATCTACGTCAAAGGGTGCGGCAGACGCCGCCATGTCTAGACCATCAAGGTCCAGGACAAACATTTTTCTGCCAAAGAGCATCATGTATGGGGTCCGCCCACCCAGAGACCTTCTAGGGAGATTATTAAGTGCACGTTGAACGTTATACTGATGGGCAAACCAGTTCCGGCCAGTGCCTAAAACCCTAGCTGTCAAGGATTGCTTTAAGTCACGGTTCATTCGCTCCACTACACTATTACCCTCAGGTCGGTATGGAGATGAAAATTTGACTTGGACCCCCAAGGATTTCATGGCTTCTTTGTACGCCTTAGAGGCGAACGCAGGGCCCTGATCAGAATGAAAGGTACCACACGCAAAACTTCCCACAAAGACACGCAAATCCCTGATGACAGTGCGAGCATCAGCACTCCTTTGTGGCCATACCCAAAGAAAACATGTGCACGAATCCACTGCAACTAAGATATACTTGTACGCAGTATCGGAGGAGAAAGGACCGCAGTGATCTAAATAAACACAACCAAGTGGTTTATTAGATATGTACAACTGAGTTTGTGGTGGGCGCGCAGCAGTTGAAGGTTTAATCTGCTGGTAAATGTCACAATCAAGAACATAAGTGCGAGCCTGTTTATATAACCCGCACCACCAGTAACATTGTTGTAACCGGGTAACGGTTGCTGCAACGCTGGCATGGGCAGAGGCCATGCCATCATGAGCCGCTGTTATCAAGGATGGTCTGCAGTCTGCGTTGGTAATCAATCAGTCACCAACGTCGTTAATTCTCACTAATGGGACGTTATCAGGACTTAAGTGATAATGGTAACGAGAAGGGAAACTTCTCGGGTAATTACTTCCCTTCTCTGTTGCAGCGAGAGCTGCAACAATCTCATCATCTATCTTACTTTTGGATCTGGTAACTGCTGCTACTAGATATGTCGCCACTGATGTTTTCGCTGCCTCGTTAGCCAAGCTGTTGACGCCAGCGTGGACACCAACTCGTTGATGACCAAGAGTGTGAATTACATTCTCGATAGGCAGATGTTCTTTAAGTTCTGCCACTCGAACCCAAAGCATTTTCTGCTTAATTGTGCTACCTTTGGAATCACGATATTCATTTTGAGACCAAAAGAATAGATTGTCGTTAAAAGACTGAACACAGTAAAACGAGTCACTCACTATAAGAGTAGTAACCCGAGGATCAGCAAACTCCAGTGCAAGCACCAGAGCACGGAGCTCCGCCAATTGTGCGGTACAATCACCCAATGACTGCGTATGCACGACAACAGACTTGAATTCTCCATTCTCGAAAGTACCTGCAACAATTGCGCAAGCTGCTGAATAGGCGTGCTTCGATCCCGTCGCCGGTTGCGCCGAACCGTCAGTATAAATGACACAATGGTAATCTTCGAGCGGGCGCAAAGACAGAGGGGCTAGATGAACGAATTCATATTGCAAGTACTCCTGCGTCTGTAATGAGGCATCAAAGATATGTGACATCTGGCGATGTCAGAGAAGTTGCCCATTGTATCCAACGTGGATGCAAAGCTTTTGAATTGGGTACACTTGCTTTCGTCACTGCCTCTAGGGCAGGATACGGTGTGACCACCAACATGCGTTTTCCTTGCGACAGTGCTCGTTCTTTAAGAATCGCGATCTGCACCGCAGTCAAAACTTTCTCGACTGAGGAAAAGCGCAGTTCAGCGGAAGTGTACAAGTGTGATTTGTAGGCAATGGGGACTGTGTCGCCATCATTGAACGTTAAGTACGTGAAACCCACTGCGCCTGGTACTATTCTTATCACCAGGTTAGTGTGGTTATCACGTGTCAGTAAGTATTTTGAAGCAAGAAGATCAGCCTGCAAAGATTGCAAAATAGCTGAATGCTCTGGCAGCCAGCTCGATTTGGAAAAAGTTGGTTGTACCAAGGCATATAGTGGCTTGATATGCTGGGCATAATCGGGAATGTACGTACAACCGAAATTCAGAAAGCACAGCAAAAATTGTAATTTTTTCAGTGTTGTTGGAGCACGCAGACATGCACACTTCTCCAGAAAGTGAGGAGCTAATCCTCGACCCTCATTGTTGAGCTCGTAGCCCAAAAACAACACTGTATACTCTGCAATGTGAGACTTCGCAAAACTGAATTTGTAACCGAAGTCTGCAAACATAACAATAATGCCATCAACGCGACACAGATGCGGCCACAACTCGTCGTCCGTGAGATAGATATCATCAACATACGAGTACGCATCTGGGTCAATGCTCTCTAACAGAGAGACTACACACGCGGCAAAGACGCCAGGGCTTTTTTTATAGCCCATGGCCAATCTTTTAAATTGTTTTTGCTTGCCGCCAGAAGTAAATGCTGTCCACTGACTACTAATACAGAGGACAGGTTATGGCTGTAAAAGCCATTGGATATGTCAAGTGTGGTTTTAAACCTTTTACACACAAGACTATCAATGAGGGCAGAACTGTGGGTATTCTGTACCGCGCATGTCTTAACGCGCTTATGCTAACACAGCAATGCATGTATCAAAATCGCTGCCTTCACTACACTGTGCCTTTGCTAAATAGAATATTGTGTCTGAATCCCAGCACGGTGTTCACGGCTGTCTTGCCGGGTCTTTAGAGTAGGCCGCTTGGCCGCAGCCACCATCCTTTACTTTGGCCCCTGGCGTTTGGGTTTGTTCCTATGGTGGCATGGGTCGTCTGCTTTTCAGCAGCAGTTCTCTCTGCCGTGCTGAGGCAACTGGGTCAGCCGTATCTTCTCGGATTTTGTTTTGCTAGACCGAGAGCGCCTCGTGTGTGGCCACCATCCTGAATGGCTAGCCACACACCCACCTCTCTCCCCCGGTAACTTATTCTTTAAATTTCTGTATTTCATGGCGGACAGTTTTTCTTTTATTGGTGGTGTTTCATAGTTGCTGCACTTATTGTAAAGGATTTTTGAATAAATCCAATAAACCTATTACCTACCTACAGTGGTTTTTGAGAGGTTTGAAATGGCTTTTAGCACTAAGGGTTGAATGACTGCTCCGTAGGAGTTTTCATATTCTGGGCCATAGTTTACTAATTTGGTAAAATTTCCACTTATACTGCAAGTGTTGCAGAGATACACTATGTGTTTGTTTTCCACTATCTATAGGTTTGGAGAACTGTCGGTTGGAAATTAATAGCACTTTCCCTGGGCATGTATGGCGGCCTGTACCTCTATGAAAAGCTTACTTGGACAGCAAGAGCCAAAGAAAAAGCCTTCAAACAACAGTTTGTGAACTATGCATCGGCTAAACTGAAGATGATTGTTACATGCACGAGCGCAAACTGCAGTCGCCAGGTTGAGCAGTAAGTGCCTATTTACCATAATAACTCTTATTGTACATGAATTGCATTGTTTTTGTAATCATTCCTTCTCATCCTTAGTTTTACTGAAGTAAGTCTTTTTGTGTCTCTGATAACTGGGAATGTTTACTTGTGCCCCTGTGGGAAGTTCACTGGCTTTTTCCACTCGCCCACATATGACGCGGAAGCATCTGTCCGCTAGTTACTACTGCCTCTTGGTTGTTGCATTTTTATCTCTGCTACATGTTCAGACAATTCATAAATATGCTTAGCAATGCACCTGCACATACAGCAGACTTCAATTAATGCACAATTTTTCTGTGAGCCCACTTTCGTTAATTGATACCTTCCCATGGTAAAATTGCTGCAAGGTCTTCCCTGTGCAAGTTGAAACAGTTTGTTTTGATTATCTGTCTAGAGGCTCATGCATCTTCATTCTTCACCGTGTCCTGTTACTGAGTTTGGCTGCTTTCTTGGCTCCTTCACGCAGTCATGGCCCTTCTTGGAGGACTGAACACTTACTTTGACTCAAATGACAGTAAAACCCATATGAAGTTTAAAATAAAACTTCCACTCTCAAAAAGGGCTGTGATAAAAAAAAAATTCTTAATTGATCATCTAATGGTTTGGAAAGACTGCATGAGCATTCATAGCACAAAGAGGGTATCTTGCCCTCCTGCAAATCCACAGGACTTCCTCAATGCCATCCTTTCTCTGGAATCACTGCTACATTAGCATGCCTTCTATTAGACATTTTATATAATATTTATTTGGTACTGGAATGTGGGGTTATGCACCATCAAATCTGCCAGCTGTTGTTGTCATTAGAACCTCCTAGAGTCCTCATAATCTTTGGCAATGTTAGATTCTTTTCTACGTGAAAGAACCCAATCACAGCGACTGGGGGCAAGTAACTGGCTGTTTTAGTGATCAGCATTTCCTCAGGATTACATGAAAAGTAAACAAAAGTAAGTGTTATAGTCATGCCGTGAAAGAACATGAGGATTGATATCTGTTGAAAATGGGCAATATTTCCATTTTACTTTCTCATCAGACTTCCTGGAATGTTTGTCTTTCTGCATGCCGGGCGTAGGTCACAAAGCTTATCCTAATATTGCCTTAAAACTCTTGACTGTCTTGCTTCACTACCTTAGGGTTCCACATTAATCATGTCACACTTGCGACTTAAGCACTTTAAATTCTTGCACAGGCTATACCGCATCCTGTTACAACTACTACGGATGGGGCTGGTGGACGAGGCATGCTGCCTGTGCTGCTTAGCGGGCCTCATTACTTCATCTAGCATGGGAATGCCCACATGTGGAGGGAAATTGGCTCGAGGTGTATTTTATTCTGTACCAGATAACAAGCCATTCACTCCCACAGGCCCCACTCGTCGGTCTCATGGGCTATGTCAAAGATGTCCCCCATGGTCTTCGACGCCTCACAGCTATGCTCCTGTTATTAGCTAAACGACTGGTGGCTATCCACTGGGGGAGACGTCCCACGCCTAAGGTCGGCGAGCGGCTGCGAGACGCATCCTATTGCCAAGAACAACTTCCCACATACTGGGATCTGATGCCTCCTAGATCCCGCCTGAAAGGCATCTGGGGTCACTCCTAGTCTACCTCGTCCATAGAGACCCCCCCTCCCACACTGTGTTGGACGGTGGCTCGCCCATTGCACCCACCCCCCACGTGATGAACCTGCTAGTAATTTCTGCAATATCCCCGTATGAGTGTGTTCCGTGCACAGGGTGCACCACTTCCGTCGTAGCTGCAGGCCGAATGTAACTGTGCACACAGTCTCTCCTTCTGCTGGGCTTTAGTCCTTGTAATCTTGGTTGTGTAGCGATATGATGAAGTTATAATGCCATACCGATTCTATGATGTAATACTTTATCCAATATGTCTTCCACCTGCCTCTTTCCCCCCTAAACTCCCCTCCCTTATTACTTAGAGACCTTTGCCACACTGTTGTACCTTTTTAAGAAATGCAAATAAAAACAGTTAAAAAAAAATTCACTCTTTGACTCCAGTGATTTGCCTGCAACTCCTTTCATTAAATGTAGTCTGTCCACCACCCCAAACCAACCCTATTAAATTGTTTGCCAGTTTTCATCTGGAGTAGCCCCTATCCTCCAAGGCACTGCAACTTCTTGTGCACTACAGGTTCTGTCACCCGGAACACATCAGCCCAGGACAGCTGTGAAGTTTCTACTTGATGTCTAGATGATGATCACGCTCAAAAGATAATAAAAGCACAGCTCGAGAATCTCATTCACAAACATTAAAATGCACTACCAAATAGTAAACTAATAGGTGTTGGACTCTTTTGTGTCAGTTTGTAACTTTAAAACGTTAAATCATACTAGATGTATTATCCTATGCGTTTTACTTGCTTTTGATTGTAACACAGTGTATGATAGTTTTGGGTATTTTGCGCATTAGCCCAATAAATACACACATACCGTATTTCAAACTTATTACCTCTGCATTACTAGAACAGTTACAGTCTTATGTAAAACACCCTGCTTTCCTTCATGTACACTGGCCCAGTTCTACTTTTTACAACCTCCGTACTCCCAAACCTGAATAGGTATACTCTGCCGTTTGGGCATATGTGATCAGATATTCAACAATAATTTGGGTAACTCTACCTTATTCATTGACAGACATTGTTGGCATGCTGTAAGGCTCTGTGCTCGCAGCTCTTATTTTCTTAGATCTATTCTCCTCCCCAAGGACATAAACATAATTTGGCTTTGACAGATACCCCTATGCTGATCTCCATCCAGAGTAAGCCAGTTGCAGACTGCAGATTTGCAGCCTGCCAGTACATGCAGTACTATACAAAGCTCAGAATGTCGAATTCGCAGATGATTATTACCCTCCTTCCATCAAGTACACAGCGTATCTATCGTCTGTCTGTTATCTTTAAACTCTGCTTCACTTTTCATATGTAAAGCACTTGTCAGGTAAAACCTTATTTTCACTATATTGCTAAGATATACCTTTACCGGTCCCTTCGGAACTGCCTAAATCCACTTTTACCCTCCTCTTTTGTGCATTAACTACTTCAAGCTCTAATCAGGTCTCTCTTTTTCTATCAGCTGGCATCTCTAAAGTTAATTATGGATCTTACTGTCTTTTCTCTTACTCCATAAGAAACTCTAATTCAGTTCATCGTCAAATCTCCCAGCTAGCTGGTCACTGCACCTAACCTCCAACATCAGCTAACCGTCGGTACTTTCCTCCCATTTTTTTGCAGCAGCTAGTGCGTACACTATTTTTTAACATTCATGCTCCTTAGCTAGGGATTTCTTTTGCGGTTTGCCCTAACACATTAGTGTAGGTCACGTATGTTGACTAAGGATTTCTTTTTTACTCTTATAGGGAAATGTGCTCAACGTTTGCTCAGCTGTGTAATCAAGTTGAAATCACTGAGAAAAATCTTAAAGAAAACATTGACAAACTATCCCAAAAAATCGATCTACTAGAGAAGACTCAGAAAGATTCAAAGGTTCTAAGGTACGTTTTGAGAAATTGATTTTTGCAACATACTGTACTGGTACACTCGACTAGACGTCACATATTAAGATTTTCCATTGCATGTTAATGAATGATCAGATGTAAATGTTGGTTATGTTATGACCGCTATAATCAGTTAGTGTGTGAGCATTAGTGTTTGAGGGTGGTATTTTACTCCTTTGTGATCTGGTATTTACTAGGAATCTGTTTCAGTTTAATTGGAGAAGACATGAAGTACTCCACTAGCAGGTCACAAGAGAACTAATCAGACAGAGATAAATGTTTTGTTAATTCCATATGTCATTTCTGATAGGTTTGTGATAGGAATGCAACAATCATTCCAAATCTTTCTTCTCTACATCAATCGACCTTGTTTTGTATTGCTTACATAAAGTAAGCATTCATCTTTGTAAAGCTCTGTTCAAGGACAGCCTAACTTCTCCTATTAGGATTAAATCATTTTTTTTAGCAGAATACACCACATTATAATACAATGCATTGTTGCCTGCAACCCTGCGGGCGGCTACAAAGAAGTCATGAAAGCAGATAAGAGCCCATGGAGTATAGGTTACATGTATGCATTGAATACATAGCATGCCGCCTACAACCCGTGTTGGGCCGGCCGCGTTCATCAGACTGTTTACTTCTCCTTTTGAACATTTTAAACACTAAGGGCTAGATGTACGAAAGTTAGGAATTTAAAGGTCTCGGCTGAGAGTACGCCGTCAACTAAGTCCTGGACTTTCATGAAATAGAAAGGATACAGCATACTTGACTCAGATTTAAATTATTAAAACCTTCGGGACGGAATTATAAACGACAAGAAGGTATTGCACTGAGAGGATATAGCCCTGAAGAAGTCGTGGGATATTGTGCCCAAAGTGCGACGAAACACGTGTTGGCTAAGAAACCAAACAGCTGAACATAAGAACAATAAAAGAAGAAAACATAGACTGTCTACATTGACGTTGTACATTTTGTACGGAATGTATTTGCAATGTGCTGGGGGACCTTGTTAATAAACCAAACTGAGTTGCAGTATTGTGCTATGACCTGCAAATGTTATCCTTCCATAAAGTGGATTGTAGTCAAATTTCAGTTACCTATCTTTTTATCATGTAGCATAGGCAGTAGAATGAATGAATAGCTTCGTAACTTGGAAAAACTCCAATATTGAACAGTGTAGGTGATGAGCAGTTACAGGGGACAGAAGATGACAGATTTTATGGCAACTAGTTTAAAAGAAAATTAGTGTACTAAGGGACAATGCTGTAAGCTTAATGTACCAGTAATGCTAGGCTTGCAAAGCTACTTTTTTCTTTTAACACAGTTTCATTGTATTAGCTAGTCAAATGGCGTCCAACTATGCCTCGTACAACAGTTTGTGAACTTCATTTCTTTGTCTGACATCCCCACTAGCACAATAGTGCGTTTCAGCAGTGCAGGAAAGGACCTCTTTATATATGATCACCCCAAGTTTTTGGACTCATGCTTCTGGTTTTTCGACTCTGTAGTGTCAGGTCCCAGTGCATGTGCTGTGATCCTCCAAAGTGTGTGCACAATTCGCTAATACTCAATTGGCTCCTTAACCTTATAAGTCCCTCATATGTGGTACAAGAGGTACCCAGGGTTTGTAAGTTAAACTAGTGGACTGCAGCACTTAATTATGCCATCACTACAATGACAAGGTGACAACGTGACTGTAGGCATGCCACTGCAGCCTAGTACGGAGGCTTTAAATGTGCCAACTCAACATGACAAGATAAACCTCTTTGACAAGGTCAAAACCTTTCTTTTTTAATATTATTAGACCACCCCTAGGGGAGGCGTTCGTAGCCCACCAGGCAGCGTGCTCAGTATTAAAAAGAAGGGCATGTTTCTTTTGAGTTTAACATGTCCTGACAATTAAAGCACGAAATTGCCATTTTCACTGTAGCAAGGCTGGTGGTCCCGTTGCCCTCATGGAGTTTCACTAGCCACACCCCTAAGTGCTAACTTTTATTTTGGACTGGCATATCCCCCAGAGGGAAAGAACCTGTTGCAGAACCGGTTTTCCAGGAGCAATGGATCACTATGCTGGGTACACCCCGTGGGTGTGCCCAGGGCTCTTCACAGGGGAAGAGGACTTGCGCCATCTTGGATTTGAGTAGAGCGTGGTATTATGGCTTTATTTGGTGACCAAACCGCAGGAAGAGGTGGGAAGCATAGCCTCATGGGAACTATTGCCCCATTGGCTAGTGTGTCCTCCCCACCTACAAATGAGAAAATAGCATAAAAGTGGCACCCCAACATCAGCCCTAACATCACTACTGTACTGAAAAAAAAGACAGAAGGACTGCCAGCTCCCTTGCCCCAGCAAAGGGGATGCACACAAAATTGGACTGCGTCTGCTGCACCCTAAGGACCTGCAAAGAGGACTGTGCCTGCTGTGTCCTCATGAGGAAGAGGGCTCCACCTGTGCCAGGAACAAAGAAGTAATTTCGACGGCTAGGTGGCTAGACTCCTGTTAAGCTTTAGGACCACCAAGAGCATAAGAAACCTGTATGTGTCAAAAGCAGAACTGCCAGGAACGCCTTGCCGCAGATTAACGACAAAGTGACCGCTTGGCCACCGAGTCCAGACCTTCCTGAGGTATCACCAAGCCCATAGGACCCTTAGGCAACATCAATGTGGACTTTGCCCTGCAAGAAAGAAATACTCGCCTACAAGCAACTGCTGAAACCAGGAGACCAGTTGACCTGTGGCACCTGGACTTGCACTGGACTCCCACCCCTGCACTGTCTGAGACCGGGAAATGAGGACAGAAATTAGGACACCCTTGGATACCATGGTGGCCCTGGGAATACTCACCACATTTCTGCAGTCTTTCCAGCATACTGCAGCCCAAAAATCAGAACCACTTCTTGGCTGGACCGCTTTAAAGGAGGAAAAGACACTGAGTACCCTAAGACTGCTGAAAAGTGAAAGGTAACTGTCTCCCTGGACCTAAGTGGTCCCTGTGACTGGCTCCCACTCCACTAAGGCCCATCCAAGCTAAAAGGAGTAGCCCTACTAGTGAGATGGCTAGGAATTGCTCAACCGATTTATGATTTTTTGCAACTTTTAAAAAGAATTTACTTACCTTTGAAAAATCTTCTCTCCGAAGCCCCATAATAATTGTTTTAAGTGTTTTATTGTCTAAATTAAGATAAAAATACACGCTGTTCTCATAAATTGCTGTTGGATTTTTATTGTGTTGTGTTACTTACCTGTTGTTTTGGTACTTCTAAATCCTTTACACTTGATCCTTTGATGAAGCCTGACTACTCTGTGCCACAGCTACGCTGGACTGAGCAAGGGGTTTTATTAAGGAGATCTAACTGGATCTGATAAAGATTTCAACTTGTGTTTAGCAGTATCACTCAGCTAGTAAGCTAAGAAATTAACAATCATCTAAATTGAAATAAGGCAAAAATTGTTTTTGATTTGAATCGGCTCATTTTTAATTGGTCACTTTAAAAAAAAAAAATCAAATTACTGTTGATGTTATTTTTTCCACCTTTTGAAATGAAGGGGACCATGGGTTGGCACCTAGATAATCTGTACTCCCTCAAGATAAGTGAGCTGTGAGCCCTGTGCAAGGACATGGGAATAACTCTAGGCCAATCTGCTAAAAAAAAGAGATTATAAGAAGGCCCTTAGACCCTGAGCGGAGGGTCGAAAAGCCCCTACCCTTCTAGGAGATGAGATTACTCCCAACATGGCAAGGCGGGAGGAAAAGGTATAAAATAGAGTTTTCAAAAGGGTCCTAAAAGATTTGCCTAGGAAGGTGCATCTCTTGACCCCCTCCAAGCCCAAAGGGATAGGGTATCTCAGAAAGAATTTGGACCCTTCAAAGGCTGGGGTGTGCTATGACTGTCAGCAGCCAAGGCACAAGTGTGGGGACTCAGTTTGCAGTAAGAAGCCTCCTAATGGTATGCAGTTCACAGGGATTTCCAGTGTAGGGATTGGAATGGAACTTGGACAAGTAGGGGTTACAGAGAAGTCACCTTAGTGTCTGTGGGAGGTGTCATTGATGAAGCCTAAGCAGCCTTGCTTTCCAGTATGGTGAAGTATAGGCAGTGGGCTAGAAATCAGCGGGATTTTTGGTAGACGCTTTGAGGCATAACAGGAGCCAGTATGACCAATGTGGTGGATAGACTGGCTGCCTCTGAGCAGATCATCCCAGATCTGTTACACAAGGTTGTCAACTTTGACAATGAAGTAAAGTGTCACTCATTGGCTTAGGTGAACTTTGGGTGGGGAGAGGTTACTGACCTAAAAGGGTAGCTGTGTCCCCTGCCATCCAAGTGATGTCTCCTGGGATGTGACTTGGAAACGTCTGCTTGGGCAGATGTTGAAAGAAGTCCCCCATACACAAATGCTTAGTGTCCCTGAATCGGTGTGTATGGCCACCGGGGCCCAAACTGCTCTTCAGGGAAGTCTGAAGCCTAGATTAATAGCCCAGACCCCCAAGAGCAAAAGAAGTGGCAAAAGGGCTGGGAACCGACCTACGAGGATCCCAAGTTCCAGAAGGAGTACAACACTGAGAGAGGGTCTGGAGTTCGAAGGTGATAGTGGTGCAGGAAGGGACCTGGCAGAGCTACAAAGAGCAAGAGCACCCTCTAAGGAGAACTTGTACTAAGGACGGTGGAACTGTCCAACTCTTGACGGCCTTCGCCAGCAGGCTGAAAGGCAGGAAAAGGGAGTAGTCTCCTGGGAAGAAGTGCTCTCTAGTGAGGCCCAAACCAAGGGCAATCAGGAGATTGGTGATAACAAAGTAATACAGAACATTCCTTTTCAACCTACCCCATGACCTGTCCTTGGCTGGACATCTTGGACAGACTAAAACCGAAGACAGGTTAGTCAACCATTCTATTGGCCCTAAATGTCCGAGAAAGTTCTTTCGCTCATGTCACCTGCCGGACGAGTGGCAAGGCAGGAGGCACAACCAAAGGCACCCTTAATCCCACTACCTGTGGTTGGGATCCCTTTAGGAAGGGATTGACAGTGTTGGACCCTTGACTCTCCAACTGCTCTGGAAACAGATTTATCTGGGTGGTCGTAGACCAGATATCCAAAAGCCATGCCCTTTGAAATACAGTGGCTAGAGCCCTATTTGGCATCTTCCCCAGCATGAGGTTCCCTAAGGAGGTCAGTTCTGCTATGGATACTACTTTCGTGTCCGCATACCTGAAGGCAATGTGGAATTAAGTTGGTGTTACAAGTTCACCACCCCCAGACCTATTGTTTAGTTGGGAGATTCAACAAAACCATGAAAGGCATGATCATGCTTTCACCTAACAAACTTAGGAGAAGATGAGATTTTCTCATGCCTACAGGGAGGTTCCAAAAAAGCAAGTGGACTTCAGCCCCATTGAGCTTTTGTCTGGGCACCCTATGAGAGGTCCCTTGAACTTGGTTATATAGGGTGGGAAGAAGCCCTCAAAGAGCCCAATCAGGATGTATTGGACTATGTATTGCATGGCAGAGTACATGAAGAAGACGAATAACAATCTGGAGGCCAGCCAGGAGATTCTGCAACAATGGTATGATCAGATTTCCTCCATGACGGAGTACCAGCCAGGTCAGAAGGTGTGTGTTTTGGAGCCTGTGGTGCCTTCAGGTGTGAAAATACCTTTACTTTCAGAGGGGTTCATCAGTTAATTTGACTGCTATTGCATTCTCCTGCTCTCGTATTCACCCACCACAGCACAACAGTTATTTCAGGCCAGAAAACCTTCTTATGCCTTGGCCACTGACCTTTCACTCTAGCACATAGATAGAAAATTCTTGCATCCAAAATGAATTGATAAGTGTATCCTCTTTTTTTTCCCTTTGCCTGTGTTCAGCTCATAGAGAATTTGAAGAGCTGATTTTGCAGCTAGTGTACCTGTTCCAGCGGTTTCTGTTGCCCAGTAAATGTCATAAATATTTCCTTTGTCAATGTCCACCCATGCATTTCTTTCCTGCATCTAAACACATATGTCTAGTTACTGGCCCTTTCCCCCAGTGCAGCTCAAGCCACTGCTGCCTAATCAGCCATTATACTACATTCCCAGCTCATGACTGCCACCTGTGCCAATTTCCTGAATCATATCCAATCATATGCCATTTCTGGAGTTACCACTGCCATTTTCTCTATGTTGCTACCTAATGTGGCGGACACAGCCCCGTTTCCAGGACTTTCCATCACTGAATCATCTCTGGCTGAGAATATGGGCTGTTCACTTGAAATTGGCAGTGCTTCCACTTTGCCTGATATCTGACCGTTCATGCTCTGGCATCTCCTTCTAGGGGTCTCCCATATCAGTAGTAGTGTGGTAACGGTGCTTGTTGTTGACTGTCAGTCCCTCTCCCTTCCGACAACTCCTATTTCTCTACTTGGTTCTGTCTGTTATGCAGTAGCTTCACTACAGTCTGCCTGTGTTGTGTCCTCAGCAGTGGTCTGTGAGTTGGGACTTGATGTAATTTTTCAATTGAAAGGTAAGACATGAGTCCCTGGGGTACCACTTCTGTATAGAACCTGTGTTCCATGATTTGCACCATGTCCTTTCCTTCAGGCCACCATGATAATGTTGCTATTCCGACCATGGCCTACGTCATCTTCTTTACAGAAAACCGATTCTGTCCATAATTTTCAGCACCTGTTTTTCCAATTTGATGTTTGGACAGTAAGTTTGTCTTGGGTTGAGACTGATCTTCCCTAAACAAACCAGGCCCCATTTCCACAGTCAACTTTCAATTCAGTTGCTTCTTTTGTCATTGCATTGCTTCACATATTCTGTCTAATTTATTGGAATCCTTATATATTTGTAACAATTGTTATATACCGTATTTACCATATGTCTGAATTGTTCCTACTGTCTGAATTACACCTTATATTACACCCAGAAGCAGTGCATGCCCACTGCCTAACGCCCAGCAGACCATGCGAAAAAGAAAAAACACAACCTTTCACTTTGTTTTAGACACTGTCAGTTGTGAAACCAGCAGTCCCTAAAAAAACAATTGGAAAACAAATTAAGATCAAGCTAGTACCCCTATGTAAGTCTCTTACCTTCTGATGGCTGCCTCCATATAGACCTCTGCCCTATGGATTCAGCAGAACATCTAATCAATTATGGCGTCTGCTCACTGGTCTCTGCTCAGATGAATCAGTTCGGGGAGGACTTCTTGTCCTTTGGCAGGAGTTACGCTCGTAAACCAATCTCTCCTATGTGGCTCGCCAAAATGTTGCTCAGATATGAATTTATCTTAAAGAAATGAAAAAACAAGAGGCATTTGGCAAAACAGGAACAAGATGGTTTCATTAAAGGCAGCGGGTGGGAGAGTCTCGACCGAATGCATCTGAGGAAAGTCTCTTGGTGTACAAAGGTTTGACTGGTTTTATACATATCTTGTGAAGTACCATAAAATAACCTCTGCATTCTTAAAAGGCATCGCAGTCGTATTACTGGTAGCAACATTGTAATTTGTACATGGATTATGGCGTACATTGACATTGCTGCTGCCGGTATCATTGCTGTTGTGCAGGCGTAGGTTATGACATATTTTCACATTATATTTATGAGCATTGACTTTGTCATATGGGCACAGGTTATGACATACATTGGCATTTCATTTATCGATATTGTCGGGCCTGCACACATCATGGTACTTATTGACATTGTATTTACCCATTCCAGCACCTGGAGGGGATCGATGGTTCATGGTCTGAGATGTCTGGATTGGATCATCCATCGGTGCCTGTGGTGTCTGGTTCAGCACAGAAGGAATAATCATGGACCTTGGTGTATAAGTCAGTCCTGGAGTCAGGACAGGCCCGGTAGCTGGTCCTAAATGGACAGAGATTGTGGTTGCCATCCTGCCTGTGAGAAATGGGGGGTCTCTAATGGTCAGTAACTTGTACCATGTCCAAGTAGGGACCCTTATTCTAATCATGGTAAGGGTGTTACACACCCAAGATAACCCTTGATGTATTTTTAAATTGTGAGTTCAGGGACCCCAAACTCCAAATCGACATCTCTTCCAAATTGAAATTTAAACTTGTAAGATGTTACAAGGCCGCTCCAATGATAACCTATGGGAGAGCCCCCGCAATAGTGTAAAACGAAATTAGCAGTATTTCGCTATCAGGACATAGAAAACACGATGCTATAGTTTTTAAACTGCACAGCATTGCTGCATCAGGAAAAACAGGTGCTGAAGGTCGATGCATCAATTTTCTTCAGTCTTTTGCAGCAAAGCCACCTCCATAGGCCTAGAACTGGAATTGGCACCGCTTGGAAGGTCAGACGCCCAGCAGAGGAGTTCAGGGGCTGCAGGTGAAGTATTTGTTGGCCTGAGACTTCTTAACAGGAGGCAATCACACACAAGCCCTTGGAGAACCTTGGCAAGCAGGATACGGAAGGCAAAGTCCAGTCCTTTCACTGCCTAAGACAGAAGCAGCAAGCAGTAGGCCAGCACAACACAGCAACAAGCAGTAGTGCACAAAGACCTTCCTTTCCCTGACCTGGCTCTAGACACACTACAGGGGGTTGTATGATTAAACAACTACCTCGTAAATCACGAGTGCCTAAACCACGAAGGCTAAACAACGATCAAAGGCAAACAACTAATGTATTGAACCATGACTTCCTGAACCACGAAAAATATTTAATTTGCATATATCCCGAATCTCCCACTATGTTAAAAAAAGAACATATCATGTGCAACCTGCTTTCTGCACATGTCAGATGAAAACAGGGGGAAATGTCACAACATCCACAACTGAGCCGGCGCGCAGCTCCATGGAACATCACGCAGAAGAAAAGAGAAGAATCCAGCCTCCTACACGGCTCCTAAGGCTCGAGGTAAGCAGTTTGAACGCATGTTTGTGCTATTTTTAAAATGCACTCACCGATGATTTTAAGAAGTACCGGACAGACCTCAACATTAAAAAAAAAAAAAAAACGCTCCCTCTAGCTCCTCAGCTGCGCTCAGTATTATTTTTCCAATCATTACCGGCGTGTTACCGTGAGTAGATGGCCCTCCACATTGGCATACATTACCAAATGCAGGTAAGGGAAAGGCACTCCGATTTATCCCACGGGCATTATTCTGGATTAAAGAAAATCTACGCATGCAGCGCACACAAAAATGTCACAACGCCGCAGCACTTTCTCTGACTGACTGCAGATTGCTACGGGGGATAACGCTTAATTTGTGAAAGAAAGACTGCCGGTGCCCGAGGCTCTGCTCAGAAGTCGGCGGCCGCTGCAATTGAACATCGGTGCGTAAAAAACAATGGCTGGAAGTCTTTAATTCACTCCCAGGCACCACCTGCCCCTTTTTCCCGGCCTTGCAGGTTCCTGCTTTCTTCCTTTGGGATAGTGTTGCCTCCCTTCTCTTCCTCCTGTTTCCGATCTATGGGGCAGATTTACAAGCCCCTTGCGCCACTTTTGCGTTACTTTTCCCATGTTAAAAGTGACGCAAAAGTGGCACAGAGGGCTTGTAAATCTGCCCCTATGTGTTTTCCCTTTCTTGCACTCGGAAAATTTCTGATGTGGAAAAAAGTGCTGGTCCCCAAAAATAAGTG
The DNA here is from genome assembly GCF_964204655.1 of Triturus cristatus. NCBI lineage: Eukaryota > Metazoa > Chordata > Amphibia > Caudata > Salamandridae > Triturus > Triturus cristatus. The sequence goes on along the minus strand of NC_140594.1, from coordinate 1,065,631,581 downwards.
CTGGTGGCCGCCACCTGTTCAAATTGGGCACTGATTGGGGAAATATATCAAACCTCCTGTGCACACTGTTTAAGTAATGGTATTGAGCGATGTAATCCGTGCCTCCCATCGTAAACCGAGACGTAAATAACATGTATGCATGATTTTAATAACATTAAAAAAACGAAGTGGAAATCTCCTGCTCAAAAAAAACTTACCGTAGACAAGACACATGGCTACAAGTATAAACCCTCTCAAATCACTGGTCTGACATCATCCTCATTATCAGTTTTCTCTGACTCCCAGGGCGTTTTGAGGTAGGTGCTTACGCGGCTTTTCATTGTTTAGTCATCAAAAAGATTTTGTGAGTAATTCCATATTTCATTTAGATGGCCTACCTGAGAACCATCTACATCTGCCAGGTGCGGGACCCAGTGTATGTATGTATGTATATATATTCACTTAAAAAACCATAGGTTTCACACATGTTATAGTTAGCTGGACATTTCACTCGTAAAAAACCATTGAAATTCCCCCGTTATAGTTAGTTCAGATAACTATAACTCGCCCGCCCGCAATCCACTGCTCATGACGTCACATATTACATCACTCATGACATGGTCAGTGGCATCACTCATGACATCACTGATGACATCATCCTTGTGATAGAGTGGCGGTCGCGCGAGTTATAGTTATCTGAACTAACTATAACGGGGGAATTTCAATAGTTTTTTACGAGTGAAATGTCCAGCTAACTATAACATGTGTGAAACCTATGGTTTTTTAAGTGAATTTGCAAGGTTTTTTAAATGCTAATTCCTAACTATAACGTGTGTGAAACCTATGGTTTAAGTGAATTTGTAAGGTTTTTTAAATGCTAAGTTATGTATGTTTTATAATATTATTTATATATATATATATATTTTTTTTTAAGGTTTTTCACCGTGCGCGCACCCTGCGATTTTTTTGAAGAAAAAAAATAAATGTTTTTTTCACCCTTCGGGGTCCTTCAGGGACCCCCTGACAAAGGCTAGGAGGTCAGGAACTCTCTACCCTGCCCTCTTTTCACGTTCTCCACCTTTGTTTTTCACCCCCTTAGACTGCTAGAGACAAAATGGCGGCTGACACTTCCTGGTTTCGACTGATTTGAATGTTTACTAAGATCTAACAACCAATCAGAAACGCGCTCGCGCACGGCAGCGTGCGCGTACGGTAAGTTTTACCGTACGCGCACGGTTATAGATATATATATATATATATATATATATATATGCTTTTAAATGCTATTTTATCAGGAAATACTGAACAGATTTACACCTGACCTGTAAAAGGCACATCCCTGACCTGAGGACTACCTCTCTGCCAAATTTCAAGTAATTCTGTTCAGTCGTTCGGGCTGTAGCTTGGACTAAAGGTCCTATGGAAAAATGCATGGGGAAAACGCGTTTTGGGACCCCCCCTTTTTCTCAGCCCCCGCTTGACGAATCCCCCCGAGACTTTCAGGGAAGGAGCGGAGCGGAGCGCCCCACCTATTTTGAAAATTTCGCGAGGATTCGTCAATCGGCGCCAAAGTTATTCCAAATAGAATGTTGAGGATTTCCTATGGAAACACGATCCTAACTATAACTATCTACTGGCGACCGCCAGTAGATAATGTATACATATATGTATGTATATATTCAATCTCTCTCTCTCTCTCCACCTATTGGCCAGTAAGGAGGTCGTTGTTCATTTAATTCGTTGTTTAGTGTTTCGTGTAAGTCGTGGTTCATATAAAGGTCGTTGTTTTGGATTCGTTGTTCAGTTCAGTCATTGTTAAGACTTCGTTATTGAGGCTGTTTCCCACTACAGGGTGTAGAGACAGCTTTGTGTGAGGACAGGCACAGCCCTATTCAGGTGTCGGTGACAACTCCTCCCACCACTCTAGCTCAGAAAGAATCATCTGCCTGGTGATGGGCCATCAGGATATGCAGGGCACACCTCAGCACCCTTTGTGTAACGGTCTAGAGTAAATGCCGAAACAGCCCAACTGTCACCCTCCGTCAGACGTGGATTCCGCAGGCAGAGGCACAGAATGGTAAAGCAAGAAAATGCCCTCTGTCTAAAAGTGTAATTTCCAAACACGAAATTTAAAAAACAACTTTACTGAAAGATGTATTTTTAAATTTTGAGTTTTCTTCCAGGGGATCCACATCGATAGTCATAAGCACTGAATATTCCCGCCCATGTGCGGGGACCCCGGAAACAATAAAAATTATAAATGAAAAACATATATATATATATATATCTGTATCTGTATAAACACATATATTATTTTTTCCAAGCCAATGCAGCCCCCATAGTAGGCTAGACAATGTAATGATAATGAATGTAAACATTCCCAGATAGATATAAATATCTAAATAAACACCATAGGGATACAAATGCGCCTGAAAACTTTTTATTTTCTCTCTTTTTTTTTTTTTTTTTTAATGAGACAAACCTCATGCGAAAGAAGAAAAAAAAACAACACTGTGCCAAACACAGATAAAAAACATTGTTAGCCTGCAGGCTGCATTGTAATACAATGCCATAGAGACTGAAAAGCCTTGTACAGATAAAAACTGGCACCGTGCCTTTAAGGCAGCCCTAATCCCAAGATCCCATCATGCCTCAGGGGTGACAGTTGGGTCAGTTGTTCTTTCCGGCTCCTTCAGTCAGGACCCTGGAATTCAGCTCTCTTCTATGTTTTTGACTTTCTAGTCAAGAACTTACCAATTTTTGGTGATTTTTTTAATTTTTGCTTCATTCGAAATATTCTCCTGTTTGGTGAAGCATTTACTGACTTTCCTGACAGATTTGTAGCTTTTTCTGTCAACAATGTCTTCCTTGTTCATGGCCTGTCCATCCTGTGGTTAAAAGAAGGCTACTTCGGATACACATGATGTGTGTATCATTTCTCTACCTGACACACATTCTCCTGCTTCCTGTCGTCATTGTAAAAACCTTTCAAAGAGGACTTTGAAAGAAAGGGAGAGGATTAGGCTTTATGGCCTTTCTGAGATGCGGTCGACGTCGAAGCAGTTGATCCCTGCTTGTTCTCCATCGGCGTCGGGCTCGGCGTCGAAGACTCCAGCGGCGGGATCATCGTTGAGAGGTGAGGAGACAAGGGAGAGTCACGCTTCCAATAGAAAGTCAGCGTCGAAGCAAGACCCGGCGGCGAAACGCAGACATTCGTTGTCGAAAGCATCGCCGTCGAGAAAGCATCGATCGGCGTCAAAGGAGAAGCATCACCGTTCGGCATCGAAGTCCACATCTAGGCGGAAGTCGACGTCGAGGGAAAGGCACAGACGGTCGCCGTCGAAGACATCAGCGACGTCTAGGTGAAGATCTTCGTCGAACCAAGGATCGACGTCGAGGCAGACGCCTCCGTTGGGATCGACATCGAGGCAGGCGCCTCCGTCGACAAAAGTATCCATTTTTTTTTTTCAAATCTGTTTTTATTGAATTTTTAGTTACATACAGAGAGACGTATTCACACGTTATACATGCATGTTGCCATCTACCAAGCATTCAATCCTGTGTTCGTTGCGTGTCAGCTGAACTCTCCAACATACATGGCTCATGCGCCGCTCCAGATTGATTACAAACGCAATTTACAGCTCCTCGCCTTAGTGCTATGTGTCATAAGTCCGTGCTTGGTCAGTTACGATAGTCCCGCAAGTACAGTCTTTCAGTGCATTCAGTATGGGCTTTAGCACAGACCATCTAGAACAATAGCAATTTTAAGAAAAACAACTAACCAATTCTACGCAGATCAGTGTTAGCACCCCCTCGTCCCTTCCTCCCGCCCCTGTCCCCTGCCTCGCCCCGCATATCTCTGCATTTCAGATTGTCTATAATTTTCTTGCAATGGCAACCACCTTTGTCGTCACACATAACTATACAAATCAACTCCCACGCGGGAACACCACAGCTGCACATGTTGAGAAACTTCAGCATCCCCTCTGAGCCCCCGTCCTCCCCTTCAGCCTGATCCCTTGATCACTCATCCCCGGCTCCCTGTAGTGCCTGAACCAAGACCTCCCACTGGGTGGCCATGGGTTCCCTCCGCAACCCCATCGTCTCCTCTCTCCTAATGGCTGTTCCCTCTGCTCTGGCCCACGCGAGCAATGAACTTCTCCATGCCCGCATGTGGGGCGGGTCCTGCGCCTTCAATCTCTTGGTGAGCAATCTCTAAGCTACTATTATACCCAAGTCTATAAACCAGGACCCTACCTTCATGGCCGGTGTTCTGCGGAACATGTGTAACAGGTAAACGGCCCATTCAAACGGCAGGGTACCGCCAGTGCACATATGCAGCAACCCGGCGACTGTCTGCCAATACGTTTGAAGCTGGCTACAGCTCCATAGCATGTGGACTATACCCACCCCCAGCTCGGCGCACCTGGGACACTCTGCGTCTGTGCGGTGGAAATACTTATTGACTGCCTCCGGGGTGAGGTATGCCCTGTGAACAATGAACAGCTGGCTCTGCCGGAACCTCATATTTCTGGGTATGCGCACTGTGCTCCCCAACGCGCGCCCATTCCTTATCCTCCAGGGGCCTCCCCATGTCAGCTTCCCACTTATGTCTGAGAGGTTCCAGCGCAATCGCTGTATGAGTGCGCAGCGACGCTGCAAACCAGCAGACCAAGCGCCTGCCTCGTCCCATAACATGGAGGGTCGACAAATATCCATGATGCCAAAACAACCATCCACGGCGAGGATACAGACGTTGAGGCGAAGTTCCCCGTCGGGTTCTAGGCCTCCGTCCAGGATAAGCCCCCCGTCGACCACAAGGCTCTCGACGTCGAGGCACGACTCATCGCCGTTTATCCAGTCGGCGTCGAAATCCAGATCTCCGGCGATAGGCTTATCGCCGTCGAGACAGTCCTCCGCTGTGGGGCTTCAGGAGACGTCAGGACATAGATCGACGTCCAGGTCAGCGCCGAGAAGGAGGTCTCCGCATAGAGAGACGTCAAGACAACGATCTCCCCCTGATGTGGCATCGGAGCATGGTTCAGCGTCTAGGTCTCCACCTATTTCCATTTGTCCATCGGCTTCCGCAGGATTCGGATCTCCTCTGTCTCTTTCAAGATCCAGATCCCCATAAGTGGTGAATTCTTCTTCAGGTCCTCTTTCCCCAGTAGAGCATCTTCGACCAGCAGAAGCTCAATTGGGGGCGTCACCGACAATCCAAAGGCAGGAAGAGGGACGTCTTCCGGGACAAAGTCCCCTCAGATTTCTACCTGAGTCCATACCTCCACGTATACCTTCTATGGCACATGCAGTGAGCGTTTCCTTGGCTAGATTGAGGAATCTTGCCCAACCAAGGAGACCAACAAGTTCTCATTCTCGGGAAAGAGATTATGGACGACGCACTCTTTCACGTTCGTCCAGGAGAAGATCGAGATCCAATTCTCGCAGAAGAGAGGCGGTGCGATCTGAGAAACGAAGGCATAGGTCTCCTACAACTTCTTCATCCAGTCGTTCCTCCAAGAGAAGTTACTCCCCCACACTGTCAGATACGCCACCATCTCGAGTTTCTCCAGTGGATGACATTAGCACATTTCTAGAGGTTTTGTGCAGGGGAGCGCCAAGTTGAACATTCCTATGCCTGTTCAGGAAACCACTTCCTCAGTCATCTTTGAGACCCTTCATGAATGGACGGCGGCTCGTCCACTGTTGCCTCTGGTTCCTGGGTAGCTAAAACCAGTGATGGACCTTTTCCTAACGCCGGCTACCATCAAGTCGGCTCCGGCAAGAATCCTTAAAAAATATCGTCCCGCTCCAGAGGATCCCCTGTTTTTCAAAGCTGATCCTCCTCCTGATTATGTAATCACAGCGGCCGCTAGAAAAACACACTCAGTGGCGTTGTCGTCTACAGTCCCTCCGGACAAGGAGAGCAAGACGCAAGATTCTTGGGGTAGAAGAGTATGCGGATCGGCCGCGACAGAGCGCTTTGGGATTCTCTCCAAAGATTTACAGACAGACTTCCTCAGGAGGATAGGAAGGATTTTGAGGAGATCCTGCAGGAGGGCAGCTTGGTTTCCAATCAAGTTATAAGTGCGGCAGCAGACGGAGTTACTCTGGCAGCTCACTCCTACGCCCATGGCATTTCGGCCAGAAGATCCTCTTGGCTGAGGTTAACGGCTCTTAAACCTGAGGCTCCAGCTAGGATTCTCAACCTACCTTTTTCTGGAACCTCTCTTTTTGGCTCACACACCGACGACGAGATGGCTCGAATGAAATAAGAGCTTGAAACCATGAAAGCTGTGGGTTTGGAGAAGAGGAAGGAGTTCCGCCGTCGTAAGGGATCTGACAGGCGTACCTTCCAACAGAGGGTTCAAACCCCTCACTGGCAAAAGAACCAAGACCAGCAAGGGCAGAAAAAGCAGTAATTCCAGTCTCGTCTATCATCAAGAGGACGAGGGAATAACCGCCAATCCAACAGCGGTAACAAAGCTCAAGGCAAACCATGAGCGATCGCTTCCTCCAACGCCGTCCACCGCTCCAGTGGGAGGAAGTATTTCACAACATCTCCAAGAGTGGCAAAACATCACCAGAGACAAGTGGGTTCTAACTACACTGCGACATGGATACTCTCTTTGTTTCCGGAGTCTTCCTCCATCAATCCACCCAGTGCATTCGAATCATCAGCTCAAGATGCTACGGGAGGAGGTGGCTACCCTTCTTCTCAAATCGGACATAGAAAGGGTTCCGAGAGCACAGAGGGAGAGGAGTCTACTCCAGGTATTTTCTGATACAGAAAAGAAGTCCAAAAACAGAGTTCAGACCCATCTTGGATTTACGAACACTCAACAAACATATCAAAAAAGAGAATGTTCGCATGTTAGCACTCCACCAAATATATCCACATCTCCGTCGAGGCGATTGGATGTGTTTGCTGGACCTACAAGATGCGTACTTCCAAATACCCATCTGCCAACGTCATCGGAAATACCTGAGATTTGTGGTTGGAACCTCCCACTACCAGTTCAAGGTTCTACCATTTGGCCTGAAATCAGCACCTCGAGTGTTCACAAAGTGCATGGCGGTGGTAGCTGCTGCCCTGAGGCGCGCAGGAGTCTTCGTCTATCCCTATCTAGACGATTGGTTACTAAAAGGTCCATCACCCCAGAGTGTAAGCTCACAGCTGACACGCTGCCAAAATCTGTGTCACCGATTGGGGCTCCGGGTGAATTACAAAAAATCCACCCTCAAACCAACGCAAAGGATACACTACCTAGGAGCACTTATAGATTCCGAAGTAGGAAAAGTGTTTCCTTCGGAGGAGAGACAGTTATCCCTCGCTCAAAAAGGCAAACGTATCATGGTCAACAATCTGTCTATAGCGCGACCGATATCATCCCTGCTAGGGGCCATGGCATCTTGCATATTCCTAGTGCCTAACGCCAGGTTAAGAATGCGTCCTCCAACAGGATCTAGAGGACAAATGGGACCAAAAGGCTTCTCTTTGGGAGGACAAGGTGTGTCTTTCAACAACATACAGGCATTCGATCAGGTGGTGGATGAGATCGATCAATCTACGGGTTGGAATTCCTTTTCATCAAGAACCCCATCACAAACATTTATCACCGACTCATCGCTCCAAAGGTGGGGCGCGCATCTGGGGACTCTGCAGATCCAAGGGCTTTAGTCCAGCAGCGAGCAGCTATATCATATCAACATGCTAGAGCTCAGGGCAGTCCATCTCGCCCTCAAAGCTTTTCTTCCCTCAATCAGAAGGAGTTTCATTTTAGTACAAACGGACAACACCACCACGATGTACTACCTAAACAAGCAGGGAGGTACTCGTTCCAGGACTCTCTCGCTGGAGGCTCAATCCCTATGGCACTGGATCCTGGCAAGGAACATTTCCATAACGGCGGTACACCTGCCAGGCGAGCTCCACGTTCAAGCGGACTCGCTCAGTCGGCACTTTCAAGATCCAGAGGACTGGGTCCTCAACGACGAGGTGCTAGAGGACATTTTCGAGGAGTGGGGACGTCCGCAAATAGATCTCTTCGCGGACGAAAGCAACACAAAATGCCGAGGCTTCGCCTCAAGGTACTATCGACCAGGGTCAATGGGGAATGCCCTTTTGATCGACTGGTCAATGACATTTGTGTACGCCTTACCTCCTCTTCCGCTAATCCCAAAAGTGGTGACCAAGCTGCAACACTCAGCCACCAAGATGATCTTGATAGCACCGGACTGGCCGAGGCAGTGGTGGTACCCAGATCTCCTTCATCTATCGATCCGCCCGCACAGGCGTCTGCCATGCAGGCCGGACTTGCTAACCAAGATGCAGGGGAGGATTTACCATCCCAACCTTCCCTCACTGAGCTTAACAGCATGGCTCCTGAAGTCCTCCAGTATGGCCATTTAGACCTTCCTCAGGAATGTATGACCATATTGAAGGAAGCTAGGAGACCTTCTACAAGGCACTCTGTAAGTGGAAGAGATTTTACATATGGTGTATTCAAAATCAATATAACCCTACAAAAGGTCAAGAGGAAGTGATTCTACCTTATCTACTTCACTTAGCCAAGGCGGGATTGAAATTTTCCTCCATCAAAGTGCACCTGGCGGCCATTACGGCCTATGGGCGCTCTCCCTCTCAGCATTCATTCTTTAAACTACAAGTGGTGAAGGACTTTTTGCAGGGCCTTAAAAAGGTTTACCCCCCAATAAGGCCTCCCTCGCCTCCTTGGGACCTGAACCTGGTTCTTTCAAAGCTTATGAGTCCACCTTTCGAACCCATACATAAGGGTACATTACAGCACCTTACGTGGAAAGCAGCCTTCTTGGTAGCTATTACCTCAGCACGTAGGGTGAGTGAAATACAAGCCCTTTGCTCAAAAGAACCCTACACGGTTTTTCACCTTAATAGAGTGGTTATGAGGACACATCCATCTTTTTTACCTAAAGTGGTGTCCGATTTTCATGTAAATCAGACTATCTCGCTACCAACTTTCTTTCCCAACACCTCCTCGCCAGCTGAGAGGGCGTTACATTCTGTGGAACTTAAGCGAGTTCTCAAATTCTACCTGCATAAATTTAAGACTATCAGAAAGTCTGACCAACTGGTTGTAAACTATGGTGCTGTCCGTACAGGTTTTGCAGCATCTAAACGCTCTATTGCCAGATGGATTGTGTCAAGCATTAAATTGGCTTACCAACTAGCTCAAAAACCGTTGTGGCCTCTACCTAAGGCACATTCCACAAGAGGAAAAGCGGCTACTGCTGCATTTCTCAATAATGTCCCACTCTCCCACTCTCCGAGATCTGTAAAGCAGCTACTTGGAGATCTGTCCATACATTCACGAGACATTATTGTCTGGACTCGGACACCAGAGCAGACACTCAAGTAGGGCAAGCCTCCTTGAGGAACCTGTTCAACAACTGACTATCTCGGTTGTTTTTTCATTTCAGTACAGTTCTCATTTGCCTGCAGGTGGAAGGTGGGCTCGCTATGCTATTCAGTGCTTATGACTATTGATGAGGATCCTCTGGAAGAGAAGGTTAAGTTACTTACCTGTAATCCTAGTTCTCTTCCAGGGGTATCCTCATCAAAGTCATAAGCAACCCACACGCCTCCCCAGGCAAATGAGAGGATTCTATTCTTAAATCTGAAAGAAGTATATCTTTGTGTCTAGACCTACGGGTCCCGCAAAGAACAACTAACCCAACTGTCACCCCTGAGGCATGATGGGATCTTGGGATCAGGGCTGCCTTAAAGGCACGGTGCCAGTTTTTATCTGTACAATGCTTTTCAGTCTCTATGGTATTGTATTACAATGCAGCCTGCAGGCTAACGATGTTTTGTATCTGTGTTTGGCACAGTGTTTTTTTTTTCTTTCTCATGAGGTTTGTCTCATTTAAAAAAAAAAAAAGAAGAAAAAGTTTTCAGGTGCATTTGTATCCCTATGGTGTTTATTTAGATATTTATATCTATCTGGGAATGTTTACATTCATAATTATTACATTGTCTAGCCTACTATGGGGGCTGCATTGGCTTGGAAAAAATAATGTGTTTATACATATACAGAGCTGTATATGTATGTGTTTTTCATTTATAATTTTTATTGTTTCCGGGGTCCCCGCACATGGGCGGGAATATTCAGTGCTTATTACTTTGATGAGGATACCCCTGGAAGAGAACTAGGATTACAGGTAAGTAACTTATCCTTCATGGACCTCAAACTCCAAATCTCTATCTCTTCACTATTGTTACACTTGTAAGAGGTAACAAGGCAGCTTCAATGGTAACCTATGGGAGAGATGGCACTTGCAATAGTGAAAAACGAAATTTGTAGTATCTTACTCTCAGAACATTTAAAACACACCAATTCATGTCCTACCTTTTAAACACGCAGCAGCCTGCATCAAGCTACCTTGAGCCTACCCCAGGGGTACCTTACATGTGGTAAAAGGGAGACCCATCTGGCTCCATTGGGCCTGAAGGCATTCCAAGAGGGAGTCGAGTAGGAATTGCACCAAAAATCTTTAAAGGCCGCTGTTTACTTTGGTCTGGTATGCTGGGATCAATTGTGGGATCTGTTTGGATACAGGAGACCTTGTAGGAGTTTGATCTCTTTCTTGGCACCCTTGTGCCTTCTTGTTAGACTTGCTTGATTGGGGGAAGGGGGCGTTTGAGTACTTCTTGGTCGTCTTACGATTATGCCTAGACTTTGACTTGCTGGAAGACTTAGAGCAGACAGTGTTTTTTCCACAGGAGCCGCTATGTGACTTGGACAATGATCAGACCCATGACTTGGAATAGCAGGTTTCTGGTGTTTTTTTTGCATTTCCTGGAATGTTTGCTCGACTTTGGGCTTCTGAGTGGGTGAACGACCAAAATATCGAATCCAAAATATAGACAGGACAGAATATCGACTCTAAAATATAGATAGGACAGAATATCGAATTATCAAAATATAGATAGGTCAGAATATCGAAATTGGGGTATGAAATATCGATTTCCATAATATACAATTTAAAAATATAGAATTCCATAATATCGAATTTTAAAATATAGATTTCCATAATATCGAATTTAAAAATATAGATATCTATAATATCGAAATTGTTTTAGTGTTATGTATGGTAGTATATGTGTTAAAATTATGTATTATTTTTGTAATGTAAGTTTAATTTTTTTAAACTAATGAATGTTATGTAATTTAATTTTTGCGTAATTTAATTCCGTAGCGGGTTGTGGGTTTATAGGGGAATAGGGTGGGAAGTAATTTAATTATGATTAATTAAATATTAATTATATTTATGTTTTGATAATTGATTGATAATTATTAATTGGTATATATTTGATTAATTGATCAAGTTAATTTTATTTTTTATTAGGAGCGGGTTGTGGGTTTATAGGGGAATTGGGTGGGAAGTAATTTAATTGTAATAAAGTAAATATTAATTTTTTTATTTGTGTATTGATAATTAATTGGTAATTAATTGGTAATTAATTTGTATTAATGGGTAATTTGTATGAATTGCTAATTCATTTTTATTTGCTAAATAATTTTTATTAATTGATTAATTGTTAATGTTAATTGTATTTTTTATTATTGGGAGTGGGTTGTGGGTTTATAGGGGAATTGGGTGGGAAGTAAATTAATTGTAATAAAGTAAATATTAATTTTTATTTATATGTATTGATAATTGATTAATTTTTATTAATTGGTAATTCATTTTTTTCAATGGTAATTAATTTTTATTAATTGGTAATTATTCTGAATTAACTTTTTATTGGTATTGATAATGCAATCTTATTTTAAAATTAAATCATTACTTTCCCTACTGTTGCACTCTCAGGAGTGGGAATACTATTTTTCACCCTCCCGCTATCCAACTCTTTCCCTCTGTTGCGCTCACTGGAGTGGGAATAGTAATTTTTACCTTCCCGCTATCCAACGCTTTCCCTACTGTTGCACTCACTGGAGTGGGAATAGTAATTTTTACCTTCCCGCTATCCAACTCTTTCCCTACTGTTGCACTACTTTTATTAAGTTTATATTTTAAGCTTTTTTTATATTATATTATGTATGTTTTATTTAATTGTTTTTAATATTTAATTACTTTTATATTATTTTTAATACATACTATATTTTAACATTCTATATTTTGGAATCGATATTGTAGTACTTACCTGTTTGTAGATAGGGAGTCGATATTCTGTCCTTCTATATTTTGGCGTCGATATTTTGGGCATTCTATATTATGTCCCTCGATATTTAGTCACTGAACCTTCTGAGTGATCATGTGTTACCTGGGGAAAGAAAGAGCGATCAATGCCCATTTGAAAGTTCACATTGACAACCCAAAGCATACCAGATCTGGCACTGTAGGTGAAGGGCACACACATTTATTTCACAGGCATCACACCCAGGTTTGCCATTCTCCATTCAAGTGAAAAGTGAGCTTGGCTTCTCATCCCAAAGTAGGCACTTGCAGTGGTACACCTGCATGAGCTTTCTTAAATAAGAAGTTGACATACCTGAGCCAGTGCTTAATTTGTTAAAAACAAATGTGCTGGTTCCCAAAACATTTGTTAGGAGATGTCCCAGCGGTGACTCTTCTCTTGTCTCCTCTCCCCCTGTCCTCTGTCACTTTTCTTGCTGATAGAGACATCTAGCTGCAGATATCGTTTCTTAGAATTCTCCCCAGGCGCCAGACTTTATCTGGAAATGTTTTCAGCACTACCTCTGCCCATCGATAGAGGGCGTCTAGTGACTCCGCCGCAACGTCGTCTCCTGAATGTGATGTCAACGGAATCCATATAAGCCCTCTGACGTTAAGTTCCTTCTTTTCCGTGCTAGCAACGCAGATCCACACTGCAGTTCCTCCAGCCGTCTTTTCAGCCTACTTGACGTTTTTTCCATCAACGGAGTAGTGTGCCTTTTTCTATCTTCAGTGTCCTCTGGGTTCAAGCCTTGTGAGTCCTGTGGACGACAAATGTCCTCCACAGGCCCTCACTCACTTAGCATGTGGTGTCTTGGTGAGAACTATCAATCAATCAGGGGTTTTATATAGCGCGCTACTCACCCGTGAGGGTCTCAAGGAGCTGAGGGGGCAGCTCCGGGGATTAGTCGAAGAGCCAGGTCTTGAGGTCCTTCCTGAACGTGTGCAGGGTCGGGGACTGTCTAATGTTCACAGGGAGCTCGTTCCAGGTCTTGGCTGCGATGTAGGAGAAAGCTCTCCCTTCAGTTCTGTGACTGCGGATGCGGGGGACCTCTTGGGTACGTGGAAGGATATTCTTTCGTTGAGGTATTTGGGTCCGATGTTGTGTAGGGAATTGTAGGCGTGGGTGAGGAGTTTGAAGGTGACCCTCTTCTCGACGGGGGCAAGTGGAGGCCTCGTAGGTGTTGGGTCATGTGCTCATGGCGCGGTGTCCCGAGGATAAGTCTGGCTGCGGCATTCTGGATGGTCTGGAGTCTACGCAGGAGGGTTTTGTTGATTCCGGCGTAGGGGGCGTTGCCGTAGTCTAGTCTGCTGGTGATGAGTGCGTGGGAGACGGTCCTTCTGCAGTCGGAGGGGATGCACTTGAAGGTCTTACGGAGGAGTCGAAGGCAGTTGAAACTGGTGGAGGCGACGGCGTTGATCTGGTGGTTCATGGAGAGGGAGGAGTCGAGGATGATGATGTTACGAGCGTGGTCTGTAGGGGTGGGTGCGCTACCGAGGGCGGAGAGCCACCAGGTGTTACGTATATGTGTGTGTTTTGCACATATGATCATCTGGCCTTTTATACGGTGCATGTCGCTGCCTTTTACCTACACCCTTCTTTGTGACCTGGTTCAACATTCTTGGTTGTACTTATGTTTCCTTCCGTCTCTTCAGTGATAGTCTCTGTTACATTATTCTGGAGGATACCTTATATATCTATCAAGGTTCTCAGTATAAAGCTGGTTTCTTTTTACCATTCTTTTTGTTTTCCTAGCGATGTTCTCAGCATTCATTGTTCTCTCTGGAGGTCCCTTTTTTAGGTCTCGGCTCGAAGGCTGCGCTTGCGCAGTCTCGATCCGAGATTTAATAACTTGGAGAAGAGGGGCTTGAACCCGCCCCTCTTCTCCCCTGTTTTCCATTGGCTGGCCTCTTGAATGCTGGCCAGCCAATGGAGAAGAGATCCGTCACTCTGAACAGGCCCCGTCCTTTTCGGATTCGGGGGCGTGTTTTTTTCAAGAAGTCTAATTATCTCCTCCAGCCAATGGCAAGAGGAGAGTAAAGGAAAACACGCCCCCGAATTCGAAACCGCCACTGCGTTTCTCCGAGGCATTTCTGCTCTGCCTCGGAGAAAGGCAGTGGTGTGCTTGCCTTTTGCTCTGCCTTGTTTGGGTTGTCACATTATCTCAGTACGGTCTTGAGGGTACGCCAGCACTGCCGCTTTAAGAACGGTCCTGTTTTACCTCTGCAGAAGTTTGGAAACCATGGGTGAAAATAGAGTTGCGTCTGCTGCTTTAAAGTATGCCCTCAAATATCGTCCACGCTGAGCACTGTAAAACCACAGAGTGTACATGGGCACTGAACATAGTACAGGCTTTGGGCATCCTGGATTAATGGCGCCTAGAACCCCAATACACTAACCGCCATCCCCTTCCTGCTCCCAGGCCCTCCTGGCAAACAGCGAAGGGAAAGGGCGAGCGGTTATAGAGGAACCTGGGGCTTGTAGTCCTCCTCGCACTTGAAGACGTTCTGTGGCATCACGCCGTCGCTACCCATGGGACTACAGCTCCCAGCGTGCGCTCGGGCCAGTGCTACGTAGGCGCTCTGGTGTTCGAAGGAGCGCGTCTGTTATGCTGCTTCAGCGAGGATAAAAAAAAAGAACAGCAACTGGAGGGAGCGCGAGGCACACGGCGCGGGAGCGGCCGGGGGTGCAAGTAATCTATGTGTGTCCGCGCAGCCTTTGTGCGCCGCAACAATGTAACAAAGCGCCGCCCGGGCGCGCTTCGGAGCGGACGACCAGCCTGGCTTATACATGGCTTCTCCGCTCCCCCGAAGCGGGCATCCTTGGGCGCCGCTGCGCCGTCTCCACCGCTCCCGGGGCTGCGCAGGCCGTGGCGGTAGGGGCGGGGACGGGGGGAGGCTCTCCGTGCATGGCTCCCAGAACTGCAGGAAGAAGAGCGTTGCTCACGGGAGGGAATTTTTTTTCTTCCCTGCCCGCCATCTTTTGAAGGTGAAAATGAGAGGAGGGAAGGAGGGGTAGTAGGAGGGCTCTAGCTGGGGAAGCTTTGTGAATGTATGAGCTGGGCACGGAAGGGGTGGCCATGGGATGCGGTTGCCAGGCGGGCGAGGGGGTACCCTTGAACGTGTGACGGGAAAAGGGGTGTGGGGCGTGATGGTTACAGAGTAGAAGGGACATATATCTCCTAGTGGGTGTTACCAAGAGACCAGGTCTTCGCTGTGATGCTCGGCTGTGGGGGGAGCTTCAACTACCTGGCACCCTTTTTAAGTTTCTCGTGCCTTAAACACTGTTAAATGATTTATTGCTAATCTCGTCACAGGTGCTGGAATGTTTGTGGAAGCCACTGTGTGTGTATGTGTGGCTCTGTGAGTGTGGCTCTGTGTATGTGGCTCTGTGTGTGTGGCTGTGTGTCTGGCTCTATGCGTGGTGGCTCTGTCTGTGTGTGGGTAACTGTGTGTGTAGGTGGCTCTGTGGGTGGCTCTATTTGTGTGTGGGTTGCTCTGTGTGTGTGGGTGGCTCTGTGTTTGGGTGGCTGTGTGTGTGTGGCTCTGTGTGTGAGTGCAAATGCAATAGGTCTCGCATTGGAGAGTGATTAAGCTATTAACATTGTAAATAACAATGCCGTTTCTTTAAATGTTTTAAAAACAAAAACAAGAATAATGTCATGAGCAATGCCAACAGCTCTAACTTTAACAATGCCGAGACCATTGCATTGTAAATGCTTGTTCGAACTCTGTTTCTTAGGATAGTTTCCTTGACGATCGGTGGGTCCTCTTATTCGCTGTCTGTTTGCTGTGTATGCTCCTTCCATTTGTTTTCGAGCCTGGACTCCATGGTCTATTGTCCTTGGTCCCTTTGCATTAAATGATCTTAGGTTGCATCCATTTTTTGGGCTGCCTCTTTTACTGGTTCTATACCGTATTTCTCACGGTCCTATAGCTTTCTACTCCCTATTGGCTTCCCATGGTCCTTTTTGGGATCAGTCCTCTCGGTGATTATCTTTGCTTCCCTATCATTTTTATTTTTTGAATATTCTGGTCCCTTCTATCTTTCGGACTAGCTTTCCTATTTGGGGATCTTTGGTGAGGTCAGTTCGCAGCCCCTCCTCAGAGGATGGTATTGCTTAAACATCTGATTCTGAGAAAAGAAATCTGCAGCTAGAAGAGATGAGAAAGTTACTTACCTTCGGTAACATCTTATCTGGTAGAGACAGGATCTAGCCACAGATTCCTTATCAACCCACCCATCCTCTCCACTCTGCAAACTGAGGGCCCTGTGGGTTCCAAGATTCCCTCTTTGCATACTACTACAGTTTTTTCACTCTGTACTTGATCCAAGATATTTCCCCCTTAGGCACACTGTTTCTAGGGACTGTTTCTCTAAGTGGCTCTGCTCTGTTGGCTTGGAAATAGTCCCAAAATAAACGGATTTCAGCGCATTGGGGAGGGCTTATACGCCCTCTACCGACGCTCAAAGGTACTGCTGAACAAATTTCTGGATCCAGTCTGGGGCCTGGGAGGATACTAAGATGAGGAATCTATGACTAGATCCTGTCTGTACCAGAAAAGGCATTACGGAAGGTAAGTAACTTGCTCATCTGCTACTGTATATCTTATTTTCGATTCAAGGGACAAACTAGCAAGTCCCAGATCTCAGAAGAAAGTGGACATAGTGACCAGCTGCAACTGCCAACACAAATTAAGTGCTGATGTGAGCCTTTTTTGTCCACTCGATACAGAAATTGCTCCAGCAAAGCACATGGAAATTTCCTCCTGCATGGTAACAGGAGGATGTGGGTGTCAACAACAAAGTGAATGTGGATGCCAACATCAAATCAATGAAGAAATGTGCTTACTATGAAATGCACTTTCTCAGATCAATCCAACCCTTTATCCCAAAGGATGACTTTAAACAAACTTGTGGACACTGGTTGTTGTGCATCTAGATTATGGGACTTCTTCCTCACTGGTCCTCGAAGCAAGATGTCTCACTCGACCTAAGAGCAGCTCTCTGGGCTGCTGCTAGGTTTATCTGAACCTCCAAGAAAAATGAACAAATAGCATTGGTTTTAAAATCGTTCAAATAGGGGGCGTTTTCCAAGATGGGAATAGAGTGAGGCGTGCTCTGTCTCGGCTCCGGATCTCCGTGTGTCTTTCACACCATGCTGCTGCACCGGGACCTGCCTAGGTAGCCCCTCCCCACCAGCGCGACTTCTCAGGTGCCCCTTGGAGCTGGTGGCAGACCCAAAATTTGGACGAACAAAGCTTGGAGAGCGGTGATGGGGCATGGCGCTCGGCAGACCCTCGGCAGAACGCCATCTTAAGTGATCAGCACAGGGCCCACCGTGGACTTTCTCCTCGGCTTACTATCCAACGCAATCCGGACACAGCGCTCACTGCAGGTGCTGAAGGGCCTGCTGCCGCCTTGGATCGACTATCACCTAACACCCAGGTCCTGTGGGCTTCACTGTATCCGCCCTGAGAACTCTGTAGCCCGACCTTGAGAGCCTAGGGTGAGAGACCAGAACATCTGGGTCCCGCGGAGGGCAAGCTTGTTGATGCAGGGGAGAGGGAAGAAATCATTACTCACCTGCAGAGTATGCATAAGGAATCCTCCCCCCAACACGTCCACACTTTGTTGAGACCAGCAAAGGATTGCTATCGCCTTTCTATGATGAGGGGCCATTCATCAGCGTACCACATCGACAGTCTCCGACTTCGACCCCGGATTCCCATTCCCCCGGGGCCTGGCGTTTTTATCAGGGGGAGAGGGGCATGCAGTCCCCCTCCTGGCGGCATTTGGCCCCAGGGACCCCACCCACTGTACATTTGTTACGGGCCACTGGGAGAGCCCCAAGTCTCCTGTGGCCCCAGAAGGATCCCTGCATACAGCGAGAGCCGGCATTGCCACCACACGCTGGGAGCATCTAATGATGCTTCTCCCTGCGGGCAGGAGCAATATTTTTATCTGCTTCCCTGCTGGCAGGAAAGCAGATCAAAAGTCTCCTCCTAGTGGGCAGGAGAATTTTCAAAGCTCTCACTGGCAGGGAACTTACCTGGTGTTTGCTCCTGCTCGTCAGGAGGTTTGAAAATGCTCCCGCCAAGCGAGAGCGAAAACAGGTTTCCGCAACCGCTATGTACCATGGGGGGGGTGAGGGGGGTCTCCAAGGGACTTAGCATCTGAGCCGGCCCTAGGGGATGGGATCCCCAGGGCCACTAATGGGTCGGGGAGGAGGGCTGCACAACCTCCCCTCCCTTAAAAAAATTGGCTTCGGAGGTGGGTTCCCTGGGCCTTAAGAGGCTTGGGGAGGGAGCTGCGCGACCCCCTCCCTATGACAAAATATCTGGCCTAGCAGGTTGGCCTCCCAGGACCTGTCATGGCTTGAGGAGGGGGGGGGGGGGATTGTGTGGCCCCTCCCATTACAAAGTGTCTTTAGCCCCAGGGGTGGGATGCTCGGCCCTCCCCCCCGTACACATTAGACTCCCATGCCCACATGTAATCTGTAGGTGAAGTGTACCTTTGTGTACAAAAGTTACAAAGATACCTGCTTAATGTATTTTCCTTACATTTTCTTAAGTTATGCAGGGAGCTTAGCTCAGGCACCACATCCTGCTACAGCACACATTCAGTTTCAGACTTCCCACAAGTCAATTTGTGTGCGAACCATCTCCCATGTGGAAAAAATATGCAAAATGCATAAGCTGAGGAAAATAGAAATTATAAAAAATTAAAAACCCCATTAATAAGGATTTATTTACTAAAATACTCATGATTTACATTCATTTGAAGAGTTATCGGAGATTTTAAAAATGTTGTACGGTACAAGGATACAATAGCAAAGTTGGCCTAACTTCAAAAACAGCGAATAATGTTCATCTGAATTCTATTATTGAAAGACATGGCTGCAATATGTTGTCTGATTACTTGTGGGCTGTGCTATGTATGAAGAATACGAGAGATATAAGCGCTTAACGGCCCCATTAGGGGTATGAAGAGAGCGAGAAATTCTACTATACAAAAATATAAAAACCCACCCAAAGTCCCAGGATTACGAGATAGGGCCAAGGCCTAACAGCAACCTTAACAGAGCTTTAGGGTATACTGACGACCCGTTGCGTGTTTTCCGGTCTAGCTTTTAACTGCCTGTTTCAGCAAGACCTCTTGTGAACTGTAACATAAGTGTACAATGGCCTTAGAGCTCTTAGAGCTCACTTATTGCTTGCCATTGGTTGGCTTAGTTGGCACTCTCGTTATCTTGCTTTTTATTCAATGCTTAGCCTTCCTCAAGTTCTCATCCTTTTGATTGGATGACTTTTACCGGGATTATGTATACATTGTGATACAAGATTTTACTAGGAATATCTTTACACTGTGATAACAGAAACATGTATTATTGCCCTTTCTGATGCTCACATTCAAGGAACTACTTTTTAGGTCTTGCGCCTAGCGTTGCAGTGCGCAGCATTGCTCGTGCAGCGCGAGACATTTTGTAGGGGGGGGTTTGAAAACTGGTCTAGGAATCGCACACGCACGTGCGTGTGCTTTTCCTTTTAGGGCACGCTATTGGGCTTTGCGTGCGTGTTTTTTACAAAGAGAGCACGCAATGGGCCAAAGGTGGGCGCATTGCTCCGCCCACGGCCTATTGGTGTCTATTTTGCGCACCCGCCATCATCACGCTATTTTTATCTTGTGTTAGGTCCATAGCTGTTCCGCCCTTCGACTACCCTCTGACAGAAGTGTAGCATTTGGCCATCCCACAACCTATTAATTTGAATGTTTTTTTTGTGTTTTTTTTACATTGAAACGTTGAATTTGTCTGTCCCGCTTCTTTTCATTTGAATTTTTTTTTACATTTCTGCCTTTGCCCGTTGCAGTTTGTTCTCATTTGCATGAACCCAGTGTTTACCTTCCGCCCCTCGCATTTTTTTTTTATATCGCCGCCGCCCTCTCTAACTTTTGTGGAGCGGCAGTAATGGTGCATGTGCTCGCTTCTCAGTGGCAGACCTATGGCTGTCCCACTGCCGCTCCTCTGCGGCAGTCTGAAGCGCTCTCGCCACTGCCCGCTCTTCATTGCAGAACCAGCTGCTTAAGTCACGGGTCTTCCTCCTTCTCCCATTAGGCGGCTGCACCCTCCAGGCGGCAACAACAGCCTGCCACCGGCGCTGTGTTCCCGGTTTCTCCACATTGGGTGACTGCATGTATTCATGCTCATGCTGCTTTCACCTTGCGCCTGTTGTGCTCCCTACAGAGCTGCACTGTAATCTTCTTTCCAGATGCTCTGCTTTGAGTTCCGGGAGCATTTAATCAGCGTGGTAGCTCACGGCCCACACACTTCTGGTTTCAGCATGATGGCCGCACAACTTTATGTTTAATTACGCGGTGGCAAAACACAGGTGAGGAAAACGCTTTTTAATTGGAATATTCGTTTCTTGCATCATGTTTGTTTTTGAAGGAATAAATAATTAACTGTGGTAAATGCCATCAACGGCTGCCGCGCTTCTGGTTTCAGCACGGCAGCCGCATCCATAACTTTACTTTAATTTCTTCTGCAAAATGCCATGCTTCTAGTTCCAGGCACCTTTGATCAGTGCTGTAGCTGTGTCGCATGGCAAGTTTGACTTTAGGTGTAAAGGCGGTTCTCGGATGTTTGCAGTAGATAGGTAGACAGTACACGCTTTAGTGCTTCAGGCCTTGCAAGAGGAATGGAAGTGCTACAGTGTATATATGGCCATTAGAATTTTACGTACGTTATACTTTTTATTAGAGAAATCGTGTTTCACGGACATCGTGATCGTGGGCAGGTGTTCGTATATTATACTTATTATGAAGAAGTCGACTTTCTATAATGTATTCGATCCCGCTACTCCCCGTAACAGATGCAGGCACTGTCAACAGATTTTGAAGCTTCCTATGTTTACTTGCCCCCTGATTCAAAGTTGTACTTTAGTCCTTTTCACTGTGACTGTAAACGTTGACAGTATCATTTTATATAGAGCAAAGAATGAACTTGAGTGACGCACATACATGATTATTTAGGTTTCGATTTTCCTGTATAGAGTTTGCAACCCAGAATGTTTAAAAAACAGGCATTTAATCTAATAAATAAAAAACAGGCACTCAATCTAATAAATAGAAAGTTGCAGGGCCAAGTGGACAATGGTGACCGGCTAGGATCAGTTAAACATGTTTGAATTGTTTTCTTCAATGAGTTTGGACAGTGCAAACCCTTGTGCGCTCTGAAACACTAACCCCCTTGGTCGCCAATATGAAGAGTCGTGTGTGTGAGTTGCTCACATGACTGGGTTGTGGGGCAGAAACGCTGCTACTCGGAAAGTATGTTGTAAGAAATAGCCTTGTATCAGCTTTCTTCACTGTTTTCAGTCACCGAGGTGACGTAAATGCTCCATGTCACTTACCCAGTCTAGTTACTCTTGCTGGGTCAACCTGCTCACTCCCTCGCCAAGCTCGCACATTGTTCAAATTCACTTTCTCTTGCTTCTCATTTTCAGGCCACTCCGCAAACATATTAATCTATTCCCTCAATCACTGACTCTCACTCACTGTGACTTTAACTTACACTCTCATTCACTCATGCACACCCGCCCTCCCTCCTAGCCACAACCACTCGCTCAATAATGAACTTCCCACCCCTCACTACCTTGTTCTTATTGAGTAGTGACCCTTGCGTGTTAACAGCAGACTGCTCTTTCTGCTGGAAGCATATTTATCATCATTCAGTGACTGCGGTACCAGAATAAAGTAAGCTTTTCCAAGGTTTAGAACCACCAATTAGCATAATGATAACATCTCTGAATATTACATCACACAACATCTGACATTACAGGACATAACACTCTAATCTGTGTGACCCAGAAAAGAACCTGCTTTTCACCACAGGTAGCATTATGAGACATGGATGCCATGACATAAATAAGCACTCTTTGTGCAATGGTGGCAATCACTTCATTTGATTACAGAAAAGCCTCTTTTTTCAGGAGAGGGTTTGGGGACAGGGTGGGGGCAAAAGTACCTCGTAGGTACTTCTGGCAAGAGGCCCCACCCCCTCCTTACATGGTGTAATTTTCGTACAAGTTGGTAGGTCTGACATTGTCATTTACAATGCCAATAGTTCTAACCCGCACAAATGCGAGACCTATTGCATTGCAAATGCTTGTTTCTTTTTCTTTCAGCACTCCATTAGAGTGCAGATTTCTGGCTCTTTCTTTTTAGAACTGCATCCCCGCCAACACACCTGGCATGCTCTATGTTGCTCCCTCATCCTCCCACCCCAAGCTCGGTCATTGCTTTTCCCACACCTTCCATCTTTTTCTTTATTAATATTTTTTTATTGACCTCCTTCAGGCCCAGCCTCAAGTGCCCACGTTTCTCCCTCAGTCCCCACTCAATCCCCGTTGCTTCAGCCCCACCTGCTACTCTGTTGCATCCCAAACCCTGTAGTACTATACAGAGTTTTATTTTTTTTCGAGTGACTGCTACCTGGCCACTCTGCAGTGCAAAAAGCACTTTTCGAGTAACTGAATTTATATATTTGTTCATATACAGATCCTAATAGTATCTGCCAACTTCGATTGGTACACAAACGAAAATAAATCTACTCCCACATCATTCCATAGGTATTCGAATGCCTGGTGACACATGTCATCATGCGGCCCCCAAGAGCAGTTGCGTCATTGTGCCTCTTCATCTGTAAAAAGCGGGCAATGCTTGGTCTTTTATAGAAATTCATTACATTCATATGGGGATGTTCCCAGGTTAGTAGGACGATTGGCCTTCCATATTATTGAATCTGTTGTCCTGGGCCATACTTCTGTTGTTGGAGTGATGGCGCAGGCCTGGTCCTCCCAATCTGCGCAGCATGCTCTGGCCCACTGAGTACTTGAACCACAAAAGTGTGGATGCATATATAGGCCATTGAACACAATGAAGGTTCCGAAGATCACACTACAGCTCTGAGGCCTTGCAAGCCATGGAGCTTATCAGGTATACACAGATAGTGTTCTCCCGTGCACTGTCTAAGCGCCTGCACAATCGCACAGCAAATACATTTTTTATTATTTCTTCCCTAGAACAGTGCACGTGCGGTATGTGCTCTCGCTTGCAAGAGATAGTGTATACAACAAGGGCCTTACAGCCCTCCCATTGTTTACTATTAGTTGTGACTCGTCTAATTGGCCAGCACATGGCAGCTCCACTTCTCTCATTTCGGCTGGACCATGAACAACCAGATACTGATTGCTTCAGCTTAATCGCTGCCCTTCTGCTGTTCCTGCTTCACACCGCCAATGACCCCCCCCCCCCCCTCGTGTTGCTTCACGTCACAATTTGATAAATCAGTAAAAAAGTACTTTTTGTGGCAAAGCAGTTATTGAACCACCAAATGTCCCCAGAGAAACACACTTTCTCTAAATGAGGTAGAGTATGTGTGACTGCAGATAATCCCAAAAGAGACAAACACCAAATTACTCAGCCCAAACGTAGGGCCTAACAATTACCACTTAATTGTTGAGATAAAGAGCAAATGTGCATCTTCACCAAGCATTTTAAATACCACTGCTTGCCAATTTTGTTTTTGAGAGCTATCACCAGTGCAAATGTATTGCCAAAATGTAAGTAATTAATTGTTGCACTATGAAGCTGCCTCACGGAGGCCCATGAATAGATTTGACTTGTCTACACAAATATGCAAGTACGTCAGTATATATAGCTACACTTCCAAAATGGCCCCAACTGGTTCAAGTGAGGTCACAGACTGTAATCCTGGCCAACATAGGCGACAGCTGTCGAGCGCAAACACTGAACATCAGTGGTGGGAAAAGTGCATCGGAAAGTTTTCTGTCTGCATCAAAAAGTGCGTAGACCTCTGTATTGCAGCACCACTTTCTGAAATAACCACCTCTCAGCTCTTCTAGGCCAAAAGGTCATGGTTGTTTTATAACTCCTCATATGAGTGTTCTTTAGCCTGTTGATAAATGATCCTAATTATGTGGATAACTGAAAGGAGTCAGTGTTGCTTTTTTAGGTCGAGCCTAGACAGCACATGTGCTGTCTCTTCGAGACATGCTGTATTCACTTTATGGTCTTACAGTCCGCTCAGTGCCTTTTTTATTAGTCCCTTCGATTGTTGTTCAAAAATTCTTGCTTGCTAGTGGTTAATCTCTTTATCCCTCCTTATTGTCTTTTTGTTTCCTCCCACAGAGCACCACCCAATTACTTGAATCTTTACGCTTCCATGATGTGTTGTTTTGGGGGAATATTTTTTCTTTGATTCCTGCTTGGCTTTGTCGTTGCTTCACATTACACTTATCTAAAATCTCTCTCACAAGGAGAACACAATTTAACTTGGTTTATACTGGTTGTGCCAGTCTGCCATTAGCAGTTAGTTAGTGCAAGGTTTGTATCTTAAGAAAAGCAACTTCATATTTAGCTGTTTTTGCGTGTTCTTTTTCTGCTAGTCCGACTACGGCCCCTTGTGCAAGCGCTCTGCATAACAGAGCTGCAGCGAATCTCCCCTTTCAGTGCAGAGCTCTTGAATGCAATATGTACATGCTGGTCAGCCAACAGAAGCCACTCAAGACTTGTTACTGTAGACTCTATAGCAATAAAAGACGGTTTTGTTGCTTCAGCTCTGTTTTGCTTGCAAACTAGCTGTGGCAAGACCTTTCCAGGTCTCCAAGCTCTGTATGTACATTTGATGTATGTATAATTGTCCTGTCATTCTAAGTAGGAATGTGCAACAAATGTGTTTTATTAATGCACGATGCAAATCAGTCCTGTGTCAAGCTTCTAGAGGAGATTGCAAACACTGGGACATTGCACAACATTGGATCGTATCGCACAGAGTGTTGTAATTTGTACTTACCGTGTTGCAAAATCTGCCACTATAGTTCGAGTTCCACTTGGATAAATTGAGGTTTGAGGCCTAGAAAGCGTGTAATAGAGGAGTGCCATGCAAAATGGATGAAAGAATCGCACACAGTGGGCAGTCACCGATATTTGGTATGGCCTTTCCACCCTGGAACTTCTTGGGAGGGTACTCCTGCAGGTGTTGGGCGTTCGCCTCTCTCCAGGTTGGGCAAATGGAGCTGCCCCTATTTCGCATGAAAGCACAAGTGAAAGTAAAATTAAAATGGAATGTGTGAATGAATGGTTTCTCCTGGGGATTATATTATCCGCTCTGTGAACAGTCCACAGAGTGACTTTAGAGCAACAGGAGTACTCGTTCAAATTAAAGAGTTTTCTAGATTTCCATGCATAATCCAAGGAATGACAACATAAATGCAAAGCATATATGCAGATCGTGGTTCCTAGATCTGTGTCTTCTAACTTTGTTACATCTCTGTAAACTATTGTAGAGAACAGAGACAAGACACAACCAAGAGCATTATTTGTGGCAAAAACATTGCTTCCCTGAGGTATTACTATTGGTGTACTGTAATTATGTATAGTGTGCTATACATCCCTGTAAAAACAGATCGTGCCGAAACTGGTGGACCCTTTATTGGCCTTGCCAGTGATTGATTCTGCATCTGTTACTAAAGCTACTTACCTGTAACAACCACTGGTGATGTAAACCTCCGGTACATGCTGAACAGCTTCACTTGCTCAAATCCGGCAATGATCAACATGTTCCATGGCTGAACCCAGTGCGAGCAGCACCTGCTTCTGGGAGAAATGTCACTTCCATCAGCCCCAGCACTGCAGGACCACCCTATCTAGAATTTTAGAACTTGATTTCGGCATCCTTAGGAGAACTTTATGCTAATGGCCTTTTCCACAGGGATGGCTTGCTTTCTGAACCATTCCTTTTTGCCTAATATGATGATGCGCTGAACTTGAGGAGCTTCCAGGGGCTCTTTTTAGGTCAAACCTAGGCAGCGCTTGCGCGGTCTCTCGAGACATGCTGTATACACTTTGTGGGGTTTCAGCCTGCCCATCGCTTTTTATTTGTGACTTTGATTCTCCTTCAAAAGGGCTTTCTTGCTAGTGGATAATCTTTCCTCTTTGTCCCTCCTTGTCATGTTTTCTCCCACGGAGCAGTGCCGAACTACTGATATCTTTACACTTTGGTTCTTAGCTGTTCATGGCTGCACACTATTGGTTTTCTTTCTTTCCTGCTTGTCTTTGTTGAAGCTTGCCTTTTTTGTGTTCCTTGTGCTTTTTAGGTCTCGCCTGACCCAGCGCATGCGCTGGTCTGGCAAGACTTTTAGTAAAATGCTGCCACACGGCCTACAGCTTGCATGCATGTGCGCGGGCGCGCGCTTAAGAGCAGAGGCGCCATATGGCTTTCCTCGTCATGCTCATTAAGCGCAGCACTCGCAGCACGAGATCGCGATCACTTTCGCGGCCGCGCTCCCGCTTTGCTGTTCCTTTTACGCCCGCAATGCTTGTTATTTTTTGCTCTCCCACTGCTTTATCCCTGTTCTTGTAAATTAACCCGCATTTCACTGCATGCAGCCAAAACGTTACTTTTAATGCCGCAATGCTTGTTATTTTTTGCTCTCCCACTGCTTTATCCCTGTTCTTGTATATTAACCTGCATTTCACTGCACGCAGCCAAAACGTTACTTTTACGGCCGCGATGCTTGTTATTTCACTTTCACGTGCAGCGGCGGGCACAATGGCAGCTGCATTCCTTAAAGCGCGCGCGTGTGCATCACTCGTTATTGTTTCCTGCCTTGGCTCATGTTCAGCTGTGGGTTGTATTCCAGCACCTGCCCCTCGACAAGCCCCCTCAGAATGGCGCCCAGCCACTGGCAACAACAGCTGGCAAGCCAATGCAGGTGAAGCCACCTCCCATCTGCACCACGAGCTCGGAAAGTGAGCGCAACGCTGCGCTTGGTGCCCCTTTCTTCTCATGGTGATCGTAGGGCTGACAAGGCGGACTAAAAGCTTGTTATTGGGTCGTCGCTCACTCAGCTGATTGGGAAACAATAAACTGATCAGGAAAACATTCTTTACTTCAAAAAGCCTTCTGCCACATTCCCGACACATTCTTTCCAAAGCAGAGGTGGCCAGTAGATTCATTTAATAATTACTGTAACACTTGGTGGTAGGCACACAGGTGCTCCTGCAGCCTACATTTGCCCTGTAAGACTTCATAGTGTGTGTCTAAAAAAAAAAGTCAAATGGTGTCTTCTTTTGGACTTCTCGCAGTAGCCAATCACAATGCAATACATAGAGAAGAAAACAGCACCTGAGGTGCTTTCACACGTTGTGCGCATCTCTGCCTGTACGTGACATCATGCACATTTCACACAAATGCTCTGGAATTCCGAACCCATTGCAACGTTGCCTGGCCGCCACGGGGTCCAAGTAACACCACCACATAAACATGTTTTAAATATTTTTTTCTTTAGTGCAGCATGCACAACATGATTCTACCGAGTCTATCCTTTTTTCAGTTCTCTAATTGAGTTGCTTGTGAAATCACAGCACGTCATGGAGACGAAAGCAGCACCAGATGTGCGTCACTCACCACCCTGTGCCTTGGCTGGTTAGTGGCTTCATGCACTTTTCGTTTACTGGCCTTCTTCATCCCTACTTCTGTGGACTTGAATAGACAAACCACAATTTTTTTTTCCCTTGGCCTCATTGCGTTTACTGTGCTCTTTACACAGCTCGCCAGTTTACGAAGCAAGTTATAGTCTTTGTTGGAAGTTTGAGAACCTGGTGTTTATGGCAAGTGATTCACTGTGTGTTCCACATATGCCACTGCAGTAAAGATAACGATCTTTGCTACGAGACTAACTTGCACTTTATTATCCCGTCGCTCTCTCCTTTCCCAACACTTCGAGAACTGTTCAAACCTATCATACTCGCCCAGACTGCTTGGCTCATGCTCCCTTCTTTTTCTGATAAAAAACGTGTGAATACATTACTATTGGCTTAAAGGCAATTTTACCCTTTGTGATAACCTAAAACATCTTTCGACAAAATGGTGTTGCTTTATGTTTTTTTTTTAGATTGCTTTGGTGCATTTAATAAATGTATTTATTTATTTTAAAAATATGTTTACAATTTGCTGTTGTGAAAATTGAAGTAGAGCATGTGGCATAATAGCCAAAGCCGCTGACTTTAGTGCTGGGGAGCCAGGTCCGCATTTCGGGGTCAGCTCAACATCTTGTGACTTTGGGTAAATTACTTAATCTGCCTGCTCCGTTGAACAATTACTTCTTTAAACACTTAGAGTTTAAACAAGCATTGGCAAAGCCAATAGGTCTCGCCTTTGTGACGTTATAAGCGTTTAGCCATGCAACAGTTGATGTTTTTACACCAAGGATATTGTGCTGCATAACCAAATACTTATAAGGTCCCAAAAGCGAGACCTATTGGCTATGCCAATGTTTGTTTAAAAGGCAGTGTGTTTCTTTCGTGTTGTTTGTCGAGGCGAGGTCTTGTGGCACCCTAAAGGCATTGTGCGTGTTGGCAAAGAATAACTAAACTGTTTCTCATTGTCGAGGGAGCGTCTGCGCACTTTGGAAAGCTATTTGCTTGAAAAGTACAACCATGATGCGTTTTAAGCAAATAAATGTTTCAAAAGAGCATAGACGCTTTCTTTTGTCCACTTAGCACATGTGCACTTAGGAAAACAGTTTTTTTCTTTGTAAGGGATAAGCACGATGGCTACAGCATTCCATGAGAGTGTTAGTGTTAACCAGTGGCCTCCTTCGTATGCTTCTCTCCTCCCAGTCTCCTTTATGTTGCTCTGAAGCACCGTGAGCTTCTGTGTACCCCCTGCTTGCACGTAAACCCACCTGCCATGATAAGGCCATGACGAGGCCAGCGTCGGGTACATCACTTTTTTTTGGGGGGGGGGGGGGGGGGTAACCTTTAGCCATGATGCCCAGTAGCCACGCTGCTTTACTACATGGCTAAAAGACATTGACAAAACCAAGGCAATACTAATTGGTTTTGCCAATGCTTGTTCATGTTGAATCCTGAAAAGACTATTCCAGATTCCGTGAATGATGCGCATGAAAAAGAATACAATAAAAAGAACTAATATTGTCAAAGTATTTTTTTCACTTCAGAGGACTGATGGAAAACAAATTTGCAATAAAAAGCTTTATTTTTACATTGCCACATTTATTGTGTGGATTTTTCCCACTTTGATTACATTTAACCGCTATGTATAGTGTTGTCAAATTCTATTTTTTTTTTTAATTTAAATCTGTCTACAGTTTGTTCTATTATGTTAAATCAAAACCTTGCAATATTCGTGAATGCACGAGGCAACAAACTACAGTTGCGGTTAAACTGTTAATGTTTAACAAGCAATTCTTATAGGGGCAAGTGTTTGCATTAGTAGTAAATCATTGATGTAAAGTCTGGAATACCTAAGGATGTGTGTAACTTTATATTTTCATTTTGAACTGTTTTTCAGAAATTGTGCTGTACGTCTCGAGGAACAGTTGGATCTTTTTACAAAGCATTATCTTCATCAGAATAAATAGGATTATGAAGCGGCTTCCACCTGGGTACCAGCCGTAGGAGGAGTTTGGAATTAGAGCGCTCCTCCCTGTCTCCACAAGCACCTATGAGTTCCTGAATGCCATGCCGAGTGTGGTTGTCCACCCATAATACGAAGAGGCGCGACCTTAGGATATGTGGAGGACACTTGGAATCGTTTGAGACAATCACAGTATCACCTTCACCATTGGGCAGGACGCGGGCATAAACTTCATTTTGATGACTGAAAACCTGAAGTATTGATTTCAAAACATAAAATAACTGACAGCTGCCTATCTAGCCTACTGCACTAAGCAGATGTACCACCACATAAGACAAGAAAACGTGTTTATTAAAATGAGTGCTCTTGTTCAAACTTCTCACCACACCATACTCACTGCCTGACTGAGACACACAGGATCTGAGTCAGGGAGGATGATCATTTCCATCCCCCAAATCCACTGACAGAATAGTTCTATCAGAAGAGTAAGCAAAATTATTCTTTTTTGCAATATTCTGTGCATGGAGTTGTCACGTTTGAATGCAAATCCATTATAGAAAACCCCCAAACTCCCAACCTGGTTTATCCAAATCATATCAGCGAAAAGAGAAACTTATTTGTTACATGCAGTTCACAAGCATTCAAATTTTGGGTGTTCTGCACTGGGTAATGGAAAGGCCCTGCTCCCCAAGTTTCTGCCAGTCAAAGGGATGTTCATGGCCTGAAATCACACCTTTATGGTTCCCATGTCCCTGCAAAGAGTCAAGCCACATTGTTTGACCACATGACGGTATGCAGAATCTGTCCCTCAGACACAGCAAGGTACCCTGCTCCTGCTATGAGAGGACTTGGAGGTAGCTGCACAACAGCTTTTATTGGCCAAATACCTCACTAAACAGACACCAAAGGATAACATTGGTAAACTGATGTGGACAAGGAGTGGATACAGGAAATGGGAAGGGATGCATTGAGCGGTGTGTATGCACATTAAGAATTGCACACTTTTGTAGTTTTGCATCTTTTGGAAAAATCTACTTCCAGACTCGTTCTATAGAAGAAGTGTCAATTTGTTGGCAACTGGAGAAAAAGTGCCTTTACTGGAACCCTCTTGGTGTTTGGCAATAAAAATGTGCAAGTATCCTGAAATTTAAAATCTAATTACAGCTGGGACTTTCAAATGAGTTTGTTTTCCACCCACCTTTTGTGTGTTTTCATTCCTCGCTATGTGTGAACATGTCAGTTTTGTGTTTATTCTGATCACATTCAAAAGAGTTTCGAACATGTCTGTCTTTGCATGCCAGAATGCATCAGGGCTGAGTCCATATCAGGGTAAACGTACTTTTCTAAAAAATGTACGGTGTTTTTATCACTCATGCTATCTGGGTGATTATTTTGTCCATGCCAAAAGATGTTTATTTACAATTTAGCCTGTTGGAATTTTTTCAGAATGCAACTCAAACACCATTGAACAGGTTTTGCTTACACCTAAAAGAATATTAAAACCTCAACTAAAATCCAAAATTTTAGGTACATTGCTGAAGCTAGGACAGAAACTTGGTCTATCATGAAAGTGGCAGTAAAGTATTGAGTATAATTTCAGTCAGTCAGTGTTGGCCCAATGTTCCCATAGCAGGGGCCCCTTTGAAAAGGGCTTTAAAGTGATTATCTTGGCACACTAGTTTTTGTTTATGATCCCTCTTGGCTACTTCTCTACCAAGTAAATTGCTGTGGTAAGTAGGCATATTTAGCTCTCACACACAATCCCAAACACTTACCAGCAATCTCTTTAACATCAGTCTTCTCTGCTACCTAGGCTTGAAAAATGGTTTGATCATACCCATTCACAAACATGCCAGGCTTTCTCATCTGTCATGTCATATTTGGCACTTGATGTGTTGATGCATCTTTCTAGAACGCTTACATTTTTTTCTTGGAAATAGCTTACCCATTACACTCAAACTATTTGGAACTGCTTCTACAAACTGCACACATAGAATCAGTTTTAATGCACATTTATGGGAAATGCAGCCATACAGTAATAGGACGATTTGAGTAGCTATGTTTTGCTCTTTTGCTGCCAGCACCTCAGGAAAAAGTGGTCCACAAAATAGATTGGTTTGAAACTGTTCATGTGCATCAAGAAATATCCAAGTATTCAATGCCAGGTCTTTTCATAAATGTAATTTTCTGGTCATGCCTGATGACCTTGTAAGCCTTAAACCGAGATTACTTTTGTGATTGTATTCTTCTGTTTCGGGTCTTGCTTCAGCCTTGTTTAACTTAGCAGAATCCAATCAACAATAAGACATTTTCCATCATTTCTGCATTCCATTGCCATACTGAAAGAGCCTGAACTGAGTACAAGGATGCCAAATAATTACTTATGCAAAGGATCCCTGATCTGATAAAAACTAATTGCGTACTGCAGTTTTGCAGTTACAGTTCATTAAACTAATTAAAGGAGAGTATGGCTCTCTTCTGGATTCATGACAAGTTGTGGTAAAGAGGGAAAACATTTAACAGAAGAATATTTTGAAGTAAAGCTTGTTCAGTCTGGTCTTTCCTTTACATTCTGGTACTTATATCTTAGCCTTTGCCATGATTAATCTGGCACTACATGTACTGGGATACAGAAACAGAACTTGGATAAACTAATGATTGTATTTGAAATCTCCTTACGATTAGTATTGGCTTTTTTCAAATTTGTTAATTCTATTATTCCTGAACATCTCTACTCCACGCCCCCCAAATTTTCTGCCTCTTTTGTGTTCGGGTGAGTACACATCAGTGAAAGGAAATAATTGGTAAAATTCACAGTGAAATAGTTTAGAACATATGCAAAAGTGTTAAAAACATGAACTCTTTGTGATGGATAGTTGCCTTACTGAAGAAATATCAAACTTTGACGAACACCAATTGTCATCTTAAATGGGATATAACCGTACAACTTAAGATATGTAAACTGTTTATTTGGCAAGCTCCTACACAGGTCATAGGACAAAGCAAAAGAAAGTTTATAAATATTTTTGGTTTGTTCAGATTTACAGAGACAGCTTCATCAAACTCTTTGCTCTCTTTTCAGTCTTTTTAAACTTGCAGTTTAAATCTTTTTTTTCCTGGAGTTCTGAAGTTGATTTCCTATTAGGTAATTTACTATAAGAGTGTTAGAGATGGATTTCTGTAGGTTGAGCTATAGTTGGGAGGTGGAACAGTTTAGATGTAGGAGTTTATCGCAACAGTAATCAGATGACATTGGAATTTATGGCCTGTTCTGGTTGCAATTAAAGAAGCAGGCAAATCCCAAAGGATTTTAGTGTGGACACTACCTGTCCAGAGCTCAGCAATATAATTCAATACCTCAATTTAAAATGGTTAGACGAAAAGCAATTCTCAGGCCTATGTCGCTAATTTGTCAGAAAATCTCAAATTATAATGGCATTTCCAACTTGACTATTTGAAGAGTAATTACTTTTGAAGTTATGCAAGAAGCATAAATGTAGTATTATAGAATTTTTCATTTTGCACTTATCAAGATGTGCAGAATCACATGTGGTTACAAAAGACAGTGACTGTATATTTAAAAAAGAGTTTTTTTTATATGTTGTGTGAACATTTGACTCTTGTAAATTTGGTGCTCCATTTTTCTATGTAAACAAAGTTATCGACTCGGTCTAGCTTTGGATTGACGTGGTGCACAATAAATGAATACATTGTTTTTGCTTAATGGGTACTTATTCAAATGAAACTAAAAGTTTTACATGACTCTCACAGTTACAGTATTTTCTTTCTTGATTGATTGGTAAAAGAAATACCAGACCTAGTGGTTATCTTAATAAAACAAAATATTGTATGAAAAGTGACGTCTACTAAAGTCTGAGCAGCCACGTAAATATTCCCAAAGGATGGTGACACCAGCTGGGCACCTTCTTCAACATTGATGCCAATAACGAGAACACATTTTGGAGATCCTGGTGGGCCCCTTCTTCAATTCATAGGGCAGCAAGGGACTACTGCAGCTGCTTTTGTGGTTACTATAGTTGGCCACTTCTGTCCCAGATCTTTTGGTATTACTGCCTGGAAAAAGAATAGTAAAGGCTTAATATGTATACTTTTAAATGGGAGCTTGGCTGAGCCATTAAAGCTCTCCTGCTAAGACCACTAACTGCATTCATTAAGCTTGCAATACCAAGTAGTCTCTGTGAGGGATAATAGACTTGTATCTACATATATAACAATATTTCTTTAAAATGATCCCGTCAGTGTGATTTTTATAAGGTAATGATTTTATTTATGATCTGAGAAGATAGGGCAGTCAAAAAGGAGAGCAACCCCCTCCCAAAAGTTGTACCACTAACCAGACTAGAGATGTGACCCCAAACAGATTTCTGACACTTAGGGGAAGGTAACCCCCCAAGTTATTGTTCTCCAAATTAACTCAATGTAAATCTATAAGAAGTAATTACATTCCCTCTCAACCAGTCTGTTGTGTTAAGGTCTTCGTAGACTTGGAGGAATACATTAATTTTGTTTCCCACCCTCTCATATAATGGATGATATAATGTTGCTCTCCTGTATGGCCATCGGGGTTGGATATCTGCTTTGACTGCCTACTTATTAACACCACAGGCCAATACAGAACTATGATAAATATTGACATTGGCTGTTGGCTTCCATGTAGTACCTGCATTTTAAGAGTTGAAAATTTAGAAGAACTTGAGAAATCCTCTATGACAATGCTTCCCAAACCTTATAGAACCACAGCCCAATTTTTAGAATCACAAATATTTGTGACCAAATATCATAAGCTATCCTAAGCAGTAAAAAGGACAATTAGTTGTCACAAGTCCACAGCCTTTTTTGTTTGTTAGAACATCTTTTAAAAATATCGACATGCTATTTGGAAACCTCGCACTAACAATCTTGTAGAAAGGATCAAGCAATCAGCAAATTCTTCAAGAGTGATTTACAAAAATTTCTTTTTAAAGCATGACATACCAGAAACTGGACTCACTTCATCAACAGAGCGGTGTGAATCACTTGCAAACTCCTTTCTTGGAAAAGTGAGGAACATTTTTGATGCCCTATTGGGTTCAACAGACTATAAGGACAATAGGCCTAAAACCAATAATATTAAAACAGTACTGTCCACAATTGACCAAGGAGGTTGTTACTGCTGTGGCAAACTCAGTCAAATTGAGCTCACAGCTTGTCCCTGCTCCAATAGATATTTTATTGATGGGGTGTAATGTGATGCTTTCTGCTCTGACTGATTTGCACAATCTGTCCTTGAATTCCTGAGTAATGGAAACATGCCATCATCCGTCTGCTACTTAAGAAACCTAACTTAGACCCTGAAATAATAGGAAACTACAGACCTATTTCTCTACTTCCTGGCGTCAGTAAAATTCTAAAGAAATTTACAAATGGGTACATCACAGAATACCTGGAAACCAATAACATTCTTCACCCTACTCAGGCAGGTTTCTATGTGAGAAGCAGCACAGAAACCGCTCTTTTAAGGGCCATAGAGGATCTTAAAATGATCATGTACGAGGGTGGTTCAGTGGCGCTGATTCTCCTAGACCGGAGTGCTGCTTTTGATATGGTTTCCTATCCTATCCTACTTCATCGGTTGGAAGAAGTAGGTGTTACAGGGCATGCCTTCAGGTAGATTACTTCATTCCTGGAGAAACGCAACTTTCAGGTTAGTGAGTGCCTTTCTTTTCAACTCATCATCAGCTGAATTATGGAGTATAGCAGGATTCTTCCTTGAGCACTACACTTTTCAATACATATGTCCACTCTCTATCAGATATCAACTGCTCTTTTGGTTTTAAGATGGTATCTTATGCAGATGATACCCAGCTGATTGTCACGCTGTCACCAGATATGGATTGTACTTCTATGAGATTCAACAGCTGACTAGAGAAGGTGACTGAATAGATGGCAGCCAGTTGCCCGAAGTTAAATGGCTTGAAAACAGAGTTCTTGGTTCTAGGTAACAATCCAATGCTTTGGGATTGGTCTATCTGCCCCCTTCTCTAGGAGAACATCCATCCCCTAAATTGGAAGTAAAGAACCTAGGGATTATCCTTGACAAATGCTAACCATGGCGTCTCAAGTAAAGAAGGTGGCTGGCAGTTGCTTTGGCCTCCTGAGAGCCCTGAGAAAGATTCTAAAAAGCTCCAGATGGAGTCCCGAAGAAACATGATTCAAGGATTGAATCTTTGTCGGCTTGCTTACGGCAACTCACTTTACCCGGGCAGTTCAATGTCGGTGATTTAAAAACAAAAAAAACAAAAATCCTCCAAATCAGTCAGAACACTGCCAAACGAATACTGTCAGCAGGTACAGTGCTCAACTCTCTTCATTGGCTGCCCATAAGCTGCAGAGTACAATTTAAGGCATTATGCATCTTATCTCAGGCAAAGCATAGCACAGGTCCACATTTTCTTCATCAACCCCTTATCGTACTAATAGGGACATTAGGTCAAATAATTTTGAGCTGCTTGTTGTCCCCAGAATCAAGAGAGGTAGGAGTGGAGGACGATTACCTTGCACCTAAGCTTTGGATCTTTGCCTAAGAATGGATGGCAACTTCATTAGTTTCAGAAAGAAGCTGAAGTCTCATCTTTTCCCCTAATTAATTTTAGTTCCTTTTTATCATTTAATTCCCTCACTTCAACCAGACAGAAAGCGCTTGGAAGCCAAATGTCGGGTAACAATGGGCTTTACAAAACCTATGAATAAAATAGATCCTCACTCACCCTATTGGTGTCATGCTTCATCATCAGATTTTATCCTGGTGCCCTAAAAACTAGGATGGGCTCAATCATATTCCAGGCAGTACTTTGGATAATTTCCTGCCGGTGTCGCTACAATAAAAAATACCTCTGAGCACCTAGGCATCCCTTTATTCTTGGTGTTCCTGGTACGATTAAAGAAAGTAAGGGAGGGGTGCCTGTGAAAGTAATGGTTCTACACCCTATATAAAAGTTGACATGTTTCAGTCCTAAGCAATAAGGACAAATGGTCAAAGCTTTCATCAGGACTAAATACATTCAGTGACCCAGTATAATGTTGCTTTGAATTATTTGTCAATCTAACTAATTTAGTCAGGACACATATGATATGCAAACATATATAGCATGAAAAGGCTGGATCGCCCTTTCCCATGACGTACATTTCTTGGGCCCTGTAAGAAAGAAACATAATGGACTTGTCAGTTTTTTTTTAATGTTTCACTAAGCAAGAACAAAACAATATAAACAATTGTAGGCGTGACACACAAAAAAAATTCTGATTCTCTCGTTATCTGTAATCAATAACCTGTGAAAGTATAGTCAAGCCATACAAACAGACATGACATAATCACATGCAGGGACATGTTATCTTTTTATTTGCATTCACTAGTCTGTGAGGAAGGAAAAATGATGTTGCATAGATCAGGAAAATATCACAACGAAACACCCTGAATTTTCAGGATGTTATGCTACATGGGAGGAGTGAGGGACGTGTCCCTGTGGTCACACACTGTGCCAATTGCGTCAGGGAGTGTATGTGAGGTAATAATGGGAAAAGATAGGAAACCGAGTCAGCCAATGCCTTCGGTTGCCTTGTTGCCTTATATTTATCCCCACTACTTGCTTCGTCAAGGGGGTTACGTCACCTTTGGCACCTATTCGTCTTTCTCTCCTAACCCGCCATACAGCGGAATTGTTTTTACAAGCTACTTGACACAGCGTGCACATTGGGTGTCATTGTTCTACGTCGTTCGAGTGCTTTGCCTCATGGGAACTGTAGTCTCAAGGCCTTCGCTATGTTGACAACGTTTTTAGGTCGAGCCTAGAGCAGCGCGCATGCGCTGCTCTGCTCGACTTTTTGTAAGGGCTTTTGAAATCTCCCCACAGGACTCGCACACGCTCGCACATGCTCGTGCGTGTTTGTCCCAGGCTATTGGCCTTTGCGTGAGTCTTTTTAACAAAGCGCGCACCACTCGTTCATCTAATGGCATCGAGTCACTTCCTCGCCCTGGCGTCGCCGTAAGAAATCTTATTTCCATTTTCCGTGGTATCTAGGACGATTTCCGGCGACCTTCTCTTTTCCATCTACGATTCGGTGTTCGTCTTTGCTCCCCGCACACCCTGTGATGCAGAGCTTTCGTCCGCTCACTCCTCCCTGCCGGAGGACGCGGGCCTGGTGGTCTCTGCAGTCCCCCTGTGCCCCCTTCCAGCGGTGAGCAACAGCAGAGCTACTCTGCCATGCCGCCCCCATCTCGGGGCTTCAAGCCCCCACATGCCACCTTACGGGCAGCGGCCTCGCTTGTATGGGGGCAGGCTCTCTCCTGGTCTCCGCAGTCCCCCTGTGCTCCTTAGTGGTGGGGAACAGCAGAGCTACTCTGCCATGCCACCCCTGTCTCAGGGCTTCAGAAGCCCCTACACGCCGCCTTACGGGCAGCGGCCTCGCATGTACGGGGGCAGGCACTCTCCTCGAGCAGGAGGGGTGGGCGGTGGTTATGGAGGCTACCACGGTGGCAGGTTTAGGAGCCCGTCCCCGGGCCAGTGTCCTCCCAACAAGCCCAGCCCGTGCTACCACACGCCTACTTGCGGCAAGTCTCCAGGCGGTTCACAGCAGAATTACTACCACCAGCAGCAGCACCGTAGCGGCAGGGGTTATTCCCCGGGCCAGCAGAGGAGCTTTCAGGTATGGAACATAAAGCTCTGCAGGGTCACAAAAGGATGACACTGTCTGGAGCATCAAACCCTGATCGACCTATATTCACCTTTGGTTTCTGGTTTGGTCACACTTAAGGGTTAAGCGCTACTTAAAGCGTGTAATTTGCAGTATTTGTTATATATTAAATATGCATGGCTGCACGGGAAGGATTGTTTACATTCACAAGAAGATGATGGGCATGGAACAGTGTGCATACAGTAATGTAGGAGCCAAGCTCTCTGCTCCCCATTTTCTCGGGCCGCAGGGAAGTGACTTTACTGCTATAATGCATTGGTTGCTTAATGAAAGCCCCGGATTGGAGCACTGTTTCTCTTGAATTGCTATACCCTGTGTTGAACAGTTACAATTCTGTTCTATTTTACCCAGTTAACATTCACTGCATTTTTTAACTATACATCTGTTTACCTAACATCTCCCGAGCTTAAGTACCATGAGGGACGTTTCAATATACAGAACTGAAAATTGAGTAGGCAAACAAACTTATTCCACGCTAAAAAGGGGGTTCACTCTTGTTTTCGCATTTGCTTTGTTTATTTTCGCATTTGCTTTGTTTATTTTCTTACACTTTCCCCCACATAATCAACAAGCTATACAAACTCACTATAATATGCAGTTACTAACATTCAGTAATTTAATCAACAAAGAAGATTTACATTTTCTTTTCTGGTTCTTCAGGCTGCGGGGTGTACTGGGAATTTGATGTTTATGGCTAAATTTCAGTTGATGCTGGATTCGAAAAGATTGAAGTTAGGAAGGAGCGTAAATGTATAAACTTAATTCGTTAGTGACCAGTTCAGATGTACTTTTTTTTATATGTACCATTTTAAATCTCCATTGCATTTTTTCTCTTAACTTGTGTGTTTGTTAAACTGTTTCCGTTGTTTCTTCTCTCGTGGATCCTCCCTTCGCTTTCCTCAAACCCTTCCAGTTAGCCCATGTCATATGTATGCATCTCGTGCTTTGCAGTTTTAGGTCTCTTCTCCCAGGCAGCACACACTGTATTTGTCTTAGACCTGTAGTCAGTTTACAGTGAGCATATAGACAGCCCATTGGTTGACTTTATTGTCACTCATTTGCTTGCAATCATTAGCTTCTGTTTGCTTTCCTTACTCTTGTGTCCATCTGTCTCCCTCTTGTAACCCCTTCCCTTTCTCACCTGTGTGCTGTGCTTCTCCCCTGCTCTCTCCATGTTGGCTCACCCTCGTGTGCTTCCCCAGCCCTGCGTTGCTTTCATGTGCTTCACCAATCCTGCACTCCGCACTGCTTTTGCCAAGGTGCTGCTCCACTCCCACTCTCAATGTTGCTTCTGCCCGCCCGCGCCCTCCATGTTACACTCCCCTCACCTGCCATCTTGCTTCCTCCATCCTCGTACTCTTTCCTCCTTCCCTCACATAGCTCCACATGGAAAGAAAGGTTATGGTGTTTTCTGCCCTAAATGTGAGCTTTTGCTGAATTCAGGGAGAAATAAACTAGGGCCATAGCAAAAGAGCCCTACGGGACTGCATTTTTTTGGGGCGGGTGAATTAAGGCCATGTATTAAAAAAACGGCCCAATATGATTAAATGGTTCTGGAAAATGTGAACATGTAGTTTCCTCGCCTGCTGCTAGCCATCCCCCCGCCACCCCGGGCATGCTAAAGAAATGCCACTTTAGCACCTACAGGGCCACCTCTTTCAGGGTTGCCAGGTTCGCAGTTCGCTTTTGTGTGACACTTTTGCTGAGTGACCGTTAATCGCTGGCATTTATACTGCTCTAATTGTTCATGGATGTAAGTATATGCCACAATTGTGTGAATACAACACCACATTCCAGTCTCCATAAACGCTCCTCTTCAATATGGTGCGACTCCAGCACCGCTCCACAGGGTTCACTGCAGGGCCTTTGCGTCCGGCCTACTCCAACATGGCCAACCCAGAGGCCTCTCTTTAAACGCAGTACAGACTGCCATTCAGTGTCGTGTTTTCCCCTCATACACTCCACCCAGCCAGGGCCGGCCATTGGCACGTGCGCACCTCAGTTGGGTTTGGTCCAGGGCACTCTCTGCTCAAAGGCCAGGGCTTCAGTCAGCCTTATTTAGACCCAGCACTTTAAACGTATCACATGCAGAGTTCCAATACCAGTACAGAACTGACAATTAATTAACTCCGGAATTAACATGAACGGTGCCTCACATGTCCTGGAAGTAGGGCCCACTGTTCAGGAGCAACGTACCCTCCCTGCATCCCCCACCCCCGCCCTCTTCCCCATTCCTGCTTCCTGTTTTCCTGCACAAGCCACTGTGTGGACATGACAAGCATTGCCTCATAAAATCCATAGAATGCATGGAATGTTAGTCTTTCCATCAATGGGTACATTAGTACTCAGAATATTTACATCACTCTGTCCCCCCCTCGCCCTTCTCAGGCCACTTGGACTGCTAATAATGGGCTTCGTCCTCTTTCTCTTGCTACTCTTCCCTCCTTCCTTAACTCCAGCCTGGGCTCCTTTCTTCCATCTCTGCCTTCCGCTCTGCGGCCCTCAGCCTCAACCACCCCTTCCGTCCCACCCACTCAGCCTTTTTACCTCACAGCCTTTATATTACTGCACATAAAGTATATGCTAGCGAGCTACCCACTTACAAGATACCAAAAGCGAGACCTATTGGCTATGCCAATGCTTGTTATGATTTGGCTGTGCAACATAGAAAGTACCTGTGAATTCCTCAGCTGGTTAAACTCCCATAACCCCCTTCTTGAAATTCACTGTGAATATTGACCACAAACAGATGCCTTGTTTTTAAACATGTATATCACTGTTGCAGGTGAACAATTAAAAACGAGCATGTACAAAAAACCTGCATGTAAGAACAACCTGTTGGATTTTGAGAGTGTACATCCCTGATCTCTAAGAGAAAATCTACTGGTG
This sequence comes from Triturus cristatus, assembly GCF_964204655.1. Classification (NCBI taxonomy): domain Eukaryota; kingdom Metazoa; phylum Chordata; class Amphibia; order Caudata; family Salamandridae; genus Triturus; species Triturus cristatus. Next base: position 1,065,590,275 of record NC_140594.1, on the reverse strand, counting down.
GGCCAATTTCTCTGTGATAGAAGGAACTGCTCAGATTTGAGCTATTACAAAACATAATCCAAACTCCTGATTTCCTGACTTGCTTATTGTAATTATCCAAGAAGATCACTGAAAAGGCTATTAAGAGCTCGGAACAACAGAAAGGCCCTTTTGGAACGTACAAAAATACAGGGGTACAACATCTTGGCCACTACAACTCAAACAGCTAATAATCGAGGTGTGGCGATATTAGGTAAGAAATATTTAGGAATCCCTATACGCCAAGCAACTGACCAGCATGGCAGGTGGATAATTGTTGAGCTTGCTATAGGGCTAACCATCTGTGCTGTATATGGACCAAACATAGACGATCCATCTATGTTTGAAAGCTTAGAAGTAGAATTGGCTGATTGGCCAGGCCCGCTGATCTTGGCTGGCGATCTCAATATCACACTAGATTCAGTTCGGGAAACTCTAGGCAGGCATAGGTATTATGGTCGTAAACCTAGGGTGTTTAAAGCTGTTAATTCACTCCTTACGAGTCATAATTTAGCCGATATCTGGCTGCTCAAACACCAAGGGGATCCGGGGTTTACATTTTTTTCAAACCCACACAATAAATACAGCAGAATCGACTATATATTTTCCACCAGAAATATCTCGAATTCAGCAACCATCGTCAAATATCCTAAGTTAGTCTCTGATCATAACGCCCTAGTGCTTACTATCAATCTAACAAACACCACCAGGAAACCTTCAGTCTGGACGTTTGATAGGAAACTACTGGCCAACAGTGACTATGTTGATTTTATCAGGAATTGGGCTCAGGGGTATTTTGATATTAACCGCTATAGCGCCCCTAGAAATATAGTGTGGGATTGTTTTAAGGCCTCGCTTAGAGGGGAAACCATTAGCTTTGTAGCTCGGACCAAGAAACAACAGACCGCTGAGCTCACTAAGAAATTGGGCGAACTAGCCAATTTAGAAACCGCGCATACCATATCACTAGCACAAAAAACGGATGGCTCAGATCTACTACGACAGATCCTGATCTTAAAAAACGACCTAAATAAGGCAATTTCAAAAAAGTCTGCTGAAACTTATAGAACACAGCAAAGAAATCTCTACGAGAATGGCGAAAAGGTCGGCAGGCAATTGGCCTTACGGACAAGACAAAAGGCATCTCAAAACACTATCTCCTTAATTAAATCAAACGGACAAGATTATACGCAAATTAAAGATATAGTCGACATTTTCCAACACTACTACCAGAACCTCTATCAGAACGACATCTTGTATAATAAAGAGGATATTAATACATTTTTGGGTAACTTTGTAGCTTGCTCAGATAGGAGGCTAGATAATGCTATCAAAAATAATCTGGAGAAAGAAATATCAATAACCGAGGTAGAACTCGCCCTGGCAGAACTAGCACCGGGGAAAGCAGCAGGCCCAGATAAACTGCCGCTAGAGATCTATCGAGTCTTAGGTAAAATAATACTACCATTTTTATTAGATCTATTACTCTGAATCCAGTGGAACGGCCACACGCCAGCATCATGGCAGGACACAAATATTGTCATTTTTGCTAAAAAAGGCAAACCTACTGATTCTCCATCCTCCTACCGCCCAATCTCACTGATAAACTCAGATTCGAAACTCTACTCAAAAATACTCGCCAATCGGCTCAGGGGGGTCATTGGGCATCTGGTCACGCCATGGCAACATGGCTTCATCCCAGGAAAGGGCACTACCGACCACATCCGTAGAGTAATTACATTATTTGATATCACTGCAACAACGGGTGGCCAGATGTCAATGATTCTCCTCGATGCCGAAAAAGCATTCGACAGAGTATCATGGGAATTTATGTGGGCTATTTTAGAACGGTTTAATTTTGGGCAAGGGCTTATCAAATCAATCAAGGCAATGTATATTGACCCAAGGGCTAAGCTTCAGGTTATGGGGTGCGAATCTAACACCATCCAAATCTCAAGAGGAGCAAGGCAGGGATGCCCGTGCTCCCCGATATTATTTGCCCTCTACATTAATCCTCTGATACTTAAAATGCTAGAAAGTAACAGGATTACACCGGTGGTGACAGGCCGATATGAAACAAAAGTCCTAGCATATGCAGATGACCTTGCTATTGTTACACGTGACCCCGAGACAGCCATAACCGAGATAGAGGCAATCACACAGCAGTTTGGTGCCTATTCAGGATACTCCCTGAATAAAAATAAAACCATAATATTATGTACAGCAAACACACAGTGCGTGGATGTGAGACGGGCCGAACTAGCAACATATTTAGGGGTCCATATATGTACAACAGCACAAAATATTATCAAAATTAATTATGAACCACTGATTGACTCAATTAGACAAGATCTCACAAGGGTAAACAGTTTGCAGCTATCTATCATAGGGAGAGGGAACTTTATCAAAATGACTGTTTTTCCTAAAGTATTATATCTATTTCGTGCTATCCCTTTGCTAGTAGACGATACAATTATTAAAATTCTGGATTCACAGTTCTCTAAATTCGTTTGGCAAAATGGCAGGATCAGAAGATCGCTGAAATACTTGTCTCTTCCACTTGACAGAGGGGGGCTTGCAATTCCACAGCTACTTCTTTATTTCTGGGCTTGCTTTTTGAAACAACTCACCCCAATGGTTACCCTAGCAGATAACCGGGAAGAGCTAGATATTCCGTCTATATATGAACTAGCCCTCGGACATAATGCAAGAGGACTTTTGTTAAGACAACTCGAGCCCAGTTACTATAAGAAAGTCAAATTCAAGATCGTCATCGGGGCATGGAAAGTCTGGTGCAGAATCAAAAAATATATGAATATCCCCAGACTTAGTCGATATACTCCACTCTGGCATTCATGTTTATTACCGCAAAACATGAATGATGCTATCTCTGCCAGGTGGGAGAGACAAGGAATTATATCCCTTTATGATTTCCTGGGTATAGACATGAAGGCCAATTTTACTACTCTCCAAAATCAATTTAATATACCTGCGACAGATTACTTAAAATTTCTCCAAATTAGATCAATTATAAACTCTCAGTTGCACAACGTAATCTGGACTAGAAGCCCTATTATTGAAGCCACCACCAGTCCTTCTTCCAGAATCGGCACGATCTATACGTTTCTACACGAGAACTCACCAGATGATATAATACAGACAGAACTACTATGGGTAAATAGGCTCGGTAACTCAGATATAGACATCAATAAGGTTCTTGCCATGTCAACACAACTATTACTTTCCACTAATCTGAGGTCCCAACTCTACAAAACTATCTATAATCTTTATTTCACTCCAGCCAAGCTATTCTCATGGGGGAAAAGAACCAATGATCAATGTCCAAGGTGCAATTGTGGACCCGCAACGTTAACCCACATGTTCTATTATTGTGCTAAGCTGACATTATTAAAAAAAATGATCTGGGAATTTTGGGAGGCGATCTTTGGGCATAAATTGCCCGAGTCCCCTACGATTTGCTTGCTTGGATATGATTGTACGCTAAAATTGAACTCCAACGAGGAAGCTATCCTTTTCATCGGAACTGCGATATATAGAATTATTCTCGCTGCTCTATGGAAAAATTGTGATGCTCCTAGTTTCCAAATGTGGCTCTCTAGATTTCTGTCTGTATATAATTACGAGCTTGCAATATACGCAACTAGGGGCCCTAAGTCTAAAAGAAAAGGAGATAAGATTTGGTCCCCCGTCACTTTATGGTGCATCGCAGCTGTCCCAAATTAATTTATAAACCCTTGGTACTAAGTTTCTCACAATGCAACAGTTCCTATTGTCTATTTTGGATTATATACGAATTCTTATGCTCCCATTTTTCACTTCGATTGTACCGGCATTGATGTAAGTTTGGCTTCCTATTTCTTTTTTTTCCTTTCGCTATTGATGATCTCATTGTATGTGATTTTTTTTGGAGTTGTCTAATAAATAAAAAAAATAAAAAAAAAAATGGAACGTACAAACAAACCTATTATTCTACAACTTTTATATGTGAGCACATACAGCAACGTCTCTACTGAGGTCAAAATAATTGTCACAAAACACTGGCGCATTCTCAATAGTGGTAGCGTCCAACTTTAAAAACCTATGTTTTCTTTCAAGAGAAACAAGTCTCAGGGGCATATTGGTCCATACCAGGCCAAGCACGACGGATCAGGAACAAAGAACCCTTTGGGATCTTCCAAGGATAACAGGACATTTTGTGTGTGGTAACTGTTCTGTATATAGATACATGACTCCAACAGAAAAGACTGCCCTGGGTTTGCGAACTCCCTGGGTAATAAAGTGTCTTTATTTAAGTGCCATAATTGGACCCACTGGTGCAAGAGCTAGGGTATCCAGCTAATGCAAAGTTGAACCACTTCTGCTGTATTCAAACGTAAGCTCTGGCATCGGTGAATTGTATGTTACATGTTACAGTTGCTGTGAAATAAACAATAGCTATTACACTTGAATGACTACATTTTATAAAGAAAATAAAGGTAGGATACGATTACCACATGTATCATTTAAGAAAATAAAAAAATAAAAAAGAAATTGCAAAATGTAGTCATTAAACTTTTTATGTACCTTGGCAGTGCTTTTTTGTAACAGAAAATTAACAACAGTAGAATAGTTAGCAATCTGTTGTTCCGTAGATTCAATGTGGTGCGTGTCAGAATGGCTCTGTGTTAAAAAGCCAATGCGGTCAATGGTCCCTCGATGTCAGAAGGTGCAGTGTGCAACTTTCTGCCCAGAGGTGAACATGTCCCGAACCTTCATGAAAACCTATTGGATATTCTTTCTAGCCTGTGCATGATTGATGGGATAATAGATCACCTTGCAGCTCACCTTGACTAAATGAAAGACAAGCTGGATAAAAAAGGAAGCAGGTTGAATGAGGCAGAGCACAAAGTAGCCAGCCTCGAGGACTCTAAGAAAACACTGTCTCACCTACTAACTGTTATCACAAAAATCACCACCAAGAACAAAAATCTAGAGTCATGTTCATGTAGCAATATCATTTGTATTGTTGGCTTTGCTGAATACACTGCTAGAGGGGGCATGGAGACATCTTTTGAAAAACTGCTCGTGGAGATACTTGCAGGCTAAACTTCTCTGCAGCTTAATGTTTTTTGACAGCCCACTGATCATTGTCACAGGGATCATTATCCCTTAACTGTGCCCAGAATAAGACTTTGCCGGGCTAATGACAGCACAAGCAGGAAAACTTCAAGGGTACAGAAAGAGGTTTAATATGCTTAACAGTGCACCAAGCCACAAACTTGTCCCAATGGCAGGTGTATACGGTCTTTGTGGCGGGATGCCTGGCTGTCAAGACAACCTCAAAGACTTCTAGAGGGAGATCAAAGACTCAACTGCTGCCACTCAATCTTCTCAAACGCACAGAAGTTGACATTGTGCGATCAGTGGTAGTGAATAGATTTTACCTACGTTCTCCCTAGTCGGTAAGAGACTTTGCACCACATCTGGATGAAGACGCCATTCAAGATCCGCCAGTCATTGACTCCTGAGTTTGTCCGTCCTGGTGTTCTAAGACCCTGCCAGGTGTTGCATGACAAGGAAAATGTCTGACATTCTAACCATGTATAGAGGCGCAGACCCATCTAGTACAGGGTCCACAACCCCATCCCATACTGTTTGTTGGAATACCTCATGCCAGTGGGGTTATCTTTGAACACTTGAACCAGCCTTCTCTTCAATAGGCCTGAAACTTGTTTTTTGACCCTTCTTTTGCACCAGGAAGTACCTAGAGTATATCCCTTTTCCTCGCTGTGATAAAGGAACCTTTTCCATGGCCAATTTTTGTAGGAGAGTGAATACCTCCCGACGCAACCGCAGCAGTTGATGAACTCTTGACTTCACCGGGGGGATACACTTTGGAGGAGCACGAAAACGTACTGTATAACCATTTTGTAGTATATTCAGCACCCACTGATCCTTTGTTATTTCGCGCCACTCTTTTACATGTCCGGAGAAACTTCCTCCCACTGGAGTGGGTGATGGTGAAGGAAGTGAACTTTCATTGTTTGCCGATGTTCCTGGCAGTTGAAGAGGACTGTCGGGGCGCTCCTCTACCTCTGAAAGGGCAAGGACCTGATAGTGAGATTTGGCCTGATGGTACTGCCTTTGGGACCATTGAGGGGCTTGAACCCTCTGATGTAACGCCCTACGATCGTAAGGCCTGTACCGTCATCTGAACTTTTTTCCTCTAAACCGACAGCTTTGTGAGTGTCCAGTTCAGGCTTCATCCTGGCCATCTCCTCGTCAGTGTGAGAGCCGAAAAATGAATTGCCTGAAAAAGGAAAGTTTAGGATGCGTTGTTGGGCCTCCGGTTTCAAAGCTGTAAGACACAACCAGGAGGATGTTTTTGCGCATACACCATGCGAATATGAGTGAGCAGCTAAAGATGCCTCATCAGCTGTCTCACTGATCATTTGATTGGCCACGAGGGCTCCCTCCTGGAGAATCTCCCCAAAGTCTTGATGGTCTTCTTTGGGTAGTTTTTCTTTGAATCGTTCTACAGAGTCCTACAACGCTCTATCATAGCGGCCCAACAGAGCCGCTGCATTGGAAACCTTCAAAGATGCTGCTGCAGAGCCGCAAGCTTTTCTCCCCCAAGAATCTTGGGCTCTGCTCTCTCTGTCCAGAGGAACCGTTGAAGAAGAAGCCACTGCATAGGTCTTCCTTGCAGCCGCAATAATCACAGAATCTGGTGGAGGATCTAACCTGAGGAACAGAGGATCTTGTTCTGCTGGTCTATATTTCTTTAGAATCCTTGCTGGAGCAGTTTTTATTGTTGCTGGAGTAAGGAAAACATCCATGACTGGTTGAAAAAGACCAGTAACTAATAGCAGCAAAGGCCTCGACGCGGACCTCTGATGCAGAGTCTCAAATATAACAGATGTAGATGTCTGATCTGCAGACATCTCTATGTTTAGCTTTTGTGCTCCTCTAGATAGGACATCGTGGAAGGTGTTGATGTCATCAACAGGTGACACTCTGGAGGGTGGACTGTCCGTAAGAGTGGGAGAATAATCCCTCTTGGAGGAGTGGGTCGAGGAGGTGGACCAGGAGGGTGTTCTTCATCTCCTATGACGTCCATGAGAAGCAGATTTACGTGGCGGTGACTTGTCACTCTGGCGAGCCCTGGATGGTATGGTGGGTCAACTGCCTGCACCAGACGAGCCAGAGGAGATCTATGCAGAGGTCCTGAATAGTACAAAGGCTGCTGAACCTGTGCTGAAGGCTCTTTCTGGAAATGATGAACCGGGAGAAGCCACCTGGGAGAGAGGTGAACAGAGGGGGATCTGTGTTCTTCCCCTAGTTGCGTAGGTGGAGCCGTGATCTACGGGGTGGATTTCTGTACCCGCTGTTCTGGAGACGGGAAAGATGAGCTGCTCGACGTCGAGATGACTTGTGGGGATTCTTCAGCCAACACTGAAGGTTCCGAGAGGTCTTTTGACGTGGAATGGTGCCTCCTTGAGGTCGAATGGTGTGACGTTGATAATTGTGTGTGTCTCGACATCTAGCAACTATGCACCACTAACTATGCGCCACTAAAGACCTGCGAGTCCAATGAAGGAGACCTCTGTCTCAACATCGGTCGTGTGCGTTTCAACAGCGACTTGTGCTTCAATGTTGGAAGAGGAGTACCCAATGGAGTACCAAGTCTTGACGTCATACGTGGGGTAGGTGATGGTGAAATCCTTCTCGACGTCAAACCCGTCGACGCCGTCGATCTAGGCCTCGACGTGGAGTGCCGTCTTGTGGGCTGCAATGGAGGAGTCCGCCTTGACGTTAAATCTCCTCTCGACGTCGCTGATGATCTTGGCCTCAGTACCGAGTGTCTTGATGGCTGCAACGGAGGGATCTGCTTCGACGTTGAATCTTTTTTGACGTACTTGATGTCCTATGCCTCAATGTTGACCGCTGCCTGGTTGATGGCAACGGAGGGCTGCGCCTCGATGTCGAACGCTATACCGACAGAGAGCAGTGTCTCGACATTGGGCGATCCCGCACCAACGGAGAGCGACTCTCCGACGCCGACCATCGCATGGTTGACGGTGGCGGAGGATTCGTCGCTGATGGCGTACCTCTATGTTTGGAAGTCTTCAACAATTGATGTTCTCTCTACGGAGAGTCTGACGGCGATGGGATTGTCGTCAACGTTTTCTTCGCCGGTGGTGTCAGGATTCAACGCACATTGGCAGGTATCTCATCCTGCGCTATCTGTTGGTATTCACAGGGCAAGTATATAAACCATGCCAGTGTTCCACAACAGATTAACATGTGATTAGCCCCGGTTTGCTCTTGTTATCATCTCTATTGCCATGGACTATAACATACAAGGGACTGTGTGTTAAACATTTTGTATTCATCCCTTATTATTTATTGTGTGTTATTTTTGTATTTTGTGCATATGCTGGTTTTATCTTACTTTTATGAAGCCAGCTGTCTCTGAACTGTCTTCTGGCCGTGAACCACGTGCGTCTTCCAATTATTGTTGACACGCGCTTGGTAACGCTGCCAACGCCCTGCCTCAACTATAAATAGACGTGCATCCAGCACTCTGTGCTTGACTTTGTTTCTGCCAGCAAGAGGATCGTGTTGTTTCCTAGTACCTGACAAGGACGCTTTCCAGATTGCCTTCGAGCCAGCTCCAACGTGGGATAAGAACATCCAGGGAAATAAGTCCTTCTATTCAGAGATCTTATTATCGCTATCGGAGATGTTTAATTTCAAAAGCACTATTTGATGCTTTTAACAGCCTGTTCCACTTTCGTTTTGACTTTAAATAATGGAAAGTGTGAAAGCTGAACACGTTTAAACCTAGCCTGTTCCACTTTCGTTTTGACTGTAAATAATGGAAACTTAGAAAGCGGAACACATGTTTAAATGTTGCATGCAAGCCACTTTTGATTAGTATTTAGAATCTGATTGTTAGCAGCTCGTTTTTTCTTGCAAATAAAACAGAAATGCTGAGGACTTAATCAGCCACAGTAATAGAAAAGGCCTATGGACAATTGAACCTTTCAGGGTTTTTCACAAGAAACTGATTTGCGCTCACAATATAGTTCTTCATTGAAAGGTTCACGAGTCATGCTAAGTTACGATCCTTAAAACAGCAAGATACCCTCAAGGTGAGATATTGGTATGCCATTTATATTCCTTTATCACTCTGTGAAAAGAAGTCAACGTAAGAAAGTTTGGTTTATTGTTGCATGTTGTTTCTTTCACTTGCATTAGATTCCTTCTAGCATAAAGATTAATATTGCTCTATTTTGGAACACGTGATTTGAGGATTACTTAACATCAAGCAATTGAGGGTTCTCGATATTTCAGGTGATTACTATTGACAGTATAGTGTGTTTTAGTTGTCAGATTTGCCACTACAGCCCATGTGTTATTTTTCATTCAGGAAAGATAAAAGTAGACGATTCTGTAGTTAAGATCCCGGCAGGTCCTGGTAGCAGAGTCTGCAGTGTCTTTCTCTTCTTGTTGTTTGTCGCCCCAAACCCCTTCCCTATCAGAGTATTTGCCAACATCACCATCTCTGCTAGTCGGTGAGGCTGGGGGATAGTCTGGGAGGGTTGGAGTGCTTTCATCACTCCTGCCGCCAGCCTGGGTTTCAGGTGAGTGGTAAGACCAACATAACAGAAAGTCAAGCCACAACATTTAAGGTCGGCCTGGGTGAAGGATACCTCTACAGGTGAGTCAGGTCAAGATTTCCCTCACCATGCAGGAATTAACCAAATTACTCGTAGATTTACAACAAGAGATAGTTACCTTGAAACAGGAGAACACTACCCTAAAAAATGATTTACAACGTTACAAACTGCGTACTAGTCAGTGGGATGAGTCTGTAAAACCTAAAGTAGTGGTGCAACCTCCTCGATTTAATTTTAATACAATGCATGCTGAGACTCCCACAGTTCAACCAATAAATGTCTCTGTCAGCACTCCAACACCGGTTCCTTTGGTTCCACCAGAACGTTTCTTCGGAGACCACAGTAAATATAATATCTTCATGAACCAGTGTCAACTGCATTTTTTTTATGTCGTCCAGCAGCATTTCGCTCTGATGCGGCCAAGGTGGCTTTTGTTTTGTTTTATTTGCGTGGAGTGGCTGCAACATGGTCCATCCCTTTTGTTGAAAGGAACGATCCTTTATTACATGATTTTTTGCGATTTAAAACAGAGATGCGAAAATTGTTCGCCAGACATCAGTTTGTTCAGGCTAGTGACAATAAGCTCCTGAATTTACGTCAGGGTTTAAAGGATTTATTAACGTATAGAACATCTTTTAATCGCCTCATTGCTGTAACGGAATGGCCTGATGAAAAAAGAACGCCAATATTTTACCGAGGGCTCTGAGACGAGATAAAAGATGTTCTTGCTCAAATCGTAGATCTTCCAACAGAGTGCACAGAATTTATTGATCTGGTGGTTCGCTTAGACCATCGATTGGGAGAACGCAAGGGAGAAAAATCTCGTAATGACACGCCCAGGTTACTGGTACTAAAGCAAGAGAAAAAGGAAGCCGCCCATTCCTCATCGGATGGTACGGAACCTATGCAGATAGGTAGTACTAGAGGACCATTATCCCAAGATAAAAAGTTGTGTTTGTATTGTGGGAAATCCGGACATTTCGCCCGGGATTGTTCCGCAAAACCAAGCACATCAGTAGGGCCATTGGTTGTGTTGATTCATCCCTCGTTGATTCCGATCAGTCGGAAAACTTATCAGCCCGGTAAGGAAAGAGACCTACTTATCGAGCACATCAGAAACAAGGGTCTCTCCTCAGCATTTGGCCAATACTGTTTCCACTGTTCCCCGACATCTAACACTTATCGCTACCGTCCTTTTGGCACTTCAGACCAGAAAAGTGATTCCTATTCTCCTAGATTCAGGAGCCACTGGCAACTTTTTAGACATAGGATTAGCCAAGACCTTAAACATTGCTAGTGAGGAAGGCAATTCCTGGAGCTGTCGACTGTTCCGAACTGACCTCTGGTTTGATTCAATTCCAAGCACAACCTTTGACCGTGATTTGCACGGACGGTCATTCTGAGCAAATACAATTCGATTTAATAGATACCCCAGTATTTGGAGCCATATTAGGAATACCTTGGCTTCAGGTGCACAATTCCAAGATCGATTGGGTCAAACGAACCGTCACTCTAGATTCACATTATTTTTCCAAATCTTATCAACAGCGGCAGCAACCCATTACACCTCTACATTGTGCCTCTTTTTGCTAACGCTGACACACAAGATATTAAGTTACCACAAATCTATGAGGACTTCCATGATGTGTTCTCAGAGGTTCAGGCTACTCAACTGCCCCCACATCGGTCATAAGACTGCCGGATCGACCTAATTCCTGGAGCCACTCTGCCATACAGTATGCCTTGTCCGAACCAGAGACTCATTACCTGAGAGAGTACCTTGATGACTTATTGATGAAGGGGTTCATTCGTCAATCCACCTCCCCTGTGAGTTCTCCTCTGTTCTTTGTTCCAAAGAAAAACAAAGAACTTCGCGCCTGCATTGATTATCGCGCAGAGTAAAGTCATGGTAAAAAACAGATACCCTCTTCCAATCATGCCCGTTTTATTGGATCAAGTGCATAATTCCACCATCTTCACAAAACTCGATCTAAGGGGTGCTTATCACCTTATCAGGGTAAAAGACTGGGATGAATGGAAGACGGCATTTCGGACCAAGTTTGGTCTTTTTGAATACACAGAGATGTCGTTTGGGCTTTGTAACGCTCCTACAGCGTTCCAGTTTTTTATAAACCAAGTCCTACAAGAAGTTTTAGTCATCTGCTACATTGATGACATCCTGATATATTCCTCTTCCACCGATGAACACGTTGGGCATGTAAGAGCAGTCCTACAATGTCTGCGAGAACATCAACTGTTTGTCAAATTGGACAAATGCGTTTTTCATGCTACTACCGTGGATTTCTTGGGTTATGTTCTTTCCCCACATGGCATTGCTTTGGACCAATCTAAAGTGCAGGCCATTTTACGTTGGGGTACTCCAGGATCTATTAAAGACATTCAGAGATTCTTGGGATTTGCGAATTTTTATCGACGATTTATCACTGGTTTCTCTGCCTTAGTAGCTCCCATCACTCATGTGAGAAGTTGGCCTGACATATGCTGGTCACTAGTTATAGTGGCCACCTTGCACCAGTCGAATTCGACTCTTAAGGTGATAGGTTTAAAAGACAACCTTTAAAGAAAGCTATCCTAGTGGTAGCTGTGGAGAGCAGCCTTCAGGCTAAGTCTTGAAGGAGTGTTAAGCTTATTGTTTTACCATAGATAACCTCTTGAATGACCAAATGAAAGAGTAGTCCACACAGGTATATATATAAAATATATGTATTTATTCTAAACAGAATCCCACAAGTCTCTTTATGAGGCTAGGGGTAAAGTTACAATTCAAACAAGCATTTATAGATACAATAAATAGCACTGGAATCACAGGGCCCCAGGGGGGGGACCAAACCGTATATTAAAAAAGTGGTATAAGAACCACGACAATTCTACAGACAATGCCTAGGGCATTTAGGATCGCTGGCCCCTTAAGAATCCACGCCAGGTTATGAGGAAGGGGACCCACGGGAGGCGCGTGCAGTGGAAATAGCTGCTATCGGGATCTCTATTAAAGCCCATGGAGAATGACGCGGTTTGATTGAAACAGATTAAAGACACTTCTAGCAGGAGTTCAAAGTTAAAAACTTAGAGTTAAGCTTTTGAGGAGCCCACTACCACGGGAGTAACGAGGTACCACTGTTACCTGCCCCAGGGAAGTCAGGTGCCTAGGTTGTTTTCGATGTCGGGTCGCGGGCTGATTTTCAATGGGAAAATGTACAAAACTGCTGCTAGCCAAAAGCGTTGATGATGCCGTGAAGATTGAAGTTGTAGATCTTGTAGAGAAGAACCTGAAAGCAGAGGGGACAGAGTCTGGGTCACGGCACAGTGACCAGGGAGCTCAAGGAAAAGAGCCCTTCAATGTCGGGTGCTTCAAGTGGAAAAGGTGTAGCTTGGATCTGCAGCCACGGGCTCCGGGAGGCTTCAAGGAAGGCCAGCTTCTGGAGGGCGACTGTCCCACGTCGGATGAGGGTCGCTGCGGTGTTAGTGTCCGGATTGGATCCACTAAGCCTTGGCAACCGCAACCTACGCAAGATGAACAAATCGGCTACTGGTGCAGACCCACGAGGTCTGTGAGAGGTCTCCTTCGAGGAGACTGTAGAGCAGGCCTGGAGCATCCCGGGGAACTCTTAAAAGTAAGGATTGTCCTCCGCCAGGGCCCACAAGTCGAGAGACAAGGGACCGCGGAAGACAGCAATATGGAGTGCGTAAAAGGGTGCCCACGGGCCACCGGAGTGAGCTAGGGCGCTGATCTTTGGCACAGTTGCTGCTAAGAGGTTGGCTCAATATTGGGCCAAAGCACAACTTCCCCACTGGTCAGGGTTGTGTGCTACGCAAGAGGTGGCCGGTGTCCTGGGGTATCCGGGATCTCGGCACCCACGCGGTCCACGGTGCTCAGACTTGCTGGGCACGCTCACTGGCCTCTGGGATGCTAGGAAACCCACCTCAAGGTTGAGAGGAGTCGTCGATGTCCGAAGGAGCAGCGAAGTTCCAACCGGGTCACTTGCGGTGTTTCAGGTGCCTGCCAAGCAGGGGTGTAACTCCTTTACCCCAAGGGAGATTTCTTCAGTCAGCTGGGCAGCAGCTCGTCGAAGGTCAAGTCTGTGAAGTCCAAGATTAATCTGATTCTCCGGGGACACGTTATTCACCTGTATCCCCAAGATTAGGGGAGTGTCCAGATCCGTGTCCACCAATGGTAGTTGAGGCGGGAAAGGGTGGCTACACCCTCTCCCCTTTGGGTGTTTCCCGACTGGGCGAGGGTCAGGATGCCCCTGAACCGGTTCCAGGCGGTGTATGCAGAATGTAGGCGCTGTAGCAGCCTACGTGCAACTCTGAAAGGTATCCTATGGTGCACCCACCCAGTTCCAATCCACATAGCCTGTCTGGGAAGGTGCTGGCACCTCCCTGCAACAGGATCCCTATTGTCCAGCTGTCGAGGCTGGGATTTTCCCCAGCAACAGGCAGCCAGAGTCGTGTGGGTGGCGAGTAGCATCCATTTTGTGATATGTGTGCACTTTTAAATTGGTGTCTAAATTCTGCCGCTTTTCCCATATCGCCCCTCTAGCAGGGGGGAATCATGCCCTCATGCCCATGACTGGACAGGGGGTATGATTCCTACATGTTTGACACCAAACACGATATGGTTCTGTGTAGCCATTCTCAAGTTATCACGCTATTGCGCTATACTTATAATGCGGTTAAGAGTATATGGTATGGCTACACTACAAACAACCCAGCAATGGTTTTTCGAGGGTTGCAGAGGGGCCCTACTCAGGTAGGGGTCCCCCCTCACACATATCTCGCACCCTGACTTGTAGGATTAGCAAGGCCTGCTTGAGGGGTGACCAATGAGAATACATGTGTTGTACATAGGTGGGCTACAGGGTACCTGTATCCCTGTAAGGGGGTGCAAGCACCACCTTACCCAGACTACAGTAGTGGTCTGGTGGTGTCATTTGGTATGGCTGTCCCAGGGTGGCACAATAAGTGCTGCAGCCCTGGTAGGCCTCTGAGGGACCCATGCCCTGGGTACCTAGGGTACCATCTACAAGGGCTGACAGGGTATCCTCAGTATCCAATTGGAATGTACCTAGGGTACTCACATCAGTTTTAGGGAGGAAGCAGATAGGCTGGGGTCCTGGATAGCAGGATCCCAGCCAGACTAGTCAAAAACCATCATAAATACCAGGCAAAAAGTTGAGGGCAACCATATAGTCAGATTCCACCTTCCTACAACTCACTTATTAAAAAAGGGAATACGCTTCCTCTGGTCTGACGAGGCAGAAAAAGCCTTCCAAGGTCTCAAAAAGGCTTTCACTGAAGCGCCTATTTTACATCATCCTGACCCGACACAACCGTTTTATGTTGATGCAGACGCTTCTCTGGTGGCAGTAGGGGCTATTTTGTCCCAAAGAGATCCTGACACTGGTCATCTTCACCTGGTGGCATACTTTTCAAAAAGTCTGTTGCCTGCAGAACGAGAGTTGCTGGCTCTTAAATTAGCTTTTCAAGAATGGCGTCACCACCTGTTAGGGGCCCGTCACACAGTAACCATTTATTCAGACTATCTTAACTTGCAGTTCTATCAGAGTGTTAAGGCCTTGACAACACGCCAACTTCGTTGGCTTCTCTTTTTTAATGAATACGATTCTATCATTACCTATAGACCTGGCAAGGAACAACAAAAAGCAGACACATTGTCCCGTTTAAATTATCATGGTTCTGAGGTGATTGCAGAACAAACAAAACCCATCATTCCAGAGATTAAAGTAGTAGCCCTCTGTGTGCCACAAGCTTTTTTAAGTCACATACAAAAAGCACAAGACCAGGCCCCTGCTTTACCTAAATTGACCAAAAGAGGAGATTTATTGTGTTACAGTGATCGTTTATATGTTCCAACTCAGGAATTGCAACAGACAGTGTTGTCTTGGACTCATTACTCGGTTTTTGCAGGACATCCTGCTATAACAAAAAATGTGGAACTATGTTCAAGACAGTTTTGGTGGCCTACGCTCATTGATGATGTCAAGACTTACGCCCAAACCTGTCCCGTTTGTGCACAATCTAAGACCCCTCATGTTGCCCCAGCTGGTTATCTACAACCAATGCCTATACCATCTGCACCATGGCATACTCTAAGTATGGACTTCGTCACCTACCTTCCTGTGTCCAATAGTTAGAATATCATCTGGGTGGTTATTGACTAACCAAAATGGCTCATTTTGTTCCACTCAAACATATGCCTTCTGCCAAAGAACTCACTGATCTTTTTGTACAACAAATAATTAGATTACATGGACTACCAAGCACTATTGTCTCCGATCCTGATCCTCAATTTGTCTCCAGGTTCTGGCGTAAGTTTTGTTCATCAACCAACAACAGGTCAAAAGACAAGCAGACAAACATAAAAGACCAATTCCAATATATTATATAGGGGACATGGTCTGGTTGTCCTCTAAGAATTTACGTCTTGATGGGTCTCCTAAATTGCAGCCCCGATTTTTAGGCCCATTTTCCATTAAGAAACCCAGTCACTATGGAACTTTCCTTACTCAGCGATTATCGGATTCATCCGGTAGTCCATGTGTCCCTTCTACAACCCTATTCACCACATACCCAAACAATCCCACCTCCTCCTCCCGTTAAAGTCAATGGGAATATGAGGTTGCCAAAGTTTTGGATTCTAAAAGTAACCATGGAATTTTATACTACTTGTTAGCATGGAAGGGTTATGGAGCGGAAGAAAATTCTTGGGAACCAGCAGCCTCAATTCACGCTCCTCGTTTGATTAGACAATTCCACCAACAACATCCCTCGAAAGCACGTCCGGTACCAGGGGTCTTGCGGGGGAGGACTGTCAGGATTCAACGCACATTGGCAGGTATCTCATCCTGCGCCATCTGTTGGTATTCACAGGGCAAGTATATAAACCAGGTCAGTGTTACACAACAGATTAATTTATTTATAAAGCGCAACATTCATGGCGCTAAAAAAGCAATAACAGAGTGTAGGCGGGAGAACATTTCCAGATAGCAATTTAGTAGCCGGGAAATAAATGTGTTTTTATTTTTTTCCTGAACATTAAGTATTCTTCAGTCATACGTAGTTCCAAAGGGAGTGTATTCCAATTGACCGCTGCTTGTTTAGAGTATGATCGATCGCCCGTCCTAGCCTTGGTTGTACGTTTGACTGAAGCCAAAGCCTGATGGCGAGATCTCAAATTACCCAAAAGGTGCATGAAATTTTAGTCGCCCATGCAGGATTTGAGGTCCAGTTTTATATAGCGTCCTGTGTGCAAAACACATGAGCTTAAAATTGGCTCTTTGACGTATGGGTAACCAGTGTAATTCTTTCATGCATAAAGCAGCGGAACTATATCTGCTCTTATTGCAAACAAGTTTAGCAGCTGCACTTTGGACTACTTGTAATCTGATGAAAAGAAAGTCAGCCATGCCCATATACAGTGCGTTACCGTAGTCCAAATTACTCATCAATAGCGCCTGTGTCACGGCTTTCCTACAGTTTAGAGGAATCCATGTAAAAAGTCTTCTAAGAAGTTTTAGTATGGCAAAACTTTTTCCAGTCTTACTTATGACAAAAGTATGTCACACCTGAAGCCATCTTGATTGGAATAAACTGGTAACACTTAAAACATTTAATTTAAAAAGAACACAATGAGGGGGTCCATTTTGCCAATGAAATTATGATTAGTGCTGAAGAAAGAAAAATTAGGGCACATTTTGAGTGCCTTCTCAAATTCTCTTCTATTTCATTAAAACATTCTGACATGCAGACTGAAACATGCACTTTTAATACCAGCAGCAGACTTCCGTGGTGAGCAGTAGCTTTACTACAGTGATCTAATGAGCAACTAGAGTGCTAACATTCAGAATTTATAGCAAACGTGTGACATATCTGAATACCTTCTTGATGGAATCAAAGTAAAAAACTGAAAGCATTTCCTAGGAGACTGCAGTAAATGAGGAAATTAGGAAACTTCATAACAAATACATCTCCCAAGACGGCCACCAGAGACAAAGGAGCCCAAATGCAGCACAAATATCACCCAGATGTAGCCCACATGTAGCCCAATGACAGAAGTGTGCACAACATTTTTTATTTTTTGTGTTTTTGCAGTTTTATATAGTGCAGACTTGTCAGGTATTGGAGTGCTTTACATGAGCATTGGTTACATCACACAAGAACAAATTAATTTTGGTTGTAGACATGGGGCGACTAAGAGATTTGACCAGAATCACAGAATGTCGAGCTGAAGCAGAAACTCCAACCTGGTTCGTCAGTTGCAAAGTCTGCAGCTCTGGAAGTAACACCACATCCCCTCCCCTATGTGCAACATTTAATCAAGTGGTCAACTGGATAAAAAACAAAGATAACAAATAATTTAAAAGTGCTTTGTCGCTATTTGAAAACTCAGAAAATATGTCCTCATTTTAGTTTTTTAGAGCATTAACCATAATTTTGATGCAAATAAGACCCTCTCATATATGTAATTTCTAAAGGAAATGCTCTAGGTATTACAGTTTTGATTACATCAAGATGACGTCAGGCGTTCCACACTTTTGTAATAAAAATAGAATGTTAGCAATCTAGTTGTTCATTAGGATACTGTTGAGAGGCAGAGGCCAGGGGCACAGACTCTGAAAATTGAAGGCAGGTAGGAGGGTGCAGAGACAGCAATTTGACCACACTGTGCAGGCAGAAAGGGCAGTGGCAGCACCACAGACTATGGAGGGCAGTAGAAAGGGGGGCAGGGGCAACAAACCAACAATACAGGACTGGCAAGAGAGGCTGTGGCAATATAATAGACCATTGTGGGCAGAAGGAAGAGGCAGTGGTAGTACAACCATACATGCCAACAGACCCGATTCAGCCAGGAAACGTCCAATGTTTTTAAGCTCAAATGGGCTTTATTTGATCTGTCTGTCTACAATCTCCTCTTTTTCAATGCAACTCAAAGGGGAAAATCAATACCCCAGTTTTTTTTCTCAAAATCTCCCTCTTACCAAGTTCAAAATGTTCGCAAGTATGGTACATTGGATCATGGAAGGCAGGAGGAATTGGGGTAGGGACATGGACTTGGATAACGGAGGATAGGAGGGACATGGAGAGGTGCACCAAACTGACCCTACAGGGCAGGCATC
This sequence comes from Triturus cristatus, assembly GCF_964204655.1. Lineage (NCBI taxonomy): Eukaryota > Metazoa > Chordata > Amphibia > Caudata > Salamandridae > Triturus > Triturus cristatus. The sequence continues at coordinate 1,065,571,413 of NC_140594.1, read as the reverse complement.
AGGGTTTGCAGCAGCACAATACACCACACAGGGCATGCGGGACCGGAGTGCAGCACAACAATCCATAGAAAGCAATAGGGAGGGGACAGGACCATGCACATGGACAACAGAGAACAGAGGGGAAGAGGCAATGGTAGCTAGCTGACCATAATGGACAGACAGGAGAGAAAGCTGCAGCATAACAGACCATAAAGGGCAGGAGGGATGGATCAGGGGCATTATAATGGAACAGACAAGCCAGATGGGGGGGGAATAGGTGTCTGCACATGGAAACAGAGGGCTGGGGGCAAGGGGGCAGGGCAGGAGCAGCAAGATGACCATGGAGGTCAGGCAGGATGGGCACTATAAGCAAGACACACCATGGAGAGCAACAGTGAGACTATGATGGCATACACACAGACCATGGCGGGAAGGTGGGAGGTGGTCAGGGGCAGCTAGCTGACCACAAAGGAAGGTGGGAGGGGCCGTGGCAGCACAGAAGACCATGCATGGCAAGCGGGAGGGTTAGTGGCAGAAACAATGGTCATGATGGGCAAGAAGGAGGGTGCAGGGGCATGCACAAAGGACCATGGAGGATAGAAGGGAGGGTCAGGACCTGGGCACAGACAAGAGTTCAGGGAAAAGGGCCTCACAACAGATACGCGGGGCAGGTAGGAGCAGCAGTTGCAGCACAACAGACCAGGGAGGGCAGAAGGGTGTGGCAGTAAAATGGACCATGGAGGACAGGAGGAAGGGGGATAGGGGCATGGAATGTGGACAGGCAGGGTGGTGGCAGCAGGGAAAGGTTACAGTCATCTGACAATGCTTGGCAGGTGGAGGGGAGTGGCAGCTCAACAGAGCAGAGCACTCAGAGTAGATAGGAGAGGCAGGTCTATGGAACATGGTGGGCAAAAAGGATGGAGCAGGGGCATGCACAATGACATCGGAGGGCAGGGGGAAGGAGAATAGGGGCAGCAAGCTAAGCACAGAGGCTAAGCAGGAGTTCAATGATGGGGCATAGAATTGGGCAATGGAGGGCAGGAGTTGACTGGTACATCATGCTAAATGGAGGGCAGTGGCAGCACATCAGACCATGCATGGCAGGAGGGAGGAGGCTAGTCCATGGATTCAGACAACAGAGGATAGGGAGGAGGTGGATGGGGCAGGAAGCTAACTGTTCAGAGAAGGCGGGTATTAGGAACATTATTGTTTTTAAAATGTGTGTCTGTGCGAACTACTTAAAATATGAACAAGTATGCAGCATAATCTCACTTTTATTCAGGAAGAAGAGGACGTTTGTGACTGACTCCGGGCTCGCTTGGCAGAAACACCCCCTGACCCTCCACCCCCATCGCAAAATGTAATGCCCGTGAAAAGGGTAGATGAACGCAGTGTTATATAGAATATAGTCCTGAGAGCACGATTGAAAACTAGATATAGTGTATGGTATAAACTATGCACCAAAAAGTCCGATATAAGATGAACCGGGCATGAAATATAATATGCAAAACATTGTGTGCAATGACAGATTCATTGGAGAGCGCGAGATAGCACAGGCACTAGCGCGTGCTATGCGATATACACCTTGGAGTGTAATATGCACAGGGCAGTGTTGTGTAACCTAACTAGTCTCTAAAGTTGTAATATAAAATATGTGCTGGGGAGTTTAACGTTGCATATGCACTGTGACAAAGAAATGGATCCCAGATTGTAATATGTATGGCATAGCGCTGTGCGTTATAACATAGGCATCGAGGAAGGCACGTTAGATGGGGCAATATAACCCGTGCGAAGGCAAGTGTGGCATGACATTTACGGGGTGGTGTTACAGTGCACATGGGCTAGAGAGTGTCATAGCATACGTACTAGCTGGTGGAATACAACACAGAGGTGTGTGGCACTCGGCGGGCACTGGTGGATGTAACACAGCATTGGGCTCAGCCAGGAGCATGTTGTAACTCTCTAGTGAGGTTCGTCTACTTTCCAGAGAATAAAATAAAAAGTATTACACATCCGGCAGTGGATGTGTGTTTTATTAACCGCGAGGAGGGTTTCTTGCATAGTTTTGGTCGAATTTTTGTCGAATCCCCTTTGAATGGCTTGGTGTGCGTGTGTATTAAATGTGCCCGTCAATAGCTACCCATGTTTGTATAAATAAACGACAAGGGTGTCTACTTGTAGAGTATCCACCGGCGGGGAAGCTGGGATTAGGCACGGTAGGGCGTCAGAGCTTCACTAGCGCTGTAAATACATTACAAGTGGATTCATTGTATGCATAGTCTCCTTTTAATGAATATCACTCAAATCTGATAGGTACGTACGGTTTGTCCAGCATGTCCTAGGTGTTTCTATAAATATATATATAAAAATTATTTTTTATAAAAAACAAAAGGCCATGCCCCGGGGGTTGGGGTCCCCGGGGTCGATTAAGGCCTCGGGCGGGGGGCCACACGGCCCCCTTCCCCCCCAAAAAATTAGGGTGCAGGCCCTGGGGGATTAAATTATAAAAAGAAGGGGGGCCACACAGCCCCCCTTCTTAAAAAATAAAATAAATAAAAGACCGGCATCGCGCCGGAGGCCACGCCCCCTCCTTGCAGCACTCTGCAAACGCACCTCCTGGATGGGTTGTAAGTTGGGGAATTAATTCCCCTTCAATACTGAGGGTACCTGAGGGCCAACTAGCCCAACAGGTATCTCCAGTATGTGCCAGGGAGCTGCGTTGCAGACAGATGTTCTGAGACCACGCCCCTTTTTACACCGCTCTGCAACGCAGCTCTGCGGCGCTTACTGCCGGTACCTAGTGGGCTAGTTTGCCCATAGGGACCCTTAGGATTCAAGGGGACTTAATCTCTCAACTTAGAACGGCCACAGGGCGCGTTTACACAGTGGTGAAGGGAGGGGACGGGGCCTGAGGTGACGCGTGCAAACACGCCCTGTGTCGCGTTTTAAGTTGGGGAAATAATTCCCTTTCAATCCTGAGGGACCCTGGGGGCCAACTAGCCCACCAGGTGCTTCCAGTAAGCGCCACTGCGCTGCGTTGCAGAGAGATGGTGCAGGCCGTGCCCCTTTTTAGGTCACGAGTAAGCGTACGACCTCATGTATACTTTAGTATACTTCTCTTGTGGGCTTAAAGCCACACCCCTGCTTTTGATTTGTTTGTTGCAGTGTCCTTTAAAACCCCTAGCTTGCTAGTGGTCAGGCCTGCCTCTTTGTCCCTCCTTTTCTCTTTTGTTCCTCCCAGCAGCAGGGACTAACTACGGTATCATTACCCTTTGTGCTGTTTATCTGTTCCCCGTGGACTTTTTTTTCCCTTTGTTTCCTACTGGTGTTTAGTGATGGTTTCCTTTTCTGGAGCAGAGCATTCTTACTCTAAGCTTAGCTTCGCTGCAAGGCTGTTTCTGTAAACAGGGCTAAAAATCAAGCTTTGTGTCACATTTACAATGCTCTTGCCCCAATTGTGTTTTTATTTCTCCCTCAGGCCGACTGCTGTGCTCGGTTTCTCTCAGTGCTGCTGGGCCCCACCCTCTAAATCTTCCTGGGCTCATTCACTTCTGCTGAACGCCCTCTGCTGAGTTTTTTTTTGGTTTCTTTTTTATTATCGCTCCTTGATTAGTGAGCGTAGACCGTGTTATCAGCCAGGCCTGAAAAAAATGGCAGAGATCTTGACCTATTAAACTCAGCAAAGTGAGACCCCCTGGCTAGTGATAAATACGTGCCGAGGCGCTGTTGCACATTAATCAGTTGGGGGAGGGGTGACAATGCAGATTACTCCAAGGGCACCCCAGGATGTAAAATCACATGAGGAACATGCGCCCAGTGATCTAAAATGACAGATATGTTCATTTTCCCGGTGAATGGGCATGTAAAGCGATGGCATACCTGTGGAATTATACATGCTTCAATTATGTGTGATTGCTTCTATGAGTACAGGCGTTGCTTTCCAGTTCACCGGCTGTTTCGTTAGTGGAAGTTGCTTGATAACACGGTGCTTAAATCGCACTTCTGTAGTTAAAAGCTGTTGGTGGAGAACAGAGGTTGATGCCTGCGCGCTGCCTTGGAGCCACGGAGGTTTTTTTTAATGGAGCTCCACTTACAGCTGCCCACAGACGTGCCCATAAACTGACCCACAATTTACTGCGGAAGCCCTGCCAGTCACATTCCGGCCCACCCACTTGAGGCTGCAATAACCGTCCGGTATTGGAAAAGCTAGTCAGTCGGGAAATTAGGAATTCATTTCAAATATTGCGCCTTCTTCAAGGGTCACTTCATGCATGTCGCCCGGTGAAAGCTGTGCGCACAAACTATTTTGTGAAATCTTTCAGACAACTACATCATCCCCTGAAAAATACCTCCGTTTTAAAATAATGGTATCAAGCAGATTTTTTTAAATTGAATTCAGGGAGAATAGAAACGCAAAGCCCTGAAGTTTTAAGGCACGTAAATAAACACAATGATTTATGGCATGCTTATTGTCAGCAGATTTCAAAATGGTAACGAGCAGAGTCTGACAGAACTCCGGATACCTCGCAGCATCTATTTGTGGTGAGTAAGGGCAACTGACAATCTCTGTAAAACAACGTGAGACTGGTTCACACACAAGAGCTTTGAATTTACCAGTTCACTATGAAGAAGCATCCAAGTGGCACATGCAATTAACTCTGTGTTCATGGAAATCCTTGTATTGTGTTTAACAGGATTCATTTGTCCTGATTCTTGAGTTTCAGATTAGTTTCGAAACTAAGTAAATTAAAGCACCTAATTATGAAAACCTGAGCTTCATTACAGGCATGCCAATCCATCAACCACTTATGTCTCTGCAAACTTTAAGGCAGGGCTACGAGTGTTCTGCTGCTTGTTTTTCACTCCTTTAGGACTAAATGTATTTTTGTCTTTCAGTCGTAGAAACATTTGGTATTAAAGCATGCAACAAATGTTCGTGGGTCTCCCGATGCATTCATACGAGAGGGGGTGGCCCTTCACGAAGGCTGACGGGAAGGTATGGTTGTTTTCCGCAATATAACTTCAGTGAACCTCCTTTAAGGAGGTTCCTTCCTGATGCAAGGTAATCTGGTTCTTTGCACAGCACAGCACACCTTACCTCGTTCCTGTTTGAATTTCGTTCACCAGCCAATACCTTGTTTCTTAAATGTCATCTGTTCTTAGCATAAGGCCTACTACTGTACAGCATTTAGATCACTAAAGGGTTTGCCCATGGGAGTAGTGTGGGCATGGGATGCTGGCAGTGTCTGTTGTCTTATATATTGGAGGATTGTAGTTATTTTGGAATTTCCCACTATGACGTGATTATCTTTTGGCATTTTACTTTATAAACACACACAATATATTTTTTTCCTATTTACTTCACTGTGTTGGTTTTGTAAAGCACGTCAGACTCTGCTAGTGCTTCCAGCAGGGTGCAAAAGTGGGGAGGGGACTAGGATTAACTCTTTGAGCACCAGTGTAAAGGGCATAACCGGCTGCTGTGTATAACCAAAGTCCAGTAGGTATCTTAATGAGTGAAAGTTTGAGCTATTGGTGTTGCAAATAACAGTGCAATGCCAATAGCTCAAATTTCAGAAATGCAAGACCTATTGCATTGTAAATGCTGGTTACACCTCTCTACAATGGCGCTTACTGGACGTACCTAGTGGGCTATTTTGCCCCTAGGGACCCTCAGGATTCAAGGGGACTTAATCTCCCAACTTAAAACGGCCAGAGGGCTTGTTTACACAGTGGGGAAGGGAGAGGACGGGGCCTGAGGTGACGTGTGCAAACACGCCCTATGGCGCGCTTTAAGTTGGGGAAATAATTCCCCTTCAATCCTGAGGGGCCCCTGGGGGCTAACTAGCCCACCAGGTGCTTCCAGTAAGCGCCCCTGCACTGCGTTGCAGAGAGGTGGTCCAGGCCATGCCACTTTTTACACCTTTCTGCAACACAGTTCTGTGGCGCTTACTGGAGGTACCTAGTGGGCTAGTTGGACCCTAGGGACCCTCAGGATTCAAGGGGACTTAATCTCCCAACTTAAAATGGCCACAGGGCGTGTTTACACAGTGGGTAAGGGAGGGGACGGGGCCGGAGGTGACGTGTGCAAACACACCCTGTGGCACGTTTTAAGAGGTAGTTTTAATCCTCCTGCCCTATTATATACTAGGGGCTTACAGAGGAGGTCATGCTAATCACAGGGAGACCCCAACGCATAGTATTCCCTAGTGTATGTAGGTGTTTTCACTGTATTCTAAGTGTCTTTTAACATAGCACTGGCTCTAGGACTGGTTAGTCAGACTGAGTTACCACAAGTGAGTGATGTCACTGACCATGTCATGAGTGATGTAATATGTGACGTCATCAGCAGTACATTGCGGGCGCGCGAGTTATAGTTAGCTGAACTAACTATAACGGGGGAATTTCAATGGTTTTGTACGAGTGAAATGTTCAGCTAACTATAACGCCCCTGAAACCTATGGTTTTTCCAGTGAATTTCTAAGGTTTTTTAAATGCTACTTCCTAACTATAACGTGCCTGAAACCTATGGTTTTTTCAGTGAATATATATATATATCTATATATATATATATATATACACACACACACACACACGTATATATATGTTTTTATATATAATTTTTATATGTTTTCCGGGGTCCCCGCGCACGGGCGGGAATATTCAAGTGCTTATTACTATTGATGAGGATCCCCTGGAAGAGAAAGACTTGATCATCTCCACCCGAGAGTCTTTAGTGCTGTCAAGGTAGAATGACAGCGCACGTTTAGGGTCCAGACGGTGGAGTCTCTCCTCTTCCTTGGAAGGGTGCGGAGGTGGGAAATAGGTAGGCAAAGTAATAGATTGTAACCACTTTAGGAATGAAGGCCTTGTTCTAAGCACTACATTGTCAGGATGCACAGAAAAGAAAGGGGGCTTGGAAGACAGAGCTTGAAGCTCACTCACCCTGCGAGCATAAGTGATGCCATAAGGAAGGCAGTTTGGAGAGTAAGGTGCCTGAGAGGGACAGTTATAAAGAGGCTCAAACATAAGTTATGTGAGAACAAGATTCAAGTCCCAATGGGGCATTATGAAAGTAGATGGAGGAAATAGATGAGTAATGCCCTTAAAGAATCCATTAACAGGATACTTGAATAAGGATGGCTGATCTGGCAGCCTTAGAAAAGCAGAAATAGCAGCAAGATAGCGTTTGAGAGTGCCCAGGGCAGAGCCCTGCTGGGCCAAAGAAAGTATATACAAAAGGACCTCAGAAAAAAAAGGCAGAAAGGGGATCAACAGCCTTTGCTGTGCACCATTTCACAAACGTATTCCATCTACAGGCGTATACTGATTTAGTGAAGGGACACCCGGCTGCCAAGATGACAGAGACTTCGGACGGAAGGTCAAAAGCTGTCAACTGTTGCCGCTCAATCTCCACGCAAGAAGGTGGAGACTGGACAGGTTTGGGTGAAGAACCGACCCCTGCTGCTGCGACAATAGATCCCCCCCAAAGGGGCAGTCTGATCAGAGGATCGATGGCCATGCTCAGGAGCTCAGGGTACCAGACTCTTGATGCCCAGTCCGGGGCCACAAGAATAACTTGGGCCCAGTCGTGCTTGATCTTCTTGAACACTCAGGGCAGAAGTGGTACAGAAGGAAAGGCGTACAGGACGCTGCAGTTCCATTTGCAACGAAAAGCGTTGCCCAGCGAGTGCCACCTTGGAAATTCTAATGGGCAATACTGCCGACATTGCGCGTTCTCTTCGGTGGCGAAGAGATCTAACCATTGCTCTCCCCACCGCTGAAAGAGACCTTGCACCATCTACGAATGAAGATGTCATTCGTGATCTACCAAGCACCGGCGGCTGAGTTCTTCCACCCTAGCATCCAAAGAACCTGCCAGGTGTTGAACCACCAGGGTCATGCCCTGATGTTTTAGCCATGTCCAGAGACGAAGAGCCTCCTGACAGAGGGTCCACGACCCCACCCCGCCCCTTTTTGTTGCAGTACCACATGGCGGTGGGGTTGTCTGTGAACACCTGCACCACTTTCCCTTTGAGAGAGGGAAGGAATGCCTTCAGTGCCAGTCAGATCGTCCGGAGCTCCAGCAGGTTGATTTGGAGTCCAGAGTTTTCCAGAGACCAGACGCCTCTGTTCTCCGCCTCTCCCAGATGGCCGCCCCTTCCCAGGTGTGACGCATCTGTCACCACTGTTATATCTGGTTGGGGAAAGGAGAGGGATCTGCCTCTGGCCCAAGCTTGGTTCCTTAACCACCACTGCAATTGTTGTGCAGTTCACTCTGAGATCTGAACGTAGTCCAAAAGATTCACCTGATGCTGTGCCCACTGCAACTTCAGGTCCCACTACAGAGCCTGTATATGCCATCTGGCATGATCCACCAGCAGGCTGCAGGAGGTCATGAGGCCCAGCAGCCTCAGAGTCATTCTCACCAAAATCCGGGATAGAGACTGAAACATTGGTATCATAGCCCGCATATCCCCTACTGGAACTGCACTGTGTCGAGAACAGCTCTGATGAAAGTGAGTGTCTGAGAGGGAGTCAGGTGTGACTTTGGCACGTTTATAGTGAACCCCCGCGAATGCAGGAGTTCCGCCATACTCTGGAGGTGGGAGACGACACCTTGCGGCGAGCCCACCTTCAACAGCCAGTCATTGAGTTATGGGAAGACTGGATCCCCTGATCTGCGCAGATGAGCTGCTACCACTGCCATCACTTTTGTGAACACCCGAGGGGCTTTGGTAAGGCCAGAGGGGAGAAAGGTGAATTGAAAGTGCTCGTGGCCCACCATGAACCGCAGATCGCGTCTGTGGGCTGGCAAGCAGGGAAATATGGAAATAGGCGTCCTGCAAGTCCTACGCCACCATCCAGTCTCCAGGGCAGACAGCACCTGAGCCAACATGAGCATCTTGAACTTCTCCTTACGGAGGAAGTGGTTGAGGGCCCGGAGGTCTAGAATAGGACACAGGCCTTTGTCCTTCTTGGGCACCAGAAAGTAGTGGGAATAGCAATCCTGGCCTACTTCTGGCACAGGGACCCCTCTATAGCTGCCTTGGCTATGAGACCTGAGACTTCTTGGCGGAGAAGTGCCAAATGATCCAACGACATGCGATCAAAAGATGGTGGCATTGAGGATGGGGTAGTCTCTAAGGGGAGGGAGTAGCCCCTTTGGATGATTTGCAAAACTCACCTGTCGGACGTGATGGATTGCCAGTGGAGGTGATGATGGCAAATCCATGGCTCCCACTGGCCGTTGATCGGCCTGAAACGTCAGACTAGGAAGGTTTGGAGGCTGCGGCAGGGAGAGAGTGGACTGGCCCACCCGCTGGCTCCCAGACCTGCAAGGTCACTGGGTCCCATGTCCGTAGCCACGCAGAGGCCAATCAGCTTGAGTGAACAGGTGTCTAGACTGGATGTGGTTGGGTGCCCTTTCTGTAGCCTCGAAAGGGCCGGAACCAAACGAGAAGGCGCAGTGAGGCTTAAAGATCTGGCCGTAGCCCTAGAATTATTAAAGTGCTTTACCACCAGGTCTGCTTTGCCGCCAAAAAGACTATGGCCATCAAAGGGCATGTCCATCAAAGTTGATTGGACATCCCTCGAAAAGCCAGATGTCCTCAACCAGGCACAGCGTCTAAGGGCTACTGACATGGCAATCGTTCTGCCCGGTGAGTCGGTAGTATCCAGTCCACATCTGATGGCATATTTGGCTGCGTCTCTCCTATCTGCCACTGCCTGGGAGAGAACGGCCCGGGCCTCCTCTGGGCACTGAGGCAGCACCTGCGCGACCGTATCCCAGATGGTATGAGAGTAGCGGCCCAAGAGGCATGCGGTATTCACCAACCACACTGCCAAGCTGGAGGAAGAGAACATACGCTTCCCAAGATGATCCAGCTTATTGCATTCTTTAGCTGGAGGGGCAGAAGGGAATGCGCCTTTTGAAGACCAGGCTTGGACTACCAAGCTCTCAGGGGAAGGTTGTTGGGTCAAAAACACTGGGTCGCCCGAGGCCGGGCGGTGGCCAATTGTCCTCTCCACAGGAGCCCCTGTACTGGGCTTGGACCAAGTGCCAAGGAGGACGTCAGTGAGGGTCTCATTGAACGGTAATAGGGGTTCAGAAAAGGAAGCCGCAGGCTGAAGCACCTCTGTACGGAGGTTAGTCCTGACTGCCTCCAAAGGGAGTTCAAGCCCCTAAACCTTGGCTGCCCTTCTCACCACCACAGCATAGGACACTGCCTCCTCCATAGCCACGGTAGGGAGAGAAAGCAAACCAGTGTCTGGAGAAGTGTCCAGACCACTGGCGTCACCCAGGTCCTCTCGCCAGTCCGGTTCTTCCAGCTGATCAGTTAAGGGGTCCAGCGATCCCTCAGAATCCTCATCACCCCCTTTGGTCGATAGGGAACACCAGGGAAGCACAGGGGAACAAAAGTACCCTCTGGTGTCGGTTTCAACGTCGGTCCGGCTCCATGGCTAACTCGAGGATGGGGATGAGTATGGGGATGGTGCCTGGGAAGGTTGAGTAAGATCGACCAGTGTCAATCTGGATCCAGGCCTGGATCTGCGGGGGTTTGCCATTATCGAAGGCCCAGGAGCCCCAACCAGTTCTGCGGGGTCCAAAGGCTCGCTTGCAAAGTCGGGTTTGCTCAAAGACAAGGTGTAAGGCCTTGTAAAATTGTCTAAGTTGGGCAGGGGACGCTCTGGCTCCTGGAAAGGGTAGGAGGTGCAGAGTTGTCCCCGGAACAGGCACCGGAGACAGAGCCTTCGAGCGACGACGCTCCGAGTCCGGCGTCGCGTCAGCTGACCGACATGGAGAAGGTAAAAAGCGCTTGTGCTTCTTCGCCTTCTTTTGGTGTTTGTACTTACCCGATGACCTTGACGACTTGGTGTGTGACAAGGAGCAGGGGCTCCGAGAGCGTCCTCGATACCTTCCTCTCTAACGAGAACGGGAGCGACGCAGAACCGACTCGGAGCATGACTGCGGGTCGTGGTCACGCTCCAGACACAACAAGTACACGAGGTGCAGGTCCATCACAGACATCATCTTGTGACAGGCGCCGCAGGCCTTGAAGCGGGTCTGACGTTGGGACATTCTTGGCGCACCAGGAGTCAAAGACTCAAAAAAACGTCGACAAAATGTAGAAAAGAGCTTGCCAAAAATAGCTAAGGGTTAGCTCTCTCCGGATCTGCGCTAGGCTTACGCGGAGAAATAAAGTATTGAGGTCAGCGCGCAGGGGCGGCATCTAAGTAGGCACAGGGACGCCATCCTGGCAACCACGATGCTGACAACGGACGCAGAGTTGACCAACGCCACTCACCAACATGCAGGGGTACTGCTAAAGAAAAATCTCCAGATCCATACTGATGCCTGGGGGAAATTCTGAGGTAAGGAATCTACAACTGTCTCTTTCAGATACGTATTTTTCTCAAAGTCATTTGTTGCTGACGTGATTGCACCAGAAAGTAGTGAGAATAACAACCATGACCTACTTGCGATGTCGGTACCCTCTCAATTGCCCCTTAGGCCAAAAGAGCTTGAGCTTCCTGACAACAGGGAGACATGATTCTTCACCACCTCATCTTTGAACGGTGACATGACCGGCAGGGCTTTTGTGAATGGAAGGGCATAACCTGCTGAATAATTTAGAGCACACACTTGTCTGAAGTTATAGAGTACCAGCGGGCCTGTGGTGCTTGATCCTGCCGCCAACAAGTTGCTTGTGATGTCGCAAGGGCATGTTAAAGAGGTTAGGCCGTGGATGCAGGGAGTGTGGCAGACTGGAACGATACCTGGCGACCACGAGGCTTGTGGAAGCTGGGTCAGTGGCACGAAATAACTGAGGAGTCTATTGGGCATGGTGGCTAGGAGGAAATAGATGCGACAGGTAGCCCCTGCCAATCCATGGAAGCAGAATACGGTCTTCCATGGATTGGCAGTTGTTTGGTCCTGAGCGATGCAAGCCCCAGGACCACCTTGGGGTTCATCACACAGCAGTCAGGGCAGGCCTTGGATCATGGTCCGGCTCCTGACACCAGACAGACAAACCAGGTGGGGGTCTGTCACAGGGATTTGCTCAAAACCCACAAGTTTCTTAATTATTGAGATAGTTCTTCCAAATCTGCGCTGATGGCGCGGAAAGGAAAGAACAGATGTCAGTGTGCTAGGGAGGCACCACGTACGTCTCTTCTGACATGAAGGTTGCCGACGAGTAGCTGATCAGAGCCAACTACTGGCACGCAGAGGTAATGCTCAAGGTTTTCTTGATCCAGTCTGATTCCTGAGGAATATTCTAAGGTAAGAAATCTGTGGAAAGAAGTCTCTTTCAGGTAAATCACTTCCACTTCCCTACTGTAAATAAAGCATGCATGGGAGGTTGCTTTTTCAGCCTGTTAGTCTCCAAAATGTGGAACATCCTGCCTCTGGCACTTAGATAGGAAAAGTCTAAACTTGCTTTCCACAAGAAATTCAAAACCTCGTAATGGCTAGGTGTCTATGGCGTCTGCATGGTTTTGCACCCGAGAAAGAATTCTTAGCATGGGTTATGCTTCGGTCTGAAATAACCAGGCAATTTCTAAATTACTTCTACCCAAGGGAGAATTGCTAAACTTTACAAACTGTTCATAGAACTCATTTTGCCTCCTGTTAGCACAGCCAAAATGCACTGAGAGGCGGGGGGGGGGGGGGGGTTTGGAAGATCGGGAAGATCGCCTCAGCTAACTGGGCATGTAGTAGTAAACAGACTGGTTTCTATTAACTACAGGCACAAACCTTTTTGTCTAAATAGATTTTACAGCACTGGCTTTGCTGCACAGATTTGACCGCACCAAATTACATCGAAGTCCTGGATGCTTTGCTGCAATGGGTGATTTCTTCCATTTAGACTGTAAGCGCCTTCCTGTTTATGATTTCTGGCTGGAGGTAGCCCACACATATGGAAGTTATGACCTCCCCATCACTAGACTTGTGAGCCACTGGTTATGCTATTAGGATATGTTACAGATATACCAAAAACAGAAGAGTAATGACCCTGCTGCTAGTCCTGCCAAAGCACTGAATTGCCAGGGCTTGAATAAGAAACCCAACACAGCACAGCACGTTTAAGTCAAATAAAAAAAATGGCCTAAATGCGCTGCGCTTTGTGGTGAAGTCCGAGACATTTCGTAGTTCTCCAACCTATAACAGACAGGCCGAAAAACATTTGGGGACCATTAAGGAAACATCTACTGTGCTCAGACATAACAGCTGATTAATTTTATACCAGGTGCATGTGCACCTATATTGCTGCTACTAAATTTGCTCACCTGGTGGGACAGAGTGGCTGTGCTGCTGCTTCGAGTAAGCTGATAACGGTGAATGTGCTCCTTCTCTTGGCTGCTTAAAAACAGTGCTCCACAACTCTAGTTAAATGGCAGGTAGTTAACTGGTAGTGGGCCAGATAAATCGCTCTTGAAGGACAACCTTTTGTAAGTGGGTCTGTGACAAACTGAATGGTTTTACTTATTGTTTTGTACTCTTAAGCAATGTGATACCACTCTGTTGTGTTTAGATTAAAACCTTAATAAATAGATTTAAAAAATAAAATAAACCAGAGGCATCCAAAATGGGGCCCACTTTGAATTTTAATTGATATAGTAAAACAAATTACAAGGGTCGAAATCTGTTCCTGCATTTGCAGAATCTCCATTCAAAATTTCCATTATTTACTGTGTACATTTTCTAATGTTGCTTTGATCATAGTTACTTCTTCACGTGAGTACAGCCTAAAAATCTCAATATTTTCATATATGTGTCCAGCCATTACTTTACTCTTCCAACCCATGACGTGAACAGCTATCCTCTCTAAAATGGTGCTCTTGCTGTCGCCTAGCAGTGGATAGACTGTTCTCCTGATTCTAGTACCTATCGAAAGTCTCTAATATAGCACTATCTTGCATGCTAATAATGTTATTTCTTTCTCCAGGATTGCATCCTCAGATTACAAGGAAAAACTTACCTGGACCTAAAACGTTCAATAGTTTTTTTCTTTCGAATGACCATCTCCTTTTTTTATCCTTCAATGCCTCCTCTGTCCGAGCACAGCGTATGCTAAATCACATGCACTTCTACCTTTAACTATCATGATTAATAATAAATAAAATCTCTATTGTATTTCTGCAAATTGTACACAACTTATTTCATTCACAACCTCGTAAAAAAGAAATCTTACAACAGCAAGCTTACTATCCCTTTTCTGCTCTAGCTCATCTATTGATCCGACCAATCATCTGCATAGTGGTACTAAGTGCCACATAAATGCAATCTTAATTTCTAAAAGAGACCTGTAGAGTTATCCTTGAGCGCGCCAAAGCACTGTGGCTGGGATAAATAATGATTTGTGAAATGGCTGGAGCCAGGTCCTAGTCAGCTACATTTTGAAGGTGAAAGACCTGTCGTTTGGCAGGACACTCCCTGTTATGGAAAGGAAGACCCGCTTGTTAAGACTTGTAACACAAAGGAGGAATTCCTGATCAAAATTGATGCCCGTGTCCTGGGAAGGTGAAGAAAACACATCCTCATTTTAAGTTTGCATCTCTAAAGACAAAGCCATTCTTGGTAATTCACAGAATTCTCCTAGGGTGGGTGTGAGGGGTTTGAGAAGAAATTGAACCCCACTCTTACTAGGCAGTTTGCTTTCTTTGTACAAAGTGTTGCAATTAGTAAGAGAATGGGCAGATCAGATGAACCTTGCATTCCTGAAAAGAAATGAAAAGATTTTGATTTCTATAGAATGGCGGAAGTACAGGCATTCTGAAAGAATTACATCACAAAAGTTCTGGTTAAAAGCACTTGTTTATTGGTTACAATATCAATTCATGGCAACATATTGGTTTCACTGAGCCACTGTACAAATACAAAGAAAAGATCAATTGTGGAAAAACCTATAAACAAAATGTTCATAGCAAGTGATTATTATTTCACAGGGAGGTTTTTTTTTTTTTCCTTTTTTTTTTACACCAGCACTGTTAAAGAAAAACGCATGACACAAGTCCCTGGGTTTTGGCTTAAACCTTTAAGACTGTTCTTGAATACATACACAATCCAAAGGCAGTGCAGAATAATTTGCCACCAGTAATAATGAATGAATCCTTCAGTCAAAATTATCAGCAAAAGAAGAGATAAAATAGTTATAAAACGAGAATGTGCTGAAACATTCTTTACCTTCTTGAACAAGATATATCACAGCAAGAACATAGCTGAAACTTTCTTTTTTTCCCTTCAAAACTTTGGATAGCGATTTTAAGTGTACTATGTCATTAATGAGTTTAGATGCCTTTTCTTTTAGTTTCTTCTCGAGAGGAGAAACGCACAGAATAAGAAGCACCACTATGTTAAGTAAAGCAATAAAGGCTGAATTATCTAAGACTATTCCACTGAAATCCGTATTAACCAAAACCTAAATTTACAAAGATTTAATAATTTGTGAGGCACATTTAATGTGTTATCAGTTTACATTAATTAGTGCCAATGTTTACACATTGGTACTATACAACACTGCATTAACATTCTGTATGTATTTTACATAACCAGCAATTGGATAAAAAGGCTCATGGTGCCTCAGAAGTTTAGGAAGATATTTGATTAGCATGCAAGCCAGATTATACAAGGTGCGCCACTAACCCATGCTTACTTTTACATGAAATGTGATCTTAACTTTTGCAATTCAAGTAGAAAACCTTAATTTGAGAATGAATGTGTTCGACTTTAGTACGCCCATGTGTAACTGGGCAGAAAATATGACACACTACTGAAACAGGTGAATAACCGTTCTCCTGACAAACTTCTGTTCTGGAATAGCTATTTTCCCTTTTTCATGGATATCAACATTTTAAAAGGCTTAGTTTATGAATGAGTGGATGTCACAGAATCAACTCAATTAAACACATAATTGAATTGTAACTCATGCATTACAGCAATCAAACACCTCTATCTGAAAACTGGGAGTTGTAAATGTAAACTCAGCACCATCCTTTTCCATGAACACTTTGCGGTTCTGGGATTTATTTAATAACTCTTTAGGTCGCGTCAAGCATTTCCATCATAACATGGCAAATCAGAGAAACTGCTGTAAGAGAACAATCTGTGCAACAACTACAGATGTGTGCACATACATAAACATACCAAGTCCCACCCACAATGTCTTATAAAGACACTTTTGTGGTCTTTAGATTCATAGGTCTCAACTTTTAGCCAGTATTCCTTATAATCTTGCGTGGATAACAAACAGCGGAATACAGAGAAATTGGAGATTAGCTGTACATTAATGTTTTGTTCCGGATTTAGAATCAAAGCAAGACAGAACGCTGCTCTCTCTGATTAAAGACAACAGTCAGAAATGAAATTATTTTACCAGTTTACAAGTGAAAGATTAACTGGATGGCCTGTTTAGTATTATTAGAGGGAAGCTAATCTTAAACTGAAATTCCTTGTGGCTAGTGCTGAAATTAAATAGCCAGTGGCTAATCATAAAAACATGTAGGTCTTTTTGATGTGATAATACAGTTAACATGTTGAAACATTTCACAAAGCACTCACCGTGGTTAGCAAAATTTCCCTACACTTGTGTTAACTGAAGTGTTCACTCTTTTGCCCTCAAATGTCTGGTGATTTATTTAAATATTTAAGTTATTGACACTTCTGTGTCAGGCATAACATGAATGCATTCACAGTAATCTCTCCAACATGGCAAATGGTAAACATTTGTTGCGGTAGTTTGTACTCATTAATTAAGTACCAACTTCAATAGTGTCAGCCATTTTCTTTTTCCTCTGTCACTAACGTATGAAAATATCATGCTTCAGAACGCTAATATCAGTGCATCAAGGGTCAGAAGGACATTACCTGGTTTCCAGAGGGTCTCCAATTATGCATACATTTACAGGAGTACCCAAAAATATAAATCGGATTAGTGTAACTCTTATAAATCATTCAGTAGTCAACTACTTCATAAAATTAAGTATGGCCAGCTCTTTGGAAATCCTAACAATGATAACATTGTTTGTTTGGGTACCTTTTCACTTTTATTGTCTGAACATACATTCTAAACCTAGCTTAATGTCTCATAAGTTCCATGGCGGACATAACAAAAGATGGAATTTCAGTAGTGCAGGCAATGAGGATGACCACATGTATTATAAACGGTCAAGAAAATCCCAATTTATGGTGCCATTATGGCTTCCTATTTGAGACTTTACTCCTCTGCATGACTTAAAATACTGTTCTCCGTGAAAAATAGGTTAGACAGGATTATCTTTGTGAGTCAATGCAAATGGTAAAATATACTTTGTTCTTCAGCAAGATGTGCCCAATCTTGTTAACTTGGTCTGCCTTTAAAAAATGTTTAATTAATGTGTAAACGGTGCTAGTGAAAACTACTAATTATTAGTTGGCACTTTAATTGGCACATACACAATTGTAAAAACATTTACAGACCGTTCAAGTATTAAAATGAACATTGACTGAAATGGCAAAAGTCTCAGCAGCTTTTACTAGTAGTTCAGACGGTTTAAGCCTTCAAGAGATCAAATGCTTTTTGTTTCTGTCCTTGCACTCACATACCCATACAATTATAACACAATAGAAGGCATTCATAATCAATCCAGTTCCTTAAATGTAGTTAAAAGGGCAAATTTAAATGACTGCAACAGACTACGGTCTGCTCATGTTCAAGTGATTTTTCCTTCATTTGTTTAAAATTGAGGTGTGCCCAGATCCTTGTATATTGTGGATGTTACAACACAAAAAACTATATTTACAAACAGGTAACCTCACAATAGTAGATGATAAGGACACATTGCAGAGTTATGGATAGCAATCCCCCCTCCGAAAGATACCACAATTATAACATAGTGAGTGCCTCGGCGAAGGAGTACACTCATGGTTTAATTTTCCCATTGTGTATTAATTCTCTAAAAATGTAAATATTAATGGACGATAGAAAAAAAACCACTGGGCCGGATTCTACAATGATCAGACATAAATAAAATGAGCTACATTTGCTGTGACACAGCCAATACTGGAGAAACAATATATTGCATATTCTGCTTATTATACTTGGAATAATTCTGTGCTTTCATTTGAAGTTTACTAGCAAAGGAAAACACAATCCCGACCAATCTTCAAAAACAAATACTTCTGGTTCTCACAGGTTAGTGTCTCCTAGTTTCCCTTGTGATCCGCCAATAGCTGATCAATTTCTAAATAAGGGATCTTACATGAAATGGGATATAATAGTTTCTATGCTAGTTAATAAGAACTTGAAAACTACAATCGTCAAAGATGCTAATGGGTAAATAATGTCTTTTTAGTACCCAAATCTTCTACCCAAGTGCTTCTACTGATCATAAACAATGAATTGCGCCTACTGATCACTTTCTCTTACAATACTTTAAACAGTAGTGACTTTTGGAAGGAAAATATAGAACATTAGCAAAATTCTTCAAGTTGCACTACTCGGCACCAGAAGTTAGGGCTCCATCCATTTTATGTTTGGATTTTGAGACAAAAGTTGATTCTGTCTCTTGGCACTGGGAGCATACATACATAAAAAAGTGCACTCGTATGTTAACACAGCTTAAAAAATAGAGTAGGAATGGATCATGACGTCTGAGCAAAGCTCCAGCAAATTACATACAAGACAACATTCATTCTGGTTAAAAATGAATGGAAGTTATAATTTAAATGCTTTCTAATTGTACATGTACATAGCAATGGCTTTACTTCAAGCCACCATAAATTCACTCAAAATATAAACTTTTAAAAACAGTGATCAAGGTCATCCAAAACAAAAATCAAGTGTGATGCTGCGATAAACATAAAAGCTATAAATGTAATAAAAAAATCATTTCTTTACATACAGACAAATGTTACATGATTGGCTGCAACGTGTACATTCAGTTTTATGTACAAAAAGTTCAGGATTAGCAGACTTTGAGCACGAGCAGAAATCCCCTTAAAGACAACTCAGCCAAACCACAAAAATAACAAACTGGCTCCTAGCTTCTCAGTCACCATGATTATGTGTACTAGCCCCTTTTAAAAGTCAGTGATATTTCCCCCTATGTCTTCACTTGATTTTTTACTAGTTTACAGAAAGCCTTTTGTGTAGTAATAATAATCAGTGAATAGAAAAACTTCACCTGCAAATACAAGGTAGAAATGTTATTTCACAGCTATAGGCTGCAGCATTGATTTCTCCAGATCTCCGTGGAGAATATACAAGATGTTTTCCCCAGATTAATTCCAGATTCTCAGAAAACTGTCCCAAGACCCTGTTGCTACAGCCATGCCATCATCGGTAACACCTAAACAGCTTACACGGTTATCATGACCAGCAAGGACACCTAAAACAGGGGTTGGGAACAAGGAACAAGTAAGCATCTATACTTTCCAACTTTTTCATAAAGTAATACTTTTTTTTTGACTTCTACATATTCTCACAGCACACTAACATAAGGGTCACATCATAACTGCAAGATAATTACATTATAACTGCAAGATAATTCGTAAATTCAGAGCAAGAGCAAGCAAAGGATGATAAAGTAAATAATCCAAGATTTCAAGGTGAAAATCCTATGCAGTGGTACAACAAATAGCTGAGAAGATGTGCATGCTCAAGTGCAGCTTCAAACATATCAAAGAGCAGGATATGCATTGCTCTAAAAGTGTTGCACAATATACTAGGTACCGATGAAAAAGTTACTTACCTCCAATAACACTTTCAAGTGGATGCTCTTTCTAACTGCATATTCCTCACCTTGTGCCTAACCACAGGCGCCAGACTCTATCTGGAAACGTTTCTTAGCAATTTCCTCACACGTTGGTAGGTTATGTTGTGCGGCTCAGTGGTAGGTCTATCCCACCCCGGAAGTGTTGTTGGAGCCCTTATATAGTTGCTACCTCTGTGAGCTGATGTAAGTTTCTTTCTGATCTGCCCGAGTCGTCAGACCCAGAGCCCTCAGATATCAGAAAGTACCAGAGTGCTGATCTCTAAAGTAGAATCTTATTAATATGGACTGAAAATTTACATTCTGCAGAACACGGAGGAGGGAGAGTCAGTGAGGAATCCGCATTATAGTATTCATCAGAATGAGCGTTACCAAAGGTAAGTAACCTTTTCTTCGGATGGCTACTTCTAACCGCAGATTCTTCACCTTGAGAATACACACCAAAGCAATATCCCCCACACCCCAAATCCGCACCCCCAACCCCCAGTGGTAGGTCTGTGAAATGGCTCAGATCAAAAAGTCTTTCAGGACCGAACAGACAAAATGCCCTTCCTCTCGAACTTTGAAAATCAGGGAATAGCGCCGCAAATGTGTGGACTGATAGCCACGTAGATGTTCAAAAATTGCACACAGCACACCAGTATAGTGGTCCCAGAACTTGCGCTGGGGCTTAATCTTTGGCAGCCGGTAACAGATCTTGATGTACAAGATTACCCATCTGGAGATCATCCTACTCACCTCTGTTGCCCCAGAGAAGCCCACAATGAGTTTAGTGTGCACCCGAGGTGCCCTGGAGCTTTCAATGTCAAAACTGCAGCCCTTCTTAGGATCGAGAAGATGGATTTATTGCTCCTCCTAGGAGGGATGAGGAAGGGCAAACAATATTGGTAGGGTGATGGGCTGCCCTATATGTAAGGGCGTCACTACCTTCGGGAGAAAATCAGCTTTTGGATGAAGTACCAGTGTGTCCAGAAAAAAGTTGATATACAGTTTCTGGACAGATAGGGCTTGTA
This sequence comes from Triturus cristatus, assembly GCF_964204655.1. Taxonomy (NCBI): domain Eukaryota; kingdom Metazoa; phylum Chordata; class Amphibia; order Caudata; family Salamandridae; genus Triturus; species Triturus cristatus. Next base: position 1,065,550,666 of record NC_140594.1, on the reverse strand, counting down.
CCTCTCTCATGCAAAAACCACAAGTAATTGCAATGAACAATGCAGTTTTCAACGTGAGGAGGGGTAGGAAGTAACTGTGCACTGGTTTAAATGGGGCACGCATGAGAAAGGTGAGAAACAAATTTAAGCCCTAGTGCGACATCAGAAATTGTGCTGGCCGGAACATATAAATCAGCTGGTCGGAACATATTAATCAGCCATTTCATGAAATACATCTCAATAGTTGAATTAAAAAAAGAGATGGATGATTGAATATGCTACTTACCAGTATGCATCTGTTCTTGGCATGTAGGGCTGCTGACATTCATATCTGTGCATAGATCGCCGCCTAGTGTTGGGTCCGGATGATTGCACATTGTTGTCCTGGAAGAGTCTTCGAAGTATCACGAGATAGGTGACTCATCCCCTGGACCACAGTGCGCATGAGCATCCTCTCCATCCTTAGATTGTTTTTCGCCATTGTGGCAGTGATGGAGTAGATACAGTAAGTGATGACCATGCTATAAAGTAATTCTGAGTGCTGCAGCCGCTACAGGCGCCGGGGAGGAGGGTGGGCTATATGAATGTCAGCAGCCCTACATGCCAAGAACAGATGCATACTGGTAAGTAGCATATTCAGTTCGAGGCATGTGGGCTGCTGAATTCATATCTGTGCATAGAATAAATAGCAGTACCTCCATTAGCGGCGGCTACCCGTGCCAGCTGCAGCAGTCTGAAAAGAGTTTTGAGAACAGCCTGTCCTACAGCTGCCTGCTGTTTTGAGTGTACAGCTACACAGTAGTGTTTGGTAAATGTATGTATAGTGGACCATGTGGCTGCTCTACATATTTCCTGTAAAGGAATGTTTCCTAGGAAAGCCATGGATGCCCCTAACTTTCGTGTTGAGTGGGCTCGTGGGGGAATCGTTAATGTGCGTTTAGCTTTTTGATAGCAAATTTGAATACATTTAACGATCCATCTGGCTATACCTGCTTTGGAAATGGCGTTGCCCTTGTGTTGTGGAGAAAAGGCAACGAAAAGTTGTTTTGTTTTCCTAAAGTCCTTAGTTCTGTCTATATAGTACATGAGGGCCCTCTTTACATCTAGTGTATGGAGCATTCTCTCAGCGACATTCTGTGGATTTTGAAAGAAAACAGGCAGTTCGATAGTTTGATTCATGTGGAACTGCGATATGACTTTGGGCATGAATTTGGGGTTGGTACGTAGTACAACCCTGTTTGCGTGAACCTGTATGAAATGGCTCTTGAATGGTTAGTGCCTGGAGTTCACTAACTCTTCTTAACAAAGTGATTGCCACTAGGAAAGCCACTTTCCAGGTGAGGAACTGAATCTCACAAGAATGGAGAGGTTCAAAGGGTGGACCCATTAATCTGGTGAGGACCAAATTGAGGTTCCACACCGGTGCCTGTGGGCGTCTTGAGGGAATTACTCGTTTAAGTCCCTCCAAGAAGGCTTTGATGGCAGGCACTCTGAATAAAGAGAGGTGCTGCCTGTTTTGGAGATAGGCTGCTATCGCGGTTAAATGGATACGTATTGAGATGTATGCCAGATTGCATCGGTATAGGTGTAGGAGGTAACAGATGATATTTTGAATGGATGCGTCCAGCGGGTTAATGTCATTGTTGTTGCAGTAAATGACAAACCTCTTCCATTTAGCCGCATAGCAAGCTCTGGTAGTGGGTCTCCTGGACTCCTTGATGATATCCATACAGTCAGGTGGCAGGTTTAGGTAGCCAAACTCTAAGACTTCAGGAGCCAGATTGCCAGGTTCAGCTGTTGCAGATCTGGGTGCTGAATCTCGCCATGGTTCTGCGTTAAAAGTGCGGGTTTGATCCGCAGCCTTTGATGCGGCACCACGGAAAGTTCTAGAAAGGTGGTGTACCATGGTTGGCGCGCCCATGTGGGAGCAACTAGGATGAGTGTTAGTGAGTGTTGTCGCAGTTTGCGTGCCACTACAGGTATTAGTGGCGCTGGGGGAAAAGCGTACGCAAATCTGCCGGACCAGTTCATCCATATCGCATTGCCCTGTGACTGTGGATGTGGGAACCTGGCGGCAAAGCTTTGGCATTTTGCGTTTTCGTGTGTGGCGAATAGGTTTATCTCTGGATGACCCCACTGTTGGAAGTACGGTTGGAGAACTGACGATTGTAGCTCCCACTCGTGCATTTGGTGGCTGTGTCTGCTGAGCAGATCCGCCATCTCGTTGTCCTTGCCGGGGAGGTGTTCCGCCATGAGGAAGATGTTCCTCTGAATGGCCCATATCCACATGCTCTGAGCCAGATGAGACAACTGTGGAGAGTGTGTTCCTCCCTGCTTCTGTATGTAGTACATGGCAGTCATGTTGTCCGTCCGGATCAACACGACTTTGTTGCACAAGTGTACTTTGAATGCCTTCATGGCTAGAAAGATTGCCATCAGTTCCAGAACGTTGATGTGCATCTTCTTTTGTTGCGTTGTCCATAGTCCCTGCACTGTGTAAGTGAGTACATGAGCTCCCCAACCCTGGAGAGAGGTGTCCGCTGTCAGTATTATTTGTGGAACAGGCTCTTGGAACGGTCGGCCCTTGCAAAGGATTTGTGGAGTCCACCAATGCAGAGAGTTGTATGCCCGACCGCTCACCAACACTAGGTCTTTTAATTGCCCGTGAACCTGATTCCATTGACGTGCCAAGCACTCCTGAAGCGGGCGCATATGTAGTCTTGCATGCGGGACTATGAAAATGCAGGCCATCATGCCTATCAACTGCATGAACACTCGCGCAGGAAGGGAGTGTTGAGGTTGGAACTTTGAGATCAGCAGTTGCATGCTGTTGATCCTCACTAAATTTGGCTGAGCTGTGGCTGCCAGAGTGTTTATGGTCGCGCCCAGGTACTGTCGTACATGTGCGGGTTGGAGATGTGATTTTGGGTAATTTAGTGAGAATCCCAGACTGTGAAGAAGGTGAATGGTGAGGGACATGTGGCTGACACATTGCTGGGCTGACTTTGCCTGAACAAGCCAGTCGTCCAGGTAAGGGAAGACGTGAATGTGTTGTCTTCGTAGATGTGCCGCCACTGTTGCTAGGCACTTGGTAAAGACCCTGGGTGCTGTTGTTACTCCGAAGGGGAGAACTTTGAACTGATAGTGATGCCCCTGAATGGTGAACCTGAGATATTTCCTGTGTGAAGGGTGTATGGGTATGTGGAAATACGCATCTTTTAGGTCCAGTGTGGCTAGGAAGTCTCCCTGACTGAGTAGCGGGAGAACCTGCTGTACGGTGAGCATATGGAAATGCTCTGAGAGAATGTATCGGTTGAGGGGTCTCAGGTCTAGTATAGGTCTGAGCGACCCGTCCTTTTTTGGGATTAAGAAGTACACAGAGTACACCCCTGTCCCCTGCTGGTTGACGGGCACGACCTCTATTGCACCTTTTTGCAGCATACTTAGCACTTCCTGCTGCAATAATGCCAAGTGCTCTACGGACATAGGACGGTGCTTTGGCGGTATGTTGGGTGGAGTGGATGTTAATTCGAGACAGTAAACGTGCTGGATAATGTCCCTGACCCACCTGTCTGTGGTGATGGCTTTCCACGCTGACAGAAACCGTTGGAGTCTCCCCCCGACAGGTGTTATGTGGTCGGGGGCAGGGAGAGGGCGTCACTGTTTGTTTTTGGGGGAGGACCTGGTGTTGCCGTAACCACGTCCTCTGCCCTTGGTGCTGGAGCCACGATATCCACCTCTGTTGGTTTTATCATAGGTACTTTGTGTGCCTCCTTTAGTGTATTGCTGCTGTGACCCCTGACCTCTAGCTGCTCCTCTATTCCCGGGGCGACGAAAGGAGCCACTACGAAACTGCTGCGTCTGCAGAGCCCCCATTGATTTCGCAGTGTCAGTGTCCTTTTTAATTTTCTCGAGGGTAGTGTCAACTTCAGGGCCAAATAAATAGTCTGGGTTGACCGGTTGATTTAGGATATTGTTCTGAATCTCCGGCTTGAAGCCTGAGATTCTCAACCATGCATGCCGTCTTAACATGACGCTTGTGTTGATTTCCCTCGCCGCTGTGTCGGCTGCATCCAGTGCGCACTTGATGGATGCATTGGTAAGGAGTTGTCCCTCTCTAATGAGGAGCTCCGCTGCCTCTTTATATTCATCTGGCAAATGTTGGAGTAGTGACTCTAGTGTGTCATAGTGGGACCTATCATAACGGGCCAGGAGTGCCTGTGTGTTGGCAATGCGCCAGATGTTTGCTGCTTGCGCTGCAATCCGTTTGCCTGATGTCTCCAGCACCTTGGACTCCTTGTCTGGGGGAGGAGCATCACCTGTTGTTTGTGAGTGGGCTCTTTTGCGAGCATTAGCAACCACCATGGAGTCCAAAGGTAACTGACCCCTAATGTACATAGGGTCTCCGGGTGCAGGCTTGTATTTTTTTTCAATCCTGGGGTTTAGCACCCGCGCCCTGGTTGTTTCTTTAAAAATGTCTTTTGCAGGCTTGAAAACTCCTTTTAACATGGGCAGAGTTTTGACAGTTCTTTCGGAAGAGGCGAAAGTGTCCACCAAGAAATCTTCTTCGACAGTGTCAGAATGGAGTTCTACTCCATGATTGGCAGCAGCCCGTTCTATGAGGGCATTAAAGGCAGCAGTGTCCTCTGTGGGAGATGTCTTTATGTTATAAAGCTGCGTGTCATGGGTATCTGGTGCGGTACCCTGGTCTGTGGGGTCATCCCATGCCTGATCTGGGTCTTGCAGGTGATCATCAGGATCGATATCCCCAGGGTAGGTGGTATCATCCCCTACATAGTCCTCTACTGCGTCTGCCTCTGAAGGCGTAGGAGAAAAGGACGGTGGATCCTGATGGAAGGGTTGAAAGTGTTCATGAAGCACTGGCTCTGACCCTGCTGGCAATTTGTGTTTGAGAGGAATTTTGTAGGAGTCCAATCCCTTCTCTGGTGTGATTTTCCGCTTGCGGAGAATCAACCTACCAGTGTTAGCGTCGATAAATCGTGGCTGTGAAGGCTCGAGATCTGTTTGTCCTGTGGATGGGGACTGTGTTTGGCGGACATGTGTCTGAATCTCGAACAGTTTCGGCGCCGTGGGCGGCGGCAACCCAAACGTGATGTTGGTCTGCGCCGAGGGTGTCTTCGAAGCCTTGTGCGTGTCGGGACCCGACGTAGAGTGGAGGGCTGCCCGTTCTTTGATGCGTTGCAACGATGCCGAGACCTGTTGCACGGTGAACGCAGATGGCTCTTTGGAGCCGGTCGGCACCTTGGCGGTAGGCGTCGAAGCGGGCCCCGACTTTTTTGCCGTCATGGGGTCAGCGATCCGAAGGGAGGTATCGACGCTTGTTGGAGTCGATGACTTGGCAGGCGCTGCCGTTTTAGACGTCGACGCAGACTTGTTGGTCGGGGCCGATGTCTTCGGTGCCAGAGGGCGAGGTGCCTTGTGGGGACCAAGGGCCTTTTTCTTTGGCTCGGCACACGTATCCGCTGCGGTGAGCTCGGCACCGAAATCCCTTTTTGCGCGGTCGGAGCCGATGACCATTGCCGGCGTCGAAGGAGTGGAGGGCTTCGAGGCCTTCGAGCCGATCACAACCAGTTTCACTTTCGTTTTCGATGGAACTGGTGCGATGGATGGTTTCGGTTTCACTGAATGGAATCCAGTCGTCTTCGATAATCATGGCTCTTGCAAAATGTTCGAGGCCGGGCCTGAAGAACCGTGAGATTGATCTCGGGTAAGGCCCGAAGGCGATCCCTCGACCGGAGCCTTATGACGACTTATTTGTTTGGCCTCCGTATCGACGGGTGGGCCTAGCTCCTCGGTGGAGCTATCTTCCTCGGCCCCAAAGTCTCCTACCTCTTCGATGACTTCTCTCTGAAATATCACCTCATCGTCGTCTTCCGATCGGGAATCGTGTTCGGAAGCGGGGCTGGAGTCTACGTATTCCACGCTCTCGGCGTCCTCGTCTTCGGTGGTAAAGATGTTGGTCGGGGCAGGCGCCGATTGCTGTGCCTCCAATCTCGCTGCCCGTCGATTCCGGAGAGTCTTCTTCGAGCGGAATCGGGCACAGGCCATACATTTCGACTCATCGTGATCCGGTGAGAGACATTTGTTGCATACCGGGTGGACGTCGATGTGTGGGTATTTAGCGTGGCATAAAGGACACCTTTTGAATGGGGTCCTCGATTCCATCGTCGATCGAAGTTTGATGTTCGGACCAAGCGGATCCGAAAAGCTGGAAGAAGGTGCTAAAGCACTAAAGAAACTAGTCGACACCGAACGGGAACAGTACCGACGATAACTAAAGGCCTTTTGGCCTTAAACTGAATTTTCCTAACTTGAGCTAAGATAAGCACATCCGAACCCAATGGCGGAAAAAAACAATCTAAGGAGGGAGAGGATGCCCATGTGCACTGTGGTCCAGGGGAGGAGTCACCTATCTCGTGATACTTCGAAGACTCTTCCAGGACAACAATGTGCAATCATCCGGACCCAACACTAGGCGGCGATCTATGCACAGATATGAATTCAGCAGCCCACATGCCTCGAACCAGAGAGATATCAAAATGCTGAAAGGATTGACAAGTAAACTTTAACTATTGCCACAGCTAGGCTTTACTGGGCTAAAGAAACATCATTATGTCCGCTGTGCCTGTAGGGGCTGAATGTCGTGGGAGGAGCACCATACAAACTTCTTTCTGCACACTGCATAAACACTTATGTAGAGATGCCTGGCTGACAGTGTGACACCAACTATGTTGGGAGGAAGAATGAAAGCCATTAACTGTGAACCCAACACAACAGGTGTCCACGGCCACTCATATTAAGGGGCATATCCATGACCAGGTCTGGACAGTTAACATTACTATGTCCCCTGTATCAGTCTTACTGTGTACATGGTCAGACCACCATGTAATTAAATTCACTATTCATGATCATTTCTCAACCAAAACCCCCAGCTCAGGAGGGGGCACACACAAACTGGAATAAGATTGAGAAACTCATTTCTTGACTCACTTGCTAAGTCTACTCCTCCCGTTAACTTTTCTATTAACCTGGCTGATGCACAGTTAACTAGCTGGTTACTGGCTGCTAGCAAGAAGTTTGCGCCCCCCAGGAAGATTCACGCCACTCGTCGCCATGACGCTCAGAAATGGTTCTCCACCGAGCTGAAAAATCAAAAACTAGCTCTACGGCAATTGGAAAGAAAGTGGAGACGTAACTATCTATCTAAAGACAAATGGCTTTACTTGAACGCCTTGAAAACATATTAAAAAATCTATCCTGACTGCCAAAGCGGCATACTTTTCTTCTAAAATCCTGTCTGCAATCAATCGCTCAAAGGAGATTTTCTCTTTTGTGAATGAGTTGTCTAACCCCGACTGAATTTTAATCAAACCTACCCCTTACCAAACCTTTTACAACTCATTGAATCTCTTCTTCATTGACAAAATTAAAAAAATTAAGTCCAGTATTCCGGTTTGCCAAAATCTGGATTCCAGCTCTCATATTACCCGAAATCAAAGCACCTTTACGCAATTCCCTATGATCTGTGATCATACCTTTGTGAATCTTCTTTCTGAAGTCAAATCTGGCTCCCCCACCGACTGCTGCCCTCCTAGCATTTTGGAGGAAATTGTTACTGCCCTCCCCAGTCCTGCCCTCAATCTTTTAAATGAGTCGTTGTCCCAGGGTATCGTCCCTGCCACTTTTAAGAAGGCAATCGTTGTCCCCCTTTTTGAAGAAGGTGGGCGCGGATCAGCTAATTTTAACTATTGACCAATCTCCCTTCTTCCTTACCTAGCCTAGGTCTTGGAAGCCTATGTTACGAGGTCTCACTGATTTCCTGGAGGAATCCGAATTTCTTCATTCCCACCAAGCAGGGTTCCGCCCGTCTCATTCTACCGAGGCGGTGATCCTTACAGTGTTGGACACTCTCCGTAGTGAGGTCGAAGGTGGTTCCTTGCAGGCTCTTGTCCTGCTTGATCTTTCCGCGGCCTTTGACACAGTTGACCATAATCTTTTGGTCGACCGTGTGAGGGACGCGGGAATCTCTGGACTTGCTCTGGGCTGGATCAGCTCCTTTCTGGAAAATCGATCCCAGGCAGTCTGTACTGCCCCCAGAATTAGAATTTCTTGTGGAGTACCTCAGGGCTCCTCACTTTCTCCCCTGTTCTTTAATCCTTACCTTCTCCCTCTTGTCCGAGCCCTGAAAGAGCGCCAAGTTTGTACATTTAACTATGCTAACGATTTTCAATTTATTTTTTCCATCAGCAACTCCTCGGAGTCTGTCCACGCCTTTCAGTCTACCATGCTGTTAATTAGTCAGTGGATGAACAGTAACCATCTAAAACTCAATACGGACAAGACAGAGTTGGTTTTAACAGGAGTTAGCTCTAAAAATCCCTGGGGCCCTCATTTCTGGCCCAGGGGGCAGGGTCAGTCCCCCTCTCCATGTAGCTTGGCTAAGAGCCTTGGGGTAATAATCAGACAGGACCTCACTATGAAGCCTCAGATTGGGTCAGTGATCTCCACCTGCTTTTTTCAACTTAGGAAAATAAAAAAGATCTGCAGATTTCTTACTCATGAAGCTCGGATTCAGGTTATTATCGCCATGGTCAGGTCGACTATGTTAATTCGCTATACTTCGGCATCCCCCTCTACTTATCTAAACGTCTGCAGATGGTACAAAATCAGGCTGCACGTCTGATTGTTCATCAACCTAAGCACCATCATGTCACTCCTCTTCTAAAGAAACTACATTGGCTCCTGGTGGTTCAGCGTTGCGGCTTCAAGGCTGGGTGCCTTATTTTTAAGTCACTCAATGGAAGAAGCCCTAAATTTGTGAACAACTTGGTCAACAAGTACGCTCCCACACGCAATCGTCGTTCAGCCCACAAGCAACTCTTGTCCATTCCCTCTTTTAAATTAAAGCGCACTGGTAGTGCCAGGTTTGCTATTTTGGCCCTCATGTTCTGGAACTCCCTCCCCTCTGAAATTCGCTTCTGCACCAATCTCCTTGGCTTCAGAAGCCTCCTTAAAACTTGGCTATTCCGACAGGCTTTTTGATTTTTTTTCCAGGACTTGGGTATCAAAGTAGCGCCATGAAACCACCCTGGTGTACGTGCGCTTTACAAATTTATTTTAACATTACATAACATAGCTCAATCTCCATACATGGAGCAGCAGGTTGTCCGGATTCGTGTGCAGGATCTTGCCCTCCTGCTGCGACAGGAGATCCTCCCTAAGAGGTAGCCGGTTCAGAGGCCAGATACTAATGGCCAAAAGTTCCCTGTAACACACCCAGTTCGGGGCTGCTAAGATGACTTTGGCTTGCCTTTCCTAATGTTCTTCGGAATTGTGGGCAGGAGAGTCCGAGACATTAAGGCGCACATTTGTATCTATTCCAATCGAAGTAGAAGGCATCTGCTAGTGACAGTTGCTTCAGGAACTCCAACATACAGACACTGCACATTTTCTGTGTTGGCATAAAGATCGAGCCAGGGTTCTCGCCATTACTGAAAGGCACCCTGTGGCACCTCCAAGTGTAGCCTCCATTCATGAGCCGCTTGACAATGCTGGTTGAGTTTGTCCACTCTGGCATTTAAAAGATCTTGTCATGTGCTGTACGATCAGGGAGATACCCTGACGATTCCGACATTTCCAAAGGTGCAAAGCCTCCTAACACAGGACCTACAACCCCACTTGGACTTGTTTGTTACAGTACCACATGGCTGTATTCTTGTCTGTGGGAACCTGTACCTGTTTCTCCCTGATTGACGAGAAAGAGAAGGTTTCACTGCCAAGCATAATGCCTGCAACTCAAACAAACTGATATGTAGACGGGCCTCTGTTTGAGACCAGCATCCTCTGATCTCCACTGCCCCAAGATAACATGCCAAATACAACAACAATGGATCAAGTCATGGCCATTAGCTCTGGGTGGGGTTGGGAGAAGGGTCGGCCAGTGGTCTAGTTGCAGTCTAGCAGTCACCAGTGCAGGTCTTTTTGCAGTCTCCTCCAACACATGGATGGAAACAGAAAGAGTCTCAAAGTGTTGATTCTACACAGACTTCAGATCTCACTGCCAGGCCCCCCATGTGCCATCTGGCGTGATCCACAAGAAGAATCCAAGTAGCCAAGAGGCCCAGAAGCCTCAGAGCTGCTCTGAGAAATAGGTCAAAGGTTGAAAAATTGGGATCATTGCCAGAATTTCATGAACTCCCTGAGGTGTAGCAAAGACTTGCAAAAGTACCGAATTCAGAATGGCTCCCATAAAAGGGAGCCTCTGCGATGGAGTTTGGTGTGACTTTGACACATTAATGGAAAGACCAAACGATGGCCCTTGTCTGGAGGTGGTTTTCGAATGTTTGAGCCAAGCACGCCTCCAGTAGCCAATCGCTGAGGTACAGGAAGACTGGTATTCCCAATCTGCGCAGACAGGCAGGATACACCATCATACATTTTGTGGAAACTTGAGGGTGCACAGGCAAGGTGAAGGGGAGCACCAAAAAATGGAAGTTCCTCTGCTCCACCTAAAACAGCAGGTTCAACACTATTATCCAGTCTCCTAGATCCGACAGATCCAGGAGCACCAAGGCCTGAGAGATGCCCTTGTCCGCATTTGCTCGTAAGGCATCCAATACCGCGAGAATTACTGTCTCAGTGGAGTGTGCGGGGCGGAAGCCTGCTTGGTGGGGATCTAGGTGTTCGGATTGTTCACTTAAGTTGGCTAGACACCTAGCAACGTGAGCCTCCAAAATCTTGGCCAAGAAGGAAAGCAGGGAGATTGGGCGATAGTTAGTTAGGCTCAGGGGATCGGCCCCTGGTTTCTTTAGGAGAGGGACCACTATCGCATTCTTGAATGCGTTAGGGACCCTGCCCTGCGAGAGAGACTCATTTAGAAAGGGCAGCACGGTATGTGGCAAGGCAGAGAAGGTGTCCTTTAGAATGTGAGGGGGCAGCAGTCTCTGGGGGAGCCTGATTTGACTCTGGACAACAAGTCCAGGAAGGCCCGAGTGCATATGGCAGGGAAGTGATCTATGGTAGCTGTATCGGTTATCATGGTGTCGGGGCTCCGTGTGTCTGGAAGTGGGGATGCTGTCTTTAATGTTGGAGATTTTGTCCACAAAGTAATCGTTCAAGGAGTTGCATAGTTCTTGGGTGGGTGTCTGTTTAGGGAGAATTCTCTCTGCATTACATAGGTCGTTGACTATCGCGAAAATTTCCTTCAACCTGTTATTGGAGCTCAGGATTCTAGCAGAGAAGTGGGCGGCCTTGGCTGCCATTATGGCGTTTTTATAATCTTTGCAAGCCTTTAAGTACTGGAGTTTCTCTTCGAGGGAGTACCTTAGTCTCCATCTCCTTTCTTTATCCATACGATTTGGTTATGTCGTGCACTTACAAAGTTCTGGTGGGGGGTCATGACATGCCTTTACGAGGTGCTGGCCTGGGATCTACCTATGTCACCGAAATTTACATGTCACCGACAAAATTGGGGGCAACAGGTATAAATGTCACCTACTGTTCTTGGGCCTTACCCTGGCAAAACATGATATAGCCAGACTGTGTAAGGCTACATCCCCTCCTTCTGCTGGGTGTATGGAAAAAAGCATGGACTTCTGCATGGGCGTAGAACTGCCAATATTCAAAGCAAAGGGATACCCAAAGAAACACCCTAAGATCTGGTAATATGGGCAGAATACTGCAGCCTCTGAACCCTGTGGCATTACATGTAGAGAATGAACTTAGATAGGGATGCTGGCTTGTACACCACTGTATGATTAATTGTGATGGAGTCATTTGTGTGCGGGAGGGTAAAAGCTGGGGAGCATAGCAGTAACACTGCACATTAAGTTGTTTTGTTGAATGATATTATGTTTTTGATATGTAATAATGTAGATATTCATGCCATGCATATGTACATTGACCTGTATATGCATGAACTAAGCCCATGGGGCCATATGTGGCTGACAGGACAAATAAAATGTGTTTTGAAGAAAAGAAAGTGCCACTTTCCTACACTTTGGCACTAGAAAGTAACACCAATAGTAATCAGCCTCGATTTCTGATGCCAGCACCCACTCTCTCTCCCTTGGCCAAGAGTGCTTGATTTTTTCCTTGGAGTACTGACAGTGGTACTCCAATAGGCGCTGCGGTAGAGAAGGGGGGGGGGTCAGAAAGAGAAGGGAATAACCATTACGGACAATGTGGAGCACCTACCGGTTGGATATGACGCTCTTTCATGCTGGGAGAAAAAAAGCAATATGACCTCCTGGGAATTCATGCGTCAACATGGAAAAATTAAAGTGGTTTTGCAGCAGCCGAGGGGGAGAGGTGAGGGTTTGGTTAGTTTGTTTCCCCTGTAAGCCAGGACACTGAGGGCCGGATCCCCAACCTCTGCCTCAAAGGCTTTGGAGCCCTGTGGCTGCTGTCGCACCGTGTGACGCTGTAGTTGTTCGAATCCTGTTCTGAAGCCACGAAAGCAGGCAAAACTGCTGAGGAAACTGCAGTGCGGGCAGTGCCAACCCATAGTTGGCACACTGTCGCTCTGCTCTCTTTAAAGCTCTCCAGGGGTGATTCCACTTAGTCTACCAACAGATTGAATAGTACGAGAGAATGTGTGTCAACTTTAGAGAACCCGACAATTACGAGACCTTTTAAGTGGGGTGGGTTTATCGTTTGATGAAAATGTACTTTTCCCACATATATGGTTTTATTGTTAGAACGGATTTTTGTTAAAACATGTATGTAGGAATATTCAATCGAGACACAAATACATTGATGGTTGATATATATATATATATATATATATTTTGATACAGATATATACGTTTTTATGCTAGTTCTGAAAAAGAGACACTTACCCTGGAAAGTCCTGATGAAGGTGGTGCATTATTTGGCAGCACACCGAAACGCGTCGACGCCCTTCTTGTTTTATATTCGAGGAACTATTGAGTCTGGAATTTCCTATGTGGTCATGACTCTATTGTAATAGATTCAATCGAATTAATGTTTTTATGATGATTTTTTAAAAATATTTTGTGTTGTCTCTTGATTTGATTCACTGCATATATATTTTTTATGAATTTGTGTTTTTAGCAATTTGTGTCACTAATGAATGTTTACATTGATGGTAAACAAAGTCTTTTTGATGTTTTTATATGATTTATTGTAAGTCTATAAATTGTGTTGGGTTCCTCTCCTGTCGATATATACTTGTGAGAATGATGCTCATTTTGGACAAATGATTGTGGTTTAGATGTTAGTTGATTCCAATGGAAAATTTCTTTTGCACTAAAATCCCAACAGATGTGTGCCATCGAATTGCATCCAGGGAACTGATGGATGTCGCTCAAAAACCAGGTGAAGTGAATCAAAGCGAAGCATCGAAGTACCACGCCCTACCTAAACACTCCGTGGAATTCAAATCCTAGCAAATGGAGCAGGTAGCTATATCGCGGCCTTCCTGGATAAGGTGTTGAAAATTTGGCCTGATTTCATCTGGGACAGTTGGCAAGATGTCTGCCCCCATGTCCAACAACACATGCCAGAATCTCCTCTGGAGGCAGCTGGTATCAGCAATCTGAGTGCAAGGCTAGCAGAGGAGAATATTGTCGTAGCAAATGCCTTTCCGTCTTTCAACTCTGTCTGGCAGGGTAGTCAGAAACATAATTGGAGTTATGCCGACTTGTGGAGGTCTGCACTTCAAGGCTCTCTGGAGCTGGGTGCTGAAGGAGAAAGTCCTCCCAGAGCAGGCCTGTGCCACTTTGCAATCTGCCTCTTGACTGAGGGGGAAGGTCCAAGATCCTGGTTGTGCCCAGGTGACCAGCAGTGTGCCTGTAAGGGCTTCATTGAATTGTAAGAGAGGCTGAGCTCAGTGCTGAAGGAGGAAGCTCTCCCAGTGCAGGCCTGTGTCACTTTGCAATCTGCCTCTTGAGTGGGGGGGATGCAAGATCCTGGCTGTGCCTCAGTGACCAGCAGTGTGCCTGTAAGGGCTTCACTGAATGATGAGACTCTTGAGAATGAAGGACATCTGTGAGGCCATTATTTTGAGCTCAGCAGTGGGTAATGTAAGGTCCAAGACCTCTGCTGCTCTACTTATAAGGGTTGCAAAGAAGGCAGACTTCTGTAACTGTAGCCTCGGTAGGTGAATATAAGCCAGTCTATTAGCAGTGATAATGTGGTGTTCCACCATAGTTAACTAGACTTCTGGTTCAGTGATATGCGTGTATGAAGGGTCATCCGATTGATACATTGATATCATTGAACCAAAATTCTAGTTGACTTTATGGTGGAGTAGCAGAACAGCACATTATCACTGCTAATAGTCTGTCAGATTGGGGAGGATATCAGCTAGACCGCGTTAAATATTTCATCTCTGTCCCTTCTATTGTGTTATTAAAAAATATAAGATGGTGTCTGTTAGACCTGTCAGCCCTTTGGGTGGTCCCTCCTCATCATTATTTATTTTGTCCCACTTTTGCCTCAAACCCTGTTTGAATTTTTCCTTTTTGGGAACCACCAGACTTTTTAGTGTTGCTGCAGATGCAGGGAGCCATTTTATCTACCCCTGAAACTTCTGTCTGAGGGCCTGGAGCACAAAATGGTGGCCACCTGTGACATCACCAGCACCCACTGGAACCTACTAGCACCTTCCAGAACATTCCAGAACCCTGTGACAGTTGGAGGCGGTTTAGAATGTTGGGAAGCTAAGACAGAGAGTTGGCAGTTGGGGCTGGCAGTTGGCACCTGACTGGTGAAGAGTGAGCAGCAGAAACCTGAAGGTGGAAGGAGTGAGGCAGCAGGGGTGGAAACTTGTGCCTGGAGTGGGGTCCATAAACCCACCCTTGATACTAGTCCCTACTGACTGAGCCCAGCCTGGAGCCCTGTGTGGGAAGAAGCAAGAAAAACCATCTTAAGGACCTGGACAGCAGGAACAGGCCTTAGAACCCAAGAACAGCAAGATCCTGACCTGGATACTGGTTTCCCTGGAGCCTGACGTCGAGTAGCCTGGAGACCTGGAGCCCGAGGTGGAGAAGCGGTGCTGACTGGAGAAGCAGACGTCGTACCCGGAGCCGCCAGAGGTCGAGAGAGGGCGCCGACGGAGGTCGTGAGGAGTACCAGAGGTCGAGGAGGAAGTCACCCGAGGTCGAGTGAGCGGCGTCGACGGGGGAGTGAAGTCCGCCCTCCGGAGTCGCCGGAGACCGAGGTGAAGTGTGCCGGAGGTCGGGAGTGGAGATCGCACTCCGGAGTCGCCGGAACCTGAGAGAATCGTGCCGGAGGTCGGGAGTGGGGGTCGCACTCCGGAGTCGCCGGAACCTGAGAGAATCGTGCCGGAGGTCGGGAGTGGGGGTCGCACTCCGGAGTCGCCGGAACCTGAGGAGAGGAGCACCGGAGGTCGGGAGTGAGGATCGCACTCCGGAGCCGCCGGAGGTCGACATCGAGCCAAGGCCGGCCGACGTCATCGAAACTGAGGTCGCCATCGGACCGGAGCCGCCCGAAGTCGACATCGAGCCAAGACTGCCCGACGCCATCGAATCGGAGGTCGAGAACGAGCCCGGGCCGCCGACATCGAACCGGAACCGCCTACCGGCGTCGTCAAGAACTGACATTGTGCCGAGGCCGCCGACAACGAACCGGAACCGCCTCACAGCGTCGACACGACTCCAGCGGCGTCGGAGCTTCAGAAAAAGGGCAGTAAGTGGAATAGAGGGCGCCAAAGGCCCTGTGGAATCCTAAGAGACTACTCTAGGGGTTAGAGAGGTGCTGGAACCAGCTGGACTGTGCCAGGGGTGAGCTGAGACTAATTTAGAGGGGTTGTGTAGAGTGAGAGAGCCAGGTCTCTGGTATCCCCCCCTTGATCTACCTCAGTTTAGGCCTCAGCCTGGTCCAAGCCAGGGAGTAGACACCCTCAAGCCTTCCACATCACCACAAGCTGTGCCTGGGCCAAATCAGCCCATAGTGATCTCAAATGTGATCTGATTCTATAAGTGTCACTGTCAGCTTTTAATTATTTATTGAGGGCACTGTATTTATTGTATTTAACCTATTTATTGCTTCACTGTATTTATTGTTCCACAGTATTTATGGTCGCACAATATTTATTGGTTTACAGTATTTATTGCCTCAGAATATTTAATTGCCTGTATGTATTGCACTTATATTTATGCCTTCCTTATTTATGATCACCCCTATTTATTGAATCATTAAGACAGTATTTATTTGACCTGCACTATTTAAAAAGCCTTGTATATTCTGATTGTGTTATTATTTATTTAATCAGCAACTAAGAGAAAAAGAAGATAAAGAAAGATATTTTCATAATTTTTACGGTGTAGAGTCGTTTTTGGAACGGATGCACGCATGGTTATTGTATGGGTATGATGTATGCTTAGCACGGTGCCTGATTCCTGACCACTCGAGCCAAGCTACCACTGTATGTCCTGGAAAGACCCCGTTACCACCAACCTCTTCCGGTGTGGGAGTGGAGTATTTCCAACAGTGTCAGAGATCGTGTCTAAACCACTGGCTTCCTATAGTTCTCATCATATAGTTTTGGGAAACAGGAGGCGGGGCAGCTGTTGACATTATCGAACTGGCTGAGAACTCAGTGGAGGGTGTGCTGGATGATACCCTGAGTCCAAAAGGACTACAGCTCTCCCTCCAGCGTTGGTGGTGTTGAACAAGTTACTTACCTTCATTAACACCTTATCTGGTAGAGACTATCTAGCTGCTCCAGTCTGACTCCTCAGAATTTTCCCGAGGAGTCAGACTGGAGCTAAAATTTGTTTTGTGAGCAGTACCCCTGCGCACCAGTAGAAGGTGGTGTTCAGTTCTACATGATGTCCTTGGCTTCGTCTGCACCGGAAGTGATATTCACGGTCCGTATATAGGCACCACCCAGATCAGCTAATGTCGGTTACTTTTCACGACTTTCCACACCAGAAGTGCAGAGCCACAAAGTACACTGATCACTGGTGTGGAAGACTAGGGCCCTGAAATTGAGACATGTCCCTAGATATCCGTTCGCAGAGTGGGGAGAATGGGTGGTTCAGGAAGGAATGTACAGCTAGATAAGAGTCTCTACCAGATAAGCGGTTACCAAAGGTAAGAAGGATTAGTTACTTACCTGTAATCCTAGTTCTCATCCAGGGGTATACTCATCAAAGTCATAATCTATGAATAATCCCCGCCCATGTGCGGGATCCCGGAGCATATAGAAAATACATATATATACATATATATATACATATGTGAAAACATATACATGCAGCCTAAAAATGTTCAAAACATGGCAATGCTGTAAATTACATATGTTTGCATAGTAGTGCCCCCTAACCCGTAAGGAAAAAAGGAAGCATCAGGCAAATTATAACACAACACTGCTTTATGTCATAAAGCAACTTGTAATTGTAAGCATTCGCCAGTAGGCTGCAGCAGAATATCAAGAAACAAAGAAAACTGACACCTTGCCTTTAAGGCATTAGAGTAGGGGGACCGTGCCTTTAAGACCTGCATGAGACCCCCTGCTCCCATGATGCATTACAGGTGGCAGTTGGGCCAGTTCTTTTTGGCGGTGCATTCGCACCTAAGTAGATCTGCATGCCATACATCACGTACTTAAAGAGAAACCATGCTCGTTCGGGGAGGTGGGTGGGTCGCTTATGACTTTGATGAGTATACCCCTGGATGAGAACTAGGATTACAGGTAAGTAACTAATCCTTCTCATCCAGGGGATACTCATCAATAGTCATAATCTATGAATAGAGTAGCAAGCCCATACCCAAAGTCTCGCGGACGAGCACGACAGCATTTAAAACATACAGTAAAAACACATTTTGCATCACAGTTATGCAAACAGGTTCCTCAGAGAAGCCTGCCCCACCTGGGCGTCGGCCTGCGCGTCTAAATCTAGGCAATAATGGCGCGTAAAGGTATGAACTGAGCGCCATGTAGCCGCTTTGCAGATTTCAGACATGGGAACGTTGCGAAGGAGTGCAACAGTAGAAGCCTTCCCTCGAGTAGAGTGTGCTCTAGGTTTGCCCTGCAGAACCTTGTGGGACAGTTGGTAAGACAAGGCTATACATGAGACAATCCATCTAGAGATGGACCTCTTGGAGGCAGCCAGCCCGGTATTCGTGGGCCCATAGTTAACAAAGAGCCTATCTGACTTTCTAAGTGGAAGGGTCTTAGCCAGATCGAATTTCAAAACCCTCCGGAGGTCAAGAGAATGTAAGGCTCTCTCCGGGGGAGTGGATGGCTGAGGAAAAAAGGTGGGCAAAGTGATCACCTGATTAATGTGGAAGTCCGAGACCACCTTGGGCAGGAAGCTCGGATGAGTACGGAGCACCACCCTATTAGCATGAAACACCGTGTAAGGTTCCTTGCAGCAGAGGGCCTGAATTTCAATGACCCTACGGGCCGAAGTGATGGCTACTAAGAAGGCAGCCTTCCAGGTCAGATGCTGCAAAGACGCCTTATGAATTGGTTCAAAAGGGGCCCCCATTAGCTTAGAGAGAACGATGTTAAGTTCCCAGGAAGGGGAAGGAGACCTCACTGGAGGGTAAACTTTCTTAAGCCCTTCTAAGAAATCCTTTACCACTGGCATCTGGAAGAATGAGGTCTGGGTAGGAGACTTCCTATAGGCTGTAATAGCCGCTAAGTGTACTCTGATGGAAGAGTACTTTAACCCAGACTTCGCCAAGTACAGTAAGTAGGGGAGAATAACCTGTTCTTGACCCCGCATCGGATCAAGGGTGTTATCTCTACACCAAACGTAGAATCTTTTCCACTTAAAGGCGTAAGACTTCCTAGTGGAGGGCCTCTTTGCCTCCCGGAGAATGTTCATACAGTCCGGAGGCAGATCTAAATGTCCGTATTGGATGAATTCAGGAGCCATGCCGTCAAGCTGAGGGAGGGAAGATTGGGATGAAACACCCTCCCCTTGTCCTTGGTCAGCAAGTTCGGTAGGCAAGGCAACCTCCTGTGTGGTACTTCCGACAGCTGGAGCAGATCCGGGTACCACCACTGGCGGGGCCACTCCGGGGCTATTAGGATCATCCGAGTCCTGGCCCTGTAAAGCTTCTGTATCACAGCCGGGATGAGAGGGAGAGGAGGAAAAGCGTAAAGCAATGTCCTCGACCAGCTGATCAAAAGTGCGTTCCCCTCCGACCCCCGTTGAGGGAACCTGGAGGCGAAGACGGGGCATTTTCTGTTTGCCGCGTCTGCGAAAAGATCGATGTCCGGTACGCCCCACAACCGGAAGATCTCCTGAGCGACGTCTTCGCTGAGCACCCAATCGTGCGCTTCGACGAAGTCTCTGCTGAGGCCGTCTGCCTGCACGTTCAGGGTCCCTGGCAGGTGAACAGCGACGATCGCCAGGTTTCTCGCCAGAAGCCATCTCCAGGTGGACTGGGCTTCCAGAGACAGGACCCGCGATCTGGTGCCTCCTTGTTTGTTCAGATAGAACATAGTTGTGGTGTTGTCTGTCTGAACCTGAACATAGTTGGTCTGCAGGGATGGATACAGGGACTTGAGAGCTAGGTGGACTGCTCGTAGCTCCAAGAAGTTGATGTGATAAGTCTGTTCGATAGCGGACCAGAGACCTTGTACTTGCAGCTGGCCCATATGAGCACCCCAGCCCTGCCTTGAGGCATCTGTGACCACTGTCTGTGTCGGAGGCGCCTGATGGAAAGGGACGCCGTGAAGCAGATGGGAGCGCTTCATCCACCACCGGATGGAGTCTTTGGCATCTTGATGAAGGGTGATGGGATCTTCCCAGCGGCCGGACCTCTGAGACCACTGATCCTCTAGGTCTTGTTGCAGAGGACGCATGTGCAGACGTGCATTGGGCACAATGTAAATGCACGAAGCCATCGACCCCAGGAGAGATGACACTTGTCTGGCTGTGGGAAACGCTGTGCTGAGAAGCATGCGGCCTTTTTGAAGCATGGAGGATAACCTCTCCTCCGAAGGACACACGCTTGCGGAGTCTAGAGAGGCGCCCAGGTAGTGGATCCACTGTGTGGGATTGAGGACCGACTTCTTGTAGTTGACCTGGAGGTTGAGGCAAAACGAAAGATGACTCTGGAGTCGAGCAGGAGTGGAACTCTTCAAGTCGTCGAGATAGGGGTAGACGAATATCTTCCGCTTGCGGAGAAAAGCAGCTACCACCGCCATGCACTTGGAGAAAGTTCGTGGTGCGGATTTGAGGCCGAATGGCAGAACCCTGTATTGATAATGCCTGCGAGAGATCTGAAATCTGAGAAACTTTCGATGTTTCGCTGAGACAGGAATGTGGAAGTATGCATCCTGTAAGTCGATGGCACACATCCAGTCCCCCTGGTGGAGATGTGGGAAGATCTGGTGCAGTGCCAGCATTCTGAATTTCTCTCTTTTGACAAATCCGTTGAGGAGGCGGAGATCGAGGATGGGTCTGTACTCTCTGACCGCTCCTCGTTTCTGAACAAGAAAATACCGGGAGTACACTCCTAGATTTCTTTGCCTGGTTGGAACCTCCTCTATGGCGTTCTTGGAGAGGAGAGTGGTAACTTCGTCCTTTAAAAGTTGGTTTTGGATGGGAGGGAGTGGCTGCCTCCGTGGAGGTACCTGCGGAGGGGGAGATTTAAACCTCAGCAAGTAGCCATGCTCTACAATATTCAACACCCATCTGTCGTTTGTAATGGCTTTCCACTCTGTCAGGTGAACGGTGATACTTCCTCCCACCGGAGTGGCGAACGAGAGCGGAGGAAGTAAGATTTCACTGTTTCGCGGGCTGTTTGGTAGAGGACTGTTGTTGTTGTTTCGCATTTCCTCTTCCTCTGCCCCGACCCCTTTGCTGAAACTGGGACCTCTGTTGATTCTGGGAGGACCATTGGGGCGTTTGAACGCGCTGGTGAAAGGCACGTTTGTCGCTCTGGCGAAAACGCTTTCGGAATTCTTTACGTTTTTCCAGCCCCACAGCCTTCACGGTGTCCAACTCTGCTTTCATCTTGCTCATTTGGTCATCCGCATGAGCACCAAATAATGATGATCCATTAAAGGGCAGATTGAGAATTCTCTTTTGTGCGTCAGGCTTGAGGCCAGTTAGTCTCAGCCAGGCCGAACGCCGAGAGCAGACGCCCTGCGAGTAGCCATGCGCGGCAAGGTCCGAGGCATCAGCCGCTGCGCTGATGATTTGATTGGCCACCAGTCCGCCTTCTTGTAGGATCTCTG
This sequence comes from Triturus cristatus, assembly GCF_964204655.1. Lineage (NCBI taxonomy): Eukaryota > Metazoa > Chordata > Amphibia > Caudata > Salamandridae > Triturus > Triturus cristatus. The sequence continues at coordinate 1,065,529,476 of NC_140594.1, read as the reverse complement.
TGAAGTCCCGCCTGTCTTCTTTAGGCAGCTTCTCCGCGAATCTGGCGAGGGAATCCCACAGGGAACGATCATACCGCCCCAGCAGAGCTGAAGCGCTAGCCACCTTCATGTGCGAGGCAGAGGTGTTGCACATTTTCCTGCCATAGGAATCCATCAGCTTGCTGTCCTTCTCAGGGGGGACAGAAGAAGACACTAAGGTCGAGTGGGACTTCATGGCTGCTGCCACGATCACCGAGTCCGCTGGCGGGTCAGCCCTCAAGAACAAAGGATCCTCGGCTGGAGCCTTATACTTCTTCGCTATTCTTGACGGAACCGAGCCCGCCGTAGCCGGAGTGAGGAACGTGGCCATAGCTGGGTCCAACAATCCTGGCACCAAAGGGAGCAGAGGTCTGGGAGCCGACCGATGATGCAAAGTGTCAAAGATCACTGAAGTGGGTGCCTGAGGGATGTGCAGCGCGATGTTCAATTTCTGCGCCCCTCTACCCAGGACGTCTGTGAAGGTAGCGATGTCATCCACTGGGGACACTCGCGATGGAGGTGTAGAGGAAAAAGTAGGAGAGTAGTCCCGGACTGAGGACCTTGTGGATGAAGTCCCAGTGGGCGACCTGGTGCGTCTCCTCTTGTGAGAGCGTTTGCTATGGTGAGCCCTAGACCTTGAGCTGCGCTTTGACGGAGATCTTGGACGTCTGTGCGCGGAGCGGCTGTCCCTGGAACGAGACCGACGGGGAGTAGGTGGCCTTGGATCCCTTGGGGGCGACTTACTCCTGCGCGGTGGAGAATACCTGCGGGAGTAGTCCGATCCAGGACTTCGACATGTGCCAGCGCCTACATCCCGCAACCAGCGAGGTGACAGTCCGAACCTCTCTGGAGACTTGGGTGAGCCTTCCGGAGATATTTGCACGATGTGCAGTCCCGGAGATGATGACTGCTCTCCTGGAGATCGAGACCTCTCCGCGGGAGCTCCAGCTGTACCCTTCGATGTCGAGTTCCTCGACGCCGACGACGTCTGCGTCACCATCGGCAAGCGTGGGGTATGGTGTTCTGGCCTCGGCGGCGGTCTCGACGCCGATCGCGGAGACCTCGATATCCTCTTCTCCGGCACTTGACGTCGACTGGATGACCTTGACGTCGGCCTTGCACGCCGTCGACTGGGTGACTTAGACGTCGACCTCTCCCGACGTCGACTCCTCGACGGCGACCTGGACTCTTTGACGTCAACCTCTCACGCCGTCGACTGGGTGACTTCGACCTCTCACGTCGAGTGGGCGACTTCGACCTCTCACGGCGTCGAATTGTGGATCTCGACGTCGACCTTCCTCTCGACGTCGACCTTCTATGTCGCCGAGTAGGGGTATCCCTCGACGGCGACCTGCCCACTCGCGGCGGAACGTATGTCGCCGCATCTCTCGACGCCGACCCCCTCGAGGGTGGCGGAGAGTGTCTCGACGTCGACAGAAGCCTCAACGTCGACAGTCCAGACCTCCCCGGACTAGCAGCCTTCGAGCCCGAAGGGCTGCGCCTCGACGCCGACTTACTTTTGCGCGGCGGAGATCGATGGGGAGATGAATCCCTTGACGCCGAAGTTGTCTTCTGCCTTTTCGGCGGCCTCTTCGACGTCGACGACGAATTCCTAGGACTCTTGGTCTTTCTGGAGCCAGGAGAGCTGGTGTGTCGCCGTTTTTGCGATTGTGTAGCTGAAGAAGGTGGTCTTGATGAAGAAGGATCGCCTTCACGACGGCTTCTGCTCTTCTCCAGCTGTGCCTGTAGTCTAATGCGCTCTCTATCCCTCAGAGTGCGCTTGGAGAACTTCTGGCAGTGAGGACACCGGTCAGGATCGTGTTTAGATGGTAAACACGCAATACACACCGAGTGTGGATCTGCCAGTGCCATCTTGTTGCCACAAGAAGGGCATTTTCGAAATAAAGGAGGCATTCTGACTGGAAAAAATTCGAGATTTTACTGGAAACCAGCAGAATCAGACCCCAGAAGCCAGAAAACGTCGAAAAATGCTTGAAAAAGCTGTAATTTCCAAAATTTCAGTCAAAAACTGAAGAGCTCAAGCTCCAGGATCCTCACAGAAGGAGCCGGAAAAAAGAACTGGCCCAACTGCCACCAGTAATGCATCATGGGAGCAGGGGGTCTCATGCAGGTCTTAAAGGCACGGTCCCCCTACTCTAATGCCTTAAAGGCAAGGTGTCAGTTTTCTTTGTTTCTTGATACTCTGCAGCAGCCTACTGGCTAATGCTTACAATTACAAGTTGCTTTATGACAATAAAGCAGTGTTGTGTTATAATTTGCCTGATGCTTCCTTTTTTCCTTACGGGTTAGGGGGCACTACTATGCAAACATATGTAATTTACAGCATTGCCATGTTTTGAACATTTTTAGGCTGCATGTATATGTTTTCACATATGTATATATATATATATATATATATGTATATATATTTATTTTCTATATGCTCCGGGATCCCGCACATGGGCGGGGATTATTCATAGATTATGACTTTGATGAGTATCCCCTGGATGAGAAACTTGTTTATCTGATTGAGACTTCTAGCCGCAGAAGAACAAGTCACTTACGGTAATGCTTTATCTAGTAAAGGCTATATCTAGCCGCAGACTCCTTATCTTTGACTTTCCCAAGCGTCAGACTGGATCCAGAAGATTTTTCGTGAGCAGTAGCCCTGTGCACCAGTAGGTGGGTTTATTCAGCTCTAAGTGCGTCGACGTCGTCATTCGTGCTGAAAGGGATGTCCGGAGCACCTATGTAGGTGCCACTTAGGCGCACTGTCGTCAGTTTCTTTTCACGACCTTCCATGCCATAAGTGCAGAGCCATGAAGAACACGGACTACTGGTGTGGAAAACTAGGGCCCTGAAATTGACCAGCCCTGTCACATGAAATCCGTTGACGGAGCAGGAGGATGGGTGGGTCAGTAAGGAAAAAACAAGTTACTTACCTATACACTGTGGTTCTCCAGCATTGATGTCTTTCATAGATCACATGCTTGAATCTTCCCCGTTGTCATGGTGGGAGTTCCACGGTACTTTACTGAGCAGTAGATTAAAGAGTACATAGAAACCTGTTGCAAAATCAATTGAATTTTGCTAACCCATTCTTATAAAGGCCCAAACTTCAGCCAATGAGGAGCAAGCCCTGAGACCACAAGCCCCTTCAGAGCCACCAGACCTCAGATTTCAAGCACAAGTGTGAATAACCACATAAGCATCATGAGGTATAAGTGGCCAGCCTAAAACGGGGAGGTGGGCGGGCCGCATGTGACTATGAAAGATGTCAATACTGGAGAACCACATTGTACAGGTAAGTAACTTGTTTTTTCTACAGTATTAATTCTTTCAAAGATTCACATGCTTGAATCAGAATAGTAAGCAGAACAATATCGTAAAAAAAGCGTTTTAGGGCATGGACACTTTTTCTCCGTGAACAGGAAGTTCTATCAGCAATTTATAGGGAAAGAAAATACAAGTAAATCGTGAAGAGAGAACAATATATTCCTAATACCCATACTATATAAATATACATTTATAAACTCCAGATCAAAACCATATAATCATCCAAATAAGGGACATATGCATATAACTTTAGGAAATAAGGTGTACCTTACTTAAACATTAGGCTTAACACTCCTTGTCCAACCGCCGTATCTCCTTTCCATGCTGTATGCAAACATTAGTGTTTGGTAAAAATATGGTCATTCGAACATGGAGCTGCTCTACAGATGCCAGGGAGCAAAACTCCTGCGAATAAAGCCGTGGACGTAGCCATCTTTCGTGTTGAGTGGGCGCTTACCTTTGACGACAGCGGTTTTCCCGCCTTGTCATGGCAAAAAATAATAGCCGATGATATCCAACGGGATATACTGCTTCTCGTTAGAATGTACCCCTTTGTGGGAGGTGTGAAGGACATGAGCAATTGATCTGATTTCTGAAATGTTTTTGGTTTATCAATGTAGAATTTCAAACAGCGCCTGACATCCAGTGTGTGGAGAGACTTCTCTGCAGGAGATAATGGATCCTAGAAGTATGTTAATAATATAATGGGCTCAATCAGATTAAATAAACTTGGCGCTTTAGGGATTTGTCCTCAGGAGCACTATGTCCTGTTTGAACTGTATAAAGGGTTCTGAGAATTCTTGAATCTCGCTTAATCTCCTGGCCGATGTCAGAGCCAGCAAGAGCACTGTCTTACAGGAGACAAATTGGATGTCTGCATTATGCATAGGTTCAAAAGGTGGTCTCATAAGTTGAGCAAGGACTGTATTTAACTGCCAGGAAACTGCTAGATGCTTTACCAGCGGAAACACAATGAAAAGTCCTTTCATTAATTCCTTTAACACCCTGGAAGACCAAAGCGATATATGTCCAGGCTTTCTTCGTTATCTCGAGATTGCCGCCACACGTACTTTTATAGAGGAATGTGCCAATCCTGATCTTGCCAACTGGAGCCAGTACGGTAATAGCTGATCCAGTGCAGATTGCAAAGGGTGTAGATTGTTGTTTATGCACCAGTGACAGAATCTCTTCCATTTTGAAACGGAAGTTTTATAAGTGGCGAAAGCTCTTGAGCTATCTAGAATGTCTCTACAGTCTTAAGGAATATTATGGATTCAAATTCCTGGTCATGAGGTGCCAAGCGGATACATTCAGAGATTCTATCTGTGGGTGTACCATCTGCCCCTTGCTCATGAGTATCAGATTGACGATAGGTGGGAAGTGGATATGGGGGGCACTGACATCCTTAGAAGCTCTGAGAACCAAAATGGTCTTGGCCATGCCGGGGCTATTAGAATTAGGTGACTAGGCTCTGACTTTATCTTGTGAAGCACTCTTGGTATGAGAGAGAATGGTGGAAATACTTAAGCGAACATTCCTGTCCATCGAAGCTGAAGAGCATTCCCCCACGATCCCTTCTGAGGGAATCTGCTGGCAAACGTTTTGCATTTTTTGTTGTTCAGAGTTGCAAACAGATCCAACTTTGGAGTACCCATCTTATGAAGATCGGGGCGACCTGGAGTTGATTTAATTCCCATTCGTGGTATTGACTTGTGGACCTGCTCAGAGTGTCTGCCCAAGCGTTGTGTATACCGGGGACATGTTCCACCTGGAGTGCTATGTTGTACTTCAGAAGCCACTGACATATCTCCTGAGCTTGCGATGATAGAATTTGTGATCTGTACCTTTAGCTCCATAAGGTTGATGTGCATCTGCCCTTCTTGGTCGTTCCTTTTTTTCTGAATCTCCAGTTCTTTGAGGATGTGGCCCCCCCCCCCCCCATCAGTGAAGGGACGCATCTGTAGTCATTACGAAACTGCGACTTTGCGGCTAGAAGGCGAGTTTGGGAGATAATAGTTTTCCGTATCATCCACCATGACAGGGCTTCATGTATTTCCTAGGTGTGACAATGAGATCATCAAATGAGCAGTGAACCTGGACCCACTGGATATCCAGTTGTTCCTGAAGCGGCCTCATATGCAGACGGCAGTTTGGGATTAATGGAATGCGTGAGGATAGCATCCCCAGCATGGATTTGTACATTCTCACTGAAACTACCTTTTTCCCTTGTATTTGCGATGTTAAATGCATGATTTTGTGGATGCGTTCTGTTATAGGGTAAGCCTATGGCCTTCGGATGCATCAAGGAGCAATTATCGAATGATTGAGCCAGTCCCAAACCGTACAAACCATAGCCAGACATGTGGATCTGTGAGCAACTCTGATTCGTGCAGTCATGCCACAATTTGAAGCCTGTGGTTTTTCGAGGATATATTTCCCTAGTTAACTGTACTGCTTCTAAAGGAATTGTTGGTGCTGGTGAAAAATCCAACCAAGTAGGAAGCAGTGCTCTGGATCTGGGTTGAACAGTACAGAAAGAAGAACGGACATCATTTTACAGGGGTAGGCCTATATATAGCTCTGGACATCACTTCCAGAGATGGTTAGCCGTAGTGTCCGATGATGCCATCTGTTGGCGCACAGGAGAATTGATATGAAAAAATATCAGAGCCAATTTGGCATCTTGAAATATTCAAAAGGTGAGGAGTCTGCAGTTAAACACATTCATCAGAAACATGCTCCTTTGCATGACTGTAGTTTTCAACCAGGCATTGCAAGGGTTTTGGAGTCGGAGCCGCAAATTTCCTCCCTCTGGGCAAAGACAAATAATCCTTCGCAACAGAGGTAATTTTCTCTAACATCCAAGGTTTGGGAAGCGGTCCCATAGTCTATACAGTGTGTGGTATGTGCGATGGAACTGAAGGGAGCTCCAACTCAACGAAGCAGCAGTTTTGGAGGTTTTGACTTCTTAGTCAGAGGGGCTGGAGTTAAAGGAGGTGTGGCATAGGGTTGGAGCCGCCAGAGTCAGTAAGCCTGCAGGAATGTGATTGCCCTTGGCTTAGAAGACAGCCAAGAACATGCAGAAGCTGTAATGAAAAAACCTAGCATAGCATGCCAGAAGGCCTTAACGTACACAGGGTCAGATGACTGACCTGGAAAACTCAAGTCCAATCTTCTTCAATGGAATCTTGTCTGATGCAGAGGAAGAGTTCAGCATTGAGGAATGGCAGTGAGGCTCAGATTGGACCTGGAACTGAGACTGTTTCCTCTAGGAAGAAGAGTAGTTCTTCCTATGGCACTCTTGTGCTTTACAGGATGACATTTTGCCAGAAGCAACTTGGCATCCAGCTTCCTGGTGGATTTCAAGTGCATTGAGGACCACAAACTGCAAGTTGCAGTGTCGTGCTCAGATCCCAGGCAGCACATGCTGATGTTGTGGATCCTAAAGTGATAAAGTATTGCAGCATTTGCAATCAGGCTTCAAACCTGACAATTTTGGGGAAAACATTTAGCCTAGTTGCTTCCCAAATGCTGAGGATTTCTGTGTGTTAAACACTAAGAGCAAGCGCCGCACAAGTGTCAATGAGACATGGAAGAACAGATGCTAATGCTAGCGTGCTGGTTGCCGCTGAAAACTCTGGTGCCATGTTCTGAGGTGAAGTCACAGCTGAAGGTGCATGGTGTCCCTTGGCGGCGATGGACTGACTTATGGAAAATGTTTTATGATCCAGAATGAAGCCTGGAAGGATCATTCATAAGATTAGGAATCTGCTATGCAAATTAACCATCAAAATGGTAACTGCAATCAATGTTTAAATTGTAATTTTTATCCTTCAAAATGTACAGTCATGAGCATTTCAGCCTTAACCGCTGATTCTCATTATCTGTATGCGGACCAAAGAATATGGACTATGTAATAGGCAGATTCATGATTCTTAGAAAGAGTTTGGTTTCACAACCATGCAGATCGATATGAAGACATGCAGTGGCATAACAGAGATGGCCAAAAACCCACAGTCAATGAAAGCGCTGATGACCTGGTTGGAACTCAGCAATTCTTTCTGAACAAATACCCAGAATTCTTGCTTGCGTTCTTTGGGAGGACTTAAACAGTGTGCTAAAAATGTTGTAGCACTAGCTATTCAGAATGCAGTTGCTACTGCTGCAATGCCACAGGCATGTCTTCCTGCCGCAGCTACCCATCTGTGAAGTGGAATGGATACCTCAGAAGCGGATGCAGGTTTCTTCCTCAGGGTTGAAACAATCATGGAGTTTGCTTGGGCTCCTGAAGAAGATACAATGATCTTGTTCTGGTGGTCTGTATTTCTTAGGACGCCTCTGAGTCACCATTTTGGTAGTAACAGGAGAGAAGTTTCTCCTCAGTCAGTTCTGCAAAAAAAGGGAATAAAGGCAATCATGGCAAATGAGCAGAACAAGGTTGGAGCGCTTCATGATCACGAATACTGATGTCTGTGGAACTTTGGGCGGGATGTTTAACTTAGCAGAGTGGGAGGGGGAGAGTGAGAGCGAAAAATCTATTCCTCTTTTGCCTATGAGGATGTTCTGCCGCAGGCTGAACATCAGCAACATGCACTGGTGGATGGTCTTAACTGCAAAATGGAAAAACTGGAACACCAGCAGAGAGGATTTGGAGGAAGTAGCAGAGGAAGCAAATCTCCAGACTTATCACTCAAAGCCTTATTGGTAACAAAGAAGCCACTTAAGTAGGTGCGATGGAGTGCCATCCAGAAGTAAAGTGAGAGGCTAATGTCCTCATCAATCTCTTTGATATAGAGTGTCTTGATGCCTATCTCCTTGACACAGTGGTATGATGAAAAAAGTCTCGAAACTGAATGTCCAGAAGTTGTGTGTCAAGATGGCTAGTGCTTCGATGCTGAACATTTTGGAGTCGTCAGAGTACATTTCTTCTTCTTCGTCTAGTTGTCTCTGCTTTGGGGTCAATGACGTACCTGCAGAGAAGCTTGCCCTCAACTTTGAAGAAGTCAGCATGGTACCGTGCCTTGACATCGAAGTACATGGCATGGCCGGATCCATGCAAGTGGCCAGAACGGCCAGAGTTGCTTTCATGGTAATACTGCTTCTTCTTTTCCTTAGATCATCCTCTTTAGAGTCTTTTGGTGGAGAAGATATGGTTGCATGGCAAAAGGGTGAATTTTTGGGCAGTCCGGTAGTGTTATTTTTTCACCTCCTTCACTCTGTAACCATCCCTTTTCCCCAAGAGGAGAATCCTTAGTTGACTCCATTTGTAATTTCTTTTAAAGAATTTTCAGTCCTTAACAGAAGGCAGTGGTGGTAGGTAAACCACTCTAATTAGGGTCAAAAGCTGCCTTCTTTCTCTTCAGGAGATGCACTTCACTAATTGTGAGGCAGATAAAAAAACATTCCACTGATGCGAAAAAAAGAAGGTGGAAAGACTTCTAGCATGTCTAAGACGTCAAAGTTGAATGAAGTGATAAAAATGGGAACTGTACGGAGAAAATCTAAACAACTAAGAACGAGTAAACATTGAAGTGTTCTGAGATCCACTCCGCATGAGCAGCAAAAAAAAAAAAAAAAAAAAAAAAAAAAAAAAAAAAGAAGAAGAACTGGGCATGTGAGGCAACTGCCAGGAAAATAATTGCAAAAATATGGAAGCTGCTTGCTTTTGGTTCTGATAGCATTCAGCCTATCGGGCTATCTTTTTCCTTCATATAATTTATTCTATTCCAGTGTTTCTGGTCGTCCTTTCTTGCCATGTTTGAGGTTTCACACTGCAATGCTGCTTTATATATTGAGAAACAATGCGGCCTACGGACTTTATGCGTGCAATTGAGAAGGATTATGTTGCTTACCCTGTAAGCAGCTGTTAGTAGAATGTAGTGCTGTAGATGCACATGCTTATGCCATCTAGTGTTGAATCCGGACTTCAAAGAAGTCTTTTGAGTCACAAGTTCGAGTGACTCCTCCTCTTTGTGGTAACGCGCATAGACATCGACTCCATTATTAAATTGTTTTCACACAGATGGGTGAGAATGGAGTGTAAAGTAAGTGTAGTAAAGAGATGTCCATGAACAGCCAAAAATGAAGGTAAAGGGTAACTGCAACTGCCACATGGGTCAGGGTCCGCGAAGGAGGGTGGGCGCATGTGAATCTACTGCATTACATGCCAAGAACAGATGCTTACAGGGTAACATAGCAAACACATAATCCGTTCGAGGCATGTGCAGCTGTAGATAAACGCTTTGCATAGACTGTAAAGCAGTGCTCCTCAAAGTGGTGGCTAACCGGTGGGCGTTGCATTTGTTTGAAAGAGTGTACATAGCACTGCCTGTCATACATGAGGTTGTTGGTGTGCTAGAACATCCATACAAAAATGCTTTGTGAAGGTGTGTGGTGTTGACTATGTAGCTGCTTTGCATACGTCAGCTAGTGGGATGTTGCCCAGGAAAGCCATTCAAGATCCTATTTTTCAAGTAGTGTGCGCTCTAGGGTGGTGTAGGTTGAGTTCTTTGGCATTAACATAACATATTTAAATGTACTTAATTATCCACCTAACTATGTTGGATTTGGATATTGGCTTTCCCTTGTGTGGAGGCGAAAACACAACAAAAAGTTGCTATGTTTTTCTAAAGGTTTTAGTTCTGTCAACACAGTACATGACATCTTAATGTATGAAGAGCCCTTTCTGCAACAGTCTGGTTGTGGAAAGAAAAATGGCAGCTCAATTGATTGGTTTAGATGAAAGTGGGAGACTACCTTTGGGAGGAATTTTGGGATGGTGTGAAGGACCACCCGGTCCCTATGAAGTTGGAAGAAAGGTTCTTCTAAGGATAATGCCTGGAGCACACTAACACGTCAAGAAAAATTTAAGAGGGCAGTTATGTAGGGGTTCGAATCAAGGACTCATTAGTCTTGTGAGAATAAAGTTACAATTCCAGGAGGGTGCAGGTGGAACCCGGGGTGGAATCACTCTTAAGCTCCTCCATGAAGGCTTTAATAACAGGTACTTTGAATCAAGACAGGTGTTGTCTATTTTGCAGATAGGCAGCTACTAATGCAAGATGTAATCTAATAGATGTGAATGCGAACACAGAGAGCTGTAAATGCATTATGTAAGTAATAATGTTTTGTGCTATGGCATTTAATGGATTAATTTGTTTGGACAGTAACAAACAAACCTTTTCCATTTAGCTAGATAGCATTCCCTTGTGGTAGGTCAATGAACTTCTTTGAGACTGGTCATACATTCAGGTGGGAGATTGAGGTAGCTGAATTCTATGACCTCAGGTGTCGCTAGGTTGAATGTCTTGGGATCTGGGTGCCTGATTTCTCAATGGTTCTGAGTGATAATGTCCAGCCTGTTTGGGAGGTTCTGGTAGGCTACCACTGAGAGATATGGCAGTGCTGTAAACCAGGGCTGTCTCGCCCATGTGGGAGTTAATAGTATGAGTGTGAGACATGCTTGCCTGAGTTTCTGAACCAGAAACGGGGGGGGGGGGGGGGGGGAGGGGAGAGGTTGGAAAAGCGTAGGCAAATATCCTTGACCAATTCATCCATAGAGCATTGCCCTTGGATAGTGGGTGCGGGAACCTAGAGGCAAAGTCTGGGCATTTTGCATTGTCTACGGTTGCAAATTGAACTATGTGTCAAAACTTCAATTTGTGGAAGCAGGGGAGCAGGACTTGGGGGTGGATTTTCCATTCATGGAGTTGTGAGGTCTGCAAAATCATGGTCTGTTCCCGGAAGGTATTCCGCTTACGGATGAATGTAGTGATGTAGAGCCCAGCTCCAAAGGGCCTGAGATAGCAGTGAGAGCTGTTTTTGCAGATAGTACAAGGTTGTTGGATTTTCCATTCGTGGACTTGTTGCCACATCCTGCGGAGGTCTGAAAAATCGTTGTGATGTAGAGCCCAGCTCCAAATGGTCTCAGATAGGAGCTGTGGACAGTGTGTCCCTCTCACCCCCTGTTTTGTAGGACAGTACAAGGTTGTTGTATTGTCCTTCCGGACTAGGAAAACCTTGCTGATCAGGTGACGTAGCAACGCTTTTAATGTTAGGTGAACAGTTTGAAGCACTAGGTAGTTGATGTGGAGAGATTGGTGCTTGGAATACCAAAGACCCTGGACTGTGAGGTCTTGTAAGTGTGCACCCCAGCCTATGACGGATGCGTTCGTTGTCGGAGTGATGGGGGGGACAGGGTCTAGAAAAGGCACCCCTTTAATAGGTTGTTGGTACTCCGCAATGACTGTTCTTACTGTGACTTGCTGATTGGGTAGAAATTGAGAAAGTAGTGTTTGAAAAATTCGAATTCTTGCTGTATTGGGATAATCTAATTCTAGTTGTGTGTTCAGGATAGCTCCCAGATACGGCTGAATTAGTTGAGGTTCCAAGTGAGATTTGCTAAATTGAAGCTGAAACAGAACTGATGAAGTAGATCTATGGTAGCTTAAGTGTACTGCCGGATAGACAATGAATAGTGGCCTTGATGAGCCAGTCATCTAGATAAGGGAAGACATGGATGCTTTGTCTGCGCAGATGTGCTTCTACAACTGCTAGGCACTTGATGAATGTCCGAGGGGCAGTAGTGACCCCAAAGGATAGAACTTTGAATTGGGAGTGTTTTCCTCCTATCACAAACTGTAGGTATTTGCGATGTGCTGGGTGTACTGGAAAGTGAAAAATGCATCCTTCAGAACGAGAGCTGCGAGAAAGTTGCAGTGTTGGAGAAGCGGGATCATGCCCTGGATTGTGACCATATGATAGTGCTGACTGGATGTAGTGATTTAGTGGCCTTAGATCTAAAATGGTCCGTAATGATCCGTCCTTTTGGGGGATTAGGAAATATACGGAGTATACCCCTGACCCTCGATAGTGTAGTGGGACAGGTTCTATAGATCCTTTGGGAAGTAGACCTTGAACTTCTTTTTTGAGCCGTGTTTGATACTCCAGTGATTGCCTGAGGGTACAAGGTGGAATGTTTGAGGCATGGTGCTGAGCTCCAGACAGTAGCCATGTTGGATAATGTTCAAAACTCACTGACCTGATGTTATTGACTGCCATGTGGGTAGATAATTTTGTATACGATACCCCGCAGGTGTTATATGGTCAGGGGAAGGTGAGGGAAGTCAATATTTGTTGGTGGGTGTTCCACCGCATCGGGAAGCACCTTTGCCACTACCTTTGATTTTGTTGCCCCAGTAGGAGCCTTTGTAATGACAGCTGTTGGACGAGTACTGATCTTTGCTCAAGGTAAAAGGTGGAGGCTTCAGGAGTAGTGGTTTTGAAGCCCCCACAGTAGCCGGAGCGGCAAAATGAGCCCAGAGGTGTAGGTGTCTTAAGACACCCTATTGACTTCACCATTTCTGTGTCTTTTTTAATTTTCAAGGGCCTCGTCGACTTGGGGCCCAAAGAGATGTTACTCATCAAAGGGCATATTTAGTAGGTTTTGTTGTACCTCTGGCTTGAAGCCTGAAATACAAAGCCAAGCGCGACGGCTGTGCAGGATGCTAGTCTCAATCCCTTGCGTTGCTATGTCAGCAGAGTCTAGGGAACAACATACAGAGGTGTTAGGCATAAGCTTGCCCTTCTCAACAAGTTCGTGTGCCCTTTTCCTGTGCTCATCAGGTAGATGTTGGAGGAGCTCCTCCATTTCGTCCCAGTGAGCACGGTCAAACCTGGCCAGAAACCTCTGTGAGTAGGGTGATACGCCGATGGTTTGCAGATTGGACTAACCACCCTTTTCCCTGCTGCATCAAGCACTTGCTAGACTGACTATTGTAGTGGGTCAGGATTCTCTTTGAAACTTATTTGCCTGAAGAGTTCATTCTGTATATTGAATAGCAATTTTAACATTGGGTTCGCATACTACTTTTTTTTTTTTTTTACCTTTTATGGATATTAGATGGACCACCATAATGAAGGAAGGAAATGTTACTCCCTTGTAATCCTAGTTCCCGAATTTGTGGGCTACAGATTTTTTTTAACTGGCAATTCTACGGTGGTATATTGCATATGATCTAAAAAACACAAATTGACATCCTGCTAGGCATGATGAGGAACCATTTCATGCTTTTCTTTATAGCAAACTAGACAGTTTTAGGTGTGCTTTTAACCTAACGTACAATTTGACATGTATGTAGCTTTTCTGCCCTCTAGCACTTGGACTCTAAAGATTGACTCTCCAATCAAGGCCTTTCTCTCCTGCTTCTATTCACCAAACAACAGTAGTTATATTAATATTAATAGCCCTACTGTAGCAAAGGAGCTTAAGGAGCCAAGGGGGGTAATAGTTACTACATGGAATATTACCAGCATCTCTGGTAAAAGGGAGTCGGAGGACTGGGAAACTTATGTGGCACCTGTGCACACTGTGTGCTTGTAAGAAACTTGGTCACAACTTTATAGAGCAGGATGGTTTTGTAGCTTTTAATTCCCCCGTCACCACTTTGAGGAGCGGTAGCCCTAAAGTGGGGCGTCTGGTGACCATTGTTTCCACAAGCCTAGCCCCACGAATTTAGAAGAACCTTCTACAGCTCCCTTATTATCAGCTTGTCTCTTTTATGCTGGGCATCAATTTGGACGTTACAGTTATACATTTTACAACAATGTTTTTGATTCATCACATGGAGGTGGTTAATGCACTTAAAATAGATTTGGAAACTTATATTGACCAGAATTCTTTTATAATTTGGGCAGGAAAGCTCAATATATCATAATGTCTAAACGAGTGCGGGGGAACCATGATTTTGAGGGAAACACCGTAGTACACTTTCTACACAGTTCATATGGTTTAGTGCTCAATAATTTGACGTTGAAATTAAATCTGAAGCTAGTCAAATTTTGAGGTACTAGTGACCACCACCGCTTAACTACATTCATTGGGAGAGGCACTGGTAGTAATATTGACCACAATCTCATTTCAGATTCCAATAAAGGAATCAACCTAGATCAACGAGTAGGGCCTAACTGTATTAGCGACCACAACCCAGAGATCCCACATATGAATCTCAATCTCCCAAAGACCCCAGATTCAGGGAAAATCGTTAATATTTCTCCTGTAGGTCAGAACAGTGTTAGGATTAAATGGGCTGGTGTTAATCCAGCTGGTTTTATAAAGAATTTGGTGGCAAAGAACTGGGACCAATTGCTAATCTCATTCCATTAATCAGAGGATTTCTTAAGGTATTCAAAAAAATAAATTAGAGAGCATGTGTTGGGAGTCTGCTGAAAAGGGAACAAGTAGACCTTTCTAAGGTTACAGTGGGTCAGTACAGAGTATGGCATGAGCAGTCAGGACGTAAACTGTACCTTATGATAGTTAACAATATACAGCACAGATAGCTTTTAACTTGCTTCCACCTTCTTATTTTCCATTATGTGACTGCATTCCCTCAAAATGAGAGCTGGGGTTCACTTACTAAGAAATGTCCCTGTGATAACCGATCAGACCAGTCCACTCAACACATTACACTTTTTGTACATTTTATCTGATCCTTTTACATTTTTGCATGAATTAGGAGACGCAAGACTATATTATAGGGTTGCCCTGTTTCTCCCTAGAGTAATTAGCATTAGAGCGTCCTTAAATGATGCCGGAAACCCGAAAACCTAATTAGGTTAGAGTGTGAATTTTAAACCCTTGTTTTGTTTATGGGTGATTCACGGTTAAATGTAAATTGTGTCAGTAGAATTCAAATTTTGACCTATTGGTTATTATTTGATTTGGTGTATTAATGCATGATCAATTTTTTAAAAAAAATATTGTAATAATTTATTGTAATATTTGCGCTTTTATGGCTCAGACTATTCGTGCTGATTAAACCTTTTCTGACTGACTTGTAGTTAGTCAAGCTGCTAAAAGAGAAGAAGGTAGTATATGGTGACTTTTCTTTAGCATGTTGTCTGTTGATTTGGCTCAATTGATAAACTTTTTTTTAATTGGGATCTTTTACATGCAATAAGATTTACTACATTTTAGGAGTATCACAGACAATCCCACGGTGAGGAATGTGGAGGGTAGGTGATACTATAATAAATGAATGAACTATATAGTTAATAGCAAAATTTGTAAGTGACATCAATCGGAAAACAGAACAGATCTTAGAAGCAACCAAGAAGGTTACTCTGGGCGAATATTATTTACAGTTAGATATAGGCATCAATAAGTAAGATCTGTAACACAGAAACAGATAATCTAAGAACCAGAGGCAAACGCACCTGCTCTTTCACCCTTTAAAGTGTCCCAGACATTACAGTTGAAATCATCATAACCAGCTAACAAAAGACGTCCACTTTTGGAGAAGGCTACCGAAGTGATTCCACAGATGATATTGTCATGAGAATACATCATTAGTTCTTGGTCTGCACGAAGGTCAAACAATCGACAAGTGGCATCATCAGATCCAGTGGCAAATGCATGTCCGTTGGGGAAAAACTACAAGAGAATAAAGATTGACATGATTATATTTGTTATGTTGTACATGATTATATTTGTGATGTTATACTTTAGCACCATGTACATGCAGACAATTTCAGAGGGAATCTTTAAAAAACACCTGTGTTTTCCAAAATAAACTAATTAGCCTGAGAAAAGATACTGATTTAAAAAAAAGCAAAATATGATTTCATAACAAAGGTACCAGAGCTACACACTGTTTATAAACTAAGTGAAAATCTACTTCCCCTGCTTGTATATCTAATTCTGAAGAAGTTGGAAGCATGATGCCCTGCACTACACAATCAGGCATCTCCAGTGGGGTAAAGAACAAAATGGATAGAAGACTTTGTAATGAAAAGGGCAGCACCAAGAATTGACGGGCACACATTTCTTATATTCAATAGTCCTTTTAAGTACATTTTTAGCTTTCACAATATCTTAGCTTGATGCGCGTGTCTATCTTACCACCCTCCTTAAACCCTTGAATGCTGTTGACATGCTGGACTCAGAGAAGAGAAAGCGATTCCCTTAACTTGTCAGTTTAGAGTTTGGTGGATACTTGTAATTTCATAGAGAGATTGAATACTGAATCAATGGTTCTATGTTATTACAACACTTTATTAAAAGTTATATATATATATACATTGTATTTAGTCATTAACCAAACACATACAATAAAATACAATCACATAAAAAAATTAATCACAATATAAAAAACAATCGTTCACGGAAATATGCATTTCATATTCAACAACAATGTAAGTGTATAATACATCACAATTATGACCAACCTAATAGAGACAGACATATACGTAAGACAAAAAGAGAGTTACTATTCTTTACGGATACACATCCAATTTGGACTTCAAAACATAGTTCCTTGATACACAGATATAATCAGTATTCAGTTTCTCTATGTTGGTCCTTGGATTGTGCCTTTCAAAAGCGTCGACGCGTTTCGATGGCCTCAGATTATTCGTACCATCTTTATCAAGACACCAATTTGTCTATCTCTTGACTTCGGTCCTAAATAAGACAAACATACATAGTCATATATAGTCTCAATATTATTTCATAATCTTTTTCTGACAGTGATTCAGACTCCTGTCTATTCTATGTAAGATGCTATTCTTCTAGCACTTATTCAGATTGGGGGTGATCTATGATAAGTAATTTACCAAGACAATAGGGTTCTAGTTGTTTGGGGAAAAGATGAAAGGTTGTTCCCTTCTCTGTGTAATGTCTAACGTGTTGACTAGCTTTTGTTACTTATCCATATCTTTCAAGGTTTCTATGTTGACCGTAAATGTTCAATTCTGTTTCTTAAACCCCCTTATGCCCCACTTTGTTCATCCTTAACTATGCTGGAATTCTATTTCTGTTTTTTTAGTTGGGACCCTAGTTGATGTAAGTATACCATCTTCCTTTATATATTAAGGTTCGTAAGTCTCACCTCTATTTATTATTGAATCAGGATCTGATTTTATTTTTTCGTTTGATAGCTGTTCAGTTCTTCAGCATTAGGAGAGCCGATGACCTGTCTTTGGCTATTTCTGACCCTCGCCTATTTTTTATCTAAGTGGGAAAAGATAAAAAACGACTTTTAAATTAAACACTGCATTATTTCTTTTCTTATTTTATCCTCTATTTCTATCTGATCTGTAACCTGATCTCTAAAATTGATTACCTTAGATTCTTCTTGTTCTTAATCTTATTTGTCTCTCTCATATGAATGGAGGGATTCAAAAGTCCGCGCACTCTGTGGTATTCGTTGCTTCCTATGGGTCAGGCGGATCTAATGATATAAACATAGATTAGTTGTTAGAAACGCAGGGGACTAACTACCTACTTTGGATGTATATCCCCTCTATCTGATTATTGGTTATAAAGTAATTCTTACCTATGTTATAAAGACTCCTAGACCAACGGGACATGCTGGTACCGTTTCATAGATGACATTATCTTCATATGGAACGGTACCAGCATATTGTTAAATGAATTTCTGGAGTGGTTAAATCTGGGGGACCCCAACTTGAAGTTTACGGCCCAATACAGCAGTTCTTGCGTAGAGTTCCTAGATATCAAAATTAAGAACGTCAATGATGAACTACAGGTAGAACTTTATACAAAGCCAACAGACAGAAACACCCTTTTACAATATAATAGCAATCACCCCCATTCACAGAAAGACAACATACCGTTTGGGGAATTTTTAAGATTGCGAAGAAATTGTACTGATATCAATGACTTCTACCATCATGCAGAAACAATGAGAACTAAACTAAAAGCAAGGGGTTACCCCAATAAACTAATTAAAAACTCCCTTAAAAGAGCCAGATTCTATGATAGGGATAGCCTGTTGGAACCAAAGAAAGAAAAAACTAACGTAGCAGATGAAAGAATAGTGTTTGTCACACAATACTCTAATATTAGCAACCAAATCAAAAACATAGTAAATAGAAACTGGAAAATCTTAAACAATGGTATGGACATTCAGCTGAACAAACCCCTTTTTTCCTTTAGAAGGAATAAAACCATAAGAAATGCATTAGTAAGAACTTATGAGGTAAAAAAGGAAAAGCAGGCAACAATGAAAGGAGAAACTGCTTGTGGTAACAACAAATGTGGAACTTGTTCCATTTGTGTGCAGTGCATTGAAGGTAAAAAGATAACCTTTGCTGGAAAGAATTTGTTTTCTAAAACGCTAAATAATTGCCGCAGCAAAAACATTGTGTATCTTTTAATCTGTCCCTGCGGATTAGGCTATGTCGGAGAAACGAGCAGAGAACTCCGCATACGCCTTTTAGAACACAAATCAGCAATAAGATTGAAGAGAGAAAATGCCCCACTAACAGAACATTTTCAGGAAATGAACCATGATTGCAGTGACTTTAAATGGTTCATACTGGAAAAAATTTTAATGAATAGAAGGGGGGGAAATGTAGATCAGAAAAGAAAAACAAGAGAACAGTGGTACATATGTTACCTTAATACAGTGGAAAGAGGCTTGAATTTAAAAGAAGATTGGATGAAACTGATTTTAACATAATTATAACACTGGATGAGAAACTTAGGCTGCCATGGGAAAACAACTCTCGATTATAGATCGTGGGAAAGAACACATCCTGATAGGATAGGCAATGGTAAGAGTCTGTAAGTACGCGTTTCCAATAGGACCTAGGATAACAAGAAAGAAAGGGAAAACAAGCGTAAGTCCTTTATTGTCATAAGATCGATTAAATGTGCTTTTCCTTGCTGCCAGTATCTAGGTAACACAAAAACAACGAAGAAGAGTAGTTAACAACTTTAACATGCCGGGTTATAAATCTGAGCCTTTTCAAACTAATATTAACTGTAAAGGGGATTCCGCTTCAATAAGAGAGTAAGAACAGCTAATTGTGCGAGAAAACGAAGAACAATAAAGTTCGAACTAAAAAAGAAAAGGTAAAGTAAAACTAAGGAATGCAATCAGCCAATCGGGAATCAGATAGGAAAAGCGGCAAACATATTCATACCACGTGGCTATCAATAACCAATCAGCAAACATAGTACAACGTTTAAAAACAGGGAAGTGCCTACTAGCAAACAGCTGAAGAAATTTTAACCCGACGATCGCTCTCGGAAATAGAATACATCTATTTTGAGGTAAGGACAGCGTTGAGTAACAGGGCACACCGGTAATCGTAGAGAGGAGAGAAAGGGAGAATGCGGGTCTCCCACGTAGCTTAAAACAGTCTTATGCTTACTTTTGTAGATCCGCCCGAACAAGTAAGAGGAACGCAAGCCTCACAGGGTACGGAGCCTTTCTTTCCCGGATGTCGCAAATTGGAAAAAAAAGGAAAAAAGGTTTAATTTTTAAATTCCACGCCCATCGTTTGGTCTAGGAGTCTTTATAACATAGGTAAGAATTACTTTATAACCAATAATCAGATAGAGGGGATATACATCCAAAGTAGGTAGTTAGTCCCCTGCGTTTCTAACAACTAATCTATGTTTATATCATTAGATCCGCCTGACCCATAGGAAGCAACGAATACCACAGAGTGCGCGGACTTTTGAATCCCTCCATTCATATGAGAGAGACAAATAAGATTAAGAACAAGAAGAATCTAAGGTAATCAATTTTAGAGATCAGGTTACAGATCAGATAGAAATAGAGGATAAAATAAGAAAAGAAATAATGCAGTGTTTAATTTAAAAGTCGTTTTTTATCTTTTCCCACTTAGATAAAAAATAGGCGAGGGTCAGAAATAGCCAAAGACAGGTCATCGGCTCTCCTAATGCTGAAGAACTGAACAGCTATCAAACGAAAAAATAAAATCAGATCCTGATTCAATAATAAATAGAGGTGAGACTTACGAACCTTAATATATAAAGGAAGATGGTATACTTACATCAACTAGGGTCCCAACTAAAAAAACAGAAATAGAATTCCAGCATAGTTAAGGATGAACAAAGTGGGGCATAAGGGGGTTTAAGAAACAGAATTGAACATTTACGGTCAACATAGAAACCTTGAAAGATATGGATAAGTAACAAAAGCTAGTCAACACGTTAGACATTACACAGAGAAGGGAACAACCTTTCATCTTTTCCCCAAACAACTAGAACCCTATTGTCTTGGTAAATTACTTATCATAGATCACCCCCAATCTGAATAAGTGCTAGAAGAATAGCATCTTACATAGAATAGACAGGAGTCTGAATCACTGTCAGAAAAAGATTATGAAATAATATTTAGACTATATATGACTATGTATGTTTGTCTTATTTAGGACCGAAGTCAAGAGATAGACAAATTGGTGTCTTGATAAAGATGGTACGAATAATCTGAGGCCATCGAAACGCGTCGACGCTTTTGAAAGGCACAATCCAAGGACCAACATAGAGAAACTGAATACTGATTATATCTGTGTATCAAGGAACTATGTTTTGAAGTCCAAATTGGATGTGTATCCGTAAAGAATAGTAACTCTCTTTTTGTCTTACGTATATGTCTGTCTCTATTAGGTTGGTCATAATTGTGATGTATTATACACTTACATTGTTGTTGAATATGAAATGCATATTTCCGTGAACGATTGTTTTTTATATTGTGATTAATTTTTTTATGTGATTGTATTTTATTGTATGTGTTTGGTTAATGACTAAATACAATGTATATATATATATAACTTTTAATAAAGTGTTGTAATAACATAGAACCATTGATTCAGTATTCAATCTCTCTATGAAATTACAAGTATCCACCAAACTCTAAACTGACAAGTTAAGGGAATCGCTTTCTCTTCTCTGGTTATAAGAACCTCATTTCCCTTGACATTTTAAGGGGTCCCTCTTATTTTTCCCTTGTGACATGCTGGACTCAACCTTAGAACGGTTTCTCGGGTGCTACTACTAGCAATTTTTTTGTTGCTGTAGGGAGTGGCCTACCTTGGGGGAAGGGGACCCTACAAGGCAGAAAACCAATAGACACTATGGAATACGTTTCTGTGTGTGGGAGAGTTGCTCCTGGGTTGAGGGTCGCACCCCTATGGGGTGCCAATTTTTGGCCTTCGGTTTGTGTTCCTCTTGGAGGCAGATCAGAAATTTTTTAGGACTGATCTGCCCCAAAGGCAGACTTCATTGTGTTTCATAATGTTAACTGTTTTATTTCTTATTATTTGCAAACTTATTTTTTTCACTGTTATTGTATTACAAAGCTTTTGATTCTCTTTGGTGGTGAATCCTGCTTTCAGTTTCGGAATCGGAATTGGTAGATACCATGTTTGTGTAGCTGCATGTGTTTGTATGTAGCATATTTAGATTGTTTTATTGTGGTTCAAATTCACGTTTGGATTTGTGCAAGATCTATAATGTGTTGTCTTCGGTATTTCTTTGTTTTAATTTCTAGTGGGATATCTTTGCTGCTTGCTGTGTCTGTGCACAGTAGGGGCAGTTGATTCCCAGTCTAGCTGTCTGTGGCAAGTGAGAGGTATCTAGGTATCTTTTTTGTAGTAGAACATTGATCATGTAATTGTAGTGATCATTCCTTTCCAGATCGTTATATTTCTATAGTTGTATTTACTGTTTGATATAGTCACAGTTTGTTGAGTTCTAATTTGAAGCAGTGTTGTTTACAGTGGTCTGTTTTTTTTTGGGAGAATGTTTTATTAGTAAGAATTATGATTGCCGTAGGCCGGCCACTTAGCGCCTGCTTTTTGATTCTGACTCCAAACACAGCTCTGAGACTGACTCTATATCTGAAGCAGAGGACCAATGGTTCTGGCAATTAATTTTCTTTCCGAGAGTAATTATCTTAGGATGAAGCCAGTATTAGCATTGATGAAGTGCCTCATTTACAGAACATTGATGTGCCTGTAGTGGTAAAGTATATAAAGTGATGGGTGGAATGCTTGAATTAATCTCAGCCACTGGTAGTTATTTGGGCTGCATCCAAGTCCATCATTTAATTGCACACATGCCATCTCAGTTTGGACTCCGCTACATGCATATAAGTCTTGACCCAGCTCCAATGGGAACAGTCCAGCACAAACTGCTCAGCCAGGTCCTCTCTAAACTGGAACACAAGCAACCCAGGACCAGTTTTGCCCTAGTTAAGGGCTCATCAGCTGGGTATGGTTTAGTACCAGTGGCGGCATGCAAAGGACCCATGTCTGGGCATACCGGTCCCACTCAGGGCAACATACTAAAGTATACAAAATGTGAGGGATGGAATGCTTGAATTAAACTCAGGCAATGGTAATTACTTGGGGTCTCTAAGGCAGCATGAGCAAGCTAGATTGCAGCCAGCGGCTGGAAGGCTTCCCATTGAAAGTGCGGAAACCTGAGTTGACCATAACATGGTCTAACATGTTTTGTGTGCATTTCTTTAGTGGTATTATAGGGAGTAAAGGTAATACAGAGAACTTTTCCATATCAGTTTCTTCTAGCTCTTTATTGAACACATGTTTTGGATGATATCGTTGAGCAGACCAATATGTATGTAGAAAGTATTTGAAGGACAACAGAGTCACACTTAAGACCCACTATAGCATTATCCGGTGGACTCCTACAAACCTCCATGAGATGAAACAGCCTGGGGTTTAACTTTTTTAAAGGATTACTAAGGAAGCCAGCATTGTCTTTATATTGGTCTACTGGTAACCCTGGGCGGAGCTGGCGTAGTGCCACTACGCGGAGGTCCACGGAGTTGGGGAAAAAACTCAGTGGAACTCCACTCCGCCACCCCCCTCCACCCTACCCTAATAAAAAATACTTAAAGTAATTTAAAAAGAAATAAAGTCACTTACCTGTACTACAGCGTCTCCAGGCTGCCCTCCTCCACGCAGTACATCTTGCGAGAACGCACATGCACAGTTCTTGCAATATGTATGGCGAGGAGGAGTGCAGCCTGGGGACGCCGCAGTACAGCAGGTAAGTGACTACTTCTTTTTTAAATTACTTTTTAAGTATTTATTATGGGGGGGGGGTGGAGGCTGGGAGCCAATTTAGTGGGGAGATGGGGTGGGCGGGGGGGCGGGGTAATGGCTAACTCTGCTCCGCTGTCGGAGTTTTTCCCTATACTCCGCGTTCTCAGCGGCGCACGGAGTAGGCAAATCTACACACACTCCGCTAGCGGAGCGGAGTTCTCTGCCTGCCCTTATCTACTGGTCCCTTGATAGCAAGTGCTATTTTTCCCAGCAACTATGAGTCAAGATCGGTATTTACTTCTGCAGAAGATGCTGCATTTTGTGGATAATGCTACAGCGCTGTGACAAGATCACCCTGAGGCTGATTTCACAGAGTGATATTGGGTAAACAGTGTAAAGGTTTGCATGAACTGTCACCATACTACTTCTGCAGGAAGATAGTCCACCAAGTTTTTCACAATCATAGCACAGTGTAAATAAAAACTAACAGTATTAGCAAGTAAAGATGACCCAAACATTTTAAGTTTTAGAAATTGTCTTCCAATCTGTTTGGCTCTATATTAAAGAGTAGGAGATGACTGTCAGTATGCGATTGTAACTACTATTTATAGCTATGCATCTACACCTTTATCAAGCAAAGTATAAAGATATGGCTCTAACGAAACATTGTGCTACAGCGGAAGGAACAAACATTTTCAGAATCTAGTTTTCTCACATACCTAGACCTAACAAGGGATGTTAATTTAAGTGAGACTTTTTGCATGGTTCTTAGTGCAACAAATTTGTGAATCATATTCGTAGGTTCAAACCCTGAACATTAACAGACTCCTAAAAGTGTCTCATGACTTCCAATTATAGTTACGAAGATTATAAACATGGCATCAGAGTACCCACTAGCCAGACATCTAATGGTGTCAGATCAATCAGTTGCCTTACGTTGTCATACACAGCCATTTTTGCAAAAATGGGGAGGTCAAAGCTGGGTGACCAAATGTCAGTTTTATAACAATTCATGCAATTAAAAGCTCCCAGTTCAGTTGCATAGTTGCCATCACTGTCCCAATATTCACTTTTCACCAAAGTATAATTTCTAGTTGATTAATTAAAAACATGGAAAAAAGAGAAAAATAAGGTCAGATGCTGAAGTAGTTTAAGATGGCTAAAATTTGTATTGTAATAGTTCCATGAAATAATTCAGCCAGTGTTAGGCTTTGTAAATTGCTAGATAGCATTAATAATGCTGGTTTTTGCACCAGACGTATAATTTAATATAGGTTTACGTGGTCTCAGTTCACCAAGCAGACAGGAATTATTTTAACGTTTATGACTATAAATGAAGATCCTACAATACAGAATGATACCATACACTTCAAATAATAACTCTATAAACAGACTATAGATACCACAGCCAGAATGATCTTTCTATTATGAAAAATATGGCAAATGCAGCAGTCCACTCATTCTGCTGCATCAATTTTGAACTTGGCCCAGTAGGTGTTGTTTCACTAGATAGGCTGACAATGATGGTATAACCTAATTTATTTTGGATTGTGGAAACCAAGAAAAAAGGTCAGCTACCCAAACTGGATAAAGTCTTCTACAAACTATCCTCACTTTAAAAGAATCACTGACTATTGAATAAAATGCAAAAGGCCAAAGGGGTACATATGAAGTAAATTAAACAGAAAAAGCTCATGTTCAACTAATATTGATTAAAAGATTTTGAAAAACATAAATGGCCTTTCGAAAATGCAATTTAGCGCAGAAGAATGTGTGAAAACTGGAGAGTAAGGACACTCATAACTATTTTGACTAGATCTCGGAATATGCCAGAAAAACCCTGAAGAACAAAAGTTACTTGCCTGTAAACTGCGGTTCTCCAGTACTGGTATCTTTCATAGATTCACATGCTTGAATCATTCCCTGTCGTCGAACTGGGAGTCCCACGGTACATAAAATAGCAATATATCCATAAAATAGGCATAAGAGAGTAATAGGAAGTAAAATTACATAGAAGTCAATAAGATTTTCTTTTCCACTTTCATGTCTCGTCCAAGTCATTATATATAGTCCAAACTACAGCCAATGAGGCGACAGGATCCCCTAGAACCTTCTCCTCAGAGGCTCAGGCTCTCAGATTTTCCATCACAAGTGTGATATAAGAGCCAAGGAAAAGCGGGGAGCCTCTGAGGGGAGGTGGGTGGGTCGCATGTGAATCTATGAAAGATACCAATACTGGAGAACCACAGTTTACAGGTAAGTAACTTTTGTTCTTCTCCAGTATTGGGGTATCTTTCATAGATTCACATGCTTGGATCAGAGTAGAAAGCAGTAATTCCATAATCATACTTGTGAAATCATCAGAGAAGCATAACCGTGTACATAATAAGAAAACTATGTAAATTGAAAAGAAACATACGTATAATATATATATATATATATATATATATGACACACATATATATAATCAAGTACGCATAAATATATATAAAAGATGTATCATGGGGGCGTGGCCAAGATGGCGGCGAGGTAGGACGTGTTGTCCGGAGCTCCTGCCCGCCGGATCCAGCATCTTTAAGCTGCCCCGGACCCCGGTGGTATTCTCCCCTCGATTGTCCTGACGCTCTGCCGCAGGCAGCATCAACAGCGGCAGAGCGGCAGGACAATCGCGGGGCGGGGTTCGCGAGTGGAGCGGCTTGGCCTCTTCCAGCCAGCGCCTGGCAACGGTACCGGCAACGCAGCGGCCCAGCACGCGGGCCGTCGAGGCCAGCTACACCGCCATCCACCTGCCCAGGCGCCCGGACGACACGCGGGCTGCCCGGCACGCCATCTGGCACTCCGTCCGGCCTTCAGCGCTTTCAGCCCCCGGGGTACCGGAGCGCGCATCCCATCAGTGGCGCAGCCCTGACCAGTCGAGAGGCCTCAGGAGACTGTTGGGCCTCCCTGAGGAGCCCTTCCTTCGACTTGCAGCACCCAGCTGGGAGTGAGGTAAGATCCCTTCCCCTCCCACACTGCCAGCATCCGTCTTTCCGAAGGACCCCTGCCACGCGCGGATCTCCGGCCTAGATTTTGGAGGCGGCCGCCCACTGCCTTACCAGCGCTGGGAGAGGCGGTGCTAGCGGCGCGCCCCGCGGAGCGGCCTGCAGAGGGATTGGAGACTAAACATGGACCTCTGACGCCCCGGCGCCTGCCGGGGGTTCTTTCCTCTCCCGCATAGTTAGCTGCTGCCTTGCTGAAGCGGCATTACAAGGAGCAGACTGCTGGACTGTTGGCCCACCGATCCTGGGGTTGCAGCTGCGGAGAGGCCGGCTGCGCTGGGGCGCCCTGCGACCTGGCCCTACCTCACGGCCTTCTGCTGGGCCCTCATCGCCGAGGCCCTGCTGTGCGGGCTCGTTGCCCGGGGCAGATATCACTCAGCTCTGCCCACCAAGGGACTGCACCTGTTCTAGTAGCAGGAGGTGCCCCCATGCTCTGTGACGGAGCTACAACTGGCGCAGTGTTAACGCTGCACTCACAGGGGCTGGCCCTGGAACGCACTGGCAGTCGGAGTACACCTTGCGCGCTTCCATCTCAAAGAGGTGTGCCCTCACCGATCTCACTGCTGCCCGTTGGCTGGTGCCCTACACGCTCCACGTGCTCGCCTGCACAGGTCTGATGCTTCAGCACCCCTTCCTTTGCTGTGGCCCAGCGGACGCCTGCTCCCTCTTGCTGTCTGGTCAACCGCTACCAGGTGTGTACGACCTCCTCCAGGACGAGGAAGGTGCAACCTCTAAAGGACATTTTCGGACGTGAACACTCTACCCCCAACATCGCCGCTGTGGCTCCCAAGATGGCGTCCCCACAGCAGTCGGCTAACACCGGTGACGAACCCATCACAAAGGCGTTCCTGGAGTCGCTGTTTCACACCCTTAGAGAAGACCTGCAAGGCGTGAAAAACGATCTCACAGCAGAGATTAAGGAGATACGCAGACGTCGACGAGGTGGGTGGAACGCGTTGCGACACTGGAGAAGAGCGACACGGTGACAACCGAAGTGGTTATGCTACAACAGGAGATCATCCGCCTCCAAGATCAGCATATCGATGTCCAAACCCACCTGGAAGATTTGGAGAACAGGTCATGCAGACATAACATTCGGATCCGGAGGGTGCAGACGTCCGATTACACCAAGGACCTCTTTGCATTTGTCACGGGCCTGTTTCGCCACATCCTAGGTGCCTTTCCTGACACCGGGATCACCCTAGACCGCGCGCACAGCATTGGCCCGCCTCGCGCACCCAACGCTGCCCCTGTAGACATCCTTGTGTGCGTCCAAGACTTTAAAACTAAAGAGTCCATCCTTAAGAAGGCGAGGTCTCTCCATCCCATCTCCTTCCCAGGGCAGTCTCCAGTACTTTATCAAGACCTGGCTCTGATCACACTCCAGCGCCGCCGCCAATTTCGCCCTGTGACTGAACACCTTAGACAACAAGGAATTCCATACTCCTGGGGCCATCCATTCCACCTAATTTTCCGATTTAATGGCAAACTCCACCAGCTACGCTCTCTTGTCGACTCCTGTCAGCTCCTGGGTCTGGCGGTGCCCAACGAAGAGGACGACCACCACAGCACCAGCTCAGGGCCCGAGACTTCTCCATCCGGGTGGCGGCGGCAGGGTCGCAGACGTAGCATCCGGAAGCCGACCAAGAAGGACATAGTAAGAGGCCAACAGGAGGCCCTTGCCTTCGCGACAGACGCCCTGGCTGGGGCGAGCCCCAGTGCCAATTGAGCAGAAATGCAGCTGTGTTTCTTTGGACTGGGCCATTGAATTCCGGTGGGTGGCGGGACCCCACCCGGACGATCGCCCAGTCACTCAGGGTTGACGGACAATCCTCATGGACTCGGATTGTTTTGAATGTTCTTACCTTTGTTCTCCTTGTTGGAGCCTTTGTTTTGGATGGGGTTTTGTTGGGTTTTTGTGGGTTTGGGTTCCCTCGTCCACCTTCCCCTGCTGCGCGACAGGAACTGTTTGATGCTGCGCCTGGGGCCCCTCTCTGCTGTTTCCTTTCGCTTACACAGGTACGCAGACTCAATAGCAACGCCGGCTTTTCCCTGACTTATGATGCCACACACCCCCTTAAGATCTTGACCCTCAACGTGAGGGGCTTAAATAACCCCATCAAGCACAGAGCTGTCCTCCACTATTTAGAGCACTCAACAGCTGATA
Source organism: Triturus cristatus (assembly GCF_964204655.1). Classification (NCBI taxonomy): domain Eukaryota; kingdom Metazoa; phylum Chordata; class Amphibia; order Caudata; family Salamandridae; genus Triturus; species Triturus cristatus. Next base: position 1,065,501,069 of record NC_140594.1, on the reverse strand, counting down.
TATGCCTCCTGCAGGAGACTCACCTCCTCTTCAAGGACCATCACAGAATGAAATCCCCCCCGTGCATTTCCCATCCAGATGTTCTCTTCCAATACCACCAAATCAGCCAGGGTAGCTATACTAGTCTTGCGCTCCTTCTCTGGTAAAGTTCTACAGAAGGAGGCCGAAATCAAAGGTTGCTTACTCATATATCAGTTTGTGGTCAGGGGGATAACCTTCACTGCGGATTCAATATATGCACCTAACGAAGGGCAGGATAAATTCCTTCATACGGCGCTCACTCAGGTGACAGCCATGGTGGAACGCCACTTATTACTGGGGGGTGACCTCAACCTTGTTTTCAATAATAGCAACCGCTCTCGTCAGAGGACGAGCCAGACTGGCGTTCTATCGTCTGCTGGACGGGCCCGCCTCCACGAGCTGGGACTGGTGGATCTCTGGTGCCAATTTCACCCCTGAAGCAGAGGTTACACCTTCTACTCAGGGGCACATAACACATACGCAAGATTGGACTACTTCTTAAGCTCTTCCTCCCTCCATGCTCTTGCATCGAACACTGACATACTGACAGCCTCCGATCACTCTCCGGTCTTCGCCACCTTCCAGCTCCCACCATCACTCACACAGCGGGTCCTGGAGCTCGAACAGATGCACCAGAGAACTGGCGCCTCCCGTGCTTGGCGTCAAGAGAAGAAGCAGCTCACGGCCTTGGCCCTCCCCCTCCGGGGGGGGGGGGGGGGGGGGGGAGGACAGAACAGATGCAGTCGCCTCCTAGTGCACAAACTACGCGTGACTAGACAGAGACAAGGTATTCAGGCCATCCACTCTCCTGGAGGCGAGCCGGTGACGGACGATGCTGCCATAGCAGAAGCCTTCTGCGATTTCTATGCTGACCTCTACTCAAGCGATTCCCTAGATGCTCAAAATAGCGCCAACTACCTGGCCGCAGCCCATATGCCTTCCCTCACCCAAGCGCAGGCTGACCACCTAGATAGGGACATTTGGACAGAAGAGGTCATCACAGCGATCTCCCGCCTCAGGTTAGGCAAATCACCCGGACCAGATGGCTACACGGCAGCCTTTTATAAAAACATTCTGCAGCCAGGTAGCACCCCTTCTGACAGGCTTATTCAATACCTTTGGACAAGCTGGGGCTATTCCTGCGGAGATGCTGGAGGCATTAATAGTAGTCATCCCGAAACCCGGGAAGGATAAAACGACCTGCAGTGCATATAGGCCCATTTCCCTTTTGAACATAGATGGTAAATTATACACTAGTATCTTAGCGACTCGATTGGCACCCTACATGTCACAGTTGGTTGAACCAGATCAAGCGGGCTTCATCCCACAGAGGCAGATCAGCAATAACACAAAGTGCATTCTACACCTGATCGACAAGGCATCACGCACCCCGGGGGAATATATGCTACTCGCCATCCACGCGGAAAAGGCCTTTGACAGGGTGCACTGGCCCAACCTGGAGCAGGCCCTGATGCGCGCCGGTCTTGGCGAAGAACTTCTCACGTGGATCCTTAATTGCTACCGTTCCCCTATGGCGACAGTTCGGGTTAACGGTCACACATCCTCCCGTTTTCCCATTGGAAGAGGCACCAGACAGGGGTGTCCTCTTTCGCCCCTCCTGTTTGCGCTCCACATGGAGCCACTGGCACTCCGCATCCGCCAGCAGTCCCTCATCTCTGGGATTAAGTTTGGGGGGATACTCATACTATCAGTATCTACGCGGACGACATATTGATTGCTCTCTCAGACCCGATCCCAGCGCTGCGCTCCCTCTTCATTGAATTGTATGGCTTCGCTCAGGCTTCGGGATTTAAGATCAATATGGACAAAATCGATAGCGCTCAACATATCCCTTTCCTCGCACACTCTCGCTACTATCCAGGAAGAGCATCCCATGCGCTGGGGTGCCTGACCTCCAACTCTACTTCCACGCCTCACAGCTTAGATATCTAGTGGAATGACAACACCTGGAATCAGAGAAACACTGGCTTTTTCAAGACCAAGCCGTGGCAGCCAGGCCCCTGCAGGGCATTCCCTTTCTACGTAAAAAACAGACCGCCCAACCTTTATGCTTCATACATCACGAGCACTATTATGGAATCCTGGGACCGCACTAACACCGCTCAACAGCTGACTACCTTCCCCTCCCCCCTCACGCCCCTGTTCGATAACCCTGAGTTCCAACCAGGCATGAGCGCCCGGGCCTTTCGAATCTGGCGTTCCTCTTCTTGTCGGTCCCTGGGCCGCCTTTTTGACTTGGACGGGATCATCCCATTCACACGCCTGCCCTATCTGCAGCTCAGATATTGGGCGCTACATCCACTTATCCGACTCGAAGCCCAGCGTCTTTTGACGCTGTATGAGAAATGGCTCATAACACGCTCCTCTGACAAAAAAATAATTTCCGACCTTTACAAGATGCTCCTAACAGCCACCACACATACATACAATTCATTCCGAGCTCGCTGGGAACGAGATTTGGGCAGGTCCCTTAGCCATAAGGAGTGGGAAGGCATTTATTATAGAGCGAGGCACTCGGCATACCACATGGGACTCACTGAGACTCTGACTAAGATTGTCATATATTGGTACTACACGCCGGAGCGCGTACATCAATTTGATGCCCGACAGAGCGCCCATTTGTTGGAGGGGGTGTGGGGAGGTGGGTACTTTGGAACACGTTCTCTGGAGCTGTGCCCATATTCAACCCTACTGGTCCCAAGTACTTGATGAAATTGACACACACTTTGAGACACAGCTACCATGATTCCCTACATATATTCTACTAGGTTTACCCAACCCACTGACATACCATACCCGCTCAAGTCCCGGGGGGGTCGGCTGATCGCTATTGCCTTAGGCGCAGTGACACAAAACATCCTGATGCATTGGCGCTCTACCCAACTTCCGACCCATTCTGGATGGCTCCAAAGACTCTAAATGGTGCTGGACGTGGAGAAACTAACCCTCACGTTGGCAGGCAAGGGATCTGACTTCCTGGAGTTGTGGCGGCCCTTTTTGACCCTGCTTGTGTCCGAATTTTACGAGCTGACATGTCCTCGCTATCTCCGACTTCTTCGCCTTTCAGACACACAGCTCCCAAGCACAGTGCCCTCGAAGCAGGGCAAGCAGCGGCGCTGATCCCTAACACACTCCTTTGTTACTGGTGGACGAGGGGGGGGGGGATGAGGAATGGGGGTCATGCTCAGCCTTCTTCCCCTTTTTCTTTTTTTCCTTTCTTTCTTCTCATTGTTCTGTTTTTCCTTCCCCCATTTTGTTATGTTTCGTAGGCCCACTCCACTCATCTTGCCTTTGGCAATGCTATTACTTGCGACCATTGTGGTCTACACTGCACTGCTTCTATGGAGTCGAGGGTCTTGTTTCTCTGTGTGCTTAAAATTAATAAAAGATTTAAACCATAAAAGATATATTATCAGTACAGGAGGAGGGAAGAAAACAGAGGCTCACCTTATTGAAAAAGATTGCGCAGAACTGCTTGTCCTACAGATGTGTCGGCATTGCTGGCAGTCTCCAGACAGTAATGTTTGGTAATGGTGTGTCTGCTGGACCACGTTGCAGCTCTGCATATCTGACGAAGAGGCACACCAGCAAAGAGAGCAGTAGAAGAGGAGATTGCTCTTGTAGAATGAGCTCTAGCAGTTGCTTGTAGAGGTCTTCCCGCTTGCTGATGACAGAAAGAGATTGCAGCAGAAATTCAACGTGCGATGGACTGTTTGGATACTGGATGTCCCTTACGCATCCTGCCATAGGCTATAAAAAGCTGATCAGACTTGCGTATTAAAGCTGTCCTTTGCAAATAAAATTTTAGACATCTCTTGATATCAAGAGAATGTAAAGTCCTTTCCGCAGGTGTTTGTGGATTAGGGAAAAAAGTCTTTAAAACAACTGGCTCATTTATATGGAAATCAGAAGGCACTTTAGGAATAAAAACCGGGTTATGAGGGCTAACAGCAGAGATGTTTTCCAAGGAACAAATTTCAAATCAGCCCTATGAATAGGTTCAAAAGGATGTCGCATGAGTTGTGACAGAACAATGTTAAGATGCCAGAGCGGAGGTGGGCGACGTATGGGAGGAAACATACAAAACAATCCTTTGAAGAATTGTTGAATGATCCTAGAGGAGTAAAGAGCGTGTGAACCATACTCTCGAAATCTTCAGATTGCCGCGAGGAATTCCTTAAGAGTAGAGTGGGAAAGGCCTGACCTTGCCAGATGTAAAAAGAAAGGCAAAAGTTGTTCTGGTTTTGCATGGATTGGGTGGACGTTGGGGGCTTGACACCAAAGGCAGAAACGTTTCCACTTGAGCATGTACATTTTTATAGTGGAAGGTGCTCTGGCGTTAGCTAAGACTCCTCTACAATCTGAAGGAATGTCTAAGTGAGCAAATTCAAAGTGCTCAGGCGCCAGGCCGCTAAGCGTAGAGATGCAGGATCCGGATGGCAGATCTGGCTGTTGTGTATAGAGAAGATATTCGGTATTGGTCGTAGCTGAATGGGATCGCATTCGGACAGAAGGAGTTGTTCAGTAAACCAGAACTGGCGAGGCCACCTGGGAGCTATGAGAAGCAGGCGACAAGGCTCTTTCTCATTTTCCGGAGTACTCTGGAGACTAACGGTATCGGCGGAAAAGTGTAGGTATAGATTTTTGATCAGTTCATCAAAAAACGCATTTCGGCACGAGTCTTAATAGGGAAGCCAACTTGCGTAGAATGGGCATTTGCGGTTCAGGCTGGTCGCAAAAAGGTCCAAATTGGGTTGACCCCACTTCTGAAAGATGCAGTCCAACGTTGGTTGATGGAGTTCCCACTCGTAGTTGGATGAGGTCGACCTGCTGAGGGAGTCCGCAAGGATGTTAGATGATGGACCGCTGTCAGAGTTATTTGATGTTGAATAGCCCAATCCCAAATTTGCTGAGCTTGTTGAGACAGCAAGGTGGATCTTGTGCCCCCTTGTTTGTTTATGTAGTGCATGCTTGTTGTGTTGTCCGTCCGGATCAACACCGACGCTCCGAGAATGATGGTGCGAAAGGATTTCAGAGCCAGGAAAATCACTAGCAACTCCAAAAGGTTGATATGCCAAGTCAGTTGTTGAGTATCCCACTTGCCGTTGACTGTGAGGCCTTGAAGATGCGCTCCCCATCTCTTGAGGGAGGCGTCTGTGGTGATGACGAAACTTGGAGCTTCCACCAAGAACGAGAGACCTGCTGCAACGTTCCTTATGTAAGTCCAACAAAGCAACGCTTTTCGCATCTGAGGCGTAATGAGGATGAGATCGTCAAAGAACCCCGAAATCTGTAGCCACTGTTTGTCTAGCTCCTCTTTCAAGGGTCTCATCTTGAGACGACAAATTGGGGACCAGGGGAATGCAGGATGAGAGCATTCCGAGAAGTCACTTAAACTGTTGGTCAGAAACGCACCTTGAGTGTAGTAGCTTGGCAAGCATGAAAATCTTTTGTTGCCTTTCGTTTGAGACAAAGGCTTGCGTCTTTAGAGTGTCTAAAGTAGCTCCTAAGAACGTTCTCTTTTGCGAGGGGATGAGTTGAGACTTGTCCAGATTGATTGAGAGGCCTAGAGATTGGAAAAGGGACAGACATCTCTGAGTATGGGCGTTTGCGACTGCGAATGAATTCGCCTTGATAAGGCAGTCGTCGAGATAAGGAAATATTTGTATTCCACCTTGTCGAAGATGTGCCGCCACCGGTGCCAGAACCTTGGTGAAGACATGGGGTGCGGAACGTAGTCCAAAAGGGGAGGACTTTGAATTGGAAGTCCCTGCCAGCCACTCTGAACCTTTAGAATTTTCTGTGTCTCGGTAACATCGGGACATGAAAGTATGCGTCTTGGGAGGTTGAGGGTGGTCATATAATCCTCCGGAGTGAGAAGCTGAAGGGCTTCTTGGAGAGTCAACATCCGGCAAGCTTGTTTTTTGAAAAATTGGTTGAGGGAATGAAGATTGACAATGGGGCGCCAGTCCCTCAATTTCTTTATCAGAAAAAATCTGGAATAGAAACCTGTGCCTTTTTGTAATCTTGGAACCACTTCAATCGCTCCTTTCTTTATCATTAGATTTATTTGGGAGAAAAGCTCTTTGAAATGAGCTGGAGGCGGGCCTTTGGGAGAAGAATTTGGAGGAAGTTTGACGAATTCTAGGACATGGCCCCCTGGCTACTATGTCCAAGACCCATTTGTCTGTGGTTATGGCAGACCAGGTTGAATAGAAACGGGAGATCCTTCCTCCAACATTTGTAGGGTTGCGCGGTAGAGCAGGTGGCAGTTGTCACTGCTTCTTAGATTGCATCACGTCCCAGTAGGAGGACTTCCTTCTATTCTGTGCATACGATGCCGCCGGTGGCTGCCGGAAGGATTGTTGGTGTTACGAAGAGTAACATTGATTCCCTTGATAAGACTGGTACTGTCTGGACTGATTGTAACCTCCTTGAACAGAAAAGGATCCACAACCCCTAGCGCCTCGAAAGGGCTGCTTCCGAAATTGAAAAGTACCAAGAGATCTTGCGGTCTCTGTATCTTTTTTAATAGCTTGAAGGGTGTCGTCAGTGTGTTGGCCGAAGAGAGATTCACTATCAAAAGGCATGTCTATAATCTTCATCTGCACTTCCTGACAAAATGAAGTGGCCTTCAACCAGCCCCGACGCCGAAGGACTGCAGCTCCTGCTAGCTGGTGAAAACCTGTAGAAGCAACATCCACAGAAGAATCGATAATCTCAGCCGAGATTCGTTCTCCCTCTTGGAGGATTTTTAGCGCTTCTGCCTTTGAAGGAATGAAATTTGGAAATATGCGTCCTTTAAGTACAGGGTGGACAAAAAGTGGCCTTGCTGAAGGAGTGGGAGCACTTGTTGGAGTGTGACCATATGAAAGTGGTCCGCCTGAATGTACAGATTTAGTTCTCTTAGGTCTAGTACAGGCCTGAGAGAGCCGTCATTTTTGGGAATTAAAAAATACAGGGAGTATACCCCGGTCCCTTGGTATTGTAATGGGACTGGTTCTATAGCGTGTTATTCCAAGAGAGAGAAACTCCTGCTTTAGGAGGGTGAGATGCTCTCGTGACATTGCACGTGATCTTGGAAGGATATTTGGGGGAGTGTCTGTAAGCTCCAGGCAGTAACCATACTGGATAATTTCTAGTACCCACTTGTCTGAGATGATTGAATTTCAGACAGGCAGGAATTCGAGAGTGTCGTCTCCCGACAGGAGTGGAATAATCGGGGGATAACAGAAGCAAGTCGCTGCTTGTTTGCGGGGGAAGTGCATGTAGAGTAACCTTTGCTTCTTCCCTTACCATTGTTTCCTCTAAAACCTCCTCTGAAATAAACTCTTGAAGAGGGGGATTGGTTATTGCCCTTGTAAGAGGAGGAGGGATTTTCGGTGGACACCGATTTTGAACTAACCCTGTAAAAGGAGCGGCGAAAGAAGCACCTAGTGGCGGGTAACTGCAAAGCCCCCATGGACTTTGCGACCTCAGTGTCTTTTCTCACCTTTTCCAGCGAGGTATCAACAGTTGGACCAAAGAGATGCTCCTTACCGAACAGTTGATTAAGGATGGAGGTTTGCACCTCTGGCTTGAAGCCTGATATTCTTAGCCAAGCACGTCTGCGTAATAGTATGCTGGTGTTGACTGCATGAGCTGCTGTGTCTGCTGCATCTAGGGCACACCTAATGGATGTATTGGTAATAAGTTTACCTTCCTGAATGAGGTAATTAACCTTAGATTTGTATTCACCAGGTAGATGTTGTATGAGTTTTTCTAACTCATCGTAATGAGCCCTATCGTAGCGAGCCAACAAAGCTTGAGCGTTGGCAATGTGCCAGTGATTTCCTGCCTGTGAAGCTACTCTTTTGCCAGAGGCATCAATTACCTTAGACTCCTTTTCAGGAGGAGGGTCCTTGCCTGTGGTTTGCGAATTAGCTCTCTTGCGAGCATTGGATACTACAAGAGAGTCTAAGGTCAGCTGGCCTATAATGTAAACAGGGTCGGTAGGAGCGGGTTTGTATTTTCTGTCCACTCTAGGCGTAATTATCCTGGATCTTACTGCGTCTTTAAATACCTCATCCGTGTGTTTTAGCATGCCTTTGCGCATTGGTAAGGTATGAGTAACTCTTTGGGAAGAAGTTAGTGTTTCAACGAGGAAATCCTCTTCTAAAGGCCTTTTACAGAGCTCCACCCCATGATCCACCCCATGAAATTGAGCGGCCCTATTAAGGAGCTCAATATACCCAATATTGTCGTCAGATGGGGAGGGTCTGGAGGAATACAAGTCAGGGTCATTACATGTGATTGGGTCTGTCTGATAATCGTCCCAAGGGTGAGTGTCCTGTAACCTATCCTGATCCCCATCTTCACCCCCTTCATCCTTTGAGTCAGGTAAAAATTGTGGTGGTGGTGGTGGTGGTGAATTTGCTGGTGAAATGAGCAAGTTATGATCAATGGGAGAAGGAAGTGGGATATAAGAAGGAGAAGGGTTAGTACCCACACTTTTCTTGTGAGGAATGTGGGAGTCCTCTAATAGGTCAATTTTTTGTTTCTTTGGAAGAGTGGCATGAAAATGCCCTGTTTGAGGGTTAATCACCGTTTTTTTCTGTTTTGGATCCGAAGGCGGCGTATCGGACCGAGGCTCTTTAGTGGGAGTCTCTTTGTCTTTATGAGCCAGTTTTGGTATCGAAGGTTTCGGCTCCGAGCCTCTGGGCGTCGAAGGTTTCGGCACCGAGCCTCTGGGCGTCGAAGGTTTCGGCTCCGAGCCTCTGGGCGTCGAAGGTTTCGGCTCCGAGCCTCTGGGCGTCGAAGGTTTCGGCTCCGAGCCTCTGGGCGTCGAAGGTTGCGGCTCCGAGCCTCTGGGCGTCGAAGGTTGCGGCTCCGAGCCGCTGGGCGTCGAAGGTTGCGGCTCCGAGCCGCTGGGCGTCGAAGGTTGCGGCTCCGAGCCGCTGGGCGTCGAAGGTTGCGGCTCCGAGCCGCTGGGCGTCGAAGGTTGCGGCTCCGAGCCTCTGGGCATCGAAGGTTGCGGCTCCGAGCCTCTGGGCGTCGAAGGTTGCGGCTCCGAGCCTTTGGGCGTCGAAGGTTTCGGCTCCGAGCCTTTGGGCGTCGAAGGTTTAGGTTCAGAGTCTTTCGGTGTCGAAGGTTTCGGCTCCGAGCCTTTGGGCATCGAAGGTTTAGGTTCCGAGTCTTTCGGTGTCGAAGACTTGGACTTGTTTTTTGGCACCGGAGATGGGTCGGCTCAAGCTCGAACCGGAAGGCTTGTCTTTGTGTTTCGGAGCCGGGCCCCGAGGGCGGGGCGCCAGAAACTTTGTCGGTCCCGAAACCTTTGTCTTATGTTGAGGGGGCAGAGGGGTATCTTTACTCACAGTACGCTGACCCGAAGTAATCTGCTCCTCTTTGTGAGAAGTTGGCCTGATATATGATGTCACTAGTTCTAGTGTACACCTTGTATCAGTCCAAACAACCCTTATGGTGATTGGTTGTAAAGTCAACCTTATAGACCAGCTATCCTAGTGGTAGCATGGACAAGAGCAGTCTTAGGCTAAACTCTGTATGGCATGTGAAGCCAGCTGTTATACCATATGTAATCCCTTGAATACCAAATGAAAGGACACCACAACAGATATATATATAAAAATAGAATGTATTTATTCTAGTCAAACCCTCAGCACTCTTTATGAGATTCGAGGTAAGTACAACACAGTCTTATTTAAGCATACATTAAGTCACACAGGTAAGTAATACAGTTAGGCCCTAGGGGCCACGCAAACCATATACTAAGTAAGTGGTATAAGGACCACTGTCACAAACACAGGATAGGCCTAGGGAATCGCTGGGGCTACACTATACTACCAAAGGTTAGGAAGTGGGAGGCCCACGGGATTCAGGTGCAGAGTGGAAACACTCACGCGTAATGCGTAAAAGTCGATAGAAATAGAAGTTATTAGAATTTAACAGTTTTAGGACACTTCTGGAATAGCTAGGAAGTCGAGACTTGGAAACCAGACGCTAGGATAGTCAATACCCTTGTGAGCACCGGAGTACTCAAGTTACCTAGCCCACGGGCTGTGGGTGCATAGGTGTGAACTTGCGTCGGGTTTCGTCGTGGACTCCTATGGATGCCTGAAGGAAAGTTGCTGACAGACAGTCAGTGAAGAGTGTCCGGTGGATCCCAAGGACGGAATCAAGAAGGAAGGATACCTGCAAGGAGAAGGGACAGAGTCTAGGTCACCAGCCAGGAGCCGGGAACTAACCAGGAAGGAACCAGGCGATGTCGTGCAGGTGCAGGTGAAGAGGTGAAGCTTGTCGCAGCAGCCACGGGTACCAGGAGGCGTCGAGGACGACCAGGACCAGGAGGTGAGCTGTCCCACGAAGGCTCTTGCTGTCGGCGGCGTCGATGTCGAATTAGGACCCAACAAGCCTTGGCAAGCGGAACCCACGCAGAATGGAGGACTTGCTTCTGGTGCAGACAAGGAAGGTCTGGGGTGCTTCTCTTTCACAGAGGAGCGGGTGCCAGTCTGGAGGAGCCGGACCAGCAAGATGAAAACAAAGGTTAGTCGTCGCAGAGATAACAACAAGTGTTCCTATAGTTCCTCAAAAAGGAAGAATGGTGTCAACAAGAAGGCTGACATAACCTAGAAGCACCGTGTAGACCTAATTGGAAAATCCATATGTCTGATTTGAATGCCCTCACACACCCTTGCAGGTGTCATGCTTCATCATTTGGGCTGCTCCTCGTCGGGCCGGCGGTGCAATGCCCGACGGGCTCCCTCGAAGGGGCACTTTAGCGGAGATCTTTTATCCGACTGCCGTATTGGTGAAGTGCGGGTGTGGGGCCTGGTAATTGTAGATATGGGGTAGTGTTGTTAAAAAGAGGTAAGGAGTGCCAGATGAAAACGAATTTTATTCTGGTGGCCTCCTACCTAGGATTAAAAACGTGTGTACATAGCACTCATACGGGTGTAATGTCCCTAATTAAAGTGGCATGTAGCTGTCAGGAGTTGGTCAACATGTTTCTCGCAATGAGTATCTCTACTCGCGATTCTTCAGGACCTTATCAAAAAATATATTATATCTACAATGTATGGACCTATTCAAGTTGGGGTTGTAAATTGTCTACAAATTTAGACTCAATACCTGTTGATGTCAGGAACTACCTGAAAAGAAAAAGGTATGGTCAAAGGTTAGAACAAGTGCTACTAGTAACTGGTGGTTCGAATGAAAAACCTTCAATGTGACTCACACTCTATGGCTTAAGTAAAATGTGGTGCTGAGTCGCAACATCTATCAAACTTAATAAAACGGCGTAGTGGTGGAACCCTTGGTGAGCTACAGTGACTACTCGCCAAGTGGAACATCTATTAAGAGCAGCAGGCATCCGTACAGTGAAGACTCACCCTAATCGGTCATTAACCTGTCATCATCAGTACTCGGTAGACTGTACAAGGGAAAGAATTCCTCAAAGTCATAGGACTAGATTAAAACGAGAAATGCAAAAAAACATATAATCCAATGTCATAGTATGTTTGAGCAACAGAGAATAAAACAATCCAGAGTGGTCTATTAAACAACACAAGGGGGGCTGATGTAGGATGTGTTATCATGTGCAATGTTGGGATACATGAACAACTGCCTATTGTACTCAGAGTCTGTGTCCAATAGGATATACATTCAACCGTTCATGCGAGTGTGCTGGGGCTGAGAGGGACTGCAACCGAGTCAAGGGGTCAGTAACTGGATATACCAAAGGAAGTATCCTTCGTTCTGGAGAGGTATTGTCCCGGTAATAATGCTGCCAATAAAGTTGAATTTGTTGGATGTGCCTCAAGTAGTGTGCGCAAAATGTTATCGAGGTGTGTAGGCACGACTGCATAAAAGATCGTGGTATGTTGATCGCACACAAAGTCCACGGAGTATGGCAACTTCTGAATACACAGAATCAAAGAGATGACGAGTACGAAGTCGATCGTCAGAATTAAAGGAGTTAGCAGCTATATGAGCTGACAGGTAATCAAGCAATGTAACAAGTGGAGGTTCTTGAAAACGTGGCGTTAGAGCGTGTTTGTAAGAGCAAACGTCGGAGGTGTGCTCGTATGTTAATGGCTCAGGACACTTATGATAGGCAGAATGAAGGACGGAGAAAAGGGGGAATAGTCGATTAAGTGTACTTACATCTCTGCTTCCCAAGTAGCGTACGTTCACCTACCCTCTCCACCGAGTCCGGGAGGTAGCGTGGTGGAGAGGGAGGTAGGACTTATGCGTGGGTGTAGGTCACATGACCCGCCGCTGTGAGTGTCGTACGAGAAAGGAGTAGATTACGGGCGCCATCTTTAAACAGGATTCATGGTCAAGAGATTAAATGGCTAAATAAAGGGAGAGATATATGTAACGTGCCCTATAAGAGTAGCGGCACGTTGTTATATAGGTGTACCTTATCCCACAGTGTAGTAAGGACTCCCTTAATACGTATATGCATTGTTAAGTTAGCATAACCACGTTAGAGGTTAGAAAGCCATCTTGCTGCTTTTGCACACGACACTGCGTCTACAGGTTATTGTTTAAACAAACTGCTGACTCGCGCTTTGCCTCACACGGAAGCAATCTGTTGTTACCATCCCGAGCTCTGCGCAGCGACCTTGGTCTGTACAGGGTGTAACAAACAGTCTGGGTTGTTAGACAATGCATGTTTTCACTCTAGGTTGATCGACCCACTATTTAGCCATAACACACGGGCAGCTGCGAATACCTGAAAGTTGGTGCTTTTAATATTGCAGACATCATGTTTAATATTCAGACCGAAGACGAGCCTTCCTGCGAGAAGACTCCTGATGCTCCTGTGATGTGATTTCACTAAGCTGATCTTTGAGGTATGGGGTCCCCCATTCAAGCCTAAGAGACCTTCTATTAGCATAATAATAATATTAGCTTCTCAGTAAAGGTAAGGTGGTAGTATCCACTGTCATTATAACATGATCACTCCTTTTATATTCTATGGTATTGTAACGATGCTGATGGTTTTAATTATAATCATTTGTCTGCTTGTATTAGCCAAAGTACTGCATCTGAGGACACGTGGTCTATAAAAATAAACTCTTTTTATTTTCACCGTGTCTCCGTTTATTCTTGTTGTGGACTGATGTGAGAATAATATACGAACAGGTATTTCCGATTCCCACCATTCCTGCGAGTATACTGAGTCGCTTGTTCTGGGTTGTCTTTTCATTGGGACTGCCGAGCCAAATCTCGGATAACGAATGGGACACTTATGCTAGCCGGATACTGGGTTCTGGGTTCTGAGGTGAGTTTCTGGTACACCACAATTCACTGAGGTCCTGGGGTTCTACGCATAGTTCTGTGTATAAGCAGAATCCCTGCAACAAAAGAAGTAAGTAGATATATCTTGCTGGCGGTTAGAAAAGTATTGAGGTAGCGGTAACATCGTATAAAAAAAACGCTTGTGAGAGTAGAGTGGGCAGTAGTGTGTTGGTATGACAACAGAGACTCAACTGAAGATTTTAGTCAGTTGCATCGTCGTCTTCTTGTTTGTTATAACACGTAGCATGGCTGAGGTATTCAGATGGGGAGTGCACAGTGAAAAATATATAACGTTATATAGGGAGATGCACGGAGTTCTTGTTTGTCATAATAAGTTGCACGACTTAAGTGTTAGGATATTGTCCAAGCCTCCCTCGCTGGAAGGACTCCCAGCAGCAGGAGGTCAGACTTGTGTCTGTGGCAGCAGCATCCATTTTGTGATACTGGGGCTCTGGTTAACTTTAACCGGGTAAGTAGGTTTCAACATGTCTTCTCCCTCTATTAGGGAGGAATAATATCCTCAATGCCAGAAATGGTATGGGGGTATTATTCCAAAGTGTTACACACCTTACACGACATGTTTTGATAAAGCCAAACCATAGTTACCATAACCGTTTAAGATTATAAGGTACTTTAAGAGTATATGGTAGGCTATATCATAGAACAGCTGTAAGGACATGGTTCCGAAAGCTGCAGACAGGCTCAGCTCATGCTAGAGCACCATCTCACATGTTACCAAGCACTCTGCCTCCAGGATTGTTAAGGCCTGCCATAGGAGTGGCTCACAGGTACACATGTGTCTATTTTAAGGGTAGATATAGGTATACTAGATCTAAGCAAGGGGTGATTACACGACCTTGCCCCAGCTGAGTGATCAGCCAGTTGTGTCTGATTGGAAGGCCAGACCAGGGGTGGCATAATACATGCTGCAGCACCTGGGAGGCCTAGGGTACACCTATGCCATGGGTATCTAGGGTACACTGTACAGGGTCCAATAAGGTGATCCTTACCAATTGGGTATGTACCTAGGGTACATGGAGTCCATTTTAAAGAGAGAGCAGACAGCCTGAGACCCTGAATGGCAGGATCTCAGGCCAACTAAGTCGAAAAACCAGCTAGACACTAGGCAAAAAGTTGGGGGTAACCATAGTCAGATATCCACCTTCCTACACTCTACTTCCGTGTCGGAGTAGGCTTCAGACACGGAGATACGTTTTTCTTCTTCCTCGGCTCCTTGAGGTTCATGTTCAGTGTCGGAATCTTCGTCGAAGATGTCCGGTGCGGAGCCACTCTGGTGTTGCATGTCGTGTCGTCGAGCCTGATGGTCACACAGTCTTTTTCGATCGAAACGATCGACATGCGTCGCAGTCGTTCTGTTCCAGGGACAAGCAGAGGTTGCACACTTCGTGCAAGTCGGTGGGTGGAAACTTACCACGACACTCGGGATAGACTTTGAATGGAGTCCGTTCCATCGACTGCTAGTGCGGTCGGCGTGGGTAGGCCCGATGGCCTGCCACGAGTTTCCCTGATTGAAGATTTTCCGAAGTGAGACGATGCGCGTCGAATGGGGAACCGTGATCGATCACAATACCGTCGAGGGTAGTGGATTGCGCGTCGAAGAGGTCCGAAAACGGTATTGAACCGGAGTGCAGCAATACACATCCGCACCCGATAGCAGAAAAAAACAATCCAAGGATGGAGTCGATGCCCATGCGCACGATCACTGAAAAGAGGAGTCACCTAGCTCGTGACTGGAAAGACTTCTTCGAACAAAAACAAAGTGCAAACATCCAAACCCAACACTAGATGGCGATCTATGCATAGCATGTGATCTACAGCTCACATGCCTCAAACAGAAAGTTTCAAGAGATTGTATACCTTGCTTAAAGTGTTCATTTATGACATATATAAACCTGACTATTCACGGTTTAGAACTATCAATGTGGATTCAGTGATGGAAAAACTTCTCAGCAGAGCATCCATTTCCTGGTTGAGAATGTGCCTAAGTAATCCAGTAACATCAGTTTACAGGCGGTATGTTCCCTTAAAAGAAGAACAAAGTTCTATGATACTACCACCTAATGGAGGGAACGAGTATCAATCTTCTTCCATCATGTTTTGTAACTCAAAAATGGGGAAACAGTTGTCAATTAATGTTAGCATCAACATCTTAACTGTCACATCTCAATTGTTTAGCGAATCTCAGTGTTGCCCCTACAAAGAATACTCACATGACAGGTCCCTAGAGATATCCATTTACTGTGACTTGTTAAGAGACACTGATGCAGAAGTGCTGGGTTTCAAGGTCAATGACATTCAATTATTTACCATCATTATTTAGCGTCTCAAAGCTAGTTGTGCCTCTACTGATATTATTGTTAGATAAACGGCTCTAGCAAATGCACAGGCAGGAAGAAGATCATTTGCACTGCAGATATAAATAGCTATCTGATACCACGATGGACACTGAAAAAACAAATACAACTTTTTAAAATAGGGTAAATTCCTCTCAAAGTACTTTGAATGAATAGCTGTATAGCAATACAAAGGAGCCTTATAGGCAATTCCCCTCTGTTTAAGAGGTTAAGAAACCAATTTAGGAATTTATTCACCATTCTTGACCATCTGCCGGCTTGCCATTCTTCTTTGAGTTTCACTATGGTTTTGAACAATGCAGAGACTCACAACCATGCTGCTTGCATCATATCAAGCTGAGCAACTTCACTGTGCATGTTCAACACAGCCACTTTCATCAAACTTAATAGTCACTGCTTACCAAGATCACAAAGTAAAGCTGAAAAGCAAATAAACAGGTAGAAATATACTACACTAATCTAACTGGTAAGCCAGCAACACAGTATACAGTCACAGAAGATCCAAAATGGCCTCTAAATTAAAGAACTCCACTTAGGCCCATGGTATGCATTGCTGCTTTCAGATCCTTCTTCAATGGAGTACAAGGGAATATAACTACACCCTAATGGAACTGAAATCTGAGCTTCCTGTTAACATCTTTTGTTCCCAATTAATGATAGCACTATGCATTACTCATAAGGCACACAAGATATTAAAAAAAGTGTTTTTAACAGTGTTCAAGATACAGGAAGAGGGTGCCAAATATGCAAACTATGAAAGATTCAAGGTGCAAAACAGAGGAAAAAGGCATCAGGGACAGTTGAGAAACTCCAAATGGTGCCAGGGAAGAGTACTGAAATGTTAGCAAACAATGTTTACCTGGTAAGGTATTCTGATTTGCAGTTCTACATCCATTAAATGAGAGACATGTGCCTTTAAGACCTAGGTTTTATTATATTTCGAGCTGAAGGTTTAAAAGTTTCAAAGCACCATAAAAATATCACCTACAATTTTTTTAATTGCTTAACGGTTCTATTTCAGCTTTGTTCTACGATTTTCAGCACATAAGCTTTCAAGAGATGATAATGTTGCTTACATAGATTTAATATTTAAATAAGGGATTTTTTTTTGTTTTCACAAAAATTTCATATGAAGATTTGGATTTCAATACAAGATAATAAACAAAATTAAAGGGCTAAACAGGGTGTTTATAACTGCTCTCTAGACAGAAGAGCTGACTAAAGGAGGCAATTTAGCTCAGAGCAGCAAGGGCTGAAACACCACATTCTTTAAGTAGCTCTCATGAATGCAATAGGCTCTTCATACTTAGAGGTAAATTAACAAATAAAAAATTTAACTTACACAAACTGCATTGATATCAGATAGATGTCCTGTGAATGTCTGTCGGCACATTCCATCTCGAATATCCCAAAGCTTAGATGAAGCATCACAGGCACCAGAAACAAATGTCCTCATGTCTGGACTAAGGGAAAGGCTCATCACATCGCCAGTTTGCCCTGTGAAGGTAGTAGTCTGCTGGCCAGTTTCGATGTCCCACAGAGCACTGGAAATCAGAAAATTACATTATCAAATTACATGATCATCAAAAAGAGAGTATATATGAAAATGGGCGATGTGTAATCTTTTTATTTTTTTCTACTGACACTCATGGGGACTCATGGCGCCAGTCTACCCAGGGGTCGTCAGTGGGAAATGGATAAAGAGGGGCATCCAACTCCTCTTATCAGGGAATAGGGACTGGAACTGCCTTTTTCCGAAAAGGACCGAGGTAAGGAAGAGGGGCCCCTATGGATGGGATGGTGCAAGTGGAGGTGGGTGGAGAGCTTTGGGCTTGTCCATGGCCACTAACCCTCCATCCCTTGGGCACAGGTACTGGGGGTTCAAAATAAGGACCTTGAAGTCCTTAAAAGCAAACCTGTATGTCTAAGGCACTGTTCTACTAGAGCCAGTAGAAATCATCCATGTCCAGCGGTGGAAGATAGACTCTTGCCGCTCAATGAGCTTCTTTGAGGGTGGGCCTGCCAGAGGCTTCAGAGTCAGCAGTCGAGGCTGCTTTCATGCAGATGTTAGTTTTTGGTGGCTAGCACTGCCAGGGCACCGACATGGTCTTTGGCTTCGAAGTGAGCCTGGGCACTTTAGCGCAGGTACTTCTTTGGGCTCGAAGACCGAATGAGGTTGAACGGCATGGATGGCTCCAGTCTCAATCCCAACACCTTACCTCAATGTTAACTGGACCCTGAGGACAGTACTCCCGACCCTCGACATCATCTTGACATGCAGAACCGAGCTGGGGAAGGTGGACTGAGCACTTTCGTCCTCTGCCTCTTCATTTTTTTTTGGTCTCCGAGAAGTCGGAGTAGATAACCTCTGTGATGTGCTGGCGGACGGGAACGCCTGCAGAACCTGTGTCGTCCTTTTCGACGTAGAGTGGGTTAGGTTTGGGGAAGATGTCCGCAGTTTCCTCAGTGTACTGCAGGCAGACACATATTACAAACACCCTGCGTGCCAGCCCAATGATATCTGGCGTGGCACTGAGGGCATTTCCTGAAGGGCGTCCATTTCATCACCCTCTAAGTCTCTTTTTTTCTCCAGAGTCAGTATGGAAGGGAATGAGCCTGAGGCGTGCGGGCACCCCAAATATCTTGGATGCATACTCTGGTGACAATCTTAGAAGTGGATCAAGGGAGAAGAAGAACGACCGCCAAATGTTTTTTCTGATGATGAGATGAACAAGTTACTTACCTTTGGTAACGATATATCTGTAAGAAACATACGTTAGTCATAGATTCCTTACCTTAGAATTACCCTCAGGTGTCAGACTGGATCCGGAAAGTTTTTCGTCAGCAGTAACTACGCGTCGAAAGGTGGTGTCGGTTGGCTCCGTGTTCGTCGTGGTCACCAGGATGATGTCGCGGCAGCTACTTAGACGCCGCCTTCGTGCGCTGACGTCAGTTCTGTACACGACTTTCCGCGCCAGAAACGCAGAGCCATGCAAGACACTGACCACTGGTGCACAAAACTAGGGCCCTGAAAGGATGTCTAACTTTAGAAATCAGTTCGCAGAACAGGGAGGATGGGTGGAGCGGTAAGGAATCTATAACTAACTTATGTTTCTTACAGATATATCGTTACTGAAGGGAAGTAACTTGTTCATCTGAAAGTAACAGTTATAGATTCCTTACCTTATAATAGATACCCCAGCAATACCAACCCCGGAGGTGGGTCCGCGAACCAAGATCACACCAGAAAGTCCTGGAGAACCGTACGGCCACAGAAGCCGTCCCTCGGGACTTGGCTGTCCAGGCAGTAGTGTTTGGTGAACGTGTGCAGCAATGCCCACGTAGCTGCCTGACAGATGTCATTCAGAGGAATTCCCCGTTACAAAGCAGTAGTGGCTGCCGTCGCCCTGGTGGAATGGGTGCGTAGCCCCACTGGAGGTTCATTTTTAGCTGAAGAATAGCAGGCTTTAATACACAAAACGACCTATCTCGAGATGGTTTGCTTGTGTACGGCCCAACCTTTCTTGGCGTCCATGTAGCCAACAAAGAGTTGGCCATCCACCCGGAACTGTTCTGTGCGATTCAGATGGAAGGAAAGCGCACGTTTTGGGTCCAGATGCTGGAGCCTCTCTTCCTCTTTAGAAGGATCCGGAGGCGGAAAGAAGGTGGGCAAAGTAATGGTTTGTCCGATGTGAAAGAAGGTGACCACCTTGGGAAGAAAGGATGGACGAGTTCGCAGGACAACTTTGTCCGGATGTACAGCCAGAAAAGGAGGCTTGGATGAAAGAGCCTGGAGCTCACTCACTCTTCTGGCAGATGTGATGGCTACCAGGAATGTAGTTTTAAGAGTTAAAAGTCTTAAAGGACAGTTGTGAAGCGGCTCAAAGGGAGCGAAAATCAAATAGGCCAAGACCAGATTCAAGTCCCACTGAGGCATAACTAAGGGAATAGGAGCTAGGAGATGAGTTATGCCTTTTAAAAAACGATTTACAACCAGGGAGTTAAAGAGAGAAGGCTGCTCAGGGAGCCTTAGAAAGGCAGAAATGGTCGAAAGATAGCTCTTGATAGTGCCCAGAGCAGAGCCCTGCTGGGCCAAAGAAAGGAGGAACAAGAGAACCTCAAAGAGGAGCAGAAAGGGGATCCACAGCCTTTGCAGTGCACCATGCCACAAATTTGTTCCATTGGCAGGTGTATACCGTTTTAGTGGAGGGACGCCTGGCTGCCAAGATAACATTACAGACTTCGGGAGGAAGGTCAAATGACGTCAACTGCTGCTGCTCAATCGCCACTCAAGGAGGTGGAGGCTAGACAGGTTCGGGTGGAGGACCGTCCCCTGCTGCTGCGACAGAAGATCCTCCCGAAGAGGCAGTCTGATCGGAAGATCGATGGCCATGTTGAGTAGCTCGGCATACCAGACTATTTGCGCCCAATCCGGAGCCAGAAGAATGACTTGGGCCCGGTCGTGCTTGATCTTCTGCAGCACTCTGGGCAGAAGTGGTATAGGCGGAAAGGCTTACAACAGTCCGCAACTACACTCTTGGCAAAAAGCGTCACCTAGCGAGTGCCGCCTTGGAAATTCCAACGCGCAGACTTGCTGACATTGCGTGTTCTCTACGGTGGCGAATAGATCTAACCAATGCTCTCCCCACTGCTGAAAGAGACCTTGCACCACCTCCGAGTGAAGGCGCCACTCGTGATCTATCATGCACCTGCGGCTGAGTTAGTCTGCCCTGGCGTTCACAGAACCCGCCAAGTGTTGAACCACCAGAGATATGCCCTGATGTTCCAGCCATGTCCAAAAGCGGAGAGCCTCTTGTCATAGGGTCAACGACCCCACCCCGCCCTGTTTGTTGCAGTACCACATGGCGGTGGTGCTATCCGTGAACAACTGCACTACTCTTCCCCCGACAGAGGGAAGGAATGCCTTCAGTGCACGATGAATCGCCCGGAGCTCCAGAAGATTGATGTGGAGCCCGGACTCCGCCGGGGACCAGAGGCCTCTGATCTCCACCTCTCCCATGTGTCCGTCCCACCTCAGAAGTGATGCTTTTGTCACCACTGTGAACTCTGGTTGGGGAAGAGAGAGGGATCTGCCGGTGACCCAATCTGTTCGTTAGCCACCACTGCAACTGTTGTGCAGTGCCCTCTGAGATTTGGACGCAATCAGAAAGATACCCCTGATGCTGTGCCCACGGGATAGACTGAAGAGAGTGACCGAAGACCAGAAGGAATAGCAAGGAGCACATATACAGCTTGTCGAGGAGTACCACCTCTAATCAAGACACTTCGAGCCTCTGAAACCACTGGACTGTCACCGTATCATTGCTCAAGAAATTACCCAATGACTCGCTGATGACATTTACGATCTCTGCAGAAAGTAAAAGCTTTTGCTATGCTGGAGTCCTTAATCGACACTTTTAGAATTTGAGGCCATATGTAAACATTTTTGGAACATCGATTACCTAATTGACCTGACAGACCTCAAGAACTTCAAACCCATCTCCCATCTCCCTCCTCCTCTTCCCAGTCAAGATCATAGAGAAGGCCATCAACGCCCAAACTCTCCGAGTTCACTGATGTGAGCCATGTTCTGGACACCTCCCAATTCGGCTTCCGAAGCAAACACAGCACGGAGACCGCACTCCTTGCCGCCATCAACGACATCCTTTCCCTCCTCGACCGGGGCGAGCCCTCATCCTACTAGACCTATTGGCCACTTTCGACATCGTCTTCCACCGCACCCTAATCACGAAACTCCACGACGCCGGCATTCGTGACAAGGCACTGGACTGGATCAACTCCTTCTTTACCGATGGGACTCAGAGTTAGACTACCACCAATCCTCTCAGAAACCACAAAGATCAGCTGTGGAGTGCCCCAGGGTTCCTCCCTCACCCTCTTCAACGTCTACATGGCACTCCTCATAGCCATCATCAGAATCCGCGGACAAAACATCTTCTACACCGAAAACACTCATCAGATCCTCTCCCTCACCAACTAACCCACAACCAGCAGAACCAACTTCCACAGTGGAATGAAGGCCGGTGCCACCTGGATGAAAGACCGCTGCCTCAAGCTCAACTCAAAAAAGACCCAAGTACTCATCCTGGGACTCATCCCTTCAGCCTGGGACGACTCATGGTGGCCAGCCGCTCTGATATTCCCCACCCTCACCCTGACAGACCACGCACACAAGGAAAAGTTACTTACCTGTAATCCTAGTTCTCTTCCAGGGGTATCCTCATCAAAGTCATAAACACTGAATATTCCCGCCCATGTGCGGGGACCCCGGAAATAATGGAAAGAAAAAAAAATTTCCAGCTCAATGACCATCCGGGGTACCGACGGAGAGGTTATAGCGTGTATTGATGTTTTGGAAGCTAAACTATAAACTCAATGAGACAAAGAAAAAGAAGGAACCACTGAGGAGCACTTCTGGACCTAGTCAGAGTGTGAAAAAGGCAAGTGTGCCGAAACACGTCAAGCAAAGCTAATAAACTGAAGCTGGATGGTGAAGCTCACCCAAGTGTCGGAGTCTCATTTCGGTAGTGAAATTGGAGGTGGTTTGAAAATATTATATATTTATATATATTCCCATATCAATGCAGCTCCCATCTAGGAGGCTTAATGTAATTACACACATAAAAACTGTATGTGCCAATATATATACAAACACAAGAGGGCAAGTAGCATTTCAACTCTGTTTTTTAATGAGCAAAGTACTCATAAAAAGCAAAATGCAAATAAAGTAGACATGGTTAGCCTACCGGCTGCATTGTGAACCAATAGCATAGAAAATGAAAGCATTTTCAACAAAAACTGGCACCGTGCCTTTAAGGCAGCCATGACCCCCAGCTTCCTATCATGCCTCAGGTAGAGGATGTTAGGTCAGTTGTTCTTTGCGTAATCCTGAAGAACAGGGCACAAAGATATCTTCTAACAATGAAGAAAAATCTTATTTGCCTGAGTAGGTGGGTGGGTTTCTTATGACTTTGATGAGGATACCCCTGGAAGAGAACTAGGATTACAGGTAAGTAACTTATCCTTCTCTTCCAGGGGATCCTCATCAAAAGTCATAAGCACTGAATGGAATAGCAAGCCCATCTTCCACCTGCAAGCAAATGAGAGAATGAGCCAACATATAATAACAGTCGGAATCAACTGCTGAATAGATTCCTCAAGGAGGCCTGGCCTACTTGGGTATCTGTTCTGTTGTCTGAATCTAGACAGTAGTGCCTCGTAAATGTATGGACAGACTTCCAAGTCGCCGCCTTACAGATTTCAGATAACGGCACGTTATGGAGAAAAGCAGTAGTAGCCGCTTTTCCTCTGGTAGAGTGTGCCTTGGGAGAAAACCCAAGGGGCCTCTGCGCTAGTTGATAGGCAAGCTTGATACATGAAACTATCCATCTGGAGATGGACCTCTTTGAAGCTGCACAACCTGTCCTGATCGACCCATAGTTAACAAATAGTTGATCAGATTTTCTCGTGGACTTGGACCTATCCAGATAGAATTTTAAAACTCTTTTCAAGTCCAAAGAGTGCAAAGCCCTCTCAGCTGGAGTGGAGGCATTTGGAAAAAAAAGTGGGCAGAGATATAGACTGATTTACATGAAAATCCGACACCACTTTAGGAAGGAAAGAAGGGTGCGTCCTCAATACGACCCTATTCAGATTAAAGACTGTATAAGGCTCCGTAGAGCAGAGAGCCTGTATTTCGCTCACTCTGCGAGCTGACGTGATCGCTACCAAGAAAGTCGCCTTCCAAGAAAGGTGTTGTAAGGTTGCTTTGTGTATGGGTTCGAAAAGCGGACCCATCAATTTTGATAGCACCAGGTTTAGCTCCCTGGGTGGAAAAGGAGGCCGGACTGGAGGGCAAACTTTCTTTAATCCTTGTATAAAGTCTTTAACAACCTGTTATTGAAAAAAGGAAGGTTGAGAAGGTGAACGTCTATATGCAGTGATAGCTTAATGGAATGAAACTTCAAACCTGCCTTTGCCAGATAGAGAAGGTATGGAAGGATGACCTCTTCCTGCCCTTTGGTTGGGTTACAATTGTTTTGAACACACCACATATAAAAACGCTTCCACTTGCACGCATACGAGTGCCTAGTGGAAGGCCTTCTTGCTTCTTTCAAGATGGACATGCAGTCCTGTGACAGTCCTAAGTGGCCATACTAGAGGACCTCAGGAGTCATGCTGCCAAGTTCAGTGAGGGAAGGTTGGGGTGATGAATCCTCCCATTCATCTTCGATAGCAGGTCCGGCCTGCACGGCAGCTTCCTGTGATGGCACTCCGACAAATGTAGAAGGTCCGGGTACCACCATTGCCTCGGTCAGTCCGGGGCAATTAGTATCATCCTTGTGCGTGAATAAGACAGCTTCGTCACCACCTTCAGAATGAGAGGGAGGGGTGGAAAGGCATACACAAATGCCCCTGACCAGTCTATCAAAAGGGCATTCCCCTTCGATCCTGGTCGGAAAAACCTTGAGGCGAAGTTTTGCCATTTCGTATTTTCTTCGTCCGCAAAGAGGTCGATGGTGGGACGACCAGACGCTTGGAAAATGTCTTCTACGACCTAGTCGTTGAGAACCCAGTCTTCTCTGTCCTCGAAGTGACGACAGAGCGTCTGCTCTCACATTCTGCTCTCCCGGCAGGTGGACTGCTGTGACCGATAGATTTCGTGCCAGGAGACAATGCCAGAGCGCTTGCGTTTCCAATGACAGTGTGCGTGAGAGCGTTCCCCGCTGTTTGTTCAGGTAGTACACGGTGGTGGTATTGTCTGTCTGTATTAAGATCAAATTTTCCGGAATCGAGGGAAGGAAAGCCTTGAGGGCTAGGTGCACGGCCCTCAGCTCTAGCATGTTGATGTGGTAGGACCGTTCTTTTGGTGACCATAAACCTCGAGTCTGGAGAGACCCCATGTGGGCTCCCCAACCCTGCAGTGAAGCGTCCGTGATCAGTGTGTGAGCAGGCGGAGTTTGATGAAATGGAATTCCGACTTACAAAATCCCCTCCTTCATCCACCACAGGATGGAGGCTCTTGCTGCGTTTGAAAGATTTATTTTTTCGTCCCAGCGAGCTGCTTGTTGGTCCCATTTGTTCCTCAGATCCTGCTGAAGAGGACGCATTCGCAGGCTGGCATTGGGAACCAGGAAGATGCATGATTGACCCAAACTGGGAGGCAATCAGACGAACCGGTAGCCTCTTGTCGCGCAGAACCAGCTTGCATTTCTGTATGAGGGAGCACTGTCTCTCCTCCGAAGGAAACACTTTTCCTACTTCGGAGTCTAGCAGAGCACCTAAGTAATGAATTCTCTGAGTTGGTTGTGAAGTCGATTTGTCAAAATTTACATGCAGGCCCAGCCGGTGACAAAGTGCGAAACATATCAGGAAATGATTCCTCACATTGTTTGGAGAGGGGCCTTTCAACAGCCAATCGTCTAAGTACAGGTACACGAAGATTCCTCTGCGTCGCAGTGAGACTGCCACTACCGCCATGCACTTCGTGAACACCCGGGGGGCTGACTACAATCCGAAGGGCAGAACCTTGAACTGGTAATGAGATGATCCCACCAGAAATCTCAGGTATTGTCTGTGATGCCGATTTATTGGAACGTGAAAATACGCAACTTGCAGATCCAGCGAACACATCCAAATCCCTTGTCTGAGATGTGGATATATTTGATGGAGAGCCAACATGCGAAACTTCTCCTTTCTGATGGATTGGTTGAGCGCCTGCAGGTCCAGAATGGGTCTGTACTCCGATTTTCGACCCTTCTTTACCAAGAAGTCTCTTGAGTAAGCTTCTCTCCCTCTCTAAGCAACTGGCACCCTCTCGATGGCTGACTTTCTAAGAAGGCTGGCCACTTCTTTTTGTAAGAGCTTCCGTTGGTGACAACGATGGAACTGGTGGAATTGAGGGAGGATGGTGTCAAAAACAGAGAGTACCCATGTTGCAGCGTAGCTAGCACCCACCGATCCTTCGTGATAGCTCGCCACTCATTGAGATGATTTGCGATACTTCCCCCCCACTGGTGTGGTGAACAGTGACGGGGGAAGTGGGAACTCATTGTTTTGACTGCGTCTTGGCGGAGTTGTTACCTTGGCGCTGATTTCCTCCTCCTCTGGAGGAACGTCTGCCCTGATACTGAGATCGATGTTGACCATGCTGATCCTGTTTTTTTTGCCAATGAGGGGTTTGAACCCTCTGTTGGGAGGATCGCCGGTTGTAAGGCCTGTATCTTTTGCGGAGTTCCTTCCTTTTCTCGAGGACCACTGCCTTCAGTGTGTCCAGCTCTGTTTTCATGCAGGACATCTCATCAGTGTGAGCCCCGAACAGAGAGGAACCAGAGAAGGGAAGGTTCAGGATATGTGCCTGCACGTCTGGCTTGAGCGCGGTCAGTCTGAGCCAAGATGTTCTTCTGGCGCATATTCCATGAGCATAAGCATGGGCCGAAAGGGTAGCTCCATCCGCCGCAGCGCTGATAACTTGGTTTGACACCAAACTGCCCTCCTTCAAGATTTCCTCAAAATCTTTGCGGTCCTCCTGTGGCAATTTCTCAGTGAATCTCTGCAGTGAGTCCCACAGCGATCTGTCATACCTGCCCAGGTGAGCTGATGCATTGGAGACCTTCAACATGGAGGCGGAAGTGCCACAGACCTTTCTACCCCATGAATCCTGTGCTTTACTCTCCTTGTCAGGTGGTACAGTAGAGGAGGAGGCAACAGCGTGGGTTTTCTTTGCCGCAGCAATTATGACAGAATCTGGGGGAGGATCAGCTCTAAGGAAGAGCGAGTCGTCCTCTGGTGAGCGGTACTACTTTGATGAGTCTGCATAGGAATGCCTAGCTTCGCCGCCCCTCTACCAAGAATGTCCTGAAAAGTGTAGATATCATCCACCGGAGAGACCCTAGACGGTGGACTGTCTGTCAGAGTAGGTGAGTAGTCTCTGTGGGACATCAGAGTGGACGAAGAGGACGGAGTTGAAGATCTGTGTGTTCTCCTCCTGCTTCTAGATCTAGACCTCCTACTGCGCGAGCGTGCAGGTGTGCGACTGTGAGCTCTGTCTCTTGAGAGATGACGTTTTCTATCAACAGCCTCCACCAGACGAGACAACGACGCTCTGTGAAGAGGACTTGAATAATGCTGGACCCCTGCTGCTGAGGTTTGGCCCAGTGATGCAACGGCCTGTACCACCGTGGTGATAGATGAATGGAAGGCGATCTGTGTCTCTCTCGCCCCTCAGGAGACTTTGCAGGAGGAGGGGAGGTCACTTGTTCTTGTGCAGACCTGGTTGGAGACTCTTGGTGTCCCCCTGACCCTGGACTGCAGGA
The DNA here is from genome assembly GCF_964204655.1 of Triturus cristatus. Taxonomy (NCBI): domain Eukaryota; kingdom Metazoa; phylum Chordata; class Amphibia; order Caudata; family Salamandridae; genus Triturus; species Triturus cristatus. Next base: position 1,065,474,014 of record NC_140594.1, on the reverse strand, counting down.
TGTCGAGATCACCACTTCTGGAGACCTTGACGGTGATCCTGGATGAGAACTGGGCGAGCCAGTTCTAGATGTCGGTGGTGGTGTAGAGGATAAGCTTACTGGAGGTGGGACCTTTTTGGATGGAAGCCTCGACCGTGATCTGGAGCGCCTCTGCACCGATTGCCGCCTCAACAGAGATTTGTCTCGACGTAGACTTCCTCCTCTTGGAAGGGGGACTTAATCTTGCAGCCGAACGTGTTCGACGCCGAACGTCTGCCCAACGTCGGTGGAGTGCCTTGCTTGGATGTCTGCCTTCCCCGTTCTGAAGACTGGTGTCTCGACGTCGATCGGTGATGGACGGCTGACGACGGAGAATGCTGCCTCAACGTCGAAGATCTTGGACGTGTGATGTCTTGCCGTCGACAATTTTTCACCTGGTTTCGACAGACTTCTGCTTCGACGTCGAAGGAAATGTCCTGTGCCTCGACAATGGAGATCTCTGGACTGATCTCGTCGGAGATATGCCTCTCGACGTCGATTGCAGATGATGGGGCGATGACGGAGTGTTGTGCCTCGACGTCGATCGCCCACCCAGCGCCGGAGACTTGTCTCTCGACGTCGAACGCCGCCTGGTTGACGTCGACGGAGGACCTGTCACCTTCGGCGACGATGATTTAGTTGTCGATGTTTGGTGATGCGCCTGCATCATTGACGTCTTTGACGCCGATTTCTTCGTTGTCGGTAGCTTCGACATAGATCCCGACGTCGATGGAGAACAGGTCCTGTATTTTCCTCTCGACGTCGACCGAGTTCTCTTCTTCTTTTGCTGCATCACAGGAGACCTACCTCTTTCAGAGAGGCCATAAAGACGATTCCTCTCCCTTTCCTTTAAGGTTCTCCTCGATAGCTTCTTACAATGATGACAATTGTGAGAAGAGTGAGATACAGAGAGGCAGAGAACACACACAGGGTGTGTATCAGATCTGGCCTTCTTGCCACAGGCAGAGCAAGGGTCAAATAAAGAAGGCATTCTGAAGAAATTAAACCTTTTCTGGAACTCAAAAAAGGTGTCCCTTTCACTCTAAGGCAAAAAAACGTCGAGTGAAGGCAGAAAAACTGGAAGTTTTAGAGATATTAAAAACAGAGTTCTAGTGCTACTTGCCCTCTTGTGTTTTTTTATATATATTGGCAAATACAGTTTTTATGTGTGTAATTACACTGTTGGCCTCCTAGATGGGAGCTATATATAGATATATATAGATATAGATATATATATATATGTTTTTCGAATAAAATTTTTATTATTTCCGGGGTCCCCGCACATGGGCGGGAATATTCAGTGCTTATGACTATTGAAGAGGATCCCCTGGAAGAGTATCTCGGCATCGCTCACAATGAACCACCAAATCAATGCAGTTTCCTCAGCCTGCTTTCACACGCTCCACCTGCTTCGAAAGACATTGTAGGATCGTTCTAGCATGGTTACCCCACTTTTTTCCTGGTGTCAGTGTGTTTTGGACTCGTTTGACCAGGATCCTGCCAATCAGGACCCCAATCACTGTGCTTTCTCCCTAAAATTGACAAGGGTAAGTACTTTGGTACCTTTCTAATTGGCTACTAATATACCCTTCCAAGTCTAAAGTATATGGTACTAAGTTACTCAGGGCATAGGTACATCAGGGGTCTCCCATGGGCTGCAGCATGTATTATGTCACCCATGAGAGACCACTCAAACTGTGATGACAGGCCTGAACTTGCGAGGTGTGGTGTTTTTACCTCTGCCCCGGGACTATTTCCCCTGTAACCTCCTCTGAAAAATCCTCTTGTGAAAGATGATTGGGAACTGCCTTTGTAGGAGGAAGTGTTCTGGTCAATGCCTGTGGACTTGAACCCTCCCCTATTAAAAGAGCGCCAAAAGGAACCTCTATTTGAGAGAGATTGACGCGCTTCCATTGATTTTGCTACATCAGTGTCCTTTTTAATTTTTCCGAGCGCTAGATCGACTTCAGGGCCAAAAGGATGTTTTTTATCAAAGGTTTTTTTTAGGATGGATTATTGGGACTTCAGGTTTGAATCCCGATATCCGTAACCATGCATGTCTTCATAGTAAGATTCTAGTATTTACCTCTCTAGCTGCGGTGTCAGCTGTATCTAGAGCGCATCCGATAGAGGCATTAGATATTAGTTTCCCTTCTTGAACTAAATCCCACGCCTTTGTCTTATGTTCCTCAGGGACAAACTGAAGTAATTGTCTCATTTTGTCCCAGTGGGCTCTATCGTATCTTGCTCGTAAGCCCTCCGCATTGGCAATACGCCATTGATTAGCTGCTTGCACAGCCATCCGTTTACCCGAAGCATCAATAAGCTTTGATTCTTTATCTGGGGGAGGGGCATCCTTAGACGCTAGAGTTAGCTCTCTTTCTAGTATTTGATACCACTAAAGAGTCAAGTGGTAACTGACCCTTAATAAAAATAGGATCTTTGGGGGCAGATTTATAATTTTATCTACTCTAGGACTAAGGATTCTGGCACAGACAGGATCTTTAAAAATATTGTCTGTGTGCCTTAACATACCCTATAGCATAGGCAGTGTCTGAATGGATTTATGTGATCCTAGAGTGTCAAAGAGAAAATCTTCCTCTAAAGACTTTATGTAGCTCCACCCCATGGTATTCTGATACTCTAGCAATAAGCTGTTGGTATGACAGATTATCACCAGGTGGAGATGGCCTGGCGCGATAAAGATCTGGGTCTGTATCCTGTGGAGGATCAGTTGTGTAGTCCGTCCAAGGATCTGGTAATTGTGCATCATCATCGTCAGTGTCACCCGCGTTAAATTGAGGTGGAGGAGACTGACTAGGTGTAATATGTACTGGATCAAGCTGTGGTGGAGAGGGAGAAGGAGGGGATGAAAGTGTAAGCAAAGGACTAGTGCCTTCACTTTTTTTCTTCAAAGGAATTTTGCATGGGCTGTCATCAGAAAGCATGTGGGGGTTTAGCATGGATATGCCCTGTGTCAGGGTGAATTTACAGTTTTTTCTGTTTCGGATCCAATTTAGGAGGTACAGTGTCTATGTTTGGATCAGGTTGTGCTGTAGGCAAGTCTTGCTTTTCGGCACCAAAGCTTTTGGAGCTGGGACGGAATATCCTTTTGGTGCTGAGGGTTTCGACTCAGAGGGTTGTTTCTTGGGTTTCGGTGTCGAAGGTTTTGGTTGGGAATCTATCTTGGCTTTAGAGCTTGAAGGTTTAGGCTCGGAAGTGGGCTTTGGCTGACAAACATGCAAAACATGTGATCTACAGCTCACATGCCTCGAACAAAGAGTTTCATGTGTTAGCTTAATTGAGACTCTGCACCTTTCCTGAATGCCACTCGAATCACATGTGCAGGTATGGAGAACAGTTAACATTATACTGATGGCAGAGGCCACCACAAGGGCAAGAATTTTTGTAAAAAGCGGATGCCAACATAGAGGTTTCTCACTGTGAGTCAGACGTACTTCCTGTGCTTCTTCAAGACAGGCATAAGAAAGAAAGGCATTCTTGCGGTCCTATGAGCATGTTTACGGTATTGCTCTTTATAGCTGCCAGTATCCGAGCAAAGTCAGCACTTGACACATCAAGAATAGAGAGGAAACAATTCAGATCGAAAAATTCCTTAGGGGAGAGCACTTCTACTTTTGTAGGTCGTAGCCTGCCAGACAGCACAGCTGTCTGGTTTGCAAAAGATGCTTTGGGGACATTCAGAAAGCTTCCCTGGGAATGCATTTCACCCATTGGTTATCATTGAATCTGTGATGTCTACCTCACATTTGCGTGCCTTCTATTTGCTGCCTTTATTTGTTATAGGCTGTCCAGCTTGAGTTAGGCTCTATTTGCCATATTCTTCAACCAGTGCTTGATTTCTGTAAACAGGCCTTTAAATTTTGTTCCTATCTTGTCACATTTGCTGTGCATTCAAAGACAGAAGTCAAATGTCAGGCTTTGTCTTCTGAGGGAGATTAGTGTTTAATTTTCTTTCTCTGAATTCAAAGTGAGAGGATTTCTATTACAATCAGATCCCTCCATGCCACTTTACTCCACTCTATTCTACGATACAGTGCTGCACTCCGCCACTCCACTCTACTCTACTCTACTCCACTCCAGTCCAGTCCAGTCCAGTCCAGTGTACAGCACTTTATGCCACTCTGTGCCTCTCCACTCTACACCCCTCCATACTACAACACTCCACTCTATGTCACTCGACAAAGGTCTACACAATTCCCTCTATGCCTCTACATGCCACTTTACCCAACTCTTTTCGACGACTCACTACTCAACTATATGGCCTTCAACAAAACTCTATGCTATTCCAATCTACACCACTCTATTCTATGCCACTCTACTCTAGGACATCTACTCCACTCTAAGCCACTCTACTCGAGGACCTCTTCTCTAGGACATCTACTCTAGGACATCTACTCCACTCTAAGCCACTCTACTCGAGGACCTCTACTCTAGGACATCTACTCCACTCTAAGCCACTCTACTCTAGGACATCTACTCCACTCTAAGCCACTCTACTCTAGGACATCTACTCCACTCTAAGCCACTCCACCCCACTCCACGAGACGCCACAAAACTGTTAGCCATGCTGAACAGCAGCCACGTTGGTGTACAGAATGGCTAAAATACATTGGCAAAGACTAGAGCTGCTGCATAGGCAATACATAATGGCTTTGCCAATGCTGGTCTTTACAAGGTGGCAGTAAAATAGTATCCCTGCACCTATTCTATGATCAGGAGAGCTTTTCCTACCTTAGAGAGAGGAGCCTCCATATTATCCTCAAATTGTTTAAGGTTGCAGATGGTTTCCCACGATGTTCAACAAACACAGAAGAAGAAACATTACTTCTTGCCTCCACAGGTAAAAACAAGGGAGCATTGGAAGAAGATGGTGTTTGGTGGACCTGGCTGAGGGTTAAAGAAATGACTATCGTGACAATACAGTAGACATTCGTAGAAGTGGTGAAATTTCTTTTTTACAATGAAATACCAAATGGAGTTCAAAAAGGCAAAAAAGACACTATGAAGCCACTAGAGGAAAAGATACAACAGTTAGAGGGATAGATGGGCCTTGTTGAGAACAGACTTGCAGAGCAAGCAAACATTTGCTCTAACAATTTGGAAAACCTTGGGCCAGAGCTTTCTCAGATCTTCTGGTATCTTAGTCCCAGCTGATATCTTTACAACTTGGACAAGGGTATGCTTTTTTTGGCTTGCCTGGAGTCACACTAGTATAGATCTGGTGAGATTAAAGAAAAAACCTTACAGGCCAACTGCAAAGCGGGAGTAGATTCTGTAGAATGTTGTTGAAAGAGGAGACACACTTTGCAGTCCTAAATAACTCTAACCTAAACAATGCCATACTTAAAGCATCAGGACTGAAACAATCCTCAGATGGAGAGCACACACTATCTTCGATTCCCAGATTGAGTGCCGAGAATCACAACAGAAAGCAGGTACTTCCAGCAGCACAGAGAGAACGCTCAGAAATAGTGATCCAATATTCATGGTTCTCTGTATAATTGAGAGTAGTGAGGAGCAGAAAGTCATTTTCCCCAATGCAGATGTTCTCCACGCTTCTTTGGAGAGAGTCAAGAAAGGCAATTGGTTGGTGTTATTTTTTGTAACGGCATTGCAATTGGTTGTAATACCAATTGATTCATACAGCTGCCTGACCCCACTTTTAAATTCACGAGGTCAACCTGGAAGGACAGAGGGTTACATTCTGATAATTACCTTTTCTACCAGTGTATTGGTTTGGGTGTCACTTGTTTGAAGTCTCTTGTGAAACCTAGATTTCTCCTTCTCTTTACCTTTCGATCCAGTCTCAGTCTCTCTCAGTCTCTCACAGACTCAGTCTCTCAGAGTCAGTCAGTCTCAGTCTCTCAGTCAGAGTCAGTCTCTCAGTCAGAGTCAGTCTCTCAGTCAGAGTCAGTCTCTCAGTCAGAGTCAGTCTCTCAGTCAGAGTCAGTCAGAGTCAGTCTCTCAGTCAGAGTCAGTCTCACAGTCTCAGTCTCACACAGTCTGAGTCTCACACAGTCTCAGTCTCTCAGAGTCTCAGTCTCTCAGAGTCTCAGTCTCTCAGAGTCTCAGTCTCTCAGAGTCTCAGTCTCTCAGAGTCTGTCTCTCAGAGTCTCAGTCTCTCAGAGTCTCAGTCTCTCAGAGTCTCAGTCTCTCACAGTCTCAGTCTCTCACAGTCTCAGTCTCTCACAGTCTCAGTCAGTCTCTCACAGTCTCAGTCAGTCTCTCACAGTCTCAGTCAGTCTCTCACAGTCTCAGTCAGTCTCTCACAGTCTCAGTCAGTCTCTCACAGTCTCAGTCAGTCTCTCACAGTCTCAGTCAGTCTCTCACAGTCTCAGTCAGTCTCAGTCTCTCACAGTCTCAGCCAGTCTCAGGCAGTCTCAGTCAGTCTCAGTCAGTCTCAGTCAGTCTCTCACAGTCTCAGTCAGTCTCTCACAGTCTCAGTCAGTCTCTCACAGTCTCAGTCAGTCTCTCACAGTCTCAGTCAGTCTCTCAGAGTCTCAGTCAGTCTCAGTCTCTCACAGTCTCAGCCAGTCTCAGCCAGTCTCTCGCAGTCTCTCGCAGCCTCTCGCAGTCTCAGTCAGTCTCTCACAGTCTCAGTCAGTCTCTCACAGTCTCAGTCAGTCTCTCACAGTCTCAGTCAGTCTCTCACAGTCTCAGTCAGTCTGTCTCAGTCAGTCTCTCACAGTCTCAGTCAGTCTCTCACAGTCTCAGTCAGTCTCTCACAGTCTCAGTCAGTCTCTCACAGTCTCAGTCAGTCTCTCACAGTCTCAGTCAGTCTCTCACAGTCTCAGTCAGTCTCAGTCTCTCACAGTCCCAGCCAGTCTCAGGCAGTCTCAGGCAGTCTCTCACAGTCTCAGGCAGTCTCTCACAGTCTCAGTCAGTCTCTCACAGTCTCAGTCAGTCTCTCACAGTCTCAGTCAGTCTCTCACAGTCTCAGTCTGTCTCAGTCAGTCTCTCACAGTCTCAGTCTGTCTCAGTCTGTCTCTCACAGTCTCAGTCTGTCTCAGTCTGTCTCTCACAGTCTCAGTCTGTCTCAGTCTGTCTCTCACAGTCTCAGTCTGTCTCTCACTGTCTCAGTCTGTCTCAGTCTGTCTCAGTCAGTCTCTCTCAGTCTCTCTCAGTCTCTCTCAGTCTCAGTCAGTCTGTCTCAGTCTGTCTCAGTCTGTCTCAGTCTGTCTCTCAGTCTCAGTCAGTCTCAGTCTCTCAGTCAGTCTGTCTCAGTCTCAGCCAGTCTCTCACAGTCTCAGTCTCTCAGTATATATATATATATATATATATATATATATATATATATATATATATATATATATATAGATATATATATATAAATTCACTGAAAAAACCATAGGTTTCACACATGTTATAGTTAGCTGGACATTTTACTGACAAAAAACCAATGAAATTCCCCCGTTATATTTACTGTAGGCAACTATAACTCACGCGACCGCAATCCTCTGCTGATGCTAATACTGTATTTAGACACTTATTTGCCCATGTCTTCTTCCATTAAATTTTAGCTATACATATATTACAAATATTTTTTTTTCATAAAGACACATATGTCATCAGCAGAGGATTACGGTCGCGTGAGTTATAGTTGCCTACAGTAACTATAACGGGGGAATTTCATTGGTTTTTTATCAGTAAAATGTCCAGCTAACTATAACATGTGTGAAACCCTATGGTTTTTTCAGTGAATTTGCAAGGTTTTTTAAATGCTAATTCCTAACTATAACGTGTGTGAAACCTATGGTTTTTTCAGTGAATTTGTACGTTTTTTTAAATGCTAAGTTACTTTACGCCATTTGTGGCGTGCGCGCCCACTTAACGCAGTTCGTTCCGTGCGCACATGGAGGTCATATGATGAGCATCGTTGTGACAGGTAAAATATAGGTTTTGTTTATCTCTGATGAGCCATGCACAAAAAGGTGCCCTTCGGGCACCTTTTGCACACGGGGTGGGGAGAATGTGGATATTTTTTTTTTTTTATTATTTCTTAACGTACGCGTACGGTAAGCGTAATCGGCGAAATTTTCGAAAAAATTAAAATTGCCTTTTTTCACTTGGGGGATCGTTGGGGACTCCCTCGACATGGCTCGGTACTTGGGAGCTGTGTAAACAGCCCCTTTACATGATTTGCACTTTGTTTTTCAACCCCCTGTCAGAGTGCGAGAGAGAAAATGGCGGCCGCCGCTTCCTGGTTTCGACCGATTCGAATGTTTACTAAGATCTAAGGGCCAATCAGAATCGCGCTCGCGCACGCCACCGTACGCGTACGGTAAGCGCACCGTAAGCTGGCTCAGATATATATATTGATTTAAAGGCTATTTTCTCAGAATCTACTGAACAGATTTACACCAAACCTACAAAAGGCACTTCCTTGACCTGAGGACTACCTCTCTGCCAAATTTCAAGTAATTCTGTTCAGCCGTTCGGGCTGTAGCTGTGTCTAAAGGTCCTATGGAAAAATGCATGGGAAAAACGCGTTTTGGGACCCCCCTTTTATCTCAGCCCCCGCTTGACGAATCCCCCCCGAGACTTTCAGGGTAGGAGCGGAGCGTAGCGCCCCACCTATTTTGAAAAATGCGCGAGGATTCGTCAACCGGCGCCAAAGTTATTCAAAATAGAATGTTGCGGATTTCCTATGGAAACGTGGTCCTAACTATAACTACCTACTGGCGACCGCCAGTAGGTAATATAGATATATATATATACATATACATATATATCCATATATATCCATATATATCCCTCTCCTCTGGTGTTTTCCTTGCCTTCTCCATGTTGTGCGCTACTTGATTTGTTTGCCTATTTGGGTACTCTGTAATGCATGCAAATACTTGGTGGCACCATTGAATGTGTGTGTGATTGAGAGGGGGGAGAGGGGGGTGGGGGGGAGAGGGCAGCAACCTTGTCCACTGAGTTCCTCTTTATGGCAGACCACTGTATCAAGTGTAGGACTTAGGGCGTGGCCAAGATGGTGGTCGGATGAGAGGTGCTTTTGAGTCTCTCCGACACCGTCAACATCTAGCTTCAAGATAGCTCACTCCCACCGTACACAGCTGCGTGGAAGACTCAGCAGAAACAACCAGGCACCACCCTGCGGCAGTGCTACTGGCCAAAAAGAAGCAAGACGCTCTGGATGGCCACAGATTGATGAGGCGGGACCTAGCAACATGGAGCCAGAGCCCATAGAACTAGATGGAGGCCTGCCATGAGAAAAGAAACCTGACTGCCTCCACTGGACCGAGAGGGGCCGCGAGGGCGGGCCTCCGGAGGAGCGACGACAGAACCTCCTTAGGCGGGACAGCGGACACAGTTCGAGACCAGTCCATGCTGGACTGCGGTGGGTGCCGGGGTAGACGCCTGGCAGGCACCGAGGAGTTTGCGGGACCCAGCGGTGAGCCGGACCGGGAAACCCTCTTCCCTGCGGCTCTGTGCCTCCCTCCAGCTGGGGATGTGACCTCCTGTGCTGACCCGCGACTCCGCCTGCAGAACGACGGCCCAGGAGAGAAGAGCACGGCCTTGCTGACGCCGCACTCCATTAAGCGTTGAGTGCTGTGGGTAGAGTATTGCCGGAGAGGTGGGTGGCACAGGTGGGGGACACCAGCTTCAAGGAGCCTAGCACGCAACAGCATCACCCGGGCACAATGAAACCAGAGTGACCGGGGAGGAAACGTTTGAATTCCTCCGCATAAGGCGACAGAGGGCAGACCTCACACGACTGAACCCTGCCAACGAAACGGCCAGCGGGGCTGTCTTCGACTGGGCGGTGCGACCCCCTGCAAGGCGGAACCACCACCACGGAAAGGGCTTTTCATGGCCCCTTAATAAGAATTTCTGTGGCGGTAGTGAGGCATCGAATGTGGCCGTCTGACAGCCAACAGCTAGCACCACAATCTGGGAGAGAACAGACCCGAACGCACCAAGGCCCACAAGGAGACAAGTCCAGCACAGCGAAACGTCGGCCCCGGTTGTCCTGAAGATCTCTGCGCACATTGCGCTCAATCCCTGCCTTGCAGAATCTCGCCAGCAAAGAAAGCGCCATAGATAGCGCGTCCTAGAGGGCACAACAAACAGCAGCGACCCACCAACAAACGCACCTGTAAAACACGGACAAGGGCCTTACCTGCAATCAGTAAGACTCAGACAACAGTACTACTGCTCCCTTCCACCTGTGAGGAGCAGCTAACGTGCAGTTGGTTGGCACGCATAAGTCACTCTACAAGCCTGCATTGGCCGAGGGTCACGCTTCCCCCACAGCCCAGTCCTCAGTGGCGCCATAAACCTCAGGAGCAGTATAGTTCACCAGGGGGCAGCTAAGGAAGTCCCCCAGGGCAGCGCTTTCTCGCCTCCCCGATTTTACCGGCTTGGTCTGACACAAGACCAGAAATACTGGCAGCAGCTCGGAACAAACCGGATTGCTTGGTGAATGACATGCTGGTCAGCAGTCCCTGACGGGTACTTCATCCGGAACATCAACGGGAGAAGAGGGACAGCAGGAAGGGGCAGACGCGATAGACGGCCCCACTACCAAGGCCTTCATGACCACACATTTTACCTCCCTCTGTGAATACCTGCACTAAATGCAAAACCAACTATCAGCAGTTCTAAAGGAAGTGCAGAGCAACCTGGAGGAGATAGGGGACCGGGTGCCGACCCTAGAAGAGTGAGGGATTAGTAGAGACGAGGAGATTGAGATGATGCAGCAAGAAATCCTCCGGCTACGAGAGAACATATCGAAATACAAACTCAAGACCTGGAAAATCCATCATGGAGAAACAATGTACGCATCAGAGGTGTGCCAACTCAAACAGAAGGAGAAGATATCCGATCATACGTTCTTGTTCTATTTCGACAAGTGCTGGGGGCGACGAATGCACCCCGGACATGCAGATTGACTGTGTACACCGCGTCGGACTGCCGCAAAGTAATAAAGCTTCCCCGGCGAACATCTTAGTGTGTGTACATGACTTTCAAATCAGAGAAACCATTATCTGCTGTGCAAGAAGAGCCCATCCAGAGCAATTCCGAGGGCACATAATGCTGTTCTTCCATGATCTTTCTTTGACCACGCTTTACAAATGCAGGGAAGCCATCACCCAGGAGCAAGAGACTATACTTTTTACTCAGCGGCACACAAAACATATGCACGTATAGATCACTTTTTAGCATCAACAGCGCTGGTGCCGAGCCTGCGAGATTCCTCCATCGAACCTCGCTCCCTATCAGATCATGCTATGATTACAGTAACTATGCAAACTGACATCTATCCGTCAATCCCGCCTAGATGGTGGCTACAGGAGAGCCTCTTGCAATCCAAGGTGCTAGTGGAGACTATTTGCACGTGACTGTGAGATTACCTGGGTACTAATGATGTAGGGCATACATCCCTGGCAGCAGTCTGGGAAGCGCTAAAATTAGTGATCAGGGGGGAGCTCATCACGATATCTGCGGCTGAAAACCGACTACGCCGTGACAAGCGCCAGAGCATAGAGCAGGAGGTAGAAGAGTTGGAGGCCATACACAAACATACAGGGGCACCTAGAATCTGGAGGGAGATCGAGAAAAACATACTCATTAAGAGTCTGGACTTAGATAGGGAAGAATATGCTCTTCCCAGACTACGACATAAATTCTATCTGAGCAGTAACAGATGCGGTCGAATGCTTCCGCAAAGGATCCGAGCCAAGATAGAGACGGCATCTATCATTTCGATAAAAAAAACTTTCGGTGAAGAAATGCAAGTCGACAAGGAAATAGTAGAGGTGTTTAAAAACTTATCATCAGATCCTATATTACGAGCCGGAAACACCACATACGCAATCCCGCATCTATCTGCAAGACACCGGCACCCCCCCCGACGTGGGAACTGGGGGTCAACTCCTTTTTGCTTTAATAAATAGACTCTCTCTCTCTCTCTCTCTCACATGACTAGGATGAGACAGAAATGGTGCGAAGAAGGGCAGTGGGGAATGTTGAGGGGGGGATGGTTACTTTAAATGTTATTTTAAGTTGTTTCGATCTTTTTCCATATGATCCTCAAATCGCTGCCGGCCCCCGGGTTGTAGGCATAAAGCTGTGTATGATTTTATTCTATGAAAACGCTGGCGGCGAAGGGTTGTAGGCACTCCGCTGTGTAAATGCAGTGGATCTTTTCAATAAACAGAATGGTTCCATAAAGAGTAGGACCACATTCTGCCAGGCTTCACAACTTGGGAAAGAATGGGCAGCTCAGCTGGAGCAATGGTGAAACGTCCATCCAGCCACACAGCCAGAACAAACCTAAATTGAATTAAATTCTATCACATACATCAAAAGTAAATATGACTGAGATTAAGCAACAGACTGTAATGTGGTCAAACAACAGATTTCATTCAAGTTATAAGCTTTTACATTTACACACTGTCAGACATACAACTTACCAAGTTGTGTCTCCTGAACTTGTGACAATTTGGTTGTCATCTATAAAACGACAACAAGACAAGTAACCTAAAATATAAAGCAGAACAAGTGTTAGAGACACACACAACTACATTAGGCAAAGGTAATGTTTACGTTAGTACTTTATCTCAGTTTCAGTATGTGCCTTTCAATACGATAGTGACTGCAGAATTTTTATACTGAGAACACGTGCTATTATAAAGGTTACAAATTCTCAGAGCAAAGTGCCAGTGTCTTAGCCCAAATAAAAACTAAAGCGGTTTAATACATTTTGACCTAGGTGTTTTGTAAGCAAGGCAAAAGAAAGGGGCATGCACTTTGGTCTCATCTGTTGCTCTGGACAATGGGCATAACTTGCATTTCTGTTCTGAATTTAAGCAGGTACTCATAAATGTTGCCAATAGCCTGCCCCTTTCTTCCCTCTTCCAGGGACAGATTGTCGGCATTTTAGGCCGATCTGCTCCCGGGAAGGTGTAAACCAGTGAATTGTTGTTTTAGCTATTGTAGGGGAGCGGCCCTTTGATATGAGTTTATCCCAATTTGGGCCATATATATCCACCCCTCCGCTATCCAGGAGCAGATATACATTTTTAGGCAACCCTACCCCCCTGGGAGGTGGAAACCCACTAAACACCAGGTAATGGGTTATATATATGTAAGAGTGTGGAGACTTGGGTAAGGCTTGTTTTCAAGGCCTACAAATGTTCTTTGTTTTCTGCGTGGATCTGCTCCCTGGGTGGGTGGAAAATCTTGAGCCACCAGGGAATGTGTGTGTGGGCATGTATAACTCACACCATGTGGACCGTCTCGGTCCTCACAGCGTGGGTTAACCTTGACAGAACCAACAAACACTATCTTTGTGAGGACTGGTCCCAGGAGTGTGTTTAGGTACGTTCGAGATAGTGTATCAAAAAACTAAAAGTGCAGTTAGACTTGCTCTGGGAGGAGGGGGGAGGGGAGGAGGGGGAAGGAGGAAGGAGTTTGGGACAGTATCTGTCCCTGGCCCAAGGGTCACTCCCATCCGGTGGTGCCACATTTGCCTTTGTTTTGTCCCCCCCTTGGGAGCAGATCAGTCTTGACTCTGATGTGATAGCAGCACCTCCTACTAGCAGACTTCATTGTGTTTTACAGCAGTAACAGTTTTATTTCTTATCATTTAATTATTTAATTTCTTGGAAGAGAATCCTGCTTGTGGCTTTGGCAGTGGTAGAACTGCAGTTTGTGCAGTTGCATTTGTTTGGTAAGGAAACGTTTTTTGTAGCGTGTGTAGGAAGCTATGTTTCTGTTGCAGTAACTCCAAACCCCCCCCCCCACCCCCGCACATACACCTTTTGGCAGATTTCTGATGCACTTTGGCTTGATGTGCGCCCTGGGACCTTGCCAATCAGGTTGCCAGGTCCTGTGTTCTTTCCCAAAACTTTATCTTTGTACCCCCCAATTGGCACCTCTCTGGCCTTTAAGGGCTGCAGCACATATTGTGCTACCGTTAGAGGTCCTGTACCTTAAAAAAAACACACACACACACACACAAACTGCAGGATGAGTGTTGTGGTGCAGAGAAAAGTGAAGAGTCGACATGGCACACATTCCTGTATACCATGTCTGCAACCCACTGCCTATGGTACAGGTAAGACGCCCATCTAGCTAGGTGCACTGTACCACTGGTGAGGGTACAGTGCATGAGCAGGCCCCTTACTGTGGAACCAACACTGCACCAGACGCCTACTACCCGAGTCCGAGTGGCCAACCGGTCCAAGTGAGGTCCCCCAGCATCCAGAGTCCGAGTCCACTGTGGGTTGGCCCCTTCAGGACTCCCCGATGTCTCCTGCAGCCTCTGCACAGAAACATCTCCCCCACGTGAGTGGCCCAGTAAGGTGAAATCCGATCTCGAGACACCATTGCATCCAGCTGCCCTGTGCCCTGGAGAAGAGGACCTGAGGTGCACCTACGTCCCCGAGCCCTCTAACTTACCTGCCCAGCTGTTGGTTCCTCCCGGAAGACTTCCTGGACCAAGCCTGGAGCCAAAATCCCAAAAGGGCAACTCCTATTGAAAACAATAGGGCTCCCGACGCCAATAACGCACCCTGCACCGGGCCGCCCCTGTGCCGCTGTGGGTGCACTTTGTGTGCTAATTTGAATCCCCTTTTGCCCAGAGCTTAAGTCCACGAGATTTCATCCCACAACATTGGGGCCTGCTTGAGAGCAGACACCAACCGGAGGCCCCTATCCCCCCTGGATAACATTGAGCCTCAGCACTCTGCACCTGGCCGCCCTAGTGCCGCTGAGGGTGCTTGGAGAGTGCATCCTTGACCCTGGGGGAATCCTAGTTCTAACCCCAGAAACCCACTCCCAAACCAGTACTTACCATTAAGTCAATAACATTGTTTTCTAACATAGGACTTCATTGACTACTTTCTTGTGAGAATTGTACTAAGTGTTGACTTGGTTTGTATGAAACCTTGAGAAACTGCATATACCCAAAAACTGATTTCCTTAGCTGTTATTTAGGAAATGTCCCAGTGTGATATCTAGGCATATAACACTGAGTAGAAAAAGTAAGTTAAAAGGTAATCTGGAAAGTAACTGAAAAGTAATTTTGACTGTTGACTTACCTGTAAACAAACTAATTGCATTCTACTGCATTTCAACTGTATTCAACTGCATTATTCTTGCAAAGTATTATTTGCTTACCTGCACCAGGTCTGGCTTGGTTCTAAAAATAAAAATACAACTTAATATATTTATACAAACAAATTGGTCTGAGCTCAGTCTTTGAGTGTGTGACATCATTGCTTGCCTGAGTGTGTACAATCAATGCTCAACACTACCGTCTGATAAAACCTTACTGCTCGCTCACACTATCACAAATAGAGAGTAAGGTATTCTCTAATTAAACTTCTGCCTACCTGTGGGGTTCTACTGGACTCTGTGCACACTATACCTTACTTTGGTATAGTATATACAGAGCCAGTTCCTACAGTGTATACTTGAAACATTCATTGTTGCCTTGCTTGAGTCTTTTTTTCCAGTTGTAATAACTTTGGCGTTTTTAGCTTCTGTTTCATTGTCTTTCAAAATAACATTTCCCTTTCTAGTGGGACATCTTTGGTGCGTGCTAAACCTGCAGTAGGTGCAGCTGATCCTCAGTCTAGCTGTATGTTGCAAGAGAAAGGTATTTTTTTTGGAGTATAATGTTCATTGTGTAGCCTATGCTGATAGTTTCTTTCCAGATCATTATGTCAATAGTTACATTTACTGTTCGATACAGCCACAATTTGTCGAGTTCTACTTTGACACAATGTTGTTTATTGTTGTCTAGCTACTACAGAATTATAACAAGTCCATCTGGGATGGTAAGATAGCACCAAAAAATCTTCTGAGGGAAGATCTTCTCTGCTAATTGTTTGGACAGGCAGTAGCAGCAAGCAACTCTAACTTCAGTGAGAAAGACTGGTTTAATTACCATTCTAGTGCCCAACGCAGAGATGGAGCAGAGGACAATATCTTGGAATTTATCAAGACGCCCACCAGGAGTACAGGCATCGGCAATTACATTGATGTTCTAAAGACATCAGGCACACAGTAAACAATCCTAAAAAGGGCCGGTCAGATGACGCCCCTTGTCCAAACGGCCTACCGTTTTTCAGAGACAACACTTACGTTTGGGTGGGCAAACTGCCTCCCATCTGCAATCATGCACTAGCAACTAAGGAAGTGCATGATTCTTGGCGTGGAGCCATTATCCACCCAATATTTACGGGGGGAGGAGGTGACCTTGCCAATACATCTAAAGCCAAATATTGTGCAGGCTCATTATTCACAGACATGGTACACTAGACCAGTGAACAGGAGACAGTGCCATTAAACTAGACTAAGGGTAGGAACAGGCACATTGCCTAACCGGACAGTCCCATGGCTACTAAACGGCAAAACCATGCTCAATCACTCATTGCTCTATCTATGTTTTGTCAAGTTTAATTCAGCATTTGATTTGGTACCCAGAAAAATCTTATGGGCTAAATTCTCAGGGTATGGTAATCCCCTAATTCTGCTAAGAGAATTATCCTAGAATTCCTAAAACTGGCTATGAGACTAAGAAAATGTTTAGATGAGTGATTGTAAATTACTATGTAGCATCCGCAGCCCAATGCATTAACGCACTTTTTCTGTATTGATTTTGAATATGCACTCTTTTAGAAATTTTATGTGTTGTATGTAT
This sequence comes from Triturus cristatus, assembly GCF_964204655.1. Classification (NCBI taxonomy): domain Eukaryota; kingdom Metazoa; phylum Chordata; class Amphibia; order Caudata; family Salamandridae; genus Triturus; species Triturus cristatus. The sequence goes on along the minus strand of NC_140594.1, from coordinate 1,065,457,306 downwards.
TTGTGATTGACTTTGTAATTAATTGTGATCTTGTTATGTTTTAATATGTATTGCTAATTTTTGTGTACTTTTGTGGATTGAAATATATCCGAAATAAAGTCAATATATATATATATTATCCTATTACATACCAAGACTTACTTCTGTAAAAAAAAAAAACTGGAGACAGCAGCAAGTGTCTAGTAAGATATATACGTACACCGGATTGCAACACGGCTGCATTTTAGCACCATTGCAGGTTAACATTTTTTTGGGTATATCTTTCAACATCATTAGCTAAAACAAACGCCCATTCTCCAAAATATGGTGGTAGCCCGCTACCAAGTCTTTTATATGGACAATGTTCATTTAATGATCAAGAAAGGTTTTCAGTGTTTGTTGAAAACCCTCCTTAACTATCTTCCTCAAGAACTACCGCCCCATCTCGCTGCTCCCGTATCCAGCAAAAGTCATCGAGAAGACCGTCAACAAGCAGCTGGCCGCCTTCCTCAAGACGAACGGATCCCTCGACCTCTCGCAGTCTGGCTTCCGGGCCAACCACAGCACCGAGACCGCCCTAATCGCAGCTACCGATGACATCCGAGCCCTGCTCGACAATGGAGAAACAGCGGCCCTCATCCTCCTAGACCTCTCCGCGGCCTTCGAAACTGTTTGCCACCGTACCCTAGTGCAGCGCCTCAGCAACGTCGGAATCCAGGAGAAGGCACTGGAATGGATCATCTCGTTCCTCGCCGGAAGAACACAGAGAGTCCGCCTCCCCCCGTTCAGATCAGAAGCCACCGAAGTCATCTGCGGTGTTCCTCAAGGCTCCTCGCTCAGCCCAACCCTCTTCAACGTCTACATGAGCCCCCTCGCAGCCATCGCATGCCAACACAACCTCAACATCATCTCCTACGCCGACGACACCCAGCTGATCCTCTCCCTCCCCAACGACCCCGCCACCGCCAGAGCCAACCTACACGAAGGGATGACAGACGTAGCCAAGTGGATGATGAACAGCCGCCTGAAACTGAACTCGGACAAGATGGAAGTCCTCATCCTGGGTTCTTCACCCTCCGCCTGGGACGACTCCTGGTGGCCCCCCGCCCTGGGCAGCGCACCCAAACCAACAGACCACGCACGCAACCTGGGCTTCATCCTGGACTCCTCCCTCTCCATGACCAGACAAGTCAACGCCGTCTCCTCGTCATGCTTCAACATCCTGCGCATGCTACGCAAGATCTTCCGGTGGATCCCCACCGAGACCAGGAAGACGGTCACCCAGGCCCTCGTCACCAGCCGTCTGGACTACGGCAACTCCCTCTACGCCGGAACCACCGCCAAACTCCAGAAGAGACTCCAGCGAATCCAGAACGCCTCAGCACAACTCATCCTGGACATCCCCCGTCGCAGCCACATCTCCGGACACCTGAGAGATCTGCACTGGCTCCCGGTCAACAAGAGAATCACCTTCCGTCTCCTCACCCACGCACACAAGGCCCTACACAACCAAGGCCCAGGATACCTCAACAGCCGCCTCAACTTCTACGCTCCCACACGCCAACTTCGATCGACCGGCCACGTCCTCGCCTCCGTCCCCCGGATCCGAAGAGCCACCACAGGAGGAAGGTCCTTTTCCTACCTGGCCGCCAAGACTTGGAACTCCCTCCCGACCCACCTCCGCCTGACCCAGGACCACCTCGCCTTCAGGAAGCAGCTCAAGACCTGGCTGTTCGAGCAGTAGCGGACCCCCCCTCCTCTAGCGCCTTGAGACCCTCCGGGTGATTAGTGCGCTATATAAATGCTGTGATTGATTAAATGCTGTGATTGATTATCTCAAGTGAGCTAATAAACAACCTCTGTAAAATTAAAGTCATGATTCAGGGGAATAAAAAAATTTTTCACAGAAATTGGGGCCTGAATGTCTGCGAAGTGTGTAGGAATGCTGAACATGAATACTTGAGCTTGCTTATCGACAACCGAGGCTCTTTCATACCCTATAAAGTATACATTAAAAATAGAGCCACGTTCTGTTCGCTTTACAATCCTCACGCCCCAGGTTGGCCCCAATGCTTAAAGTAACATAGGCAAAATTACTCAGTATGCTTGCCTATGGTACGGAAGCGTTGAGGGCGAGAGAGGCAAAATTGTTTGACAATTTAACTACAATGGTTTACAAGAGCATATTTCTTTTACCACAACCATCTTCACCAGCCCAACTTTGAATAGAATTTGGCTTAGGTATGCAATTGATCGCCCGCAAAGGAACATCATTGAAATTGTGCTGTAAATTTTGTCAACCTCAGCTACGCTGGATCACTTGCTCTGGCTTGAAATTGAGAACTCAAGCGAGAAAAATGCCTATAAAGCGTTACCTACAGGTGTCATTAGCTGATCTGCAAGCAGAAGGGCTATGGAATACCCCATCGCCTTTGGCTCTTTCAAAAAACATCTCTCCAGGAACATCCATTAATTATAACAGCTGGAAGGCAAGCAAGATCTGTCAAAGTGTGCCCACGCTTTGACTGTTATTAACAGCTATCCTGTCATTACAACTCAACTTTGCTTGGGAATACCTCTAGGAAAAACTACAAAGTATAATCATTTGTTATACAACCCTGGAGGACTTCTAACTTTAGACCTAATGCCCAAAGTGGCATAATCCCAATGCTTGCAGCATTGTAGAATGTGGTTATTTCAAGGAAACCATAGAGTACATTATGTGTGCCTGTCCAGTATTGGCACCAATGAGAGAAGCTTGCGTAAAAAACTGTTTAATTGGATGGGGCTCTGCTCCTGCAGGCACACAGTAATAGCTTCAATTCAAGTTACAAACTTTTGTTTTGTAAAATTCATGAACTTTGTTTACAAACTTTGGCAAAGTCTGAAACAAATTAATTACTCTGGGGTGCACTGTCTTTTATAAAAGCATGTTTATGAAGTTTTTTAATCTGGTGTTTTATGCAATTGTTTTAATCAACTGGCATAAATAAATTTGAATTGGGAATATTGTTTTCTTGTTTATTGTAATAGTTCCACATTAAGGCAAAGGGAAGACTGGCTGTGAGGGGATATAATGAGCGGAGCACATCCCTTATGGCACAGGCTGGACAGTACGACTCCAGGAGCAGCCACACCCTTGGAGAGAACGCGACCATGGGCAAGGCCACTAGAAAAAAGGACGCTAATAATCCTGACCAGCCCCTGGATGTCGCCGCGAGAAGACCGGAGCGGACAGATGGGCTCTCGCTGGAAAACAGCAGAAATGCTGCAGTAGACGCTATCTTGAAAGCGATCAAGGAATCACGACAGGCGCTGGAACTTAAAATTGATACACTAGTCGTGGACCAGAGGCTACTCTGTGATGATCACAGTCGGCTAGCTGAAGGGGTCACCACCATGGAATGGACCATAGAGGAATAGCATCCCGAGGTGAAAACTATGAGGAAAGACCGGACAGCAAAGAATCATAGGGTGAAGGTCTTTGAGGAACGTGCAGCAGATGCTAAGAACAGATGGAAGAATCTCTAGGTTATTGGCCTGCCGGAGCGCATTGAGGATTAGAGTGCGGACATGGTCACGTTCCTTGAGGGCTGGCTTTGTGCGGAGGTGGCGCTAACCAGCCTATCCCAATTTGTTGCACTAGAAAGAGCTCAATGGGTGCCAATGCGGCCTCTGCTGACTGAAGCGGGTTACCGGTTGGTGATCACCAGAGTCTTGAACTTCAAAGACCGAGACGATCTCCTGTCCGAAGTATGAGCAAGTGGAGAGATCACTATATACAATAAAAAGATCATGATTTTCCCAGACTTTTCTAGAGCAGTGCAACAACAGCTGCCTTCATTCAATGAGGCAAAACACCACTTGCGAGAACTGGGTATTACTTATGTCATGATAGGCTTCGAGTTAACTACGAAGACTCAACAAAGTTCTTCACAGCCCCAGGCCAGCTTTGGGACTGGATTGTACAACTTCTCCACCAGGAGAATGCCCCCCTCCCAAACATCATCTTCCTGGTGTTCTCCTTGAGGAGATTGATCATTATTACGCTTTCCCCAGTCTTGTCATGAAAACCCCCTTGACCTACTCATTTATTAGTTAGAATGGTCGGGCTTGAAGAACAAATTACTTACCTTCGGTAACGATGTATCCGTAAGAAACATTAGTTAGTTAGATTCCTCACCTTAGAATATCCCCAGGCGTCAGGCTGGATCCGGAAAGATTTTGTGTCAGCAATACCCCTTGCGCGTCGCTAGGCGTCGTCTGTGGCTCCGCGTCCTTCGTTGGCGTCATGCGCAGGAATGACGTCGGAGTACTTCGACACCGCCCTCGCGCGCTGACGTCAGTTCTTGTACATTGCGTTCCTGGCGCGGAAAGCTGAGCCATGCAAGAGACCGATACGGATGCCAAAAAATCTAGGGCCCTAGAAAGGATAGCCTTAACCCTAGATGTCGGTTCGCAGAACGGGGAGGATGGGTGGGGCGGTGAGGAATCTAACTAACTAATGTTTCTTACAGATACATCGTTACCGAAGGCAAGTAACTTGTTCATCTGAAAGAAACACGTTAGTTAGATTCCTCACCTTAGAATAGATACCCCAACAATACCAATCCTGGTGGTGGGTCTGCAAACCAAGATCACACCAGAAAGTCCTGGAGAACAGAACGGCCAAAGAAGCCATCTCTCCGGACTTGGCTGTCCAGGCAATAATGCTTGGCAAACGTGTGCAGCGAGGCCCACGTCGCCACCTGACAGATGTCTTGCAAGGGAACTCCCAGTCCCAGGGCAGTAGTCGCCGCTGTGGCCCGGGTGGAATGGGCTCTCAGCCCTACAGGAGGGTCCTTTTTAGCCAAGGAGTAACAAGCTTTTATACACCATACGACCCACAGCGAGACAGTCCGCTTGTGTACTGCCGTCCCTTCTTAGCACCCACGTACCCAACAAAAAGCTGGTCGTCCACCCGGAACTGTTTGGTGCGGTCCAAATAAAAGGACAGCGCCCGTTTTGGGTCCAGACGGTGGAGCCTTTCTTCCGCTTTCGAAGGATGCGGAGGCGGAAAGAAGGTGGGCAATGTGACAGATTGCCCGATGTGAAAGGGAGTCACCACTTTCGGAAAAAAGGAAGGACGAGTCCGGAGGACAACCTTGTCCGGATGAACAGAAAGAAAAGGAGGCTTAGACGATATAGCCTGGAGCTCACTCACCCGTCTAGCCGAGGTGATCGCTACCAGGAAAGCAGTCTTAAGAGTCAGAAGACGAATAGGACAATTGTGAAGAGGCTCAAAGGGAGCGCACATCAGAAAAGTCAAGACTAGATTCAAATCCCACTGAGGCATTACGAAGGGGACAGGAGGAAACATGTGAGTAATGCCCCTGAGGAAACGAGAAACAACAGGGGATTTGAAAAGAGAAGGCTGATCAGGAAGCCGTAAGAAAGCAGAGATAGCTGAAAGATAACCTTTAAGCGTGCCCAGAGAAAGAAGAAAGAGGAGAACCTCAGAAAGAGGGGCGGAAAGGGGATCCACAGCCTTTGCTGTGCACCATGCCACAAATTTGTTCCACCTGCAGGCGTATACCGTTTTTGTGGAGGAACGCCTGGCTGCCAGAATAACATCACAGACTTCAGGAGGCAAGTCAAATGGCATCAACTGTCGCCGCTCAATCTCCACGCATGGAGGTGGAGACTGGACAGGTTAGGGTGGAGGACCGTTCCCTGCTGCTGCGACAGAAGGTCCTCCTGAAGAGGCAGTCGTATCGGGGGCTCGATTGTCATACTGAGTAGCTCGGGATACCAGTACCTTCGTGCCCAATCCTTAGCCACCAAGATGACTTGGGCCCGGTCGTGCCTGGTCTTCTTCAGCACTCTGGGCAGAAGTGGTATAGGCGGAAAGGCGTACAACAGACCGCAACTCCACTCGCGACGAATGGCGTCCCCGAGCGAGTGCCGCCTTGGAAACTCCAACGCGCAGAACTGCGGACATTGCGCGTTCTCTTCGGTGGCGAATCGATCTAACGAAGGCTCTCCCCACTGCAGAAAGAGACCTTGCGCCACGTCCGAGTTTAGACGCCATTCGTGATGCATGCAGAAAGAGACCTTGCGCCACGTCCGAGTTTAGACGCCATTCGTGATGCATCATGCACCGGCGGCTGAGTTCGTCTGCTCTGGCGTTCAGAGAGCCCGGCAGATGTTGAACCACCAGGGTGATGCCCTGGTGTTCCAGCCATGTTCAGAGGCGCAGAGCCTCCTGACAAAGGGTCCACGACCCCACCCCACCCTGTTTGTTGCAATACCACATGGCGGTGGTGTTGCCCGTGAACACCTGCACCACACTTCCCCGGACAGAGGGAAGGAATGCCTTCAGTGCAAGACGGATCGCTCTCAGCTCCAAAAGGTTGATATGGAGCCGAGTCTCCGCCGGAGACCAGAGTCCTCTGATCTCTGCCTCCCCCATGTGCCCCCCCCCATCCTAGGAGGGACGCATCCGTCACTACCACGTGCTCCGGTTGGGGTAAGGAGAGGGATCTGCCGCTGACCCAATCACGGTTCGTGAGCCACCACTGAGATCAAGACATGGTCGGACAGGTTGCCCCGATGCTGGGCCCACTGAAACTTCAGGTCCCACTGCAGAGCCCGCATTCGCCACCTGGCGTAATGCACCAACAGGATGCAGGAGGCCATCAGCCCCAGAAGCCGCAGCACCAACCTGACCGAAACCCAGGATAGAGGCCGAAAGATGGGAATCAGAGCCTGAATATCCCGGACCCGCTGTTCCGGAGGATAGGCCCGGAACTGCGCCGAATCCAGAACCGCTCCAATGAAGAGGAGCTTCTGGGAGGGTCTCAGGTGCGACTTCGGCACATTGATGGAGAACCCCAGCAAATGCAGGAGGTCAGCCGTAGTCTGGAGGTGGGAGACGACTTGCTGGGGCGAGCCCGCCTTCAACAGCCAGTCGTCGAGATAGGGGAAGACTGGAACCTCTGATCTCCGCAGATGAGCTGCGACCACCGCCATCACCTTAGTGAACACCCGAGGGGCACGGGTGAGGCCATAGGGGAGCACGGTGAGCTGAAAGTGCTCCTGACCCACTGTGTATCGCAGGTAACGCCGGTGAGCCGGCAGGACGGGGATGTGAAAATAAGCGTCCTGCAAGTCCAACGCTACCATCCAGTCTCCAGGGTCTAGGGCAGCCAGAACCTGAGCTAAGGTGAGCATCTTGAACTTCTCCTTCCGGAGGAAGGCGTTGACGCTCCTGAGGTCCAAGATAGGGCGTAGGCCCCCCTTTGCCCTTCTTGGAAACCAGAAGTAGTGGGAATAGCAACCACAACCTACTTCTGGACCAGGAACGCATCCGGGGTGGATGTGGACTGACCGGCACGTTGTCCTCCAGTACCGCCTCGGCGGAATCCACGTCCGCGTGCAGGTTGGTTCTGCGGCAGGTGGCTAGGCGGACGTGAGGAGGCGCCCCTTCCCTGGCCACGAATGGGACGAAAGGCAGAAGTTTGCGGCCGCGGAGTCCTTGAAGCGAGCCAGCGCACTATCCGCCTTCGCGCCAAAAAGGCGAGTGCCATCAAAGGGCATATCCATGAGGGTACTCTGGACATCCCCCGAGAAAGACGTGGACCGTAGCCAGGCGTGGCGACGGAGTGCCACCGTGGTTGAAATCGCCCTACCCAGCGAGTCCGTGGTGTCTAGTCCACATCGTATGGCATGCCGTGCTGCATCTCGCCTGTCAGCAAGCGCCTGGGTGAGCCGTGACCGGGCCTCCTCCGGACACAGGGGCAGCATGTCCTCCACCGTATCCCACAGAGAGTGGGAATAATGGTCCAAGAGGCAAGCGGTATTCAAGGACCGCAGTCCCAAACTAAGGGAAGAGAACAGCTTCTTTCCGAACTGTTCCAGCCTCTTGGATTCCCGATTCGGAGAAGCGTACGGGAAGGAGGATTGGGAAGTCGAGGCCTGGATAACCAGACTCTCGGGCGTGGGGTGTTGGGACAGGAAACTGGGGTCGCCCGGAGCAGTGCGGTGGCGCCGGGCCACGTTCCGATCCACAGGAGGTACTGTGGAGGGCTTGGACCAGGTGCCCTGCAGAACGTCCACTAGTACCTCAATGAACTGCAACTCCGTGGAGCTTGCTGATGGTTGAAGCACTTCAGTGAGGATGTTAGTCCTCATGGCCACAGCAGGCAACTCCAGCCCAAGTGCTTCGGCCGCCTTGCGCAGCACCACTGAAAAAGCAGCACCTTCCTCCGAGGCCACAGTCGGAGGAGAGATGAAACCAGCGTCCGGGGAGGTGTCCAGACCACTGGCATCCCCCAGTTCGTCTGCCCAGTCCTGTGAAAATTCGGCCTGCCTGGCCATAGGGTCCTGAGACCCCTCCCAGTCGCCCCCGTCATCTGATTCCTGATAAACAGGGGGAATAACCGGAGCTGAGCGGTAGATTAAATGCTCATCCATCAGCCACGGATGCGGCGTCGAGCGGCGCCGCACCGGCGCCGGGCCCGGGGCTGAACCGGGGAACGGCGTAGTCCGGAGACGGCGCCGGAGGTGGACCCGAAGTCGGCGCCGACGGAGGAGGCATCGTGAGGTCGACCGGCGCCGGCAGAGATCCAGGCCTGAATCCCTCGGGGACCTTCGGCTTCGGGACCGAAGTCGTCGACTGTGCCGGGGTCAGAGCCGCCGGCTCGTGAGGTCGCCCAGTCGAGCCCGCGGGGCCGAAGGCACGCCGGCAGGCTTCGACGGCGGAGCAAGGCCCCTCATGGTCGAGAGGAAGGCACTGATCTCAGGGACCGGCGGGTATGGGGACGGACGCGGCTCCGAAGGAGCAGCGGGGGTGGGACCACCCTGACCCTCGACCGGGTCGCGCAACCGGCGAGGGGAGTCTGAAGAGCGGTGTCGCCTCTTGGACTTCTTTGAGCGCTTTGACTTACCCGAAGACTTCAAGCCCGACGAGCGATGATGGTGGCTGCGGCTCCGCGACCTGTCCTTCGACCTCCTCCTGGACCGGGACCGTGAACGGCGCGGAGCCGAGTGCCGAAGCTCGAGAAGCTTACGGGACCGCTCCCGCCTAGCCTTCGAGGTCAAGGCACAACTCGGCATCGTGGTCGGCCCCCAGGCAGTAAAGGCACCGGCAATGGTGGTCCGTCACCGACATCAGTCGATAACAGGAGTCACAGGCCTTAAAACCAGGCATCCTACCGGCACCAGAGTCGAGTCGACAGAAGACCAAAAAGAGTCAAAAAGTTTTGTCACAAAGTGACTAAGGGGTAAGCTCTTCCCGGATCGGCGCTGTCTGGCGCGGAAAAAAGAAGAACTGAAGTCAGCGCGCGAGGGCGGCGTCCAAGTACTCCGACGACGTCATTCCGGCGCACCACGCCAATGACAGACGCGGAGCCGCAGACGACGCCTAGCGACGCGCAAGGGGTATTGCTGACGAAAAATCTTTCTGGATCCAGCCTGATGCCTGGGGATATTCTAAGGTGAGGAATCTAACTAACGTGTTTCTTTCAGATTATTATGACAAAACAATATAACATTTATGCCCATATAAAGAGGAGGGGAGTCCATATTGTCATACTACAAGAAACCCACCTGACCCCCCCCCCCCCACGGAAAGGAAGGAACTGCACAAGCACTGGAGAGAGCAACGTTACGCTACGGCATACTCTGCATTTGCACGAGGTGTACTGATAATTCTGGGCTTTCTCAATTACATTGCTGATTGATAAAGTCTGGTGTTACCATCAGAAAAACTTCTCTTCAGGAAACCTGAGCGACCAAGGTTAATGAGTTTTTCTATCACTTAGCTTTGAGACTAAACAGGGAAATTGGGTCGTAGCTAGAAAAAGTGAATGGTCCATTTGACCTGAGCAGAATAAGTATGAAGGTTACAGAAGTCATGGGAACCGCTTATCAAAACATGTGTTCTATGAGGGTCAGATGGCTTTGCCTTTGTGAGAAGTCAAAATAGCACCTTTTAACTTCAAATGAATGGTATTTCAAGCCACTGTATCAGTTACCCAGCTTAAAATTGGACACCCCAGAGGATTTCTTCAAACTTCTCTAATGTTAAGGGAGGAGTCTGCTCAGAGATCTCCATAAACACTCCCCATTGAACTCTGGATGTGGGCCTAGTGCACGTTCTTCCAAAACCTACCGTGCAAAGCTTTCAGATGCACACCACAGACTGGTTGCCGGGAATAGCATAGGCATAACTGTTATTCAAACCCTATGCACACAATCGAGTAAGGCATGGCATTTGGCCACACCCTGCTTCCACTCCACTGACCACATTTCAGATGTGCGTAGTAGACTGAGGATGCCAATTCACTTTAATTTTAGACTCTACTATGCACAGCCTATGATTGAGTACAGCATCCTTGTATGTTCTATCACCACATCAAATTTAGTGTAATTATATTCTGTATTGAAGAAGCAGGGAGCAAACATTCTTCTGAGACTGAATTGAAAACATTTTTAACCCTCCCAGTCTCTTAAAAACGTTGTCTGGCCTGGATAGTTTGGGAATCTTGTTATGACTGAACTAAGATGGCCTTTCTAATTCCTCACTAAAGTTTGTGGAGGAGGATAATTTTGTTTATTTTGTGTCATTGCCAATAAAACTTAATGCATTAAGCAAATAATTTAAACCTTAAGTAAGAACAATTTAAAATGATGCTCAAAGGATACATAGATATCATAGTATGACTAAAAATCTTAGTCTTGGAACATAGTGAATAAAAGTAAAACATGAGTTATTGAAGGTGTGAGAAAGTGGCTCTGTATATACTGTTCCTTAATAGGTACAGGGTGTACAGAGTACACAGTCCCCCAGGGTTTGACAGAGGCTAAAGTTAGATATAACCTTACTCTCTAAAGTGGTAGCTTGGTCGAGCAGTAAGGCAGTATCAGAGGACAGTGTGTAAAGCATTTGTTGTACACACTCAGTCAGCAAATGGCCTCACACACTCAATAACTGAACTCTAGGCCAATGGTTTATATATAAAAAAAATATATGGTTGTTTTATTTTAGAACCAACACTTGGATTTAAAATATACTTTCTCAGAATGAGATGTTTCATATAAATACTTTTGCAATATGCAATTGACTTTTGTAAACAGTTACAAGTGGTTGCAATAGGCAACTCTATTTTAAACACAACAATGCATTGAGCTCAATGGAAAAGGGTAAGTTACTTACCTGTAATTCTAGTTCTCTTCCAGGGGTATCCTCATCAAAGTCATAAGCACTGAATATTCCCGCCCATGTGCGGGGACCCCGGAAATAATAAAATTATATATGTAAAAAACATACATATATACAGCTCTGTATATGTATAAACATATATCATTTTTTCCAAGCAAATGCAGCTCCCATAAAAGGCTAGGCAATGTAAATATACACATCCAATAACACACATATATCTATATATATGTATAAAGGTATAACAATACACCCAAATCTCTTTTTTTTTTTTTTTTTTAATGAGGTAAACACTCATGAGAAAGCAAAAAATAAAGAGAACAAACTGTGGAAAAACACAGATGTATAACACATTGCCAGCCTGCAGGCTGCATTGCAATACAATACCATAGAGACTAAAAAGCCCTGTACAGGTAAAAACTGGCACCGTGCCTTTAAGGCAGCCCTGACTTCCATATCCCATCATGCCTCAGGGGTGACAGTTAGGTCAGTTGTTCTTTGCGGGACCGTAGTCCTAAACACAAAGATATACCTTTTCCATAATGAATAATACACCTCTTCTCATTTGCCTGGGGAGGTGGGTGGGTTGCTTATGACTTTGATGAGGATACCCCTGGAAGAGAACTAGAATTACAGGTAAGTAACTTACCCTTCTCTTCCAGGGGATCCTCATCAATAGTCATAAGCACTGAATAGAGTAGCAAGCTCCCCTTCCACCAGCAGGCAAATGAAACTAAGGTTGTATCACCCATGGAGAAAAAGAATCATGAAAATGATTATGTTTGGAACAGATTCCTCAAGGAGGCTTGTCCTACTTGAGTGTCTGCCCTGGTGTCCGAATCCAGACAATAATGCCTGGTAAAAGTGTGGACAGATCTCCAAGTGGCTGCCTTGCAGATCTCGGAGAGTGGGACATTATTGAGAAAAGCCGCGGTAGCCGCTTTTCCTCTTGTCGAATGCGCTTTAGGGCGCGCCCCCAATGGTTTCTGAGCCAGTTGGTAGGCCAAAGTAATACTAGAAACAATCCACCTAGCAATGGAACGTTTGGATGCAGCAAAGCCCATACGGACAATCCCATAGTTCACAAACAATTGGTCAGATTTCCTGATATTCTTAGTCCTATCTAGGTAGAATTTTAGGACCCTTCTGACATCCAGAGAATGCAACGCCCTCTCTGCCGGAGAGGAGGGGTTGGGAAAAAAGGTTGGTAAGGAGATGGCTTGGTTTACATGAAACTCCGATACCACCTTGGGTAGGAACGAAGGGTGAGTTCTCATCACCACCCTATTTAGATGAAAAACAGTGTAGGGTTCTTTAGAACAGAGGGCCTGTATCTCACTGACCCTCCGTGCTGAAGTGATGGCTATTAAAAATGCTGTCTTCCATGTGAGGTGCTGTAGGGTAGCCTTATGAATAGGCTCAAAAGGTGAACCCATGAGCTTCGACAGAACCAAGTTTAGCTCCCAGGAAGGAGAGGGAGGTCTAACAGGGGGATAGACTTTCTTGAGTCCTTGCAAGAAATCCTTCACTACCTGCACTTTAAAAAATGACTGCTGTGAAGGCGAACGCCTGTATGCTGTTATGGCTGCTAGGTGAACCTTTATGGAAGAAAATTTCAACCCTGCCCTTGCTAAATGTAGAAGATAGGGCAAAATTACATCCTCCTGGCATTTAGTGGGATCATAATGATGCTGAGCACACCATATATAAAATCTTTTCCACTTACAGAAGTAGGAGTGTCTTGTCGAAGGCCTCCTGGCTTCCTTCAGTATGGACATACACTCTTGAGGGAGGTTCAGATGGCCATACTGGAGGACTTCAGGAGCCATGCTGTTAAGCTCAGCGAGGGAAGGCTGGGATGGTAAATCTTCCCCTGCATCTTGGATAACAAGTCCGGCCTGCACGGCAGCCGCTTGTGGGGGCGGATCGACATGTGTAGGAGATCCGTGTACCACCACTGCCTCGGCCAGTCCGGTGCTATGAGTATCATCTTGGCAGATGAATTCTGTAGCTTGGTCACCACCTTGGGAATTAGTGGGAGAGGCGGAAAAGCGTACACAAATGTCATTGACCAATTGATCAAAAGGGCATTCCCTAGGGATCCTGGTCGATGGTATCTTGAGGCGAAGCCTCGGCATTTTGTGTTTTGCTCGTCCGCGAAGAGGTCCACTTGCGGGCGCCCCCATTCCCCGAAGATGTCTTCTAACACTTCGTCGTTGATTACCCAGTCCTCTGGCTCTTGAAAATGCCGACTGAGCAAGTCTGCTTGCACGTTGAGTTCTCCTGGTAGGTGCACCGCTTTCAATGAGATGTTCCTTGCTAGGATCCAGTGCCACAGGGACTGAGCTTCCAGCGAGAGCGTTCTGGATCGAGTACCCCCCTGCTTGTTCAGGTAGTACATTGTGGTGGTATTGTCCGTCTGTACTAGAATGGTACTCGTCGTTATCGCAGGTAGGAACGCTTTGAGGGCTAGGTGGACCGCCCTGAGCTCCAGCATGTTGATGTGGTACAACTGTTCGCTGCTGGACCACCGTCCTTGAGTTTGCAGAGTCCCAAAATGCGCACCCCATCCCTGAAGGGATGCGTCGGTGATTAAGGTCTGAGTTGGGGGCTCTTGACGGAAAAGAATCCCCACTTGCAGATTCCTTGGCTTCAGCCACCACTTGATTGACTGTTTGGCTGCAGAGGAGAGGCAAACCTTTTCTTCCCACAGAGAGTTCCTTTGATCCCATTTGTCCTCGAGATCTTGCTGGAGAGGACGCATCCTTAGCCTGGCATTGGGCACTAGGAAGATGCAGGATGCCATGGCCCCTAGCAGAGATGAGATTTGCCTTGCCGACGACAGATTGCTGGTCATAATCTGTCTGCCTTTTAGCATAATGGATGACTGTCTTTCCTCCGAAGGAAACACTTTTCCTACTACGGAGTCTATAGTTGCACCCAGGTAGTGTATTCTCTGCGTTGGTGAAAAATTGGACTTTTTGACATTCACTCTGAGACCCAACCTGCGACATAAGTTCAGGCATAGCGACAGCTGTGTCCGCACATTCTGTGGCGAAGAGCCCTTTATTAGCCAGTCGTCTAGGTAGGGATAGACGAAGACTCCTGCGCGCCTCAGAGCAGCCGCTACTACTGCCACGCATTTTGTGAATACTCGAGGAGCTGACTTCAGGCCAAATGGGAGGACTTTGAACTGATAGTGAGCGTTGCCTACCACAAACCTGAGAAATTTTCGATGATTCCTTAGGATGGGAATATGGAAATATGCATCCTGAAGGTCCAGTGAACACATCCAATCGCCCATCCGGAGAAGAGGATATATTTGGTGGAGCGCCAGCATGCGAAATTTTTCCTTTTTTATGTGCTTGTTCAGTATCCGTAGGTCTAAAATGGGTCTGAACTCCGCCCTCACACTCCTCTTTTGGATGAGAAAATATCTGGAGTAAACTCCCTTTCCTCTCTGGTTTATGGGCACTTTCTCTATTGCAGATTTGAGTAGTAGCGTCGCTACCTCCTCTCTGAGCTGCTTTAGATGCTGGGATGACTTGACAGGAGGAATCGATGGGGGGTGACTTTTGAAACGAAGCGAGTACCCATGACGCAGTATATTGAGTACCCACTTGTCCTTTGTGATTGTCTGCCACTCTGGAAGATGATGCGCAACACTTCCTCCCCCCGGAGCGGTGGACAGCATCGGAGGAAGCGGTTTCTCATTGCTTCCCCGGTGCTTTGTTTCCAGCATTAGACTGCCTGTTGTTACCTCGTCCCCTGGATGGCTTGCGGGACTGGTATTGCTGTTTCTTTTGACCTTGCTGGTCCTGGTTCTTTTGCCAATGAGGGGTTTGAACCCTCTGTTGGTAATTGCGCCTGTCATTTCCCTTGCGGCGTCGAAACTCTTTCCTCTTTTCAAGCCCGACTGCTTTCATGGTCTCCAGCTCTGCTTTCATACGGGCCATTTCCTCGTCTGCATGGGACCCAAAAAGAGAACTACCGGAGAAAGGCAGATTTAAAATTCTTGCCTGCGCTTCCGGTTTCAGGGCCGTCAATCTAAGCCAGGATGATCTTCTGGCTGTGACTCCATGTGCATATTCATGCGCTGCCAGTGTTGCCCCATCCGCCGCTGCACTTATGATCTGGTTAGAGACTAGACTCCCCTCATGCAAAATCTCTTCAAAGTCCCGTCTGTCCTCTGATGGAACTTTTTCAACGAACCTCTGAAGAGAGTCCCATAGTGACCTATCATAGCGCCCCAGAAGAGCCGAGGCACTTGCCACCTTCAAGCTTGAGGATGCTGAGCCGCAAACTTTCCTCCCCCAGGAGTCTTGCGTTTTACTGTCCTTATCTGGTGGCACCGTTGAAGAGCCAGCTACTGCATGCGTCTTTCTGGCAGCGGCGGTG
This sequence comes from Triturus cristatus, assembly GCF_964204655.1. Taxonomy (NCBI): domain Eukaryota; kingdom Metazoa; phylum Chordata; class Amphibia; order Caudata; family Salamandridae; genus Triturus; species Triturus cristatus. Next base: position 1,065,441,729 of record NC_140594.1, on the reverse strand, counting down.
ATGACAGAGTCCGGTGGAGGATCTGTTTTAAGGAATAGCGGATCCTCCGGAGCTGGACGGTACTTTTTTAGAATTCTCGCCGGCGCCGTTTTGGTGGTTGCTGGCGTGAGAAAGATATCCATTACCGGTTGTAGCAAACCGGGGACTAATGGCAACAACGGGCGTGTCACTGTGCGCTCATGAAGAGTTTCAAAAATTATGGATGTGGTGGTCTCCTGAACCGGCATAGGGATACTTAATTTTGTAGCTCCTCTACACAACACTTCTTGAAATGTAGAAATGTCATCTACCGGAGATACCCGAGAGGGTGGCGTCTCCGAGAGTGTCGGTGAATAATCCCTTTTGGATGATCTGGAAGAAGGGGAGGTAGAAGGGGTCCTACGGCGCCTTCTCTCTGATCTGGTCGACTCTCTTCTGAGGGAGGCAGACCTGGATCGCCTTCTTGGTGCTCGAGAGTGACTTCGGGATTCTCTTTCTCGAGATCTTGGTCTGATCGGTGTCGCTGGGAATACCACGCCCCTTATTCTTGTTAGCGATGCCTTTATTGTGTCTGTCATAGCAGGGTCCTGAGGCATCTCCCTTACGGGACTTTGAGGCACAGCATTGTCCTCCTCCTGCGAACTTTCTCTTGCAGGAACTGGAGATTGATGTACAAGCTCTGGTGATGCTGACCTTGAACCTGAGCCCTCTGATCCTGAAGGCGAGATAGAAATGATACGCGGTGACTCCGGAGCTGTATATATCAGTCTATGAGGAGATTTTCGCCTTGAGACTGGTCGAATTGTGAGGCGAATATGTGAAACCTCCTGCGTACCCTCAACAGAGGGCTGCCTCGACGGTGATAAGCCTATCACCGGAGATCTTTGACTCGAATCTTCGAGGCTCCGAGCTTCCTGTCTCGACGTCGAGATTACCTTCGACGGAGGCTTCATGTACCTCACCAAAGCTTTGGAGACCTGTGAGGACGGAGGCACCTGCCTCAACGTCGACTCCGACGGAGGCCTCTGCCTCGACGTCGACTCCGACGGAGGCCTCTGCCTCGACGTCGACTCCGACGGAGGCTCCTGCCTCGACGTCGACTCCGACGGAGGCTCCTGCCTCGACGTCGGCCCTGACGGAGGCGTCTGCCTCGACGTCACTCCTGACGGAGACTTCTGTCTCGACGTCGAAAGCTCCGACGACGTCGAAAGCCTCCTCGCCGTCGAACGATGTTTCCTCGACGGCGATCTTGATCTTGACGGCGATCTTGGTCTCGACGTCGACTGCGGAGATCGTCTACGTTCTTCTCGCGACGTCGAATGATGTCTCGCCGACCTCGACGTCGAACGATGTCTTTCTTTCGACGACGAACGATATCTCTGTGCAGACGTCGATCGATCTTCTCTCGACGTCGACAGATGCTTCTTCGACGTTGAACTATGGCGCCGAGTCCTCGACGCCGAGCTTTTAGACGCCGTCGACGTCGAACGCATCCTCTTCGACGCTGAATATAAAGTCGACGTCGATTTTCTCTTTGCAGCATGACTTCCCCTTGACTCCTCACCTCTCAGCGACGATCCACAGAAAATGTAAGAAGAAGTCCAAAAAAAATCTTAAAGTTGTTATAATTTTTGACTAAAGAGTCAAAAAAGAAGAGAGCTGAATTCCAGGGTCCTGACTGAAGGAGCCGGAAAGAACAACTGACCTAACTGTCACCCCTGAGGCATGATGGGATATGGAAGTCAGGGCTGCCTTAAAGGCACGGTGCCAGTTTTTACCTGTACAGGGCTTTTTAGTCTCTATGGTATTGTATTGCAATGCAGCCTGCAGGCTGGCAATGTGTTATACATCTGTGTTTTTCCACAGTTTGTTCTCTTTATTTTTTGCTTTCTCATGAGTGTTTACCTCATTAAAAAAAAAAAAAAAAAAGAGATTTGGGTGTATTGTTATACCTTTATACATATATATAGATATATGTGTGTTATTGGATGTGTATATTTACATTGCCTAGCCTTTTATGGGAGCTGCATTTGCTTGGAAAAAATGATATATGTTTATACATATACAGAGCTGTATATATGTATGTTTTTTACATATATAATTTTATTATTTCCGGGGTCCCCGCACATGGGCGGGAATATTCAGTGCTTATGACTATTGATGAGGATCCCCTGGAAGAGAATTCAAGTTATTTGTAACAGATTACTTTTTAGATTACTTTTGGAATTTCAGGACTGGATCCTAGATTCAGTCCTGGGTCAGTACTCAGAATCAAGTGATGAAAGTTGACTTAATTACTGTAATGATTTTTAAACAATATTTAGCTATTTTAAAAGTTGACACAGAAAATATTTCAAAGAAAACAGTCAATGATTCCCTATGGAAGAAAATTCAAGTTGCAGGTACAGTATGTTCTCGTTACTTTTGTAATCCAGTACTGGGTGCCTAGACTCAGTACTGGGACCTTTATCCAAAACAGGTAAGTAATTACGTTTTCAGATATTATACGATTTTTGAAGAATATTTAAAGATTGCAGAAATTGACACTTAGAAGAAATTTCACAGAAAAACAGTCAATGATTTCCTATGGAAGAAAATTGGGTTACGGGTAAGTACAGTTGTAAGTATTTTTCAGAGTCAGAGCTGGGCACCAAGATTCAGCACTGGGAGCTCACCTAAGAGCAGGTGAGTAATTTTCGTTACTCGGCTGATTTTTGGTGAATATTTTAAGATTTGAAAAGTCCACACTTAGATGAAATTTCAGGAAAAAGCCAGTCAATGTTACCCTATGAGGAAAATAGAGTTATCGGTTTAAGGGTAAGTACTCGACTGGCAGAGTTGAGGTTCTGGGCATAGACTCAGGGGTCCCCCAGGGTCAGGTAGGTACAGTTGGTTCACCCTCAGCGACTCTTGGGCGGCCGGGTGCAGAGAGAGTTAGGCCCAATGTTATCCTATGAGGGATAGGGGGGCCTTGGTTGGTGGCTGCTGACTGGCAAGCCACGCGGCTGTGGGAGCTGGGCTCCTGGTCACTTACTCAGGGCAAGTGGGGAAGTAGGTAGGTGTAGAGTTCACTGCCAGTGCCAAGGCCACTCGGGCGGCTGGGTGCAGGGTGCTTTTGAGCCTTCGGGCGCTCAATTGATTTCAATGGGAAATCTCCGGTTCAGAAAAAGACTGCAAGCTCGGGGACGAGGATTCTTCAGGTGCCACCACCACTCTGAGAGGTAAGTTGGGTAGTTGGAGGATAGGTAGGTACCCCGGTATTGGGCACAGGGGGCCGCGGGGCGCCGCGTGCAGGGGTGCCGTTTGGTGTCGGGAAATCTTACCCTCTGTTGATCGCGGTGGGGGGGGCACCTTGTTCTGAGGCTGCAGGCTTCTTCAGGAGTGTCGAGGGAGGTCCTTGGGTTCGGACTCGGGGTCACAGTCGCCGTGGGGTCGTCCTCGGGGTCTTTGTTCACTCCGGCACTGGCCAGGCTTGGCTGGAGCAGAGTGTGCTGGGTTCGCGGTTCCGGGCTGCTGCCAGGGATTAGAGGTAGGTTTTGAGTAGAGCCTCTACTCATGGGAGTCCCAGGGGCTTAGAGCCAAAAGGTAGCCAGGTTCTCCGGGGTTTGTGAGGTTGCTGGCCACAAGAGATGCCGGGTTGGAGCAGGAGCAGGTTCGAGGGTCGACAGGCCGGTAGGGCTGGGGCCAAAGCAGTTGGTGTCTTCCTCTTTTTAGCAGCTGCAGGGCAGGTCTTCTTTCTTCTTGCTCTTCTTTGTAGTTTTGAATCTGGAATCTGGGGAAGGAAGGTTCAGGGTGCCCCTAAATACTAGATTTAGGGGCGTTACAGGTAGGTGAAGGGCAGGGACCAATGGGTCCCTGTCCTGGGGTGGGTACACCCCCTATCCTGCCTCTCTCCTGTGGGAGGGAGGCAGTAGCCTAGTGCTGATGGGGTAGGGCTCCCCATCTTCAAGATGGCGAGAGCCCGGAGATGTGCATCACCTCGCCTCCCCCACCTGAGGGGTGGGGTTGGCAGGCTGGCACATCCCCTGTCCTTATTTGGGGTTTCTGGCCAAAGCTTCCCGCCAGAGTGGGGGGTTGCAGTGGCCTGGGGAAGCTCACAGAGGCGGCATGCCTTTGAAGCTTCCCCCTGCCCATCCTGGGGGAGGAGATTTAGCACCTCGCCCAGGATGTGCATTGTTGCAGGCCCAGGAGAGCAGGAGCTCTCCTACCCAGGGGTCCAGCAACATGTCTGCTGGGTGGCAGCCTAGGCAGCCCTAGAGCAGACGTGGATTGTAGGTTAGGTTTAAGGGGGCACCTCTAAGATGCCCTCTGGGGTGCTTGGTACATTAAATCCCACACTGGCATCAGTGTGGGTTTAATGTGCTGAGAAGTTTGATACCAAACTTCTCAGTCTTTAGTGTTGCCATTATGGTGCTGTGGAGCTCGTGTTTGACGAGCTCTCAGCACCATGTACTCTTAAATGGCAGCACTGCACTTACAGTGCTCAGGAATGGACCTGGGCACTGTAGGGGCACAGGGCTCCTGCTCCTGTGCCCACACCATTGGCATAAGGCACCCAGCTAGAGGGGTGGCTGATGTATGCCATGGCAGTGTAGGTGATGGGCATGGCACACAGGGATGTGTGTCATGTCGACTTTGTTTTTGTCTTGCACCCAAACACTCGGCCTGCCAAGGCAGTGTGTGTGTGTGTGTGTGTGTGTGTGTGTGTGTGTGTGTGTGTGTGTGTGTGTGTGTGTAAGGGTACAGGGCCTCTAAGGGTGGCACAAGGAGTGCTGCAGCCCTTAGAGGCCTTCCCTGGTCACAAGGCCCTGGGTACCTAGGGTACCATTTACCAGGGGCTGACAGGTGGCCAGGGTTTGCCAATTTGGGTTTGGTTTGTTTTAGGGAAGGAACATAGGCCCTGGGCACCTGATTGGCAGGAGTCCAGGGCACACTCAGTCAAAGTACATTCAGCAATTCAGCAAAAAGTGGGGGCATACCATGCAAGAAAGATGGCACTTTCTCACAGAAGGCAACAGATAAGACACAATGATCCTGGGTATTCGATTATAGCAACTTGCCTGATTCTCCAGGCATTAAGTGTTGTAAGAACTAAACAATTTTATATTACAATTACTGTAATGAACAATGTAAGTAAACGTTTTATTGCTAATTTTGTGCAGTTTTAGTAACCCTCATACATTCACCATTTTTCAATATACCGTTGCAATCCAAATTGAATGTGTGAAGTGCTTTTTTTTAAATTTAAAGTTATTCTTATAGGTAGCAGGTTTTTGGTCCTGCAAATTAGCCTATGAGCTTTTAACACAGCAACAATCAACTTCACAGTGGAGATCTAGATTATGCCAATTTACAGTTAAAGAAATATTTAGTTTCATACCTGCTACTGTGTGAGATCAGATCATAAGGTTCACGTCAAAATTGCAATTTTGTTTAGAGGTAAAACTGCCTCCAGTATCAAGCTTAGGTGATCTACAAATAAACAGCTAAGATGATTCACTTAAATGAAACCCAAATGCAGAGGTAATTTACTGGGTGGATGCAATAGAGGTGGTGCTCACAAAACCTATAAATCATGATTACAAAATATGTTGCTGCTGCCCTACCAAAAGGAATCAATTTCAAATCTAAGCAAGAGCCTCATTCTGAGGAATAGGCTCAGGTCAGAGTAACTGAACAGGGACAGGGGTGGCGGTATATATTGAAGGATAGAGGAGGCTGGAAGGGGCCTGCTAGAATTAATCCTGTGTTCGAAATAAGAGATGGGGTGACTTGTAACTCCCATTCCTGCCTCCCTCGCAACTCACGCCTGCTTGAAACAACAGGTAGCCACATCGGAGATTGAATATGCAGGTCTCTGGTATATTTTATTAATACATTATAGGATGCTTATAAAAAGTTAGTCAACATAAAAAAGCAATCTGACCTGTATGTCCTGGTAATTCTCTGCTTACTCGTACATTTCCTTCTCGGGTTTTCAAGTTGTAGATAGAGCATATATTGTCTAATCCTCCACAAGCAACATAGTTTCCAGATGGTGCATATGCACAGGTCATTACCCAAGAGGATCTCAAAGGAATAGCATGCATCTGTAAAAAGTAAAAAAAACAAAAAAAAACATAGGTTTCAAACGATGACATACACAAACTGAATTTCAACACGAGCCAATAACATCCAATAACATCCAATTTCAACACTACATATTAAAACCTTAGAACAATTCAAGTAAAATTCTATATGTATAAAATGAATTAAGTTATAAAATGCATTAAGAGAATAAACCATTAGCAGAAAAGGCATAATCCCAGCTCTTATCTTGCTGGTTTGCCCACATACTAATTGTCTAATTTAAGGATGGCACAGTTTACTTAGGCCATCAAACCACTATTACTCTCAAAGCCCACCCACTATAGTCTTTCATAAAATTCCAATCACACCAATCAGAAAGCAGAGACTTCTAAATGGACTGTTCCATAAATTATAAAGAGCCAATTAGACTCTCCAAATTCCAGCTTCTAATCAACCACATGACCGTAGCAGATATGTGTGTTAGAAGACGACATGGGGAAAAAATTGAATATCAATCAAAAAGAAAAACAAAATAACAGTCACTGATTGAGAGTTAACAACAACCAAAAACCCTGTAGTGAATGAGATATAGCTGGCCCATTTTGCATACTTTTGGCACACATCGCCTCCATACATGGGAAAAATAGCCAATGAACATGACAAAGCCCATTTACTTCCGCTTGCAGAGCCGCTGCGTCGAACACCTTGACGCATCCGCATTGAAATCGACACTATCTGCAGCACGCATTGGCCTGGGCCAGGATTCGGTAGAGGCTTCAATAAAGTCCTTCACTCTCCCAAGCAGACACTCACCAAGTTCACGCTGGCTTCCCTCATAGTCAACACCACATAATTGCAGCGCCTACACACGTGGTGACTGACTATACTGGGGGACTTGTTCCCAGACTGTCGATTCATTGACTGCCCGACAGTGGTTGCTGACACCGATTGAACCCCTTTGGATATTTTCACAACTACCATGTTCAGGCTTTAGGCAAGACACAGTACTCTACATTTTACCAGGAACCTACACTGTCAATGTTCCTGACTGCTCTTATAGTACGACTCATGGTAACCAAATTCTGCTATCCCATCCAAGAAGAAACCCCATCGCTTCATTTTTGTTTTTTACGCTCTTTTGTTTGAAACCATGCTCATCATACAAATTTTATAGTCAAGATATGGCAAATATCACAGTACATACATGGCAGCTGAAAAATGGCAATATCCCAAAGCAGAACATTAATCACAATCAGTAGGAGGTGCTTTTACGACTCACCACACATCATAAGGCAGTCTCCCTGAATCAGGATCCCTGCAAATCAATACCCTGTAGGCTTGCCAGGATCCCTACACATTTTCCCACTTCTGGGGCAGCCCCCGCTTTGATAAACCATGGCACCAATCTTGGTCAGACTTCCAACCTGTTAGTCTAGGCCATCCGTACTCACAAACTTTCTCTCGGGGGCCAAATTTACAGTGTGGTTTGTGGCAGAGGGCCACACCGGTGGGGGCGGGGTCAGAGGGGGAGGGACGGGGCTAAAGCAAAAAAAAAATTGTGACCATGAGGTTGAACACAGGTCCCTGCACCAGACGCCTTCGTCCACTGAGCCACCAGACCCAACATACACAGATCTCTCTCTCTCTATCTCCGTCGCCCTCCTCCCTCCGTCGCCCTCCTCCCTCCGTCGCCCTCCTCCCTCCGTCGCCCTCCTCCCTCCGTCGCCCTCCTCCCTCTCTCCCCCTCCTCCCTCTCTCCCCCTCCTCCGTCCCTCCCCCTCCTCCGTCCCTCACCCTCCGTCCCTCACCCTCCGTCCCTCACCCTCCGTCTCTCTCCCTCCGTCTCCCTCCCTCCGTCTCCCTCCCTCCGTCTCCCTCCCTCCGTCTCCCTCCCTCCCTCCCCCTGTCTCCCTCTGTCTCCCTCTGTCTCCCTCCATCCCTCTCTATCCCTCCCTCCCTCTCTCCGTCCCCCTCCATCTCTCCGTCCCCCTCCATCTCCCTCCCTCCCTCTCCCTCCTTCTCCCTGTCTCCCTCCATCTCTCTACCTCCCTCCTTCTCCCTGTCTCCCTCCCTCTGTCTCCCTCCCTCTCCCTCCCTCCCTCGGTCCCTCACCCTCCATCCCTCTCCCTCTGTCTCCCTCCCTCTGTCTCTCTACCTCTGTCTCTCTCCCTCTGTCTCCCTCTCTCTCTCCCTCCCTCCCTCCGTCCGTCTCCCTCCCTCTTCCTCTGTCTCTCTCCCTGTCTCCCTCTGTCTCCCATTGTCTCCCTCCATCCCTCTCTATCCCTCCCTCCCTCCCTCTCTCCGTCCCCCTCCATCTCCCTCTGTCTCCCTCCCTCCCCCTCCCTCCTTCTCCCTGTCTCCCTCCCTCTCCCTCCCTCCTCCTCCTCCTCCCTGTCTCCCTCCATCTCTCTCCTTCCCTCCTTCTCCCTGTCTCCCTCCATCTCTCTCCCTCCCTCTCCCTCCCTCTCCCTCCCTCTCCCTCCCTCTGTCTCCCTCCCTCCCTCTCCCTCCCTCTCCCACCCTCGGTCTCCCTCTGTCTCTCTCCCTCTGTCTCCCTTCCCTTCCCCTCTCCCTCCCTCTGTCTCCCTTCCCTTCCCCTCTCCCTCCCTCTGTCTCCCTCCCTCCCCTGTCTCCCTCCCTCCATCCATCTCCCTCCCTCCCTCTCCCTCCCTCTCCCTGTCTCCCTCCCTCTCCCTCCCTCCCTGTCTCCCTTCCCCTCTCCCTTCCCCTCTGTCTCCCTCCCTCCCCTGTCTCCCTCCCTCCATCCATCTCCCTCCCTCCCTCTCCCTCTGTCTCCCTCCCTCCATCCATCTCCCTCCCTCCCTCTGTCTCCCTCCCTCCATCCATCTCCCTCCCTCTCCCTCCCTCTCTCCCCCTCCCCCTCCCTGTCTCCCTCCATCTCTCTCCTTCCCTCCTTCTCCCTGTCTCCCTCCATCTCCCTCCCTCCCTCTCCCTCCCTCTGTCTCCCTTCCCCTCTCCCTTCCCCTCTGTCTCCCTCCCTCCCCTGTCTCCCTCCCTCCATCCATCTCCCTCCCTCCCTCTCCCTCTGTCTCCCTCCCTCCCTCTCTCCCCCTCTCCCTCCCTCCCTCCCCCTCCCACCCTCTCCCCCTGTCTCCCTCCCTGTCTCCCTCCCTCCGTCTCCCTCCCTCCCTCCCTCCCTGTCTCCCTCCGTCTCCCTCCGTCTCCCTCCCTCCGTCTCCCTCTGTCTCTCTCCCTCTGTCTCCCTCCCTCCATCCATCTCCCTCCATCTGTCTCCCTCCCTCCCTCTCTCCCCCTCTCCCTCCCTCCCTCTCCCCCTCTCCCTCTCTCCCCCTCTCCCTCCCACCCTCTCCCTCCCTCCGTCTCCCTCCCTGTCTCCCTCCCTCCCTCCGTCTCCCTCCCTGTCTCCCTCCCTGTCTCCCTCCGTCTCCCTCCCTGTCTCCCTCCCTGTCTCCCTCCGTCTCCCTCCCTGTCTCCCTCCGTCTCCCTCTGTCTCCCTCCCTCCGTCTCCCTCTGTCTCTCTCCCTCTGTCTCCCTCCCTCCATCCATCTCCCTCCCTCTGTCTCCCTCCCTCCCTCCCCCTCTCCCTCCCTCCCTCTCCCCCTCTCCCCCTCTCCCTCTCTCCCTCCCACCCTCTCCCTCCCTCCGTCTCCCTCCCTGTCTCCCTCCCTCTCCCTCCCTGTCTCCCTCCCTCTCCCTCCCTGTCTCCCTCCCTCCGTTTCCCTCTGTCTCCCTCCCTCCCTCTGTCTCTCTCCCTCCCTGTCTCTCTCCCTCCCTGTCTCTCTCCCTCCCTCTGTCTCTCTCCCTCCCTCTGTCTCTCTCCCTCCCTCTGTCTCTCTCCCTCCCTCTCCCTCCCTCTCCCTCCCTCTCCCTCCCTCTGTCTCCCTCCCTCTCCCTCCCTCTCCCTCCCTCTCCCTCCCTCTGTCTCCCTCTCCCTCCCTCCGTCTTCCTCCCTCCGTCCGTCTCCCTCCCTCCCTCCGTCTCCCTCCCTCCCTCCGTCTCCCTCCGTCTCCCTCCCTGTCTGTCTCTCTCCCTGTCTCTCTCCCTCCCTCTGTCTCCCTCCCTCTAACCCTCTCTCCGTCACCCTCTGTCATCTCACCCTTGTGTGTGTCAGCCCGGGCTGTGACAGCTTCCCAGCGCGCACACACAGCTGCCCTGAGACAGCTTCCCAGCACTCACACACAGCCGCACCGGAGTACTTCACAGGTCTTTAAAAGACCATTTACATGTTAATAAAGCTTTATTGTATTTCACCTCTTAGGCCCCTGCATCTCCACTTTGACAATCACTGGAATCCCCCGGCCCCCACAGAGCAGAGTCTCAGAGTCCGGACTGCTGCAACCGGCAGTGTTTACACTATTTATTTATTTTTTTAAAACACATGTAGGATGTCTGCAAGGCCGCCGAGGAAGGCTTGCAAGGCCGCTGGCGGACCGCAGGGCCATACTATGAGTAACCCTGGTCTAGGCGGATCGACACTTGCCCACACTCTTGCTATGTTCTGTTTGGCTACACCGCAGCAGCCAGATTTTCTATATCACATACTTTTCCGCTTCCCTCAACTTAAATTCTTGGCTCAGGGTTTCAAATGATACAAAGGGAGTAAGTAAAGGGGGCATCTTGTGCCCCCACAGTGGCTAACATCTACATGGCCCTCTTTGAATCTAGATATATTGACAATGAAATCGCTCCCGTTAGTGAATAGGTTAATATGTGGTGTAGATATATAGACAATGTATTTTTTATTTGGACAGACAATCAAGAAGAAATCTCAGAATTTGTGTCCTGGATAAATCTGTGTGATAGTAATGTCATTTTCACAGCAACCCCAGTAATACCAAAGAAGAGTTTTTAGACACCGTCATTCAGAACAAGGGAGACCACTTAGAAGTGGACCTATATACAAAGCCGACGGCTCGCAACACATTGCTGCATTTTCACAGTTACCATCCCCAGTCTCAAAAGACTAGTATTCCCTTTGGACAGTTCCTGCGCCTTCGCAGGAACAGTACCAATTTAGAGGATTTTTTAATTCAGAACCATCGAGATGAAAGCTACGTTTATGGCTCGAGGTTACCCGAGACGCCTAGTGCAACATCTACTGACACAAAATACTAAAACACCTAACCCTAGACTGGTGTTCGTGACACGCCATTCTACGAAAAAATTTGTCACATCGTTAACAGTAATTGCCATATTCTAAATGCAACCAGAGAACGCGAAAATTCTATAGCCAAACCCCTTTTTGCACATAGAAAATATAAAAATCTCAAAGATATGATAGTGCATTCACGAATGAAGAATTCGCAAAGAAATCTCACACAGACATCCTTATTAGGCAATGATTTCCCCATCGGCAATTTTAAATGTATGTCCTGTGTTGCATGCCAGTTCGCCATTGAAACTACCACATATAAGCTAAATGGAACCAATATTGAATTGAAATCATTAACTAATTGCAAGACCACTAATATTATATAGCTCATTTTATGTCCTTGCAACCTTGGATATGTTGGGGAAACTTCCGCTCCATGGCTACCCGTTTAACTGAACATAGGTCAGCCATACGAACGAAGAAAACTGCTGCGCCGCTGGTCAGTCACTATATGGAAGCCCAACATACTGCTCAGGAAATACAATGGCTCATTTCGGAAAAAATACATATCAACTCTGGAAGTCAGAGTATGGAAATAAGTAAACTGAGGGAGGTATTTTAAATTTACACTCTCGACACATATAAACATGGGATGAATAATGAATTCCCTTGGCATCAGGTGATTCGATACAATAACAGCTGAGGAATCAACTTCTGAATAAGATGGCTCGTATCCAAAATACACTCTCCGCTACCTTTGACCAGAGGACATCAGTAAAATCATGTGGCCATGCCTACTTTAGATATGGGTTTATCCATTGATGTCAATGGTTAAATATGGCACACTCCGGAAGACAGCCTTTTGGTGTTTATATGATAATCTTCATAATAGTAGGTTTCAACCACAAAGTCATTCCATCTCGATTGGGGGCACACTTCTATACCCGTACAAAGAAGTTAGACTCTGGCTCGGGTTATATCAATTAACCACCTACAATAACTCGATATGGTGGATATAATCATACCATATTCCTATTTATTTCATACACGATCTAGGAAGTTTGTGAGATTAGTTTCTGTTTTAACTATCAAAATGGCAGCCAAGTGTATATGCTAGTTAATACATATTACGAGATTTTTTTAGTTATAAATACATTTACTTTCCCCATTACAAAATGGCGGATATGATATCCTCCTATTTTCGAGTTACACTCCAGGAGTCTTCGGACCTGCCCATTTACCATATACAACCTATCCGGTATGACTATCCTCATATCCAGAAACAGTTAGAGTGTTTGAACACTCGAACATCCAGTTCAAAATACGCGAATTAGCGGTAACCCGCCTGGCGTGCATTTCACGGCACAGCATTGTGGTATACCTCTATCGTGGATCCTGAAGACATACAGACAGACTGTTGATATTCGGACTATGAAGTGGAGGCTTCGTTGGTGACTCCGTCAACTGTGGTGTCATCACCTGTCGGCTCGCCCACACCGTTTGAAGGTATAGAAAAGTTTAGATTAAACATGTCTCAGACACACACTATACTTAGTTGCGCAGCTTATCAGTCTAGTATTTCCGTTTATAAGTCGCCCGTTCATGTTTCCCCACAGGAATTTATTGCGTTTTCCTCTACATCTTGAAACATTTATTTCTAATACCGTTCCGTGCCTCCGCAGAAACATTAATCGACGAACAGCATCCCAACACAAGAACTACATCGTTTGAAGGTACAAACAAAGTCAGATTCATGGGCCATCGACATGCACTATGTATTGTTATGCCGCACATCAGTCGAGAAGTCTCTGTCACAACCTGCCTATTAAGTCTTCCCATACAGGGACTTATTGTTTGCGTTTTAACCACATTCTGAAATTTGCATTCATCAATGTCATACTGGAAATTAGTCGGAAACACCAGTCCACCAACTAAATGTTCTAATCAAAGAGACAATACAGGTAAGAGATTAGAACACCTGAAGTTCACTCCTTGAACATCACACGAATACCATTACACGGCCATTAAATGGTTTGGAAGTATATTTATTAGTATCATAACAAATACCTTTTTTCTGATCATTTTCACAACAGAGTGAACTTCATCATTTCTCCAATGAATGTTTTTTATCGCCGCACTTACGGAGTTACAACTATTCCTTAAAAAGGAGTATATTCCCAAATGCTTTACGCTGTGACAAAAAACTCTTACGAATTGGTGAATACAGGGTAAGCTTCTGACCCTTCCTCTTGAAATATCTATATTATTAGGACTTCCTACACATAGACAGACATATATATATATATATATACATACTTAAGTATCCTGTGTTTTTTATTGTCCTCATAGGCGTTTCCTCTTTAACTAGTGCTGCTATCAGTATCCACCCAAACTCGACTCTCAGATGATATACTAGATTCATTAAGGTAATTTTATAGATCATGAAAAACTCTCTCCAATCACCTGATTCTTTGTCACCATATAATTCATAGCTCTACCTCAAGATCAAGGTCTAATCTTGTATATACACGGTCCTGTGTTTAAGTGGTTTCTTTCTTTTTTTCTTATTAATATCTTTTCACAATCTCACGATGATCGGTTTTCTAAGGAATCTTTACTACTTGAAACTTGCAATTGGTTCTATATTCTATTTTCTTCTGTTTCTTCTTTCATTCGTTTTTTCGATAAACTGGATTAAAATACTGAATCTTTATTTCCTGTGACATTTTAAAGAATCCTTCCCTTCTTTTAAATAAATGTTTCTGACTTACATTATAGCAGAAAACTTTAGTAGGACCCTCGATATGCGATCAGAACTATTTCTTATATTTACATTTCCTTTTTAGATTTTACTAGACCAACATGGCTACCTGATGAAGGCGTACCGCCGAAATGCGCGTAGAGATACGAATTACGTTAGCCATGATCACACTGTTTGATTGTTTAAAATAATATATGTATTGAATTTACGGTTTCGATTCTAATTTATTATATAAGTTTATGTCTATAATAACAACATCATGAACGACATGCCTTATTATACTGTATCATTAGGCCATGTAAGAATGGATACGTATGTGTGAATATTATTAGCAAAAATCACATACTCATTTTGTACTTAATACATAGGTAAAGACAGAAATTGCATGTCTATCAAAACTGTTATTGATGTCATTTTTTGTTTTTTTTCTTATTTAAAACGATAAAATATTTAAAAATATTCTTTATAAATACTTAATTTCTAAAAATAACAAAAATTACATATTTTTGATACACTCCCTTCTCTGGTCACATATTGTGTCTGGTAATTATAGGTCCACTTTCTATCCATTTCCGAAATGGGTTATTCACATTCAGTATCTCTACTCCGATTAAGAAAATGTATACAGGGGTACCCCTATTTTTCACATACGAAGACCTGGTCTTGCCAGACATCTCCCAAGTGTTCTATTCCTATCACTTCCCAACCCGAGAAGCCCATCAGTCCAACCACCTTGTGAAGTAGGTCACTATCCCATAATGGTGTCATGTTGGTGAGCCGACCATTCCCGCCCAAGAACTTCGCAGCCTCCATTCGTACTCCGACTACCTTCTGGGTGTGCTGCGGCAGCCCAGCTCTGTCCTTCTCCGGTAAAGCGTTGTTTTATAGTCTCTGCAACCCATCACCTCTATATCCACTCTATATGCTGTCTCTCAGTAGTCTGTGAAAACCCAGTCAATGAACGGAGTATTTGGTTATATCTGGAACTGCCAGCCCACCAAGTATGCCCCCCTCTGAAGCTTGGAGAGCGCTATGCGCAGTGTCCCCCCTGCTACAGGAATGTGTGGACTTCATGGTCAATTTTCTGGAAGAACTTCTATGGGACCCTATAGGGAGTGTTTTGGAGCACATATATCAAGTGTGGGAGTGTAATTATCCTGTACAACGCCGCTCTGCCCATCAGGGAGAGAAGTTAAAGTTCCCAAGTGTAGGGCCTCCCCTCTCTATCTCTCTAGCTGCAGGAGAAGGTTTTTGCACAGAAATTTCTGGGGGCTCAGGTTATATGGATCACTAGGTATTGAAAACTCACTGTCATCAAAGGTGATGTGCAGGACCGAGGGAACCGCAAATTATCACCTGATAGTGGGAAGTCAAGTGACTTTAACCAATTGAAGCGATATCCCGAGTAGCTGCCAAAATGGTCGAAGATATGCAGGACCCTAGCCTAGCCCTGCCTGGTGCCTTTCTGCGGGGGAAAGATTTGGGAGATGGCTCCATTGACACGCACCGCACGGTTTCTGGTAGAGGAGCTGGACCCAACCACAGAATTCCAGGCCAAGGCCCAACCGTGTAAGAGCTGCGAATATATAGTTCCACTCAATACTATTGAATGTCATTTTGGCGACAAGGACATTTCCATAGCTAGGTCCTAGCCCCACAGTCTAATTTCAAGCATCACCCAAATAAGCATCGTACATTCAGATGGGTGCTTCTATGTGGCATAAGGTCAGGATGTAGAATCGGCGTAATGACTGTATGCAGTCTGGACACCAATATTTTAGCTAGAACCTTGGCCTCTAGATTTAGCAAAGATATAGGTCTAAATGAGCCATATTCCGTCAGTGGTTTGCCATGTGTGACTACTATTGTGGTAGTCCGCTGGTTTCTCTGCAGACATTGCCCTTTCTGCACCTCCAGAAACATGACCGGAATATGTGGGGTCACCTTGTCCCCATCGCCTCGTTTTAAAGCTAGAGAGCAGTGGGAACTGTATCTAGACCTCAGATATGGATTTGCCAGATTAAGGCGGGGTGACAGGCAAGCTCTCCCCTAATGGGTGGCTACGTACCTTTCATTTTTAAAATCTTCATCATATGTACCATAGTCCCCATCAGATGTTTACAATTCATTATAGAGCACACTTGTGCTGCATGTTGTCTGAAGCTGGATTTCTGCATCTTGTGTGTCAGTGTCAAGCGATAGCAGTCTACTGGGAGGGAGAGGGCAGGGTACTGTCTGAAATGCTGGGAATGAATGTCAATCTGTCACCTAAGCTAGCCCTTTTGAGATGCACTAGGGGAATCCCACAAGGGGTCCGGTGCTTTGCGACACTAGCCCTCCTGCTGGCAAAGAGGGGAATGTTGTGTGTATGTATTTGGTGGGTGGGGGTGTCGTGCGTGTGGGGACTGTGGTAGATCCAAAACATGAGACGGGATGAAGGATAAGGCCTTCTGCAACGACCATCTGGAACTTTACTATTCTACACTGCCCCAGGAGCATTGGCCCAGGGACATTTAGGGTCCTCTACAAGTGTATTTACTGAGTCATGATATTGAGTAACTGTCCCCCCTATGGTAAAACCTACATGAAGGAATTGCGGACCCCTGTGGTACTTTGTTGGCTGTGTCGAGTGGGCCCTATGGATTACTGTGTAAATGAGCTGCACTATGCCAGGAGTGCACTGTCTGACTGACTCCGTTAGAGCCTAGCCTGTCCACCTGTGGCTGAGACCTCTTTATCCCACCAATAACATGGTCATCACACACCCCTTGTGCTGAATGGTAGTCGCCGTCTTCTGTATGGTTTTGCTTGCCACCCTGTATCTATCGTTTGCTGTTATGTTGCTGTGCTTTCCTTACTAACAGTCCTGTTTCGGGCTGGTGTTCACATGGTATCATGCATAAAATCCTATTTAAAAAAGGTCCCCAGGATACCTTGGGTCATTCATTGGTAGAATTACAGTTGATGGGGTCTTGACATTTAAGACAGCAATTCTGTGTCTTACTCAGCAACCATCTGGCTCTAGTCATGTTTTGCCACCTTTCAAGTTGATATGCAATACTTTCTTTGCTGGTGCAGATGCCTTGCTGGGCTGTTGGCAGTACTACTTAACAGCTTGAACAATGGTGATGCTGGTACCTTTTTTGGTTTAAGTACTAGTATAACTTTCAAGAATTTCTACTTTTTGTTTAAGCCATCCTCTTTTTACGGCCTTTCCCTCAGGTATCATTTGGTACTGTGTTTCGGTTATTGAAGAACTGAAGAGAGCAGATCCGAAGAATGGATAGTTATGCTGTGCATCTGTCTTAAAGTTGAAAAAATGACCATAAGGATCTTCTTAGCAAGAAAAGTTCATTCAGCAAAGTCAACAAATACACTAAGGTCAGAATTTTGAAAGGTAATGGAAAAACAGACAGCTGCTTTGCAAATTGTCAAAAGACTTTTGCAGACCACATGAAAATTGTCCAAGGCCTAAAACGTGCAGGTATCTCCTAAATGGTGTTGTATTACATGTTCTTTTTTATGACCGTAAGATAATGGAAATTCTTTAGTCATAGACCAACAACCTATGATCAGTGTTTGGAATCTGAATTGAGAAGCAGGGTGGACGTTATAGAGTACAGTGCTCAAATACAGGGGTGGGGAGTTCCAGAGAGTTGAGCCTTGATGGTGGAAGGTTTTACCACCAAATAAAATTAGTGGAGGCAGATCAAGGACCTGGGAGGCTGATAAGATGGGGTTGGCCATCAACATTTCAAAAAACACTACTTAGTAAAAAAAAATCTGATCTCAGCTAGATCAGAAACTTACGGAGTGAATAAAGGATGAGTGTAAAATTATAACAGCATAATTCTGGACTCAGCAATTAAGTTGGGGATTTCATTTGCACACCAGTGTTCAAGTTATTACAGTAATTTAAAGAAGATAAAAATACAGCTACTATTAAGGAACTTCTCTGGGAACAAGTAGAAGAGGGAGGATTTAGTAAAGAAAACAAAAGGTATGTATGGAATACTTGAGAAGAAAAAAGCTACTTGCATTTAAATGTAGCTCTCCGGCATTGCCATCTTTCATAAATGTGCATGCTTAAATCATTGCCTGTCGTCAGGCTGGAAATCCCTGATAATCTTAAATAGCAGTAAACAGTGTTAAAACTGCAATCTGCCTGAATGACAGAGTTTGTTTAGTAATCCATCTCATTTGAAGCAACATGAACTTCAGCTAATGAGGAGGAAGTACCAGCACTCCTTCTACCCTAGAGGCCACCATAGCTTCGGATTTCAAAGTACAAGAGTTAGAAGAGTATGAAATGAATGAGCCTCTGACCAGGGAGCAGGGAGGGTTGCATGTGAATATAAGAAAGATATCAACCCTTTTGAACTGAGTTACAGGTAACTAACTATTTATTTTCCAGCATTTGGATCGGTCATATATTCGCATGCTTGAATCAGAATAAGAAGCATTTCATAACAATCATAATAAATAAAAGATAAGAGGGAAGCAGGCACAACCTTACTGAAATCTATTTTGGCAGACTTCATGTCCCACTGTTGAGTCGGCTTCTGCATCCACGTCATGGTGTAGTGTTTTGTGAATGTATGACTGCAACTCCAGGTAGCTCAAGGCAGAGTAGAATGCAGTAGTTGTCGCTATGCTCCTCATGGAATGCACTCTCAATCTTTACTGGAGTGGACGCTTGGTCTTGCTGTGGCAGAAAGTGATACAGGCTGAGAGCCAACGTGCTATGCCCTGTTAAGGCACAAGACACCCTCTTTCTGCCTGCCCACAAGATAAAAAGGTTTTTCTGTTGAGCATACTTCATTTGTTTTCACTGTAAATCCCAAGGCATAAGTCTAAGAAATGTAAAAATCTTTCTTGCTGTCATAGATATTTGGGGAAGAAAGATTGTAGAGTGACTGGTTCATTCAAGTGAAAGTTAGTGTCCTTTGTTATGAATGAAGGATTGGTTCTCAGGATCACCCAGTCCTTTGAGAACTGGAGAAGAGGTTCTTCGACAGTGAATGCTTGCTTTGCCCCTACACACTTTGCCGATTTCAATGCCTGGGATCGCTGTTTTACCCGAAATGAACTTTAAGTGTATTTTGTGTATCGATTCAAGGGGTGATTTCATTAACTAACTGAAGACAGAATTGAGCTTCCGGGTAACTGGAGGGCATCTAACAATTGGAAATGCTTTAAACAGTCCTTTCATAAATTGCTCATAGCTCTCTTGGATAACCGAGTCGATAATACAGTTTCTCTTCTTCAAAATTTTGATACTGCAGTTAGGTGGACTCGTACTGATGAATATTTCAGGCCACTTTTAGTTAGATCCAACAAGTACAGGAGTATCTGCTGAGGATATACATGACGTGGATGAAGATCTTTACTACTGCACCACAGACACTGAATCTCTTCCACTTGACATTGTATTTATTTGTAGATGCTGGAGCTCGCGCCTGCAGTAGAATGGCTCTACAGTCTTGCGCTAGGTACAAGTGCCCAAACTCCAAGCAGTCAGATACTACGGTGTCAGGTTGTACTGCAGTATCTCTTAGTGGTGTCTGAAGAGGAACTTGGGGTGTGATTGCAGAGAAAACACTGGACATGCAGACAGTTGCAGGAGTTCGCTGTACCAGTACTTGTAATGAGTAATGAGGGTCAACAAGCAATGATATGTCTTTGCTCAAAACTCTGGGCATCCGGGTAAACTGAGAAAAGGTGATGGACCCTCTCATTGAAAGGGTATTCCTTAGGTCTCTGATGCCAAAACTGATTCCGATGCACTGGTATTTCTTCTTGCTCCATGTGACAAAGAGATCGATAACTGGATGACCCCGTTGTCGGAAAATGAAATCAACTTGGTCCTAGAGTAATTTCCACATGTGGCAATCTGACGGTTGTCAAATGAGAATGTCCAATTGGTTGTTCGTCCATCCTGGCAGGTATTCCACTGCAGTGCCAATTTTATGAGAAATGGCCAAGTCCCATAGCAGTTAAACCTCTTCTGGGAGAGACTGGGACTACAATCACTCTTGCTTTGCTACATAGAACATAAATGTGGTATGGTCTGTTCTGATGAGGACTGCTTGACAAGCTAGCGTAGGAAGGCTTGAAGCTCCAAAACATCTTTTTTTCGTCAAACCAGAATAGTCTGTCCGAAAGGTATTGCAGGTGAGCACCCGAGCCATCTGTGGATGCTTCTGTTGTCAGCAAAAGCCTGTTACAGGCTGAAAAGAAACATAGCTTCAGATTTGCAGGGAGTATCTACCACAACAGTTCTTGTTTCCGTCGACTTGTGACTTGGACTGTCACTCCCATGAGCAGTTGATTTGTTTCAAATGAACATCCAGTTCTTGTCGGGCAGGTCTCATTTGAAATCTGCAAAAGGGAATGAGACCTATACAGAATGATATTATGCCTAGCAGGTACTTGTACTATGATTGCTTGACAGACAGGTTATTTGCCATTATCTGGAGGTTCAACGTGCTTTCTCCAACAGTGTTGAGTATCGCTCCCAGAAAGTGAATTTTCATGTGGAGCTCTAAAGGTGATTTCTCCTTCTTTAGAGTGAGACCAAAACACTTCAAGAGATTGATTCAGGTGGTCGTAGAAGTCTTTGCCTTTTCCATTGATTGGGTCTTGATGAGCCAGTTGTCTAATTATAGGTACAATTGGCGACCTTGTCGTGTGAGGAAGGCAGCAACTGGCAATATGCACTTGATGAGAATTTGAGGTGCTGATTTAGGGCCAAAAAGGAGCACCGTCACTTAATAATGTGGTCCTGCCACTGAAAAGGGAATGTATTTTCTTTGCTTTCAGTGTATAGGTATATTGATTTATGCACCCTGAATATCTAGGGAAGTCAGATAACCTCCTCCAGAGATCACGAGGAGGACCTCTTGAAGAGTAATCATTTGAAAAGACAATTTCTTCCAAAACTTGTTCTGTTGTCCATGATCCAGAATCTCTCTCTATTGTCCAGTATTCTTTTGTCTCAAAAAGAATCAGGGGTAAAATCTCTTGGATTTGGGACCCTCTCCACTGATTCCTTTTGGAGGGGAAGACTTTCCTGTTGCAGTTCCCTCAAGTGGAGATGATGTTCTTTTTGGGTGGGCAGACAGGTGGTCTTTGTATAAACAGCACAGTTTGACCTGTGCAAACAATTTGCCACATACATTAGTCCGATATTATGGACTCCTCCCATGTGGAGGCAAAAAGGGAAATCCTCCTCTTCACCTTCTGGAATTGCAGTGGAAGGGAAGACAATTGTGGTGAGTCAAGCTTTTTTCTGGTCGTCATTGGAGTGTTATTGAAAACAGCTTCTTTTGCTATACCTCTACTATCTCTGTCTGAAGAAGCTGATGATGGCATTTTTTTAGACCAAATTTGGGCTGTCGATCCTATATCAGAGTCCAACTTCAAATGGCCAGTAAGACAAGCTGGGCTGAATTTAGGGCTCGATACTGCTGCTCCAGCCATGGTACTTCTGCTGGAACTGTTTAACCTCTTGTGTGCCCATGACGAGATAGTCTCGTCATGGAGCACGGTTGCGCTGTGCCCATGACGAGACTATCTCGTCATGAACCCCGCCCGCTAATGCAACGCCCGGCACAGGAGGGGGAAAGGGCGTGGCACAGAAGGGGTTAAGGTCTTTTCATTAGCCTTAACTTTTCAAAACACAAATTGCAGAATATGTATGGGCTTTACAGGCCGCCTTGTCTGCTACTTAAAATCATAAAGGAAACATTACTGTTCCACTGAAGTCATTGGCAAATTAAACTTTCTTGCAGACCTCTCCATCAAGGCATGGAAGCGGGATATATCATCTGGAGAATTTGGTGGACTGGACAGGTTATCCTCTTTGGCTATGATGTAGTCTTCTCCTGGTGGAAGTTCACCTTCCTTCTCATCCACATCCAAATTTTTTTTAGAGTTAATTGAATCTTCATCAACCATGCCCTCAGAAGTATGTGGGACGAGAAGTCTATTGAAGAGTCTGGGAGATGGCTCACTCAGAGGTAGGAGAGGTGGTGGAGGTGAAGGCAGCAGAGGTGATATAGATGGTAAAGGAGGTGGCAGGATGAGTAAAACAGTTGTGGAGGCAGACCCGTAGGGTGCTGTGGTAGCCACCGTTGAGGTGTCCATCACATGCTGTAGAATAGATAGAGGAATACAAGCATCTGTAAAATTCCTGGCTCTTTATTGTATCTAGAAGGTTCAGAGAAGCGTGGATTGTTATGAATAAAACCTTGCTGATAACCATATTCATAGTAAGGCTCCTCCTTATCCATTATAGCATCTAAATCGAGGACGTAGTGTACATAAATTGCGTTGGACTGTATGCAGTCTCTGACTCGAGTATGTTGACATTTTCTTCCAGCTCAGTATCATGAATTTGTGAAAGTAAAGTAGGTGGCACTTTTAAAGGTGAAAAGGCATGTGCACTGAAAAGTGTTTTTCACAGTGCAGGTATCAACGGTGCTGGCGTTGTCAGTGTTGTGGTCAAAAGTGTCTGAGCTGACGGCGGTATGAGACACATTACAGAAACAGTCTTCGACAATGTAGCTGTTGACGAGATTTTCTTCTTGATCGTCGCCGACAGTAAGGTTTCTGAAAGTTTTTCTTCCTAGATGATAGCTGCTCATCTTGTGTGCAGTTTTGTGAGCAGACAATTTCTTCTCCCCTGGAGTGTTTTTCTGAGTGAACTATAGATTTATTCTGTGAGGAGATGGGTGCAAGTGCTTTACCAAATAAATCTAAATCAGATCTTTTTTGCATTTCTAAGCACAACATGAGAGAATAAGAGGTATAGGCCAACCCCTGTTCTCCCTAAATTAACACATATAACCACAAGGAGATATGGGCTGCAGAACAAGGGGTTACCCTATTGTGTAGTGCCATACCACATCGAATATACTTAAAAAGATTAGGAGAAGTCATCTCAACCACAGTTTATAGTTGCATGCTTCATCATATAGTTGCCTTCTCCTCATCCAGATAGGTTGTACCATCCGGATCAGCTCAACCCCTTGTGGGGAGTTCAGGACATAATTTATCTGGATAAAATCAGGATTCCAGTTCTCACTGTAAAAATGGCTATGGGTAGAAGGATTCCTCTTATTTAGTGAGTACCCATGTCATCATTCCAATCTAGGTAAATACTGGATGTTTTAGGAAATTGATGGCTCATACATCCATCAACACATGCTTACATGCGTCAGCCGTAATAAATTAGCCAAAATGGGTCTACAGCTTTCTTCAGGGCTCAAAACTATCCCTGCCTAATGACTAATACAATTTCATGCAAACTAACAAACGCATAAGGCTCTTGTACCCGTTTTATCCTTTAAGTTACCTGTGATGTGGATTTGAAGAACATTTAATATATATTAACATATAGTTATGTGTCTCAAGTACTATATTCAGTGTACACACAGACTGTACTCAACAAATCCATTGGTAAGCACAGCTGCAGCACACTTCATGTATCCCTGGACCAATTCTGTGTACACTGCAGACAATCACTTCAGTACTATATACAAACCATACATGCATTTCTCTTAGTGTGCACATCTATTTATATAGAAAATAGAAAACAATGTGGTTCCCAAATGAGAGAGAAGTGGGAGGGTATTTAGAAATGCTTATACCATCAAAAGGTGGTCAGATAGTCACCAGCCGTTTTACATAATTGTATTCACCCATCTTTATTATAACATCTAGCTGACAGTTTTTTAGAAAACCCTGTTGCGGAGCTTACTATGGGATAGATATATTAGCATGCATGATTTGACAAACATTGAGCCACTGATAGTCACTCATTTTATAGAATCAATTTCCAAATGTCTCGATTGTGTCATTCCTGAATGCAAAACCTTGTTATTTCGGATCTTCATTATTGAAGTATGTTTTGCATTTGGCAAGCATTCAAGTATAGTTTTATTTCAAGACACAGGCTTCAATATTCACACACTTATCTGTGCATTGCCCCCTTGAGGAGTAAATCAACCAGAGATACTGAGGATCCCCTGGCCACTAGGAAGCTGTGCCGCATTAGCACCTAATTTCCTATCTCTTCTGTGTCTCATCCAGACTTGGTGAATCCTTGCCATATTTATATTTTGAGTTGCTGAGATCTTGTGCCGAGACATTTGCTTAACAAGCGTTGACTGGTGTGTGACATCATACATTAAAGCATCATGCTTTCTGGACTCATGGGAAATGTGGTTTCACAGGGTTGTATCTGAGATATCCTAGAAAAACAAACATTAAGAAAAAGGGAGCATCAATGTTAAATGAGTTACATTTATGTTTAAATATAATCTAAATGTGAGTTACCCTGACAAGCTGCGCTTTTGATGATAGGGGCACTTAATGTGTAGCATGTTATTTATCTAGTTCAAGAGCAGTCAAACAGGTTATCAAACATGCCATGTTTAAAGGGCATAAAGAGTGTCTCATAATAAGTTCCTTTTTATGTGACCATTTTTATTCAAACCCTAACTGGTAGAGAGGAGAATGATTCTTCTGCTACTGATTTGTTAGTGTCTAACACCTCTAATATCACAGAAGCAAGAAAAAGACCTCTTTCAGATTCTGTAGTCTGGTTATATGACACAAGTAATTTACCTAGTGTTGTAATTAACTCCATTTCATGTTATAATTGAGACCCTGTTTATACGTCTGCAGTCTATATAGTCAGCGCTGTTTGTGGAAGAACAGTTTTTGACTCCTGTCAACAATGCTATTGACTCTCTATGACAGCGCCCACCTCGGGTCGCTTTTTGTGTGGCCTATATAAAGAAACATAACTACCTGAATGTGCTACGGTGCTCAGTTCTTCCTATTTTAATTTTTCTTGTAGTCATGCCTATGCATCTTAAATTGTGATGGTGTTTATTACATTTTGAGAATTACAGTTGGTGAGATGTTTCAATTCCCAAGAAGTTGTTAATCCGAGTTCCACATCCTTACACCTCATCGTCGAGGGACATATTTTACAACTGGCACATAGGAAACGGCCTGTGGGTTATTGAATGAGGCCCTAATGTCAGGATGGATGTTAGCCTTTTTAGGTCTAGTGTGAAATATTATATCTTTCATTGATCTACCTCTCTTAAATGTAAACATTGGTTTTTCATATCTTAAAAAGCCTGATGTCAGTATCCAAAATGTTTAACCGTCTTTTTTATCAACATGTTGCAATAGACTTTGGTTACACATAGCAACTAATTGTTTTATTAGAGGCTTTCACTTAGAATGTATTGTGCACTTTTTTTTGCATGATAAGGAAAATACTACTTACCAGTATGCATCTGTTCTTGGCATGTAGAGCTGTAGAGTTGTATACTTTAGCATAGATCGTCATCTGGTGTTGGGCTCGGATGTTTGCACTTTGTTTTTGTTCGAAGTCTTTGTAGTCACGAGATAGCGACTCCTCCTTATGGTGATAGTGTGTATGGGCATCAACACTATCCTCAGATTGTTTTTCGCCATAAAGGGTGATGGAGTTAGTAAGAGAATAGGAAAGGATGTCCATGTAAGGCATCTAAGTAAGATATTACTGCAACAGCTAAAGGTACCCGGGGAGGTGGGTGGGCGTATACAACTCTACATGCCAAGAATAGATACATACTGCTAAGTAGCATTTTCCGTTCGAGGCATATGAGCTGTAGATTGCATACTTTAGCATAGACTATACAGCAGTTTTCCTCCCTAGCGGTGGCAACCTGTATCGGTTTCATTGGTTTGAAAAAGTGTTCTTAGTACAGCCTGGCCCACAGTAGCTTGTTGTTTTGCTTGCAAATCTACACAGTAGCGTTTAGTGAAAGTATGTGGTGTAGACCAAGTTGCTGCTTTGCAGATGTCATCTAGGGGAATGTTCTCTAAGAAAGCCATAGAAGCCCCTAGTTTGCGTGTGGAATGAGCTCTAGAGGGAATAGTTAATGTGCGTTTAACTTTAAGATAGCATATTTGGATGCATTTAACAATTCACCTTGCAATTCCTGTTTTTGAAATGAGATTGCCATTGTGAGGTGGGGAGAAAGCTACAAAGAGTTGTTTTGTGTTTCTAGAGGGCTTAGTTCTTTTGATGTAGTAGAGTATCGCTCTTTTAACATCTAGCATGTGGAGAGCGCGTTATGCATCTGAGTCTGGTTGAGGGAAAAATACTGGAAGTTCAACCGACTGATTAAGGTGGAAGGCAGATACTACTTTAGGCAGAAATTTTGGGTTAGGCCTAAGAATCCCTTTACTATGGTGTATTTGTAAAATGGTTCTTGTATGGTTAATGCCTGGAGTTCACTAACTCTCCTAAGGGATGCGATAGCTACCAGGAAGACTACTTTCCAAGTAAGGAACTGTAACTCGCATTTGTGCAGAGGTTGAAATGGGGGACCCATGAGTCTGGTAAGGACTATATTGAGATTCCATACAGGAGAAGGTGGAACTCTAGGTGGAATTATTCTTTAAAGTCCTTCCATAAACACTTTGATAGCGGGTTCTCTAAACAAAGACAAATGTTGTCTGTTTTGGAGGCAAGCAGCAATTGCAGCCAGATGTAGTGTATAGATGTGTATGCTAGGCTACATTGTTGTAGATGCAAAAGATAACAGATAATGTTTTAGATGGAAGCATCTAGCGGATCGATTTTGTTGTTTGTACAGTAAATGACAAATCGTTTCCACTTTGCCACATAGCATGCTCTAGTGGTAGGACTTCTGGCCTCTTTAATGATGTTCATGCAGTCTGGCGGGAGATTGAGGTAGCCAAACACTAGAACTGCAGGAGTCAAATTGCAAGATTAAGTTGATTGGGATCTGGATGCCTTATCTCTCCATGGTTCTGAGTGAGGAACTTGGGGGAGAGGTGCAGCTTCTGATGAAGCACTACTGAGAGTTCCAACAGGGTTGTGAACCATGGTTGGCGTGGCCATGTTGGAGCAACTAGGATTATTGTGAGGGAGTGTTGTTTGAGCTTCCGAACTACTAATGGAATGAGCGGGAGAGGCGGAAAAGCGTATGCAAATTTGCCTGACCAGTTCACCCATAGCGCATTGCCTTTGGACAATGGGTGTAGATATCTGGAGGCGAAGCTTGGGCATTTTGAGTTTTGGTGTGTGGCAAACAGATCTATGTGTGGATGACCCCACAAGTGAAAGAATGGAAGGAGAAGTTGAGGATGAAGTTCCCATTTGTGGAACTGCTGTGTTTGACAACTGAGCAGATCCGCGATCTGATTGTGTACTCCCGGGAGATGTTGTGCGAGGGGGTATATGTTTTGAGGAATAGCCCACCTCCATATGCTTTGCGCTAGTCGTGAAAGCTGAAGAGAGTGTGTCACCCCCCGTTTTTGTATGTAGTACATTGCCGTCATGTTGTCTGTTCGTACCAAGACCGCTTTGCCTACTAGCAAGAGTTGAAAAGACTTTAGTGCTAGAAAGATTGCCAGTAACCAGGTGATTTATGTGGAGTTGTTTTTGTTGATGGGTCCATATGCCCTGAACGGTTTGGTTTTGGAGATGAGCTCCCCAGCCGGTAAGCGATGCGTCTGTTGTTAGCACTATCTGTGAACTGGGTCGAGGAACGGCCGCCCTTTGGAGAGGTTTTGTGTGTTCCACCACTGCAGAGAGCGATGTGTGCGGCTGTCCACCAATACCAGATCTGTCAACTGACCTTGAGCCTGGTTCCACTGATGTGCCAAACATACCTGTAATGGCCGCATCTGGAGTCTTGCATAAGGGACGATGAGGATGCAAGAGGCCATCATTCTGATTAACTTCATAAAGACTCGAGCTGGCAATGAGTGTTGAGGCTGAAATTGGGATACAAGAGCCTGCCTGGTGCAGATCCTGACTGGATTGGGGTGTGCTAGGTCTTTTGAAGTGTCTAGAGTGGCTCCTAGATACTGTTGTATTTTGGATGGTTGAAGGTGAGACTTGGTGAGGTTTACTGTGATCCCCAAGTCGTGAAGTAGTTGGATGGTTTTGTGTGTTGTACACAAGTGTTGTGAGACTTGGCTTTTATGAGCCAGTCATCCAAAATAAGGGAACACGTGTATGTGTTGCCTTCGTAAGTGAGCTGCCACCACTGCGAGGCATTTGGTGAAGACTCTGGGTGCTGTGGTGTCTCCGAATGGGAGGACTTTGAACTGATAGTGTTGACCGTCCAGGGATGAATAGGAATATGAAAGTAGGTGTCCTTTAGATCCAGAAGAGGAAGTTGGCTTGTTGAAGTAGTGGGAGCACCTGTTCGAGAGTGACCATGTGGGAGTGGTCTGACTGAATGTAGAAGTTTAGGGGTCTAAGGTCCAGTCTTGGCCTGAGAGAGCCGTCCTTTTTTGGGATTAGAAAATAAAGCGAGTAAACCCCTGTGCCCTGATGATGTAAGGGTACTGGTTCTATTGCGTTTTTTTGAAAGAGAGAGGGAATCTCTTGTTTTAGAAGGGTCAAATGTTCCGTGGACATTGGACGGTGTTTGGGAGGGATGTGTGGGGGAGTGGAGGTGAGTTCCAGGCAGTAACTATACTGAATAATGTGTCTTACCCACCTGTCTGTGGTGATGGAATTCCAGACAGGTAGGAACTGTGATAGACGTCCTCCGACAGGTGTGGAGTGGTCGGGAGGAAGTGGAGGGAAGTCACTGCTTGGTGGGAGGGGAGGTGCGGGTGTTACCGCGTCCTCTTCCTTTATTGTTGTTGCCCCTGTATCCTCCCCTAAAATATCCATTGGAAAAGGAACTTTGATTGGGGCTTTTGTAAGATGGGGAAGGTTGTTCTGATTTGTTGGTTTTGGAGCCACCCCTATGAAAGGAGCGACAAAAAGAACCTCTATGGGAAGGTGATTGCAAGGCCCCCATAGATTTTGCAGTCTCTGTATCTTTTTTCATCTTTTCTAAAAGATGTGTCGACTGCAGGCCCAAAGAGATGTTCTGGGTCCAAAGGCTGGTTAAGAATACTGGTTTGCACCTCTTGTTTGAAACCGGATATCCGATGCCATGCGTGCCTGCGTAATAAAACGCTGGTATTAACGGCACGAGATGCGGTATCAGCGACATCAAGACCACATTTAATGGATGTATTTGTAATTAATTTACCTTCTTGTATAAGGTCAGTTGCCTTCTCCTTATATTGGTCAGGAAGATGCTTGATAAGCGTCTCAAGCTCATCATAGTGAGCTCTGTCATATCTTGCCAGCAAAGCTTGGGCGTTGGCAATTCTCCAATAATTTGCAGATTGTGACGCAATACGTTTTCCGGATGCGTCTAAAAGTACGAGTTACTTACCTTCTGTAACGATGTATCTGGTAGACGATTCTAGCCGCAGATTCCTTCACGTAGAATTCTCCAAAGGCGTGAGACTGGATCCGAAAACTTTGCCACAGCATCCCTGCGCGCCAGGGGGCGAGGCAACACCACGCGACGGCATCATCCGCGTATGTGACGTCAGCGAGGTCACATAAGCCCCATCCTGGGGGCTACGTCAGTTTTCTTCGGAGAACTTTTCCGCGCCGCAACGCGGACCCACCAGGCAAACTGTGGGAGCAGGGGAACAGTGTGCGAAAGAGTAGAAACAAGGAATGGAGACAAGCGACACCATAAGGAGCGGTGCAACACTGCAGCCTCCAAAGGCAGGGGCGGAATAAAGAACAGAGCAGAGCCCCGAGCAGCCACCCTGCCAGTATGTAAACCGCCTCCCCCCCGTCCCCCAGAGACAGGGAACATATGTAAAGGCAGGACACCTGTAGCAGGCCTACAACCCCCACCCGGAAATAGGGAAGAGGAGCCAGCCCCAGAACAGACAGGACAACAACAACCCTCCAAGCCACCCCGGCAAAGAGAACTATCCTCCAAGGAACAAGGGCAGGGCATAGCCAGGTGACCCTCAGACAGAGGACTGCAGAGGGGCAGGGACCCCCAGCAGCAAGAGGAAGGGAGGGAGGGCAGAGATTGAAGGTAAAACCCCCCCAAACCTGGAGCAGCCAGAGTAGCAGGGCTCAGGAGCACCATAACGAAATCCTCCAGAGAACCAAGGGGAGGAAGGAACAGCAACAGGACGGAGTAACCGCCAAGAGCAAAGGAATGCACTCACAAGAGACACAGCCCCCCCACCAGGAGGTAAGTGCCGAGACTAACCCACGGGTCCTCGCAGAACGAGGAGGAAGGGCGGGCCGTGAAGGAATCTGCTGCTAGAATCGTCTCTACCAGATACATCGTTACCGAAGATAAGTAACTCTTACATCTGATAGAGACTACTAGCCGCAGATTCCTTCACGTAGAATAGATACCCTAGCAATACCCATGGGGAAGGAGGGTCTGTGAAAGTACCCCCCCCCAGCCATAACAGGACAGGGGACCAGACCTGCGAGACCGGGCAATCACCCGGCCCCTCCCAGGCAGGAGGAGCCCCCCACAAGCAGAACACCACCGACCCCAGAGGGATGAGGGAAGAAGAAAAAGGGGGGGGGGGGGGGGGGGGCCTGCACACTCACGATAGAGGAACCAAGGGCCAGGCCAGAGAAGCCGAAGCACCCCACACCCCTTCAAGGCAATAAGCTTCCCTCCAAAGCTAAGGGGAGAGAACAGAGGGCCCAAGGAAATGAGGGAAAAGAAGGATAAGCCACACCAGATGGAAGGCAACAGACCAACCAGAGCAGCGCTAACAGACAAGCTGCCAGAACAGAAAAAACAGCCCAGGGCCCCAGGAAGACCGAGTGGGCAACACCTGACAAGGGAGTGCACAGAATTATCCCAAGCAGGGAGAAGAGGAAACGGCCGGACACACCCCCACGAGGGGCCGCGCACACACCCTCTAGAAGCAAAGCAACATACAGTAACGCCACGGAGAACAGGCACCAAAGGGCCACCAGAACTCCCCAGCAGAGCGCAAGCTGTAGAACAGCTACCACTACCCCACATAGGGTACGTTAAGTCCCAAGACATGGGAACCCTCTTTGGAAGAACTTCCGCAACAGAGGAAAAACAAAAGAGCCACAGGGAAAACACCCTGCGAACGGCTTGACAATCAGCCCAAAGAAAAACAGCAGGCCTAATCTCTGGGCCAAGTCTGCGAAACAGTTCTAGCAAAAAACACAAACAAAGCGAACAAGGGCCATCCAGCAGCCATCATTGCCAAAGTCCCCACAAGGAGGACTCAATGGCCAGAAAACACACTCCACCGCAAGAGCGACTGTCCCAAGAAGGACCAGAACCAACTCAACTCCTTAATCACTGAGGAGGAGAAGGAGGAGGAGGAGTACAAGGGGGAGGAGGACGGAGCCCCACCAGGAACCTTTGGATGGCGGAGTCAGCTGGTGCATGGAACAACAGGCTACCATCAAGCGGGAGATCAATGAGCCGCTCCAGAATAGTTTCGGGGAAGACGCCGTCCCGAAGCCAGGCATGGCGACGGAGAGCGACTGAGGAAGCCATGGCCTGGCCAAGCACCTTCGAGATGTCCAGAGCGGAGTGAAGGATAAATGCCGCTAGCTCCCGGCCATCCAACGCATGACGCCGTAAGTCCACCTGAACAGTCTCCTGAGAAGCCGTGGACCCCAAAGTCTCAACCGAGTCCCACAGACAAGAGGAGGCCCTAGCCAGGACACACAAGGTGTCCAGGACCGCAAGGCCGCGCTGGTCGAGGCAAACATGTTGCGCCCCCAAGAGTCCAGCCAGCGGACCTCCCGGGAGGGCGGAGTCAACAGCGGTGGCAGGGAGGGAAGGGCAGTCTGTAAAAGAGGACTGGCGGCAGAGGGGTGGAGGAAAGACACGCAGGGTCACGATGCGCCAGAAGGTGCTGGTGTATAAGGTGCTGAGGCACCGGATCCCCTGAGGCAGGACGTCCCCAAGCCCCCATCAGGGACGAAAGGAGCGAACCCTGAACGGGAAGCAAGATCTCCCTCCCACCAGAGCCCTGGTGGAGAACCTCCAAGAGGTGATCCGTCGGAAAATGAGCAATCGGGTCACCCATTCGCAGAATATCCACAGCCGTGGACACCACGTGAGCAAAGGCAGCACCCGCCTCTATAGGGCCCCACGGCAGAGAAGCGGCTCCTCCGTGGGTGACGGCTGCAGACTAAGGCGGCCGTCCCCCAAGCTAAGCGGAACTGGCAGGGGCCAGACCTGGAAGGTAGAAGGAGCTGAGGAATGGGGGGACCTGCCGCTCCTCCGGCGAACACTGCGGCCTCAGAAACGGCGGGGAGCCACCCTTTGACGATGCCGGTGAAAAAGACACCACTTGACGACACCAATATGCAGGCCGCCTCCGGAGAAGAGGGAGCATCCGAAGACTAATCCGCAACTCGACGCCTGTCAGGAGCTGTAGAGTCCGCCGCCTGAGGCAGAGCGGTAACGCCAGCCTGCGCCGAAGGAAACGCTGGATAGGGCTTCTCGAAGTCATACTGCGTCGGGGACCGGAGCGAGGCCGGAGTCGCAGTGGACAGGGGGCGGTGTCGGAATGGCACCGATTCGACCTCCGCCGAGGCAGCTGCCTGCGTGGAGGGACGAGAAGGACCAGGGGAGTGACACGAAGCCCTCCGCCAGCCTCGGCCCAGTATATGACATAGGTGGTCCGGCGAGCCATGCGGTGCCGCCAGGGCCGACTCGCCCTCCGACGAGGCAGCCGCCTGCGTTGAGGGACGAGAAAGTCCCGGAGGAGGCCGAGGGGTTCGCGCCCAGCCTCGACCCGGAGCGGGATGAGGAGAGTCCACCAATCCCTGTGGCGCCGCCTGGCCCAGCAGCTGCCGGCACCGTAGCGGCGTCACCTCGGCCCTAGACACCTTGTCCAGGGACCGAGAGGGGCTCGGGGATGCGACCCGAGCCCCAGTGACCTTACGCGACCCCACAGGGACTCCCGCAGGAGTTTGCGGCGAGGCAGAGACGCCGTGGTGTGAAGGAGGAACCCCAGAGGAGCCGCACCCCAACAGCACTGCATCCTCCAAACCTGGATCCGACCCAGTCGGCGCTGGGGCTGGAGCCACCAGCTGCAGGCCCCGCGCAAGGCAAGGGAACCGCTGACGCCCCATGAAGGGAAGGAGGAGGAGACGCCAGTGAGGCCTGCAAAGCCGCCGCGTATATCTCCATCTGGACTCTCGATGCTCCATCACCGGGAAACGGTGGGTAGGAGGACACGCGGGGCCGCATCACCCACGGAGAGTCCACGCCCCCCGCAGGCCAAAACCCGGCCCCCGGGGACAAACTGCGACACTTACCCACCGGTGAGCAACGCTCTCGCGACATCAGGGAAGGGCGAGGACGACCACGGCCGTATCTGAAGCCGTCTGCCGAGGCTGATCGAGGGGGAGGTCGACCTGGAGAGACGCGCCAAGAGAAGTTTCATTCGGCTCTCCCGCCGCGACTTCGGCTTCAACTGTTGGTACACCTCACAATCCGCGGTGCTGTGATCCTCCCCCAAACACCACATACAAATGCGATGAGGGTCCGTCGCCGACATAAGACGCCCACACAACGTGCAAGCTTTAAAGCCTGAAGGCATTCGCACACTGTTCCACCAAGAGAAAGACAACGATGAAGGAAAAAAAGGGCCGGAAACAGGCCCGTAGCAAGACCGGATCCACGTTGCACGCGGGAAAGGAAAGAACTGACGTAGGCGCGCTGGAGTGGGGCTTATGTGACCTCGCTGACGTCACGTACGACGCCTAGGCGGAGTCGCGTGGTGACTCCCCGCCCCCTGGCGCGCAGGGATGCTGTGGCAAAAAGTTTCCGGATCCAGTCTCACGTCTGGGGATAATTCTTCGTGAAGGAATCTGCGGCTAGTAGTCTCTATCAGGTGTTTCGATTCCTTGTCAGGAGGTGGGGCATTGCCTGTGGTTTGTGAATTGGCCCTTTTACGTGCATTAGACACCACAAGAAAGTCTAAAGGGACCTGACCCTTGATGTATTTTAGGTTGTAGGGAATTGCTTTATATTTTTTACCTATCCTAGGGTTAAGAACCCTGACGGGGTCTTTTAATACTTCTGGTGCATGTTTAAGCAAGCCCTTCAACATTGGTAGGGTGACTGTGGACCTCTGTGGCTGAGCGAAGGTTTCTAATAGGAAGTCTTCCCATAAGGGATCGGGGTGTAATTGTACCCTATGATATTGTGCAGCCCTGGTGATTAGTTGCGCAAACCCCACATTGTCATCTGGAGGAGATGGGAGAGAGGGATATAGGTCCGGGTCATTTTGTAGATCCGGATCAGTATTATAATCCTGCCAGGGATCTGGATCTTGTAGGATGGCATGTGCGTCGTCATCATCCCCTTGTGGAGTTGTCCCTATCCCTATACCCATCCCCGTCCCCCATCCCCATAATCACTATCTTCATTTAGTGGTGGGGGTGAAATTGGGGGATGTGGGGAACGTACTGGAGAAATTAGTAGATTGGAATCAGAAGGAGGAGAGGGTGTAGGAGGTGTAAGAGGTGGAGAGGTATTAGTGCCTATATTTCTTTTTTTAGGAGGAACTCGAGAATCGTGTGAATAGTCAGGTTTCCTTTTTGGTGTGGAAGTAATATAACCAGTCTCTGGAGCAATATGTATTGTTTTTTGCTTTGGATCTCGAAGGTCTGGTACAGAAGGGTGTTTGAATCAAGTGTCCTTTTTTGGAGAGGAAGATTTATGGTCCGTATGTTCCTTTGGTTTATGAGGGGTTTTATAGTGTTTAGGTTTAGGTGTAGGAGTTTTCGGTTCAGGGACGTTTTTCAGCTCCGGAGACTTTGGTTTAGGCTGTTTCGGCTCCAAAGGCTTGGTTATTGGCTGTTTCGGCTCTGAGGATTTCGGCATTGAAGGTGTTTTCGGCGCCGGTGTTGGCACATTTATGTGTTTGGGCTTCGGTGCCGAAGGAGTGGAGTTGGCTCGAGCCAGAGCCGGCTTATCTTTTGATTTAGCTGGGCCGGTGGGCAGGGTGTCTGAAATATTTGGCCGGTGTGGACCTAGGCCCAAGGGCGAAGGCGTTACCGGAGCCTCTTGTGTGTGAGTGGGTAGGACAGTGGTCTCAGTACTCATGGACCGCTGAGCTGGAGTGACTGCGTCGGAGTCATCGGACTCGGAGACTGAGATGTGTTCTTCTTTGGCTCCTTGTTCTGGAAGGGTATCGGACAAGGTTAAAAAATTTCCGGAATCGAAGTGCTTCCCAGGGACATTTTGTGGTGTCGAGCCAGACGATCTCGGATAGTTTTCTTGGACCTGAAAGATGAACAGGCTTCGCAGGTGTTTTCTTTGTGCTCCGGAGAGTGGCAAAGATTACACACCTCGTGTAGGTCCGAGTGTGGGAACTTAGCACCACACTGGGGACATTTTTTAAAGGGAGTCTATTCCATCGACGTCCAACGTGGTGGGTGCGGGTAGGCCCAACGGCCCGCGTCGAAGTCTAGGTCAAGTAGTTTGACTGTAGAGGATGCGCGTCGAAAGGAAACGCAATCAAGACAATACCGTCGAGAGGTGAGTGATTGCGCGTCGAAGGGGGTTTTGATAACGACACCAACCGGAGCGCAGCAATTCACATCCAAACCCGATGGCGGAAAAAAACAATCTGAAAATGGACTCGATGACCATGCGCACTATCACCATAAGGAGAAGTCACTTATCTTGTGACTACAAAGACTTCTTCGAACAAAAACAAAGTGCAAACATCCGAGCCCAACACCAGATGGCGATCTATGCTAAAGTATGCAATCTACAGCTCATATGCCTCAAACATACATTTACTAGGATAATCCCTCTCTCAACTTATCTGATAAACCGCCTGCATGTTTCTTCTAGTCACTTTTCTCTCTACAGTTTCTCTGTAGCAACAAAAATTGTCCTAAGGGCAGATTTCACGTGTCAGGTTTGGGAAGAAAACTGTTGAATCTCAATAGATTATCACTGTCAGTTGATTAATAAATGGGTTTGCATTTTAAGGAAATGTTGTGGACGGTGATTTTGAGTTCAAGATAGGTAATTTGCTCGCTCCTCATGGGGACCATGAAGTTGAGGAACTCATTGCTACTGCTCAAAAATGTGCTGAATTATTTCAATGACTCTCCAAACAACAAAAACATTGCCCACGCATAGGTTAGAAATGTGTTGTGGATATATGGGTAGATGTTACTCAATGCACGCTGCATTTCAAAATTATGTACATATTATGTACACACATACTTGGGGCAAATATGCTGCCCATGGATGTCCCAAAGATTTGCAGAAAAACGTTTATTCACATTAGAAATAATTCCTTGCGAGAGCCACATGTGCACAATCCAGGACAAGCTCTGTGGGAATAATCGATTCCCAACCAACTTTATTTGAGAAGGCTTTCTTATACACCCAGGGATTTCACCGGCTGGATACTGGTGCATAATTCCACTTCAGCCATGGTTATCAAGATTTCTGACGTTTGATAAAAAACTAGCCTTTCGAGAAGATTTAGCATGTCTTTTGTATTTCACATATAGGTGCACATTGTCTTAACCATTGGACTCAGAGTGATCAGAGAACTAAGATAATGGTTCCAACCGATCCCCAAAACGTTTGGTCTCCCTGGGGGCAGGATTTTTTCCTTTGAGCACTTTAGGGAGAATATAGAAATTTGGAATCAGAGGGTATTTCTCAAACAAAAATTCAGATTCTTGTCTATTGATCCAACTATTTTCTTTAGCTGTATCCACCATATATTTAATGTCCTCAATGATGTCCTGGGTAGGGTCTCTATGTAATCCCTTGAAGTTCCTTGTCTCCTTTAGTAATTTGAGACACACATTTTTGTATTTATCTTTTGGCAGGATTACATTTGCATGCCCTTTATCTGCTGGTTTAATTACCCCGGTTTCTAGTGTTGCTAATGCTCATAATTACTTGTTGCTTAGGTTGTGAAAATATATAGTATGGTCATCTTTCAGCAAATCTACACCTCGTATGACTGCCTGTTAAAGAATACAACTTCTGAGGGTATAGTTGTGCGTGAAGGATAAAAATGCAATTTATTCCTCAAACCACTGTTAAATGCCGTAATAGCTCCAATAGTTTCTTGGTAGGCAGAAATTGATTTTTAAACCTACCTTGAGGATGAAATTGTTCAACTCAACCCGTAATTTAAAACAATTAAATCCAGGTAACTTAAGTCATTACGCAAAGATGGAGCCCTGGCGAAAGCCGGCAATCCTGTTGGGCTAATTTTCACGGTTGAAACATGTAGGCAATTACCGAAAGATGAAACATCAATTTCATAAAACATCCAATATACACCTATATATATATATTTTTTTTTAACAATGGCAACTCACTAAATATTAAATAAATCTTGCGTATTTTTACAATAAGAACTGGACAACTGCTTTTATCCAGATAAAATATATCTTGAGCTCCCCACAAGGGAGCTAGTCCATCCTGATGAAACAACCTATCCACATGAGGAGAAGACACCTATGATGAAGCATGCCACTATAAACTGTGGGTGAGGTGTCTTCTCCTAATCTTTTTAAATACCTACGATGTGATACAGGACTACACAGTAGGGTGACCCACCTTTCTGAACCCAAGCACCAGTTTGTGGTTATATCATTTTTTGCCCGGCCTTTGTAAAAGTGTTTGGTTGGGCCCCTTTCACACAATCTTCCCCTGAATTTCCTTATCCAGTAAATATAGTGCAAACCTCCACTGCATCTTCTAGAGTTTTTGTCTTACATATATGAAAGACTTGTGAGTAGCGTAAAGGCAGTAAATGTACTGTGAATGACGCTCATCAGTGTAAATCTTCTTCTGTCCACAGACAGAACAGGATTTGATGAGAAATGTTTTCTCTCCGTCAGCCGTGGTGACAATTGACAAAAGGAAAAAGGGTCTCCCTGGCCCAGAAAATAGTAAATTTCCCTAAAACGAACCCATAGTAGCGTAGAAGCTGCAAATAGGGTTGGTTCAGTCCCAGGGTAAACAATAAAAATCAATAGTTTAAGGTCACTGAATGGGTAGCGCAGAGCTCTTCCTGGGGACTCCCTCACACGATGTGGGGGAGAGATGTGAAACTATGGAAGCTTCTAGGGAGAGTAAGAGAACTGGCACTTACACCTCACTGGCTGAAGTTTGGGTTACTTCAAATGAGCTCGATGTGATACTAAACCAACACGGTTGTTCAGGCCAATGGCCATTTTAAAACTTTTTACTGCTATTGAAGATTACTGGGGCTTCGGGCTTTTGTGGTGTCTAGTCAAGCACAAGGGAAGAGAAAAAGCATTTACAGAGTCTAAAAGGATGGTCTCAATGCTTTGTGTATTGAGATAAAGGCTGATGTTTTGAATCCAGGTTTAGCCTGCCTGAAGGAGACATGCTACTTGCGAAGCAGCACTTTCTTTTAATTTTCGATGGATCTGTATGTCAACAACAAATAATTGGGAATCCAGAGTGTGAGTATTTAGGATATGACTTGGGGTACCATATGGATATATAGGAAACAGGATGACCGGGCAGATCGCCTGAGGGATTCCACCACAGAAAGTGGCGGCATCACAGAAGAATGTGCCCACTTTGACTTAGGTAGTTTAGATTTTGAGGAAGGACTGAAACAAGAAGAATAAGGTCCGATTTAAACTGGCACTATGTCAGACAATCGCTCAAGTAATATTTAGTGGTCAATAGTGTTAAATGTTGATATCAAGTCCCATAGTATTAGACCATAGACGGGACACTTGGTCTCAATAGCAATTGTGATAAGTAAAATAGACACTGGAATAACATGGAGGGTGAAAGACAACCCAAACCACGTAAAGAGATTGCCAGTTCTGGACAGAAGTATGTTCATGAAGAAAACAAATCATTGAGTCACATGCTACACTCAAATGTGTGACCAAATCTAAAAAACACAATAGTGTGAAGGGGTATCAGGAGAATATACTTCAGTGCAGACAGTGCCTGGAGCAAAGAATTTGAGAGAGGTGATCCATCAAACTACGGATCCTATATACAAGTGTTTAAACTGTTAATGAAAGATTTGAATACATTATTTGTGATGCACAAGTTACTTACCTTCGGTAACGATATATCTGTAAGCGACATTAATTAGCGATAGATTCCTTACCTTAGAATTACCCCCAGGCGTCAGACTGGATCCGGCAAGTTTTCATCAGCAGTACCCCTGCGAGTCGGAAGGTGACGTCGTGCGGCTCCGCGTCCGTCGTAGGAGTCACGCCAGCTTAGACGCAGCCCTCGCACACTGACATCAGTTCTGTACACCACTTTCCGCACCAGGAACGCAGAGCCATGCAAGATACCGACCACTGGTGCACTGAAACTAGGACCCTGAAAGGGATGACCTTAACCCTAGAAATCAGTTCGCAGAACAGGGACGATGGGTGGGGCGGTAAGGAATCTATCACTAACAAATGTCTCTTACAGAAATATCGTTACTGAAAGTAAGTAACTTGTGCATCTGAAAGAGACACGTTAGTGATAGATTCCTTACCTTAGAATAGATACCCCAGCAATACCAACCCCGGTGGTGGGTCTGCGAACCAAGATCACACCAGAAAGTCATGGAGAACAGAACGGCCAAAAGAGTCGTCTCACTGGACTTGGCTGTCAAGGCAATAATGCTTAGTAAAAGTGTTCAGCGAGGCCCACGTGGCTGTCTGACAGATGTCTTGCAGGGGGGACACCGCGGCCCAATGCAGTAGTAGCTGCTGTCGCCCTGGTAGAATGGGTGGGCAACCCCACCAGAGGTTCCTTTTTAGCCAGAGAATAACAGGCTTTTATACACAAGACGACCCAGCGGGAGATAGTTCTTTTGTGTACAGCCCTGCCTTTCTTTGCGCCAACGTAGCCAAAAAAGAGCTGGTCATCCACCTGGAACTGTTGTGTGCGATTCAGGTAAAATGAGAGCGCACGTTTTGGGTCCAGACGGTGGAGCCTCTCTTCCTCTCTGGAAGGGTGAGGAGGCGGAAAGAAAGTGGGCAAGGTGATAGTTTGTCCAATGTGGAAGGGAGTAACAACCTTTGGCAAGAAGGAAGGACGAGTGCGAAGCAAAACCTTGCCCGGATGAACAGACAGAAAAGGAGGTTTACAGGAAAGAGCCTGGAGCTCACTTACGCGTCTAGCGGAGGTGATGGCCACCAGGAAAGCAGTCTTTACAGTCAGTAAACGAAGAGGACAGTTGTGAAGCGGCTCAAAAGGAGCTCACATCAAAGAAGTAAGAACCAGATTTAAGTCCCACAGCGGCATCACAAACGTAATAGGAGGTAAAGGGTAATGCCTTTGAGAAAGCTATTTACAACAGGGGACTTGAAAAGAGGGCTGATCAGGGAGCCTGAGAAAGGCTGAAATTGCAGAAAGGTAGCCCTTAATAGTGCCCAAAGTAGAGCCCTGCTGGGCCAAAGAGAGAAGGAACAAAAGGACTTCTGAAAGAGGGGCAGACAGGTGATCCACAGCCTTTGCTGTGCACCATGCCACAAATTTGTTCCACCTGAAGGCGTACACCGATTTAGTGGAGGGCCACCTGGCCGCCAGAATGACATCACAGACTTCAGGAGGCAAGTCAAAAGGAATCAACTCTCGCCGCTTAATCTCCACGCAAGGAGGTGGAGATTGGACAGGTTCGGGTGGAGGACCATCCCCTGCTGCTGCGACAGAAGATCCTCCCGAAGAGGCAGTCGGATCGGGGGATCCACGCTCATACTAGCTCAGGATACCAAACTCTTCGAGCCCAGTCTGAAGCCACAAGAATGACTTAGGCCCAGTTGCGCCTGATCCTCATCAGCACTCTGGGTAGAAGTGGTATAGGCAGAAAGGCGTACAATAGACCGCAACTACACTCGCGACGAAAAGCGTCACTGAGCGAGCGCCGCCTTGGAAATTCCAACGTGCAGAACTGATGACATTGCGCGTTCTCTTCGGTGGCGAATAGTTCGAACCAAGGCTCTCCCCACTGTTGAAAGAGACCTTGCGCCACCTCCGAGAGAAGACGCCATGCGTGATCCATCATGCACCTGTGGCTGAGTTTGTCCATTCTGGCATTCAAAGAACTTGCCAAGTGTTGAACCACCAATGAAATGCCTTGATGTTCCAGCCATGTCCAGAGACGCAGAGCCTCCTGACATAGGGTCCACGACCCCACCCAGCCTTGCTTGTTGCAGTACCACATGGCGGTGGTGTTGTCCGTGAACACCTACAACACTCTCCCCTTGAGACAGGGACGAAATGCCTTCAGTGCAAGTAGGATCGCCCGGAGCTCCAGAAGGTTGATATGGCGCCTGGACTCCGCCAGAGACCAGAGGCCTCTGATCTCCGCCTCTCCCATGTGGCCGCCCCATCCCAGGAGGGACGCATCCGTCACCACTGTGTGCTCCGGAAGGGAGAGAGATCTGCCGCTGACCCAATGTTGGTTAGTGAGCCACCACTGCAATTGTCGTGCAGTGCCCTCCGAGATCTGGACGTAGTCGGACCGGTTCCCCTGATGCTGCGCCCACTGGAATTTCAAGTCCCTCTGCAGAGCCCGCATATGCCACCTGGCATGATTGATCAGCAGGATGCAGAGGGCCATGAGGCCCAACAGCCTCAAGGTCATCCTGACAGAAACCCAGGACAAGGGCTGAAAGATCTGAATCATAGCCCGAATGTCCCGGACTCACTGCTCGGGAGGATAGACCTGAAACTGCACCTGTCCAGAACCGCTGCGATGAAGAGGAGCTTCTGAGAGGGGATCAGGTGTGACTTCGGCACGTTGATGGAGAACCCCAGCAAATGCAGGAGGTCGGCCGTAGTCTGGAGGTGGGAGAAGACTATCTGGGCGAGCGCGCCTTCAACAGCCAGTCGTCGAGATAGGGGAAGACTGGATCCCCTGATCTGCGCAGATAAGCTGCGACCACCGCCATCACTTTTGTGAACACCCGAGGGGCGCTGGTAAGGCCGAAAGGGAGCACGGTGAATTGAAAGTGCTCATAGCCGACCGTGAACCGCAGGTAACGCCGGTGGGCCGGCAGGACGGGGATATGAAAGTAAGCGTCCTGCAAGTCTAACGCTACCATCCAGTCATGCGGGTCTAGGGCAGACAAGACCTGAGCAAGTGTGAGCACCTTGAATTTCTCCTTCCGGAGGAAGCAATTGACGTTCCGATGGTCTAAGATAGGACGCAGGCCCTTGCCCTTCTTCGGAACCAGGAAGTAGCAGGAGTAACAACCACGACCAACTTCTGGCGTCGGAACACGCTTGATGGCCCCCTTGGCCAAGAGGGCTGCGACTTCCTGCTGGAGAACTGCCAAGTGATCCCCCGACATGCGGTGGTACTGAGGCAGCATGGCCGGAGGGGTAGTTTTGAAGGGGAGGGAGTAGCCCCATCAGACTATCTGCAAAACACACCTGTACGAAGTGATGGTGCGCCAGTGGGGGAGGTGATGGCGACTCCTGCCGCCCACTGGCATTTGATGGGCCTGATACACCGGACTAGGAAGGTTTGGAGGCAGTGGCGGCAGGGGAGGTGGTGGACTGACCCGCCTGCTGGCAACGAGACCCACCTTGGCGGGTCCCGAGTCCGCGGCTGCGCTGAGACTGTTGCTGTGCAGGCCTGTGGCTTTGAAACGAACGTGTTTGGGTGCCCCTTCCTTGGCCACGAAAGGAGCGAAAAGCAGAAGCCAAAGGGGTGCGCGTGGTTGAAAGGCCCAAGGACTTAGCCGTAACCGGCGAGTCCTTAAAGCACTTAAACGCACTACCTTGCTTGTCGCCAAAAAAGGCGAGTGCCATCAAAAGGCATGTCCATCAGAGTGTTCTGGACATCCCCCGAAAAGCCAGTCGTCCTCAGCCAGGCGTGACGGCGTAGCGCCACTGTCGTGGAAATCGCTCTGCCCAGCGAGTCGGTGATGTCAAGACCACAACGAATCATGAACTTGGCTACATCTCTCCCTTCAGCAATAGCTTGGGAAAGCACCGTCCGGGCCTCCTCCAGACACTGAGGCAGCACTTACGCCACCGTATCCCACACAGAGTGGGAATAACGGCCCAAGAGGCATGCGGTGTTCACAGACCGCAACCCTGAACTGGCAGAAGAGAAAATCTTCTTCCCAAACTGCTCCAGTTTCTTGGGTTCCCTATCAGGGGGTACGGAAGGGAAGGCGCTCCGGGACGCAGAGGCTTGGACAACCAAGCTCTCAGGGGTAGGGTGTTGAGAGAGGAAAATGAGGTCGCCTGGGGCCGGGCGATGGCGTCGGGCCACCTTCCTATCCACAGGAGCCCTTGTGTTGGGCCTAGACCAGGTGCGCAAAAGAACGTCTGAAAGTTCATCATTTATGGTTTAGATCTCTTTATTGAATTTTCAACATACAAAAAGGTTCAGCAATACTCCAACCGCTGTTTGCTATAGTCACTTACTTAACATGTGGCCTAACTGGCCACCTAATGCTCATCAATGGCATATCAAAATATCATGAGACATTGCATACAGAACCATAAAAGGAACCTTATTAATTCTCCCTCCACCCCCCACCCCTGTCCCTTGTCCACCAAATGAAAGATCTAAAGTGTTACTCTGGTCCCCTCAGTAGAGCCCATATGTTCCTGTTCCTGCTGTGGGGCGGAAAGGCGCAACAGTCGGAGATACCTGGGACACGTGACCTCCCTAAATTCGGAAGCTAGAAGAGACAGGAAAGGCTGCTATAGCTCAGAGTACATGGATCCTTTCCCTGCTATTGTCAAAGTCAATTTCTCCATTCCCAAGACATGCCACAGGCGGTATAGCCAGCCTGTAAAAGTCGGTATGTGGGGGGTGCGCCAGTGCGTAAGTATGTTTTGTATTGCAGAGCCTAGCGCAATCGCCATCAAGCGGCCTCTACAAGATCGTAGCGGGCAAGTCAAGGGATTTGGAAGGGCCAGGAGAACATACGCCGGGAAGCGTGGTATTTCTGTGTCGAAGTGTTTATCCACTTCGTCCAGGACCCGATTCCAGTATGGCTGAAGATGTACGCATTCCCATAGCAAGTGTACTAGGGTACCCACAGCTCCTCCAGCACGTCGCTCCTTGAATGGGATCTATTAAATGAAGGTGCTCTGGGGTATAGTACCAGTAGGTAACTAATTTTGTAAGAGTCTCCGTCAGCCCCATGTGATATGCTGAGTGACGAGCCCTATAGTACACCCCTTCACATTCTTTGTGACTCAATGCTCTCCCTAGTTCTTTTTCCCATCTCGCCCGACCAGGGTTATACATATGTACCTTCGTGGCTTGTAGCATTTTGTACAGATCTGAAATCAATTTTTTGTCTGATGTGCGGGTAATGAGCCACCGCTCGTAGGCGGAAAGGTGTCTGCTAGCATCCGGTTT
Source organism: Triturus cristatus (assembly GCF_964204655.1). Lineage (NCBI taxonomy): Eukaryota > Metazoa > Chordata > Amphibia > Caudata > Salamandridae > Triturus > Triturus cristatus. Next base: position 1,065,397,573 of record NC_140594.1, on the reverse strand, counting down.
AACCTGGGTATGAAGCACCCAATGCCGTATCTGGAGATAGCGGAGCCGTTCAGTTTCAGGCAGTCCGTATTCATGCTTGAGTTGCTGGAACGGTATAACCCCATCTGCATCAAACATATGGCATAGGGAGCGGCACCCCGAGGCTCTCCAGTTTGCAAAGGCTACCAAGTCTGCAATGGGTTGGAAGTCAGGGTTGTCTAACAGTGGCATGAGCGGGGAGGGGAACGTAGTGAGAGCGTGTTTATTGTTAGTATGATCCCACGCTTCAAGGGTAGCTCGAGTGATGTGAGATGCGTATAAATTGGGAGGTCTGTGTCGCTTCCGGAGGAAGGGAATGTGAAAGTGCATCATTTAAAGGCAGCAGCGGCTCCGCAGAGGAAGCCGCCGGCCGAAGCACTTCTGTCAGGAGGTTAGTCCTGATGGCCAATGTAGGGAGCTCGAGGTGGAGAGCCCCTGCTGCCCTACGCAACACCACTGAATAAGTACCACCCTCCTCCATAGCCACGGCAGAAGTAGACAGTGCGCCAGGTTTCAGAGAGAAATCCAGATCACCGGCGTCCTCCAAATCCTCTGCCCAGCACGGGTCCAACTCTCATTGGGCTGCGAGAGGGTCTTCAGACCCCTCCCAGTCCTCCCCGTCCTCCGTAACCTGCTGGGCAGGTGGTGAAGAAGGAGGATGGAGAAAGGGATACAAATTCCCCATCGGCGTCTATGGACACCAGTTCGGCACCGTCTCCATGTCGGGGTGGAAGCCGGGGGCGACATCCACCGGGGTGCCGGCCGGCAGCGGTGCCGTTGACTGAGGTCGTACGAGGTCAACCGACATCGGCTGTGATCCATGCATGGGTCCATGGGGGTCTCGCGGCGCCGAGGCCGGAGCCGTCGACGACGTCGAGGCTGGAGCCGTGGACGAAGAAGGGCGAGGACCCCCAGTCGGACCCACGCGGCCCAAAGCCTCGCCGGCGGGGCCCGACGGGCCAAAGAGGTGGGCCATGGCTGACAGAAATTCCTGCAGCTGGGCCGGAGTCGCCGATGGACCCGGGAAGGACAGGTAGGCCATCTGCAACTGCGTAGGCTCTGCCAGAGCCGCAGGGGTGGCACCACCCGCACCCTCAGCCGTGTCAACACGACAGGCTAGGGGAAGGCGAAGAGCGACATCATTTCTTCGACTTCTTGTGCTTCGTCCTACCTGACACAGAGTGCGAAGACTTCGACAACGATGGTGGCGGCTCAGCGCCTGGTCCCTCGACCTCCCACGGGACCAGGACCTTGAACGGCGCAGAGCCGACTCCCGGGCCTCAAGCAACTTTCGGGACCGCTCCTGCAAAGTTTTCGGAGCCATGGCCTGACAGTCAGGGCACCACGTGGGGTCATGGTTGCACCCCAGGCAGTAGAGACACTCGTGGTGCGGGTCCGTCACCGACATCATGCGGAAACAAGCCTTGCAAGACTTGAAACCGGGCATCCCTATACACCAGGAGTCAAAGACTCAAAAGAACAGAGACAAAAAGTCCCCAAAAAATAAACTCAGTCAAAAGGTGACTGGGGGTACCGCTCTCTCTGGATTTGCGCTGGCTGGCACGGAAAAAGAAAGAAACGACGTCAGCGTGCGAGGGCGGCGTCTAAGTAGCTGCCCCAACGTCATCCCGGTGATCACAACGCCTACGACTGAGGCGGAGCCGCACAACGCCACCCTCCGACGCGCAGGAGTACTGCTGACGAAAACTTTCCGGATCCAGTCTGACGCCTGTGGGTAATTCTAAGGTAAGGAATCCATCACTAACGGAAGGAATAACATCGATGACTTCTGGGCCAAATTGGTGTATAATACAAAAAAAGCAGACTCCAGGGCGTTTGGGGTACAAGTCAATTCCATCAATAGACCAGTACAACCCATAAGTATGACATGTATCCCCGAAAATGTTTGGGCCCAGCACATAGTCGATACATTTTCGGTAAAGCCAGTGGAGCACCAGGTCTTGATGGCCACAACGGCATTCGAAACTCAAAGAAAAACGGTACAGGAAAACAAGCCTGTTCTCAGACTTAATGATATACCCAACCGCCAGGAGAGCCAAGATCAATCAATGTGGTCAGCTGACGAGCAACGAATATTATCTATAATTAAGAAAGGCAAGCAAGAGAGTGCACCAGGACCAAATGGCATTCCACAGGCAATCTATAAAGAAGACCCCAAGTTCTGGGCATGCAAACTCAACCTCCTGTTCAGGACAATCAGTAACTCAGGACGGGTCCCGGAAAGTTGGAGAGGTGCCATCATTAATCCTATCTATAAAGGTGGAGATCGCAAAAATCCAACAAATTACCGCTTAATAGCCCTGATCGATGCAGAGGCAAAATACTATGCATCCCTGGTGCTAGCTGATTTAGCACAATGGTCGGACATGAACAACAAGATCCCGCTAAATCAGACAGGGTTTCGTCGCGGAACAGGTACTATGGCTAATGCAATGGCACTGTGTTTGATTGGCGAAAACAGTTTGGATAATCATCGGGAACTATATACCTGTTTCGTCGATTTTAAGGCGGCCTTTGACCGTGTTAATAGGAATTTACTATGGGCCAAACTGAAGCAGCAGGGCTTACCGGATTCAATCCTAATGCCGATCATCGACCTGTATAGTAACACCTGGATGCAGGTAAAAATCAACAATGGGCAAAGGCTAACTAGGAAGATCCATACCTTTGACGGACTAAAACAAGGCTGTGTGTTGGCTCCCCATCTTTTCAACTTGTTCATGGCCGACCTAACAGCAAGCTTGGACCAGCTCAACGCACATCCTCCCCGGCTGGGTACACTTCGTATAACACACCTATCCTATGCAGACGATGTGGTCCTGCTAAGCCAGACAAGAGTAGGCTTGCAACGCCTTCTACAGGAGCTGACCCGCTACACAAAACAGAACATGCTAGAAATAAATAGCACGAAAACAAAAACAATGGTCATAACGCGACGTCATAAGCCATTCCCAACCTTTTTAATAGATAATGTAAAACTTGAAGCGGTTGGAAGTTACAAGTATCTTGGGATACTGTTGGACAAGCGCCTTAATTTCCACGTACAATTTACTAGCATGGAAAAGAAGGGCATGGCCCTAATGCACGCCTTTATGAGTCTAGCAACTGAACTCAAAGGTCCTTTGGTTTCGCCTCTGCTAACAATAATGAAAGCTAAACTAATCCCAACTATAGCTTACGGGAGTGTACTGCATCATGGCAAGAGTGCACAACTTTTGGACAAACTGCAAATGAAAATCTACAAACGCGTCTTTGCGCTACCAACCAACGCATCACCGGCCCAAGTAAGATTGGAATTCGGCCTAAAATCCCAAGTGCTGCTGAGAAAGTATGAGACCATAAAATTCTGGTACCATGTCTGGATGAATCAAGAGATCATGCTCTATCGAGCTATGTGGGAAACTATCTCCAAAAATCCAAACTTAAATCATGCCAAGTACTTTAAAACGTCAATAGAGTCAACAAATCTGGCCGGCCTCTGGGAATCTAAGCTCCCAGTACCCACATTCAAACAGTTGGTCCGGAAGGCAGCCATGAGACACTCATTGCTGGACGACAAAACAGCTTTTAGCCGCCGGTCACATGCCTGGATGATAATCCATTCCTACAAAAAACTAATCCCGGCGCTCTTCTTGGACCTTGCATTTTCGCCTTTTATCAAACGCAAATACCTTAATATAAGGCTGGGCAATCTGCCAACTAACACTGAGCAACCAAAGTGGAAGCCCCAAGAAAGTGAAGGGTGCGGGTTATGTGGCGCAGCAAGGCAAGATTTCATCCACATGATTTGTATATGCCCGGCGCTTATACAGGAACGTCGGAATTGGTTGAAAAATAAATTCAAGGAGTATGGAATACGTACATGTCGGTCCGCTGTCATACAAACCCTATGTACAGTAGACCCACAATTCATCTGCAGAACAATCAAATTCATTGAACAGTTTGAGAAAAAGCAAAAAACATTAGCAAATTGCTGAACTTGGAATATGTTACTTTTACAGTAGAAAAACATCTGTTTTATCTTCATTTTTTTAGTTTTTATCATATGAACAGTAGTGTAAATTTTCTGTGTTTTAACATATCGCCATATTTACATTTTGTAATGGTTTTTATTAACTATACAATAAAGCATTTACCATCACTAACGTGTCTTTCAGATAAGAAATGTGCCCTGGTATCATCAGATAAAGAAGTTATTTCCCTTCAATACTTATATTCCTACTGAATGCAAAATCTACCTGCAGATAAACCTCTCCAGGCACCAAACAAGATCTGAAACCTGAAATATTCTCATATTCCAACAGGCGGAGCCTCAACTTTGGGTTCCAGCCCATAAATAACATAACAGAACCATATAGGATAGTCACCCTGGTGTCAGCTCCCTGTCTTTTATTCCGTGTGTACTGGCGTTTGGCTGTGTGGACTGGCAATTGGCTGGTGGTGTGTGTGGACTGGCATTTGGCTGGTGGTGTGTGAAAACTATCACCCAACCGGCATCTTGGCACTGATAACTTATACTATACAGTATAGGGAAGAGTGTCGATGGTTACAGCTAATCATCAGACAGAGCAAAGTTGAGTTAGTTACCTTGTGCATTGAGGAAACTGCTGTTTATAAAGGGGAACCATTTTTAGGTTGAATACGCTATTTAGAACCATTTTAAATGCTACTAAATGGAATTTGAAGTACTTTGTAATACCGAAGCAATGTTTTTTTGACTGTTTGGAGGAACTATTTTAGATTGAATACTTTTTTTTAGAAGCAATGTTAAAGATGTGAAATGAAATTTTTAAATACCTGCAATACGAAACAGGTGGCTTTGGGAAGCAATCTCCTGACATTTCTCTATTTCTGTGGAACCGCTTGATGGCGACCATTTTGGGGTATCAAAGTGAGTGGTCTAGTTGTTTTTGCAAACTTAACTAGGGAGGGCTACAAAAGCTGCATGGTTGGGCGACCATGCGCAGTGGGAGTGCAGATAGCGTGCCAAAGGAAAGCCCGTCAGCAACCCAGGAGCGCCCAACCATGCTGCCAGTTTTAGCAAGCGCTCCACCCATAAGGTGAGAGGAGACCTACATATTCTAACAAAGCATCCTATGACCTAAACTCAAATGTTTCCAAGACTCAATACAATCAACCAGAACCAAAGGCAGTCCCAAAAAATGCTGAAATTAACTTTGGAAAAATGCATAATATTAAGGAAACCAATTTAAATAGTTTATCATGTGGTTTACTTAATACTCGATCCCTAGTGAAGCATGCTGCAGAGGTGAATCTTTTGCTACATCCAATGACTGGGACTTGTTTTTCATTATTGAAACCTGGCTCTCCCAGAAATCCGGGGTTGACTTGGTAGGTGTTTGCACAACGGGCTATAAAGCCGTAACTAAAAACAAAAAGGGGCATGGTTGCGATTATTTTAAAAGATAAATGGGCCTTGCTAAACCTTATGGTTGAAGAAAGTCAGGGAATAGAGGTACTTGGTTTCTCTCTTAAAGAAAAGTAAGGCTCTACTTTATCGGGGCAACTCTGTTATAGACCCCCTGGTCCGATAAATGAGTTTGTTTAGCCATTTCTGGATTTAATGGCTAATTGTGTAATGACCCATACTAAATGCATCATTGTGGGCGATTTTAACATATGGGTGGAAGACACCCATCAAAACCAAACTGTGGAATTTTAAAAATCTTGTGAAGTTATGGGCTTTACACAGCAGGTCAAATGGTCTACTCATAGTGGTGGGCACACCCTGGATCTGATTTTAACATCTTCAGACATGGTGAATGTTAAAGCCCCTAACCCCCTTCAGTTGGTCGAACCACAGTCTTGTTACTTTTAACCTCAAGAGCCTTAGTCTGGTGAACAAGAAGGACAATCCTATTACAAATTAATCATTGAGGAGACCTTGGGATAAACTAAATAAATCAATGAGGAAGTAGGTTTTAACACTACCACATGCTTTCAGAAATCAAGCTCAGTAGAGGTAAGCTATTCAAACTATGGAGAGATAATATTAGGCATCTTACATAAAATAGTTCCAATAAAAATAATCCGGCCTAAACAAACTATTGGCACCATGGTTTACAGAGACCCTGAGAGACTTAAAAACGAAGTGCGGAATGCGCGAGAGGCAATAGCGAACAGTCTATGCAGAGGAAGATAAAGCCCAATTAAAATTGGCTTACAAGGAATACAAAACCAAAACAACGAAGGACAAATCTGATTTTTTCCACAGTTACATTCTTGAAGCAACTAATAAGTCAAATAAAGTCTTTGGTACTGTGAAGGAACGGACAACCCCTAACTGCTTAAGACAACCTACGCCACCCACACAGGAATGTAACCATCTCTCAGACTACTTTCATCATAAAAATCAAACAGATCGTGACTGATATTCAATACAAGGTTAAGAATGAACCTGCCAGCAAGGCCAAACTGTCAGACCCAACTCCGGACAGTCCACTGAGATAACCCTGGAGAGGGCTGGTTTCTTAGGAGAAGCAAACTTTAGAACCCTTTTCTCTTCAATCTCGTCAAGCTCTCCCCTAAATCCCATTCCTATTGGAATATGGAGAGACAGATTAGACAAACTCCTTGCTAATCAACGAATGATCTATAGTCAATCCCTCGAACACCGGTTTGGCACCAATAGCCTGGAAGAAGGCAAGGTAACCCCACTATTAAAGAAACCTTTGGTTGACATTCAAGATCCCAGTAACGATCACCCAATCTCAAGACTTCCTTTTCCAGTCAAGATACTTTAAAAATATCTTAGCAAGGTCTTGGCGGGCTTTCTTGAAGAAAATAACTTGCTGAAAACAGAACAGATGGGTTTTAGGCCAGCCCATGGGACAGACACAGCATTCGTTCTAGCCACTAATGAATTAAGGATGCAAGTGGACGATGGTCGAATTGCGGTATTGATTCTGTTGTACTTTTCTGCCGCCTTCGACACAGTCAACCACAAATTCTGCTTACACGTTGAGATATGGCTAGGAGGCACACTACTTGAAGGTTTGAATCCTACTAATCGGGAAGATTGCAAGCAATAACTCTTCCCCCGTTTGTGTCTGAATATAAAGAAATTGGGCATGGAGTAACCCAGGGCTCTGCCCTGTGTCCCATCTTGTTCAATATCTACCCAAGACCACTGTTGACCCTAATCAGGTCCTTTGAGATATTGTTTGTAAATTATGCAGACGACACTCAATAAAATCACTGGACGAATCAAGACTTCAATCAACTAAACAATTCTCACGGCTGTCTGAAAGAGATAATCAAATGGCTTGACAAGAATACGTTAAAATTCAATGGAGATAAAACAGAATTTCTGTGCTGCTCACCAGGGAACCCACGACAGCAGCTTATAGCTAACTTTTGGCCATGGCCCAATAACTCATGTTTGCACATAGCACACTCAGTACGAAATCCGGAATCCAAATTGACGATAGTCTCTCAATGGAGACTTACGTCAATAAAACGGTAGCCGTATGCCATGGACTTCTAAGAAATTTGAAGAAAATTGCTCATATGCTTCCACAGGCTTTTAGGAAATTAGTAGTACAGGTCACTGTATTGAGCAGACTGGACTACTGTAATTTATTGCTTCTGGGTAACCCAGATTATCTGCTCAAGAAGCTCCAAAGGATTCAGGTGTTGGCTGCTGAGTTAGCACTAAACAAAGGGAGATGGGATTCAGCAACTGAGAAGCTGCAACAACTTCTCCGGCTTCCAGTAAAGGAAAGGTGCATGTTTAAGATTCTATGCATACTGCATTAGGCATTAAATGGCAAGGGAGCCAAGTCTTTACAACAGAAATTAGAGTTTTATAGGTCTGCACAAACACTCAGGTCATCCTCTGCCCGCCTGGTGTCTGTACCATCTTTTAAAAAGACTCTACTTGGTGGCAGAGCCTTCCAGGCCAGAGCTGCTCAATTTTGGAACGATCTGCAACTCTTTTTAAGAACTAACAATCTGTTGAGTTTCAGGAAAAACTTGGCTTTCCCCCCAGCAATGACATCTATCTCAAATCAACCCAGTGCAACCATCAACAGACACTCCTCTATATTTACATGTTATTAGCGCCAAGATGCCTGTTGGGTGATCGATGCACTCTGTAAATGAACAATAATAAACAATATTATGAGTACTCAAAATGTAAAAAAAGTAATGTCCAATCCAAGAGTCGCATACCATTAATCCATTTTTATCCAGTATCTTCAATTCAAGCTGAAGGGAACGTTGTAGTAGTCTTAAGCCATCAGCCATAAATCAAATAGAAAGAGCAATAGAACAATTTATACTATAAGCCAACACGTGTTTCGTCAAAGAGTTAATTGTGCCTCGCCTTCTTCAAGGCTGTTATGTAGTAGAAACGACATGCGTCTAATTGTAGCATAAGAACTGGTAAGAACTTGTACTTGTTACCTACTATGGTGATTTTTGATCATGCTTGCACTGTAATTTAGTGTCAGGTGCTGCGCACTGCTCTACGCTACTTTTATTTTCTTATACCTTTAAGGGTTTTCTGTGGTCTCTATGTTTAAGCTATTCTTAGATACTTATTAATACCTAGTTTTCCAACATATGTCTCTTTAAATAAACGTTTCGGATGTGTCTTTGTATTACCTTTGCCCTTTTTCAGTCTGTGTATCTTGCTTTGCATTATATATGCACTTCATGTGTGTCTGGTAATTCTGTCAATATCATTTTATGTTAGCTGACATTGCAGATGTAGTATTTCTTTACATGCTTGTTCAGAGATACAACTACTGTGTGAATCTTATCACTGTATAGTTTTGTGTAGCGTATATCTCTAGATCCAACTGCCGCATGTATGACAAACAATGTGCTGTTATGTTCTTTGTGTGTCTGTAAAAGAATCTCCTTTTTTGACTTTGATTGGTTGATGTGGTGTGAGTTTGTAATTATTGATTTGGGTTAACTGATATAATAATGAAGGTTCTATCTTTTACTGAGTATGCATATCTTTATACTTATGTTCGTTACATGTTTGCAGCCCTGAGGAAGCCCATTTTGTTGAGGCTAAACGTGCTGGCTGCACTTGTGCTTTTTGAAGAACACAAAAAAAAAAAATACAGATGCAAACTAAAAGGACCCACTAGTCTTAACTTCGTTACTTCTTGTACAAATTCTTTCTGTGTACTCTGTTTAGTTGCCTATCATTTGGGTGTTTAAATTTGAGGTTTGCAGGGGATTTTAGGCAAGAAAACGTTGTGGGATCCATGCAAACTACACCTCCTTGGAGTCCTCTGGGTGTCTAGTTTTCAGAATGTCTGGGTTTGGTAGGTTTCCCTGAATGGCCACCGAGCCCAGGACCAAAAACGCAAGACAAACAGGCAGTGGGCCTGGCTCGAATGAAGATTGATCACCGCTAAGTTCCACTTGCAGGAGGGGTGCAAGGTCACCCACAAGCAGCTGAGCCAGTCTCATGGCCAGACCGCTCATCCTCAATTTGCGCAGACATGCTAACAGATGTAGCCGAACCGGCAGCTTCTAAGTGACAGCAGGAATTTCAGATTTCAGCTGCTTCCCTCGCTCGCCACCCACCCCCGTCCCATTATGTTGCACAGACTCGTTACATTAGACGTCAAACCCATTAAGATTTGTCCTATCGACTTTTTGGCATCTCGTATATGCAACCGAATCCCTTGCTCGCTGTAAGAAGAACAAGCGGCACTGAAAGCAAAAAAACAAAAAACAAAAACAAGCCTGCTAGTGGTGCACGCGCGCCACAGCGAGCCATATGTTTTCAATTATCCCGCCCGTGTCTGGGCACGATAATTGAAACCACATGGACTTTGGTGCGCGTAACAGACACCAGTAGGCCATGGGTGGAGCAATGCGCCCACCTTTGGCCAATTGCGTGCTCTGTTTAAAAAAAAAAAAAACACACGCACTCAAAGCCCATTAACGGAAGCCAAAACTCAAAAAATACGCACGAGCGTGTTCAATTCCAGGGTCCGTTTCGGAACCCCGGACAAAAGGCCTCTTGCTGCGTGAGCAGTGCTACTCACTGCATCGCTAGGCACGAGACCTAAAAAGGAGTCCGTCTTCAGTGGAAAAAAGTGATGTGTTCATGTTGCATTTTGGGCTGTTTCCTGTTGTGGGTTCTAGGCCTGCCCACACTAAGTGAGGTTCCATTTTTATTGGGAGACTTAAGGGAACACAGAATAGTAGAACACGTGTTATTACCAATTGTCTTTCTCTGCATTAGCGCCTTCCAAATATAAGACAGTGTGAAAGAAAAGAAGTTATTTTGAGAAATGCTCTCCAATTCACATTAGTATGGGTACCCACAAATTCAGAGATGTGCAAATAACCACTACCGCTGAACTCCATATTTTGTGTCTGTTTCAGAAATACATAGGTTTCCTTGATACCTAATTTTCAGTCTTTATATTTTACTAAATTAATTGCTGTATACCCGGTACACAATGTCAAACCATTGCAAGGTGCAGTTCAGTTATTGGCTCTGGGTACATCGGATTCTTGGTGAACCTACAATCCCTATATATTATCCCAACCAGAAGGGTCCAGCAGACTTAATGGTATATAGCTTTCAAAAATCTGCCATAGTTAGAAAAAGTTACAGATGAAAAAGTAGACACAGATGGCTGATTTTTTCAACTCAATTTTTTTTTCTTTTCACCTGTTACTTTTTATAGGAAAACCTTGAAGGACCTACACAAATGACCCTTTGCTGAATTCAGAATGTCCAAAATGCATAGCTTTCTGGGATCCACCATGGGTTTCACACCAGTTTCCACAACTGTAAGGAGTTTGAAAGCACAAAAAAAGAGGAAAATTGGTCGATCTCCCAGTAAATGCCCAAAACTGTTGAAAAATTTGGTTTTCTGATTCATGTCTGTCTGTTCCTGAAAGCTGGCAAGATGGTGATTTTAGCACTGCAAATCCTTCATTGAGGCAATTTCACACCGGGGGTGGGGGGGGGGTTAGCAGTTCAGCAGTGTAATCGATTGAACCACATGAAAGGGAGAGGCTACTTTAGGAATAAAGGAAACCGTAGTCTGAAAGAGAGACTTGTTTGGGGAAAAATAAGTGAAACGGGACTGAACAGATGTCACCTGCAGCTCTCCAACACGGCTAACAGAAGTATTGATGACCAGAAAGTTGTGATTACCCTTGAGGGGCAGCTCTGTATGGGCTCAAAAGGCAAACTTATCACACTAAATTAAGGTATCATTGTGGCATTAAAAACAAAAAAAGGACTTGGAAAACAGTTCAACCGCTTAAGACATCTTGTAACCACATGAGACTTAAAAACCAAAGGTTGATCTGGTAGGTCAAAAAGACAGCTAACCTTAAATAGGACCCAGTAAAACCTTGCCAGGCAAAGCATAACGTACAGCACAGCACATCTGAAAAATGATCTCAGCCTACTCTTCAGTGCACCAAGTACCGAAAGGGAACCATTGATCAGAAAAGGCACCTTTGATAGAGGGACCTAATGCTGAACAAATGAGGTCCACACTTCTGTAGGCAGGTCAAAAGAGCTCATGAAGGTGGAGGCTTAGATGCGCAGCTTGCCACTTCTACTGTAAGAGGGCTGCACCAAGCAGGAGGACTGCAGCAAGCAAGAGTGGGGCAGCACAAGGACAGGTGGAGCACATCAGATTACCACATCCTTCTCTGCCAGTCTGTCCTGATTAAGGTTCTGATGCAGCTTCTTCATAACCTGAGGAATCAGCGGGTGGTTGGAGGGTATTGAGAACACGATATTAACATGTCCGATAGGGCTCTTTGGGGCAAAAACTGCAGTAATGAACAGTAGGTAGAATAAGCTCTCATGAATGGAAAAAAGGTTCACCAGAAGGGTGCCTTTAGAAGGTCACTAATTCCAGCTAACTCCGGGTGAAGAAGACACTTGTGGTCAACACAAAGCCACTGATCAGTATCATTGACCCTCACATACTGGGAGACTGCCAGACTGTAAAAGAACACATAGCAAGCCTGAGCCCAAGACCACATCTTCAGAGATTCCCGGCACAGAAGTACCCACACCACCGCGCTTATTGACATACCACATTATGGTCGTATTGTCCATTACGACATGAACCAACCGGCCGTGGATGGAGCACCGGAACATCTTGAGGGCGAAATGGAACGCACAAAGCTCAACCAACTTGATACAAGACTTCAGCTCAGAGAGGAACAAAAGGCCTTAAGATCTGTGGTGCCCTGCGGGGACTACCTGCTCAAGGGAGGAGGTATCAGTCATCTCGGGAGCTGCCATCATATTGAGCCAACGCTATGAAGAGCATGGACTCTCTTTGATGGTATTTGAACACATGCAGACCCACATCTTGCACAGCTTGGAATCATGCTTGAACCCCAGGAACCACAGACAAACATTGTGTGGATCAGAGATCAACACCGGACAACTACATAAACGGCACCTTTTAAATCCTAATTTGTTTGCGTGAGATACTCTTGACAAGCTTGCTTATTGATAATATTTTATAGAAACTGTTCCAGGGAGAGCAGTTCCAGATCTGCGTAGGATGGAGAGAAAAAAAGAAACTGATGTCAGTGCAATGGGGTGGAGCCTTATACTGCTCTGTGATGTCATAGCCTAAGTAGAACCCGAAACAGATGGAGTGAGAGAGCCATCTATCGGTGCAGGAGAGCAATTTCAAATTTCCAGATCCAAATTGTCACTGAAAGGCTTTAAAGAGGTAAGGTGGAATCCTTAAGAAAAAATGTGATCTTCTAAAAATGCCAATTTAAAAAAAGCTTTAGACATGCACACATGCAAAAGTCTCATATCAAGTGCCCATTGGACAGCAGCAGCACACCAATAATTTTCAATAGAGTATTTTAGTCCAAAAGCATAGAGGCAAATGGGGCTACACAAAAACAGTTACGTGGCACTGCAATGAGTCTGAGGAAATGTAATATGATGCTCTCTTTATATGTTGGGCAGAACTCTATTAATGTTGAGATTTCTTACTTAAGCAGTTGTGGTTGCTGTTGCTTTCAGACTGATCTAATTCCTCTTGAAATATTGTAGTGTGATGGTTCCCTAAAAATGAACCAAGTTCACATAGTGCTGTTTGTACAGGTACCCTCATCATCGGGTTTCTCTACTCTGGACAGTTGCAGGCTACAAACCTACACTGGTGTATTCAGGCATCAAGCTCCCACATCAGACAACTTCATTCACAAGCAGTGGGGAGCTCATTCACCCCCGAGTGTCAGAGCTCTTGCGGTTTCTGGGTCTAAGCATTAGTTCATGCAGTTCAGGATTATGATTGGAGTTTTGGGACTTGTAGAAGTGATTTAATAATGACTTTAAAAGGACTACAAATCACAATTTGCAAAGAGAGATTCTCAAGTGAGTGACCTACTCTGTGAGGTCCAGTGAGTTCATTCAAGAAAGTGTCTTCCAACATTTTTTTTAATCCAGTCATGGAGCAGGCATTGGCACAGCAGCCAAACAGTCTTCACACTTTGGGACGGTCTGGAAACTGAATCGAAAACAGCTGGTGCAAGGTGTTTTTGTAGCAACTACAAAAAGTTCCATCATTGGGGACGTTTACCCTTTCCTTCTAGAACTCCCATTGTCTACAATAGATCTATATTATACTACAAGCTCTGCTGTCAGGACGAATCAGTGGCCAACCTGTATGTAACCTAAACCCAATAAGTAGAATTAGTGGAGAGTGTTCTTGTATAACTCCCAACTCTACATCCTACCCTGCGGCTCAAGATTTCTACCTTTAAGGACATTGTAATCCCATGTGGAGTAATTCCCCGAGGATTAATCCACATCCTAGAAGTGCACTGATGGCTTGCAAAAGACCACCCAGTGATACAGGACCCATATCATTTTTCTAATGAAATATTCATTCCTATTAGCCCTCTACCTCAGTCTTTTCAGCGCTTGGCCTTATGGAAGGCAGTGTTAAGAGGCAATTTAAGTGTTTGGTCTCTCGACGGCAGAAGCCATCCTACAGATAACTAATTAAGTTTGTCTCAAGAAAGCAGCATAACCTACTGCATACAAATAAAACAAGCATTGAAAATGCAATAGATCTCTCCTTTGATTAAGTTAAAGCCATTTGCTTTGCTATACAATACCATTAGCAAAGCAAAGGGCTTGAACTTAATCAAAGGCGAGACCTATTGCATTTCCAATGCTTGTTCAAAGAGCATTCACACCCCCACTCGTGTCCTGCAGAGCAGAGTCTTATTGCCGGCGTTACCCTAGATTACACAATTTAGCACTAACATGGGAATGAAACTTGTCCCTATCTACCCACTGCAAGACGTCTTCGCTAGGCATTACCTGTCCACTGCCACCAATATATTCAATCTATTCAGCCAGGAACCTGCAGGTCGGCTCGTGGTTATCGCGCCACACTGAACAACTGACCCATCGAGGCAACACCTGCTCTAGATGCCCCTCCCTCCGACCGCCATCTTTGCAGGCCTGGGCTTATCTGTGGCAAAACATTAGTACTGGGACTGATGGTGTAACTGGTTCTTTCAATGGAAAGGAACCAAAACTTCAACTCCAAGATCACAATAGGTTATCAAATGAAAGGTCAGGCCGGAAACAGGGTGTGCTGACCACTTGGCATCAGGTGGCAGCCTTACACATGAATCATGCACACAACTGTATACATTAACACCACACTCCTGCCGCACCAAAACCAATGTATACAATGCTGCTAAATACAAGGCACTTCACTAACACCTGTGCACACACCACCAACATAAACACAATACACTCATGACACCCCAAAAGTTCGCAATTACAAACCTCACAATAGTACGGCAACCAAACTGAAGACCGTCCCTAGCGCGTAGACTCTACACTAGTAGCAGATCGGCACTGTAAAGATAGCACAGTAAACAAACTAATTGGGCAAGACGTATAACAGTGTTTTCACTGCTTGGCGAGCTCCCATGGCCTCACCAAGTCGACACGCCCGGTCAATCAGCAGCATGCCCGTTGTCCAGGTCTGTGCACAGCTCTTCCTCGGCACAGGAAGTTATTTCGGGTTAGCAGGAAGTGGGCCAGAGACCTGAGGTGACCTTGCGGGTAGCACCTTACCCTGGTTGTCGCTTGGAGGCGCCTTGTGCCCACGTGCCGGAGATGTTGTATTGTATCCAGAGACAGGCCGGAAATAAAGACAGACCTCATTTCTACTCTGAGGTGAACTGTAACAGCAGCTCTAGCTGGCACTTTGTGAAAGGCGTGGAGCGCTGCCGCTCACTAATGGACGAGCGGGGTGCCGTCAGGGTACCAAGAAGGCTTGGCTCAAGGCACTCACTGACCGACGCTGCAGTGTTGAGAGGGCGGGGCACGGAGTACCATTATGCAGAAACTTTAGGTGGGCACGGAGGACCCAGGGAGTTTTCAGCCTTGCACTGAGCGGGAGACGGATCGCTGGTCCCACAGGGGGTAGAAATCAATATCATGTCATGCTGCACTTTCACGTTGATGTTATTATAGAGCACGGCACCCATGCAGAGTAAAGTAACGTGAAGCGGGCGCCATGCAAATGATTTTAAAAAACGAGCCTCAGCGTCGGCTCAACATCAGGTGATTCTGGGCAAATCACTTGATCTCCACATGCCTAACCAATAATGAACGTGTCCTTCGGGTCCAGTTCACGCTATCTAAAACTACAAAAACAAGCTGTGCCAGAGAAATGAAAGGCGCGTCAGCCATTGTTGAAGATAAATGCGGTAATACAAAAAAAAGTGCTTAGCGGCTAATTAGGAGACACTGTCTCCCGCCGCAAGTAAAAGATCCAATCCTGGTGGGCGGGGCCAAAAGCAGACAGGGTGGCAACCAGGAATGATTAAAATGCCTCCGGTGCAATCATTACACTGTGTTTTGCATGATCCATGACGACAAACGACACGCACAAATGAAAATTGCAGGCGGAGCAGAGACACGACTTCTGGAACCATATTGATTCCAAGAGGCCCTTGCATGGCGAGTGCAGCGCATGTGCGCTGCAAACGCCAGGCGAGACCTAAAAAGTGCCAAATTGAAATCATACGGAAGTTTGGTATGTTTTTGCCAAACTACCAAAAACAAAGTAATCATATTAGCTGCCATAAAAAAAGTATAATTAATGAGTTTGGATTATCATTTTTTTTCATTGAACACCAACGATACACAGCTGGTGGTGGTAATTGAGGTTTAATGGTGCTGTAATATAAATTATTTCTTCTAAAGATGACAGGGGACTTGTGCATTCAAAGTTGCCATGTGCTCCACTCTCACACCAACATTCACCTGTCAACTCGCAGACAGGTCATGAGAATATATTTCTATTAGCAAAGGCTGCACTAAGAAGAAAAAAAACAAACATCTTAGGTAGAACTCGCGATTCTATTCAGCAAACTCGGACCCCCGCAAAGGTACAACACTATTTGGACACTCAGCAGACTGATTTTCATACAATAATTATATCAACCATCTAGCTGAACTAGATCTTTCTTGCCCAGTACTGCTGAATCTTGCCACATCCTATTTAAGAAAAAGAAACTAAAATGTGTTCTACCCCTTGCGATCTTTTGTCAAAATCCCAACTAAAGGAACGGAGGCAAGTATGAAAATTCATCTTTACTTTAGGCATGCAAAATGCACGTTAATTCTCTTTTGTGTAATTACACACAATTACGCAAAATTACAAGAAATTACGCAAAGCACTAAAGTGATTTTTAGCACTTTTTTTATTGCTAAGTGCACCCTAGCATACAAAACTGATGCAAGGATGCATCTCATCCTAAATAAGCAACTCAAAAAGAAAAACATCCTGCCAACTAAAGCTGTTCGCATTCTATATGTTGGCCTTGTTCTGGTGCTCCCATGACATGATTATGTTTTTTTACCCGAGCAACGCCCAATAACCCCAACAGGCAAAATGGTGTAATTTTACTGAATTTCATTTAAAAACCGTAATGCTGTGAATTATGCAAATTAGCCCAGCGTAATTGAAATTTTGTTCATGCATACTTTATACAGGGATTATCACAGCAAAGTAAATTCAACAAACATGAACTATTTCAATCAGAAGTAGGGGAAAATATTACAAATAAGATGCAGCTGGCAGGAGAGTCATTGAGCATGTTACGTGATAAAGTTCTTCTTGACCCTCAGTTTCGTACTCCGGATAAAAGTCTCGGAACTTAATCCATTCACCATTTGTTTGATAAAAGTTACAGTACTTGACTCCAGAATTGAAATAGAAGAGCTGTAACAAAACACACAAAGTGGGAATCTGAGTAACTGAAGCAGTGAGGGGAGAAGGGAAATAATAACTTGCCTTTGTGCTTTTAATAAAACTGCAATGCAATGTTCTTACACTGAAAGTTTTGAATCTTTTCATTTTCAGGTTATTATGCATGTAGAAAGAAAGCTGAATAGTTAATGAAGCACGGCTTGCTTCATTAAAATAAAGTGTTAAGTTTGATTTGGTCAAACAGCTTATTTCAGAAAATCATCTGGTTTGCCTTAAATGCCACAACTCTGGTAGCAGAGTTATAGCCAAAGCCCACCAAATACAATTAGGCCAATTGCATAACCCAACAAACCTAATATGCCAAGTAATAAGCAATAGTATTTTTTTATTTTCTTTTACCAAAAAGAAGCACCTGCAAATAAATTCCATTCTAAAAGAAACTACTGCAGTCTCTTGAACCTGGAATTATTAGTCTGATGCAAGGTAAGCTACCAAACTGTTACTGGCTTTTATTGATTTAGATAGAAACTGAGAACTTGTGAGTGGAATTCCAATCCATCGTTTGGCCCACCATGCCACTCCAAGTTTGGACCAGCCATATGCAAAACAGTCTCGACCCTGCTCCAATAGGAACTTCAAGCCCAAAGTGCTAGGGCAGGGCCTCACTAAACTGGAACCCTAAAACTCAAGACTAGTTGTGCCTTGATTGGGGTTCTTCAGTCTAGTATAGCTTGGTTCCAGTGGTATGGTGAGTACGAGACCCAAGACTGGGCATCCCCTTGGCCACTTACGGCATTGCAAGCAATAATTCTAACCACTTGGCAACTGCCCAGGGCAACATTCCAACCCATTCAGAAGTGGAAAGATACAATAGCCTTTCAAGACCATGATAAAGAAGATATACTCCAGAGGAAGGATTGACAAACACAAGATGGGCAAGGAAGCCATCAAATAAGAAGCAGGGAAATAAGAGTGGTAATAAGGCCAACCAATGGTGAGCAAAGGGCAGGCTCCCAACCTCTAAAAATTTTAAGAAGCTCACAATACGTTTTTTGCAACCTGTCAGTTTACGATTTCTGGTAGGTTCGAACTAAAAAGGTTTGAAAAAGGTATCCTAAGTCACTACTAAATTATTTTCAAATCAATTGGCTTCTTTTTAAAAAATGAATACAAATTAAAGGTTGATCAATTTGGTCTTTGATTAGGCCACAAAGATGATGGTTTAATTTTTAAAATAAGCTTTTCTACCGAAAGCCGTAAATTAAAGCAAACAAAATCTATGTGTGACTAGCATGATTCAGATGCTCACCAGAGAAGCCTGGCTCAGCCACTCAGTGCCACTGTTCAAGACTGAAGGATGCTGGACACAAAGAACAGGACCTGAAAAAGGCGCTAGGCTAAATCCTATACGTACAACAGTTCAGAATAAGTCTGTTAAGAAGGTGATATGACCAAGTGCAATATTAGATGACCAATCATAACATCTGTACAACTGCATAACTGGAGAATTGGTACTGATGACTTCAAGCACAAAATGGTTATGCACCTTTGTTCCTGAACTTCTTTTGGTGAGTTTCAGTCTTCTAGACTCAAATTTGGACCTAGGAGTCAGTAAGCATTTCGATCCCGAAATTTTCTTCAAAAGAATTGTAGCACAAGATGAAATTAACAGATTTGAATGGGATAAGGCCATTGCTCCTTTGTATCTCCAGCATATAAATAAGGGCACTGTAATTATTGTGCAGTGCAATGAGCTGGAATGCGCTGGGTGATTATTTACCCAAGCAGCAAAAGATGTTGGATACAGCACTTTGCCTCGGGGGTTGTTGGCAGAGCATGAAATCACATGTATATAGTAAAAGCTCCTCAAAGGTCAGATGGAAAATATGAATATGAATAAAAAAAAGTCCGTACATGCATAAAGATAGTCCCACTTGCCAATATCTACGGAAAAATAAAGTGTCCGCTAAGGGTGAGCAGCAGCACAAGCAGGATGAAAATGGAAAGGCTCCCAATGACTTGGAAAAGAAGAGAGTCCATAAGTAAGATTAAAGTTATCACTCCCCCACTGGATTTTGGAATCTTCACAGACAAAATCTTTTCAGCTAAACTACGCACAACGGATTGTTACAAGTAGCAATGTAACACTTAACTTTCTCATTAAAAACATCTATTTTGTTTTGTAGCATACTCCAGCATTCTATCACTATACAAATATCAACCAAAAAGGTGTTCCTCTATTCAGTAGAGTAACAGCTAGACTGGCAACAGAACTCATACAACCTGCATACTTGAGAACACAGATTTCACGTGCACAATGCAGTGTCTTGGGGATACAGTTCAAGCTGTGTGATTCCATGCTAGAAAAAAGTGCAGAAGAAACCAGTTACTTACCTGTAATTATGGTTTTTACAGCATGAAATTCTTCTAGACTCAAATCCTTTGCACAATTCCACCATCAAGTAGTTCGGTCCAGAAACGTCTTGCTTAGTAAAAGATTTATTTATAGTGAGTAATGGTCAACATGGGCAGCCTTTTTATGACGTTAACCATAATCCCACAATGCCCCTATGCATGCGCACCATGTTAAGATTCTATTTTTCTCTCTAAAACCCCCTTCTAAAAGGGAGGTGGGAAGGTTGCCTGTGAAACAACATTTCAGGCTTCTAAACCATAAATACAGGTAAGTGGTTTCTTTTGCAGCATGAAATCTTTTCTAGCAAAATATACTTTGCACAGATTTTGTAGCGGTATCAACCCTTATGTGAGGGAGGTTAGAGGAGGAGGTGGATGCAAATAGGTTTTTAATACTGTTTAATCCACTGCTACTTCCTTCCTAGAGTCTAAATGTATGCAGTAGCTTTTAGTAAAGCTGTGTTCATAAGTCCATGTGGCTGTTTTGTCAATCTCTTCCAAGGATACACTTGCTATAAAGGCCATTGTAGACCCTTTCTTGATGAGCGTGCCCATGGTTAGTCGTGAACTCTCATTAGCAAGTGAAAAGCACCTCTCAATGGTTGGAACAATCCATCTAGCAATAGTGTTTTTGGCACTAGTGCTCACAGGGCTTGTGTAAAATGCCCTACAACGAACGTATCTGTTTCCTGACGTCTTTGGTGGCTAGAACATGACTGGTCATCTCACATCTGAAGCTTGCAGACCTTTTTGCCGCGTTTTCTTCTGGAAAGATGGCAGTAGCATAATAATTTGATTGACGTGACAAGCGGGTATTATTTTTGGAATAGATTTAGAATGAGTTCTCATGACCACCTTGTGTTTGTGTATAGAAATTAAGGGTTCTTGCACCTTGAGTACTTGCAACTCACCATTCTCAGGGATGTGATCGCTATTAGGGACACAGTCTTTAAAATGAGATGCTTCATTGTAGGTTTGTGCATGAATTACAATGTTTCTTTCTTACCCTTGCTAGAATTAAATTAAGGTTCCACTGCAGAGTAGGTGGTATTCTTGCACAAACAGTCTTTTAGCCAGACACACCCCTGTGAATCTCTTAATTAAAGGCATATGGAAAACGTTATTTGTGGGTATTCCTCATGCATAGGCTGCAATCACTGACAAATGCACACTTAGTGAAGCATAGCATAATTTACATTTAGTTATATGTGTGAGGTATCAGACTATGACAGTTTCATAGTGTAAACTGTCTAGAAAGGTTTGGTCCTTACACCAAGAAAAGTAGCTTTTCCACTTAAAGGAATATAATTTTCTAGTGTAAGGTCTCCAAGCCTCTTTAATCATTTTCAATGCTGTTTTTGGTTTAAGTGTAAATGCTGAAACTCTGCTATTTCAGGAGACATGCTATTAACTGAAGATATCCTGGGTATGGATGAAATACCTTTCCAAGTAGTTTGGTCAAGGTGCCTTTGTGTTAAAGTATTCTGACATTTTATTGGTTTGACAGTTGTAGAAGGTAAGAGAACCAAGGTTTTCATCGTGGTCATCTTGGTGCGGTTAGAATCATTGTCATGTTGTACACTTTGATTCTTTCAAGAATTAGTGGAATTTGGGGGCAAAAGCTAATATCCCATATCCCAAACAAACTGATTGACAAAGCATTACCCAGAGACTGTGGGTGGTAATGACTGGATGCAAAGGACTGATTTTCTGTTTTCTTCATTTGCAAATAGGTCCACTTGAGGTTGACCCCAAGGGTAGTAAGAGCGTGTCTATTATAGTTTTAGTTCCCATTCATGGGTGCAGGAGGCTTTTCTGTATAGTTCATCTGCTTCTGTATTTTCTACCCCGGGACATGATTTGTATTAGAGATGTTGTTTGTGATGGCCACATCGAGCTCCTTTGACTGCAGACTTCTTGTGGTTCAAGGGTTCATTCTGTAAGGTAGAATCGCTAGATGTCTTATGCTTCGGTGTCATAGACGGTAGCTTGGGCGCCTCATGTCTGGACCCCTCTGATTATTTACAGGCATGGGGCACCGTAGGTTTGAGGTCTACATCCAAAACTTCCATTGTGTCATCGAGGTCTGAGTCTGCTTTCTGCCTGCAGTGCTTGTGCCTCGCCATTGTCATCTGAGACACCCATCTCCTACATTGACAGAGCATCCCTTTACTGCTTCTCTAACTCCGGAAAACCTTCTCATGTCTGTTGTAGCCCAATGTCCCTCGACAAATGCTCTATATGCTTATCGTTGAGACAAATATTTGGTTTGGTGTGGCACACACCAGATTGACCCCCTCCAGGACAAGCTGTATAACATTTGCTCGTTTATTGTCTCTCTTGCCCGTAAAAGCTTTGCTTTGAGCACGATTAGGATTATCTTGATCTTCTTACGGTTACTGGACCAGCACTCATTGTTTAAGTCGGGTGTTGTGATGCACTTTTTGAAAGGGCTGCAATGCCGGTTTCTCCCTTTTTCCTTTGTAATGCCCTAATGGGCCCTTAATATGGTCCTTACTAATCCGATGTGACGGAGAGTTGGAGCAGCTTCAGAGCTTTCCATTACACCTCGGCACAAAGTGTGAGTGAGCGTCAGGATCTTTGTAACACTCCACCATACACTACCTTCTTCCCAGACAAACTGGTTCTGTGGACTCGGGCATCCTTTCTGCCCGAAGGTGTGATGCCATTTTATGTCGGTCAAACCGTCACCATGCCAATGTTCCATGCTCTGCCTCAACCCACAAAGGAGGAGGAGAGACTCCAACGCTTGGATTCCAAGAGCACTGAACTTCTACATAGATCGTACCAAAGATCACAGTGGACGATCAGCTCTTTTGGGGTACTCTAGAGCCAAAAGAGACAAGGTAGTGCAGATGAAAACCATCTCCTGCTGGACTATGCTCTGCATTAAGTTACGCTATGCACTAGCCAAAAAGCAGCCTCCAGAATAACTGTATGCTCATTCTACCATGCCAAAGCTGCTGCTACTGTAATGGCATGCCAAGTACATGTCCTGGAAATTTGCCAGGCAGCTGAGTGGGTGTCTCTTCATACTTTTATGAAGCACTATTGCCTGGATAGTCAGGTTCACCGAGAGGGGATTCTGTCAGCTCGGTCCTGCAGGGCTTCCTGTTTGAGTCCATTCACAGGGCCACCACTGAATAGGCACTGCTTTGGTATGTATTCAAAAGGTGAGGAATCTGCAGCGCTCTTTCTAGTAGTGACTATCTAGCCACAGATTTCTCATCAACCCTCTCTTCTGCCCCTTCTGTGTTTGGACTTTGTCCATCAACAGGATCTCAAGTCTAGGCGTCTGCAAACTGACCACCAATTTGCTTTGGATGTTCTCCGTCTGGGGGGCAGACAGTCTTGAAAGCAAATGACATCAGCGCATGGGAGTGGCACCGATATTGGCTCTGCAGACATTTTCAGAGCAGACTATCTGCTGTACAGATGCACATGGTGCCGCCTTCTGGCACGCAATGGTACTCCTGAAAAGCTTTCCAGATCAAGTCTGATGTCTGGCAAATATTCAAAAGGTGATGAATCTGCTTCTAGAAGTCTCTATTTGAAGATGATCATGGAAAACAATCCTCTAACATATGGTCTCAAGGGAGGCAAAACATGTATACTGCACATTTGTCGTTGAGGGCGAACTTGCAATGGCAGTTCTGGCAGACTTGAAAGATTGTGCTCATGCTCAAACTACGCTGAGTAAATACATGGTTTCCACGTTGACTATTTATCATTCTCAACCATATACGTCAAACCCCTCCGAGCAAAACCGGAAAATCTCTCTCAGGTTTCAATCCAGCCGATCTTTCTCAACCGCTATCGTTGGTTTCCTTGAGGGAGCTCGATCAATGCACCTCTGAACCCAACAGCCGAAAAAACATAATCCAACATGGTGGGCATTGTGGTATTCTGATCGACGTCATACCAAGCTCCGCTTATACCAACCTAAATCACTATCCAAAACATTTTTACTAAACTGGACACTTCCAGACCCAACCACTAGATGGCAGGATTGTGCAAAGCATGCGAGTCTAGAAGAGATTTCATGCTTCAAAAGGCACAGCTTTCAAACCTAACTTACTAACAGTTGAGTTCTCCATGAATGAGCCATAGATGTAAAAATGCAAAAATTGCGGCCAACATAAAATGTTTGTTTTATCTTCCATCAAATAACGTATGTTCCATTTCCCCTGCATTTCTCGCCCAGAAACGTGTGGTATCTGGAGGAGCCAGAAACTCCCGATCCGCCAGAGACCTCTTGCTCCAGCCTCCGTGCTTTCAAAAGGAAACAAACATTGAAAATGCAATAGGCCTCGCCTTTTATTAAGTTAAAGCCATTTGCTTTGCTATACAATACCATTAGCAAAGCAAATGGCTTTAACTTAATAAAAGGCGAGGCCTATTGCATTTTCAATGCTTGTTTTATCCCTGGTTTGCTTCCTTACTGCCTGCCTACTATGTAATGCAATTTCCGTCTGTTTTTTTTCTTTACAGTGTGTATGTAAAGAGCTCTGATACCTACGGGACAAGCTAGCGCTATATTTTGCCCGCCGCCAGTGTACATAAATGCGAAATTTAACAAGTGGGAGATAAAATTATATATATATATATAAGAACATACAGTGCAGTACAGACTTTGTAATCTATGTGATCACTTGCCCATGTGGCAAGTGGTATATAGGTTCAACAACTTTTCCAGTGAAAAAGAGAATATTGGAACATTGGCGTGCCATTTCCAATAAGGACTTCAGTTATAGTACAGCAAGACACTTCCACAATGAACATAATGGAGACTGGACAAAGGCTAAATTCTTTGCCCTTGATACCATCACAAAAAACCCCAGAGGAGGGAACAGAATCCAAGCCTTACGTAGAACAGAATCCAGATTCATCCTGCAAGCTGGAAGTGTAGCTCCTTTTGGGATGAATAATGATGAAGAGATGCACGTACATCTTTAGATCAATTAAATTAGATCGATGCAGCCTCCGCTTTCTACCCTTTGAAAACTCCGGTTGCTTTTCATAGGAGTTTAGTTTCTGTTGTGTATTTTTGAGTCAGCTTATTTTAGTTTAGTACATGTGTACTAGTAATAACATTGAGCATTTGTCCGTTGGACTTTAATTCCCTGTTATTTGTAATTCTTGTGATTTTTTACATAGTTCTTTCATGCACATTCTAGTTTGTTGTTATAATGGCACATGTGTTTTGAAATATATTGACTGCAAATATTGAGATGCATATTCTGCCTAATCTGACTTTGTTTTCCACGACCTAAAGTTTATTAATTGCCTTAGCCACGCTCCCTTGTCTCTTAATTTGGAATTGGAGCATGAATTATTACTATTGGATTTTGTACTTGCATTATGATTAAATCTTTGTTCCCCTTTTTGTCTTTCCCCTCTAGACTGGACCTGTGAAGCCCACAAGCACTACCGTTACCGTTAAGTGATACGAGCACGGAGTCTTAGGTGGTTGTTTCACAATCACCTTCTCCTTTTCTTTTTTGTATTCTTAGGTGCACGGGCCACACTGATTTGTATCTTGTGTTAACCTATAGTGGGGATTGTTTAGAGAGACAAAGATTTATTGCTAATCTCCCTTCACATTGAGTATCCTCATTGTGAATTGGGGTACTATACCCAAAATTTTCTGATTTTTTGGCAAACAAAACAACAGATAGTTTTTTCCTTTTGATAGAGAGGAAAACAAAATTTCTTTATGAAAAGGTGATGGAGCTAAAAAGTTTACTTTCATGCAAAGTCAGCGATCATTTTGTATTTACAAGAGGTCAAAAATACAGTTTAATGAGATATGTTTATTGTCTATACATTCCGAATTTTATAAATACTGTGACCATGAGATGCTTATGTAATTCCTGAAGGAAGAACAATTGTAATCACAAAAATCTTTATTATCTCATGAATACGCTGTTGTGCATGAATTTATATAAATATTCTTTCCCATTATTGACAGGATTGAGGGACAATATGTTCTTACAAGTCTCTTGTCTATGTCTTGATTTCCTTTAAGAGACTGAACTCTGAACTTACGGTCATGTGACCAAGAGCTAGTTTGCTCGAAACGCGTCTTTTTTTGCCCTGTTGAATAAATCGAACATTACTTAAACTGGATTCGTGTGGCTTGTGCTTGCAGAAAGAAGTTACTTGCGAGCTGTTGGTGGATATATATATATATATTATGCTACTTACCAGTATGCATCTGTTCTTGGCATGTACAGCTGCAGATCTACACACTTGTTGGGCCCGGATATTTGCAGTTGTTTTTCCTCTTGGAAAGACTTTGGAAGTCACAAGGTCGGTGACTCCTCCTTTGGATCGTATTGCACATGGGCTTCGGCTCCATCCTCAGATTGTTTTTCGCCAGCAGGGAAATATTGGAGCGTAGTAATAAACAGTGAAGATGCCCATGTGTGTTGTATCTAAATAAGATAGACTGAAACAGATAAAGGTAGCCGGTGAGGCGGGTGGGCGTGTGTAGATCTGCAGCTCTACATGCCAAGAACAGATGCATACTGGTAAGTAGCATATTCCGTTTGAGGCATATGAGCTTCAGATTACACACTTGTGCATAGATTATATAGCAGTACCCACCGTTAGCGGCAACCACCCGTATCTGTTGCAGTGGTTTGAAATAATGTTTTGAGTACAGCCTGGCCCACACTAGCCTGTTGCTTAGTTTGCACATCTAAACAATAGTGTTTAGTGAAAGTGTGCGGTGTTGACCATGTAGCTGCTTTGCAGATATCATCTAATGGGATGTTTCCTAGAAAAGCCATTGAAGCCCCTATATTACGTGTAGAATGGGCTTTAGGGGGAACGGATAGCGTTCGTTTTGCTTTGTGGTAGCAAATCTGAATGCATTTGACAATCCACCTAGCTATCCCCGACTTGGAGATGGGGTTGCCCTTGTGTGGTGGAGAAGAGACAAACAGTTGTTTGGTCTTACGGAAAGGTTGTGTTCTCTCGATGTAGTAGAGTAAGGCTCGTTTGACATCTAGTGTGTGTAGAGCTCTTTCTGCAACAGTTTGTGGTTGCGAGAAGAATACTGGTAGTTCTACAGATTGGTTTAGGTGAAAAGGAGAAACGACTTTAGGGAGGAATTTTGGGTTGGTACGGAGAACAACTTTGTTATGGTGCATTTGTAGAAAAGGTTCTTGAATGGTAAATGCTTGTATCTCACTGACCCTTCTGAGGGAAGTGATGGCTACGAGAAAAGCGATTTTCCAGGTTAAAAATTGGAGTTCACATTTGTGCAATGGTTCGAAGGGAGGCCCCATTAGTCTGGTGAGAACGATATTTAGGTTCCACACAGGTGAGGGTGGCACTCTGGGGGGAATTATTCTTTTAAGGCCTTCCATGAAGGCTTTAATGGCAGGTACTCTAAAGAGTGATAGATGTTGCCTGTTTTGTAGGTAAGCTGCTATAGCTGCGAGGTGCAGGCAAATGGACGTATAGGCTAGATTACACCTTTGTAGGTGGAGTGTAGCCTATGATGTGTTGAATAGAGACGTCTAGGGGATTGATGGTGGTGTTGTGACAATAGACAACAAAACGTTTCCACTTGGTGGCCTAGCACGCTCTAGTGGTGGGTCGCCTAGCTTCCTTGATGATGTTCATACAGGTTGAGCTGAGCTGGGTGCGGGTGACTGATCTCTCCATAGTTCTGGGTTAAGAGGTGTGGAGAGAGGCGTAATTTTTGGTGCGGTACTACAGATAGTTCCAGCAGTGTGGTGTACCACGGTTGTCTTGCCCAAGTTGGAGCTACTAGGATTAGTGTGAGGGAGTGTTGCTGTAGTTTGCGCACCACTAGTGGAATGAGTGGGAGAGGCGGAAAAGTGTATGCAAATCTGCCTGACCAGTTCATCCATATCGCATTTCCTTTGGACAATGGGTGTGGATATCTGGCGGCGAAGCTTGGGCATTTGGTATTTTCGTGGGTGGCGAAGAGGTCTATCTGTGGATGCCCCCACATCTGAAAGTACGGGTGTAGAACTTGTGGAGTTCCCACTCGTGGATTTGTTGTGTTTGTCTGCTGAGCAGATCTGCCATAGTGTTTTGGACTCCTGGGACATACTGAGCTAGGAGAAAGATTTTCTGGGGTATGGCCCATCTCCATATGCTCTGTGCTAGCTGAGAGAGCTGTGGAGAGTGTGTGCCGCCTTATTTTTTAATATAGTACATGGCTGTCATGTTGTCTGTGCGGATTAGGACTGCCTTGCCTGAAATCTGTGTTTGAAAAGATTTTAGGGCTAAGAAGATTGCTAGTAACTCCAGATGGTTGATGTGGAGTAACTTTTGTTGAGGTGTCCATGTGCCCTGCAGGTGAGATGTAATAGATGAGCTCCCCAGCCGGAGAGCGATGCGTCTGTGGTTAGTACTATCTGGGGAACAGGGTCCAGGAACGGTCGACCTGTGGAAAGGTTTGTGGTGGTCCACCACTGCAGAGAGCGATGGGTGCGACCGTCTACCAACACCAGATCGGTTAATTGACCCTGGGCCTGGTTCCATTGGCGCGCTAAGCACTCTTGGAGAGGACGCATCTGGAGTCTTGCGTGAGGTACTATGAAGATGCAAGAGGCCATCATCCCTATCAGTTTCATAAACACTCGTGCTGGAAGGGAGTGTTGTGCTCTGAATTTTGCACGTAGAGCCTGAATGCTTGTAATCCTGGCAGGATTGGGGTAGGCTAGCGCTTTTGAGGTGTCTATGGTGGAACCGAGGTATTGTTTTATGTGGGATGGTTGTAGATGGGACTTTGCGTGGTTTACTGTGAAGCCCAGTTGGTGAAGTAGCTGGATGGTGGCATGCGTGTGTTGTACACACTGGCTGTATGAACTGGCTTTTATTAGCCAGTCGTCTAGGTATGGGAAGACATGGATGTGTTGTTTCCTTAGGTGTGCTGCCACTACTGCTAGGCACTTGGTGAATACACGTGGTGCTGTTGTGACTCCGAACGGGAGTACTTTGAATTGGTAGTGTTGGCCGTCCACTACGAATCTGAGGAACTTCCTGTGAGCGTTGTGCACTGGAATGTGGAAATAAGCGTCTTTTAGGTCTAAAGTGGTCAGGAAGTCGTTTTGGGAAAGCAGTGGAAGTACCTGCTGAAGCGTTACCATGTGAAAATGGTCCGAGTGTATGTATTTCTTTAGGGCCTGAGGTCTAGGATGGGCCGCAGAGTCTCATCCCTTTTTGGTATGAGAAAATATAGGGAGCAGACCCCCATATTTCGTTGGTTGGTAGGAACGTGTTCTATCGCCCTTTTCTGTAGGAGGGAGATTACCACCTGCTTTAGTAGTGTTAGATGTTCTTGTGACATTGGGTGTTGTCTGGGTGGGATGTTTGGGGGGGTAGATATTAGTTCTAAGCAATAGCCTGACCGAATTATTTGTGTTACCCATTTGTCTGAGGTGATGGTGGCCCAGACAGGGAGGAAATTTTGGAGTCTGACCGCGACCGGAGTGGGATGGTCTGGGGGGAGTGGAGGGAAGTCATAGGGTAGGTGCGGTGGCAGAGCGGGCGGTGTTTGTTTTGCCTCTGCCTTTGTTATTGTTGCCCCTGTAGCCGCCTCTTTGGTAGCCCCTTGTAAACGTGGACTGGGTAGGGGTCTTATATGAAGTGGAAGCGGTGTCGGAGAAGTAGCCTCTGGATGTGCTCCGAAAGGAAGAGCGGCAAAAGGAGCGCCTGGGAGGGTGTGACTGTAAAGCTCCCATGGATTTTGCCATATCAGTGTCTTTTTTCATCTTTTCTAGGGCCTCATCCACTTTTGGGCCAAACAGATGTTCCTGGTCAAAGGTATGGTTGAGGATGGAGGCCTGTACCTCCGGTTTAAAACCTGAGATCCTTAGCCAGGCATGGCGATGGAGGAGGACACTAGTATTGATGGCCCTGGAGGCTGTGTCTGCTGCATCTAGGGCACAACGTATGGAGGTATTAGTAATGGTTTTGCCCTCCTGAATTAACTCGTTGGCCCTAGGTTTGTATTTATCAGGGAGATGTTGCATTATGGCTTCTAATTCGTCATAATGGGCCCTGTCATACCTGGCTAGTAGCGCTTGTGTATTAGCGATACGCCATATGTTGGCAGCTTGGGATGCAGTACGCTTGCCTGATGCTTCCAAGAGTTCAGACTCTTTGTCAGTTGGTGGTGCTTCGCTTACGCTTGGGAGTTGGCCCTTTTACGTGCTGTGGACACTACCAGAGAATCTAGTGGTGCTGGCCCACTGATGTAGGAGGGATCTGTAGGGGCGGATTTATATTTCTTTTCGATGCGCGGGTTAATGACCCTGGCTCTGACTGGGTCTTTAAAGACCTCTGGCGCATGTTTTATAACTCCCTTGAGCATAGGCAATATGGAGGTAGTCCTATGTGTGGTGTCAAACGTATTGAGGAGGAAATCCTCCTCCACGGGGTCGGCATGGAGATCTACCCAGTGATAGTGTGCCGCCCTTTGTAGTAGATGGTTGAACCCCAGTGAGTCTTCTGGTGGGGAAGGTCTGGAAGGGTAGAGATCATCCTGTGGGACGTTAGGGATGTCAGGGATATTATAATCGTCCCATGGGTCTGGGGAGCCTGTGGGAGTGGGGTCCCCTGTAGGTAAATCTTGGGGCACGTCTCCTATGTCATCATATGGATGCCCCTGATCATCATCATCCAGAGAGGGTGTTGGGGAATGATGAGGTGGGGCGGAGATGGTGGAGGAGGGGAAGGGGGAGGAGGCGGTGGAGGTGGTGAAGGTATTCTGAAAGGAGAAGTAGCAGAGTCCTTCCTCTTTGAAGGTGGAGGCGGAGCAGGTTTATCCAGCTGTCACTTTTTGATGGAGTTCATAAACACAGTGATCCACCCACAGATAGGTATGATATGTCAGAATCGCCCACATGAAATATGTATCCCACGGTGGTGGAGAATACACTCAGGTTGTTAAAATACCCCTCACACACCAAAAGGGCCCTTGGTGTCATGTATATATATATATATATATATATATATATATATATATATATATATATATATATATATATATATATACACACACACACACATACACATATACACTCCCCCACCCCTAACTTACAAACATTAAACATGGGCAATGTAATGGCTTTAAGCATAGCAGCCAGCACTACACAGCGTAGCAGAGTAAGCCATTCCTGAACCACCTACTCCTGGATGCAGGGGGCGGGGGGCACATCCTTCAAGGAACGTAGGAGGTTGGGATAGCTTGTGAACGCTGCGGATCAGCTGGGGCAGCAGATGCACATCAATATGACCCGCTCTAAGCGACCTGAAGATGTTCAAGTTTCCGCGATCTGACCCCCCAAAAGGGCCACTCCCATGTACACAAACCCCAGGAAAAAGGGAGAGTTTTCCAACAGCCTCCTGCCGAATCCCTTCCCAAAGGGTCCGACCAAGAAGACCCGTTCCCATGCAATCGCCTGAGCCCCCCCAGGCCTCTCCGCCGCTGGATCCCACCTCAGCTGGCCCGCAGCAGACACTCCGGGTCTTTACTTCTGGCCGACGCCCAGACACAAATTCGCAAATTCGGTTATAAATGATCTCCTTAACGTTACTTCTGCGGCACCGGGATTTCAGCCACCCCGAACATACCGCTGTTTATTCTAGCCGTCCCGGGTCTCGAACCGGGGCAACACATTTCTATTGGGGAGAGAATCCCCCCCCCCCCCCCCCCAATCAATAAACATTTTGGTTGAAGCTCTACCTGACCTGCAGTCTTCGTTGGCACCATTTATCCCGCAGTCCTGGTATACCCTCTGACCCGGTCTATGATCCAGACTATCCATCAGGCTACGCTCCCTTATAGACATTTGTGAGGCGGATGTCTCCATCAAACGTTAAAGCCTCGTCACCAGAAGGCCAACTGCACCGCCCCCCCCCCCTACCTTTTTGTATACCCTCCGCCCCCGACTCTGGCCGCATTTCAGTCGCCTCACCTCTTCAGGCCATCCTTGGCCGCTTTGCTCTCGCCTTTGCCGTCGGACGCCATTTCCTGCCTGTTCAGTTTAGAGATCAGCCCGACATCAGCACGAGGCAGTCAAATGCTTGCAAAGTTGTCTCAATTAATGTGAGTGGCTTCCTTTCAATCAGAATTGGTACCTTTAATTAGCCCAATCTGATTGGCCTCAAAGTGACGAATCAGCAGACTAGAAAACTCAAAGCCCACTAGGAATGGCTTTGTAGTCTAGGATGATATCGGATGCCCTGTGTGAGGGCCAGGCCTGCTGACTTCGCTTAGCATATCACAACTATCCGAGCACCAGAGAGGGGCATCACTCCTGTGCCAGTCGGAAATCTGCTACCATCAGCTGTCTCCATCAAACGTTTAAGCCTCGTCACCAGAAGGCCAGCTGCACCGCCCCCCCCCCCTACCTTTTTGTATACCCTTCGCCCCCCGACTCTAGCCGCATTTCAGTCGCCTCACCTCTTCAGGCCATCCTTGGCTCCTTTGCTCTCGCCTTTGCCGTCGGACGCCATTTCCTGCCTGTTCAGTTTAGAGATCAGAAGGTAAAATGGAGGGATAAACCCGCGAGGCACAAAGCAGAATCCGCTGTGAACTCTGGGAAGGCGAGTGTTACGTCACAGAGGAAGGGAAGTGGAAAAGACAATAATAGAGCCATCCCAGTTGGACTGGCTCACCGGACTGGTTTCTTATCTTTATGGGGCCCCATAAAGATAAAAAAAACTTTTACGCCAGCAGTAAGTCGTGGCAGCCAGTCCAACTGGGACAGCTCTAAAAGAGAAAAGTGTACGTCACTAGACGCTCTTTTCCAATGGCTGGCCACCGTTTAGCATAAACGGTGACGCCAGTCAATGGAAAAGAGGGGCGGGACTTAAAGCCCACTAGAGAAATCTCCTCAAATCATTAAATCTCGCCAGCGAGACTGCGCATGTCTGGGCAGTCTTACGCCAGGCGAGACCTAAAAACGTACAATCGTGCATTCTCTGGGGCCGCACCAAGAATATGGAACTCACTCCCGCCCGCCATTAGAAGAATTCCGTCTCTGGCACGATTTAAAAAGGAAGCCAAAACCTTCCTAATGGGCAAATTATTCTCCTAATTCTTGCATTGCACTCACCTCAGCGTCCTTGTTTCTATTCTATTACTACCACACCTTGGACTGACGAGGTGCTATCCACCCGGCACCACCAGGCACCCCACCCTTAGACTCTTGGACCTCCGTTCTTGTAAAATGTATGTATTTGTTTTTACACCAAATGTTCCACCCCCCTATGTAAGTCTTTTGTATACAACCTGTTAACCCTGTAAAGCGCTCCGATACCCTAACAGGTCAAGTCCGCGCTCTATAAAACACAAATAAATAAATACAAATTCGAAAAAATTACTTCAGTAGCATTCAAAATGCGAAAGTATTTGAAATGAAACATTATACCTGCTTTCAGTTATTTCTGTAAACTTTACCTTATTAGTTGTATAGCTATCCCAAATAATTAGTTTTCCATCTTGAGATGCACTGACTAGTAGCCTAAAGAGAATAACAAAACAATTTTAGTTTATAAAAGAGCATGTGTTGCAAAAGTATCGAAAATGATCCCAAAATGTCATGAAATGAATCATGAATTCTTCCAAAGAATACTTATGATTAGAAGAGGAAGTCTATAATTCAGTCTTTCATTTTTCACATTAAAATTATCAAGAACATATTGTCAAGCGTTAAACGTTGTGTTATGAATTAAGACATTTATAGTACATCTCCCAATAAATGAAACTTGAAGCAAGTGAATCTCCCAACATCATCCCCTCTGCCCCCACTCCAATTCCCCTGCATGAGGATTAGGAAAGAAAGAAGGAAGGAAGCATAATAAAGAAAACAGAAGGTAATTACTCCTTAATTACCACTTGATTTAAGAAGCACATTTTGTACATAGTACTCTCAAAGACTGAAATGACTTAAACTGCTTATTTATAGTCATTTCAATAAGAGACTAGGGCACAACACAAATGCGTTAGAAGCTTATTTACGTATGAAGTGGCAATTCGTTTTTAAGGTTCACACTTTCTTTTCTTTAAAATCTTTATTCGATCTGTTTACAAATAGATCATAAAAGCACAATTTCATCATAACACACTGATATTATAAAAACCATGAAAAACAGTTTTAAATCATTCTTAAAGTTAGGTGGCACTTATAGATCATTGAGATAACGGACCCAGCAACTTTCTTTTCCTTATACAAGCCCACAAGAATGATGCGACCAAGAAACATAGATACGGATTAGGTAGGGATTTTAAAAAGTACAAAGCCACACTACATTGTTTAAAATTATGGCATCTTAAAATAGGGAGAATAGACACTTCTCTCTCTCTTTGATAAAATTTGCAGAACCGTACCAAATGTAAATCCGTCTGGGGGGAGGCATTGTCACAGGGGCAAAAAGTCCGCATGCTTGAACTTCCTCTCTGGAAACCCAAGCATCAATGGAATGAAATTCAAGCGAAAACGTAGCAAAATAAATCTATGGTAAGCTAATGTAAAACGTGCAAGGTAAGAGTAAGCTTCCTCTGGTCTTGACGGAATGAGGGCATACCCTCTGAATGATTACAGCTGACAGTTCTTTTCCTTGCGAGCAAAGCTAGCCCTCTGTAAGAATAGCTTGATTATTTTCTGTTTAGAGACCTTTCTGCAATTAGCGGGAACTCTATTAAGATCTACCTGCCCGATAGCGGAGAGTTCTGGTTCCACATATCGGAGCCATCCGATCCTGCTGCACCCATCCAGCCTCATAAAATCCCCGATTATTCGTTGGGCTAGGTTGACCGTTGACCTTCGCCAGATGGAGTACCACAGCAGGATCGGCGCCATTCTAATAGAGTCAGACAGGTAGGGGAGCCCTAATTCCAGATGTAAAATATAGTTGGAGGCTGAGGATGGTAATGAGACCCTGTACTTGAAAAAGATGTCTTCCTTTCTTTGAAGTTGTTCAATCTGGGCCATCCCCCAAACGCCAGCCCTGTAGGTTACGGCCGCCTTTGTTTTAGCTTGATATGTGTTTTAATTGTACCCACGGGGCTCGCTCCCAGCTTCTTAGTGAAACCTTTTATTGCTTGAAGGCTTCTTTCCATACCAAGCACTCTTGCTGACACCAGGTTCGACCAAGATTGTTTACTGTCGAACAGAACTCCCAGGTATGCGAAAGAATTAACCACTTCAATTTTCTTTGAGGCCAGATGGAAATGGGGAGAATTGAATCCTCTGGCAGCTCCAGCTACGATAACAAAGGATTTGGTTTCATTAACTCGGAGGTCTAGGGAGGCCATAAATGAGGCATAAGCTGTAATGAGGCTCTGGAGGGCTACACCCGTTCTAGCAATTAGGACTGCGTCATCGGCGTAGGCCAATATTGGCAGTGGGAGGTTATCAAATATAGGCACGTCTGGGGTTGAGCCAGACAGGGCTGCCTCCACTCAGTTAGTATAGATGGAAAACAAAAACGGGGCGAGGACACAGCCCTGCCTGAACCCTTTCTCGATTTTGTACTGACGCGTGCACTCCCCGTTAACGCCATACCTCACTCAAGCGGTAGCATTTGCGTACATTTGGCATATGAAACAGATGACCTGGGGACTATTCCCATTTCCTCCATGATCGGCCATAGCTTCTGATGGGACACACATTCGAAGGCGGCTGACAAGTCCATAAAGGGTATGTATAGCTTACCACCTTTGGCCTTTGTGTATTTACCTATGCAGAGCCCATATTGTGCCTGCATTAAAATATTCTGTTCCATGGCCCAATCCTCCAGCCTGGCTAGTAGCAACCGGCCCATTAATGTAGCTGTTGTGTCAAGAAGGGAGATTGGGCGATAGTTTTTTGGACTGCCCCTGTCACCCTTCTTGAAAATAGGAACTATGACGATGTGCTTCCAAGATGGGGGAGGGGGGGAGGGGGGGGGGGCATGGGGGTTCCTCTACCCCTATGCTATTAAAGATTTGTTAGTAGGGGCACCCAGATATCATGCTTGTCCTGGAATAGATCAAATGGGATCCAGTCATGTCCCGGGACCTTTACCGGTGTGCAAGCTTCTAGCCCTATTCTGATTTCGTGTGTCGTAAATGTCAGCGGTCTCGGGGGAAGGGACAATGGAGTGGAAAGAAGTGGCTCCTTGGTGGATTTTCGCCCGAAGATGCCTTCAAAGTGCTCTATCCATGCCACTTCCTCTACATGCGTGTCCAGGGACGGATCTTTTGTATCTTTAAAATAAAGGGCGTTTATAACTTTACAGAACTCTCTATTTCATAAAATAGCGGCTTCTTCGAGATCCTCCCAAGCTTTCTCCTTTATATCTTTAACACGTTTGTTTCTGGCTCGTTTATACTCCTGTCCTAATGTTTTAACCAAAGCCACATCTCTAGGCTGGGATTTTAGAGCAGTAACAAGATGTCTCTTTGCTAGGGAGCACAATCTATCAAACCAGCGGCTCTGTTGGAGATCGGTTGCTGGCTTATGGCGAGTGAGTGCAGCTATTAATTCCGATAGGAGTGTTATGACTAGGAGTGGACAGCTCCTCACCCAGAGAGTGTAAAATATTGTCCCTTACTTGGGCTAATATTGCAGGGGCCAAGTTCTGCTTCAGGACCTCTGCCCACTTTAACTGGTATCCGTTTTTCTTGGATAGTGCAATATCACCCGCTACCTGTTGGGATCTTTCCATTTTCTGGGGAATGCTTATATAAGTGTATAGGATTGCGTGATCTCTATATGATGTAAACAGGTTAGCTGAGTGGTCCACTCTGTCTTGGGCTGCCGTGGAGACTAAAACAAAATCTATTGTGGACTCGCTGTTGTTCCTCCTGAATGTTTTCTCTACCAGGCCAGTCTTCGAGTTGTTAATTATACTCAGGCACCTCGAATAGAGTAAACTATGAAGTGTCTCGCCGTAATCACTATGGGTAAAATGAAGGAGGGGGTCACCCTGGGAGTCGTCCAACCCGCACACCCTCGCCTCATTACGCTACACTAATGTGTATTGAAATCCCCCATCCAGATTAAACTAAATGGGCCCTTGTGCAAACGTGTGTCGAGTGAGCCTGGCTCCTTATTTAAATCCTCTGCCACACATTTCATACTAGCCCCAAATTCGTTATTATAAAAATGAATTAAAAGCCAGGGGTTAACCTTTTTGTGCTCCAATTTGAAGATTTGGAAATGATTATTCTGTGGGCCTACCTGTTTTACTTGAAGGCCTAAGGTGTTATAAACTAGGGTTGATAGGCCCACTTTGGCCCTGCCTGACACTGAGGGTGTCACTGGGGTATGGAATGTACAGTATCCTGCGAAGAATACCGGGTCCCACACCCATGTATCTTGAAGGCAGATGATGTCCACCCTTGACCAATAACTCTTAGACACTCCAAATTTCCAACCTTGGTGGCGATGCCTGCCACATTCCATGAAGCCATAGTGATCTTCTTATTGACCACAGATGCCAAAGATTGTAAAAGCGTTAAGGGTACCTGCGGTCGAGATGCAGGATTGGATTGTGTGGTAACTGAAGAGGAAGTGGTTTTTGATGGTCAATCACAAGCTTCCAGGTCCGAGAGGAGAGTACATCTATTATGTACTCCGATCCCAGGGCTGGTGGTCGCGTAAATCGGGTGGCGTGTCATATGTGTAATTGGCCCTCGTGCCCCCCTGCCCCTTAATGAAGCCTAGCGGGGAAGCCTGCTTATAGAAGAACTCCAAACAAAGAAGGGCGATTTGGGTGCTTCTAGGAAGTGTTCTATGAAAATTGTCAAGGAGTGCAGTGCCAGAAAATTAGTTATTAAAATTTATCACCACACAGTCCCCTGCAATAAATTTAGTGGAATTACCAACCCACCCCACTCCTTGCCATAATAATCTGGTTTGCTAGTTGATAGCTCCCTGTACTCCAGTCCGAGAGATGAGTTGATAGCCAATGTAGGCATTTGTCCATCAGCTGGGTGGTGGATTTGTGCTGTAGGTCCCGCAGAGGAGGAACATTTGCCAGGACCAGCACGAGTGGCGAGGAGGCCAGTGGGAGGTGGAGGACTTGATGTGAGTAGTTGGCCCCCGGTGCCGCATGTGGTCCTTGAATACCTGCAAGACAGGAACCCAAGTTTGATTCGCCCGGACCTTGTGTTGCTTGATAGTCCTTGTCCCTTCTAGCTAAAGGGGTTGTGGATGGAGTCTCTGGATGTTCGTTAACTTGAGCACGGGAGGAATGGCCCAAATCAGGTTATGCAGAAAGCTGTGTTATGGAACCCCAGCGCAACATGGGATTTGCATCCCGGACAACAGGCGCAGCGGGAGTGGACTCCTTCAAAATGACCGAGGGTGTGTCAGCAGAACGAGTGGCATTTAGTTGGGGGACTGATGTTTTATAGGCCTCTAAGCCAACTAGTCTCTCCTCAATTTTGGTTAATTTCAGCAGGAGGGGCTCGAGAAAGGTGGACATCAATTTGGTCACTTCGTCCCAGAAGGCTTTGTTAAGGACTGGTTCACAAGGCAGAGCATTCACAGTCAAGGGCAGCGATGTTACGGGGGACTTTAGGGTGGCAGTCTTAGCATGGCTCGGCCGGGATTTAAATTACTCGAGTCCTTTTATGTGGTTTCTGCTTGGCAACCCCAGTGCCCTTGCTTCACTTTGCTGGAGGGTCAATTTCGGAGTCAGAGAGAAGTAGTGTGTCATCATTTCTCCAGCTGGAAGGTCGTCTAATTTGGCCTCTTAAAATAATGGGGTGGGAAAAGTATTAATTGGAGTGGTGCTTAATGGTGACCTATTGGAAAGGAAGGGTGGTTCCATGGATAGTCTCTCTGTAAGTTCGATTTCA
The DNA here is from genome assembly GCF_964204655.1 of Triturus cristatus. Lineage (NCBI taxonomy): Eukaryota > Metazoa > Chordata > Amphibia > Caudata > Salamandridae > Triturus > Triturus cristatus. The sequence goes on along the minus strand of NC_140594.1, from coordinate 1,065,359,005 downwards.
TGAGAGCGAATGCTTTATGCGCGTGACGAAATGTGTAGAGTGTAGCCACTTGTCCGCCCCCTGTTTTCTCCGCCGGAACTATCCTTCTCCACATGGTATCAGACTACCAGTGCGAAATAAAACAGCAAATGAGTTAGAGTACCTTATGACCTGGGTGCGATGTGAGACTTTGGAGGGGTGGCCCAGCACAGTCTCCTCCAGGCGTCGACGGGCCTGCCCTTGGCCCGGGCACTGCCTGGGCCCATCACGCCCTGCAGACCGGCGTCCCATCTTTATAACGCGTCCGTGCGCAGGCGGTGCTGGTAGTTGTGGTCCTGGTAAATGCAGGCAAGCAGCAGGGGACCCACACAGTCAAAGCGGCTTGTAAAAGTCATCAAATAACAAGAGCAGTACACAATTCTATTGTTTTGAAAGCTATTTGTTAAAAAGATTATAAATTCCGAAAAGTTTGCAAACATTATTACCCAATTCTTTAATTTTCTATAGCCTTGTTTCCATGCCTAAATAAGGGTATCCTTTTTAGGTCTCGGCTGGCGTGGGCTGCGCACATGCGCAGTCTCGCTGGCGAGATTTTATGTTTTTGAGGAGCTTTCAGTAACGGGCTTTAAGCCCCGTCCCTCTTTCCCATTGGCCGGCATCACCGTTTATGCTAAACGGTGGCCAGCCATTGGGATAGAGCTTTTTGTGACGTTCACTTTTGGCTTTTTGAGCCATCCCACTCGGACAGGCTCGTCTGCCTTCAGTGCGTCGCAAAAGGTTTCTTATCTTTATGGGGCCATGTGTTTCAAACACATGGCCCCATAAAGACAAGCTCCGCCGCGTTGGGGGACATGACATCGGCGTCAGCGCCACATCCTGTGATCCTGGGCAAATCACTTAATATTCTAGTGCCTAAAAGAAATTAGCGTGACTTTGTTTAAAGTAATGGTGGCTCATATAAACAGCACATTACCACTACTTTACCTTGTCCTTAAAGTTGTTCTGTAAACACTACATTTGGTGCTATGGTCACAGCTCTTGCGGTGTTTGGAGTCAGGCGGTTTGAGAGGGGCCTGCTCAGTGCAAGGGTTTCTGTGTTTGTGAACCCCCACCCCTATTTCTTGCTTGAGTTTTGCACCCGTCGTCCGGTGCCCACCCCCCTCCCCTTCGGACGCCATGGCAGACACGGCCTCCCCGATAGGGAAGCAGCTACTCCTGCCGTTCTCTGACTCGAGCCCGGGGACACCCCCAGGGCCCCCGCAGGAGCATGGGCAGCACGGCTGGCACAGCAGGACTGTGCGTGGCATGAGTGGCGCTGAACCCCATGAGCTGGCAGTGAGTGAGAACGGGCAGTCAAGGGGTTTGGGGAGTGAGTAAGGAATATATGCCCACAGCGGGAAGTCTTGTGTTGGTGCAGGGCAGTCATTGGCTGTCGAGAATGGACAGATTAAAATCCCATTAAATATGGATTTCTGATCAGTGATTATTTTTTTCTCATGGTTGTACATATATCGTGCCAATGAGTTTGCAGTAAATGTAATTGTCTCTAGAAGTAATGAAGCGCTTTAACAATGTGTGTGACCCAGGGCTTAAACAGAGTCTTGGGTTCAAATCCTGGCTTTTGCTGTGACCAACATAATTGTGTAGTTTTGATCATATTGCTGTATTTCAGTGCCTCGGGTTGGTTGTGTGTATTTCAGTTGTTCCAAGGTATAATTTGCCGATTTAGAGACAAAGGGCCTCATGTAGGTACCTCAATACCGGTCGGTAACAGCCAAAAATCGGTAAATATCCCGTTACCGACCGGTATTGAGGCACTTGAGATGTAGGTGGCTGATTTCTGGATTCGGTATTTACCGAATCGGAATTTCAAGAAATAGGTAAAATACCGATTCGGTAAATACCGAATCCAGAAATGCAATGTAGGGGGCACTCAAGTGAGTGCATAATTGGTGTCTGGATTCGTTATTTACCACCAACTACAAGTTGATGGTAAATGACGAATACCTTACAAAAAGCATTTTTGTGCTATTTGTAAAGAGCCATGTGGCAGACATACAGGCCCTTAGGGCATGTATGTGCGCCACATGTGCACACATGCACGAATCAGGGGTGCAACAGGGTGTCAATGTGACACCCTGCCACCCATGATAATGCCTCCCCTATTACCGATTCGGTATTTACCGAATCAGTAATAGTAACTGGCTTCCCATTCATTCCTATGGGCCTCCAGGCCCATAGGAATGAATAGGACTGGGATGCATTATTACCGATTCGGTAAATACCGATTCATAATTACCAATATTTACCAAATCGGTAATAATTACCGATTATTTACCTACATACTATTTACCGATTCATAAATACCGAATCGGTAAAATTCGGTATTTATGAATCGGTAAATAGTATGTTACCTACATGAGGCCCAATATGTACAAAATATTACTAAACAAAATGGTCTAATGGTTGTGAGATTGGATTTTGGGGTTATCTTTGTGAATTTCCGAGAAAAAAACAACTCGAGGGCCACGGGCACTACAAAATGGAGTGTAGAGCGGGGGCGAGAGGAAGGGACATACAGGAAGTTTGAAAATGTTTAACTACAAAATAGAGTGTAGAGTGTGGGCGAGAGGAGGGGGCACAAAGGGAGTTTAAAAATGTTTATAAGGCCCGTGTTTGGTGACCATCCAATCCAAGGCACCTCAATGAGCATTAATTGGCAGCTAATTGAGGCGTCCTCTGAACGGCGCAGATGAAGGTCTGCCCGGCCCCTGGCGCTTTCACTGCATCGCTGACGGATGGGCGCTCGCCCCTCTGACTGGCAGCTTTTCATGCCACTTAGGAGGAATTTATTTCGCCTCTGTCACATGAAACAGATTTTTTTATCTGTTCATAAACCAGGATCTTCTCTTCCTTGGGAGGGGGTTAATTGTCAGATGTCAGCCACAAAATTTGTGTTTTAAAAACGTTTTTACGAGCTCAGATAATGAGCGGATAAGAGCTGGTTTTACCATTACCATCTTCTCACTCATAATCCTCACATCCAACCACAGCAGTTCGATACACACTTGCACCAAGTCTAGCAAACTCCTCAACTCCTGCGCATGCTCCAGCACTAGCAATGATCACACAGCTCTTTACGGATGCGCCAAAGAAGTACAGTACTCTCAGGACAAAACAGCTCCTGATCAAAACTTGCTGCTGTGTCTGAAAACTAAAACCTGACACAGATCTGACACAAGACAGCCATGAATGTCATGTGATATCACCCCTGAAACAACAAGCATTTGCCATGCAATAGGTCTCGCATTTACGCGAGTTTGAGCTATTGGCATTGTAAATGACAATGCCTTTTATTTATGTGTTTTGAAAACCTGCAAGCAGTGAGTAAACACGCACTTTGTACTTATATTCGTTGCTTACGAGAAGCAAGGCTGGCAGTAACTGCGCCTCTTTTACTGCCAGCCTTGCTTCTCGTAAGCAAAGACTGTAAGTGCAAAGTGTGTGTTTACGCACCGCTTTCAGATTTTCAAAACACATAAATAAAAGGCATTGTCATTTACAATGCCAATAGCTCAAACTTATGCAAAGGCGCGACCTATTGCATTGCAAATGCTTGTTAGCCTTTGGTCTTTCAGCAATAAAAACGAAAACGGAAGGGTTTATCAAATATGGGGAAAATTCCCATTAAGTTTCCGTTAGTCTGGCCTTGTTAGTCCTGTGTCACCACTTGCTGACCAGTCCTCTTAAAGTGACATGCCGCGGTTGTAATAGTTTAAGGAGTGGTTGTGCATATGCCTCTATGCACCCTCCCAGTGAACCCTGCACTAAACCATATCACTTTAACATTTGTTTTTCCCGTGCAGGTTCATGTACGTGAGAGTTGATGGCTGGGCTGGTGTTTTGAAGAAGGGAGAGAAAGCAGCAGAAGTGTCATAAAAGGAGGTTTTTTTTTTTAATTAATGTAGTGTTGCCATTCATACTATTTGCTATTGGGATGGAATTCAGATTTGAAAGAATAAAACATGCAGAGAAATCCAATTAGTAACATCAAATTTTCGATTATTCTGTGTTCCTACCATACTCCAGATGAAAACGGTACACCACAAAACAACTTGGATGTATCACATTTCACCCACCAACATCAACGCCTTTTCTATTTTAGGTCTCGCCTAGCTATTGCGTTTACGCAATCGCTATGCGAGACTCTAGTAAGAGGGGCATTTCAAAGTACTCCCAAAAGTGGATTGCATGGCGAGCATGCGCACAATCACGTGCATCGTGCTGCCATGCAATCCGTTTGGGGAAGCGCTTCAGCCCACTGGCGCGTGCACGTGTAGCCACAGCCTCTGCATCATAATTCAAAGGGTCCGCTCCCCCGCCTGGAATGCGCTCCCCCGCCCCCGCCACAACATGCCGAGAGATTGTTTCCTCATGGCGCCTCTCACAACTGTCCCTCCCCCACCACAGGGCTAGTCTCACGGACGCATTGCCATCTATCGATTTCACTTTCATGCCCGTGTTCTCTTTGCCTTTCAGCACACAGCCCGCCCTCCCCCCACCGTGTTTTCTTGCAGCTTTGCCCAGATCTGAGTCTCAAACAACCAAAATAATAAGTTTGCCCTGCACGCTTTCTGCGCTTACAAAGTTAACATATGCTGCGCTCATTCCCTTTTCATCCTTCTAAGGTCGATAACATTAGCTCCATTAATTCTGCGTCTAAGGATTTAAATAACCATATGTTTTCTTGCAACTTTAGGCACATCACAGCCCCACTGCTCGCACACACAGGCATCAAGGCAGCAACAGAATGCTCTGAGCCCCACCAGTGTTTGCCACACAAACATGCCTCTCGCATCTCGTGTTTTCTTCCAGCTTTGGCCCGTGTTCTCTTTGCCTTTCAGCACACAGCTTCTCCGTAGCCACCATTTAACGACCATCCTGCCACACTCATTCCATTTTCATCCTCGCTTTCACTTTCATGCCCGTGTTCTCTTTGCCTTTCAGCACACAGCTTCTCCGTAGCCACCATTTAACGACCATCCTGCCACACTCATTCCATTTTCATCCTCGCTTTCACTTTCATGCCCGTGTTCTCTTTGCCTTTCAGCACACAGCTTCTCCGTAGCCATCAATTAACGACCATCCTGCCGTAAACACCATTTAACTACCATCCTTTTAGTTAAAATAAAAGAATTGCCTTTAAGGGTTTAAGGAACCATAGAAATACAAGGCAAGGCAACATACACTCCGAATGCCACTCAGAGCCACATAATTACATGCCACATAACTACAATGCACTCAATACAACAGACACTCCAAAAACCAATCAGTGTCACATAGTTACACACCACATAATTACACAGCGCTCAATGCCACATACACTTCAAATACCACTCAGCGCCACATAATTACACACCACATAATTACACTACACTCAATGCCACATGCACTCCAAATAACACTCAGTGCCAATTAATTACAATGCAAACAATGCAAGATACACTCAAAATAACACTCAATGCCACATAATTACATGCCACTAAAATCAACATACACTCCACACAAAACCACTCAGTGCCACATAATTATATTCTACATAATTACACTCTATCGCCCTCACTCTCTATCTATCTTATCTATCTTATCTATCTATCGGACTATTGCACTCTATTTATCTATCGCATCACCACAGCATCACTTAGCACCACCACAGCATCACTCAAGGGCACCACTACATCACTATGCGCTACCACAGCATCAATTAACGCCACAGCATCACTCGACACCACCACAACATCACTCACCGCCACCACAGTATCAATCTGTACAACCATTCAATAACAACTGGCTATAATATGTTCTCTCCATATTTAGGCTTTATTCCAAATGGCACAAAAAAAATGATAATATTTAACTTCTGTTCTTGGATTTTAGGCGCAATTAAATACACTAAACATAATCTTCACAAGAGTTATTAACAAAAGTTTAAACGCTTGCCATTATAATTTACATTAACTTTTATTTAAGCATTAATTATTTGCAAAAATTAAAAGCCATTGTTATTTGTATTATCAATACATCTAAGTCACGTAAATACAACACATATTGCATTACAAATGCTATAGGTGTCACATTTGCAACAGTTACAACTATTGACATTGTACATAAGAAAGCTAGTAATTTCAATATTTTCAATACCAACACATAAATAAAAAATTAGTCAATTTACAATACAAAAAGCTCAAACTTTCCTAATGCGAGACCTATTGCATTGCAAATGCTTAATAACGCGGGTAACTGGATTTTGGCCCTTGCTCAGCTGCCACCAAAGGAAACCTACCACACCCAGACATTTCTGAAAACTAGACACCTGTGGGCGTTCAGGCTGGTGTGATAAATGGTTCTTAAGAGGTTTTCTTACCCAGAATCCTTTGCAAACCTCAAACTCTGACTAAAAACACAACTTTTCATTTCAGTGAGGGAAAGTTCCAGAATCTGAAGGGATCCACAAATTTCCACATACCCAGAGTTCCTACACATCCCAATAGAAAACGGTACCCAACTTATGTGGGTAAGAATAGCGCCCTAGACAGGAAAGGGCTCAAATTGTAACAGACAAGTCCAATTTTTACACCCAAAACCAACTCTTTTTTGCAATTTTGGAAGATAAGGATTTTGGCCCCTAGCTCAGTTGGAACTCAGGAAAACCTTCCATACCGAAACATTTCTGAAAACTAGACACCCTGGGGAGTCCAGGGTGCTGTACCTGGTGGGCCTCACAAAGGTTTCATATCCAAAATGCCCTGCAAACCTCAAACATTGCCAAAAATCACACATTGATCTTGCATTTGAGTAACTTAAACTTTCGGAATAAGCTGGGATCCACAAATTCCTACTACCCAGCATTCCCCCACTTGTCACTCTAACAACGTTACCCACTTGTGTGACTGGGCATAGGGCCCGCAACAGGAACAAATTAAATCATAGACAATGTGATGGGGTGTCGAGTTTTCAGAAAAATCTGGGTTAGGCGTTTCCCCAGGTGGCAGCTGCCAGAGCCCAAAAAGTGTAGACATTCAGCATGAAAAGTGAGTGTTCTGGTGGGTGAGATTGGACTGGAGCAGCACACAACATCTGTTGCTTCAGTGTCTGGTGTTTGGATATGACCTCAACGTCAATAGCACCCAGTTGTGAGCACTATGTCCAAAGCACAAAGAGTTAACCTGAAAAATGCAAGGCTTTGTATATCAGAGGATTTTGAAAGCAATCAATTGTTTGACAGGCAGCAAGTGATTCTTCAGCTGGTGTGATGTGATCAGAGCCTTTGAAGAACTGAAAAGTCAGGCAATAAACCCTTGTGTTCTTTGTAGCTTACACACGATTGTGGTAGGAATTTAGGGTTGGTTTGAAGAACCACCTTGACTTTGTGTATTTGGAAAAATGGTTCTTCTAAGGTTAATGCCTAGAGCTCACTACACGTCTGAGTGAAGTTAGGGGACTAAAAAAGCCACCTTCCAAGATAGGAATTGAAGAGGTCATGAGTGTAGAGGCTAAAAAGGTCACATGAGTTTTGTGAGTACTATATTAAGGTTCCATGCAGATGCAAGAGGAATCTTGGATGGAATGACATATACAAGTTCTTCCATGGAGGCTTTAATGACTGGAGTGTTGAAGAGAGATAAGTGTTGTGTATTTTGAAGATAGGCTGCCATAGCAGCGAGATGTAAGCGTATAGATGTATATGTTAAACCCGCCTTTTTAGGTCTAGCCTAAGCAGCACATGCGCTGTCTTACTGAGACATGCTGTATCTAGAATATAGGCTTAAGCGCCGCCCATCTTTGCAATTGGCTCTTTTTACTGTCTTTTGTAAAGGGCTGCTTGTTTTTGGTTAATATGCTTAGAAGTCTTTCCTTCTCAACTTTTTTCACCTCCCATGAGGACTTCCCCTGTTACATGTGCTCTTCCTCATCATGATATTTATTACTTTGTAAGCACTCTTTTTTCTTAGTGCTTGTTTAGGCTCGAACTCGCTCGTGCCTACGCTTGCTCCCTCTAGTAGGCCGGCAGCTGCCTCTTACTCCTCTCTCCTGCTTGTTTATTTCATTCCTGCTTGCTCTGCGATGTTTGTATCAGCATAATCCCACAAGCCTGCAATTAAAAACAATGCCTAAAATGCAATTCATAGTTTATTTAAAGAAATATGTCCCGTGAATAACGAGAAACCGGAACAAAAACGTACACAAAACCACTACAAATGCAACTCTGGGCCCCACAAAGACATAACTGTCATTGTCACTTTAACATGTCCCTCGAAACCGCTCTTGCTCTCTTCATCTTGTTTTCCAAGCTGTGGATTGTTACTTCCAGACAGAGGATATAAAGTGCTCTGTCGACTCTTTAGACCGTGTAGGAGCTGTAAAAAGCAAATAAAATAAAACACATCCCTGTACATATAAATGTCACAAAGGGGAGAGTATTCAATCCCACATTTAACAAGTAAGTAAAGTGGGGGAAGAGTGTTGGTGCAAACGGTTTCACGAGACTGCAATCCACTTCGGAACAATTGAGGAGCTGTAAGCTAGTTTGCTACCATGCCAGGGTACCAGAACAGCTTCAGCAGTGACTCAGCTTCCCGACATCTGCTGTCAGAAGAACACGTCCTGTGCAAACATGCTGACTTTACAATATACATACTTCAAGCAGCTGCAGAATTTTGAACATTAGCCTGCATTCAAGCAGCTCTGACCTTGTACGTGAATGTGGCTCTCTGTGTCACCTCAGTGTCTCCCAGGGCTTCGAGTAGCACCAAGTGTGAACAATTAAGTCTCTCACCAATATTTAAACGTCAGTTCGAATGAACGATTTGTTAATATGGCATATGAATGGAAATCAATTTCAGATTGCAAATGTCTGTCAACAAGACCACAATATTTTAATTAAGGCAAGTATGTTACAGTAGGCTAGATTTATTTGATAGTAAATATTTTAACTGCAGCATTTATAAAGCACTTCACTCCTGTTGAAGTAGTGAAGCACTTTGGTGATGAATGGGTAACTATAAAAACCTTTTAAAGTGCCTCGTTGGAATGGTGTGGTCTCTGTGGGAAGTGCTGGGTGTAGCTTGTGAGTGTCACAGACATGCATCAAACATGTAGCCCCCTTTGGGCACATGTGGAAAGGTGTGGGAATTGGTTTGGTTATCCGAATTAGTCAATCACATTTGACAGAAAAATGTCAGGATTTTAGAACTATCCATAAGATAGATCATGTTTTAGGTCTAGCTTAGAGAGAAAACGTTTTACCTGTCTGGCCACTCACATCCATTCAATACAAAGCATTTGCAATGCAATAGGTCTCACATTTGTTAAAGTTTCAGCTCTTTGCGTTGAAAATGACAACTTTTTTACTTTTTTTTTTTTTTTTTGCAGTGGTGTAATTATATTTGCAGAGCGCTATTGCCATTGGTATAAAAAAGCAAAAGTAAAAAACATCGTCATTTTTAACGCCAACAGCTCTAATTTGCAATGTAATAGGTCTCACATTAGTGAATGTTATTAGTGTTGCGAATGTTAATGTTTGTTAGTGCTAACAGAATGTAAATAAACCATACTAAGTACCAACACATGTAAGAGGGCCAGTCCTTGTGGGAGGTTACAACATGAGATGCAATAGGTCTTGCATTTGTGATAGCTAGAGCTTTTAGGGTTGCAAATGAAAACGTTTTTTACTTTGTTTTTTTTTGTATGTAGTGGAGTGATTATATTTGCATAGTGCTATTGGCATTGGTATGACCTTGAGGTGCTGGAGAACCATAAAATGGGAAATAGGCTATGAGGGAGGGGAGACAAGAGTAATACGCTACCTGGAAAAAAAAGTAACATCCTAGAAACAGCAAACATTCATACAAAATACAAGATTAAGTAAAGCATGTGAAATATAGGCAAGAGAGACATTTGTTGAAGTTATGATTTTTAGCAAGTGAGGAGCGAGATAGAGACCGAAAGAGGGAACAAGAGGAAGAAAGAGAAGGGGCAGCGTCCGAGCAGGAGAAGTGAACAATGGAGTTCAAGGAAAGAAGAGAAAACGAAAGTAGCACTTCAATGGCAAACTCTGTAAAGTGGAGCGAATGTGTTTGGTTATGAAGACAACCAATCTGGCCACTTTTCGTATTTTTAATCCTTTTTTTGCTCTGTTCCGAGACCGCACTTTGTAATAGAAAAATATCAGAAAAAGATGACGTTTGCAGCTAAAGTGTTTTCTGTTTTGGATCCATTTCACAGGGGAATCACACTGAATCAAGCAATAAAATCAAGGTGGCTCACCACAATACACAATGTCCAAAGCGAAATCTACATACAACCCAATAGAATAGTGAAATGTTTTGAAGGCAGTTCAGAGTTTTAGTTTTTTTCTCTTTTAATAATACTGATTTGCCTTACTTGGTCACCATGGTCTTACGTCCTTTTAAAACAGGAATTAACTGCTACTCCTGAGATATTTGAGCACAAAATACATAATAAAGAAAGCTATAGGATTAAATAACATCATACCTGGTGCAACAGGACCAGGTGGAGCTCCATGTCAGCACACCATGTATTCTTTAAAATCGAAGAAAACAAATGTACATAATACGTGTACCGGAATATATATGCAGAGGTATGTGGAAGCAAAATGTGATTGACAATGTCACAGACCAGTAATGCAGCCTGGGTTGAGAACATGCAAAGTGCCCATGACTGTTTGGCTGGCCCAAGACAGCCAGCCAAACATTCATGTGCACTAACAGAGTGCCCACCACTCATCCCCCTGCTACTCTGTCAGCAGAACAGCCCCGCCCGCACAGCTGCCGTAGCAGGAACAAATAAAATTAAAATAACTGAGTTATTACCATTTTATTTTTTCTTTATTTACACTGCTAAAAAGCAGTGGGGTGACACTCCACCTTAGCAGAGTAGCCGCCACTGGTGAGACTATAGATGGAGTGTGCACGTATACAAGAAGCGTGAATCACAATGTTCATTGAAAATACAGCAAAAAAACAAGCTTTTGGGAAGAAAGGTAGGCACATGTGAATCTACAGCACTACATACTATGAACAGGTTATAGGGTAAGGAGCATTATCCACTTGTATCACATTTGGCTGTAGATACAAGTTTAGTGTAGACTGTAAAGCAGTGATTGCTATTGTGACCATGATGCATATGTCTGGAACAAGGTCCTCAACACAGTCCCATCCACCATGTCTCAAGGTAAGGCCTTTACTGGATAATGTTCACTAGTCGTCCCAGTGGCGATCAGAGGGGTCTAAGCTGAAGGCTGATCACGAGGCTTTAAAGGACCAAAAGGACTGCCCTGGTCTGGGTAGAAGAGAGGGGCAGGTCTCCTCTGGTTCATCAGCAAGAGATGGGAACTTCTTACCACAAGATGTCAAGGGATATTAGTGGAGTTTTCCTGGTATATCCTTTGGTGTGCCAAACTCCACTCCGTTCAGTACCAGAGTAAATCTGAAAGTGAGCCACAATGCGTAGGAGTCATCATCGTGGTCTGGGGAACAGACACAAATTACACACTTCGTGGTGTTGCGCCCACTGGTATTTTGAATTGCAGTGCGGGTCATTTTTAAAGGGTATCCTTTCCATCATCGGCGTAGCATTCTCCGGCGATGGAGGACTGGAGACGGCACTTGTCACTCAGCTCTCAAGGCTTGTGGCGTCATCAACAGTCTGTGTCTGTCTTGGCCAGTGGTCGAAGTGGGCGGGAACGGCAGCGCACGGCGTGCCCCTACTTCTTTAATTCTATAGCTTTCGTTCCCCTACTTTTTGATTTTGAACATGCGTCCCGGGACGTCAGAAATATTCACGGCCTTAAAGAAGGCTCAGCATTAGTGGCTGTTCGGGGACGGGCGGGGAGCAGGGAAGGAAAAGGTCCCCGTCTCTTGCTTCCTGCCCAGACGAGACAAGGACAGTGTCCGCTTCTGATCTGCCGCTGGCAGATGCCCCACCCACCCTCTTTCTTACTCCTATTCCCTCTGTCTGTCTAACTCCTCCTCACTTACCGAAAACCATGACTCAAGAAATGGTTCTCACCCTCTTTCTTTCTGTTGTTCATTTGTTCGCCTGTGAAATAGATGCAAAAAAGAAAACTACTTTTGCTGGAAATGCCGTTTTTACATTTTTCTATTCCAAAGTGCAACCTCGGAAATAAAAGGTGCATAATATGAAAAATCAATAAAAAAACAAGACGGAGTGTTCTTAAAGTGGCCAGATTGATTTTATTCAAACCCCAAAAACATTAGTGTCACTTTACTGAGTTTGCCAGTGAATCGCTGTTTTCCCCGGTGGGGAAGTGCACCAAACCTGGAGGTACGGCAATACCTGGTTGATGGGTCGATTGGAAAACAAAATGTGTACGGCGGCTTTGTGTTAACGAATTGGGGGGCATATTATCAAGGACGGCATTAAAATTATCGCCGATTTAGCGGCAGAAAACTGCCGCTAAAGCGGTGACAATGGTCTTGATATTATGCCCTAGAGAATTCCAATAGAAGCCCAGGTTCACACTAGAACATGGGCTTCTATTGGAATTCTCAAGGGCATATTATCAAGCCCATTATCGCAGCTTTAGCCGCAGTTTTCTGCCGCTAAACCGGCGATAATTTTTAACGCCGTCCTTGATAATATGCCCCTTGGTCTTTTTAAACCTTACTGCTTATGTCTTGTAAGCATATAAGCAGTGGACATTGAAATAGGTCCTTTCTGGGCCCTGTAGTTTTCAGGCAAAGAAAGGACCCAGAAGTTTTCAGGCAAAAAAAAACTTGTTGATTTCTGCATAAATGTAAAAGCGTTAAGTTCACCATGTTGTTTCTGCTTACATTTCACATGCTTTATTTAATCTTTCATTCCCTATGAGTGTTTGCTTTTTCCAGGATGTTGTTACTTTTTCCTTTAGGCAGCATATTGCTCTTGCCGAGTGTGTAATTTGAATTGAGTCGCATCCAGTTGTTTATAGCAGGTCAAATTGGATTGCAGTTGAAGGCAGTGTGAATTTCTCTCAGTGGGGCAGTATGGTGTTCAGTGAGGGAGTGGATGTAGCACTGGGGGCAGAGCTGTCGAATTTAGAACTAGGGAACCAGGTTCAGCCTTCATGAACAGTCCCCCAGACCACTCTCCTGAGGGAGCACATTGCCATGCTAGACCTTAGAAGGCCCTGCAAAACCGGAAAAGCCCTTGTGTCTTAGCACCAGTAGGTGGACCCTAGCAGTGGCAAGTGTGGGTTCACCTTGAAGGCTTGCCCACCACAATCCATACTGAAGTTCATCTCCAGTCTTGCGGGCAGGCCTATGAAGTAGCAGACCCTAGAGCAACAGTGACTGTCACTGAGGTCACAGGACCCCTGAGAAGAGCTGGCTCAAGGGTGGTGCGACCGGTGTGACTGCAACGGGTGCTGACTTTGAGTGGGGGCGTTGTAAATTATGGTTTCAAAAGCACTTGCTGCCTCCTTCCTGGCCTACAGCAATTTTCGGCAATAATAAAAATGTCATGATAACTCCCGCGAATAAACTTCTTCTTAGAGAGAGATCGGAGTTTTGTCTAGTGGAAGATTTGACTCAGGGAAAGATAGCGCAGAGGGTTAATGGGCCTGCTGCAAAGAAAATGTACCATGCCCATCACAAAGTGCACATATTGTAAATAGGTCAGTGGGTTACTGCTTTTGTCAGTAAGATCCTTTTGTTACTTGCAGTTTATAAGTAAAAATCCTAACAAAGAACAGTGAGCTATTAACTTTCATCTTAGAGCTGCATACAAACTGCAAGGTATAAACTAGAGCTTTATGGTATTTTCCTCAAGGCTTTGATTATCCTGATGTTGCAAAAAGTTTTCATTTTGATAGAAATCAATAATGATTATTAAAGAGAACCCCCAATCATGGTATTAAGTTTTAAATTCTGAGTTTGTGTTTCTCCAGATCACTATTAAACTATACTGCCTACTAATATGGTTGTCATGTGACTCCTACATCTTGTAGTCCTTTGTCTTATGTAACATTTCCTATATAGTGATTTACACACGTAAAATTGATTGACGCTGTGTATATTGGTGACGGCAGAAAATACATGGCTCAGAAATAAATGGCTTGTGCTTCCATTTTTAAGCATATTTGGGACATTCTGTGATTAGAAACATATCCCTCTTTGTGAATTTATTTTAATGTCAATAACTCATATTAATCGTTAAATAATCATGTGTATCCATTGGTTGAATTACAAAACATAATAAGCTGTAACTGGTCAGTGAAATGCCAAACAAATACTAACGATTGGGATGTTTTGCCAATCCAGGCCACACCTCTAACTCCGCCCACTGACCCCATTCTCGAGTTATTCCCGCCCTCTGATTCTCCGCCCACAGTTCCCCTACCTATTTTTCCCCACTTCGACCACTGGTCTTGGCGCATCATGGTAAGAAAAGGACAGATGCTTACTCAAATCAGATGCAATGTGATCAATAAGGAACCAAACAGGCTGATGGAACATGCTCACAACACGTAGAGCTCAGAGCCCACTCAGTACATGTCGGCCTGTACCTATGAGCAATCTGCGCCGTAAGTAGACGTCACTTTTCGTGCGGCAAGACTTCATTTTAGAAAAACAACTTACAAAAGTCTGAGCCCAACATTACATGGCAAAAGAATGTTAAGCATGTGCATCTTCAGCCAACACATGCAACTAACAATAGGTTGAGGGCTACTGCACATGTAGTATGAAATTTTACTCTAGGTAAAAAGAAAAGACACCGCAGACAGGGTACAACCATGAGGCCCACAGAAAGATAAATGGCTGAGAGATGTGGCTGAGAAATTACACGTGCAATATACAAAAACTACCATCAAATTGGGTGTCGACTTTGAGCAGTGCCATGAGATGCTGCACACAGCGATGTACCACTGGACATGGTTGATGCCTGTAAGCTGTCATTTTATGGTTATATAATTGCCAACGATATATGGCATACCATGATACTGCTTTCTGTGAATGTCTGAGTAACAGAAATGGAGGATATCAGAACAAACTTTTTCTAAACACTGGAGAAGAAAAATAATTTGCTTAAGGTGACTTTATGCTCCATCAAATTCAACATAAATGTACATGCATCAAAAAGGGCCCAAGATGTTTGCCTTGCTTGGCAAGGTATCCACAAGGAGCTCAATGGTAGTCATTGTGGATGGACTAATGTTTGCCATCAATTGGATGAACAAGAATTACAAGCGTAATATCAGTACTGAAAGTGGTTAAATGGCCCAAATTGCATGCAAATATTCAATCAAAAGCTGTGCACTCTCCTGCCATCTGGCGGTTTACTGTTTTTAAAGTCCTTTACAGTCAGTTTCTGGCTTGGTTAGAATAATCTTGTATGGTATTATGCTGGTATGCAACTGGGTGTGATACTCGCGTTTTGCATCACATTCAGTCTTTGAAGAAACCTCTTCCACAAATACATCCATGCGGCAAAGTCTTTCAAACTTTTCCACTATCCACCTTTGTTCTACTTCTCAGTCCTAGTTTTAATTAATTTGCCTATTTCCAAACCTAGATTTTAAAGTGTGCAAAGTTATTTGTATGTCATTAAGAGAGATTCCAAGAAAAATAATTATTTCAACAGAGTAAGAACTGCAGATGAAAATGTTTATCATGTATACTGCTCAACCACCAATAATTTAACAAGTACACATTAACAAATAGCGCTGCTTCAATTCATAGTCAATATTCTAAAGGCAAAACAATCAAACCTGCAAGAGGACTTTTACAAACCTTGAATCAGATCCCCAGTGCATGGCATATATTTTAGCTAAGTGGCCACGCAGGGTACGTCGTGTCCTCATCTGTATTCGACCCACTGAATCCAAACTTGTTGTAATCTAAGGAGAAGAGAAATGTAGAAATGAATCAAAAGAGGTTCTGAACTACATCAACTCAGTTTGCATCCATTATGTAACAGAGTTAGCCCTTGCCATCTAGCAAGCATCTGTAGATCTCATTAGATGTGCAAAGAGTTATTTGTGTGTACGGCTAAACAAAGTTAAAGGGTGCCTCCAGGTAAGACCATAATGTGAATAGCATTACGGGAAACAGGAGTGATTTTTACCATCTCAATTACAGCCACAAATGTTATCAAGTCAACAATAAACTGCTCAAAAAAAGTTGACAAACTCTTTCCCAATACCACCAGACTAGCTTAGGAATGGGGTATGTGGGACTATTGAGATCCTGAAGAGCAAATAAGGAAATGGACCTCCATGCCCTATCTTTGATGGGAAGGAGAGCCTTAATGAAGGAGGTCATCCTACACAAACTCCTATATTTGTTCTACAACATTCCTGCTCCTCTAAATAAACAATTTTTCAAAACACTTGGGTAAAACATGATCACATTGGCAAGGGTGAGGGGGCAACCCAGACTCAACTCTGTTACCATATGATGAAGGAGGCTAGCTGCCCTCACTGAGTTACATTATTATAGGGTTCCCGTTTTATGCTATTTATTTTTTTAACATTTGTCTGTATTTATCCATATTTATTTTGTGTTTTGCATATAAATTAAGTTGTAAAACTGTACATTTCCATAGTTATTGAACTGATAGATGCGCACTCATACTTTGATATAGGTCGTGTTTTAGCTATTTAAGCTGTTAAATATTACATAACAATACATTCACTGGTAAATACTAGCATTATACCATATATGTTTGTTGACATATGGTCCTATTTAAAGAAATGTCATCCTGTTTTTAAGTTTCCATGCTATTCATCTGCTCAGCTGCTAGCCTATAATTCAAGAAAGACAGCACAGAGAGTGACTTAAAAGAAGCACAATTTTCTGTATTTATCCACTTTTAAAAATAAACGTAGAGAGAAAATACACATTGTTTTCGGTCTGTATTTATCTGTCAAAATCCGTATAAATGGAAAACAGGGAGCCTTAATTATTATTGTGCACGAGCACAATATGCATACTATTCGGAACACCCTCCAAACATCTCCCATCAGGCTGTAGAACAGGACACTGCATAATCTACCCAACCATGAGCACTGATTGGACAGATTCCCCATGGAAGTTGGACTGAAATAAATTCAGTAGCTAGCACATAACTGGTCTGGGATGGAATCCGAAAACGTGCCTCACTTCCCATTCTGTATGCTCCAGAACGGCCGCTCGAGCAAAACCCACTCAGCCAGCTCAATGAAGAACAATCCTCCCTTCATAAAATAAGGTGCTGGAGAGCAACCACGATTGGGGACCTGTTCCTAGAGGAGGTCCAATATTGCCGACAAGCTACTGCCATGGGCAGATTCACTTATTTTCAGCTTAGGACGCTTTACAAGGCTAGCTATTTCTGTTTCCCCACAGGAATCAAAGCCAAGCAAGACGATGCCTCTTATTATAACCCTCCAATCAAACAGACATATTATCAGTAGGCTGTATGCATCAATAAAAACTGAGGCACCAGTGACAAAGCCTTGTGCGAAAGAAGATGGAAATCGCCCTTAGGGCAAGTCCTCTGACAAAAAATGGGCATACTGCTGCAACGAGTTTGGACGGAGACACGTTCATTAAAAACATTTCAACCACCATATAGTACACCCATAAAAACACAAATTCAGCCCATCACATAACATGAACTGTTAGAGGTGTGGCTGCTGACACTTTTCACATCTCGAGTGGGTTTGTGTCAAGACTGCAGATTACTGGTGAAAAGTGTTTGAACTTACCTCAACTAGGATTAAAGCGGAAGTGTCACCATCTCCCAAAGTGGCCTTAATTGATCTACAGAGCAGATAACAGAACATGTGTATTTGTAAAGCACACGTAGTGCAGTAGTAGCAGCCTTCCCTCTGGTGGAATGACTGCGCAATCCATAGAAGATCTTAATGCACAACAATTCATCAGGATATGGTTATCTATTGCATCTCTATGTCGTTTTTTGCTCCAAAGAAACCTACAAAGTGTTTTCCATCTTGTCTGCAATCTCTAGTCTATTCGATGAAGAAGCTAA
The DNA here is from genome assembly GCF_964204655.1 of Triturus cristatus. Lineage (NCBI taxonomy): Eukaryota > Metazoa > Chordata > Amphibia > Caudata > Salamandridae > Triturus > Triturus cristatus. The sequence goes on along the minus strand of NC_140594.1, from coordinate 1,065,340,972 downwards.
GGGCCTATTTAGGGTCCAGACCGTGCAGCCGTTCTTTCTTGGAGGGATGGGGAGAGAAGTAAAGGTTGGGGCTGTCTCAAATTGCGCTTTTAAAGGAGCAACATTCTCCTGTCTGGGCAGAGCACTGGGACGGGCTATACCGCATGACCATAAACTATCCCTTCTATAAAGAAGACAGCAATAAAATGGCATTGCTGTGGATGGGTTTGACTGTTGCCAAAAGAGAGATCGCCTGCCAACAGAAAGATGGCGCTCCCCTCTTAGCTAAGGAGTGGAGAAAGTGACCAACTGGTACATATGCAGAGAAAAAGCGTTTAAGAGCAAGAGAAAGGCAACAGCATTCGGGGATCCTTCTCTAGTGAGCTGGAAAAACCAACTGCCTCACAGACCCTGCTCCGCACTAAGAAAAGGCGGTCTTGTTCTGGAATTTTCAAAGGCGTTGTGGCTTAAATTGCCACTTATTGTGCCTACCTAGTTCTACAGTTTTAAAAGAGGTAGTAGAGTAGTGTTTCCTAAACACAGAGCAGACCAATCTGGCTAATTTGAACTCCTTTTAACAATGAAAAATAAGAAAGAGGGAGTTAAAAATATTGCCTCTTGTGGGCTTTTTTTCCAATTTTTTTTCTTTTTTTTATTGTGTTCCATTAATCCAGTGCGTGCTCAGACAGATTAAAATAATTTCTGGATAATCAAGAGAATCCCAGGACAGAGAGGCCTTTTTCTCAGTATCAATGCATTATTTCCATTCCTTTCAACTCCTTCAGGTGCCAGGCCTCTATCCAAGCAAGTTGACCAGCAGCACATCAGGTCAGCAAAATTACAACAGGGCCATCAGGCTTGCTGTGAGCCAAGTAAAAGCATGCAGCCCTCAGCTCCATATTCAGATAACAGCATCATCACCAAGATGGGCAACTTAGGCATTTAATGCCCTTGAACATCCATATTCATTACAAAAATGAACTCAAAGGAGGGACTTTTGCCTTGGACGCTGAAAATTAGTGTAGGCTAATAAACCTTAGTTAGGGGTGCTGCTACTAGTCCTCAAAATAGCAAAAGTCTGCACCAACCACAGCCTGTTCAGATGGTCCTGAGGGACTGCCCCCTGAAGATCAAGATTGGGGAGATCAAAGAAATATATGATCTAGAACAACAAAGGGGACACAAAGAAGAAAGCAATTTGCAGGAACCTTCACAAATAAGACCCTACTCCAAGCATGGTCTAAGACTTTAATTCTTCAGTTTATGCTCTAACGGGGCACCAGGCTCATGTAGTGGGAACCGAGTTGCAATTCTTGACTCCAACCAAAGCTACTTAGAAAATTACTCTATGAAGGTTTAACACAGTTTAAAAAGTTTGCGTTGCCATCCCATAAATAGCTGATTATTCCAGATAGGGGAATACATGTTCTATGGGATTTGAAACAGACTGATACGATTTCAGAGCTTACACTACTGAATATCACCAACAGGCTTAGTTCTCAATAAGAGAATGTCCCGCATAGGTATCGATATGAACACATATTTTTAAAAATGATGTACATAAACAAATTAAGGCACCAATATTGGTTAATACAAGCTATATTCCAAAGTAGTGTTCCCCACCCCATTTGTAGGCTATTAGCAGGTATGTTAAAATAATTTCTGTGCAACTTCAAACACCCTGTGTCACACTTCCCTTCTTATCCATGTAGCCTAGAGGAGAGGAGTCTCAAAATATCTGACCAACTTCAAGGTGTTGAAAACCCTGCACTAGTTACTTGAACCATTGTGCTGTTAATTGTAATCTTAAGCCATCTTCACTGTTTTCCCTAAAGTGTTAAGTGAACAGAGTTCTGGCACACACCCCTCAATCAACCAGCAAACTCAGTCAGGACACTGTCTTTAATTGCAGGAATGGAACATGTGCTAAAATATGGGATACATAGGTAGCACCACCAAGAGCAGTGTGCTAAAGAAAATTCTCTGGCTCATCTTTAATGTCCAGGACGAATGAAGACATTGGGGGGTAACTTTTGAAAACCAAGGCTTTTTATGCACTTGGCTAGATTTAAAGATTAAGTCCTGGAACAATTTAAGAACTTAAGCAGTAAAGAATTAAATGTGCTCTGGGTACAACGTTAAAGAGGTATGGCTTTAGCAACTGAGGCAGACAGATTCTGAAATGGTAAAACTGAACAGTTTGATCACAATCAACAAGAAAGAATAAACAGACAGTACAACGTGATCTAATACACAGTTCAAGAGCATGCAAATGTTTCAAGTAAAATACACAGTAAAAATATTTTACCTGTGCAAGAGTTGTGTCACTACATGCTTTCCTTGCATCCTAAAACAAATAAAGAGAATAGATGTAAACATTTGGAAAAAACCTGCTTCATTAAACATTATCTGACTTCTAAAACACAATACGAGGGCCCAAAATAGCATTTAATAAATGTCTTCAATTGAATAGTAGGTATACACACAAATATAATGAAAGTCCATTTTAATAAAAGTTTACACACATACAAAAAGAAGAGAATTGCCATTAAATGTGATATCAAAGCCACTATGGCAGAAATTGTAAAAGTATTAGAGGGTTGAAGGGTGCTGATGTACAATCTGAGGCAAATGGCAGAGGCTAAATAGAAGAGAGGAGGATGCTAAGGGTGCGGAAGGGTCGGAATAGGTATTTGAGGGCAGTAGAGCGTGAAAAGTGGAAAATGTAAAGAATGGAATAGGGAGATGAAAGAAAACTAGTGAAAGATTAGAAACAATGTAAAAAGGAAGTATGACACCATTCTTGTGTTTGAGATGTGGGATCCTTAAGTGCTTCTTAGAGAATCTTTCATCCTTGTTAAAAAGGCTGCATGGCAGACAGATGCAGTGTGATTCTGTTAGAAGAGAAAATGCATGTGCTGGGTGTATGTGTGCCTATGAGTTGTACAAAACAAGAAGATACTGTGCTGTGCAGTGTGGGTATGCTGTATACATGCGCTGGGAGTATGTGGGCCTGTGAATGGTACAAAATGGGAGAAACCGGGGTTCCATTTTGGTAGACCCAGGCCAGCATGGTGAAACAAGAGGAGAGGAGGTACAGAAATTCCGCGCCCATCCAACAGATTTGTGTACTGCTCCACTCCTTAAGCTGAATGGGACACACTGTAGCTAGAGGGAAGAGCCAGGCTTCACTTCAAAAGGGTGCTCTTTGATTCAGTTAAAGATAACAAGAAAGGGGTAGGGCACAGATCAGGAAGGTCCTGGGCTAACCTTTTGATACACATATCCCTGTGGCTGACAACCAGGTGCGAACTCTAGTCAGTCCAATGGCCTGCATTTTGGGGCTATCAGCTTTGGAGTTGCTACTGCTGTGGCAGACTGATTACAAAAGGAAGAGAGGCAGAGGTGTGGGCACTTCAAAAGAAGCAGACTCCCAATATAAACTTTCAAGACTCAGACTCTACATCACATTTGGTGTCTGGTAATGGATTATAAGAAGGGGAGCTTCAGACTCCAAATAATGTCATTTGCCAAGCAGCCAGGCGGGCTGTGTGAGGAGCAGAAACTCTGCAAGACTTCGGTCTGTGACCAGGACTGAGGGCCGAGGCCTGCTAGCCTCCTTGCTGGGGTGAGGGGACATCACCCAAGGAATCCAAGACCACCTGCTATAGAGCACCTGTGCCTTCCTGGTTGCCAATATCCGTGTGCCCTATGAAAAATAGGAGAGAGTTGAAGGGATGGAGGCTCAGTGGGGAGAAGTGTTGAGTAGACTCACTTTGTGAGGTATTGGGAGACTGCGCTGAACCTATTGAGTCATTGCTTGTATACAGGATGAAGTCGGCGACCCTCGTATGCCAAGGAGGAAGGCCTTGAATTGAGCCATGTGCATCATTAGGTTAACTGGGCCGGTGCCAATATGTAATCAGGAGCTGACTAGCCGGTGCCAGGAGGGGCCTCTGCAAAAAAGATTGCTGTGCTGTAAGGTCCGTAGCCCTTGTGCAGTGGTGAGGTGTGACCCCGTATGCCAGAGGGGGTCACCAGGAGCAGCAAGACCTGTAACTTGCTGGAAACTCCCCAGCCATCGCTGGAGAAGTAAGGCCACTATGGGAGCATCTGTGCACGGGCATCAAGATGAGGGACCTGCTTTCAGGACGGTTGCATCCAAATCCGTGTGCTAATCACACACTTACGCTGCATGGAGAAGTCAAAAAGTACCTTCAGACGATTCGGTAGCACAACCGCGTTTCAGGACCTATGCGCCCACTGAGTGCAGCACTCCTGTGCCACGTGCAGCAAACTCACACGATTCAGGTGCTGCCGCTCCAAGCACCCTGATTTCAGCCCAGTCGGCCAAAGGGCGAACTTGCTTGCAAATTAGTTAGTGCTGTGGTAATGGAACACTAAAATTAAAATAAGAGTCAGAGTGCGCTCTTGAAACTGGGAATACTAGTGGGGCTTGCCCTGGATGTTGCCTATTGTCAATGGGGAATAACCACTATCGCTAGGAGCAAGGCGGGAAAGGGACCGGAGGGACTGCCTAAGGAAACACTAGAGCCCTGATCTCAAGGGGGACTGTGTAGTTGTTTGTGAATGTCATATTTTGCCTTTGTGTTGTTAGCAGTAGAAATAATATACTTTTAGTTTTCATAAAAGTGAATATTTGGCGAAGAATGAATTACTGCTGCTGTTGCTCGCATTTTGAGTTGTCAGCCTGTGTTCACTCCACTGTATCCATCTCCCCGCAGAGGGAGCTTTGGACTTTTAGGACCACGCTATTCCAGGATCTATCAGAACCCATTTCAGAGTGCCTCGTGGCCTTCAGAAATGGGTTCTGATAGATCCATTTCTGCACCTCACCCAGTTTCAGGTCGAGGGAATCTGTTATGCCACCCAGAACAAAAAAGTAATTACCTAAAACAATAGTTCTCTTGTGCAGATGTCTTTCGTAGAGTCACAATATTAAATCATTCCGTCTTTGAGCTGGGATTTCCACAAGAACATCAAAATAGCACCACAAAGAAAACAATGCCTAGCAGGCTTTAAACACAGACACTTATGCAGCATACCCACCTCACTGAAAACACCTTCCTTCAATCAATGAAGTGAAAGCCCAGTAAACACCACTTCCTCAACACGTTAGGGGAGCCTTTTATGGAGAGGGTGAGCTAGGTTAATCTATGAAAGACTCCAATGCTAGAGAACTGTTACAGAAAGGTAACTTTTCTCTTCCTGGCATAGGAGGTTTCACAGATTCATATTCTTGACTCAAAATAAACAGTGTAATACATTAGTAAACAAACCTAACCGTGAATCACGTGAACACCAGAATAGGCTCACCTTTCTAAAAAAAAAAAGAATTTTTTTTAAAAAGATACGCCATGACACTCTGCTGTGTCTCTCTGCACTGTTGCTTCCAGAAAATAATGCGGAGTAAGGGCGTGTCAATTTGTCCAAGGAGCTGCCCTACTTATGTCTGCTAATGGCACTATTCAAAGAGAGCAGTCAGAGAGGAGACACTCCACTGTAAAGAAGACTTTGTGAAGTGTGCCTTAACAAGGCTTTAGAGAGATCTGCCTGCATTGCGACTGCCAATAGATAATATATAGATATATATGATCAAGGGCTCGTTGAAGCCCGAAACGCGTCATGGCGGCCAATGCACAAATAAAATAACAAGGCATAGAGGAAGTGGTGTCCGTTCCGTTTCTCTTTGGTGATATATATATTATCTACTGGCGGTCGCCAGTAGATAGTTATAGTTAGGTCCGTGTTCCCATAGGAAATCTCAAAATTCTATTTTGAATAACTTTGGCGCCGGTTGACGAATCTTCGCGAAATTTTCAAAACTAATGGGGCGCTCCGCTCAGCTCCTACCCTGAAAGTCTCGGGGGGATTCGTCAAGCGGGGGCCGAGAAAAAAGGGGGGTCCCCATGCATTTTCCCATAGGACCTTTAGTCGAAGGTACAGCCCGAACGGCTGAACAGAATTACTTGAAATTTGGCAGAGAGGTAGTCCTCAGGTCGGGGATGTGCCTTTTGCATATATGGAGTCAATCTGTTCAGTAGTTCCAGAGAAAATTGCAGTAAAAAGCACATACATATCTATAGCCGCGCACCGTGCGCGCACCCGAACGTGCGCGAGCGTAATTCTGATTGGTTGTTACATGTCAGTCAACGTTCGAATCGGTCGAAATCAGGAAGTCGGCCGCAATTTTGTTTGTTTTCAGTGCGAGAGTGGAAAAGGAAGGTGGCGAACGTGAAAAGGGGGCAGGGTAGAGAGTTCCTGACCCCCTTGCCTTTGTCAGGGGGTCCCTGAAGGACCCCGCAGGCATAAAAAAACATTTAAATTTTATTTATTTTTTTTAAATCGCGGGGGTGCGCGCTCCGTGCGCGCACGGTGAAAAACCATTAAAAAAAAACATTTTAATACGTAGTTTATTGAAAAATAAATATATAAAAAAAATAATAATACATACATAACTTAGCATTTAAAAAACCATACAAATTCACTTAAAAAACCATAGGTTTCACACATGTTATAGTTAGGTGGATATTTCACTCGTAAAAAACCAATGAAATTCCCCCGTTATAGTTAGTTCCGATAACTATAACTCGCGCGACCGCCACTATCACAAGGATGATGTCATCAGTGATGTCAAGAGTGATGCCACTGACCAGGTCATGAGTGATGTAATATGTGACGTCATGAGCAGAGGATTGCGGGCGCGCGAGTTATAGTTATCTGAACTAACTATAACGGGGGAATTTCATTGTTTTTTTTACAAGTGACATATCCACCTAACTATAACATGTGTGAAACCTATGGTTTTTTAAGTGAACACACACACACACACACACACACACACACACACACACACACCTCACTCACTCACTCACTCCCCCTCCCCCCCCCCCAACCTCCACCCTCCACAGGGCTAGTCCTTACACCTGCCTAGACGAGAGATAGATAGATAGATATATATATGTCCATGAACCCTCCAGCAGAACTGTAGGAAGAGGCCACACGAGGAACTCAGGAAAGAAGCCTTTAATGGACATGCAGGTAAGGCATAATGCATTTCGACCTTGTAGTCTTCCTCAGATGCCACTGCTACACTGAGAACCAGCCCCACGCCTCCACTTTTGAATCCAACTGCAGACCTCCCACTTCAGAAAGGAAGCACCTCCCCTGCCATGTGATCGCTCACCTGCTGTAGTGCTGTCAGTCCTACAGCTCCCAGAATGCATCATCTCTGGGTAGGTGCTGCGAGGGGAATGGATGATTAAAGTACAAGTGGCATTGGTGCATTGCAGAGTGGGGCGCACTGGTACTAGTGCAAGTTAAGTCCTCGGGCTTCCCTGGGTCCCCGCATACGTCATAGCCGCCTCAGCACCAGTCCGCAGAATTGTAGGCCGGTAAAATATCCGAACCTTTCCGTGAAGTCACGAGCTGCCGGTTGACAGCTACCCTGCTTGACTCGTGCTGACGAGGTGGGCTGGAGCAATCCGATACCTCGGGTGCAAAGAAAAACTGCTCACGCAGACGCCAGTAATGCCACAGCCACTTGACAGACGGGGTCCTCTTAAAGCGTCCCTGGCCGACGCTGTAAATATCCATGAACCCTCCAGCAGAACTGTAGGAAGAGGCCACACGAGGAACTCAGGAAAGAAGCCTTTAATGGACATGCAGGTAAGGCATAATGCATTTCGACCTTGTAGTCTTCCTCAGATGCCACTGCTACACTGAGAACCAGCCCCACGCCTCCACTTTTGAATCCAACTGCAGACCTCCCACTTCAGAAAGGAAGCACCTCCCCTGCCATGTGATCGCTCACCTGCTGTAGTGCTGTCAGTCCTACAGCTCCCAGAATGCATCATCTCTGGGTAGGTGCTGCGAGGGGAATGGATGATTAAAGTACAAGTGGCATTGGTGCATTGCAGAGTGGGGCGCACTGGTACTAGTGCAAGTTAAGTCCTCGGGCTTCCCTGGGTCCCCGCATACGTCATAGCCGCCTCAGCACCAGTCCGCAGAATTGTAGGCCGGTAAAATATCCGAACCTTTCCGTGAAGTCACGAGCTGCCGGTTGACAGCTACCCTGCTTGACTCGTGCTGACGAGGTGGGCTGGAGCAATCCGATACCTCGGGTGCAAAGAAAAACTGCTCACGCAGACGCCAGTAATGCCACAGCCACTTGACAGACGGGGTCCTCTTAAAGCGTCCCTGGCCGACGCTGTAAATATCCATGAACCCTCCAGCAGAACTGTAGGAAGAGGCCACACGAGGAACTCAGGAAAGAAGCCTTTAATGGACATGCAGGTAAGGCATAATGCATTTCGACCTTGTAGTCTTCCTCAGATGCCACTGCTACACTGAGAACCAGCCCCACGCCTCCACTTTTGAATCCAACTGCAGACCTCCCACTTCAGAAAGGAAGCACCTCCCCTGCCATGTGATCGCTCACCTGCTGTAGTGCTGTCAGTCCTACAGCTCCCAGAATGCATCATCTCTGGGTAGGTGCTGCGAGGGGAATGGATGATTGAAGTACAAGTGGCATTGGTGCATTGCAGAGTGGGGCGCACTGGTACTAGTGCAAGTTAAGTCCTCGGGCTTCCCTGGGTCCCCGCATACGTCATAGCCGCCTCAGCACCAGTCCGCAGAATTGTAGGCCGGTAAAATATCCGAACCTTTCCGTGAAGTCACGAGCTGCCGGTTGACAGCTACCCTGCTTGACTCGTGCTGACGAGGTGGGCTGGAGCAATCCGATACCTCGGGTGCAAAGAAAAACTGCTCACGCAGACGCCAGTAATGCCACAGCCACTTGACAGACGGGGTCCTCTTAAAGCGTCCCTGGCCGACGCTGTAAATATCCATGAACCCTCCAGCAGAACTGTAGGAAGAGGCCACACGAGGAACTCAGGAAAGAAGCCTTTAATGGACATGCAGGTAAGGCATAATGCATTTCGACCTTGTAGTCTTCCTCAGATGCCACTGCTACACTGAGAACCAGCCCCACGCCTCCACTTTTGAATCCAACTGCAGACCTCCCACTTCAGAAAGGAAGCACCTCCCCTGCCATGTGATCGCTCACCTGCTGTAGTGCTGTCAGTCCTACAGCTCCCAGAATGCATCATCTCTGGGTAGGTGCTGCGAGGGGAATGGATGATTAAAGTACAAGTGGCATTGGTGCATTGCAGAGTGGGGCGCACTGGTACTAGTGCAAGTTAAGTCCTCGGGCTTCCCTGGGTCCCCGCATACGTCATAGCCGCCTCAGCACCAGTCCGCAGAATTGTAGGCCGGTAAAATATCCGAACCTTTCCGTGAAGTCACGAGCTGCCGGTTGACAGCTACCCTGCTTGACTCGTGCTGACGAGGTGGGCTGGAGCAATCCGATACCTCGGGTGCAAAGAAAAACTGCTCACGCAGACGCCAGTAATGCCACAGCCACTTGACAGACGGGGTCCTCTTAAAGCGTCCCTGGCCGACGCTGTAAATATCCATGAACCCTCCAGCAGAACTGTAGGAAGAGGCCACACGAGGAACTCAGGAAAGAAGCCTTTAATGGACATGCAGGTAAGGCATAATGCATTTCGACCTTGTAGTCTTCCTCAGATGCCACTGCTACACTGAGAACCAGCCCCACGCCTCCACTTTTGAATCCAACTGCAGACCTCCCACTTCAGAAAGGAAGCACCTCCCCTGCCATGTGATCGCTCACCTGCTGTAGTGCTGTCAGTCCTACAGCTCCCAGAATGCATCATCTCTGGGTAGGTGCTGCGAGGGGAATGGATGATTAAAGTACAAGTGGCATTGGTGCATTGCAGAGTGGGGCGCACTGGTACTAGTGCAAGTTAAGTCCTCGGGCTTCCCTGGGTCCCCGCATACGTCATAGCCGCCTCAGCACCAGTCCGCAGAATTGTAGGCCGGTAAAATATCCGAACCTTTCCGTGAAGTCACGAGCTGCCGGTTGACAGCTACCCTGCTTGACTCGTGCTGACGAGGTGGGCTGGAGCAATCCGATACCTCGGGTGCAAAGAAAAACTGCTCACGCAGACGCCAGTAATGCCACAGCCACTTGACAGACGGGGTCCTCTTAAAGCGTCCCTGGCCGACGCTGTAAATATCCATGAACCCTCCAGCAGAACTGTAGGAAGAGGCCACACGAGGAACTCAGGAAAGAAGCCTTTAATGGACATGCAGGTAAGGCATAATGCATTTCGACCTTGTAGTCTTCCTCAGATGCCACTGCTACACTGAGAACCAGCCCCACGCCTCCACTTTTGAATCCAACTGCAGACCTCCCACTTCAGAAAGGAAGCACCTCCCCTGCCATGTGATCGCTCACCTGCTGTAGTGCTGTCAGTCCTACAGCTCCCAGAATGCATCATCTCTGGGTAGGTGCTGCGAGGGGAATGGATGATTAAAGTACAAGTGGCATTGGTGCATTGCAGAGTGGGGCGCACTGGTACTAGTGCAAGTTAAGTCCTCGGGCTTCCCTGGGTCCCCGCATACGTCATAGCCGCCTCAGCACCAGTCCGCAGAATTGTAGGCCGGTAAAATATCCGAACCTTTCCGTGAAGTCACGAGCTGCCGGTTGACAGCTACCCTGCTTGACTCGTGCTGACGAGGTGGGCTGGAGCAATCCGATACCTCGGGTGCAACCTATCACTATCACAAGGATGATGTCATCAGTGATGTCAAGAGTGATGCCACTGACCAGGTCATGAGTGATGTAATATGTGACGTCATGAGCAGAGGATTGCGGGCGCGCGAGTTATAGTTATCTGAACTAACTATAACGGGGGAATTTCATTGTTTTTTTTACAAGTGACATATCCACCTAACTATAACATGTGTGAAACCTATGGTTTTTTAAGTGAACACACACACACACACACACACACACACACACACACACACACACACACACACACCTCACTCACTCACTCACTCCCCCTCCCCCCCCCCCCAACCTCCACCCTCCACAGGGCTAGTCCTTACACCTGCCTAGACGAGAGATAGATAGATAGATATATATATGTATGTATATTTCTTTCTAAATGCTCCTGGGTCCCCGCACATGGGCGGGACTATTCAGTGCTTCTGGCTATTGATGACTATCCCCTGGAAGGGAACTACCCAGACCCCCCCACCAGCCCTGAAATCTACCCCTACCAGCCCTGAAACCTACCCCAGCCCTGAAACCTACCCCAGCCCCTCCCTGAAACCTACCCCAGCCCCTCCCTGAAAACTACCCCAGCCCCCCCCAACCCTGAACACTACCCCCCAACCCATACATACCCGGCCCCAGCCCCAACCCCACTTACCTCACCACGTCCCCAGGCTCCCTTCCTGGTGTATTCTTGCTTCCGCCGAGCAGAAGCTAGACCGCGCACTGCCTCAACCACGCATATGCATGGTTAAGGCATATATTAGTGGTTAAGGCAAGCGTTGTAGCGCTTTCGCAGGCGAAACATGCGCGGCTGAGGCTGCGGTGTTCTGACTGTTTCCCGATGACGAGTCATGTCCCAAGCCTAGGAAGCACAAACAGTCAACTTGTGGGTCAGTGATGGACCTCTGTCCATCACACCTGTGGCATGGCTTAAAGCCTGACTTCTTAGATGGGGTTAGTACCGCATCAAAAACTATTTAGAGAGCAAAATCTCTTCACCTGTGTTGAAAGGCACAGGGTGGGGAGCGGGCATTTTCATCCATGCCACGACAGACATGATAGAAAACAGATGAGAAATGACATCAGAGTGCAGGGGGCTCCAGTGACTTCAGCACAACCCACTTTCTGACATGGAGTCAAAGCCAGTGCCCACTACTGTCACCGAAAAGCTATGTGAAGTGAAGACAAGGCTGGGTAAAGCTGTTATGTATATTTATTAAGTAATAATTTGAAGATCCAAGGAATGTCGGGTCGTGCACAGACCAGGAAGGTAATGAATGTTTGGTAAATTGTCGGGTGCCACTGAGGTATCACTCTCAAACCCTAGGAGTGTGAAAAGACAATCACAATTCATGCGTTGGCTGAACTCAGGCAACGTCCCTCTGGGCACACCTCAAAAAGCAAAAGCTTAAAGCACGTTAATTCGTCTGTTTAAATGAAGATGCCGTGTGTGCTTGTAATCATGACATTTAATTGATGTCTTAACTTTTCAACAGTGTCTTGTAAGCTTGAAGATGCAATAAACGATGATATTATACATGCTCCATATCATCAAGTGGCCAATGCCATCCCAATGCATTTCGGGCCCATTTGGCCCTTCATCAGGGGAGTCTAAATAAAAACATACATTAACAAAGAATTACTATTCGCAATGAGAGGTATGTCATGCAACAAAAGACAGTGAGGGACCATCCCAGCATGTAAATACATTCTACAAGAAAACATGGAAGCCACCTAGTTATGTGCAGCGATGTATGAATGAACGTTAAGGAAACCAACGAAGTATAAACTAGCATGGCATAATCAAAGAGTGCTTAAAGTGAATTGCCAGTGGAAACAAAAACGGTAAGCCAAAGTGCCGTGTTTCATGCTTGGTCAGGGTGACAGAGTGAAGAAAAAACAAAAGTGGATGCTGCTGTCGCATATTACAATAAAACAAGAGCATAAACCGAGTGCCTAAAAAAACTCCGTGCAAAGTGAAATAACGTGCACATTTCTAAACGCACAAAGTGTTTCGGTTCGTGCGGGTCTCTACCTTGTACTGAAGATTTCAAGCTGTAAACAAACAGCGGTGCCGGTTCTCGGTCACGGGATGTGGGTGAGTTTTGCTCAACGAACGGCGCGCGTTTTTAAATAAAAAAAACCGGTGTCAACCGGAAGTGACATGCAAGTAGTTCGTCCGCTTGGTCATGTGAAACCAGTGGATATCATCGGCGCCATGTTGCAAGTGCCGGTGGATGAACTGAACAGTGACTGAAACGTAAATAAAAGATTAATTAAGTGTGAAAAAAAATACACACGAATGAACGTGTATGAAAATAACGTGAGTTGAGACAAAGTGGGCATGCACATGCAACTATACAAAATTTACAGGTAGCAAGCGAATTCCAAGCGGTCATTGAGACCCTTCGGTTTCAGAGAGTCCAATTTGTAAATCCAGAAGTTTTCGCGTTGTAGCAGAAAGGTGTCATTGTCTCTGCCCTCCATCCTTGATATGGTTTCCAGAACCAGGAATTTCAATTGTGAAATATTGTGTTGTTTCTCTAGGAAATGAGCGGCCACTGCAGATTTTAAATTGCTGGTGCGTATATTGCTTTTGTGCTCCAAAATGCGCGTCTTGATCTTTCTTAGTGTTTTCCCAACATAAACCAAGCCGCAGGGGCATTTGAGAAGATAGATAACATTGTTGGTGTCACAAGTAGCATTGACATGCAATTTAATGGGAGTGCCCCTCATTGGATGTGTCACATAGTTGCCCCTGATGATGCAATTACAATTGCTGCAGTTTAAACAGGGAACTGTCCCGTGGTATGGTGTGGCTGGTGCAATGATCCTAGGACGGATAAGTTCTTGAATATTCCTGCTCCTGGTATATGCAAACATCGGTGGGTTGCTGAAGATGCCATGAAAATCAGATTCAAACGTCAGTATTGGCCAATGTTTCTTAATTGATTGTTTGAACCTATGGCTCATGGTGGAAAACCTTGAAACCATGACCATACGATTCTTTTCTCCACATGCAGTGGGTTGTAACAGTCTCTCACGTGGCATGTTCCCCACTTTTGTTATGGCGTTGGTGATGACCTCCTGAGGGTAACCGCGAGTGGTAAAACGATGTGCCATGGCTTGTATTTGATCTTGTGATTCTGAGTGAGCAGACACAATCCTTTTAACTCGCAATAACTGTGAAAAGGGTAAATGATTCTTCAAAGCCGGTTGATGAAAACTGGTGTAATGTAACAAGTTGTTGCGATCGGTGCTTTTTCTGAACAGGGTGGTAGTGAGTTGATTGTCACGTATTGTTACTTGAACATCCAAAAATGTTATGGTTGTCTCATGAAAACTAAAGGTGAATTGAATGCGGTCGTTGATCTGATTGAGATTTGTCAAAGCTGACTTAAGAGCATCCAAAGGACCGAACCATAAGACGAAGATATCGTCAATGTACCGCAAAAATAATCGTGCATGTTCCTTCCATGTGTTCAAACTCAGAATGAATTTATTTTCAAATGTATGCATGAATAAATTCGCATAGGTAGGTGCGGCACAATTACCCATCGATGTACCGGTGAGCTGTAGAAAGAAGTCGTTATTCCATCTGAAATAGCTTTGGTACAATGTGAAGGTAAGGAGTTCCATCAGGAACACTTGTAAATCGTGATCCAAGTCAGATTGCAGTAGTGCTTCTTCAATCGCTTCAATTCCTAGGTCATGAGGAATGGTGGTATAAAGTGACTTGACGTCGATGGTGCACAACCACACTTCTTTGTCATCAGGCAATGTTACCTGGTTGATCTTAATTAAAAAATCAGTGGTGTCCTTAACGTATGTGTTCATACGCATAACAAAAGGTTGTAAGTGAACGTCCAAAAACTTGCCAATGGGTTCATGTATACTGCCCCTTGTGGACACTATTGGCCGCAGTGGAGGATTCATAAGGTCCTTGTGAATTTTGGGTAGCATGTGTAAAGTGGGTGTTCTGGGATGTTTGGTCATTAGAAATCTTTTGGTTTTTTCATCAATGGTTCCGTTTTCCACGGCCTTGTCAATGATGGATTGCAGAAGATTGGCAAAACTGACTGTTGGATCCTGAGGTAAGATCATATATGTGTTATCGTCATTCACATGTATGTCCACTTGAGTTTGATAGAAAGCTGAGTCCATTATAACAAGGGCACCGCCCTTGTCTGCTTTTTGACAATAGATGTTCCGATTGTTAGCCAGATTGTCCAAGATTGCTCGCTCCTTGTTGGTGAGATTCTGAAGTTTGGAACGTTGCTTAAAGTTGAAAGAGAGAATGTCATTTTTCACCAAGTTCTCAAAAAGGTCCAACGTCTTGTGGGAAATTGGTGCTTGAAAAGTACTCTTCGGGCGTAGATGTTTTAATAATTGAGATTCAGGCCTGTGCTCAGATTGAATGACATTTTCAAAAAAATGTCGCAAACGGAGGTTGCGCATAAATTTGAACAAACAGATATCCAATTCCAATTTGTTGGTGTGATATGTTGGTACAAAAGACGTGCCTTTTTGCAGAGTTTTAATTTCAATATCTGTGAGTTGATGATCAGAGATGTTGATGACTAACTGTTCGGGATTCATGGTTTCTTCCCTTTGTTCCTTCGACCTGGCGCTGGTTGAGACTTCGGACTGGGCATGGTTGATGGGACGTCTTTTGCCCCTCCTGGGTCTAGTTGATCTTTTTGGCCTACCTCTAAAAAAGGAGTTTTTTTAGGCACTCGGTTTATGCTCTTGTTTTATTGTTTTATTGTAATATGCGACAGCAGCATCCACTTTTGTTTTTTCTTCACTCTGTCACCCTGACCAAGCATGAAACACGGCACTTTGGCTTACCGTTTTTGTTTCCACTGGCAATTCACTTTAAGCACTCTTTGATTATGCCATGCTAGTTTATACTTCGTTGGTTTCCTTAACGTTCATTCATACATCGCTGCACATAACTAGGTGGCTTCCATGTTTTCTTGTAGAATGTATTTACATGCTGGGATGGTCCCTCACTGTCTTTTGTTGCATGACATACCTCTCATTGCGAATAGTAATTCTTTGTTAATGTATGTTTTTATTTAGACTCCCCTGATGAAGGGCCAAATGGGCCCGAAATGCATTGGGATGGCATTGGCCACTTGATGATATGGAGCATGTATAATATCATCGTTTATTGCATCTTCAAGCTTACAAGACACTGTTGAAAAGTTAAGACATCAATTAAATGTCATGATTACAAGCACACACGGCATCTTCATTTAAACAGACGAATTAACGTGCTTTAAGCTTTTGCTTTTTGAGGTGTGCCCAGAGGGACGTTGCCTGAGTTCAGCCAACGCATGAATTGTATTTATTAAGTAAACCAGAGAGCCGTCCCTGGAGAGACCAAGGCATAGAAAGCAACTGACAACCTTCAGAACATTCAACACCAGAAACCTCTCAACACTCTAGATGACATATGAGAGTTCCGACAGTCATCTACTTACATGACATCACCACACTTCCCCCCTTTAAATAAAACAACTCTTAAGAAAACATGTTTATAAAAGGAGAACTGAGAAAAGCAAATATTAAGAGTTAAACATAGTCTCGTAGAAGTCGAGGTCTAGAACAAATCCTAGTGCTTTTCCTAACACCATCCCCTCCTGAAACATTAGGATTACATTCACTAGTTTTGGAAGCAAAAGATGGATCCTTTGCAATACAAGAAGTGCTCCACCAGTTACCATTCGACAACTTAACAGCATTCTTTCGTACATCAATGATTTGTTGTGACTCAAGAAATTTAGAAAAACCTTTTCTCACTGACACTGGATTTTTGACTCTAACCCAGTCTCCAACGCACAGTGTGTGAGGTTCTTTTCTAGTTGAAGATTGACAAGATTTAGAACAAACTTCACTTGAAGTTTTCCACGCAGAATCCCATAAACATTTCATGTCACTGCCCTGATGAAAAGATTTAACCATCCAAAAAGGGTACACCTGACAAGATGCTTTCCTGCCTCTCATCAGTTCAAACGGTGACAAGTTGGTTGCAACATGAGGTGAAGTGCGATATGACCAAACAAGATCCTTAATAGCTTGAAAAATACAAACTTTAGATCTGAATGCTGCTTGTACGCATTCCACTACAACCCTATTGAACCTCTCTGTTTTCCCATTACTTTGCGGGTGATATAGAGGAGTTCTGATGTGTTTTATGCCACAGGAACGCAAAAACGAAGTCATTTCATGTGACACAAATTGCACCCCATTGTCAGTGAGAATTTCTTCTGGATACCCTTCTCTGGTGAAAATGGTATTCAAGCAGTTAATAACACTCTTTGAATTTGGTACAGAAATTGGTTCAACTTCCACCCATCTAGATAGATGGTCAATAATAACCAAAAAATATCTTGAGCTGGAAGGGAGAACATGAAATGGACCAAGAAAGTCCATACCAATTTTTTGCCATGCCCTACCAGGAGGAAGAACAGGAGATTCAATGGTACCTTCAAGTATTAACACTTTGTCACTAGTGTTGCAACGTGAACAATTATTTACCATGTTATCAATTTGAGAGTCCATTCTGGGCCACCAGAAATCACTTCTAACTTTCCTTTTTGTAATGGTCGAACCTAGATGACCAGAATGCGCTGCTAGAATAATCTCTTCACGATAGAGACTAGGAGGAATAAGTTTATCACCCCTGACTATTTTACCATTTTCCACTGAAAGTTCATTGTTAACCTTCCAGAATATTTGTAGTTCAGGTGACAAACATTTCTCTTTTGGCCATCCCTTCTTTATTAAAGATGCAACTTCCTTGAGGATAGGATCCTTGTCAATTTGCATGATCCAATCCTCCTCTGCAAAAGATAAATTGTCCTGACCAATGAGTGCTACAAAACACTCCTCGACTTCACTTTCCCACTCTTGATCATCAAAATCTGAAATAGGAAGTCTCGACAAACAGTCTGCTCTGCAATTTTTCCCTCCAGGAATGTATTCCACAGTAAAACTATATTCAATAAGTTTCGTGGACAAGCGTGCTATACGTGCAGTAGTGCGTTTGACATTTTTTCCAGAAAGAATGTCAACAAGAGGGCGATGGTCAGTTTTCAAGATGAAAGATCTACCCCATACATATGGTTTGAACTTCTCCACACTCCAAACACAAGCTAAGAGTTCTTTCTCAATTACAGAATACTTCCGTTCGACCGGACGTAGAGTCCTGGACGCAAATCCGACTGTGTATTCCTTACCATTAGCATATTGCGAGAGAACAGCTCCTAGACCATACTCAGACGCATCAACAGTAATGATAGTTTGATTTCCTTCTATGAACGCTTGTAGAGCTGGCGCTTGGAATATATGGTTTTTGATAGTTTGAAAACCATTTTGGCATTCATCAGACCACACATAGATTGCTCCTTTCTTAAGCAGTGCTCTAAAACATTCTGTGGTCTTGGCAAAGTCTTTCATAAACTTAGAATAGAACTCACAAAGACCTAAAAATGACATTAGTTGTTCTTTGTTCTCAGGAGGAGGAGCATCTACTATACTTTTTATAAGGCCAGGTCTGGGTTTGATGCCATGTTCAGAGATTACGTGGCCTAAATACTCAATCTCCCTCACTTTGAAAATGCATTTACTTTTTTGCAGAGTCACACCTCTATTCGTTGAGACATTGAACACTTGGTCAATGACGGCATCATGTTCAGCTTCATTTCGAGTAAAAATGAGGATATCGTCTTGAAATACTACTACATTTGGATTATGTTTGAACATTTCAGTCATTAATCTTTGAAAAACGGCTGCAGCCGATGCGAGACCAAAGGGGAGACGACAAAACTGAAAGACACCATCTGGAGTCACAAAAGCCGTGAGATGTCGGGACTTAGGATGTAATTCAACTTGATTTTAAGCAGCTTTAAGATCAAGTTTTGTGAACCAGGAAGAGAATCCTACTTTTGTGATAAGATCTTCGATACGCGGAAGAGGAAAGTTGTCAACCCAAATGGCTTCATTAAGGCTTCTCAAATCAACACACATTCTCAAGTCCCCAGATCTCTTTTTGGCTAAAACAATGGGAGAAAGCCAAAGTGTGGATTCGACTTTCTCTATTATCCCTTGTTCACACAAAGATTGTAAATGCTTAGAGAGATCACTTCTAATACTCAAAGGAACATTGCGAAGTTTATGTTTAATTGGTATGGTGCCTTCTTTGATCTTGATGAAATGTTGATAATCGGTAATCTTACCCAAACGATCTTCAAAGATCTTTGCATATTTATTTTCCCAAGAGGAAACTAAGTAGGTATCTGATGTAGAGCTAATATTCTTTACAAGATTACTACGATCTTGATGATCGATGAATACAGGATTTGTGATTTGAAGACAGAAAGTCAAGAAGTCCATTGAAAACAGTGAGAAAGGCAGTACCTTGGCGAACCGAACTCACATCAAGGTAATCTTGCATCATATCTTGTAGTGTATAAATTGATTGTAGTTCCAAATCCCATCCTCGTCGCCAATGAAGTGAAGACAAGGCTGGGTAAAGCTGTTATGTATATTTATTAAGTAAAACAGAGAGCCGTCCCTGGAGAGACCAAGGCATAGAAAGCAACTGACAACCTTCAGAACATTCAACACCAGAAACCTCTCAACACTCTAGATGACATATGAGAGTTCAGACAGTCATCTACTTACATGACATCACCACACTATGTCAACGTTTCCATACACAGATTGGTGCCTATAATATTCAAAGGTGAGAAACCTGCAGGTAGAACTATCCATCACAATGCTAATCGACGCTCGCAGCAAGGGGATTATGCCTTGCTTTGATAAGGGCTTTCCTCTTTGAAGAAGTCCAGACTCTACCATGAACTAATTGGAGTTGAAATTTCTTTGGTTCTGTCAATGCAGAGTTCAGAGACAACTCCTCACGTCTAAAGCATGTAGCGCTCTCTCAGGAGCACGGATTGGGTTTAGTAAATATGCCTTTAATATCACTGATTCATTAAGGTGAAAGTAATTGGACACCTTAGTAATAAAAAGAGGATTTGTGCTAAAGGGGACTATTTTTGTGAAATTGAAAATAAAAAACAGTTCTTTCTTTGTACAAGCCTCCATTTCATGAATTCTTCTTGATTATGTTAATGCTTGAAGTGCGACCTTCCAAAAGATACATATGATTTCTTCTTCTTTATGGGTCTGCTCAAAACGGATTCTCATCAGCTCTGATAAGACTGTGTTCAACTTCCTAGAGACTTGTAGACTTCTTAGTGGAGGAAAAACTTTTAGTATATATTTAATCAAATCTTTGCTATTCAGTTAATGGTTTATTTGAGACATCTAAAATAGAAAAAGCTAAATTCACCTTGGTGACATGCCCCAAGCCCAACTCCTCCATTTCTAGCAAATACAGTAGAAGTTAGGGGTAAGGCTGTTAATGGGTGAAGATTTTGGCCATTAGCTCATAAAAAGAATCTTTTCCACTTTGCTCCTTAAGTTTTGTTAGAGAACAATGCTCTGGCCTGTTTTAGCATCTTTCTGCAATCCTCCATGAACTCATGATCAGAAGCAAGGATGACAAGTTCATCAATGCCGAGTTAGAATGCAGAATGTAGCTGTTGTATAGGGATAGCAGATTCAGACATAGTGTTGGTAGGTTCTGCAGTGCCTTTGAGAGGCGAATGACTTTGTGAAACAGTACTCCCTTGCTCATGCTGGAAACAAAGATTAGACAGTGCTGTTCTGGTTTTATTTTGCTCTGGGTATGAAAGGAAGCGGAGGAAAAGTAAGACAAGGTTCCTGATCATCGAAAACACATTCCACCAAAATCAGAGTAGTGTGACTGTTTGCACAGTAACTGCATTTTCAGTTAATACTAGTGGCGAAGAGATCTAGGATGGGTCTATCCCGGTGATGAAATAAAGTGTTCACTTGAACTTGATTGAACTCCCATTTGTGGCACTGTCTTCAACATCAATGGAATGTGTCCGCGCAATAGCGAACTGCTCCTGGCAGTGTTCTGCCATTCATGAAACTTAAAGAAGAATGTCACAATCGCACAGCATTGTGGCTTTTGTTGACAGGAGGCAAAACCTCATTACCCCATATTGATATAAAACATTGATGTTGTATTGTCTATACGTCTTCGGGACAAGGAACCCGATGCTTGGCAGGAACAAGTGAAACCCCAGTCTGGCAGGACGTTGTCCCAAAACATTTATGTGAAGGCGTGTTTCCTGTTGAGACCATTTGCCAGGGGTGTCTAGTTCATAGAGTATACTCATCAGCCGCCACAGATGAACCAGTCATAATTGTGCAGTTTGCTGTATACTGGTGGAACTGAAGTCCTATGGCTGTAGCTCCTTTGCCATCCACAAACCAATGCTACTTTCATCCAGTGTAAAGCTGATTTGGTCATTGAAGAAACTTGAACTCTGGGCCCATTGGGTGGCTAGTTCCTCTTCGAATAGTCCCATATGCAGGTAACAAAATGGTATTAAAAAGGTTACCATCATTCCCAATAAGCATTTGAATAAACAAACAGAGACATTGTGTTTTCCTTGTAGTTGATCGACTAAATTGTGTAATCAAGGGATTCAGTCCACTGGAGGTAGAGCTTTCAAGAATGCTCCTAGGGACTGTACCCATCTGCAAAGAATCAGTGATAGGCCTTTGCGAATGCTTTCGTGGATTTAAATGAATCAGCTTTTATCAACCAGTCATTCAAGTACGGGAACGTACTGGTGCCATGCATTTTATGAAAATGCTCAGAGGAGATTTAAGCCAATAAGAGTCATTTGAATTAATAATGGCAACCAAGCACCTCACAATACAGTTGCTTTCAATGCTTGGGATGGATGGGAACATGCAAGTAAGCACCATGCAACATCATAGTAGTTTGAAACTCTCCTTCCACCAGGAGTTGAACAATGTCCTGCAATGATCTCTAGCCAACTTATTGTGAAAGGTAACAAATGCAGATGCATTATACTGCTTAGAGGAGTGGTGAGATGTATTTTGATTAATTCTAGTGAGTCTATACCACAACCAGGTCGAGGAACCATTGTCCGCTGTGACAGAATTGCATTCTTCCACTTTCCCATGAACGATATCATTCTCCACCACCCAATGGAGTCCCTTGAGGTCTTTAGCAGGGATAGTATGGCCAGCACCTACAGGGAGATAGTGCTTTCTGTTGCTATCTTGTGATCTTAATTGGTTGCCACTTTTGTGTCATTGAGTCCGTTTCATACAGGTCGAGATGGATGATGTCCTGATATGCGGTTGAAAATAGGGCTACATGTGGGACTATTGTATGAGATATGGCTGGTACTGATTCAGTCTATATCCTCCTGCATAGGAAGATTGCTCTCCTCCCCTGCATCCCCATGCCTTCTGGCGCCTCAGACAGTATACGGCTAGCGACCTTGCTCTAAATGTGTCCAATTTTACAGTGACTTATCCACATGCTTTCCTGTGAATGACAATCTAAAGGAAGCAGTCAGATTCTGCTTTGGACTTCTGGCCTGAAATATGGGCAATAAAGACAACCTCGTCTGTACAGCTGCACCAGCCAACTGGCTGAACCCCATAGCAGCGACATCCAAGGCTAAATCTTTTTAAAGAGGAAGCCTTCCGTCTTCCCATAAATTAGCTTTTTACTGTGTGCGTCTGTCCTTCAGGATAAAGTTTTAACAAGCATTTGCAATGCAATAGGTCTGGCATTTGCGAGAGTTTCAGCTAATGGCATTGCAAGTGACAACGCCTTTTATTTATCTGTTTTGATCATTAACACACAAATAAAAGGCATTGTCATTTCAAATACCTATAGCCCAAACTCTTGTAAACGCGAGGCTGATTTCATTACAAATAACGGCCGCCGTGGTCACAGGCTGCTTGTAAAGTGAAAGCATGCACGGAGGGCTGAATGTTGCAAGAAAGCATGTCATGCCAGCAGTGAGAGAAGCACAATAAGGAAAATAGTGCTTACAGACTAAATAAGACATATTGTGTAACAACAGGAGTAAAAGGGGCAGTGCTCATGGGAGGTTACAAATGAAGACAATGTAGGCACATGTTTGTATTGAACTTTTTTGTGCAATAAAGGTTTTTCAAAAACAAAAAAAAAACAAATGAAGACAAGGCGGTACTAAGGCGGGACTAACAAGCCTATTAACGAATCAGAAGCCAGCATTTACAAAAGGACCATGACACAAAGCAATGACAAATATGGGCATAGAGTGGGAGGAGCTTCAAGCCCATACTCGAATACAACATGCCTTACAGAGCAGCGCATGCACTGGCCAGGCTCGACCTAAAAATGGTGCAATATCAGACAATATTTATCTCTCTTTTCTATCCATTATGGCTAAGATATGCTCTTCCCGTTTAAAGTTACAGTCAAAACATATACAAGTTTCTGCCCAATCTGTATTATCTAGACACCAAAGATTCTGTTTCTATCAGTCCCAGAGCTGCACTAGCGGCTGCCCGCAATTGTCCCAAAGTGTTTGGTAAACTTGTATTATTGCATGGTGATTAAATGGTACCATCAGGACCCTACACTCAAGTGGGGAGAATCATCTGCCACATCAGGCAGCTTAAGTTTGTACATGTCCCGCAAGTGTTTCAATTGCAAGTTTTTAAAGAACTGGGAGTCAGCCAATGTGTATTCTATGTCAGAGCGGAGGTGCAGATTATGCTTGCTTTCTTCACTTTTTTTCACAGCAGCCTTTTTACAACATCAAGATACACTACCTTTCCCATTAAACCTAGGGAACAGAAACACAAACAATCAATGGGAATACTGGAAGTCAACAAAGTCTTTCTTCCATAGTTATGTCCCCTCTTTCTTCACTACACCGCAGCCATGAGTGCCTTCCTTTTCTCTTTATAGTGCATGTATTCAGTCTCTAGTTATTCAATTATTTCCTCCAGATAACAGGGGTGCCATGGGAGCGTATTTCAGCGCTCCTGATGCAGTGGCCACTGTTGCATTATTAGCAGGCTGTTTTGGTGCGGTGAAAGTCTCCGCCCACTAGAGGACGCTATCATCTTGGCTTACATGCACCTTTGAGGCGCACCCAAGGCTTTTGTGACCGCACGCGGATCCATTCAAACCGGAGATTTACGCCCTCCTCAAGAGTCTTAGCCTGCGGCACCTGGAAGCAAGATGCCCCAGTTGGGGTCTGTATAGACTGCAGGTGTGTGAAATTTAATAAAATATCTACTTGTCCATGGGACAGTTTCTTCATAAATCATAAATCTACTTGAAAAAAGTCCACTTGCCCTTTTAGTGCCATTTAGTGTGATGACAAATTATGGCAGCAATCTCATTATATAGGAGCTAATATAATAGCCTCTCTGGTTACGCCAGAGGTCATACTATAGTAGACTTTGAATACTAACAAATCCCTCTTTTTGCCAATTTTCCACAGATCTACATACTGGGGCTGAAAGTAGCAGTAAGTAATAGTTCCAGGGTTTGTCAACCATCGGCAACTGTGAAATTCTTTGGATAGGGACAGAAAAACTCCTGGTGATTCCACCAGCTAATAATTCTCAGTTTGTTTGGAGTGAGACATAAAATCTCAAGACATCTACACTGTCGAAGACAGGTGACATGCATTTTTAGACCAGCAGTGACATCAGGAGACAGACTATGGAGTCTAGCATGTTTCTGGAATGGCAAGTCAGGTCATTAAATGTTGAAGGATCTTCACCACCTGAAACCACCCTGGAGATTGATCGCCCCTTTTTTATGTTGTTTTATTTATGTTGTTTTACTTTTCCTTTCCACTTGTGAAGAAGCATTAGATTCCTCTTCAACCGTAAAGGACCATGACTTTTTGCCTTGGACTTCTGCAGCCACAGGGATGTAGTGAGGTCACAGATAGAACTGTGGCCATGTAGCCATGGCCACGTAGAATGTATGAAAGTTCTAGTTTGACAGTTACTCAAGATTTGAGGTTGGAATGAAAGAGGACTGCTCTGTGTCCGTCTACGTTACAGGTTGGCGACAAGAATGGGATGCGAACCCTTCGACTGCCCCAGCCTGGTCTGCTGATCCTAGTACGAGCGCTTGCTGCGTGTTCTCTAAAGATGACCAAAACCGGCGTGATCAGATTAAAATGCCAGCGAAATTCAATTAGTGCGATCGCTCTCTCATGCGCACTTCCCACTGAACTATTTTTACTGCAATACAGAAAACCACTTACCGCTGTGCAGCGCAAGGAACAGCTCTTCTCTTATGAAATTTGAGCATGCGCGCAACAAACCTCGCGTGAGCTTGCCTGATGTGTCTCAAATGGCAGCTATCTTGGAATGAGGCAAGCAAAATCACGCAAGATTTTCCAAATCTCAGCGGCCATCTTGGGGGTCAGGCAAGTTTTGGGATATTGCAATTTAATAATGTAGGACTCCATAATAAGGTAGGGCAAATTCAATTTAAAGCCTTTAAGAAAACGCTAAACAATACAAAATAGCTACTATATTACTAGAAGAAGGTGAAAGTTCAACAAGTGTGTCAGCACACACACACACTTGGATGAACTTTTTCAAGAAGAGGAAAATGTGTCCAGCATGATTTATTGAGGACCCCTACCATCTGATATTACAGGTGAGCAAACAATCGCTCAAAGGTAGGAAAAGTGTACAAGACAATTTGAACATTTGTTAAAGTCCACATGCAAAAAATATACTGACTAACAAGCAAAGTATCCACTGCTTAACTTAGTGGTGACGAAGTGGAAGATATTCTTGTCACGTTTCCAGATGCATATAAAAATACATATGAAAGCATCATGAAAAGTATGAATGAAAGATTTAACCAGAAAGAAGAATTAACCATTTCTCTACTGTATCCAGATTCAAAAGAAGGGACAACGGAAAGATGTGGAAACATCAGGTCAAAGGAAATGCAAAGTAGATCAGACAAATGGAAAGTCTTGATGATTCGACCACTGATTAATCTGAACAAGAATGATTATATTTAATGTCAGAAGGAAGTAAAGATGAAAAGATAAATTTTATGAAAAAAGATGATATTGAAACATGTAAGATGTGTACGACTGAATATGACAAAATGGTATATAAACCTCCCCTTGTCTCATCAAGTGTCAAGGTTTTCCAATAGGGAACAAAACGCCCTGTAACTTGCTTAGGGAAGTTCAAAGAAAGTTTATCTTTTGGAAAGGTGTCTCTTAAGGAAGAAATACATGTCTTGAAAGGAGAAACTGCTGGGCTTTGTTTGCTAAGTAATGTCACAGCTCAATTAATGGGACTGTTGGCCATGACGTTTCACGTGACAACGGAACAGCATATAATAAAAGGGTTGGCCGCTTTAACAAAAAGGTTTTGGAAAATTAAATTGCCATTTCGTTGTACATAAATGATAAAGGGAAACCAGTTGCACAAATGCACAGGAGAGTTCCAATTCACATGAAGGGTAAACTAATTCTTTGCTTAAGCAAACATATTTGAGCCTGCCACGGGTCCAACACCTTGGGTGTTTGATTGTAGTGGTGCCGAAAAAGGACACAAGCCAGATTAGAATCTGTGTTGACATGAGGATACTGAATACTGCAATTGAGAGAGAGGCATCATGGGCCTCATTTGAACAATAGGATTAGTATTTTGAATGGGGCAACAGTTTTCCTGAAGTTAGACCTCTCTAAGGGGTATCATCAATTGGAAATTGATGAAAAATCAAGATATATTATAACTTATTTCAATGCATATGGGGCTATTCGGCTACAAAAGGCTTAATTTTGGAATATGCTCGGCTGCAGAGATTTTTCAAGGGATCATAAAAAAAGTCATTAGACCATTTAAAGAGTTCAATTAATTACAGTGATATTCTTGTGTTAGGGAAAACAGAAGATGAACACGACCAAGCTTTGAGAGCAGTTTGTCAAGAACTTATGAAAGCTGGGTTAACATTAAACTCTGACAAGTGTGAAATTGCTAAACCGGAAGTAACATTTTATGACCATATATTCTCAAGGAAAGGAACGATACCAGATCCAAAAAAGTTATTGTCACTAATAGCAATATCTTATCCAAAAGATATAACGGAATTACGCTCTTTCTTGGGAATGGCAAGCTATTGTTCCCATTATATCAAAGATTATGTTACTGACATTTCACCCCTTAAAGAGCTAACAAAAAAGGAGAGGACCTTCTTCTGGAGTAAGGAATGTAAGAGTGCATTTGAGAAGATTAAAAAGTGACATAGCAACAGCAGCAAATTTAAAATACTTCAACCCAAATTTGTGCACTGAGATAGTGGTGGATACAAGTCTGGAGGGGCTAGGTGCTATCTTACTTCAGCATAAGTTTGGAATAGATACCCCAAGGTTCTTGGTCTCACATGCCAGCCGAAGCTTAACGGATATAGAAAAGAAATACTCTCAACGGGAAAAGGAAAGTCTGGCGGTGGTCTGGGCAAGTGAGCATTATCACAACTTTTTGTTCGGAAAACCATTCTTGATAGTAACAGACCACCAGGCGCGCACGACTATTTTTGGAAATCCAAAAGCGAAAAGACCTCTTCGGATTGAAAGATGGGGTATGATGTTGATGGACTATGATTTCAAAATAATTTATTAGCCTGGAAAAGAATACAATGCAGACAAAAAATATATGTATGATGCAGAAAATCATTTAAATTTCATAATTAAGGCAATAGTTCCTGAAGAAATCTCTGAACAAGAACGGATTCATGAATCTAATAAAGATAATACTTTAGCAAAAGAGAAAAGAATAATAAGCTTGAATAGATGGAAGCATGTCAATGCCTTAACGAAATTTCAACCAGGAACATGCAAAAGAGAAGTGCTTGCATTCAAAAATATTCAAGCAGAATTAACAATAGCCACTTCTGGCATTATTATAAGAGGGAACAGAATAGTAATTACAAGCAATTCACAAAGGCGTGTCATTAATCTTGCACATGAAAGTCACAGAGGGATATCAGCGACAAAAACTGTCTTAAGAGAAAAAGTGAGGTTTCCGAAGCTTGACAGTCAAGTATAAGAAATCAAACAGTCTTGTAATTTCTGTCAGTGTACTACAAGAGAAAGAACTGTTGAAGAACTGCAGATGCATAAGCTACCATATGCTGTGTGGTCCGAACTAACGTGTGATGTCTATGGACCCCTAGATTCGGGCATCATTTGTTTGTGCTCATTGATTAATATTCAAGGTTCCCAGTTGTAAAATCAGTATCATCCACTTCTGCATCCTGTTCTTGATGACAGTTTTTCAGCTTGGGGTATACCCAAAGATTTAACAGATAATGGTCTGCATTTCAATGGAAAAGAATTTACCGAATTTCTTGATTACATGGGTGTGAGAAGAAGAACAATTACCCCACTCTGGCCACAAGCAAATGCTATAGTGGAAAGATTGATGGCTACATTAATGAAAAGCATGAAAAGAACAAAACGAACAGACATTTCGGTGAATCAAGCTGTGTGTCAGGTTTTGCGTGACTACATGAACACGCCTCATGGTTCGTCTGGGAAAACCCCTTCCGAGTTGATGTTTGGCCAGTCTAGACAAACACGTCTACCACAAATGCAGTTAAAACCTCTAAGGAACATACACAAAAAGAGATGAGATAATGAAAGAAAAGATGAAGCAGAAAACAGAACAAAGAAGGCATGTTCACACAGGAAGCTACAAATTAGGAGATCTGGTATTGGTAGGACAAAATCAGACACAAAAGTCTATGAGCAGATTTCACCCGTCTACTTTGGAAGTGACTAGAGTGAAGGGTTCAGCTATTACTGCTCAAGAGTGAGGATAAAATTATAAGGAATAAGGTACACTTCAAGAAATGTATGAGCCCTTTAAATGAAGTGCGTAGAGAAGGGAATGATATCAATAATTGTATTCCTCTTAGAAGAAAGGAAGGATACAAAAAAGCCCTCAAAGACTGAACAATGTTAATGATTTATTTCTCTTTGTTTTTTTTAATTCATTTTGTTGTTTGCTACATATAGACACACCAATGTTTTCGTTTTTTGTCAAGAAAGGGGAAGTTGTAGTGATCTTTAAACAATGAAACACTACGGTTTCTTCTCACAGTTCGACAAATTTATTGAAACGAAGAAATTTGATCAATGAATTTTGGTTCAAATCCTCATTGAACACTTAAACATCGTGTCCATAATCCATTTCTTATAGAACGAACATAGTTTCTCAAGAAAGCGTTGTATCAGATTCGGACATCTCCGCATCAAGAGGCCCCATAAGTAGGACCACCATACCCACTGCTAAACCATCCACAAGCACTACTCAACAATCGGCTTTTTTAGATATCAGTCCGGCAGCAAACTCTCCACCGAGCGCAACAGAGCAACAAGAAGGGGCAAAAGAAACCGACCAAAATATAGCGGTAAGGACCAGGAGCCAACTGTTGAAAGTGACCTCATAGTCAATATTTCATCTAAGACTCTTACCAAATCCGAAATCAACTTACTAAGCAAAGGTACCACCTTTGTCCCGACTTATCACTCAAACTTGGCCGAAACTGAAATTGCGCTCTTCAAATTTTTCAGATCATTGAAACTCAAATTCTTCTTTAAGGACATACAAAAACCTGATTGCGAGGAAACTTGGGATAAAGCTTTCAAACCGAAGAGCACCTTCTGTGCGCCATTTTCACATAAGACCATTGAAGCCTTCGAAAGATCAGTGCTAGCTGATGTCCACGAAATTCCGTTCATTAAACCAAAAAAGATGAATTTATCAGTGAAAGAATGGCACACTTTGAAAAATTTAAGCCACAACAAACAACTCACCTTTCAAAAAGCAGATAAAGGTGGAGCTCTCATCGTGATGGATACTGAATTTTATGTAAAAAGCGTGAATGATCACGTTTTAAACCAAGATATCTATCTTCCTTTGGATTCTGACCCAACTCATGCATATCAAGAAATTCTACACAAGATCATTGAACACGCACATGAAATGAACTGGATTGATGACAAAACCAAACAGTTTTTCGTTACTAAATTTCCCAGAAGACCGCAGCTATACATGCTGCCAAAAATTCACAAAAATATTACCAACCCTCCATTCAGACCCATCGTCTCGGCTTGTGGGTCGATTTCCGAACCTATTGGACAATTCGTGGATAAATTTTTACAACCCATTGTTCAACAAACCGCAACATACATCAAAGACACAACTGCATTTCTGAACTTACTGAAATCGATTGAACTAAAAACGGATGAGACCTACACGCTGTGCACCATTGATGTAACAGCGTTATACACATCGATCCCCCATAACGAGGGGTTGGAAGCACTCGAATGGATTCTACTGAAAAGCGACCTGGAGGAGTCACAAAAAATATTTATCATGGAACTTATGCAATTCGCATTATACCACAGTTACTTTGAGTGGCAAGGAAAGTTTTACAACCAAGCTAGTGGTACATCCATGGGATTCGGAGGAGCTCCTTCGTACGCCAATATTTTTATGAACAAATTTGAGATGGACTATATCCTTGAGAATCCTATATGGACAAAGGGGATTGTGATGTACAAAAGATACATTGATGATCTATTCGTAATATGGAAAGGATCTCGTCAAGAACTGGAAAATAACATCTACACTTTAAACACGTATAATGACCGCATAAAGTTCACTCATACTATTGAAGAGAAATCCATTGCTTTTCTAGATGTGAAAGTGAAATTCGATCAGAATCAAATCATCACTCAAGTCCACACTAAACAAACCGATAAAAATTCTTGCCTGTTATTCCAAAGTTTTCATCCTGAGGCTCTGAAGAAACATTTACCAACGTCTCAATATATCAGAATGAAACGCATCTCATCAAAGCAAGAAGACTTACAGCGAACTCTTGATGAACAAACTGAGAAATATCGCCTAAGAGGCTACCCTGAGAATGCATTAAAGACTTCTTTAGACAAAGTGTCAAAACTTGCACGGGATGATCTACTCAAAGAAAAAACAATTAATCCTAAGAACAAAACTGTATGTGTTTTGAAATACTCAACTGAGTCATCTAAGATCAAAAAAGCAATTAACAAGCACTGGCGGATGATACAATTGGAACCTGATCTGAAAGATCTATATCAAGAGAGTGTCACCTTTGCATTCCAAAGATCCAAAAACTTGAAAGAAATATTGAATTCTCCACAAAAAATCATGAAGAAATGGCATGGGATGCTACAGTGCCATAACTGTACACATTGCAGTAATATCATCGTTGGGAATAAAATCAATCATCCAACTAAAGGTTACCCCATAACTCTTAATCACACCAGCACTTGCGACACGGCCAATTGTATTTATATCATCAAATGCCCATGTGGCAAAATATATGTGGGTCAAACAGAAAGAAAAATAAAAATCCGCATCACAGAACACAAGAGTAACATTCGACTCATGAATTTGAAGTCTTCTGTAGCTAACCACTGGATTGAGGCCAAACATCAAATTTCCCAACTCCGCTTCACCATCATTGAGACGATCACACAACGCCGAGACCTGGATCCCCATAAACAAAGACTGCGAGCAGAATACTTTTGGATCAAAAAACTGAATAGTTCCCATCCGCATGGGATGAATGATCGCATTGAACTATCATGTTTTTTATAATATGACATTGGTAATGAGGAAGATTCTGGCCTGAACATTTGAATTTAACTTGATTGTCAGCATAATGATTTGTATTTTGCCTTGACTTTACACCACAGCATGCACAATTCAACTTTTTTATTTTTTCTATTTTTTCTATTATTATTTTTTGCATCCTTCATTCTCCTAACACTTTTTTCTATTCTTTATTCAACCCACTACGGCGACATTCGCCGCAGTTTATCCTCTCGCGATCATGTGACATTTACGTTCGCACAAGATACATTCCCATTGGCCCTTCATCCACACGTCATAATTACGTTCCTCCTCCCACATCAGGTGATCATGATGTCATGAAACCATTAGACCTATTATATTCCCTGTAAGATACGCTAGCGCGAAATTCAACTCTGACTACAGCATCTCTACGGCAATTGAGACCCGCCGGTCCACAGTAAGTGTAATTCTAGGGTTATAAGCGCACGATATCTATTTACATTTCCCACAGTTAACATCTTGCTTCACTTCGCGCCCACTTTTGCGCTGCTTGCATTTTGTCATCTAAGACCGTTCCCCCACACGCTATTATGTACTGCTTAACATTGTTATGCCTTTTTGATTCCGTTACGGTATTTCTTTGGTATCGTCTCCCATTCACTTCAACTAAAATGTGCATGTACTGTATTTTTCACTTATTATACGATTTATGTACCTGTTTTTCATCCTTTATTTGATGATTTTTGAGCTCGTATCACACACACGTTTATTGGCATTTAAGCTTTCTGGAAGCTGATTAAGTGTTGTGAACTTAATGGTCCCTCTCTCATTTCATTTTAGACCCCTGAAGAAGGGTCAGTTATGTGACCCGAAATGCATTGGGTGGATATATCATTTTGAATACTATGTTCGTTCTATAAGAAATGGATTATGGACACGATGTTTAAGTGTTCAATGAGGATTTGAACCAAAATTCATTGATCAAATTTCTTCGTTTCAATAAATTTGTCGAACTGTGAGAAGAAACCGTAGTGTTTCATTGTTTAAAGAGCGCACTTGTTCCAGTGGGAAGGTGACACTCCCCACCACATTCTCTACAATTTCTTGCCACGGTCGGACTCCGTGGGTCACAAGGGGCGCCGTAATGAATGTTTAAAAACATTGTCTACATTGTGTGCACAGGGATATATTGTCTTTGAAGTTGTAGTGATGTCACATATAGAACTGTGGGCCTGTAGCCATGGCTGCGTAGAATGTATGAAAGTTCTAATTTGACAGTTACTCAGATTAGAGGCTAGAAAGCAAGAGGACTGTTCTGTGTCCGTCTAAATAATTTACGAACAATGAGGCCCTGCATCGTTACAAGGAGTAATTGTCCTCCAAGGGTTTTAGATAAAAAATATTCTGCAATTCTTGCAATAATCTGCAAAACTTTGTCTTATTTTGCGAGCTAGCTATGGGTAGTAGATGCATTCATTTTGAGGATCATCTGAGTTCAACAGAAATCACCGCCCACAACCTGTGTTTTCCGAAGCATCCTGAAAGGATTTTTGGCGGCCGCCCCTGCCATAGCTGAGAAAATGCAAGCCGACGAGGAAAACGCCAGCGACAGAGTCGGAGGACTCGTCAACGATGGGACCGAAACGGTGAGTTTCGTGCAGCAGTGTGTGTAGGTTGGGAGGTGTGGAAGGTATTGCCAGATGCCACTAGTGCAAGGGCTAGGCATACAGCGAATAGGTCAGCGGAAGTAGTCCGGGAGAGAGAAGCTGAAGCTGAGGAACTATTCAGCAATGTGCCCAATGTCTCTGCGAGTGGATTAGGACTGGGTAATAATGTCAACAGTAACAACAAAAACGGTGATGCCAAAACCCTATTGAGAAACTTGGAAAAATGTATGAAAAGCGAAGTTACCAAATGGTGGGAGAGCAAATCGCTAACCAAATACAAGGAAGTAGGTTGTGTACCTCGGGGCTTAAGAATTCTTCTAGCGCCCAGTTTTGACAATCCTAACCCCCACATGTTAAAGGAGTGGGGAGAGCATAATCTTGCAGCATCTATGAACCTCGTATGCATTCTCATTAAATATGCGGAGATAGATCGGCTCGAATTGGTTAAAGAAATTGACAACATCAATGAACAAATTGATAAATTGGAACAAAATGACTATATAACCAAAACACGTAAAGAAATAGATGAGCGATTAAAGAAACAGGAAGAAAAAAATCAAGCTCAGAAAAATACATAAGTTCGCACGTGATCAAGCGGATTATGAGCATGGTCAAATATACACATTTGCCTGTAAATATGTCAATGCTAAGAAGATGAAACTAGATGCCAGGCACTGATTCCATTGAAAAATGTCAAACAAGTGGTGCAATGGCCTTAACATCAGTAATGGATTCAGACTCACTGACCAGTGATGCTGGTTCAGAAAGTAGGAGTCTGAACCAGTCCAGTGGTACAACAGATGTAACACGCTTAAATCTGGGGGAAGAGGTCGAATTTTTAGCCTTAAAACGCCGCAATACGTTGAGACCACAGAAAAACGAAAAAGCCAGTCCACGACGGAATATCAGACGAAGGGAAAGACACAAAAACCTAAATCAAAAGCCCAAAAGAAAATATTGGCGCAAATAGACAATAAGGAGGACAATACCATTATTAACCTATTCATACAATACGGTGGATTTGCTATGGGTGATCTGCACATCAAAAATGTCTCCAAATAGTAAAAATCAACACTACACTTTCTTTTGATCTTTAATATTGGGTGCAATCTCAGTGTCAAACACTCATCCACCTAGAGTGTTACAGCCTAGATACACAAAAAATTGTGTCCCAGAATAATCCTAACAAACAAAAACACAAGAGCACACCATACACAAGTAACTCTAATCCTATACGTTATATACACTTTCAACAGCCATGGATACTGATTTGGAAACTCTCCTATAATATGATGACATGGCTGTTGAAAGTGTATATAACGTATGGGATTAGAGTTACTTGTGTATGGTGTGCTCTTGTGTTTTTGTTTGTTACCATTCTTAACCTATCAACATTAGAACTTACTAAATCAGAAAAACAAACATTGATGTTAGGTTTATCCTATTGTCCACCTGAATACTTAAACTATGCACAAACCAGCGTGGATATGTTTTTCTTTATTAGAAAATTAAAACTTCAAAAATTCTTCACCATTAAAAATGGTTTGGCAGCGAACAGAAGTAAACAAAACAGACCAGGTGCGAAAAGTAATTTACAAGCATCAGACATTTCGTCTTTACTAACAATACAGGAACTTTATGATGACTCATGCCATGACAATGAAAATCAGTCACTCAGGGTTTCAACCCAACAAAATCTTCAAGATATGGGCTTTACACAGCAAGGGGCAGGCAGCAGTCCCTTTAAGACAAAATCGACATTTATCCCAATGATGCCTAAGGATTCTATAGATATTTTTCACAAGAGGGTCACAGATGACATTAAACAACTTTACCACAAAGTGAAAAAGAACAAGTTACTTACCTTCGGTAATGATATATCTGGAAGAAACATTAGTTAGTTAGATTCCTCACCTTAGAATATCCCCAGGCTGGATCTGGAAATATGTCAGCAATACCCTTGCACGTCGCTATGCGACGTCTGCGGTTCCGCGTCTGTCGGCGTCGGGATGACGTCGGAGTACTTAGACGCCGCCCTCGCGCGCTGATGTGAGTTCTTATACATAGCTTTCCGTGCCAGGAACGCAGAGCCATGCAAGAGACCGACACTGGTGCCAAAAAATTCTAGGGTCCTGAAAGGGATAACCTCATCCCTAGATATCTGTTCGCAGAACGGGGAGGATGGGTGGGTCAGTGAGGAATCTAACTAACTAATGTTTCTTACAGATATATCGTTACCGAAGGTAAGTAACTTGTTCATCTGAAAGACACACATTAGTTAGATTCCTCACCTTAGAATAAATACCCCAGCAATACCAACCCCGGTGGTGGGTCTGCGAACCAAGATCAAACCAGAAAGTCCTGGAGAACAAAACGGCCAAAGAAGCCGTCTCTCCGGACTTGGCTGTCCAGGCAATAATGTTTGGCAAATGTGTGCAGCGAAGCCCACGTTGCTGCCTGACAAATGTACTGCAAGGGGACTGCCAGGGCAGTTGACGCCGCTGTGGCATGAGTAGAATGGGCCCTCACCCCTACAGGAAGTTCCTTTTTAGCTAAGGAGTAACATGCCTTGATACATAAAACGACCCACCGAGGGATAGTATGCTTGTGCACCGCCCGCCCCTTCTTAGTGCCCACGTAGCCAACAAAGAGTTGGTCGTCCACCCGGTACTGCTTGGTGCGGTCCAAATAAAAGGACAGCGCCCGTTTTGGGTCCAGACAGTGGAGCCTCTCTTCCTCTTTCAAGGGATGCGGAGGCGGAAAGAAGGTGGGAAAAGTAACAGACTGCCCAATGTGAAAGGCAGTTACCACCTTAGGGAGAAAGGAAGGACGAGTCCTGAGAACAACTTTGTCCGGATGGACAGAAAGAAAAGGAGGCTTAGAAGAGAGAGCCTGGAGCTCACTCACCCTCCTAGCAGAGGTGGTGGCAACCAGGAAAGCAGTCTTAAGCGTCAACAGACGAAGGGGACAATTATGAAGTGGCTCAAAGGGAGCGCACATCAGATACGTCAATACCAGATTCAAATCCCTCTGAGGCATTACGAAAGGGACAGGAGGAAACATGTGAGTAATGCCCTTGAAGAAGCGAGAAACAACAGGGGATTTGAAAAGAGAAGGCTGATCAGGAAGCCGTAAGAAAGCAGAGATAGCTGAAAGATAACATTTAAGAGTGCCCAGAGCAGAGCCCTGCTGGGCCATGGAAAGAAAGATGAGAACCTCAGAAAGAGGGGCGGAAAGGGGATCCACAGCCTTTGCTGTGCACCATGCCACAAATTTGTTCCACCTGCAGGCGTATACCGATTTTGTGGAGGGACGCCTGGCTGCCAGAATCACATCACAGACTTCAGGAGGAAAGTCAAATGGCATCAACTGTCGCCGCTCAATCTCCACGCATGAAGGTGGAGACTGGACAGGTTCGGGTGGAGGACCGTCCCCTGCTGCTGCGACAGAAGGTTCTCCTGAAGAGGCAGTCGTATTGGGAGATCGATTGACAGACTGAGTAGCTCGGGATACCAGTACCTTCTTGCCCAATCCGGAGCCACCAAGATGACTTGGGCCCAGTCGCGCCTGATCTTCTTCAGCACTCTGGGCAGAAGTGGTATAGGCGGAAAGGCGTACACTAGACCGCAACTCCACTCGCGAGGAAAGGCGTCCCCGAGCGAGTGCCGCCTTGGAAACTCCAACGCGCAAAACTGCTGACATTGCGCATTCTCTTCGGTGGCGAATAGATCTAACCAAGGCTCTCCCCACTGCCGAAAGAGGCCTTGCGCCACGTCAGAGTTTAGACACCATTCGTGATCCATCATGCACCGGCGGCTGAGTTCGTCTGCTCTGGCGTTCAGAGAGCCCGCCAGATGTTGAACCGCCAGGGTGATGCCCTGATGTCCCAACCATGCCCAGAGGCGGAGAGCCTCCTGACAAAGGGTCCACGACCCCACCCTGCCCTGTTTGTTGCAATACCACATGGCGGTGGTGTTGTCCGTGAACACCTGCACTACACTTCCCCGGACAGAGGGAAGGAATGCCTTCAGTGCAAGTCGGATCGCCCTCAGCTCCAGAAGGTTGATATGGAGCCAGGACTCCGCCGGAGACCAGAGGCCTCTGATCTCCGCCTCTCCCATGTGGCCCCCCCATCCCAGGAGGGACGCATCCGTCACTACTACGTGCTCCGGTTGGAGTAGGGAGGGGGATCTGCCACTGACCCAATCGCGGTCCGTGAGCCACAACTGCAACTGTCGTGCAGTGCCCTCCGAGATCAAGACATGGTCGGACAGGTTGCCCCGATGCTGGGCCCACTGAAACTTCAGGTCCCACTGCAGAGCCCGCATTCGCCATCTGGCGTGACGCACCAATAGGATGCAGGAGGCCATCAGACCCAGAAGCCGCAGCACCAAACTGACCGAAACCCGGGATAGAGGCCGACAGATGGGAAGCAGAGCCTGAATATCCCGGACCCGCTGTTCCGGAGGATAGTCCCGGAACTGCGCCGAGTCCAGAACCGCTCCAATGAAGAACTCAGATGCGACTTCGGCTCATTGATGGAGAACCCCAGCAAATGCAAGAGGTCGGCCGTAGTCAGGAAGTGGGAGACGACTGCCTGGGGCGAGCCCACCTTCAGCAACCAGTCGTCGAGATAGGGGGAAGACTGGAACCCCCAATCTGCGCAGATGAGCTGTGATCACCGCCATCACTTTCGTGAACACCCGAGGGGCACTGGTGAGGCCGAAGGGGAGCACGGTAAACTGAAAATGCTCTGGGCCCACCGTGAACCGCAGGTAACGCCGGTGGGCCGGCAGGACGGGGATGTGGAAATAAGCATCCTGCAAGTCCAACGCTACCATCCAGTCTCCAGGGTCTAGGGCAGCCAGAACCTGAGCTAAGGTGAGCATCTTGAACTTCTCCTTCCGGAGGAAGGCGTTGACGCTCCTGAGGTCCAAGATAAGGCGTAGGCCCCCTTTGCCCTTCTTGGGAACCAGAAAGTAGTGGGAATAACAACCACGACCTACTTCTGGACCAGGAACGCACTCGATGGCCCCCTTGGCCAATAGGGCCGTAACTTCCTACTGTAGAAGTTTCAGATGATCCTCCCGACATGCGGTGGTACTGCATTGGCATGGCTGGAGGGGTCGCCTCGAAGGGGAGGGAGTAGCCCCTTCGGACGATTTGCAGCACCCACCTGTCCGACGTGATGGAACGCCAGTGGAGCAGGTGATGGTGAACTCTGCCTCCCACTGGCGTGGAATGGGCCTGAAAGCACGGACTAGGAGGGCTTTGAGGCGGATGCTGCTGGGGTAGATGTGGACGGACCGGCACGTTGTCCCCCTGTATCGCCTCGGCGAAATCCACGTCCGCGACCGCGTGGAGGTTGGTTCTGCGGCCTGTGGCTAGGTGGACATGAGGGGGCGCCCCTTCCTTGGCCACGAAAGGGGCGAAAAGCGGAAGTTTGCGGGCGCGGGGCCGAGAGGCCCAAGGACTTGGCCATAGCCCTGGAGTCCTTAAAGCGCTCCAGTGCACTATCCGCTTTGTCGCCAAAAAGGTGACTGCCATCGAAGGGCATGTCCATGAGGGTGCTCTGGACATCCCCAGAAAAACTCGTGGACCGCAGCTAGGCGTAGCGACGAAGCACCACCGTGGTC
Organism: Triturus cristatus; assembly: GCF_964204655.1. Taxonomy (NCBI): domain Eukaryota; kingdom Metazoa; phylum Chordata; class Amphibia; order Caudata; family Salamandridae; genus Triturus; species Triturus cristatus. The sequence continues at coordinate 1,065,302,405 of NC_140594.1, read as the reverse complement.
GACATTGCCCGACCCAGCGAGTCCGTAGTGTCCAGTCCACATCGAATTGCATGCCGCGCTGCATCCCGCCCCTCGGCAAGAGCCTGGGCGAGCCGAGTCCGGGCCTCCTCCGGACACTGGGGCAGCACGTCCTCCACCGTATCCCACAGGGAGTTGGAGTAACGGTCCAAAAGACAAGCAGTGTTAATAGACTGCAATCCCAAACTAAGGGAGGAGAACAGCTTCTTACCAAACTGTTCTAGTCTCTTGGATCCCTGATCCGGGGGAGGGGACAAGAAGGAGGTCTGGGAAGTAGAGGCCTGGATGACCAGGCTCTCGGGCGTCGGGTGCATGGACAGAAAACTGGGGTCGCCCGGTGCAGGGCGGTGGCGCCGGGCCACGTTCTGGTCCACAGGAGGTACTGTGGAGGGCTTGGACCAGGTGCCCTTCAGAACGTCAACCAGTGCTTCATTAAACTGCAGCAGAGGCTCCGAGGAGCTTGCTGACGGTTGGAGCACTTCAGTGAGGAGGTTAGTCCTCATGGCCACAGCAGGTAGCTCCAGCCTAGGGCTTCGGCTGCCTTGCGCGGCACCACAGAAAATGCAGCACCTTCCTGCGAAGCCACGGTCAGAGGAGAGATGAAGCCGGTATCAAGACCACTGGCATCCCCCAGCTCGTGTGTCCAGTCCTGAGACAACTGGCCCTGCCGGGCCAGAGGGTCCTCAGACCCCTCCCAGTCGTCGCAGTCATCCGATTCCTAGTAGACCGGTGGAATGATCGGAGCCAGGCGGAAGATGAAATTGCCATCCATCGGCGCCGCTCCGACGCCGGGCCCGGGACTAAACTGGGGAACGGCGTCGTCCGAAGGCGGCGCCCGGGGTGGCACCGGGTCGTGCGGTCGATCGACGACTGCGCCGGGACCAGAGCCGCCCAGCTCGCTAGGCCTCCCTGTCGAGCCCGTGGGGCCCGAAGGCGTGCCGGCAGGCATCGATGGCGGAGCCAGGCCTCTCATGGACATGAGGAAGGCACTGATCTCCGCCGGAGTCGTGTCAGTCCCAGGGACCGGCGGGTATGGGGACGGACGGGACTCCTGCGGCTCCGATGGAGCCGCGTGGGTGGTACCACCCGAACCCTCAGCCGAGTCGCACGACCGGCGAGGGGAGCCCGAAGAGCGATGTCGCCTCTTGGACTTCTTACTATGCTTCGACTTACCCGAAGACTTGGAACCAGACGATTGGTGGTGATGACTGCCGGAGCTTGCGGGACCGCTCCCGTCTAGCCTTCGAAGTCAAGGCCCGGCAGTCGGGGCATCGTGGTCAGCCCCAAGGCAATAGAGGCACCGGCGGTGGTGGTCCATAACCGACATCAGTCGGTGACGGGAGTCACAAGCTTTAACGCCAGGCATCCCTACCGGTACCAGAGTCGAGTCGATGAGAATAGAACCAAAGGAGTTCAAAAAAGTTTAGTCAAAAAAATGACTAAAAGGGTCGGTGCCGTCTGGCTCGGAAAAAAGAAGCACTGACGTCAGCACACGAGGGCGGCGTCTAAGTAATCCAACGACGTCATCCCGGCGCACGACGCCGACAATGGACGCGGAACCACAGACGACGCCTAGCGACACGCAAGGGTATTGCTGACGAAAATCTTTCCGGAACCAGCCTGACGCCTGGGGATATTCTAAGGTGAGGAATCTAACTAACGTGCTTCTTTCAGATAAAACTAAATAAAAAATACAAAGAAATCGAACATGCAAAACTGATAAAGAAACTACAAATCAACAATGAAATAGTTGTGATGCAATCAGATAAAGGCGGTACTATTGTGATTTGGCCCAAAAATGACTATATAAAAGAGTCCAAAAGACAACTATCTGATCCCAACTGTTATGAAAAATCAACTATGAAGGAAAATAACAAGGCAAAGAAAAATTTAACAAAGAAACTACATCAATACAAGAGAGATGGATTAATATCGACGGATGAATTCAAATATCTATGGGTTGAATATCCAAAAATTCCATCGATATATTTTATCCCCAAGACTCACAAAAATGTAAACCCCATTCCGGGCCGACCGATAATTTCTACCATTAAAAGCATGGGGGAGCATGTATCCCAATATGTAGATTTCTTCTTACAGCCAATGGTTAAAAAATTGCCCACATACGTTAAGGACACGGGAGATTTTTTAAACAAACTGAGTATCATTGAATGGGCAGATGATATGTTATTGATGACTCTTGATATAGAGTCCCTATACACATGTATTGAACATTCCTTGGGAATTGCAGCAATTCAATATTTTTTGGATACTAGGCCACTTGAATGCCATGACCACAACAAAATCTTGATTGACTTAATATCATGGTGTCTGAATAACAATTTTTTCATGTATGGAAATGAGGTGTACAGACAGCTGAGGGGGGTGGCTATAGGAGCTTGCTTCTCCCCCAGCTATGCCTGTTTGATGGTTGGTTGGTGGGAGGAGCGGGCTCTCGGGGCTGCTCACTCAGACATGTATGACAAACATGTGAAAAATTTCTTCAGATACATTGATGATGTGTTCATTGTGCGGCATTGGGATCAGTGCAACTACCTCTGTCAATAATATAAATACCAACAATGTGAACCTCAGATTTACATCACACATTAATAAAGACAGCGTAGAGTTCCTAGATGTAAAAATATACATCAAGGATGGGGTTATAGCAACCACCCTGCATAGGAAAAAGCTGGCAGGGAACTCCACGCTTCATGCTGACAGTGCACATCCACACCATCTTATAAGGATTATCCCCTATGGGGAACTCCTTCGCTTAAAAAGAATATGTAGCACTCAAGAGGATTTGGATGGGTGCATAAAAGACGCAGTGACCAGATTCAGAAATAGGGGCTATAATGAAGCCATACTTACAGAAGCAATAGCTAAAACAACTGCTAGATCAAGGGAATCACTGTTGAAACCTAATATCCAAGAAAACCACAAAAGAGAAACTGAAGACGGTACACCTAGATTGATCACAATATACAATCGGCAGGAGAGAAAAATAAGATCGATCAATCAAACAAAACTGGCCGATAATACGCACAGATGCAGTACTAGCTTCTATATTGGGGAGTGATCCCATCATAACGTTCAGAAAAGGAATGTCCATGAGAGCCCAAATAGTTAGGAGCAATCCAGGATCCAATTTGAAGAAAAAAGGATGTGGCTGCAACCCAGACAATGGTTTTTCAAATGATCCACTTGCAGGGCGTGTAAATTTGGAGAAAACAAATCCAGGTATAACACCCCCTTCCAAGAAACTGAGATCCCCATTAAAGGTACCTACAATTGTAGGACAGAGTATGCTGTATATGTTTTGACATGCACCTGTGGCTTACAATATGTGGGAAGCACTAAGCTGCAGGTGCATGTCAGTATACTGCAGCATCTTAGAGCAATAGTTAACAATGATACAACTTACCCTGTTGCTAGACATTTCAAGGCATGTCATGATAACAACTTGAGCTGTCTTAAATATTTTGTGATCTCAGCAGTGCCACCTATGCCCAAGGAGGAAATAGGGAGAGACTCCTTCGTCCGTTGGAGTCGCGTATGATTCTCGGACTTGACTGCAAGGCTCCCAATGGATTAAACAACACAGAGGGATCTTCAAAACTTTTTATCAAAACATTATAAAATGTTTTTAATTTTCCATGTGTACATGATCAGAAAGACTTAGCCAGTGCCCGAAAAGAAATACAGAGTAATAAATAGGGAGAAGGGAGTAGAATATGCATAAAAAGAAATTATGCATGCTATCAGTAGTATTTCCCTTCACATATTGCTATTAGACCTCAGGCAGCTAAATTTATCCACATTTTAACCTCACAGCGAATATATATATTCCTAGACATATTTATTGTTATTTATTATTTTTTTGCACCAGCACTTTAATTATATGGTGGGACGGCTGTCCTATCGGATTTATTGGGAAAACAAAAAAAAAAAAAGACAAAAAATGAATGAGCCTTTTTTCACATATGCACCTTAGTTTGAATTATGAATACAACCGTGCGTTTTTTATGTCAGCCAACAATGTTCAATGATGAGGAATTGATAAGACCAGGGAAGTCCAAATTACACTATATTTGTTATCAGCATTAATGCAGACATCTAGCAAGGAAACTCAGAGGTGCATCACTGTGTGATCATAGAATTAGGAAGGTAAAGATGGTGGGTCGTTCCTTTTCGCACCTGGCCCCAAGCTGTGGAATAGCCTTACTGAATCAATCCGCCAATGTCCAAATCTGGCTCTATTTAAAAAAATGCTCAAAACATGGCTTTTCGAAGGCTCTCCCCCTCTGACCGCTGATCTCTTTTTCCAGCGCCGAGAAATCCCCTTGGGGATGATTTGTGCGTCATAAAAATGACCAAAATAAATAAAATAAAGTGCCCAATGAAGATCCATACGAAGCATTCCTGGTCTAAATGACATGTTATATATTAGCGAATTTTGCACATGTGGATTTTTATCAGATTTTATGTATCTGATTTTAATGACTGTAATAATGTATGCATTGAAGCCAAAATAGCAGTTATTTTTCAATTTTGTTTTATAAATTATTTATTGTAAATAGGAATACATATACATATTTATATGTCTATTTATATATTTATTCAAACAAAATATCTACATGGTAAATACCGCAATTTTGAAACTATCGGTTGTTGGAAAACAGACTATCAACATGGTGCATGATTACGATTTTTTCTATGTCTATGAAATCACATGACACTGGGGAGGTGGTATTGGAAGAATATAAAAAGTAAAAGTGGACTGTGTTTTCCGTATGTGATCAAGAGCACAGAGGTGCTCGAAACGCTTCATACCAGCTTTTAAATAAAACCTACTTTGCCACGCATTCTAGAGTCCGGATCTCTCTCATCGCCGGAATGGAATTTGGGAGATCGAGCATTGATATATATATATATACATATAATATTCTTTTTTTTTAGCACACTCCACGTGGCTCAGACTTGCCCTTGAACAATAATTTAAATCGGAAGATTGCTTAAGTTACCGTAAGCTTAGAAACTTAAGACTATGGAGAAAAAGTGGATAACTCTATTAAGATCTGAGCCAAGCTCAAAGAAACTTCTTTCACAAATGATGTTTGGTAGAAATGTGATGGATGGTGGAATGGTGGAAGGAGTGATGATGTCACTGTCCTCCAACCTCAATGGTTTACATTTCATCTTTTTCAATGAGATGAGAAGGCAACTAAAATAACATTTTCAAACAGTTTAGCAATGTTGAACAAGTTACTTGCCTTCGGTAAAGCCTTTCCTGGTATAGACCCTATGTAAACGCAGATGCCTTGCCTTAGAATATTCTCCAGGCGTCAGACTGGATCCGAAAAGTCTTGAGCAGTACCTCTGCGCGGTGGTAGGTGGCACCATGTCATTGTCATCCTCACATGGTCCCCTTATAGGCGCCACCCCAGATGGGTGCAACATCACTTTCTTTTGTGACAAATTTCGTGCCCACAGACGTGGAGCCACGTCAGAGTGGTTGTGACTAGTGTGCATCACCTAAGAAGGCCCTTCTAGAAGAAAAAGCCCAGTTCAGAGAGCGGGGAGGAAGGGATGATCAATAAGGAATCTGTGGTTGGATAGAGTGTATACCAGAAAAGGTGTTACTGAAGGTGACTTATTCTTCTGGAAGAGACTTCTAACTGCAGATTCCTTATCTTAGAATAGATACCAAAGCAACAACCTCCCCGGAAGATGGTCTACAAACTGATTCAAACCAAAATGTCCTGCAGAATAGAGCAGGCAAAACGTCCCTCTTGACAGACCCAACTGTCCAGACAATAGTGCTTTGTGATTGCCTGAAGGGACGCCCACGTAGCCAACTGGCACATGTCCAGGACAGGCACCCCCACATGCCAATGCAGTAGCAGCAGCCATGGCTCTGGCTGAGTGAGCCCTCAAGCCTTCTGAAGGCCACTCTTACACTAATGCGTAGCAGATTCTAATGCAGTGTATAATCTATTGAGATGGTCTTTTTCAGTACTACTGTACCATTTGCTCTAGAAACTCCAAAGAAAAGTGATCGTCCAGATGATGTTCTTTGGTATGATCAATATATAAACTAAGAGGTCCTTTTGGATCAAAGCAATGGAGCCTCTCCTCCTCCCTAGAGTGTTGAGGGTGAGCAAAGAACGCCGGGAAAGTAATGGATGGGCTGACTATAAGGGGGTCACGACCTTTGAAAGAAAGAAGGCATGAGTCAGAAGAACCAGTTTGTCCATGTAGAAGCGGAGATATGGTGGGTGAACGGGAAAAGCCTAAAGCTCGCTCACCTCCGTACCAATGCAAAGGCAACCAAGAAGACTGTCAAGAGTCAGAGGTCTGAGAGGACAGCTGTGCACGGGTTCAAAGGAACAACACATCAGTTAGGCTAAGACCAAATTCAAATCCCACTGGGGCATAAGAAGAAGGGAAGTCCGAAACGTGCTGCAAATCTTTCAAGAAACGAGACAGGTAACTTAAACAGGGAGGGTAGATCCAGCAACTGCAGAAAGGCCGAGCTAGCTAGCCAAAAAATACCCTCTAACAGTGTCAAGAGCAAGGCCTTGCTGAGCCAATCACAGCACAAACAGTAGCATTTCAGACAGTTTGTTATGAAGTAGGTAACATGCTTGGCCAACCACCAAGCCGCAAACCTATCCCAATGCAGGCGTATGTATACAGATTTTGTTTGAGGGATGCCTGGCTTCCAGAACGACATCAACAATCTTGGGAGGAAGATAGAAAACACTCAGTTGTCTCCGCTCTATCACCAAGCATGAAGGTGTAGTGCACAGTTTTGGATGCAGAACACTGCCCTGCCACCGCAACAAGAGATCCTTCCGAAGAGGCAGCCTGATCGAAGGACAGATACACATGTCCTTGACTTTGGAATATCATATACTCTCCATCAAGTGGGATAGGATCAGCCAGTGTTCAGTGGCGACATGGTGAGTGTAGCGAGGTTGGTGAAACCAAAAATGCACATATTGCGCCTGGGCGCAAAGGTAATACAATTCAAAATTGGGTATGTCAAAGCCCCCTTGGGAGTAAGGCCTCACTAATGTATCCCATTGTATGCGGGGTTGCTTGCCACCCCAGACTAGACTAATCAATTCCGACCTCAAGGAAGCAAAAAAATGTCGCCCAGAATCATAAGGGATATTAAGGAAAAGATATAAAAATGGTGATCCTCCCCAAATTCTTGTAAGGGACACACGTCCAGCCATAGTCAATGGAAGGGCAATCCACCGAGTAATGCAATTTGTGATGTGTTCCATTGCACATCCATAGTTTGTCCTCATTAACTCGTCCCGATCCGCACATACTTGGATACCTAAATATTTGACGGTAGCCTCACACCACCTGAGCAGATAGTCTGTATCGAGTGCCCACCGAACTTGACAAATTCTTGCAATAAGGAGTTGAGATTATAATACGCGTCTTTAACGTAAAGAGTAACATCATCCGCGTAGAGCGAAATTAGTATCGGGCGTAGTACACACCTAAGGCCTACATGATTATAATGCTGCCTAAGTCTTGCTGCAAGGGGCTCCATATTTAAAGCAAAATGGAATATCATATACTCTCCATGCCTAGTCCAGAGCCACCAGGACAGCTGGTTGGTCTTTACCTTCTTTAGAACTCAGGACAGGAGTGGTATCAGCAGTACTCTAAGAGGAAGGAGTCTCTGAACTAGACCCACTGCTGAAACTGCAACAATCAGAAGTGCTGTTACTGTGCATTCACAACGCTGGCGAATATATCGAGCCAAGGTTCTCCCCATTCTTGGGAGATCACTTTTACCACCTCCGGATGTAGAAACCATTTAAGGTCAGCAAGGCATGAACAGCTGAGTTTCTCTCCCACGGCGTTCACAGATCCCACCCGCAGCAATGAAATAGTCCTGAGTTCAAGCCATGAGATGGACAGCCTCCTGGCACAGGGTCCACGACCCCACTCATCCCGCTTGTTGCAGTAGCACATGGCGGTGGTGTTTATCTGTGACCCAGACTCATTTTGATGGCTGGCAAGAAGGCTTTCAACACCAAGTGGATGGCCATCAGCTCCATCAAGCTGATATGGATCCAGGTATCTGCCGGAGACCAGAGACTTTCGACCACCTCCTCTCACAGGTGCCCACCCCCTCCTAGAAGCGATGAATAGTTACCATTGTCAACCCTGGGTGGGTTAGGGAGAGGGGTTTGCCGCTGACCCAATCACAATTCAGCAACCACCACTACATGTATTTTGCAGCTTGCTCCGAAATCTGGACCATATCACAGAGATTGCCCTGATGACTGGAACTTAAGATCCCACTACAGAGCCCATATATGCCATTTGGAGTGCTTCACCAGCAAGATGCAGGAGACCATCACACCCAGCGACCGAGGCTAAAACATTGGGATCACAGCCCGAATGTCCTGGATTCTACACTGGAGGGTAGAAGCAGAAACCGCACTGTGTTCAGAATCGCTCAGATGAAAGAAAGTGTTTGAGAAGGAGTCTGGTGTGACTTAGACACGTGAACCCCAACAGATGTAGAAGATATGCCATAGTCTGGTGGTGCACCCGCCTTCAGCAGTCAGTCATCGAGGTATGGAAAGACTGGCACCCCCAAACTCTTAAGATGAGCAGCCAACACCGCCATCACTTTTGTGAACATCTGGGGGCACTGGTGAGGCCATAGAGGAGCACAGAGAACTGGGAATATACGCTTGGCCTACCGTGAACTGCAAGCAACGTTACTGGGTCTGCAAGACAAGGATATGAAAGTATGTGTTCTGCAAGTCCAACACTACCATCTAATCTACAGGGTCTAGGGCAAACAGAACCTGGGCGAGCATCTTGAATCTGTCAGTCCTCAGGCAGGCGCTGAGAGGGCAAAGGTCTATAATAGGGTGGAATCCTTAGCCCTTTATCGGCACCAGAAAGTAACAACCACGACTTACTTCTGGCGTCTGCACCCTTTCCTTGGCTCCTCTGGTCGAAAGAGCCTGCACCTCCTGATGTTAACAAGGACAGGTGATCCTCTGACAGCCGCTGTACAGACAGCAGCATAGGAGGCAGGGTTTCTAGGAATGGAAGAATGTAACCCTGCCGACCAATATGTAGCCCACAAGTTTGAGGTGACAGTACTAGATCTTTCCTACTACCGGATGCTAGGGGCACACTAAAGTGGTATGGGGCACGGCAACAGGTGGGATGGAGGGCAAGGCTGCACTGTGTCCCTGGTGTCCACAAGACTTGTAGGAACCTCGACCACTGCCATGAAAAGGCAGGGAAGCCTGCTGGCCCTCTGGGTATGGCTGGTATTGTGGATGAGACTGAAACTCCTACCCTATCCACATAAGGGGCATAAGGAAGAGTGCAGTTGGTAGGGGGCAGTTGACAGACCCAAAAATGGAGCTGTGACACTTCAGCACTGCATCCGCCTTGTCGAGTAAAAGGCAAGAGCCATCAAAGGGTGTGTACATGAGGCTCGCTTGGACAAACCCTGACAAGCTTATTGACTACAACCAAGCTTGGCGCCGATAAGCCACCTTCGAGGTGATGTTGGTAGCAGCGTAGATAAATTGAATTCTGGTGCAGATCGCGGAGTCGGGATGAAATTCAGGACCAAAGTCGGTCGGATCAGGGAACAGATTTAGAGGGCCCAGCTGGCGGGGGACTGAGTGGATTCTAGCAACATCTCTGCAGAAGGAGTGCAGGAGAGTGGTTTAGAGGTACCAAGCCGCCCTGCGTACAGTCTGAGGACATGGAGGGGTGCGTTGAAGTCAAACAAAATTTCGACTTCTTCAACTTACAACATTACGACTTGGACTTTGATGATGACTGATTGCGGAAACAACTCCATAAATGGGTCAGAGATTTTCTGCAGGGACGAGACCTTCCAGGACATTAGGAGAGACAGGATTGGATCTTCCCATGCAGCGCCGCAAGGAGCTTAATCTCCCTTTTCCAAACTGCCTTCAGGGGTATCAACAGGCTGTCAGAGCAGGACCTGAAGTTGTGGCGAGATACAATGCACGACAGACAGACCAGGTGGGGATCAGGCACAGACATATGTCTAAGACATCCCTGCAAGGTTTTAAACTTATAGGTTTTGTTGGGGACATGTTCCTAGCACAGTGGAAACAATTTTGAAAAATGCTGTGGCCAAAGCTGAGAAAGTTAGTCAAATAGTGACTGAGGTAGGTTTCTGGATCCATGAGTGCTCGCGTCAAAATAAACTGATACCGTACTGGGTGGTGTCTATATAGGAACAGTGAATCTCCCATCCGGCACAGACTGCGTCGTCAAGGAGTAGTCGGCACTGCCTACCGGCGCACAGAGGTACTACTCAAGATTTTTCAGATCCATTCTGATGATCGGGGAATATTTGAAGGTAAGAAATCTATGGTTAGAATGCTGTAGACATTCCATGTACTCAACGTTCAAGGCACTGAAGCTGTGGTGCAGTTCACTAAAGTTTGAAAAAGTTTGCAAGGCAGTGTGGCTATAGGATTTAGTAGATGAAAATGTTGTTCTATTTTCCACCAATGATTTTAAAGCGTTTCATTTAAGATGACATTTGGAATCAAAGTTGCAGGCTTTATTCCATGACCAACTTGCAGCACCCAGTCACAAGCTTCTAGAAGAAACATAAAACACCTTGTGGAAAGCCAGTACTATATACTCTTTATTCTGCACAATCGCTTCAATTCTAGTGCACAAACCTAAGCATCTAAAAAAACCAACTAGTTCACATACAGCAAGTAGAGCAAAATAGTCTAATGGCATGATATGTTAAGACTAGGTACAGCAAAGTCATCCAAAAATTAGAAAATCACATTTCTGACTCATGCACACAGTGCCACTGTCCTTCAACTGGGCTCTTTGCATTTCATTTACTGAATAAAAGATTTTTCTGCAAAAACTTGAAGCTTGGCACAAGCAAGATCAATTTCATAAGATGACCCTGTCCCCACATCCCAAAATATCCGCTGGCTTTCAGAGACTTGACTGCCCATTTTACACAAACCATCAGAAACAGAGAGCACAGATAGCACACATATTCACATGTCATTTGGAGGGACAGAAGTGGTGGGACTAAAAGAGCAAGAGTGAGTAACTAGGATCTAATACTTCGTCGTACCCCACCATGGCTCCAAACATGCTTCAGGTTCCAAATATCAAAGTTTTTCTAGTGCATTATTGTAGAAAGGCAGGGAAATTACCTGTGGACAAAAGATAAAAAATAGCAAATGTGGGATGGCATATGGTGCTCTTGATGGCCAAGGTATCTTCATACAAAATGTATACGTACCAAATATAAGGAACAAGTTACTTACCTGTTACTGCAGGTCTCCAACACTTGCGTTTCCATAAATTCACATGCTTGAGTCATTCCCAGCTGTCAAGATGAGAGTCCTCCATTAATTTTCCGAGAGCAGTGTTTTTATAATAAGGCCTGAAGCCCTGAAACATTGTCGCCTTATGTTACCCAGTAGCCGCAGAAGAAAACTCCAACTTTAGCATACAGGAAGGAATCACTTTGCATCAACTCACGATAAAAGCTAACATACCTCAGATTTCTTAGCACCATTGTGAAGGAAAATTGGAATTTCTTCACTTTCCATATGAAATACAATGAAATAGCATAGAGAGGAGACAAAGTGTCATAACTTGAAATAGCTGCCTCAGAACTGCCTAACCAATTGCCAATTCTACAAACATTCCCTTATTCAAGAAGTGCGGAGTAAATGTATGGCAGCTCTTATATATGTCCAAGAATGGCACTCACTCATGGTTTTCACCAGAGTCTGCTGTTCCTCTTGAGAAGTATTCTGTAATGAAGTCGACAACCATATTAATGGTCAATAAAATCCAACGTGCAATGCCTTGCTTGGAGAGAGATTGACCTCTTAGTGGCTGACCAAATGAAACCGAATTGGCTTGAATTCCTGAAAAGTCAAGAAGTGCAATGATCTTCACATTGGACTAGCTAGGTTTTGCAAAACAAACCTTCAAAGTAACTGGTTCTTTTAGATAAAAGTCTGACAGCACTTGTGATCTGTTTGTAGGAGAAGTGTCCTTTTGCAATCTGACGGAAGGACCCTGAATAGTAAATGCCTGAAGTTCACTCACTTAGCACGAAGAATTTAAAGCCAATGTTGTAGCTGACAAACATTTCAGCTTATTTTTGTGGGTAGCCTTGAATGGACTCGGGGAGCTTTGTTTGAAACACAAGATAGGATTAAAAGTACAGTATTTGCCAGGAGTGGAGAATGGAGTAGCAGAATGGAATATAGTTGATTAAAGCAATTGGAAATTAAAAAAAGAAATTTTAGAAGATTCAGAAGGGTGTAGTTTCACAGATCGTGGATCTTTTTGCTTTCAGATTGGCTTATCAACGTAAAAATTCCATTAGTTAGAGATCAGATATATTGAACAGAGCATTCACAGCGTATGCAGGGAGTTAGGACTGGAAGGAAATGAAAGGTTCTGTATTTCCATTCCACCACCTGCTTTTTTTCAAGCATTCTTTATGCAGTGTGTCATACTTTACTTCGGATGATCATCAAAACTTGGATAGAGATAGACTGTTATTCTTCAAATCTCAAAATACAGCCCATTTGATTGAAAATACTTATTCTGCAAGTCTAAAATCTTAACATCAGATAATCTTTTAAGTTATATCAAACACAACAATGTTGTTAGCTTCCAGTATACATTTCTCAAAATCATGAAAGAAATCCTATACCATTTTATGGCTCTGTATAGAAACCCTTTCTAATGGTAAATTTATTACCATAAACTTATTAGCTTCCACAGGATCCAAATCCCTTTCCATATACCCACACACTCATTTGTCCATGCACCCTCGTATCTTTTCCTAGTTGCTGGTGCTCATGACTCATCCAGACTTTCTGCAGCCTCTCCAGAAAGGTGTTTATAACACCTTGATTCAGTGATATTCTCCAGACTAAAAGTCAGAACTAATCTGATTCTTTTGGATGTTCCTTTCCCTCTACTGCTACCAAAGAAACCCTTTTCTGCGAGTGACTGAATTAAAAATGGCTCCTCTATCGCCATCTCCATCACTGATGGTTAACAGGCTTGACTTGGCCAAAAATGAGTAACTAACACCACCTAACAATGCTGGCCACCTACTTGAATTAGCAATCTCTGAAACATACAGAAGGGAGGTAATGAATACCCCTACATTCCATTCCAAACTTGATCAGAAGCCTTTATTGCTAATGTACCTGGATCAGGCGTCAAGCTAAAAAAAAAATTGCCAATTGATGAGTTAACTTGACGCAAACATGTCCCCCTCCAATTGAGCAAAAATGATTTCCTGAAAATTCAAGTTCAATTGCTGCAATATACTAGATATGATGAATTCCAATCTGCTACATCCACAAATCATTAGACAATTGTTAGAGGGGCGCTAAAGGGCGCGCGGAGAAGATGGCTGCTTAACCGTAGGGCTCCCACAGCCCCGTGCCATCATCCTCCAACTTCTCCTGCCCGCGCTGTGAGACGGGACTGCTGCCGCCGCCCGCCGCCGTGTGAAGTGCTCTGAGGAGAGTTTCGGGGCCCGGGAGGGCCCGCTGCCGGAGATTTCAGCCCTGACACCTGGCCCGGAGTGAAGTGCGATCTGCGCTGGATGAGGCGGCCAGCCGGGCGAGCTATGCGAGGCTGCGGCTCACCACGAGGCGGCAGGGCCGCGCGGCCGCCATGCGGCGGCGCGGGGGGACAGCAAGCTGCTGGTGACCTGTGACAGTGTCGTCGCCCCCCCCCGCAGGACCAGTGACGAGGGAGCTGTGGCTGCGCTCGTGACCCACCGGTCCGCGGCACCCTGCTGATTTGCTCGGACTGACGAGCGGAACGCGCTGGAGGAGGCGGTCGGCTCAGTGAGGTGCCTGGGGCCAACGACCGGGCCGCACAGACATCGCGCTGCAACGAGAGTGGACAGCAAGCTGCCAGCAGCCTGAGACGGCATTGTCGCACCCTCCCCGCAGGAGCACAGAGCAGGGACACGCGACCACTTTCACGCCCTGATGGGCAGCGGCGCCCCGATCGTTGGCCCGGATTGAAGTGTGGAGCGCGCAGGAGGAGGTGACCGGCTAGGTGAGGCGCCTGGGGGCCGCAGCTCGCCGCGCGGCGGCAGGGTCATGTAGAGCACGCGCTGTGACACCGGGAGATGGCGGATAGCTGTTGGACCGCGACGGCAGTGGGTGATGAAGTGCGGAGACAGCGGAGCCTGCAGGTGTGGTCGCCATCCATGTCGGAAACGGTGCGGGAGAGCAGGCCTGCGGCGATCGCGGTGAGGAGCGGTGGGATGCCCTGATTGGACCTGCCTCTGCCTGGTGAGGCCTCGCTGATTGCCGGACACTGCAGCCCAGGTACGAAGTGCGGAGTTGGCGCCCAGAGTGACTGCATCTTGCAGGGCTGTGGAGGGGAGGCCCGGAACTAGCAGAGAGACCTCTGTGTGTGGCGCTGGGGGGCCGAGCGTGGTGGGCCTTGCGGGACAAGCTTGGTCGGCGGTGGGGCGTCCTGGCCCCGTGGACACTGAGACTGGCCCCTAGCTGCTGGATGTGAGGAGATACGGAGCCCACCGGCTGGACGCTGCCCTTGTGTCTGGAGGCTTTGAGTGAGTGGGGAGCTCCTGGCGTTCTCTGGTGGAGGAAAGACGATGATCGCCTATGCTGAGGCCATGGTCCCTCCCTGACTGGCGTCGATAGGCAGCGCCTGAGAGTTGGCGGTTCGGGAGCTGGCAACTGCAACGCATGGGGAGCTCTGTACTGAGCAGCGGCCCTGACCGAGGCCGAGAGACAGGCAGCTCGTGGAAGGCGGGCGACCGAAGGGCTGCAGGGCACAATCTGACAGCGTCACTGCGTGTGTGAAGCGGTGTGAACAGGAGGGTCCAGGGCGACTTCTTTGCGGTGCGTCCGGCGCGGGGAGATCTTGGAGGCCCTGAGCAACAGAGACCGCTAGCTTGAGGACATCGGCCTGGTGAGGACACCGGCCGCGGCTGGGGGCGCGCCGCGACCCCTCTCCCCTGTGCGGTGCTGGTTGCGATCAGGGGAGGTTGACCTTCTGGTTCCCCGGCGCGGGGTGCCTGGACCAGACTCTCCTTGCCGCACGACCCGGGAAACGTCAATGCCGTCAGCGCAGCAGTTGGCTATGGGACGATTGCGGAACAAGCAGCATGAGGGCGGGCCGAGAAATGGAGGCCCTGGACCGCCGCTGGGGCACTCGGACGGAGGTGTGGAGCAGTTGACGTCGACCCTGGAAGCCAAGATGGATGCCGTGCTGGCGGCGGTGGACCGACTGAGTAACACCCTGGAGCAGACTAGAACCTCCCTGGAATCCCTCATCGACAATGTAACGTCGGATTTCACTTTACTCCATGCTGAACATCGTAAATTGGCAGACACTGTTGCTCACCAGGGTCAGACACTTCAAGAAGTTCAGCCGGTGATGCGCAGCCACACCGCAACTCGGCAGGATCTGCTTGACCGGGTTAACACGCTGGAGGATCGCGCTGAGGATGCGGAGGGCCGCTCCCGACGCCAGAATGTCCGTGTGGTGGGTCTGCCAGAGGGAGCGGAGGGGCGGCATCCCGAACAGTTGGTTGAGGGGTGGCTGCAGGACGTTCTTCCTCCGGGGGTGCTCTCCCCTCAGTTTGTCGTGGAGCGGGCACACAGAGACCCGGCGCGCCGGCCTGTCCCCGGGGCCAGGCCGCGTCCCTTTCTACTCGGGCTCCTCAACTACCGCGACCGGGAGGTGATACTCCGAGAAACTAGGAAGCTGGACACCCTTGAGGTGGGAGGCAGCCGGGTGATGCTGTTCCTCGATTACACGGCGGCGGTCCAGAAGCGGAGGAGCAACTATCTAATGGTGAAGCGTCGGCTGCGTGATCTGCAGCTCCCATGCTCCCTGTTGTTCCCATCACGCCTCCGAGTGGTCACGAGCGGAGGGACTCGGTTCTTTGATCCGCCGTCAGATGCCTGGGACTGGCTGGAGGAGGCGGGGTTGCATAGTGGTCAGAGGCCCGCTGATTCGAGCAATGACAGGCAACGGGAGGGACGACCACGGGGTCGGCGACGGGGGAGCCCAGGAGGGAGCAGAAGCCGGGCCCTGTTGGGGCGCCTAGCCTGGAGAAGATGCGGTTGGAACGCCAGGAGGCCCTTGAAGCGGTGGCAACCTTGGGATCAGTGAGCAGTCAAGGGGACGCAGCAGCTCGTGACCATAGCGACCCAGAGACTAGCAGATCTTCCTCCCCGGTCGCTGTGTTTTCAGATGACCAAGAGCTACCGGTGGTGACACCTCAGACAGCTGACACTATTGTATGAACTTTGCCATGTTGGGACAGCGCAACACACAGGTGCAGGGGAATGGAGAGAGTGCAGCAGGATCTGGGGGGCGGGGGGCAGCGACTCCCGCTGTCGCTCAGTTGATGCGCTGTGGCTCTAGGTGCTGGTCTGTGCGGACAGGCTGGGGTACTCCTGACGGATGGGGCGGGGGTTATCGGGGATTTCCCTACCCGGGGAGGGGAATGGGGGGGGGGGGGGGGAAGATGCATGCATTGACCTGTGGGTGGCGGTGGCAGGCGAATAGCACTGCATGCGCATGTTTGACGCCATCAGCGGTTCAGACGGTACAGGAGGCACGGGCGGGGGTGGCGCAGGGCCTCAGTACCTCGCGGTCTACACATTCACCTTTAGCGCCCATCAGCTACCACCTGGCGTAGTCTACATAGTCACTTGAGTTGTGAGTTTGGACGAATGCCCATGTTGGGGTTTGCCCTGGCGGTTACGCAGTTTTTGACTTTACTTGGGTGTGCCCAGCGACACACTATTGTTTTTATATATTTGTTAGGTTGTTGCAGCAGGTCAACGTGATATCCACAACTGTAGCCTCTCTTCCCCGCTCGGCCCACCAGACCCTGGCCTCGGTTCCTACACAGTCCCCATCTATATTTGATGGCTGACACTGCGGTGATTACTTGGAATATACGAGGGATGCATTCGCCGGCCCGTCGTTATTCTGTGTTCGCATACTTGCAGCGGCGCCGGGCGGCCATTGCCCTTCTCCAGGAGACCCATATGACGCAATTGGAGCTGGACAGGCTGCGGTCTCGCTGGAGGGGACAACTCGTTGGGACCACGTACTCTGCACACACTCGTGGTACATTGATCTGGGTAAGGGCGGGCACACCGTTCACATGTATAGAAACGGTGGTTGACCCTGTCGGGCGGTACACCTTGGTCAGTGGGAAGCTGAACGGACAGCGTCTGTTATTGGGTTCCGTTTACGCTCCGAATGTCGACCAACTGTCATTCTTGGATCAGCTGTCTGGGGCGCTGGCGCCATATGCGGGCCTTCCCTGGCTGATCGGGGGGGATTTTAACGCAGTTCTTGACACACATTTGGATAGGTCCTATCCACCCCTCCGTAGCACGCAGGCCATTTCGAACGCGAAGAACCTCGCTGATTGGTTGTCGCGTTGGGCCTTACGAGACGTATGGTGTGGTCTGCATCCCAGCGATCGCATTTACTCTTATTATTCCGCGGTGCACGGACTTCATGTCCGGCTTGATCGGGTAGTGGGATCTCCCTCCCCGATTCCCCTGATTGATCAGGCAGACTACTTGGGCCGGAACCCATTCGGACCATAATCCTCTCCGGCTGGTCTTGCGCTGGGGTCCCGGAAGGCCTCCCGTTCCAACATGGCGATTGCAGCCGGCAGCCCTGGGAGATGTTGAATTCCGGGCCTCTCTCGGCACAGCGGTGGAGCAGTACTTTGACTTGAACGAGGGTACGACGGGCAGCGAACTGACGGAGTGGGATACCCACAAGTCCACAATCCGGGGACACTGCCTGGGGATGACGTGGAACATCCGCCGGCCTTCTGTCGTACAAGCGTCTCGGCGAGGGGGGTGGGCTGGACTCGACCCGGCTGGCGCGTCTTCTGGCACGTCCTGCGGAACTGCTTGAGCGCTTGCGGTGCCACAACTATGCGGCTCACTCGGCCCGGGTCCACGCTGCAGCTGACAGGACGGGGAGGCTGCTGGCCTGGTTGCTCCGACAGGAGACGACGCATGCCCAGATAGAATCACTCTGTGGGCCGGATGGGACGTTGGTGTATACACAGTGGGAGAAACACCAGACCCTGACCGCGCATTATGCGACCCTATACACCTCCGCAGGACGTCAGCGAGCACAGGATGTGGATCAGTTTTTGGACGCTGCCCAACTGTCCTCCGTCCCGGATGAGCATCAGGACTCCTTAGAGGGCCCCCTCACGGTAGAAGAGATAGAGGACGCGGTGGCCTCGTTGGCCACTGGAAAGGCACCTGGACCGGACGGGCTTCCGGCAGAATATTACAAGGCCTACCGGGAATCTCTGGTGCCCAAGCTGCATTCGCTGTATCTGGCGGCCCTTGAGAAGGCCACGTTACCGCCATTCATGAGGGAGGCCTACTTGATCTCTTTGCCCAAGCCTGGGTGCGACCCTACCAACCTGGGGTCATATCGCCCCCTTGCCCTCCTCAATATGGACTACAAAATTTTAGCCAAGGTGTTGGCGGAGCGACTGGCCCCAACGGTTTCGGCATTGGTTCATCTGGACCAAAACGGCTTTGTGCCGAAGCGCAGCACCTCGCTTAACTTGCGGCGGTTCTTCCGGGTGGCGGTGGAGGGCACGCAGCATTGGCCCAGAGCGGGCTGCTTGGTCTTAGACCTTGAAAAGGCCTTTGATTGCCTTGAGTGGGGGTACCTGGTGGCGACGTTGTCACACTACGGTTTGGGCTTGGGGTTCCTCCAGATGGCGGCGCTTCTCTACAAAAACCCTGTGGTTCGGGTGCGAACTGGTCCCTACATCTCTGACGCGATCCCGATTGGCCGTGGCACGAGGCAGGGATGCCCTCTTTTGCCCCTCCTTTTCGCGCTTGCAATAGAGCCTCTAGCTGCTATGCTGCGCAGAGTACTGGCAGACGGCAAACCCCTGGGAGACGCGACCCATCAGGTCTCCCTATACGCAGGCGACCTCATGGTGTTCATCAGGGATGTGGCATGCATTCCGGACGAGCTGGAGCGAGTTTTGTCCGATTTTGCCGCTATATCCGGGCTGCGGGTGAACGGCGCTAAGTCGTGTCTTTATGCGTTCCGTGCTGAGACCGGGGACCAGCAATACAATCTTGGAGGTGTGCGGGTCAAATGGCAGCCGGACACCTTTCGTTATTTGGGTATCCAAATATATCGGCAACCGGCTGATTTGGTGGAAGGCAACCTGGGTAAAGCGGTTGCGGCGATCAGAGCCCAGATGCGGTTTTGGGGCACCCTTCCTCTCTCGGTCACGGGGCGGATTGTCCAACCAAAATGGTGATCCTGCCCAGGCTCCTCTATTATTTTGCTAATGTGCCTATCTACATCCCGGCGGCTTTCTTCGCAAACTTGGAGCGATCGCTTTGTGACTTTGTGTGGGATAGCTCACGCCATAGAGTCGAGCTACCCAAACTGTACCTCCCCTCGGGACAGGGGGGCCTTGCGATGCCATGCTTCGCACATTATTATTTAGCGGCGCAGCTGCAGTGGGTGGCCAGATGGCTGGCAGACAGAGAGCGAGACGACACGGCGACCGTAGAGGCCCCCATCTCCCTGGCGGATCTCACCGCGCGGTTCCACCCGAACGCCAAGGCGTTCAGGCCAGGGTCCTTTCTCATTAAGGTGGCTTACAAATGTTATCGCCGCGCTCTTTATTTAACCCGGAATAGCACACCATACGCTCCAGCCATACCGATAGAAGGCTCTCCTAGTGGGAGGGGCGTGCTGCGTTTAATTGAACTCGGGGACTGGCACGCGGCGGATATCCACACGCTGGGAGACCTCTACCGAGACGGTGTTCTCCTTTCCTTCGCCGCATTGCCGGAGGAGACAGGGTTGCCGCCCGGTCAATTTCTTCATCACCGCTCGCTGATAGCGTCGCTGACGAGTCGGTGGGGCGACGTCAGAGAAGAGCCTGGGCAGCACCTCACTATGCAATACCTCCATGTTCTGGGGCGAGGGCAGCATTTGATCAGGTGGTTCGCGGCTTCATTGCGCACGCACACGGCGGTCGACTTGACTCCGCTGCGTCGGAAATGGGAAGCGGACTTGGCCCGTCCCATGATTGACAGAGAATGGGGCAGGGCGTTGCAGGGCCCAACGAGGATCCCAAGGAAAGCGCGGTTCCGCCAAATCCAATATTTTATTCTGCATAGGGCATATCTCACACCTGCCTCTATCAACCGGTATTTCCATCGCGCGGACGTGGGTTGTCCCTGTTGCGGGGAGCTGGACGCTGGGCTGGTCCACAAGTTGTGGAGCTGCGCCGCGCTGACTTCATACTGGCAGGCAATTCATGGAGCGCTGAGTACATGTACGAGTCGCCAGATCCCATTTGAATGGTCAGCCTGCTTATTGCACCTTTTTCGTAGAACTCCAGCTACGAAGGTCACGTCGCGGTTTATCGACTTGGGATTGGTGGTGGCGAAGCGATTACTTACTAAACGCTGGAAGGCGGCGGATCCTCCTCCTACACGAGCGTGGCGGAGTTCGCTGCTGGTGTGGGCGAGGGCAGAGAGCACGGCCCTCCTGAGGGAGGAAACATTAGGCCTCAGGCGAACGCCAATAGCGGCCGAATGGGACGCAATCTTACAGGCTCTGACGCGCCTGGATGAGGACACTCTTGGACGTGATGGGGGTCGCGGCGGAGATGCCCTTGCGGAAGGGAGGGGAGATGGCTAGCTGGCGGACTGGGCTCGACGGGTGGCGTTTAGGGATTAGCCGACTAGGAGAGGTTCAGGGTGTCAGAGATGATGTTGTATGAGCGACCTGAATGGAGGGGTACAGGGATGGCGAGGGAGGGGGGATGGCACAGAGGACAATGTGAGGGGATGCTGACGTACGGCCAGAATTTGCTGCTGTTGTTTTGGTTTAATTGGGGCGCTTGTTGTTTTGCCTCGTTTTCTTATGGCTAATGAAATAGAAGTGATCGCTAGGCGGGGATAATTGGGTGCAACACTAACAGTCCCCGTGGGGGAAGCACCTGAACACAAGACGGTGAAGGGAACATTTTCAAGATGGTACTGACGCAGGGGGCCGTAATCTTATTCCCTTCTGGTCAATGGGCGTTAAACCAGATTCCATTCGTTACTGTGTACAAGACAAGTGATATATTACTGATTTTATTGCAATTATTAGCCAATTGGACTCTACATTGTACTATGTAATTTGTTTGCAACTAAAATGCCAATAAACAGATTTCATAATAATTAGACAATTGTTAGACACTCCCACAATGGCAATCAGTGAAAAATTCTCAAGCCCACTGGACTCTATGGGATGGAGTATAGTGTGAGATAGTCTGAGCCTGCAAGAGGTCACGCCTCATCATGTCTTACGATTTGCTCTGGAAGGCACTCTTTTTAATTTATGGTCTGTTTTGCAAGACACTCAGTGAAGGTCTGTTTTGAGGATAGTATGGTTGGTGATAGTAGAACTGCTAATGTTATTGCTTCTGCGATGGGGAACAATAGAGTTTAAATTCTCAGCATAAGAAAGACCAGCCTCTTCCGTAAACCTCCAGAGGGGCATCTGTACTTCAGCCCCCCGCCCCCCCCCCAAATGACTTGGCAGTGTTTGTATCCAATAAACTGAGCTTCATCGTCCATAAGGTGTGCAAAGAAGGCCTCCACACAAAAGGGCATGTCCAGAATGAAGTGCTGGACCTCTGGCCAAAAGTTCTTGACACCCAAGGTTCACTGACCATACATTCTGTTGGGTTGTGATCTCCATGGTTGTCTCTTAAAGCCACACAGACTCTCTTCCTCATTTCTAACTGCCTTTGCTTCTTTTCTCCTTTCAACCAAAACAGAGTCAATCTAACGTGCAATGTCCACCCACACCGAACATAGCAAATGAGAATGGTTAATATATTCACCACTTCAACAACATAGTCGCTAAAGCGGACACCCATTAGCCAAAATTATCTCTTTTCCTCTACTCATGACCCAGTGGTGCCAAAAATGAAGTGTTGAGTTATGTGACGTTCTATGGGCAATTTGCACAACTGGGTCTCCGTTGAGTTGGCCTGTCAACACTGCTGGCATTTTGTCAGGTGCCATGTATTTTTCCCATCAAGTCTCTGTACCATAACTGGTACCTATCCTAGTGCTTCCAAAAATTTATAGCCCTTCCTGCCAAACATGGTCTATGATTGGCATGGATATTAGAGCTTTCCTAGCCCTCTCATTAAAAACATACATGAAGCAGTAATTTTCTGTGACACCAACTGGGAGCAGAAAATGCTTAGAAGCTCAATCAAATTGCATGCTAAAGCATGCAGTTCTATACAGGGGAATCTACATGGTGGGGGACTGGAGGGATATCCTGTGGTAAAGATATCACCTGTTGAACTTCCACAACCTCTCATCTTCATCTGAGGAATCTATGTATGTGTGGATAACAGCAGAACTGTTTGAATGGAGCCCGTAGAGCAGGTTGTTGTGGTAACAGCAGCTAGATGGGTTGCTAATGTACCAACGGTTGAGGTAAAGATGGGGAAACTGATAGATAGAGCTGGCTGCAGAGGAAACCTTAAATTGTAGCCTGACATCATACGATTACAGTCATTCATGTGGTTCACCAATGTATAGTATCATCACCTTGCTGGGATGGTTCTGGAAATTATTCAATGTAGTGATGGTCATAATGAGTGTGAGCTTAGCTCCCCCCCCCCGTCCACTTATTTTGTAATTCCCTCTCATAGTAATGGTGACTAGTCCCATGTCCTAGTCATCGAGATGTCCTGGGCTTGGCCCTAGTCATCAATGTACGCCTCTTCATCTATTTCTTTACACTTTGCCATCAGCTGTGCTTGGGCTAATAATAGCTCTAAAGTAACTTCAGTGGTGGTATCTTGAATGATGCAGCCTTCGTTGACAGTGCAGCAGGAGAAGGCACAGTCAGTCCAGTTAGAGAACCCCTATAGGAAAGGTTTTTAGTGGCTGAGAAGGCACGTAGACTGCAGAGGTTGTCAATGCAGGAGGCACAGAAAGCGGCAGAGCTGAGAAGTCTGCCTGTTTAAGCCATGAAAGGCCTATCTGATTTCTTGTCAGTTTTTTTTTTCCCCAGAGGACTTGAGCTTGACCTGATGATGTAAACAGTAGCTCATCAGTGGAGGCCCCTTCTTTGGGGGACGGGGGTATTACCTTCATCCCACTTTTTGTTTTGCATCTTTTTAATGTTGTAGAATCAAAGGACTTATCACCTGAAGATGGAACATCGGTTGAAGCCTTTTTCTGAAGTCACCTTAAAATTCGTCCCTCTATCATTAAAGGTTTTTGCATAGTATTTCCTACAGAATCGTTTTTGTGGTTTTGGCTCCTGCAACTGGTGTTGCCTCTTCCTAAAAGGAATAGAGCAACCCCATTGACATCTTCAAAACTCGTTACATTCAACTTTAGGAAATTATGTGCTCTTCTCTAAAACTAACCAATGTTAAAGTTTTTTTGTTTTTTTTTCGTGTTTTGTTGCTCTTCATCAGCATGAGAAACAAAAAGATTAGATCCTGAAAAAGGAATGTCCATGATGTTTTGTTGCATTTGAGGAGTCAAAGATGTGAGACGCCGCCATAGATTGCATCATAGAAAATGCCATGACAGAGACAAGGCGCACCCAGATCTGCAGAATTGCACAAGTTACTTACTTGTGTAACGATATATCTGTAAGAGACATTAGTTAGTGATAGATTCCTTACCTTAGAATATCCCCAGGCGTCAGACTGGATCCGGACAGTTTTCGTCAGCAGTACCCCTGCGCGTCGGTAGGCGTCGTCGTATGGCTCCGCGTACGTTGCTGGAGTCTTAGCCGCCGAGATGACGTTGAAGCTACTTAGACGCACCCACGCGCGCGGATGTCAGTTCTGTACACAACTTTTCCATGCCAGGAGCGCAGAGCCATGCCAGAAACAGACTACTGGTGCAATAGAACTAGGGCCCTGAAAGGGATGACCTGAACCCAAGAGAACAGTTCGCAGAACGGGGAGGCTGGGCGGGCGGTAAGGAATCTATCACTAACTAATGTCTCTTACAGATATATTGTTACACAAGTAACTTGTGCATCTGAAAGAGACACGTTAGTGAGGGATTCCTTACCTTAGAATACGTACCCAAGCAATACCAACCCCGGGGGTGGATATGCGAAGTGAGATTACACCAGAAAGTCACGGAGAACTGAACAGCCAAAGAAGCAGTCTCACCGGACCAGACTGTCAAGGCAATAGTGCTTAGTGAAAGTATGCAACGAGGCCCAAGTGGCCGCCTGACAGATGTCTTGCAGGGGGACACCGTGCCCCAATGCTGTAGTAGCTGTTGTCGCCCTGGTAGAATGGGCACGCAGCCAAACCGGAGGTTCCTTTTTAGCCAGAGAGTAACAGGCTTTAATGCACAAAACAACCCATCGGGAGATAGTTCGCTTGTGCACAGCCCGGCCTTTCTTGGCATCCACCAAACACTGTTGTGTGCGGTTGAGATAGAACGAGAGCGAACGTTTTGGGTCCAGACAGTGGAGCCTCTCCTCTTCTCTTGAAGGGTGCGGAGGCGGAAAGAAAGTGGGCAGAGTTACAGTTTGCCCGAGATGAGAGGCAGAGACTACTTTTGGTAGAAAGGAGGGACGCGGTCGAAGCACAACCTTGTCCGGATGAATCGCCAGGAAAGGAGGTTTGCAGGAAAGAGCCTGGAGCTCACTCACCTGCCGAGCGGAGGTGATGGCCACCAGGAAGACCGTTTTCAAAGTCAATAACCGCAAAGGACAGTTATGAAGAGGCTCAAATGGAACGCACATCAGATATGTGAGAACCAGATTCAAATACCATTGAGGCATCACAAAAGGAATAGGAGGGAAAAGGTGAGTAATGCCTTTGAGAAATCTAATTGGGACTTGAAAAGAGAGGGCTGATCAGGCAGCCTGAGAAAGGCTGAAAGAGCAGAAAGGTAGCCCTTGATAGTGCCAAAAGAAAGCAGAGCCCTGCTGGGCCAAAGAAAGGAACAATAATAGGACCTCAGAAAGAGGGGCAGCAAGAGGATCAACAGATTTTGCTGTACACCATGCCACAAATTTTTTCCACCGACAGGCATATACCGTTTTAGTGGAGGGACACCTGGCTGCCAGAATCACATTACAGACTTCGGGGGGCAAGTCAAATGGAATCAACTGTCACCGCTCAATCTTCATGCAAGGAGGTGGAGGCTGGACAGGTTCGGGTGGAGGACCGTCCCTTGTTGCTGCAACAGGAGATCCTCCCGAAGAGGCAGTCGGATAGGGAGATCCACGCTCATACAGAGTAGCTCGGGATACCAAACCCTAGAGCCCAGTCCGGTGCCAAAAGAATGACTTGGGCCCGGTTGCGCCTGATCTTCAGCACTCTGGACAGAAGTGGTATAGGCGGAAAGGCGTACAACAGACCGCAACTCCACTCGCGACGAAAAGCATCGCCTAGCGAGTGCCGCCTTGGAAATTCCAACACGCAGAACTGCTGATATTGCGCGTTCTCTTCGGTGGCAAATAGGTATAACCAAG
This sequence comes from Triturus cristatus, assembly GCF_964204655.1. Taxonomy (NCBI): domain Eukaryota; kingdom Metazoa; phylum Chordata; class Amphibia; order Caudata; family Salamandridae; genus Triturus; species Triturus cristatus. The sequence continues at coordinate 1,065,276,755 of NC_140594.1, read as the reverse complement.
GTCCTCCCCACTGCTGAAAGAGAACTTGCACCACCTCCGAGTGAAGACGCCATTCGTGATCCAACATGCACCTTCGGCTGAGTTCGTCCGCCCTGGCTTTCAGGGTACCTGCCAGGTGTTGAACCACCAAGGAAATGCCTCGACGTTCCAGCCACGTCCAGAGACATAGAGCCTCCTGACATAGGGTCCATGACCCCACCCCACCCTGTTTGTTGCAGTACCACATGGCGGTGGTGTTGTCTGTGAACACCTGCACTACTCTCCCCTTGACAGAGGGAAGGAATGCTTTGAGAGCAAGTAGGATCGCCCTGAGCTCCAAAAGGTTGATATGGAGATTGGACTCCGCCGGAGACCCTAGGCCTCTGATCTCCGCCTCTCCCATGTGGCTGCTCCATCCCAGGAGGGACGCGTCCGTCACTACTGTGTGGTCCGGTTTGGGAAGGGCGAGGGATCTGTCGTTGACCAAACGCTGGTTCGTGAGCCACCACTGCAAGCCCTGTGCAGTGCCCTCCGAGATCTGGACGTAGTCGGACAGGTTCCCCCATGCTGCATCCACTGGAACTTCAGGTCCCTCTGCAGAGCCTGCATATGCAATCTGGTATGATCGATCAGCAGGATGCAGGAGGCCATGAGGCCTAGCAGCCTCAGGGTCTTCCTGACCGAAACCCAGGACCTGGTCCGAAAGATCGGAATCATAGCCCAAATGAAATCCCTGATCTGCGCAGATGAGCTGCGACCACCGCCATCACTTTCGTGAACACCCGAGGGGCGCAGGTAAGGCCGAAAGGGAGCAAGGTGAACTGAAAGTGCTCCTGGCCCACCGTGAACTGCAGGTAACGCCGGTGGGCTGGCAGGATGGGGATATGAAAATAAGCATCCTGCAAGTCCAACACTACCAGCCAGTCTTGCGGGTCTAGGGCAGACAAGACCTGAGCAAGCGTGAGCATCTTGAACTTCTCCTTCTGGAGGTACCGGAGGTACCGACTGGCGTTCCGGAGGTCTAAGATAGGGCGCAAGCCCTTGTCCTTTTTTGGAACCAAGAAGTAGTGGGAGTAACAACCACGACCTACTTCTGGCGTCGGAACGCGCTCGATGGCCCCCTTGGCTAAGAGGGACGTAACTTCCTGCTGGAGAAGTGCCAAGTGTTCCCCCGACATGCGGTGGTACTGAGGTGGCATGGCTAGAGGGGTAGATTCGAAGGGGAGGGAGTAGATCCTTCGGACTAATTTGCAGAACCCACCTGTCCGAGGTTATGGAGCGCCAGTTGGGAAGGTGATGGCGAATCCTGCCACCCACTGGCGTCAGGTGAGCTTGAAACACCGGACTAGGAAGGTTTAGAGGCGGCGGCGGCAGGGAAAGTGGTGGACTGATCCGTCCGCTGTCCTCAGGACCCTCCACGGCAGGTCCCACTTCCGCAGCTGCGCTGAGACTGTGGATGCGCAGCCTTGCGGGTCTGAAAAGAACGCGCCGGGACGCCTCGACCTTGACCTCAAAAGGACCGAAAAGCGGATCCCGAGGGAGTACGCGTGGTGGCGAAACCCGAGGACTGGGCCGTAGCCCGAGAGTCCTTAAAGCGCTGCAGGGTGCTATCCGCCTGATCACCTAAGAGGTGTGTACCATCAAAGGGCATGTCCAACAAGGTGTTCTGGACATCCCCAAAGAAGCCAGTAGTTTAGAGCCAAGCATAACAACGGAGCACCACAGTTGTGGAAAGTGCCCAACTGAGAGAATCGGCCGTGTCAAGCCCACAACGAATAGTACATTTTACAGCATCTCTCCCTTCGGTAATGGCTTGGGAGAGAACCGCAGGCAGCACTTGTGCCCCACACAGAATGGGAATAGCGGCCTAGCAGGCACGCAGTATTCACCGCCCGCAATCCAGAGCTGGCAGATGTGAAAATCTTTTTCCCAAATTGCTCCAGATTCCTTGTCCGGAGGAGCAGAAGGGAACGCACTCGGCGAGGCAGAAGCCTGGACAACCACTCTCAGGAGTCTGGTGTTGTGTGAGAAAGCTGGGATCGCCGGGCGATGGTGGCGCACCACACCCTTGTCTACAGAGACTCCGGTTTAATCCAGGTAAGCGTTTCATTGAAGGGCAGTAACGGCTCCGCAGAGGAGGACTGCGGCTGCAGAACCTCAGTCAGGAGATTGGTCGTGATAGCTACAGAAGGGAGCTCGAGGTTAAGAGCCTCAGCTGCCCTACGCAAAACCACTGAAAAAGTCCCAACCTCCTCCGTGGCCACGGAAGAAGAGGACAGAGTACCAGGTTGTGGAGAGAAATCCAGATCCACTTGACCCTTTACATCGCCTTCCCACTCGGGCTCATCCTCGCATTGAGCTGCAAGAGGGTCCTCAGACCCATCCCAGTATTCTACTTCGTCCACCGGTTGCTGAAGAGGCCGGTAAGGACGAGGTGCCCTGGGAAATGAGATAAACTCCCCTCCAAGAAATTGAATGGGAGGGTAAGATACCAGTCCCGGTACGGCGCCGTCTAGCGTCAGCGCTGGCGCCGCAGGGTATGGTGCTGGCGTAGCTGAGGCCAGAGGCGGCGGCACGGAGGCAAACCCTTCCGACAGATCCGCGGGGCCCGAAGGCGCTCCAGTGGGACCCGGCGGGGCAAACAAATGGAGCAAGGCCGACAAAGCCCTGCACCTCTTCCGAAGTCGCGTGCGGGCACGGAAAGGGTGGGTAGGCCGCAGGCAACGAGAGGCTCCAACTGAGCCGCAGGGGAGTTACCGCCCGCCACCTCCACCGTGTCTCACGACTGGTGAGGGGTAGAGGAAGAGTGACGTCGCTTCTTCGACTTTTTATGGCGCCTAGACTACCTATCCCTGATTCCGACAAATGCGGATGGCTCCGCGACCGGTCGGTCCCTTTACCTCCCACGGGATCGGGAACTCGATCGGCGCAGAACCGACTGCCGGACCTCCAATAACTTTCAGGAACACTCCCGCAAAGCTTTCGGCACCATGGCCCGACAATCGGGGCAGCCTCGGGGTCATGGGCGTGCCTCTAGCAGAAGAGACACGAGTCATGAGGGTCCGATACCGACATGTTTCGATGGCAGGCCCTTCAGGACTTAAACCCGGGCATCCCTATTGCACCAGGAGTCAAGTACACGACAAAACAAGTTGTCAGGAACCAAGTTAAAACTTTTAACTAGGGGTACCGCTCTCTCTCGGATCTGCGCCGCTGCGCGGAAAAAGAAAGAACTGACGTCAGCACGCATGGGCGTGTCTAAGTATCTCAGACCACGTCATCTCGGCAGCTAATATGCCAGCGACGTACGCGGAGCTGTACGACGACGCCTACCGACGCACAGGGGTACTGCAGACGAAAACTTTACGGATCCAGTTCGACACCTGGGGATAGTCTAAGGTAAGGAATCTATCACCAACGTGTCTCTTTCAGATATTGGCTGCACTAATAGTCTGGGCTTAGGTAAATATATCCTCTAGATGCATCTTTCTAAACTCCTCCTGATCCACCTCTGAAACACGATCAAGAAAAAGTACCCCAGCATTCTACAGCACCCGATTATAACGGACCAGCAGTGCGGTGGAACGTGCAACTGTGGTGAAGATGCACACACCTTTTGCCCAAATGAGTACATTCCTTTTTCTGGGGTCCCCGACCGATGTTGGTCCAGGGACATTAAAACATTTTCTGGCAGCAGACACTACCGATCAATAAGGAGGCAGTTTTACACTTAAGATGAGAATCTACAATTCTGGGGATCTACATTTATTTTCTTGAAAGTGGTCAACTTATTTTATACAGGCAGGCCTAAAAAATACATGCGTAGTCGGTTAAAGAAAACCAAAAACAAGAGCAACCATGGGTCTCACTTGAGGTTTAGGGAAAAGAGTCAAATACACAGTTTCAATATTCAGGTTTCAAGCTAACCGGTTCGTAGCCTCCTGAAATGAGACCGCAGCATCCAGGAAGGATACTCATGAAGGCGGTGACTCTTAAGATCCAAATGAGAACCCACTCCTATCTGATGCTATAGATGATGTGACACCTCTAAGAGGAGTGTGAGATCTGTATCTGTGTGACCAGTCAGAGCTTCTCTCTCTCTCAAGCATCTAGGCCTACACCCACTTTTCTTTTCCCTAGCTAGTTCCGCTGGGGATGTATTGCACTGGTCATGTCTCCTCTCCATTTGCTTTTGCAGATCTGGCATTGGATGATCTTTAAGTACAGCAGGCAATACTGAAGGCACAGATAAACTCTCTGGGCCTCAGAGGACGATTCATTCTCTGCCCGTGGCTGAGAAATTGTGGCTGCTCTTCCATAGAGGGTTGTAGCATACATAATGCACCCTCTTTCAGGACATTGGTGTCTAGCCTTTCAGCACCACTTAAATGAAAAAGTCTCTCATAGCACTTGCGGCTCCTGATGCGAAGCTGAGCTCACTGAAGCGAAACCATCAGATTCTGATGTGGAAACTACTCAGACTCTCTAGTGCGTCAATGCTTAGTGTCTAGACCTCAAGCGACTTAAACATTATGTGTCTCAATGTCAACTGGAAACTTGTGGAGCCACCTGAAGGTGCCCAGAGGACCATGATACCTGGAAATATCAAAGGCTGAAGAGGATTTAGAAAACTCCATTGCCCGCCTGGAGCCATAGGACTGCAGGTCAGTGTGGCCAACTTCCCCCTCATTTGGTCTGAATCTAACCATTCCCCCACACCTACCCCCCCCCAAACAAATTAATCACACATTGTGCTCATCCTTCCAGAACGTCATAGAGCCACATGAGGGGCATGTGTCAAAAAGACCCAGCAGAGTGTTCAAAGAGGAAAGGTGAGGGAAAAAAGACATCAGAGGAAACAAACATTGGCAAAGATAACAGGTCTTGGTTCTAAAGGTTGAGCTATTGGCTTTGCTAATGCCTTTTGCCTTTCACATAAATACTGCTGGGTGTTATTGGTAATTCTATTCCTGCACAAGAAGCTGATTAATGTTCAACTCACAACTTCCCCCCGCAAAGGGATTAGGATGATCCATTTCGATCTGTAGGGTGCACAAATCTGAATAAGTGCAGCAGTTACCAAACCTACACTTCTAATGGAAAAGGGCTAATTATCTGACACTTTCACTGATGTTTATCAAGAAGATCATGACACAACTTTTTATTTAGTTTGAGATCCAAATGAACAAATCACTTACCTTCGTTAACGATATAGCTGTAAGAAACATTAGTTAGTTAGATTCCTTACCTTAGAATATCCCCAGGCGTCAGGCTGGATCTGGAAAGATTTTTCGTCAGCAGTACCCTTGCGCATCGGTAGGCGTCGTCTGCGACTCCACGGCCGTCGTCGGCATTGTGATCGCCGGGATGACGGAGTACTTAGACGCCGCCCTCGCGCGCTGACATCAGTTCTGTACATAGCTTTCCGCGCCAGGAAAGCAGAGCCATGCAAGAAACAGACACTGGTGCCATGAAACTAGGGCCCTGAAAGGGATGACCTTAACCCTAGAAATCAGTTCGCAGAACGGGGAGGATGGGTGGGGCGGTAAGGAATCTAACTAACTAATGTTTCTTACAGATATATCGTTACCGAACATAAGTAACTTGTTCATCTGGAAGAAACACGATCGTTAGATTCCTTACCTTAGAATAGATACCCCAGCAATACCAACCCCGGTGGTGGGTCTGCGAACTAAGATCGCACCAGGAAGTCCTGGAGAACGGAACTGCCAAATAAGCCATCTCTCCGGACTTGGCTGTCCAGGCAGTAATGCTTGGCAAACGTGTGCAGCGAGGCTCACGTTGCTGCCTGACAAATGTCCTGCAGAGGGACTCCCCGTCCCAAGGCAGTAGTAGCCGCTGTGGCCCGAGTGGAATGGGCCCTCAGCCCCACAGGAGGATCCTTCTTAGCCAAGGAACAACAGGCCTTAATGCACAAAACGACCCACTGAGAGATGGTCCGCTTGTGCACTGCCCGCCCCTTCTTAGCGCCCACGTAGCCAACGAAGAGTTGGTCGTCCACCCGGAACTGTTTTGTGTGGTCCAGATAGAAGGAGAGTGCACGCTTTGGGTCCAGACGGTGGAGCCTCTCCTCCTCCTTTGAGGGATGCGGAAAGAAGGTGGGCAAGGTAACAGACTGCCCGATGTGAAAGGCAGTAACCACCTTAGGAAGAAAAGAAGAGCGAGTCTGCAGAACCATCTTGTCCTGATGGACAGAGAGGAAAGGAGGCTTAGAGGAAAGAGCCTGGAGCTCACTCACCCTTCTGGCAGAGGTGATGGCAACCAGGAAAGCAGTCTTGAGAGTCAGAAGACGAAGAGGGCAGTTATGAAGTGGCTCAAAGGGAGCACACCTCAGGTAGGTTAACACCAGATTCAAGTCCCACTGAGGCATCACAAAGGGGACAGGAGGGAACATGTGAGTAATGCCTTTTAAGAATATATTTACAACAGGGGACTTGAAAAGAGAAGGCTGATCAGGAAGCCTCAAGAAGGCTGAAACAGCTGAAAGATATTCCTTGAGGGTGCCCAGAGCAGAGCCCTGCTGGGCCAGGGAAAGAAGAAAGAGGAGAACCTCAGAAAGAGGGGCGGAAAGGGGATTCACAGCCTTTGCTGTGCACCATGCCACAAATTTGTTCCACCTGCAGGCGTATACCGTTTTAGTGGAGGGATGCCTGGCTGCCAGAATCACATCACAGACTTCAGGAGCTAAGTCAAATGGCATCAACTGCCGCCGCTCAAACTCCACGCATGGAGGTGGAGGCTAGACAGGTTCGGCTGGAGGACTGTCCCCTGCTGCTGCGACAGAAGGTCCTCCTGAAGAGGCAGTTGAATCGGGGGATCGATTGACAGACTAAGTAGCTCGGGATACCAGTATCTTCGTGCCCAATCCGGAGCCACAAGGATGACTTGGGCCCGGTTGTGCCTGATCTCCTTCAGCACTCTGGGCAGAAGTGGTATAGGCGGAAAGGCGTACACTAGACCGCAACTCTACTCGCGAGGAAAGGCGTCCCCGAGCGAGTGCCGCCTTGGAAATTCCAACGCGCAGAACTGATGACATTGCGCGTTCTCTTTGGTGGCGAATAGATCTAACGAAGGCTCTCCCCATTGATGAAAGAGGCCTTGCGCCACGTCCAAGTTCAGACGCCATTCGTGATCCATCATGCATCGGCGGCTGAGTTTGTCCGCCCTGGCGTTCAGAGAGCTCGCCAGGTGTTGAACCACCAGGGTGATGCCCTGATGTTCCAGCCATGTCCAGAGGCGCAGAGCCTCCTGACAAAGGGTCCACGGCCCCACCCCGCCCTGTTTGTTGCAATACCTCATGGCGGTGGTGTTGTCCATGAACACCTGCACCACACTTCCCTGGACAGAGGGAAGGAATGCCTTCAGTGCAAGCCGGATCGTCCGCAGCTCCAACAGGTTGATATGGAGCCGGGACTCCGTCGGAGAAGCAGAGTCCTTTGATCTCCGCCTCTCCCATGTGGCCTCCCCATCCCAGGAGGGACGCATTAGTCACCACCACGTGCTCCGGTTGGGGTAGGGAGAGGGATCTGCCACTGACCCAATCGCAGTCCGTGAGCCACCACTGCAACTGTCTTGCAGTGCCCTCCGAGATCAGAACGTGATCGGACAGGTTGCCCTGATGTTGCGCCCACTGGAACTTCAGGTCCCACTGCAGAGCCCGCATCCGCCACCTGACGTGATATACCAGCAGGATGCATGAGGCCATCCGAGCCAGCAGTCGTAGAGCCATCCTGACCGAAACGCGGGATAAAGGCTGAAAGATCGGAATCAGAGCCTGAATATCCCAAACCCGCTGTTCGGGAGGCTAGACCTGAAACTGAGCAGAGTCCAGAACCGCTCCGATGAAGAGGAGCTGCTGGGAGGGACTCAGATGCGACTTTGGCACGTTGATGGAGAACCCCAGCAAATGCAGGAGATCGGCCGTAGTCTGGAGGTGCGAGACGACTGTCTGGGGTGGGCCCGCCTTCAACAGCCAGACGTCGAGATAGGGGAAGACTGGAACCCCTAATCTGCGCAGATGAGCTGCGACCACTGCCATCACTTTCGTGAACACCAGAGGGGCACTAGTGAGGCCGAAGGGGAGCACGGTAAACTGAAAGTGCTCGTGGCCCACCGTGAACCGCAGGTAACGCCGGTGGGCTGGCAGGACGGGGATGTGGAAATAAGCGTCCTGCAAGTCCAATGCTACCATCCAGTCTCCAGGGTCTACGGCAGCCAGAACCTGAGCAAAAGTCAGCATCTTGAACTTCTCCTTCCGGAGGAAGGCGTTGACGCTCCTGAGGTCCAAGATAGGGTGTAGGCCCCCTTTGCCCTTCTTGGGAACCAGAAAGTAGTGGGAGTAACAACCCCGTCCTACTTCTGGGCCAGGAACGCGCTCGATGGCCCCCTTGGCCAAGAGGGCCGGAACTTCCTCCTGCAGAAGTTGCATGTGATTCCCCCGACATGCGGTGGTACTGCGGTGGCATGGCTGAAGGGGTCGCCTCGAAGGGGAGTTAGTAGCCCCTTCGGACGATTTTCAGCACCCATCTGTCCGAAGTGATGGTACGCCAGTGGAGCAGGTGATGGCGAACTCTGCCTCCCACTGGCGTGGAAAGGGCCTGAAAGCTCGGACTAGGAAGGCTTTGAGGCAGATTCTGCGGGAGCAGAAGTGGAATGACCGGCTCTCTGTCCCCCTGCTCCGCCACGGCGGAATCCACGTCCGCGACCGCGTTGAGGCTGGTTCTGCGGCCTGTGACTGGACGAACGTGCGGGGGCGCCCCTTCCTTGGCCACGAAAGGGACGAAAAGCAGAAGGTTGCTGGCGCTGGGCCGAGAGGCCCAAGGACTTGGCCGTAGCCCTGGAGTCTTAAAGCGCTCCAGTGCGCTATCCGCTTTGTCGCCAAAAAGGCGACGGCCGTCAAAGGGCATGTCCATGAGGGTGCTCTGGACATCCCCTGAAAAGTTCGTGGACCTCAGCCAGGCATGGCAACGAATCTCCACCATCGTTGCAATCGCTCTACCCAGCGAGTCTGTGGTGTCAAGTCCACATCGGATGGAGTACCGTGCTGCATCTCGCCCCTCAGCAAGAGCCTGGGCGAGCCGTGTCCTGGCCTCCTCTGGACACTGGGGCAGCACGTCCGCCACCGTATCCCACAAAGAGTGGGTGTAACGGTCCAAAAGGCACGCGGTATTAATGGACCGCAACCCCAGACTGAGGGAGGAAAGCAGTTTCTTGCCAAACTGCTCCAACCTTTTGGATTGCTGATCCGGAGGTGCAGACGGGAAGGCTGTTTGGGACGTGGAGGCCTGGATGACCAGACTCTCAGGGGTGGGGTGTACGGACAGAAAGCTGGGGTTGCCCAGAGCTGGGCGGTGGCGCCTGGCCACGTTCCGATCCACAGGAGAGACTGTGGAGGGCTTGGACCAAGTGCCCATCAGAACGTCGGTGATGGCCTCATTAAACTGCAGTAGAGGCTCCGAAGAGCTTACCGGCGGTTGAAGCACCTCAGTGAGGAGGTTAGTCCTCACGGCCGCTGCAGGGAGCTCCAGGTGTAGGGCTTGGGCCGCCCTGCGCAGCACCACAGTATAAGTCGCACCCTCCTCCGTAGCCACGGAAGGAGGAGAGATGAAACCAGTGTCAGGCGAAGTGTCTAGACCACTGGCATCCCCCAGCTCGTCTGCCCAGTCCTGACTTAACCGGCACTGCTGTGCCAAAGGGTCCTTAGACCCCTCCCAGTCCTCCCCTTCATCCGTCTCCTGGTAAACAGGCAGAAAGGACGGAGCCGGGTCATAGAAGAAATGCTATCCCCATCGACACCGGAGACGGCGCCGAGCGGCGCCGCTCCGATGCCGCTCTGACGCCGGACCGGGACTGGGGCTGAAACTAGGGACGGCGTCGGGAGCGGCACCATGGGGGTCGGCACCGGCGGAGGAGTCGTGAGCTCAACCGGCGTCGACCGGGATCCAGGCCTGGATCCCACGGGGACCTGCGGCGTCGGGACCGAAGTCGAGGACGGCGCAGGGGCCGAAGCCGCCGGCTCGCTAGGACCCCCAGTCGGACCTGTGGGGCCCGAAGGCGCGCCGGCAGAACGAGACTCATCATGGCCACGAGGAAGTCTCGAATCTCGTCCGGAGTCACATGAGGCCCAGGGACCGGAGGGTATGGGGCCGGGGCCGGCTTCGGCTCCGGCGGAGCCGCGCGGGTGGTGCCACCCGAACCCTCGGCCGAGTCGCGCGACCGGCGAGGGGAGTCAGAAGAGCGATGTCGCTTCTTCGACTTCTTTTTACTATGCCTCGACTTACCTGAATGCGAGGACTTGGAACCCGACGAGCCGTGATGACTTCGGCTCCGCGAACGGTCCCTCGACCGGGACCTCGAGCGGCACGGAGCCGACTGCCGGGGCACGACTTGTCATCGTAGTCGGCCCCAAGTCAGTAGAGACACCGACGGTGGGGGTCGGTAACCGACATCAGTCGGTGACAGACGTCACACGGCTTGAATCCGGGCATCCCTACCGGTACCAGGAGTCGAAGTCGACTCGAAAAGAGACAAAAATGTCCAAAAAGTTAGTAAAAAAATAACTAAGGCTACGCTCTTCCCGGATCTGTGCTTACTGGCGCGGAAAAAAGAAGAACTGACGTCAGTGCGCGAGGGCGGCGTCTAAGTACTCCGACGACATCATCCCGGCGATCACGACGCCGACGACGGACGCGGAGTCGCAGACGACGCCTACCGACGCGCAAGGGTACTGCTGATGAAAAATCTTTCCGGATCCAGCCTGACGCCTGGGGGTATTCTAAGGTAAGGAATCTACCTAACGTGTTTCTTTCAGATACACAGTTTGTGTCTTTTAAAATGTCAAAACAACAAAGAGCAATGTTATGTTATGTTATGTTATGTTATGTTAGTTTTATACAGCGCAGAGCTACCCAACAAGAGTTTCCCAGCGCTAAACCTGGCAAGGAACCAAAAGCAATAAGATAGAATCAGAAATACAGATTAAAATTATTGATTAAATAGCCATGTTTTTAAAAGTTTACGAAAAATCGGAAATGAGGTTTCATTGCGAATTGCAACAGTGAGGGCGTTCCAGAGCCCTGGACCAAGATAGGCAAATGTTTAACATTAGGCACCACAAATTTACCCCGAGTGGCCGAGCGAAGCACACGAGAGGGCTGGTAGGAGTGAACCAAAGTTTGTAAATATTTCGGAGAGGAACCAATTTTAATTTTGTACATATAACTCATGGCCATAAACTTCACATGGTTTTCAACCTTAAGCCAATGAAGTTTACGCAGAGCACTGGAAGTTGAAGAGTTTTTAGGAAGCCGGCTTAACAGACTGGCAGCAGAATTTTGGACCACTTGTAGTTTCCGTGTAACATCCTTATTTGATCCCAGATAAAGGATGTTTCCATAGTCCATTCTCGAGGTCGCAAGCGCCTGGACTACGGTTTTCTGGGTGGAAACCGGAAGCATCCAAATGATTTTTTCCAACCATTTTAAGATGGTAAAGCAGGTTGGCAGCCACCTTTACAGCCTGCTGCTTCATAGATATATTATCATCAATCAGGATTCCCAAATTGCAGACATAGGCTGAGGAAGAGCACCCATTTTGCATGGCCAATGCTGAGGGCCCCAGAGATTTTTATTTTTCCCCCAAAATGAGGACCTCGGTCTTTTCGCCGTTAAGCTTAAGAAGATTACCTTGCATCCACGATGCAATATTTCTTCAACCAGTCTGAAGCACTTAAGGTCCACACATCTTTCCCGTGGAAAGGGAAAAGATGATCTGGGTGTCGTCAGCATAAGAGGACAGGCTCAAACCTGCTATCGTTGCTAAAGGTTTAATGTACAAATTAAATAAAAGAGGACTCAAAATAGAGCCCTGGGGTACCCCATAGGAAGAGGGGTAGATTTTAGAAGCGGCTCTAGATGAAAAAACTTGAAACGTCCGCTTGGCAAGAAAAGACGAGAGCCAACCAAGTGCTGAGCCAATAATACCAAAGGATTGCAAAGATTTTAATAACACGGTGTGGGACACCGTATCAAATGCAGCGCTCAGATCGAGCAATATAAGAGCTACGGTGTCCCCAGCATCCAGTTGCTGTCGTAACAGCTCTGATACTCCAAGCAGAGTTGTCTCAGTAGAATAACCTGCCCTGAAACCGGACTGAGTGGGGTGTAGAAGGCTAGTTGATTCCACAAAACGAGTGAGTTGCGGATTAATGTGTTTTTCCAAAATTTTGGAGTAGGTGGGAAGCAAATAAATAGTCCTAAAATTAGACAACTGAGAAGGATCCGCATTGGCCTTTTTCAAGAGAGGAAGAACCATCGCATGCTTCCAGTCTGAGTGGACAACGGCTTCTCGAATAGAGGCATTTATCAGCTGCATAATTAACATCAAGGAAGACGAGTCCAGCTGCTGCAGCACAGATGTATGGATAAGATCACAAGGAGAGCCAGATTTAATACCATTTAAGATTAATTAAAATCAAACAGTGTCCAGGTTTCAAGTCTAATGGAGTTCCTCGCCCAGTGGTCAGACTCAATCATGGGAGGTGACATACCAGATGCCGTTGTCTGAGTAGTTTGAAGTGCAGAGTATATTTGTTCTACTTTATCCACAAAATAAATGGCGAGGTTGTCGCACTGTTGTTCATTTAAAATAGTTGGCATTGACTGTGTGTCAGAGCCAGCAAGTTTTTTCACCATGCTAAACAGAGTACGCAAACAATTCTGGGCATTGGAGATAATGGAGGATACATATTCCTTTCTAGCTAGTTTACAAAGGGCTTGATACTGTTTTAAGGCTAGCTTATAGTCGGATTTAGAGTCCTGTGAGTAATACCTCCTCCAGCTCCTTTCCAGAGTTTTACATTTGGTTTTTTCAATTTTTAATTGCTCTGTAAACCAAGGAGCAGGGGGGCGGTGGTTATATATCTTTTTCGCAGTTAATGGAAGACAACATTCAACTGTATCCGAAATCCATTCATGTATCATACTCGATGAGTTAGTTGATATATGCTCAATAATAGGGGAGTTATCAATAAGAGTCCTATTAAAGAATTCAAGGTCCAATTTACTCCAGTTCCGAGATCTTTGAGGACTACTCACAGAAGTTGCGATTGGAGTCAGTGAAAATGTACACTGACATTTTGTTGCAAAATGATCAGACCAACATAAAGGGAGAACAGGATCACAGTGAAGACAAGTTAAATTGGAAAAAATAGGATCCAACAAATGCCCAGTGACATGAGTGGGGCCGCTATTACTGAGTAAAAGATTTCGAGCTGCAAAATCTGCAATCAGTGTACTACTAATCGTACAATCCGAGTTTTCAAAATGTACGTTAAAATCACCCAATATGGTGAAATTCGACGCTTTGAGAAGATGTGGCGCAACTAACTCTGGCAGCAACGAAACCCAAGAGCTAGAAGGTCCAGGGGGGCGATAAACAAGAATACCTGAAAAAGTAGTTTGCGGTGTCAGTGTAATTTTAAATAAAGCTGCTTCAGAGTTTAAAATAGATATGTCTTCCAGTTTACATTGATATGACTTATCATAAATTATAGCAATTCCTCCACCCTTTCTGCTGACCCTGTCCCTTCTGGCTATAGCATAATTAGATGGTAAAGCCAAGGCAACATCAGGACCTGAACTGGTATGTAACCATGTTTCAGTAAGAAAGATAGCATCAGGATGTTCACTATTTAAGAGGTCAAATATATCCATATTATGTTTGGGCAGGGAACAACAAGGATAAGTTACTTACCTGTAATCCTAGTTCTCTTCCAGGGGAATCCTCATCAAAGTCATAAGCACTGAATATTCCCGCCCATGTGCGGGGACCCCGGAAATAATAAAAATTATATATGAAGACCATATATATACAGCTCTGTATATGTATACACATATATTATTTTTTCCCAAGCAAATGCAGCCCCCATAGAAGGCTAAACAATGTAGATACAATTATCCAATAATGCATCATAGGTATAAAAATACACCTAAATCTCTTTTTTTTTTTTAATGAGGTAACACTCATAACAAGGGAAAAAAGAGCACTGTGCAAAACACAGAACCATCAAACATTGTTAGCCTGCAGGCTGCATTGCAATACAATACCATAGAGACTGAAAAGCCTTGTACAGGTAAAAACTGGCACCGTGCCTTTAAGGCAGCCCTGACTCCAATATCCCATCATGCCTCAGGGGTGACAGTTGGGTCAGTTGTTCTTTGCGGGACTGTAGTCCTACATACAAAGATATATTTCCTCCATGTTAAAATAATACAAAACTCAGAATTGCCTGGGGAGGCGGGTGGGTTGCTTATGACTTTGATGAGGATACCCCTGGAAGAGAACTAGGATTACAGGTAAGTAACTTATACTTCTCTTCCAGGGGATCCTCATCAATAATCATAAGCACTGAATAGAATAGCAAGCCCACCTCCCACCTGCAGGCAACTGAGAACTGCACTATACATGGAGAAATAAACCATTGACAAATTCAGTTATTGAACAGATTCCTCAAGGAGACTTGCCCTACTTGAGTGTCTGCTCTGGTGTACGAATCCAGACAATAATGCCTCGTAAATGTGTGGACAGATCTCCAAGTGGCTGCCTTGCAGATCTCGGAGAGTGGGACATTATTGAGAAAAGCAGCAGTAGCCGCCTTTCCTCTTGACGAATGTGCGCTTTAGGCCGAGCGGCCAGTGGCTTCTGCGCTAGCTGATAAGCCAATTTAATGGCTGACACAATCCACCTAGCAATGGAACGCTTAGATGCAGCAAAACCTGTGCGGACAGCACCATAGTTAACAAATAAGAGGTCAGCCTTCCTGACAGCCTTAGTCCTATCTAGGTAGAACTTTAGAACGCGCTTGACATCTAAAGAGTGCAACGCCCTCTCAGCTGGCGAGGAGGGGTTGGGAAAAAAGGTAGGTAAGGAGATAGTCTGGTTAACATGAAAATCTGACACCACCTTTGGTAAAAAAGATGGGTGAGTTCTCATCACTACCCTATTCAGATGAAAAATAGTGTAGGGCTCTTTAGAACAGAGGGCCTGTATTTCGCTCACCCTACGTGCTGAAGTGATAGCTATCAAAAAAGCTGTTTTCCACGTAAGGTGCTGCAAAGTAGCTTTATGTATGGGCTCGAAAGGTGAACTCATAAGTTTTGATAGAACCAGGTTCAGCTCCCAAGAAGGCGAGGGAGGCCTTACTGGGGGGTAAACCTTTTTGAGCCCCTGCAAAAAATCCTTAACCACCTGCAGCTTGAAGAAGGACGGCTGCGAAGGGGAGCGCCTATATGCTGTAAAGTCAGCTAGGTGAACCTTAATGGAAGAAAAGTTCAACCCCAGTCTGGCTGAGTGAAGGAGATAAGGCAAAATCACTTCCTCCTGACATTTTGTAGGGTTATACTGATGTTGCATACACCATACATAAAACCTCTACCACTTACAGAAATAAGAGTGTCTTGTAGAAGGCCTCCTAGCCTCCTTCAGTATGGTCATACACTCCTGAGGAAGGTTTAAATGGCCATACTGGAGGACTTCAGGAGCCATGCTGTTAAGCTCAGCGAGGGAAGACTGGGATGGTAAATCTTCCCCTGCATCTTGGTTAACAAGTCCGGTCTGCACGGCAGGCGCTTGTGAGGTCAGATCGACATGTGGAGGAGATCCGTGTACCACCACTGCCTCAGCCAGTCCGGTGCTATGAGGATCATCTTGGCAGACGAGTGTTGCAGCTTGGTCTCCACCTTGGGGATCAGCGGGAGCGGCGGAAAAGCGTACACAAATGTCATTGACCAATCGATCAAAAGGGCATTCCCTATGGATCCTGGTCGATGGTATCTTGAGGCGAAGCCTCGGCATTTCGCGTTGTGTTCGTCCGCAAAGAGATCTATTTGCGGACGTCCTCACTCCTTGAAGATGCCCTCTAGTACCTCGTCGTTGAGTACCCAGTCGTCTGGATCTTGAAAATGACGACTGAGCAAGTCCGCTTTTACGTTGAGCTCTCCTGGCAGGTGCACCGACTTTATTGAAATGTTTCTTGCTAGGCTCCAGTGAGAGCGTCCTGGATCGAGTACCCCCCTGTTTGTTCAGGTAGTACATTGTGGTGGTATTGTCCGTTTGTACTAGAATGGGACTCGTCCTGATAGATGGCAGGAATGCTTTGAGGGCTAAGTGGACTGCCCTGAGTTCTAGCATGTTGATGTGGTACAACCTTTCGCTGCTTGACCACCGTCCTGGAGTCTGTAGGGATCCCAGATGCGCACCCCAACCCTCCAGGGATGCGTCTGTGATCAACGTCTGAGATGGGGGTTCTTGATGAAACGGAAGCCCCACCTGTAGATTGAGTGGTTTCAACCACCACTTGATTGATTGCCTGGCCGCTGAGGAAAGACAGACTGGTTCCTCCCACAGTGAATTCCTTTGGTCCCATTTGTCTTCCAGATCTTGTTGGAGAGGACGCATCCTCAACCTGGCATTGGGCACCAGGAATATGCAGGATGCCATGGCCCCCAGCAGAGACGAAATCTGTCGCGCTGTAGAGAGCTTGTTGGTCATAATCTGCTTTCCTTTGTAGATCAGGGATGACCGTCTCTCCTCCGAAGGAAACACTTTTCCTACTGCGGAGTCTATAGTTGCACCGAGGTAGTGTATCCTTTGGGTTGGTGTGAAGTTGGATTTCTTGAAGTTCACCCTGAGCCCCAAACTGTGACACAAGGTCAGGCAGCGTCCCAGCTGTGAGTGCACACTCTGAGGCGATGGTCCTTTTATCAGCCAATCGTCGAGATAGGGATAGACGAAGACTCCTGCGTGCCTCAGTGCCGCCGCTACTACTGCCATGCATTTTGTAAATACTCGAGGGGCCGATTTCAGGCCAAATGGTAGGACCTTGAATTGAAAGTGAGAGGACCCTACCATGAACCTTAGGAATTTCCGATGAGACTGTAGTATGGGAACATGAAAATACGCGTCTTGCAGATCCAGCGAGCACATCCAATCTCCTTGCCGGAGATGCGGATATATCTGGTGAAGCGCAAGCATGCAAAACTTTTCCCTTTTGATATGCTTGTTTAGTGTCCGTAAGTCCAAGATGGGTCTGAACTCTGCTTTTGCATTTCTTTTTTGGATCAGAAAATATCTGGAGTAGACTCCTCTTCCTCTCTGCGCCCTGGGGACTTTTTCTATTGCTGATTTGAGCAACAGGGTCGCTACTTCTTCTCTTAACCTGTTGAGGTGCGGAGATGATTGTACCGGGTGGATCGAGGGAGGAGGTCTCCGGAAACGAAGCGAGTATCCATGTCGCAGTATACTCAGAACCCATTTGTCCTTTGTGATGGATTGCCACTCTGGGAGATGGTGTGCAATACTTCCTCCCACCGGAGCGGTGGACAGCATTGGAGGAAGCAGGTTCTCATTGCTTTCCTTGAGCTTTTGTTTCCACCACCGGCCTGGCGGTTATTTCCACGTCCCCTGGCAGATCTACGGGACTGAAATTGCTGTTTCTTTTGCCCTTGTTGATCTTGGTTTTTCTGCCAGTGAGGGGCTTGAACCCTCTGCTGGTAGGTACGCCTGTCGGTTCCCCTACGGCGACGGAATTCTTTCCGTTTCTCTAAGCCCACGGCTTTCATGGTGTCGAGCTCTGACTTCATCCGAGCCATCTCTTCGTCCGCATGAGAACCGAAAAGCGAACTACCCGAGAAAGGCATATTTAGAATCCTTGCCTGTGCTTCCGGTTTCAAAGCTGTCAGCCTCAGCCAAGAGGACCTTCTGGCGGAAATCCCGTGAGCATATGAGTGCGCTGCCAACGTTGCCCCATCGGCTGCCGCGCTGATCACTTGGTTTGAAACTAGACTGCCCTCGTGCAGGATCTCTTCGAAGTCCTTTCTGTCTTCGGAAGGCACTTTCTCTATAAATCGCTGCAGGGAATCCCATAGTGATCTATCGTAGCGCCCCAGAAGCGCTGAGGCACTAGCCACTTTCAGACTCGAGGCCGCCGAGCCACATACTCTTCTGCCCCAAGAGTCTTGTGATTTACTGTCTTTATCCCGCGGCACTGTGGATGATGATACCACTGAATGCGTTTTTCTGGCAGCAGCTGTAATCACAGAGTTCGGTGGAGGGTCCGCCTTGAGAAACAGAGGATCCTCAGGGGCTGGCCGGTATTTAAGAATCCGCGCCGGCGCGGATTTGATAGACGCTGGCGTTAGGAAGATGTCCATTACTGGTTTAAGCAACCCAGGGACTAGAGGCAACACTGGACGAGACACCGCTCTCTCATGAAGGGTCTCGAAGATGACCGAAGAGGTGGTTTCTTGAACAGGCAAGGGAATGTTCAACTTAGTCGCACCTCTGCACAGCACATCCTGAAAAGTGGTGATATCGTCCACTGGCGACACTCTAGATGGTGGAGTATCTGTGAGTGTGGGTGAGTAATCCCTTCTGGACGAACGGCTTGACAAGGAAGATGAAGGAGACCTCCGTCGCCTTCTCCCCGATCTGATGGATTCTCTCCTCTGAGAGGTAGACCTGGAACGCCTTCTGGGCGAGCGTGAGCGCCCTCGCAATTCTCTCCCTCGAGAATGGGATCTTGCTGGTCGTAATGTTTGATCCAGAGTCCTTAGTCTTGTTAAGGACTCCTTAACTGCCTGAATCATGGAAGGATTCGGAGGCATTTCCCTGACGGGGCTCTGAGGTAGAGCATGGCCCTAGTCTTGAGATGGATGCTCCACCGGAGGAACTGGAGAGACACCCAACAGTTCTGGTGATCCGGATCTTGATCTTGAATGGCTGAAGGGGAAATGGAGATCCCACGCGATGAATCGTGCTCCGATGTGGTATATATCACCCCATGAGGAGACTTGCGTCTTGATACTTTCCTGAGCGTCAGACAAATGTGTGACGTCTCCTGGTATCCCACTTCGGAGGACCGTCTCCACGGTGATAGGCCTATCACCGGAGACCTGGACTTGGACGCCGAATGGATCACCGGCGATGTGCCATGCCTCGACGTCGAGAGCCTTGTCGTCGACGGAGGGCTTGTCCTGGACGGAGGTCTAGAACCCAACTGGGAATCTGTCCTCGACGTCACCATCTTCTCCGGAGATCTGGAGAACTTAGACAACGGAGGCTCCTGCCTCGACGTCGACTTCGACGGAGGCCCCTGCCTCGACGCCGACTTCGACGGAGGCTCCTGCCTCGACGCCGACTTCGACGGAGGCTCCTGCCTCGACGCAGACCTCGACGCCGACCGAGGCACCCGCCTCGACGTCGACTCCGACGGAGGCACCCGCCTCGACGTCGACTCCGACGGAGGCACCCGCCTCGACGTCGACTGATGTGGCGATGATCTGTGCCTTGGCGTCGACAGCACCTTTGAAGAGGATCGCCTTTCTCTTGATGGCGAATCATGTCTCGACGTCGAGGATCTTGCAGGATCTTTTGACACCGATCTTTGCCTCGGCGTCACTGTTGATTTCGACGTCGAACGCCCGTGGTGTTCCTGCGACGTCGACTTCTCTCTTGGCGACGATTTTGACATTGAGCGATGTCTTGACGTCGAACGGTGTTTTCTCGACGTTGATCGGCGATGAGCCTCTTTCGACGTCGAAGGATGTTTTCTTGACGCCGAAGTAGCCGATGACGAACAAATGCGCTTCGCCGCCGGATCGAGCGTCGGCGTGGACTTTCGTTTGGAAGCATGACTCCCCCTGGACTCCTCACCTCTCAGCGACGATCCCGCCGCTGGAGTCTTCGACGCCGAGCCCGCCGCCGATGGAGAACAGACCGGGACCAGGTGCTTCGACGTCGACCGCTCCGAAAGGCCATAAAGTCTAATTCTCTCTCTCTCTTTCAAAGTTCTCTTTGAAAGGTCCTTGCAGTGACGGCAGGATGCAGGAGAGTGAGACTCCGGTAGGCAGACAATACACACCTCGTGATGGTCTGAAGAGGCCTTCTTTTTGCCACAGGATGGACACGGCATGAATAAAGAAGGCATTTTCCGGACAGAAAAAGTTGTTGAATTTAGTCAGAAACGACAGATAAACGCTTCCCTGATAGAGTATACCAGAGGAAGACCAAAAAATTACTAGAAAAGTAACCAATTCTTGACTGAAAAGTCAAAAAAGAAGAGAGCTGAATTCCAGGGTCCTGACAGAAGGAGCCGGAAAGAACAACTGACCCAACTGTCACCCCTGAGGCACGATGGGATATTGGAGACAGGGCTGCTTTAAAGGCACGGTGCCAGTTTTTACCTGTACAAGGCTTGTCAGTCTCTATGGTATTGTATTGCAATGCAGCCTGCAGGCTAACAATGTTTGATGATTCTGTGTTTTGCACAGTGCTCTTTTTTCCCTTGTTAGGAGTGTGTTACCTCATTAAAAAAAAAAAAAAAGGATTTAGGTGTATTTTTATACCTATGATGCATTATTGGATAATTGTATCTACATTGTTTAGCCTTCTATGGGGGCTGCATTTGCTTGTGAAAAAATAATATATGTGTATACATATACAGAGATGTGTATATATATGGTCTTCATATATAATTTTTATTATTTCCGGGGTCCCCGCACATGGGTGGGAATATTCAGTGCTTATGACTTTGATGAGGATTCCCCTGGAAGAAAATTAACGTTCCAAAATGTAAAGTCTTTACTAACAACATTCTTACCTGACAACGAAACAGTCTTTCTTAAAGGAGGGGTGAGGAGCTAGTCAATGTTTCATAGCTCTTATCTTTAGGGGGTGCCGTACAAATCGAGAAATTGCAGCATGGGCAGCAAAAAGCATTGTTAAAAACAGAGTTAATGTTACAATTCTGATCTATGCATCAATGTAGTGGTCTTAGACACAAGGAAAGGCTGGAAGACTGATAGAAAGGCAAAAAGATAAATTTGCAAACAGATATGTATCTAGAGTAATATTAATGCACTATTATGCTCAAATAGTGAAAACTATAGCGTTTTAAAGAAATGTAGGAATTGAAAAAAGTGTTCACTTGGAACTCCTTTATAAACACAATCTTATTGCACAGACTTCTGTACAGTCTGAATCTGTACACGGTATTTTATGATAAGACGGACATATTCTGTAAAGACAATCTTTTTTCAAATTCAAGTGACAAACAAACAACCAGTATTTCATTATTTCATTATCCAATTTGGATTCAGCTGAACCGAAGTTTATTCAAAGACACAAAAGAACCTTTTTTATCGCAATTAGGATGAAGTGAAGAGGTGAGAAGATTTTAAGATGCACCCTAAGTGAAAAAACCCAAAACCAAAGAAAGAGAAAGTGACCAATCAAGGGAGCATAAATGGTAAATTGGTTTCTTTAAGAGACAGGCAGTTTTTTTTGTTGTTTTTTTTTACAATTGATAAAATCACAATGGGTGGATATACAATGTGTTCCATATACATGGCTATGGGCTGTCGCATGTTTTTATGTCGACGCCGTTTCAACCCTTTTAGTGGGTCCTAAGGTCTCATCAGGACTGACTAATAACCTGGGGGATGGTTGTGTCTTGGAGACTAGCCTATCATATAGACCCAGATTCGGTAAGCATAGGTTTAACCTGAACGTGCTATCCCATACAGTCCGAAAGAGAATGGCTCTGTATGACAAAATTGGGCTCGACATATGACACCAGATTTTAACATCAGTGATTTCCCAGAGATTCGGTGGTGGACAGTGAAGCATTGAATCTCCAACTGACAAGTCAGTGGAAAATACATCGGATTTTATCGTTCTGGGACCTTCCCCCTCACCAGATCACCCCAAAACTTTCTTTGTACAGACTAGGCAAAAAGAGCACTTATGGGGAAAGTTTTATGAAGATCTGTCAAACGATGCCAAGGTTATACACACACACACACACACACACACACACACACACACACACACACACACACACACACACAACCCCCTCCCCCCCCACCAGGACAAAACACTCAACTGAGGGATCAGTTATCCCCAAGCTTGCACTGGAGCAAGGAGAACTCCTTGAAATGCCAAAGAAACTTCTATCCTCAATCCATGAGATGCAAGGTGTTATGATTCCATACACAAATTGGTTTTCTCGAATACAATTTAGATGTAGCTGTTGATAAGGTACTTAAGGCACTAAATAATGGAGTATTATCAGACTAAGAAAGGGAAAATATCATAGTGCTGGTTCTTAAACCAAACAAGGACCATGTTAATCATGAATTGCAGGGGCTTTTGTCCACAAACCGTGAAACAAGTTCACATCTATGTTTTAATGGGTACTGCACTGAGAGTTTCCCCAAACCTACACTGGCACCAAGGTTCAAATGGGATCACTAAAGCAACAAAGCCCTGACAGAGGAGGAACAGGTCATGGGATTTGCAAATGTTAATCAAATATTCAGTAACATCCTAATTAAACTCTAGCATTTTAATTTTCAACATACAACACACCTTTAAGCAATGACATAAGGTGCATCAGTATTTTACAAATACATGCCCTAAATGTAGGAAGTGGACTGGTGGATGGTTACAATGGTTATGGACATCAATGTGTGTACCGTAGTAGGATACAGTATCTAAGGATCAGTAAATGATTGGCTGATTTTTTAACACACCCATAATCATTTGCAAGTTGGTCTTTTGACCTAAAGGGGAAAGATCCACCACAGGATCATAATCCAATGTTTAATGATGGCTAGGCGTAGAGCAAGGATACACTGGCTGCTAACTTGGCATGAAGATATTCTTGAACGGATGATGGGGGAATCACATATCCAGACTTCAAAGGAATGAAACTAAACAAGGATATGAAAGAGGGAGTTGCATTGGCCTGCAGTCTGTTATATCTGCCTGACGCCCAACCACCATGATTATGGTTTTAAGTAGGATTCAGTTTGATATGTACTTTAATGGTATGAAATACATTTTGTGTAGAAGTGCTAGAATGCCCAATTCTCTTCCGACCTGTGCTTTAAATATGGCGACACGGTTATGATTATGGTGTCATACCGGTCAGGCCCCAGGGACTGTGGAAAGTTTGTAAAGGGCACCACAAAGTCAGAAGAAGGGATGATCCCGCCCCACCCACAATTAGCATTGGAATACACAGTGCAATGAGTGTAACATGTGCTTGAATAAATTGATCATTTGATTGCATTGGTTGTATATGGAATGTTGCCGGCATTAAGCCCATTGCCCAAATGGGAAGAACTCACTTAGAATGTGTCCGATAATGAATATATCTCGTATTTCTATATGTGAATAATGTAATTGCATGACTATAAATGCCAATAAATATATATATATGTTTTAAAATAATTATTATGGTGTCATACTGTACTTGCAATACTGTTCTAAATGCCAATAAAAAGAACAATCTTAACTTGATTTGACAGAGCACAGAAAAGGAGCACAATACATAAGATTTTAACTACAATAGTGATTTTCATGCAACCATCCCACTGATCTGCAGCCAAGAAAGGAAAAGGAAGACTTACGCGGATTTGGTTTCGCAGCTGCTCTGCCTCCTGCCGCAACTGTTCAAGTTCACTCATTCTCACAAAAATTTGCTGATGTTAAGCGTGGTTACAACACAGATGATAAATCTGCAAATTAAGGTAAAATGTGTTAATGTACAATGACACACAGACTGAACTTTGAGCATCATCTCAAAAACCAATGGAAAACTCATCTCACTAATCAACTACAATTGTGAGGGTCGGCATAGACGTACAACTCATTTCTTTTTCTTTTTTCTCTGAAAGACATAACCAAGGCAAGAGAACCAACACTCAAAGGTCTTGATTGGAAGTACTAAAATTGTAGACTTCAAAATACTAAAATGAAATGAAAGCAAACTTTTGTTTCAATTTCATTTGCCTGCAGGTTCCCTTGCAAATGTATCTTCCTAATTCACCTGTTCTGCTTCATGGTCTCCCAAACGTCTCTACCAGGTTTTGATGAGCAAAATAAACCCACAAGCTTTCTTGGCCATCAATAGTGGACTGGCTGCCAAGAGCCACATGACTTGAACCCTGGCAATATCCCCTATGTCAGTCGTGAACAAGCAACTTACCTTCAGCAGCCCCCTATCTGGTAGAGACTGTCTAGCTGCAGATTCTTTAACTTGGAATATTTCCCAGGCGTAAGACTGGAACTGGAAAACCTTATGCAGTACAACTGCACGCCTGTAAGTGGTGCCATTCAGCTCAGAGTCTGTGTCATGCATGCCAAAAGGGACATGCACTGTGCCTATATAAACGCCACCCCATCAGTTTTGTTCTTTGACAATTCCATGTCAGAAGCACAGAGCCACGATAGAATGCTAATGGCAAAGTGTGAAGACACTAAGGAGCTACAAGGGCCACCCTATGCAGGAAAATCCATTTGTATAACGAGGAGATTCGGTAAAGAGCCAGCGGCTAGATAAGTCTCTAGTAGATAAGGGGTTACCGAAGATGAGCAACTTTTATCTGGTTGCAGATTCCTTACCTTAGAATAGATACACAAGCAATAACTCCACAGAGGTAGGAATGTGACCAGGAAGTCTTGGAGTACCATACGGGAAAAGTGCCCATCACAGAGGACCTTGGTAAACATGTGCAGAAAGGCCCACGTCGCAGCCGGACAGGTGTTCAGGACAGGGACTCTGCAAGCTAAGCAGTGGTTGCAGCCTTGGCTCTGGTGGAATGAGCATGCAAGCCCTAGGTTGTAGATTTTAGGCCAGCACGCAGCAGATTTTAATCAAGAGCTCAATCCATCTTGAGATAACCAGAGTCTACCAGGCATTTCCATTTTTTGCCCAGAAGAACTAACTGAAGAGTTGATTGTCCACTCAAAACTCTTTCATACAATCAATATAGAAAAATAACGTTTTTTTTTGGATCCAGGTAGTAGAGTCTCTCCTCCTCTTTGAAAGGGTGAGGTGGAGCAAAGAAGGTCAGCAGTGTGATGGTTTGGCCTAAGTGAACGGTGTCAACACTTTCAGCAGAAAATAGGAATGTGTTCTCAAAACCAGTTTATCTAGGTAAAATATGTAGGGAGGGTGCACACAAGGTGCCAGCAGTACGCTAACCCGCCTGGCCAATGCAATGATAACTAAAAACGCAGTTTATGATCAAAAGACAGAGGCCAATTACGCAGAGGCTCAAAGGGCGAGCACATGTAGAATGTCAAGTCCAATTTGGGGTCATGATGGACTGTGGAGCTAATGTGTTATAGTCCTTTTAGGAAACGAGTCCCAACTAAAATCTTAAACAGGGAGGGCTGGTCCAGCAACCGCAAGAACTCAAATTGTACCCAAAGCAAAGCCTTGCTGGGCTAAGGAAACAACAAATAACACTACTGATAAATGTGTAGAGAGAGGATCAACATTTTTGGCAGCACACAAAGCCACAAATGTGCCCCAATGGCAGGAGTATACGGTCTTGGTTGAGGGCCAACTGGCTGCCAGAATGACATCACAAACTTCTGCAGGGCAGTCAAACACTTAATTGCTGCTGCTCAATCTGGAGACATGAAAACCAAGTATGCGCAGGTGCTGGTGCTGTGACAGTAGATCCTCCAGAAGGGGCGGCCTGATCAGAGGACCGATGCTCAGGAGTCCATACCCCCATATTCTCTGTGCCCAATCCAGACCCATAGAATGTTTTGGGCCCGGTTGTTCCTGATCCCCTTGGTAACTCTGGGCAGGACTGATTTCGGTACAAAAGCGTAAAGGAGGCCTGAGCGCCACTTGATATGAAAAGCATCTTAGAATGAAAGTCGCCTTGGAAACCCCAGTACGCAGATGTCCTCACATTGCGAATTCTCGGCGGTAGAGAAAAGATCTAACTAAGGTTCTTCACATTTCCTGTAGAGAACTTGCACCACCTCCTAGTGGAAACGACATTCATAATCCACTAGGCATCGACGGCTGAGTTCATCCACTCTGGTGCTCAGTGAGCCCGCAAGATGTTGAACAACCAGAAATATGTCCTGACGTTCCAGTCATGTCCAGAGACACAAGGCCTCTTCACATAAGGTCCATGACCTCACCCCGCCATGCTTGTTGAAATACCACATGGTAGTGGGTTTATCTGTGTAAACCTGAACCAGCCTTCCCTTGATGGAAGAAATAAATGCTTTAAATGCCAGGCAAATCACTCAACTCCAACAGGTTGATGTGGAGTTGTTACTCTACCAGAGTCCACTGATGTCTACCTCTTCCAGATGGCCACCCCAACCAAGATGCATCTGTCACCACTACAGATCTTTTTGAAGTTCCCTTCAATATCTGGGCCAGGTCGCACAGATTCCTCTGAAGCGGCACCCATTGGGACTTTAAATCTCACTGCAGAGCCCGCATGGTTTACAAGCAGGAGACTATGAGGCCCAGCAGACTTGGAGCGAGTCTCACCGAAATGCAGGATAGAACCTGAAACATCTAAATAATATCTCAAATATTCTGGACTCGCTGCTCCGGAGGGTAAGCCTGAAACTACACTGTGTCCAGAATAGCTCAGATGAAAGGGCGCATCTGATTGACAGGTGTGACTTCAGCATGTTGATAGTAAACTCCAGCAAATGCAGGTGGTCTGTCGTAGTCTGTGAGTGGGAAATTAATACCCGGGGCGAGCCTGCCTTCCACAGCCATCCGCCAAGGTAGGGGAAGGCTGGAACCAAAGACCCCTGCAGATGTTCTGTATCCACTTGGTGAAAACCGAGGGGCGCTGGTGAGGCCAAAAAGGAGTAAGGTGAACTGAAAATGCTCGTGGCCCACCGTAACTGCAGGTAACGCCTGTGGGCAGGCACGACTGGTATGTGGAAGTAGGCGTCCTGCAAGTCCAGTGCTACTATCCTGTCTCCAGGGCAGATAGAACCCGAGCCAACGTGAGTGTCTTGAATGCCTCTTTCAAGATGTATTTGAGAGGGCACAGATCTAAAATAGGGCTGAGGCCTCCGTACTTCGCACCAGAAAGTAGTGGAATAGCAACCACAACCTCCTTCTGATGGCGATACCTTCTCAAAGGCTCCTTTGGTAAAAAAAGAAAAGCCTGCATTTTCTGAAGGAGCAGAGAGAGGTTGTCATCCGGTTTGTGGATAGTGGTATGGACGATGGGGTGTCTAAGAAAGGGATGGAGAAAACCAACTGAATAGTTTGAAGTAACCACTTGTCTGATGTTATGGACTGCCAACAGGGCAGGTAGTATTGGAGCCCTCTAAATGGTTGCTTGTGATAGTAAGAGGGCAAACTAAAGGGGTTTTGATGCTGCGATTGGCAGGTGGTGGGGTGACTGGGTAGACCTCTGGCTGTGTGTTCCACAAGGTTTGCGTGAGCCGCTTCTGACACCACAAAAAGACTGGGAAGCGTGTGGTCCTCGGAGGCTGGGCAGGAATTAATGCTGCTGGTTGCCCCTACCGTACCCCTGAAGGGGTGAAAGGCAGAATGGAGCTGTTGTGGGGTAATGGAGAGACACAGTGACGGGGCAGTGGCCAGGCTCTCTTGAAGGTGATCCAACGCAGAGTCTGCCTGATCGCCGATGAGGAGAGTGCCATCTAAGGGCACGCCCATACGGGATGCCTCAACAACCCCCGAAAAGTCAGCAGATCTCAGCCAGGCATGGCATCTGAATGCCACTAACAACACAATCCCTCTGCCTAACGATCCTGTAGTATCCAGACACGCAGCGAATAGTGAACATTGCCTGGGTCTGAATGGCTTGAGTCTCCTCCAAGACCATGAGAAGCACTTGCACAACCTAATACCAAACGGTGTAGGTATATCGGCCCAAGAAGCACATGGCGTTCACTGACCACAATGCAAGGCTGGCAGAAGAGACCATCCTCTTGCCAAAAGGTGTCCAGCCCCTTGGATTACCTATCTGGGGTGTGTTATGGAAAGCAACAGGGTTAAATTTGGAGGTGAAGGCCTGGGCAACCAGAATCTTTGAGTGGGCTGCTGGGTGAGAAAAGCCGGGCCAGGAGCGAGCAGTGGAGGCGGGCAATTGTCCTGTGCACAGGATTTCATGTGAAGGGCTTGTCCTAGGCTGCAAGCAAGACATATGTGAGGGCTTCATTAAAAGTGAGGAGAGTGTCTCTTGGGGGTGACTCCTGGCTGAAGGACCTCTGTCAAGACGCTCGGCATGAGCACCTCAAGGTCCAGGACCTCGGTCGCCTTCCTCATCACCATGGCAAAGGAAACCCCCTCCTCTGTAGCCACACTTGACGGAGAGACTAGACCAGTGTCTAGAGGTGTCCAGACCTCTGGCATCCGCCAGATCATCATATCAGTTGTCCCTGGACTCTTGTAAGGGGTTCTGGAGCCATAAAGATCGTCCCAGCCAAACTTCTTACAGGGCCTGTCGAAAAAAGGCGGTTTTGGGTACGACTCAGAAGGCCGCATTCCAGCCAGCGCCAATTCAGCTCCATATTGGAATCGGGTATGATGATGGGGTGGGAGGAACGACGGTAAGGTCGCAGTCTCGCTACCGGATCGGGTCTGGCACCCAATACAGGGGGACCGGATAGATGCAGAGGACGGACCCACCAGTGGAAGTCCAGTTGAAGAAGTTGCTGAATCCATGAGGCTTGAAGGTGCTCCAGAGGGGTTAGCTTCCCCCCCCCCCCCCACACAAAATGAGGTGCATGTCTAACCAGAACCAAAGCCCTTGTCTACTACAATAATCTGTGATATTGCAGATATTCTATATAACAAAATACCTATCTGTAGGCGTTAATAGAGTCCAAAAAATCTACCAATAAATGCCTATTGACTTTATCATGTACTTTTCACAATATGTCAGGCCTACTGACTTTATATTAATTTTCATAGTTAAATTTCAGGCCTATGACAGTTATCACTGGCCTGCCTCCATAACCAACTCAGGCCTAATGTGTTGGTCATAAACCTTGCCACAAGGCAACTATCAGGTATAAAGTAATACAGAATACAGTTGTAAAAGAAATTTGAAATATCTACGAATAGAGACTAATAAGCATTACTAAAGTGCAAATAGTCAATCCTCACGGTTTGTTTGGGTTGATCATCAAAACCTTGCCTACTAATGTGATCTGCGATATTCCAGGTTAAAAAAAAATACCTGCTTGCAGACTTTAGCAGCGCAAAACAATTCACCCTTTAAAGCCTATTGCTTTTAACTCATCATTTGTACGCAAATTAAGCCCTAAATGTTTTGTCATAACTTTTTATTATAAGAAGAAGAAATCTGAAATAAAATGTTCCAACTGAAGTGATAAGGGTCCAGACTTCAGCAACAGCTTGACACTAAACACAGGCCTACTGAAGTGCATATAAATTGGCAACCATCAAGGATACATTTACAAAATTGCAAATATGTATAAAATTACAGTTCGCACAACAATATAAAACCCACCTCAGATGGGCATAAAAAGAATCAGAGTGAAAATCTACTCCCAGGGTTTTGTCAGATTGGGTGACAAACACCAAACCCCTTGCCTACTATGCTAATCTGTGAATTTACATAGAATCAAATATCTTTCTACAGCCTATAGCATAGTGTGATAACAATCCACATTAACAGGCCTATTGGCTTTACCATGTGTTTTTCACAATAAATAAGCCTGGCCTGCTATCTTTGCCTTAACAGACCAGACCTATGGCATCTTGGGGACGGCATGGCCAGGCAGCCGAGGCAAGATGGCGAGTTGAGCCGAGCCACCCACAGCGCTGTCAGTATATATCCGGTGCAAGAGGGGCAATGAAAGAAGCCCATCGCGATCGTGAGACAGAGGATGGGGCCCAAACGGCTCGTGGAGCCCAGAAAGAACAGCAGGAAGGTGCTGCAGGCTTAGACAAAGACAATGGCAGCATTC
Organism: Triturus cristatus; assembly: GCF_964204655.1. Classification (NCBI taxonomy): domain Eukaryota; kingdom Metazoa; phylum Chordata; class Amphibia; order Caudata; family Salamandridae; genus Triturus; species Triturus cristatus. The sequence continues at coordinate 1,065,246,947 of NC_140594.1, read as the reverse complement.
CAGGGATGAGCAACTCTGTGCGGACATCCTTGAGCTGGGCCTGCACCGCTCCAGAAGACCTGGTGAAGGGTAAGGCAGCAGGAGAATCAATGGGTACCTGAGACCATGAATGGGGCTGGCTCAACAACCTGATGATAGGAGTGGTGGGCTTGCTGTGGAGGACCGGATACTGGCAGTCCGGCAACCTGACAACTGCAGCAGCAGGGCGGATGTGGAGGAACCAGTACGGGCGGCGAGTGGCCAATGAACGGAAGGGTAGGGAGTCCCCGTTCCCCTGATGCCCAGGAGGAGAGGCGCCCGCTGCTCAGAGGGAAGAGTGATCTTGAGTCAAGGGCAGCCTAATGACTGGAGCTGCGGAGTGCTAGCAGCCACCACTAGGTGACAAGGGACAGACCATGAGAGGAGCGGAGGAGGGAATCGAATTATAGCCGAGTGAGGGTGTTGTACGGCTTTAAATTGTCTCAGGAAAAACTGTGCATTTGTTTGCAGGGCTCGAAAAATCCACTTGCCCGCTTGCATTTGCGAGCCAGATTTAATTAGGGCAAGCTATTTTTAGGTCCTACTCGCCCTGCCCTTTCTGGCAAGTAGGAAGGAAGACTGACATTTGACCTCTGCCTCTGAAAGCAGAGCAAATGTGACAAGATAGCGCAAGATTTTAAGGCATCTTTATTGCTCACAAAGTGAATGAGCAATAAAAATGCCTTTAACCTCTTCTGTGCCCATGACGAGATAGTCTCGTCATGGAGCACGGTCGCGCTGTGCCCATGACGAGACTATCTCGTCATGAACCCCACCCGCGTGTGAAACGCCCGGCACAGGAGGGGGAAAGGGCGTGGCACCGAAGGGGTTAAATCTTGTTAACTTGTCACATTTGCTTACAGAGATCAAGTGAATTACAGTTGGGTCGAGTAGATTTTTAAAGTTACTAGACCTGCAGGTCTAGTGAGAATTTTTAGATTTTTCGAGCCCTGGTTTCACAACATAAATGTCAGAGTTGTGCCAGACTGATTCCGTGCACACACCCAGGGTAGGTTGGCCTATAGCCCTCCTAGCTCACAGTGCACCATCTGTACCACTAAACCTGACAAGGTAACAAATGGATTGGGCAACCTCAAAACAGGACAACCCTGACTCCCCAAGGAATTGTGGTTAACAGGTCTAGAACTCTTTTGCTTAGTCACTTATGCATACCCAAAGAAATACACAACCTGCAGTTTCAATATTTAATGAAGCATTGCGATTCTGGAGTAAAATATGTGTACTGCAATGATCAATAGAAGGAAACCGAATAGAGTAATTAGCATTACAGCAGTGAAAAAGATGAACAATTCCACCATTGTGCTAGAATTGTGAATATATACACCGGCATATAAGTGCTGTGATATAATGTGCTCTTACCTAGCGCTTCCATAACCTAGTTTTCCTAGAGTGGGTGATTATCAAAATTCCTGCAGGTGACCTAACTCCCCATTACCTGCAGGTGTCATGAGGCTGCCCGTCTTGGTGTAGAACTGGAAATCCCTCGCTGAGCTGGAATTCTGGCATGCAGCAACCTCGCAGTGTGAGCAGAGTGCTCCTCTGAACTAAACAAGTAAGTGGTTGTGCATATATAATAAACAGCACCCACTGTGCCATATCGAAGTTCCAGTCAGGCCGCAATTGTTTATTCTAGTATGATAGCTCTGTCGCCTACCAGATAATAAGAACAATGAAATTTGCGCAGCAAACTTTATCCCTTGTACTGAAAGTTAAAGGTGTTGTGATAGTGTGCCTACAAAGTGGAAATGTAGGTAAATGCACTATCAGAGATTATCATCTTGGCCTGAAATGCAAGCAAACGTAAGTGAAACGTCACTGTGTGCAAGAGAGAAGGCAACTTAAGAAACTGGAGCATATAAACAACGCTTAACATTACAAGGACATGACACACAGGCAGCAAGCATTGCCTTCTGTGTGGGTGGGTGGGGGGGGGGTTCTTACATGCTAAAGACCCGGGTGCCAGATCAGGAGGCAGAGTGGGGCAGAGGTACAGACAGCAACAACAGTACACCCACCTAGTGGGCCACGGATAGGAAGGCTAAAATAGATAGGATCCGCCATCCGCCACCCCTATAGGAATATGACCAACTTGAAACACCGGTACAAGGGCTGACACTGTTCACCATGGGCCGGGACCAAACAGACCCGCCAGAAAAAGCTGGACAAATATGCATTTGGTGGGAGGGAATGACAATGAACAACCTACAGGATGGCAGGATCATACCATCCAGGACCCCAACCTCAAGGAACCATTATCAGTGATCAGGGAGTCTAGATAATAATCTCCCCAGCGCGGACTTCCATAAAATGTCTTCCAGGGTGACCCTAATGGTACAGACTCTGTAAGAACACACTGACACTCTTAAAAAGTTGAAGTCCGACATCCGCCACCTAACAGTGACGATACAACAGCTCAATGCAGGGGCAGAGGATGCAGAGGGTAGATCTAGATAAAACATCTGTCTGGTGGGCTTGGCCCGAAAAGGTGGAAATGCAAGACATAAAACAATTTGTTGTATCCAAGTGCAACAAACGATAAAGCCTGAAGTTTTGACCGCCCACTTCACAGTGGAATGCGCACACTGCATCCTGGGAGTAATGCCATGGCCAGGGGCAAGGGAAAGACCCCAAATTGCTAGGATCCTGAATTTTAAAGATCGTGAAACAATCCTGCAATTGGCAAGTCGACGCAGCCCTATACAAAACGAGAACCATACAGTTACGGTTTTTCTAAACTATAACCAGGAAGTCCAGACACAATAGAGATCATTCGACAAATTCAAGCAGAAACTGCATAAAAGAAACATACAAATCATGACGAGTTTTCCTGCAAAGCTGAAAATCCTCTCGGAGGACCGCTCCGAGGGCAGTCTAAAAAGCTTGCTGCCGGCTGGCCAGAAATGGCATAGGGGCCCTATGCCAAACAAAGGTGGGGTGATAACCACCCCCAGCAGGAGCAGAGTCAAGTCTAGAGTACACTAGAGCAATCACCGCTCACCCAGATGACACTCAATCAGCCATGGAATTTGCGGACCAACGGTTAATCTGAGGCTCCAATCCAGATATGGACACTATCCGGCTGGCACAGGAGAGGTGGAGAGTCATCGTCCTGCAAAGGTTTGGTCTTCGACCCACACCCTCAGACATAGAGAGGAAGATAGTGGTTTGAATAATTCTTACCAATTTATTTAAGCCTCATTTGACACATATTTAGGAAGTAATAGACACCTCAAGCATTGGGGTGGTGAGTAGTTTTACACCAACAGCATGAGGTGGAGCAGATGGCGGTATATTGTTACTTGAAGGGGGAACCCCAGAGGGGAGGGGGACCGGGGGGGCGGGTGCAGAGGGAGAATGGTATCCGTAAAGAGAAGGATGGAACACATAGTAAGGTATGGTGGGGTAGGTCACACAAATGCTGTAAGCTACATGGACATAATAACGATAGGGAGGCCACCAAATAATCCGCCTATGCTGGGATCTCAAAATACTTATGTGGAATGTACATGGCCTGGGTCACAAATTAACAAGCATTTGCAATGCAATAGAACTCACATTTGTGAGAGTTAGAGCTATTGGTGCCATCTACACTCGACCTAAAAAATGCGAATATGCCAATACCATGTACAAAATTGTGCAGACCAGCCAAGGTTAGCTACTGTTGCTGAATGCTATTAAAGATTAATGCTGTGAAAAATGCTGTCGCTACAATGCTAAGGGGTCCCAAATTATGTGACACTATATATATATAAAATCTGACACAGAGAAAATAAAATAATGCTGAACACAGTTGGTCTACGCCGTTAAATTCCGCGCGCAAGCGGGTGAATATCGCGAGTTGCTGAGATATATATATATATAAAAACAATGTCAATCTTGCATTCACATCATGTATTCGTGATAGTAGTGTTCCTGGATGTAAAGGTTACAGTAGTGAATGGAGCCATAACCCCTTCGCTTTATCGTAAAGAGACAGCGGGCAATACCCTGCTCCATGCATCTAGTGCACATCCCCCTCATTTAATCCACAGCCTCCCCTATGGGGAAATGCTGCGTTTACGCAGGATTTGCAGTACCAACAAAGACTTGGAAAAACATCAGTCAGACAGTAAGATACGCTTTCTGCAGCGGGGATACAATATCAAAACTATTGATGCAGCAATCCACAAATCCAGGGCTCTGGCAAGGGAAGACCTGTTACAGTACAAGGATCACTCTCTGAAAAGGTCTGATGAAGGTCTAGCTGCTTCTACAGAACCAGTAAGACTCATTCTGACTTTTTCAAGACCGGAACAGCAACTGCGCAAAATTATCCAGCTCAATTGGCCCATAGTCAGGGAGGATCCTATTATAGGTAGTTCTCTCTCCAGATTTCCTTTAATAACATATAGAAAATCAGTGTCTATGGCAAATGCTCTTGTGAAGAGCAGTCCGGAACATAAGGTGGGAGAGGGTTGGCTCACTGCAAGAAAGGGATTTTAAAACTCTCCAATTGCAAAGCGTAAAGATGGTCGTAAACACAAAATGTGGGACTATGAATATATCTATGGGCTCAACTACAATTAGTTTTACTTGGTTGAAAGCCCATTCAGGGAACAATAATGAGGGGGAGACATGAGATTTCATATATTCAATATGTAGTATTATTGTGCATTTTAAGAAATGATATCTTGTATATTTTTTGTAAAATCTAGAATAATAAGATTAATGTGCACTCTATCAATGTTTACCCCTGCATATGTATATACTATATTACAGTTAATTCATTGTTTAACACTATTGAATTTTGCACGTTTTAAGATGGTCACCATGAATCTAGGCCGGTAAAACCGTCTTTTATTTTCACTTAGTGATTAGCACATGCACCAATGGGCTTGTACTTAAGTCAGTGCCTGGCTTGAGGTTGAGGTTACCGACATTGACAAAGGCTTCAAAGCCGCAACGCGTCTGTCGGTGCTGGGGGGGTCCGTACAATAAAGAAAAACTCGAAAGAATTGACCCGCGAATGCGTCTTTTTGTGGCTCCTATTACACAGCTGTGGAGAAATATATCGCGGCTCATCACCACGACGACAGCACTTAGGACAAGTGGTGCGGTGGTGGCGACTCCTGTGTTTAAAATATATATGTTATCCCACTGGGCATAAGCTTGGCATATATATGTGGCTTTTCTGTAACACAGCCATAATAGTGTCCAAACAATACATTGCCAGGGCATGGGGAGGCACACATCTTGACCATTTGGGCAAGAAAGGTAGAGTGGAGTATGCGGACACAGGAAGCAGTGTATTATGCCAGAGGCTGCCCGCAAACATTCCTCAAGGTATCGGGCACAGGGAGGGTAAACTGAAGTGACCCAGGGTAGTGTACTGAATGTCTGCAATGAAACCTAGAGGGAAACCAAGAAGGTGGAAAGGGGGTAGTTTGGTGGAAGTGGCCAACTGTGGCCGGTATTATGGACTACACAGTATTGTACAATCATTAACTGTGCATTGTGGTTTGTGACATGCAAATATACCATGGATACCATTTCCGGCGGTTTATGTTTTGTAAACAGCAACAATTTTTTTTTTTTTTTTTTTAAGATATTATGCACCTGGCATAACCTTTCCTCATACACCAATTAAGCCCATAACTGTTAACATAACCAACTCTGGCATGCATACAGTACTGAGCACAGGATTTCCCACAAGACGACTACCAAGCACAGTCATAAAAATGTCAATGTATACAAAATTACAGTTAGCAAAGCAAATTAATAGCCGTCCGATGAGCCTAACAAGGTTTACTGTAGTGCACATCTTATATCCTCGTGTTTTTTTTCGGGTGGATCACCCACTCCACAACCCTTGCTACCTGAAGCTATTTGTGAGATTTCATCTAACAAACTATCTGCTCACAGGTTTTTGAACAGTGTTAAAATCTATCCTTAAAAAAGTCTGGCCTCTAACATATGCTTTTCACAATAAGTAGGTCAGGCCGACTTGGTCATAACTTTCAGATCAAACCTATGAAATCTGACGAACTGATGAAGCCTATGCCTTTACTATTGGCTTCATACCTTACCAAGCGTCGGTTTATTCTGGTGCACATAAACTGACAAAAATCATGCATATGATTATAAAATTACAAATATGTAGAAAAATACAACTTGCTAAATAATACACAGACCCTCTTAACTGTGTCTGACAAACATCATCACAGAACACCCACGGGGTTTAAGCTGCCAATGCCAAAACCCTTATCTATTACAGTAATCTGTGAGATTACATGAAACAAAATATCTGACTATGGTTGGTCACTGTTAAAGGCTTGGTGGCTTACACAAATGCTCTTCACAATAAATAAGTTAGAACAATTCCTTTTGTCATAACATTTTATAATAAGCAGACCAGACCTATGGCATCGGACAAAACGCATGCAATGTGGGAATCAGGCATATTGCTTATAATCTTAACCAACTCTGGCCTACAGTTTTCAGCAGACGCTTTTTCACTAGGAAACCCTGCGGCACACTCAAAATTAGAAAGGTAAACAAAAATACAATTGGCTAAGCAAAACATTTTCTATTCTAAGAGGGACTAACAAGGACTCTCACAGATCAAACTTTCTATATCCATTGTTTGCCACACGGGGTAACCAACACTAAAACTCTTGCATACTACAGTAATGTGCAAGATTCCATATTACAAAATACCCAACTGTGTGCGTTTATAGATAGTAATAACCCACACTTAGATGCCTTTAGCTTTAACACATGCTTTTCACAATAAATATATCAGGCCTAGTACCTTTATCATAACATTTAACCTCTTCAGTGCCCATGACGAGATAGTCTCGTCATGGAGCACGGTTGCGCTGTGCCCATGACGAGACTATCTCGTCATGAACCCCACCCACTAGTGCAACGCCCGGCACAGGAGGGGGAAAGGGCGTGGCACTGAAGGGGTTAATAAGAAACTGATCAGGCCTTTTGCCATGACCACTTGCTTGCCACCAACCACCTCAGTCCTGCTATATCAAATGAAACTTTGCCACAAGCCAAAAAGTGTAATATAAGCAGCCTTTTTAGTGGAGGCACAAAGATTAGGCACAAGCAACTCCTGTACACCGGGAAACCAACGTAGGTGGAATCCAAGTCCCCACTCTCAGCAGCACTTTGAATGCTCTTTTTAGATCGAGCCTGGGCAGCGCATGCGCTGCTCTGCAATGCATGTGGTATTGTGTTATGCAATTGAAGCACCGCCTACTCTCTGCCCATATCTTTCATTGGCTTGTGTGACTGTCCTTTGGAAACTAGGGTTTTTCATTGGTCAACAGGCGTTGTAGTCCCTCCTTAGTATAGCCTTTGTTTCAATTTGTAACCTCCGATGACAACACGCCCCGTTACATGTGTCGTTACTCTGTAGGCTTTAATTACAGCCTCTGAGTACTATTTTGCCAAATGGATTTCTCCTGCCTGCTGTTGCAGGCAGGACAAGGTCTCTCGCAACAATGTATTATTGTTATTTTAAAATGGTGGCGGTGCTCCTTTCTTTAGATGCAGCTCGTGTAAAGAACAGAACACAGCCGACATTATCGCAAAAGCACGTCATGGTGCGCTTTTACAAAAAAAAAGCATTTCTTGGTCAACTTGACAAACAAATGCTTTTTTCGTACGCCCATTTAAACAAGCATTGGCATAGCCAATAGGTCTCGCCTTCGGGACCTTATAAGTGTTAAGCCATGCAACGGTTGATGTTGTAGAACCAAGGATATTGTGCTGCATAACTAAATATTTATAAGGGCCCAAAGGCGAGACCTATTGGCTATGTTTTTCAATAGTGAAGGCAGTAATCCTTGGTATTGGCAGGGTGAATGTGCACACTGAGCAGCATTTGCTGCTGCTTTTGGGCCAGTCCAAACCTGGTTGCATCTTTTTGTTATTATGGTGGGGAGAAGGGTTTACATTACTTATCATGTGACAGTTGTCAGAGGGTTGTCACAGTTGTGTCAGAGTATGGCGCTACCAAGTACTATAATGTGACCTATCCGTAGCGGATTCCTGTTGTGCGCTTCATGCGAACTGTAACACCGTGAATCCTGACTTGTTAATCCTAAATACTTGAGCTGCTGTCGCCCTTCATTTATTTCAACTTTCCCTTTAGATTTATTGATTTCTGAATGGTGAAAATTTCTATGACGTACAGATAAGCCAGAAAGAACCACCACGGAGGCCGCAGTTACTAGCAGTACATGATAGCGATAGTTGGAAACAAAATCTATAGGGGCAGAAAAAAGTATTTGGATATACTGACCCGCCACCCATGTATACTGTTTATTCTCGCTTCAGATTGGGGGCTCTGCCAATGGACCAGCACTCCAGGCTGTGACAAGGTGTTGTTGCCACATCTGGTCAGTGCCAGATTGACACCAGAACAATAGAACTATCTGCCCATGAGGTATTTCTTACATCAGCTAAATAAACACTATAAAGCTCTATAGCAACGCCACTAGAATTAAGTGGCAGTGAAGAATAGGGTTGACATATTTATGCAGCAAGGAAAGTCGAATATGTAACATAATGTGGCACAATATGTAGCAGTAATATTTCTGTTTTTTGACAGTTTAACAACTACTAATAGTGTATGAGCAAAGCCGCACCTCATTAGTGCCAGTTTAACACCTGAATGCAGCAATCGTCAACTGAAAGCTGACCAGTTAACCCTTGCAGAGGGTTTGCCACTCTGCCGAACCACATATGACCCCTTTTGTTTAAAAAGTGTCTACACTTGTCTATGAATACCCTTGTCTACACTGTGTGCTACAAAGTGTGAAGGGTACAATGGGAACGGTACACAACACAGAAGGCGAACCTAATGAAGGCAAGAGCCGTGGGTTAGAGGGAGCCAAATCTTGCAAACCTTTAATGCAGTTTCGAGCTTAGCAACAGTTTCTGAAACGAAGATTCTAGAGTCCTCACTGTGAGTAATGCAGAGCGCGGACTTCGGAGACACGATCAGTGTTTATTTATTCAACGGTAGCTGCCTTTCATTCAAAAGACTGATCGTGACAGATTGTGCATAGTTTGTACATTACAGTACGTGTCAAGTGTGTGTGTGGTGTGCACACTACAGAATGTGTCAATAGTGCGCCTATGACTACCGATGTTGTTGACACGTTGTCGTTGTGGAAAACCTGCAGGCTTGCATTTAAAACAGAGTTATTTTATTTTTTGGTGGTCGGTGCCCCTCCTCACATGCCGGACATACTCAGATTGCTACCGATCACAGCTGTGCGGAAATGAGGCGCCCTCCCTTGTTCACCTCACAGCGCTGCGCCTGCAGCATACGACATTGCGCCAAGAGGAGTAAAGAGGAGCTAGACATCCAGGGGAGTTTCAGTACGCTGAGAAAGCGTGTGGCCGGGGACAGAGGAGAGGTACACATAGGAATAGGTGTGTGGCTCTGGAGGTGTACAGAGTCTGAGGCTGCAAGTGAGTGTTACAAAGCTCGGAGGGTGCGCGTCGAAGCACTGCCCTCTGTGGTGTCTGCATGTGAAACAGCTGGGAGACACGATCAGTGTTTATTTATTCAACTGTAGCTGCCTTTCATTCAGAAGACTGAGCATGACGGATTGTGCGTAGTTTGTACATTACAGTACGTGTGAAGTGTGCCTCTCTGGTTTAAACAAGCATCGGCATACAAATAGAACATAGTGACCAGTACGCAGTTGTTTGCTCTCCCCCACGCCCCAGTGACACACTCAGGAGTGACACCCTCAGTAATGACACCCAGTAGTGATACATCCAGGAGTGATAACCTCAGGAGAGACACACAGGAGTGACAAACTTAAGAGTGACACGCCCATGAGTGACACACTCTGGAGGGTAAGTACAGGTGCCCCTGTCCCTGCAGGCTGGACTCATTAAGATGTGGCCTAACGGTTAGACCATATGACCTCGAAGCTGGGTAACCAGGTTCGAGTTTCTGCAGCTCAACCTCTTGTGATTCTGGGCAAATCACTTTATCTCCCAGCGCCTAACAAAACATGGATGTGCCCGTCTGCAACAGCTGGTGCTCGTGTAAAGCGCCATGATACCTCTGGGTTGAGTTTGAGCTATATAAAACTGCAAGACAAAAAACACGGCTCTGCAGATCTTACATGCCCTCACACGTGCACTCACTGTAACGTCCCTCAGAGGTACTCTCGTGCTCGTGGGGGATACACTCTCTCCCCTCCATAAGTGCCCCTCGCTCCCAGAAGATTCACGCACTTCCTGCTGGTTGGCAAAGAGTGAGACACAAGCTCTCACGTGACAAGGTTGGGATATAGTGCCCACCAAGCGCATCTCGGGTTTAAACAAGCATCGGCATACAAATAGAACATGGTGACCAGTACAGGGTTGTTTGCTCTCCTCCACGCCCCAGTGACACACTCAGGAGTGACACCCTCAGTAATGACACACCCAGTAATGACACACCCATGAGTGATCACCTCAGGAGACACACACAGGACTGAAACTTAAGAGTGACACGCCCAGGAGTGACACACTCTGGAGTGGAAGTACAGGGGTCCGTGTCCCTGCAGGCTGGACTCATTAAGATGTGGCCTAACGGTTAGAGCATATGACCTCGAAGCTGGGTAACCAGGTTCAAGTCTCTGCGGCTCAACCTCTTGTGATTCTGGGCAAATCACTTATCTCCCCGTGCCTAACAAAACATGGATGTGCCCGTCTGAAACAGCTGGTGCTCCTGTAAAGTGCCCTGATACCTCCAGGTTGAATTCGAGCTATATAAAACTGCGAGACAAAAAACACAGCTCTGTGGATCTTACACGCCCGGAAATTGCTTGTACTGTCTCCACGCAAGGAAGCTAGAGATGATTAGGAACGACTGGTGTGGCACAAAATGCCATGAAGGTGCTTGTGTGTGGCATAGAAGGACTCCATGCAGATAAATCACGGATTACAGTGACACAGCGCGTGACAGTAAGAAAATAACAAGTGCTCGCCATGACGTTTTCGTCGCCTTTTTCTGCCGTCCAACTTGGACGGCTTCGCCTGCTAAAAGGTTTCTTGTCTTTATGGGGCCATGTGTTTGGCCCCATAAAGAAGATAAACCTTTTACACCAGCAGGAAGTCAGACGAGCCAGTCCAACTGGGACGGCTCTAAAAGAGAAAAGTGTATGTCACTGGAAGCTCTTTTCCAGTGGCTGGCCACCGTTTAGCATAATCGGTGACGCCAACAATGGAAAAGAGGGGCGGGGCTTAAACCCCGCTAGTGAAAGCTACCCAAAAACAAAATCTCGCCAGCGAGAATGCACGTCTGCGCAGCCTACGCTAGCCGAGACCTAAAAAGGGAAACGAGGTGCAAGGCCACAGAAAGTTAAGAACCCGAAAGGGAATCTTTACTGTGGCTCTCAGGTCAGCACGGGAGCCAATACTATAATATTCACTGCACTAGGGAAACTCGCCCCATAATGCTTTGCGGGGCCCTTTACTCAAAACTCATTTGTGCCCATAACTCAGCATGTGGTGGTCCTAGTACGATGGGACCACCGAATAATTCCACCTGTCATGCTTTTCATTTCCGGGATATCATCTGGGCCCTCACCTTAAATTGGGAGGGATCTTAAAACAATCACCCTTCCCACTGTGAAATGAATTTTAAATCAACTCTCCTATAGTTGGAGCGAATGCTCGCCAGCTGGGAGGATGTGTATAAGGTAACTTCTTTGAAGTCTTACAAGGCCTAAGGAAGTGTAAAGACTTATACGGGACAGGTTTTCTAGAGGATGATTGTATGGTTATGATGTATTGCTTTTTATTATGCTGGTGAAATAAACTGAATACGCTCAGTAGCCTACATTGCCATTTACAATGACAATAGCTGTAACATTCAAATAAATGCAAGACGAGACAGCTGCAGTGTGAAGCCAGACCTAAAAATCTGTGTAGAATATTGTGGTCCCGGCATCCCATGCTACAAAATTGTACTCTGAAGTCGAATGTTAATAATGGAAGGGGGTGCAGGGACTCCAATACATTCCTTATGGGTGCTCTCCTCCCATCTGTGCTGCTGCCAGAGGGGAAAAAAAACAGAATATGATCTAATTACCGAAAACACGGCAACCGCAGTGCAATGCTATCTGTGTGCCACCAAAAGTTCAAGCTCAGGCAGCCTTACAGCTGCTGGCTGCGTCAGCTGTATAAACAAAATAATCACACCTGCATTGAGGTTAAACACTTTTTTTCCTGTGGAAGTACAACTTCTGCTCAATCAAAACATGTATTACTTACTGGCTACCAACATATGAGCGGAGCCAAAGCCCCTCTCTACAGTACTCCTGAAGGCTCTTTTTTTTTTAGTTCATTACGTCTAACGACAGCTGCGGTGTCAAGCCAGACCTAAAAAGTTTTGCCATTGAAGAATTTAACTAATTCGCTTTGTGTAATAGCGCGAACAATACGTAGTAATTTAGCTTAACAAAAAACGTGGAAGGATAACTACAAACAGAGTCTCAGGCAGTATAGAGATAAACTGTTGGAAACCAAAAAGACGTACTACATAGAACAAATCACTCAGGCCAAATCTGACCTAAGGTACTTTTCAAAACTCTCTCTAAACTTGCGGCCCCAGTGGCTGCCCAAAAGCCCAAGCAGCCGAGAGCTGTGCGAAACATTAGCCAAATTCGTCCAACAAAAAGTAGAAACGATATTCTCCACTTTTAACCTAGCACAAAATGAAATAAAAATGCCTTTAAGTACGGAATCAAACACACCTGTGTTAGCCACTTTTACTATACTAGAAACACCTAGTGTCATAAAACTTCTAAACTCCATTTGCTCCGGCTCCCCATTGTACCCCTGCCTGGCTTCAGTTTTGAGGCAAATCTCTGAAATAATAGGGTCAACCCTCACACCACTGTTCAATAACATTATTACATCAGACATATTCCCTATCCAGTGGAAGAAGGCCTCTATTCTGCCCTTACTAAAAAAAAAACTAATTTGGACCCTAGCGAGCCAAACAATTACAGACCTATTTCCAGACTCCCACTTATTGCCAAAATCCTTGAAAAGGCGATAAACACTCAACTCAGCTCATATCTTTCAAACAACAATCTGCTCGACGCCTCGCAATATGGTTTCAGAGCAGACCATAACCCAGAGCTGCCGCTAATCAAATCCACTGAGGAGGTGAGGGAGGCACTGGACAGAGGAGGAAAGGCTATTCTGATCTTATTAGGTCTGTCAGCAGCCTTTGACACGGTCCATCACAAGGTCTTGATGAGCCGGTTGTCTGAAATAGGGGTTCAAGGAGCTGCATGGAACCTTATGAGGACATTCCTGTCGGAACGCTCTCAAACAGTGGACCTAGACAATCATAGGTCAAATCCTTTCTCCTTCCCCTGCGGGGTACCACAGGGATCATCACTGAGTCCGACACTTTTTAATATATACATTGTCTCCTTGGCAACCCTGAATAGATCCTATGGCTTTCAGATAAGTTCATATGCAGACGACACACAAATAGTGTTATCAATCTCTCACGGTCAGGAGAAGGAAACTGGGGCTCGCTTTCATAATTGCATGAAGGCCATCTCCAGCTGGATGACGGCCAATTGCTTGAAATTAAACTCTGGCAAAACAGAGGTCCTTATATTTGGAAACAACCCCAATATCTGGACGCCAGAGTGGTGGCCAGCCGAGTTGGGCACTTGCCCATCGCCCACAAGGAAAGCCAAAACCTGGGGGTGATTATGGACAATAAACTCTCGTATGGAGACCACATAAGCATGGTGGTCTCAGCCTGTTTCCTAATCCTCAGGAAAATACAGATCTTTCTCCCCGAAAGCAGTCTCAGGATAGTGATCACAGCCCTTCTCATGGCAAGGATCGACTACTGTAACAGTCTTCTGCTAAATACCCAAAAATGGCACATCAATAGAATGCAAATCGCTCAAAATGCTGCAGCAAGATTAGTCACAGGTACTCCCAAATTTGTCTCTGTAAGGAAAGAACTGGCTCAACTTCTTTGGCTCCCCGTGAGGCTAAGAGTACGTTTTAAGGCCCTTTGTTTGGCCTTTAAAGCACTCAATGGAATTGGCCCCAATCATCTGAGGCAGAAATTTAAGTGGTATGTGCCTATTAGAAATCTTCGGTCCACAGGTCCACAGGAGCCAAACTAGCTGTAACTCCTCTAACCAAAAAGGTCAGTTGGGGCGGCAGAAGCTTCATCACTTGCACCTCCAAAGCTTGGAACGAGCTTCCACTCTATCTGAGGAACTCTCCAGATCTCCTCTCATTCAGAAGGGGGCTGAAAACAAGGCTGTTCACTCAGTAATTTTCTCTTTATAGACCTCCAGCAGACACGCGCAGTGCCAGGACACCCCAGGGTAACCGTGCGCTATATAAGCTCCATTAACATAACATAACAAACAATGCAACAACTGATTTTTCTCTGGATTGGCGCCTTGAAGATTAGGACAATGCCCCTTTAGACTGTCACATTTCCAAAATTGAACATTTCGGTGAACAAAAAAATGTCGCAAGAGCTCAAACCATGTGAAAATACACAACACAATAGGTAGGCAGCTTTCCTGGTACTTCTTAAGCCTTCAGAAAATTAAGAAAAGTGTGTTACACTATATCTCACACAAATGGCATATTTGGGTTAACGAGGGAGGAATGGTAGAGATTACATTTTAGACACGTGTACAGCTGAGCGCTATGGGCACGCAAAGTACCACTTAGGCCGACTTTAAAAGGATTGCAATTGATGCAGGCTTACTAAATCCAGATAGTGTAGAACAAAGTAATGACCGGGAGTGCAAAGTGACCCCTTTCCAATTTACGCACCACTGAATGGGGTAAAGTGTGTGATTTACACTGGATACAGAATGCGGGTCTTCGCATGTAATCCCATTCTCGAAACATTTCGGGAGTTGACACTGATGGGCGGTGCATTTAATAACGGAGCTCGCAGTGATGGCAGAAAACAACTGTGCCTTACTGCTAAGTAAAAAGTGTTTGTTCAGAATTCTGTGAAACAAAATATCAGTTACAAAGCATATACGTTCTGACCACAGAATATGCACAGATTAGGTAATACAATATTGTACATATTTATGTTCATGTTTCTAATATGATCTTTAGGATTTTCAAATTGTTTGGTAGGTTGTTAGTAAAATATATGCCAAAGCGTTCCAGACCATAGTAAATGGCCGTGTGAGCTCGCCAGCATATCATTCAGCCTCTAACTTTCCTCAAGAAGAAAAGAGGAAATGGGCAGGGGTGTAGCGCTGCTCCAAGGTCACGTGGCTATTGTTATTCTTTCAGTTAGTTTTGTAAACGCTTAAAAAGGACGCAGCTCCTGTGCGCATCTGGCACAAAAACAGGAAATTATTTGGCACGCCTCCCTCCCGCCAAGACATAAAGCCTCCGTTGTAGAGAGCGAACGCGTTGTTCTTGGTGTTTCAATAATTCTGAATGTAGTTCAATTCACGCACCATTGTCCCTCAAAAACTTAGAACCGGTTATGCTATATTGTCCTACCAGTCTTAACTATGTAAAACACAAATAAGGACCTACGTTTTCGTCTTGGCTGTGCCTTCCACTGAGGGGCATTCTCGGACTTTTTAGGTACGTTACTTTTCTTACATAACGTTCTTTTTTGCACCATCAATTCCTCCGCCCGTTTACTACTTACCGAAGAAAACACTTTAGCTTTTAGTCTAAACCACTTAAGTTTTGCGTTATAACAGCACGTTCGCTTAAAATAATTAACCCAAGCAGTTATTTCCTCTTTATAAAATATTAATAATGAACGTTTTACTGGGTGACCTTTATCACCATCTTAAACTCTAAACATGAGCGAGAGCATTCTCCGGTTTGGAGAATCTGCTCTTGCACTGAACGATATGGCAAATACAAACTGCGGTTGAATGAGCCACAAAATGCCAATCTAGATTATTGGCCAGCAGGTAAATCCAAACTGGATTTGGAGATCTAGAGATGAATTCTCCACCAAACCCTGTACACCTCCTCAAATTTGAAGTCACATTCGTAACTAGACAAATCTCACGGCTCAGGGGATGGTGACATTTAGTCCAAACATGAGTTGGCCAAAACCAAGCAAGTGCACTAAGGCTTATGGCACACAAACGTTTGTTGTAACAACCTACTGATTTGAGCTATACACCTATGGCAGCCGTTGCACCCTAAAGAGCGCACATGCCTGTAGTAGATTTAGGCTATGCTCGCCTGCTCTTCAATTCCACACGTGCTTGCACAGACTGTGATTGAGAGAGGTACAAAAATGACTACAACTAAAATAAAACTTCGGATTGTTCAGGTTCAGGAAGAGGGGCGAAAAATTTGAAAAAAGTAATCTCATGGAAGGCTCGCAAAAGGGAGGGACACAATTACGAAGGTGGCTAACAAAAACTATACACCAGCCACTGATCTGGGAATAAAGGCAGCTTGTGATTGCCCTACTGCCTCATTCATCCAGAGGGACATATGACATGCCATACAGGAGAATTAATTACGCGGTCATGGTTAAGTAATGTACAAGAACAGAAATTAACATCTGTTCAGTGTATAGCAGAACTCCGGATTGAACTAATTATACAAACGTAGAGAACCAGGGCTTTGAAAAGGGCTAGTCGCTGAAGGAACCATGTTGGGCTCGATCTCTGTGGTGATAATAAAGACGAACGCAGTAAGGTATGAAGTATTTATTCAGACAACAAACCCAGTAATGTGCTCCCAGGTAAGCAGCAGCTGTCTTAAATGGAACACACACTAGGGAAAACAAGATGCATTGAAAGGAGATGGATGGAAGTCCATATCTGCATCAGGGTTGAAGACATCTCATTCCCTTTTAATCAACAACAGTAAAAATGCATGACCACCTTAGTTGCAAAACACAAGACCAACCAATTGGAATAATGGAATTAATCAATGGAGCATGAAACCTAATTTATCACAACTACATATTTAGTTAAGCCTACAACCCCCAAAAAAACAAAGGAAGTTAGCTACATAAATAATCCCTCATCAATTTGGAGAACATCTACTCCTAAAACCGTCTCTCAAACCTCTTTTGCCTTCCAAACTTATCGCCCCTGAACTCATCCGTTCCCTCGCCTGCCATTAGAACCACCTTCACCTACTTCTGCTATAACAATAACAGTAGCAACCAGACTACCCAAGAACGTCTTGATCAGACAAACATTGAAGCACTGCAAGTACCACTGTCACTGCTCGCTTGCATACAATGATAACATATTTGATATGAACCCATTTTTCTTCGGTTCCATTGCTGGTTATTCTCCAGCTCAACCCAAACACCTGAAACCTTCTGTACCTTGAAAGGTCCCACTGAACTTTGAAAATGCAACTATCGCCCTTCCTGGTTTTACTTTCACCCAATTTGCTCCCCCGAGTTCCAATGCGGTGTTGCTTAGAAAACATGCTCAATCAACCTGGGACTAATTTAGAGCTTGCGACCCTGGCCCTCATCAACCAAATCTGACTTTCATCCAACACTTCAGTGACTGTGGTGTGACATACCCAAGCTATCTCTCACTTATTTCTCCACATTCCTCCCTTACTTCACTGCCAGTTCCATACTTCCATTAACCGGCTGAATCACTGAACCAGTCCATGGTCTGGAGTTATGCACAGTAGTGTTAATAGGTTTTATACCGCTATCCTCAAAAAACGATTACACCCCTGCAAATGTCAACTGAGTTCCATTATCTGAAAGCAATTTAGAATGAAAACTTTCCCTATTAAAGATATTCTTAAACGTCTTAATGGAAGACAGTGAGGTTATGACCCTAATGAACTCTACTCAATCCATTTGGACTAGGTGTCTACCAGTACCATCACAAACTTCATGTTTAGGTAACTTTAGGGCTCTTAGCAGGTCACAAACAAATGCTTGTAAAATTTTCCAAAGCTTCAATCAATCAATCAATCAGGATATGTAGAGCCTGTCTAATCACCCATGAGGATATCCAGGCAACAGGATCCTGCTGCGATCAGTCTAAGAGCCAGGTCTTGAGTGCCTTTCTGAATTCAGTGAGAGAAGATGTTGCTTGTAGGTAGAGGAGTAATCATTTTAGGATTTGGCAGTGAGGTAGGAGAAGCGTCCTCCACTGTGGCTTCGACAGATGTAGAGAGTGTGAGGGATGAGCGCAGGTGTCTGAAGGTTGGAGGTAGTTCAGGCGGTGGTTGATGCACTCTGGTCATTGCACATGGTGGGCCCTGTAGGTGTGTCAGCATCTTGAATTAGCATCTTTTCTAGATCCAAAAGCACTCAGTGAATTGCTTAGCTGGGACCTCCTGGGGATAGCTAAACTGGGGAACATCTTGGGTTCACAAGGCTTGCTCCCATTCGAAGACCTTCGGGCACAATATGAGCTGGCAGACTGCCAGAGAATTAATTACATACAGGTTAGTTAAGTTCCGGCAGAATACTCCTCGCTGCTACAGGGGTAGAAGACAAGTCTCCGCTGGAATATATGGTCCTAGTCACACCGCTTCGACATGCAACCTCTATGATCTACAAAACGATATTAACTGCCACCAACCTCTGTCAGCCCTCAAAGAATGGTAGGAACAGGGCTTGAGCATCTTGGAGGAGAAAGACTGGGGGGGGGGGGGGGGGGCATGCCGATACCCCCACGAAGTAGCCATCAGAACGATATCTATATTGATACAGCTAAGATCCTCCTTCGGGCATATTGTACTTGCACTAGGCTTCTAAAGATGGAACAGGAAGGGATGACAGATGTCTGAGGGGCTGCCATCAACAAGGTACTCTCATACACACCTAATGGGCCTGTCCAAAGGTCATAGGATTTTGGATGGGGGTGGAGTGGCGACGTAGACTCAGAGGACAGACAGAACTAGATATAGAACTGAATGCACAAGTGGTCTGTCCGGGCATCTCGGGGGAACACATGCTGTCCCGCTTTAAGCTGTTGTTCTATAATGTTGCTCTTATAATATTGAGAAGGGATAGGATACAGGGATGGGGCTGAGGGGCAGCAATGATGCTCAAGAAGTGGGCCCAAAATACGCACTGGTGAACGGTAGCAGAAGAAGCTGTATATAAACCGGGAGTGCCTGCAGGAATTTGCGAAAATACGGGGCCATGGCGTACATTCAGGGAAACTGATAACGGACACGGCACGGGGTGAGGAATATGGGTGTGGGACTTCACACAGTGGGTGTACAGGGCCAGCCAACCTCAGGAGGTGGACTAAGGGGTGGGGAGCAGTGGCCTGCTCTGATGGGTCCACAGGATGCATTCCTCAAGACTCGACACAAGTCAGATGTAGATTAATCAGCACTATGCAGAGCACATCATCACGCCAAGGAATGCCACTGTATGGTGAGGGGAAGGGGGGGGGGGTAGGTTTGCGGACGATACCCTACTCATATCCAAGACCCCGCAAGGGCTTCAACAACTGTTGGATGATTTTCAGGAATTCTGCATGAGGCGTGGGTTGGAGCTTAACAGCTCCAAAACAAAATGTATCCTCTGTTCTTCCAACTTGAAAGCTAAATGCACGAGACAATTGTATGTGGGTGGCAAACCACTAGAATTAGTTAAAGAGTTTGATTACCTGGGTATCAAACTCACCCATAATATGATTTGGGCTCCACAATTGGCAAAAGCACATACTACCCAGATATACCAAACTGCAAACATTGTGAAAATCCAAAGAAAAACGATTTCTAGAAAGCTGGGGCCAGCATTAGAAATGTATAATACTAAAGCTCTAGGGGCAACCCTTTATGGTGCAGAACTCTGGGGTTGTTCAAATTGTAACAATCTTTTGATTACTGAACATAAGATTTTTAGATCTCTAGTGAGTCTCCCAGTGTCTACTCCACTCAGTCCACTGTACTTGGATTTTGGTCAGAAGAAGGTGTCACATAAAATTGGTTTGCGGGTACTTATGTTCTGGTACCGGCTGTGGACTACTGAAGCACTTGCCTCTTATAGAGTGGGGCTTCAGGGGGGGCGTGGCTAGCCGGCCATCATGGCAGACGCGAGCTTGTAAGGCTCCGACCGAAGGCCCCAGTAATCTGTTATAATTCTCCTTGAAGTGCGCTATCTGGGACCGCCACCGAGGGAATCTAACGGCAGAGGTGTGGTGCAACCCGGAGAACCCCTCCTGGTGCTGTCTCGATAGCGATAGACAAAGCCGCAGGCGGGAAGTAAACGCGGCCTGCGGGAGGCGTCGAGGAGAGGCGAAGAGTCCTGCCGAGAGGCGGCGATCCTCGCCGCTGGGCGGAGTGCAGTGGAGTGGCCGGTGCCGAGACGGCAGGAGCAGCGACATACTTGTTGAGGTGACCTGCCCGGACCGGAGGAGTGAATCTGCCTGTTGTGCCAGTGAACCGGGAAGGAGATGGGGCGCGGTGCGTGAGCCGCTGCCCCTGGTGGAAAGACGGACTGCGGCACCTATGCCGGTGAGGAGAGCGGGAGACCCCGACGTAGTGCACAGGCCCGCCCGGATGCCATTGAGATGCGGTAGGCGGAGTGCTTGATCCCCAGAGGGCCGCAAGACTCACCAGGACTGTGTGCTCTTCAGGAGCCGCGGCATTGCGGAGGCTGGGCGAGGAGCTGCCAGCAGGATCGGCATTGCAGCCTACGGGAGGCAGAGCCGCGTGGTGGAGGCCCCTAGCAGACGTCGGACGACCGTATTGCCGGCCAGTTAGCAGGGCGGGTACCCGGAGTGAGCGCGGCGGGAGCAGTGGCGCGCCCCCCTGCGGGCTCTGACACAGGGTTGAATAATCAGGGAGCCTGGAGGGGCCACTAGTGTACCGGGAGCATGAAGCGGAGAAGCAGCTGGCGCGGGTAAACAGGTGAAGTGAGAGTGAGGCCCCGGGAGCGCGCAGCATCTAGCCGGGGGAGACGAGCATCGTGGGAACGGGGTGCCCGACCGGCTAGACAGCAGCATAACTTGCAGGTGCTGGCCTGGATCCAGGGGGGTGCCCGTCGGGGTCTCGGTGTAGCGGAGGTCCAGACAGCTAGGGGAGATGGTAAGAATGAGACCACCTGCGGCGCCAGGAATTACAGCCTGCAGTTGACACGTGCCAGTACCCATGCAGGATTGCTGAGGAAGTCTCGCTTCACGGACAAGTGGCCCATACAGAGGCACAGGGACTTGGCGAAGGGGCACTCACGATGACCAAGGGCCGCAGTGAATATAGAGGTGAATGGAGAGCCGGGGCTGTGAGCAGCTGGTGGCCCGCATGCTGCACGGACGCTACCCATGACCACGGGAGAGAGACTTGTTGCGGAACCACTGGGGGCGACTCATAAGGACAGATAGCGCACATGGGAAAGGCACTCCTAACTGCAGCCAGCATTGGAACTTGGGCATGGGGTGGAAATGGAGAAGTGGCAACTAACGACAACACCTCTAGTGCACCTAGACCTTGCGCGCTGTGAGGTACATTGACTGGCCTGTTGCTCGGCAGTGCGGAGGGAAGGAAGTTCGCCCGAAGGCAGGCGGCAAGGCCTGAGCCAATTTGTTGCGTGGGAGCCCTCAAAGGGGCCTCACGGAGGCCCTGTATATTCGGCTATATCTGCGACGGAAGCAGGAACGACCTAGTGGGCCGTCCGCCCCCCACTGCCTGGAACGCACCCAGACTCCGCTGACCAGAGGGCCCCAACCCTGGAGACACGCATTTGACACACGCATTTGACAAGAAGTGCAGAGGTGGTGGGAGCCGACAAGGTGCCGCGGTTGGCGACGGGTATCTGGATCTTCTGGACAGCGGGGGGGAATGTTGAGCTGTATACACACTGCTGGAGAGAGTTGTGCTGGCCTGAGACGCCTCTGAAGCAGATCCCATTAAGTGAACGCTACTCTCTGTGGCCGAAGCCTTCGCGGGGCGCCCTGGTGTGGCGCGCGAAGCTCGACTACTGCGGTTTGGGCAGGCGTAGAATACAGGGAACGGGAAGCAGAGGCAGCGGAGAGTCCGTAGTCAGAGGCTGCGATAAGCAACACCCACGGGGCGGTTGGATCCCCCGCTGCGCGCCCTTCTGGCAGGCACTCTGTTCATAGCGTATCTTGCCAGGGGGAAGCCGCGAATGCCCTTGGCGCAGCAACACGTGATGGGGCGCATGAGAGCCAAAATGAAGCAGGGACCGCCACGAACCGACACGCTGGACTCTCCGAATCTGAGAGAAGAAGCCGACACAGAGCCCGCATCTGCTGCGTTGGCAGCCAAGGTGGATTCCGTCCTCGCAGCTGTGGAGAGAATAGGGACTGCGCAGGAGCAAACTAGAACATCACTGGAAACGCGGATCGACAAGGTCACATCTGACTTTACGCTCCTGCACGCGGATCACCGAAAGCTCACCGACAGGGTTGTTGCTCAAGATCAAGTGCTCCAAGATCTCCAACCGGTTACCCGTAGTCACGCAGCCGCATTGCAAGATATGATGGAAGGGATACATGCATTAGAAACTAGGGCAGAGGATGCGGAGGGGCGCTTGCGCCGCAATAACAGAGTTGTGGGGCTGCAGGAAGGCGAAGAAGGCAAGCGCCCTAACCAGAACATGGAGAACTGGCTGCGAGATCTACTCCAGAAGGGGACACTGTCCAATCACTTCGTAGTGGAAAGGGCCCACAGAGTGCCAGCCCAGAAGCCTCAGCCAGGAGCCACACCGCGCCCATTCCTGTTAAAACTCCTCAACTATAGAGACAGGGACCCCGAGCAGGCAGACCTCTCGAAAGCCTTCTGCGCAACGTGCGGAGGTGTCCAGTGGAGCTTTGACGCCCTTGATCGAACTTTCTGAAGAACTTTGTATGCCGGTTGTTACGCCGCAGACGGCGGATGATATCATTGGCTGAGCAGTCTGATAATGCGAACATTGGAGATGTCTGCCTCACGCAAGTACAATACTGAGGACTGGATTGGATTGTGCGGGATGTGGAGGGGGTGCGAGGGGGACTGGCGGGATTTTGTGTGGGTTCCCTGATGGGCAGCGGCTCGGGCTTTGTTCCGCTTAGGTCAAAAGACTGGGGTGTCTTCAGGGGGTGGCCCTTACCCGCACGCTACTGCTTCACATGGGTGTTAGGAGTATGCAGCCTCGACAAGGGGAGGTACCGGGTTCCTGAGTGGCGCACCGTATGCCTGGGAAACGAGGGGGTTGGGCATGGCGGACTTCTCACTGCACACACGCCCCAAAAGGCCGCACACTGACCTAGTCCCCTACTTTGCCACATGCATGGGCATATAGTTTGGACAGATAGTTTCGAGATGTCCGCCCTGTACGTTCTGTTTTTTTCTAAGTTCTCCAGTTGTTCTGGTTACTATAGTCCGGCTTACATATGTTCGGGTACGCCCGGTACTTACGAAGCGGCGCCCCATCCCTGACCTCGCAGCAGTTTACACACTCTAACGATGACAAGTGTTAATGTAATCACATGGAACATACGCGGTATGCACACACCCACACGGAGGTACTCCATATTTGCTTATCTTCAAAGGCATTCAGTTGGTATAGCCTTACTGCAGGAGACACACTTAACACAGCTGGAGCTAGACCGACTACGCAGGCGTTGGAGAGGCCAGGTGTACCGCACCGCACACTTGTATGGGTGCGGGCAGGCGTTCCATTCGTCAGCACGGACACGGTAGTGGATCTGGAAGGTAGATATACACTAGTGCGCAGTGTGCTTAACGGACAGCACATATTGTTGGCGTCCATTTACACCCCAAATACTGGTCAAGGGGCATTCCTGGTGCGACTGTCGCGAGTGTTGACTCGGTATGCTGGTCTCCCCTGGCTGTTGGACTTCAACTCCGTCCTTGACCTTCACCTGGATAGATCCTTTCCCCCTCAGGGTCACGTCGGCGAGGTCCAATGCACAGGCACTTGCAGACTGGCTTTCGCACTGGGCACTACTAGATATGTGGCGGGCCCTCCACCCAGTAGACCGTGTTTACTCCTACTACTCCGCTCCGCACGACCTGCACGTCCGACTGGACAGGGTGGTGGGGTCACGGTCGCTCTTGCAGTTGCTTGAAGCCTCGGAATATTTAGGTCGGACACACTCCGATCATAACCCCTTGCATGTCCGCATCAGCTGGGAAGCCGATAGGCCCCCTATTCCCACATGGCGCCTACAGCTTAACGCGTTGGAAGATCTTGAGTTCCGCTCGTCACTAGGGACGGCAATCCTGACATACTTTGAACTTAACGAAGGCACGGCCAGTGACATGCTGGTGGAATAAGATGCCCTCAAGCAACAATCAGAGGCCATTGCTTGGGTGCCTCCTGGAATGTACGCAGGTAACTGTCGGCGGCTATTACTCAAATCGAATCCCAGCTGCTGCAATTTGAAAGGGGGGGAGAAGGGGGAGGTAGACAGGTGGGCTACCTGGAGGACCTCCGGACGCAACTAGCGGAGCTGTTAGAGCGGCTGCGCTGCCATAACTATGCAGCACACACAGCCCGCATGCATGCTGCAGCAGACAGGGCAGGCCGCTTACTCGCATGGCTGATGAGGCCAGATACTAACCGTCTCCCAAATGCGGCGATACGCACACAGCAGGGAGATCTGGTGTACACCCAAAGAGAGATCCACAAGGTAATGGTGGACCACTATGCACAGCTGTACCGGTTCCAGGTCCGTTGTTCAGATCTCGTACTAGGGAGGTTCCTGGAGAGGATCCAGTTGCCTGCGGCTTCGGCTGAGCACCAGGAGGCACTTAATAGCCCCCTCACCGTAGACGAGATAGGAGAGGCAGTTGCCTCCCTGGCATCCGGGAGAACTCCAGGGCCGGATGGACTACCGGCCGAATTCTATAAAGCCTATCGCGAGTCCTTGGTGCCGCACTTACATGCGGACTATTCAACGGCACGTTTCCCCCTTTGATGCGTGAGGCGTACCTGGTGTCCCTGCTGATGCCCGACCGTGACCCGACAGCTTTTGGGTCTTATAGACCACTGGCGCTTTTGAATGCCGATTATAACATTTTCGCCAAAGTCCTGGCGGAGCGTCTGGCACCGGTGGTCTCAGCCCTCATTCACAGCGACCAAAATGGGTTTGTGCCTAAGAGGAGTACGTCCCTGAACCTGCGGAGATTCTTTAGAGTCGCGGAGGAAAGTGTTAAAGATTGGCCAAAAGCGGGTTGCCTAATGCTAGACCTGGAAAAGGCCTTCGATTGTCTGGAATGGAGGTACTTGTCGACGCTGCTGCGGCGCTATGATCTGGGGGAGGAATTTTTACAAATGATAGGCCTCTTATGTAGAAACCCCACGGTACGGGTCAGGATGGGTCCGTACATATCGGCAGCGGTACGGGTGTGCATGGGCACCAGGCAGGGGTGCCCGCTGTCTGTAAGTACAAAAGGGTTCCCCTAATTACTTTTAGGCCCAAGAGGAGGGGAGAGGATACAAACAAAAAAAGAGAGCCTCTTATCTGACCTTTCTAATTTTTCAATAATAATTACTTGTATATAAACATTCCCCAGAGCAAAATTACATTACACAACAACTTACTCTTTCATCTTTTTATTGTTTTATTTTTTATATCACAAAACATTCATTTAGTCTTTTTTATATATGATTTGTATATCATTTAAGTATTTCCATAAAAATGTTTCCACATTAGATTGGATCATAACAGTCTGTACAATTGAGACACTGAAAAAAGATTTTTTACTCAACTCCTAAATTTTGAAAAAAACAATTTAAAGAAACATTGGAGAAACCCCCATAGAGACAACCATCACGCTATCCTTCTCACCTATCGCTCTACTCTTGCATACAATCAGGCACACCACAAAAAAGATTTTCTGCTAAAAACCACATCTGATATAAGATCCTGCTTAAATTCTAGTTCATACATTTTTTGGAAGCCTTAAGAGGTCATAAAACGTCTTAGTCAACACATTGACATGTAGTTCTTCTGTGGATCTATCAGATGTGTAGTCACTGGTCTACGCACGTTTCGGAGACTCAATACAAATTTCGTGTCTCCTTCCTCAGGACCAAAAAGTTTTTAGAAATGTCTTTATCGTCTATGCGGCAATAAACAGGGGTTCTATGCGTGATGTAACGTAGAATACTATCTAGTTCAGGAAGGGCTGGTCCGTATTTCGACTCGCATCAAGTAGGCAGATACTTTTTGGCTATAATTCCTCTAAATTTGTTAGGCTATAGAGGGAACAGTATGAATTGGCCAAATAAACATCTGATTGTTCTTATTTGCTTTTTTCTTCTTTGGGAGAAAATGGCCACACTTTCTAAGGGGCTTTCATAATTCCATCTAGATGGTTTGTGAACATATTTCCACAGGAAAGATGAATGAAGACATCTTATTTTCTCCTATAGGAAATCCCAATTAGGAGGCTTCCAATATATAAAACTTCGTTCTGGTGCTGCAGCTGTTGCCTGGCGCCAGTACCGGCTGCGCTGCTGCCTGCCAGTCGTCAGCGTCGTCTTCGGGTGACAAATTGCGCTGGCACTCACTGAGTTGAAACCAATGCTTAAACAGTGAGTGACTCGGGGGTGGGGAGCAGCCGTGCCCGCTGTCGCCATTACTGTTTGTGTTGGCGATTGAGCCTCTGGTGGCGGCACTTCGCACACTGGAGGGGGAGGGTATACCGCTGGGAGATGCAACACATCAGGTGTCATTATATGCAGATGACCTGCTGGTGTACATGAGGGATATAGAGAATATCCCGACCCAGTGGCCCTTATATTGCAAGACTTTGCAGCTGTCTCGGGGCTTCGGATAAATGCTAGCAAATCCTGCCTGTATGCGTTTGAAAGGAGAAGGCAGGATCCGGGATACTCTCTCAACGGAATACGAGTGGTGTGGAAAGAGGATACCTTCAGATACTTAGGTGTACAGATATACCGTCAACCGCAGGATATCTTGGACGGGAACGTGGGTAGAGCGGTTACGGCTCTCAAGTCGCAGATGCGCTTTTGGGGTGCGCTGCTGCTGACAGTCACAGGCAGGGTGGCACTGGCCAAAATGGTGATCCTTCCCAGGCTACTGTACTACTTTGCCAACCTGTCAATATACATACCAGCGGCCTTTTTTACTGCGTTCTCCAAGTTGCTCCACAATTTCATCTGGCGGAGTAGCCGTCACAGGCTGTCACTGGCGAAATTATACCTGCCCACGGATCAGGGGGGGACTAGCGGCACCCTGCTTCGAGCATTACTACTTGGCAGTGCAGCTGTAGTGGATAGCCCGCTGGTTTTCAGACAGAGGTCGGGACGACACGGCGACTGTGCTGCCCCCATACTCTCTGGAGCGGCTTTTCACACTCTTCCACCCAGCGGTCAAGCACGCAACACCACTCCTCCTAAAGGTGGCGTACAAATGTTATCGCAGAAGTTTATTTATCACTAGAACCCTGATACCATACGCACCTGCGTTACCATTAGAGGGCTCCCCCAGCGGGGTGCGGACACTTACTCCTTTGGTGTTGGAGGGATGCGACATACAGACTCTAGGAGATCTGTACCGGGAAGGCTCGTTAGCACTGTATGACTTGGTGGAGGAGGGGGGGGCTGCCGCCAGGACAATTCCTTGTGCACCGCTCTTTAGTTGCAACGCTGACGGCTACATGGGGGGACATGTCCACAGAACCAAAGCAACATATCACCATACAGTACCTCCACGTTATGGGATGAGGCAGGTACCTGGTACGTTGGTTTGCAGGGTCTTTACGCACGCATGCAGCGGTCACATTAGAACCACTCCGACACAAGTGGGAGACAGACCTAGGGAGGTCATTAAAAGATAAGGAGTGGGAAAGGGTATTCAAGGGCCCAGTGCGCATCCCTAGGAATACGAGGCTCCGACAGATCCAGTTGTTCATTATACACAGGGCATAACTTACACCGGAGGCCATCAACAGGTACTTTCACCGTATAGACGCAGTGTGCCCCAGATGTATGGAACCTGGGGTGGGGCTGATCCACATGCTATGGAGCTGCCAGAGGATATACACTTATATGTAGCAGCTCACTTATCCTGCTCCAATAAGCACTGGTCGTAGCTTGCCCTCTGAATGGGAGGTATACCTACTACACCAATTTCGCAGAACACTGGCCATGAAGGTGACATCCCGGTTCCTAGACCTGGGAATAGCGGTTGCCAAACGGTTGCTCACCAAAAGGTGGAAGGCGCAGGAACCCAACACCCCCCCCCCCCCCGACACCCACCACCCCCCCCCCCCCACAACCACCTTCCCCCCCCCCCCCCCCCCAGTACAGGCATGGAGACACTCGATCTATGCCTGGGCAAGGGCAGAAGGGACTCGACGGGAAGGTCTGCTCCAGGCACTCCAGGGGGTTGAGGAGGAGCAAGTGCAGGGACAATCTGAGGGGAGAGACATGGGTCCAGGGTAAACACTGGAGTTTGCAATCGGGTGTGCCTGTGCTGTTTCATGTGTTTCATATTTTATGTTTTAAGCCCCCTGCATGTATTGATTCGCATCAATAGCAATTGGGGGGGGGGGGGGGGGGGGGAGATGTGTATCGCTATAAGGGGATAACAAGTTATTTATTATGCTGGACGAGGTTAATGGAGAAGGCAAAATGAGGGGGAAAGGGGACGCCACCACTAGCGCCGGGCTGAGTTGGGATCGTTCGGAATGTTGGGGATTAACTGTCTTATTTTACTATGTCTGTTTGGCAGTCCATATGGTACCAACGGAAGGAATTCACCACTGAACTTTCGGCACCAAGTAGTTCCCGAACAGGGACATATTCTAGACACAACCAGAACTGAAAGCAATTTTTAGGTTTAATCAGGCGCTGCGGCTGTGTCTAGGACGAGCGCAAGGTTCACCATGCACGTGGCGAGAACTTGTGTTTAATGAGCCTAGTCACCATGTATGGAGAGTGCACAAGCAATGATGTCTTTCAAGTATCTGTAATTCTTTGCATGGTAGATAAAAATAAAAACAGATTTATATAAAAAAAAAAAAAAAAAAAAAAAAAAAGAGTGGAGCTAATGATAGTATCTGGTGTGAACAAGATCCCTTGGATGTTTACAGTTAAGAACCTGCTGGGTAAACTGGGGTTGGCTGTACATTGGAGGGAACCAGAAACCCTGAGTCAGATAAACAAATCCAGCCTTAAAGCGATGTATTGGGGTATTATTGAAAATGACCTGATATTGCATTGTAAGGGGTCACTTTCAATTGATTTTATGAATTTTAAACAATCTGTTCATTTTGAGCCCACATTGGATGAAATTGAGCCCCCTCTAGTGAGGAAACTGTACTTACAGCTTAGATATGGTTGTCTTCCTCTAAACCACTTTAGAAGACATTGGAGTAGAGAAGGGGAGCATGGTGAAGAAGAGTGTTGCCCCTGTTGTAGGGACTGCTGAGGCTCATGATCATGTTTTATTTTTTTGCCCCCTTTACTTAAATGGATAGCTCCCCTTTGTAGAAATTTGGGACTAAGGAGATACAAGGAGGCACGCAGAATAATGAAGACTGACACGACACGCATGATTGTTTTTTGTGTAGCAAAGTTTTTAATGGCCCTATGGATAAGGCGTGCGAAGTATTCTTTTTCTGAAAGTGACAATGCAATTGTACCAATGATGTAACACATAATGTAAACCTTGTTAACATTTTTAATTCCTTTTTAAAAGAAGTTGCAACATATGTAATTGGTTTTTTGTTTTAAGGAATATTTATGAAGTTTGTTTTTATAACCAATAATGTAAATTGTATAATTAGGTTGCTACTATGTGGACCAACTTCCCTCTTGCACAAATATTAGCGCACTTTGATTAATTGATAACATTCAGATTGTAGACAGATTTTGATTGTTTATTTAGGGTGACATATTTTATTTGTATTGTGTGTTTGTCATTGTCTTTTTTATGGTGTACTTTTATGATCCGCAGAGATCGAAATAAAGTCTTTGAATTGAACTGAATTTATTCATGGAGTTGCACAATGAAGCAAATGAAGAGATTTATATTGAACAAAATGTAAAATAGTCAACTGGACCATTATCCAGCGAGCCAGAGAAGGAAGAAGAGGAGCAATCTTTCTTAGCATCCGCAGCAGAAGAGAATAGGAAGGTGTCAAATATTTAGTATGTCTTTAAAGTGTCAGGTTCTCGTCGAGCTAAATGGCAGGATTATTTTTTACTGATTGAGTGGGGCTGGGGGAATCGGAGCAGAATGGAGGCCAGAACATAGATGGAAATGGTCTGACAGGAGAGGTGCAGGAAATCCAAAGGACCTCTATATTATCAGTATTAAATTTCAGGGCATTAAGTTGCAACCAGGAGGAAACAGCTGTCATGCAATGATGGAATGCCTCCAGCAAAGCCAAGACGGGGCTGTCCATGGCAATTAGCAGTTGGGTGGTGTAAGTTATTGGGTTACTAGTTGAGGACAGTGGAGCCCTATTCAAGCAGTAACCACAATCCTTGTCAGGGTGAAGTTACAAGCAAACCCTAAACTACCCTGTGCTCCCCCTCTGGTAGATTGGCACAGAGCAGTCAGGCTTAACTTGGAAGCAATGTGTAAAGTATTTATGCAGCACTTCAAACAGCAATAAATTGAAAACACAACTCAAGAAAAATACCACATCAATTTAGAAAATAGAGTAGATGTTAATCAATAAAACACCACCACAATGACAAAAATCCAATGTGTAGAACATGAGGTGTTACATTTTAAAGATTTAAGTGAAAATAGTGCCAAAAAGTGCCAACTACTGACATATGGCCACTCCAGACCGGGACAGAGACACTGGTTCAGGCTGTCTGCAAGGAAGATCCTACAGGGATACAGTTAGGCCTGCTGAACAAGAGTATCTAAAATCCTGGCTGCAGAGTGTTGCGGAGTCCTGCGTCGAGGATGCGTCACGCATTGGTGATTCCAAGGAGCTGCAAACTACGATGCAAGGTCCTGCCTCGCCGTCGACATGCATTGTACACCGGCTGGTTCCGAGGAAGCTGAGGACCTTGCAATGTATAGGCCTATATCAAGGATGCATTGAGCAGCAGCGGTTTCTGGAAGGCTGCAGGCGGCAACGCGAAGTCCTTGCCATCAGAGAAATCCACGCAGCAGAGGCAATGAGTTGGTTCTGCTTGGAGTTGTACTGCGCAACAGAGCATACGAGTTGATTCTGCTCAATCGCAGATGGGCTGGCAGAGCACATTCAGGTCCACTTGCAAGGTTCCAGAACTGGAGTGGCACCACTTGCCAGGGTAGGACTCACAGATGGTAGAGTCCAGGTACTGTATTCAAGGTTGTTGGAGCCTTCTGTCCTCGAGGCTCCAGTCAGGAGGTAAGCTAACCAGCACTTTTAGTCACTCTGGGGTCTTGGGTTCAAAAGACTGTCTTTGTTGTGAGACTCTACAAATTGTAATCAAATCAGAAAGTAGTTTATTCCATACATGGGGGCAGCAGGTTAGAACATCCTTCTCTCACAAAGTCAGCTCCAACGGTCACCCACCGTCCTGAACATTCTTACACAGAATGAACACGTCATAACTATGACCAGAGCGACATATGCTTCCCATGGCAACCAACTTAGCAACACCACACATCTTCCTCCTTTAAACAATAAAGAAAGATTAAGTATTGTCAGTAACAACAGTACTAGACTTGTACAGTAGTGAAGCAGCTTATTCCCCACGATGCATGGTACTATACTGCAAATAACAGAGAATTTATAGTCTTAAACTCTAATATGCAATAATGAATAAGAAGGATTCAAATTATACAGAAAGCAAGATCTCAGAGGTTGATCCTACACCCAACCGACTATGAAACCTTTCAATTTTGTGGGCAGTGTAATAGTTTCCCAAACTTGTAACCTTCACCCCATCAGCCTGAGCCTCTGCGGCATGCCCTTGATCCTTTCAATCACTTGGTCGCAGGCACACGCCACCCTCCGAGACTCAACCCTACTTACCCGAGGTTGAGATGGAAGACTAACAGTAGCCTCTTGCTGAACTCCAGCTTCACAATTGCTGGGCTCACCATTTATTTCATCTTCCCATAAACACGCGCTCACCTCGATAAGGTTCCAAGATAACATTTTATTGCGTTTAGAGAGTTTGCTAAAGTACCAGACCTTACCATTGCTGAACAAATGTAAACCTAATGTACCTATAATGGTTCAGAACAGTGACCACCACCCATTTTCACATTTTATCCAGTTTTACCTGCACCCACTTGCCCTCACTCAAAGTAACATCCTTCATATTACGCTTTTTTGTCATAACACCGTTTGTAAGCCTGGCGAGCATTTTCTAAATTCTCCTTACCCACTTCAGGTGACTACTTACTCAGACCTCCATTAGACATCCACACAACATTGTTACTGGTACTCTGATCCCGTCACCTTAAAATCCTAAAGGGACTATATCCTTTTACAGCAGGAGTTATGCAGTAAGCCCACACTCATTTGTCCAGTTCCGACTCCCAGTTTCCCCTCTTGTTTATTGCCGCTTGAATAAAACCCATGATCATTCTGCTGAATCTCTGAACAGCACCAATGCTGGCTGGGTGATACACTGGAGTTTTTTTCTCCTGCATGCCATTCCTAGCAAGGAAACTGGTTAACTTTTCCACCACAAATTGTGCATCCTTATCACACAAAAGTGATTTGGGAATACCTTCCCTTAAGGAAAACTTCTTCCAATAATAGAACTACACATGCTGCATCCACACGTTTACATGTCGAACTCCAGCCACTTCGAATAGGTGTCAAATAACACTACAACATTTTTGGGAATACCTTCACTATCCAGAATTGGTCCCAACATATCAAGGGTTAAAACCTCCCAAGGGTTTGCTGCAATCTCATTAAGGCCCAGTGGTGGTCTCAATACAGTCTGAGTCTTGTCAGCATTTGCACAGTGTTCGCAATTCCTAACAAACTTCTCCATTTTTGTATCCATTCCCGGCTACCAGAAGAAACTTAACTTAGTTTGGACTTCACAATCCCCAAATACGCTTCATGCATCAACCCCAGACTCCTTAAGAGAGAGATTCTGTGGAGGAACAACTGAAAGGAACGCAGAATCCGAAATGGACAACTCATACTTGAGTTCCCAAAATTTTCTAGATTCCTCAGAAACATACCCTTTGTCCGACCAGCCTTGTAACATGTATTCAAATATTTTGCCGAAGGCCGTGTCATCCTCATACCCAGCTTTCCATTCATCCTCAGAGATGGCTACTGTTTTACAATCCACACCGGCTACACTGTAATCCTCCCATTCACTCGCTTCCTCAATCACTCTATGAGCCAGTAACCTACTCAGATAGTCAGCCACTTTGCTCTTCATTCCTGGCAAATATTCTACCTGATATGCGTAGTCCAATAATCGCAAGTACATCCTAGCAATGCGGGGTGTAACTTTAGCCGAACCCTCAGTAGTTAAGACCTTAAGCAGAGGTTTGTGATCAGTGCGTAAAGTGAATTCCATCCCCCCCACAGCAATTGTCTTAATTTAGTCGTGGCCCACACACAAGCCAGCATCTCCCGTTCTATAACAAAATATGTTTATTCAGGTGATACAAGTACTCGGGACGCACAAGATACAGTGCTCTCAACTCCTTCCCTTGAAATCTGGGTACAGCACCTAACCCTTTCCCACCTGCATCCGTTGTCAAAATAGTACGAGCCTTAGCATTGAACCCATGCAAAAGTAAAGCATCGCAAATGTCCCTCTTAATTGCTTTAAATTCTGCCTGCAACGTGCCATTCCACCAAAAGCTCTGTCGAGCTTTCAAAAATTGACGAATACTGTATGTCTTAACCACAGAATTCTAATACAATTTTGCATAAAACTCAGCAAGACCTATAAGAGATCTTGCCTCATCCTTGCATGTAGGGGCAGGAGCATCCCTATTAGCTTCCTTAATCTTCCTCTTGGGGAAGATCCCTTTGTCACTGATACCATGTCCCAAATACATAACCGACTGCCTGAAGTCTACATTTGTCCAGTTCAGCTGTTAGCCCATACTCAGAGTTTCTCCAACACGTTATATAAATTACGATCATCTTTACTTTCCCCCATGACCAGAATATCTTCCTGAAAGTATACTACAGAGGAAAAATCCTTCAACGGTTTGTGCATCAATCGCTGAAAGACCGCCACAGATGATGCCAACCCAAACAGCATCCTAACAAAGCGGAAACATCCATGGGTGTAATGAAAGCATTCAAATCCCTACTTTCTGCATGTGATGTCATCTGGTGAGAGGCAGAAGCTAGGTCAACCGTGAAAAATCATATGACCTTGGTTCTTGCTAGTAATTCAGATATTCTTGGCAATGGGAATTTGTTAGACCTGTCAGCCCTTTGGGTGGTCCCTCCTCATCATTATTTATTTTGTCCCACTTCTACCTCAAACCCTGTTATAATTTTTCCTTTTTGGGAACCATCAGACTTGTTAGTGTTGATGCAGGGTCAGGGAGCCATTTTCCCTACCCCTGGAACTTCTGTCTGAGGGCCTGAGACACAAAATGGTGGCCACCCATTGTCACCTGTGACATAACCAGAACTCACTGGAGGTTTCTAGAACCTTCTGGAACATTCTAGAATCCTGTGATAGTGGGAGGCAGTTTTAGAATGTTTGGAGGCCATCTCAGAGGAGCAGTTGGCATCTGACTGGAGAGGAGAGAGGACCAGAGATAGAAGGAGGTCGGAGTAAGGCAGCAGGGGTGGAAACCAGTGCTTGGAGTGGGGTCCAGAAACCCACCCTTGATGCTAGTCCCTACTGACCAAGCCCAGCCTAAAGCCCTGTGTGGGACCAAGACCAGAAGAACCATCTTAAGGATCTGAACATTTGGAACAGGCCTTAAAGAGGAAGAACAGCAAGCTCCTGACCTGTTCGGCGGTGTCCTCCTGGAGTCCTGACGTCGAGAAGCCTGGAGACCTGGGGCCTGAGGTAGAGAAGCGGCGCTGACAGAAAGCAGACGTTGTACCCGGAGCCGTCAGAGGTCGAGAGAGGGCGCTGACGGAGGTCGTGGAGAGGCACCGGAGGTCGAGTAGGAAGTCACCTGAGGTCGAGGTAAGGCGTCGACGGGGGAGTGAAGTCCGCCCTCCGGAGTCGCCGGAAACTGAGGTGAAGCGCGCCGGAGGTCGGGAGTGGAGATCGCACTCCGGAGACACCCGGAAGCGGGGAGACCGTGTCCCTGCGACGCCGGAAGGCGACATCGAGCCGAGGCTGCCCAGCGACATCGATCCGGAGCCGCCTCACGGCGTCGACACGGCGCCAAGCGGAGCAGATAGTCGTGGAAGGGACAGTAAGTGGTAGAGGGGGCGTCTAAGGCCCCGTGGAGCCCTAAAGACCATCCTAGGGGCTAGAGGGGTGTTAGGACCAGCCTGGGAGTGCCAGGGGTGAACTGAGACTGGTGCAGTGATCTCCGTGAGGGGCTGTGTAGTTTGGAGGGCCAGATCTTTAGGTTACCCTCGTTCTGCCTCAGCTTAAGCCCCAGCCTTGACCAATCTAGGTGGGACACCCCCATGCCACCCAAATGACCACAAGCTGTGTATGGGCAAAGTAAGACCAAGTTACCTCATGAAAGTGATCTGATCTGTAATTGTCATGGATTGCTTTACCTTAATTATTGAAGGTGCTTTACTTATTGTCTTTCACTAATTTATTCCTGCACTGTATTTATTGTCTGACTGTATTTATTTGCCATCTGTATTTATTGCACCTCTATTTATTCCTTGCTTAATTATGATCTGAACCTATTTGTTGAAACTTCGAAGTAGTATTGTTTATTTGACCTGCTCTTTTAAAGGAAAATCCTATTGTATTGTATTTATGATGTGAAGCCTGCAACTAAGAGAAAATAAGATAAAGACATATATATTTTCTTCTTTTCTTCCATAATTTTTACGGTGTAGTGTCGTTTTTGGAACGGATGAACGCATGGTTATTGTGAGGGTGTGACGTACGCTTAACACGGTGCCTGACCCCCAACCGCTCGAGCCAAGCTACCACCGTGCTGGGAACCTGGTGACCGCTAACCCGGTTGCCCGGTTTCCAACATAAAATTGGTGTTCAGCGGTGGGATAGAGCTGTGCTTGAGTCTACTCGACAATAACTTTGGGTAGTCCATAGGCCTACACCGGGAGTTTTCTCCAAGCGGACTTCCTAATTTCGAGTTTTGTTTTTTCCAAATTTACTTCTGGTGGTGGGAGGAGGTATTACAAAAGGTACCCCCCTGCATAGCTTCTGTAAGCAACGGTCTTCTATCCTGAGTGGGCAAAATGGAGTTTGTGTTGGAGGATGTGGAAACTTACACTGTGGCCCAACTCAGAGAGTTTTGTCAGCGAGAGGGGGTGTTTTGTCCCCAAGGTGCAAAGAAGGGTGAGCTCCAGACCAGCTTGAGGGCTTGGGGGGAGGCACGACGAGAAAGTAAGGTTGAGAAGGAGGACAGGGATGGAGAGACTGACAGCGAGGGGGCTGGTTTGTACCAACATGAGGTGGGGAACCTATTAGCGGGGCCCAGAACACTTTCAAGGAAGGGCAGCAGTGTCTCTAGCAGCGGCTTATCAGAAGCAGAATTAACTGACCGGAGGGAGAAAAAAGACAGCTCACATGGGAGTTGGCGAAGCTGGAGAAAGAAAAGGAGGAACAGAGGATGGCTCACGAGTTGAGGCTCAGGGAGATAGATCTCCAGATCCTACGGGTCGGAGCACACACTGTTCCTAATGGTGGCAGCGAAGACAGAGAAATCACCAGGTAACCCAAACCCTATCTGCCAAAAGACATAGTAGCCAGCTATAGTGCGGGAGATGACATCGCCAAGTGGCTAGCGGCCTATGAGGTCTCTTTAAGAGCCCATGGGGTTCCAGAGAAATATTGGGGAGGGGGATTGTATAAATACATGCCTCCAGCTGGCAGGGATACATTATTGGCCCTGGAGCAGGATGAGCAGACCCACTACCCCACCATGAAAGTGGCACTCGTGAGGAAGTTTGGACTAACACCCGAGAAGTACAGACAGAAGTTCCGGGGTAGCCACAAACTGGGCACACAGAATTGGGTGGATTTCCTGGACTGTGCGAAGAAGGCATTAGAGGGTTGGATACAGGGCAGCGAGGTGAGGGACTACGAGGGGTTGTTTGAGATGTGAAGTGCCCGAAAAGACCACCCCCTCCCATCGGAGGAAAGGCCCCCGGAGTAGCTAGTGTAGTGCTCGGGGAGGAGATGCCTTTAGATAAGGGAAGGGAGTGGGCGGGTGTCACTTTAGTGTCCCTGGGAGAACGGGAGATGGTTCCTAAGATCCAGGTGCCCGCAAATACCACAAAGTATGGGCAGTGGGTCACCATCAACGGCCAAAGAGGGGAGGCTGAGAGACACAGGAGCCAGTATGACTATGGTACGTAGCCAACTGGTGTCTCCAGAGCAGGTGATTCCCAATGTACTCCACCCTGCCGCGATGGCTGACGGCAGAATGGGCCACTATCCGGTGGCCGAGGTTCCATTTGAATGGGAAGGGGTTGCAGGTTTGCTTCGAGTTGCCGTAAGCCCTGCCGTGCCAGTCGATTGTCTGCTGGGGAATGACATGGAGCATAATGCTTGGAAGGAGGTGGAATACCGGACTCATGCTGAGATGCTGGGTACACCTGACTGGGCCTGTGTCAGCACAGGGTCTGCGACTACCCGGAGGGGGAGTTAGTTTAGGCTGGAGCCTGGAACAAAGGCACAGCCGGCTGCCGACCAAGGGAAGAACCGAGGACAGGAGGAGCCTGCCTCGGCATCCACGCCCCGTGTGACGGATAGGCCACAGGTGGTGGACCAGGAGTCCGCGGAGGGGGATGTTACCGAACTGGAGAACCTACCCATCCCGGCCGAGTGGCACGTGGAGGGAGGGCCGACCAGGGAGGAATTCTGCAAGGGCCAGAGGGAGTGTCTTACCCTTGAGGGACTGAGGCGACAGGCCGAAGCCCAGGCAGCAGGGAACGTTGAGGGGAACTACAAAATTTACTGGAAGGATGGCCTCCTCTACAGTGAACCCAAAGCACCCATGCACGGATCGTCACGGGCCTTGGTTGTCCCTCAACGTTACCGAGCCTTTCTCCTGGAATTGGCTCATGAGATCCCCTTGGCAGGACACCTGGGGCAAGACAAGACCTTTGCCCAGCTTGTCCCACACTTTTATTGGCCTCAAATGAAAGTGTCGTCCGACACCTACTGCCGGACGTGTGCGTCTTGTCAAGCCAGTGGGAAAACAGGGGTGAAGCTGAAAGCTCCCCTGGAACCACTTCCTGTCGTTAGCACCCCCTTTGAAAGGGTGGGCATTGACATTGTGGGTCCGTTAGATCCGCCTACTACAGCTGGTCACAGGTTTATCCTGGTCCTGGTGGATCATGCCACACGGTACCCAGAGGCTATACCTCTGAGGACCATTACTGCACCTGTTGTGGCTAGGGCCCTGATGGGATTCTTTACCCGAGTGGGTTTTCCCAAGGAAGTTGTGTCTGACAGGGGGACCAACTTCATGTCAGCATACATGCGGGCCATGTGGAAGGAGTGTGGAGTGACCTACCGGTTCACCACTCCTTACCATCCCCAGACCAATGGTCTGGTGGAGAGGTTCAATAAAACCTTGAAAGGCATGATCAGAAGTCTGCCTGAAAGCCTGCGGAGGAAATGGGACGTCCTCCTACCCTGTCTATTGTTTTCTTACAGGGAAGTGCCACAGAAGGGAGTGGGCTTCAGCCCCTTCGAGCTTTTGTATGGGCACCCTGTGCGTGGACCTCTCGGCCTGGTGAGAGACGGATGGGAAAGAACTCCCAGAAAGCTTCCCCAGGATGTGGTGAGCTACATGCTGGCCTTCCGGAGCCAAATGGCTAAGTTGTGGAAGCAAGCTTCTGACAACTTGGAAGCCAGCCAAGCAGTGATGAAGGCGTGGTACGACCACAATGCTCATCCGGTGGAATTGGAGCCTGGCCAGAAGGTGTGGGTGATCGAACCTGGAGAGCTTAGCGCCCTCCAGGATCGCTGGTCAGGACCCTTTGAGGTGTTGGAGAAGAAGGGTAAGGCTACCTATTTGGTGGATCTTAAGACCCCTCGCCAGCCCCTACGGGTGCTGCATGCCAACCGCCTCAAACCCCACCATGAGAGGCCCGAAGTCATATTGATGATGGTGACTGACGGAGCAGAGGACGTGGAAAGCGAGCCTCTCCCCGATTTATTTGCGTCTCAAGAGAAGGATGGGTTGGTGGAGGGAGTGATTCTCTCCCCATCCCTAACTCCTGAACAGCAGGAGGACTGCCACCAGGTCCTGGGGCAGTACTCTTCGTTGTTCTCCCTTGTTCCGGGTAGGATGCACCTGTGCGTCCATGACGTGGACACAGGAGACAGCCCACCTGTGAAGTCAAAGATCTACCGGATGACAGACAAGGTGAAGGCCAGCATTCACAGTGAAGTCACTAAGATGCTGGAGTTAGGAGTGATTGAACCTTCCAGCAGCCCCTGGTCCAGTCCGGTGGTATTAGTACCAAAAGCTGCACCACCGGGTGCCCAACCGGAACTGAGGTTCTGTGTGGACTACCGGGGACTGAACTCAGTAACCAAGACTGATGCTCATCCGATTCCGAGGGCGGATGAACTGATTGACCGGCTGGGAGCTGCCCAATATCTGAGTACCTTTGACCTTACTTCCGGGTACTGCCAGATCTCTCTGACTGATGGAGCTAAGGAAAGGTCAGCCTTCTCCACGCCCAAGGGCCACTACCAGTTCTGCGTGATGCCCTTTGGGCTCAAGAACGCACCTGCCACGTTTAAGCGTCTGGTGAACCAGATCCTCGCTGGAATGGAGAGTTTCTCTGCTGCTTATCTGGACGACATTGCCGTCTTCAGTAACAGCTGGGAGGATCACTTGCGTCACCTGCAAGCTGTTCTCCAGGCCCTGAAGCAAGCTGGTTTAACGATTAAGGCCAGTAAATGCCAGATCGGGCAGGGGTCGGTAGTGTACCTTGGACACTTGGTGGGTAGGGGAGCGGTGCAACCCCTCCATGCGAAAATCGAGGCCATCATGGCCTGGGAACCCCCCAAGACTCAGACTGAGGTCCGAGCTTTTCTGGGCCTCACCGGATATTACCGCCGCTTCGTGAAGGGGTATTGTACCATTGTGGCCCCCCTCACGGAGCTTACGTCCAAGAAGCAACCTCGACGGGTAGTCTGGACGGAGGCTTGTCAGCAGGCCTTTGTGAAACTGAAGCAAGCCATGTGCGAGGCCCCGGTCTTAAGGGCCCCAGACTTTTCCAAGGAGTTCATTGTCCAGACGGATGCATCGGAACATGGCATTGGGGCAGTGTTATCGCAACTCAATGAAGAGGGTCTGGATCAACCCGTGGTCTTCCTATCCCGGAGACTACTTCCCAGGGAACAGAAGTGGAGTGCAATAGAGCGTGAAGCCTTTGCAGTGGTATGGGCTCTGAAGAAGTTGCGGCCATACCTGTTTGGCTCGCACTTCCTGGTTCAGACCGATCACAGACCCCTTCGGTGGCTGATGCAGATGAAGGGGGAGAATCCCAAGTTGCTAAGGTGGTCTATCTCCCTACAGGGAATGGACTTTCAGGTGGAACATCGGCCTGGAGTGGACCACGCCAATGCAGACGGTCTCTCAAGGTATTTCCACCTTAGTGATGAGAACTCCCAAGGGGTTGGGTAGCTCTCCCCACTTTCAGCTGGGGGGGACGCGTGTTAGACCTGTCAGCCCTTTGGGTGGTCCCTCCTCATCATTATTTATTTTGTCCCACTTCTGCCTCAAACCCTGTTATAATTTTTCCTTTTTGGGAACCACCAGACTTGTTAGTGTTGATGCAGGGTCAGGGAGCCATTTTCCCTACCCCTGGAACTTCTGTCTGAGGGCCTGAGACACAAAATGGTGGCCACCCATTGTCACCTGTGACATAACCAGAACTCACTGGAGGTTTCTAGAACCTTCTGGAACATTCTAGAATCCTGTGATAGTGGGAGGCAGTTTTAGAATGTTGGGAGGCCATCTCAGAGGGGCAGTTGGCATCTGACTGGAGAGGAGAGAGGACCAGAGAAAGAAGGAGGTCGGAGTAAGGCAGCAGGGGTGGAAACCAGTGCTTGGAGTGGGGTCCAGAAACCCACCCTTGATGCTAGTACCTACTGACCAAGCCCAGCCTAAAGCCCTGTGTGGGACCAAGACCAGAAGAACCATCTTAAGGATCTGAACATTTGGAACAGGCCTTAAAGAGGAAGAACAGCAAGCTCCTGACCTGTTCGGCGGTGTCCTCCTGGAGTCCTGACGTCGAGAAGCCTGGAGACCTGGGGCCTGAGGTAGAGAAGCGGCGCTGACAGAAAGCAGACGTTGTACCCGGAGCCGTCAGAGGTCGAGAGAGGGCGCCGACGGAGGTCGTGGAGAGGCACCGGAGGTCGAGTAGGAAGTCACCTGAGGTCGAGGTGAGGCGTCGACGGGGGAGTGAAGTCCGCCCTCCGGAGTCGCCGGAAACTGAGGTGAAGCGCGCCGGAGGTCGGGAGTGGAGATCGCACTCCGGAGACACCCGGAAGCGGGGAGACCGTGTCCCTGCGACGCCGGAAGGCGACATCGAGCCGTGGCCGCCCAGCGACATCGATCCGGAGCCGCCTCACGGCGTCGACACGGCGCCAAGCGGAGCAGATACTCGTGGAAGGGACAGTAAGTGGTAGAGGGGGCGTCTAAGGCCCCGTGGAGCCCTAAAGACCATCCTAGGGGCTAGAGGGGTGTTAGGACCAGCCTGGGAGTGCCAGGGGTGAACTGAGACTGGTGCAGTGCCCTCCGTGAGGGGCTGTGTAGTTTGGAGGGCCAGATCTTTAGGTTACCCTCGTTCTGCCTCAGCTTAAGCCCCAGCCTTGACCAATCTAGGTGGGACACCCCCATGCCACCCAAATGACCACAAGCTGTGTATGGGCAAAGTAAGAGCAAGTTACCTCATGAAAGTGATCTGATCTGTAATTGTCATTGATTGCTTTACCTTAATTATTGAAGGTGCTTTACTTATTGTCTTTCACTAATTTATTCCTGCACTGTATTTATTGTCTGACTGTATTTATTTGCCATCTGTATTTATTGCACCTCTATTTATTCCTTGCTTAATTATGATCTGAACCTATTTGTTGAAACTTCGAAGTAGTATTGTTTATTTGACCTGCTCTTTTAAAGGAAAATCCTATTGTATTGTATTTATGATGTGAAGCCTGCAACTAAGAGAAAATAAGATAAAGACATATATATTTTCTTCTTTTCTTCCATAATTTTTACGGTGTAGTGTTGTTTTTGGAACGGATGAACGCATGGTTATTGTGAGGGTGTGACGTACGCTTAACACGGTGCCTGACCCCCAACCGCTCGAGCCAAGCTACCACCGTGCTGGGAACCTGGTGACCGCTAACCCGGTTGCCCGGGTTCCAACAGAATTTGTCTACAATTATGTTCTTGTTCAACCCCCTAAAATCAATGCATGATCTCAGCCTCCCATTGGCCTTCCTGACCACAATTAAATGAGCAAGGCACTACACGCTTTCTATTGGTTCTATGATGCCTTTCTTTTCCAATTCTCTAGCTACTTCATCCCTAACACTCAACATAATGTCCCTTACCTTATGACTAACAGGCTTTGCTCCATCCTTTAAAACTATATGAGCACAAAGTTCCGTAGTTTACCAACTTGGCCGAAAACACTTCTGGGAAATAACATGTCAATTTCTTAACAGCCGGTTCCGATTCTTCTAACAAGAGCACTTGGTCAATGCTATTGGTATTCAACACTATGTTCAAGGCATTATGGTCCATCCACCCTAAAACAGAAGGTCCCACTTTGGCTACATACATCTTATTGATAGTTGCTCTGCCCTGAAATTCAATAGGTAACAAGTGATATCCTAAAATCGGAATTTTCTCACCCGTAAACGTGACCGGATGAATGTCGGTGTCTTCCAGGTGTTTACCTAAAATGTCAGTGAAATTGTACTCCCACATTTTCCTATTAATTATTGTACAAGGAGAGCCTGAATCCGCTACGATCGCAATTCTTACTCCCTCAACATTCATCTGGCACATGGGTTTGCTTTTTGACATCATATCTAGATTTAGAACAGGACAATTCACACATAACACACCTTCAATCTCTTTCCCATAATCATATGACTGTTCAGACTGATTTTTCAGCTACCAGTTTTACATTTTGAGTCTTCTTACTCTTCTTCCTGCATACATTGGCATAATGCCCAATCACACAACAAAGTAGACATCTGTCTTTAAGTGCAGCACAGTTCTCATTTCTTGCCAGATGATCCTTGCTGCCACACCTAAAAAAAACATAAAATCGTATCCTTGTATGGCCCCTTAAATTTCCTTGCCATTACTTCTTTAAAAAATTGTTGTGCACACCAAAAACTTTGAACACCGCTTCTTTCTCTACAAGATCAAAGGAGGTAGAAGCACAATTAGCGGCTGCTTTAACACATCTCTTGGAGTGTTCATCTTTTTAACTACAGCAATTATGTCCAAGGGAGAAAAATCACCACTAACCTAGGCCTGGGCTAAATTTCCGTTCCGCTCGCGGAAATTGCGATAATTTGACATTTTCACGTTCCGCGGAGAGCGCGAAAATGTCAAAATTTCCGCATTCCGCAGCTTAGCGATAATTTGTTTCTTGCTCGCGCTGTAAAATAATACATTCTCGCGCGCGATCGCCTTACCTGAATCCCCGCGTTCGCAGACAAGTTTTCCCGATCCGGTCGCGTTCTCCACGAGGTGTTGGATTGTTGGTAGCCATTTGCGCTGTCTCGCGACAGTTCGCGCCCGCAGTAATGTCATTGGTCGCGCGATCACGTCTTTCTTCTCGCGATCATGCACCGCGAGAGGAGTGAAAACAAGATGGCGGCGCCCGCGAGCAACCGCATGGTTAAGTTGGCGAGCCGCGACCACGCAAAAAATACCGCGAACGGGCTGAAAAAAAACTTCCGCATCTTCGCGATATTTCCGCGTGTTTGCGGAGATTTTTAACATTTTCGCGATAATTTGCGAAAGTCACTTTCGCAAATTCCGCCCACCCCTACACTAACCCACAGCAGGTCTTGTAAGTTATAATCATTAGCATGCATAATAACCTGGTAACGTATGAAATCGTCATGCAAGGTGCCAAACGTACAAGAAATAGCCAGCTTCCTAAGAGCCGGGACGTAATCTTCCAGAGGTTCGGATTTCCCTTGTTTCCTCCGGAAGAAATGTAACATGAACCTATCAATCGCAGCACAAGCTGCAAGTTCATAGTACTCATCAAGGTCCTCCTGTACATTTTGAAAAACATCATGTTCCCCCTGCCCTTTTCTCCATCTGGTTAAAAATTCTCAACCCTTCCGGACCCAGACTGTGCAAAAGAATTTTCTTTTTCCTGGAAGCCGAAAATTCCTCTGACCCTTCCTCCTCGATGGCGGAAATATAATTTAAGTATTCTTTTCCATTTGGGCCACTCATATGGGGCTCTCCTGGAGACAGTAAAATGGGTGGGGTAAGAAAAGGCCCAGACATGATGCTAAGATATGCTCTACGCTCAAGTCGCACTGTATACAAGGACTGATATTTCCCCTATGAAAATCTTTTCTCAGCTTACCAACAAGAAGAACAATTAAACTCCAAGGCAGGATACTCCTAAAGGGGAGAGAAAA
Source organism: Triturus cristatus (assembly GCF_964204655.1). Taxonomy (NCBI): domain Eukaryota; kingdom Metazoa; phylum Chordata; class Amphibia; order Caudata; family Salamandridae; genus Triturus; species Triturus cristatus. The sequence continues at coordinate 1,065,202,219 of NC_140594.1, read as the reverse complement.
TTAAGACACCCAATATGTGCAAACACACTATTACCAGGCAGTCCCTTGACTTAACTCAACTGGAACGACTAAATACACTCTTCTCTCCTTTCCTTTAGCAGTGCTGGCATGCAACGTTAATTGCCTAAAAGTACCTGACAATTGATTGAAGAAGAGGGGACTCGTAATGGCAGATGCGCGCGCAACAGTGGAAAGTACTGTGGCCAGATAATTAAGCGCTTGGGTTGCCTTGACAAACACAGCCCATGCTCCTCAGGCGTTGTGGGTGTGTGTCACCGTAGTTACTGTGAACTCCAACCAAAGACACGTCCAAGTGTGTGCATCACCAAAGTAGACGAATGCAAAAACAACAGTTGATGGACAGAATGCAGAACAATGTCATACATTCACCCCAGTACAGAGATCTGGGCCTAAATCCATCGTTTTTTTGCTCACCATGCCATTCAAGTTTGAACCCAGCCATATGCAAATCAGTCTTGACCCTGTGCCTCATGGGAACAGTCCAGCCCGAACTGCCAAGCCAGGTCCTCCCTGGACTGGAACCAAGCATCCTAGGACCGGTCCCTTGCTCACTTTGCCACTGGATTCAAGATAGCCTGGCTGATGAGGGTTATGAACCCGAAACTGGTCCCAGGATGCTTGTTTCCGGTCCAGGGAAGACATGGTTTGGCAGTTCGGCCTGGACTGTTCCCTTGAGGCACAGGGTCAGACTGATTTGCATATGGCGATGTCTGAACTGGGGTGGTGGAGTGAGCTAAAGAATGATGATGGATTAAACCCAGATCAGTTGACTGGGGGTGAGTGTTTGATTTGCTCAAACGCTCTGTCCATCAACCCCTTCGGTATCGCTTTGTTCGCCCTAAGTTGGCAGGGTATGCCCAGACGTGGGTCCCTTGCTCACTTTGCTACTGGACTCAAGATAGCCTGGCTAATGAGGGTTATGAACCCGAAACCGGTCCCAGGATGCTTGTTTCCGGTCCAGGGAAGACATGGTTTGGCAGTTCGGCCTGGACTGTTCCCATGAGGCACAGGGTCAGACTGATTTGCATATGGCCATATCTGAACTGGGGTGGTGGAGTGAGCTAAAGAATGATGATGGATTAAACCCAGATCAGTTGACTGGGTGTGAGTGTTTGATTTGCTCAAACGCTCCGTACATCATCCCCTTCGGTATCGCTTTTCACCAAGGTAGACAGTACTTTCTGTAACTATTAACTTGGACACGCAACAGGGGTGCTCATTAGTGCTAGTTACACACCATCCGATGCGCCTCAGGCGTTGTGCATGTCACTGTAGGTACCGTGAACTCCAACCAAAGACACGGCCAGGTATGCACGTCACCGTGATGGACAGAGCGCTTGCTGTAACTATTAGCTCTGACATGAAACAGGTGTGCAGTTCACCGCCAGTAGCATCACACCAGAAATGCCATAAGAGTGATGCGTATCCTGCTTAAAATTTGGCCTCCAGCGGAGCAACACGTTGCGGTGCAAGCGCGCATGTTACAGAGTGGCTGGCTCTTCTGCGCGCCATTGCTCACGCGTGCAGTCTTTCCTCATGGGCCATCCCGCAACACAAGCACCAACTACCTCACACACAGATGCAGGCAAATACAAAGCTGGCAAATGCAGGGCTACTCGGGAGCACTCTCTCGTCAGCTGCGCTACAAGGAATCACACTCCTCAAACATGTACACCATCGCACCCAATCTTCCCCCGTCTTACAAGAGAAAAGTCCTTGATACTGCTGTCTGAAGGACGGCTGTCACTGCATCCAAAAGAATACAGGAACGTTCTCCAGCTCGTTGCCAAAGTAGTGAGACTCTACAAATTGTAGTTAAATCAGAAAGTAGTTGTGGTATCCTAGCTAAGGTGCATGCACCCAGTATCATAGTTACTGGGTGATGCCACGGAGCAGGATTCTAGAATAGCAGGACAGTAACAGTAAGAGGAGAGCTGTCCAAGTTGTGAGTTGTACTATCTGCGGATGATAGAGATATTGAGAGATTTGTTCAGCAATGTTCCACTTGTGCAAATGCTGACAAGGCTCAACGAGTATTTAAACCTTACCTAGGTAGTAGACATATTCCAGACCACCCATGGGAGGATTTGAGCATAGACTGGCTTGGACCCATTGAAGATGATCAGCATTATAAGAAATATATCTTAGTTGTCATAGACAATTATTACAAATGGCCAGAAATTGAGATTACAAACAAGTGCGACTCTAAGGAGGTTGTAAAATTTTTAGAAAAATTATTTCTACGATAAGGAATCCCCAAATATATTCTTAGTGATAATGGGCCACAGTTAATTTCTGATATTTTTTTACAGTTCTTAAAAAGAAATGACATTAGTGAAAAGAAGACCCCAGTTTACCACCCGGCGGGGAATGGAATAGTTGAGAGGTTTAGCAGAGTTATCATGGGGAGCATACAAGCGTCTATCAGTGCAGGGAAGAAATGGGAGAAAGAATTGTTTAGCACCATTTGGGCGTACAGAATTACTCCTACTTGCACTAGTTATAGTCCATTTAGAATTCTATGGGGAAGAGAACCTTTCACGAAGGATAATGTAGCGTGGAATAACAAAAAAGTGTGTGGAAAATGGTCTCCTGCTATAGTTCGCTCAAAATTACGCAGAATACAGGAATCGTACATTGATAATTTTGACCAAAAAAATGCTACCAAGGAAGCCGGTCTTCTGATTGGCGATTGGGTGAAAATGAAGTTAGGCACTAAAGTAAAACAAGCATTTGCAATGCAATAGGTCTCGCATTTATAAGAGTTTGAGCTATTGGCATTGTAAAATTACAATGCCTTTTATTTATGTTTTGGATTTAAAACAAATAAAAGGCATTGTCATTTACAATGTCAGTATCATAAACTCACATAAAAGCAGTGTGTGGAGTGCAGCAGTGTGCAGCGTGCAGCAGTGTGTAATGCAGCAGTGTGTATTGCAGCAGTGTGTGGGGTGCAGCAGTGTGTGGCGTGCAGCAGTGTGTGGCGTGGTTTGTAAACAAGAAAAGTATTTGAATTTGAATTTAAAATTTCTTATAGAGCGCTCATATACCTGCGGTTTCTTGGCGCTATTACTGACAGGATCCTAGTTAAAAAGCTGGGGGAACAAGAGAGTTGTTATTCGAAAGATTTCGTGAATAGGTAGGTCTTAAGTTGTTTACGGAATTGTGGGTAAAGAGAGATGGTGCGGAGTTCAAGGGGAAGAGAGTTCCAGAGGGTAGGGGCGAGGGTGGCAAATTTAGAGCCTCCCCACTTCTTTCTCCGATAGCGTGGGATGGTGAGGAGGGACTGGGAGGACGAACGAAGTTCCCTGGTGGGGACATAGGAGACAATCTCGGAGGAGATGAATTCAGGTGCGAGTCCGTGTCGGGCCCGGAAGGTGATGGAAGCAAGCTTGAATTCAATTCTGGCTCGCACAGGGAGCCAGTGAAGTGATTTCAGGAGCGGGGTAGAGTGGTGGAATTTGGGGAGTTTAAAAACCAGGCGGGCCGCCTGGTTTTGGATCTGTTGCAGGCGACGCAGACTGTAGGCGGGGATGCCGGCATACAGGGCGTTGCCGTAGTCCAGGCGGGATACCACCATGGCCAGGATGATGAGCTTTAGAGCAGAAAAAGTGAAGAAACGGGACACCCTACGTATAGTGCGCAGTGAAAGAAAGGAAGAAGATACCACAGAGCTAACCTGGGAGTGAAGGGTGAGTTGAGAATTAAGTTTTATGCCAAGTGTTTTAACTGAGGAAGCGGGGGTAGGAGGAGGGCCAAGAGAAGGGGGCCAGAAAAGAGGGGACCAGGGGCTGGATGAACCACCCGTCAACACCAACTCGGTTTTGTCAGGGTTGAGTTTAAGGTGGTTGTGGTTCATCCAGTCCCTGATGTGAAGCATAACAGATTGAAAGTTTAGAATAGAGGAAGGAGAAGACAGATTGAAGACAAGCTGGAGGTCGTCCGCATAGTTAAATACGCCGACCTCCATCTGTTGAAGAGAGAAGATTAGGGGAGCAATGTGACATCAAAGGAAGGGTGGGAGGGAACGAGCATATGGGGTGTGTTATAACGAAAGTTAATTGTTGTAAGAGGGGATTCAGGAAGTGAGGCCGAGCGCGCACTGGCGAAAGCAGTCTGCTGCTTTGAAGTCCGATGCCAGCTTCGCGCTTGAATGCCTCACATGCACTGGCCATAAACCGCATTCCTAAGGTCTTGTGCCCCTTACTAAATCTCTCTTAATGCATGAGGCGGCGCACGCGCAGGAAGTAGCTGGTAGCAAATGGAATGCGCGTGGTTGTGCGCGTAAACACCACCCGAGCCGCCTGGGAAGCATTTGGGAGCATTTCCTGAAGCCCCTACATAAGTCTCGCTGGGCGATCGCTTACGCGATAGCCAGGCGAGACCTAAAAAGGAGAGAGTAAATACTCTGCACCGTTACAAGTGTTAGAGACTTATTCTAAGTCTGCGAAATTAAGTGACAACAAGGTTTGGCATCATAATAGAATTGCGAAATGCAAAGGGAATTATAGTATTACAAACAAAGAAGTTAAGGAAGCATCACCCATGGATTGGATGTGGGATGAAGTTATGGATTTAGGGAAAGTATCTTCCTCTCATTCACGCATCACAAACGCAGCTGCAAGGGGAGCATTATGTATAGAACAACCTTCTTGCAGCAGTTCCAGAGTAACACGTGCTGGCAGATCAGTGAATGTACCTACAAAATATATAAGTTATGCAATGTAATTAATCTTTTTTATTATTTTTATTAGCACTAAGTATCATAAGTTTGTTAAATAGGAGGTAGGGTTAGCATAACATTGTCTGCATCTTCTTAATTAGTTTTTCCTCATTCTAATTGTAATTAGTGATTGTCATGTTCTCTTTTTATTAGGATTATTAATTGCAATTATTTATTATCTCATTATTGTCTTTTGTTCAATGTAAGGGGAGAAGATGTGGTATCCTAGCTACGGTGCATGCACCCAGTACCATAGTTACTGGGTGATGCCACGGACCAGGATTCTAGAATAGCAGGACAGTAACAGTAAGAGGAGAGCTGTCCAAGTTGTGAGTTGTACTATCTGCTTGTCCTTTAATAAAAGAGTTTACTCAAGTAATCCTGTACTTCTCATTATTTCAGTAGTTTGTTCCATACATGGGGGAAAGGAGGTTAGCAGATCCTTCTCACATGAAGTCAGCTACAATTGTCATCCACAGTCCTGAACATTCTTACACAGAATGAACACCTGTCATTAACTATGACCACAGTGACATATGCTCCTCGTGGCAACCAACTTAGCAACACCACAGTCTTGCGCTTCTCACCCGGACAAAAGGGAAGCAAGTATGCACAGAAGGGCAGAAAGTCAGCACAGAAGGGCAGCAGTCCTTCAGAGCAGCAGGCCATCAGAGCGACAGTCCTTTTATCAGCACAGAGTGCAGAGTATCGACAGGTCCAGCAGTGTACTGAAGTGTTGCGGCTCGAAGTCCAACATTTATACCTAGTGCCCACTTTGAAGTGGAGTACGCTTCTAGAGGTTTCCACCCAGTCTCAGACATCCCCATCCTCCATGTCCCGGCCCCAGCTTGTCTGGGGTCACAATAGACCACTGTCAAACCCTTTGTGAGATCGCTGAGGTAGAGCCTTTCTAATTGAATGAGTAGTAAGTGACAACTCCTCCCCCTAGCTAACTCAAGAGTGACCCATCACGCCAACGTCTATGTTCCATTTGTCTCACTGTCTGGGAGCAATACACAAAGATCAACTGTAGCCCCACCTAGTCATGCGACCCAGGATTTGGCTGCTGGCATCAAATGGTTAAGACAAGAAAATGCCAACTATTTAAAACGGCTCCAAGTTGCAGAAGCCAAGGGGTGTCCCGCTTTTGCAGCACACCGAGAATTTCACAATTTGAAAAAATAAAAGCCACCTGTTCGTTGTTGCAAGAAGGATAACTATTCCTCACAGAAAGAACAAGCATTTTCAATGCAATAGGTCTCGCATTATTAAAAGTTTGAGCTGTTGGCATTGCTAATAATAATGCAACACCAATAGCAGCTCAAAGATTCAGTAATGTGAGACCTATTGCATTGCAATTGTTTTTTTTTTTTTTTTATATAGCACGAACTTGAGTGAAAGGTGTGCATTTATGTTGCATTGAGTACAGTGTAATTATGTGTTGTGTTATTATGTGGCACAGAGTGGTATTGTGTGGAGTGTATTTATCTTGCATTAAGTAGAGAGTAATTATGTGACGTGCAATTATGTAGTACTGAGTGGTATGTGGAGTGTATTTATGCTGTATTGAATACAGTGTAATTATGTGATGTGTAATCACACAACCACACCCAACCACCCACACACCCACACACCCACAACCACACCCACAACCACACACAACCACCCACACACAACCACCCACACACAACCACCCACATCTTAAGGTAATCGGGTAACGGAAAGAGAAAGAACTCTATCCAAAATCCCACGTTTTCAGTCCAGTCAGAAAGTATGACTTAGCCCTAACGAGTCCTTGTTTTGTAGCTAAGCAGATACAGTCAATTATTTCAGTAAGCCTGACGTGACATTAGAAAAAGAGAAGTATAGTGCAATTATTAGGCAGGCATGGTTTACCTTGTAACCGCGTAAATATTTGCCGCGCATTTTCATTTTTTTACCTTGTAACCGCCTTCATTTATTTTACCTTGTAACAAAGTAAATATTTGCAGCGCATTTTCATTTACTTTGCCTTGTAACCGCTATTTTACCTTGTAACCGCGTAAAGATTATTCACGCATTCCTCCCAATTAAGCAACAAACTGTATTGCAGCCGCAAAGCCACAAGTAAAGTGATCGCAAAACTGAAAGCAAAGCCACAAGATGCATTTGTTTTACTGTCTGTTTCTTCTCTCATAGTGTATTCATCTTTCTCTTAGTTTGTGTGTTTCGATCTCTCTCTCAGTCTGTGTGTCTCTGTCTTTGTATATGCTCCTCTGTGCCCGTCATGCTCCGCTATATGTGTCTACCTATGTGTACACTGTATTTGCGTGTATGTATCAAACTCTATATGTGCCTTTTAGTGTTTATAAGTTTCTGTCTTTATCTCTGCCTCTGTTCCTCTTTGTCTATCTGTCTCAATTTCTAGCTTTGTGTATGGGCCTCTTTTTCTGTATATCTCTTTGCTTGTTAATCTTCTTTTCTATATGTGTGTATGTCTGTTTTCCTGTACCTAGGTCTAGCTCTGTGTATTTCTGTCTATATGTCTATAACTCTATTTGTAAGCAAGCACCATTTTAGATTAAGGGAATCGGGTAACGGAAAGAGAAAGAACTCTATTCAAAATCACACGTTTTCAGTCCAGTCAGAAAGTATGACTTAGCCCCAACAAGTCCTTGTTTTGTAGCTAAGCAGATACAGTCAATTATTTCAGTAAGCCTGACGCGACATTAGAAAAAGAGAAGTATAGTGCAATTATTAGGCACGCATTGTTTACCTTGTAACCGCGTAAATATTTGCTGCGCATTTTTCATTTTTTTTTACCCTGTAACCGCCTTCATTTATTTTACCTTGTAACCGCATAAAGATTAGCCACAGATTCCTCCCAATTAAGCAACAAACTGTATTGCAGCCGCAAAGCCACAAGTAAAGCGATCGCAAAACTAAAAGCAAAGCCACAAGTAAAGCGATCGCGAAACCGAAAGCAATCGCTTTTGGAAGCAGAGTGAGGCGCCAATGGTGCGCGCGCGCCACAGACAGCCATATGCTTTCAATTATCGCACCCGTGTCTGGGCACGATAACTGAAACCAGACAGGCTTTAGTGCGCATAACAGACACCAATAGGTCGTGGGCGGAGCTATGCGCCCGCCTTTGGCCTACTGCGTGCTCTGTCTAAAAAATACAGCCACTAAAAGCCCAATAATAGAAGACAAAACAAAAAACACACGCACAAGCATGTAAGATTCCAGGGTCCATTTCTGAATCCCGGAGAAAAGGACTCTCGCTGCGCGAGCACTGCTGCACAGTGCAAACGCTAGGCACGAGACCTAAAAAGGTAACTTCCATTTTGAAGAGCTCAACAGCACAAATTAGTAACTTTCATCAAAGCAAGGGAAGACAAAGGAACTCTGAATAATTATGTCATTCAGTTTGTGGTCCTGAGGAGAACCCTATATTGTGGGGTTCGAAACACATCAACACTTTTAAATTAGGGAGTTGGTTGAAAGATGTTTGGGATAAAGGGAGCCTGACGAAAAATAGAAAGTAACCTGGGTCACCGTTTGCAAGCCTATTAAAAGGCAACTTCTCCAACCCGATGTTTCTTTGGAGTACAGAAATATGTGACAGATGTTCACTCCTTTAATATCTAAATAGAGAAATGGGACATTTATACACTTATCAATCTTCAGATTTTTTGTTATGTTTGTATAAATTATGTTGCAATTATTTGTGTTTCTAAAAGATAAAGTACTGCTGACACAAGCATGTTTTATTGCAGTGGTAGAATTGTCACAATTGGGGTAGTGCTCCAAGTCTATGACATATGTTAAAAACTGTTTCTATTTTCAAATATATAAATAAAAAATGTGGCCACACTAAGTGTTGTGACCATTAAAACGAATGAGTTGTTAACTAGCATCAGTAAAGGTGAATTTTATCTTGTTTAACTTTTTAAAAGTGGAATTTTCAGAATTGGGATTAAATATCCGATGTTACCAGTAAAGAGGGCTTTTAAATACAATTCTTTAGACACCAAACTCTACCGCCCTTCTTGCTTCCAGTTGGAAGTTACAGCTTATTAAATGTAATAAAGTAAACACAATGTTATCCTATGGGAGATGTAGGCCCTGCAGTAGTGAAAAACCACTTAATGGAGATTTCCACTACCAGGGACATGTAAATCGTAAACACCCATGTCCTACTTTTTAAATACACTGCACCCTGCCCTCTGGGCTGTTCAGGGCCTACACAAGGGGTGACATATGTATTAAAAAGGATTTGCTTTAGGCTTGGCAAAGGGTTTATTTTGCAAAGCTGAAATGGCAGGTTAAAACTGCACACCCAGGCTGCAATGGCAGGCCTGAGACATGCTTTAAGGGTTACTTACGTAGGTGGTATAATCAGTGCTGCAGGCCCATGAGTAGCATTCCACGAACAGGCCCAGGGCACCTGTGATACCACTTAACTAGAGACTTACAAGTAAATTAAACGTGTTAATTGGTTGAAAGTCAATTCTATCATGTTTTAAGGCAAGAGCACAAGCACTTTAGCACTGCTTAGCAGTGGTACAGTGAGCAAAGTACTATGGCCAGCAAAAACAAAGTCAGCATAACAGAGGATTGACTGAAAAATGTTAGGTGAGAACCACGCCAAAGATAGCAGGTCTAACAGGTGTCATCGGCGTAACGCCAATGGTTATCCAGGTGGACGGTGGGGCGACACATGGATGAAACCAGCTCTGAATCCGGCCCCATGCTAGTATCAACAATATGTCGCCTACTGCTACCAGGGACCCACCCTAGTATAACATACTCTATACAAGTAGATAGCCCGTAAATGGATGATGAGAATCCACCGTCTCTCCCGAGGGGCCCCATTCTACATCCCCAGGTTACCCCTGGCTGGTTTACTCAGGGGTTCAGGATATTATACATCCCAACATTTACAGATATGGACAGATCACTTGCTACTCGAGGTGGAGACCCTGTTCGCAGACAGGCAATTTATCTAATTTGCTCAGTTGGCAGAGGAGAGTGGCCTCCCAAGAGGATAGTTCCTCTTCTACGGGCAGATTATTTCAGACTGCCGCAGATTGTGGGACCTGTCTGAGGGAGAACCAACGATAAACCCGGTCCTCCATACGACACTGCACATGGGCTCCAGACGACACTTGATTACTTGGTTATATAAGGCCATACGGGAACTCACAGGCACATCAGTAAACCCATTGAGACAGAAATGGGAGGAGGAATTCAAACGCCCATTACATGACAAAAAATGGGGGCAGGCCCTCGAATATCCAAATAAAGACTCTCGCAATCCACGGTTTAAAAATATCCAATTTTTTATTCTGCATTGAGCATACCTAACACCAGCACGCCTCCAGAGATTCTATCCAAACACACAGTTCCTATGTCCATTCTGTACCACCCCCAGAGCAACATTTCAACACATGTACTGGAGCTGCTCCATTCTAACTCCATACTGGAGCACAAAACACGACAGGATACGGGAGGTCATGGAGCTCACAGTCACCAACACATGGGAGGCCAGCGCACTAGGAGTGTTCCACCGTCAAAAACAGCTCAAAACCCAAACGCGATTTGCATCATTGGCAATTTTACTAGCAAAGTGTGGGATAGCTATGCACTGGCAAGCCCCAGAAGGACCACCAAAAGCAGCTTGGACAGGAGCGGTCAGTAAATGGGGAGCGGCAGAGGAAGATGCCATTAGGCAGGAAGAGATACAAGGGGTACGAAAATGCCACATCGCCACAGAATGGGCCGCACTCCTACAATGCTTCCGACACAATACAACATGTACACAACTGCGCCAAGACTCACCTGCACCAACCGAGGCACTAACTCAGGCCCCCCGAACCGCGATCAGTGTGGAACCCTAAGCACCACAGAACCACTAGCACACAATAAGCAAATAGAGCCCACCCAACAGCTTCGACAAAGGCAGGACCGCCATCATCAGACAGAAGCCCCCTTAAGCCCCAGATAGCAATCACTAGAGACAATAACTGCCTGCCGAAACACGCTCCCCCTTTCCCCTCCAACACTACCCAGTTTTAACCCAAAGTTTGTAATAAATTGAACTCCCTAGTAGGTCTATATACCAGAGACGAGGCAAGATGGAGTAACTCACACATGGTAGGTAAACCCAATATAAGGCAATGATGCATTATCTACCAATGCATCACAATCAATTGACATCCTGACAAGACCACAACTGTAACTGAAATGTAATCTTCTCAAATGATATGCTATGTTGACATTATAACAAAATGTGATAACAAAATCAAATAAAATGGTTTTAAAAAAAAAAAAACACTGGTGTCATCGGCGTAATTTGTGCAAGGGACTCCAAAAGATCTAACTAGGGTAGCCAATGGACTGATGTTAATATTGAACAGGGAAGGGTTAACGTAGACATCTGTGGAGACCCTTGACACAGGCCCACCATTGGTATGCTATCTGCCAAACCCTGCCCTGGTGAGTTTTGATAAAAGGATGTACTGGGGCACTGTGTTGAAACCAGAAGATATGTCTAGAAGAACTACGACAACAGGATCGGCCCTGTCTTTCAACTATCTCAGGTCATCTATAACCGACAAAGCGGTTTCAGTACAGTGGCCCAGGTGAAAACCGGACTGTACAGGCTCAAGAATAAAGTGCTGTTCCAGAAATCCAAAGAGTACTGAGTTGAAACACTTTCCAAAGATTTTAGCAGAAGGGAGGAGAGAGATAGGGCAAAAGTTAGAAACAATGGTGAGATCTGCATTAGGTTTCTTCTACAGAGACAATTAGTGTTTGTTTGCACCCTGTACAGTATATTTGGTAGATGGGTGTCTAGCCCCGAGAATAAAATCCGCTGTTCAGTAGGTAAATCAAAACCGGCTCAATTGACACTGCTGAACTTCCATGTACGGATGGGTTGGTTGTGGAGGTTTGAGTGCAAGTCCCTGCCCTGTTGCAGAGACAGGAAGTCCCCAAGAGATGGTCAGATTGGAGGGCAAATAGTCAGGCTCAGGGGATCAATTTACGACACTCTCATGGGCCAATATGGTGATATTAGGATTATCTGAGCCCTTTCTTACCTTATCTTCACAACCCGAGGACATAGAGCCAGAGGTGGGAAGGAGTACAAGAGATGGGGGTCCCACTGCAGACAGAGTGAGTCTCCCAAGAAGGAAACTCCAGTGTGCAAAAATCATGAAAGTGCATATTTGACAGGGTCAAAACGATCTAGCTGCCTCCCTAACTTGTCTGCCATGACATTCAGCAAGTCTGCAAAATAGCTGGCTATTACCGAGATCCTTTGAAGGTCCAGCCACATTTAGAGATGCACCACTTCTTGGCACAGGATGAGTGACCGGCATATCTTGGCTCTTTGCAGCACCACATGGCATGCATGTTGTCTGTCAAGCTCTGAACCAGTTTCCCTTTGATGGACGGGAGGAAGGCCTTCTAAGCCAACCGAAAGGAGGAAATCTCCATTAAGCATCTGTTCCTTTTGGGTCCAATTTCCCCTAATCTACACCCGTCCCAGATAACTGCCCCCTCCACAGAGGAGATGCATCTGTCATCACGTATCCACCATCCAACTCCAAAATTCCTTGGCAGCCTCTTTCAAAATGCAGATAGTGTGAGGAGCAGAACAAGTGCTTTGCTCACTGCAGGCAGAGGTTCCACTACATGGCCCTCATGAGCCATTTGCCACATGGCAAGGAGCTGCACAGGTGCTTTGCTCACGGCAGGCACAAGGTTCCACTACAAGGCCTGCATGTGCCAATTGGCTCATGGCAACAGCAGAATGCAAGCGGTCAAGAAGCCTCAGAATCGTCTACACTGGAACCCAGGACTGACAAGTTCACACAATCATAATCAAAATGTCTCAGACTCATTAAGTGGGTGGAAAGGCCTTGAGCACTACTGTGTCCAGGAAGACCCATATGATGGGAATACTCTGAAGATTGCCGATGGGATTTTGTTTGATGGAATATCTTAGGGATGACAAAAAGGACGACAACTCCCTAAATGAGGTCCGCTTTTCAGCAGCTAATCTAAAGGTCTGCGAATACATGTATATGTGACCTGCGAAGATGGACCGTGACCACGGCCATAACCTTCGTATACACTACATGAGCCGATTTGAGGCTGAATTGCAGGGTGCTAAACTGGATGTGCTCCAACGCCACCACGAACCAAAGCATTTCCAGGGACACAATCAAGTCCCTTGGTTTAAGGGTGGAAAGAACCTGGAACAAATTCAACATCTTGAACTTCTACTTCTGGGGGAAGGGTTTCAGCTGTCAAAGGTCTAGAAACAACCTGGGTAACCCATATTTTTGGAAACACCCTTTGCCCTTCACTTCCGGCACCCTATGAGCAGCCCCATTGGCCCACTGACTGAACTTCCAGGGCAAGGTGGAGGCATGATATACTCAGACAGAACCTAAACTGGCTCAATTTTAAAAGGGTAAGGGACATGGCATAGCTTATGCTGAGAGGACTTGAAATGCATGGCAGTGTCTGGAGAGAGAGGAAAACAGGGAAAGTCAATGATATAAGCAGAGGAGACACTACATTCTCCTCTGAAGTGGTCCCAGACCCACTTGAAAAGCAGGTTTTTCAGAAAGTAAAGCTGGTTCCTGGCTCCGCTCCCATTCCATCCCCCACGTGGGATTGTTTGGTGAGAAATACTGTCCGTGTTCTTGTTCAAAGAGTATCTACATGCACCCATCTGGTGACTGTAAGAGTCTGTGGATGTGTGAACTTTGATGTGTACTCATCTGCATGTGTTTATATACTTATGTTTCCGTCTGTATGCTTTCATGTATTCCTTGTCGCGTTTCTTTATGCAACTCCATTTAAGTCTCGCCTAGGCGGCACTTGTGCTGTATTTTCGATACATGCTGTATTAAGGTACGGCCTTAAACTCCACCCATTTTCTAACATCTCTACAATTGCCTCCGGTTACTGTCCTTTGGAAATGGTGGCTTTTAATTCGCCAATAGGTTTAGTAGTCCCTCCTTAGTACAATCTTTTCTCCTGTTGTAACCTCCCATGAGGACTGCTCCTGTAACATGTGTAGTACCCTACGTGTTTTAATTACCGCCTGTGAGCACTATTTTCTTTAAACACTTTCTCGGGACACGCTCTTCCCCAACGTTTTTCTTTTTAGCCAGCAAGACACGCTGCAGCTGCAATAATGGCGAAGTGTCCAAACTGACGTGGCTTATTGAGCAGAATGAGAATTCAACCCAGATCTGTGACTGGAGGTGAGTCTGAAAAGTTTCAGTACTCCATCCATTCTCTTACTGGGTTTTTTTAAGTTCACCCTAAGTTCCCAGGGTATGCCACTGGATTCAAGCTAGCCTGGCTGATGAGGGGTGATACCCTTAAACTGGTCCCAGGATGCTCGTTTCCAGTACTAGAAAGTGGCAGTTCCCATGAGAAGCCATGTCAAGACTGATTTGCATATGGCTGTGTCCAAAATGGGGTGGCTTAGAGAGCAGAACGATGATGGATTCAACGCAGATCTTTGAGTGGGGGACAGTGTCTGAAAAGTTCAGCACTCAGTCCATCTTTTTGTGTTTGCTGAGACAATTTATAATTTTGTTGCATATGGTGAAGCATTTTGGAGTGTGATGGTCGATAAAACATTTTAACTGCACCTAAAAATGCTGAGCTAGAAACTTGGCAACAGCCTGGGCAACACAGCGTTGTGATTTATATATAACTATACTCTTGAAAGATTAGATGGATTAGTGGTCTTTAATAACGGGGCACATTCGCCATGATCAAAAGACTCTAGCATAATGGCTCAAACAGAACAAAACTTATGAAATCATTACCAGCACAACTAAACAGATTAAAATAGTACTTTTGTAAAACCCATAAATAAATGGTTTTGTCCACCCCAAAAAACATTAAATCAAAACAACGTTTTTAAATTATTCCCTTTGCATCCAGAACAAGTAATTATGATGCTTCACAAACTATACAGACTAGAATATTATTCTGCCTTGGAGGAAAATTACTTCTTTAACAAATGAATTGCACCAATGTATCAACTGGTGAAATTTGGTAATTACTGTTCAACGGGTTCGAATAAAGGATGGCAATGTGCACATGTGGTCAGTTAAATAGTAGACTCCAGTAGGGACCTATCAAGAAGATTACAGGGCCTTTGTTAAGTATGCATTTGAGTTTTGCATCAAAAGAGTCACAAGGAGCTATTATAAAGACAAGGAGGAGAGGCTCCACAGTTCTCTGCTCTCCTCAAAACCCCAACAGCACCATCCTCACTGCCTTCGTACTGTTTTGCACTTGCCAGATGAGTTGTTCCTGATTCCACCTCCTCCTGTCCAGTTCAAACAGCAATTGGGTCATCCCAAGGGTGCCTTGTGCCCAACTGTGTGGGTCATAAGAGGTGGGCTTGTGGTCCCAGTTGCTCGACGTTGCCCGTTGAATGTCAATTTTTCTTCCATCACTTAAAGTAGGTCAAGACCCCCCCACCTTCTTGTGCACCGCTGTTGCTTGGGCTACTTCGTGCTACGGGCAAGTTGAGCGTGATGACCCTTCCTACCCGGCTCGTAAGAACCGGTGTCGACACTTGAGTGGCTTTAGGGACACTGCTTCTGCCTTCCCTTTGGCTTTGTCCTGGTCGCCTTTGTCGAAGATACTGATTTCTGTGACCTCCTTCTGGGTATTGCAAGAGAACCCCTTTGGGTGAAGACTTTGTGGGAGAGTTTCCAAAGACTAGGTAGAAGTGCCATAACATACCTGATGAGCTTAGCTTTCCTACGGATCCTGCTGGTGCTGATGGCTTTGACATCTTTTAACTGAACAGTACAATGGGTGGACTTTGATCTGTTTTTTTTCCAAACGCCTTGCGATACTGTCCGGTCATGCAATTTCCACTGTGTGGCCGCTTTTTCAACTTCTTGCGAGCTATGGGCTTGCAGATTCATGGAGTGCGTCCCAGAGGCCAAAAGTGGCCAAGGTCTTGTGGCCCAGTTGACTTTTCCCCTCTAACTTCATTTGTGGACCGTTCGCGCTGCCTTATATCCCCTGAGATGCAAATGAGAGGGGGAAGGGGAGAGGCACAAGCCTGCCTGCAATGTATAGGAAGGGCCGTCAAGAGATGGTGACAAGTCCAAGTGTTTTCGTTAATGGTCTCAGTGCTGCTCTGTCCGATGTGGCTCTCTGTGCCCCTGTGCCTGCCCTGTTGCTACTCACTGAGGGGTGACACTGGAGGCCTAAATGCTTGGGCTTGAGGGCTTTTGTCTGTTCAGCTTATTCCACAGTTCATTTGGGTACTGCTGAGGAGATCTTGATTTGCAGGGCACCACGAGGGGAGAGCGGGGCAGAAACTCGCAACCACAGCCTGAAAAAGATTCTGCTATTCGTGTTTGACGAAGCGGTGAGCGTGGCAGTTTACAAGAGTTTAAAAAACTGCAGAGCTCCAAGATTCTCTAAGAGTCTTTGGGGCGTGTTATGGTAGGGTAAGTTGCGATTAATGCATGGCGCAAGCTGCACCGATCCAATGTTGGCCTCTTCCACAGAGCAGGGGTGGTGTAGCAGCCTAGTGCTCCAAGGAGGCCAACCCCTCACTCTCTACTCCACACGCTGTCTGCTATATGAGGCAGACTCACTGCACTCCTCTGCTCACTTCCAGGCCCCCCCAACCTTGACGGGCTGTTAGACCAGGTATCATTGGCGTGGGTTTCCCCTGTATTTTTGCCTTTGCCTCCTATGTTTTTACTGTGTGTTGGACTTCGTTTTTGCTGGTCTAGATGATTTGGGCACTTTGCCACTGCTGATTAGTGCCAAAGTGAATGCTCTCTCTGTAAATTGTTGTCATGGATTGGTGTTTCCATAATTAGCTTATTTGGTGTACTGTTAGGTTCCTAGTACAGTGCACTGTATGGGCCCAGGGCCTGTAAACCAAATGCTGCTAGTGGGCCTGCAGCACCGATTGTGCCACACACATGTGCAGCCTGTAAATGTAACTCAGACCTGCCAACTGCAGTGTCTGTGAGCAGTTTGCTACTTCCATGTCGACCTGGCAGGTGCACTCACTTGCCAGGTCCTAACCTTCCCTTTTATTACATGCGAGTCATCCCTAAGGTAGGCCCAAGGTACCCCTGTGGGCAGGGTGCAGGGTCTGTGAAAGGTGGGACATGTTGTGATGTGTGTAACATGCCCCGATAGTGAACTACATTGAATTTCGTTTCACTATTGAAAGGCTATCTGTCCCATAGAATAGAATGGGAGTTTATTTATAATATCTTATAAATATAACTTTCTATTGGGACAAGGTTGGAAGTTAAAGTTTAGTATGCCTGAGCTCAGAATATAAAGATGCATCTTTCAGTAGGGATGATTTTTACATGCTGTGTTTGAAAATACCACTTTTAGAAAGTAGGTATTTTCTTGCTTAGCCATCCAGTGTACCTCTGCTAGGTTTGTGTATTGGCTGTCCGGCTTTGGGATGATAGGGGCTTGGGATGTGCATTCTGTTCAGACATCCACTTCAGGGGCGGGGGTGTCCTGCCTTTCCAGGGTGAGTCAGGGCTGGGCTGAATAGACCTGGGCTGCATTCAGAGTAGAGGGAGATTTCTTTCACACCTGAATGGGCCTGGTCTGCCTTTGACAGTGCTGTCTCCACCTCCTGCCAGAAAGCTGCATCAGAGAGGACAGAACTGGTTTTGGCTGGGCAAAGAGATTCTCTGCCACCAGAGAACAAAGGATTTTGTGCTATAAAAAGTGGGCCCAGACCCCAGACTTTTAGATTACTTCCGGAATTCAAGTGGAACCTTTGCCAAGGAGAAAAGCTGGAGAAACTGAGGAGAAGTACTGCCCCTTTGCTGTGCCAAGCAAAGGACAAGGACTTTGCTGTGTGCGGTGTCCCCTGCTTGAGGAAGAGCTCCAAGGGCTTGAATTAGAGCATGTCTCCTGTTCTGAAATCTCAGGAACAGAAAGACTTCACCCCAGCTCCCCTGAACTTCCTTGCTGGGAGTTCTGACCTGCCAAGAGGTGCCCGCTGCTGTTCCGGGCCTATGGAGGCTGTTTGTGCTGTTGGGAGGTGGAACAGTAACGCAATGAGGAGAAGCGCAACGCATTCGTACCTGTTTGGCGCATCGCCGAAGAAACAGACGCAGCGCCTGTCCACGGCTGGAGAAATCACCATACGACGCATTGAGTGTACCGATCTACGAAGGCCAAGATGACTGCACCAATTGCGACGCAGGCCCTGCTGTGCTGCTGCAAAAACCAACGCACCGTGGGACCACGGCTGAAGAAATCAACCCAGCGCCATTGCCCCATCGAGAACTAACGCATCCCCGACCCTCACGCATCGCACCGGGGCACCAAATCGACATCAACGCTGGGGTTCGCAGTAAGGAACCAATGCATCACCTCCCCTGCGTGGCAGTAAGGAACCGACGCATCACCTCCACTGGAGTAAGGAACCGAGGCATCACCTTTCCTGTGGCTGTTTTCGTTTATGATGTTGACACAATAAAGGTAATTTGTGTTGAAAGAGTTGCATCTATAGGTTGCTATGGACAGAACGGTTTCTACCTTTTGAAAGTCATATTTTTATTACAGAATTGTGGATTTTTGTCGATTTGGTCTTGTTTGGTTTAGATAAAGATTATTTATGTTTCTAAACTTGTGTGGTGTCCATTTGTAGTGTTTTCAATGTATTACTGTATGTGTGCACAAATGTTTTACACACTGCCTCTGGGATAAACTGTCTGCTCGTGCCAAGTTACCAAGGGGGTGAGCAAGTTAGAAGTGTAACCCCCCTTACCCTGACCAGGACGAAGGGTCCCTACTTGGACAAAGGTGTAAACCATTACCAACTAGAAAGCCCCATTTCTAACACGGGACAATGAAGGCTAGAACCTGGCATTGTGCTTCTTGTGCGGAGAAATAGAGTCTGCGCTTCGTTGCCCACTCCTCGACCTCCTCGATTGCAACGTCACCAAATCCTACGCGGCCACTCCCCCCTCCCCCCCCCCCACCCCCCCATGCCACGGTGCCGGCCTTAGACGGCAGTTGGTCTGAATATCAGGGGCTGAGCCAGATACACCTGGCAGTATCGGGGGGAGGATTGGGAACCAGGCCTCGCCCAGTTTAGATCAGCTCTGCTGCAGCAACTCTCGCCACAGCATCTCTTACCGCAACGGCCCGATAGTGTGAAGTCAACGTGTCAGAAAGGTTTTGTTTCTGTGTTGCTGCTTTCAATCCAGGCTGCATATGCTAGGCCTCTTACTCAGCCCAGGAGCTATACTTGAAAACTGATTGAACTACAGCAATGAAATAGCATTTAAAAATGTAACGCCTTTTCCATACGGTCTGCCTGAAGCTGCCAATTTGCAATTTATTTGTTTCTTGAAATGTCTCATCAAAAACTCCACTGCAGAAGCACTAGCATTCTATTTTAATCAAAGAATAATACAGTGAAATTTGTCATCAACACAACTATAAGAAATCTTATCCAGGAGTCTGGACGAGAGAATACAAGATGACAGCTGCCTAGTTCAGCTGTGAGGTGCTTGTAGAGAACAAGTCCACACAAGTAGAGGTGGTTCAGAGAGGTTTATTCAGGATAGTTACAAGAAGATTAGAACAAGACCCCAAGATTCCATTGGCAGGGCTAGAATAACACCAGAGTCAAGATACAACATATCCCCTTTCTTCTATATATAAAAAAAAAAACAATCAAGAAACAAGAAAAAAACGGAGGAAATAAGAAACATGAAACCATTGAAAGAAGAGAGCAACAGAAAAGGATAAGAGAAGCAAAGAAGAGAGGCAAACCAAGATACAACAACTATCCTCCCTTCTGTACACAAAAGAAACAAGCATTGGCATAGCCAACAGGTCTCGCCTTTGGGACCTTTTAAGTGTTTAGTTATGCAGCACAATATCATTGGTCAACAACAAACTGTTGCATGACTAAACACTTATAAGATCCTAAAGGCGAGACCTATTGGCTATGCCAATGCTTGTTTGCTCTGCCACTGGGTTGTCCTTGTAGGTGTTTTTATTCAGTTTTGGCATTTGATTTTTGCGAGGCTCTGCATATTATGTTTTACCCTCTGCTACACACTGGAAGCAACTCATTTTCTAGTTAGAGGTGCGATCGTCCTACTACTTGGGTGAATTTATATTTGGTGTGAAATTATTTCTATAAAAAAAGTACTTACAGGTCTCATCAAAACAAGGATTCAGGAGCAACTGAACCGCAAGCTACACGGTAGTGTTGCTTTATCATCCAAGTGGTCTCGCTTATCCAAATGTAGTAAATGTGCAATTCCTTCCTATTTAGCAACAAAGTAGTGGCTAGAGGCAGCCAAAAATGAATCTGGCCTAAGTAAAATGGCGGGGTCTTACAACAGAGGAGTAGCCTGCAATGGCTCCCTGGATGCGGGGTGCCTAGCTTCTCAACTATGTTCTTTCATTTTAAAATAAGTTCACAGCCGTTCCCATTGGCAGCTGGAGAAGAGAAATCCGACTTACTTCTCGTGCCGTTCATTTAGATCAGCCCATCCTTACGTGTGCAACATCCCCAGCCTCGATGTATAGGAAGAAGAGATTAACGTCCCTCTACCTCAAGTGGCAGTTTGTAGATCTCTCGCTGCCGGAGCAGTGCCACGGGCCTTCTTTAAACGCACTTAAATCTATTATGCTAAATGTTTCTTGGCAATGTGTTCCGATGTATCAATTTACCATGTTACACGCATAGATATGATTAAGTTCGCAGTACTGCACTCGGTAAGAGAATTTACTAGGATTGACTAGAAAACAGAAAAATTGAGATTTAGTTCATTCCGCTAAACATACATGCATGCATGCAGTGCTTTACATGGGCCTGTACTGTGAGCACTTCTTCATTTGGAGAGGGAGAATACCTGCACTTCTCAGCAGAGGAGCAATACTTTTAACTGAAGAGTACTGGCACTTCTGAGAAACGCACGCAGCTACTCTGGAATAGGGTACCACAAACACAAATAATGTATTAAACGCAGTGCTTGCGTGTTTACTGACATTCCACTAAATGTGCATGACAAATGGACAAACGCAAACAGTAAAAGAGACTGTGCCACATGAAATTCAATGTTGTTTTTCATTATAGGAATGCATCTTTTACCGTTTTGTCACCTGTTCCTGCGGCTGCCTTTAGGGCGCTCCTTTTTCTTGTCGCCAATGCCTGCGCTGTTGCAAGTGGAGCATAATTCAGCAAAGGTGAAAACTGTGCTTAGAGAACTTCCAGTGGTGTTCATGGCAGTTTTCAAAATACCCCTTTCAGTCCCCTGCTTCTGTCATACTCTATGCACGACAGCTAATTGCTTTGCCAGTCAAACCAACCATGGAAGCTGTTCTGTTGCAACCGGAATAAAGAAAACTAATATCTCCCCTCCAATTCACCCCCCTTCAGAACAAGCTGTAGCCAAAGTGACTGCAAAGTGAGAGGAGCTTGAAAACACCAATCCCCTTGTAAACAAGCGCTCGCCATGACATTTTCGTTTCGCTTTTTCTGCCGTCCCACTTGGACGACCTAGCCTGCTAAAAGGTTTCTTATCTTTATGGGGGGTCATGTTTTTGGCCCCATAAAGATAAAAACCTTTTACTTCAGAAGGAAAGGAGGCGAGGCCTTCCAAGTGGGACGGCAGAAAACGCCGAGCGAAAACATCACCAACAGCTTTTTCCCAATGGCTGGCCGCCGTTTAGCATAAACGGTGACGCCGGCCAATGAGAAAGAGGGGCGGGGCTGAAAGCCCTTTACTTTAACCCCTTCAGTGCCCGCCCCTTTCCCCGCCCAGTGCCGGCCGTTGCATTAGCGGGCGGGGTCTATGACGAGCTGGACTCGTCATGGGCACAGCGCCACCGCGGCCCATGACGAGTCCAGCTCGTCATGGGCACTGAAGGGGTTAAAATCCCCAAAACGTTAAAGCTCGCCAGCGAGACTGCGCATGTGCGCAGCCTACGCTAGCGAGACCTAAAAACGAAATAACATTGTCAGAGAATAGGAGAAAAAGAACCACGAAAAACTGCCCCAAAACATACCCACTGGCTAGAACAGGAATGTAAGAAGGCAGAAGAGGAATGAACCAACAAAACTCAGGACTACAGGATGTGGAAAACACAGAGAAAGAAAACACAGGGCACCAGTAGAAAACATCCAAAAAAAAAGAACAGACAAGAAGAAAGTAAACAAGGAAGATGAGGAAAAGTAAAAGGATAATCCTCACCCAAATCAAACACTATCAGTGCATATTAAAAATAGAAAGTTCAATAAAATGAAAACATAACTATATGTGAGGTTCGGGAGGACTAGAACCCGAAAGCAAACCCTTCGAAGATAAGGGATTAAAGCAGTAACGGATGGGACTAAGACCCATAGAAACAATAGTCCTTGTAATATTGACATCGTGAAAACTAAAAGAGGTAGAGCGATGTCACCAAACAAATATGCATAGAGACCCATATAATAATGCGAAAAGGACTAAAACCCTCTTCGCATAGCTCCCAGGAGGAAGACAAAATAAAATTGTGCACATGTGAGACGTGTACGGAGCAAACAGATATGGATAGGGACCCATATAATAATGCGAAAAGGACTAAAACCCTCACAGAGCTCCCAGGAGGAAGACAGACTATAGTTGTGAACATGAGACGTGTACGAATGTACAATGAGCAGAAGGGACAAAAATCCCATGCGATTCCCGTGTAGGGAAACTTAAAGCATGCGTGGACTCTTGCCGGCGTGTACCATGATAGCGTGTACCTACATGGTGTATACCTAGGGTCCATAACCCAATTGGAAACCAAAAAAAAAAAAGTGTAGGACCACATATATATAGTTGAAAAGCGCAAATGGGACCAATAAACTATGACCCCTGCCGGCGAGCGACCACTCACCCGAGTTGTGCAAGGAAAGAGACAGCAAACACCAAGGTTCATAAATGTGGACTTGCTTAAACACCATAAACACAGTGGATAGATTTTAGTTTTAACAATATTGTAACCACATTTGATAGGTGAGGAAAGTTCTCATAATTGTGCTTAATTATACTATAGCACTAAACCACATGAGTTAAAATACACATGCGCCGATGAGCGAAACGTCTCACCCGAAGATTGTTGATCTGGCTGCATCTTGGTTATGCCACATAAATGTAAATTTAAAATGTAAAATTGATACTTGTATAGCGCACTACTCACCCGCAAGGGTCTCAAGGCGCTTGTATGAATACCGCTGTGGAACCCATCCTGGCTTTCCCTGTGAGGCGTCCACTCCAGGGCACCCCCAAGGTGGAGGCCAGGCATCCTTAGCGTTGTGCGGGCCGTTGTGGAGATTAAGCAAGCTATTGCCCAGAGTTGCAGAGTGGGACTCCATGATTGGAATAGGCACCGAGGCGAGAATTATCAGGTCCGTGGAATTTTTGAGCCCAAGACCCGCCGAGGCAGGGAATTGAACCCTGGTCCCGGGCTAGACCTCTGCATCAGGGTCTGCCGCTCTAATCATTGAGCCACACTTCTCCACACTCCACACAGGCAGACACTCTCACTCGTTTTGAGGCTCAATATGCTCAAGATGATGAAGAACACAAAATGAATGCTAAACAACATCTTAGAAACAACCACAGATGCCTCGAACGGTTATGGGTCAATTGCTTGACATTCGAAGAAGAAAAATAAGCTTTGATAAGTCTCTACCTGCTCACCAGTAACCGTGGAGCTATAAGTCAACACTATGAGCATAAAGTCACTGCCACTCCGATAGACCGAGATAGGACCCACATTTATCACTCACGGGGCATGCTTCAACAAATCACACAGGCATTGCACCTGGAAGTGCAAAAACTTACTCACGCTCCGGTGATGAAGACTGCCACCATTAAATCCACAAACAGGAATGCACAGGGTGCTGCTGATCTTCATACGGCGGTCAACCTCAACTTTCAAAAATGCACTCAATAGCGTGGTTGTAAGAAACTTTTCGGGAACATTACTACGCTAAGTTGAAAGCCTGCAGCCTCCAACCACAATATGGCGGCACGCTGCCGGCAACACGAAGGGTGGCTCACGGTGCGTAGGCGCTCCAACAACATCCGAGGAGAAGAATGTCAAGAGAGATCCACACAGCAGGTACGATAGCGCGTGCAGTTGATATGTCGTGCAACAGAAATTTGAAAACCAGCACGGCGGTTGGCAAACCCCCACAAAATGTCTCAAAGTGGGCCCACAACCACGGACAGAAAATTGACTCACCTGATAAATCGTGGATGAAATACTCGTACATTGTTCACCAGTAGACACCCCCAAAACAAACTGTAAATGTTCATGTGCACAGCGCTCCAATAAAATCAGAGTGGTCCCGTTGAACAGCAAAAACGTAGTGGCAGGACCCAGAAAACTCTTCAGGCGAAACCCATCAGACACACACGTCTGTGTGCAATCATCCATTAAAAGCGCAGACCTCGCAGACCTGCACCAGAGCACGATGAGTGGCACACACATACAGATACAGGATGCTGTGACTGAAGCAGACATCCACAAAACAATAATGCCTTGGTAGGAGAACTGGTACAGATAGATGAAAAACTTTTTTTTTCTTCACTTTGCGGAGATACGTAGATCTTGTAGATTACTGCCAGAACACAGAGTATGAAAGACATCCAGTTAGCAGTAACCCCTTGGCTGGCACTGTAGATGTTTGATATGGCACTGTAGACGTTTGTTATTGCACTGTAGAAAGTAATACAGCCTTACCCTGACTGAAGGGAGAGCGTAAAACGCGTAGACTCTGGAGAGTAGACGCCCAAGAATGGATGGGAAGCACCTGAAGTGGCACTTCTCCAGACGCAGAAGAACAACTGGCAGACTGTTGAGGGCGACCAATGTAGAGGTCACTGATGGGGTCAGGGATGCCAGTTGCTTTAGCTTAACTTGAGTTGAACTGTAGCTTAATGTTGCTTGAAGTTTGATGAGGTGACAGGCACAGGTTTGTTTCAGGATTGTCGCCAAAAATTGTAGTGATCAAGTCCACACAAGTAGAGGTGGTTCGGAGAGTTTTATGCAGGATAGTTACAAGATCAGTTACAAGATCACAAGAAGATTAGAACAAGACCCCACCAGG
Source organism: Triturus cristatus (assembly GCF_964204655.1). Classification (NCBI taxonomy): domain Eukaryota; kingdom Metazoa; phylum Chordata; class Amphibia; order Caudata; family Salamandridae; genus Triturus; species Triturus cristatus. The sequence continues at coordinate 1,065,177,323 of NC_140594.1, read as the reverse complement.
AGCAGCCAGCATGCTGCTCAGCCCAGCCAACTGTGAATATTTCACTCCCAACATTCCATGTTATTTCATTACACCAAGATTCCATTGGCAGGGCTAGAATAACATCAGAGTCAAGATACAACAGTGCTCTACCTGCTTGTTACTGTCCTGGCGAAGTCTCATTATTTAATGAGCTAAGCCAAGTAATGAGATGCAACAGTGTTGCTATTGTGCCCACCTTTTGTTAATTTCTCAAGCCTCCGCTCAGTGTGAGTGCCAATAGCAACTGCAAAAAGACACCTAATCCCCGTCAGCACAAACGCTTTTGCCCAATATTACACAGAGCATATTATACCAGATCAAGACTAATGGCTATGGGCAAGATAGACAACTACCAGTACCTTAGAGTTTGCAAGCAACACGGTACTCTGCTATATACATTGTGAGGCTGCCTATGCCTACAGTAAGGACTGTGACATGATCTGTAAAACAATATCAAGGGGGCTGGGATACACCTGGAGCCTCACTCCACACCTAGTAACATTGGTTAGCTGGGGTGAACAATCTCTAGATAAACACAAACTACTATTCTGTAATGTGGCACTGGCAAGACGTGAAATAATTCACTGATGGGAAGCGGAGGCACCTTCAAAGACAGCGGATTGGAGATCAAACCTCAACTGGTGCATGTGAAAAGAAGTTGTGTATCGGTCCCGCAGCTCCCGTGTAAATTTGGAAGGGTGTGTGGCCCATGGATGCAGTTCAATGAGAAAGGGGATTGATATGGGAATATTCAAAACTGACTAATTTCACCATTATGGTTGAACGGTAATGCCGACCGTCAAATAACAGTCCAAACACAGGGGCAATATGGGCTGGCGGTCAGAAGCTGAAAAAACAGAGAGAGGCTAATAGGGTAGGTGTGTACACAATAATTGCATGGAACTTTTCACGTACTGTGGTCCCAGAGGAGGTGAGAAGGGAGCGGAGTTCAATACAGCCCTCTGGTCTTATGTGTGATGTTTGTATTGGAGGAGAGTGACTTGGCGGGTTTGGGTACTGATTCTCATACTTCCTGGGTGTTGGCAATCCTGAGCACACTGTAAGAAAGATAAGTGATTGGCGAAACAACTTGAACTAAGCAGCTCTATAGATTTGAAATGGGTTTAAACAGCTAAGATTAACTTACAATTGACTGCGGGTAATGGCGCTCAAGAGAAGATCAAAGTGGACAAGTGGAAATGATATAAACGAGGCGACACGTTAAGATAGCCAATGGGCTCCTACCACTACTCGAAAACTTCAAGGTGCTGTACAGAATATAACAAAAATATGTATAGACATAAGAAAGCATGTAAAGAAACTTGGAGTGCACTCTTGAACTCAGTATTTCGCGTACCAACAAGCAGGTGTCTGGGCAAGAAGCATGCATCACAGACATTCAGAGGGAATTTGAGTTTTTGGAAACTCGGCAGAGACAAAACAACCTCAGGTTCTTGAGTTTTACCAAAGGAAGGGAAGGCAAGTAAACTAGAACGTTCATCATAAAATTTCTTAAACTAGCACTTCCTGATTTGAGTAGCCTGGATTGGGAAAGGCAAACACAATGTGTACATAGCTTTCTGCTAAAGCAAGTCAATCCAGTACTGAAATGACAAGGCCGGGGGGGGGGTGTGGGGTGGTTGGTCATGTTTTTTAAATGGCTCCCAAAGAAACCATAATCGAGGTCGATGATCATACATTCTTAGCCAGGCACGAATTTTGTCATGCTGCAGCATAAAGGAGGAGGAGACTCCGAACAATGATCAACTCGGAGGAGACTCCGAAAAAGGATCAACTCCTTTCAAATCATAGAACTTTTGAGCTTTTTTGTCGTTTCAGCTTGTCTTAAAGCTGTGAAAGGCAAAGTCTAATGTTTTTTTTTCAAAAATTGAAACATAAGCTTTTCTAAATTCTGAAGGCTAAAACAGCCAAGTGGTTAAGGAAACAAGACTCCGGGGGCTGATGGACTTCCGGTGGAGTTCTATGCCGCTTATTTGGATGTTTTGGCACCGCGGCTGCAGGCAGTATATAGCGAGGCGTGGGAGCTGGGCAGGTTGCCGGCCTCCATGAGGGAAGCAATCATAGTGCCGTTGCTGAAGAAGGGCGGGGACCCCACCTCCAGGACGGCGTACCGGCCGCTCTCCATGCTTTCGGTTCACTATAAGATCCTTAGCAAAATCCTGGCCACGCGACTCCTGGGTCACATGTGCTCCCTGGTGCATGCGGACCAGTCGGGGTTCTTCCCTACTCGGAATACAGCGACGTGCATTCGGCGGTTGGTGCAGATATTGGGGGTGGATAGGGAGGATATGCCGGAGGCAGTGGTTCTATCGGTGGACATCGAAAAAGCATTTGATAGTGTGGAGTGGCCGTATCAGTTCCGAGTGCTGAAGGAGTTCGGACTGGGCGATAACTTTGTGCGGTGGACCAGACTGCTATATAGCTCCGCCACGGCTAGGGTTCGTACGGGGCGCACTATTTCGGCGGCCTATCCGGTGACGAGGGGCACTCGCCAGGGCTGTTCATTATCCCCGCTGTTGTTCGCACTGGCAATTGAGCCCCTGGCGGCTCATGCCAGAAGGGGGCAGTGTTATGGGGGCGTCCGGCTGCGGGATGAGCTGCATTACATATCGCTATATGCGGATGACCTCTTGCTTTATCTGGCAGATGCAGGGGGCTCTCTACGGGGCGCCAGAACCCTACTTAGGGAGTTTGGGCGATTGTCGGGGTTGCAGGTGAATTGGGCTAAGACTTGCCTGTTTCCTCTGACCTCTGGCACCCGACCTCCTTTGGAGTCCACCGACTTGCGGTGGGAGCCTGCCTGCTTGCCATACTTGGGCGTCCGTATATTCCACGCCCCAGCTGACCTTTTCGAGGGGAATGTGGGTGCTGCGCTGCGGGGGCTCAAGGGTAGCATGGCGTTCTGGTGCACTCTTCCTTTATCGGTGGCTGGGCGGGTCGCGCTGCTGAAGATGATAGCCCTGCCGCGATTACTATACTTTTTCCGTACCTTGCCGATATGGATCCCAGTCACCTTTTTTAAGATGCTTCGGACTTTGCTGACAGGATTTATATGGGGAACGGGGAGGCGGCGGGTGGCCCTGTCCACTTTGATGAGGCAGAGGGAGGAGGGGGGACTGGCGGTCCCGGACTTCGAATGGTACTATCTGGCAGCGCAGCTGCAGTGGCTGACGCAGGCCGTAGCGCGAGTTTCGGGGCCCAGAGGGCCCACAGGGTAGGGTCATTCCGCGGCATGTGCTGTCCTTTATTGTGCTTCGGCAGAGTCTCCGGCTGGATCAGCTTACCCTCGAGGAGCGTACACTCCGCTTGTGCTGGATTCGGAGTCAGAAGCGAGCAGGCTTCGTAGCCCCGTATGCCCCGGAGATTCCGCTGGGCATGTGTACGGCCCTCCCTCATGGCGGGGATTGGCCGGCGTTGGCTGGTTAGGAGGAGCGGGGGGTTCACATGATGGGAGATTTATATAGGGATGGCGTATTGTTGCCATTTCAGGAATTGCACGAGGCGTACGATTTACCGAGGGGGGATTATCTTCTGCACACTGCATTGGTGGCGGCGATCCAGCGACAGTGGAAGATGGGGCTTTCGGAGCCCCCGATTTCTTTGGGGTGTCAGTATGTCACGATGGCGGCGGGTACGTTCAAGGCTATCACTTGTTTATACAAGCGGCTGTCCACAGAGAGGGTACCACCTCTGGATGCCCTGAGGGGTAAATGGGAAGGGGATCTAGGTAGGCCTATTCCCGAGACGACGTGGGTGCAGCTAGTGCGGCGGGCCTGGAAGGGCACGCGCAATGCCAGATTCCAACTGGTCCAATTTTATACCTTACACAGGGCTTACTTAACTCCGGTCAAACTCCTGCAGTACTTCGGAGGCTCCCAATCGCCGTGCCCTCGGTGCAGAGTGGAGGGTGCTGATTTTGGTCATATGTTTTGGTCTTGTGTGGGACTGGGCTCTTATTGGGCGGATGTGGTGGTGTGCCTGAACCAAGTGACGGAGCGAGAGCTGGAGGCGGAGATGGGGACTTGCCTGTTGTTGTGGTTTCCGCACACCTCCAAAACCAAGATTACCAGCAAGTTTTATGATCTAGGATTGATAATGGCGAAGAGGGAGCTCACTATGCATTGGAAAGCTAGATCTGGGCCGAGCTTTCGGAGATGGCAGTCGAGCTTCTTGTCCTGGGCGGGAAGTGAGGGGACGCTGCGCCTGCAGATAGCCAGACGCGCGGCTAATGACAAAGCGCTGGAGGCGGCAAGGGCGTGGGGGGCTCTGGTGGAAGGGCTTAGATCCTTGGAGGAGCTGAGTACGGAGGATAGGGATCCTGTGGACGGGGATAGGAGTGTGGAACCCGGGGTGGGCCCCCCTGGGCCGACTGGAGCGTCCGCACTGACTAGAGACACTTAGGTACATTTGTGGAGGACTCAGCGTTCGCACAAAGTACTAGTACTTGCCGAATAGTCGTGGTGGGCGTCTGGGGTCTGGATGGGTGGCGCGGGGGGGGGGGGGGTCACTGGTGTCCTGAGAACAGTGGACATGCTCTTTGGATTGCCTTGGGCTCGGATATCCCCGACCCCGGGCCACTCCCAGCAGAAGTGAAGAAGGGGTTGATGCGGGCACACTGACGGGGGGGGGGGGGGTGGGGGTAGAGAAGGTGGAGGGTTGGGGGCTTAGGGTGGCAGCGGGGGACGCACGGATTTCTCCTGATATGTGCATTGAGGATTGAGTCCTCTTTATTCTTCTCTGTAGTTGGTTTCACTGCGCTGATGGAAAACTAATAAAAATATTTTTAAAAAAATAAAAAAGTGGTTAAGGAAACAAAATGAATCTAGGATAAGGTTCCAGAAGCTGGCAGTCCAATAAGAGAACACATGCTAGCCACCTAGCCAGCCTCACTGCCAGGATAGTTTCACCATAGTAACATGATTTGTCCACAGTCGCGACCTTGTTACTTACATTTGTGCAATTTTCCATATGGATATAGCAGCCTGTATTGGCACTACCCCATGCAATTATTATATTCAATGCAGAACAGGCCTTTGATGGAGTCACGTGGAAGTACATATGGAGAGTTATCGAAATAATGGGATTTGGGTCAAAATGTATTAAATCAGTACGATCCTTCACACCAACCCTGAAGCTAAATTATTAATTATGGGAAAGCAAGCAGACCATATAACAAAGCGTGGAATCAGCATAGTTGTTCATGCTCTCAACTTTTCTTTGCCATTTACCTACAAACCTTCATTAGCAAACTTCTATAAAACTACAGCATACAACCGTTTTTCTATAATGGGCATTCTACAAAACATCTTGCATATGCAGAGGATATTGTCACTTTGACAACATCACCAGAGTGAGCAATAGTATTGGAGTCAAATAGATTTGGTTCAATATCTAGATTTCTTTTGACTAGCAAGAAGACAGATTCTGGCTATATCAAAATACAAGATCCTTGTAAAGTTGCTAGTGCACTTTATCTTGGGGTAAACTTCACTGCATGATATTGAATAAAATTATAGTGCTGAATTAAGATTCTGTAATACACAAAGACAAGAACAGTTTAAAAAGATGTAATACTCGACATCTACCTTTAAACTGCCATTGTAACATAATCAAGATACTTCCAAAGATCTTGTATTTATTTCGAGCAATACCTTTTGACCTACATGTCACTTAGTTTAAAGACTCCTTGCATTATGTTTTTACGGGTTTATGGACGCCCACTTAAGGCATTAAAATATCTTTTAGACTCCCAGTAGCAAGGATGGTTGGGACCTCAAATTTTATATTTGATTATTTTTCTGCTATGATCCAACGTATGAGCTTTATAAATATAGTCGATCCACCGATGCTCAAACAATCAGTAATCTTTCCTTCACTTATGAAATAAGTTTAGGCAAAGATACGTATTGTTTCTTAATTAAGTTTTCGGAACAAAATGACTATAAAAAGGTTCACTTTAAAGTTGCATAGGCCACTATTAACCTATGGAAAATTTGAGTAAAGATGTTTAAAACGCCAATATATAACTTTCGCACTCCACTATGGAACTCTACATATTTACCTATCGTTTTTCAAGATGGATATACAAACATTGGGTGCCAGCTGGTACTAAACGACTAGGCGATACATGCAATGGCAATTTGCTTTACTCCTGCAGGCAGTTACAGGAGAAATATGGGCCAAAAGAATAATTCTTTAAATATACGCAAACCAGCAATTTCTTACTAAAAACTGATTGCAATCATTTCAATATGATATTCTGTAATTTATTATCTGTTATAAATGATGGCAACAAAATTAAAGTATTTGGTTTTATTATAAAAACTTTTACTGAAATAGTCATGGATGATCTACAATGAAGCATGTACTAGCAATTGTAAACTTTCAGTTCTATTAAGGACACTTTGGAGAAGATTATAGATAACTTTCTTCTTTAATTTTCTCCAGCAGCTTTCAAACACCAACTGAAAACTACATTTCCTATAAACTTAGGGAAATAAAACAGCAACAACAGTCCATCCAATCAACATCCAGGACTCCAATGAAGATCTGATTTCTTCCTGCCTCTATCTTTCTTAGATGCTCCAGCAGCAGATAAGTATTCCAGGCCTCGATAAACATAAAAATTTTACCAGACCTGCAGGTCTAGTGACTTGAACAATCAACTCGACCTAACTGTAAGGTACTTAACCCGTAAACTGGTCGCAAATTGTGTGATCCTAGGAAATTTTTATTTTTTACCAAAGACAACTTTATCTTCATAATCACATATCAGACCACCTTCAATATTCAAATTCAGCATTTCTGCTGCACAAAAAAAGCCTCATTTGATTTAATAGACTAAACTTTCGCTCCATGTATAAAAGGAATCTAGCCTGCATACATGGTACACATGACCACTGACTTGCCTCTTACTTCACTAATAGCATTTTCATCAGAGAGGGGGCAGGAATGTTCCTCAGTTAAGGTTTAAAAACTCACTTTTAATAAATATATTACTAAAGCAAGATGTTGTAGCTCACAGTAATTTACAAACTGCATATTTTCCATTGAAATATTCACAAATGTTCCCCCTAACATTCAGTTTTACTAACAAAACTATATAGCGTACAATCTGCGGAAAATGTGTTTCAGCTAAAATATTTATCATTTGCACATCAAGTGTTGATTTGTTTTCATCCTATTAAAATCTTTTTTTCCAATCACACAAATTACAAAAATGTTTTCGTAACTACTGAAACATTTTGAAATGTTTGTACAATTTATTTTCAATCAATTTAAATGTTGTGTGTTAGGAAAAAGTGATATCCTACAGCCTCATTTCACACTCTTTGTACAGTGCGATTGTCAGTTCACTTTACAAAATTATGTAACTCTGTAGTCAGAGAAAGAAAAGTAAACACAAACCTCCAGGATAAAATAAGCAGAAAATTGTGAGAAGACATAAGCTGACATTAGACCTCTGTGCAGAGTAAATGTGAAAAGATAGGGGAAAAAATTAAAGCATCTTTACTGGTTATTCACTTCCGGATTGAATAGAACACCTGTTCTTTAGTCAGTTCAACAGAATGGGCCAGTTAGCCCTAAAATAGCTCTGCCTTGCGAGTGGGCAAATAGATTTCGGATGGTCTGTAGTCAGTCTTACCTCTCCTGACTGAAAAGCTTATATATAGTGACATATTGTGCTGTGAAATATTCCTCAGAATTATTTTGCGGTGTAGTATTTTGATCAACAGTTTACTATTGCATAGATATGTCATAGGTCGCTGTTGTCTTTGATGCGTGCTCTTGTTCTGCAACTTCTGGAATGGTTCTCGTATTCCTTGAGCAGTCATCATTAAGCGTGAGGGTCACACTTCATTCCTCCGAATGCTAAGGGGCTCCTATCCTCTCCAAGGGTCCTGCTTTGTTTCCGCATGTCGACAGAACCCTGCGTTGCATGGAGAACAGTTCACTCCTCTGCCATTCATCTGCCTTGTAGGCAGCATGGACGACCCAAACAGCATTTCTGCCTTCAGGACCTAGCCCCCATGAGCCTACAGCGGTATGCACAATCAGGAGTCTGCATTTTGAATTACCATGCACGGGTGAGGCCAAGGCTCCACCCTGTAGAGTACAACACCTGCGCTGGACAATCCCCCTTTAAACCATATCTGGCTCTGCCCCCCCAATCGGCTGACGCTGCCAACAATACTGAATTACCACGCTAGATTTACATTAGCACTTCCCTTCTTCATTAAGCCTTATTGCAACACGAAATTTGTACGGCCAAGACCCAAAATGTAGGAGGGGAATGAATGCTATGCACAGGAGGCGGAAATTTAATTTGTGCCCTACGATGTACACATTGCAGAGGTAGTAGATGCATTGGTCCACAAATACCCGACAACAGTTCTGGAGTCTCTGGAGAGGCAAATTGTCACGCTAGCGGCTTGCCCCCAAGAACCTCTCCTTAGGAGGAAATTACTCCAACGACCCCCCTAGGCCAAGGTAAACTGGACCTCAAAAGCAGCCCAAACCCGCTCCAATCTGTCCCAGGGATCACTCCTCAGACAAGGCACGTGGCCGCCTGAAGAAAGCTAAGGATTTACCCTGAGTATAGAGTTCAGGGACAAGAACCTATCCTGACCCCTCAGATGCATTTCTGGGACCCTCCTTCTCCGCCATATTACAACAATGACTTTCCTTCAGACTCTGATTGGGAAAAGGAGCCCGGCAGGCCCTGGCGGCCCAAACCTGATAATGCTGACTCTAACCTTGCCCAAGGTCCCCAAGCGGACCACTGCTGACAGACTTGCTGGACCTCGAAGACATTTATTAACAAAGATCTTTTTAATGGGTCCCAGCGGACAAGGTGGCAGCTTATGTGGCAAGACAACTACATAGCCCTCTAGACAAAGAGGTCCACAATAGACTAAGAGCAGACTGTCTGCGCCCTTCCTTAGAGGTGAAAAGTCTCTCTGACCCCAGAGCTCAACGCAAAAATGGCCATATTCCTTGCTAAATATATAAAAGGATCTATGTTTCAATAATAGTAAATTTCAGCTATAAAGATGCATCATGAAAAGCAACAACACACAAGAGTCCCTCAAGCCATCAAGGTCTAGAAGTCAATGTCAAAAATTAATAAAGCTGCAAAATTAAGCTCTGCAAACGCAATATATTTTTCGGACATTGCTTAGGTCTAAAGTAAAAGAACAGTGGCAACATGCACTATCTGTGCTGAAGGTAATTCCCAAAATCTGAATCATTCAGACTATAAGTGACTTGCGCTCAGAAGCACTGGCTGCGAGAAGAGCATATAAGACATGCCCTCAAATCACTGGACTCCTCTTTAATCACAATTGTGACCGTCATATTCGACTGAACAGCACTCTTATGTAGGAGTGAGGAGTTTGGCTCTATAACACAGTTTATAAATAAATGCATGTACAGAAATGTTCATAACCTGTAACGTCATCCTGGCTGGTAGAACTTAAGAGCAGAAGTTCTACAATAACAGTGAAAGACTGTTGATTTAGACACAACAGACAGTAAAAGAATTGAAGAAGGGAAACTTTAATAGGCCCTGAACAGAGGGATTTGAAGACACCTCCTAGGAGTTCTCTTGCTTGACAGTTAGTGAAGATGGAACTCAAAAAAAGAGGCAGAAACAAAGCCCAGCTGCTAGACAGCACTAGAAGAGACGGGGAGGAGGTTATTGACTGAATGAAGATGAGAGGAACAAATTGCACCTATATGGGAAAAGGATATCCATTTTAAGAATAAGTGTTCTAGAAATGAGTCAGGGGCCAAGATTATGCAAGGATGCATGCACAGTTGGGCCAAGATTATGCAAGGAAGCATGCACAGTTATCCAGTAGGTGCACGACAGGCGTTTTACCAATGATGTTTCACTCTGAGGCTGGGTTTTGCACGACCTTACTAAATCAGGGTTAATGTGATATAATGAAGTCATCCCATTTGTGATCAGCAGTGTTTGCCCTGATTTAGCTTTTTCTGCGCAGGAATGGGAACGATTTGCAATACTTATGTTCTCTTGTAGTGGTTTTACATGACTAAACACATCAATATATTCAGTATTCACAAGTTATCTGTATTAACAGCCAAATTAGATGCCGCCAGTTTTCTACTAATGAGGAAATGTAACGTTTTTCATGATTTAAAGTGGTATTGCAGTGTTTCTTTAGCCCAAAAATACCGCTTTAATAAAAGTAAAAGTGCACGGCACCTTAAAGTTTTCCTTTTAGTGTCAGGTTATCAATTTAAGAATACAAAAAGATAATGCTGTTAGCTTAAAAACTAGAGCACACTATAAATTAAGGTATTGAGTGTGGCATATATCACTGCTGACGACTGTTCTGTATGCCAAGAACTTGGTGGATGGAACTTAAATTTGAAAGGACATGTCAGGTGAGGAGGTGGTGTAACGGATAAAGGTGAAGAGGGAATTAGATGGGTGCTCTTAAAACGGTGGCCAAAAAGTAAACAAAAATGTATGCCTGGCATAAGAAGTCCGAAAGGGCGAATGCCATTATTGGAGAGATGGTGAGGGGAAGCAATCCGTCACGTGACGAGCTGGAGTGGTGGGATTGAGAAGGGTATGATTAAGAGGCAGTTGCTGGACAGGGAATATGTGGCTAAGAAAGGTCTGTAAATGGGAAAGTGTAACTGCATGGGGCAGAGTGGAGGGGGCTAATGATAGGTGGGCTGAAATAAGGACTACTCGTGACAGCTCGGGGAGATGAGGGTCAAAGAAAGCTTGGAGAAAAAGGCCTTTGGGAAGGGGAGTTGGATGATTAGGTATGTAGTATAGCTGTGGTGAATAAGGCACTGCAAGGATGCCAGCTGGGCTGAAGAGGGTTGCCATGCTGAAGACCAGTAAGAAGAGGAAGGGCTGTGGTTGGGACAGATTTTATGACTAGGAGGAGGGTGGGTCGCCGAGCGCAGGATGCACGGTGTCCAGACAGCAGCTGCCCTGTCCTTGGGGTGGGTGGTGGTGTCACCCAGGGCCCTGTTACCAGGCACCCCCACCGGGTCACGCGCAGACCCCGCCCCATACCTTATCCCGAGTCTCCCTTCCTCCTCCTGCGGCAGGCTCTCCTTGCCCGGCCTCGGCCTGTGTCGCCGCTGACGTCTCTTCTCCCGCCGGTATCCGCCTCCTCGCCGGCCGCCGCGCCTTACATGACGATCTCCCGAGGCAGGTCGGTGGAAAATAATCCCTCGGAGCCCTGAGGTGGGCCGGCACCTGCGGCGGGGGAAGGCAGGCAATGCAACGCGCTGCGGCGGCGACAGCAGCCTGGGAAACGCAGCGAGCTTCTTCGCCCTCCGCCACACCCATACAGGGAACCAGCGGCACGAACCAACGCTCGCGGAGGGGGGGTGGGGGTTTCACGTCTCCGGCGGAGGCAGGCGCCCAAGATGCATGCGCCCACGCACGCCTAAACCCCTAGAGATGTTTTATTAACGCCTTTCCACGGCATCTTTGATTTTGTACAAAATATGTGCTCAGCAAGACAGACCACAACAGTCGCAACCAGCCAGACCCCTCACTGCCGCACCGTGGTACAGTCCAACAGTCGAAGTGGACTTGAACCATAGCAACAGCCAGGAGAGGGGGTGTGTAGGGGCTGGTGTAGGGTGGCATGACTGTCACTGACTCTCCTCACCGAGGAGGAGCCGCGGAGAGCACACACCTTGCTATTTGCGGGTACCATTGGCACGTCTAGTGATATAGCCCGACTTCTACACCGTTATAAAGGAGCAAACCCCTCCCCCGCCTCAGGGGAGGGCATTGGCGTTTAGACACTGAAATAGATGCTTGCAAATAATACACATTTAAGGGTTTTTTAGATAGCAGTAGAGACTGTCTTTTCCACCTTCACGAGGGTTCATTCATCCCGACGCTTTATGTGGTCATGGCAGCAAGGTTCACGCATTTTCTTGAGGGGCCTGTGTCACATGAGCCAATTCTGATTAGAAATGAGTAATATAGAAGGTGGGAAAGTAGTTCAGTGGCCAATGCCTTTAATGTAATTGCCATATCTCTGCTTCTTCTCCCTCTACACGCACGCGCCCTTTTTATGCCTCTTTTGTTCATGCACTGAGGTGACTGCTCCCTGCCCATTTTGGTCACACACACTCGGTTCACATATTGCCCATTCTGCTCAGACTGCTCCCTCTCCACACACTGTCCCATCCGGTCAAACTGACACCGGCTCCCTGTTCCATCTGAGCAGTCACCGAGATCTCTGCTCTCTGCCTCTTTTGTTCACAAACTGACCCTTTAATCCCTGCAGTGTCTGCAACCACACACTGCCCTACTCGCATTGCCTCCTCAGCTCACTCTGTACTCTCGATGCTAACTCTGCTTCCTTTGTTCCAAGCTATACCTTTTAAAAGCATTTTTTGAACAACCATGTGGCATTTAGGTGTGCAAAAAGTGTACCTTGAGATAAGTAGTACATCATAATTCATATAATCCGGATCTGTGAAATCTTCTGATGGTATGTGTAATTAAGTTATGGGCAAAATATGCTGAAATTCTGCTTGGGCTACACGATAGAAGTAGGTGAATACCCACAATCATGTAGGTTTGAAAATATCCACATCTCTGGCAGGTACACACACTTTTACTATAGAGAATGGCACAGGTAAGTGCCTTTTCAGAGTAGGAATGAGACCACCCTTTATTTAATAGATGAAGTGGAGGAAGCAATTCAACAGAGTCTGGGCAATAAGGCGCCAGGCCCAGATGGCCTGCCCATTGATCTCATTAAACACCAGCCTGAATTCTGGGCGCCTCTTTTAGAATGTTTTTAATAACTTAACGGTTTCTTCAATCCCTAAAACATGGTCAACGAGTATTATCATGCCAATTTTTAAAAAGGGTGATCGTTCCAATCCAAGCTGTTACAGGCCGATCTCCCTAATCGACAATATATTGAAAATTCTAGGGAGGATCCTGTTTAATAAGATCTGGACATGGGCCGAGGAGGGCCACATCCTACATTCTTGTCAGTTGGGGTTTAGAAGTAAAATCTGCACGGTTGAGCAGTGCCTAAACCTCAACTTGATTATTGGTAAATATACAATAGCTAAAAAATCTCCTATTTACCTAGCCTTTATGGACCTTACCTCAGACTTTGACTTTGTCAACAGGTCCCGGCTCTGGTCTATTCTTTTAAAATATGGCTTGGATGAAGTTTTAGTGCACTTTTTAGTCTATTTACATAAGGACCTGTACGCCAGGGTGCGGATCGGTAAGGGCGGAGAGGTATCAAAGGACATCAGAGTCGGTAGAGGGGTCAGGCAGGGTTGTGTCCTGGCCCCTCTACTCTTCATTCTTTATATCAACGACCTGAATGAGTCGTTGGTATCACTTACTTCTGATGTCCCTGTCATTAATGATAATACGCTCCCGCCTTACTGTACGCTGACGACGCGGTCCTAATGGCCCGCACCCCAAATGCTTTACGCACTTTGGTGCGGGGTTTTATTGATTTTATGGCAAGTTTGGACCTGTGCACAAATTTTAAGAAATCGTTTTTAATGACATGTGGTTCGAAAAAGTACTCTAACAATACCATTGCTGTGGATTCGGACAGTTTACAGAGCACTCGCACTTTTCCCCATCTGGGGTTGTTTTTTGCAGGGAATGGTTTGTGGGTTGAGCATGTGACGCACAGCAGTAAAAAGTTTTCTAAAGCGATCAATAATATACTTAGCTTGCCCCAACCTAGAAAGACAGAGGTAGTTTCTGCAATCATCAAAATTTTTAAACTACAATATATCCCCACTGCTACTTATGGTGCAGAAGTCTGGGGTTTTAGACAGTGCGACAGCATCCGGGGGAAGAAAATAGATTTTGTCGCAAATTATTGAGTACCCCAATTTCTTCGTCACAGTCTGCTTGTCATAGTGAATTGAAACTCCCCTAGATTGAAGACTATATTAAGGCCCGTACCGCTATATTTTTTTTGCTTGCGGTTTGGAAGAACCCCGCAGCGCAGTTAACAAGGGAAATAATAAAAGATTGCCTTAGTTGTGACAAGGGAAGGGCAATACACTGGCTTGCTGCTGTCAGGAAAAGCTTGATCAGAGTAAATCTTAAGCGGATATTTTTAAATCCGACCGACTCAGACGGCATAAGTAAAAAAAGTATACAGAAGGCACTTTATGCCGTCTACAGTAAAACTAGATATGAAACAGAGGTACGGAAATCTTCAGTCGCCAGATATATGGCGATCGAGAACACCTCCCATTTACCCTGTAGATATCTCTTAAGACCGATTGGTCGATGGGAGAGGAGTTTGCTCTTTCGACTAAGGGCCGACACTATGAAATTTCTGCTCTGTTTCCCATTGGAGTTCAATCCCAACCTTGATCAACTTCCGTGTCCCTGTAATGCTCAATGTAAACAAACAATGTTGCACTTTCAATTTTCTTGTGGTTTTTATTTAAAATACAAAAAACTGTTTTTTTATGCCATTTTTCAAGACTATACCCTAGATTAATCACAAGGTAGCCTATAGGTATATTGTTACTTTGGAAGGAGAGGAGTTAACCTTCCGAGTAGATTCCTTTCTAAAAGTGGCAGTATGTGCTCGTAATTCAATGTGTACTCTCTGAAATCTATCCTTGTTAAATTTTATTATTTTTATATCGCAGATTCATCTTGTTGAGATCTCTTTTTATACTGTATTTTTAACTACAATGAATTGTATGATATATTCATTGACGCTGATCAAAAATCAATTTCGTCACGATCTGTCTTTTTCTTTTAATTGTCTCCCCTTTTATTGGACCTATGCACTTTTATTATATGTTGTGATTTTTGGATTTGTGCTTTTATGAATATTCTTCGTATCCGAATAAAGATTTTGAATTTGAATTTAATAGATGTGTAGGTGAAGGGCTTCTCTGGGGGAAAATATTTTCTCTATGGAGGAAAAAATGTCAAATTGGCAATTCTACACAAAGTTGCAAACTTTTAAGATTGCTAATTTGTGATATTTTCTTGTTTTCTGCTAAAACAACAAGGTGATGGAAGCAATTCTTCAATCAGTCTCAGCCACTGGCAATCATTCAGGCCCAGAGAAGTTAGAAACCAAGACAATGAGACACAGTTAAGAAAACAGCTCATGGCCTGGCTCTACCCCCACTAATCACCCCCTCCCCCCCCCCCATAGATACTCCTGCAAGCATAGGTGCACGCTATGACTTATCCAGCGCTGGGAAGCCTTCGGGTAGCTACTCACTTTAGAAATCCGCATTGCGTTCCAGGACATCGATTTTCACCCACTATACTGTTCTAGAAAGAGACCTGCCTTATGCAAATCAGTCTTGCTCCAATAGCAACAGTACAGCACAGACTGCTAGGCCGTGTTCGCTCTAGATGGGCACTCAAGTGACACCCTAGCAGTATCATCTTGCTTAAGTCTCATTGGTGAGATATTGCTAGAGTCCTATGGCACAGTCAGCACAGGACCCACGTCTGGGCATACATGCCACACTTAGTGTGTCTACTGCTAAAACAACAAGATGGTGAAAGCTTAAATTAATATCAGCCATTGGCAATCACTTGGGTCGCATTCCAGGCCATCCTTTTTTACCCACTTGGCCATTCTACATAAAGACCAACCTAGGGGAGAGGATATGGCCTAATGGCTAGGGTGGTCAACCTCGGAGCTAGGGAACCGGGTTCAAGTCTTGGGAGCGCTGCTCAACATCCTTTTTACCCACTTGGCCATTCTACATAAAGACCAACCTAGGGGAGACAATATGGCCTAATGGCTAGGGTGGTCAACCTCGGAGCTAGGGAACCGGGTTCAAGTCTTGGGAGCGCTGCTCAACATCCTGTGGTCCTGGGCAAATCACACAATCTCCCCGTGCCTAACAAAATGAATGTGTCTGTCTGTAGCGCAACTGGTGCTCACGTAAAGTGCTCCGATACTACATTCAGGTCAAGATCGCGCTATATAAACACCCCCCCCCCCCCCCCCACCAAAAAAAAGAGGACTGGATTAAGGGCCCACTCCCAACGAGAAAGGGGAAGTTTATGTGGAGACTTGCAACACTAATGTAGAATTATATGCCACCATGTTGCCCGTTAGATCCAGACCCAGGGATATATGGGCACCTCTAAGATCTAATCATGCACTGTTGCAGAATGACCGCTTGGATGACCACTCAATGACTCCTATGGGAAGTAATAACTGATTCATCCTATTTACAGACTGTTACTCTAATTTTGGATTGTAGGTAACGTCTGCCGAAAATTACTTGCACTTCTGTTGGAACTGTTCTGTAAATGTAAACTACAAGACTGGGTGGCTATTGTGGCTAACTTAGGGCCTCATGTAGGTAGCGAAATACCGGTCGGTAACGGCCCAATTTCGGTAAATATTCCGTTACCGACCGGTATTCAGACAAGTGAGATGTAGGAGACCAAAAACCACTTTTCGGTAAATATGAGGCGGTAAATACCGATTCATATTCACCGAATACATAATTAACGAATCGGTAAACATGAAGTGGTAAATATGAAGTGGTAAAAAGTTAAAATGACATGTAGGAGCACTCGGTAATTAAGAAATCCAAGAAAATCGGTAAATAAGAGTCGGTAATTAACACGGATTGAAAGCAGGTGGTAACCAACAACAGTGCAGCTAAGCAATCCCAAAATGCAACAGCGTGGACACCCTGGCAGCTATGTACGTCATTGCAATGCGCCTACGTCTACAGGCAGCAGGACTGAGGGTTTGGCGACGGAAGGAACGCATCCACAGACAGCGCATCACACTATTCCAGCTGACTGATGCAGAGATACATGAGAGGTACAGGCTACACCCCGAAACCATCATGGACTCAATCAGGGACCCGCACCCACTCCTGGACCAGCCAATGAGAAGGGCGCACGCCATACCCCCACATGTGCAGGTGCTCTGCAGCCCACATCTGCTGGCATCCGGCATTTCTCAGGTGGTGACAGCTGCGGTGGGTGGTGTATCCCAGAGTTGCCTGTCCCGTTCCTTCAGGAATTACTTCCCCCATTATATTGGCTGCATTGATGGGACACACATCCCACTCTGTCCACCAGCTGACACAGAGCACATCTACAGGATCAGGAAGTCCACCCACTCCATCAATGTGCATACCGAATGGAATGATATTGTGAATGGTCCCGTGGATGGCAGAACCCAAAGGTGCGCGTATGCTATTTACAACGAGGTCTGCAAGTTGTCGCACAGTGAGGCGGCTTCCAGACTGAGAGCTATTGACCAAGCAAACATGGAGAAGGCCTAAGCCGATATAGATATTAGCTCTAGCACTCTCACTTCTAGGATTCATACATGAGACAATAGGCACATGCAAGTACACGGCGCATGCAATGTACAAGCCCCGATTTTGGCGTGCGTCCTACGAGGTATCCCAGTGCCTGTGATTACACCTTCTTTCACTGTGCTTGCAAACGGTATTCATTTAATAATGATTGATGAAGTTTGCTGCGGGATGTGAGTGGTAATCCCGTACATAACTGTCTCGCATGAAGTTGTCTGCTGCAATACTGTTCTTTTTCCACCCCCGCATGGGCGGCGGGATGTTTCCATCTGGCCTTCGATTCCAACCTTGAAAGCAGAGTCCAACAAGTTGAGCAGAATAGAGCGCCATTGTCCCACAAAGAGGTGCCTTTGACTTCCTCTCGTTAAAATATTTGTCCTTCACGTTGCTACTACGCGCACTGAGGAACAGGCGCCTCTGAATACTGACCTCCCCCTGCATTTCGGCTCTTTGATCCAAAGTATTATCAATGCCTCGACCACGACCGGCCTGGCTCAATTTTTTCTAACATGTGGGGCTCGGGTCTCGTGACCTCTTTCCACACAATTTGTGGTGTAATTCCGGCATTTGTTCATTCACTGTTCTCGAGCATCTTTGGAGGTGTTCCGCTGCTTCTGGCGCTGGTGGCAGGTGTGCTGCTTTTACTTTTCATACTACGGAATGGCTGCTCCTTCTGTGCCACACGAGCACCTGTCCCGTCTGCATCTTCTTCGTGATAGGATGCTTGACTTCTATGGTACTTTGCCATTGGCGACTTTGAGCCTGGCTTATGGATTATCCTTCAGGTATTCCTACTTCACCTGCGTACAACCTGTATTGCACTGCCTGGATTGTCCCTTTGAATGGCCTGTGGATTTGTGCTTGACCAACATGGTGTCTCCGGTGCCGGATTTCGATCGACTGATGAGGCCCTTAGTGTCTCACGAGTTGTCCTGTTCTGGTGTCCGGATCATGGCGTGTGGAGCGGCGCATGGTATCCTGGGTAATTGGGACATCTCAGCGGCAGCCTACGACTTCTTGTCCATGAGCTATTTGGAGGAACATTCCGGGTGCCCTCTGATTGTGCTAGAGGCTCCGTTGGTTGGAGAACACGTATGTTCCTTTTCTTTACTCAATTGGATGGCTGAGACTTTTAGTGGCCCTGAAAACGATTGCTTGTTGGAAGCCGTGGCCACATATGCTGCCTATACATTCATGGATTAACTGGATTGTCGTCCATTGCGCCTGTGCTACTGGACAGCACCCTGGCGCAACATTTATTTCTTTTAGTTCTCGTTTTTCTCTTCCTGATGGTCTGCTTGAGTTTTTTACTATACTTGCATTGTGTTTTTGGAATTGTATGCTGCAATTAATTGGACTGTAGGACTTTGGCGCTGCATTGGTTACGCCCTGTTCTGCTCTGACGAAACTGAACTCTGCGTTCTCTCTTTTCTTGCCTATTGCATATTGCTTCGCTCAAGGGGGCGTGTAGTGAGTTCTCCCTGAATACGTACATGCATTGTTCAGTTGGCATTACCACGTTGAATGTTATGTAGCCATGTTTGTGTCTTTGCACACGACACTGCGTTTACATGTTCTTTCTTGAATAAACTGCTGACTCGAGACTTCCTTCAGACGAGTGCATTCTGTTGTTCCCATCCCAAGCTCTGCGCAGCGACCTTGGTCTGTACATGCTGTGACACACAGTCTGGAATTTTACACAATGCATGTTTTCCACTCTAGGTTGTTCGACCCACGATTTAGCCATGGCACACGCGCAGCTGCACATACCTGACAGTTGGTGCTTTTCATATCTCAGACGTCATGTTTATTATTCAGACCGAAGACGAGCCTTCCTGCGAGGAGACTCCTGATGCTCCTGTGATGTGATTTCACTCAGCTGATCTTTGAGGTATGGGGTCCCCTATTCAAGCCTGAGAGACCTTCTATGATGACATGATTGTGATATTGGCTACTTAGTTAAGGGAAGGTGGTAGTGTCCTCGGTATTTTCCGATTCGCTAAATACCACCTCGGTATTTTCCGATTAGCTAAATACCACCTCGGTATTTACCGATTCGGTGGATACCACCTCGGTATTTACCGATTCGGTGACTTCCGATTCGTATTTACCGAATGTTACCGAATCGGTAACTGTTACCGAATTTTTACCTACATATAACTTACCGGTTCTAATTTACCGATTCGGTACGGCTCGGTATTTATGAACCGGTAAAATTTATTTACCTACATGAGGCCCTAAGTACTGTGATGATGCTTCGAATGTGACCCAGAAACCTATTTTATGGAAGTGATGGATAAGTTACTGTATTTGATGCTTATTGTTTTGCCTTTCTGATGCTAACTAACTAAATAATAATAAAAAGAGAGGTGCAACCTACTTCTTGCTCTACATTACAAGGAACTGACACACGTCTTGTGGGAGTACCACATCATTGCAAAGCAAACATTGATGCATAATAAATTGCTGTCTTTAGTCAAAAGAAGTTTCCAGCCCCATGTTTATGTGTGATACCTTCAGCCAAAAATGGCTATTTTATGCAATAGTACATTGCATATTGGGACTTTAGTTTTGCTTTTCACTTGGGCTGGTGGCTACCAAGTCCCTGAAAACGCATGGCAGGCCAGCAGCCACACTGCACTAGGGGCTCCAAGCAGGTGAGCTCTGAGCGGAGGCTTGTGCATTCCTGTGCTGGACAGAAAAATCAATAAAATAGGCCAGATTAAACGTGAGGCATTAATTTAAGACATGATTTTACGTTCGGGGAGGAGGGGGTTTGTATGGGGCTTGCTGGTTGGTCTGCAATTTTGCATCTGTGACGAAGGTCTGGAAAGCATAGCATGTTTTGGAGACTAAAATCATCCAGACTCTCACCCTTGACCTTTGGGGGACACACCTCTGCAACTGGTACAGTAAAAACAGTAAGTTGCTATTGCGTCACTTACAGTATAGTGGTATATTTTTTATGATGGCTTCCAAAATGGATTATCTTAAGGTTGCTCTCCACCACTATAAAATTATATGACCTTATTAATAACCATGTCTCAGATTAAAACTTTTATTCAGTTAAAGTGTGGTGTGTAGTTTTTGGCAAATTTAAGTTGCAAAGTAATGTCCAGATTACTTACCGGTAATCCTCATTACTCTGAGTCCCACTCGTCCTCAACCCAGTCATTACACATGAGGTATATTCACTTGACAGGAAACGCTTACTAGCTCCACCCACCCTCCTGCCAGGGGCTATAATACCATAGCCAGCACAAAGCACTTCCTGACACAACAAAGGCCTGACACACATTGGGAAATATGACTGGGTCGAGGACGAGTAATGAGGATTACCGGTAAGTTATCTGCACATTACCACTACGTCCCTCGTCCTCGACCTAGTCATTACATATGAGGCATACAAAAGCAACCACCACAAAGCGAAGGCCTTTGGAACACTGGCAGAAAACAAACCCGACAGCACACAGGAGAGAAGCGCACCACAGTGAAACTTTAATGGCATGAAAGAATCAACAAGCAACATCAGGCTCCACAGCACGGATAACACCACACCCAAAATTCAAATGGTCACTCAGAGCGCAATTCAACCTGTAATGCTTAATAAAGGTAGACTCAGAAGCCCAAGGCCCTGCTAAACATATTTCATCCAAAGACACTCCATGAAAGACAGCTGAGGAATCCAAGACTCCCCTTGTGGACTGGGCCTGTACACCCGAAGAACACAGCAAACAAAAGCCCTGATAAGCCAAGGAAATAGGGGACTTGATCCAACGACCCAGGGTAAGCCAAGAGGCACTGAAACAGTAAACAAAAGGAAAGCGGAATGTCTCGCTCTTCATTAGGACAGATGTTCCCACACAAAGACCAAACCATCCAAATAAATAAGCTAATATGCATAGGTTGTAATATCAAGTTATACTTATTTAATACAAAATATCATCAATGTATATTATATCCGTTCAATAAATACAGTATGGTACAAAACTAGTATTAAATCAATAATATGAAAAGAAAACAGTTCTCGTCCCCCTCTCCGACAGTATTCATTCTACACTCGGGACATCCTGTACGTTAGGAGCCTGCTGCTTATAGATGCGGCCCCATCCTGAAGCTAATTCGCTCGGGATTATTCCTAAACACTGCGCTTTAACAGCGACGTGCTGCGGAACAATTCTCGCGACAGTTCCGACCACGCCCATTAAAAGGCGAGCGACACTTGCTGGATACACCGCTTCGATTCTTTCAGCGCAAGTCATTCCGCATCTTTATTTACGTTTGCAAGAGAAGTAATGTATCCAATTTAATAATTTACAATATATTGATGTTGAGTCACCCGTGTTGGCAGTACTACCCATAGTTTTGTATACCACCAAACCTCTACTGAGTTGGGTGGCCACTCCACCTCGAGTGCAAGAGCATTATCTAAATGCCACTTAACACTGAATATATTGTTAGGACACTAGTAGATATTGCCCACATATCCTAAGGGTAGGTGCCCATCAGCCATACCCATATAATTAGGTACACTCTTAACTTAAAACACATTTGTTACTGAATACGTATAATTCTCTTTCAGCCTATTCAATACAGCTTAGACGACAATTGGTTCATGTTCACCATTGATACAGTGACACTTACAGGTCACTTGGCCCCCTTTTTCTAACTGGTATATACGACTATAATGTAGCCAACATCCTGACTTTTGTAAATTTAACATGCAACTATGGGCCATGCCGACAAGCGCACCCTTTACAATTTTTATTGTTTACTTCTAGGTTTCTTATTTTACTTCTCTGTCCTGATGATGACCCCATTTTAAATAATTATATTGAAGGGATGAAACATCAACAAAAGTCTATGTGGACTGATTTTAAAATGTGATAGTGTCATGCAACACTCATTTCAAGAGTGCAGTCTATAACAACATATTGCCACAATCAGTCACATGTATATAACACAAGCGCACCACTTAGCCACTGTATTCACCTTCACTGTGCCGCCAAATTATAGGAGCACCTTTTTCTGTTTTGAAAAATTCAGAAAAAGAAAATAATGATTGAAAAAATATGAACGCTAGGCTATCTCTGTCTAAATATGTAAATAAATGTATGCACTTATGGCAAAATCAAAGGCTGAACTGTTTAATTCTTTACTATATCACTATTTCCGTGGAAGTCCAGGGTTATACTCCCTCCTTGGGTTACCACTTGTTTTGTTAAATATTGTTCAGCCCAGGTCTCTGGGTTATTGGGTTGCCCCTTTTGTTTGAATCTCGGTAGGATGAAAATGGCACTTTGGAAAATTCAGGAGAAAGCCATGGCTCTCTAGCGTACGAATGTTCAAACCCAAATGCAGAAACATAACAGGGCAGAGGAACCTTTGCTGACGAGAAAGCTGATGAAAAAATGTAGCCGAGGAAAAGAATGCCTCCTTATGCTGCTGCTGAGGTCAAAGAGAAAAGGAATCCTTCTGTTCCTTGAACACCCTGTGCAACTTCTCCTCAAGGTCTTTACCAAAAAGATGAGGACCAGTAAATGGCAATCTCAAACCCATGGACAGTTGCGCAGCATCCGTATTCCAGCCCTTCAGCAGTAAATTACGTCTGGCAGCATTGGACGCACCACAGGACAGAGCAGAAGCACGAACAGAGTCAAACGCAATCTCAGAGAGGAACTCAGCCTGACGTTCCATGGATTCCAAGAATTCAGGACAATGCCCAACGTCCTGCCTAGTGGAGAACAAAGATTTGAAGTCAGACAATTGCGACTGCACCACATATGCACCATACACCCCAGAACGGATGGCGAACTGGGACCCCGGATAAGCATTCTTCAAAGATGAGTCAATCTTTTTATCCGCACCATCCTTTAGGACATTATCTTCAGCCATGGATGGACGCCCCACCAAACTGGACACAGTAGAGTAAGAGTAAACATGAACTGACTCCGGAATTGTATCCTCCATGTCCCTCAAGGGGTACAGCTTAGACATGAAGGGAGGCATCATTATGCGGTTGGGATCCTTCCACTTGTTCAAAAGAACGTCCATCATGACAGGACGAATGGGCAAGTCCTTAGTAGACTGCTTACAAAACTGGGGCAAAACCATGTCCCTGGACATGTGGTGCCGACCTCCTCATCAAGGAAACCCATATTATCACTCACATGGGAAAGAATGTCCGGCAACATATCCTTAGATATATATTTTCCCTTAAGATTCACAGAACCCAAGGAAGAACCATAGGAAGAATACAATATGGAAATGTCCGAGTAGAGGTCATGCCCCCCTCCAGAGTGAACACCAGCCGCCTTTTTAGTGGGCTTTAAAGTAGATAAAGTTTCCAAAATCAACATCTTCAGCCTGTTGTCTTCACCCCCTTTGCACTTCTTCAAAAGAAGGGGCCAAATCCCCACTGCCCCTGAGGATGTGGGTGAAGAAAGAAGAGAGCAATGTCTGCGCTTAGGACTATGCTTTCCCATACTGAATCACAGGCAAAATGACAGAACATCCACAGAAGTAAGGCTCTTAAATACATTTCCCCCAGAATGCAGAAAAATCCGCATTCAACCAGCCTCAGCACACGCACTGACAGGGAGACACAAAGAACACAAAGACACAAGTTACTTACCTTCGGTAACGATATATCTGTAAGAAAGATTAGTTAGTTATAGATTCCTTACCTTAGAATTACCCCCAGGCGTCAGACTGGATCCGGAAAGTTTTTCGTCAGCAGTAGCTCTGCACATCGGAAGGTGGTGGGGGTCGGTTCCGCGTTCATCATTGGCGTCGTGTTGCCGGGATGACATCCTGGCAGCTACTTAGACGCCGCCCTCGTCAGTTCTGTACACGACTTTCTGCGCCAGAAACGCAGGGCCATGCAAGACACTGACCAATGGTGCACAAAACTAGGAACCTGAAAGGATAACCTTTACCCTAGAAATCAGTTCGCAGAATGGGGAGGATGGGTAGGGCGGTAAGGAATCAATTTTAAATTTGTTTTAATTTTTTTTTTGTTTTTTTTAGCAGAGTTTTATATAGCGCGAACTTGACCCTAATCCAATCAGGTATCAGAGCGCTTTACATAGCACCAGTTACGTTACATGAGGGCACACATTCATTTTTTCTTTTTTTTGGGGCACGGGGAGATTAAGTGATTTGCCCAGAATCACAGGAGTTTTGGCATCGTTACCGAGACTCGTACCCAGTTCCCCCAGGTCCGAGGTCGAGCGCCCTAACCGTTAGGCCAACACCTCTCCCCAAACATATAACTAACTAATGTTTCTTACAGATATATCATTACAGAAGATAAGTAACTTGTTCAACTGAAACAAACACGTTAGTTATAGATTCCTTACCTTAGAATAAATACCCCAGCAATACCAACCCTGGAGGTGGGTCTGCGAACCAAGATCACACCAGGAAGTCCTGGAGAACAGAACGGCCAAAGAAGCCGTCTCACCGGACTTGACTGTCCAGGCAGTAGTGCTTGGTGAACGTGTGCAGCGATGCCCACGTAGCAGCCTGACAGATGTAATTCAGAGGAACGCCTCGTCCCAGAGCATTAGTGGCTGCCGTCGCCCTGGTGGAAAGGGTGCGAAGCCCCACTGGAGACTCCTTCTTTGCAAGAGAATAGCATGTTTTGATACACAAGACGACCCATCGAGAGATAGTCCACTTGTGTACGGCCCGACCTTTCTTGGCGCCCACGTACCCAACAAAGAGCTGATCATCCACCCGGAACTGTTTGGTGCGATCCAAATAAAAGGAAAGCACCTGTTTTGGGTCCAGACGGTGGAGCCTCTCTTCCTCTTTCAAAGGATGAGGAGGCGGAAAGAAGGTGGGCAAAGTGATGGTCTGCCCGATGTGAAAGGCAGTGACAACCTTAGGCAAGAAGGAATGGACGAGTCCTGAGGACAACTTTGTCCGGATGCACAGATAGAAAAGGAGGCTTAGAAGAAAGCGCCTGGAGCTCACTCACTCGTCTGGCAGAGGTGATGGCCACCAGGAATGCAGTTTTGAGAGTTAAAAGCCTCAAAGGACAGTTGTGAAGCGGCTCAAAGGGAGCGCACATTAAAAGCAGTTAAAACCAGGTTCAAGTCCCACTGAGGCATAATGAAGGGAATAGGAGGAAAGAGATGAGTTATGCCTTTCAAGAAATGATTTACAACCGGGGACTTGAAAAGGGAAGGCTGGTCTGGAAGCCGAGGGAAGGCAGAGATGGCCGAGAGATAGCCCTTGAGAGTGCCCAGAGCAGAGCCCTGCTGGGTTAAAGAAAGAAGGAACAAGAGAACCTCAGAACGAGAGGCAGAGAGGGGATCCGCAGCCTTTGCTGTGCAGCATGCCACAAATTTGTTCCACCGGCAGGCATATACCGTCTCAGTGGAGGGACGCCTGGCTGCCAGAATTACATCGCAGACTTCGGGAGACAGGTTGAAAGATGTCAACTGCCGCCGCTCAATCTCCATGCAAGGAGGTGGAAGCTGGACAGGTTCGGGTGAAGACCGTCCCCTGTTGCTGCGACAGAAGATCCTCCCGAAGGGGCAGACGGGTTGGAGGATCGATGGCCATGTTGAGCAGCTTGGGATACCAGACTCTTCGTGCCCAATCCGGAGCCACAAGAATGACTTGGGCCCGGTCGCGCCTGATCTTCTTCAGCACTCTGGGCAGAAGTGGTATAGGCGGAAAGGCGTACAACAGACCGCAACTCCACTTGCGATGAAAAGCGTCGCCTAGTGAGTGCCGCCTTGGAAATTCCAACGCACAGAGTTGCTGACATTGCGCGTTCCCTTTGGTGTCGAGTAGACCTAACCAAGGCTCTCCCCACTGTCGAAAGAGACCTTGCACCACCTCCGAGGAAAGACGCCATTCGTGATCCGTCATGCACCTGCGGCTGAGTTCGTCTGCCCTGACATTCAGTGAACCTGCCAGGTGTTGAACCACCAGGGATATGCCCTGATGTTCCAGCCATGTCCAGAGGCGGAGGGCCTCTTGACATAGGGTCCACGACCCCACCCAGCCCTGTTTGTTGCAGTACCACATGGCGGTGGTGTTGGTCGTGAACACCTGCACTACTCTCTCCCAGACAGAGGGAAGGAATGCCTTGAGAGCAAGACGGATCGCCCGGAGCTCCAGAAGTTTGATATGGAGCCCGGACTATGCTGGAGACCAGAGGCCTCTGATCTCCGCCTCTCCCATGTGGCCCCCCCATACAAGAAGGGATGCGTCCGTCACCACTGTGTGTTCTGGTTGGGGAAGGGAGAGGGATCTGCCGTTGACCCAATCCTGTTTCGTGAGCCACCACTGCAGTTGTCGAGCAGTGCCCTCTGAGATCTGAACGCAGTCAGACAGATTCCCCTGATGCTGCGCCCACTGGAACTTCAGGTCCCACTGCAGAGCCCGCATATGCCATCTGGCATGATCTACCAGCAGGATGCAGGAGGCCATGAGGCCCAGCAGCCTCAGGGTCATTCTGACCAAAACCCGGGATAGAGCCTGAAAGATCGGAATCATAGCCCGAATATCCCGGACTCGCTGTTCGGGAGGATAGACCCGAAACCGCGTTGTGTCCAGAACCGCTCCGATGAAGAGGAGCTTCTGAAAGGGAATCAGGTGTGGCTTCGGCACATTGATTGAGAACCCCAGCGAATGCAGGAGGTCTGCCGTAGTCTGGAGGTGGGAGACGACTGCTTGGGGCGAGCCCACCTTCAACAACCAGTCGTTGAGATAGGGGAAGACTGAAACCCCTGATCTGCACAGATGAGCTGCGACCACCGCCATCACTTTGGTGAACACCCGAAGGGTGCTGGTAAGGCCAAAGGGGAGCACGGTAAACTAAAAATGCTTGTGGCCTACCGTGAACAGCAGGTAATGCCGGTGGGCCGGCAGGACGGGGATGTGAAAATAAGCGTCCTGCAAGTCCAATGCTACCATCCAGTCTTGCAGGAAAGGGCAGACAAGACCTGAGCAAACATCAACATCCTGAACTTCTCCTTCCGGAGGAAGCGGTTGACGTTCTTGAGATCCAAGATAGGACGCAGGCCCTTGTCCTTCTTGAGAACCAGAAAGTAGTGGTAATAACAACCACAACCTACTTCTGAGACAGGAACGTGCTTGATGGCTCCCTTGGCCAAGAGAGCCATAACTTCCTGCTGGAGAAGGGCTAGGTGATCCTCCGACATGCGGTGGCATGGCTAGAGGGGTAGCCTCAAAGGAGAGGAAGTAGCCCCTTTGGACTATCTGCAAAACCCACCTGTCTGACGTGATGGTGCGTCATTGGGGGAGGTGATGGCGAATCCTGCGGCCCACTGGCATTTGGTGGGCCTGAAATGTCGGACTAGGAATGTTTGGAGGCTGCTGCAGAGGCGGGTTGGTGGACTGGCCTGCCCGCTGGGCCCCAGAACCACGACAGTTGTTCCCACGTCCCCAACTGCGCGAAGGTTGGGTAACTTGCTGCGGCCTGTGGCTCTGGACAGGACGTAGCTGGGCACCCCTTCCATAGCCACAAAAGGGGCGAAAAGCGGAATGCACGGGGTGGCTGGAGAAGCCCAACGACTTGGGCGTAGCTCGTGAGTCCTTGAAACGCTCTAAAGCGTTGTCTGCTTTGTCGCTGAAAAGGCGACCGCCATCAAAGGGCATGTCCATGAGGGCATTCTGGAAATCCCCAGAAAAGCCAGTGGATCTCAGCCAGGCGTAGAGTCTAAGAGCTACTGACGTAGAAATCGTTCTACCCAGAGAGTCGGCAGTATCCAGTCCACAACGGATGGTAAACTTGGCCGCATCCCTCCGGGCGACAACAGCCTGGGAGAGCACTGTCCGGGCCTCCTCCGGACACTGAGGCAGCACCTGCGCAAACGAGTCCCACACAGAGTGGGAATAACGGCCCAATAGACATGCGGTGTTTACAGACGGCAGTCCCAAGCTGGCGGAAGAGAAAATCCCTTTCCGGTAGAGCGGTAGGGAATGCGCTTTTGGAAGGAGAGGCTTGGACCACCAAGCTATCAGTGTCATGGTTTGACCTGATGCGCCTGCTATGCTTGCTGTTTCCAAGTATTCATCTGTGGACTAAAAAATCCCAGAAGGCCTTGGTAGGAGGGGCCTCTGGGTATTTTAATCGGTTCTGCACATCAAACAGCGTGCGTAATTCTGAACTTGGGCGGTAGCGGTGCAGTGGGGAGATTTGTCCGTTCTGAAGGAAGGAGCGGAACTTTGTTGACTTCACTGCTGCCTGTCTGGCTCCATCGAGCCATGAATTGGATTCGAAGCAGACTCGCTGTAATTAGTGACAGGAGTCTGTAGATTCAGGACTGTAAGCACCAAGGCAGGCATTGTTGGGCAGAGAGGCGTCCCTGCGTTCTGGTTGCTGCATCAAGTAAGGCAGATTTGTGGCTCCCAACTGCTGTTGAGGTCTTAGGGCTGCTCGGGATCGAGTGACACTCGACTGGGGAAAGACTGTGTTCCCGCTCTGACCTTAAACCAGAAGCAGCCCGACAGTGCTGTGTGTGGGCGTTCTTGTCTGCATAAATATTTTGATTTTGCGCTAGCTAAGTTACTTTGTCTACATTTGGCTTTCCTATTTGTTTTTCGTACAGGATAAAAGGATCTGGAGAGTTTCAGAAACAAGTGAATGCAGTAATTCTATTGGTTCTATGTCCAGAGGATATTTGAATTCTATTCCATAGGATCTACTGATTATCCGGAATTTGTACTACTCATTTCTTTCTGCTGGCAACCATCTGTATCAGCTTGTGACCTTTCTGCTATGTTCCTAATAAACTTTTGAAGGGGAATTGGACATCAAGGGTATGTATGAGTATGGGAGGTGGTTAATATGAAACAAATGGGGATTGAATGTCGAGTAATCTGTGTGCTTTGTATTATAGGTGTATCCTCCTCCAGTACGAGAAGTATCGTTTCTGAGTTAGAAAGTTTACAGTGAAACATCAAGGCAGGTGGAACTTGTTTTACAGGTACAAAGTCCCCTTAGTGAGACCCTATGAGAGTAGCCAGAAACTGTAGACATGTATTAACTTACGTGCTTTTTGGTTACAGGTCTCCCTATCCCGGCTGTTCCCACCCTAATTCCTTTCCCTCACTTGATCACCTCAATACTCTGTACATCTTGTGTTAGAATTGGGGATATCGAGAGGTGGACCCCTTTGAGCATCGACCGGACCCCGAGGAGTTCCTGTGGTTTTGACACTCAGGGGTGGGGTGTTGGGAAAGGAAAGTGGGGTTGCCCGGTGCCGGGCGGTGGCGTCAGGCAATCATCCTATCCACGGGAGCCCCCGTGTTGGGCCTGGACCAGGTGCCCAAAAGGACGTCAGTAAGGGCCTCGTTGAATGGAAGCTCGCTGCCCGATGACGCACCTCTGTCAGGAGGGTAGTCCTGACTGCCACGGTAGGGCGTTCGAGGTTGAGAGCCTCGGCTGCCCTACGCAACACCACTGCGTACGAAGCTCCTTCCTCCGTAGCCACGGTAAGAGGAGACAACATGCCAAGGTCAGGGGAGGTGTCCAGACCACTTGCATCCCCCGGTTCCTCTCTCCAGTCCTGTTCACTCTACAACTGGTCAGTCAGAGGGTCACCTGACGCCTCCCATCCTCCTCCTCATCCTCTGGGTGCCAATCAGGTCAAAAAGGGACCCCAGGAGTGAACAGGGGCTCAAAAACCCCTCTCGGCGCCTGGCGACGCCGTCCGGCTCTGAGTCCATGTCCGGATGGAGGCCTGTGTCGAATGCGGTAATGGTGCAGGAGGAAGCGGCGCAGGTGTAATCAGGTCAACTGGCGCCGATCCGGATCCAGGCCTGGATCCAAGGGGAGCCTGCGGTGCAGGAGCCGTCGGCGGAGAAGGACTAGGCCCCCAACAGGTTCTGCAGGGCCCGAAGGAACACCGGCGGGTCCGGGCCGCCCAAAGATGGCATGCATTGCTTAGTAGAACGTACGAAGCTGGGCGGGAGTCGCTCCGGGTCCCGGGAAGGGAGGGAAACGCGGTGTCGACTCTTCA
The DNA here is from genome assembly GCF_964204655.1 of Triturus cristatus. Lineage (NCBI taxonomy): Eukaryota > Metazoa > Chordata > Amphibia > Caudata > Salamandridae > Triturus > Triturus cristatus. The sequence continues at coordinate 1,065,146,931 of NC_140594.1, read as the reverse complement.
GGCTCCGTACTCTGAGCAGCAGGAGGGGCACCACCCGCATCCCTCGTCTGGTCGGCCAACCGACGAGGAGAAGTCGAAGAGCGATGATGCTTCTTTGACTTCTTCTTATGCTTCGACCTACCCGACCCGAGTGCGAAGACTTTGATGACTTGAACGAATGGTGGTGGCTCCGCGACCGGTCCCTTGACCTCCCTCGCGACCAAGACCTCAAACGGCGCGGAGCCGACTGCCGGTGCTCAAGCAGCTTTCGGGACCGCTCCCACAAAGCCTTCGGCGCCATCGATCGGCAGTCGGAGCATGACTTGGGGTCATGGTAGCATTTCAGGCAAAAGAGGCACATGTGGTGCGGACCCGTCACCAACATCAGTCGATTACAGGAACCACATGCCTTGAAGCCGGGCATCCCTCATGCACCAGGAGTCGATAGACTAAAAAATAAAGTTGACAAAAGTCAAGAAAAAAGTCAGTCAAAAAGTGACTGGAGGTACCGCTCTTCCCGGATCTGCGCTGGCTGGCGCGGAAAAAGAAAGAACTGATGTCAGCGCGCGAGGGCAGCGTCTAAATAGCTGTCGCAACGTCATCCGGGCGACACGACACCGAACGCGGAGCCAACCGGTGCCACTTTTCGACGCGCAGAGGTACTGCTGACGAAAAACTTTCCAGATCCAGTCTGACACATGGGGGTAATTCTAAAGTAAGGAATCTACAACTAACGTGTTTCTTTCAGATACTCGCTGTCAAACGCCACGCTGCATGAAAGGAATACAGAGGCGTGGTCACTGAACTTCACGCTGCAGCCCAAGCCCGCACGGAAGACCCGACATAGTAGGCCGCCGTAGGCCACACCATACAGGGAGGGGCTCCAGCCGCTCCATACACAGAGGTGGGCTGAGTCAGAAACCATTGGTGAAGCCTCCTCACCCACTGGGAGGCCGTGCCAGAAGTAATCAGTCAGTTGATCGGGCCTAGAGTCCTCCAAGCAAATTCGAATCCAGCCTGTCCCGCGAGTCATACAAGAACACGCTCGGGTCCCCCACGGTCCCGCCAAAGGTAATAAACAGCGGGAGATGGGCCGGTGGGAACTTACCCAGAAAGCAGACATCCCAAAAGCATCTCGGGCATAACGCCGAGGAGGCCGTGGACAATAAGAAAATAAGAAAATACAAAGAGAAGGCGACGGGGCCCAACCAAGCCTAGCAAGTCAGACACCTGGCAGCACTGCAACTCACAGAGTCCAGGAGGCTTCCAACCGTGTCCCGACTCCAGCCACTCCCACGACTGTCTCAAGGCACTCCCAGAGCCCAGCAGAAGAAGCCAGGAAACAACATGATGAAGGTAAGGGCCCAGCAGTTACCTCAGCGTCCCCCGTCATATTCACTGACAGGAAACAAAACAGGAATTATAGCCCCTGGCAGGAGGGTGGGTAGAGCTAGCAAGCATTTCCTGTCAAGTGAATATACGTCATGTGTAATGACTGGGTCGAGGAAGAGGGACGTAGAGGTAATGTATATTTATGTAGAAGGTTGGCTCGCTTTCTGCACATGATATATTTAGTCTCAGGCAATGGGCATTCTTACGGAGCTGTTGTTGTATTCTTGTATATGCAACTGCTAAGTTTCAGAAATGTTTGACAGTGCACTACTGAGGCAGCAGTGTGCATATCTGCAAGTGCACGGCCTGTAATCACCAGTCATTACACTAGTAGTGAAAGCCTGTGGCTGCCAAATGAGGTGGGAGGTGCGGGGCAGGGGTGAGGGTATGGGAGCAGTTTTTTCACAGGTCCTAGTAGGTTGGTCTCGGAGTCTTTAATGTGTGTTGCTCGAGGCAAAACTGTAGACACAAATACTGCTGTGCTCATGCCAGCATAAACCGCATGTCAGGTGTGAGCCACCACTTGGGCCCAGCAGGTCTCTGTAGAGGGGCTCTTACTTGACCCTTGCAAAAGCTTTCACCTGAGACTAATTTGCGTCAATCTGTTGGCAAGGTTCAGGTGTCCATTATGAGCTCTTCTTGGAGGATGATCAGTTTGTGAAGGGGTGCTTCAGTGTCTACCCAGTGTGTGTCCCACGGCACAAATAGTCTCGTTGTCTGGAGTCAACCTATGGGGCATGGGTCGCACAGGCTGGTTGAGGAATCTACACCTTGGCACAGCCTCAGGTTTTTTCAATCAGTAGAGGAGAGGCCTCTTATGGGGACAGGGTGAGAGGAACCTCCATGTGTAAATTATCCAAAGGAGGCAAACTTCCATAAAAGGGAAATGAGGATGTGCCCAGCCATGACTAACTCCTTAAGGTACCAGCTTAGGAAACTAGTTGGGCCACATACCGCAAGGTACGGCGTGACTGAATACATATGCTGCTAGCTCTGATAGCATAACAATCTCGGAGCCCTGCAGATTTGTTAGTTTAACCCATGATGCAGGACACTTAGCATGTAAACAGGGCTATGTACATGATGTATTCATGAGGATTTTACCACACCTAATCAGTTTTCATTAGTGAATGGTGCAAGTTGGAATACAGGAGGAAATCAATCTAGGACTAGAAATACACCTAGGTTTCTTTTTGAGGTGGGGGCACTATTTGCCAAATTGCAAAATGGGTAAAAGTTGCCCATTTGTCCAATTTGCTTGAGAAGCAAAATTGGACTATAGAAATTCCCAAATCCACTCGAAAGGTGAACCAAAGAAATTGGTAGAATTCAGGTAGTTTGTTTGGTCCATGCAGTTTGGTTCTCCTAGTTTGATTCAAGGAGAAACATATGTACCACACTCGCTGCATGAACTGCCCACGCAGTTAGAAGGTTGTCTGCTGTTCGTTCACTGCGCAAAGCTTATTTTTCACCCTAGGCAGGCAAAAGAGGTTCAGAGAAGTTTCAAGGAGTGATCCACTTACTATGGAATGGAAAAATACAATTCACATTGGTCTGACCACTTATACCTACCTATCTGTTGTCTTGTGTTAGAAATGTTTACAACGTTGCTACCCTTATGATATCTACCTTGCTCATTAGCCTCACAGACACAGCAAAATCTCGCCTAGCCCCTTTGAGATCAACTGGAGCAAAAAGGCACGATCATATCTCACCCTCTCTGAAAAACCTCAAATGGCTCCCCATTGAAGCTCGCTGCCAGTTCAAAACTGCTTGTCTCACCCACAAAGTCCTTCACACTGGCAAACCAGTCTACCTTGCAGCCAAGCTCACCAAGGCAGGCCAGGCAAGAAACCTAAGGAGTACCAACAACCTACTTCTCATTCCCCCAAAAAGACTCAAACAAAAAGCCCTGGCGTGCTCCTTCTCAGGAAATGCCCCCAAAATCTGGAACTCCCTACCAGCAGATCCCAGAACCAACCCTTCCTTCGTGACCTTCAAAAAAACCTCAAGGATCTCCTCCTCGCTCAACACCTTTAACCTTCGGACAAATACACCGCAATACCTTCCCATAGACTCTCCTTTTTGCTCTGTCTGTCTACCCTCTCTTATTTATTTGTGTACTTGTTGTAAAGCGCTCTGATACCCTCGAGTCTTGCAAGCGCTATATAAAACTCTATAAATAAAAATAAAGTGAAGCTTGGCAATAAGCTTTCACTATGCTAAAGTTGAATTAAATGGCATATTCAATGCATGTTGTCATGCAATATGAGAGTAAAATAGTGCACATCCTCAAAGCAGATGACCAGCGTTTATATTTGGGTTACGCGCAAAAGAAGCAGAAATAGCATTCATAATGAACAAGACTGTTTTGTAAAATTTAACAAGTGTTTAGGTCACGCCTGATTTTCAACCCCCACTCACAACAGTAAAGACACAAGTTACCGAATGAACATCAGAAGCCAAGTCTAGCCGAAGGAATCACACATGAGAATGGGCCACATGGCAAGTTTGCATAAAGTTAAAAAAACATAAGGTTTAGTTATTTTAGTTAGGCCATTGTTCTTTAAGAGAAAGTTTAATCCATGAAGTGGTGAAAGGGCGGAGATTGCATTTCAAATGCAGATGTTAGGTCTTCGGTGCTAACTACCAATGTATTATACACCGCTAAAAGTCAAGAACCTGCTAAAAACAACCCATATGCCCAGCACGAGACCCCTATGGCTGGGGTTCCTAAAGTATAGCACTACATACAATCTCCACCTCTACTGTGGAGATTGTAGGTCGAGGCTCTGCTGGAGCCTCAGTTCCTGAGAAAATCCCAGACTTTGGTGCTTTATCAAGTGCCAGAACATGGAGCCCCTCAGTCGAATTACCGCTGGGGCCCAAGCCCCACAGAAGTTGGTGCCTCTGTCTGTAGTGTACGTGAGTGTAGCTTTGGTAAATACCTATTTTTCATCGTAGAAAAGTCAAAACAATTGGCAGACTCTTGCAACTGCAGTGCAAGAAAAGAGAGCAAGGGGCAGAGCTGATATCAAAAGGGAAGTAGGGGCAGCTGTGGATCTATGGAAAGGGGCAATCCAGGGTCCATCTGAGTAGTTGGAAACATCCAGGGTTAAAGGGCAGGGAACTATGTATGGGGAACTCCAGGGCCCTAGGAGCATGTAGGATCCGGCAAGCAGTGCAGCGAGAGAGTATCCAGGAGTGGATCAGGGAAAGGTGGGTTGACCAGGGCAAAGTCCAAAGAAGTGTGGGGTTCAAAGGGGTAAGTGTGGTACTGGAGGGAGACGTGAGCAGACATACTTCGGCAGGTGCTTTAAATATGTTGTGTCTGCTTTACTACAAGTAATCGCTTTTCGACCTATTAACATTAATAAAGATAAACATGTTTCCACAGCTTCAATGTGCATTACATCTTCAGAGATGAAGATCCTCTCAGGTAAAATGAAGGATTCCCCTCACAGGCACTTATGCACGCTCATGCTAACACTGAGAAGGTAAAAGACACCCAAATGATAGACAGAATGCGGAACAAATCCAAACATTCACCTCCAAGTAAGAGATCTGAGTTAAAGCCATCGTTCTGCCAAGCCAGGTCTTCCCTGGACAGGAAACAAGCATCCTGGGACCGGTTGCATAGTATCACCCTTCATCAGCTAGTCTAGCTTTCTCTCTCTAAGTGTACTTGGTTTGCCCAGAAGTGGGTCCCAGGCTCACTGTGCCACTGGAGTCAAGCTAGCCTGGCAGATGATGGGTGATACCCCAAAACCGGTCCCAGAATGATTGTTTCTGGTCCAGGGAGGGCCTGGCTTGGCAGTTCAGGCTGGACTCTTCCCATGAGCAGCAGGGTCAAGACTGATTTGCATACGGCTAGGTCTAAACTGGGGTGGCGAGCAAAAGAATGATGGATTTCACCCAGATCTCTTGACTGGGGGTGAATGTTTGATTTGTTCCGCGTTGTGTCCCTCATTTGTGTGTCTTTAACACTGTGAAGGCGACACATTAGGAGAAGGGGCGACACACATCAGCACAGAGTGTGCAGGGCTGCTTGAGGGATATCCTGACTAGGGCTTGCAACAAATCCCACCCAGACCACTCTAGGCATTCCATTCCATTCCTGATCATGGGGCACATTGTGTAGGGCACAAAGGGGATAGTGGGCAAGAAACAAGGAGCACACCATGGCCATTATGCAGAAGCAGAAGGGGGTAACAAGGCATATCTCCAGCCTCGAAGCTGGCTGGATGCGTTCAATCATGACCGGTTTGTGTCCCTTGCAGCAGCTCTGTGGTGGAAACAAGACTTCACTCAAGACTTTGAAGGGGCAAACGGGGTCCATGAAGGCAGCAGCAGAAGGAGGGGAGGTGGCGAACAACAGGGGCTAAGTCCCTGGAAAGAACAGGAGACAGGCAAAGGCTATGGAAGATAGAACAGTGTATCAGCAAATTCTAGTCATACCTGCACAGCACACCTATCGATAGGACACTGATGCCGGTCATAGCCAGTCATTCACTTACGGTTACAGCAACACCTTTATTTCCATTGTTGGGTGCTTGAAGGTCACCAGTGAAAGATGGCGACATTAATTTGCACAAATTGAATCAATTTGCCCTCTACGGTACTGTATAGAAGCATCAACAAGTAATGGATGCCCTGCGGCAACATAAGGATATGTGATTAATGTAAGGAACTTTGCAACAAATCTCACAACTTCTCTCTGGAAGGTCTGTTTATACCTATATACGACCTTATAAAGAGTTTCGCGACCTAGGGCAGGAGGAGTAAAATTATTTGTCCAGGTAAAAATACCATCCCAATGCTTGAGAGTAAAGGGGGCGGCGTTAAGCTCCTTCCTCCACTGTTCTTGGTGAAGTTCCTTTTAGTGGAACAAAAAAGCAGCACTGGTCAAAACAAAAATTATTGGGAGTAATTCAGATAGCTCTGAAGATCACTTCGCCTATAGTAAGTAACCTGCAAGTAACATTCTCATTCAGGCAGGTCCTATAAGCATCACATTTAATATATGACACAAATTTGGGCATGATTTCGCATTGCACTTTGCTTTATGTTATCTCCTGATTTCACTTAGCTATAGGGCAGAAAAGCCCCAAAAAGGGCTAAGACATTTCCAGTGTCCGATTTTTGTGCTGTGCGGTGTCTATTGGAGACAGGGTGCAAATAGAGCTTGCTTGCATGTGTTCAGAACAGATGCTAAATATAGCAAACGCTGCACAAAAACTATATTTGTGCATTTTTTCACAAGTTTTGTTGACAAATTGGCTGCAACTATGGCGAATGCACACACAGCTTTCAATGAGGAGATGAACATTTTGGACTGAAACATTAGACATGACTGGGAGTAACAGGTACAACCTGCTTTCGTGCATTTTTTAAGTGTCTTTACCACAAGTATTTTGCTCCTGGCAAAGGTATGTTTTTTTGTGCGGTGTGAGGAGTTTCTTTTTACCACGCCCTGATAGTTTAAATATTCTCCCATATAGCAAATTTAAACTTCTAAGTTTGCAATATGTGCAAACATTAATTTCTGGAGAAATTGGGTTTCTGCACAGATTTGCCATTTCCACTCCCCTCATTTTTATGAGGTTCCTAGTAAAAGTCCAGAGTTTGGTAATAACACCACCTGTTTTGAAAGACTAAAAAGCTGCAAGACTGTAGCAGCAAACACTTTATAAAAACACCTTGTCTTTATGTGTTGATATGAGAGATGTTATTGTTTACAACACACAGGTGGAAAAGAATAATCTAGAACTCTGTGGAAGAATAATCTAGAACTCTGTGAAAGAATAATCTAGAACTCTGCGAAAGAATAGTCTAGAACAATGTGAAAGAATAATCTAGAACTCTGCAAAGAATAGTCTAGAACTCTGCAAATAATAATCTAGAACTCTGCGAACGAATAATCTAGAACTCTGCGAAAGAATAGTCTAGACTTCTGCGAAAGAATAGTCTAGAACACTGCGAAAGAATAATCTAGAACTCTGCAAAGAATAATCTAGAACTCTGCAAAAGAATAATCTAGAACACTGCGAAAGACTAATCTAGAACTCTGCAAAGAATAATCTTGAACTCTATGAAAGAATAATCTAGAACTCTTTGAGGACAGCTTCTTAACAGTAAAACCTCTTTCTCAAGGTAAAGCCCTGCAGTAAGTACTTCAAAGGAGGGTCTTTCGCCATGGAACCTTGACATGGTTATCCTGATTGTAGGCCACCAACCCATTGAGCTCTTAAGACAAACCCTGACATAACCTGCTTCCACATTCTCAGAGTGAAGGAGCCATAAAAAACAAGGGAAGGATAAGAACATGGGAAGAGACCAGTACAGAATAAACACATTGCTTCCTGTATTTCTTTTCCATTGTAAAAGATCAAGCATCTTGTGCGTATCTGATGCTGCAAAGTCCACCTGGCTCCATGTCACTCACCAAGATATGACAATTTAGCACCAAACCTACAGTCAAGATATCTGTGAGTACGAGAATGCCCCCTCCATGGTATATGAGTATGTACACCAGCCCTGTGTGCCCAACTACATGTATGTCTTGACTTATTTTAGCCCTAGCATAAGACTAATCTAAGCATGTGTGCAGAGCCCTCGGTCTTTTCCTGACTGTGGGGTACCGGACCTGCCCTGTACACCAAGCATGCCATCAGTGTGGGCACTGGACTACTGTCCCTGTCCTGGGTGTAGCACATAAAGTGGCGGTGGCTGCTTATCATGTTTTTGGAAGTGCTCATTGGTGTGACCAGATCTTTATATGTGTCTCCCTTAGATAGTTCTATCCGGTTCACATGTGTAAAGTTGCACTACAATGTGTACGCTCATACTTTGCACTGACATCCTGTCCTTGTGTGTGTACAGGTGTCCTGTATAGAACGCATGTATGAGTGATGCTAAGCGATGGAGGCAAGTGGATTTATTTTAGAAGCACCTGGCCTGTCCTAGCACAAAATGGAGTGTGTGGAATGTGTTCCCTGACAGTAGAAGTGTATTGCCTGCATTCCTGTAGCGGAAGGGAACAGAAGCAAGCACTAAAGCGAGGAGGATGGAGACAGTACTACTTACGGAAATTCCATTAAGTCTTTTATTAGCAAAGAACTGCTTAGTAGTGTTCCTAATCACCGCTATTTGGTGGGTGTGAGGAGTGTGACTTTAGTCTCCGTTGTCAGATGTGAGGATGTTTCTAGGTGTGGCCTGCCACCTTTTGTCTGTCCCGGATAACTCCTGCAGTTTCGTTGAAGCAGCAAGGTGCAAAACCTTTACACCTCTTTGGGCCTCTGTTGGGGTGTTCCTGGGTAGTGACACTCACATTGCTACATGCTTTGATAAGCATCACTCCACTAAAAGGCTGTGTCTGGAGAGCAGGCTGAGGGGACACTTGAACGAAGCACTACCTAAAACCAGTTCTACTGTTTGAGATAATGGATCCACATCCCCAGTCTAGAAGTTGTGTTTAAAAGAGGAACCCCTACTACTCTACTCTTACCAGTAGCAAGTCCTTTATGTTCAGGGAAGGGAGTGCTCAACAGAGTGCTCAAAGACTGCTGCATTGGTGTTTATTTGCCAGGCAGACTCCGAGAAGGTAGGACATCACCCAAAGTCTGTACTTTTTGCTAGCTGCACTATGGATCTGCCTTGATACATCTAAAAGCCTGCCTACCAACAGTAGAGAGGCCCAGTGTTATATGCCCAGGTTAGGCCCAAGTAACAAAGCTGAACATTTTCTTACATTGTCCTAATTTTGCACAATAACATTTCTGCTGTGACCTTTTGCACATATTTACGTGCACGACAAAGTTGGATTTGTTTCTCTGAAACTACTTTGTTTACACATCTCACTTCGCATAAAATTATCACGATGCTTCGAACACCATGTACAAGGCATCTTTAGGGACTATGTACACATGTCGTTCTATCTTCATCGACGGGGCGACAAGGCTATCTACATATCCATAACATTTCTAATCTATACGTACATCACAAGAATGCTTTCTATTATAAATAATGAGCATCCCAAAAGATTAGCAGAGGAGGCACTTCAGCTGCCACCAAAGGCCCCTGCATGCTGAGACTTCACCACGCAGTGGTCTGAAATCTTCGTGAGTGGTGTCCAGTTCATGACCAAGACGTGCTCCTACACTCTCTCCCGCCAGATAATGGGGTTGGATCATCCCTTGGGGGATTCTTGGCTTCACACCTACACACACTCTAGGTACACGCAGAGTAAGGTTTACCGAGTAGGAGTACACCTGATTACTGCCTTGTTTATATGCCTCCATAGATACACTGTTTAAGCACCATAGTAGAACTATTTCTACTATTCACTCTTTTGGTGCTTGTAATCACTTTCATCTGCTTCTGTCTACTGATTATCGCAGCACATGTATTCTACACAAGAATAACGTTGGTTCAATAAATATATTGAAAACGCCCCAGTGTGTATTCTCTGTATACTTCTCTGAGCACAAGTAAGCACGAGAAACTGATCGAAAGGTTCTGATCTGTTACCACGATTCCTGAGGGGTCAGGGTTGTCATGTTCAGTGGTTGCCAGAAACCATTCACTCCCGGGTAAGGTTATGGGGGCTTATAGTGGCACTGTGAGGTAGCTGGTCCCTAGGCCAACATATCCTGCATGGGTGCTCAGAATCAGTCTAGGCTCCCCACCCAAAGTTCATGGTGTCCAACAAACACGCAGGTCCTACAGATTAGTGGGAACTACACAACACCAGCATGCCCCAGTGACTGTTGGGACAGACATCCAGTAAGAGCTGTCTTCTAGAGCGCAATCTAGGCAGGACCTGTGTATCTTGTGTACCCTCATAATCTCTCATTCTGGTTCCTGGTGGAACTGCAATGGTGTGATCATGGGGGGTCTGCAACTCCATGATTGCAGTAGGCACTGGGCGGGGCTACAACTGTGTGATTGCCATTAGCCCAGATGGGAACTACAATTGCCATGATTGCCGTAGGCCTGGAGAGGGGCTACAACTGCAATGATTGCAGTAGACCCACATGGTGGATGAAGCTGCCATGATCACCTTTGGCACAACTCGTTTTGCATCTGTTCTAGGCCCAGGAGGATCTGCATCACCAGGCTTGTGGAGGCTGCATGTTCCACACCTGCCTTGTTGCTGTTGGATCCACAGGCTGGGTGGGTCCAGTGATGGACACAGCTCATTCTCGGCTTCCTTCAAAGCCCAGTAGACTTCCAGCATGATGCAGCCTGCACAAGAGATGGTCAGAGATCAATCCAAGGCAAACAAGGACTCAAATGTGCTACCCCTTATAAAAGGGGTAAGACTAAGAGTGAGTGTGCACTTGACTGTGGGGCTGAAAGCTGCACCTGTGCCTGATCTCCAAAGGGAGGGGAGGTAGGGATAGGAATGGAGTAGCATTGGGAGACGGGAGAGTGTAGCACATTGAAGAAGAATCACACTCACGGATGCTGACTACTGGTATAGTGTAATAATTAGTACAACTGTGTTATTAACGTACTCTATTTCTTGAAAAGACAAGAACAGTGCTGGACATCAAACGTATTCTGTTTATTGGTTTACTGTTCAGTGCTGATCTTGAGCAACCAACACTACCTCCCTAAGAATCCTGTGACTGCTCACCCTTGCTACCCTGAGAATCACGTGTAGAAAGAATAGTACATTGCCCAGTTTCAAGAGCTGTTGAAGGGAAGGCCACCAGACATCAGTGGCAAACAAACTCAACCCACACACTTGAGGCCCAGTTCCCCTTTCCTGCCCATTGGTCTCCCGAATGGGATCTGTCAATTGGCCATTAGTGATATGAGCTCTGAAAAGGGCAGCTTTCTTGAACAGAACAATAAGACTTGCTTCGCCGCTCCGCTGCTGGTTATCATGCCGCTGGTTCATTTACGAACACTGAGATTAATTGGTCCAACAATGGATTTATAACCTACCTGACCTACTATCCTGTGTCTACACGTGACTTTGTTATAATAAGATCTTGTCTTCGTTTTTATACCTGTGGATGTGCTACTACACACCTACTGTACGGTTCGACGTTGTGATCGGGGTTTTCCCTGACTCTATGAATTTGGAATAGAAATACATAAGTTACCTACTTTGTGCCCTGAAGAAGTTCCTGTGTGTTAGGAACGAAACGCGTTGGCTGCCTTGTTTGCTTAATAAATACGAAGATCGAGAGAAGATCTTTTGGAACACATATCAATTTGGACCTGGTTATTTGAGTGCACCTTCCTTTGTGTTTAAACTTTTAGAACAATAAGATCAGCTTGAACACAGTAGTCCCTGCACAGTGCAATGGCAGATAAAAGATTATTGGAAGTAGATCCAGACACCATGACCTTAGATCAGTTAGAGAAACAGAGTCTGAATAAACGATGGTGGTCCTGGATAGTTTTGTTAAGGATCAGTTATAGAGACTGGGCAGTAAGGAAGAAACTGTGATGGACTCTGGAGAGGGTACACTGGTAGGAAACCAGTGAGGGGGTGTCAGGCTCTCTCAGCCCTTTGGCACAGGCTTTCTTCAGAAACTTTGAGTGCGTCCCCAAATTTGCTTTGCAATATTTCCTCAAGAAAATCTTCCCAGCACTCCAAATTTCAAGGGTATTAATGTCACCAACTCCAGGAATTATTCCATTGGGTGGGTTAAGTCTAGCTGAGACACTGAACTTGCAGTTGGCTCTCTAGTAGGCTAAGGCTGAGGGACGCCACAGTGTTCGAGAGGGAGAAGCTGAGATTAGCAATCCAGGAACAAGAGAACAGTAGATGAGAGATACAATCCATCAATCAATCAGGGTTCCTATAGAGCGATGGTAATCATCCATTAGGCTCTCAAGGCACTGGGGAGGAAGGGGAATGGAGGAGGGGTGGGGTCTGCAGTTCAGTCAAAGAGCCAGGTCTTGAGGTCCTTCCTGAAGTGAGGCAGTGAAGTTGATTGCCTGAGATGTAGAGTTAGAGAGTTCCAGGTCTTCGCAGCGAGGTAGGAGAAGGTCTTGTGAATCTGTGGGATAGTGGCCAAGGCCAGTTGGGTGGAGCAGAGATGTCTGGTGGGTGTGTAGAAGGAGAGGCGGTGGTGAGGAATGCAGGTCCGTGTTGTGGAAGGCTTTGTAGGCATGCATGAGGAGCTTGAAGGTGATTCTTTTATTGATCGGGAGCCAATGAAGGGCTCCCAGGGGATGTATGACGTTACAACGCACACTTTTACAACGCATGCACTTACAACGCATTTTTTACAACGCATAATCCATTACAACGCATGACATTACAACGCATGACACTACAACGCATTTTTAAAAAATACCTTTACAACGCATTGCCATTACAACGCATACTACCTTTACAACGCATACCATTACAACGCATTATATTAAATTACATTTAAGGTAAGTATTAGATAGTATAGGGGTAAAAATTACTATTCTAACTCCAGGGGGTGCAACAGTAGGGTAAGTGTTGGATAGTGTAGGGGTAAAAATTACTATTCTAACTCCAGGGGGTGCAACAGTAGGGTAAGTGTTGGATAGTATAGGGGTAAAAATTACTATTCTAACTCCAGGGGGTGCATCAGTAGGGTAAGTGTTGGATAGTATAGGGGTAAAAATTACTATTCTAACTCCAGGGGGTGCATCAGTAGGGTAAGTGTTGGATAGTATAGGGGTAAAAATTACTATTCTAACTCCAGGGGGTGCATCAGTAGGGTAAGTGTTGGATAGAATAGGAGTAAAAATTACTATTCTAACTCCAGGGGGTGCATCAGTAGGGTAAGTGTTGGATAGTATAGGGGTAAAAATTACTATTCTAACTCCAGGGGGTGCATCAGTAGGGTAAGTGTTGGATAGTATAGGGGTAAAAATTACTATTCTAACTCCAGGGGGTGCATCAGTAGGGTAAGTGTTGGATAGTATAGGGGTAAAAATTACTATTCTAACTCCAGGGGGTGCATCAGTAGGGTAAGTGTTGGATAGTATAGGGGTAAAAATTACTATTCTAACTCCAGGGGGTGCAACAGTAGGGTAAGTGTTGGATAGTGTAGGGGTAAAAATTACTATTCTAACTCCAGGGGGTGCAACAGTAGGGTAAGTGTTGGATAGTGTAGTGTAATATTATGCGTTGTAATGGTATGCGTTGTAATGGTAGTATGCGTTGTAATGGAATGCGTTGTAAAGGTAGTTTTTAAAAATGCGTTGTAATGGTATGCGTTGTAATGTCATGCGTTGTAATGGATTATGCGTTGTAAAAAATGCGTTGTAAAGGTAGTGCGTTGTAAAAGTTGCGTTGTAAAGGTTGTTCCCCGCTCCCAGGTGACCGGAGATGTGGCTGTGGCAGGAGATATCTAGGATAAGTTTTGGATGCTCTGCAATTTCTTTTGGTATTTTTGGGTGGCATCGGCATACAGTGTGTTGCCGTAGTCGAGCTTGCTGCCGACGTGCGCCTGGGTGACCATTCTCCTGGACTCAGTGGCGATCCACTTGAAGATCTTCCAACTGCAGGCGGAGCGTGTGGAAGCAGTAAAATGAGATGGAGTTGATTTAGTGGTTCATTGAGAGCGAGGAGTTGAGGATGTGCGTGGTCGGTGGGTATGGGGGGGGTGGTTCTGGGCGCTGTAGGCCACCAGGAGTCAACCCAGCCGGACGGAGTGGTGCCCAGGATGAGGACTTCGGTTTTGTCGGAGTTGAGTTGAGGCAACTGTCCTTCATCCAGGCCGAGACTGCCTTCCTCCCGTTGAGAAAATTGCTCTTAGCATCTGTAGATTCGTTGGTGAGGGAGAGAATCAGTTGGGTGTCATCGGTGTAGGAGACAATGTTGAGTCCGTGGTTTCTGACGATGGCTGCAAGCGGGACCATGTAGATGTTGAAGAGGGTGGCATCAGAGAGGATTTTTTCAGCAGGGGTTGATCTCTTCGCGTTTCCAGTCTTCAGGGAAGATGATAGACGCAATGGAGCAGTTGATGGTGTGGCAGGGTTCGGAGGCGATGGTGGCGCCGGCTCCGTTGAAAATGTGGTTGGGGCAGGGGCCGAGAGGGCTCCAGAGTGGATGGTTTTCATGATCCTTAGGGTGTCGTCAGTGGTGGGGGTTATCGAGTTCAGCAGGATCGACTGGGATCTGAAGCATTTGGGTGTGGTAATTGTGGGTGGGGTGGGTGGATCCTGGGTTGCAAAGCTGTCGTAGAGATCTATGATCTTGCAGTGGAAGACGATGGCAAGGTTGTCGCAGATGTCTTGGGAAGGGGGGATGTCTGTGACATCCGTGCTGGGTTCGGCGAATTCTTTGAGCACGGTGACAGAGTTGGATGCTGTTGTGTGCATTGGCGTTCATATGTTCCTGTAGGGCAGTTTTCTTTGTGCTTCTGGTGAGGTGGTGGTGTGTGGTGATGGTGATTTTGAAGGCTGCGTGGTCTGCGGAGGTCTTGCGGCTCCTCCACATGTCATGCTGCTCCTACAGAAAGAATGGACCCATGAAGGTAGAAAAAGGTAGTGAGAGGAGAGGGGAAGTGAAAAGCAGGAAAAGGGGAGAGAATGTTTGGAGAGAGATGATCTCTTTTAGAGAAACATAAGCTCAAGATGGCAGCAGAGACATCTGGGAGAAGAGATTCCATCTCTACAGAGAACTTCCCCAGGTTCCAAAAGCACATAAAAATCCACAGGGTAACTCTGTATTCCTCAGACCCTGGGCTGATATACAGTATATACAGCAATAGTTCTGTCAGGTTTTCTTAGAAAACATCTGTATGCCAACTAAGAGGCTAATGATTAAAACCACACACTGATTCAGCACTAAAAAAAAATTGCAAACACTGATAATTGAGATTCTCCTAGAAGGGTGAAATATGTATTTTCCAATAGTTGAAATCACTACATATACATAACTCACGGTGTTCCATACGAGGTGAAACAAGCGCAGTGCTCATGCACTGTTAAATTAGTGCAACCAAAGAGAAAATATATACACACAAACAAATGGTAAAGCCTGGCAACATGGATACAATAATTTTGGAATGGACAGGGATATGTACATCAGACCTTTGGTCAATTGCAATATTACAGACCAGGCATGTTAGCACAAAGTATTAATGTTTCAGCCCGTAAAGGTATAATCGCATATAGCCGGGTCTTCACCAGGACAAAATATGGATGCACCCTCAAATTGATGGTGAATATACATTTGCAAACAATGTGAAAGGGTGCAAAAAGTTGCCTCCCCAAGATTTCCTGACAAGGGACAATTACTTTCCCTTGTTGTCAGTTTGTAAAACTTATAGCCTACAGCAGAGTGCAGTTGAAACGCCAGTGAAGGCATACTGTGGTGATTTAATGACCTGATTTTCTGTTTGACATTGAGGGAACTTAAATGTCCCCTTGTAAGCGTAATCAGTCCAATACCACGGATCTTGCAAAGAAACAGTGAATTTACTTAAGACAATGACAGCAAAACCCACCTCAGTTAACTGTACAGGAAAATGACAGCCATGAGAGTGTATCATCTACAAAATACAATTCCTTACAGTCCCAGGTTGAAGTAGGACGGGTGCACAAAGGATGGGCCAAAAGTCATGAAACTGAAGTGGCTTATCCTGAAATATTACCACCTCAATCTAAATACAACTGTGTTTTAAGAAGCTATGATGCATCCTGCAAGTAACGGCAGTAAAGGGGTAGTGGCCATGCAAGGCAGAGTGTGCGCTCTTTCTATGAACAGCAGTTAATCATTCACATTTCAACCCACTACAGTATCAAAATGCATGGTAGGATAGACAAAGGGCCTTCCAGAGCGTGGTGGGCCCTTCCATGTACTTTGCAGAGGGCCCCTCAAGTTTTGTTACACCACTGTATAGTGGACTGTTCTGAATTTGTCTGTTGTTGCTAGGAAACAGATGATGTTGTGTATGCAGTGATTCCGACCAGCATGGTGTGATTTCACTGTGTTGGATGCATGATTAGTGTTCTAATATTCCTTGTAGGATGCGGGGTTATGTACATGCAGGGGCTGCTTACCCACCAGAAATCAAACAAGAGCTTCTAAGTGTGAAATGGAATCAGTTCATAACTACTGCAAGTGATGTGTGACACCTTTAGTTAGTCCTTTTTTGTTTTTCAAATAATGTGCTGCATGCTGGGATTTTTGGGCCCTGAACAGGTTACATGAAAATGCGAGTCCGAGAATGCACAATGTGTTTGCATAGAAAGTCAGAATTGTACAAAGATGGTGTTAGCTCAAGATTCATGTAACTATATGCAGCTACTTTGAGAAGTTTGGATGCACACGCATACATACAGGCACCAGCTTTTGAACCTCCTCCAGTAACAGAAAGGAACATGTAGGAAAGTAGGATCTGCTTTAATGGTTACCCCCACTTTTTGCCTGGTGCTATGCTGTTTCTGACTAGTCAGACTGGGATCCTCCTAATCAGGCCCCCAGTCTCTTTGCTTGCTCCCCTAAATTGGTATGGTAAGTACTTGGGTACATCCCAGATTGGACAATGGTGTACCCTGATCAGTCCCTAGTATATGGTACTGAGGTACCCAGGGCATAGGTACACCCGGGGTCCCCCATGGGTTGAAGAATGTATTATGCCACCCATGAGGGACCACTCAAACTGTAACTACAGGCCTGCCATTGCAGCCTGTGTAAGCTGGTGCTAGCACCACTTACGAAAGATATAGGTTTTCCTATATCTAAAGTCACTGCACTTAAAACCTATAAGTCACCCCTAAAGCAGGCCTTTCAATCCTGAAGGCAGGGTGCTCCTGCATGAGCAGAACACCCCTATAACCTTCCAAATCCATTCTCCCAGGATGTAAGTGCATCAACCATTACGATACTTAG
Organism: Triturus cristatus; assembly: GCF_964204655.1. NCBI lineage: Eukaryota > Metazoa > Chordata > Amphibia > Caudata > Salamandridae > Triturus > Triturus cristatus. The sequence continues at coordinate 1,065,129,716 of NC_140594.1, read as the reverse complement.
AGTGGCCATGCGTCATTATGTGATGACCATCTCTAAACTGGCTGTAACAAACCCTATCATGTTTGGTATCAATCATGTTGGAATCATACCCCCACACTGGTATGATTCCATGCATTGTAAAGCACCTCCAGGAGGCCCTCAGTGCTCCTGGTACCTGTCTTCTTAGACCCAGACAGTGCAACATGGTTGCTGCTGATCAGAGACACGATTCTGCCCTCCTGCTGCTGAGCCAAGCTCGAGCAGGGGAATGCAGGTATCCTGTCACAGGGAGGTGTGACCACCTCCCAGACAGGGTTGAGTGTATTGGGGTCGGGTGGGAGCGCTTGCCAGCGCCACTCAGTCTCCTTGAGGGGCCCATTTGGTGCCCTCCTTGTATAGTCCAGTTCAAACCAGCTCAGGGAACCGTTGACACCCGTTCTGGCGCGAAACTGGACAAAGGTCATGGGAGTATCCTTCCTACTGTTCGACCCCTCCCCGGGGAGGGAACCCTCAATCGTCACAACCCTTTCCCTAGGGTACTTAAGGGCTTACCTGTAGGTGGGTCCCTAGATTTGTGGTGGGACAAGATTAATTTCAAGACATCACTTCTTCTTCGACCGCCTGGGTACTCTGAACTTTGCTGGATTTCACTCTGGGCCTCAAGACTGCAACTAGAAAGACTCCTGCTGCTCCTGGATTCGTCGCCCTGCTCGTCTGCTGCAACGTCTGTACCTGTGCTCCATACAGGAACCATCCAAGGCCTGTGGACATCTAAGACACCTGAAGGAATCTCCCTTGAAGTGAAGGATTCACTTCCCTGCATCTGCAGGCACCGCAACTAAGCTGACCGGTCTGTTGATCCTGGGCTCCCACGCACTCCGAAAGGTTCAGTAACACAGATGGTGGTTCTTCACATCCCTCGAGGCCTGCCCTGTCCTCTCACCAAGTTTGAGGCCAGTATCCCTCGTGGGAGCTGCAGGAACCGAACCCCTGTGCACCACGTCGACTTGCTGCTGCCACGGCTTGTTGGCTTCCTTCCTGCAAGATCTTCGGGCTCCAAGTAGCCCCAACCTCAAGCATCTCCTGTGACCAAGATCCTCATCCTCACCACATCACTTGCACCGTGAGCCTGCTTCTTTGGTGAGCTGCTCGAGGACCTCTTGCGACTCCAGTGCCTCCAGCCTGCGGGCCCTCTTGAGGGTCTTCTTTATTTCTGCAGACTCCCCGGATTGTGCAGGGCCTGCCCTGACTCCCCTGCTTGTGGTGAGTCACCTGGACCTTGCTGGTCCCGACACTGCACCTTCCTCGCTTTCCACATTGTTTGCAGTTGCCAAGGATTGTTGGTGATCCCGACAGACACCGACCCCTCAACCCTCGACGTCCGACGTATATCAGCTCGTGAACGGCTCCTGGTCTTCCATAGCATCGCTTGGTCCTCATAGCTGCAGCTCCAAGGTCATCATCATCTCTCCTGTGGGCATTCGTGTTCCTCCTGGTCACTCCTGTGTGGCATAGACTCGGTCCCCTCTGCTTGCAGGTACTTCTCACCTTGAATCCACCTCTTGGTTCCACCGGACACTTTCACCTTCTCCAGCAGCGGCATCTTCCTGAAGTCTCCCATTGAGTTTTACGGCGGTATCCGACGCCACTTCGCACCTATGCACCTGGCTTCCCTGGTGTTGGTATCCTGGTTCCTAGGGTATCCACGGGTGGTTTGGCTCTCCAACCGTCTGTCTTCCATGGGGTTGCTTCAGGGTCCACTGGGAAGGGTCCTTCTTCTTTAATATTGCAACTGCGACTTACTCGTTGACTTGTATTGAGGACGCAGTCGTGTTCCCACACTGCACACGACCTCAGTGGGGTTCCTAGATACTCACCTTGGGTGGGTCCTTGGGTCCCTGATACTTCTACGTCTTCTCGGTATAGTCTTGACTCGAGTCGTGGTTTGCATACCACTATTGTGGTATATGGTTTGGTCTCCCCCTGGTGACCACTGTGTATTTTGTGCTACTTACCTGTTTCTATTGAAAAGTATTATGTGTATGGTGTATATCTCCAGCTAGGAGATATCTGTATGCGTTTTGTCTTATAATAATTACATATTTTTATAAATGCACAATGTGGTTCTTTTTCACTTAATGTATACCAATAAGATTAAGGTCTGGTAAACCAAGCTGCCTTACACTCCTTCTGGACTAATCCTGAAGGCTGCTCTCCACCGCTACCACTTAGAGAGCTTTCTAAGGTTGTCTAAGACCACTAAAATCACCATTAGGGTTGACTGGATTAGTGTAGGGTGCCCACTTACATAAGAGAGCACCATATACTAAGCCAGCTTCCCACAGAACAGAAAGATAAAAACAAAGGTGATAAACTGCAAGAGTGATACAGCTATATTGCAATTCTTTTAGGAATGAAGACATTTCAAAAACATTAATGCTGTTCTGTATCAATTATGGGTACACAGGAATGCAGGGGATGGGCACAAAGTATTTAAAGAGTTGGTCTGCATGCCTTGTTTGTTCTCTGTGTCCTTCTGCTAATGTCAGGGTACAGTTATGCCATAGATGGGGATATCCAAAGGCATCTACTGTCCAACAACGTCTGGTTAGGAAAAAGCAGGAAATAATAGGTAGGCTGTTTACCTACAGCATCTCACTTTTGGTCGGGATCCAATCACTCGCTCTTTCCTTTCTGACTAGTTCAGCCTTTTATATACTTCAGGAGGCGGACTTTTTGGGGAACCCATCCCACTCAAGAAAGTTATTCTGAAATGATTCCCCCTATCTTTGGACATTCGCTGATTGGCCATTCTGAACTCTAATGCCCTGATTCCGAGTTGTTCGTTAAACTTCAACCCATGCATAAAACTCTGTCTGAGCATGGGTTGGAATTAGGAGTTTGATTTTATTTAATGCATCCGATAATTATTAGATGCATTAAATAACAATTGTTACATTTTGCAGGTCACACCTACCGAACTTTAACGGGGAGAGGCATTCAGTATTTACCGTATTATGCGGAGTTTGATGCATTAAACCCCAAAATGAGAATGTTATTCTCCATAAACTTGTAATAGGTGCTAAAATAATCACATCCGCTAAATAGTGAACTCTATGGAATCGTTATTTACCAGGTGCGATAAATAGCACCTATTCTTGTAATCAGGCCCTTAACCTTGATCTTGGCCATTTCCACGGTAAGTGAAGTTTTGAACTTCCTGTGCCCATTTTGGACTTTATATGTGCAGCCCAAGTGTCACTGTCATAATCTAGTGGTGTCTAACTTCCCTGTCCTCCCTCCGACTTGACAGACCCCATCGCCAAGGTTCAAGAATTGGCATGCGTGACCTGCTCGGTCTTCCATCCTGCACCAGACAGGGTGGAGGTCCTGAGACCCGACACCCCACCCTACTGTTGATTTGGCTAGGAGGCATGCTCACATGGCTTCTGCTCCGCTATCTGTGCTTAGCCCCCAAAAAGATACCTCGAGAAGATACATTAGCCATCTGGGACTTTGGTTTGCAAAACACCCAAGCGGTAGTCCCACACTATACAATATCAATAGAAAGAGGCCTATGTTTAAGGAGATAACCACCAGATGGAGAATAAAATGACTTTTCACATAAAGTATTTGACACTGATATAACAACTCGCCCACTATAGATACTGCATTTAATAGAGATAATGAGTCAGATCTGGGGAAGAAATGTTGAACAATGAAAGGAAACTGGAGAGCAAGAAGAACCACAGGAAGTTTCCCCATTATGATTCCATGGTAGATAATTTTTACAATAATCCCATCAATTATGAGAGAGATGAATATTCTGGCACATCAGTTCAGATGCACCACTATCAAGAATCTCATTTACTGCATATAGATCACAACAAGATGACATATACTGCACCCCACCCAATATCTAGACCACATCTCTAGAAGTAACAATATTAATCCACATGGATTTTTCATTTAATGTTCTAGATTACAGAGAAAAATACATGGCTGACACATCTTACTTAAAGTTTCAATTTTAGTTAATTTTCCTTAACCAGTTCTAAGTCGTTAACTGAGGTGAAATAATATTTGGTGTTGAAAGCAAGATAGTGCGGCGTGAGACACCTGATGATTCCAATATTAGGTGGGGATATCAAACTTAGACAGAGTTTAAGATTTTCAAAGTTGGGACTTAAAGATACCCAGGGAGACATGCGTCCAGATGACAAAGATTTCACTTTCTTCGCCTGACTACTTAATTTTTTAGTCACACAGGTGAAGGAGGCAGATCACAAACATCTGCAGGATCCCAGATTCAGACCATGCACTGATAAAGAAAAACCTTACAATGGGAGAAGATAGCAGTATTTACATTAGGGACATAGCAAACAGCAATTTAGGGCAGAGGTCTTCAAACTGGGTGGCGAGCCCCCCCTGGGGGGGCCTCAAGTGATCTCAGGGGGCGGGGGGGCAGGCTCTGACAAAGAGAAGCATCATGCTTTGTTTTAAGTAATAAAAACATGAGCGGCAGTAAGCCACTTAGTAATGGTCCATCAATAACATCTTTTGTCATTAATAATCTGACTGAGAGTATGTGTAAAAGGGGTAACAGAACCTAACTGCAATGTGAGTGTTTGAGTGTGTGAGAGATAAAGTTCGTCCTCATAAAATGGTATATCTATTCCTTTTGATGAGCATTACTCTGAAAACTTGTGTATACTTGTATCAAACTAATCTGTGGTTCTGCTACCGATGTAAGTTTATGTTCAATCTAAATGCAATAAAGTTTGCTATAAAAAAAAAAAGTTGCCAAATTAGCAGAATAAATGTGAAAAAATAGTGGGGGGCCCAATGATGTTTTTTTTTTTTACAGGGGGGAGGGGGGAGGGCACGACATTAAAAAGTTTGAAGGCCACTGATTTAGGGATTGACACTATCAGAACATCATTGAGCAAATATGGGAATTTTACTTTATAAATTAGGACCTCAGGATATGGAACTTTGGAGGCCGATTTTGACTTGGGTGAGTAATGGCTTTTATTGTGATTAACAGGTGCTGGATTGAGTTGGTCACCGAGCCGTTTTCCTGAATCGTTGTACCTAAGAAGGTCGTTTTTTTTACTTTTATCAAAGGTCCCTTTTTGAAAGCATTGTTCGCACCCGTTTTTTGATAGTTTATCACATTTCTTTTAGGATAAGAAATACAACGGAAACAGTGAGGTATAGATGATTAGTGTGTGGAGATTTGGTTGATCACCGGGATGAGGAAGTACGGTTGCACAAGCCACGTGGTTTCATTGGGTTTGGTGGTTTTAGTTTTTCGCGGGCGGCTCACTTTCTTTTGCACTTCTTTTCACACTCAAGTATCTCTGTTTTTACTATCTCTTCATTTCTGGTCGTGTCTATATCTTGAACAGGCAGAAGAAATAAGTTTAAGTAATTTTGTGTGGTAACATTCTGAAAAAGGAACAATTGATTTTGAAACACGTGCATTTGGAATATTTGGCATGTAAGTTTTGAAATATGCTTCCATGCAGATTGTATTTAAAGAAGATTGATTGTATTATTTATAGAACCAAGCCCCAGAGGAAGGGCCACATGGACCCGAAATGCATTGGGCACTAAAAGAAATGTCTTCAAGGATCAAATGGATAATTGAATAATGCATTTTCTGTGACTAGCAACAGATTCATTGTTTTTGTGAAGCAAAAGCACATGTTTATGTTTCATCAATTTATGGTTTTACATTACTGTAATTTCTGTATGATGTCAGTAAGAACGTGTTTTTATAAATAGCAGTCGGAGAATTGAATGTAGCAATAGCCTAGAAGCTATGGTGCACAGAGGTCAAGTTTTTAGACTTGAGATATGATGTGATATATACAGCCATGACCAGACAGCATGTCAGCCCCTGTAGCACGCTTAATTTAAACCCATATTAAGAGGTTCAAAAAGAGGTAAAACAACGGAGGGCTCCTCTTTTCTCTATTAGAACTTTGGAGGCCACCACATACAATGGGATGAAGGTAGTTGTGTTGGAGAAATAGTTGAGTAGTGAGTGTGGAATTCAGTGCAATTTCCCCACAGCCTTGAAGACAACACAGATTGAAGGCTGTGGGGAACTGCATAATGAACTGGCTAGGCTTTACTGCTGAGTTGAAGAGCAACATTTTGTAGCAATCCTACAGCAACACAAGAAAGTAAGAAGAGAAATTGTTATCCTTAATACCAACAAGGTGGAGACGAGCTTACTTGAACATAATATGCAATGGTGAAACTTCAAATAGATTATTGGAACATGGATTATGAACCGAAATGTATAGACCATATCTTCACAGTGAGTTAATAATAAATGCAGATATGATTTACAAAAAAGGAAGAAAATACAGGCATTCCATTACACTTAAAGTTAGTTGCCGGTGAGGAAGAAGAAGAAGACTGACTATATACAATATCTATCCCATCTAAATCTTGCCTAACCATACGATGTGTCGTTATATAGAACAATAACTAAAGAACAGGTCAAGCTGGTAAACCATTCTTTATAAAGAGCAAATAACCACACCTTCATGGTCTCACAGGAAGGGTTCTGTAAGGTGCGAATGAAGGTACGGCGGCTTCCGGGTCTGCCGCTGGGGTTGATGGGAGTTGTAGGCGCCAAGCCCACAGCAGCGGTGAAGCGGAGCTGACTAGCGGGACCACGCCGCACACCGGGCAAGGAACACCACCTCCTCTGATAGAGTGGCCAAAAAGGTTCAGGTAGGAAACTGACACCCCCTGCCGCGTACCTCTCCCCAGTGCGAAGGGAGCCGACACCCTACCATTCACCACAACCTGAGCCAATGGGTCAGCATACAGTAATTTTACCCAACCAATAAACTCAGGGCCGAACCCGAATTTCGCCAACACGGCCCAAATATACGGCCACTCCAAAGTGTCGAACGCCATAGTAGCATCTAAAGATGCCAAGATGGCCGGCTCACGTATAAACTCCGCTCTAGCACGCACGCCGTGCAACCGCCTCAAATTCAGGGCGGTATTCCGATGGGGTATAAAACCAGACTGATCCTGATCGCCCACGACCCGAACCAGCCGATTAGCCAATACCGTAGCCAGGATTTTGGGTTCTGCGTTCAACAGCGAAATGGGCCTATAGGAGGCGCAGCGATCTCGCGGCTTCCCCTCTTTGTGTATCACAACTATGGTGGCGAGACGTTGGTCAGGGGGAAGGAAACCCGCCGCACGTGCTGCGAAAAACATGTCCCGAAGATACGGCGCTATCTTATCGGGACGCAACTTATATAGTTCAATGGGAAGACCATTAGGACCCACAGCCTTACCAGACGCGATCGAGCGAGTGGCCAAAGCGATCTCATCTGACGACAACTTCGCCTCCATCAGTATTGCATCAGCCTCCGATAGGGTTGGCAGTGCGATGTCTCTAAGCAACAGATGAGAATCCTCCTCCGAACGCACAGAAACCCGGAGAGTATACCCCGCGGAAATAATCCGCGAAGCAGTCAACAATCTCCACAGGGTCAGTCACACGCACTCCATCCATTCTCTCCACCACGGGCACCACCCTGCTCGCTCTCTCCTTCTTATCCACCCAAGCAATCAACTTTCCGGCCTTATCCCCCACATCATACAGTCGTCCTTGCTGCTCTCTACTCATCCCTTTAGCGGCATCCGTGACTAACGCTCTATAATCTGATTGTTTGAGGCTGAGAACGTGCAATTTCTCGTCAATGACCCCCCGCGCCAAGTCCTCCTCCATTTCAGCTATTTCAGTTTCCAGGCGAACCACCTCTGCTCTCCCGCACCTCTTAACATGGGAGATAAGTGACAAGGCCTGCCCCCTGACCACCACTTTATAACCCTCCCATAGGGAGACAGCCGACGACACCGACCCCACATTATCATTGAAGTAGTGATCGGTGGACTTGACCATCTCCGCTCGGATCTTAGGGTTACGTAAATACCAGGGGTTAATGGGCACTCCTCTCCCCTCTGCCTCAGGGACAACCTTCAGTTGCAACCATATAGGGGAATGGTCAGAAATACATCGGGCCAAATGACGCACCTCCCCAATCATCCCAGCTTGGATCGCCGGCATAAGCATGTAATCGAGTCTCGAGAGACTCCCATGGGCCCCCGAGTGAAAGGTGTACTGCGCCTGTCCCGGGTGCATCAATCTCCAGCAATCTACAAGCCCCAAAGTGTCCAGAAAGCCACCCAACCAGGCCTGAGCCCTAGGGAGATCCCTGGGGGGGCGACGGTCCTCCAACCCGGATACAACAGCGTTAAAGTCACCCCCCAACACCAGAACCCCCCAGGGAGTCCCAGGACCAGACGCCCCAAATCAGCAAATGTAGCCGTCTGTAACCCCGGAGGCACATAAACAGCAACGAGCGAAACAGTCCTACCCTCCCATCTCCCCACCAGTGCCACATAGCGCCCCCTATCATCGTGAAGCACCTCGTCCACCTCCAGTGGGAGAGAGGCCCTAACCAAAATGCCCACTCCCCTCGAGCCAGAAGTGAAACCAGAGTGAGCAGCAAGGCGATAGCCCCTCCTATTTAGGGCATGGAAGGAGTTCCCAATCAAATGTGTCTCCTGCAGGAAAACAATGTCGGGCGAAATCCGTTTCAAAAACTGCAACACCACCCCGCGCTTGATCCTGTCCCCCAATCCATTCACATTCCACGAAAGGATTCTCAATCCCCTACCCCCCACCCCACTCCCGTGCATGATACCCACATCCCGGAAAGCACAACCCGGACAAGTCAGCAGATAACTTCACATTGCCTTGCGAAACAAACAAACAGTCCCCAACACCCCCCTCCCCCACAATCCCCCAACCACAACTCCCCCCTCCCTGCACCCCTGTTTGAGCCCAAACAGCCCCCCCAACTCGCAGTGTGCCTGTCGCCCTAACATATACCACCAAAAGAACCCCAGAAGGAGGAAAGGGTCCCAATAAGCTCCCCACAACCTCCAAGCATCTGAAGGGCATATTGTGCCAAACTAGAGTCCAGTTGAGCCAAGGTACAAAACGTCACCAGTCTAGTCCATCACCAGGAACCAAGTTCTAGTCCTGCTGCACCAAACCCTCTCCGCTCTCCGCCATCCGACCGTCCCGATCCTGTCCCCGAGGCAGGGCATCCAACCAGTCTCCAACCGCCTCCGGCCGGTCGAAGAAGTGTGAGCGACCCCGGAACTCAACCCGCAGCCTAGCCGGGAATAACATCGCATATTTCAGCTCCATGTCCCTCAAGCGCCGTTTGACGCCCAAAAATCCCAGCCGTTGTTTCTGGACCGCTTGCGTGAAGTCCGGGTAAAAGCTGATGTTAGAGTTCTCAAACTTCAGCGGCCCGGCCACCCTTGACGCCTGAAGGATAGCGTCCCTGTCCCGAAAGTTAAAGAGTCGGGCGATTATAGGCCGCGGGGGAGCACCCACTTTGGGCGCACCACCCGGAATCCTGTGGGCCCGCTCCACCGCGAAGAACTTGCTCAGTCCCTTGGGCGCGAGACGATTGATCACCAGATCCTCCACAAAAAGATCAGCAGCAGAGTCCTCCGATCTTTCCGGCACTCCGATGATACGAACATTGTTCCGTCTAGCCCTGCTTTCGGAGTCCTCAAGTCGACGGTCCGTCAGGTCACTGGCTAGCCGCAACCTATGGACCTCCGTCTGCAGGGCAGCCACGTCCACAGTTAGGCTCGACGCAGCTTGAGCCAAGGAGTCGACCCGCTCGTTAGTTTTGGACAGGTCTGCCCTGACCAAATTCACATCGATCAGGACCGCGTCCAATTTATGAGCCAGGGTATCAAACCGCTGTCCCACAGCAGTCTTCATCTCCTCAATGGCGCCCATGACGTCCTGCAAGGTCAATTCTGACGATGGGCCCGAGACCTCTTTGGACCTCTCAGGCGATTTATGTGAGCCACTAGGGCAGCGGTTCCCAAACTGTGCGCCGCGGCACCCCGGTGCGCCGTAATGAGGAGCCAGGGGCGCCGCGACCACAATGTTGAAAAATTAAGCGAAAAGCGAGCTGAAGGCAAAAGCTGTCCCACCTGCAAAAACTGGGGACATGGTCTGTTCCTGGAGGCGTACGTGCGTGCGTACGTACGTATACGCGTCGTACGCGCATTCTCAGGCGTCGGAGGTAGTCTCCATTACTGGCATACGCATGCCATACGTACGCAGCTCTGGCGTTAGTGGGGAGTTACTGCTGCGTCTTTTGCCGCCCGCCGCTTTCTACCGCCGGCCGTCTTCTGCCGTTGCCAAGGTAAGACAGTGAAGTAAAGTTGATTACACAGTGAGACAATAATGTTCAGCCGTCGGACTGGCTGTCATGCGACCCAGAAGTACTTGAATTACGACAAATATTCTGTAAAAAATTAATAAGAGACAACGAACGCTAGGCTGAATTTACGGACGTTCTTTGAGGTAGTAGTGGTAGTCACTTGTATTGCCTCTCACATTTATTGCTGTGTAGACATGGACCGTAGTACATGTGTAATACTTTGCCATTTTATTTTTTTACGTTGACTACATGGAACGTACTCGACAAAGCAGTAAGGCCACATTTAGAAAGACTCACTAGAAACAAAAAGCGTAAAGCTCAGTTGGTAGAGCGGAGGACTGTAGTGGAGTGTCTGTTATCCTTAGGTCGCTGGTTCAAATCGGCTCGAAGGACATTTTTTTTCCCAGAATGTATTTTGGTTCTCAGTCAAAGGATAAACTGCACATTAAATGTATTGAAAAACTACCATGTCGTTCCCGTTCTACTGGTACCTTGAATTTGTGAGTCGCCCAATGTGAGTAGGAGGCTAGGAGAGTCAGTATCAGTTACTAGTGAGACGAGAGTATTTTACGGCTGATATATAAATCGGGCGATATTGAATGAAACAGCTTAATAAGCGCGCTCCAAACATGAACCGATTTATAGTGTTGAAACTGCCAAAACCGCATACTGTGCTTATAGAGGAGAAATATGCTGCTTCTTGGCGGTTTCTTCTTGTTAACAGAAATACTAACTTGATTTAATATTTTTCGCTCCAGCGAATACTTAATTACAACGAAAAGACCCGTTCTGTCTAAGCAAGGGTGTACATTCACTTTAGAGGCAAATACCAACCTGTTAACTTTCTATGCATGGTCGCTACAGCGTGGTACAATACACGTGTGTGCACGTGACACGACACATCTGCAAGTGAACGCATGGCTGACGTCTTGGAACGCTAACAATTTCACGATGGTCATTGTGTGGACATACGCAAGCATATATGATGCACGCCGAGCACTTTGGCTTTTTATTTTTACTTTTACTTTGCAGTTCAGATCAGCTGAATAAGCGCTATACGATTTCCTTTTATCAAGAAAGCAATCCAAGGCCTAATAGTAAATAAATAAAATAAAAATCAAAGTGTGAGATCTAAAGTTTTTCTTAGGAGCCTAGTGCTGGCATATTGTGGGGGCTGATGAATACCAAGGTTGCCTACTCTTGATTCCCACGCATGCATCTTTCTTCCAGCACTCCTCACTTAGTCTTTCACTCTTGCGCGTTATTTTTCAGCCACACTTTTTTCCTGCGTTACTGTTTTCCAAGCTTTGCCTACTTCCAAACTACATTATTTTCTGGAAGAGGTTAGGAAACTGGGCATTATCAGTGTTTAGTTCAGACTCTACTGACCACGAGTACTTCACTACTACTCACACCGATGGAAACAAACCTTGACAGAAATTATACTTGAAGCTTCATGAAGGCAAAGTTAGTTATACCAAACGTCCCAACCGTGGCAAACATCAAGGATGGAATGCAAGGTTCAAAAAAGTGAATAAAGAAATTAGACAGTGTTAATGTGCCTGCTGCAAAGAATGTGTATCATGCACATCACACAGTGAAGCTAGTTTAAATAGGTCAGTGCCTTTGTCAGATCTTTTGCTTAAAAGTAGTGTAGAATGTTAAAATCCTAACATGTGCTAATAACTGTCATTCAAGAGCTGCATGCAAACAGTATGGATTATTAGAGCACTATGATGTTTTCCTCCATCTTTCATTATAATCTGTTTCAAAAAGGGTTCATTTCAGTAACAAACACTCCTAATTATTAAATGGAACCCCCACTACCCTTTAAATTCTGAGTCTGTGCCTCTCCAGACTAAGCACACTTACTGTCTGCCACCAGTATGGATGACATGTGACTTACCTTGTAGTCCTCTGGCTTATGAAACATTTCCTATACACTAATTTACACACATATGATTGATTGTCTCTGTGTAATGTGTGTGTGATAAGTGCCCTGACAACTTACACTGGTATAGGTGGCACTATATAACTGATTCAATATATTTGAGAGAGAGTGGTCATGGAGACTTGAGGGGGGCACTGCTAAAGGGTGGTAGTGATGGAATCTGTGGGGCGCAAACATTGTCGCACTGGGCACCACCAGTTCTAAAGCCGCGTACTGATTTATAAATTTCTGAGCCTGCAAAATGGTTCTGCAAACTAACAGAAATAATAGATCCATCATTAGGCAGAGAATAACTTTAGTTCTATTTATACTTGTCTTACCTGGATGTTTTGTACTTCAGGCTTATTATTCCGTGGAGACTGTGGATGACACCTGGAAGAAACCTGGAAATACTTCAGCAAAGGAAAAGAAACGACGACCAGGGACTTTACAGATAGAAAGACGAGAGGAACTGATTCCCATCTTTGTGATTGACAATGAAGAGATTTCTAATGCCAAGTTCAAGTTCGTCTGAGCAAAGTGAAGTTGCAGGTTCTTCTGACAAAAAAGACGACGGGAAACGAAAGGCCAAGTATAGAAAGTACGATGACAGGTATTTGGATTATGGTTTCACGTGTGTCCGGGTTAATAACGAGGACCGTCCTCAATGTGCAATCTGTTTAAAAGTTTTGGCTCTGGAATCCATGCTTCCAAGTAAACTTAAGCGGCATCTTGAAAGTCTTCACCCAAATGTGGTCGGAAAGCCAAGGGATTTTTTTGAAAGAAAAGTTGCAGAAGCCAAACTACAAAAGTCCACTTTCTCAAAACAAACCAAAACTAATAGTAACGCCCTCCTGTCTTCATATAAAGTGGCCTATCTAGTTGCACAGAGTAAAAAACCCCACACAATTGCAGAAGAGCTGATTTTGCCTGCTGCTGTTGAGATGGTAACAATCATGATCGGCGAAGATGCGGGTAAACAGCTGCTGAAAGTGCCTCTTTCTAATAATACTATCAGCCGGAGGATAAATGATATGGCTGAAGATATTAACGATCAGCTCATCTGTAATCTAAGAGGCAAAGACTTTGCACTCCAGTTGGATGAGGCAACAGACAACCACAAAGACACCCATCTTATTTGCTATGTCAGGTTTCTATACGAAAAACAAATTGTTGAGGATTTGTTGTTTTGTAAAGAAATCAAAGGTGGAACCACAGGTCAAGACTTGTATGCGGTTGTGGATGATTTCATGCAACAGAATCAAATTGACTGGGAGAGATGTGTTGGAGTTTGTACAGATGGGGGCCGTTCAATGGCAGGATGCTACCAAGGACTTCAAGCTCGCATACGATCTAAAGCTCCTAATGCTGTTTGGACACACTGCATCATTCACAGAGAAGCACTGGCAGCAGGAAACCTCAGTGAAGAACTGCATGGTATTCTGAAAATTGTCATCAAAGTGGTAAATTATATTAAAACAAGACCATTGAAAGCAAGATTTTTTGCTAAACTGTGTGAGGACATGGGTGCGGAACACTCATGTCTCTTGTTCTATAGTAGTTCTCGGTGGCTGTCTCTAGGTAACTCCCTGCTTAGGGTGTATGAACTGAGGAATGAAATATACTCATATCTACATGGTGATGAACATTGTTTTGCTGACAAGTTTATTGATGCAGACTTTCTAATACAAATGGCTTTTCTTTCTGATCTATTTGAAAAACTGAATGCACTGAACAAGTCCTTGCAAGGCAATAATACTAACATCTTGCAACTGTCAGACAAAGTTTCAGGCTTTAAGAAGAAAGTGATCCTTTGGAAAAGCAGTCTAAGCAAAGGTGACTATAAATGTTTTCCTTCATTGGACCAATTCCTGCAGGAGAATGAGATGGCGTTAAAGGAGGAACTGAGGACAGTTTTTGTTCTGTATTTGTCTCAACTGCGTTTCTACCTTGATAAATATTTTCCAGAGGATGAAGTGGAGCCAATAAAATGGGTGAGAGACCCCTTCAACGCTGAGATACCTCAGCATTTCAACAATGAGGAAGCAGAACAGCTTATTGATGTTTCAAGTGACTCAACATTGAAAGTAAGGTTCCAGTCTCAGTCACTGCTTGAGTTCTGGTGCCAAGCTGGAGATGAATATCCAATGATTAGCAAGAGAGCCCTGCATGTTTTGATCCCTTTTGCTACTTCGTACCTTTGTGAAGCAGGCTTTTCAGCAGTTGCAGTGATAAAGTCTAAATATAGGGCAAAAATTCACCTTGAAAAAGAAATGCGTGTTGCAATCTCAAAAATAACTCCAAGATTTCAGGAGTTATGTAAGGAAAAACAAGCACATCCATCTCACTAGGATTTGTAAGGTAAATTTCGGACTCTGTTTTACCTGTTCATTGAAAAGATATTTATATAGAAATTTGTGAACTATTGTTGTGTGGTTAATAAATGCTGCATGGAAACATATGGCTATTAATCTTGTATCGTTTCACACTTAACAAAGTTTTATTAAACAGCTGTTATCTTCGTATTTTGTTACAAATATGATTATACTACCTTCATTGCATCCCAATTAATTTAAGGAAGACAACAGGAAGTACTCCCGAGGTCGAGCTTACATCCCCCCCCCCCCCACCCGCCCACCCATAAAAAAATGTTGGGGAGCCACGGCCAACTGCCAATTAGGGCAAGGGAGCCATGGGTCCAAAAAGTTTGGGAACCACTGCACTAGGGGATCCCTTTGTCTGCGCATAACGATCCATGTTGTTGACCTGAGTATAGGCTCCCCTCCGGGTTGACTTGGGTTTCGACTTGTCTCCGTCTAGTCTCGCCGCCATCGTCCGGAGGCCACCAAGGTTGGCACCCGCCAGCACCAGGAACAAGGACCAGGTAGCTAATTCAATGGAACACGGCAGTCGCAGACAGGAAGCCCGTGTATAGTCCAAAAGTCAGGCCAGACACTCCGCCATCCGCGCTCCTCTGAAACACCAAAGTCCCTCAGCCGGTATCAGAAAACAAACTTGAAAACGAAAGTGAAAGTGCGGGGTACGTGGCAGGTCAAGCCCAGCATGCCGCTGTTGTTCACTTCGTACCCGGGCACCTCACCAACTCGAGATCGGGACCAAGGCAATAGCAGGCCGCAAACTTCGGAGCGCAACCATTCGGGTTCCCGGCGTCCGATCTGAATTTGGAAAACGGGTGGCACCTCAGCGCAAGTTCATCAGCAAAAGCCCGTCAAATTAACCAGGATTTAGTCAGGATAGACATGGGAGGTTGCGGAGGCCCTCGAGAGCCGTAAGCCTACGCGGCCATCTTGGTTGCGCGCTAGGCTCCTCCCCCCGGAAGGTCGTTTTTTTTACTTTTATCAAGGGTCACTTTTTGAAAGCATTGTTCGCACCCATTTTTTGATAGTTTACCACATTTCTTTCAGGATAAGAAATACAACGGAAACAGTGAGGTATAGATGATTAGTGTGTGGAGTTTTGGTTGATCACCGGGATGAGGAAGTACGGTTGCACAAGCCACGTGGTTTCATTAGGTTTGGTGGTTTTAGTTTTTCGCGGGCGGCTCACTTTCTTTTGCACTTCTATTCACACTTGAGTATCTCTGTTTTTATTATCTTTTCCTTTCTGGTCGTGTCTATATCTTGAACAGGCAGATTTAAGAAATAAGTTTAAGTTATTTTGTGTGGTAACATTCTGAAAAAGGAACAATTGATTTTGAAACACGTGCATTTGGAATATTTGGCATGTAAGTTTTGAAATATGCTTCCATGCAGATTGTATTTAAAGAAGATTGATTGTATTATTTATAGAACCAAGCCCCAGAGGAAGGGCCACATGGACCCGAAATGCATTGGGCACTAAAAGAAATGTCTTCAAGGATCAAATGGATAATTGAATAATGCATTTTCTGTGACTAGCAACAGATTCATTGTTTTTGTGAAGCAAAAGCACATGTTTATGTTTCATCAATTTATGGTTTTACATTACTGTAATTTCTGTATGATGTCAGTAAGAACGTGTTTTTATAAATAGCAGTCGGAGAATTGAATGTAGCAATAGCCTAGAAGCTATGGTGCACAGAGGTCAAGTTTTTAGACTTGAGATATGATGTGATATATACAGCCATGACCAGACAGCATGTCAGCCCCTGTAGCACGCTTAATTTAAACCCATATTAAGAGGTTCAAAAAGAGGTAAAACAACGGAGGGCTCGGCTCCTCTTTTCTCTATTAGAAGTTTGGAGGCCACCACATACAATGGGATGAAGGTAGTTGTGTTGGAGAAATAGTTGAGTAGTGAGTGTGGAATTCAGTGCAATTTCCCCACAGCCTTGAAGACAACACAGATTGAAGGCTCTGGGGAACTGCATAATGAACTGGCTAGGCTTTACTGCTGAGTTGAAGAGCAACATTTTGTAGCAATCCTACAGCAACACAAGAAAGTAAGAAGAGAAATTGTTATCCTTAATACCAACAAGGTGGAGACGAGCTTACTTGAACATAATATGCAATGGGGAAACTTCAAATAGATTATTGGAACATGGATTATGAACCGAAATGTATAGACCATATCTTCACAGTGAGATAATAATAAATGCAGATATGATTTACAAAAAAGGAAGAAAATACAGGCATTCCATTACACTTAAAGTTAGTTGCTGGGGAGGAAGAAGAAGAAGACTGACTATATACCTTCTCCTACCTAGCGGCCAAGACATGGAACTCCCTGCCCGTCCACCTGCGGCTGACCCAGGACCACTTCGCCTTCAGGAAACAGCTCAAGACCTGGCTGTTCGAGCAGTAGCAGACCCCCTCCCCCAAGCGCCTTGAGACCCTTCCGGGTGAGTAGTGCGCGTTATAAATTCCATGATTGATTGATTGATTGATTGATTGATATATACAATATCTGTCCCTTCTAAATCTTGCCTAACCATAAGATGTGTCGTTATATAGAACAATAACTAAAGAGTAGGTCAAGCTGGTAAACCATTCTTTATAAAGAGCAAATAACCACACCTTCATGGTCTCACAGGAAGGGTTCTGTAAGGTGTGCCAAGAATTACTACACCGTTTAGGAGACTGGCTCTCTCACCAACTCTAAGGCAGACATCTATTAGCTATTGAAGCCATATACATACTCGAGAGTGCAAGTTCTACAGGGCGCTTGTCCTGCTAACAAATTAGATGTATTTTTCCTGCAACTCATTTACCTACACCAGACAGGATTTGTGCAGCACTGCCAAAACTGCAATGTTAGCAAAAACACACATTTATTAGAAAGTGTCTTCAGTGAATACAATTACTCAGTCCTACTGTCATTGCCAGCAAAAAAAAGTATTGATAGGGTAAGTCAAGCGAATTAAAGCGCTATAAATATAGGATTCCGCTTTCCAGTGGAATACGATATGGCTGTATATGTCTCTCTGCATTCCACGCTTTCACGTTAGCCAATTAAAACAATTATTAGAGACACGAAGGAGGTGACCACAATAGTGTTGCAGCATAACACCATTAGGTCAGCATTTTTACTGCACTAATGGTAACCCTAAGACTTTATTGCTGGTCCTGTTCAAAATAGTAAAACGATCGGAAAGGAGATGCGGCTACACAACCAAATAAGGCAAATCAGATGTGATAAACCTACTTTTGGTCTAAATCTGTAATGCTTGTAATTTTATAAGAAATGTATATTCCAATAGGAGAATAAGTTGATCAGGTACAAGGGCATACAGCAAACCACTATCATCCATTCACTCATGAAGGTTCACCACCCTAAAATGATGGCTGCCGATTAGCAAAATGAAATGATTTATACACATCCCAGTGAGAAAAGACTAAGGGCCAGATGTATCAAAAAAGAGTTTTGCGATTCTCTAATCGCAATTTTTAGCGAATCGCAATTAGAGAATCGCAAAATGCAATGCATGTAGGATTTGCAAAAATGTTTGCAAATCCTACATATTCCTTATTTGCGAATCGCAAATTGAGATTCGCATATAAGGAATACCTTCCCATTCATTCCTATGGGCTAGGAGGCCCATAGGAATGAATGGGAAGACATTCTCAATTTTCGATTACCAATTAGAGAATCGCAAATTGAGAATGCTATTTCAAGGTTGCAAGGGTGCCAAAAGAACACCCTGTTGCACCCCTGAAATATGCATGTATGCACATTTTGCACACAGCGACATATGGCACTTTTAGAAAATCAAAAAAGTGCTTATTTAAAGAAGATCGCAAATTACCACCAACTTGAAGTTGGTGGTAATTTGCAATTCCTTAAGGCCAAATAGCACATTTCTGGTGCTTCAAAAATTGCATTTAAGGAATCGCAATTTGCAATTCCTTAATTGCATTCGCAAAATAGAGAATCCCAAATTTAGCAATTCTCTATTTTGTAATGGCCTTTTGGGATGATACATCCTAAAAGGCTTTTTCCAATTCGCAAACGGGCCGATTCTCAGAATCGGCCCGTTTGCAAACGAGAAAAAGGCTTGATACATATGGCCCTAAGACTCTAAACAATTGACATCGTACCTCTGCGATTGATACTACTCTTGCCGATCGCTTCCAAACAACACCTTTTGTTGTAAAAGGGAATGACTTGAATTACTAGTTTGTGAGTAAACATGCATGAATTTTATAAAAGTTGCTTATCACTTAAGGCTAGGTATGGCTTGCCCTTCCCAAAATAAGTTCACAAAGAGCAAACTTAGCAATCGTGAATCCTATCGCTCCTGAAGCATGTCCAGCTACTATTTACTCAAGTTTGGAAGCAATATAATAATTGATATTTGGGGCATCTTACTATATTTCTCATCACCTTTGAGCATTGAACCTTTTACAATGTCTTTACACTAGGGACCATACTAGAAAACATTTGAACTGGTACAATAACTGGGCAGATTCATTTTGTAAAAGTTTACTGCCTGTGGGATATATAATGCCACATAAAAATTAGGTCCATGTCGCTGAAATGTTTTAGCACCAGGGCAAATATGATGAACATGGATTTTGGAGCCACTGGTAACATGTGTGGCAAAACATCTCTGCTTATAAATCAGTCTATGTGTGTAACAGGAATCTTGACAATGAACTATATTTTAGAAGTGATGTTTCACTCTTTTTCTATTTGGCTCTGAATGTTTTGCGGTGGCCCCGCAGACTATGGAACGCACAGCTACGGAACAAGTAACTCATACTGTAACCTGTGATGTTTACCGTTTCAATATGTGGAAATATTCTGCCACATATAGTTATAGTTAACCATGTAATTTATGTTTGTAGTGAAGATCCTCTTCAGTTTACAAATGATATGCCTCCATGGTCACAAAGGGTGGGATGGGATATCAGGCTCGGGGGAATGTGAACTTCAACACAGATGCTAATGATGTTCATCCGATGATCTGACTGTTTGGGGTGTGCTTAAAAAATAATAAAGAGATGTACACAAAAATTCATCAGGAGTGGTTGGGGGTATCCCTGAATCTTACGTCTGACAAATATGAAATTTAGATTTCCATTGCCTGGTCATTTCTCTTGGTAAAATATTTACAAGGCCATGGTAACTTGCTCACACTCAAAAATAGTGAAAATGTTATCGCTTGTCACAGTGTGTAGCGTTAGTTATTGCTCAAAAGATTTCTGTCATCCCCAGTGATGCAGTGTTCTTGTGTAGAAAAGACAGTTTCCTCTGAATATTAAGTCTCTCTCCCTTGAACAAATCTCATTTTTTACAGTCCCAGCCCTATAGCAAAATGTCTGGGGAAAAAGATTACTCCTAGCAAACGTCTTAACAAATTGGACACACCTCTTTAATATACACTGCGGCAAAAACATTCATTTAAACTAACTGATGCCTTACCATTTCACCAAATACATACAGTCAATTTTCTTCAGTAAATTTGTAACTTGATATTATAGTAAGTATAACACTAACAGGTCCAGTCTGTCAAAATAGCTACATTTATTAAGGTACAGATGTTGATATTTTGGTTCGGAGGTGTGTCTGTTAATCCATATGTTGGTGTTCAAGTTCTCAAATCAACACCTTTCATGCTTCGTTTCTCCCAATCTCAATAAAGACCATACGCAAGATTCCATCACGTCAACAATGTTACCAGCACAGAGCTAATCTATCACTACAACTATATTCATAAACATAAAGGCATGTGTCTAACCATTTTCTTCATCTGAAAATCTTTTTGGATTGATCAAATCATGTTTCTAAAAATCTCTTTAACTGGCCATCAGCTTTAAGGAATAGTTCATGAAATTGTGAGCTCCCTGTTTTGTATCCAAATGAAAAACTAGTTCTTTACTGACTGTGTATTAAATCGTTCTTAGCATCATGTTCTCTTTTATGTATAGCCAAGCTTCTCATGACTCTACATACAACTTCCCCCACCTTGCTCTGCATGCTTCATATTACATCATGACCATAAAGCATCCAATTGATGACATTGGTTAACCCCAGATCCTCCAGGGTACCCTCAGAGATATATCCTACAATTAGAACTGAATCAATTACAACCCACATGACACCTCTCTATATTTGCACAACACCACGAGGAACGCTTATTCTGCTGCACAATTGAATGCTGACTTCTACTGAATCCACATTCTTTATAAGGCCTTCCACCTTAACTCTGATGGACCTTTACTGCCACATTTTTGCCATGCCAAAGAAAATTTCAATAGTTCACTAAATGCATACAGCTGCCACGCCCCAGCAACTATTCCTGGCATTCATTTTACAGTGCTTGAAAGATTAACCTAAATCTCTAATAGGCAACATTCCAGATACCGAAAGTACCTATGGTATTCTTATGATTCTTTTATTTATTTTTAGCATTCATACAGTGCAAATTTTCACTTGTGGGTTTCTTGGTGTGGGGCTCTAAACTCCTCCTGACAGCAAGAGCATCCGTCACTAGAGAAGAGTCTTTAATAGTTTCCTACATTTTACCAGAGTTTTTTCCTATTGAGATTAGAGAGGGAGACCCTGAGGAAACTGAGTACAATCGCCAGTGCAGCTTTCTCAGAAAGCTCTGATATAAAAAGAGAATCTCTTAGTCAACAGGCTAGACCTGTTGTCAAATAACGCTTTCTGGGCTAAACAAAGCCTTAAAACTGATTCTCCGCTGAACCGAGAGCCAATGAAGGTGATTTTGTTCAATCTACCTTTTTCAAGTTAAGAGCATTGATAGTTATATCAGCATCTATCACAAATAACATTTATGTATGATGATCATACTACAGTCATGTAAGCCCAAAGTTTTCAATAAATTGTGCCAAAAGGGGTAGATTGTATATGTCATTCTATTGAGTCATCTAAAGCTTCACTTTAGCTTAGGCACAACTATATATACCCATTTATTCTTCCATCGACCTTGAGATATACATATATAAAACATATTTAATTTTCAGAAAAACACACATTCACTGGATGATGTCATCAGTGATGTCATTTGAGATGTCATCAGTGATATCATGCAGACACTCAGATTGATACTCAAAAAGCCAACTAATAACCTATATAGACACCCATGTAGCTACTCACCAACCCATGCAGCCACTTATACACAAAGTGAGAGACTGATACAGATATTTACATATTTAAACATTAGTCACTATGCCATGTGTTCACTATGATACACTTAATCAGTCAGTTACACAATCAATTTTTCAAAAACAAATCATCCATTTAGACACTTATATACCCATTTATTCTTCCATCGACCTTGAGATATACATATATAAAACATATTTAATTTTCAGAAAAACACACATTCACTGGATGATGTCATCAGTGATGTCATTTGAGATGTCATCAGTGATGTCATGAGTGATGTCACTGACCATGTCATGAGTGATGTAATATGTGACGTCATCAGCAGTGCATTGCGGGCGCGCGAGTTATAGTTAGCTGAACTAACTATAACGGGGGAATTTCAATGATTTTGTACAAGTGAAAAGTCCAGCCAACTATAACACCCCTGAAACCTATGGTTTTTTCAGTGAATTTCTGAGGTTTTTTAAATGTTAATTCCTAACTATAACGTGCCTGAAACCTATGGTTTTTTCTGTGAATTTCAAAGGTTTTTTAAATGCTAATTTCTAACTATGCCTACAGAGATAGGACATGTGAAGAAAGAAGAAAAAATGCACAGAAAGAAAAAAAAGAAGTGCAGAAAGAAGCAACAGAAGTCCTCAAAGACGAAGAAAAGTGCAGGAAGAAGGATAACGTGCAGAAAGTACAAAAAGAAGAGCAGAAAGAAGCCTTGTTGCAAAATCATCCTGTACCCTCAACTTTTTCAGACGGATACTGGTGGTAACTGAGTCTGACTAACCAGTCCTAGAGCCAGTGCTATGTTAAAAGATACTTAGAATACAGTGAAAACACTTACATACACTAGGGAACACTATGCGTTGGGGTCCCCCTGTGATTAGCATGACCTCCTCTGTAAGCTCCTAGTATATAATAGGGCAGGGGGATTAAAACTACCTCTTAAAACAGGCCACAGGGCGTTTTTGCACACGTTAACTCAGGCCCCGTCCCCTCCCTTCACCACTGTGTAAACACGCCCTGTGTCCGTTTTTAGTTGGGAGATTAAGTTCATTTGAATCCTGAGGGTCCCTAGGGTCCAACTAGCCCACTAGGTACCTACAGTAAGTGCCACAGAGCTGCGTTGCAGAGAGGTGTAAAAAGTGGCACGGCCTGGACCACCTCTCTGCAATGCAGCTCAGTGGCGCTTACTGGAAGCACTTGGTGGGCTAGTTAGCCCCCAGGGGCCCTCAGTATTGAAGGGAAATTATATCCCCAAATTAAAACGTGCCATAGTGCGTGTTTGCACACGTCACCTCAGGCCCCGTCCCCTCCCTTCACCACTGTGTAAACGCGCCCTGTGGCTGTTCTAAGTTGAGAGATTAAGTCCCCTTGAATCCTAAGGGTCCCTAGGGTCAAACTAGACCACTAGGTACCTCCAGTAAGCGCCACAGAGCTGCGTTGCAGAGAGGTGTAAAAAGGGGCTTGGCCTCAGAACACCTGTCTGCAGCGCAGCTCCCTGGCGCATACTGAAGATGCCTGTTGGGCTAGTTGGCCCTCAGGGACCCTCAGTATTGAAGAGGAATTAATTCCCCAACTTACAACTCGCCAGGGGGCGCGTTTGCAGAGTGCTGCAAGGAGGGGGCGTGGCCTCCGGCACAATGCCAGTCTTTTATTCATTTTAATTTTTTAAGAAGGACGGCTATGTGGTTCCCCTTCTTATTCTAATTTATTGGCCCTGATGACCCCATCCCCCAGGGCCTGTCTCCTAACTATATTTTTTTGACCCCAATCCCCAGGGCCGGCCACTGTTTTTTATTATTTTTAAAAAATATATATTTATAGACACACCTAGGACATGCTGGACAAACCGTACGTACCTATCACCATGACGATTTGCGTGATATTCATTAAAAGGCGACTATGCATACAATGAATCCACGTGGAATGTATTTACACCACTAGTGAAGCTCTGACATGTCTGATGCCCTACCGTGCCTAATCCCGGTAGACACCCTTGTCGTTTATTTATACAAACATGGGTAGCTATTGACGGGCACATTTAATACACATGCACACCAAGCCATTTAAAGGGGATTCGACAAAAATTCGACCAAAACTAT
This sequence comes from Triturus cristatus, assembly GCF_964204655.1. NCBI lineage: Eukaryota > Metazoa > Chordata > Amphibia > Caudata > Salamandridae > Triturus > Triturus cristatus. The sequence goes on along the minus strand of NC_140594.1, from coordinate 1,065,105,834 downwards.
GCAAGAAACCCCCCTCACGGTTAATAAAACACACATCCACTGCCGGATGTGTAATACTTTTTATTTTACTCTCTGGAAAGGGGACGAACATCACTTGAGAGTCACAGCGCGCTCCTGGCAGAGCCCAATGCTGTGTTACACCCACCATTGCCTGCTGAGTGCCACACACCTCTGTGTTGTATTCCACTAGCTAGTGCATATGCTATGACACTCTCTAGCACATGTGCACTGTAACACCACTCCGTGAATATGTCATACCACACTTGTCTTCGCACGGGTTATATTGCCCCATCTAACGTGCCTTCCTCGATGCCTATGTTATAACGCACAGTGCTATGCCATACATATTACAATCTGGGATCAATATCTTTGTCACAGTGCATATGCAACGTTACACTCCCCAGCACATATTTTATATTACAACTTTAGAGACTAGCTAGGTTACACAACACTGCCCTGTGCATATTACACTCCAAGGCGCATATCGCATAGCACGCGCTAGTGCCTGTGCTATCTCGCGCTCTCCAATGTATCTGTCATTGCGCACAATGTATTGCATATTATATTTCATGCCCGGTTCATCTTATATCACACTTTTTGGTGCATAGTTTATACCATACACTATATCTAGTTTTCATTTTCAATCGTGCTCTCAGGACTATGTTCTATATAACACTGTGTTCACCTACCCTTTTCACAGCATTACATTTTGCGATAGGGGGTGGAGGGTCAGAGGGTGTTTCTGCCAAGTGAGCCCAGAGTCACATTCACAAACGTCCTCTTCTTCCTGAATAAAAGTGAGATTATGCTGCATACTTGTTCATATTTTAAGTAGTTCGCACAGACACACGTTTTAAAAACAATAATGTTCCTAATACCCGCCTTCTCTGAACAGTTAGCTTGCTGCCCCATCCCCCTCCTCCCTATCCTCTGTTGTGTGAATCCATGGACTAGCCTCCTCCCTCCTGCCATGCATGGTCTGATGTGCTGCCACTGCCCTCAATTTAGTATGATGTACCAGTCCACTCCTCCTGCCCTCCATTGCCCAATTCTATGCCCCATCATTGACCTCCTGCTTAAACTCTGTGCTTAGCTTGCTGCCCCTATTCTCCTTCCCCCTACCCTCCGATGTCTTTGTGCATGCCCCTGCTCCATCATTTTTGCCCACCATGTTCCATGGACCTGCCACTCCTATCTACTCTGAGTGTTCTGTTGAGCTGCCACTCCCCTCCCACCTGCCTAGCATTGTCAGATGACTGTAACCTGTCCCTGCCACCTCCACCCTGCCTGTCCACATGCCATGCCCCTATCCTCTTCCTCCTGTCCTACATGGTCCATTGTACTGCCACACCCTTCTGCCCTCCCTGGTCTGTTGTGCTGCAACTGCTCCTCCTGCCTGCCCCGTGCGGTCTGTTGTGAGGCCCCTTCCCCTGAACTTTCTTGTCTGTGCACAGGTCCTGACCCTCCCTTCTATCCTCCATCGTCCTTTGTGCATGCCCCGGCACCCTCCTTCTTGCCCATCATAGCCATTGTGCTGCCACTAACCCTCCCACTTGCCATGCATGGTCTTCTGTGCTGCCATGGCCCCTCCCACCTTCCCTGTGTGGTCAGTTAGCTGCCCCTGACCCCCTCCCACCTTCCCTTCATGGTCTGTGTGTATGCCATCACAGTCTCACTGTTGCTCTTCATGGTGTGTCTTGCTTCTAGTGCCCATCCTGCCTGACCTCCATGGCTATTTTGCTGCTCCTGCCCTGCCCCCTTGCCCCCAGCCCTCTGTTTACATGTGCAGACCCCTACTCCCTCCCTCCTGGCTTGTCTGCTCCATTGTAATGCCCCTGATCTGTCCCTCGTGCCCTTTATGGTCTGTTATGCTGCAGCTTTCTCTCCTGTCTGTCCGTTATGGTCAGCTAGCTACCATTGCCTCTTGCCCCTCTGTTCTCTGTTGTCCATGTGCATGGTCCTGTCCCCTCCCTCTTGCTTTCTATGGATGGTTGTGCTGCACTCCCGTCCCGCATGCCCTGTGTGGTGTATTGTGCTGCTGCAAACCCTGATGCCTGCCCTGCAGGGTCAGTTTGGTGCACCTCTCCATGTCCCTCCTGTCCTCTGTTATCCAAGTCCATGTCCCTACCCCATTTCCTTCCATGATCCAATGTACCATACTTGCGAACATTCTGAACTTGGTAAGAGGGAGATTTTGAAAAAAAACTGGGGTATTGATTTTCCCCTTTGAGTTACATTGAAAAAGAGGAGATTGTAGACAGGAGACAGATCAAATAAAGCCCATTTGAGCTTAAAAACATTGGACGTTTCCTGGCTGAAACGGGTCTGTTGGCATGTATGGTTGTACTACCATTGCCTCTTCCTTCTGCCCACAATGGTCTATTACATTGCCACAGCCTCTCTTGCAAGTCCTGTATTGTTGGTTTGTTGCCCCTGCCCCCCTTTCCACTGCCCTCCATAGTCTGTTGTGCTGCCACGGCCCTTCCTGCCTGCTCAGTGTGGTTAAATTGTTGCCTTTGCACCCTCCTACCTGCCTTCAATTTTCAGAGTCCGTTCCCCTGGCCTCTGCCTCTCAACAGTATCCTAATGAACAACTAGATTGCTAACATTCTATATTTATTACAAAAGTGTGGAACGCCTGACGTCATCTTGATGTAATCAAAACTGTAATACCTAGAGCATTTCCTTTAGAAATTACATATATGAGAGGGTCTTATTGGCATCAAAATTATGGTTAGTGCTCTAAAAGACTAAAATAAGGACATATTTTCTGAGTTTTCAAATAGCGACAAAGCACTTTTAAATTATTTGTTATCTTTATGTTTTTTTATCCAGTTGACCACTTGATTAAATGTTGCACTTAGGGGAGAGGATGTGGTGTTACTTCCAGAACTGCAGACTTTGCAACTGGGGAACCAGGTTGGAGTTTCTGCTTCAGCTCGACATTCTGTGATTCTGGTCAAATCACTTAGTCTCCCCATGTCTACAACCAAAATGAATTTGTTCTTGTGTGATGTAACCAATGCTCATGTAAAGCACTCCAATACCTGACAAGTCTGCACTATATAACACTGCAAAAACACAAAATAATAAGTGTTTTGCACACTTCTGTCATTGGGCTATATTTGGGCTACATCTGGGTGATTTTGGGCTACATTTGGGCTCTTTTGTCTCCGGTGGCCATCTTGGGAGATTTAGTTGTTATGAAGTTTCCTAATTTCCTCATGTACTGCAGTCTCCTCAGTAGGAAATGCTTTCAGTTTTTTACTTTGATTCCATCATGAAGGTATTCAGATATGTCACACATTTGCCATAAATTCTGAATGTTAGCACTCTAGTTGCTCATTAGATCACTGTAGTAAAACTACTGTTCACCATGGAAGTGTGCTCCTGGTATTAAAAGTGCATGTTTCAGTCTGCATGTCAATTTTTTAATGAAATAGAAGAGGATTTGAGAAGTCACTCAAAATGTGCCCTCATTTTCTTTCTTCAGCATTAATCATAATTTCTATGGCAAAATGAACCCCCTCATTGTGTTCCTTTTTAAATTAAATGTTTTAAGTGTTACCAGTTTATTCCAATCAAGATGGCTTCAGGTGTGCCATACTTTTGTCATAATGAAGACAGTAAGCACTCTAGTTGTTTTTAAGAACACTCTGGGACATTCTGTCATTGGGCTATACTTGGGCTACATCTGGGTGATATTTGGGCTACATTTGGGCTCTTTTGTCTCTGGTGGCCATCTTGGGAGACTTATTTGTTATGAAGTTTCCTAATTTCCTCATTTACTGCAGTCTCCTCAGTAGGAAATACTTTCAATTTTTTACTTTGATTCCATCAAGAAGGCATTCAGATGTGTCACACATTTGCCATAAATTCAGAATGTTAGCACTCTTTTTGCTCATTAGATCACTGTAGTAAAGCTACTGCTCACCAGGGAAAACTGCTGCTGGTATTGAAAGTGCATGTTTCAGTCTGCATGTCAGAATTTTTTAATGAAATAGAAGAGGATTTGAGAAGTAACTCAAAATGTGCCCTAATTTTTCTTTCTGCAGCACTAATCATACTTTTTATGGAAAAATGAACCCCCTCATTTTGTTCCTTTTTAAATAAAATGTTTTAAGAGTTACCACTTTAATCCAAGCAAGATGGCTTCAGGTGTGCCATACGTTTATCATAAGTAGGACTGTTAGCGCTCTAGTTGTTCTTTGGAACACTCTGGGAAGCTGCAGTAGAACTCAAAGGAACCAACTGACAGTCTCTGCCCTTGTTGGATGTACATGTTTTACTGAGAATGTCAGACTTCATTCTCACATGACTGAGAAAGATAATGTGAATTTACAGAAAATAAGCTCTCAGTTTAGCTTATAGATCACCTTCCAAACCTCTGTGGGAAAAGCATGAGAAAATATTTTTCTCTCAATCATGATATCCCAGCAGAAGGCTTTTTCACATGGTGAAATCACCTTAGAACATACCACAATTCCTAAAATGAGTATGGTACCATCAACAAATGATTTATAATGTAACTAAAGTCTTAAAACCTTCTATTAACTGCAATGCTTTTTAATGAGGTGCTATCATGTATATTGGTCCCAAGATGCCTGTCAACACTTCTTGGATGAAGTGCTGACAGCCAATCAGATCTTAGGATGAGATGTGTGGTTAGGCTCCGCCCACATATATATATGATTTTACTTTTGATTTTCTCAGGAACTACTGAACAGATTGACACCAGACCTGCAAAAGGCACATCCCTGAGCTGAGGACTACCTCTCTGCCAAATTTCAAGTAATTCTGTTCAGCCGTTCGGGCTGTACCTTGGACTAAAGGTCCCTATGGAAAATTGCATAGGGAAAACGCGTTTTGGGACCCCCCTTTTTTCTCAGCCCCTGCTTGACGAATCCCCCCGAGTCTTTCAGGGTAGGAGCGGAGCGGAGCGCCCCACCTATTTTGAAAATTTCTCGAGGATTCGTCAACCGGCGCCAAAGTTATTCCAAATAGAATGTTGCGGATTTCCTATGGAAACACGGTCCTAACTATAACTATCTACTGGCGACCGCCAGTAGATAATATATATATATATATATATATATATATATATATATATATATATATATATATATATATATATATGACTGAGCTCCAAACGCACAAAAGTACCAACAGCTTAACTCATTATAGAGACTAAAAATGTTTGGGGTAGCACATTGATCGAAGGCTGTCTCTACTATTTTCAACAAACGATGAAATGGCTTTTACAGTGTTACTACCTCGTTCATTTATTTATTACTGCTTTGAGAGATGTATTTGAAATTCGTATTTTATCATTCACCTGAATATTTTATAACTACCTGGCCACTAGATCTAAGTTGGTCGTTCCCTTTCCTAGTTTTAAACATTTAAAAAAAGTTTTAGTAACTGTTCTCATTACAAACTTGCAATGGCTTTTATTAGCTGTGTATGAATAAAATAAACTTGAATATATATATATATATATATATATATCCTTGTTACCGCGTCGTGAATTCGGCAATCATCCGGACATCAACAAACTAGGTACTCGAACCTCTTTAAGTGCGAATTATACTTTATTGCAAGAAGCAACAGCCATAACGTTTCGGCTCCTCCGAGCCTTGCTCACATGACAAAGTACCCACCAATGAGTGCAGCTTTTAAAGTGACAGGACCAGTTGATACAACATCACGTGGGAAACCAGTCATAGACACTGAAAATATACTGTAAAATACATACAAGACCCTATGGTATTCAGCCATCAAGTAACATACAGTTGTACATCAAATTGATAGAGATATCGAACTGTTATAGGTCATGAATAATATACATAAATAAATGTAGAGTGAGCTGCGTGATTTACAATCAATGCTTAAATGCTTGGTCTCAGAATAGATGATTCATTTCACAAAAATACAGCTCGACTGACTGTTAGTAGATACCAGATCCTATGTGAATGTACTGTACTATGCCGTCAGGCGACCTTTCCCAACCGTGAATGAATTTAAAGTGCTGATGTGCATAAAAAATAAAATAAAACAAATCATATCTTTAAAAAACTCGTATCGCATAAGATAAATGATACAAATATCAAAATATGCGATCTCGCGTCAATTGTACAGATTATTTGAAGCAGAGCGAGGCAAGACGAAAAAGGGAAATAGAGTTCTCACAAATACAAGCAGATGTTATTGACCACATTACCAATGGAATAATGGCTAGGATAAAAATGTGTGCAAAGAAAGGATCAAGGATCATGCCTCCATGTGCAAAAACCTGCATACAGTACTAATATTAGAAATAAATTATGATATAAATATAGAATAAATATCCATAAATAACAGAATAAATAGGTATAAGAACATATCAATAAAATATTGCATGATTCCAATTAGTCTGAGGGAGATAAACCCAATGACCCTCCCTTTAAAAATATCATACTTCAATATTAAATATAATTTCTTCATTTCAATCAATACCATATAAGATCCCTAGGTCGTGTTGTCACTATATCCGAACGTGTTTTAGCCATTGTGTGGGGGATGGAGAGTAAATAAACCATGTTCAGAATGTTGTGAATGCCACATTACGAAGTTCAGATAATCAGCCTAAACATGTGTGGAGGTCCTCTGTAATATTCAAGCCCACTGGAAACTTAGAGTCCAATTGGAGAATATATCGGGTCTCTAATCTACGCAAATTAGACTCCCTGTCACCCCCCCTCCTACTCGGTGCAATGGCATCATTGATAAAATATTTAAGACCACTGTTGTCACTGCTATGTGCGTCTCTAAAATGTCTAGCAACTGGATAAGTATTATCATGGTTAGAGATTGCACGAAGATGCTGCAATATGCGTTTGTGTGCGGCTAACTTAGTGCTACCTACATATCTGAGGCTGCAAGGGCATATGAGCACGTAAACAGCAAACTCCGTCTTACAGGTTAGCAGTTTATTGATCTTGTGTTCCCTGCAACTAAAGGGATCAACATAGGTCTTAGTATTAATGCCATGGAGACACGCCTTGCAAGTCTTACATTTGTAAAACCCACTGTTGGTTTGTAACCTCGTGGTCTTATCGATCACCTATGGGTTGGTATTGACCAAGCAATCCCTGATTGATGGTGCCCTGCTGTATGTGATCAAAACCCTCAATGGGAGCATAGGGCCAAGAACAGGGTCACTAAGGGTAATGGGCCAGTTCCTATTGATGATTTTATGAAGGCTAGAGTATTGTTGACTATAGCCCATAATGATTCTAAAGGGGTCAGTTGTAATCCCTTTGGCTCCTGCTACTGTACCATCCTGTTGCTTCGGTAACTTGGCCGTGATGGTATTGCGGCCCAGTAACTCCTCTCTACTCATGATCATGGATTTGGTGATGGCACTGTCTATCGTATTATGGGAAAACCCTTTTTCCCTGAATCTCTGTTTACTCAAGGATTGTGCCAATTTAAGATCATCTTCATTGCTGCAAATCCTTCTCAGGTGCAGCATTTCCCCGTAGGGAATGCTGCTGATAAGGTGGAGTGGGTGTGCACTAGTTGCGTGCAATGTAGAGTTACCTGCAGTTGCCTTACAGTATAGCCCAGTTTCGATGTTGCCATTGTGTATATAGACCTCTGTATCGAGAAATGTAATACTGGTTTGACTAAAAGAGGCAGTGAAATGAAGGTTAAGATCATTCTCATTCAACTCAGTAATAAAATTAGCAGCTTCTTCACTAGTACCATTCCATATCACAAAAAGGTATAACATAGCCAGACAATCACCTTCTCTTCAAAATTCCTAGCATGTTTGTGCTTAAGCACAAGTTCCTCCCAGTAACCCATGTGCAGGCAGGCGTAGCTAGGGAAAAAACAAGCCCCCATACCTACGCCTCGCAACTGACGATAAAGAATATTGTTATACATGAAATTATTGTTCATAAGGCAATGTTCCAGCATCTCAACCAACATATCATTGTGATCCTTAAACTGTGGTGATTTTTGAGAAAGGTAATAATGAGTGGCCTGGATACCGTCTTTATGCCTAATACTTGTATATAAAGATGTTACATCCAATGCCAACATCCAATACTCTGATTTCCAGTCAACATTCATGATTTTACGTAAAAAATCCCCAGTGTCTTGTACATAAGAATCTAATGATTTAACAAAATCCTGTAGAACAAAAAGTTAATATATTGAGAGGTTTTTTTCATACATCCCATTCCGGGCTGAGATAATAGGTCTACCTGGTGGATTGTCCCGATTTTTATGTATCTTCGGGATGAAATATATGGTAGGGATGACAGGTTTATCCTTTCTCATAAAGTTGTACTCAGCTTCCGAAATCAAACTTTGCCTTCTCCAACACGCCAATTTGATGTTAAAATCTTTATTGGATGCATTAATGGCCGCTGAAGTGGTTCTGACATAACAGTCTCTATCATTGAGTTGTAAAAAAGCTTCACGGTCATAGTCATCCCTTGTCAAAAGTACAATATTGCCTCCTTTATCGTTTTGGCGAACAATGACCTTCTTTTCCTGCTTGAGTTTGCGCATGAGATTCTCATACTGCTGAGTTTGGTAATTTTATTGACGTTGTTTTTTCTGAGTCTCAATGTGCAGTTTTTTAATTTCGGCTGTCACATTTTCATGAAAAATGTCAAGTGAATCCCGTGGCATAATGGGATTGAATGTGGAGGGGAGTCTAAAAGGAGTTGTCGGAGTAAATTGATTAATACCATCAGTTCCAATAGTATTGATGATGCTACCAGCTCCCTCCGTGTCCCATAAATCTTGCATAGCCTCTAATAATGGGACCTCAGATAAGGGAGAAGCTATGGTGTTGCCTTGTTTGATGTTTTTTAATGCAAAGGATTTTTTTTAGTTTTAATTTTCCCACCGTTTTATATACGTGTAGTCTTGTGGCGGCATATATATATATTTACAGATTCTCATCCATGTGTTCCTTTCAAGGGAAGAACTATAGCATTTCAACCTACATCAAGTATGGGACTGAAATAGCCATTAATTCCTTAAGAATTCTTTTATGTACATTTTGTTCATCTTCTGGATTTCCTGAAACCATTTATTGGAAAAAAAAGTAAATATTCTGTAGTATAATTAATAATGCCTTCTTACTGTTGGTATGACACCTGCAGACATTTTTCAAAGAGTATTAGCTTTTCCCTCCACTGCATCTGAGGGTCGCTGTAAGCTTGTCTATGCTATCCTGTTCCCCCCCCCCCCCCCAAGTGAATGCTTCGAGGCCCCCAGACTGTGACTGTTTACTTTGTGGTGTGGGTGGGTATGGAGGGTGGGTTTTGGGTGGGTTTGGGGTTTGTGAATAGTTGAGCGGTTCCCGCTCCTCCTGACCACATTCGTTCAAAAGCTGGGTATGGAGAGCATAATACTGAGACGTACAGGCGACCCTCCTAGCGGGATTGGGACGTTGTCGTGTTCTATTGTGGACAACAGCGCAACTTGAAAGGATAATATACAAAACCTGAATTGTATCCGGTGTTTCCGGAAAACAAATTACCTGTGCACTGTGAGGTGTAATTTGTAATACCTGCATATGAAAATCACAATAAAGTTTGTTTTAAAAAAAAAAAAAATGCTATGCTAGCGTAGGAATGCCTCCCATTCAAAGCAGATAAGTACACTCCTCTGAGGCTAATGAACACTATCTGAGCTTTTAAACCCTACTGATAAATGCCATATGTGTGAACCCCTTCCCACAACACAGAGTACCCAGGAAAAAATCTTGTTCAGGATAATCTATACCACTTTTATGTTCTTTGCACTCCCCACTAGAATCACTTCATCAAAGGTAACAACCTCTCAAGTCAAATCAATTCCTACACGCAAAGGTTAGAACTGCAACAATAGTCCAGGGTACCAATATTTAGGGCATATTTCTTTAGGTTTCTTGTAATTACCACATAGAAAAATGTTAGCACTGAAACAAGGTTCTGGCCTAAAAATGGTTTAATAAATAGTTCACTGAGACGTTCATGCACCCTTAGGAATAGTATTTATTTGTTTTCTTATGATTTTGTATATACATTTGAGGTGACAAAAAGCTTTACGGATAATTCAAGTTGCATAGTGAAAAACACAGAGAATATTAGGAGGTGCTTTTCAACGGCTACAGTACTATAAGTTTTCACATTTCACATAAATTACAAAACGAGATTGCGCATTAATGTAAGCAAAACTAATACATCGCTGCATTTTAAGAGCACAATAATTTACATGATTCAGGGTTTTTACAAAAGGAGGAAGAACAGTAATTTGGGCAAAAAGGAATCCTCCTCTCCACTTATCAACCTAGTACATTTCATTACGTGATTCAGAGTACTTACAAAATGAGGCGGAACGATTGCAGGTAAACTTAGAAGTCAAGAGAGAGTTCCATCTAAATTGGGCCTTTTGATCCTCTGGGTAACCTAAAAGGAATTAAGTCTTCATTAGAATTTCTGTGCATTTGGTAGGAAGGGTAATCATGTTAGAAAGCGTTGTTAGAATAACAGATTTTTCATCTTGCTCGTGAAGACCTCGTGGAAGGGACTGTTCTGAGATGTAGGGAGTCCCACAATCTAAGAGCACTTCCTGTGAAGGATTGTTAATGGTTCTTTATGAATACAAGGGTATCTGCATTACGGAATGGATGCTGCCTGTCAGCGATCACCACTATTAATCTGAAAGATAGTTTGCAGTCTTAGCACTGTGAATAATGCAGGTTAACCTGAAGATACTTCTAGCTTTTATCAGGTGCCAGTTCAAGGACAACAAATTAGGTATGTTGTGATCAAATTTCTAGGTGACTGAGACCAATTTTGCTGTATCCTATCGCAAAGAGACAACATACAGCAAGAGACCAGGTTCAGCAAAAAGAGTTGAATGTGGAAAGCCATCTTGCCACTACCAGTGGACTATGAATGTAATAGCCACTTTCTTAAAAATGTTTACCACAAATCACAGACTACTCCAAACGTTGACCATCATATAGTTCCTAAAGAATAACCTCCATTTGCCAGAATTCTGTTGTGAGCAGTTTACCAAGCAAAGAATTACAGCAGAACCTCCTGGTAATTCCAACTCTTTTAACATCTTCCTTTATTCTTTGAATTGTGGTCTTTCACTAGTCAGTTTCCACTGTTCAAACCACGGTCAATGGGAGCCCAGGCGAGGGGACTCCCTTTGACCTCGGGCAAACCATCCTGCAATCCCATGGTTGTCTAGTTTTCAAAAATGTCTGTGGCTGGTAGATTTCCATGGGTGGAGGCTGAGCATGGCCCCAAATCCTGCAGCTTCCCCTATGGCCGATCTCACCACTTAGTGCTTTAGGGCCTTTTGTGTCAGGTCTTTTGTCCCACCCACACAAGTAATGTACCATTGTTATCGGGAGACTTGGGGGAATGCTGGACAGTAGGACATTTGTGATTCCCCACAGATTCCAGAAGTTTTCTCACAAACAAGTGAGGAAACTGAATGTTTTAGTCAAAGTTTGCATTTTGCAGGGCATTGTGGGCATGACAATGTTGTGGTATCCCCGCAAAGCACACCACACTGGACTTCCCTGGGTGACTAGTTTTCAGAACTGTCTGGGTGTGGTAGGTTTTCCCAGGTGACAACCTACTCAAAACCAAAATGTGCAGCCATACACTCTTACAAGGGGGAAAATATTGGGAGTTAGCCACATTCTCCTTGCACATTTGCAAAAAAAACACCAAAAGAAATTAAATGTCTTCTCGCTTGCTATTGGGATGGGATTTTTTAGTTTGCTTTGGAGCAGAAAGACTGTTGAGGCTTCAAGGGTGAGGGTGGGGCAGATGTTAGAATGGGCCAGACCCACCCCATTCTTTTATTCCTACCACACAGGGGGCTTTGTGGCCTTCAAGGGCAAACTGGGGAAAACCTCCTGTCTGTCCCCAGGAGGGGGCAAAAAGACTGGTTTGTCTCTTTTGGGATGGGGTGTGGCCAATGCCAGAGTGCAACACCTACACTACTTTCGTTTGCCCTAATGGCAAAAGCCCTGGATTCAGTGAAAGTAAAACGAGCCCATTGGCTCCTTTTTCTTTAATTTTTACTGTAATGATGTCAGCATGCCCTGCGTGCTGATCGTCATTACAGGGGGGGAAAAAAGGCTCGGTCTGCTCGGGAAGCTCTTCTTAAGCAGCCCGAGCTCAAAATATATCGAAGGACTCCCTCTGGTGAAGAGCACTAGAAGGGCCTTTAAGTAACTGACAGTGCCTGCACTGGGGATATAGTGAGCCCATTGGCCGACTGCCTCACTGCAGAGATAAAAGCAAAGATTATGAGTTCACGCTTTTCTGTCACCTTGCATTGTGGCAGATTCACAACTTTCAGAAATTCACAAGAGTTTACCGAAGTAGGCCTGGAAACCCTACTCTTAGCATCCTTTTCTGAATTTAATTTTGTCATGTACACTTGCACATGCACAGACCTGCAGAGAAAGGGCAAGTCTATTTGTTAAACCTTTTTTCTCCAGTGGGAAAATATTTTCCCCATGGAGAAACTTCTTTCCTTATTTTTTGGGAGAGGTGGTCCTCGTCTACCCTGGGGAAAACGTTTACTTCTACTCTTGTTGGGAGGAAATGCTCCACCATTTCCAGGGTTGGAATGGATTGAGGAGTTGGTGTGATGTAGCGCTTAAAAGTTTGAAAATTGTAGGGGTGCATTATACTCACTGTTAGTCGGCACCCGCATATAATCAAATGTGTACTCAGGTATCTTGTGTGCAATGTATTATGAATTGTGTAACCTATATTGTTTTTAATAGAAGTGCTAGCTATGTACAAGCCCATTGTAAACGTATTGGAGAAATGTATAGAGTTTAGTTTATGTGAAATGTAATGTGGTGTTAGAAATGTGCACCCTAGACTTCGTGTCTGTAGTTTGTTTAGTTTGACCACACATGAAAGAAAGACGTAAATGTCAATACTGTGATTGAAACCTGCTTGTGTAACCGAAGTAGTGGCCAGAATTCGCATATATCGTTGAGGCGAAAGGCCTGGTATTTTCTTATGTTAGCCAAGGGCAATAGGCCAAAAAGGATTTATTCCAGTAGAGGTTTTAGGCTGTAGTAAATTGCAACTTAAAGGATGTGAAGAATGTCTGCTTTGCATGATCTCACCCCAGGTGCAAGGACAGTTGCTCGTTAGTAGAGAAGCTCTTTGTTCACAATTTGACTTATGTAGTAAAAGCCAGACATGGGAGTGTATTGGAATGTGCCAATCGTAACTCCTAGTGCGGATGGCGTCTGGGACTCAAGGCCAAGCGATGGACGATGGAACTGGACAGCGCTCTGTGGAAATTTACTGAAAGACGACCCCGGAGAAGAGGAGGCGCAAAGGGCGTGTTCTGGGATTTGGGGTTCTGTATTAGGGACAGCGCCCCGAGGGTGGAGGCAGATCAGAGCAGCCCTGAGCAGAGGAAGGCTAGGCGAAGAGATAGAGGGGGCAACTTAGACCAGCTCTCTAAGTGAAGTCTTCTTATGAAGTTTCACTCTGACACCTTTTATTCGATGAGGGTCTCAAGGGATTGCTAAGTAGGGATGTCATCTAGTGCAGAGTAGGGACAGAGATGGTATGGTTCAGTGTCCCTAGTATCGACATTTGCTTGGTGGTTTTCTACCTCATGCTTTTAGAGATTGTACTTTTAGTTATTTTTAGCCGTATGCGGATTCTTCGTAGAGTAGCTTTTGTGTTAGTGCCTATGTACATGTTGTGCCTCGTATTGAGGACTTTGTATCTGCAAATCTTCATGCTGATAATAAAAACCAGAGAGCCAAGAGATTAAGTCTCGAGTCCTTGATTATGGCAAATTGCGGACAGTAATTGATAATTGTGTGTTTTTCCCTCCACGCTATTGGGCAAGTAAAAAGGTCCATCTGACCAGAGTGGGTTCCAGTACATAATTGCGAGATACCCAAATGGGCCGGAGCAGTTGGTAGCGAACGAGGATGGTTTCTTACTGATAGCGAGGGAAGATTAGATAAGGATAAGTGACCCTTGAGGCCAAGAGACGATAAGTGATGCTGAATCATCAGATGGCGAGCAGCAGACGGCAGCAGATGAGCATCGACGGCGAGTAGCAGCACGGCCGAAAGCAGCAGTTCCAGGAGTGAGTATGAAAATGAGATGTTGTAGATTGCGGTGTTGATTTGTTGTGTGATGTCTTGCGGAGTTGTTGTGTATGTCGTGTGATTGTGAGATCAGGCTGTGAGCGCGCGCAGCCCGGGAATTGTGGTGTAGAAGACACCTGAGATAGATTTTGTTGACCACCCAAAGGAGATCGTGAGGTACCATCGATCACCTGGACCGAGATAGGGGGAACGAATGCGTGTGTGTATGGCAACTTAACGCTGGTCGTGGGTTGTGGTGTGCAGATCGGAGTGTTAGTAACCTATCAGAGGCGAGTCGTCTGGCCGGACGGGGCAGACGGGCGCCAATCGAGGTCAACAAGGTCGAGAGACTGTGGACGAACAGTCAGAGGCTGTGGACGGACAGCCAGAGAAGTAACTTAATCGGTTATTTCGGTGTGTGAATGGGACGTGAGTAAGCGTGAAACGAGTTTTGGAGAAGGGAACTGCTGCGAACGAAGGAAGGTGACGTCAGAGGGTGTCGCGCTGTGATAGGCCGGTTGGTGTGAGTCGCGCTGTTATTGGAGGATTTGAGAACAAGAAGTAAATAGAGCGCAAGATCGAATTCGCTCATTATGAAGTGCCTTAGGGCTTTGCGAGAGTTGTGTAGAGGCGATAAGCATGTGGTGGTTCGTGGGGGAGAAGAAGCCCCTCCCGAGGATACCCCGGCACATTACATGGCACAGAATGTGGGGTTACATACTATAGTGTGGATTGAGAATTGGCACAAGGTTACACAAGGTGAAGGGGAATTAGCTTTCCCGAGGTACGGCTCATTTAGATTAGCAGTGCTGTACCAACTGAAGACGGTGATGGGGTCCTTAAAACCCTTGCCAAGACCAGCACAGTTTGAAGCATTACATGCGTGGATTAGAGCAGCGCATGATAAGGAAAAGGGAAGAAGTCAGGAGAGAATGAGGAAGTCGATTAGGGCATTTCAGGATGCCAAGTGGGACGCAGCGGAGAAAAGATGGAGAGTGCAGACAATTGAGGAAGCGAAACTGTATCCCGCGCTAATGGAGGAGACTGGGATAAGGCATGGGAAAGCACAGAAAGAAGAGGATAGTGATTCTGATGATGGGGTATTGCAAAGATTGCTAGACGAGAGACCACCCCCTTATAATCCAGATGAAGAGGATGATAGGTGGGGTGAGAGGGGAGACTCTAGGAGGGTAACAATCCAGCCTGAGACCCGAGTGGAAGGGTTGGTTTCGTTTGAAACAGCGAGTTCTCAGGGTCAGTCGGAGACCAGTGGAAGGATTGGAAGAGAGATGAGGTTACCGGATGCCTTAAGGGTACCGGTCACCATTGGACCGATTGTGTCAATATACAGTCCGGAATCAGAGGAAAGAGAGAGGTCAGGACGAGTGGCAGAAAGAACGAGGAGAGAAAGCGGGGAAAGTGAGTTGGAAGGGGCAACGGCCCGACCTCCAAGCCCTGTACAATGGAGTACACCATTAGCAGCGGTGTCAGACACATCTAGGGGCGAAGAGGACGAGAGACCGGTGAGGCCGAGGACTCTGATGGAGTCAAGATCAGATTCAGGGTCATGGGTACCGCCAAAGAAGCAAATGAGCTGGAATATGGGCCGAGCGGGGACAACCCCAGTTGCCTTTACGAGCCATTCTGCTCCTATAGAACTACCAGAAGAAAGGAGAGAGCAGGAGCCGGAATGCGAGTATGATGAGGGACGTGGAGCAAGTTGTCAGGTGTTGAAAGGAGCCTTGAAGGCAGGAATGATAGATGTAGTAAGACTTAAAGCAGAGGCGGATGAAATAATATATGGGAATCTACCTCTTGAGAGAGTAGTGGCATATACTCCGGATGAATTGCTTTTTGTAGCAAAAGATGTGACTCGAAAAGCACGAGTGGCACATGAGAAACTGGCGGGTTTGGCTAGAGAATATGGGGTGGATCTATCCAAGACTAGAGCATTGCAAGGGAACCATAGGATGCATTGTACCGAGCGGGAATTGGAAGAGAAAAGAGTTGTTGGTCTAAGGTCACATACTAGGGAACTGATTATAGCTATGAGAATATGGCTGATGCTTGACAAATGGCAAGAGAAATGGGCTAGGAAAAAGAACTCTAGGGGAGCGAAAGGAGGGAGCTCTGAAGGAGATTTGCAGGAGGTAAAGATCCTTCCCTTGAGAGAGGTGGCGAATGGAGGATATGTGCATGTACCATGGAGCAGGGGGGATTTGGCATCATTTACGAATGATTTTCCCAGGCTCAGGGAGAAGCCTGCAGAGTGGTACAAGCAAGTTGAGCGTTTCGTTAAGATTTCGAAGGTGTTGTGGATAGATCTGAACACCTTATTCGATATCGTGGTTCCGGGAGACCTGTGGAACGCATGTAAAATTGCTGTTGATTGGCCGGACTATGAGCCTGATAGGAACATAGTTACTAATGGTCCGTCGCCCGTGGTAATGAGGCTGTACGATAAGGTAATTACCTGGTTGAAATCGAAGGTTTCACCCCAAGACATCGATTGGGTGAAGATAGACAGGACAGTGCAGGAGCCAAAGGAGACAGTACATGAATTTTATGAGAGACTTTTGAAGGCTTTTAAGCAGTACAGTGGTTTAGATGAGCTGGAAACGAAGGACATGGGACAGTTTGTGTCTAAGTTCGTGCTGGGTTTGAAGCCCGAGGTCAGTCTTATGATACAGCAGCATTTGATCTGTTGGCAGAATAAGCCCGTAGATGAGATCTTGCGGTATGCTAGGTACTGCACGGATGAGATTGAGTCCAAGCACAAGAAGATGAAGGATAACTTATTGCTCATTCAGATGCAAGCTGCTCAGGGACCGCCGAATGGGGGTCCGGTGGGGCGGAGACAGGGAAACTATCAGACAGGGAATCAGAACGCGCAGGGTCAGGGAAGGCCGAGGCCCGTTGACCCTAGGACAGGCATAGATGTAGCGATCTTGAAAAAGACGACTGCCTGTCACCAGTGTCACCAGGTGGGACATTGGAGGCGCGAGTGTCCCTTGAACCCCTATAATCAGCCGCAGATGGAGGGAGGAATGGGTCAGGTCCCTGGGGCGGAGCAGGTACAGACGGTGACTGTACCGAGAATGATGTAAGGGGGGACCGGCGTCTCGCAGGTGCAGGTTCCCCAGCCACCCCGGATGCAGAACATACAGCAGGGAGCTCGGACTTATTTGCAAATGCCCATGTTCGAAGTGGGAGAGGAGAGGGATGCAGATTTGCTGGCGCAGCTAAGTTTAGGTCAGGATGATGATTGCCTCCTTAGGGCTATTCTAGAGGTAGATCAGAGAGGACCCTTTGTGGAAGCAGAACTCGATGGACACCCTACTACCTTTTTGGTAGATACGGGGGCTACCAGGTCAACTATAAGATCAGCAGTAGTTCCGGGGGTAGCCCTTTCGGGAGAATGCATACAAGTGGTTGGAGTGGCGAACAAGAGGCTAGTGAGCCCCTTAACGGAACCGATTCCAGTCAGGATAGGAAACTTTAGGGATCGACACCAGTTCGTGGTGTGCGATTCTAGTCCTGTTTGTTTGTTGGGAAGAGACTTATTGTGTAAACTAAATTGCACAATTTACTGTACCCCGAAGGGAGTAGAGGTACAGACAAGAGATGATGACGCGACCTTTAAGGTTGCAAATCAGCGGGTGTGCGTGGAAATGTACCCGGCTTTGACAGTGGAGGAGCTTCCACCGGATTTGAGGGAGTCTGTATCGACCGATGTGTGGGATCTAAGCGGAGAGGAGATCGGCTTAGTCAGGGGAGTGGAACCAGTGAGAATACAGGTTAAGCCGAACGCGGAATTCCCGAGAACACCCCAGTATAAACTGTCGCCTGAAACAATTGCAGGGATCAAACCTGTGATCGAGTCTATGATTAGGCAGGGAATACTGGTGGAGATCATGGGTAGTCCGTGTAACTCACCCATTATGGGACTGCAGAAACCAAGTGGGAAGTTTAGGATAGTGCAAGACCTGCGGAAAATAAACGACATAGTTGTTCCATGTTGTCCAGTGGTACCGAATCCATCTGTGATACTGTTCCAGATCCCATGCGAAGCTGGATGGTTCACAGTGATTGACTTGTGTCAGGCCTTCTTTTCGATTCCCCTACATGAAGAGAGTAGATTTCTTTTTGCATTTAGGCTAGAGAATCGTATATTAACGTGGTGTCGTATCCCACAGGGGTATACGGAGAGCCCGTCAATTTTTAATCAGCTCTTAAAGAAGAATCTTGAAGGTCTTGTGTTGCCGAAAAACTCTGTTTTGGTGCAATACATTGACGACCTGCTTGTTGCGTCAGAGACAGAAGACGCTTGCAGGGTCGATACCATTGCGTTGTTGAATTTCCTGGGAGAGAACGGTCACAAGGTGTCTCCAAACAAGCTGCAATACTGTTTACCTGAGGTACAGTATTTGGGGCACAGAATTGAGAAGGGTAAAAGGAAAGTGTCTCCAGATCGCATTGATGCGATTCTGAGGATGCCAGTTCCCTCGACACAGAGGGAAGTTAGAATGTTTTTGGGAATGGTGGGCTATTGCCGCCAGTGGATCCCAAACTTTTCCTTTGAAGCGAAGCCTTTACAGCGGCTGACGCGAAAGGATGTAAGTGATCCGGTACCATGGGACGACGACTGTTTGAAATCATTTCTGAGGCTGAGAGAAGCCTTATGTAGCGCTCCTGCGTTGGGAATGCCGGATTACAACAAGGCATTTGCATTATTCTGCTGCGAAAGAGAAGGCTGCGCATTAGCAGTGTTAACCCAGAATCATGGAGGTGTCCGTAGACCAGTTGCTTATTTCTCAGCTACTTTAGATCCAGTAGCTTCTGCGTTGCCCGGATGTCTCAGATCCGTTGCGGCAACAGGTGTCAGCATCGAGAGATGCGAGAGCATTGTGATGGGGCATCCTCTTACTGTACATGTGCCACACTCTGTTGAATTGTTGATGACTAGGACTAAAACACAGCACCTCACGAATAATAGGCTGACTCGTTATGAGCAAGTTATCCTTGCAGCCGACAATGTGACATTGAAGAGGTGTGCTGTTTTAAATCCTGCTACATTGTTACCTATTCCATTTATAGATGATAATGAAGATTGTGAGGACCATGATTGTCTCGACGTTACAGAACTATGCACCAAACCGAGACCCGACATTGTCGATGAACCGCTCCCAGTGTCAGATGAGATTTTCTTTGTAGACGGTTCATGTTTAAGAGACAGTGTCGGTCGATTGAGAGCAGCGTTTGCTGTATGCACCATCACGGGTGTGGTTGAAGCCGCTTGTTTGGAAGGAGTACACTCCGCGCAGGTGGCTGAGCTCATTGCTTTGACTCGTGCCTGTTTGGCAGCCGACAAGATCCGTGTAACTATTTACACGGACAGCCAGTATGGGTTTGGTGTGGTTCATGACTTCGGACAGCTATGGTCCCAGAGAGGGTTCATGACGTCTTCAGGATCTCCCATAAGAAATGGTGATCATGTGCGGAAACTGTTAAAAGCATTGCAAGGTCCTGATGAAATTGCTGTAGTTAAATGTGCTGCACACACAAAGGGGAACGATTTTATTTCGTTGGGGAATAACTACGCTGATGAAGTAGCTCGGTTTTGTGCAGAACAGGGATGCAACTTCACTGAGACCCACGTCAAGGAAACTGGGGAGGAGGTGGTGTATGGTCAGATGTTAGCAATGGCAGACTCATGGGAGGAACTGAAACAGCTTCAGGAAGGGGTCTCGGATCAGGAACGTGACAGTTGGATACGAGCTGGATGTGAGAAGGGAGATGTGGATATATGGGTTTCGAATGATGGACGAGCAGTGTTGCCGGAAAGTTTGTTGAATCCCATGGCGAGGTTGATACATGGTGCTGTACATCTTGGTAGGGATGCCATGATGAGAGTGTTTCGTCAGACTTGGTACAACCCGAAGTTTCGTGCAGTGGCTGAAACCGTGTGCCAGAGGTGTGTCACTTGTCAACAGATGAATGTAGGGAAAAGAACTGCTGTGACATTGAGCCACATAGGGAGGTCAGGAGGACCTTTCAATAGGATGCAGCTGGATTTTGTCGAAATGCCGAAGTGTAATGGGTTGAGGTACATATTAGTGATAGTATGTGTCTTTTCCAGGTGGGTGGAGGCATACCCTACACGCAGATGCGACACACTCACAGTAGCGAAACTGTTATTGAGAGAACTCATTCCTAGGTACGGGTTCCCGACGTCCTTTGAATCGGACAGAGGAACTCATTTCCACAGCGAAGTTATGAAGTTGCTTTGTGCTGCTTTGAATATAGATCAGAAGTTACACTGTAGCTATAGACCAGAAGCTTCAGGGATAGTGGAGCAGGTGAATGGAACTCTGAAGGCTCGGATGGCGAAAGTGTGTTCGTCTACGTCTCTGAAATGGCCTGATGCATTACCTTTGGTCCTTATGAGCCTCCGAAGTGTGCCTGATAGAAGGACTGGGTTGTCTCCCCATGAAATCCTCATGGGAAGAGCGATGCGTTTGCCTGCAATACCTGCTACTGCTCTGATAAATATCACTGATGATATGATCCTGGACTATTGTAAAGGCCTTGCTGACGTGGTCCGTTCTGTGTCTCAGCAGGTGCAGACAGCAACGGTTCCAGCTGCGAGTGACCGGTGCCACGACTTGGACCCAGGCGATTGGGTCCTAGTCCGAAAGCACGTGAGGAAGAGTTGTTTGGATGCTAGGTGGCGCGGCCCTTTCCAAGTGATCCTTGTCACGAACACCGCTGTCAAGTGTGGGGGTTTACCGAACTGGGTGCATGCTTCCCATACCCGTAGAGTTCCAGCACCCTTAGAAGATACAGCCCCTCTCGAGAACCAAGATCCCAGTGAGCCGACAGAGCCTCCTGAGAGGGCCAGTCAAGCTGTAAGGGTTGCTGAAGCGGCTGAGGGTGCACTGAATCGAGTTGAGGAAGAGCGTGAAAGAAGTACTGACCCAGAAACCGGCGAAAGAGCAAGAGGTGCAGTGGGTAGTACAGAATCGAGTTCGGGCGAAGAAGAGGAAGTCAGTGCACAGGGTATCGGGGAGAAGACCGGAGGTGTTACCGAAGCAGAAAGGGTTTGGCCCGCAAGACAGAACCGGGTAAACCTGAGGTTGGCTCCGGACACAGACCTTGCACCAGTTTCGGAAGAACCAGAAGAAGAATCAGGGGATGAGGAGAATCCTCAAGGTGTGAGAAGATCAAAGAGAACAAGAGTGCCAAGTCGGAAGTACGCTTCACCAGAGTGGGCATACCAAGTGACTGATGCCAGGGTTACCGAGCACGGGAAGATTGAGGTCGATGACATTGGTCAACAGTGTCCCGCTCCAGAGGGTGGAAGTGTTGCTGAAGGTTCCGGGATTGGAGATCGAAGGAATTTTGACGATTCATATTCCGAGTCCGCCATTCCTAAGTCTCATTCGAGGTATGATCTTGGACAATTTGGAGTTCCCGACGTTCACGACTGTGCCAGATCCACAAGAACTGATTATTCTTAAGCTCGAAATATTGCAGGGAGTCTTGGAGCTGTTGGGACCAGCGCTTATGTTAGATTGATTTGAGAAGGTTGCAAGCAGAGAAGAAGATAACCTAGATCCGAGCGGAAGAAGAACAAATTTAGGGATTTTTCCGTTATAGAACGAAGAAAAGTTAGGGAGGTTTGCCTAAGTTCCGAAAGAGACACTGATGAGAAAGAGACTTACCCTTTCAGAGACTGTATTGGACACTGAGTCTATTCCGAAGATGGCAGATCCTGCAAACCCACATCGTAGGGCTAAATTGATAATAGGCACATTGGTAGGAGTTGTGATAGTCACCATATTTGCGGTAGTGATAAGTTCATACATGGTGGCTCACAGGCAAGAGGGGAAGGTTCAGGGAGCACCCACACCTATTACCCCAGGGCAGAGTGGTGTCAGTATCAGGGAACAGGAAACATCGAAGGTGAGGGATGATCGCAGACTCCACATGGATTTATCGAAGGGTGACTTTAAGCTTAATGCGTATGCAAGGTTGCTGTATGAGTATGTTGATGCGATGGATGTGAAGGATTGCTATGTGTGCATGCAGTTGCCTGCTTCAGTGGATGAGGGTATCAAGTATCATCATCTCCCATTGACTTATGGGATTTCTTGTAGTCTATTACTCAGTTTATTTTATGACAGGAGACAGTTCGAGTATTTCTTTTCAAATTTTGACACGGTACTTCCTGAAGTTCCAGCAATCAAGCATTTGAACAAATATGATTCTAGCAAGAAAGAGGATAGACTCCTGAAGTATTTTAGACCGACTATGAAGTTGGATACGGCGCATGCTCACAGGAATAACCTGACATGTGCGTTATCTGAGATAGAGAAGAAATTCATAGACCAGGTAGAGGACAGATACAGACGGTTGACCCAGACACGACACACCGGAGATAGCCCAGTAGATTGGACAGACGAGGAGAGAGCTCACAGATCCAAGGGAAGTTATGGACCAATAGCGTTGGATGAGGTACAGAGAGGGAATTTGTGTATTGGACGGCCTCAATCCGATACGAATAAGGTCGCAGTAGGACATAGCACTTGTTCTCAGACCTTCACAGTGGAAGCTTCTGCTAAGAATTTTATGGTAGGTCCAGTAGAAGTAATTCCGACAGTATATTATGTATGTGGGAAGAATGCTTATGTCAGGCTACCTGCGAATTGGTATGGCATATGCTATTTGGCCATTATATTCCCGAAGATCTATCACACCGAGGACTTGGAGTTGTTAGAGACGAAGCGACAGTCTAGGAAACGTAGGGCTACGAACGCTGGTGCAGTGATTGGGGACATATACGGAGCAATGATACCTAGTATGGGTGTGGTGTTGAATGATGTGAAGATCAGGAGGTTGGCGACTGTGGTTGATGAGTTGTCTATGAACACGGCGAGATCTTTGTTGTTGGTGGCTGGAGAGATGTTGTCGATACGGAATATGGTTATGCAGAATCGCCTTGCTTTAGACGTATTATTAGCCAAAGAGGGCGGAGTCTGCAAATTATTGAAGGTTCAGGAATGCTGCACATATATTCCAGACAACACGAAGGAGATAGGGAAGTACATAGATAACATCACGACTATTCACAAGGAGATTATGGATTTGACGGAGGAGAATGTGTGGGAGAAGATTGGATTAGGCTTTGGAAGAGTGGGAACCTGGTTTGCGAACTTGGGAAGAGGATTTCTGGGATCAGTGTTGAAGCCAATTATCATTGCTGTGGTTTGTGTGATTTGTTTGTGGGGATGCGTGAAGGCATGGAAGTGGTATCAAGGAGGCAAGGTTGAAAGGGCTCTTAAGGCAAACGAGGAAAGGATGGCGAAGCTCCAGGAGCAGCAATATGAGAGTCTTAAGAAACTAGAGGGAGTTCGACATGGCAAGGTTATGACTAGCGTGGTTTAAATCAGTTCTAAAGAAGAGAAATGTAATGGTGTGATGACGGATGTCATCAAAGGGGGGAACTGATGTAGCGCTTAAAAGTTTGAAAATTGTAGGGGTGCATTATACTCACTGTTAGTCGGCACCCGCATATAATCAAATGTGTACTCAGGTATCTTGTGTGCAATGTATTATGAATTGTGTAACCTATATTGTTTTTAATAGAAGTGCTAGCTATGTACAAGCCCATTGTAAACGTATTGGAGAAATGTATAGAGTTTAGTTTATGTGAAATGTAATGTGGTGTTAGAAATGTGCACCCTAGACTTCGTGTCTGTAGTTTGTTTAGTTTGACCACACATGAAAGAAAGACGTAAATGTCAATACTGTGATTGAAACCTGCTTGTGTAACCGAAGTAGTGGCCAGAATTCGCATATATCGTTGAGGCGAAAGGCCTGGTATTTTCTTATGTTAGCCAAGGGCAATAGGCCAAAAAGGATTTATTCCAGTAGAGGTTTTAGGCTGTAGTAAATTGCAACTTAAAGGATGTGAAGAATGTCTGCTTTGCATGATCTCACCCCAGGTGCAAGGACAGTTGCTCGTTAGTAGAGAAGCTCTTTGTTCACAATTTGACTTATGTAGTAAAAGCCAGACATGGGAGTGTATTGGAATGTGCCAATCGTAACTCCTAGTGCGGATGGCGTCTGGGACTCAAGGCCAAGCGATGGACGATGGAACTGGACAGCGCTCTGTGGAAATTTACTGAAAGACGACCCCGGAGAAGAGGAGGCGCAAAGGGCGTGTTCTGGGATTTGGGGTTCTGTATTAGGGACAGCGCCCCGAGGGTGGAGGCAGATCAGAGCAGCCCTGAGCAGAGGAAGGCTAGGCGAAGAGATAGAGGGGGCAACTTAGACCAGCTCTCTAAGTGAAGTCTTCTTATGAAGTTTCACTCTGACACCTTTTATTCGATGAGGGTCTCAAGGGATTGCTAAGTAGGGATGTCATCTAGTGCAGAGTAGGGACAGAGATGGTATGGTTCAGTGTCCCTAGTATCGACATTTGCTTGGTGGTTTTCTACCTCATGCTTTTAGAGATTGTACTTTTAGTTATTTTTAGCCGTATGCGGATTCTTCGTAGAGTAGCTTTTGTGTTAGTGCCTATGTACATGTTGTGCCTCGTATTGAGGACTTTGTATCTGCAAATCTTCATGCTGATAATAAAAACCAGAGAGCCAAGAGATTAAGTCTCGAGTCCTTGATTATGGCAAATTGCGGACAGTAATTGATAATTGTGTGTTTTTCCCTCCACGCTATTGGGCAAGTAAAAAGGTCCATCTGACCAGAGTGGGTTCCAGTAGATAATTGCGAGATACCCAAATGGGCCGGAGCAGGTGAATGCCCTTAAACACTTCAAGTCATTTCAGCCCTAAACAAACACTCTCCGCTTGCTTCCAACACTTGTGAGTAAATCCTTTTATGGTTACAAAACCAACTTTTGGCCACGTTTACGTGCATGAATACCTTTGCAAATTTTGCCAATTACATTTTGCAGACTTCATCTAGTCTAAGATGTAAACCAGTCATTGGTTTAATGCCTGGTATAGAGCCACAGTTATGGCAAGCAAGAGAAATGAGGCACACTTAGATGAAGTGATTTGATCAGAAATTACACAATGTGCTCAAGTGAAGAGGGTGAGATTTCGATCTTCATCAGGCAAATCAGCACTTAACCACAAACATAATCAGGGTTTTATATACGGTAACATTTTATGAATGCCTAGAGGTGAATCTGTATGAAAGAGAATAGCAAAGGTAGAGTTATTGCTATGATAAACCATGAACTCTGACATAATCAGAATTCCAGCAAACAAAAGCGCTGGTATTAGGGTCCATCCTACTGTGATCAAAATTATGCCATTACCAGAGGCCACTGAGACATAAAACCTGTGAATATTAAAATATTTGGCAGAAATGGAACACTGGTATTTTCAGTGTTTAGTATAATCAGAAATGTGGCATATAACCATAGGCTTGCTGGAATCCAAGCCATCACATAACAATTGCCATTGTATAATCAAAAAGAAAATTATCTGGCTGCGCGGTGTTATGAGCGCACTGGCATAATTATTCTTTTTTTAAATCTTTTTTTAAAAGGAAGCTCAAGTTAAATACATACTTTCACGATTAATCATGCATTCAATACAGTTTTCAGATTTGTGTTACATTGTTGAAAGTCGAGTACGTTCATCGAACCCAAAGAACCTCCCAAGGGTCTGCCAGGCGAGTTAAAGGCTCAAGACCCAACTTTACATACATATAAAACCGTCTGGACTGATTATACCACCACATGTTTTATACACATTTGTAGGCCCCTCAATACCCTCTGTACTTGTGCCACTGCGACCAGATCTTCTCCCACTTCTTCACGCAGCCCCTACTTTTGTACACTGTTTCTTCTGCTCGCTGGTACCAGTCCAAATCATATTACCACTCCGCCGCTAATGGCGGCTGGGGTGCTCCCCACAGTCTAGCAATATTTCGCTTTGCCACACCTGCCACCAGCATCAGCCAAATATTAATATACTTGGGTCTCTCTGATTCCCCTTTAATCAACAGGAGCAACTCCCTCACATCTAGTGTGACCTCCACATTCAAGACTTTGGCCATTACATCCACTATCGCACGCCTGAAGAGCACAATCTTGGGACATTCCCATAGGATGTGGAAGAATAAATCTTGTGGCTAGCAACCCCTAGAGCAAAGCGGCGTCAGCGCCCTTCCCCATTGAAACAGTTTGGTGCGTGGGTAGTATGTACGGTGCAGCACTTTAAGCTGCACCAGCCTGAATCGTGATCGTATCGCCACCTCTCTAGGGCCTTGGAGCGCCTCCATCCACTCCTCATCGTCTATTTTACCTAAGTCTTCAACCCAAGCTGCTCTAAGGACTATCAAAGGGTCTGGCTTGTTATTTATAAGTTTGCGGTAGACCGTAGATGTGGCTTTCTCAAGGATAGGGTCTGCCAAGAGCCTATGCTCCAGAGGGGAATAGTTTGGAAGAGTCTCACCACACTGTAGTTGGCTTCGCAAGGCATGCAGGAGTCTCAGGTATGAGAATCTTTGAGTCGGGGTTAAACTGTACTCCTGCTATAGGTCCTCAAACGGTAAAGGTGCACCGTTCCACCATACGTCTCCCAGTTTCTCTATTCCTATTGTCTGCCAATTTTTGATGCCACTCAATGTCACCTCCTCTTTCAAGTGGTCCCCTACCCACAGGGGCGTCATGCTTGTTAACCTGCCCTGCCATCACAATATTTTGTTTGTTTCCCCCCAACATGTCACCGCTGTTGCGGTGTGTCTAGGCCATGTAGGACACTCCTTCCCCGCGTAGGAAAGAGATTCACAACTAGCACCCCCCATTCCCCCACCATCGCTACTCTGTCTACTCTATAGGCCGGCTCATTCCTGTCCACAAACACCCAGTCGTTTATGACCACTTTTTGCGAGGTGAGATAGTACAATTTAATGTCCGGGACCGCTAGTCCTCCATTGCATACTCCTCTCTGCTGCTTACTCAAAGCTATTCTGGGTGTTCCTACTTGCTACAACAATGCCCGGACATCCTGCGCTATTCGCCCGAACAACGTCGAGGGGATTGGATAGGGGCAATTCTGCATTATTTATAGAAGACGCGGAAAGGACATCATCTTATACAATGCCACTCTTCCCATCAACGACAGCGGCAGGGCTCTACTGTGTTGTACATCTGTATGGAGCTTCTCAATTTCGGGAGTGAGATTCCTCGTCTGGAATACCTGGGGATCCCGGGTGACATACACTACTAAGTATTTAAAGCCCTCTGTTACTATTGGGGCCTCGCATCTTGCTGGCAGCCGCGGGGGAGGGCCGGACATAGGGAAGATCACAGACTTAGCCCAGTTTATGGAGAAACCCGAGTAGCTACCAAATAGTTCAAATATGTGCAGCACACATGCTATCGAGTGGTAAGGTCGGGCGAGATATAGGAGGATATCGTCGGCATACATAGATATCCGCTCCTCTCAACCCCCGGCGTTACTATGCCCCAAGTCATCGGATCTGTTCTGACCCAGTGCGCCAGCGCCTCTAGAGTCCAGGTGAACAATAGGGGCGACAGGGGACAGCCCTGTTTCGTGCCTCTCTTCACTGGGAATGGTCTGGACAACACGCCATTGACCCGCACACGCACAAGTGGGCCACAATACAACATCCTTACCCAACTGCAGAAGGTGGGACCAAATCCCAGTTTCGTGAGGACCGCAAACAAGTAGGGCCACTCTATACTATAGAAAGGCCACTGAGGCATCAAGTGCCATCAATGCAGTCTGGTTTGTGACTGGGTCCTTAGTGAGATGGAGGACTCCATACAGCCTATGTAAGTTACAACGAGTACTTCTAGACGGCATACATCCAGATTGGTCTATGAGCACAATAGTCGTTATGATGGGCCCTAGCCGCTTAGCCAAGACTTTGGCCAGAACTTTCGTCTCCACGTTAAGCAGAGATATTGGCCTGTATGATTTACATTTGTCAGGTGGCTTGCCCGCCTTATGAATGACCATTATAGTTGCCTCTCGCTAATCCGCGGGCTGTTGCCTCTCTTCACGCGCTTCTGTGAACATATTGTGTAGTGGAGCAGCTATTTTGGATACTAAACATTTATATAGTTCGACTGGGAGGACATTCGGACCAGCCGCCTTTCCTGATTTTAGGGCACTTAATGCCTCAGACAACTCCTCCGCCGTAAGGTCTGCTTCTAGGGCTTCTCTTGACTCCTCTGTGAGGGTCGGTAGCTTAAAGTCACGTAATAATTCATCACAGTCTCCCTCCCACCTCGTGCACTTCGGCACGTATAGGCCCTCATAATAGGCAGCAAAAGCCTCCGCTATTTCTAGATTAGATGTGTAAAATGAGCCGGCATCATCACGTATGTTAACTACCCATGACCTCTCTTTGTACCTCTTGTCTAGCTAGGCTAGTAGTTTGGAGGCTTTGTCACCCACGACGTATAGCCGGTGTTGCATTGCCAAGACGTAGGCCCTTGTCACCCACGACGTATAGCCGGTGTTGCGTTGCCAAGGCGTAGGCCCTCGCCTCGCTGTCAGCCAACACTCTCAATTCTCTTTGTCGTAGGGCTTACTCATGTTTCCTGTCCAAGTCCCTCCCTTCTGTGACATCCCTTTCGATACACTTTATTTCAGCTTTGAGTGTCTTCATTTGCTAGGCCTCCTCTTTTTTCTTGCCCCCTATGTTCGCCTGGGATTGGCCCCTTAGTACGGTTTTGTAGGCTTTCCACAGGGTCTGGTGTGGCTCTACTGAGCCAGTATTTTCCGGAAAATAGAGCTCTGTTTGCTCTCTGAGTTTATTTTTGGTTTGGGGATCTCTCAACTACCAGGGTTCCATCTTGGGGAACTGTGCCCTGCTCGTTTCTGGGCACTGGCATAATTTTGTCACCTCACTCCATGGCATCAAATGGGATAAGTAGAATTTTATACAGGGCAAGTAAATGTATGAAGCAATATGTCACTTGGACAAGTAAATATTGTATAAAACTCCCCACCCCAAAATATGGGAAGCATACATAACATGCATTCTCCTCCCTGTCCAAAATGCAAAAAAAACAAAACACCTACCACCCTCTACGCCTTCCCTACCCTTCCTTGTTCGAAAATGTGCTCTCTACTCTTCATTGGGGTAGACAGCCAGCGCTGCACTCACAGGCTCTCAAGACACCCCTGTTAAATCAGTCTGGAATATCTATGTGACATAGCAACAGTGGGAAACCGTTTTTGTTTCTCACTGTTACTGCACCACTAGATTTTAAATCTGCTATTTACGATTAAGGGGCCCAGTCAGAGCCATGCATAACATACACAATTATAGGTAAGTAACAGTAAATAACATGGATGTTTTTACTGAGCAGTTGTGAATGCCACCGTATATATAGACAATAAGAGAAAAGCTTGAGTTGTCTATGATGTCACTCAAAACCCTGATTTGAAAACACCCCTATTATTCACTTTTTATCCATCTATACCCTGCGGTCCCAGCTGGCTCCCCGCATGCTGCAGGAGCAGGTATTGCTCCCACCTGCAGGGAGCAGTTACTAATGCTGCTTCCTCTGGGTGGGAGTAATCTCTTGATCTGTTTCGTTGCCCGCATCAGTGTGGGCAGGGAAACAGATCTCTAGTCTGCTCCCAGCCACATGAGTAATTTTAAAGCTCCTGCCTGCCGGGAACAGACTTGGTGTTTGTTACCGTTTGGCAGCAGTTTTAAAAATGCTCCTGCTAAGTGGGAGCAAACACAAGTTTCCCTGCCCATACCAGTGCAGGCAGGGAAACTGATATGTCCCGGGGATCGGCTCCACCGGGCACATCATGTGAGCAGGCCCCGGCGATTGGGTCCCCTGGGCCATTAATGGCTCAGGGAGGGGAGCCGCAAGGCCCCCCTCCCTTTTAAGATGATTAGTAATTCCGAGGGAATGAGGAGCCCGGGGCCTTTAGAGGCCCACTCCCCTTAAAAATACTGGGGGGCACGGGGGAAGGCCAAAGGAGGGGGGCACAACCCCTCCTTATTAAAAATAATAATTGTGTCATCCTTCCAGGCCTTGGCCCACCCCAGGTGGTGGGGAGTTAAAAAAGAAGAACAGGAGCCAACAATTTTTTTTCGTTGTGCCGCAAATTTGTGGATCCTCTGCAAATGTGCAGCAACATTTTAAAAACATTTTTGGCCCCAAGGAGGGTTTGTCTGGGACCCTGCCATCAGGCCGAAGGGGTCAGGGTATCTCAGGTATCCCTACCTTGCTCTCTTATGTCTTTTATTGTTTTTTGGGACTTAGGACTGAGTCCAGAGTACTAAGATGGCTGCCTTCACTTCCTTGTTGATGTGATGGCAGTCAATCAGATCTCAGCAGGAGATCCTGTCAGATCCGCAGAGATCTGTCCTTGGATATACAAAGTTTTTGAGCATTAACTACTCAAAAACTACTAAGCTGGTTTACACCAAATTACAAGAAGCAATCATTCTGGGTCAAGATCTAGCTTTCTGCTAAATTTGGTGTAAATCCATTCAGCGGTTTGGGCTGTAGTAGCGTCTTAAGTTCCTAAGGAAAAATGACAGATCACTTGCTCACCATGCCACTAGAGTCAAGTTAGCCTGGCTTAGGGGTGATACTGCGAAACCAGTCCTAGGATGCTATTTTCCGGTCCAGGGAGGACTTGGCTTGGCAGTTCGGGCTGGACTGTACCCATGGGGGCAGGGTCAAGACTGATTTGCATTTGGCTAGGTCTAAAGTGGAAAGGCATGGGGATCAAAAATCGATGGACTTAGGCCCAGATCTCTGTACCGCGGGTGAATGTTTGACACTGTTCAGCATTCCATCCATCGATTGTTCTTTTTGCAAACTGCAGTCATTAGCCCCGCAGCTTTGTCTGGAGGCCAGGAGCACCCCTTAATCCCCTGAACCAGTTGCATCTCTACAAATTATTGTTACTGTCTCAACCCTGTTTTACCAACATGGCCAGTGTTATTTAGGCAAATACTAGGGGGGGATATGGAAAACCAGCAAAAGGCAATATTTATATCCCCTGAATCAAAATGTTGAAACAGGAATGGAACTTAGGAAATATTGCGAGAGGATTGTAGAGCTGTTTAAAGTACTCCTGTCTGACCATGAAAGCCAGTACACCTACAATAACTATGCTAAACATGAGCAGGTGAGAACTTTTATCACCGCGTTACCAGCACCTACCACTCCATCTCAAAATACCAACAAATAGCATTTTACTTTAAAAAAAAAAAAAAAGAAGTGTCGGAACCTCATTTAAGAGATATATCTAAGTTACTAGGTTATGCAGTTTGATATAACAACAAGATTTTTGGTGTTGTGTTGTTAGTTGACCATAGTAGAGTCTATGGAGACTTTCTTCACCAGCTGATTCGGTTGAGAGCAATGCAACTGAGTTTAAACCCAATAAAACTATTTAACCTTAAAAAAGGTGGCACACTACCACAGCTTAACCTCTCATGTCTTCCCCGTTTGTCAGCGCTGTGCAATGGTCGGCATCGCTGTGAACATTGGAAGACTCCCTCCTTCACTCCTAGATATATCCGGTCACCTGCTGACAAGAACTACCTCCACAACATCAAACTATTTGGTACTACGTGCAAACATAAGCTGAATACTATCCAGCGTCATGATAATAAGCAAGACCATAACATGCTACTTTTAAACTGCAGGTCCCTACCTAAACATAGGACGGAAATTGCTCTTATGCTGGAGGAGCGCAGGACAGACGTAGTTTTCTTAACAGAAACCTGGCTGACGCCAGACTCCGATCCAGATATTGTATCAGCCATGCCCCCGGGCTTCCAAATTATGCGGAAGGACCGGGCTGTAGGGAGAGGAGGTGGCCTGGCAATGATATACAAAGAACAGTTTTCTTGTCGATGTACATCTGAATCAATTCTTGACTGCGAAAGCCTCGCTTTCAGCACTGAATTCTCCCCCAATAACTGTTTCTCAGGCACCCTTATATACCGACCACCGGGCCCCCCAAAGCAGTTTCACAAGACCCTCCCATCGACCCTGGCTGAGACGGTCACAACTTGTTCTAATTACACATTGCTAGGCGATCTTAATCTCCATTTTGATGTCGCTCATGATCATACCGCCACGGAGTTGGCGGATGATTTGGCGGCTTTACAATTGGAGCAGCTTGTCGATTCAGCCATCCACATCAAGGGCCATCTTTTGAACCCAGTATTCAGCAATTGTATCGAGCTCAAGGTTGGGCAACCTATTTGTCTTCCGTGGACTGACCATTTACTTGTCCCCCTTACTTGGTCCATTCGCAAGCCACCTCACCTAACCCCTATTGTGAAGAACGCTAGAAACTGGGCTAGACTCCCAGTGGAGTCCTGGTCCAACAGCCTTATTATTTCCCGTCCCCTCTGTAACATGGATCCCTGCGCAGCCAATCAGGACTATGAAGAGTGGATCTTGAATTCTCTTGAGGCCACACTCCCCCTCCGCAAAATCATTACGAAGCGTTCACAAAAAACTGCCCCCTGGTTTTCTCAGGAACTCAGGGGAAAAAACGGCACTGTAGGAAACTAGAAAGACGATGGCGTCTGGATTACTCCTTGGACGATAAAACCCAATACAGAGAGGCGATTAGAGCCTACAAAGACGAGGTAAAAACTGCCCAATCAACTTATTTTTCTACTCAAATCATGCGGGCAAAAGAAAACCTAAGGAAATCTTTCAGATAGTAAAGAGCCTCACTAAACCTCCCCCCCCCTCGACGCATCCATGTAAAACGTTAGCTCACTGTAATGACCTGGCAGTTTTTTTCATCAAAAAGTCCTCCAAATTTACTCCTCATTTCCTGCCATGGATCTTCACCCCGCTGCTCATACATGGCCAAGTCCGGTGGAGGCTCCCCTTCACCCCCCGGCAACCTTGGAACACTTTCCCTTGTTAGAAAAGGATTCCCTGGAATCTCTAGCTCGGCAAGTAAAATCGGGGTCACCATGTGATCCAGCTCCACCAGAGGCAATGATGTCGGTAATTCAGGTTGTTCTCCCCACTATCAGGAATCTCCTCAATGCCTCTATTACCTCCGGCATAGTTCCACTCCCCTGGAAGCAGGCTATGGTGCGTGCACTGCTGAAGAAACCGAACCTTGATCCTGGCGACTTTAGCAGCTATCGCCCCATCTCCCTGCTTCCCTGGGTGAGCGAAATTCTAGAGAAGCACATCAATATACATCTAACGGACTTACTCGAGAATAACCAGCTGCTGGATGTCACTCAAACGGGCTTTCGGCCTAGACATGGGACGGAGACTGCCTTACTAGCCGTCACCGAGGAAACCAGAAGGATCTTAGATCGAGGGGGATCAGTGGCAGTGGTCCTCCTCGATCTGAGCGCAGCATTTGAAACGGTCAGTCACGATGTGCTGTTGCGCTGCCTTTCTGATGTTGGAATCTCAGGCAGGGCAATACTCTGGCTCAAATAGTTTCTGAGCAATAGATCTTTTCAGATCTTCGAGGGAAATACGGTCTCCTCCAGCAAACCCCTGAGCTGTGGGGTTCCGCAGGGCTCTTCTTTAAGCCCTGCGTTATTTAACATCTATATGAGACCACTGGCTGAGGTCGTTCGTCCGTTTGGCATTAAGATCATTTCATACGCGGACGACACTCAGCTAGTGGTATTCCTGGCACAGGACGACGGCCAATCTGCACAAATGGGGCTAACGAAATGTTTGGAGGAAGTAAAAAGCTGGATGACGAGCTCCTCCCTTAAGCTTAACGGGGATAAAACTGAGCTGATGCTCATGGGCCCCGCTGTTCCAACGCATTTTGACTCCCTCTGGCCTCCATGCCTAGGCACCCCCCCTGTACCCAAGGACAACATAAAAAGCCTGGGGGTATGGCTGGATAAAGCCTTAACCTTTGACACCCAGGCCATCAAGTTTTCTGCAACATGCTTTGGCCTCCTCAGGATGTTGAAAAAAGTGCTTCCACTTCTACCTGTGGAGGCCAAGCAGGTTGCTGTCCAAGGCCTGATCCAGTCTCGACTGGACTTTAACAACGTCATGTATCTCGGTGCCCCCGATTATACACTGCGTAAGCTGCAGATTGTTCAAAACTGCACGGCTCGCACATTGCTCCAATTGCCACGGAGACTGTCAGCCAAACCTGGGCTGAGTAGCCTGCATTGGCTCCCGGTTCGGCAAAGAATTGCCTTTAAGGCAATGTGCATATCCCATCAAGCCTTCTGGCACAAAGGAACGGCAATTATCCGTGAACTAATCACACAGTACAACCCTAGGAAACACCTTCGCTCCAGCCGCGCCTTTTTAGCAACAGTTCCCAGAATTAAGAGAACGAGAGCTGGTGGCAGGATGTTTTCCTATAATGCCGCCAAACTGTGGAACCTCCTTCCCCTGCAACTCAGGTCTAACCCTATTAGGCTCTCCTTCCGTAAGCAATTAAAGACCTTTCTCTTTAACGGCCATAACTAACCTCCAGCTGATCGCCTCTGACAAATGACCTCACTCTCTAGGTAGCGCTTGGACGCCTCAGGGCAGCAATTTGCGCGTTATAATTCTACGTTTCATTTCATTTCGTTTCATTTCATTATTGTGTCTTCTAACATAGTTAGCAGCCATCCTGCACCCCTTATCCAGAGGAGTAACAGAGAGGACCACCCAATACCCAGGCCAGGGCTTCAATGTTAGTATAAGATCTGTCGCTTAGCTGGGCGAAATGCCATTTTGATGCACCTAAGCCACATTTTCTGCTTTAAGAGGCAATCTCGCCCCCTTCAGCCCTTTAAATGTCTGTCTATAATTGCTTACTATAAAACTGATCAGGTGCTACTGAACGCTTCCTACCCTTCTGAAGCCACAGAAGAGAGGCTGCAATCTCCACCTAACCTCTGGTGCTTCACTAAGTTGACTTCTGGCTCAAGAGGACCACACTTTTCAAAGGCCAACACCTCAAGACTCCTAAAGTTAGTATACTTCTGCTGATGAACTCCACACTCACATATCCATATCAATTTTCCTTGATAAATGTATTGTCTTATTTAGCACAAACCCCACACATCCAGGTTTCTGAGCATTGCACAGTGAATATTTGTATTGTATTGTAATTGCATTTAAATAGTGCCTACGACCACTGACAAGGCGTTGAAGTGCTTTTCACCAGGCTCTGCTCCAGAATCTAGAATCAGCAAGAGTACCTTATATTGCCTGTGGTATCATTTAAGACATATTTCTCCTCAATTTTACAAGAGCTGTAATACTGCAGCAAGGCTGGGGTATGAACAATGGGCGAGTGAGTTTAGAAGGGGCAGAAGTAAGTCTCTAACAAAAAGCTACAGTTGCCCATCAGATGAGCACGAATGACCGCAGCCAGCCAGCAATCCTATGGTGCATTTCTCGCTTTTCCTTGTTCCTCTCCCATAGTTTATTCAAACATTGGAGAGCTTCATCAAGTAAAGGCTACTGTGTGTCATGCTTAATGCATTGCTGTCCCTAAACACCATTGAAGACTCACAGGTTACTTCCTTGTGTCTTGTTCATGCTCCCTGCAGTATTATTTCATTTTTTATTTCTTGGTCAAGCCTAGTGCTTTTGGGACTTTGTGTTCCATCAGTGAAGCTGTGTGGCTGGCAGGGTGCCAACAGGCAGCAGCTCTTCTAAACATCTGTCGCCTGCGTGAACAGAGGGAGTGCCACAAACACCACAATTCTATTCTCTGGTGTAATTCAGACGCCCCCTTACTTATGAACCAATGTACATTAACCACACAGCACAGCAGAGACAACAAGCCGCCTCTAACTGGCCTGCAAACACCGCCATTACAATCCAAACATTTATAGTAGCTTTATTTACAGGAAACATTTTAAAAGTGTTTGGGGAAATAAGCTGCTACAATTAAAAGCTTAGTGGCTGTGGTACTAGACCAAAAACAGGTCAGCAGAAACCAGAATGCCGAAATATAACCCCAGGCAGGAGAACTCCACATCAAGTACAGTACTTTATCTGAAGACTGTTGGCTGGAAGTCAAAATGGCGCCGCCCATGGCTGAGAGGGAACATGTGTAATGATGTAGAATTATGGGCCAAGAGGAAGAGACCGGTCTGCAGCAGTGACATCTGCCACAGCTAATAAAAAGGTGTACAATATTTTTTTATAAATTGTTCCTTACTAAGAAGTTCTAACTTACGCACCAGAAGCAAAACCCAAACGATTACCTTCTACCAAAAAATCACAAAAACAACATAATACATAAATGGGCTTTGGGTGAGTCCCCTGTACAACTGTCCTTCTTATTTTGCTTCCACCAGCAACATCAATTAGCAAGGAGCAGTGAGACGGCCCTTTTCAGACCTTGGCACGTAAGGGAGGGAATGAACCAAACCACACTTGCACATCCACCTTAAGAAGAAGTGTGCTTTGATCGCGGAGTTGGTGGGCTGCTCTTTTATTTTGATAACGCTTCTTCTTTCAATTAGTTACGTTTTTTTAGCACCCCTGTATATTTAAACTATGTCTTACACTTATTATAATTCAAAGCCACTGTTTGCTTTTCCTTGCACCAATAAAGATATTTTCCTGTGATGTTAATTAAAGCTATTAAGGTTTCTACTTCCCCAGCCAACTAGTTTCTCGTGCCTCCCTCTTATCTTCCACTAACCTACAAACACAATACCATATAGAAAATATAGAACTCTACAACTTACTCAGACTTAAAGCGTGCATCACCAAAACAAAATCCTTTACCAAATAATCATCCCTTCCAGAATTTATCAATAAACTTAGTAAATCTGGTAATCAAGTGTCCAAATTCTATAAATTACTGTAACCCAGAATGTCAAATATAAATCTGCAAAATAATGACAAATTGTAACACACACACTGCTCTCACCCATACAAATCTGGAATGGAGTAAAATATGGAAATCTCAAATTAGAAGAACCCAACGGCGGACCTTCCAATCTGCACCTCACCCTAGTTTTGTTTATCCAAGAGTCCTGCGCACAGTAACTCCAGCATCTACCGTTGTGCATTGCCCCTGTGATCTAGATCCTTAGTCAATAAAGCAAAAGGAGGTGCGCCAGGTAAGGTAGTCCAGTCAATCCAGTTTTTTCAAAAACCTTTATTTTCACTTTTTTCATCGGTTATAATTCTTTATTAACACATACTGCTCAGCCAACCCGTTTCGTTCCATAAACAGTAGGAACTTCATCAGGGCTTGATCATCTATGATAATAAAAATAATCTCCACTGAGAGCTCAATATTCTTGTTCTAGCTCAGTGTGCTGGCAGATTTGAGATATTTCCAAGGCATCACGGTGCCCATCAACGGATAGCCTGATAAGTATCCTGCTCCTTCCTGAAGTATATCGGTGTGTTGGGAAAAGTGGAGATTATTTTTATTATCATAGATGATTGGCTGAGCAGTATGTGTTAATAAAGAATTATAACCGATGAAAAAGTGAAAATAAAGGTTTTTGAAAAAACGAGATTGACTGGACTACCTTACCTGACGCACCTCCTGTTGCTTTATTCTAAAATATGGAAATTACTTACCTCACACAAAATCTATCTCACCAATTGTATCACAGACTACATTTTGGTTAATCCACAGAGCTTATTGGACACCATCCCGTTTACACAAGCTGAACATCCTAGATATTCCAAAGTGCTGGAATTGTAAGTAAGAAGTCTAGCACATCTACTTTTTTTTACTGCAAATCAGTAAAACATTCCGTGAAAATGTTTTCTCTTTCATCACTAAAATTTTTGGTATTTTGGTATACACCCTAAACATGAATTTGCATACCTCATTAAGGAATTCCTGTATCCCGGTATCAAAACCAATGACAGCTTTTTAATTGACCTCTTACTAACAACCGCAGTCAAATCAATTACCTACAATTGGAAAGACACAAACAAAGCATCATTCACAGCCTGGTTGAACTGGATAACAGATCAGAGGCGCAGACACCATTGATCTCCAATATTCTCCATGGAAATCTCAACACAGACCTATTTGGAAGTCCTTAGATACATAGTTTAACAGCACCAAACTCCCCTTAATACCTCAGAAATCTTATTGACATCTTGCGGCTACACCAGGCTAGAGTCTCAACCTACACCAAAATCCCATATACAGGAAATCAAATACATCTTGAATCCAATTCCTATACTTGAGCAAGATACCTGACCTTCTCACCTTCTCCTCCTGCATACATAACCTTTTTCTCACTCTTCTTAGACACTTCGGAGTTTACATTCAATGGATATACTTATACCACTGTAATGTTAAAACTTGTTTCTGTCTGCAACTGATATAATTATTTTGTGACTATATAAAAATGCTGTTGAATCCGGACACTCCTCCCTTTAAGCACTTCCTTTTATTGTGTTATATCCAGATGTTTTGGTTTTCTTATCCTTTTGTACTTTACTACTTTTGTGTTTTGTATTCAATACAAAATCAATAAAGATTATTTGAAATAGAAAACGGTTTCTACGCCAGTTACCAGTACACCTGTTCCTGCCCTCTAGGAAACACCCATCCTACTCTTTTATAATTGTATGTGATGGTTATTTTATATTTAAATGTAAAATGTTTACTTCTTCTTTGTGTGATATAAGTTTGCAATAAAACGTAAAAGAATAACCGGAGCTAGCCAAAGCCAAACCTGTTGCCTTTGCTAATGCTTGGTTTTAACTGCAAGCATTTTTCTTACTTAATGGGCCGATTTAGAGTTTTGCAGAGGGGGTACTCGGTGATAGGGGGTCCTCTTCGACAAACTGAAGGCCTGCCCACCTCATTTAGAGACAGGCGGGCATTCAATAGGTCGACGGCTGAGCCTTCTCCGTCTCCACAGAAGACATAGACCCCAACTGAATAAGGGTTGTCAAAGGTTCAGCCTTGTGTCCACACACCTGATTTAGAGTGGACGAACACATGGCCAGTTTTCCTTTTTTCATCACCGTCAGGTAAAACCTATCAGTAATATGCAGTGAAAACTGCAAAATGCTCCCATGGCGATGGGGGCATTGTATGTTTTTTTTACTTTTTTATTTCCCAAAACAAAATTTCACTTTCAGTTTTTGTTTAGGAAAATTAAAAAAACACTTTTTTGTAAGTTTGCCCAGCGGCTCCATCATGTTGACAGAGCTGTCCGTCAAACTTACAATGCATTGACAGGAACTGCCAGTGATAGAGATGTCTGGTGGCTAGTGGACATCTCAGAATTTGACAGATGGGAACTCCATCAGGGAGACGGAGTACTTCATCCGTCCACCAAACTCCCAAATCAGGCTGCCTGCCTGCTTTTCATTTTACGGGCTGCCTTCAAGCGTTGAAAAACAAAATATGGCTATATTTTATGGACTTTGTCGGAATTTGTATGTCAAGAGTGGTAAATGGTTTTGAAAAGAAAAAATCTGTATGTTTTTCGTTTCGACCAAAACAGCAAATACAAACAAGCATTGGAAATGCAAAACGTCTCACATTTGTTTGAGTTAGAGCTATTTGGCATTGTAAATGGCAATGTTTTACCCTATGTGTTATGGAGTGTATGTATGTGGTGTATAGTGGTATTATGTGGGTTGTATTGTAATAGTTCGTTGTGGTTTTGTGTGGTGTGGAATTGTGTAGAGTGGATTTGTGTAGTGGAAATATGTGGCACGGTGTGCTGTGGAATTATGTGGATAGTAATTAAATGGTAGCAATTGTACTGGAATTATTTAGAGTCAGATTGTGTGTTATGGAGGTTTATTATGTGGAACGGTATTGTGAGTTGTGGAGTGGTATGTTGTGGATTTGGATTATGTGGTGTGCTGTTAAATTTTGTGGCATGATGTGGAAATCTGTGGTGTGGATTGGGGGTATGTGGCGTGTTGTGTATTTGAAATATGTTGTTTGGTGTTGAATTATATGGTGTGAATTGGAAATGTGTGGAGTTAAATTGTGTGGCCTGGAACCCGTGCGGCGTTGAGCAAAATTATGCTTATTGGAATTATGTGTCATGGTGTGGAGAGCATTTATGTGGATTGCTGGTATGTGGCATAGAGTGCATTTATGTGGGGTGTATTTATGTCATGTCAAATGGAGCTGCAATTATACTACACCAGCAAAGATACGAGGTAAAAGGTCACTTTTTACTGTACATTCCTACAACAAGAACACATAGCCTTTCCTGTTCACTTGTATAGTTGCAATAGATCTTTGGCTTTTGATGTCACTTCCTGTTACGGAGGATGAATGAAGACAGATCACAAATTAAGAACCTCAGTAAGAAAAAGACATAAAATGTTACACATACAATCCATGGAAAGATATTTTAATCAGGAAATCTTGCAAATGTGTTTTATTTTCAATGTCTGATAAAAACCAAAGAGGTCTCTTGCAATCCTGTTGCGCCTGATAACAGTAGTTACTGGCTATATCAAGACTACCGGAGCCTCAGAAACTCTGCCGATTTGATTTCTTTCACCGGGAACGCCAGCTGGCAAAAAGTAGGCGGAGTCTTTAAGTGAAATACAGGCGGCCTAGGAGCAGAATCACTAATTTCCCTGGTAATTCCTCATTTCTAAGGGGACCCTCATGGTCTCATCTGTAATACCCAGTAACTAGGCCACCGCTGATTTATTTTTTATAGATTCCATTACATGTGACACGCGCCCTTAAAAGGCAATTACAAGTGCTTGCAGAACCTGTTACTCATCCTAATGAAGTAATATTTGATTAGGAAGCATCTGTAATATCATTATATTTTTGGTTGTTCTTCACCTAACCAAACCAAAGATTGTGTCTACAACGTTAAACTATCATAGTAACAAATTATTATGATGTAATCACTCATCAGTATTGCTATGCCACTGTTCCAGTATGTCTTAGAATCGTTAACTCTTTCACTTGTCTAAAGATGCACATGCATATGCCTTGAGTTCCAAAGGACAAACTGGTCTGGGGTTGCTTGTTGTCCCTCATATTGTGGCTCACGATGGGCTGTTCTCATGAGGTCATTCAGTACTGAGGCAGGTTTTTTTCTAGAGAGGTACAGTGAGAGAGAAAATATGGATTGGAATACCATCCCCAGGGACTGACAGTGGTTAGACAATTTCCAAGTCTTCTAACCATCACCTTTGGTGTGACTGATGTAATGCCCTAAGTGGCCAAGAGCATACATAGATGTGGGTCCCTTGCCGACTGTGCCACAGATTCCAAGCTATAACTCCCTGACGAGGCCTAACAAGGCCAAAACCGGTCTGGGGTTGCTTGTGTTTCCTTCTGAAAAGGGACTCACCTTGCAGCTGTGTATAGACTGTGCCCATGAGGAGCAGGGTCAGTACTGAACTGCATAAGGCAGGCCTTTGTCAGAGTGGCACAGTGGGAGACAAATGATGGGATGGAATGCTACCCCAATCAGTTGCTAGAGGTTAGACTATTTTCAGTCATTCCTCCCATCATCCATTGTATGATTTACCAAAAGAGTTCTTACATGTCAGTTCAGAATTGTAGAGCTGTATTTGTTATTGTGAATTATAGCCTTTTCTCAAAGTGTTTCCTACATATGTTTTGCCTCAACAGCATTGTATCATGTATTTAACATTCTTTGAATTAGCGTCCGCATGGAGTAGCAAGACTCACCTCTGCTTATTTTTATCATTCGTCTTAGTTGACTGTCTCTGCATCTCTCTCTTCCTCCATCTGCCCAGCGCCTTGACACCCTCTCGGGTATAAGTACACACTATAAATGTTTATCCTATCTTATCCTACTTTGTGCATTCTCTTAGTTAAACGTTCTGGCCTGTTTCCATTGTTTTAATGCAAGACCCTTAATTATTGGTAAAGTATCCTAATATGGGTGCACAGTCCCTTCAAGAATTTGCTTAACAATGTCGCAGCCAAATTGTGGAGATCGGGCACGGTGTTAACCTCAAAGTCTATGAGGCAATGTCTCACAGAGACAAGAGCCGAACAGTATTTCAAAAATTCAATCTATGCAAAAGGACTGACTCAAAAAGGAAGCTGTAGATCAAAGATTTAAAAAAAAAAATAAGATTTATTACAGCATTTGTGATATATGTTGTTTCTACAAAGTCTGCACCAGTAACACAGCTAATAAAATGGTATTGGGATATAGCTGGACATTGAATTGGTAAGGCCATCATCTGTTACTGTCGCTCAATTCCTTTAAAATTCAACGAACTACTCTGCATGTGAGAAGTCTCACAGGATCTATTTGGACTATGGTCAATGTTGGTCCAGTTCCAGTAGAATTACACAATTTTGTTTCTTTCGAAGATAGAGGCTGCATCTCAAAGGAGTTGATGGATCTTGGGAGTTTTGGTGGGTGGGCTCAATGGCGATGATCGGTCATGGTCAAAGGGGGGGCCGTGCCCTACCTTTTGACCCCTTTTACTCGCCCCACCCTCCTTCTACCATTGGGCGGTTTGAGTCTTCTAAACCGGCGCCCCAAATCGCTACGCATCATTTTTGCAGGCATTCTCCCCATGCTCCTGGTGTTCCTGCCGACGGTAAGGGATCCCTGCAGGCCCTTATGTGGTACGGCATTGCCTCCCTGGTCCGCGTCACTACTGTTATCCCTTTTATCTGGGCACCATTATCACATTTTAAAGGTTTAGGTCATGTTTAGTTTTTGTGTTTTGGGAACACCTCAGAAAACCCCACAGATTCTTCTGCAGATCACAATCTGACCCTCTCCCCAAAATTAAGATTACGGCTTTCATTTTTTTATTTTTGGGTGCTAGTGGTGATGACCTTTTTTTATTGTTATTATTACTAGCTGGGGAAACAAATAATTTAAAGAAAAAGGCACACAAGTACATATTTGTAGTTTTTTTTTCATAAGGAAAAAGTACTACGTTTCCACTGCCACAAGCTTTTCCTTGCCTGGAAAATAAAATAGTGCATTTTGTACAGAATATACTGCAATCTCTCTCATGAGGATGTCTGGGAAGAGAAGCAGGTCTTCCAGAAGGATCCGTCCCTCTTTTTTTCCAGCCTCCTTGGTTGGAGTGTGGGGTGGAAGTGGGAACAAGTCCTCAGGAAATGCATTTCATGTCGATTTTGTTGACTCGAGGAGTAGGGGCGGAGGAGTGATACCTAATGTCCAACAGCAAACAGCATGCTGGGCAGGCAGGAAACACTTTTCATGAAGCTAAAATAATTGTTATGAGTGCCGCGTTCTTTTTTTTTTTTTTTTTAAACTAGGTATAGAACTATAATAATTTATATTTATTAAGCTCACATTCGTTTTTCAGAAAACAAATATCCAGTTTTTATGAGACTTTCCTCGCCTTTCTCCAAAACAATGTTGTAGTTTCATTCCCATTTTAGTCCCTACATTAAGGCATATTTAATAGCCACGCCTCCCAAAGCTGCTGGTCCTGATCCACATTATATTTGGTGGAGCTGGAGGTGGTTGAGGGCACGAAAGGAGTATGATGTAGTGGGGAAAGACTGAGGCCAAGCCTGCCTCTGTGTGCTCTTCTTTCAAATCCCACTTTGGAATTCGCCAATGCAGAAACATTTTCTACAACCTCTGTAAGACCGTCCTCAGCTACTGACTCTGACTGCAAGTCTCTCCTGAAGGAAGGATTGCATTCCCCCTTGGGACTGTGAAGGTGTGCCGTCTGTATGTCCGGCTCCTTCCCTGTGTCATTGACAAATGGACCGTTCTCCGGAGCGGCTCCCCTGAAAGACTTCAGTAACTCCCTGTGTGGTGCTGCTCCCTGTGTGGTGCTGCCATTTCCTTCAGTATGTTAAGCTTCAGTGTAAGCTGCTCCATCGTCTTGAAGATCATGTCCAAGTCACGAATTACAAGGCTGGCGATTAATTCTGCAGAAGTAGCAACCTCTGTGCTTCCGAATTGAGGTCTTTGTTTACTGGAGTTGATGTAACTGATTGTCTGTGCACTAAAGGTACTAGGACCAGCCTTACTTTCAGTCCTGTCGGTCTGACAAGTTCTCCCTACAGGTGGTATGAGGTCATCATCAGCTAAGTTAGCTTCGCCTCCCACATTCTTCAGTTCGGTTTCTGATAGGCAGCTGTCTGGCAATGGAATGATAGTATTATTGCCCACCATCTCAGCTTCGCTCACAATTTAATGCTGCCTTGTCCATGTGAACACTGCTCCTCCAAGAACACCTGTGCTTTCTGTGGTTCAGACTTCAGATGCTGGTTGATTCTCCCTTGTTGCTGGCACTGCTGCCTTTCCAAACCGGTAATGTTCATGTCTCTGAAGCTAAGGCAATCAGTAGTATCTATAGGAGCCATGCAGCTCCCAGAGCTGCTCTCTGAATGTCTTTGGGTGAAAGC
Organism: Triturus cristatus; assembly: GCF_964204655.1. NCBI lineage: Eukaryota > Metazoa > Chordata > Amphibia > Caudata > Salamandridae > Triturus > Triturus cristatus. The sequence goes on along the minus strand of NC_140594.1, from coordinate 1,065,061,341 downwards.
TCCAGCAGAATAACACCCATCTCCAGTTTGTGGGGGTCAGGTCATCCTCAGGTGCGCATTTCAAATCCCTCTCAAAGTCACTATCATTGCGTGGTGAAATGTCCTGCAGAATCAAATGTCGTAGGATCATAACATCCCCAAGTGCAGAGTCTGCTAACCCTCCTGTGATTTCGGTAGCCTGGGCAGAGCTCAATGCATCGCACTGAGGGAGCTTTACAAGATACTTCTCTGTTTTCTGTTCTTCCAATGATGCAGTCAGTTGAGTTGGCGTCAGAGGGGCCTCTTTGTCTTCGTTGTACCCTATATACGGCTCTTTTATTAGAACTGGATGTTTTACTCGTCTCAGCAGTTCTTCAGAATTGTGATAATCATCCTCAAGTGCAGAGTCTGCTAACCCTCCTGTGATTTCGGTGGCCACGGCAGAGCTCAATGCATCGCACTGAGGGAGCTTTACAAGATACTTCTCTGTTTCCTGTTCTTCCAATGACACAGTCAGTTGAGTTGGTGTCTTCGTTGCACCCTATCTCCAGCTCTTTTATTAGAACTGGATGTTTTACTCTTCTCAGCAGTTCTTCAGAATTGTGATAATCATCCTCAAGTGCAGCGTCTCCTAACCCTCCTGTGATTTTGGTGGCCTGGGCAGAGCTCAATGCATCGCACTGAGGGAGCTTTACAAGATACTTCTCTGTTTCCTGTTCTTCCAATGATACAGTCAGTTGAGTTGGCGTCAGAGGGGCCTCTTTGTCTTCGTTGCACCCTATCTCCGGCTCTTTTATTAGAACTGGATGTTTTACTCGTCTCAGCAGCTCTCCAGAATTGTGATAATCATCCTCAAGTGCAGCGTCTCCTAACCCTCCTGTGATTTTGGTGGCCTGGGCAGAGCTCAATGCATCGCACTGAGGGAGCTTTACAAGATACTTCTCTGTTTCCTGTTCTTCCAATGACGCAGTCAGTTGAGTTGGTGTCTTCGTTGAACCCTATCTCCAGCTCTTTTATTAGAACTGGATGTTTTACTCGTCTCAGCAGTTCTTCAGAATTGTGATAATCATCCTCAAGTGCAGAGTCTGCTAACCCTCCTGTGATTTTGGTGGCCTGGGCAGAGCTCAATGCATCGCACTGAGGGAGCTTTACAAGATACTTCTCTGTTTCCTGTTCTTCCAATGATACAGTCAGTTGAGTTGGCGTCAGAGGGGCCTCTTTGTCTTCGTTGTACCCTATCTCCCGCTCTTTTATTAGAACTGGATGTTTTACTCGTCTCAGCAGCTCTCCAGAATTGTGATAATCAAACTCAAGTGCAGAGTCTGCTAACCCTCCTGTGATTTCGGTGGCCTGGGCAGAGCTCAATGCATCGCACTGAGGAACTTTACAAGATACTTCTCTGTTTCCTGTTCTTCCAATGACGCAGTCAGTTGAGTTGGCGTCAGAGGGGCCTCTTTGTCTTCGTTGAACCCTATCTCCAGCTCTTTTATTAGAACTGGATGTTTTACTCGTCTGAGCAGCTCTCCAGAATTGTGATAATCATCCTCAAGTGCAGCGTCTGCTAACCCTCCTGTGATTTCGGTGGCCTGGGCAGAGCTCAATGCATCACACTGAGGGAGCTTTACAAGATACTTCTCTGTTTCCTGTTCTTCCAATGATGCAGTCAGTTGAGTTGGCGTCAGAGGGGCCTCTTTGTCTTCGTTGTACCCTATCTCTGGCTCTTTTATTAGAACTGGATGTTTTACTCGTCTCAGCAGTTCTTCAGAATTGTGATAATCATCCTCAAGTGCAGCGTCTGCTAACCCTCCTGTGATTTCGGTGGCCTGGGCAGAGCTCAATGCATCGCACTGAGGAACTTTACAAGATACTTCTCTGTTTCCTGTTCTTCCAATGACGCAGTCAGTTGACTTCGCGTCAGAGGGGTCTCTTTGTCTTCGTTGTACCCTATCTCCAGCTCTTTTATTAGAACTGGATGTTTTACTCGTCTCAGCAGTTCTTCAAATTGTGATAATCATCCTCAAGTGCAGAGTCTGCTAACCCTCCTGTGATTTCGGTGGCCTGGGCAGAGCTCAATGCATCGCACTGAGGAACTTTACAAGATACTTCTCTGTTTCCTGTTCTTCCAATGACGCAGTCAGTTGAGTTGGTGTCTTCGTTGAACCCTATCTCCAGCTCTTTTATTAGAACTGGATGTTTTACTCATCTCAGCAGCTCTCCAGAATTGTGATAATCATCCTCAAGTGCAGCGTCTGCTAACCCTCCTGTGATTTCGGTGGCCTGGGCAGAGCTCAATGCATCGCACTGAGGGAGCTTTACAAGATACTTCTCTGTTTCCTGTTCTTCCAATGACGCAGTCAGTTGAGTTGGTGTCTTCGTTGAACCCTATCTCCAGCTCTTTTATTAGAACTGGATGTTTTACTCATCTCAGCAGCTCTCCAGAATTGTGATAATCATCCTCAAGTGCAGCGTCTGCTAACCCTCCTGTGATTTCGGTGGCCTGGGCAGAGCTCAATGCATCGCACTGAGGGAGCTTTACAAGATACTTCTCTGTTTCCTGTTCTTCCAATGATGCAGTCAGTTGAGTTGGCGTCAGAGGGGACTCTTTGTCTTCGTTGAACCCTATCTCCAGCTCTTTTATTAGAACTGGATGTTTTACTCGTCTCAGCAGTTCTTCAGAATTGTGATAATCATCCTCAAGTGCAGAGTCTGCTAACCCTCCTGTGATTTTGGTGGCCTGGGCAGAGCTCAATGCATCGCACTGAGGGAGCTTTACAAGATACTTCTCTGTTTCCTGTTCTTCCAATGACGCAGTCAGTTGAGTTGGTGTCTTCGTTGAACCCTATCTCCAGCTCTTTTATTAGAACTGGATGTTTTACTCGTCTGAGCAGCTCTCCAGAATTGTGATAATCATCCTCAAGTGCAGCGTCTGCTAACCCTCCTGTGATTTCGGTGGCCTGGGCAGAGCTCAATGCATCGCACCGAGGGAGCTTTACAAGATACTTCTCTGTTTCCTGTTCTTCCAATGATGCAGTCAGTTGAGTTGGCGTCAGAGGGGCCTCTTTGTCTTCGTTGTACCCTATCTCCGGCTCTTTTATTAGAACTGGATGTTTTACTCGTCTCAGCAGTTCTTCAGAATTGTGATAATCATCCTCAAGTGCAGAGTCTGCTAACCCTCCTGTGATTTCGGTGGCCTGGGCAGAGCTCAATGCATCACACTGAGGGAGCTTTACAAGATACTTCTCTGTTTCCTGTTCTTCCAATGATGCAGTCAGTTGAGTTGGCGTCAGAGGGGCCTCTTTGTCTTCGTTGTACCCTATCTCTGGCTCTTTTATTAGAACTGGATGTTTTACTCGTCTCAGCAGTTCTTCAGAATTGTGATAATCATCCTCAAGTGCAGCGTCTGCTAACCCTCCTGTGATTTCGGTGGCCTGGGCAGAGCTCAATGCATCGCACTGAGGAACTTTACAAGATACTTCTCTGTTTCCTGTTCTTCCAATGCCGCAGTCAGTTGACTTCGCGTCAGAGGGGTCTCTTTGTCTTCGTTGTACCCTATCTCCAGCTCTTTTATTAGAACTGGATGTTTTACTCGTCTGAGCAGCTCTCCAGAATTGTGATAATCATCCTCAAGTGCAGCGTCTGCTAACCCTCCTGTGATTTCGGTGGCCTGGGCAGAGCTCAATGCATCGCACTGAGGGAGCTTTACAAGATACTTCTCTGTTTCCTGTTCTTCCAATGATGCAGTCAGTTGAGTTGGCGTCAGAGGGGCCTCTTTGTCTTCGTTGTACCCTATCTCCGGCTCTTTTATTAGAACTGGATGTTTTACTCGTCTCAGCAGTTCTTCAGAATTGTGATAATCATCCTCAAGTGCAGAGTCTGCTAACCCTCCTGTGATTTCGGTGGCCTGGGCAGAGCTCAATGCATCACACTGAGGGAGCTTTACAAGATACTTCTCTGTTTCCTGTTCTTCCAATGATGCAGTCAGTTGAGTTGGCGTCAGAGGGGCCTCTTTGTCTTCGTTGTACCCTATCTCTGGCTCTTTTATTAGAACTGGATGTTTTACTCGTCTCAGCAGTTCTTCAGAATTGTGATAATCATCCTCAAGTGCAGCGTCTGCTAACCCTCCTGTGATTTCGGTGGCCTGGGCAGAGCTCAATGCATCGCACTGAGGAACTTTACAAGATACTTCTCTGTTTCCTGTTCTTCCAATGACGCAGTCAGTTGACTTCGCGTCAGAGGGGTCTCTTTGTCTTCGTTGAACCCTATCTCCAGCTCTTTTATTAGAACTGGATGTTTTACTCGTCTGAGCAGCTCTCCAGAATTGTGATAATCATCCTCAAGTGCAGCGTCTGCTAACCCTCCTGTGATTTCGGTGGCCTGGGCAGAGCTCAATGCATCGCACTGAGGGAGCTTTACAAGATACTTCTCTGTTTCCTGTTCTTCCAATGATGCAGTCAGTTGAATTGGCGTCAGAGGGGCCTCTTTGTCTTCGTTGAACCCTATCTCCAGCTCTTTTATTAGAACTGGATGTTTTACTCGTCTGAGCAGCTCTCCAGAATTGTGATAATCATCCTCAAGTGCAGCGTCTGCTAACCCTCCTGTGATTTCGGTGGCCTGGGCAGAGCTCAATGCATCGCACTGAGGGAGCTTTACAAGATACTTCTCTGTTTCCTGTTCTTCCAATGATGCAGTCAGTTGAATTGGCGTCAGAGGGGCCTCTTTGTCTTCGTTGTACCCTATCTCCGGCTCTTTTATTAGAGCTGGATGTTTTACTCGTCTCAGCAGCTCTCCAGAATTGTGATATTCATCCTCAAGTGCAGAGTCTGCTAACCCTCCTGTGATTTCGGTGGCCTGGGCAGAGCTCAATGCATCGCACTGAGGGAGGTTTACAAGATACTTCTCTGTTTTCTGTTCTTCCAATGATGCAGTCAGTTGAGTTGGCGTCAGAGGGGCCTCTTTGTCTTCGTTGTACCCTATCTCCGGCTCTTTTATTAGAACTGGATGTTTTACTCGTCTCAGCAGCTCTTCAGAATTGTGATAATCATCCTCAAGTGCAGCGTCTGCTAACCCTCCTGTGATTTCGGTGGCCTGGGCAGAGCTCAATGCATCGCACTGACGAACTTTACAAGATACTTCTCTGTTTCCTGTTCTTCCAATGACGCAGTCAGTTGAGTTCGCGTCAGAGGGGGTCTCTTTGTCTTCGTTGTACCCTATCTCCAGCTCTTTTATTAGAACTGGATGTTTTACTCGTCTCAGCAGTTCTTCAGAATTGTGATAATCATCCTCAAGTGCAGAGGCTGCTAACCCTCCTGTGATTTTAGGGGCCTGGGCAGAGCTCAATGCATCACACTGAGGGAGCTTTACAAGATACTTCTCTGTTTCCTGTTCTTCCAATGATGCAGTCAGTTGAGTTGGCGTCAGAGGGGCCTCTTTGTCTTCGTTGAACCCTATCTCCCACTCTTTTATTAGAACTGGATGTTTTACTCGTCTCAGCAGCTCTCCAGAATTGTGATAATCATCCTCAAGTGCAGCGTCTGCTAACCCTCCTGTGATTTCGGTGGCCTGGGCAGAGCTCAATGCATCACACTGAGGGAGCGTTACAAGATACTTCTCTGTTTCCTGTTCTTCCAATGACGCAGTCAGTTGAGTTGGCATCATAGGGGCCACTTTGTCTTCGTTGCACCCTATCTCTGGCTCTTTTATTAGAACTGGATGTTTTACTCGTCTCAGTAGTTCTTCAGAATTGTGATAATCATCCTCAAGTGCAGAGTCTGCTAACCCTCCTGTGATTTTAGGGGCCTGGGCAGAGCTCAATGCATCGCACTGAGGGAGCTTTACAAGATACTTCTCTGTTTCCTGTTCTTTCAATGATACAGTCAGTTGAGTTGGCGTCAGAGGGGCCTCTTTGTCTTCGTTGCACCCTATCTCCAGCTCTTTTATTAGAACTGGATGTTTTACTCGTCTCAGCAGCACTTCAGAATTGTGATAATCATCCTCAAGTGCAGAGTCTGCTAACCCTCCTGTGATTTCGGTGTCCTGGGCAGAGCTCAATGCATCGCACTGAGGAACTTTACAAGATACTTCTCTGTTTCCTGTTCTTCCAATGATGCAGTCAGTTGAGTTGGCGTCAGAGGGGCCTCTTTGTCTTCGTTGCACCCTATCTCCAGCTCTTTTATTAGAACTGGATGTGCAACTCGTCTCAGCAGTTCTTCAGAATTGTGATCATCTCGAGGAACTTCTTCCTTTTCTGATACAGTGCAGTTTTCAGCAGAGATAATGGGTAGGACGACAGAATTCTGCAGCACCACACTGACAGGAGGAGGCGTGTGATTGACCAGTTCCAGCTTCCGTCTACAGGAGTTCCTCATTGCACCTTTCACTGCTTCTTCAATTAGATTGTTCCACCTGTTTATCTCCAGAGAAGTGAGTGCCACAAGCTCGTAGATCTGAGGTCCAAGCTCGGATGTGGAAATGATGAAAAGGACTCGCTCATCTGTAGCCACGACACGGACAAGCACAGAGTTCAGTTTTATAACAGGGCTGACAGTCAGTTTAGTAGCGGATGAACCAAGAGCTGTTTTACTGCAGCACTTGAGAGTAAGTTTTTCACCCTGTTTCTGCAGCAGCACTAAAAGATCCTCCAGTAGCAGCACATGCACATCTAAAGATGGAGATACAATGTAGACACAGAGACAAAACAAAAAAATATGGAACGCTCACAAATTTGCGTGTCATCCTTGCGCAGGGGCCATGCTAATCTTCTCTGTATTGTTAAGATTACGGCTTTCATGTTTAAAATTGCGTGTTACTTATGTAATACCTTCTGATATCATGTAATACAAAGAATACACTGTAAAAGGTTTCTATGAAATTACAAGAGTTGAACCGAATGGGGGTCTTGGGTTAATGCTGATCACTTAACTTATTGCTTCAAGGGGGCTTTGGCTTTTCGTTTTTAGGTCTCGCCTAGCGTTGCAGCGCATGCGCTGCACACTCGGCGAGATTTATTGTCAACGAGGAGTTTGAGAAAAGGGCTTGAAGCCCCGCCCCTTATTTCCATGGGCTGGCGTAACCATTTATGGTGAAGGGTGGGCTGCCATTGGAATTTAGCTGTTTGGGCTGCCTCCCTTTCGCTTTTTGGATCGGCCCACCAAGACTGGCTCGTCTGCTTTCCTTCTGTCACAAATGAATTTCTTATCTTTACAAGGCGTCACGTGTACTGCATGCTCCGGGCTTCCTGCAACCACGCTGCCTTCACGCCTGGAGCACGCGCCAGTCGGCTCTCTCATTGGTTAGCGACCTCCGACTTTACACGCTATCGTGTGTCACGTTCTGCAAATCCTTGTCATAGATATATTAAAAAGGGGCAAAGCAGAGTACGGAGCTGCTGTCGTATACGTGTGTGTGTGTGTTTGGGGTAAATATGTCTTTAATTGTATACCTGGGTGCGTTTGTGTGTGTCAGGAGTTGTTGGTGTGGGTTTCTATTTGTGTGTCTGCGTGCGTCGGCTGGCGTCTGTGGGGGTCGGTAGTTGCGGATGAGGGGCGCTCAGCAGTTCTTCAGAATTGTGATAATCATCCTCAAGTGCAGAGTCTGCTAACCCTCCTGTGATTTTAGGGGCCTGGGCAGAGCTCAATGCATCGCACTGAGGGAGCTTTACAAGATACTTCTCTGTTTCCTGTTCTTCCAATGACGCAGTCAGTTGAGTTGGCGTCAGAGGGGCCTCTTTGTCTTCGTTGAACCCTATCTCCAGCTCTTTTATTAGAACTAGATGTTTTACTCGTCTCAGCAGCTCTCCAGAATTGTGATAATCATCCTCAAGTGCAGCGTCTGCTAACCCTCCTGTGATTTCGGTGGCCTGGGCAGAACTCAATGCATCGCACTGAGGGACCGTTACAAGATACTTCTCTGTTTCCTGTTCTTCCAATGACGCAGTCAGTTGAGTTGGTGTCTTCGTTGAACCCTATCTCCAGCTCTTTTATTAAAACTGGATGTTTTACTCGTCTCAGCAGTTCTTCAGAATTGTGATAATCATCCTCAAGTGCAGAGTCTGCTAACCCTCCTGTGATTTCGGTGGCCTGGGCAGAGCTCAATGCATCGCACTGAGGAACTTTACAAGATACTTCTCTGTTTCCTGTTCTTCCAATGACGCAGTCAGTTGAGTTGGTGTCTTCGTTGAACCCTATCTCCAGCTCTTTTATTAGAACTGGATGTTTTACTCATCTCAGCAGCTCTCCAGAATTGTGATAATCATCCTCAAGTGCAGCGTCTGCTAACCCTCCTGTGATTTCGGTGGCCTGGGCAGAGCTCAATGCATCGCACTGAGGGAGCTTTACAAGATACTTCTCTGTTTCCTGTTCTTCCAATGATGCAGTCAGTTGAGTTGGCGTCAGAGGAGACTCTTTGTCTTCGTTGAACCCTATCTCCAGCTCTTTTATTAGAACTGGATGTTTTACTCGTCTCAGCAGTTCTTCAGAATTGTGATAATCATCCTCAAGTGCAGAGTCTGCTAACCCTCCTGTGATTTCGGTGGCCTGGGCAGAGCTCAATGCATCGCACTGAGGGACCGTTACAAGATACTTCTCTGTTTCCTGTTCTTCCAATGATGCAGTCAGTTGAGTTGGCGTCAGAGGGGCCTCTTTGTCTTCGTTGTACCCTATATCCGGCTCTTTTATTAGAACTGGATGTTTTACTCGTCTCAGCAGCTCTTCAGAATTGTGATAATCATCCCCAAGTGCAGAGTCTGCTAACCCTCCTGTGATTTCGGTGGCCTGGGCAGAGTTCAATGCATCGCACTGAGGGAGCTTTACAAGATACTTCTCTATTTCCTGTTCTTCCAATGATGCAGTCAGTTGAGTTGGCGTCAGAGGGGCCTCTTTGTCTTCGTTGTACCCTATCTCCTGCTCTTTTATTAGAACTGGATGTTTTACTCGTCTCAGCAGTACTTCAGAATTGTGATAATCATCCTCAAGTGCAGAGTCTGCTAACCCTCCTGTGATTTCGGTGGCCTGGGCAGAGCTCAATGCATCACACTGAGGGAGCTTTACAAGATACTTCTCTGTTTCCTGTTCTTCCAATGATGCAGTCAGTTGAGTTGGCGTCAGAGGGGCCTATTTGTCTTCGTTGTACCCTATCTCCGGCTCTTTTATTAGAACTGGATGTTTCACTCGTCTCAGCAGTTCTTCAGAATTGTGATAATCATCCTCAAGTGCAGCGTCTGCTAACCCTCCTGTGATTTCGGTGTCCTGGGCAGAGCTCAATGCATCGCACTGAGGAACTTTACAAGATACTTCTCTGTTTCCTGTTCTTCCAATGATGCAGTCAGTTGAGTTGGCGTCAGAGGGGCCTCTTTGTCTTCGTTGCACCCTATCTCCAGCTCTTTTATTAGAACTGGATGTGCAACTCGTCTCAGCAGTTCTTCAGAATTGTGATCATCTCGAGGAACTTCTTCCTTTTCTGATACAGTGCAGTTTTCAGCAGAGATAATGGGTAGGACGACAGAATTCTGCAGCACCACACTGACAGGAGGAGGCGTGTGATTGACCAGTTCCAGCTTCCGTCTACAGGAGTTCCTCATTGCACCTTTCACTGCTTCTTCAATTAGATTGTTCCACCTGTTTATCTCCAGAGAAGTGAGTGCCACAAGCTCGTAGATCTGAGGTCCAAGCTCGGATGTGGAAATGATGAAAAGGACTCGCTCATCTGTAGCCACGACACGGACAAGCACAGAGTTCAGTTTTATAACAGGGCTGACAGTCAGTTTAGTAGCGGATGAACCAAGAGCTGTTTTACTGCAGCACTTGAGAGTAAGTTTTTCACCCTGTTTCTGCAGCAGCACTAAAAGATCCTCCAGTAGCAGCACATGCACATCTAAAGATGGAGATACAATGTAGACACAGAGACAAAACAAAAAAATATGGAACGCTCACAAATTTGCGTGTCATCCTTGCGCAGGGGCCATGCTAATCTTCTCTGTATTGTTAAGATTACGGCTTTCATGTTTAAAATTGCGTGTTACTTATGTAATACCTTCTGATATCATGTAATACAAAGAATACACTGTAAAAGGTTTCTATGAAATTACAAGAGTTGAACCGAATGGGGGTCTTGGGTTAATGCTGATCACTTAACTTATTGCTTCAAGGGGGCTTTGGCTTTTCGTTTTTAGGTCTCGCCTAGCGTTGCAGCGCATGCGCTGCACACTCGGCGAGATTTATTGTCAACGAGGAGTTTGAGAAAAGGGCTTGAAGCCCCGCCCCTTATTTCCATGGGCTGGCGTAACCATTTATGGTGAAGGGTGGGCTGCCATTGGAATTTAGCTGTTTGGGCTGCCTCCCTTTCGCTTTTTGGATCGGCCCACCAAGACTGGCTCGTCTGCTTTCCTTCTGTCACAAATGAATGTCTTATCTTTACAAGGCGTCACGTGTACTGCATGCTCCGGGCTTCCTGCAACCACGCTGCCTTCACGCCTGGAGCACGCGCCAGTCGGCTCTCTCATTGGTTAGCGACCTCCGACTTTACACGCTATCGTGTGTCACGTTCTGCAAATCCTTGTCATAGATATATTAAAAAGGGGCAAAGCAGAGTACGGAGCTGCTGTCGTATACGTGTGTGTGTGTGTTTGGGGTAAATATGTCTTTAATTGTATACCTGGGTGCGTTTGTGTGTGTCAGGAGTTGTTGGTGTGGGTTTCTATTTGTGTGTCTACGTGCGTCGGCTGGCGTCTGTGGGGGTCGGTAGTTGCGGATGAGGGGCGCTCAGCAGTTCTTCAGAATTGTGATAATCATCCTCAAGTGCAGAGTCTGCTAACCCTCCTGTGATTTTAGGGGCCTGGGCAGAGCTCAATGCATCGCACTGAGGGAGCTTTACAAGATACTTCTCTGTTTCCTGTTCTTCCAATGACGCAGTCAGTTGAGTTGGCGTCAGAGGGGCCTCTTTGTCTTCGTTGAACCCTATCTCCAGCTCTTTTATTAGAACTAGATGTTTTACTCGTCTCAGCAGCTCTCCAGAATTGTGATAATCATCCTCAAGTGCAGCGTCTGCTAACCCTCCTGTGATTTCGGTGGCCTGGGCAGAACTCAATGCATCGCACTGAGGGACCGTTACAAGATACTTCTCTGTTTCCTGTTCTTCCAATGACGCAGTCAGTTGAGTTAGTGTCTTCGTTGAACCCTATCTCCAGCTCTTTTATTAAAACTGGATGTTTTACTCGTCTCAGCAGTTCTTCAGAATTGTGATAATCATCCTCAAGTGCAGAGTCTGCTAACCCTCCTGTGATTTCGGTGGCCTGGGCAGAGCTCAATGCATCGCACTGAGGAACTTTACAAGATACTTCTCTGTTTCCTGTTCTTCCAATGACACAGTCAGTTGAGTTGGTGTCTTCGTTGAACCCTATCTCCAGCTCTTTTATTAGAACTGGATGTTTTACTCATCTCAGCAGCTCTCCAGAATTGTGATAATCATCCTCAAGTGCAGCGTCTGCTAACCCTCCTGTGATTTCGGTGGCCTGGGCAGAGCTCAATGCATCGCACTGAGGGAGCTTTACAAGATACTTCTCTGTTTCCTGTTCTTCCAATGATGCAGTCAGTTGAGTTGGCGTCAGAGGGGACTCTTTGTCTTCGTTGAACCCTATCTCCAGCTCTTTTATTAGAACTGGATGTTTTACTCGTCTCAGCAGTTCTTCAGAATTGTGATAATCATCCTCAAGTGCAGAGTCTGCTAACCCTCCTGTGATTTCGGTGGCCTGGGCAGAGCTCAATGCATCGCACTGAGGGACCGTTACAAGATACTTCTCTGTTTCCTGTTCTTCCAATGATGCAGTCAGTTGAGTTGGCGTCAGAGGGGCCTCTTTGTCTTCGTTGTACCCTATATCCGGCTCTTTTATTAGAACTGGATGTTTTACTCGTCTCAGCAGCTCTTCAGAATTGTGATAATCATCCCCAAGTGCAGAGTCTGCTAACCCTCCTGTGATTTCGGTGGCCTGGGCAGAGTTCAATGCATCGCACTGAGGGAGCTTTACAAGATACTTCTCTATTTCCTGTTCTTCCAATGATGCAGTCAGTTGAGTTGGCGTCAGAGGGGCCTCTTTGTCTTCGTTGTACCCTATCTCCGGCTCTTTTATTAGAACTGGATGTTTTACTCGTCTCAGCAGTACTTCAGAATTGTGATAATCATCCTCAAGTGCAGAGTCTGCTAACCCTCCTGTGATTTCGGTGGCCTGGGCAGAGCTCAATGCATCACACTGAGGGAGCTTTACAAGATACTTCTCTGTTTCCTGTTCTTCCAATGATGCAGTCAGTTGAGTTGGCGTCAGAGGGGCCTCTTTGTCTTCGTTGTACCCTATCTCCGGCTCTTTTATTAGAACTGGATGTTTCACTCATCTCAGCAGTTCTTCAGAATTGTGATAATCATCCTCAAGTGCAGCGTCTGCTAACCCTCCTGTGATTTCGGTGGCCTGGGCAGAGCTCAATGCATCGCACTGAGGAACTTTACAAGATACTTCTCTGTTTCCTGTTCTTCCAATGATGCAGTCAGTTGAGTTCGCGTCAGAGGGGTCTCTTTGTCTTCGTTGTACCCTATCTCCAGCTCTTTTATTAGAACTGGATGTTTTACTCGTCTCAGCAGTTCTTCAGAATTGTGATAATCATCCTCAAGTGCAGAGTCTGCTAACCCTCCTGTGATTTCGGTGGCCTGGGCAGAGCTCAATGCATCGCACTGAGGGAGCTTTACAAGATACTTCTCTGTTTCCTGTTCTTCCAATGACGCAGTCAGTTGAGTTGGTGTCTTCGTTGAACCCTATCTCCAGCTCTTTTATTAGAACTGGATGTTTTACTCGTCTGAGCAGCTCTCCAGAATTGTGATAATCATCCTCAAGTGCAGAGTCTGCTAACCCTCCTGTGATTTCAGTGGCCTGGGCAGAGCTCAATGCATCGCACTGAGGGAGCTTTACAAGATACTTCTCTGTTTCCTGTTCTTCCAATGATGCAGTCAGTTGAGTTGGCGTCAGAGGGGCCTCTTTGTCTTCGTTGTACCCTATCTCCGGCTCTTTTATTAGAACTGGATGTTTTACTCGTCTCAGCAGTTCTTCAGAATTGTGATAATCATCCTCAAGTGCAGCGTCTGCTAACCCTCCTGTGATTTCGGTGGCCTGGGCAGAGCTCAATGCATCGCACTGAGGGAGCTTTACAAGATACTTCTCTGTTTCCTGTTCTTCCAATGACGCAGTCAGTTGAGTTGGCGTCAGAGGGGCCTCTTTGTCTTCGTTGAACCCTATCTCCAGCTCTTTTATTAGAACTGGATGTTTTACTCGTCTGAGCAGCTCTCCAGAATTGTGATAATCATCCTCAAGTGCAGCGTCTGCTAACCCTCCTGTGATTTCGGTGGCCTGGGCAGAGCTCAATGCATCGCACTGAGGGAGCTTTACAAGATACTTCTCTGTTTCCTGTTCTTCCAATGATGCAGTCAGTTGAGTTGGCGTCAGAGGGGCCTCTTTGTCTTCGTTGTACCCTATATCCGGCTCTTTTATTAGAACTGGATGTTTTACTCGTCTCAGCAGCTCTTCAGAATTGTGATAATCATCCCCAAGTGCAGAGTCTGCTAACCCTCCTGTGATTTCGGTGGCCTGGGCAGAGCTCAATGCATCGCACTGAGGGAGCTTTACAAGATACTTCTCTGTTTCCTGTTCTTCCAATGATACAGTCAGTTGAGTTGGCATCAGAGGGGCCTCTTTGTCTTCGTTGTACCCTATCTCCGGCTCTTTTATTAGAGCTGGATGTTTTACTCGTCTCAGCAGCTCTCCAGAATTGTGATATTCATCCTCAAGTGCAGAGTCTGCTAACCCTCCTGTGATTTCGGTGGCCTGGGCAGAGCTCAATGCATCGCACTGAGGGAGCTTTACAAGATACTTCTCTGTTTTCTGTTCTTCCAATGATGCAGTCAGTTGAGTTGGCGTCAGAGGGGCCTCTTTGTCTTCGTTGTACCCTATCTCCGGTTCTTTTATTAGAACTGGATGTTTTACTCGTCTCAGCAGCTCTTCAGAATTGTGATAATCATCCTCAAGTGCAGCGTCTGCTAACCCTCCTGTGATTTCGGGGCCTGGGCAGAGCTCAATGCATTGCACTGACGAACTTTACAAGCTACTTCTCTGTTTCCTGTTCTTCCAATGACGCAGTCAGTTGAGTTCGCGTCAGAGGGGGTCTCTTTGTCTTCGTTGTACCCTATCTCCAGCTCTTTTATTAGAACTGGATGTTTTACTCGTCTCAGCAGTTCTTCAGAATTGTGATAATAATCCTCAAGTGCAGAGGCTGCTAACCCTCCTGTGATTTTAGGGGCCTGGGCAGAGCTCAATGCATCGCACTGAGGAACTTTACAAGATACTTCTCTGTTTCCTGTTCTTCCAATGACGCAGTCAGTTGAGTTCGCGTCAGAGGGGTCTCTTTGTCTTCGTTGTACCCTATCTCCGGCTCTTTTATTAGAACTGGATGTTTTACTCGTCTCAGCAGTTCTTCAGAATTGTGATAATCATCCTCAAGTGCAGCGTCTTCTAACCCTCCTGTGATTTCGGTGGCCTGGGCAGAGCTCAATGCATCGCACTGAGGAACTTTACAAGATACTTCTCTGTTTCCTGTTCTTCCAATGACGCAGTCAGTTGAGTTTGCGTCAGAGGGGCCTCTTTGTCTTCGGTGAACCCTATCTCCAGCTCTTTTATTAGAACTGGATGTTTTACTCGTCTCAGCAGTTCTTCAGAATTGTGATAATCATCCTCAAGTGCAGAGTCTGCTAACTCTCCTGTGATTTTAGGGGCCTGGCAGAGCTCAATGCATCACACTGAGGGAGCTTTACAAGATACTTCTCTGTTTCCTGTTCTTCCAATGATGCAGTCAGTTGAGTTGGCGTCAGAGGGGCCTCTTTGTCTTCGTTGTACCCTATCTCCGGCTCTTTTATTAGAACTGGATGTTTTACTCGTCTCAGCAGTTCTTCAGAATTGTGATAATCATCCTCAAGTGCAGAGTCTGCTAACCCTCCTGTGATTTCGGTGGCCTGGGCAGAGCTCAATGCATCACACTGAGGGAGCGTTACAAGATACTTCCCTGTTCTTCCAATGACGCAGTCAGTTGAGTTGGCATCATAGGGGCCTCTTTGTCTTCGTTGCACCCTATCTCCGGCTCTTTTATTAGAACTGGATGTTTTACTCGTCTCAGCAGTTCTTCAGAATTGTGATAATCATCCTCAAGTGCAGAGTCTGCTAACCCTCCTGTGATTTTAGGGGCCTGGGCAGAGCTCAATGCATCGCACTGAGGGAGCTTTACAAGATACTTCTCTGTTTCCTGTTCTTTCAATGATACAGTCAATTGAGTTGGCGTCAGAGGGACCTCTTTGTCTTCGTTGCACCCTATCTCCGGCTCTTTTATTAGAACTGGATGTTTTACTCGTCTCAGCAGTTCTTCAGAATTGTGATAATCATCCTCAAGTGCAGCGTCTGCTAACCCTCCTGTGATTTCGGTGGCCTGGGCAGAGCTCAATGCATCGCACTGAGGAACTTTACAAGATACTTCTCTGTTTCCTGTTCTTCCAATGACGCAGTCAGTTGACTTCGCGTCAGAGGGGTCTCTTTGTCTTCGTTGTACCCTATCTCCAGCTCTTTTATTAGAACTGGATGTTTTACTCGTCTCAGCAGTTCTTCAAATTGTGATAATCATCCTCAAGTGCAGAGTCTGCTAACCCTCCTGTGATTTTAGGGGCCTGGGCAGAGCTCAATGCATCGCACTGAGGGAGCTTTACAAGATACTTCTCTGTTTCCTGTTCTTCCAATGACGCAGTCAGTTGAGTTGGCGTCAGAGGGGCCTCTTTGTCTTCGTTGAACCCTATCTCCAGCTCTTTTATTAGAACTGGATGTTTTACTCGTCTGAGCAGCTCTCCAGAATTGTGATAATCATCCTCAAGTGCAGCGTCTGCTAACCCTCCTGTGATTTCGGTGGCCTGGGCAGAGCTCAATGCATCGCACTGAGGGAGCTTTACAAGATACTTCTCTGTTTCCTGTTCTTCCAATGATGCCGTCAGTTGAGTTGGCGTCAGAGGGGCCTCTTTGTCTTCGTTGTACCCTATATCCGGCTCTTTTATTAGAACTGGATGTTTTACTCGTCTCAGCAGCTCATCAGAATTGTGATAATCATCCCCAAGTGCAGAGTCTGCTAACCCTCCTGTGATTTCGGTGGCCTGGGCAGAGCTCAATGCATCGCACTGAGGGAGCTTTACAAGATACTTCTCTGTTTCCTGTTCTTCCAATGATACAGTCAGTTGAGTTGGCATCAGAGGGGCCTCTTTGTCTTCGTTGTACCCTATCTCCGGCTCTTTTATTAGAGCTGGATGTTTTACTCGTCTCAGCAGCTCTCCAGAATTGTGATATTCATCCTCAAGTGCAGAGTCTGCTAACCCTCCTGTGATTTCGGTGGCCTGGGCAGAGCTCAATGCATCGCACTGAGGGAGCTTTACAAGATACTTCTCTGTTTTCTGTTCTTCCAATGATGCAGTCAGTTGAGTTGGCGTCAGAGGGGCCTCTTTGTCTTCGTTGTACCCTATCTCCGGCTCTTTTATTAGAACTGGATGTTTTACTCGTCTCAGCAGCTCTTCAGAATTGTGATAATCATCCTCAAGTGCAGCGTCTGCTAACCCTCCTGTGATTTCGGGGCCTGGGCAGAGCTCAATGCATTGCACTGACGAACTTTACAAGCTACTTCTCTGTTTCCTGTTCTTCCAATGACGCAGTCAGTTGAGTTCGCGTCAGAGGGGGTCTCTTTGTCTTCGTTGTACCCTATCTCCAGCTCTTTTATTAGAACTGGATGTTTTACTCGTCTCAGCAGTTCTTCAGAATTGTGATAATAATCCTCAAGTGCAGAGGCTGCTAACCCTCCTGTGATTTTAGGGGCCTGGGCAGAGCTCAATGCATCGCACTGAGGAACTTTACAAGATACTTCTCTGTTTCCTGTTCTTCCAATGACGCAGTCAGTTGAGTTCGCGTCAGAGGGGTCTCTTTGTCTTCGTTGTACCCTATCTCCGGCTCTTTTATTAGAACTGGATGTTTTACTCGTCTCAGCAGTTCTTCAGAATTGTGATAATCATCCTCAAGTGCAGCGTCTGCTAACCCTCCTGTGATTTCGGTGGCCTGGGCAGAGCTCAATGCATCGCACTGAGGAACTTTACAAGATACTTCTCTGTTTCCTGTTCTTCCAATGACGCAGTCAGTTGAGTTCGCGTCAGAGGGGTCTCTTTGTCTTCGTTGTACCCTATCTCCAGCTCTTTTATTAGAACTGGATGTTTTACTCGTCTCAGCAGTTCTTCAGAATTGTGATAATCATCCTCAAGTGCAGAGTCTGCTAACTCTCCTGTGATTTTAGGGGCCTGGCAGAGCTCAATGCATCACACTGAGGGAGCTTTACAAGATACTTCTCTGTTTCCTGTTCTTCCAATGATGCAGTCAGTTGAGTTGGCGTCAGAGGGGCCTCTTTGTCTTCGTTGTACCCTATCTCCGGCTCTTTTATTAGAACTGGATGTTTTACTCGTCTCAGCAGTTCTTCAGAATTGTGATAATCATCCTCAAGTGCAGAGTCTGCTAACCCTCCTGTGATTTCGGTGGCCTGGGCAGAGCTCAATGCATCACACTGAGGGAGCGTTACAAGATACTTCCCTGTTCTTCCAATGACGCAGTCAGTTGAGTTGGCATCATAGGGGCCTCTTTGTCTTCGTTGCACCCTATCTCCGGCTCTTTTATTAGAACTGGATGTTTTACTCGTCTCAGCAGTTCTTCAGAATTGTGATAATCATCCTCAAGTGCAGAGTCTGCTAACCCTCCTGTGATTTTAGGGGCCTGGGCGGAGCTCAATGCATCGCACTGAGGGAGCTTTACAAGATACTTCTCTGTTTCCTGTTCTTTCAATGATACAGTAAATTGAGTTGGCGTCAGAGGGGCCTCTTTGTCTTCGTTGCACCCTATCTCCAGCTCTTTTATTAGAACTGGATGTGCAACTCGTCTCAGCAGTTCTTCAGAATTGTGATCATCTCGAGGAACTTCTTCCTTTACTGATACAGTGCAGTTTTCAGCAGAGATAATGGGTAGGACGACAGAATTCTGCAGCACCACACTGACAGGAGGAGGCGTGTGATTGACCAGTTCCAGCTTCCGTCTACAGGAGTTCCTCATTGCACCTTTCACTGCTTCTTCAATTAGATTGTTCCACCTGTTTATCTCCAGAGAAGTGAGTGCCACAAGCTCGTAGATCTGAGGTCCAAGCTCGGATGTGGAAATGATGAAAAGGACTCGCTCATCTGTAGCCACGGCACGGACAAGCACAGAGTTCAGTTTTATAACAGGGCTGACAGTCAGTTTAGTAGTGGATGAACCAAGAGCTGTTTTACTGCAGCACTTGAGAGTAAGTTTTTCACCCTGTTTCTGCAGCAGCACTAAAAGATCCTCCAGTAGCAGCACATGCACATCTAAAGATGGAGATACAATGTAGACACAGAGACAAAACAAAAAAATATGGAACGCTCACAAATTTGCGTGTCATCCTTGCGCAGGGGCCATGCTAATCTTCTCTGTATTGTTAAGATTACGGCTTTCATGTTTAAAATTGCGTGTTACTTATGTAATACCATCTGATTTCATGTAATACAAAGAATACACTGTAAAAGGTTTCTATGAAATTACAAGAGTTGAACCGAATGGGGGTCTTGGGTTAATGCTGATCACTTAACTTATTGCTTCAAGGGGGCTTTGGCTTTTCGTTTTTAGGTCTCGCCTAGCGTTGCAGCGCATGCGCTGCTCACTCGGCGAGATTTATTGTCAACGAGGAGTTTGAGAAAAGGGCTTGAAGCCCCGCCCCTTATTTCCATTGGCTGGCGTCACCATTTATGGTGAACGGTGGGCTGCCATTGGAAATTAGCTGTTTGGGCTGCCTCCCTTTCGCTTTTTGGACCGGCCCACCTAGACTGGCTCGTCTGCTTTCCTTCTGTCACAAATGAATTTCTTATCTTTACAAGGCGTCACGTGTACTGCATGCTCTGGGCTTCCTGCAACCACGCTGCCTTCACGCCTGGAGCACGCGCCAGTCGGCTCTCTCATTGGTTAGCGACCTCCGACTTTACACGCTATCGTGTGTCACGTTCTGCAAATCCTTGTCATAGATATATTAAAAAGGGGCAAAGCAGAGTACGGAGCTGCTGTCGTATACGTGTGTGTGTGTGTTTGGGGTAAATGTGTCTTTAATTGTATACCTGGGTGCGTTTGTGTGTGTCAGGAGTTGTTGGTGTGGGTTTCTATTTGTGTGTCTGCGTGCGTCGGCTGGCGTCTGTGGGGGTCGGTAGGTGCGGATGAGGGGCGCTCAGCAGTTCTTCAAATTGTGATAATCATCCTCAAGTGCAGAGTCTGCTAACCCTCCTGTGATTTTAGGGGCCTGGGCAGAGCTCAATGCATCGCACTGAGGGAGCTTTACAAGATACTTCTCTGTTTCCTGTTCTTCCAATGACGCAGTCAGTTGAGTTGGCGTCAGAGGGGCCTCTTTGTCTTCGTTGAACCCTATCTCCAGCTCTTTTATTAGAACTGGATGTTTTACTCGTCTGAGCAGCTCTCCAGAATTGTGATAATCATCCTCAAGTGCAGCGTCTGCTAACCCTCCTGTGATTTAGGTGGCCTGGGCAGAGCTCAATGCATCGCACTGAGGGAGCTTTACAAGATACTTCTCTGTTTCCTGTTCTTCCAATGATGCAGTCAGTTGAGTTGGCGTCAGAGGGGCCTCTTTGTCTTCGTTGCACCCTATCTCCGGCTCTTTTATTAGAACTGGATGTTTTACTCGTCTCAGCAGTTCTTCAGAATTGTGATAATCATCCTCAAGTGCAGAGTCTGCTAACCCTCCTGTGATTTCGGTGGCCTGGGCAGAGCTCAATGCATCGCACTGAGGAACTTTACAAGATACTTCTCTGTTTCCTGTTCTTCCAATGATGCAGTCAGTTGAGTTGGCGTCAGAGGGGCCTCTTTGTCTTCGTTGCACCCTATCTCCAGCTCTTTTATTAGAACTGGATGTGCAACTCGTCTCAGCAGTTCTTCAGAATTGTGATCATCTCGAGGAACTTCTTCCTTTTCTGATACAGTGCAGTTTTCAGCAGAGATAATGGGTAGGACGACAGAATTCTGCAGCACCACACTGACAGGAGGAGGCGTGTGATTGACCAGTTCCAGCTTTCGTCTACAGGAGTTCCTCATTGCACCTTTCACTGCTTCTTCAATTAGATTGTTCCACCTGTTTATCTCCAGAGAAGTGAGTGCCACAAGCTCGTAGATCTGAGGTCCAAGCTCGGATGTGGAAATGATGAAAAGGACTCGCTCATCTGTAGCCACGGCACGGACAAGCACAGAGTTCAGTTTTATAACAGGGCTGACAGTCAGTTTAGTAGCGGATGAACCAAGAGCTGTTTTACTGCAGCACTTGAGAGTAAGTTTTTCACCCTGTTTCTGCAGCAGCACTAAAAGATCCTCCAGTAGCAGCACATGCACATCTAAAGATGGAGATACAATGTAGACACAGAGACAAAACAAAAAAATATGGAACGCTCACAAATTTGCGTGTCATCCTTGCGCAGGGGCCATGCTAATCTTCTCTGTATTGTTAAGATTACGGCTTTCATGTTTAAAATTGCGTGTTACTTATGTAATACCATCTGATTTCATGTAATACAAAGAATACACTGTAAAAGGTTTCTATGAAATTACAAGAGTTGAACCGAATGGGGGTCTTGGGTTAATGCTGATCACTTAACTTATTGCTTCAAGGGGGCTTTGGCTTTTCGTTTTTAGGTCTCGCTTAGCGTTGCAGCGCATGCGCTGCTCACTCGGCGAGATTTATTGTCAACGAGGAGTTTGAGAAAAGGGCTTGAAGCCCCGCCCCTTATTTCCATTGGCTGGCGTCACCATTTATGGTGAACGGTGGGCTGCCATTGGAAATTAGCTGTTTGGGCTGCCTCCCTTTCGCTTTTTGGACCGGCCCACCTAGACTGGCTCGTCTGCTTTCCTTCTGTCACAAATGAATTTCTTATCTTTACAAGGCGTCACGTGTACTGCATGCTCTGGGCTTCCTGCAACCACGCTGCCTTCACGCCTGGAGCACGCGCCAGTCGGCTCTCTCATTGGTTAGCGACCTCCGACTTTACACGCTATCGTGTGTCACGTTCTGCAAATCCTTGTCATAGATATATTAAAAAGGGGCAAAGCAGAGTACGGAGCTGCTGTTGTATACGTGTGTGTGTGTGTTTGGGGTAAATGTGTCTTTAATTGTATACCTGGGTGCGTTTGTGTGTGTCAGGAGTTGTTGGTGTGGGTTTCTATTTGTGTGTCTGCGTGCGTCGGCTGGCGTCTGTGGGGGTCGGTAGGTGCGGATGAGGGGCGCTCAGCAGTTCTTCAAATTGTGATAATCATCCTCAAGTGCAGAGTCTGCTAACCCTCCTGTGATTTTAGGGGCCTGGGCAGAGCTCAATGCATCGCACTGAGGGAGCTTTACAAGATACTTCTCTGTTTCCTGTTCTTCCAATGACGCAGTCAGTTGAGTTGGCGTCAGAGGGGCCTCTTTGTCTTCGTTGAACCCTATCTCCAGCTCTTTTATTAGAACTGGATGTTTTACTCGTCTGAGCAGCTCTCCAGAATTGTGATAATCATCCTCAAGTGCAGCATCTGCTAACCCTCCTGTGATTTCGGTGGCCTGGGCAGAGCTCAATGCATCGCACTGAGGGAGCTTTACAAGATACTTCTCTGTTTCCTGTTCTTCCAATGATGCAGTCAGTTGAGTTGGCGTCAGAGGGGCCTCTTTGTCTTCGTTGTACCCTATCTCCGGCTCTTTTATTAGAGCTGGATGTTTTACTCGTCTCAGCAGCTCTCCAGAATTGTGATATTCATCCTCAAGTGCAGAGTCTGCTAACCCTCCTGTGATTTCGGTGGCCTGGGCAGAGCTCAATGCATCGCACTGAGGGAGCTTTACAAGATACTTCTCTGTTTTCTGTTCTTCCAATGATGCAGTCAGTTGAGTTGGCGTCAGAGGGGCCTCTTTGTCTTCGTTGTACCCTATCTCCGGCTCTTTTATTAGAACTGGATGTTTTACTCGTCTCAGCAGCTCTTCAGAATTGTGATAATCATCCTCAAGTGCAGAGGCTGCTAACCCTCCTGTGATTTTAGGGGCCTGGGCAGAGCTCAATGCATCGCACTGAGGAACTTTACAAGATACTTCTCTGTTTCCTGTTCTTCCAATGACGCAGTCAGTTGAGTTCGCGTCAGAGGGGTCTCTTTGTCTTCGTTGTACCCTATCTCCGGCTCTTTTATTAGAACTGGATGTTTTACTTGTCTCAGCAGTTCTTCAGAATTGTGATAATCATCCTCAAGTGCAGCGTCTGCTAACCCTCCTGTGATTTCGGTGGCCTGGGCAGAGCTCAATGCATCGCACTGAGGAACTTTACAAGATACTTCTCTGTTTCCTGTTCTTCCAATGACGCAGTCAGTTGAGTTTGCGTCAGAGGGGCCTCTTTGTCTTCGGTGAACCCTATCTCCAGCTCTTTTATTAGAACTGGATGTTTTACTCGTCTCAGCAGTTCTTCAGAATTGTGATAATCATCCTCAAGTGCAGAGTCTGCTAACTCTCCTGTGATTTTAGGGGCCTGGCAGAGCTCAATGCATCACACTGAGGGAGCTTTACAAGATACTTCTCTGTTTCCTGTTCTTCCAATGATGCAGTCAGTTGAGTTGGCGTCAGAGGGGCCTCTTTGTCTTCGTTGTACCCTATTTTCGGCTCTTTTATTAGAACTGGATGTTTTACTCGTCTCAGCAGTTCTTCAGAATTGTGATAATCATCCTCAAGTGCAGAGTCTGCTAACCCTCCTGTCATTTTAGGGGCCTGGGCAGAGCTCAATGCATCACACTGAGGGAGCTTTACAAGATACTTCTCTGTTTCCTGTTCTTCCAATGATGCAGTCAGTTGAGTTGGCGTCAGAGGGGCCTCTTTGTCTTCGTTGAACCCTATCTCCCACTCTTTTATTAGAACTGGATGTTTTACTCGTCTCAGCAGCTCTCCAGAATTGTGATAATCATCCTCAAGTGCAGCGTCTGCTAACCCTCCTGTGATTTCGGTGGCCTGGGCAGAGCTCAATGCATCACACTGAAGGAGCGTTACAAGATACTTCTCTTTTTCCTGTTCTTCCAATGACGCAGTCAGTTGAGTTGGCATCATAGGGGCCACTTTGTCTTCGTTGCACCCTATCTCCGGCTCTTTTATTAGAACTGGATGTTTTACTCGTCTCAGCAGTTCTTCAGAATTGTGATAATCATCCTCAAGTGCAGAGTCTGCTAACCCTCCTGTGATTTCGGTGGCCTGGGCAGAGCTCAATGCATCGCACTGAGGAACTTTACAAGATACTTCTCTGTTTCCTGTTCTTCCAATGATGCAGTCAGTTGAGTTGGCGTCAGAGGGGCCTCTTTGTCTTCGTTGCACCCTATCTCCAGCTCTTTTATTAGAACTGGATGTGCAACTCGTCTCAGCAGTTCTTCAGAATTGTGATCATCTCGAGGAACTTCTTCCTTTTCTGATACAGTGCAGTTTTCAGCAGAGATAATGGGTAGGACGACAGAATTCTGCAGCACCACACTGACAGGAGGAGGCGTGTGATTGACCAGTTCCAGCTTTCGTCTACAGGAGTTCCTCATTGCACCTTTCACTGCTTCTTCAATTAGATTGTTCCACCTGTTTATCTCCAGAGAAGTGAGTGCCACAAGCTCGTAGATCTGAGGTCCAAGCTCGGATGTGGAAATGATGAAAAGGACTCGCTCATCTGTAGCCACGGCACGGACAAGCACAGAGTTCAGTTTTATAACAGGGCTGACAGTCAGTTTAGTAGCGGATGAACCAAGAGCTGTTTTACTGCAGCACTTGAGAGTACGTTTTTCACCCTGTTTCTGCAGCAGCACTAAAAGATCCTCCAGTAGCAGCACATGCACATCTAAAGATGGAGATACAATGTAGACACAGAGACAAAACAAAAAAATATGGAAAGCTCACAAATTTGCGTGTCATCCTTGCGCAGGGGCCATGCTAATCTTCTCTGTATTGTTAAGATTACGGCTTTCATGTTTAAAATTGCGTGTTACTTATGTAATACCATCTGATTTCATGTAATACAAAGAATACACTGTAAAAGGTTTCTATGAAATTACAAGAGTTGAACCGAATGGGGGTCTTGGGTTAATGCTGATCACTTAACTTATTGCTTCAAGGGGGCTTTGGCTTTTCGTTTTTAGGTCTCGCCTAGCGTTGCAGCGCATGCGCTGCGCACTCGGCGAGATTTATTGTCAACGAGGAGTTTGAGAAAAGGGCTTGAAGCCCCGCCCTTTATTTCCATTGGCTGGCGTCACCATTTATGGTGAACGGTGGGCTGCCATTGGAAATTAGCTGTTTGGGCTGCCTCCCTTTCGCTTTTTGGACCGGCCCACCCAGACTGGCTCGTCTGCTTTCCTTCTGTCACAAATGAATTTCTTATCTTTACAAGGCGTCACGTGTACTGCATGCTCCGGGCTTCCTGCAACCACGCTGCCTTCACGCCTGGAGCACGCGCCAGTCGGCTCTCTCATTGGTTAGCGACCTCCGACTTTACACGCTATCGTGTGTCACGTTCTGCAAATCCTTGTCATAGATATATTAAAAAGGGGCAAAGCAGAGTACGGAGCTGCTGTCGTATACGTGTGTGTGTGTGTTTGGGGTAAATGTGTCTTTAATTGTATACCTGGGTGCGTTTGTGTGTGTCAGGAGTTGTTGGTGTGGGTTTCTATTTGTGTGTCTGAGTGCGTCGGCTGGCGTCTGTGGGGGTCGGTAGGTGCGGATGAGGGGCGCTCAGCAGTTTTTCAAATTGTGATAATCATCCTCAAGTGCAGAGTCTGCTAACCCTCCTGTGATTTTAGGGGCCTGGGCAGAGCTCAATGCATCGCACTGAGGAACTTTACAAGATACTTCTCTGTTTCCTGTTCTTCCAATGATGCAGTCAGTTGAGTTGGCGTCAGAGGGGCCTCTTTGTCTTCGTTGCACCCTATCTCCAGCTCTTTTATTAGAACTGGATGTGCAACTCGTCTCAGCAGTTCTTCAGAATTGTGATCATCTCGAGGAACTTCTTCCTTTACTGATACAGTGCAGTTTTCAGCAGAGATAATGGGTAGGACGACAGAATTCTGCAGCACCACACTGACAGGAGGAGGCGTGTGATTGACCAGTTCCAGCTTCCGTCTACAGGAGTTCCTCATTGCACCTTTCACTGCTTCTTCAATTAGATTGTTCCACCTGTTTATCTCCAGAGAAGTGAGTGCCACAAGCTCGTAGATCTGAGGTCCAAGCTCGGATGTGGAAATGATGAAAAGGACTCGCTCATCTGTAGCCACGGCACGGACAAGCACAGAGTTCAGTTTTATAACAGGGCTGACAGTCAGTTTAGTAGCGGATGAACCAAGAGCTGTTTTACTGCAGCACTTGAGAGTAAGTTTTTCACCCTGTTTCTGCAGCAGCACTAAAAGATCCTCCAGTAGCAGCACATGCACATCTAAAGATGGAGATACAATGTAGGTACAGAGACAAAACAAAAAAATATGGAACGCTCACAAATTTGCGTGTCATCCTTGCGCAGGGGCCATGCTAATCTTCTCTGTATTGTTAAGATTACGGCTTTCATGTTTAAAATTGCGTGTTACTTATGTAATACCATCTGATTTCATGTAATACAAAGAATACACTGTAAAAGGTTTCTTTGAAATTACAAGAGTTGAACCGAATGGGAGTCTTGGGTTAATGCTGATCACTTAACTTATTGCTTCAAGGGGGCTTTGGCTTTTCGTTTTTAGGTCTCGCCTAGCGTTGCAGCGCATGCGCTGCTCACTCGGCGAGATTTATTGTCAACGAGGAGTTTGAGAAAAGGGCTTGAAGCCCCGCCCCTTATTTCCATTGGCTGGCGTCACCATTTATGGTGAACGGTGGGCTGCCATTGGAAATTAGCTGTTTGGGCTGCCTCCCTTTCGCTTTTTGGACCGGCCCACCTAGACTGGCTCGTCTGCTTTCCTTCTGTCACAAATGAATTTCTTATCTTTACAAGGCGTCACGTGTACTGCATGCTCCGGGCTTCCTGCAACCACGCTGCCTTCACGCCTGGAGCACGCGCCAGTCGGCTCTCTCATTGGTTAGCGACCTCCGACTTTACACGCTATCGTGTGTCACGTTCTGCAAATCCTTGTCATAGATATATTAAAAAGGGGCAAAGCAGAGTACGGAGCTGCTGTCGTATACGTGTGTGTGTGTGTTTGGGGTAAATGTGTCTTTAATTGTATACCTGGGTGCGTTTGTGTGTGTCAGGAGTTGTTGGTGTGGGTTTCTATTTGTGTGTCTGCGTGCGTCGGCTGGCGTCTGTGGGGGTCGGTAGGTGCGGATGAGGGGCTCTCAGCAGTTCTTCAAATTGTGATAATCATCCTCAAGTGCAGAGTCTGCTAACCCCCCTGTGATTTTAGGGGCCTGGGCAGAGCTCAATGCATCGCACTGAGGGAGCTTTACAAGATACTTCTCTGTTTCCTGTTCTTCCAATGACGCAGTCAGTTGAGTTGGCGTCAGAGGGGCCTCTTTGTCTTCGTTGAACCCTATCTCCAGCTCTTTTATTAGAACTGGATGTTTTACTCGTCTGAGCAGCTCTCCAGAATTGTGATAATCATCCTCAAGTGCAGCGTCTGCTAACCCTCCTGTGATTTCGGTGGCCTGGGCAGAGCTCAATGCATCGCACTGAGGGAGCTTTACAAGATACTTCTCTGTTTCCTGTTCTTCCAATGATGCAGTCAGTTGAGTTGGCGTCAGAGGGGCCTCTTTGTCTTCGTTGTACCCTATCTCCGGCTCTTTTATTAGAGCTGGATGTTTTACTCGTCTCAGCAGCTCTCCAGAATTGTGATATTCATCCTCAAGTGCAGAGTCTGCTAACCCTCCTGTGATTTCGGTGGCCTGGGCAGAGCTCAATGCATCGCACTGAGGGAGCTTTACAAGATACTTCTCTGTTTTCTGTTCTTCCAATGATGCAGTCAGTTGAGTTGGCGTCAGAGGGGCCTCTTTGTCTTCGTTGTACCCTATCTCCGGCTCTTTTATTACAACTGGATGTTTTACTCGTCTCAGCAGCTCTTCAGAATTGTGATAATCATCCTCAAGTGCAGAGGCTGCTAACCCTCCTGTGATTTCGGTGGCCTGGGCAGAGCTCAATGCATGGCACTGAGGAACTTTACAAGATACTTCTCTGTTTCCTGTTCTTCCAATGACGCAGTCAGTTGAGTTCGCGTCAGAGGGGTCTCTTTGTCTTCGTTGTACCCTATCTCCGGCTCTTTTATTAGAACTGGATGTTTTACTCGTCTCAGCAGTTCTTCAGAATTATGATAATCATCCTCAAGTGCAGAGGCTGCTAACCCTCCTGTGATTTTAGGGGCCTGGGCAGAGCTCAATGCATCGCACTGAGGAACTTTACAAGATACTTCTCTGTTTCCTGTTCTTCCAATGACGCAGTCAGTTGAGTTCGCGTCAGAGGGGTCTCTTTGTCTTCGTTGTACCCTATCTCCGGCTCTTTTATTAGAACTGGATGTTTTACTCGTCTCAGCAGTTCTTCAGAATTGTGATAATCATCCTCAAGTGCAGCGTCTGCTAACCCTCCTGTGATTTCGGTGGCCTGGGCAGAGCTCAATGCATCGCACTGAGGAACTTTACAAGATACTTCTCTGTTTCCTGTTCTTCCAATGACGCAGTCAGTTGAGTTTGCGTCAGAGGGGCCTCTTTGTCTTCGGTGAACCCTATCTCCAGCTCTTTTATTAGAACTGGATGTTTTACTCGTCTCAGCAGTTCTTCAGAAGTGTGATAATCATCCTCAAGTGCAGAGTCTGCTAACTCTCCTGTGATTTTAGGGGCCTGGCAGAGCTCAATGCATCACACTGAGGGAGGTTTACAAGATACTTCTCTGTTTCCTGTTCTTCCAATGATGCAGTCAGTTGAGTTGGCGTCAGAGGGGCCTCTTTGTCTTCGTTGTACCCTATCTCCGGCTCTTTTATTAGAACTGGATGTTTTACTCGTCTCAGCAGTTCTTCAGAATTGTGATAATCATCCTCAAGTGCAGAGTCTGCTAACCCTCCTGTGATTTCGGTGGCCTGGGCAGAGCTCAATGCATCGCACTGAGGGAGCGTTACAAGATACTTCTCTGTTTACTGTTCTTCCAATGACGCAGTCAGTTGAGTTGGCATCATAGGGGCCACTTTGTCTTCGTTGCACCCTATCTCCGGCTCTTTTATTAGAACTGGATGTTTTACTCGTCTCAGCAGTTCTTCAGAATTGTGATAATCATCCTCAAGTGCAGAGTCTGCTAACCCTCCTGTGATTTCGGTGGCCTGGGCAGAGCTCAATGCATCGCACTGTGGTAAATAATTTAATTACCGGTACTTAATTTGATGCGGAAAATTAATAAGAATAGCTCAATAAAATAAGAGGCAGAATCCGTGGTATGAGAGGTTCGGAACGGGCTTTATTCCAAAACACAATTCGAATTTGTGGGCTTCATATTCCATCACCACGAAGGTTCAGGAAGTGAAGGACAATACTTTATTGACAAGTAATCATTTTTATAGAAGAGGCATTACAGTGAAACAGATGCAGGAGGCGTAACAGTTGATAACAGAGATAAAGGCATACATGCGTAACTAAAATGGGTGTAACTAGGCGTAACTAAAGAACGTCATTAGGTATGATGTCACAAATGGGTGGTTTCATGAAAGAATTTCGCAATGTCAGCAAAAATACTTGGCAGAGATGCGCGCACAGCAGCATGACGTGTGATTGACGTGCAACTAGGGGGTGAATGGGACTTGACATTTAGCTCTACATGTGGAGACAGAAGTCTGGGGTTATGTCAACCTAATCCTAAATCATATCTTACATCCTATGTTTAAAGAACTGTGTTATCCAAAAAGAGAGGTCTCTTAGGATAGAATCTTATTCTATACTGACTATACTGACTGTTAGTGCGTGTACAAGCGTCTAAGTGTCTACACTAGATGCGAGGGGGTAGGAATATTCCATGGTAACAGGGCTATGAATTACTTGCATAAAGACAGAGAAGCAGGGCTCTTTTGCACAGTAGCTAGAGGAATGTTTACTTAAACTGCTAGACAGGAATGCATTGGATGAGGAGCGGAGCAGAGCAGATAATCTTGAAGGTGAAATACAGTTTTTGGCAGGCAGACAGGCCGACAGGCCGAGTCAGGCACCGTTAGCCGCGCAGGGAGTAGGACAAAGTTCATGGATACAGATGCGAGCTCAGACTGGAGCTTTCAGAGGCAGAAGGCAGGAAAAGGCTTAATGGCAGAATCAGGGCCTACTCGCCTGGACTGTAAAATGGCATAAATGAACCATATAAAGCCGGTGGCCTTTCATACTTAGGAATAGAATATCCGGCCCATTCATGGCGGATCTGAAAGAGGACATGTTGACGGTGGACGCACATGTATTTGCGTCTTCATAACTGGAACTGGAGGGAACATACATGTACTTGTGACTTATACATGAAACCGTTGGGGTCCAAGATAGGGGACATAACTGATCATAAAAATCCATATTTCCACATTCCCTCCTTGTCCCCTACTTGCCCTTAAGAGATATCAATCTTCATCAATCCGTTGATCTGTTCATATAACATCATTTGTTCTTCTTTCTTCTTCCGGGATCTCGAACGAAAACTTGGATGTGGGATACACGAGGTGGCACACAGACCACAAATCGCTGGCCCACATTGTAGACATAAGCAGCAACTGAATAGTATGAGAAAGCCAATACCTAGGAAGGAGAGCATTCTCCATCCCCAGGCTGACAACACGCCCCAGAACCAACCGGACCAAGTCCAGGTGCCTGGATTCTGGTGTATCTGGCTTACAATCTTATGAAGGCGAGTTATGGCTTTATATACAGACGGCGAATTTTCTGGTATGAAAATGCAACAGCTTGATCCGATGACCCTACAAGCTCCGCCCCTATCGGCCAGGATGACGTCAAGGACAAGACCATTTTGAAGCACAACAATCCGCATAGCAGACTGCTCTTCTGTTAAATTGCCTAAGGCGGAAATAGTTTCGTTCACTACTGCTTCAAGGGTTCTGGTTAATCTACGTATCAACTTACTATTAGTGACTGTACCTATATAGGGGAAGAAACCTTTATTGAAATCTGTGTATTTTTCCCATGCTGTTTCAGTGTAATCGACGATTGGGAGATCTCTCTGCTGTCTATTGTGTACTAAATGAGTATTTCTATGATAATCAGGAGGAGCTAGGAAAACAGGTGGCAAAAGGAATCCGATGTAACAGGTACCATCCCAATCTAGAGGCAAACGTGTATATGCAGTCTGACCACATACGAAGTAGGAATGGCGAGAAGCTCTAAATGTAGACTTGCCTTGATCACTGAATTCTATTACAGTGGTGCACTTACTATGGCCCATATGTATGGAACCATTCTTTCTTACACACAATTCACCTTTAGCTGGAAATACTGACATAGCGGGCAAAATTGGTGCAGCTTCGGATTCAACATTCAGGATCATGAGATTAAGCGTGAAATTACCTAATCCGTATACTTCATTTTCTAGATCAGTTCCTGTTCTTTTGGGAAGTCCCTCCTTGTTAGGGTAGCAGACTTTAAGCAAAACTAAGTTCAAGTTTCCCCATACCCAGTTGTTTTGATAAACTGCGGAATTCGAATCTAGGGAATTAATTAAACTAAACCATGCTCCACAGGAGCCATTGTGTGTGAACGGATATGGAAAGAGAGGCAGAATTCCCTTATAGTTCTGATAGGGAGGGAGTCGGCCACATATCCAACAATTTGTAGCATTGCTAGTCTGATGGGAATGATGTAACATACTAATAAAAGTGTTATTGCGCAGCGCAAATCTATAGGACAACTCATGCGGGGGTAATTCACTAAAAGAATGTTCAGCAGTAACATTGTAAACATGTTTAGAAATAGGATAATATACGTGTAACAATATACTTGCAGCGATTATTAAAAGACTTAAGAAAAACAAAATTAATAACGTCACTGTGCAATGACTACGAAGTGATTTACAGTACGCATGTTTTTTCAACTGCATTTTTCCGTTTCTTTCTCTATTCAGGTCTAGGGGATACATGTCAGAGACAAATTCGACCGATTCACCTTGGAGAGGACTTAAACAATCAAATTGTCTGACTTCTTAGACCGTAATTTTAGTTTGTATAGTTCCTTATCGCTTAGTTCAACCAAAGGAAGCTTTGAGTCAATCGGTGAAGACACGCGAGATGTATCGTTTACATCAGACGGTAGTCCATGAAATTTCTTGATATGACTTGAATGTATCCAACCTTTGCGACCTTCGATCTTCACGGCTGTCCTTGTGGTGAGCAGTACAAGTTGAGGCGATTTCCACCTAGGATCCAGCTGAGTCTTCCGGTCAAAATTCCGCACTAACACCAGGTCCCCGGGAACTACGTCATGGGGTTTCACCTCGGTGTTGTCGGGAAAGGCTGCAGCTACCTGTGAACGACAAGATTGTAGTGCAGACATCAAGGAAGCCAGGTAATCTGTCAGCATATTACAGTCAACATCAGTTATTTTGCGTGGTATAGGCGTCCCCCACATATTTGGTGGTCTACCGAAGATCACCTCATAAGGGGATAGCCCTGTTCGAGAGTGCGCTACCATTCTCATGTAAAAGAGTGCGACTGGTAAGGCTACTACCCAATCGACACCTTTCTCCCTACATATTTTGGACAATCTAATTTTCAGAGTTTGATTATGTCGTTCCACGAGACCTGCTGCCTCGGGGTGTCGGACACAGTGAAATCTCCATTGATAGCCTAACAAAAGTGAAACGTGTTTCATTAATTCGGATGAGAACGGCTGGCCGTTATCTGAGTAGACAACACGTGGTAAACCGTACCGTGGGAAGAATTCTCGAACCAACTGTTTGGCCGTAGTCGGGGCAGTGTAATCTGAAACCGGGTATGCTTCTGTCCAACGGGAAAGAGCACAGACAACTACAAGAACATATTTGAATCCTCGACATCGTTCCATCTGGATATAATCCATCTGGAGGACTTCAAAAGGGTGCTCAGGAGGCTGAAATCCACCCTGTTCTACGGGAATGCTTTTACCTGGGTTAAACTGACAACAGATCATACAGGTACGAACTTTTTGTTTAGCTGCTGCTCGTAAATGTTTGTTGAACCAAATGTGTTGAATGCTGTCTAGCATAGCTTTTTCTCCTAGGTGCGCTGGACTATGTATTGTATTAATGATAACTTGAACCATAGAATCAGGAAGGAACCATACAGATTTTTCCTTCGTCATCCATCCTTGATCCGTTTGGATCCCTCCTAATTCAGTCCATTTCTTTATTTCATCTGGTGTAGCATGTGTCTGTATGTCAATTACGTCAAGAGCGGGATCCTTAACCGTCATGCAATGTGTTGGTGTCAGAACTATTGTCTTTGTCATGTCAGATGTGTGAGTTCGAGCAGTCTGTTTAGCTGTTCTGTCAGCTAGATCATTGCCTTGGGAAATGATATCAGTAACTTTCGTATGAGCTTTACATTTCATAATTGATATTGCAGTGGGTAGATGTATTGCATCTAATAAGGCATGAATGAGGGGTCCGTGCTGAATGTGGGCACCGTGAGAAGTTAAATAACCTCTCTCTCGCCACAGCACGCCGAAGTCGTGTACAACTCCGAATGCATAACATGAATCAGTGTATATGTTGACTTTCTTATTCGTAGCTTGAATACAGGCTTGTGTCAGAGCGATGAGCTCTGCTGCTTGAGCTGACAAGGTATTTATGCAATTTGTTTCAATGACTTCAGTGTCTGTTGTGACTGTGTAAGCGGCCACTAACTCTCCTGTACTTGTTCTCATACATGAACCATCTACATACAACGTCAGGTCTGGGTCTGACAATGGGACGTCTGTCAAGTCTTGTCTAGGTTTCGTCGTGATAGTAATAACTTCAATACAATCATGTGCTAGTGGGTCTGTTCCGTTTACTGGCAAAAGTGTGGCAGGATTCAATGTACTACAACGTCTGATTTCTATGTGTGGCTGAAACAATGTTAATTCGTAACCAGTGAGTCTTGCTATAGTCAAGTGTTGTGTTTGCGTTCGGTTCACAAGAACCTCTACGGCGTGTGGTACTTGTACTGTCAATGGATGTCCTAACACTATGGCATCGCTTTGTCTGATTGCTAAAGCTGTCGCTGCCACTGATTTCAGGCACGCAGGCAGAGCCTGAGCTACGGGATCTAATGTACTAGAAAAATAAGCACATGGTTTGTGTGATCCTGCTTGTTCCTGAGTGAGTACTGACAAGGCAGTACCTTCGCGTTCTGTAACAAAGAGTGTAAACTGTTTATTGTAACATGGTGTTGCTAAAACAGGTGCTTGACATAAAGCTTTCTTTAGGCTTTCAAAAGCTTGTGTATGTTCCTGAGTCCAAGGGAGGACAGTCGATGTGGCTGCCTCCTGTGTTGTCAACTGAATGAGTGGTTTTGCTAGAAATGCATACTGAGGGATCCACTGCCTACAATATGAAGTGAGGCCTATAAAAGCCCGCACCTCCTTTTGTGTCTTGGGTATTGGCATGTTAGCAATTAACTGGATGCGATCGGGTGTAAGCTGCCTTCCCTCCTTGGACAGCGAGTGCCCAAGGTAAACAACTCGCTGGACACAGAATTGCAGCTTAGAAGGGGACACCTTGTGCCCCTTTTCGGCCAAGAATTGTAAAACCGTCAGTGAGGCTTTTTCACATTCAGGTTCGCTTCTAGCGGTGATCAGCAGATCATCGACATATTGAAGCAGGGCAGTGTTGACTGGCATGTGGATACTGTCAAGTTCTCGTTTCAGTGCTTGGCTATAGATGCTGGGGCTTTCTGTGAATCCTTGAGGTGCGCGTGTGAATTTAAAGCTTCGTCCATTTAAACTAAATCCGAACAAGTATTGGCTTTCCGGATCTATTGGGACGCTGAAAAAGGCATTCTTGAGATCAATTACAGTAAAGAATGTTGCTTCGGAATCAATGGCTGTCAGTAATGAAGAAATGTCTGGGACTACGGGGTATTGTGGTACAATGCATTTATTTAATTCGCGCAGATCAATAACCAATCGATATACTGGCGGGGCTTTTGGATCAGTTCGTTTAAGAATCGGAATTATCGGGGAATTACATACATTGGAGTCGGTTTCCACAACCACTCCTTGGGTAATAAGCTCGTCAATGATTTGTAGTAAAGCCACTACAGCATCTGGGGGTAACTTGTATTGTCGCATTCGTGGTAGTACCACTCCTGTCTTTAGTGTGACTCGATATGGTGTAATGTTCATACAACCAACATCTGTAGGGCCTTGTGCCCATAAATGTGTGGGTAAAGTCTGCAGTCGGTGATCCATGTCTCGGGACACGTAGTGCCCTTTGAAATCACGTAAAAACAATCTTACTCCTTCCGGAGAACAACATATTATAGCTCCTAGAGCTTTCAATGTTTTTATACCTAACAGGTTTTCTGGACATGATTTAGTAAGCAATAAATCTGTAGTTCGTGTCAAGGGACCAATCGTAAGGGGAAGAGGCTGTGATACTTCGTTAATGATAGCTTTTCCTGAAAAACCAAGGGAAATATTCTGTGAGCCTGAGAGGGGTGCCCCTGGAACTTCACTACGTTTTATGGTTGTTCGGCTTGCCCCTGTATCAAGTAAAAATTTTCTATCTTGGCCTAATAGTTCACTGTGTACATAAGGTCCTTCTTGATCTACAGGGACCTCGATAAGGGGTAAGCCAACTTCCCTCTCTAGGCTGTTTCATGAGTATCGTTGATAATCAGGATAGTCATACTGTGCGGTCTGGTACATCTGTTGTGTCGTTGTTTGTGTGGCAGCAATAGGCTGCGGTGGTGGGCTAATTCTTGAAAGGAAAGTTTATTTACTCTGGGTGGCGTGGAAAAAATGTTTGCTGTACCTCCTGTAGCACCACCTGGGGTGCTGGACGTGAAAGGATTCGTTGAACGTGATATAGCAACCATAGGTGTGGGTACAGCTGTAGAAACAGATGTGCTTGCCGGAACTTGTGTCGGAGTTTGTTGTTGCGGAGGTACAGACGGAGGGTCTTGGCGTTGAACCCCCTCGGCAAGCGGTCTATGTGGTGCAGTATTAGCATACTCGGGAGCTGCGTCGTCTAAATAAGAGGAAAGGAAAACATCTTCTGCGGTTCTGGGATGCCCTTTGGGATGTACTTTTATCGGAAACAATGGCGGTGGCAAGTCTTTTGGTATCTCCGGAGTAGCCTTAGGTAACCCTTCGGCCAGAAGAGGATACATACCATTCATAAGGGCATTTCTTTGTCTGTCTGCTTGTTCTGATTTTGCTCGGGTTCCTTCTTCAATTAATAGATTTTCTCGGACTTTATTTGAATTCTCCTTACTTTTCTCTTCCTGTCTGAGTGCTTTTTCTGTACGTCTATATGATTCTTTACGCCATAATTCAATGGCATCTTTCTGTGATTGTCTAGCTTTCTTTTTCCATAATTCTTCCTCTACTTTCATGATGCAATCTGCATCCCAGGTCCCAGCTGCAGGCCACCTCTGACTTTCTGGTAATTCCTTGGTGTAGTCTACCCATAAATCAAGAATTAATATGGCGTCTAGGCCATGTTTATGATACATGAAGTACCCTGGAGTGTCCCTAGGAGGAATGGGAACAGCTTCTTCGAGTACCCCTTTTCTAGTTTTGATCTGTCTTAATCTCGAAAAAAGCGGCATATTGAGAACTGATCTGATACCTAATTTTGAACACGTTTAATACAACAAAACACAATAATGAACAGTCATTCACACCACAATATGCAGAACGTATTTAAAACATTTTAACATTTAACATTTAATGAACAACAATGATGGCCATTTAGGGAACTAGTCACTAAGCATAATACTCGGCACTAACTAGGTAATTCTGAATTATATACTAGACATACTTGATATACTGCTAAACAGTACAGATACACTGCTGAAACAGTGCAGACCGGATTTGTGTACCCAAACCCGTCTTGACCGGCACAACCTATGTGCACGTCAGAACGCCTCCCCGGCAATGGTACTCACCGGGTAGCTCGGAACGGAAGGCCTCGGAACTGAACTGAACTGGACTTGGACCAGACTGGACTCGACTCGAAACTTCGGAACTTCGGAACCTGGTGGGCCTCTGTATACCTCGGATCTTGCTCTCTCAGCTAGGCTCTGGTCGGGATACTTCGCACTTCTCACCGCCTCGTCTGGGTGTTGATCGCAGCCTCAGTTACCCCCGCTCGGCAGGAGGGAGATACAGGAAATCCTGTGGGTACGCGTTGTTGTCCGTCCAGCTGTGGCAGGAGACCGGGCCTGCAACGCACCTCCGGCGCGTGAGATGAGAAAGTGTCCCTGTTCGGGCGCCATATATGTGGTAAATAATTTAATTACCGGTACTTAATTTGATGCGGAAAATTAATAAGAATAGCTCAATAAAATAAGAGGCAGAATCCGTGGTATTAGAGGTTCGGAACGGGCTTTATTCCAAAACACAATTCGAATTTGTGGGCTTCATATTCCATCACCACGAAGGTTCAGGAAGTGAAGGACAATACTTTATTGACAAGTAATCATTTTTATAGAAGAGGCATTACAGTGAAACAGATGCAGGAGGCGTAACAGTTGATAACAGAGATAAAGGCATACATGCGTAACTAAAATGGGTGTAACTAGGCGTAACTAAAGAACGTCATTAGGTATGATGTCACAAATGGGTGGTTTCATGAAAGAATTTCGCAATGTCAGCAAAAATACTTGGCAGAGATGCGCGCGCAGCAGCATGACGTGTGATTGACGTGCAACTAGGGGGTGAATGGGACTTGACATTTAGCTCTACATGTGGAGACAGAAGTCTGGGGTTATGTCAACCTAATCCTAAATCATATCTTACATCCTATGTTTAAAGAACTGTGTTATCCAAAAAGAGAGGTCTCTTAGGATAGAATCTTATTCTATACTGACTATACTGACTGTTAGTGCGTGTACAAGCGTCTAAGTGTCTACACTAGATGCGAGGGGGTAGGAATATTCCATGGTAACAGGGCTATGAATTACTTGCATAAAGACAGAGAAGCAGGGCTCTTTTGCACAGTAGCTAGAGGAATGTTTACTTAAACTGCTAGACAGGAATGCATTGGATGAGGAGCGGAGCAGAGCAGATAATCTTGAAGGTGAAATACAGTTTTTGGCAGGCAGACAGGCCGACAGGCCGAGTCAGGCACCGTTAGCCGCGCAGGGAGTAGGACAAAGTTCATGGATACAGATGCGAGCTCAGACTGGAGCTTTCAGAGGCAGAAGGCAGGAAAAGGCTTAATGGCAGAATCAGGGCCTACTCGCCTGGACTGTAAAATGGCATAAATGAACCATATAAAGCCGGTGGCCTTTCATACTTAGGAATAGAATATCCGGCCCATTCATGGCGGATCTGAAAGAGGACATGTTGACGGTGGACGCACATGTATTTGCGTCTTCATAACTGGAACTGGAGGGAACATACATGTACTTGTGACTTATACATGAAACCGTTGGGGTCCAAGATAGGGGACATAACTGATCATAAAAATCCATATTTCCACAGCACTGAGGAACTTTACAAGATACTTCTCTGTTTCCTGTTCTTCCAATGATGCAGTCAGTTGAGTTGGCGTCAGAGGGGCCTCTTTGTCTTCGTTGCACCCTATCTCCAGCTCTTTTATTAGAACTGGATGTGCAACTCGTCTCAGCAGTTCTTCAGAATTGTGATCATCTCGAGGAACTTCTTCCTTTACTGATACAGTGCAGTTTTCAGCAGAGATAATGGGTAGGACGACAGAATTCTGCAGCACCACACTGACAGGAGGAGGCATGTGATTGACCAGTTCCAGCTTCCGTCTACAGGAGTTCCTCATTGCACCTTTCACTGCTTCTTCAATTAGATTGTTCCACCTGTTTATCTCCAGAGAAGTGAGTGCCACAAGCTCGTAGATCTGAGGTCCAAGCTCGGATGTGGAAATGATGAAAAGGACTCGCTCATCTGTAGCCACGGCACGGACAAGCACAGAGTTCAGTTTTATAACAGGGCTGACAGTCAGTTTAGTAGCGGATGAACCAAGAGCTGTTTTACTGCAGCACTTGAGAGTAAGTTTTTCACCCTGTTTCTGCAGCAGCACTAAAAGATCCTCCAGTAGCAGCACATGCACATCTAAAGATGGAGATACAATGTAGACACAGAGACAAAACAAAAAAATATGGAACGTCTACAAATTTGCGTGTCATCCTTGCGCAGGGGCCATGCTAATCTTCTCTGTCTTGTTAAGATTACGGCTTTCATGTTTAAAATTGCGTGTTACTTATGTAATACCATCTGATATCATGTAATACAAAGAATACACTGTAAAAGGTTTCTATGAAATTACAAGAGTTGAACCGAATGGGGGTCTTGGGTTAATGCTGATCACTTAACTTATTGCTTCAAGGGGGCTTTGGCTTTTTGTTTTTAGGTCTCGTCTAGCGTTGCAGCGCATGCGCTGCTCACTCGGCGAGATTTATTGTCAACGAGGAGTTTGAGAAAAGGGCTTGAAGCCCCGCCCCTTATTTCCATTGGCTGGCGTCACCATTTATGGTGAGCGGTGGGCTGCCATTGGAAATTAGCTGTTTGGGCTGCCTCCCTTTCGCTTTTTGGACCGGCCCACCCAGACTGGCTCGTCTGCTTTCCTTCTGTCACAAATGAATTTCTTATCTTTACAAGGCGTCACGTGTACTGCATGCTCCGGGCTTCCTGCAACCACGCTGCCTTCACGCCTGGAGCACGCGCCAGTCGGCTCTCTCATTGGTTAGCGACCTCCGACTTTACACGCTATCGTGTGTCACATTCTGCAAATCCTTGTCATAGATATATTAAAAAGGGGCAAAGCAGAGTACGGAGCTGCTGTCGTATACGTGTGTGTGTGTGTTTGGGGTAAATGTGTCTTTAATTGTATACCTGGGTGCGTTTGTGTGTGTCAGGAGTTGTTGGTGTGGGTTTCTATTTGTGTGTCTGCGTGCGTTGGCTGGCGTCTGTGGGGGTCGGTAGGTGCGGATGAGGGGCGCTCAGCAGTTCTTCAGAATTGTGATAATCATCCTCAAGTGCAGAGTCTGCTAACCCTCCTGTGATTTTAGGGGCCTGGGCAGAACTCAATGCATCGCACTGAGGGACCGTTACAAGATACTTCTCTGTTTCCTGTTCTTCCAATGATGCAGTCAGTTGAGTTGGCATCAGAGGGGCCTCTTTGTCTTCGTTGTACCCTATATCCGGCTCTTTTATTAGAACTGGATGTTTTACTCGTCTCAGCAGCTCTCCAGAATTGTGATAATCATCCCCAAGTGCAGAGTCTACTAACCCTCCTGTGATTTCGGTGGCCTGGGCAGAGCTCAATGCATCGCACTGAGGGAGCTTTACAAGATACTTTTCTGTTTCCTGTTCTTCCAATGATACAGTCAGTTGAGTTGGCGTCAGAGGGGCCTCTTTGTCTTCGTTGTACCCTATCTCCGGCTCCTTTATTAAAAATGGATGTTTTACTCGTCTCAGCAGTTCTCCAGAATTGTGATAATCATCCTCAAGTGCAGAGTCTGCTAACCCTCCTGTGATTTCGGTGGCCTGGGCAGAGCTCAATGCATCGCACTGAGGGAGCTTTACAAGATACTTCTCTGTTTTCTGTTCTTCCAATGATGCAGTCAGTTGAGTTGGCGTCAGAGGGGCCTCTTTGTCTTCGTTGTACCCTATCTCCGGCTCTTTTATTAGAACTGGATGTTTTACTCGTCTCAGCAGCTCTTCAGAATTGTGATAATCATCCTCAAGTGCAGCGTCTGCTAACCCTCCTGTGATTTCGGTGGCCTGGGCAGAGCTCAATGCATCGCACTGAGGAACTTTACAAGATACTTCTCTGTTTCCTGTTCTTCCAATGACGAAGTCAGTTGAGTTCGCGTCAGAGGGGTCTCTTTGTCTTCGTTGTACCCTATCTCCAGCTCTTTTATTAGAACTGGATGTTTTACTCGTCTCAGCAGCTCTCCAGAATTGTCATAATCATCCTCAAGTGCAGCGTCTGCTAACCCTCCTGTGATTTCGGTGGCCTGGGCAGAGCTCAATGCATCGCACTGAGGGACCGTTACAAGATACTTCTCTGTTTCCTGTTCTTCCAATGATGCAGTCAGTTGAGTTGGCGTCAGAGGGGCCTCTTTGTCTTCGATGTACCCTATATCCGGCTCTTTTATTAGAACTGGATGTTTTACTCGTCTCAGCAGTTCTTCAGAATTGTGATAATCATCCCCAAGTGCAGAGTCTGCTAACCCTCCTGTGATTTCGGTGGCCTGGGCAGAGCTCAATGCATCGCACTGAGGGAGCTTTACAAGATACTTCTCTGTTTCCTGTTCTTCCAATGATACAGTCAGTTGAGTTGGCGTCAGAGGGGCCTCTTTGTCTTCGTTGTACCCTATCTCCGGCTCCTTTATTAAAAATGGATGTTTTACTCGTCTCAGCAGCTCTCCAGAATTGTGATAATCATCCTCAAGTGCAGTCTGCTAACCCTCCTGTGATTTCGGTGGCCTGGGCAGAGCTCAATGCATCGCACTGAGGAACTTTACAAGATACTTCTCTGTTTCCTGTTCTTCCAATGACGCAGTCAGTTGAGTTCGCGTCAGAGGGGCCTCTTTGTCTTCGGTGAACCCTATCTCCAGCTCTTCTATTAGAACTGGGTGTTTTACTCGTCTCAGCAGTTCTTCAGAGTTGTGATAATCATCCTCAAGTGCAGAGTCTGCTAACCCTCCTGTGATTTTAGGGGCCTGGGCAGAGCTCAATGCATCACACTGAGGGAGCTTTAAAAGATACTTCTCTGTTTCCTGTTCTTTCAATGATACAGTCAGTTGAGTTGGCGTCAGAGGGGCCTCTTTGTCTTCGTTGCACCCTATCTCCAGCTCTTTTATTTGAACTGGATGTTTTACTCGTCTCAGCAGTTCTTCAGAATTGTGATAATCATCCTCAAGTGCAGAGTCTGCTAACCCTCCTGTGATTTCGGTGGCCTGGGCAGAGCTCAATGCATCGCACTGAGGGAGCTTTACAAGATACTTCTCTGTTTTCTGTTCTTCCAATGATGCAGTCAGTTGAGTTGGCGTCAGAGGGGCCTCTTTGTCTTCGTTGTAGCCTATCTCCGGCTCTTTTATTAGAACTGGATGTTTTACTCGTCTCAGCAGCTCTTCAGAATTGTGATAATCATCCTCAAGTGCAGCGTCTGCTAACCCTCCTGTGATTTCGGTGGCCTGGGCAGAGCTCAATGCATCGCACTGAGGAACTTTACAAGATACTTCTCTGTTTCCTGTTCTTCCAATGACGCAGTCACTTGAGTTCGCGTCAGAGGGGTCTCTTTGTCTTCGTTGTACCCTATCTCCAGCTCTTTTATTAGAACTGGATGTTTTACTCGTCTCAGCAGTTCTTCAGAATTGTGATAATCATCCTCAAGTGCAGAGTCTGCTAACCCTCCTGTGATTTTAGGGGCCTGGGCAGAGCTCAATGCATCGCACTGAGGAACTTTACAAGATACTTCTCTGTTTCCTGTTCTTCCAATGATGCAGTCAGTTGAGTTCGCGTCAGAGGGGTCTCTTTGTCTTCGTTGTACCCTATCTCCAGCTCTTTTATTAGAACTGGATGTTTTACTCGTCTCAGCAGCTCTCCAGAATTGTGATAATCATCCTAAAGTGCAGCGTCTGCTAACCCTCCTGTGATTTCGGTGGCCTGGGCAGAGCTCAATGCATCGCACTGAGGGACCGTTACAAGATACTTCTCTGTTTCCTGTACTTCCAATGATGCAGTCAGTTGAGTTGGCGTCAGAGGGGCCTCTGCAGCTCTTCAGAATTGTGATAATCATCCCCAAGTGCAGAGTCTGCTAACCCTCCTGTGATTTTAGGGGCCTGGGCAGAGCTCAATGCATCGCACTGAGGGAGCTTTACAAGATACTTCTCTGTTTCCTGTTCTTCCAGTGACGCAGTCAGTTGAGTTGGCGTCAGAGGGGCCTCTTTGTCTTCGTTGAACCCTATCTCCAGCTCTTTTATTAGAACTGGATGTTTTACTCGTCTCAGCAGCTCTCCAGAATTGTGATATTCATCCTCAAGTGCAGCGTCTGCTAACCCTCCTGTGATTTCGGTGGCCTGGGCAGAGCTCAATGCATCGCACTGAGGGACCGTTACAAGATACTTCTCTGTTTCCTGTTCTTCCAATGATGCAGTCAGTTGAGTTGGCGTCAGAGGGGCCTCTTTGTCTTCGTTGTACCCTATACCCGGCTCTTTTATTAGAACTGGATGTTTTACTCGTCTCAGCAGCTCTTCAGAATTGTGATAATCATCCCCAAGTGCAGAGTCTGCTAACCCTCCTGTGATTTCGGTAGCCTGGGCAGAGCTCAATGCATCGCACTGAGGGAGCTTTACAAGATACTTCTCTGTTTCCTGTTCTTCCAATGATACAGTCAGTTGAGTTGGCGTCAGAGGGGCCTCTTTGTCTTCGTTGTACCCTATCTCCGGCTCCTTTATTAGAACTGGATGTTTTACTCGTCTCAGCAGCTCTCCAGAACTGTGATAATCATCCTCAAGTGCAGAGTCTGCTAACCCTCCTGTGATTTCGGTGGCCTGGGCAGAGCTCAATGCATCGCACTGAGGGAGCTTTACAAGATACTTCTCTGTTTTCTGTTCTTCTAATGATGCAGTCAGTTGAGTTGGCGTCAGAGGGGCCTCTTTGTCTTCGTTGTACCCTATCTCCGGCTCTTTTATTAGAACTGGATGTTTTACTCGTCTCAGCAGTTCTTCAGAATTGTGATAATCATCCTCAAGTGCAGAGTCTGCTAACCCTCCTGTGATTTTAGGAGCCTGGGCAGAGCTCAATGCATCGCACTGAGGAACTTTACAAGATACTTCTCTGTTTCCTGTTCTTCCAATGACGCAGTCACTTGAGTTCGCGTCAGAGGGGTCTCTTTGTCTTCGTTTTACCCTATCTCCGGCTCTTTTATTAGAACTGGATGTTTTACTCGTCTCAGCAGTTCTTCAGAATTGTGATAATCATCCTCAAGTGCAGCGTCTGCTAACCCTCCTGTGATTTCGGTGGCCTGGGCAGAGCTCAATGCATCGCACTGAGGAACTTTACAAGATACTTCTCTGTTTCCTGTTCTTCCAATGACGCAGTCAGTTGAGTTCGCGTCAGTTGAGTTCGCGTCAGAGGGGCCTCTTTGTCTTCGGTGAACCCTATCTCCAGCTCTTTTATTAGAACTGGATGTTTTACTCGTCTCAGCAGTTCTTCAGAATTGTGATAATCATCCTCAAGTGCAGCGTCTGCTAACCCTCCTGTGATTTTAGGGGCCTGGGCAGAGCTCAATGCATCACACTGAGGGAGCTTTACAAGATACTTCTCTGTTTCCTGTTCTTTCAATGATACAATCAGTTGAGTTGGCGTCAGAGGGGCCTCTTTGTCTTCGTTGCACCCTATCTCCAGCTCTTTTATTAGAACTGGATGTTTTACTCGTCTCAGCAGCTCTTCAGAATTGTGATAATCATCTTCAAGTGCAGAGTCTGCTAACCCTCCTGTGATTTCGGTGGCCTGGGCAGAGCGCAATGCATCGCACTGAGGAACTTTACAAGATACTTCTCTGTTTCCTGTTCTTCCAATGATGCAGTCAGTTGAGTTGACGTCAGAGGGGCCTCTTTGTCTTCGTTGCACCCTATCTCCAGCTCTTTTATTAGAACTGGATGTGCAACTCGTCTCAGCAGTTCTTCAGAATTGTGATCATCTCGAGGAGCTTCTTCCTTTTCTGATACAGTGCAGTTTTCAGCAGAGATAATGGGTAGGACGACAGAATTCTGCAGCACCACACTGACAGGAGGAGGCGTGTGATTGACCAGTTCCAGCTTCCGTCTACAGGAGATCCTCATTGCACCTTTCACTGCTTCTTCAATTAGATTGTTCCACC
The DNA here is from genome assembly GCF_964204655.1 of Triturus cristatus. Classification (NCBI taxonomy): domain Eukaryota; kingdom Metazoa; phylum Chordata; class Amphibia; order Caudata; family Salamandridae; genus Triturus; species Triturus cristatus. Next base: position 1,065,017,199 of record NC_140594.1, on the reverse strand, counting down.
TATTCATCTCCAGAGAAGTGAGTGCCACAAGCTCGTAGATCTGAGGTCCAAGCTCGGATGTGGAAATGATGAAAAAGACTCGCTCATCTGTAGCCACGGCACAGACAAGCACAGAGTTCAGTTTTATAACAGGGCTGACAGTCAGTTTAGTAGCGGATGAACCAAGAGCTGTTTTACTGCAGCACTTGAGAGTAAGTTTTTCACCCTGTTTCTGCAGCAGCACTAAAAGATCCTCCAGTAGCAGCACATGCACATCTAAAGATGGAGATACAATGTAGACACAGAGACAAAACAAAAAAATATGGAACGCTCACAAATTTGCGTGTCATCCTTGCGCAGGGGCCATGCTAATCTTCTCTGTATTGTTAAGATTAGGGCTTTCATGTTTAAAATTGCGTGTTACTTATGTAATACCATCTGATATCATGTAATACAAAGAATACACTGTAAAAGGTTTCTATGAAATTACAAGAGTTGAACCGAATGGGGGTCTTGGGTTAATGCTGATCACTTAACTTATTGCTTCAAGGGGGCTTTGGCTTTTCGTTTTTAGGTCTCGCCTAGCGTTGCCACGCATGCGCTGCTCACTCGGCGAGATTTATTGTCAACGAGGAGTTTGAGAAAAGGGCTTGAAGCCCCACCCCTTATTTCCATTGGCTGGCGTCACCATTTATGGTGAACGGTGGGCTGCCATTGGAAATTAGCGTTTTGGGCTGCCTCCTTTTCGCTTTTTGGACCGGCCCACCCAGACTGGCTCGTCTGCTTTCCTTCTGTCACAAATGAATTTCTTATCTTTACAAGGCGTCACGTGTACTGCATGCTCCGGGCTTCCTGCAACCACGCTGCCTTCACGCCTGGAGCACGCGCCAGTCGGCTCTCTCATTGGTTAGCGGCCTCCAACTTTACACGCTATCGTGTGTCACATTCTGCAAATCCTTGTCATAGATATATTAAAAAGGGGCAAAGCAGAGTACGGAGCTGCTGTCGTATACGTGTGTGTGTGTGTTTGGGGTAAATGTGTCTTTAATTGTATACCTGGGTGCGTTTGTGTGTGTCAGGAGTTGTTGGTGTGGGTTTCTATTTGTATGTCTGCGTGCGTCGGCTGGCGTCTGTGGGGGTCGGTAGGTGCGGATGAGGGGCGTTCAGCAGTTCTTCAGAATTGTGATAATCATCCTCAAGTGCAGAGTCTGCTAACCCTCCTGTGATTTTAGGGGCCTGGGCAGAGCTCAATGCATCGCACTGAGGGAGCTTTACAAGATACTTCTCTGTTTCCTGTTCTTCCAATGACGCAGTCAGTTGAGTTGGCGTCAGAGGGGCCTCTTTGTCTTCGTTGAACCCTATCTCCAGCTCTTTTATTAGAACTGGATGTTTTACTCGTCTCAGCAGCTCTCCAGAATTGTGATAATCATCCTCAAGTGCAGCATCTGCTAACCCTCCTGTGATTTCGGTGGCCTGGGCAGAGCTCAATGCATCGCACTGAGGGAGCTTTACAAGATACTTCTCTGTTTTCTGTTTTTCCAATGATGCAGTCAGTTGAGTTGGCGTCAGAGGGGTCTCTTTGTCTTCATTGTACCCTATCTCCAGCTCTTTTATTAGAACTGGATGTTTTACTCGTCTCAGCAGTTCTTCAGGATTTGTGATAATCATCCTCAAGTGCGGAGTCTGCTAACCCTCCTGTGATTTTAGGGGCCTGGGCAGAGCTCAATGCATCGCACTGAGGAACTTTACAAGATACTTCTCTGTTTCCTGTTCTTCCAATGACGCAGTCAGTTGAGTTCGCGTCATAGGGGTCTCTTTGTCTTCGTTGTACCCTATCTCCGGCTCTTTTATTAGAACTGGATGTTTTACTCGTCTCAGCAGTTCTACAGAATTGTGATAATCATCCTCAAGTGCAGCGTCTGCTAACCCACCTGTGATTTCGGTGGCCTGGGCAGAGCTCAATGCATCACACTGAGGGAGCGTTACAAGATACTTCTCTGTTTCCTGTTCTTCAAATGACGCAGTCAGTTGAGTTGGCATCATAGGGGTCTCTTTGTCTTCGTTGCACCCTATCTCCGGCTCTTTTATTAGAACTGGATGTTTTACTCGTCTCAGCAGTTCTTCAGAATTGTGATAATCATCCTCAAGTGCAGCGTCTGCTAACCCTCCTGTGATTTTAGGGGCCTGGGCAGAGCTCAATGCATCACACTGAGGGAGCTTTACAAGATACTTCTCTGTTTCCTGTTCTTTCAATGATACAGTCAGTTGAGTTGGCGTCAGAGGGGCCTCTTTGTCTTCGTTGCACCCTATCTCTAGCTCTTTTATTAGAACTGGATGTTTTACTCGTCTCAGCAGCTCTTCAGAATTGTGATAATTATCCTCAAGTGCAGAGTCTGCTAACCCTCCTGTGATTTCGGTGGTTTGGGCAGAGCTCAATGCATCGCACTGAGGAACTTTACAAGATACTTCTCTGTTTCCTGTTCTTCCAATGATGCAGTCAGTTGAGTTGACGTCAGAGGGGCCTCTTTGTCTTCGTTGCACCCTACCTCCAGCTCTTTTATTAGAACTGGATGTGCAACTCGTCTCAGCAGTTCTTCAGAATTGTGATCATCTCGAGGAACTTCTTCCTTTTCTGATACAGTGCAGTTTTCAGCAGAGATAATGGGTAGGACGACAGAATTCTGCAGCACCACACTGACAGGAGGAGGCGTGTGATTGACCAGTTCCAGCTTCCGTCTACAGGAGTTCCTCATTGCACCTTTCACTGCTTCTTCAATTAGATTGTTCCACCTGTTTATCTCCAGAGAAGTGAGTGCCACAAGCTCGTAGATCTGAGGTCCAAGCTCGGATGTGGAAATGATGAAAAGGACTCGCTCATGTGTAGCCACGGCACGGACAAGCACAGAGTTCAGTTTTATAACAGGGCTGACAGTCAGTTTAGTAGCGGATGAACCAAGAGCTGTTTTACTGCAGCACTTGAGAGTAAGTTTTTCACCCTGTTTCTGCAGCAGCACTAAAAGATCCTCCAGTAGCAGCACATGCACATCTAAAGATGGAGATACAATGTAGACACAGAGACAAAACAAAAAAATATGGAACGCTCACAAATTTGCGTGTCATCCTTGCGCAGGGGCCATGCTAATCTTCTCTGTATTGTTAAGATTACGGCTTTCATGTTTAAAATTGCGTGTTACTTATGTAATACCATATGATATCATGTAATACAAAGAATACACTGTAAAAGGTTTCTATGAAATTACAAGAGTTGAACCGAATGGGGGTCTTGGGTTAATGCTGATCACTTAACTTATTGCTTCAAGGGGGCTTTGGCTTTTCGTTTTTAGGTCTCCCCTAGCGTTGCAGCACATGCGCTGTGCACTCGGCGAGATTTATTGTCAACGAGGAGTTTGAGAAAAGGGCTTGAAGCCCCGCCCCTTATTTCCATTGGCTGGCGTCACCATTTATGGTGAACGGTGGGCTGCCATTGGAAATTAGCTGTTTGAGCTACCTCCCTTTCGCTTTTTGGACCGGCCCACCCAGACTGGCTCGTCTGCTTTCCTTCTGTCACAAATGAATTTCTTATCTTTACAAGGCGTCACGTGTACTGCATGCTCCGGGTTTCCTGCAACCACGCTGCGTTCAAGCCTGGAGCACGCGCCAGTCGGCTCTCTCATTGGTTAGCGACCTCCGACTTTACACGCTATCGTGTGTCACATTCTGCAAATCCTTGTCATAGATATATTTAAAAGGGGCAAAGCAGAGTATGGAGCTGCTGTCGTATACGTGTGTGTGTGTGTTTGGGGTAAATGTGTCTTTAATTGTATACCTGGGTGCGTTTGTGTGTGTCAGGAGTTGTTGGTGTGGGTTTCTATTTGTGTGTCTGCGTGCGTCGGCTGGCGTCTGTGGGGGTCGGTAGGTGCGGATGAGGGGCGCTCAGCAGTTCTTCAGAATTGTGATAATCATCCTCAAGTGCAGAGTCTGCTAACCCTCCTGTGATTTTAGGGGCCTGGGCAGAGCTCAATGCATCGCACTGAGGGACCGTTACAAGATACTTCTCTGTTTCCTGTTCTTCCAATGACGCAGTCAGTTGAGTTGGCGTCAGAGGGGCCTCTTTGTCTTCGTTGAACCCTATCTCCAGCTCTTTTATTAGAACTGGATGTTTTACTCATCTCAGCAGCTCTCCAGAATTGTGATAATCATCCTCAAGTGCAGCGTCTGCTAACCCTCCTGTGATTTCGGTGGCCTGGGCAGAGCTCAATGCATCGCACTGAGGGACCGTTACAAGATACTTCTCTGTTTCCTGTTCTTCCAATGATGCAGTCAGTTGAGTTGGCGTCAGAGGGGCCTCTTTGTCTTCGTTGTACCCTATCTCCGGCTCCTTTATTAGAACTGGATGTTTTACTCGTCTCAGCAGCTCTCCAGAATTGTGATAATCATCCTCAAGTGCAGAGTCTGCTAACCCTCCTGTGATTTCGGTGGGCTGGGCAGAGCTCAATGCATCGCACTGAGGGAGCTTTACAAGATACTTCTCTGTTTTCTGTTCTTCCAATGATGCAGTCAGTTGAGTTGGCGTCAGAGGGGCCTCTTTGTCTTCGTTGTACCCTATCTCCGGCTCTTTTATTAGAACTGGATGTTTTACTCGTCTCAGCAGCTCTTCAGAATTTTGATAATCATCCTCAAGTGCAGCATCTGCTAACCCTCCTGTGATTTCGGTGGCCTGGGCAGAGCTCAATGCATCGCACTGAGGAACTTTAGAAGATACTTCTCTGTTTCCTGTTCTTTCAATGACGCAGTCAGTTGAGTTCGCGTCAGAGGGGTCTCTTTGTCTTCGTTGTACCCTATCTCCAGCTCTTTTATTAGAACTGGATGTTTTACTCGTCTCAGCAGTTTTTCAGAATTGTGATAATCATCCTCAAGTGCAGAGTCTGCTAACCCTCCTGTGATTTTAGGGGCCTGGGCAGAGCTCAATGCATCGCACTGAGGAACTTTACAAGATACTTCTCTGTTTCCTGTTCTTCCAATGACGCAGTCAGTTGAGTTCGCGTCAGAGGGGTCTCTTTGTCTTCGTTGTACCCTATCTCCAGCTCTTTTATTAGAACTGGATGTGCAACTCGTCTCAGCAGTTCTTCAGAATTGTGATCATCTCGAGGAACTTCTTCCTTTTCTGATACAGTGCAGTTTTCAGCAGAGATAATGGGTAGGACGACAGAATTCTGCAGCACCACACTGACAGGAGGAGGCGTGTGATTGACCAGTTCCAGCTTCCGTCTACAGGAGTTCCTCATTGCACCTTTCACTGCTTCTTCAATTAGATTGTTCCACCTGTTTATCTCCAGAGAAGTGAGTGCCACAAGCTCGTAGATCTGAGGTCCAAGCTCGGATGTGGAAATGATGAAAAGGACTCGCTCATCTGTAGCCACGGCACGGACAAGCACAGAGTTCAATTTTATAACAGGGCTGACAGTCAGTTTAGTAGCGGATGAACCAAGAGCTGTTTTACTGCAGCACTTGAGAGTAAGTTTTTCACCCTGTTTCTGCAGCAGCACTAAAAGATCCTACAGTAGCAGCACATGCACATCTAAAGATGGAGATACAATGTAGACACAGAGACAAAACAAAAAAATATGGAACGCTCACAAATTTGCATGTCATCCTTGCGCAGGGGCCATGCTAATCTTCTCTGTATTGTTAAGATTACGGCTTTCATGTTTAAAATTGCGTGTTACCTATGTAATACTATCTGATATCATGTAATACAAAGAATACACTGTAAAAGGTTTCTATGAAATTACAAGAGTTGAACCGAATGGGGGTCTTGGGTTAATGCTGATCACTTAACTTATTGCTTCAAGGGGGCTTTGGCTTTTCGTTTTTAGGTCTCGCCTAGTGTTGCAGCGCATGCGCTGCGCACTCGGCGAGATTTTTTGTCAACGTGGAGTTTCAGAAAAGGGCTTGAAGCCCCGCCCCTTATTTCCATTGGCTGGCGTCACCATTTATGGTGAAAGGTGGGCTGCCATTGGAAATTAGCTGTTTGAGCTACCTCCCTTTCGCTTTTTGGACCGGCCCACCCAGACTGGCTCGTCTGCTTTCCTTCTGTCACAAATGAATTTCTTATCTTTACAAGGCGTCACGTGTATTGCATGCTCCGGGCTTCCTGCAACCACGCTGCCTACGAGCCTGGAGCACGCGCCAGTCGGATCTCTCATTGGTTAGCGACCTCCGACTTTACACGCTATCGTGTGTCACATTCTGCAAATCCTTGTCATAGATATATTTAAAAGGGGCAAAGCAGAGTACGGAGCTGCTGTCGTATACGTGTGTGTGTGTGTGTTTGGGGTAAATGTGTCTTTAATTGTATACCTGGGTGCGTTTGTGTGTGTCAGGAGTTGTTGGTGTGGGTTTCTATTTGTGTGTCTGCTTGCGTCGGCTGGCGTCTGTGGGGGTCGGTAGGTGCGGATGAGGGGCGCTCAGCAGTTCTTCAGAATTGTGATAATCATCCTCAAGTGCAGAGTCTGCTAACCCTCCTGTGATTTCGGTGGCCTGGGCAGAGCTCAATGCATCGCACTGAGGGACCGTTACAAGATACTTCTCTGTTTCCTGTTCTTCCAATGATGCAGTCAGTTGAGTTGGCGTCAGAGGGGCCTCTTTGTCTTCGTTGTACCCTATCTCCGGCTCCTTTATTAGAACTGGATGTTTTACTCGTCTCAGCAGCTCTCCAGAATTGTGATAATCATCCTCAAGTGCAGAGTCTGCTAACCCTCCTGTGATTTCGGTGGGATGGGCAGAGCTCAATGCATCGCACTGAGGGAGCTTTACAAGATGCTTCTCTGTTTTCTGTTCTTCCAATGATGCAGTCAGTTGAGTTGGCGTCAGAGGGGCCTCTTTGTCTTCGTTGTACCCTATCTCCGGCTCTTTTATTAGAACTGGATGTTTTACTCGTCTCAGCAGCTCTTCAGAATTTTGATAATCATCCTTAAGTGCAGCATCTGCTAACCCTCCTGTGATTTCGGTGGCCTGGGCAGAGCTCAATGCATCGCACTGAGGAACTTTACAAGATACTTCTCTGTTTCCTGTTCTTCCAATGACGCAGTCAGTTGAGTTCGCGTCAGAGGGGTCTCTTTGTCTTCGTTGTACCCTATCTCCAGCTCTTTTATTAGAACTGGATGTTTTACTCGTCTCAGCAGCTCTTCAGAATTGTGATAATCATCCTCAAGTGCAGAGTCTGCTAACCCTCCTGTGATTTCGGTGGCCTGGGCAGAGCTCAATGCATCGCACTGAGGAACTTTACAAGATACTTCTTTGTTTCCTGTTCTTCCAATGATGCAGTCAGTTGAGTTGGCGTCAGAGGGGCCTCTTTGTCTTCGTTGCACCCTATCTCCAGCTCTTTTATTAGAACTGGATGTGCAACTCGTCTCAGCAGTTCTTCAGAATTGTGATCATCTCGAGGAACTTCTTCCTTTTCTGATACAGTGCAGTTTTCAGCAGAGACAATGGGTAGGACGACAGAATTCTGCAGCACCACACTGACAGGAGGAGGCGTGTGATTGACCAGTTCCAGCTTCCGTCTACAGGAGTTCCTCATTGCACCTTTCACTGCTTCTTCAATTAGATTGTTCCACCTGTTTATCTCCAGAGAAGTGAGTGCCACAAGCTCGTAGATCTGAGGTCCAAGCTCGGATGTGGAAATGATGAAAAGGACTCGCTCATCTGTAGCCACGGCACGGACAAGCACAGAGTTCAGTTTTATAACAGGGCTGACAGTCAGTTTAGTAGCGGATGAACCAAGAGCTGTTTTACTGCAGCACTTGAGAGTAAGTTTTTCACCCTGTTTCTGCAGCAGCACTAAAAGATCCTCCAGTAGCAGCACATGCACATCTAAAGATGGAGATACAATGTAGACACAGAGACAAAACAAAAAAATATGGAACGCTCACAAATTTGCGTGTCATCCTTGCGCAGGGGCCATGCTAATCTTCTCTGTATTGTTAAGATTAGGGCTTTCATGTTTAAAATTGCGTATTACTTATGTAATACCATCTGATATCATGTAATACAAAGAATACACTGTAAAAGGTTTCTATGAAATTACAAGAGTTGAACCGAATGGGGGTCTTGGGTTAATGCTGATCACTTAACTTATTGCTTCAAGGGGGCTTTGGCTTTTCGTTTTTAGGTCTCGCCTAGCGTTGCAGCGCATGCGCTGCTCACTCGGCGAGATTTATTGTCAACGAGGAGTTTGAGAAAAGGGCTTGAAGCCCCGCCCCTTATTTCCATTGGCTGGCGTCACCATTTATGGTGAACGGTGGGCTGCCATTGGAAATTAGCTGTTTGGGCTGCCTCCCTTTCGCTTTTTGGACCGGCCCACCCAGACTGGCTCGTCTGCTTTGCTTCTGTCACAAATGAATTTCTTATCTTTACAAGGCGTCACGTGTACTGCATGCTCCGGGCTTCCTGCAACCACGCTGCCTTCACGCCTGGAGCACGCGCCAGTCGGCTCTCTCATTGGTTAGCGGCCTCCGACTTTACACGCTATCGTGTGTCACATTCTGCAAATCCTTGTCATAGATATATTAAAAAGGGGCAAAGCAGAGTACGGAGCTGCTGTCGTATACGTGTGTGTGTGTGTTTGGGGTAAATGTGTCTTTAATTGTATACCTGGGTGCGTTTGTGTGTGTCAGGAGTTGTTGGTGTGGGTTTCTATTTGTATGTCTGCGTGCGTCGGCTGGCGTCTGTGGGGGTTGGTAGGTGCGGATGAGGGTCATTCAGCAGTTCTTCAGAATTGTGATAATCATCCTCAAGTGCAGAGTCTGCTAACCCTCCTGTGATTTTAGGGGCCTGGGCAGAGCTCAATGCATCGCACTGAGGGAGCTTTACAAGATACTTCTCTGTTTCCTGTTCTTCCAATGACGCAGTCAGTTGAGTTGGCGTCAGAGGGGCCTCTTTGTCTTCGTTGAACCCTATCTCCAGCTCTTTTATTAGAACTGGATGTTTTACTCGTCTCAGCAGCTCTCCAGAATTGTGATAATCATCCTCAAGTGCAGCGTCTGCTAACCCTCCTGTGATTTCGGTGGCCTGGGCAGAGCTCAATGCATCGCACTGAGGGACCGTTACAAGATACTTCTCTGTTTCCTGTTCTTCCAATGATGCAGTCAGTTGAGTTGGCGTCAGAGGGGCCTCTTTGTCTTCGTTGTACCCTATACCCGGCTCTTTTATTAGAACTGGATGTTTTACTCGTCTCAGCAGCTCTTCAGAATTGTGATAATCATCCCCAAGTGCAGAGTCTGCTAACCCTCCTGTGATTTCGGTGGCCTGGGCAGAGCTCAATGCATCGCACTGAGGGAGCTTTACAAGATACTTCTCTGTTTCCTGTTCTTCCAATGATACAGTCAGTTGAGTTGGCGTCAGAGGGGCCTCTTTGTCTTCGTTGTACCCTATCTCCGGCTCCTTTATTAGAACTGGATGTTTTACTCGTCTTAGCAGCTCTCCAGAATTGTGATAATCATCCTCAAGTGCAGAGTCTGCTAACCCTCCTGTGATTTCGGTGGCCTGGGCAGAGCTCAATCCATCGCACTGAGGGAGCTTTACAAGATACTTCTCTGTTTTCTGTTCTTCCAATGATGCAGTCAGTTGAGTTGGCGTCAGAGGGGCCTCTTTGTCTTCGTTGTACCCTATCTCCGGCTCTTTTATTAGAACTGGATGTTTTACTCGTCTCAGCAGCTCTTCAGAATTGTGATAATCATCCTCAAGTGCAGCGTCTGCTAACCCTCCTGTGATTTCGGTGGCCTGGGCAGAGCTCAATGCATCGCACTGAGGAACTTTACAAGATACTTCTCTGTTTCCTGTTCTTCCAATGACGCAGTCAGTTGAGTTCGCGTCATAGGGGTCTCTTTGTCTTCGTTGTACCCTATCTCCGGCTCTTTTATTAGAACTGGATGTTTTACTCGTCTCAGCAGTTCTACAGAATTGTGATAATCATCCTCAAGTGCAGCGTCTGCTAACCCACCTGTGATTTCGGTGGCCTGGGCAGAGCTCAATGCATCACACTGAGGGAGCGTTACAAGATACTTCTCTGTTTCCTGTTCTTCCAATGACGCAGTCAGATGAGTTGGTATCATAGGGGCCTCTTTGTCTTCGTTGCACCCTATCTCCGGCTCTTTTATTAGAACTGGATGTTTTACTCGTCTCAGCAGTTCTTCAGAATTGTGATAATCATCCTCAAGTGCAGCGTCTGCTAACCCTCCTGTGATTTTAGGGGCCTGGGCAGAGCTCAATGCATCACACTGAGGGAGCTTTACAAGATACTTCTCTGTTTCCTGTTCTTTCAATGATACAGTCAGTTTGAGTTGGCGTCAGAGGGGCCTCTTTGTCTTCGTTGCACCCTATCTCCAGCTCTTTTATTAGAACTGGATGTTTTACTCGTCTCAGCAGCTCTTCAGAATTGTGATAATCATCCTCAAGTGCAGAGTCTGCTAACCCTCCTGTGATTTCGGTGGCCTGGGCAGAGCTCAATGCATCGCACTGAGGAACTTTACAAGATACTTCTCTGTTTCCTGTTCTTCCAATGATGCAGTCAGTTGAGTTGACTTCAGAGGGGCCTCTTTGTCTTCGTTGCACCCTATCTCCAGCTCTTTTATTAGAACTGGATGTGCAACTCGTCTCAGCAGTTCTTCAGAATTGTGATCATCTCGAGGAACTTCTTCCTTTTCTGATACAGTGCAGTTTTCAGCAGAGATAATGGGTAGGACGACAGAATTCTGCAGCACCACACTGACAGGAGGAGGCGTGTGATTGACCAGTTCCAGCTTCCGTCTACAGGAGTTCCTCATTGCACCTTTCACTGCTTCTTCAATTAGATTGTTCCACCTGTTTATCTCCAGAGAAGTGAGTGCCACAAGCTCGTAGATCTGAGGTCCAAGCTCGGATGTGGAAATGATGAAAAGGACTCGCTCATCTGTAGCCACGGCACGGACAAGCACAGAGTTCAGTTTTATAACAGGGCTGACAGTCAGTTTAGTAGCGGATGAACCAAGAGCTGTTTTACTGCAGCACTTGAGAGTAAGTTTTTCACCCTGTTTCTGCAGCAGCACTAAAAGATCCTACAGTAGCAGCACATGCACATCTAAAGATGGAGATACAATGTAGACACAGAGACAAAACAAAAAAATATGGAACGCTCACAAATTTGCGTGTCATCCTTGCGCAGGGGCCATGCTAATCTTCTCTGTATTGTTAAGATTACGGCTTTCATGTTTAAAATTGTGTGTTACTTATGTAATACTATCTGATATCATGTAATACAAAGAATACACTGTAAAAGGTTTCTTTGAAATTACAAGAGTTGAACCGAATGGGGGTCTTGGGTTAATGCTGATCACTTAACTTATTGCTTCAAGGGGGCTTTGGCTTTTCGTTTTTAGGTCTCGCCTAGCGTTGCAGCGCATGCGCTGCACACTCGGCGAGATTTTTTGTCAACGTGGAGTTTCAGAAAAGGGCTTGAAGCCCCGCCCCTTATTTCCATTGGCTGGCGTCACCGTTTATGGTGAAAGGTGGGCTGCCATTGGAAATTAGCTGTTTGAGCTACCTCCCTTTCGCTTTTTGGACCGGCCCACCCAGACTGGCTCGTCTGCTTTCCTTCTGTCACAAATGAATTTCTTATCTTTACAAGGCGTCACGTGTACTGCATGCTCCGGGCTTCCTGCAACCACGCTGCCTTCAAGCCTGGAGCACGCGCCAGTCGGATCTCTCATTGGTTAGCGACCTCCGACTTTACACGCTATCGTGTGTCACATTCTGCAAATCCTTGTCATAGATATATTTAAAAGGGGCAAAGCAGAGTACGGAGCTGCTGTCGTATACGTGTGTGTGTGTGTGTTTGGGGTAAATGTGTCTTTAATTGTATACCTGGGTGCGTTTGTGTGTGTCAGGAGTTGTTGGTGTGGGTTTCTATTTGTGTGTCTGCGTGCGTCGGCTGGCGTCTGTGGGGGTCGGTAGGTGCGGATGAGGGGCGCTCAGCAGTTCTTCAGAATTGTGATAATCATCCTCAAGTGCAGAGTCTGCTAACCCTCCTGTGATTTTAGGGGCCTGGGCAGAGCTCAATGCATCGCACTGAGGGACCGTTACAAGATACTTCTCTGTTTCCTGTTCTTCCAATGACGCAGTCAGTTGAGTTGGCGTCAGAGGGGCCTCTTTGTGTTCGTTGAACCCTATCTCCAGCTCTTTTATTAGAACTGATGTTTTACTCATCTCAGCAGCTCTCCAGAATTGTGATAATCATCCTCAAGTGCAGCGTCTGCTAACCCTCCTGTGATTTCGGTGGCCTGGGCAGAGCTCAATGCATCGCACTGAGGGACCGTTACAAGATACTTCTCTGTTTCCTGTTCTTCCAATGATGCAGTCAGTTGAGTTGGCGTCAGAGGGGCCTCTTTGTCTTCGTTGTACCCTATCTGCGGCTCCTTTATTAGAACTGGATGTTTTACTCGTCTCAGCAGCTCTCCAGAATTGTGATAATCATCCTCAAGTGCAGAGTCTGCTAACCCTCCTGTGATTTCGGTGGCCTGGGCAGAGCTCAATGCATCGCACTGAGGGAGCTTTACAAGATACTTCTCTGTTTTCTGTTCTTCCAATGATGCAGTCAGTTGAGTTGGCGTCAGAGGGGCCTCTTTGTCTTCGTTGTACCCTATCTCCGGCTCTTTTATCAGAACTGGATGTTTTACTCGTCTCAGCAGCTCTTCAGAATTGTGATAATCATCCTCAAGTGCAGCGTCTGCTAACCGTCCTGTGATTTCGGTGGCCTGGGCAGAGCTCAATGCATCGCACTGAGGAACTTTACAAGATACTTCTCTGTTTCCTGTTCTTCCAATGACGCAGTCAGTTGAGTTCGCGTCAGAGGGGTCTCTTTGTCTTCGTTGTACCCTATCTCCAGCTCTTTTATTAGAACTGGATGTTTTACTCGTCTCAGCAGTTCTTCAGAATTGTGATAATCATCCTCAAGTGCAGCGTCTGCTAACCCTCCTGTGATTTCGGTGGCCTGGGCAGAGCTCAATGCATCGCACTGAGGAACTTTACAAGATACTTCTCTGTTTCCTGTTCTTCCAATGATGCAGTCAGTTGAGTTGGCGTCAGAGGGGCCTCTTTGTCTTCGTTGCACCCTATCTCCAGCTCTTTTATTAGAACTGGATGTGCAACTCGTCTCAGCAGTTCTTCAGAATTGTGATCATCTCGAGGAACTTCTTCCTTTTCTGATACAGTGCAGTTTTCAGCAGAGACAATGGGTAGGACGACAGAATTCTGCAGCACCACACTGACAGGAGGAGGCGTGTGATTGACCAGTTCCAGCTTCCGTCTACAGGAGTTCCTCATTGCACCTTTCACTGCTTCTTCAATTAGATTGTTCCACCTGTTTATCTCCAGAGAAGTGAGTGCCACAAGCTCGTAGATCTGAGGTCCAAGCTCGGATGTGGAAATGATGAAAAGGACTCGCTCATCTGTAGCCACGGCACGGACAAGCACAGAGTTCAGTTTTATAACAGGGCTGACAGTCAGTTTAGTAGCGGATGAACCAAGAGCTGTTTTACTGCAGCACTTGAGAGTAAGTTTTTCACCCTGTTTCTGCAGCAGCACTAAAAGATCCTCCAGTAGCAGCACATGCACATCTAAAGATGGAGATACAATGTAGACACAGAGACAAAACAAAAAAATATGGAACGCTCACAAATTTGCGTGTCATCCTTGCGCAGGGGCCATGCTAATCTTCTCTGTATTGTTAAGATTAGGGCTTTCATGTTTAAAATTGCGTATTACTTATGTAATACCATCTGATATCATGTAATACAAAGAATACACTGTAAAAGGTTTCTATGAAATTACAAGAGTTGAACCGAATGGGGGTCTTGGGTTAATGCTGATCACTTAACTTATTGCTTCAAGGGGGCTTTGGCTTTTCGTTTTTAGGTCTCGCCTAGCGTTGCAGCGCATGCGCTGCTCATTCGGCGAGATTTATTGTCAACGAGGAGTTTGAGAAAAGGGCTTGAAGCCCCGCCCCTTATTTCCATTGGATGGCGTCACCATTTATGGTGAACGGTGGGCTGCCATTGGAAATTAGCTGTTTGGGCTGCCTCCCTTTCGCTTTTTGGACCGGCCCACCCAGACTGGCTCGTCTGCTTTGCTTCTGTCACAAATGAATTTCTTATCTTTACAAGGCGTCACGTGTACTGCATGCTCCGGGCTTCCTGCAACCACGCTGCCTTCACGCCTGGAGCACGCGCCAGTCGGCTCTCTCATTGGTTAGCGACCTCCGACTTTACACGCTATCGTGCGTCACATTCTGCAAATCCTTGTCATAGATATATTAAAAAGGGGCAAAGCAGAGTATGGAGCTGCTGTCGTATACGTGTGTGTGTGTGTTTGGGGTAAATGTGTCTTTAATTGTATACCTGGGTGCGTTTGTGTGTGTCAGGAGTTGTTGGTGTGGGTTTCTATTTGTATGTCTGCGTGCGTCGGCTGGCGTCTGTGGGGGTCGGTAGGTGCGGATGAGGGGCGTTCAGCAGTTCTTCAGAATTGTGATAATCATCCTCAAGTGCAGAGTCTGCTAACCCTCCTGTGATTTTAGGGGCCTGGGCAGAGCTCAATGCATCGCACTGAGGGAGCTTTACAAGATACTTCTCTGTTTCCTGTTCTTCCAATGACGCAGTCAGTTGAGTTGGCGTCAGAGGGGCCTCTTTGTCTTCGTTGAACCCTATCTCCAGCTCTTTTATTAGAACTGGATGTTTTACTCGTCTCAGCAGCTCTCCAGAATTGTGATAATCATCCTCAAGTGCAGCGTCTGCTAACCCTCCTGTGATTTTGGTGGCCTGGGCAGAGCTCAATGCATCGCACTGAGGGACCGTTACAAGATACTTCTCTGTTTCCTGTTCTTCCAATGATGCAGTCAGTTGAGTTGGCGTCAGAGGGGCCTCTTTGTCTTCGTTGTACCCTATACCCGGCTCTTTTATTAGAACTGGATGTTTTACTCGTCTCAGCAGCTCTTCAGAATTGTGATAATCATCCCCAAGTGCAGAGTCTGCTAACCCTCCTGTGATTTCGGTGGCCTGGGCAGAGCTCAATGCATCGCACTGAGGGAGCTTTACAAGATACTTCTCTGTTTCCTGTTCTTCCAATGATACAGTCAGTTGAGTTGGCGTCAGAGGGGCCTCTTTGTCTTCGTTGTACCCTATCTCCGGCTCCTTTATTAGAACTGGATGTTTTACTCGTCTCAGCAGCTCTCCAGAATTGTGATAATCATCCTCAAGTGCAGAGTCTGCTAACCCTCCTGTGATTTCGGTGGCCTGGGCAGAGCTCAATGCATCGCACTGAGGGAGCTTTACAAGATACTTCTCTGTTTTCTGTTCTTCCAATGATGCAGTCAGTTGAGTTGGCGTCAGAGGGGCCTCTTTGTCTTCGTTGTACCCTATCTCCGGCTCTTTTATTAGAACTGGATGTTTTACTCGTCTCAGCAGCTCTTCAGAATTGTGATAATCATCCTCAAGTGCAGCGTCTGCTAACCCTCCTGTGATTTCGGTGGCCTGGGCAGAGCTCAATGCATCGCACTGAGGAACTTTACAAGATACTTCTCTGTTTCCTGTTCTTCCAATGACGCAGTCAGTTGAGTTCGCGTCAGAGGGGCCTCTTTGTCTTCGTTGCACCCCATCTCCAGCTCTTTTATTAGAGCTGGATGTGCAACTCGTCTCAGCAGTTCTTCAGAATTGTGACCATCTCGAGGAACTTCTTCCTTTTCTGATACAGTGCAGTTTTCAGCAGAGATAATGGGTAGGACGACAGAATTCTGCAGCACCACACTGACAGGAGGAGGCGTGTGATTGACCAGTTCCAGCTTCCGTCTACAGGAGTTCCTCATTGCACCTTTCACTGCTTCTTCAATTAGATTGTTCCACCTGTTTATCTCCAGAGAAGTGAGTGCCACAAGCTCGTAGATCTGAGGTCAAAGCTCGGATGTGGAAATGATGAAAAGGACTCGCTCATCTGTAGCCACGGCACGGACAAGCACAGAGTTCAATTTTATAACAGGGCTGACAGTCAGTTTAGTAGCGGATGAACCAAGAGCTGTTTTACTGCAGCACTTGAGAGTAAGTTTTTCACCCTGTTTCTGCAGCAGCACTAAAAGATCCTACAGTAGCAGCACATGCACATCTAAAGATGGAGATACAATGTAGACACAGAGACAAAACAAAAAAATATGGAACGCTCACAAATTTGCGTGTCATCCTTGCGCAGGGGCCATGCTAATCTTCTCTGTATTGTTAAGATTACGGCTTTCATGTTTAAAATTGCGTGTTACTTATGTAATACTATCTGATATCATGTAATACAAAGAATACACTGTAAAAGGTTTCTATGAAATTACAAGAGTTGAACCGAATGGGGGTCTTGGGTTAATGCTGATCACTTAACTTATTGCTTCGAGGGGGTTTTGGCTTTTCGTTTTTAGGTCTCGCCTAGCGTTGCAGCGCATGCGCTGCGCACTCGGCGAGATTTTTTGTCAACGTGGAGTTTCAGAAAAGGGCTTGAAGCCCCGCCCCTTATTTCCATTGGCTGGCGTCACCATTTATGGTGAAAGGTGGGCTGCCATTGGAAATTAGCTGTTTGAGCTACCTCCCTTTCGCTTTTTGGACCGGCCCACCCAGACTGGCTCGTCTGCTTTCCTTCTGTCACAAATGAATTTCTTATCTTTACAAGGCGTCACGTGTACTGCATGCTCCGGGCTTCCTGCAACCACGCTGCCTTCAAGCCTGGAGCACGCGCCAGTCGGATCTCTCATTGGTTAGCGACCTCCGACTTTACACGCTATCGTGTGTCACATTCTGCAAATCCTTGTCATAGATATATTTAAAAGGGGCAAAGCAGAGTACGGAGCTGCTGTCGTATACGTGTGTGTGTGTGTGTTTGGGGTAAATGTGTCTTTAATTGTATACCTGGGTGCGTTTGTGTGTGTCAGGAGTTGTTGGTGTGGGTTTCTATTTGTGTGTCTGCGTGCGTCGGCTGGCGTCTGTGGGGGTCGGTAGGTGCGGATGAAGGGCGCTCAGCAGTTCTTCAGAATTGTGATAATCATCCTCAAGTGCAGAGTCTGCTAACCCTCCTGTGATTTCGGTGGCCTGGGCAGAGCTCAATGCATCGCACTGAGGGACCGTTACAAGATACTTCTCTGTTTCCTGTTCTTCCAATGATGCAGTCAGTTGAGTTGGCGTCAGAGGGGCCTCTTTGTCTTCGTTGTACCCTATCTCCGGCTCCTTTATTAGAACTGGATGTTTTACTCGTCTCAGCAGCTCTCCAGAATTGTGATAATCATCCTCAAGTGCAGAGTCTGCTAACCCTCCTGTGATTTCGGTGGGCTGGGCAGAGCTCAATGCATCGCACAGAGGGAGCTTTACACAATACTTCTCTGTTTTCTGTTCTTCCAATGATGCAGTCAGTTGAGTTGGCGTCAGAGGGGCCTCTTTGTCTTCGTTGTAGCCTATCTCCGGCTCTTTTATTAGAACTGGATGTTTTACTCGTCTCAGCAGCTCTTCAGAATTTTGATAATCATCCTCAAGTGCAGCATCTGCTAACCCTCCTGTGATTTCGGTGGCCTGGGCAGAGCTCAATGCATCGCACTGAGGAACTTTAGAAGATACTTCTCTGTTTCCTGTTCTTTCAATGACGCAGTCAGTTGAGTTCGCGTCAGAGGGGTCTCTTTGTCTTCGTTGTACCCTATCTCCAGCTCTTTTATTAGAACTGGATGTTTTACTCGTCTCAGCAGTTCTTCAGAATTGTGATAATCATCCTCAAGTGCAGAGTCTGCTAACCCTCCTGTGATTTTAGGGGCCTGGGCAGAGCTCAATGCATCGCACTGAGGAACTTTACAAGATACTTCTCTGTTTCCTGTTCTTCCAATGACGCAGTCAGTTGAGTTCGCGTCAGAGGGGTCTCTTTGTCTTCGTTGTACCCTATCTCCAGCTCTTTTATTAGAACTGGATGTTTTACTCGTCTCAGCAGCTCTTCAGAATTGTGATAATCATCCTCAAGTGCAGAGTCTGCTAACCCTCCTGTGATTTCGGTGGCCTGGGCAGAGCTCAATGCATCGCACTGAGGAACTTTACAAGATACTTCTCTGTTTCCTGTTCTTCCAATGATGCAGTCAGTTGAGTTGGCGTCAGAGGGGCCTCTTTGTCTTCGTTGCACCCTATCTCCAGCTCTTTTATTAGAACTGGATGTGCAACTCGTCTCAGCAGTTCTTCAGAATTGTGATCATCTCGAGGAACTTCTTCCTTTTCTGATACAGTGCAGTTTTCAGCAGAGACAATGGGTAGGACGACAGAATTCTGCAGCACCACACTGACAGGAGGAGGCGTGTGATTGACCAGTTCCAGCTTCCGTCTACAGGAGTTCCTCATTGCACCTTTCACTGCTTCTTCAATTAGATTGTTCCACCTGTTTATCTCCAGAGAAGTGAGTGCCACAAGCTCGTAGATCTGAGGTCCAAGCTCGGATGTGGAAATGATGAAAAGGACTCGCTCATCTGTAGCCACGGCACGGACAAGCACAGAGTTCAGTTTTATAACAGGGCTGACAGTCAGTTTAGTAGCGGATGAACCAAGAGCTGTTTTACTGCAGCACTTGAGAGTAAGTTTTTCACCCTGTTTCTGCAGCAGCACTAAAAGATCCTCCAGTAGCAGCACATGCACATCTAAAGATGGAGATACAATGTAGACACAGAGACAAAACAAAAAAATATGGAACGCTCACAAATTTGCGTGTCATCCTTGCGCAGGGGCCATGCTAATCTTCTCTGTATTGTTAAGATTAGGGCTTTCATGTTTAAAATTGCGTATTACTTATGTAATACCATCTGATATCATGTAATACAAAGAATACACTGTAAAAGGTTTCTATGAAATTACAAGAGTTGAACCGAATGGGGGTCTTGGGTTAATGCTGATCACTTAACTTATTGCTTCAAGGGGGCTTTGGCTTTTCGTTTTTAGGTCTCGCCTAGCGTTGCAGCGCATGCACTGCTCACTCGGCGAGATTTATTGTCAACGAGGAGTTTGAGAAAAGAGCTTGAAGCCCCGCCCCTTATTTCCATTGGCTGGCGTCACCATTTATGGTGAACGGTGGGCTGCCATTGGAAATTAGCTGTTTGGGCTGCCTCCCTTTCGCTTTTTGGACCGGCCCACCCAGACTGGCTCGTCTGCTTTGCTTCTGTCACAAATGAATTTCTTATCTTTACAAGGTGTCACGTGTACTGCATGCTCCGGGCTTCCTGCAACCACGCTGCCTTCACGCCTGGAGCACGCGCCAGTCGGCTCTCTCATTGGTGCGCGACCTCCGACTTTACACGCTATCGTGTGTCACATTCTGCAAATCCTTGTCATAGATATATTAAAAAGGGGCAAAGCAGAGTACGGAGCTGCTGTCGTCTACGTGTGTGTGTGTGTTTGGGGTAAATGTGTCTTTAATTGTATACCTGGGTGCGTTTGTGTGTGTCAGGAGTTGTTGGTGTGGGTTTCTATTTGTATGTCTGCGTGCGTCGGCTGGCGTCTGTGGGGGTCGGTAGGTGCGGATGAGGGTTGTTCAGCAGTTCTTCAGAATTGTGATAATCATCCTCAAGTGCAGAGTCTGCTAACCCTCCTGTGATTTTAGGGGCCTGGGCAGAGCTCAATGCATCGCACTGAGGGAGCTTTACAAGATACTTCTCTGTTTCCTGTTCTTCCAATGACGCAGTCAGTTGAGTTGGCGTCAGAGGGGCCTCTTTGTCTTCGTTGAACCCTATCTCCAGCTCTTTTATTCGAACTGGATGTTTTACTCGTCTCAGCAGCTCTCCAGAATTGTGATAATCATCCTCAAGTGCAGCGTCTGCTAACCCTCCTGTGATTTTGGTGGCCTGGGCAGAGCTCAATGCATCGCACTGAGGGACCGTTACAAGATACTTCTCTGTTTCCTGTTCTTCCAATGATACAGTCAGTTGAGTTGGCGTCAGAGGGGCCTCTTTGTCTTCGTTGTACCCTATCTCCGGCTCCTTTATTAGAACTGGATGTTTTACTCGTCTCAGCAGCTCTCCAGAATTGTGATAATCATCCTCAAGTGCAGAGTCTGCTAACCCTCCTGTGATTTCGGTGGCCTGGGCAGAGCTCAATGCATCGCACTGAGGGAGCTTTACAAGATACTTCTCTGTTTTCTGTTCTTCCAATGATGCAGTCAGTTGAGTTGGCGTCAGAGGGGCCTCTTTGTCTTCGTTGTACCCTATCTCCGGCTCTTTTATTAGAACTGGATGTTTTACTCGTCTCAGCAGCTCTTCAGAATTGTGATAATCATCCTCAAGTGCAGCGTCTGCTAACCCTCCTGTGATTTCGGTGGCCTGGGCAGAGCTCAATGCATCGCACTGAGGAACTTTACAAGATACTTCTCTGTTTCCTGTTCTTCCAATGACGCAGTCAGTTGAGTTCGCGTCATAGGGGTCTCTTTGTCTTCGTTGTACCCTATCTCCGGCTCTTTTATTAGAACTGGATGTTTTACTCGTCTCAGCAGTTCTACAGAATTGTGATAATCATCCTCAAGTGCAGCGTCTGCTAACCCACCTGTGATTTCGGTGGCCTGGGCAGAGCTCAATGCATCACACTGAGGGAGCGTTACAAGATACTTCTCTGTTTCCTGTTCTTTCAATGATACAGTCAGTTTGAGTTGGCGTCAGAGGGGCCTCTTTGTCTTCGTTGCACCCTATCTCCAGCTCTTTTATTAGAACTGGATGTTTTACTCGTCTCAGCAGCTCTTCAGAATTGTGATAATCATCCTCAAGTGCAGAGTCTGCTAACCCTCCTGTGATTTTGGTGGCCTGGGCAGAGCTCAATGCATCGCACTGAGGAACTTTACAAGATACTTCTCTGTTTCCTGTTCTTCCAATGATGCAGTCAGTTGAGTTGACTTCAGAGGGGCCTCTTTGTCTTCGTTGCACCCTATCTCCAGCTCTTTTATTAGAACTGGATGTGCAACTCGTCTCAGCAGTTCTTCAGAATTGTGATCATCTCGAGGAACTTCTTCCTTTTCTGATACAGTGCAGTTTTCAGCAGAGATAATGGGTAGGACGACAGAATTCTGCAGCACCACACTGACAGGAGGAGGCGTGTGATTGACCAGTTCCAGCTTCCGTCTACAGGAGTTCCTCATTGCACCTTTCACTGCTTCTTCAATTAGATTGTTCCACCTGTTTATCTCCAGAGAAGTGAGTGCCACAAGCTCGTAGATCTGAGGTCCAAGCTCGGATGTGGAAATGATGAAAAGGACTCGCTCATCTGTAGCCACGGCACGGACAAGCACAGAGTTCAGTTTTATAACAGGGCTGACAGTCAGTTTAGTAGCGGATGAACCAAGAGCTGTTTTACTGCAGCACTTGAGAGTAAGTTTTTCACCCTGTTTCTGCAGCAGCACTAAAAGATCCTACAGTAGCAGCACATGCACATCTAAAGATGGAGATACAATGTAGACACAGAGACAAAACAAAAAAATATGGAACGCTCACAAATTTGCGTGTCATCCTTGCGCAGGGGCCATGCTAATCTTCTCTGTATTGTTAAGATTACGGCTTTCATGTTTAAAATTGCGTGTTACTTATGTAATACTATCTGATATCATGTAATACAAAGAATACACTGTAAAAGGTTTCTTTGAAATTACAAGAGTTGAACCGAATGGGGGTCTTGGGTTAATGCTGATCACTTAACTTATTGCTTCAAGAGGGCTTTGGCTTTTCGTTTTTAGGTCTCGCCTAGCGTTGCAGCGCATGCGCTGCACACTCGGCGAGATTTTTTCTCAACGTGGAGTTTCAGAAAAGGGCTTGAAGCCCCGCCCCTTATTTCCATTGGCTGGCGTCACCATTTATGGTGAAAGGTGGGCTGCCATTGGAAATTAGCTGTTTGAGCTACCTCCCTTTCGCTTTTTGGACCGGCCCACCCAGACTGGCTCGTCTGCTTTCCTTCTGTCACAAATGAATTTCTTATCTTTACAAGGCGTCACATGTACTGCATGCTCCGGGCTTCCTGCAACCACGCTGCCTTCAAGCCTGGAGCACGCGCCAGTCGGATCTCTCATTGGTTAGCGACCTCCGACTTTACACGCTATCGTGTGTCACATTCTGCAAATCCTTGTCATAGATATATTTAAAAGGGGCAAAGCAGAGTACGGAGCTGCTGTCGTATACGTGTGTGTGTGTGTGTTTGGGGTAAATGTGTCTTTAATTGTATACCTGGGTGCGTTTGTGTGTGTCAGGAGTTGTTGGTGTGGGTTTCTATTTGTGTGTCT
This sequence comes from Triturus cristatus, assembly GCF_964204655.1. Classification (NCBI taxonomy): domain Eukaryota; kingdom Metazoa; phylum Chordata; class Amphibia; order Caudata; family Salamandridae; genus Triturus; species Triturus cristatus. The sequence continues at coordinate 1,064,994,894 of NC_140594.1, read as the reverse complement.
GCGTGCGTCGGCTGGCGTCTGTGGGGGTCGGTAAGTGCGGATGAGGGGCGCTCAGCAGTTCTTCAGAATTGTGATAATCATCCTCAAGTGCAGAGTCTGCTAACCCTCCTGTGATTTTAGGGGCCTGGGCAGAGCTCAATGCATCGCACTGAGGGACCGTTACAAGATACTTCTCTGTTTCCTGTTCTTCCAATGACGCAGTCAGTTGAGTTGGCGTCAGAGGGGCCTCTTTGTCTTCGTTGAACCCTATCTCCAGCTCTTTTATTAGAACTGGATGTTTTACTCATCTCAGCAGCTCTCCAGAATTGTGATAATCATCCTCAAGTGCAGCGTCTGCTAACCCTCCTGTGATTTCGGTGGCCTGGGCAGAGCTCAATGCATCGCACTGAGGGACCGTTACAAGATACTTCTCTGTTTCCTGTTCTTCCAATGATGCAGTCAGTTGAGTTGGCGTCAGAGGGGCCTCTTTGTCTTCGTTGTACCCTATCTCCGGCTCCTTTATTAGAACTGGATGTTTTACTCGTCTCAGCAGCTCTCCAGAATTGTGATAATCATCCTCAAGTGCAGAGTCTGCTAACCCTCCTGTGATTTCGGTGGCCTGGGCAGAGCTCAATGCATCGCACTGAGGGAGCTTTACAAGATACTTCTCTGTTTTCTGTTCTTCCAATGATGCAGTCAGTTGAGTTGGCGTCAGAGGGGCCTCTTTGTCTTCGTTGTACCCTATCTCCGGCTCTTTTATCAGAACTGGATGTTTTACTCGTCTCAGCAGCTCTTCAGAATTGTGATAATCATCCTCAAGTGCAGCGTCTGCTAACCCTCCTGTGATTTCGGTGGCCTGGGCAGAGCTCAATGCATCGCACTGAGGAACTTTACAAGATACTTCTCTGTTTCCTGTTCTTCCAATGACGCAGTCAGTTGAGTTGGCGTCAGAGGGGCCTCTTTGTCTTCGTTGTACCCTATCTCCAGCTCTTTTATTAGAACTGGATGTTTTACTCGTCTCAGCAGCTCTTCAGAATTGTGATAATCATCCTCAAGTGCAGCGTCTGCTAACCCTCCTGTGATTTCGGTGGCCTGGGCAGAGCTCAATGCATCGCACTGAGGAACTTTACAAGATACTTCTCTGTTTCCTGTTCTTCCAATGACGCAGTCAGTTGAGTTCGCGTCAGAGGGGTCTCTTTGTCTTTGTTGTACCCTATCTCTAGCTCTTTTATTAGAACTGGATGTTTTACTCGTCTCAGCAGTTCTTCAGAATTGTGATAATCATCCTCAAGTGCAGAGTCTGCTAACCCCCCTGTGATTTTAGGGGCCTGGGCAGAGCTCAATGCATCGCACTGAGGAACTTTACAAGATACTTCTCTGTTTCCTGTTCTTCCAATGACGCAGTCAGTTGAGTTCGCGTCATAGGGGTCTCTTTGTCTTCGTTGTACCCTATCTCCGGCTCTTTTATTAGAACTGGATGTTTTACTCGTCTCAGCAGTTCTTCAGAATTGTGATAATCATCCTCAAGTGCAGCGTCTGCTAACCCTCCTGTGATTTCGGTGGCCTGGGCAGAGCTCAATGCATCGCACTGAGGAACTTTACAAGATACTTCTCTGTTTCCTGTTCTTCCAATGACGCAGTCAGTTGAGTTCGCGTCATAGGGGTCTCTTTGTCTTCGTTGTACCCTATCTCCAGCTCTTTTATTAGAACTGGATGTTTTACTCGTCTCAGCAGTTCTACAGAATTGTGATAATCATCCTCAAGTGCAGCGTCTGCTAACCCTCCTGTGATTTCGGTGGCCTGGGCAGAGCTCAATGCATCGCACTGAGGAACTTTACAAGATACTTCTCTCTTTACTGGTCTTCCAATGACGCAGTCAGTTGAGTTGGCGTCAGAGGGGCCTCTTTGTCTTCGTTGCACCCTAGCTCCAGCTCTTTTATTAGAACTGGATGTGCAACTCGTCTCAGCAGTTCTTCAGAATTGTGATCATCTCGAGGAACTTCTTCCTTTTCTGATACAGTGCAGTTTTCAGCAGAGATAATGGGTAGGACGACAGAATTCTGCAGCACCACACTGACAGGAGGAGGCGTGTGATTGACCAGTTCCAGCTTCCGTCTACAGGAGTTCCTCATTGCACCTTTCACTGCTTCTTCAATTAGATTGTTCCACCTGTTTATCTCCAGAGAAGTGAGTGCCACAAGCTCGTAGATCTGAGGTCCAAGCTCGGATGTGGAAATGATGAAAAGGACTCGCTCATCTGTAGCCACGGCACGGACAAGCACAGAGTTCAGTTTTATAACAGGACTGACAGTCAGTTTAGTAGCGGATGAACCAAGAGCTGTTTTACTGCAGCACTTGAGAGTAAGTTTTTCACCCTGTTTCTGCAGCAGCACTAAAAGATCCTCCAGTAGCAGCACATGCACATCTAAAGATGGAGATACAATGTGGACACAGAGACAAAACAAAAAAATATGGAACGCTCACAAATTTGCGTGTCATCCTTGCGCAGGGGCCATGCTAATCTTCTCTGTATTGTTAAGATTACGGCTTTCATGTTTAAAATTGCGTGTTACTTATGTAATACCATCTGATATCATGTAATACAAAGAATACACTGTAAAAGGTTTCTATGAAATTACAAGAGTTGAACCGAATGGGGGTCTTGGGTTAATGCTCTTTCTTTTTTCTGCCCTCCCTCCTCTTTCTCCCGATTTTTTTTTTCACGCACCATCCTCTCTGGCTCTGTCACTTTTCTGTACCCCCTCTCTCTCTTGCGTTCTCTCTCTCGCCCTTTGTCACGCATTAGCCCACCCCTCCCTCTTTCTTTTCCACCTCCTGCCTCGCTATTGTCTCTTCATTCCATTTCTCCGGCGCTCTTGTTTCGCTGCCAACTGCTTCATGGTGACGGAGCAGGTACACAACTGAGACACACACCGGGGATTTTCTTGTGTGGTCGTCTCCCTTCTGCCATCTCGCTCTCTGTCACACACCATCTGTACCTAGAATGCACTAATCTGTTGGTGACATGATTTCAACTTTCTGTGGACACCAATATGTTAAGAAAGGATTGTGGGCACCCTGATTAGTATTCTGCGTCATTTAACAGGCGACTAAAGGGATTGATTGTTATCCTCCTAATTACTAGACAGAGACGTTTTAAGGCATGGGCAAGTGGGCTCTGGCCCTGGGCCCCATCCTTTTAGAGGGGCCAACTGATAGATCCTGTTCTGTTCTCCACAAAGTCCTGCCCTGATAACCGTTATTCTTTTTTTTTTTACAACAAACTTTATTGTTTTGTACAGTACAAGGGTCAATCAAGAAAGGCGACTTCGTACTAATATGAAACAGATAACCGTTATTCTTAAACATAGATTATTTTAAATACCACTTTCTTTTAGTTTATTTTTTAATACAGGTAATGTGTGGGAGCCGTTTACAGACAATATACAGAGAAATGTTTTTTTTTTTAACACCATGCAACATCCATAAACAAGCATTTACAATGCAATAGGTCTCGCAATGACATTATTTTGAGCTATTGACATTGTAAATGGCAATGTCTTTTAAAAAATTAAAAGGCATTGTAATTTACAATACCAAAATGAACACCTATTGCATAGCGCAGTGTCCGTGAAGACAGCGCCGCGCTTATTAAAGTTTAAAAAAAATGACATTGCCTTTTATTTATGAAATGAAATGAAATGAAAATGCAATTTATAAAGCGCGAAACAATCACCCGAGGGTGTCAAGGCGCTTACTCTTTGGCTAGGAAATACACAAATCTCAATGATTATACAGCCGGGTCTTTAATGCCTTCCTGAACACCAACAGATTGTTCTCATGCTTTAAATAAGATGGAAGTGAATTCAACAGCCTGGCAGCACCTACCAGAAAACTTCTCCCTCCCCAGGAACATCTTTTTGTCTTGGGGACAACCAGATCATTGGACAAGGATGAGCGAAGATTTCGTGCTGGGATATAGCGTATCAGATTCTGTTTTAGGAAACCTGGTCCTATATCATGGATGGATTTAAAAACAATACAGAGGGCCTTAAACTCTATACGTTTCTTTATTGGCAACCAGTGGAGGTATTTCAATGCCGAAGAGATTGATTTATACTTCGGGATGTTCAATAGAAGCCTGGCCGCGGCATTTTGAACAACCTGAAGTTTGGCCAGACATTTTATACGAAGATTAATAAAGAGCCCATTACAATAATCGGCTCTCGAAAGAACAAGTGCTGAGACCACCAACTTACGAAGCTCTGCAGGAATGAAAGGGAGAACTTTATGCAGAATTCGTTATGTATGAAAGGAAGAGGAAGTAACCTGATTAACATGATGCTCAAAGGACAGTTTGGTGTCAAAAATAACTCCCAAATTCTTAACCTCAGTCACTGGTTTAGGAAGTGAACCCAGCTCTGGTGACCAAAAATTAGCATGAGCCCCAAACAGTAGAACCTCCGTCTTACTAGAGTTCAGCTTTAGGTAGTTGGATGCCATCCATTTCCCTACCTGCCGTAGGCAAGAATGGAAACGCTTCACAGTGTCGGTGGGAGCTCCAGACACTGAAACAATAATCTGCGTGTCATCCGCATAGGAGACAGCAGAGTACCCTAGAGATCTAATAAGTTTCGCCAGGGGTGCAACATAAACATTAAAAAGTGTGGGGTTCAAAGATGATCCCTGCGGAACACCGCAGGGTAGTGTAAAATTTGGTGACCTAAAATTATCTAAGGCCACAAACTGCTCTCTATCAGACAGAAATGACTTGAATAGCATAAGAGCCTTCCCTGTGACGCCGATCCCCCTCAAAACTTCCAAGAGTTTCTGATGGTTTACAGTGTCAAAAGCCGCCGAGAGGTCTAGCAGCACAAGTGCTGCATTGCCCCCCCGGTCGACAGTTTGCCTGATCATTTCCGAGGCTGTGATTAGGGCCGATTCTGTGCTATGATGTTTACGAAATCCAAATTGGGTGTCGTCAAGGAAATTGTTCTTATCAATATATTCTGATAGGCTGTTATTCATTACTTTCTCCGCTATTTTAGCCGGTAGTGGCAACCTAGAAATTGGACGATAGTTTTTCGGATCGGTAACGTCAAAATTAGATTTTTTTAAAAGAGGGAGCACAGAGGCCAGCTTCCAGCAAGTAGGGAAAATGCCAGATGAAAACATATTATTCAAAATAGGCATCAAACCAAAACATAAAATAAGGCATTGCCATTTACAATGCCAATAGCTCAAACTCGCGTAAATGCGAGACCTATTGCATTGCAAATGCTTGTTTTTTTTAACGGTTAGTATCTCTATAGCGGATAATATTCCACCAACAGATTCTTCCCCAACTCTATCGCTTTTCCTCCAGAAGCCAGAGAATGTTCCATTATCCCCCAACTCTAAATCAGGCCACAAACTAATGCTTTGAGTATTAAACATCAGTAGTGCCTGATAAAATGCATGAAAAAGTGGAAGACAATTCTTGCTCTCTCAAAAGTTGTTTCTTATGTTTAATGATCATTATATATTTACCTCACAAATATTTCTTATTCAGTTTCTAAGCACCCCATGCCAGATCCCACTTCCAAACAAACCACAAATTGTCACGTCTCCGAATGTGCACTGGCCAGTGAATTATTTGTAAATGCAAGCATAAATGTAGGAAGCACATCAGTTCACGTTAAGCAAGCTAGGTTTCTACGAGAAAGCAACAACGCGTTCTGTGTTATGCTTTTCAACAGCACAATGAGGAGTATACTTGTGCACAACTGCATTCATTTTGTGTAGAAACAATAATGATTTATTAAGATGCCCTATTGGGTCTTGTTCGCGCTATACAAAACTTTATTAATAAATAAATAAATAAAATAAACATCTAGAGGCATCAATGCTAAAGGATTCCAGTTGCCCCCCTCACTGAAAATGAAATATTAGAGTGAATCACTTCAGCTGAGTCTTGGCCTTGTTATGGGGTCACCAGTGTTGTGACTGAACGATATTCAAACTTTTTATTATGTTGTCATTAAAACAGAATTTAAAATGTGGGCCCAATAAGCAAAATATACATTTTAGTTTTTATCAACATTTCTGAAAATATAAAGCTTTATTTATTAGACAAATTCATTATATTTTGTAGCCACTGAAAAATTGCTACATTTAGCTATGCAAAATTGTTAAATTAAGCTATATTCTGCGATATAGACTTTAAATGAGGATATTCTCGCTGAACATTAAGATTTGGACATTTGTGAGTGAGACAAATACATGAGGAGTGAAAAGGAACATGTGAGATGAGGGAGAGGGAAGGGGTAGATCAAGGTCAAAAGTCAGAAGAGAGGAGGAGGTGGCCAGAGGGTGAAACTAAAGAAGATGGGATGAAGACAGGACTTCAAGCATACAGGTTCAAGGAAGGAAGCTGGACAATGAGGTTCATAAGAAAGGGCTGTAGCAGGAGATCAGACAAGTGGCAAAGAGGGGGAAGAGGATGGAAAAGGAGAAGATCATAAAGGTTGACGTGAATATTGGTCAAGGGTAGTTAGGACAGGGCATTAGCAGATCGGACACATGGAGGAGATGGTTGTTTGTCTGGGGTCAAGAGAGTCTTCAGTCAGTCTGTCATTGTAATGAACTCACAGGCCTCTTAGCAACTGAACAGAAAGTAAAGGCTTAATGCACTGAAGAAGGTTCCCATTAGAACTGGGAACAGACTAAATCAGGGTTCTCCAATGTCGGTCCTGGATGGCTGGATCCATGCCAGATTTTTACCATATCCACATTTAGATAAATGTAGTTATCTGAAAAATCTGGCATGGCTCCGGTCCTCCAGGACCGATACTGAAGAACCCTCGGCTAAATCATACACTTATACAACATCTCGTGTTGAGACACCCCTGGTTCATCAACAAAGAGATTACAAATAATGTCCAAACAGAGGTACCCTAAAAAGTATAAGATAGTTTATTAGTCAAAGCCATTTATCAGTAGCCAGTGCTGTGTCAATGCAATTAAGAGGAAATCCCCATTAAGTAGCATATGATTTACATACACAGAGCAAAACATCTGTGATAAAACGTGGTATGGCAAAGGAAAGTAGCAGGGTATCCAGATTATCACCAACAAAGTAACATAACAAACATTTATGATTGCATGTGTTCTCTGGTAAATGTTGGGAAATGGCAGTGGGTCATAGTGGCGGAAAGAGGCACCCAACTCCCTGAGTTGCAGCAAGATTTTCTGCACTTATGCCAGTGGTGGGGTGTTCCTACCTGAAATTCCTTTGTGGGGGGTGAAGGGGGGGGGTAGAGAAATTGGATGGATAGATAGTACTAGCACTCCTAAAATGCAGCCTGCAGTGTAATTAGAATGACAGAATGTTAACCCATAACATGTGGCTTCAGAGAACCGAGGTGCTAAAGGAAGCAGTGCCATCAGCTGATTTGGAGATCTCACCCAAGCACAACAGCTGCGCTGGGTGCCTGAGAAAAGTGTGCATAAGTACGTCAGGGCCGTCTGTCCATGCTCCTGGCGGTGTGGCTTCACATAAGTGAAAATAGCAAAGCTAGAAATGTAAGAAGTCAAATCTAAAATATAGCCACTCTGAGACTGGGGCCCACATGAGTAAAGTAGCCACTCACCAGAACAGGTGGTGTTGGGGTGATCTTAGCATTGCACCTCAGTGGCTCACAAGGAAGGGGACATAGGATGGTGAGCAGAATTATTTAATCCCATGTCACCTAAACTACAGAGATGCAAACTCACTAGACTCCCAGGAAGCGCTGCACCTCACTGGGGGAGAGGATGTCTAACAAATTTATGCAATCCCTTCATAAAAACATGGATGCCAAAATAATGAACATGAAAGAAGCTATTAAAGTGGACGAGGATACTTAAATTCAAAGGTACACTCGAGTGTATTGAGTCAGCCAATGTGTGTGGCCAATAAGACCTCATCACCACTCACAATGGCATTCCAACAAATCACAGACACTAGGATAGTACAGTTGGAGGCCAAGATTTAGTTGTTGGATACATTCAGGAGGTGGTTCAGAATAGAGCCCTTGGTGTTTTACCCAGAGCGAAAGAAACTGTGAAGTTGGACTCAGAAGGCGACACTGATCGATGGACAGTGTTGAAAGCATTTAGATTTCCATCCAGAAAAGCAGGAGATCTTGAAGCGATTGGTGGCACAATGGTGTTGATCATGAGATCACTGGAGTGTAAAGATCCAGTCCTGCAAGCAGCCACCATGAAGTGTGAAAGGCCTTACTCTTTTCCTACTTCAGCCCTGAAACGTTAGAAAGAAACATGCATTCTGGAAAAGATGAAGAACACCTAAGCATGAATATTCAGGCTACTACTTGACACTGCGAAGATGAAAGTGGGGAACATAAAAATATAAGAATGTGTTCGCTAAAGCAGAGGTACTAGAACCTTCTTCGAAGAAAAGGTGAAAGAAAGAAAAGACTTGCCTGAGACTCAATATTTGTGTCCTTACTCTATCCTGTTGGACCCTGTTAATGAAAGTTGGGATTCGACTATTAGCGGCCCTTATGTTTTCCCATGGACCTTATTCAGGGAATGTAGAGATGGTGGGGCTGACTGAAGACTGAATTTCATAGTGGTTAGCAGGCTGTTTCCCACACTGTTTTTCTTTTGTCTCCGTTTTAGTTGCTCTTCCCTTTTTGTCCAATTTTAGTGGACTTTGGAGAGTCATAATCATACCTCAATCTAAAAAACTAGAAAATAATCTGTAAATCTGAGTGGATTTAGTGTGGCAAACGTTTAGGTTACTCACTGTGCCCAATTAGCGGAGATGTATTACACAGTTTGACACAAGCACTTGTTTATGACTTGTTTATGAATACCAATATAATTTTTTTAAAGTGAATTTCACATCATCAAAATTGGCAAAACTAGGTGATCCGTTGGTTTAACGTGTCTCTGTAATCTCCATGTGATCCAAATAAAATGTTCCTTACTGTACTGAAGTTTTCATCTGTTAATTCCTGCCTCCTCCCCTAATTTATTCAACTCTTCTGGTGTACTATCGCTTGGGTGTTTCCTGCTAAGGGTGGACACAGAAATGTACGTGACCAATTTTCACGTTGATGTATCTAGAGCCAGAAATCCTGTTCCGGGTAAACTCGCTTCATCATGTCTTGAAAACATAACATTACACACTGTTCCCACTCTAGCACATTTAACTCCTCTAGCCTTCAGTCATATGCCACTCACATTCAATTGATACCAATCAATGCACCCTCTGCAGTCATACACACTCCAGACATTGGTGACATTATTACCCAATACAACTTAGATGCACTGTTTATCAATGAAACCTGGTTCACTCCCTCCTCCACACACATGTTCCCTCATTCCCGATGGTTTTAGCATCCAACACATAGACTGCACAGTCAAAATAGAAGGGGAACTTGCAGTCATACACAAGACATCTTGGTCCTGCACCCTTAACAACTCCCCCATGCGTAAGTCCTGCCACCTCCCTCTCAATCGCCAAAGAGATCTACAGACCACCTGAGAAAACAAGCAATTCTCAGAAGAAAATCACAAACCTCATCACCTCTGCATCCATCCAGCACCCCCCCCACACACACACACATTCCTTTGAGACTTCAATCTCACTGGTAACTCCAACAAAATGCATTAAGGACCCGTTCTACACTCTTGGAATAAAACAACTCATCAATAATCGAATCTGCTCCAAAGTTAACACACTGGACCTCATCTTATCAGCATTCTGTAATATCCAATGCCAGACACCTATAGCCCTGGACTCGGCTGACCTTTTCACCATTCCCATCACAATCACATATACTAGACCTCAGCATCAAGAACAACCAAAAAAGGAAAAATAACATTCCCCCTCCCTGAAAGACATTCATCTGGAAAAAATCCAAGAAGAACAACCTGCCAAAACACGTCCAGCCCACCACAGATGTCACCACTCTGAGAACTCTTGTTGATGGCTATGTTCCACGGAAAACCCGATCTACCAAGCCAAAGCCCTCAGAAACCTGAAACACTTATTAGCTTAAAAACTAACATACCATAGGAAAACAGCAAACCAATGAAGAAGATCAAAACTCATAGATGACTGTACCCTATTCAAAACCCTCCACTCTAATCCCTGATCCATCTGCAAAGCTAAAACCTCTTACAAAAAGATAACCATCAGTAAAGAAACCAGCAGAAGAAAACAGTCAAGGCTGACAAACAATGCACCACTCCTCTCTCAGAACCCATAGCCACTGTTTCAGACAACAAATCTAACGTCATCAACTTCTTCTTCACAGAGATCAACAAAATCAGACCCAACATCATTACCACTTCCACGGCCCCCTGAATTCCCACCATTCCCATAATATTGCAACCAAGTGGACCTCCTTCAATCCAGTCTCACACATGATTCTCGCCAATATCCTGTACTCTCTCAAAGCATGATCAGTGAAGATAAAATCCTTCTCTTTACATCCAATCGCTCCAAGGAGCGGCTCTCAAACCCTTTCGCCACACTGTCAATGCCTCTCTTGGCCAAGGAAAATTTCCAGATCCTTCCCCTGGTAAGAAGACCATCCCTGGACGAAGCCGACCTCACTAACTTCCACTATGTTCCCTACTTTCCATTCATAAGGAAAATAATTGAGAAAGTCACCACTCGGCTACAAGAGCACGTCAACAAGAATAATCTTCTAGAGAATTACTAATCAGGCTTCGTTCTGTGCAGTAGCTCTGAGACACACTTGAAGTAGGTGATGACACATCATCCTCAAGAATAGGAAGAACCTCTGTCACCCGGTATTGCTTGACCACAGTGCAGCCTTCAATATTGTTGACCAAGCTCAGATCAACACCTGGAAAACTTACATGGAATTTTCAGGCACTATCTTGAAATGGGTCACATCTTCCTTCAGTGCCAGCTCATTCAAATGGGTTCTATAAGATACAGTCAAGATCCATCAATATGTAGATGCTACTCAATTCTACGTAAAAAATATCCTCATCCCATAAAGTCCTTCCAGGGCACCTGCATTTCCCCCTGTTTGGAAGCAGTGAGCCGGCTACTACCATGGAACAATGGCACCCTACAGCCTTGGTGCAATACCGGACTACCTGCTTCTTCTAAGTTACTCATAGAAGGAATAATTTGCGGTGTGGATCCTTCAGCATAGTTATTAACATGGTTTTCTTTAACACTTTTGTTTCTTATGGGCCATCTCACCACACGCCACACATTGACAAGTTCAGGATCATTAATTAATTGCATTTCATTCCACAAAAAGGTCTCAATGACACAGCTCGAACGGTTTGAGCCTCTTGACTGCCTCCACTCAGTCCTCCCATTAGACACAGAAGTGACGTCACACCATTGGAAATCCACATTTTTTTTATTAGTGTTTCGAGGTGTGACTGGAAAGGATCCCACCTCATTTGTTCTCTTTGATAAAAGCTTAAGTCACTTTACCAGTTGCTGGTCCCTTCCCACGGACTGTGGGCACCCTTTGGCATTATAAAATCCAAACTGCTACAGGCCGTTTCCCGGATATAGAGTTCTAAATCATCTTGTGGCCTAGTGTGGGGATGCTGGTGTACTGTCACCAGAACTGGAATCCACGAACACTGACCAGTGGGCAGGTACAATCCAGTGGAGTGTAATCAAACACTTGGCACTGGACACTGCCCTTGCACCTCCACTTGATGACCATTCGCATGTGCCAAGAATCTGTGTGGGCAATTTGTACTTTAGGGTGGGGGAGGGGTCCTGTGGGAAGGGAAGCTCTTTGGGTCCAGAGATGTTTATGGCAGGTGCGCAAAAAACTTTTCAAAATTCCAGTGTCAGCACCTAAGCTCAAATCACTGCTTTGGAACAGAAAGATACACTTCACTTTGAACTGTAGCAAGGTGAATCACAGTTCCCCTTGAAGAGTATCTTCATGAGAACATGAAGCCAGGTACTTGTTGGGTCCGTGCTCCTTGAGGAAAGGGTTATGATAACTCTCAAAAGTTCTGAGAGCATGGGCGTGGTCGCAAATTCCTCATAATTGAACAAAAAACGTTCACTCATTTGTGAACTTGAGTTTCATGCTCACAACTTCAGAACTGATTATCGCAAATGCTAGTTTTACACTTAACAAGAAGAGGAAGCGTAATGTATGGCGCAGTAGTGTTCAGAGTCAGGTCTACAGATAGGAAAGAGCTAGAGACTTCTGGTTTATTTTATATACCTTAGTTTTTTTTTATAATCACATTGTTATTGATTTCAAGCCACCAGGAGTCGCAACAATAAAACAGTCGACACACATCAATCACGATACAGGAGAAGAGTTGACATTTATACAAAGCCGTGACTCTCAAGTCATACATCACATTTGAAGAAAGCCTAATGTAGAGTACTCTCCACCTACAAAGTCAAACGGATTGACGCAACCATTTACCCCGCACTCGTACGTGTTTGTGGGGGCAGCCCTGTGCCTCATAGACCACCAGCTCCTGTTGCGCACACCAGTCCACTCCACGTCACCAGACCACTATGGTGGGGGGAATGAGTGACATCCACCTTGCCGCGATTTCACACTTGGCAACCAGGTGAGCCGTACCCAGATATGCACGCTCAGCTCTCGTGCCCTCAGAGCCCTCAAACACAACCAACAATAGCATCAAAGGGACACTGGAACTTCCCATCCCTCTACACCCTTAGTTTTATGTGCAATCTGTTTTGTCTAAAGCACTGACTGGACAGTCACTTATTCAGGGGTAATGAATTGTTAAAGTGTATAATGAGTGCCTAACCCACACTGCTTCCTTGAGTAAGTATTAGGTTGCTCTGAATCCATGAGAGAATACCCATATCAGCGCCTGGATACCCTCATGGGTGACAAGTAGCGCTCTACAAATCTGCTGACTGATTGATTGACTGATTGAATCATGTGCTAAAGAGCGGTACTTGGTTATCCGGACTGGGTTTCAACAGTACTGTGGCCCCAGGACACCAGCAGCACTGCCTCAAAGTTTGACAGTTGGAGACATTAGCCTTTAAAAGTGCCACATAATTATCAGGTCTGAAAACTCCAGACCTGCTAATTCTGAGCCCGGAGACATTGGTCCTGTCACTAATACTACAGGGCAGGGGCTGTGGAGAGCAACATTGACGTCTTCTACCTGCCTCTGCTACAGGGTGGGGGGGGGGGAGGGGAGTCCTTCCTCGGGACAGGCGCAAGTTCGCCCTGGACCACGAAACCCACTCCCCCACCCCATTGGCATTCACACTGACATTTTCCGCCTGCTCAGAACAGGTGGAAAATGACAGCATTTTTTTCACTAAAACCAGGAAAAAACGCCCAGTAATGCAGCCATTAAATTCGGGCCTATGCACTTAGTCTCCGTTCCAGTGAAAAAACCTGTAATGGATAGTCTTTGCAGAAATGCCGCATAGTCATTTCCAGCCTAGCTCCTCTGGTATTTCCGCACCAAAGTCCAGCCAATTTGCAACCAGGGCCTTAGAGTTTTCATCCACGTTACCCTTTCCAATTGTGGCAGCCCATTTTTGCAAATGATGTTGAGGTTAGTAGCAACAATAACAGAATGAACTGTTCCTAGTAGGAGGAAGAGGGGTCCTAATAGAAAGGGGGGGAGAGGAGTGTCTCCAATATGGAGCAAGGGCCCTCACACATGCTAGGGGGTGTCATGCTTCATCATAGGGCAGCTCCTCATTGGGCCAACCGCTGCAATGCCCAACGGGCCCCACGAGACAGCTCTTTGCCGGAGATCTTCTAACCTGTCGGTTCTGTCGTTTTGGTGAAGTGGGGGTGTGTAAGCCGTTTGGTGTATGTGCAAAAGGTGAGTAAAGTGTCCGGTGAGTGAAGGTAAAAATAACTAATGGAACTCAACAAGAAAACTTTATTTTGAGGGTTCCCTGTTATGGTTAAAAACCTGTGGTGCTTGTTACTGGAGATCTGTCAATGGTCTCTTCAAGTGTTGTGGGTCAGCGTAGAGGTCAACATGTTTCATGCCTGCATTGTTGCGTCAATTCGTGGCATTTCGTCAGGACGTAAACAATAAAGTTTTCTTGGTGAGTGGCTAATGCTTTGAATTGAGCTATTGTCACACCTACAGAAGGGTAGGTTTTGAGTCCAGGCGCCCGTTGCGGGAGAGGCAAATTTAAAGTGCAACGTGCTTAGTCTGAAAAGGGTAAGCCAGTAACGATGGGTAGGGGTATGAGCCATTCCAAGTAAGGCTCTAAGCCAGGGGTTGTTCAAACTTGAGCCGAATTTACGATGCTTTGCATCTTTTGGGCCGTATCTAGACAGTTATTTGTGAAATGCTCCAGATATGCTTTTTTAGCAAGTGGCTTAAAATTTGGGCCAATTAAAAGGGGGAAATTGTAAAAATCAGACAAACCCAAACACTCAAAAGAAACCTTCACGTACTTAAGCCAAGGTATTAGTTCTAACCCATCTAGTAGCAGGCAGTCGGAAGTACAAGATCTTGTTAATCCGGCCTCTTGTGATGACCACATTTTCGTCCACCGTAATAGGGGTGCTACCTCACATTTTCAAGAACGACATGCCAAGCTCTTCTTGGTAAAATAAAGAGGAAGCGCTTCCCGGGACTGATAAAAGTATACGCATAAATTAGTTCTCTGCACGTTGTAGAATGTCCACATTGTTATGTCCCCAAAGGCTGGCACCATAAACACACGCTGACATACACTTGCTCTTGTAAATATTCAGCATTGCCTCAATTGGTTTGTTTTGGAGCTTACAAGCGCATCTAAAAATTGCTTCAATATTTCTCCTAAAAATCTTATCATAAGGTTACAATTGTTTAGGAAGTTTACCAGAAGTAAATTCAAAGATGTGTAGGGTTGAAGACTAAAGAGAGACCACAGGATGTCATAGGTGTATGTTTCTGGATACATTTGACCACAAAAGAGAGGCCTATATATAGAAAAATGATCAGTGAAGATCATATCTTCCACTGCTTCTCAGGAGTCCCAGTGTCTTCTCACTAGACCCATTAGACATTCCTGTTAAGATTCCTCAATAGCCTGTCCCGGTACCCACAGTGTTGCTGGAACTAGATACATTGGGAATCCCTCCTGCTCAAACAGGTTAAATGAATTACAGTACTTGGCGTCTAACCTCTTATGAGGTGCCACTGTACCATATAATGAACAGTCAGCCATCTCCAGATGTTGTTAGCAAGTTCTCTGGAATTATAAATATGTCTATGTAAAAAAATAGTTCTGCCTCTCAACATCAGTCATAAAATTGACATCATGGTAAGGTACCTCAGATGTGTTGTGTACCCTTTCCAATAAATGGCAAAAAAACTATATATATATATATTTTTTTTTTTTTTGCTTTTTGAGGGAAAATCCTTTAAAATAGTGTGGTTTAAAATGCACTGTCTTTTCATTTACAAAAAAAGTTCTGGAGGAGCCTAATGTCTGCTTAGCATTAAAATAAAACGTGTAGTAAAGGTCGAACTCCCTCTCCCTCTGAAAGTGGGGTGTATTTTAATTTTCTGGCTGCGTGCCCCCCCCCCCCCCCCCCCCCCCCCCGCTTCGAAAAAAGGAGAAGCAGCATTATGAATCCAGCATGCACAGGTGTCACGCACAGCTCCCCCTGCCGTGTGCGCGAGGGACTGCACGCAGACACGCCAGTTGAGGAGCCTAACAAAGGACGCCTCGGCGGGGGCCGCATCTCCTGCCCTTCCCATTTTCCTGGTATTAGTGAATTCAAAGACGTTTGATTTTCTATTCTGTGTATGCCTGATGCTATTCTTAGCAGCTAATAATTAACAGCACGAGGCGCGTGATGTCACAGCACCCCGAGCTTACCAGCTTCAGCCACTCAACACAGTGCAAGGGCAGCTGCCATCTTTGCAGGGTGTCTCATTAACAAAATATAAGCGCCACCGCGCTACTACCGCCCAGTTCAAAAACACTTAGCCGAAAATTCCAAATAAGCCACGAGGAGCATTTGCTATAAACTTTGTGTTTGTTTCTCTAAAACCTATTTAGGTCCTTTCCTCTTGGCAGCATTTACATGACAAAGGAATGCATTTTACACGACAATATGAATACACACAACCTCCTATAAGGAGAAAGTGCCACCTTTTTTGTTACTATTCTACTGGTTGTGTGATGTTAAATCTTCAAAAAACTCTGAAATGAGGCTGTATAGATTTACTTAGCAGTTGCGCATATATTTTTTCACTTAAAGAAGGACTTAGCCTGAAATGCATTGGGGACAGTATCAACTATAGTCATTTCCAGAAAGCTGTCAGCTTAGATATGTTGTGGAAAACGTGATAAACAAGTGGACTGGGACTGCAATTTTTCCAGGGTGCACATAAAAATAAACATAGATGCTCTCTGCAAGAAAGGAATTCCTAAAGAATAAACAAATGCTTAAAATAAAACACAGTTTATTTTTGCTGTGGTGCCCAGCTGACGCTCTGGATTCCCCAGTCAACTATTTTAGATATGAATACACACTACCACAAAAAAGGAATACAAAGTAAGATTCCAAAGAATGTAAAGATTTTGTGAAGTCCGGGCAAAACTCAATTTTTCCACTGGAGAACTCCCTGTTGTCCACCTATAAAACTGTCATTTTTAGTGCCTTGTGGTATGATGTGGCGCCACCCAGTGGTGGTGCCACAGAGCTGCTGCCTTACCATCCCTGTGGAGAGAACAGCTTGAGTACAGGCACACTCTAAATTACCTTCCCCTGCTGAAGGGAATCAGATAGCTTGGGTCAAATACATTTTTATAGCTGTGACCATACAGCGGTCACAAGGATGATTTTTGCTAAATAGAAGTTCATGTTCGAAAGCTAGTGTACAGCAACTGAGCAAAGCATCAGATGACAGATTTGTTTCGGGACAATATTGAGATCTGGGGCCCTGTTTTGATTCTGGTCTTGAATGCTGTGGCACGGGTAGGGACTTCTTTGCCCTCGTGGTCTACTGCGGTGATTGTGACAGTTTTTAAGAAGGGTGACAAGGATAACCCCCAATGTTAATGCCAAATCTCACTGATTGACATGGTTGTTAGGGTTCTAGGGAGGGTAATCCTTAATGGGCTGATGGATAAGACCGATGCTAATCACATTTTTTCTGACGTCCAATATGGCTTTAGGCCAGACAGATTGACATCCAATCAACTTTTAAACTTATACTTAATCAATAGGTATACTGTGGCCCGGTCGGAATCCCTCCACCTGGCATTCATGGAGCTCACGTCTGCTTTTGATAGGTTTAACTGCATCAAATTGTGGGGTTTGCTGGTTGCGATAGGGGTGGACCTGAACATCGTGGCTTTTTTATCTGACCTACACTCGGGCACCTCGGCTTTGGTGCTGTTTTCTGAAGGAGCTGATTGCTCTCGGCCTTTTCCCACCACTATGGGTGTTCGACAGGAGTGTATTCTTGCACCCTCTACATTAATGGTCTTGACCAAGTGCTTCTTTCTGTCCAAGCAGATTGCCTGAGGGTGTGATTGAGATCGTTAATGGTATTGTTATGGGCCGATGATCTGGTTCTCATGGCTTGAACTGGTGTGGGGTTGCAGCTACTTTTGGGCAAGTTTGCTGCCTTTATGGGGAGTTTGGATTTGGCAGTCAACTTCATCAAATCAAACGTTATGATTGTCGGCCCCCAGTCCACTAGCTCTAGGACCTTTAAGGTGGCCAATCATACCCTGGCTAAAGCCCTAGCCTTTCCCTATTTAGGTGTGTTAATTGATGTGAAGAAAACCTGGAACTCCCTGATTGAGTGGAGCAGATCTGAGCTTGTCAAGGCCACTGGGGCAGTGGCAAGTTTTGTACGTAGGTTGGGTTCTTGGTCACCGCATGTTCTACTTAAGATTTAGCAGGCCAAATATGTGTCACAGATCCTGTACAGTGGTGAAGTCTTAGGGTATGTGAAGATTGATAAAATCCAGACCGCTGAAAACCATTTCTTAAGACGGTTGGTGCAGGCCCCCCTAAGTATCCCGGCCTTTTCAGTCCATGCTGAGCATGGAACCAGTTACCTAGCTGATCCAGTAGCCCTTAGACCTCTGTTGTGTTAAGTTTTGGACAAGGTAGGGACTTAAATTATAACAAGAATGGCATGCAGTTCCTAATGTGAATGCAGGCGGACGCGTGTTGAGAAATAAGCTCTACTTAAGAGTAAGTAGTTGCACAAGAAGGGGAGAAGAAACTTCTCCTTGTTGGAAAAAGACCCTCACACACCCAGCCAGCTAGATGTCATGCTTCATCATCGGGTCTGCTCCTTATTGGGGCGGCGCTGCAATCCCCGATCGGCACCCGAGATGGGGCCTTCCTGGCGGAGATCTTTTTTCCAAAAGCCGGTGGGTGAAGTGCGTGTGAGGACCCTAAATAGTGTAGGTGATAGTGATGTGTAGGAAAAGGTAATATAGGGGAGAAGGTCCACTCAGAAAAGTTTAATAAACGTGGCCCCTACCCTAATTAAAAATTAGACAAAACAACGCTAATCAGAACTCTAAGGATGTCGGTTAATTGCGTCTGTCAAGTGGTCAACATGTTTCTTGCCCTTGAGTCTATTTGATGGCAATTCGTCAGGACCAAAAGATCTACCTACACTTAAATGGTGGTGGTCTATAGTACAGTATACAGGTGACCACCCATACAGCACCCAAAGAAAGTGTGGTACCTGTAATTCTAAAAACACAGCCTGCAAGGTAAAAGACAAAATTACAATACTAGAAATTCAAGTCATAGTATATAGGATTTGTAAATGACAATACATGCAACATAATGATGCAAACTGCATGCTAAACAAGATTGCTAGTGGCATGCGTTATGACGTGTCTGTCATACAATTTTGAAACAGTGAGATAAGACAATAAAACGGAAGAACGAAGGCAGCAAGAGGAGCACACAACAGAAAGTAACTCACCCCATTAGGGTCATGGATGTGTGGTATCAGATCCGGCTAGTGGAGACACTAAGGTGTAGTGTCCTAATATAAAATAAAAAGCAAAACGAAGAAAACAAGAGAGACATAGTTGATGCATGAAGAACCATACAGAAAGTCCCGGGCTAATGCGCCCAGGGTCGAGGAGGTCACACAGTGAATGTGCGTGTCCAGTATGTAAACACTGGGTTCGTTGTAAACTGTAGTGGTGCCAAGCCTCCAGGTGAGGCGCACAAAGTAAAATCAAGTGCGAAAGACCCAGGGGGGCGTAGCGCGGTACCCCGGCATGGCGCCGGTCGACAACCCCACACTCACCGAAGTGAGGTCAGGTGTGCAATCAGTGCGCCCTTAGGGGCCCCGCGCAGGCTTGTTTGACCTGGGACTGCACAAGAAAAAACACTGTGTTGAACGATGAGGGCATGGTAACCACGCGGACAATGCCGGGAGCAGTCACCAATTCAGCGAGGATGAGGTTCTGGAGCAACGCTGGTCGTGGCCGCAACGTGAACAATGTCGCGGGCCCGTGCAGTCAGCAAACCCAGAAAGAAAGGTGCCAGTCATGTGAGGGGCATGGCACGTACAACCAACTATCTGAAGGCGCCATGGTGGCTGTTACTCACGGTTTCCAAGGAAGAGGGTGGCGGTAGACCTACCCACACGTCGCCGGTCCGGGAAATACAACTGAGAACCGGCAACTAGCGTGTAATATACCCGCGGCCGACTGACAGCGGTGGGAAGGACTTCCAGGTAACCTATCCGGAAACGCGGACAAAGACTAGAGTGTAGCCTGGATGTGGGCGCCATCTTGGGAAGGGAGAAACACTGTGGACCCTCCGCGATCAAGTACGCCGCAGCCAAAAGACCGCCGGGTCCCCCACAATCAGTCATGCCACTCAAACTAAAATAGTGATGACAAAAAGGAGCCTGGCGAGCAGAATACAAAGTAGTGCTCAGAACCAACAAGGCGCGCAGCTCGTGAAATCAACCTGCGGTATGTGTAGAATACTAGCTATGTACTCTCTGCCTATGTTAAGCGAGTTGCGATATGGTGTTGAAAGGGTGCACCAAATAGTAAAAACAGTTCTTGTCTGTGAGGGGCAGCAACAGAGTAGTTCTCAAAGACAAAATAGCGAGCAGCTCGTGGAAGCCGAGTCTATGGTGAGCCTAAGATGTTAACTAGGTACTCTGTATCCATAAAGATGGAATCGTGATAAGATGTTAAATGGGTGAACCAAAAATTGATTCATGCCTGTATAAGGCGTCAACAAAAAATAGCGATGGTCCTTGGACTCTATTATGTACTGTGTGTCTGTAGAGGACAACGTTTTGCAAGGGCTGGGCCCCTTGGCTGTATTAGATACCATCCGGTCATTGCTGGTTAACAACAGAGGAGGATGTAAAGTAAGAACTTCATATGTCAAGATATATAAAAGATAACAACTTAATTGATTAAGTCAAAAGGCTCCAAGGTATATTCTCATTAAGCCCAGTCTTATCAGTAGCTAATCGTAGGACCCATCGTTGTTCAATGCGGAATAACGCGTTTTTCGTTATTCCAGGATGAGTCTCTAGTACACCCCATTCAAAAGAATCTGGTGAATGTTGTGTGTCTTTGAAATGTGTGGTCATTTTGGTGTTACTCTTAAGGCATCTGAAATTACTCCTGTGCTCCATTATACGTGTTTTTACCGGTCTTGTGGTCATGCCGATATAAAGCAAGTTGCATTTGCACCGTAGTATATAGATACAATTAGAGGAGTTGCAATTGGTGTGTGCATTGATGGTCCAAGTAACCCCATTAGGAAATTCCAGATTTTTTGTCGCCTTCGTGAGGTGACAGACGGAACAAGAACCACAAGGGTAATGTCCCGTGACCGGGGGCAGGCCCCACAAAGTACTTTGACGAGTGATTGGTTGTTTCTTTGGTCTAGTGTGGATAAGGATATCCTTAATGTTGCTTGTTCGTTTGAAAGCAAACCGAGGTGTAGGTAAATTAAGTGTACCTATGTTAAGGATATTCCAATGTTTACGAATAATTTTTCTTATTCGGTTAGAGTCAGGAGTAAATGTTGTGACACATGTTATCGCTGGATCTGGTACTCTGACCCTGTCTTCCAACAGGTTCTCGCGGTTATTATTTAAAGCTCTTTTACAAGCAGTGTCAACAACCTGTTTAGGATATTCCCGCTGTAGAAGGTCTTTCTTCAATGTGTGTGATTCTTTTTTATAATCGGTTAGATTACTACAGTTCCTTCTGATGCGAAGGGACTTAAATTAAACAAACAGATTCTTTCAGACTGTCTGTCCCTTGATCACATGCTTAGAATCCCAGAGATTGCTTATGTGAAGGCAGTTTTTGCCACTCTAGGGAGAGCCGACATATTTATTAATCCCCACTCACTGTTGCTCTTAGAACTGGAAAGGGTAAAGATCTATTTCTAGAGCGGGCCGTGTTGGCTAGAGAACGGGCAGAGTTGATGAAACCTACAGTGAGGGTACACATGCTCTTGAAAACAGTCCAGAATAGGGAGCCTTACTTAGCACCGGTACCGAATTTGAGAGACAGATTTTTTTTGTCCAGGTTTAGATTTAATCTGTCACATCACCTCTTGGCTGCACGCACCTGCTGGGCTCATCCAGGTACCATGTTGCCATGCGGCTGCGACAATAGCTCTCCACAGGACACTTTACCCGATGCAATTTTATGCAAATATTTTAGGAAGCAGTTTATTGTTCCGCTGCTGAAGTCCTTGAATTTCACCCAAGTACGTCCGCACTTATGTACCTGCAGACGCTCCCCGAAGAACATGTTTTATATGATGTCTCATCTTTTTTATGAAACACTGCTGTCGAGGCTTTTTAGACTCGACTGACCAGTGTATTGCTGCTTAATGGGGGGGCCTTTTTTATCTGTTTTTACTGTCTCTTGGTAATTAGTTTTAATTCTTTCTATTTTACACATATGTGTTATAGTTGTATGACTGTATGTTCTGTGCTTCTTGTTCTTTTATGGTTGTTGTTGCAACAGAATAAAGATTTTATGATCATGATAACGGCGTCCATGCGATGTACTTGTGAAGATTGCCAAACACAACTAAGTCCCACTGATTACAAAGCCATGACAGGTACATAAACACACTTGTCAGAATACATAAATGTCACACCATATATGGGCACTGTATCACTAACAGGAACATGAATAACAAGGAACTACAAAGGACAGGGAGAAGACCCCAGTCTGACTCTGGAGGCAAGACTCTAGCCCAGTGGGTCTTAACCTGTGGTGTGTGGACCCCTGGGGGGTCCGCAACGCCTACTCAGGGGGTCCGCAAAGCTTTAGAAAATTAAACATGATTAGCAGTTCAATAAAGTACATATACATCAAGTAAAAGGGAAAGTTTTAAACCGCTAAATATTAAGGAGTTTGAAATTGGATACTCAAAATTAAGTTGGCGTCATTATCTGGATTCCTGGGAGCAGCGCAAGTACAGCAAATTGAATCAGTGTGGGCAATTGGTGGCTTCAATTTAGACAGCACTTGGTATGCAAAGACAATGCATGCATTTAGAGCACAAATGACAAAGTGTTTTGTCTTTCAGAAACAAAACTAAACTTGGAAAAAGCTCCAACCTACCCAGTAAATGGTTGATTCGTATTTTTAGTGTATTTGTTTGTTGTGTATTTGTTTCTGCATTTTATGTGTATTGTTTTGCGAGTTGAGTCATAAAAATTGCTTACTTCTGGGGATTTCTGCGAATAGAAAAAACACATAAAAGTGGGTTCAGAGGGAGATGAAATCCCCACCCATACTTTTACAATTTTTATTTCCATGAAAAGGACCAGAATGTCCAACATGCCTCATATCATGACCTAGCCAGCCGCTATACACTATATAATCCATCACAAAACAATACATTAGCTCACCGTACATTTGTCCATTACCATGGAAAATGGCACATTTCTAATCAATCCAAAAGATAACTTCAAGAGACAACCTTGATTTCGTTTAACGAGAATCCCAGACTGGAAAGGGTGCCTTGAATGCAAATGCGCTATGGGTTCAGAAAAAATTTAGAAATGTACAATGCAAATGCACATAGCATAATATGTAGGAAAATGCAGCATCACCTTACAAAACCTATTTCAAATGCATTATCGCAGCAGCGAACAGGACTTTTCCTTGGTGGGACCTCTATTTAGACCAGTGGTTCTTAACCTGTGGCCCACATATCCCTGGTGGTATGCAGCGCATATTCATTTTTTTGTGATAGCAGATTGATAAAGTAAAAATGCATTAAAAGCAAAAATAAAAATAGAAAGTTTTAAAATACTCTGTAGATTTGAAGGAACTGGAAATTGGAAGCTAAAAATTAAGTTGGGCGTCTTTATCTTGATTCACAAGAGCATTGTAAGTACTGCAAACAAAATGTAATATAGACTATCAGAAATCAGAAATCTGAACTGAAGCAGTTGTATGCACCAACAAAAAGAGAGCATGCATTAGTACCAAAACAGACAAAGTGGTATTCTAGAATCTAGAAAATCGCTTCGTCTTTTCGAACTAAATCTACATTTTGAACATTTGCATTTAAATTTACATTTTGATTTCCATATGTTCGTTTGTGAATTGAATACAATATTTCATAATTTGTGTATTTGTTTGATGTATACTTGTTTCTGTATATATGTGTATTGGTGAGAGGTTCAAATCGTAGAAATTGCTTAGGCGGGGGACGCGGCTTCCAGTAGTGATTCCGTGGGGGCCCACAGACATCAAAATGTTAAGAATCGCTTATTTAGACTGATCCAAAATACAAAAAGGGCAGATTTACTTTTTACAGCTGCAATCGGTGAGCGTTTTGTTTTCATTTGATAGAAACTATCAAACCCACTGAATACATAATAGGAACAAGTGCCAGATATTAACAACTGCCAGAGATGAATGACTTTCTGTGTTATCTCAACAGGATGTAAGCAACTGCATGTGCTCATGTGAGTAGCCACAAGTCATATGTCTGATAACCATGCACCATACTTATAACTGATTTGATACTTGTTATTGCCCTATAAAGCGCATCATTTTGCAGAACGAGTGATTGGTTGATCAACTGACACTATTCATGAAAGGGGCACAAAATGATAATAATATAGCCTTAGAGCCTGTTGTAGCGGGCTATACCAGCCATTAAAGGCCTGCTCCAGCGTTTAAGGCCTGAGCCAAAGGTGAACAAGGGAACGGGACTTTAATGGCCAGTAGAGCCCACTATGGAGCGTTCTAAGGCTATCAGAACATCCCGCCCCTAGAGGGCAGAATGTTCTAATTTGTACAACAAAGGCCTCTCGGAGCCCAAGGGGGATGAGATTTCCTCGGGCTCCGTGAGACCTTTGTTCACAGCTGTTGCTGTGAACACACATTGGAATGTTCTAATATAAAGAGAAGACCAGAGAGACTAATCCACAGCCAATGTTATACCTGAATGATCACGCCTGGGTAAAAATAAAAACCAGAGGAACCCAATTAATTTCAATTTCAAAATATTCCAAATAAATTGTCCTCTAACTGCAGGTCTGACTGATCTCTAAATTTGAAATAGCGCCCTCTAGTATGAATATTTTTTCCTGCGCTCCTCTTTATATCAGGTCTGGTGACTCAGTGGACTAATGCATCCACTTCAGGGGCCTGTGTTCGACCTCATGGTCACAGGTTCAAATCCTGGTGGGTTCACTCAGCCTTTCATCCAACTGAGGTTGATAAAATGAGTACCATTGAGTTTGGTAACAATAAACATGTTATTCGGCGCCAATATGCTTACGGGAGAACGTGCGCTTCACAAATACTTATGTTTTATTATCCACCTTTAATAACTTTCAACACTTTGATGTTGCTCCCGTAGCTGTGTGGTTTACGTTGCAGCTGGTAAAAGTGGTTACACTGCTGGCACGGGAAATTACAGTTCTTCATCACTCCACAAATGTAGGACAACTTTGAAAGGTTCACTGGCTGTTTCATCAATGTGTTACAAATCTGCCCCTTTTAATGATCAATAATACACCAGGGATGCCATAACCAAGTCATTCTTAAGCCTTTTGATGGGCACAACTGCAACTAAAGGAGCAGGGAGAGGCGCCCATGTTGGTCAGGCCCTAGGAGAAGAAAAAGTGATGGATGTAAATGGTTGAAAGATCCGTAGAAAATAGAAATTATTCTCTGGGTCTTTTCATTTCAGTGTTAATTAGCTAACTATGCCGTTACTCACCCTAACCCCTACGCCAAATTGTTAATAAGTGTATGCATCTAACTAGACAAGGCTGTTAGCACGAGTACCCAGGTTAGTAAAGTAACCTCAAGAGCCTTCTTCCAGATGAGCTCACCCAGAAGGATGGTATAATACATCTCCCCAGACCTCCAAACATCAGAGCTGATGAAAGCCGATAAAAAAACGAAGCTCTCCTCAACACAGAATACTTCTTAATCATCTTGTATTGAATTTTTGAAGGCCACGGGCGTCTCAATGACTCAGGAGGATGAAAACCTGAACAAAAAGTCCTACAGAGGGAAAGAACGAAAGCAGGAGAGAAAAGGGTGGAGGAACTACACAAGCTCTAATGACCAAACCAACTATATCAACAATTGCCATGGAGGTGCCTTAGAAAAACAGGTTATCTGCATCCAGAATGTGGAAGATGCTACTCTGGGACTTGCTACCAGGCTGATAAAGTGAGACCTTGTGACTGCAGAAGTAATGCCTCTGTACTGACTACCAATCAGACCTAGAGTCTAGAGAAAGGTGCACTGGGATTATGGGACGGGAAGCAAGCGCGATTTAGGCCACCATAGATTCTTTTCAGCCATGATGAACACGATAACTCTCTCTATCCAGTAAAATGGACTTGTTCAACCAAAACGTCTCTGTTGAGCCACGTACAGTGTTCTTGGCTGCTCTATATAAGAGACTGAGGACCTGATTCACAAAAGTAATCTGGGAGAAAATCCTAACTTTACGACTTTCGGTATTCACAAAGAGCATTTAGGAGTAGTGAAGTTTGGATTCTCATTACTACTCCTAAATGCCCTTTGTGAATACCAAAAGTCGTAAAGTTAGGATTTTGTCTCAGATTACTTTTGTGAATCGGGCCCATAATTCTTGAATTCCACCTATCCTCCCATTCTTAAAAGATAATAAGCATCTAATATTCTACCCAATTCTGCTTTTGTAACATCCCACCACCACGTTACGTCTATGTTACAATATGAGTATGACCTCGTGGACTATTGCTTTCTATTAGAATTGCCCACTTCCAATGGATTTCTGCAACAGTGATTATTGAACTCACAACATATATAAATCCTTCATTCCGCCCCAACGGCAAAACATAACAGGAAGCGGCACACTAGGAGATAGCACAAAATAATTTTATTGTGCACCAAAGTTAAGGACAACGCGTTTCGGCGTTTCGCCTTTATCAAGTTACTACCTGTACATCTAATTCCTTTAGAAATAAATTTCAGAAATCATAGGCATAGAAAAAATACTTCGCGTGTATCCGATGTTTTTCAATTTGGCAATACATAAGAATATTCAACTAAGAGTAAAACATGTTAAAACCCAATATAATTAATTTACAATTCATTATTATGATAGTCATGAAATGTACTCTTGGATGCCACTGAGTAACTGCCGTTCATCAGTAATGTTTGTTCTCAACATCGCAGTACAATAAAGTTATCGTTGTTCGTATCCCACATTCTAGGGACTACTGATACCAGAATGCCTGGTTCAGAGTCTCACACTGTTTTACTCTAAACTCATGTAGACTATCTGAGGTTAAATTGTACCATCTCAGCACAGCTACCAACATACCATCTGACAATTATCAATATATACATAAAGCTTGGCATGCCAGCGCGTTTCAATCTAATTATTAGCCAAATTAATGGTTTCTCCACAATCTCCTATGGTAATAATACATTCTAACTACTATTCATGGTGCGCGGCACAGAATTGCGTACAACCTTAGCAGATGACCTTAATAGGAGCTTTAACTTTGCAATATCACGACAAGTGCCATATACTTTATTGCTGTTTTTAGTTGGTACGTACTCATATGACTCCCTTATGCGGTCATTTTCTGCGAGCGATGCAATGCCTAGCATGGTGTCTGATATGATATAAATAACAGTGTGGCATGCTCTAGAACTGTTTCTTACCTATGCTTGGAGGACTTTGATTGTATAGATGATTTACAGTGCATTACCAGAGCTGTGCAGGGGTCCCAATATTAGAATGGTGGGGGATGCTGTGGGTAAGTGTGGAGGTGCAATGACAGGCATGTGGGTGTTAAATTAGCAAGGAGGGCCACAAATCCGGATAACGTTGTTGTGTATCGTTCTGTGCATTTGCTGTAGGTCAGGGCTTGGGTGCATTTAGGTCATGGCGGGGTGCATTCATCAATGTAGGTGTTCCAGATGCTGCACTAGTAATTACCAGCCGCTGAGATTAATTCAAGTATTCCATCCATCACTATTTGTATACTTAGGTATGTCGCCCTAAGTGGGACGGGTGTGCCCAGATGTGGGTCCGGTCACACTGTGTCACTGGAACCAAGCTATACCTGGCTGATGAGCCCATAACAAGTGTGAAACCAATCCTGGGTTGCTTGGGTGTGGTTCATTGAGGACCTGGCTTGGCGGTTCGGGCTGGACTGGTCTAGCTGGAGCAGGGTCAAGACTAATTTGCATATAGATGGGTCCAAACTGAGGTGGTATGGTGTGCAAAATAACAACGGACTGGAACGAAGCCGAAGCAGTTTCCAGTGGCGGAGATTAATTTGAGTATTCCGTTCATCACTTTTTGTATACTTTAGCAACAGCAGTCATGAAGGTCAGGACAGAGAAGCATTTGTAGATCTGTGTGCGGACCCAAGTATGGCAAAACATAGAAAGGTAAAGGACAGAACTGAAGTTCATTAACAGAGTTGTGTGTTCCTTGTGCTTCAATAGCAGGTGTATTGCAGATCAGTATCAAGCAGCATTGATGGAGCCCTTTCACCTAATGCCGTAATGGAAGGGTTGCTGTAGCCTGGAAGGGACTGAGATGTTTTGGGGCAATTGTACTGGGATCCAAGGGTTGTAAAGGAGGGTGGGACCAATGTGCACCAACAAAGCTGTTGTGTGTGGGTATTACATCACTGGTGAAATGTCTTGGTGGCAGAATTCCACGGTGTTGTATTCAGACATTCCAGAAGCTTTTGTGAGGGTTTTGTCATCCACTAACATGGGGCCTCTTTTTGAGCCAAGGAGCAGCCTATAATGAATTAAAGTAGGGTGGGGAAAGAGAAAACATTGTCAGGTGGTGGTGTGCATTAGCTGCATCGCGAAGCAACAGTTAAAATGTAACACTTTCGCACAAATTGTATCTGCTATATATGCTAAAATTCAGATCACTAATCCAGTCACGGTATCAGAGTATCACTTTTTTGATACTCTTGTTTCAAGACCATCAGCATCCATACTATATAAAATTATTAGATCTTCTGATACTGAGAGACAAAAATCACAGGTGGTACTGAAGTGTGAAGAAAATCTCAAATCAACTGGTCTGCTAATTTGTGGAATAAAATTTGACTGAAGATTAAAAATATCTTCAAGAGCAGCAAAAACTACCCTATCCTTTTTTTCGTATATAATAGACTTCTTATAACTCTTCAAATTTTGTCTAAGATAACTCTCGACATATCTACCACATGCTGGGCATGTAATGAATGTAACGCAGACTAAAAACACTTAATATTTAGTTGTCATTATACTCACCAATTTTGGATTTAGGGGTTGATTCCGATCTTGTAAGGAAAGCATCCCGGCCGAATCGGATCCGCAATGCTTTCCGTACGACTCGGAGCGCTGGAGTCCGACCGAGTGAGTACGATGCATACGTATGCTGACAGACTCGGTTCGCTCGGACTCCCATTGAACTCTATGGCAGCCTGTATACTGAATGCGTACACAGGCTCCCGTAGCAAAAAGGGGTGGGTGGAGAAAAGTGTACACGCTGTGGCAGACACCCCATGGTGCCCGCTACGATGTGCATGCTTGGATCGGGGGGACCCATGAGCACCCCCCGTGACCGATTCGGAGGGCCCTGGGTGAAGGGCGTCCTGCTACGGCCCCCCGAAGGCTGATTCCAACAGTTGTTTCGTCTTGCTGAGACCAAGTCGATACGGCTATCCAAATCATGCATCGTATTTGCTCGTTCGGAATCCGACTCCATTGCGCTGCACTATTCCGCTACGAACGAGTCGGACGGGATCGGGTTCGGAAACAATTCGGTCAACACAGACGAGATCTTCGCATCATACTTGGTCGTTCTGAACTGTGTACGATTCGGTCGGAAACAGGGACTACGAATCGGATCCAGGAAAGACTAATCCGATTCGGAGGCTTTCCGAACTACATTGGAATCAGGCCCTAAGATTTGGTAACAGATAAATTCTCTATTTCAATCAAATGTTCCTTTTTCCTATACCAATCTGTTCCTAGGCAGCTTATCAGAAGACTGGAGTGACTGTATGTTAAATGTTAAAATAACTCCAAACACATTTATTTTCAAGTTTTGTGGTGTGGAATATGTTATAACCATAGACTTGATATAGCTTATATCGCACCTCTCTCACTTGCCTTGAAAAGGGAAGCTCTATGGTCTTCTGCTACAATTCATCTAAATATGACTGCTATTTCGTCTGCTTTACATCAGCCTTTGATTGAAGAGGTGCCTATACCCTCTTGAAAATCCTTATTAATTCTAAGTTTTATGTGTATGTATATATATATATATATATATTACCTACTGGCGGTCGCCAGTAGGTAGTTATAGTTAGGACCACGTTTCCATAGGAAAACCTCAACATTCTATTTTGAATAACTTTGGCGCCGGTCGACGAATCCTCGCGAATTTTTCAAAATAGGTGGGGCGCTATGCTCCGCTCCTACCCTGAAAGTCTCGGGGGGATTCGTCAAGCGGGGGCTGAGATAAAAGGGGGGTCCCAAAACGCGTTTTTCCCATGCATTTTTCCGTAGGACCTTTAGACAGGGCTACAGCCCGAACGGCTGAACATAATTACTAGAAATTTGGCAGAGAGGTAGTCCTCAGGTCAAGGAAGTGCCTTTTGTAGGTTTGGTGTAAATCTGTTCAGTAGATTCTGAGAAAATAGCCTTTAAATCAATATATATATATCTGAGCCAGCTTACGGTGCGCTTACGGTACGCTTACCGTACGCGTACGGTGGCGTGCGCGAGCGCGATTCTGATTGGCCCTTAGATCTTAGTAAACATTCGAATCGGTCGAAACCAGGAAGCGGCGGCCGCCATTTTCTCTCTCGCACTCTGAGGGGGGAGCTGATAAACAAATGCCAAAAACATATAAAGGGGCTATTTAGACAGCGCCCATGCACATAACCATGTTAGTTGAGTCTTCAAAGATCCCCCAAGGCAAAAAACGGTAATTTTTAATTTTTCAAAAATTTCGCCGATTACGCTTACCGTACGCGTACGGTAAAAAATTATAAAAAAAAAATCCACACTCTCTCCACCCCGTGTGCAAATGTTGGCCGAAGGCCACCATTTGTGCATGGCTTATACGAGCACAGCAGTTCCCAAAAAAATTTCAACAGATTACCTATCACAAGGAAGCGCATAATATGTCCTCCATGTGCGCACGGTGCGCGAAGCGCATCGTGCGTACATGGCCCATCTAGCGTAACGTGGGCACGCGGTGCGCGTAGCGCACCGCGTGCCCACCGTGCGTGCACGGCACTAACTGCGTAAAGTGGGCGCGCGGTGCGCGAAGCGCACCGCGTGCTCACTGTGCGCGCACGGTGCGCGAAGCGCAACGTGCGCGCACGGAACGAACTGCGTTAAGTGGGCGCGCACGCCACGAATGGCGTAAAGTAACTTAGCATTTAAAAAACCGTACAAATTCACTGAAAAAACCATAGGTTTCACACACGTTATAGTTAGGAATTAGCATTTAAAAAACCTTGCAAATTCACTGAAAAAACCATAGGTTTCACACATGTTATAGTTAGCGGAAATTTTACTGATAAAAAACCAATGAAATTCCCCCGTTATAGTTAGTGCAGGCAACTATAACTCACGCGACCGCAATCTTCTGCTGATGACATATGTGTCTTTATGAAAAAAAAATATTTGTAATATATGTATAGCTAAAAATGTATGGAAGAAGACATGGGCAAATAAGTGTCTAAATACAGTATTAGCATCAGCAGAGGATTGCGGTCGCGTGAGTTATAGTTGCCTGCACTAACTATAACGGGGGAATTTCATTGGTTTTTTATCAGTAAAATTTCCGCTAACTATAACATGTGTGAAACCTATGGTTTTTTCAGTGAATATATATATATACACACACACACACGATGATTCTCAGTGATTGTTGGTTTGTTTAGAGTGCTCCATGTTTATTATTAAATATGCTTCAATTCTCCTTTACTTATTAAAATGTCAAACTTTTGTTTTTTTTTTAAACATATTTTTTTTTTTAATATATTTTTATTGGTTTAAACAGGGAAATCAAGAGAAACATAGTTACACTGTGAAGAAAAAAAATATATGGAAAAAAAAAAAGAGATAGTCATACAGACAATGGGAAAAAGCCAATTAATCACTGCAAGTAACATATTACAAAGCCAGCTATACACTTCAAAATAACGGTTAAACGATACAGTAAAAAAAACATCTCTACATCTCTTCAGTTTCCCAAATTGGGCCCCATATCCGAAGACCTCTTCTTTTGGCTCTATTTCCTTTACATTTATAAAGTGCCTTCTCTAAATTAAAAACATGATGAAGTCTTGAAAACCATTCCTGAAAGGAGGGTGGTTCAGGATCCTTCCAATGAGTTGCAATGGTTAAACGAAAAATGGCCAAGGCCATAAAATAAAAATAAATTTGGGAAGAATCTAGACCTAGACTATCATCAATCCCTAAAATGATCAGAGTTGATGTTAGCCGTGCCGAACCACCAGTAACCTGATTAAGAAAATTCTCTATCTTTGCCTTCACATTAACAAGTTTGTTACATCCACTAAACATATGTATTATATCTGCCGGACCGTAATCACATCTGGGGCAACAATCAGTTTCCCTTTTCCCCCAACTGAAGAGTTTAGCCGGGGTATAGTATAACCTAAACAAAGTTTTGAAATGTTGGGCTTTAAGGTTAGCTGCAAGAAATATTTTTTTTGACAGATAAAGAGACCTACAAATGTCCACGTCTGGGTCCCCTAGTAAGCCTGCCCAGGCACTTTCGGAACTGACGATATCATCTTGATTAGCATTCAGCAAAATTAAGTATAAATCCTTTATTCGAGGCTGCCTATGCCCAAGCCAATCAAGCATTGGTATATCGTCGAATCCAGTTAATTGAAACTTTGCGGTTTTAATAATCTCCCTAATTTGTAGATATTTAAAAAAAGTCTTAGTTTCCACCCCAAATTGACTTTGAAGCTCTTGAAAGGATTTTAGCTCGGATCTCACGAATAAGTCTCCAATAAGATTTATACCAGCCAGTTCCCAGGTTTTTCCTAAATTATCATAAAATAAAGGTGGAAAAATAGACGAGCGCCAGATAACATGATATTTATATATCTTGGGGATCCCCAGAAATTTACTTATTTTGCTCCAAACACTCCAGGCAGTTCTGACTATTTTAAACCGCGTTCTCTTATAATAGCTGCCATCTAACTGCCTTAATAAAACGCCTGGTGCATAGTCTCCTAATGCTAATTCATAGACAGATGGAGGGGAGTCCGTGTTATACTGTGCCGAAATTGTACCTGGTCCAAATTTTGGTCGAAATAAACTAACCATTTGCTGTAGCATTACAGCCCAAAAATAAAATTTCATATGGGGGATAGCTAATCCGCCACGGTCTTGTGGAAAAGTCATCAACTTTATAGATCTTCTAATCTTTTTGTACCCCCATACAAACTGAGAAAATATCCCGTCAATTTTTTGAAAAAACTCTTTAGGGGGCTCAATTGGAATGCATCTAAAAAAATAAAAAAATTTGGGAAACATAGTCATTTTAATGATATTAGCACGTCCTATAATGGAAATATATAATTTATCTATGCGCTTTAAGTCAGTGCTAATCTTAGTTAGCAACTGTGGGAGATTAATATCCCAGATAGTAGAAACGCCCGCACTTATATTAATCCCTAGATAG
This sequence comes from Triturus cristatus, assembly GCF_964204655.1. NCBI lineage: Eukaryota > Metazoa > Chordata > Amphibia > Caudata > Salamandridae > Triturus > Triturus cristatus. The sequence goes on along the minus strand of NC_140594.1, from coordinate 1,064,961,709 downwards.
GTAGCCTCCGAGGATCTCCTGTCATCGTTAAGCGGGGTATTATCAGAGCAAACAATCTTAGTTTTCGTTGTATTCAACCTGTATCCAGATTGACGACCAAATTCTAATGCAAGAGCCTCAATACGGACCAACGCAGTCAGGGGGTCAGGAGTGATTATAGCGATGTCATCCGCATACGCTAAGATTTTTGTACTAAATCCCCTAACCACTATAGGTTTAATAGCCTGATCGTTAAGCATGGATCTTATTAGAGGATCTATGTACAGAGCAAAAAGAATCGGGGAACATGGACATCCCTGTCTGGTGCCACGTGAGATCTTAATTCTCCCAGATTCCATCCCCATCATTTGTATTTTTGTATATGGTTGTAAGTACATGGCCTTTATGGCGGTCTGAATACGAGGACCAAAGCCATTAGAATTTAGAATCTGCCAAAGAAAAGCCCACTCAACCTGATCGAAGGCTTTCTGTGCGTCTAGTAAAATCAGAGACATTTGACCCCCCAACTGTTCGGTAATATCAAATAAGGAGATCACCCGGCGCACATGATCCGTTGTTCCACGCGCGGGAATAAAGCCATGCTGCCATGGGCTAACCAAGGAAGCAATTATTTTTGATAGCCTGTTGGCTATAATTTTAGAGTATAATTTCTCGTCGGTGTTAATCAAAGAAATAGGTCTATATGAGGCTGGATTAACAGATGGTTTCCCTTTTTTCAAAAAAACAATTAAATTAGTGTCTTTCCAAGAATGGGGTGTAGTACCATGATATTGTACTGCTAAAAATAAGTCCAGAAGTATGTGTGATAGCTCGGAGTACAAAACCTTATACAATTCTATAGGAATTGCATCGGGACCAGCAGCCTTACCAGATGCCATAGACTGTAAAGCCTCGTCAACCTCAGCTTGTGTAAAATCTTCTTCCAGTTCCTGTAAAATTTCGGGAGTAAGAATGGGAGTAGGAGTAATTAAACCCTGACCTGTGGCAGATTGTGGATCAGTCTGAGATTTATAAATATCTCCATAAAAATCAGCAAAAACTTGAAGAATGTCCTGGGGATCTGTTACACTACTCCCGTCACCCCGTTTAACCTCCAGGATATTGTTAGCCGCCGTCCTCTGTTTTAATTTTAATGCAAGGTGCCTTCCGGTCTTTTCCCCATATTCGTAGTTCTCCCTGGATCGTGTTTGATATATTTTAGCATTCCTACTATTGTATATTCCGTTTAATTTAGCTTTAACCTTTATCACTTCTAGTTCAGCTAGCCTCGCAGCATCCTTATGTTTATTAACAATTGATCTAAGATGTAGTTCCTCATTCATAGAAAGGTCAGCCATACGTTTCTGTACAGTCACCCTATGCTCTTTCCTGAGGTGTCCAGCAAAACTTATAATTTCCCCCCTTAAATATGCCTTGAACGTATCCCAAACAGTTTCCCTTGACGCACTATACCGATTTATGTCAAAGAACTGCTTAGTTGAACTCCTGAGATGATCTACAAATCCTTCGGTTACAAGAAGTTTCCTATCAAAGGACCATTTACTAGGACGATTCAGAAATGCCGAAAGCTCCACTTCTAAAATCAACGGGTTATGATCTGACAGGATCTTTGGGATTTTCCGTATATTGGCACGGTCTATAAGGGAGGTAGAAATATAAAAATAATCTAATCTAACATATTTCTGGTGGGGGCAAGAAAAATAAGTATAACCGGCATCTCCTACTACCTTACGGGTCCACACATCAACTAATCCATGGCTCCCAGCTAAAGCTTTAAGAGCCTTATATACCCGAGGCTTCCTTCCATCATACGCCCCCAAAGATATATCCGAAGTACCTAAATGGATATTAAAATCCCCACAAACTATAAGCGGGGAAGGCCAGGCTGCCAGCTCAAGCTCCAACTCACCCCACAGATCCGAATCATCAAAGTTGGAGCCATAAATTGTACATAGAGTTACCCTACACGGTAATAGAGCAATAGCCCATCTCCCCCACCTATCTGCTAAAGTTCGCTCCGTCTCTGGCATGCGAGTGGCAGTGTGTATAGCTACCCCTCTTGTAGTGGTAGTTTGACGCGAGCAGACCACCTGTTTAAACCCAGGGATACTATTTAACCCTCTTTTTTGAAAAGGTATATGGGTTTCCTGTTGACAGATAACATCTACCCCCCATGAGCGGATAGCTTCGGCAGACCTGTACCGTTTACCAGCATCGTTCAACCCCCCTATATTCAAGGAACAAATTCTCAGCCTACCCATCATAATAGCTTTTATTCCAATGCAGTAACTTAAAACATCTCAGTAATACACTATCAATCAACCTATACTCTTTACCAAATTTCCCTGATTTCCCTGAAATTTTTTTTACTCCACCCCTTACCCTCCCCACCCCACTCCCTAACCCTCGACTACTCACCCAACCCACCCACCCCACCCAAACCACCCACCCTGCAAATGAAGGCAACAGACCAGCCAGGTCTGTAGAGGATGAATGCTGTGCTCTCCCGAAAATAAACGTATCTTAGCTTCCTAAGACTTTCTAACACTCTCTCAATCATCTGCAAAAAAGAATAGCGGGGGAATTACCCAAAATCTGATATTAAGCTGATTACACCCCGGGTTAAACTTTCCCTCCTGTATCCAAAAACTCCTTTGCCTTAATCTCGGATGTAAAAAAGCTTGTAGTATCCTTCCAAATTACTTTTAAGCGAGCAGGGTTTAAAAGAAAAGCCTGAGCTCCTTTCTCTTGGAAGGGTTTAATCATCTGACGTAGACGCCACCGGCGCTCCACGGTGACATGGCAAAAGTCGGGTCTAACAAAAAAAGAAAACCCCTCAGCTTTTACTTGGGCATCTGGTCTAGCTCTTTCAAAAACACTTTGCCTCAACAAAAAATTCCCAAAATATACCAATAGCGCCCTTGGTTTAGCATTAGGACGGAGAGGTGGACGAATAGAAAAGGGGACTCTGTGCGCCCTTTGTACCTCCTTATCCCAGTCCCAGCCAACCAAATCTGGCAAAGAGGTCTTCAACAATTGAACAATGTAAGAACGAGAGTCAGACCCTTCCTTTCCCTCTGGAATACCCAAAAATCTCAGATTGTTCCGACGCTGATAATTTTCCCCCTCCTCAAGTTTCCACTGAATATCCATTAATCGTGCCTCATGAGCATCCACTTGACCTTTGGAACCAGCAACCTCTAATTCCAACACATCTGTCCGAGTCTCAATATCAGTCATGCGGTCACTAATATCCTTACAGGTCTTAGCGACCTTCCTGATAGCCCCTTGGAGTTTACAATAGGCATTCTGTGACCTCTTGCTTTCCGCCCGGGACTCCTCTCGATGTGCTGCAACACATTGCATAATTGACTCTAATGTAGAAGGAGCTGCATTAAGCCCAGCTTCTGAGCCAGTAATTAAGTTGGGATTAATACTGCCCATCAATTGATCTCCGAGTGTATAGTCCCAGTTCAGAGTCGCCTGTTTCTGGCCTTCAAGACTCGTTGGACAGAGATTCAGAGAACGTACCGTTGTCACAGATTCAGAAGCAGAAAGTAGCTTAGCTTTAGACTGTGATTGTGGTTCATCGCTAGACAGGGTATCTCCGCCTGAATCAGAGGCACCATCAGACCACGTTACATCCGAGAGAGAATAAAAATCATTTGTCTCTGAGTCAAGATCCCTATCGCAATCCTGGCGTGGAGTTCGGTGGCCCCTGAAACCCCCCTTTTTTCTAGGGGCATGATCTTTCATCTGAACAGGGGTACTCTTATTTTCCCCCAACAAAGCCCCACTCTGACTCGGCAGTGGCACAGATATCTGAACGGGGGGTATATTCCCCCCACCCTCCAATGAAACCACATATTTTTATTGGCATTTAAAGTTTACAGTGACATAGTGCATCAAGATAAGGTTTGTCGGATTGCATTTCTCGCATTTATACCATAATACATTGCTATTCGCACAGTAATTAGACAAATATCCTGCCACTAGTGAGGTCTTAAGGCATAGAATTTCTATATAGAACTGGGGTGCAAAACTGGGGAAGCATTCAAGGAGTTCTGGGTACAGGTGTCAAATGGGGCATTAGGGTGATATGTGCCTCGCTTGATGGTATTTCTACATGTTACAAGGGGCGAGGGGGGAACTGTGGTTGGTCCTGCTCCGGGATCTGGCCTTCGAGTGGGGCGTATTGCGTGGTACTAATAACAATCGACGTTAGGAGTGAGCTGCAGGAGGAGATCTGGTACATGTGTTTGTGGTCTGCCATTGTGGGTCCCGCGGTGCATGTAGGTCGCCATCTGGGTCATCATGGGGTAGTGGTTGTTTGAATTGGTTCAGTAATAGAGCCCACTCCACAGATATGGGGTGGTTACGCATCCCTTTCACCTCTTCCGCTCGTAATGATTCTTCCTCTGCTGTTGCCCATTTGTGTACGCCCCCACCCATGCTGCGATCAGAGGGCCTGTGGGGGACTGCCAGTGCATGGCTATGCTCCGCTTGGCTAGCAAAATGGCCAGTGAGGTAAATCTGAGGGGCACTTTGTGTTGTTTCCGCTTCCGAAAGATACCTAATGCGCAGGCTTCCCAGGTGTTCAGATATGTGAGCCCGGTGAGATCCCGGAGTGACTTGTGAATGTGTTGCCAATATGGTTGTAGTGTGGGGCAGCTCCAGAACATATGATAAAAATCTGCCGCTTGTGAGTGGCATCTGGGACATGGAACCTGGGTGTCGGGATAAAATCATTGGTCGGTGTGCTGGCGTCAAATACGCCCTATGAAGGATGTAGAATTGTAAATTTTTAAAACGTGCGTTTCGAGACACCTTCTTGGGGTGTTCGAGAGCCCTCTCCCATTCTTTCTCATGTGGTGAGCGCCCTAATTTGTCTTCCCAAGTGGCCCGCAGGGTCTCTAGGGGTCTGTTTGAGTTCCCTGATGGCTTTATAGAGCCACGTGATCAAGTGTCGTCCCACTCCCATATATAAAATTGTGTGTATGACCGGGTGTGTAGCAGGCTCCCCTGTCGAGAGGTTGTGGTACTGTCGATAATTTTCAAGGAGTTGGCGGTGGAGTAGGAACTGGCCAGGGGGGAGATCATAGTCATCTATAAGTCGTTGGAATGGCCTCAGTTGTCCATCTTCGAATAGCGACTCCATCTCGGTGATGCCGCAGTCTGTCCGTGAATGAAGTATGTTAGATGTGTAATAGTTTTTGTGTTTGGGCCATCCGACCAGCGAAAACAGGGGTGAGTATGGGGGTTTCCCTGATGACATACGGTGTATCCTTTGCATGCTTTTGCGTGCCACTGCTACTTGTAGGGGATATGTACGTCTTGGTTTTGTGCCTGGTATTAGTAAACGACAGAGTTCTGGGATGGCCACTGGACCAGTCGTGGTGTATGTCTCCCCTACGTGTCTGCCTGCCATCCAGTAGGAGAGCCACTGCAGTTGTGCAGCTAGTAAATACGATTCAAAGGATGGGGCGCCCAGTCTTCCCTGTGTGGTGGGTAGTTGTAGCTTCGTTAGTGCTATCCTATGTCTGTTTGTCCCCCATATCAGCGAGCTGAGGAGTGAGTCTAAGTCTCGGAAGAATGTTCTGGGCGGAATTATCGGTAGATTCGTGAAGTAATATAGCAACCGCGGAACTATTATCATTTTGGCGAGAGCCACACGGCCGATCTGGGCTAACGGGAGGTTCCTCCAGAATCCAACTGAGGATCTGATACTGGCCAGTGCCCTACGGTGATTACCTTCATATATGTCAGTCGGGGTGTGGTAGAGAAGGATCCTGAGGTATCGGGGGCATCTGCACTCCAGGCTATGCTCTGGTCGCCCAGCCTGATATCCCGGGGAGGAAGGGTCGGGTGTAGCGGGTACACTGTGGATTTATCCCAATTTACTCTTAGCCCGGAGACTTCCGCAAACTCTGTCAGTGTTGCCCAGATGGGTGTTAGATCCTCGGTAATGTCTCTAATATATATTAGAAGATCGTCGGCATACATGGAAACACTGTGCACGGTATCTGCTAAGGGAATGCCCCCATTGTTCTCCCTCTTGTCGCAACCGTATGGCCAGTGGTTCTACCGTGAGGGCGAAGAGCAGAGGCGAGAGCGGGCAGCCCTGCCTCGTGCCTCTCTGCACCGCGAATTCCGACGAAATGTATCACCCTATACGAACACGCGAGGTGAGTTTGGTGTATAAGAGCTGTGTATACACCAAGAGGGTAGGGCCAAGAAATGAAATGAAATGAAAATGCGATTTGTAGAGCGCTACAGTTGCCCTGAGGCGTCCAGGCGCTAGAGACAGAGAAAACCCTCGTGAGGTTATTTTGTTAAACGTTAAACAGATGAGTTTTTAGCTGTTTACGGAAGCTGGTCAGGTAAGCGTTGTTTCTCAGCTGGAGAGGGAGGGTGTTCCAGAGTTTGGAGACATTGTACGAAAAGGAGCGTCCTCCTGCTCTGGCTCTAAAGATTCTGGGAATTTTGGCTAGAAATGCCGTTGAGGAGCGAAGGGTCTTGTTAGGCCTGTATGGAGAGATCAGGGAACAGTTGATGTCTGGGCCCGTTTCCCAGAATGTCTGGTGGGCAATACAGAGTGCTTTGAACTTTATTCGGTCCCTGACAGGTAACCAGTGTAAGGTCTTTAGGCCGATTTTTATTGAGGTCCTCCGAGGAATTCCCAGCAGCGCCCTGGCGGCGCAGTTCTGGGCGCGTTGAAGTTTTTGTAAGGTGTAGTCTGGTGCTCCCAAATAGAGGGCGTTGTTAAAATCCAGACGAGATTGGATGAGGCCCTGTATGATTATTTGTTTGGCCTCGAAAGGGAGGAGGGGAAGGACTTTTTTAATCACTCTAAGGAGGCCAAAACAGGTGGCTGATATCTTGGTGGCCTGAGTATTAAGGCTCAGAGATTTATCGAGCCACACGCCTAGGATTTTGATGTTGTCTCTGGGGGGTGGGGCCATTCCCATGCTTGGTGGCCAGATCGACTCAATAGTGGCAGGGGAGGCTGGGCCCAGGAGCATGAGCTCAGTTTTATCGTCATTGAGCTTTAGGCATGAGCTCACCATCCAGCTCTTTACGTCTTCCAGGCAGGCCGCTAGGTCTGGTGGTGACTGGAGGTCGCTCTTCTGTGTAAGGGAGACCACCAGCTGGGTGTCGTCCGCATAGGAGACGATATTAAGACCATGCGGACGAACAATCCCAGCCAGTGGCCTCATATATGCATTAAAGAGCGTAGGGCTTAGAGAGGAGCCCTGCGGGACTCCACATCCCAGAGGGCGAGTGGAAGAGCGGGATGTGCCGTTGAAGACCTGAAAGGTTCTGTCTGATAAAAAAGATTCGAACCATGCCAGGGCGTCTCCGGTCACTCCTAAGTCGGCAAGGCGGGTTAACAGGATTTTGTGATGTACCGTGTCAAATGCGGCGCTTAGATCGAGGAGGATCACTGCCGCTGACCCTCCTCGATCCAGGATCCGTCTTGCCTCCTCAGTTACTGCCAGTAGGGCGGTCTCCGTCCCATGTTTGGCTCGAAAACCCGTTTGGGAGGAGTCAAGGAGATGGTTTTCCTCCAGAAATGATGTCAAGATGGTATTGACATGTTTCTCCAGGATTTTTGACGCCCATGGGAGTAGTGAGATCGGGCGATAGTTACTGGGGTTGGCCGGGTCAAGGGAAGGTTTTTTCAGTAGAGCTCGTACCATAGCGTGTTTCCAAGTCGTGGGAACTGTCCTACTTATTATGGAGGAGTTCAGTAGATCCACGAGAGTGGGGAAGATAGTTTTGCTTGCCAGGCACAATGAGCCTGGAGGACCAGGGTCGCATGGAGATCCGGTTTTTATTTGTTTTGCCAGTTTCTCTAAGGATTCCAATGCTATCAGGGGAAAGGACTCCAGCCGCTTGGTCGGGTTTGATGCTGAGTGCAAGCCTTGGACAGGCGGATCAATGGGCGGGTTGGGAAAGGAAAGATACATTTTATTAACTTTTTGAAAAAAGAATTCCACCAAATCGTTGCACTTGGACGGTAGGTTGTTATTATCTGTAACAAGTGGCGGAGACTTGATCAGGGTATTAACTATACGGTAGATTTCTTTGGATTTAGATTTCGCCGTGGTTATTTTAAGGTTGTAATAAGCAGCTTGCGAGGCTTTTATGGCCAGCTTATAATTCCTGATCATTTCCCTATAGGTCGCTTTTTCTTCGGGATTGTATAACGTGCGCCACTTTCTCTCCTGTCTTTTGCAGAGACGTTTGTGGTTTCTAAGATCTTCTGTGTACCAAGGAGCAGTTTTACTATGTCTCCTGGAGTTTGGTGAGTATTCTGGGAGGACCGAGTCAAGAGAGGTGGTTATCCATTCGTTGTATTTTATATTGTTAGAGGTAGGGTCGTGAGAAAGAGAGGGTCTAGTAGTGCAAAGAACTTGCGTCCAACTGTCAATGGAGAGTTTAGACCAATTACGGGTTTTCCTTGCCTTAAATAAGGAAGAGGGTGATTTGCTCGTGGTCCAGTTAAAGGCTATAAGGAAGTGATCTGTCCAAGGAAGTCTGGTGATATTGCCCACTTTGAGTTGGTCGGAGTTACTGAAGATCGGATCTAACAGATGCCCCTTTTCGTGAGTAGCAGAGGAGACCAGTTGTTCAAGTTGAATTGCGGCCAGGCTTGACTGTATCTCTTGTGCTGAGGAGTCCAGCAGATTGTCAAAATGGATGTTAAAATCTCCAAGTAGGGTGAAGTTGGAGGGAGAGACAACCGACTGGGAGGTCACCGAAAGTAGGGAGGTGTTGAATTGTCCTATAGGGCCGGGAGTGCGGTATATAAGAATACCGGAGAAGCAGGCATTGGGAGTGAACTCGATGGAGAAGGAGAGGTTTTCACAATCCTCAAGGTCTTCCGCTAAATGGCGGCAGGTATAGCTTTCTTTGTGGATAATCGCAAGGCCGCCACCTCTGCCCAGTGGTCGGTCAGCCCGCACTATCTGATATCCCGGGATGATGGCTTGTGCCAGGTCTGGCTGAGAGTCTAGGTTCAGCCATGTCTCGGTCAGAAAAAGTGCATCTGGGGAATATTCCTCCAGTAGTAAGGAGATTTCTAGGCGATGTCTTACAAGAGACCTACAGTTAAGAAGGAGCATGGAGTAGTTCTTTACCTCGGCTCTGGATTTAGGGAATGTAGTGAGTAGGTCTGATTTGCAGTGCCTGCAACGTCGAGGGATCTCCAGGGGATGTAACGGGGTACCACACTTGGGAGAGACAGGTGGCCGTTGCTGATGTAGGGAGCTCGGGCTATATACCTGTCTGTCGTCTCTGGGGGCAGGGGACATGGCCCTTGGGCACGGCCGGGCGCGGACGAGCGCAGACGAGCTTGCCTTAAGCGCGCCTTCGGCATGCAATCGGCGCGCCCGCTGCGCTCGTCTGCTGCGCGTCCTACAGGTGGGCATGTTTATGAGAATGTGAGGGGGAGGGAGCAAAAAACAGAGAGGGGGGCGGGGCCTGTCGAGTGGGCGTGTCTCAGCGACAGCTTGCAATCAGCTGTGCGGGGTGCTGGCTAATCGCGTGGCGAGTAGCGAGTGGTGAGTGAGTTTTTAAAAAAGTCAAACACACAAGTGAGCACAGTTTACCCTATTTACAATTTTCAATTTTAAAAACAAGGACAGGGCGGCTCCCGGCTTTTCGCCTCAGGAGAGGTTTGTCTGAATAAGCGCCGCTTCGGTCCTGCTCGTTGTAGGACCGAGAAGAGATACTACCATGTGAGGGTGTCAAAAGCCTTCTCGAGGTCTAGGATTAGGCAGGCCACCCGGGGGTATGTGTCACCCACTTGATCTTGGACATGGAATAGTGGGCGTATGTTCTGGGACGTGTTTCTACCCAGGACGAAACCACATTGATCGGGATGGACTAGGGGTCGTATTATTTGTGTGTATCTATCCGCTAATATCTTCCCCAGGATCTTGCAGTCGGTTAATAGGACCGTGATGGGGCGGTAGGAGGCCATCTGTTGTGGGTCGCGGTTGGGTTTCAGGAAGGTCACGATAACCGATTCCCGGAGGGATCTCGGCAGCTCCCCTTTTTCCAATGCGGTGGTGAACATTGCCACCAATCGAGGTACCAATAAGGGGGAGAAGGTTGTGTAATATTCTAAGGGGAGCCCGTCTAGCCCCGGTGCTTTGTTGAGAGCTAAGGCATGTAGGGCTTGAGTAATTGTCCGCGGATTGTATCACCGCATCTAATGATGTGCTATCTGCCTTTCAATCTTGGGGATCGAGAAAATGGTGTATTATGCCCTGCTCGGTCGGGGTTGGGTAACAGTAAACCTCCAAGTAGTATTGATGGAATGCTGAAAGGATCTTATCTTGGGACCGTACTAGGTTGCCGCGGGAGTCTACCACTTCTGTTATGGGTTTCACGTCAGTGTCTTGTTTGGCTAACCATGCCAATAAGGTGCCCGTTTTATCCCGTTCCTTGTGCATCCGGGTTGCATACGTCCTAAAGTTGTATCAACGGAGCTCGATGCAGGCAGCTAGATATTCCGTCTTGGCCCTGGCTATCTGTGTCGCCGCTTCTTCAGATAAGTCGTCCCGTTTAGTAGCGTTAGCTAGTTGCTTTTCGGCCTTGGTGAGTGCCTGTTCTAGGGTACGTTTTACCCCCACTATTTGTTTAATACATTCTCCCCGGGCCACAACTTTGAATGTTTCCCACTCTACCAATGTGGTGGACACTGTCCCTGTGTTGTTAGTGAAGTAGTCATGTATGCTTTGCCCCTTTTCATGTTTGAAAACTGGATCTGCTAGGCAGTCCCGTGGTAGGCGCCATGTGTGAACTGGAGGGTGCGGGGGTCTCCAATTTAAATCGCAGAATATGGGCGTCATGGTCAGAAATAATCCTACCCATGTAGTCTGTGTGTTGCACTTTGGGCAGAACCGCCGCTGAGCATAGGAATCTGTCTAGCTGGACTCGTAGGGTTATGTGGGATGAAGTGGAACGAGTACAGCCGAGTCTGTCAGTGAGCGCCCGTTGTGTGACCCAAGCCTTAAACCGTTCGATTTGTTGTAGGGCGGCAGAGTGTGTGGGTGGGGGGTGGGGGGTAGGAGCGGTCCAAAGTAAGGTCCAGCGTGCAATTGTAATCGCCCCCTAAAATCCACGGTATGGAGGCAAATTGGGCTAGCACCCCAGTGAGGCGATCCCAAAACTTGTCCTGCTCTACGTTCGGGGCGTATATACTACCCAATAGTATAGAGTGCCCATCTAGGAGTCCCTCTAATAGGGCATACCTACCCTCTTTGTCTACCACCCGTCTAAGTTCCTGAAAAGGGGTCCCCAGTCGAACCCAGATCAGCGCCCTACATGCATAAGCAGAATATGATGTGGCACATATGGTGCCACGCCATTTGGTCTGTATCTTGCTTATCTCGGTGTTGGTGAGATGCGTCTCTTGCAAAAACGCTATCCGAGCGTTTTGGCGTTTTGTATATGAGTATACGGTATATTGTTTGTTCGGTGTATGAAGGCCTTGGGCGTTAAGCGTTAGGATGATGATGTCAGCATTCTGTGTCGTTATAGCCATGAGGTATTGTCAGTGCTCGTCTGAATGGGCTGTGAAAACCGGAGCATAGCGACAGATGAGTCCCCTGTGGTGTGAGGAACACATATAATACCACATGTCTCCCATATACGTGTCTCGGGTACCCTGTTGTGTGAGGTTCTATGAGGGGGTGGGGTGTTTCTGAACAGGGGCAGGAAACTGTAAAACTGGGGTCTGGAAACTTTCCCAATGCTGAGGACCCATCGCTGTCGACGATACGTCCAAACCTACTCTCTCTAAGAAGGAGAGTACAACAATATATGGTGGGGGTGGCAGTGCGTGCATGCGAGGCGTTTCGCCGATCGGGCCTTGGTAGGATCGTTGAGCGTTGCCAGGGGCGTGCTGGGTCATGTCTATGTCACGTGCGCTCAATGAGTAAGTTCAGGTTGCGTAGATCATGCAGGATTGTCGGTGGGATCATCTCATGCTAGGAGGGAGTTCATTTGTCCATCCAACACGGAGTCAGCCGTCTGGGGGGGTGACCATGGGGGGTGTAATTGAGTCTACTCCCGAAAGTGTTCCATTGCTGTCGTCCTCCCCTTCTGATAATAAGATATGCGGGGCTCGATCTATGTCCTCCGCATGGGGGGAGGTCTGTAGGTCAATCACCGCTTGTAAGACCTCACGTCTCTCCTTCATAATTTGTTCTAGGTCCGGAGAGTCTTGGGTGCCTGTCCCAGCCATTTTCTTCGCCCGCCGCATTGCTGTATCGAGTTGCGCCTCCTGGCGCGTGGCAATTTGAAAGTCGGGCCTCGTGCGGTTTCGGTTCTGGATTGTTGCGTGCAGTGGTGGTCCGCCCATTCGTGTGCTTCTTCTGCGCTCATGAAAAAGGTAGCTGAGCCATTATACAGGATTTTGAGGCGGGCTGGGAAGACAAGGGAGTATTGTATATTGTTCGCGCGTAGTCGACATTTTACTTCCAGAAACGATGATCTTTGTTGTTGCACCACTCGTGCATGTCCTGGAATATCATTATCGGTTTGTTTTCTACATGCAGAGGGCCTGCTTGTCTGGCTGCTCGAAGTACCGCATCCGGGTCTCGGAAGTGTAAGAATTTCGCCAGCATCGGTCTGGGCGGGGCTCATGGTGGAGGTTTGCGAGCCAGAACTCTGTGGGCGTGTTCAATGGAGAAGAGCGCCGTCCTGTCTGTCGTTGGGGGTGACGGATTTTACCCATGTTTCTATGTATTCCAGCGGGTCTGAGCCTTCAATTCCCTCCGGGAGACCTAGCACGCGAATGTTGCAGTGTCGCGAATGCTCTTCCAAATCGTCCGCATGTTCCTCTATGGTTGACAGGCGGCTCAGGGCGTCCTGCAGTGTCTTCTGGTGTACCTTGATGGTGGGTTGCAGCTCGGCTAGTTCCTTCTCCCCCTCCTTCACTTTGTCGGCGAGTTTGCGGTGATCGTCCCGAATAAGGCTGATTTCTGTCGCGAGGGTGCCCAGACGCTCCTCCATAGAGATCCTAGAGTGTTCGATGGCTGTCAATACCTGATCCAGCTTGTCCGAAATTGATGGGTCAGGCGGTGGCGTAGTAGATGCGACCCATGTCCGGGTATTGGGCATGTTTTCTGGGGCGGTCTCGGGCACCGCGGTTTGCTGGGATGTTCTTGGTTTCCCCATTGCGGCGACTAAGTAGGCCTCGCGTACCTGTACCGCAAGCGTTGTCGAGGGTTGTGGGGTGTGAGGCCTGCTGTTGAGACGTCCCGATATTGGACTAGAGAGTCCCGGTGGCAGGCTGGCACTCGTCTGGCAAGGTACTGGGTTATAGTGGGTCGGTGAACCTCTGAAGGGGGGGAATCCCCTGCTCCGGTTGCCCCAATGTCCAGCTCGCCTCCCTGCGGGTTTGGAAAAGGGTGGGCGCTTCCAGGAAAGGCGTGAGGTGCTGCGCGTGTTGATGTCGGGGGAGAAGTCCTTGCGGGGGTCTCGGGTGAACTGGCAGTCAGTTTGCGCGCTTCACCTTTGGCGGAGTATGTAGACTGATGCAGGTGCAGCGAGGATTGCAGCGCTGCCATGTTAAAGTCAGGCAGCGTCTATCTTGGGTGCGTTAAGGTCCTGCTGTAGTGAGGGGGGGGATCACTTTTGTATTTCCACCCGCTGCGGAGAATCCGTCTGCTCACCTCTGTCCCGCTAACGTTGAGTGTCCGTGGAGGGCTCCCGAGACTCGGCCTCAATAGCGCCGTTCATTGCGGGCCCTAGGCGCCATTTTATGTCCAGACGACACCGATGAAAGGGCAGTCCTGTAGTCTACTGCGGGACCGGGGGTGGTAGTCGACTCACCGTCACTGCAGGTAGTAGTCTGCGCCACTGGCCCCGCTCGGTGGCGTCGCGAGTCCATGTAGTTGCAAGCCAGCGGCTGAAGCGGTTGTACTGGCTGCAGGCTCCCGTCGTTGCTGTCCATGCCTGTCGTCCTGAGGGATTCTGGGGCTAGCGTCGATTATCAGCAGTGTGGGATTATCCTTCGCCGCCGCTATGCCTGCTGTTATTTCGCTGTTCCCGTCACAGGCATTCGCCCCGTGGTATAGGTTTAGTCACTCAGGGCCTGCAGTCAGGAGCGGGCGGGCGCCATCTTGCCGCCAAGAGCCTGGGTTCAGTTTTCCTCGGTTTTCCGCTGGGTGAGTCCCCAATTATTGAGATTTGGGGGCACCGTTGGGTGTAGCTTGTAGTCCGACACTTGGATGTCGCCTCAGCAGTCCAGAACGGCGCCGGGAAACGTGCAATATGCCTGCCATCATAGCCGGCTTGGCCACGCCCCCATTTAAAATGTCAAACTTTTAGGTAATTTCCCACTATTCAGTCCTTTTTGTCTTTCTTTTTCTTCTCTTTTCTTTTTACCTTCTTTTTCTAAACTCTATATTGATCATACATGGATTTGTGTATATATTCCTTTTGTTACTGTTTTGAATCATTATTAGGTCTACATGTATTATTCTAGACATGATGTTCTATTTTATATTATCTTCTATGTTAAAGCATAATTTTGTTGTTCATTACAGAATGTTTATTATCTTATATTTCATATAACTATGATCAATAAAGGCTTTTTAAAACTTAAGGTGGAACAGTTTAGGCATTCTGTCTTATTATGTAAAGAAAGTTGTAACAAAATAGTGAGCCCAAAAAATGCAGGGCCTGGGGCACACATTCCCTACTGACCTCTTCTTGTAACATATCTGATGGCATTCATATTTTTATAGTGTTTTCCATGCCCCTTGGGAGATCTAAAGCTGTTAATTCTTACAATTGATGTGAATACCACATATCCATGGTGGTGTCTGCCAACCTCAACAGCGATTTCAAGAAGGTCTTTAATATTGTAAATTCCTGTATGCAAACAATAATTTCTGTTGCCTCTTTTGATGGATTTTAATTGACACATAATCAGATGACTGCAAACCTACCGCCTGCAAGGGTTTACGCTAGAATAACACCCTACCAAAGTCCACTATAAGTGATGTAATTTTATCTAGAAAATATCAAAATCAAAAGGAGAGCGGATGTGAAATCACACGTCCTTTGACACAGATAATGTCTCAGGAAAAGTTGTGCATATTTGTAAAGTGCACTATCACCAGTGACAGTATCATGACACTGAGTATGTGTGTGTGCCTATCCTTGCCAATGGAAGCTTGAAACAGGCTAATTCTGGCACTAGATGGTATACATGTACTTCATCTAGATTCAAGACAACCAGAAGGATCCATTTTTTATTAACGCCAGTTTCACATGAAGTTAGACCTGGTAGCAGACTATTGAAGGATTTTTCTAAAAAAACAATTAAATCTGTTGAAAACTGAAGAGGTGCAGGAGAGAGACAAAAACTAAAAGGGACCAGCTACTAAAATCAGCAGAAGCTAAAGGCAGTGTCATGCAGATGTTGCAAAGCAATCCACATAGTTTGAAAACATGATTATGGGGTACCAATTTTTCTCTATAGTCACACCTAATTGAAGGCTTACATTTAGTTGTTAGAGGACTTTTCCTTTGTTACTTATCTACTCATCGTTTGCAATTTATGGTTTCTTAAGGGCATCATTTAGGGTGTCAAAAAATTCACTGCTCACTGCTGCTGCTGAGATGTAGATAATAAGGATACATGCATATATTAACTTCTCTGCAGATAAATGTAAAAGACTAGCAGGAAGTATGATTACTGCTAGTCGTTTCCCAATTGTGTGGAAAAAAATCTTAAATCCAAGGTAGTACAGAACATTTGAAGGGCGAGAACACAATGACTACATCAGCGGGGAAGGGAAGGCTATCACAGATATAGTACCTAAAATGTGGGTCCCAGTCTCTCATATCTGTGTACTTGTAAGGAAGGAACAAGTGGTTGATAGAATGTAAGAATGACAGATGCCCCAAGTGAAAACACATTCACTCACTTATTTCTACAGTGCTTGCTGCATGGAGATATTATCCATACATGCCAACATTTTGCAACTGGAAAGTGAGAGATTTGGGGGGAAAAAACACAGGGGAATGTATTTTCCTCATTGACATATATTGAAGCTAAGGCAATTTCAGGCAGGAGACAGCTCAAATAAAGTCGTTGTTATTTTAAAAATTAGGAGTTCCCCGCCTGAATCAAGTGTGTTGGCTTGTATGTATGTCGTTCAAATAAATCTTGTTAAAATAACTTGCTGATAAAATAACTAGAATTGGGCAACGGACAAAACTTCAAGCCATTTCATCACAAACCTACCCGCAGTGTTTAGCGCTTTTTTTATTCATTCTTCAGAAATAATCTGAATGCAGAATAAATTCCCAAGGAACGAATATTTAAAAGCCGCTAATCTCCCAAAAGGGGGCAGTCCTTAAAATTGACGTTCCCGCCACCTAAATTTCTAGATGAAAAGATTTCTTTCAACTATCAAAGTTGGTGCCCCCTAGAGATTCCCGCTGCGTTCCCTTTGCCCACTCCTTTGACGCTGCGAGCGACTATATCGGGAAACCTTTTCTTATCAGTTACATGAAAAAATAACACATACTCCCTAAAGCTGAATTGACGTCAGAGGCAGATTTTGAAAAGGTTTGTCTAGCATGGCTACAAGGGTTTGCAACAAACAAAGACGTGGGGGCCTGCACATGAAAGGAACTGTGAGAGGCCGAGAAGTTCATGAACTAGCACAGCAGCAGGCCTTCTGCAGGAGACAAGGTATCAATAGAGAGTGCAGCCCGGGCCACGCAAGGTCTCATGGGAGCTAATGCTGGTTGCATTGCTTCAGCTTCTCTGAAAACAAATGCCACTGATGTTGTAAATCCTGCCAGTGGAGTTGGAGGAATTTAGTTACTTCGTGTTACTCACAACGCAGAATTACTAATACATTTCGCCTCTCCACAGGCGGAATAAAGCAGCACTGAAATTGGTTTTTAAACGGGGCTGGAAGAGGGGGCAGCTCCTCTATGTTTAAAAAACACTGCAGATTCAACTTTAATCTGTAGTGATTTAAACACAGAGGGACTGACACCTCTTTCAGCCCTGTTTAACCACTGTAGTAAATATATATATATATATATATATATATATATATATATATATATATATATATATATATAGATAGATAGATAGATAGATAGATAGATAGATATATATATATGTATATTATACAAAACTATTGGCTTGGAAAAGCGTGGGGTTAATTTCTATAGATGAATACAAATGCCTTAAAAATGACTCCAGTCCTCTATTTCATCCCCAAGCTACACAAAGATCCTGTCAAACCGCCTGGAAGACCCATAATTTCTGCACGCAACAGTCTAATGGAAAAAACATCACAATACATTGACTATTTCTTGCAGGAACATGTACGAGGACTGCCCTCCTACCTTAAAGACACCAGCGATTTTCTTTTAAAAATGAATGATTTTTTCTGGCAGAAAGATTTTTTGTTAATGACAATGGACATTACATCATTGTATACAAGCATCAATCATAAAGATGGGACAAGGGCTATCCAACATTACCGTAACAGGAGACCCATAGAACAAGAACAACATAGTAAAATGCTGGTCCACATGATCGAATATTGCTTATATAACAATATCTTTTTATTCCAAAGTACTTTATTTCAACAACTTCGCAGAGTAACTATGGGGGCCAGCTTTTCCCCCAGCTACGCCTGCACATGGGCTGGTGGGAGGAGCTGGTCCTAAAAACTGACTATGAGCCCATTTTACGTAAAAATGTAAAACTTTGGTTGAGATACATTGATGACTTGTTCGTAATTTTGGATGGCTCCGCAGAAGAAGCTACAAAATGTGTCAATAATCTCAATGTTAACGATCTTAATTTGGAATTCACTGCAGATATTAACCCTGAAAAAGTCATATTTTTAGACGTTGAGGTATACATTAAGGATGGGGCAATGGTAACCAAAGCATATAGAAAACCAACAGCGGGAAACTCTGTTTTACATGCTTCCAGTACCCATCCTCAACACCTTATGCAGAGCATCCCTTATGGCGAATGGTAAGGTTGCGGAGAATTTGTGGCAACCCTAGAGATCTCCATATTGCACAGCAAGAAAGTAAAGAAAGGTTTTTACAGAGGGAGTACTCCAAAAAAAGTATTGAGACGGCAATCAACAAAAGTATGAAACATACCAGGGCTCAACTTTTATCAGTAAAGCCTTTGCCAATCGACACCAATAAAGAGATCCAAAACGTCAATAACCAAACAGACAGTTTCAGGATAATTCTGGGTTACAGCAAACAAGAAAAAGAGATATACCAAATCATCAAAAGAAATTGGCCTATTCTCATTAATGATCCTGTGATAGGTCATTTGCTGCCCAAAAAACCCACAGTAACCTACACTAGAGCACCTTCGATGAAGGATGAACTAGTGCAGAATAATCCAATTGAAACATCACAGGGTAATTGGCTCTCAAGTAGAAAAGGCTTTGTAAAATGTAAAACATGTAAGGCCTGTCAAGCTGGCATTAACAAAACATCTTACATCACACCTTCCAGCTCACAAGAAATCAGAATTGACAAGGCCCTAACCTGCAAGACGGATAATGTTGTATATGTTCTCGAGTGTCCCTGCGGTTTGAAATATGTGGGAAGCACCAGGCTGCAGGGACATAAGAGAATACTACAGCATATCCGAGCCATTAAGAACGCGGATCAAACATATCCAGTGGCCCGCCATTTCAGGGATAATCATCAATTTGATCCCAAGTTCTTAACATTTTACATGATTGATGCAATACCCAACACAAAAAGAGGTGGTGACAGGGAGAAAGCTTTGCGCAGGCTGGAAACCAGATACATTTTGGAGTTAGACTCCAAACACCCTGGCGGCCTCAATATGACTGAAGATCTTCATACTTATCTTTAGAACAACTAGGATATAAAATTATTGAATTATATATCAGGGTATTATACCATTAATATATTTTGAACAATAGTCAACATTTTCGAACATTCAAGCAGCTCGTCTGAAAGATCACCTAAAATTAAAACTATTAGGGTTCCTATACACAATGACCATGTTTTTAATCCTTTTTTCTTCTTTAAATAATTATTCACGTACACAACAGAGAGAATTTATGCACTTGCACTTTTTTCATAAGGCACTTTTATCTGATAAAGATCAATGCCCTATAGTCCATAATTGCTCTGACAACATACGATCGACACGACCTTGCCAAGTATTAATACCTTATATCTTTTGACCAGTAATATAATGCTCAATTTGCACATTTTTGATAATCAAAGGTGGTCTTAAAACAACTATTGGACAATGAGCATTATTCTGGACAACCTTTTAATGTAAACCAATTTTAAGAGAAATTTTAAAAACAGGTATTTTATGTGGCATTCAAGCCGGGATAAACAACATTAAATAGATCATCTTGCCATCTTTGCACAGTACAATCTACAGGTATTTAGACTGAGATGTTTAGTTTTGCACTGTTTTGCTATTTTGCACATAGTTGGCTGTATTAAATTTACGTATAATTTTAGAAATGTGGATGAAACAGTACGGGTCAGTGGAATTGTTGAGAGTATCTATTTTAGATATTTGTATTGTTGTCAGGGCATTCAAAGGGCATAAAGCACTGTCACTTTAAATGAACTTGAAAAAAAATGGGGGAAAAAATGGTTTAAAAATCATGTGATCCACGTTGAGCGCGTCATGTGATCAAGGCCCTCCGGGGCTGAAACGCGTAATGGCTGCTTCACTTTTTGCTGAGGAACAATAAATAATTGATATCGCTGACTGTGTGGTCCACGCTCCATCTGTTGCACGATTGAAGGACGAAAGTGGAGTTCAAGGTATATATATATATATATATATATATATATATATATATATATATATATATATATATATACCCAGCTATGAAAATCCTGACCCTCAAATGTTGGTGGATTGGGCGGAATGCAATCTACAGTGTTCTGCCAACTTATTGAGGATTTTGGTGAGATATGCTGAAAGCGATCGCTTAAAAATACAAACTACCATAGAGGAGTTAAACGAACAAATCAGCAAGCTGGGTCCCTCTGAAGCGGAGAAAAGGCTCCGTGAAGAAATGCATATTCGTTTGGCCAAGGAAGAAGAGTCCATTAAGAAACGCAAGGCTTTCAAGTTTCAAAGGGACAAAATTGACTATCAAAACGGCCAAATATTTACATTCGCAAGGAAATTTGTCACTTTTAAACAGAAAGTGCGTCAGTCTGCCACGATGTCCACAACAAGCAATCCCGTGGGACATTTGTCATCTTCCCTCTCAGATTTAAGCTCTATTCCGGGTAGCGAATCAGAAAATGAGCAAACCTCTACAAATAAGGAGTTGGGGTTTACAAAGCTTACCCTGGCACAAGAGGTGGACTGTTTGCGGCAAGACAGACGTCACACATTAAGACCACGCGCACAGAACATGAGAGCGGAAGGAGACGCAACAACATCAAACGAAGGGAACGCAGGCAACACCGCAAGATCCAGCAGCGGTCAAAAACCACAGAACGGCAAAAGAGGGCAGAAGCGATGGACTCGCAAGCAATGATTACGGCTGTTCCACCCCTAGCTGTCATTAACCTCACAGACATGCAACTGAGTACCAATGAAGAGAAGATCCTGGCTCTCGGCCTCTCATTCTGTCCAGCTGATAATTTCAACTATGCGCAAACTCGCATAGATGTTTACAAGTTTACACGTAAATTAAAACTTCGTAAATTTTTCGAACTCAATAAAAACAAAATAAGTACCACGCAGAGTGAAACCATTTCCTCTAGTCCTCCAGTAGGAACTGTGGGGGATTTCAATCTTCTTTGTGACCTTCATCAGCTACATGAAGAGGGCCGAATACATGATTCATCTCAAAGTGACTTTGTGCCTATCACCAACAAACCAGGTGCAACACCATTCAAACCTAAGTCCACTTTCAACCCCATTATGTTCCATGACAATATAGAAATCTTCAATGAGAGAGTAACTTGCCAATTGAAATCCTTGCACAAATCAGTCAAATGTGCCCGGCAGACCCAACAGCATTGGAACCATGGTTATGGACAACTGATGAAGAAAATTCAAAATGATGATAACATCATCGTCCGACAATCGGACAAAGGAGGAAACGTGGTGCTTTGGCCGAGACAGCTGTATGTGGAAGAGGCCTTGCTACACTTAAATGACAGAATGTGTTACAAGAGAACCGAGTGGAAAGTGGTGAAAGCAGCTTGGAGTGACTTTTACAACATGTTATTGGCTTGGAAGAGTGCAGGTCTCCTCAGTATTGAGGAATTGAAATTTTTGAAGGTTAATCATCCTATCATGCCGGTTTTCTACCTGATCCCCAAAATACACAAGAACGCAGTTAAACCGCCGGGGAGACCAATCATTTCGGCCAGGGGCAGCGTTTTGGAAAAGACCTCACTATACATTGATTTTTTCCTACAAAAGCATGTGAAGAGACTACCTTCGTATATACAAGACACCAACGATTTTTTGAGGAAGATCAGTGATATTGAGTGGCAGGATGAATACTGGCTAATTACATTGGATGTAACCGCACTATATACCAGTATCCATCATCAAGATGGTATCAAGGCGGTGGAACACTTTCTCAAAACTGAACCCAATTACATGATGGACCACTGTAAAATGATATCGGCCATGATTAACATCTGCCTCAACAACAACTTTTTTTTGTTCCAGAATATTGTATTCCAGCAACTAAGAGGCGTTGCAATGGGGGCTTGCTTTTCCCCAAGCTACGCGTGCTTACACATGGGCATGTGGGAAGAGCAAGTCCTCCACAAAGAATATAGCGATGTCATGGCTAACAACATCATTGCCTGGCATCGCTATATAGAAGATCTTTTCGTGGTCTGGAATGGGTCAAAAACATCAGCCTCTGATTTTATTCAAGCCATTAATGTCAATCAGCTTAACCTACAATTCACAGCCGAGTTGAGTCAAATTCGAGTTAACTTTCTAGATGTGGAGGTCTTCATTTCCAAGGGTAAGCTACACATCAAACTGTTCCGCAAAGCAACCGCGGGTAACACCGTGTTGCACGCACACAGCCACCACCCCGACCACCTTATACGCAGCATCCCCTACGGGGAGATGCTGCGCATAAAACGGATCTGCAGTACCGATGAACACTGCAGGGTTGCTCAGAAACACAGCAAGCTCAGGTTCCTCGCCAGGGGTTATTCTCTAACCATCATTGAGAAAGCTATATCCCGGACTAGGGCTCTAGTCAGGGATCAGATTCTGGGTCTCAACACCATTAGTTCGAACTCTGAGAGCACTCCCAGTTCGGCACCCATTCAAGATGATACACCCAGACTAATTGTAACCTATAGTCGTCAGCATAACAACTTGCGCAAAATCATCAAGAAAAATTGGTCGTTGATTCGCCTAGACCCTGTGATTGGCAATAGTGTAGCAAACAACCCCGCCATCACTTTCCGAAAGGCGCGGTCTATGAGTAACATGCTGGTCAAGAGCAGTCCTGAGCTTAAGAGCAACACAGGCAATTGGTTACAAGCCAGCAAGGGATTCATTAAATGCTCCACTTGCAAGGCTTGTTCCTTAGGTAAAAGTATGACTACCTACATTTCTCCATTCTCCAGTACTCCCTGCAAAATCCTTAAAAAACTCACTTGCAAGACCGATTTTGCAGTATATGTGCTGGAGTGTACGTGTGGCCTGCAATACGTTGGGAGCACCAAGTTGCAGGCGCACAAACGTATACTCCAGCACATGAGAGCCATTACAAATCACGACGCAGCTTACCCAGTAGCCAGGCACTTCGGTGACAAACACAACAGTAACCTAGAGGATCTTAGCTACTTTGTCATCGACACAATACCTCCACTCAGGCGTGGAGGTGATAGGGAAGCCATGCTCAGAAGATTGGAGACAAGGTACATTCTTGAGCTAGACTCCAAGGTACCTAATGGGTTAAACTCGAGTGAGGACTTTTATACCTGGCTCTGATTGCTCTCTGTGGCTTACATGTTCTGGGTTTTTGATTTTCAATTTTTAATATAAATAAGAAATTTCCCTCCTGAGTTTTTGATTACAATGATAGTAATGTCCATCTGTCTGTCATATGCTTTATACTGTTGTCGTTTTACTTTTGTGTTTCCTCCTCTACACAAGTCACCACTATGTCACACAGAAAAAATATTTTTCCTATTATGATCGCACCGACACTTTGAACATAACCACGCATACATGGCCTCGCTAATTCTTTCTTTTTTACTAAATTGGTATGAGGCATGATTGAGTAGAGTCATAACCGGATTGATCCAGCTATTTATGTCTACTCGTGCAGGCAGTAGTTAACCAAGGATGCCTTTGCCAATCACACGTTTTGATTTTTTATACCATTGATGGAGTGACCCAATGTAGGCTTTTTTATTATGCCTTTGTCGTGTGTACACATAATTTGGGGGTCCATGTTTTATTTATTTATTTATATGGACCTCCGGCATGGGCACTTATAAAAATTATAAAAACTAAAATTGTTGGTTATCTTCATGGACTGATTACACTGCACATATTGTCCTAATATCCTTGACCCAAGGAATGTTTTAGATATATTTTATATATCGTAATTTCTTAATGGCCTGTTTTCTTTTCTTTTCTTTCTCTTCCTTTAACTTTCTTCTGCTGTTTTATATGACTTTGTATTTGACACTCATTGGATGGCACAGAAAGTTAACTAGAGGAAGAATGAAATAATGTTTACAATTGTTTGCGTAATTTGCACAGATGTATTTTACATGGTGTGTTATTCTGTCTTCTATGTTCATTGTGATGATGTCATGATCAACCTTTGCACTTGCACTTTAAAAGCTCAGGCTTCCCGAGACAGCGTCATGTGATCAAGGCCTCTGGAAGGCCGAAACGCGTCATGGCGGCTTTTGGGTTTTGGACTGAATAAAAACCACTAGCACTTACTTTTGGGTCCGTGTTCGTCTCTTGCGCATACATGCTGTGCTATTGTTGAGGCGATTCCTTGTGGCAGTATATATATATATATCATATATATATATATATATATATATATATATATCTCAACACGAAAGGTTACCCTGAAGGAAGAGCCGTCTCAGGTAGGTTACTTTTCCATCAATTTATTCATGGCTGCAATCGAGTTAAACTGGAGCCGGGCACCCAGCACTTCAACGCCAGATGCGTTACGGGTAAAAAGTTCCCTTCATCATTGGCGCGTTGATAACAGTGAGACTGGCTTTGTTAACCTTTTTAAAGTCCTTCATTTAGCCTACAGTAGGCGTGGCTCGCATGGTCTCATGGTACTGGACCCATGGTGCTGGGTAATCAGTAAACTGGAATAAAATCCCTGCTTCTTCATATTATCAAATTGTGTGATCCTAAACAAATTATTTTACTTAGCAGTGCCTCGTTTTACTTCAGCAACCAGTTGTCAGAGCACAGTGAAGAATTCAGTTAAGGGTGCTTTCGTTATAAAAACACCCCTCATGCAGTGCTTTAACCAGGATGAGAAAAGTGACGGGGCTCTAAACGGGGTGCCTCCAAATAGGCCTAACTAGAAATCCTTTGCACGAGCCATGACCTATGTAATTAAGGCCATGGCTTAAAACATGTGAACTAGAATACTGTGCTTCACACAGCATGCCACCTGACCCGTTTTGAGTGCTTTCCTGTGAGTTTTCTATGATTGCATCCTGACATTTCATAAAAGGAACAAATACACCTAAAACAAGTCAGACCTATTGGCTTTGCCGATGCTTGTAAGCAGTATTGGATAAATGATTAACAACAATATCGTTGTGAATCCTCATTAGTGAAAATGTTTCAATTTTGACAATATGAGACTGTGAAATAACATTACTGGCCTATGGAGTGTCTCAAAGCAACTGTTCGCTCTTTCACACAACTCTCCTCTACAGCCTCTCAGTCTTGTAAGCACTTCCTGTATCTACCGTCTTTCTGAAATTATTCACCTGCCTAACTCACACATCACCTCCTTCCTCTTCGTCGCTGTCTTTTCACTCTGTCCTTCTGCATGTACTTCCACAGAAACCAGTGCTTAATTTGAGCAGGTGGTTTCCGGTGCTCAGCACCGGCACTTAATCACCAGCGCTTTCATGAGCAACACTTAAGGACACATTCATTTATGGTAGTGATTTTCCCAGAATCACAGGATGTTGAGCCGAGGCCGAGACTCATACCAGGTTCCCCAGCTCTGGAATCAGCAGCTCTGGCCATTACGCCACATCCTCTCCCCACTTTCATGGTTAGTAGTTGGTTCAGTTTTAAGCTAACAGGAGAAATGGGCTGGTGCAAGCTACCTCCTGACGAGAGCCCCGGCACCCACACACACTGTCCTCACCTGTGAAGACAACCTTTTCTTTTCTTTCTGCGTTGGCAGTATTTCAACAGCTGTGTATACCTCCTGCACGCTTTTGCATCAAATGGTAAATACAGGTGGCACATTTGTGACCATGCTCTATAGAGAGGCCAATGATTGGATGAGCACATAGCCTGAACACTGTTATAACCCACTGACAGGCCCTGTGAGAAACTCGCACTGCCTTCTGCCTCAATTCAAGATCTCTGAATCTATTACCGTCATGAACACAGACTAACAACCAGCACCTTAAGGTGACTCAGTTCAAAGTAGGCGCTACACAGCAGTTATATTTTCCATGACAATTATAGCAACAAAACAACATCTGGAAAAAAGCAAATACTAATACAGCCTGTAAGGTGAAGAAAAACGTAAAAAGGCACTGCTTTGCTGCCATGGATTTCTTTAGTATGTTTACATCCGTGTTGAGAAATCAATCATTGTTTTTGCCTGTAAAATTAAGGACAATAATACAGTGTCCATTATGAACCCGTTTCAAAGTCAGTTTTTAACTACTAGCGGATAGGAGCGTTTGAGGCCTTTTCAATTTAGACTAGCAAATGCTATATAAATGCAAACCCTTCCCTCTTCTATCCCTCCACTTTCCTTTTTCAATCCAAATAACAAACTCACATATCCACCGCTTAAACTAATTTCATATTTCACCACTATTCCTCTTTGTGTTCCAGGAGTAGTGTGCTACTCCCTGAAAAGCGCTTTGACGCCTCGTATGGGGTAGTAAGCGCTATAAAAATGCAATTGTGCAATTTAATTTATAATTACAATGTGCAGAGCAGGTTTGATTCAAACATTGCCACTGCGTGACCCCAAAATTGCCACTGCGTGACCCCACCCTGCTCTAGGCTCCGCCCCAACAAGCACTGGTCCCAGATCGAATTCTGGACATCTCTAAACCAACCCCAATCCGTCAGCAAGGTTACCCGACAGGCGGGAAGTACACTTTTTGGAATCTAAGTTGATCAGATGAGGGCTGCTGCTGGTGGGACAGGCAAAACGAGTGCCGGTCTCCAAAACTAAGTGCCAGAGGAGCCATCCGGAACCCACCAATACAAATTAACCACTTCCCTCATGTATGGTTTTAATAGGTAATAAGGCTGCTTCACATATGACGACACTGCCTGAATATGCAGTGTACTTACTAGAAAATCTGATCTCTTTCGTGTAAGGGTTATATGTCTTAAGGTTTGGAAGCGTTTATTTTGCCTAAACGTGACTCGATGCACTGATAGGATCCAGTAGAATAAATTGAAACACACACCTTGAAGAAATACTGTTTTTTTTAATGTTAAGCATTTTTTAAATTTTTTCATGACATTTGTTTTGCGATTAGGTGCCAAATCGTGTGCTGGCTTAACTTGGCATTTGGTTTGGCTCTCAGGGACAGGCAAGACCCCTTTCTCTATGAATTTGCTGGCTTGTTCATCTAATGTTTTCACTCTAATGGGGACTTATATTTTTAAAAACACACATTATGTTGTTTCTTATTCTTAATGGTATAATTACCCGCTAGATCTCCCTGTCAAACATATATTCATAATTTCATTTTCACGTTTGTAACCCTTTAGCTGACATGGGTTGTCCACCAGTTTGTGAACAGCCTTCAACCACTGAACCAGGAAGTGACATCAAAGGAGGAGGGGACGTACAGTCTTATGATCCAGTACTTCCGAGGGCATTCTGGGCACTTGAAATCTACACCAGCAAAATCAAGAGAGAGAAACCTTTTAGAAAACAAGCCAAATTACATCCTGCATCTGCCAAGCTGTTCATATCGCCTCTCTACGCCCGTCTCTAAATTATGGTGCTGCAAACATATGCCTGAAGAGAAAATTATTGGCTCGGGGTCTGAGGCGTAAATTATGGGTCTCCCCATACAAGCCCTTCCTTTCCTTGAGAGGCGAATGGGTGGGAGAGGCTCTGAGCACCACGTTCCACCATCTGGATACCACTGAAACCTGTATTTACATTACATTTGTTCGTATTTCGGATTGAGTGCTAGTGTATGTCTCTCTAATCAGGTTGTGACACTGACACGTGAAACAAGGAAGGGTTATTGGCAGATTTAGGAGGGCAGACCAGCTGTTGACTCAATTTAGAAATCCAGTAAATTGTCAAATCCGCATACAAGCAGGTCGAGAGAGGTATATCGTACTCAGTGGCGTCCGCCACAAACAAACAGTGGTGAGGCGCAGGGGGAAGATTTAATAATAATAATTTTAAAAAAGAGACTTACCTGAAGCTGCCGGCCGCCTCCCGCATCGCGCCTCGGTCTTCCTGTTCCCAGCAGCCCATGGGACAGCATCATAGACTCCCTATGCAAACCCCAAAGCAGCTCGGGGGATTGGCCTTGAGCAGGTTGGTTTGACAGAGCGTCTTTTTACAGGGAGTCTGTGCTGTTTCTCCAACCCAGCTGTGCAAACTCAAGTGCGCATGTGTGTTTGGCTGGCCTAAGACAGCTGGCCAAACACACATATGCACTTATAAGTGCACCAACCACTCCTCCCATGGCCCCGGCCCCGCCCATCCCTTCCCTACAGCGCTAGCTCAGTAGTATATCGTTTTATTTTTCAGGTGCTGGCTCTGAGGCAGTGGGGCGACGCTTCTCCGCCATTGCAGAGGAGCCGCAGCTGTACAAGGTGCTGAATTAATCAGAGCCTTTGTCCCCATCCAAAGTCATAGATATCCTTGGAGGCTCTTTTAAGCACATGTGGATGGCTAACACAACTACTATCAGTTTGTGACATTAAATACAGTCACTAAACTTGAAAATTGAGAGAAAATTAATTTTCACATGGCTAAACACTAAGCGAGCCGATATAGCGATGATCCAAGAGACACATCTGAAGTACTGCGATGTTCTTAGAGCCAGATCCAAACTATACCTTTTGCAATTCCCTCCTATGGCACAATCTAAGACTAAAGGGGTGGCAATCTTCTTCAAATCGGGGATACCTTTACTTTTGATAAGTCATAAATAGACAAAAACAGGAGGGCAGTAGGACTTAGAGGCCGGCTCCACTATGCACATCGCTCTTTTTGATCTGTGGCCTCAATGATGACAATAATGCCTTTGAATAGTCCTAGATTCCTACAATAGCTGATCTACTAACAAAAAAAGCATGGTGTCCATGGTGAGCAGTGCTACTTCAGGCACAGTTTCAATCGCGGCTCTACCGTAGTGGTCGGAGAGCGACGCGAGCGCTTGCTTGATTTCTTTAGCAGGTAAGATGTTTGGCCTGAGCAGTGCTGTCATGCTTTTTTCATTAGTAGCATGCATACGCTTAAACAATTCCTTTGTTGTTCTAGATTTCCTAAATAGTTCTAATAAATGAAGTATCTTGAACTTGGAGCTGGCCCGATAACTTAGACTTAGATATAGGTCTCTCCCATGCCACATTGAATTTCATGTGGGCACAAGTTTGTTGGTTGGTGAGTTATCCACTATTCTTCTCATTTGACTGCCAATTGGCTCAGTAGGAATCTTGCTTTTATTAAATATATTTATTATCTAGGGACCATCGTTATGTTCTTTTTTCCCTATGGGAACCTTTGTCTCTTATACAGTTAATACAGATGATACAAGTACGTTTATCCACAACCAATGAGCTTGGTGTAATTTGGGATGTCATTTAATTTTTTCACTTAATTAATTTATATTTTTTTACCTTGTTTTATTACAAGATCTCTTGACTGATCTACTTTTGTGATGGTTTCTTTGACTAAAACACCAATAGTAAATCATGCATGACACATGGATTTTGTCTTGTGCTATGCTTCAGAGATTTATTTAACTTTTTGTTTTTGGTACCCACCCAAATATTTTTTTTTTAATTTCAAATCAATTGGTTGGTTGCTCTTAACCTTTTCCCTCGTCCTGATGATAACCTTGTGAATTGAATAGGTCGATACGCTGTTGACGCCTTCCTTTGGCAAAAATAAAAGAGGAAGCATATATTGCATTTTTGTTCCACTTATTTGTTGGATATCTTTTGTTTAATCTTTCCCTCTGCCATTGTTTCTTTGTTTACACTGTAAACTGTATTTTTAGTCATGTTTATTGTGTAATCTTGTGAGCACCTTTTGTGCATTGTACATTGAAATTTTTTGAACCAATAGTTTTTTTATAAATATCTGCAATAATATATATCTTTTGACTAATTGTTCTGTGTACCTTCTCATGATTTTTTTTGATTTTCTGTGTTTTCAAATTTAAGTGTTCTATTCATGCAAAACAATGGTAGTTTATTGTTGTCTATGAAGTAATTTCTTGAACCACTGTACTTGTGATAATATGCCTTTAGGTTACTTAGCACCGAACAGGGACACAGAGGAACCTAGGTAGGGCTATTATTTTGAATAAGGCTTCCTTGCCCAGGATTTGGAGAGGTATAAGAGAAAAAGTCTCTATTTAGTCTAGTGAGGAGGAGAAGGATATTAAGGGACTCTGAAAGTGTGGGATCCACTGAGCCATGTATGCCCAAATAAAGGAAGCTAAGAATATAATAGGGATGGAGGTTTGCCAGTCTGTCGCCTCTGACCCTCTCGTCAGTTGAATCAGGAGAGACTTGGACCAGTTGGGGCAGAGTTTCGACGATTCTCCATAGAGGGATAGACTCTGCCTTTTTCGGGGGCTTGACTCATGTAGGTTCCTTAGGTAAAGTGTTACATCATCTACATATAGAGCGATTCGGCCTCGACCACTCCCTTTCATTGCTAACCCTGTATTTGTGCATCACGTGTGATTAGCCGATCCAGGGGCTTGATTGCCAGTGCGAAGCATAGGGTTGAGATTGGGGCAACCCTGTCCTAGTTCATACTGTAGCGAGCCCACAGATCTCTAGTGCCTAAACCACCACCAGGCGCACCCACCCGCGACCAATAATAGCTCGCAAATGTAACTTTCGCGACTGAGATGCAATACTCTGTGAATCACTGAAAGCTGGCAACCTTAAATATCCGTCTGTACACATTATGATCTTTCCCGACTATTCAAAACTTGTTCAATAGAAGTTGCACTCCTTCGAGGAGGTGACACAAAAATTAAAAGCAATGAACCTCCAATACATGTTGATGTTTCCAGCCACTCTGAAGGTGCTACACAACTCACATGCTCACTTCACCAGCACTCTGGAGGAAGCCTAGGACCAGGCGGACTGCTGGAAGTCCCTCAGCCTCACAGCTGAGATTGACCCGGGGCCCAGGGGAGTCCTTTGCCCTCACCCAAAACATAAAACAAGATCGGAGGTGTTGTGATACATCCCACAGAACCCCCATATTCCTCTGGTGCAGTGATAGATCCGCTAGGCCCGGACTCTCTAGCAACCCCGGGCCACTCTGCGGAACCCTTGACGGAATCGCAAACTAACCACCACTCCAAAAATGTTCATTGCCTCGTCCTAGACAAGGAATGAGGGGTGAGAATCCAGGTCGCCTCCTCTGACTCTCCGGTGCTCTACCTACAACTTTAGTACTACTTATTGACACTCGGTGCAGCAGAGAACTTGCTACTTCTAAGACACTGGCGGTCCCCCAGTGAGACCCTCACACCCTAGAAATTATGTTGGGTTTTATGGGATGTTTAGGGGCACCAGATGTTTCTGTTTTGGAAGAATGGGGTGGGAGGAGTGGGGGGGGGGGTGGTTGTTGAAGTTTTGTTTGTTCTGAACTAGCCATACCCTAATCCGAGGTTGACTGTCATATGACACTTGTCTTACACCACACACTTGTTAACATTCACCTCATCCCATGGGGTAGCACAAAAGTACACCCGATGAATCCCCTATATACACAATCCACACCGACTGAATCACAATGGTAAATTTTTCCAAACAGCCCTGGAAAGTAAATGGACTCCTAAACAGGATTGAAAGGTGTGCCATCCTACAGTATGCGAAGAGTAAACTTTCTGCAGTCCTCATGCTTTAGGAGACCAACTTGCTAGGTACACAATGCCCCTTTCTACGGCGCTTCCGTTATGACCGAGTGCTCCACGCCGGGTTCACTGGAAGTATGAGGGGCTTGGAGATACTCCTCTAAAGGCCCTTTCCACGAACCCATACATTGATCCACACAGACCCAATGGGCCGATTCCTATGCATAGAGGGAACTCTCGAAGGCACTCAATATAACCTACTCGCAGTACCATCTCATCACAATTAACCACCGGAGCTCTAGATGACTGCTGAGCTCTAATCTTGAAGTTCCCATCCTGGATTACAATTTTAGGATTGGATTTCGATGCAGTCCCCGACCCCCCATGGCAGGCCGAACGACTCACCAGGTCAGCAGCATAAAGGCACTGATGTCCTGGATGAACTCCCTAGGACTTTGATGTGTGAAGAGTGTGGCACACACAACAAACATTTCACACATACATCGGCGGCCCATAAATTTCTCTCCCACATTGACCTGCTGCTGCTCCCCGTCACTGATATCCTTCATACAACAGTGGTGGAGATCCTCCCATGAGGGTTAGCAATGGCAGGGAGCGGTCGAGGCAGAATCGCTCTATATGTAGATGATGTAACACTTTACCTAAGGAACCTACTTGAGTCAGGCCCCCGGGTAATGCAGATTCTATCCCTCTATGGAGAGGCATCGAGACTCTGCCCCAACTGGTCCAAGACTCTCCTGATTCAACTGACGAGAGGGTCAGAGGCAACAGACTGGCAAACCTCCATCCCTATTAAACTGCTTAGCTTCCTTTATTAGGTATACATGGCTCAGTGGATCCCACACTTTCGGAGTCCCTTAATATCTTTCTCCTCCTCACTAGAATAAATAGAGACTTTTTCTCTTCTACCTCTCCAAATCCTGGGCAAGGTAGCCTTATTCAAAATTATGGCCCTACCTAGGTTCCTCTCTGCCTGCCCAAACTTTCCTCTTCGTATACCTGCTACCTGCTTCCACAACCTCATTACTCTGATCTGCTCCTTCCTCTGTGCTGACCGTTGCGCACGCATCGTGCAACACGAGGAAGAATTCGGCTCCACCTACGAGCAGTACAAACCTAACCTCATAGTGAATTTGAGCGAGCGCACTCTGTCCAGAGATGAGCAGTCTGTCTTAAACAGAGGTCTTGGCTTCGTCACCACCTCTGTAGGGGATTCCTTTCAGATCCAATGCGAATTGGCACAGTTTTTCAGAAAACTTAGGCTCCATCATTTTTTCAGGGATAAAACACTATCTGATCCTGATGAAATCGAACAAAACACGGGCCTTAGAGTTAAGTCGACATTTAATCCCCCCACACACCTTGTTCCTCCACAGGTTCTCACCTTTGAAAAAGCGGTTACGTGTGAGATTACTGCCCTGTGTAATACAAGGAACGAGAGATTTAGCAACTTACCACGCTGTGAACGACAGGCACTTACCTCTTTGTCGAGAGCAGAAGATATCACCATCAAACCTGCGGATAAGGGGGGCTCTATCGTCATTTTGGACACTGTTGACTATAGAGCAGAATGCCTTCGCCAATTGGGTGATCAGAAGTCTTACAGTATTCTCAGTCAAGATCCAACTGCTAGACTACTTCTATCCATCAGTGAAATCACTGAAGAAGCACTCTGTGAAGGGTGGATTACGAACCGTGAAGCACAGTTCTTACAGACTAAGTTTCCTGTTATTCCCTACTTTTACGTACTGCCTAAAGTACACAAGGCTCAGAGACCACCACCTGGGCGACCAATCATCTCAGGACAGGGTTCCCTTCTGGAACCTTTGTCAATGTTCGTGACTATTTCTTAAGACCTATTGTCCAGAAGATGCCGACGTATCTGCAGGATACTAAGGATGTCCTGCAACTGCTTTCCTCGGTAGAGTTCGACCCGGAGCGAGACTTTCTAGTCTCCTTCGATGTCGAATCTCTATATACATCTATTCCCCAAGATGAAACGCTGGACACAATATGTTCCATTCTAGAGGCGACTGATCTTCAGTCCATTACACCTGTACCTTTCATCATGGCCTTGGCCAGAATGGCGATGAAAGAAACATTTTTCAAGTTTGAGAATACCATCTATCTGCAAACGTCAGGGACCAGCATGGGCAGCGTTTTCGCGCCTAGCTTAGCGAATTTGTATGTCCATGCGTTCGAGCAAGAACATGTCCTGGCTCCCACCAACCCTTTCTTTTCATCAATCCGCTTATGGAAGCGGTATATTGATGATGTCCTGGTGGTGTGGAGAGGAGATCAACAGTCTATTGGCCACTTTCATCAGTGGTTAAACACACGGAATGATTACCTGAAGTTCACGGTTGAAGTGAATAAGAGCCGTTTGGCTTTTCTGGACTTATCCATTTTTGCAACATCTGAAGGTTTGGAAAGCGAATTATATCGCAAGCCCATGGCACGCAATTCGCTTTTGCGATATGACAGTCAGCACCCTAAGGCCTTAAGGGATAATTTGCCTTATGGCCAGTTTCTTAGGGTGCGGAGGAACTGTTCTACAACAGAGGGCTTTGCTAAACATGCCAACCTTCTAACTGAGCAACTTATGGAGAGACACTACCCACGCAAGCTGGTCAAACGGTCCCTCAAAAGACCTTCAAACAACAATCGGGAAGCACTGTTGGAACCACCTGTACCTAAGCCACCTCTGGAACGCCTGACGTCGGTCAGTACTTTTTGTACACTATCTAATGACATCAAGAAAAGCATCAAAAAACATTGGCGGATTCTGAATAGTTGCAAGGAGAAGATTGCCATGCCGCTTTTTGCTTTTAAAAGATCAGGCAACATAAAGGATCGATTGGTCCATACACGAACATCGGGTGGGCCCATTAGATCACTGGGCACTTTATGGGATCTGCCGGCTGTGACTGGACACCACCCTTGCAGGGGGTGCTCGGTTTGTCCACAAACTACTCATAGTTCTTCAGTAGATATTGGGACCAATAGACCTTGGATGCAGACCCACTTTACCAATTGCAATAGTAGCAATGTCATCTATCTACTCACATGCCCTTGTCAAATTAGGTATGTGGGTATGACCACTCGCAAGGTGAGGCTACGTATGTTAGAGCACAAGAGCACTTTCAGGCGCCGCAAGTTGAACACGAGACTCACTAGGCACTTTTCAGAAGTTAATCACACTGCAGATGAGTTCCACTGGACAATACTGAGTGATGTCTCCAGATATTTGTTCACCAAAGAACAAAAATGGGTTCATAGGCTCCGTTGTGACACTTTGGGATTAAATGACGACATTCCCTGGACCAGCATTTAGCCTTAGGCATTAGTTTATCCGAACTATGAGGCTAAGATTCCTCAATTATTGCTGTACTCTGGGTCAGCGATGACCGCACATGTAGTTCACAAATGCAATTTATGATGAATGAGCTCAAGCTTATTTCTTATTTGTCTGACTCTTAGTACTGCGAGAGTGTTATACAGGATCACAAGCTGAAAATCACAAAAAAAGAAGAAAAAAAAAATAATAAACTCCTGTTATACACCAGCTGTTGCATAGAACATAACAGAATAACAATAAGCCACTGCAGTTACTATTAGATATAGCATAGACATCGTGTTACTCATGACATTAGTTTATGCTTGGCACCAACAATGTGGTCTCAGATTTATAACTGTTATTTGCTTGGCGATGTTGAATCAACATTGGACTGCACGTGGCTTGATAAAATGTAATTTTATAATACACATCGGCGCTGGCTGACTCATCACTAATTACATCTCCCAGGAGGCATCTATTATATAGGAGCCCCCCTCCCCCTGTAATTCTAAGTGCCTGTGTTTGGTGGGTTTCGCAGCATGATGGTACTTTTTGGTCAATTTGTGTAATCGATTTTTTCAAATACAATTTTTTCAATACAAATGTTTGCAAAGGGTTTGAAGGAGTCAATGGCGCAGCAACCTTGTACCAATAGCGCATTGTACGGTTCCCGGCACCGCGCATATATATTCTTCATGCGCTTTTGCAAGCCGTTGATTCTGAATCGATTACTACATTTCCCATGAGGCACGTAACCTTTTTGTAGTCCTGCAATGATTTACGGCGCCCGCTGCATTGCTTGGTTACGCAGCGTGAGGCGTGCCCTTTGAACTTACGGGATTTAAACACACTTCCTGGTCCTGTACGCTGCCTCCCACCCTGCTCGGGAAATCCTGGGGCAACGACGGACAGGTAAGGGCTGATGACTAGTTGTCCGTTTTTCTTTGTATTTAGTACACTCGGTTGAGACGTTTTTAGGTGGCACTTGCACTCGCAGTAACAGGGGCTTTTGACGAGTACAAGAAGGCAGACTGTCAGCTACTCTCTTGATTTTGATTTTTATAATTGCGAGATGCACGTGACAACAAGTTAGATCTCGAACCTTACGCCAGTTTGGGGCACTCACAATCGCCAAATCATGCCCCTTTGTAATTTTAATGGCACCATTTCTGAGAGTTGGGATTTGGTATGGGGGCTTTAGCTGAAGGGGTGAGCCTATTAATAAAGAGTGAGAAGATCTTGTGTTTAATTTAACGCGAGATAGTAACTGGGACTGACTTTGGCTCTCTCATGTTTAAGAACATTTTCTGTCTTTGTCACCCACGATCTAGAGCGGGGCCTCCTTAACCTGAGCCAGGTTCCAGGGTAGGTGAGGTGAAATCCCTGATCACGCTGGGTAAGCATTGCGTAGATTCTTTCACAGCAATTGACCAGGCACACTTACTTAATTTGCCTGTTTGTAGACAGCACTTTTTATGTTTTGAGTTGGATTATCATGTGTGTTAATTGTCCTGTCTCCACAGGTGATGCTTGCACCCTGTGATATAGAGGATTAGGACTACGTGAGGTTGTATTTATTACTACTTCTCTGGTTTTGTTTAGTTTCACATTTTTCTATAAGTGGGGGCACATTGCACCATTTGAATTGCATCAATTGAATGCAGTAGCATAATTTTGAAGTATTTAGGTCCTGAAGAAAGCCGCGGGCCACAATCCCTTGAAGGCTGAAACATGTCGACCCTCATTTAGCAGCAACTAGTCAGCACTGCTGGTTACTTTGTCACACTTTTTTAATTAAGGTGTGTGGAGTGAGTTGAATGATATCGTACTCTTCACACAACCCTTTTTTAGAATTCACAGTCCTCTTTTTGCACTGCACTTCTACTTTGTTTGGTGGTCACAGTTTTTCACGTGTCCTCTTGACGCATCTCCATCAACCCAAGGGAGCAATAGAGCCTTTAACTAGTGAGGCAGTCTCTACGATCGAGAGACATACCTCTGTTCTAGTTGGATACCATGTGATATAAACGATCATGAGAGGTGTCTTTGCTCTCACTATTTGTCTCATTGGTTGAGTAAGGTTGATGGTTATCCATGCTCTGCTCTGATAACACATGGGTTTGACTGATTCTACACACCTTATTCCTTTCTTAATCTTTGTGCTGTCTGCCATTAGACCCCCTATTCTCTTATGTGTGTATAGTCTAGTTATGGGGATTAGAATTTGGGCAGGTCTTTAAAAATATTTTCCCTTAGACCCTTCTTTCAGGTGTTAATGTTGATGGGACAACGGATGCCAATTGACATACTATTATTATTTAATTTGGGAAGGGGTATCTCTGCGCTAGTACAGTCTCAGGCAAAAACAAGAGCAGCATCAAAACAAAAACGTCTTGAGCATTTTCTGGAATTATTATGATCTGTGCAGGGACGCAGATGGAGAGGTAAATCATTCCAATATACATGGGCCAGATCCGAAAAGGCTCTGCTTCCACATTTAGTCAGTTGGATAAGAGGTATAGTCAGCATAGCGTTGTCCATAGATCTTAAGTTCCTAGCTGGGGAGTAGCGTCTAAGTTTCTGCTTCAGGTAGCTTGGCCCTTTGCCCATCAAGGCATTATGTATAAGGCAGTACATTTTAAAGATGCTTCTTTGCCTTACTGGCAACTAGTGTAGCAAATTCAGTGGTGTAGGAACAGAGCCCGAAGGGGGGCTATAGACAAGCCTAGCTGCCGTATATTGTACAACTTGTAATTTGAACATAAGTATCTCATTTGCTGAAAACAGCAGATCATTGCTGTAGTCCAGTCTGCTAATTATCAGTGCCCGGACTAATGTTTTTCTGGCTGTAATGGAAAGAAATTGGAAGGCTCTCCCCAGTAGGCGCATTGTATTAAAGCAAGTTCCCTTGGTAGATACGACTTGTTTTTTCATGGTTAGAGCTTGATCTATTTTCACTCCCAAATTTTTGACTACCTGCCTGGGGGTAGCGACAGCACCTAATTCTGGCAGCCACCAATCGTCCGACCAGTGTTTTTGGGACTTTCCAAACAGAATGATCTCTGTTTTTTCCACATTCAGCTGTTGAAAACTGGTTGTCATCCAACCCGAGATCTCGATCATTCCCTTGGCAAAGTGATCTTTAGCTTTATCCAGATCTTTATCAAACGAGACAACCAACTGCATGTCATCCGCGTATGATATTCTTTCAAAGCTGAAAGATTAATCGATTTTCGCAAGGGGGGGGCCATATATATATTAAATAAGGTAGGGCTCAGACAAGATCCCTGTGGAACACTCTTGCCAATCTTCATGGTGAGGGACTTGAATGGGCCGAGGGAGATGATTGGGTTCTATTTCCCAAAAAGTCTTGGTACCATTTGAGTGCGGTCCCGTAAATGCATATGGTCTATGATGCAGCCTAGCATGCAACACGGTATCGAAAGCTGCGGAAAAGTCCAGCTGGCAATCCTGCTTCGAGCGAAAGTCTTATGGAATCGGTGATTGCTAGCAGCGCGATTTCGGTATTGTGGGAAGACTTAAACTCTGATTGGGAATGGTCTAGGATTTTGTTCACCTCAAGATAGGTTGTAAGTTGTTTGTTTATAAAGCCTTCTAATTTCTTTCCTAAGAGAGGGAGCAATGAAATAGGTCGATAGTTGGACACGTTTTTAAGATCCATATTGACTTTCTTTTGAATGGGTAAGACCTGTGCTGGGCTTCCACGCTAAGGGAATTTTCCCAGTTTCCACTGTAAGGTTCAACAGTGACTGAATAGCGGGTGCAAGCTGGTTAATGTTAGGGCAATAATCTAGGTGGACATGGGTCCAGGCGGGAGCCAGATTTAGCCTTCTCTAAGACTTTCTGGACCTGCTTAAGGGAGAAAGATTCAAAATGTTACAAACTGCAGTTACAGTTGGACGGAAGTGAATTAACATTTACTACAGCTTCACACTGGTCTTGGAGGACAGAAAACTTCTTATGTATGTGTTGTACTTTGACCTAAAAAACGTCTGCAGGGGCATCGCATAATTCTTGTGAGCTCTGAGTTGGTAGAGCACAGTCACGTGGATTAATAAAATCATTAAGTACTTATAGTGAATTTCCTGCCTGTTCAATTTGTTTAGTGATGTGCATCTTTCGCATTACTTCAAGATTGAGATGATATGCGGAGATGGCCGCGTTCTGAGTGTCCTTATCGTTTTGGTTTTTTGTCTGTTTCCAACGTCTCTCTATTTTTTTACAGATGGTTTTTCTTACTTTAGCTCAGTGGTGTACCAAAGAGTATGTGATATTTGTTTCATCATGATATAGTAGCATCATGCACAAATGAGCATGCAACATGGGATTCGGCCAGACTGTCAATTGCAAAGTGCTTCGCACAATCTTAATCCCCTTTTAGTCTTACTTCACCCTCTGTACGACTCATGGACAAATGCTGCATTTAAAGTGTCTTGTCCCAACAGTGCAAACCCTTCCATCATTCCCGGTCGCCTTCTACAACAGCAGGGATATGTTCTAAAACGGTTCATTGCTCGCATCTGTCTTTAAACCTCTCACTGACAAGAGCAGTGGAGGAGGTCTAACCATCGACTCAGGAGGTTGTCTCTTGTGATACCCGAGAAAGGAAGCCCAAGTCTAGTCAAAACTAGCAATTCTCATACGGAGGATAGTCGTCAACTTTTGCATTGCGTAGAGGTTCCATCTTTTACACCACCATAGCTCTAGTGTTGGCTGTTCCTAGCCCTTCCATCTGAAAGCCACTGTCAGTCTTACAGCCATTAATATCTCTGATGTGAGTATCCCAATTGAGGACGCTAAAGGATACACACTCCCCCAACAAGATCAAAGCGTCAAGTGGAATTTGTATGCTGTTGAAATTTCAGATTTAAAAAATATAGTTTTGTTAGATTTTCTGTTAGTAATGCAACAATCAGGAGGATACACCAAAGATAGCTTTTATACAGGAGAGCAATTACACTTCGGATCACAAGATACATCGACTCAATTTGGGGACACAAACTTAACATTGACAGGCAGTATGTCCATAGTACATTAGTGCATGAGTTATAACTCAACATGAGGCTTTGATTGTCGGAGCTGTTCTGCGGACATTATGTTCTAAGCTGTCATCTCTGTTTATGGTCACATATATACCAAGGTAGCAAAACCCCCTACTGTGCACCCTCAATTGTCTCTGGATACTCTGGGGTCAAACTATCCACCGGCTGGATGTAAGCTATAGACTTATTCCAATTGATCTTGTAGCCTCTGTGTGCCCGTATGTATCAAATATGTGGAAGAGCCTAGGGATTTGTTACATACAACAAAATGTCATCAGCGTAGAGGGAGATTCTTTGAAATTTCTGATTTTCTGTACCATCTGGACCCTAAAACCTGTGAACCTTGATACAAGACTACCACATATAAATATATGTGCTTCCTCATTACACTGCCGCCAGCACATGCCCAAGCTCCATACATTGCTCTCTGTTGAACTGGTGTCATATAGCATTGAAGCATGATCTTCTAAGGCCATCTCCCCGTAAGCGAGACAAACCGAGTTCTTGGCAGCTCTTCTCCAAACTAACATCTACAAGATCTCCAGGAGCTCAACATTCTCAGACCATCCCTACACGTAGGGCAATGCATCTAAGGGCAATTCCACTCAAACACCCAATATATTCCTAAAATGGCTTTTCCAGAGTCTCCCTGGTGAAAACTGCTTCTTATTTGATCAGTTCTCTGGTACCCCTATGTCTCATCCTGGAGTGAGCCCTGTGCAACAGCTGTGTGATTCAGTAGAGATTCCAGGGTCACAAAAGAAATGCTGGAGCACTTTGGCCTCTACTCTTTAGGGTCTTACCCGTAACATGCTCAGGCGTATTCCACATCCTCTGCCCATTTCAAATAAGCACGGTCAATAAGCACGGTCAGTCAGGTGTAACCTCACTATTCCTTGCCAGTAAGACAATGTAGTTCTGGAAGACTGCAACAAATCACCCCAAAACTTGTGTGAGCTGGGTGGTAGCCATAACAGATCTAGAAAGGAGATCTTGCAGAACTCCTGTTCCACACAGTACAATGGTTCCCTCTCAGGATGGGAGGACCATGCTAGAACCCGGCCCAACTTTGACACCACTATGCATGTATAAATGTCTTTGGCCCCTAAACCTCCCTCGTATTTTTGATCTATACAACATGGTTTTTGCCACCTTCTGAAGTTTATTGTTCCATATGAAGGTCTACACCTACTTTTGCAATGTGTTCTTAAGGAGAATCACTGGCAATATCCAAACCATATATAAAGTTTCAGAAGGAATGTAATTTTTATGCTATTAACTGGACTCAACCAAGAGATCTCCAGCCTACCCATCTATGGAGATCATTGAACAAGGTTTCTAAAAACAGGGGGTGATGTCCCATCACCATTGCCGATGATTTACTGTAGATGACTGTTGTAAAAAGGATTCAGAGCCTCTTTAAAGTTGAAGTCGTGAGGTTTATTTAGATTTCAGCAACACCCACGACCAGACGCTCCCGCTGCGCACCAGGACTCCAAACAACTGAATTAACGTTGCTGGAACCCTGGAACGCAACAAGCCGCATCCGATCACGGAACAACCTTCAAAGAACGCATAGGCTCGTGATACATCCTCGCGCTACACACTAGCGCGAGGATGAAGAACAACACATTACAACTTCTCCCTCTTCACCACAAAGAGAAGCAACAATAAGGACAATGTGACAAGAAATAATGGAAGAAATCAAGACAAGAAAAATGCAAAAACATCAAATAAGATATGAAATCACGATAAGACATAATCATTAAATTTTGTAGGTAGTTTCCTATTACGAATGCCTAACTCTGATGGTAAAGAGTACATGTCAGCATTAACCACAACAGTGTCAGAAGTGGATGGACCAGACAAGTTAGTACGTGTACCTGAAGTACATGACGTGGCATGTGTAGTAGGAATGCAAGATGTGGAAGAATTTGCAAATTCAGATGTTGGAGTTTTTAACCAAAAAGTCCAATCACAATTTTCAAACTCCTTTTTGGTCAAATTAAGTAAGGAGTGAGCCTGTGATACAGAAAGGTGTACTAATGATCTTTTGTTCCACCATCCTTTGCTACCAACTAAGGCTGAGCCTTTGCTGACACCAGTAACCTGTACTGGCGGGGAAAACTTCGACAAACCCTTGGTTACCTTTTTAGGGTTTTTGATGAGAACCCAATCACCAATTTTTAAATCAAGTGAATCAAATGTTTTCTTTGAATCAAACTTTGACCTCATTACATCTTGTTTTTTTAGAACCTTGGAAGCCAATTCTTGACTTGCAACATTCCTCTTGTTGGTCTTACTAAGTAACCAATTGGGACATAAGTTGGTGTGAGCAGTCCTGTTTCTTAATAATGAGAACGGAGAGACACCTGTGGTACAATGTGGAGAAATGTTATACGACCACAACTTATTTTCAAGAAAATCTTCTACATCTTGATGAGAAGATATGGCCGCTTGAATGGCATCCTTAATCAACCTGTTCGCTCTTTCTACCAAACCATTCGAGGTCGGTGAATATAGAGCAACTTTAAAATGTTTAACATCTCGTTCAGCCAAAAATGAACAAAACTTCTCCGAAATGAAATGAGTGCCATTATCTGTAACAATGATGGAAGGTGAGCCTTCTACCAAAAATATTCTTTTTAGAAACCTAACAGCATTAGTGGAATTTGCAGAATCACAGAACATATGGTAAACCCACTTGGAATGATAGTCAATCAGCAAGATGAGATATCTTAGATCATGGGAAAGAACCTCATAAGGACCAGAGAAGTCTAGTCCGACTTTCTCCCAGGGTTTATCAGGAAAAGGAACAGGATGTAAGGGCGTGATCATGACTCTCCACTTTTTGTCAGATAATAGACACTCAGGGCACGAACCAATATGAAATCTGACCTGAGACTCAAGGGATGGCCACCAATAGTGAGACTTAATAAGTTGTGAAGTCTTTGAGATACCAAGATGACCATGATGTGCAAATTGAATAATGTCATTTCTGAGACTGGAGGGAGGTACAAATGAATCATGTCTCATTACTAAACCATTAACCAATGATAATTCTGATGCAACCGTGGCAAATGCTCTCAACTCATTAGATAGCTTCCTATTTTCTGGCCAACCCTTTACAATGTATTCAGTTACTAATTTCAGATTCTCATCTTGATTATGAGCTTCAAACCAGGACTGTTCAGAAATGCAGGGGCATAATTTGGTTGCATCGAGACCAGCAACAACACATTCGACGTCCTCAATAGCCTCAACTTCCAAAGGGTCCTGAAACGCCATGCGTGAAAGGCAATCCGCCCTGAAGTTTTTTCCCCCTGAAATGTGTTTAATGGAAAAATGATATTCATGCAATTTTGACGGAAGTCTGACCAATCTGGCTGAGGCTTTTCCAAGCCCATTACCATTAAGCAATTGTGTGAGTGGTTTATGATCCGTGAATAAATCAAACTCACGTCCCCAAATATAATTTCTGAATTTATCGATAGCCCAAACGCATGCAAGCGACTCGCGTTCAATGGTGCTATAATGTGTTTCAGACGGTTTGAGCATTCTGGAGGAAAGAGCTATAGTGTGTTCTTTTCCTGAAACCCATTGGCCCAAGACAGCCCCCAAGCCCGTGAGACTGGCATCGACCATTATAAAACATCTAGAGGAGTCATGAAAAGGATGTAACGCTGGCGCTTCAATTATGATTTTTTCAACCATCTCAAATGAAGACACAATTTCTTCAGACCAAACAAACTTGGAGCCCTTCCGTAAAAGGGCACGTAATGGTTCAACCGTTTAGGCATAACCTTCGACAAATCGGGCATAGTACTCTGCTAGACCTAAGAAGGATCGAAGTGAATCCTTATCTTTAGGAGGGGTAGCATGACTAATGGCCTTGATGAGGGATACTTTGGGTTTAATCCCTTCTGGGGACAAGGTATGACCCAGATAATCCAATGATTGTGTGCCAAACTTGCACTTGTCAGCTCGGATGGTCATGCCTGCCTCATCTAATTTGGATAAGACTGAAGATAACTTTGATAAATGTGATTCCCACCCATCTGAAAAACACAGAATATCATCCTGATAGGCCTGGACTCCGGGCATGTTCTGAAAAATGTTATCCATGATCTTTTGGAAAACACTGGCCGCGGAGGCCAGACCAAAGGGAAGTTTGAGATATTTGAAAACACCAAAAGGTGTAATAAATGTGGTGAATTCTTGCGAATCCTTTGTTAATGGTACATGGTGGTAGGTTGAGCGCAAGTCAATAATTGAAAAAAAATTTGCTCCTCCCAGATTGGCAAGAAGTTCGTGAATTTTAGGAAGGGGGTGGCGGTCAACCAAAATGTTTTTATTCAATGTGCGCAAGTCCACACATAACCTGACCTCTCCAGATTTTTTCCGTACAATAACAATGGGAGAAACCCACTCAGAAGAGTCAGAAGGTGCAATAACACCATCATTGCACAGGGAATTAAGAACTGACTTGAGTTCATCCCTCGCACTAAGAGGAACAGGACGCACCTTGTGAACGACAGGTTGAGCCTTTGGCTTGAGCCTGATTTGGTGTTGAAACCCCTTAACAGTTCCCAATTTATCTGAAAATAGATTGGGAAATTTAACCAAAATTTTCCTAATGTCAGAAGTGTGGGTGGTAAGACTTAAACAGTCAGTTATTGGATGTGGATCATTTCTAAGGTCAGCAGGCGAATAGCCTTGTGGGGGTTCACCAAGAGCGATCGGGTTTTCTGAACTAGGAATTAAATAAAGACCCATTTTTGCAAGGTCTTGCCAGCCAACGATGTTGCGTCCTTTGACTGCAACGTATACTTTTGTGAAAATGGACCTTCCTAAACATTCTAGCCTAGAATTAAAGTAGCCCAGCATGTCAATGTCAAACTCACCAAATGCTTTTGGGTTGACATCCGTTTGAAATAAGGATACAGATCCTTGCCATTTTTCTACAAATATAACATCTGACAAAATAGTAATTGGGGATCCAGAATCAGCCATGATGGAAATCTCTACATCGCCAAAGAATGCTGTACCTGAAGGCCCTTTTACAAAATGTGTAGTAGAAATAGAGTTACACTCAATTGAAACAACCATATCTTGGAAATTGTCTATACAATCATCGATAGAACCTGGATATTCA
Source organism: Triturus cristatus (assembly GCF_964204655.1). NCBI lineage: Eukaryota > Metazoa > Chordata > Amphibia > Caudata > Salamandridae > Triturus > Triturus cristatus. Next base: position 1,064,916,804 of record NC_140594.1, on the reverse strand, counting down.
ATGCTATTGATACCAGTAGGTTTTTTAACAGATCTACATGAGGACTGAAAATGACCTGTTTTCTTACACAATACACAACTCTTTCCAATGGCAGGACACGTGAGGTTATTCCCTAGGTGTGATTTAGATCCGCATCTATAACAAGCAGTATAAGTTTTCCTAAACCCTTGCTTAAAAGGTTTGTTAGCACTAACAGCATTAACTGAACTGGTAACATCTTGAAATGGTGTTTTAAAAGAGCTGGAAGATTGATCACTTTGGAGAACTTTGGAAGTAGTGATAGATCTCTCAATGCTCTTGGCAATGTCTATAGTTTCTTGAAGTGTAGGTTTCCTACAACTCAATAAACGTTCTTGAATTTTCCTTGAGTGGCAAGCAAAGACAAATTGATCACGAATGTAAATGTCTGGATTTGCTTCAGATTCGCAAGTTGAAGCTAACACTCTCAATTGTGCAATATATTCTTCGACAGTCTCATCTTCATGTTGCTTTCTCCTAAAAAAGTTGTGTCTTTCTAGCATTATGTTTGGTTCTTCGTCATAATGATTTGCAAGACGAGATAATGCCTCGTTGTAAACATTCCAATGATCTGCATCACCAGCCTCACCAGCCGGAGTTGGAAATTTGGGAAGATTTTCAAATACGTGTTATGCAGTAACACCTAGGCAACCATACAAAATTGCAACTTTTTGTGCAGGGGAAAACTTAATAGCATCTATAGCGACAATATGGTTTTCAAATGCCTTTACCCACTGACGCCACGGAATGCTTGGTTTTCAAGGATTCTGTAAAAAAGGAGGAGGTTGCGCAAACTGCTGTGAAGATGCCATGGAAGAAAAAGTGTCGTAATGATTTACCCAGGAGAGGTTAATGCAGCCTTTAAAATTTCGAAAATAACACCTCTCCTTTCTTTTTTTTTAAATGTCACCAGAGTAAATACAGATTTAAAATTAATGTAAATTGTCTATGAGAAGTGCAGGCTTAACAATAAAAGGTGTGCCTGTCACCGTTAACTCTCAGGGTCTGAATGGGTTGTTTTGGTAAACAATTGCTTAAAATATAATGTTTAAGGTGTGCCTGTCACCGCAGAAGAGTGCAGGCTAGATCCTACCTTCATGTGAGAGAAGAAACGAAGTCGCGTATAAATCCGTGTCTTCCTACTTCAAAAGAAGTATGAACACGCGTTGCTAGGCGACTGTGGACTCATGAAATGGCAGCCAGACGCCTGCGCGATGAAATCCTTTTGACGCTCCAATACCAGCGAAGGGCAGCTGACGTCAAGGGGCGTCCGGAAACGGCCAAATCAGGATGAATCACTGAAGGCAGAGAGGAGGAGTCAAAACCAAAGCAACAAAGAGTGTACGCACTCGGACAAGCAGGATTACACCAGCACGGCAGGAACGATAAGCGTAGGAGGTGGCAAGGCGAGTAGAACTTGGTTGGTGGGTGTTGGGTGGATTCTTCTTCCGCTCGTAGCCAAATGTTGTAAAAAGTATTCAGAGCCTCTTTAAATTTGAAGTTGTGAGGTTTATTTAGATTTCAGCAACACCCACGACCAGACGCTCCCGCTGCGCACCAGGACTCCAAACAGCTGAATTAACGTTGCTGGAACCCAGGAACGCAACAAGCCGCATCCGATCACGGAAAAACCTTCAAAGAACGCATAGGCTCGTGATACATCCTCGCGCTACACACTAGCGCGAGGATGAAGAACAACACATTACAATTACCTTAAATCCTGAAACCAATTGAAATGTCTGTAGTTCCTCTAAAGGTTTCTGTACAGAGACCGCGGGTTAGTCTGGAAGCCCAACACATTGTCAGCAAACAATGCCAGCATAATCTGTTTATTCAGTATTTTGATTACTTTAACTCCTGGGAAGTTGAAGTCACCAAGAGAGATGCAGTTGGGGTGCTGATGAGAAGATACTGTAATGCTATTGATGAACTTGTTGAGGAAGTGTCTGTTGGTTTCTGAGGGTCTATATCTATTCGAACAGGAAGCAGCGGTCTGGAAGGCGCATGGGGGAAGTGGCAGGTGAGGTGTTAAAATGAGTGGAGAGTTGAGGTTTTCCCGGAGGATGAACGGTCAAGAAGATTTGTGGATAATTAAGAGGACTCCACCAGTACTGTATGTATGACTGATACCATAAGTGTTTTACTCAATAACAATGAGGAAATCTAAGGCGTGTGTGGATACTGATGTGAGCCATGTTTCGGATATGAACTATCAAATGGATGATATGTCTATTATGGTAGAGCTCTTAAGTGAACTTGAATTCCCCCAATGAACTGACCTGACCAACTGTGACTAGAAAAAAAACATTAGTTGCAGTCTGGTAAAATGTTAGGTCACAATGATTTCCCAGTCAAGTCACTTAAGTATCTCTAGTGACTCGCTCAGTCCTACACATTTAAATTTGGTTTGTCTGCCATTAGACCCCAGACTATTCCTCCTTCATAGTACTGATGATATAGGGGAATCGTTATAAGCAACACTTACACTTCCTTGCGCTCACGATAGCTAAGCACGATATCGCTCAGTCGTGGAAGGGCCTTCCCCACCGACAATGGGAAAATGGCGAAGGGTACTGGACACCTGCATGGGTGCAGAAATAGCAGTCTTCCAAGCATGGGGTTGCCCATAAAAACATAGGGAAATTTGGTCACGATGGGCTACCTACAGAGGCATAGACCTTCCTCCTCTTCCCTCTCAATCCCCTTAAACAGTAGTTTCCACTGGATGTTTTCAGCCATATTGTATGATGTCATGTTTTCCCGTTTTCAATCTGTATATGTATTTAAAAACGCTCGCCAGTGTGGGTGGGGTGGGACAGTCTGCGCAAAGTTCAAGTTTTGGTTTTTAACTTTGTTATGTATACAAAATGTACCCAATGATATTTCCATTTTTGGTAATATGATATCATCCTGTATGAAAATGGTTCATGTCGGGAAACTACCTGTGTAATACTTCAAAAACTCAATTGAATATGTTTTCAACAAAAACAAAATTGGTTTGTCTGGGCCGAAACTGAGGGTGCTACTCACTGATTTAAGGCATGCCTTTGTGTCTCTAATTCATAAGGAAAGGAGGCCACCAGGGAAGTGCCTTGATTTCGCCCTAGCTCCCTTTTAAATGTAGAGTTCAAAACATTAGCGTAGGTCCTTGCAAACAAGCACGTTTCAGATCTTTACTTCCTTGATTCACCCTATCAATCAGGATATATGCAAATTTAAACTTGTTCCACCTTTATAACTGCACGGGTCAAGCATCAACTTTGGAACAACTCTTCGATGTGCAGTCCCCTGGTGCAAAAAGGCGGAGCTTCTTAGTTAAGGTTCTGTGGAAAATTGGCTCTTGTCCAGAATTTTTGCCATGGGTTGCCCAACTTTACACAGAGCTAACTGGTAGTTCCGGTGAAAGGTAACCTTACATAATGATTTACATTGGCTAGAGGAAACAAGACAGAGTTGCCCCACACTATTTTACCCTTTGCTTTGGTGCTCGAACCTCTTGGATGCTGTATCAGATCGCACTCCATAATCAGAGGATGACCCGAAGAGGTGGAAAGCGCGGATCGATAAGGAAATTGGTAGGATTATTAAAAAACGTATTAGTCCCCTCCAGCCTGACACCTCATCTGATTCCTCACCACAAAGATGTACAGAACTGGCAGAGTTCTTCAACAATAAGATTCTGAAGATATACAATGCCTTCCCTCCGGTCACTGTATCTGTGAATTCGTTCTCAGCTCAAGTGACGGCAGAGAAGTACTCTGCAGTTCTAGAAGAGTTTCCCTGATAGATCTCTCCACGCTTTCCCAACTTTGGAACTCAATTATCGCCCAATCTCTCTTCTTCCCATGACTAGCAAACTTTTGGAAAAACATGTCAATAAAATTCTTACTGATTTCCTAGAATCCCACACAATTCTGCACACCTCCCAGACTGTTTTTCGCCCCAATCATGGGACGGAAACCGCGCTGCTCACAGTGACCGAAGAGGCACGCCAACTGCTCGATCAGGGAGGTATGGTAGCAATCATCCTGTTGGACTTAAGTGCCGCATTTGACACTGTAAATCATCAAACCTTAATAGACCGACTCAAAGCGGTAGCAGTGGCAGGGAATGCTCTCTCCTGGTTTCGATCCTTCCTGATGGAGAGAACATTCAAGGTTTTCAACAGTACTCATTCCTCTAAATCCATCCCACTGCTGTGTGGCGTCCCGCAGGGCTCCTCATTAAGCCCCAACCTGTTTAATGTGTATCTTAAACCTCTGGCTGACCTGGTCCCTCCTTTCGGAGTGCAGATCGTGACGTATGCAGACGACACACAGCTCGTACTGTCCCTTAAACATCAAAAAAAGCACGAGCTTGGCCTAGAAACCTGTTTGAGTGCAGTAGCCACTTGGATGGACCACTCCTTCCTCAAACTGAATGGGGAAAAAACTGAGCTAATGAACATTAATAACAGCTCCCCCCAACTGAAATGGCCCAGCAGCTTAGGAGATCCCCCCATTCCTAAAGAGAGAATTAAAAGCCTGGGAATATGACTGGACAAATCCCTAAATCTTGAACATCAAGCAATACAGGTTGTGGCCACTTGCTATGGAATTCTAAGGCAACTACGGAAAGTTCTGCCTCTGCTTCCAGACTCAGCTAGCAGAACACTAGTCCAAGCCCTGGTACTGCCACGACTGGATTATTGCAACTCGTTATATCTGGGTACCCCCAAGGCTACTATGAGGAGATTGCAGGTGGTACAGAACTGTGCAGCCAGACTCCTCCACAATGGCCCCAGGAAACAATCGGCCAAGCCAGCACTTAGGGCTTTGCACTGGTTACCGATCCTAGATCGAATAAAGTTCAAATCACTCTGCATAGCGCATTAAACTCTGTGGGACAGGTCCAAAAATCCTACAAAAGTTACTGTCCTTTTACTTACCAACTCGCAACTTGAGATCTTCCAATCTCTATCAAGCCAGGGTCCCCAAGATCAAGAGGGCAAGAGCGGGAAGCCGCCTGTTCTCAGTTAATGCCTCTGTTCTCTGGAATACACTTCCAACCCAGCTCTGCTCTTTGAACAACCACCTCGAATTCAGGAAGAAGCTAAAAACTTGGCTCTTCATGAACTTGCAGTGAGTTTCCTGTTTTCGGATGAAGGTTGGCGCAGAGCACTCGGATGCCTACGGGTAGCCATGCGCTATATTAAGAATGCATTATTAATATTAATAATAATAATGATAATGAGGGCGATATCTTGCTATTCGATGGCTGATCTGCACAATATTATCTCACAAAAGTTATTGGTGTTATAATTTGGACTAAATCTACCCTCTTCCTATTACATCAATAGGCCGTAAGCCCTCTTGCAAGACAGTCTTAATATGAACAAAATTGTGTCTGAAATACCTTGGCATAGACATTTTTTTTTAAACTTTGAAGGATTGTTTGGGCTTCAGCTTGCACTACACGTGATAAACTAAAGTAAATTGTCCACTGCTGGAATATCCTGCCCCAGTTGCTCATGTGAAGAACAGTTCTCTTTCAGACGGCATCTTACCATAGATTCCTGGATATCCTTTAAAATACCCCATAATAGGTTGTAGAGGATAACTTCAGCATAGTGGATGCAATGCTCAGGATCCTATTGTCCGGTTAATGAGACCCCGCATATCTCCATGACCATGCTATGCCGGGATCCTTTCCTCTTCATCAACCTCTGTGGTAAAACTGTGGTACATGGGCACAACAGTAGTGGATTGAAAGGGTTGCATGACAACAACAAAAACTCTGTGAGTCAGCGCTAGAGTTAAAGAAGTTGTCCAACCTCTGAAGTATCAGGATCTGGGATTTAACTGGCATTTTTAATTTGCTGATTTAAATGTATGTGGCAAAGTTACCTCCTGACTTTAACCTGATGCACACTCAAAGATATACATTAATAGAGGCACTGACAGAGTGCCATTTCCAAGATATATAGCACCTTAATGTATAATATACCTGATACCATGTATGTGTTGGTGGTGTGGAGGGCAACTTACAAGGGTACATTAAGAGACGAGGAGAGGGAAAAGCCATTGGCAATCTGATGAAGATGAACATAACGTCCAGTCTGTGGTGATTAAGTTTGACATATTGCATAGAATAGATCATAATAGACCCAAACAGTTTTTTCTATAGGACTGGTGCCTGAGCCATAGTGAATTAGATGCAGCAGTGAGGACGGAGCCTTCTACGATACCTGTAGAAGTGTGTGGAGATATAATTCTGTTGGGAAGCGTACACAGTGACTGCTACTGAGGTGGAGAAAGAGGTAACCTCTGTGCAACTATTTTAGAATATAAGTGTGAATCTCAAGCCATGTAGACACTCAATCTCACATTTAAATTATGTGACTGATATTAGCTCACTAGGGCATATCCTGTGAATGGAGCTGTTCCTGGCAGAGTGGTATGGATTGGTGTATGACATTGAGAAATCTGTATATAAAAGCCATGTGAGCCCAAGGAAGTGCATAAGTAACTGGGCTAATTGGAGCGATGTTTGAATACATAATGACCTTTCAAAGCGGGCGACCATACATCCACGATCCCCCTGATTTGTGACATGGCTTCCTTGGATGTCAACTTTAAGTTGGAGCTGTACTAGATTGTCTATGACTCCAGTGCTTCCGCCTGGAAATCACTCCACTGGCTTACTGTTTAGGTCCAAGTAAGCCTGTGGCTCAACCAAAGGACGACCACAAAATATAACGCTACATCTTGTGACGCTCCCTAGTCTCATTTAACAATACAGTTTTAATCTCCCCTGTACATGCCGAATCAGAAACATGAGAACACACTTCACAATCCAAAGGGATGTGTGTCAGAATATCTTATAGAGAAATAACATCTGATGTAAATATTGTGATCTTAATATCATTTGCAAAATATCGCCCTGTTGGGTGTCGCTTTCACATTTTTAACTCCAATAGGGGGATGTTTATGTAGACAGTATTTAGAAGACAATATTTATGTCAGATGATATTCTTACAGTTAAATTTTAGTTCCATACCATCCAAAGGCTCCGCCTATGCAATAAGTTCCAAATACATGTCCCCAATAAAGGAAATCACTTCTTCCAATATAAACAAACTCTAAACTGATCTTTTCTCAGTCTTCTGTACACAAGCTCTTCCTACCCAGGAAGTTGCCTGGAGATGATCAGGTTTGGCAAGCTGGACTAGAAATGTTTAATTCATACATTGATCTATTGACCCTTATTTTAGGTAGCTTAATTTACAAACTAAATAGTGAAACCTAGTTTTGTTTTGGGGAGGGGGAATATAAAACTAATCACATGTGAATTTCATTATATCTGCTAAGTAATCGTATGTGTACTCATTCTCAACATCATGCACGCCTGGCAGGATTATACTATTCAGTGGATCAACAAGCTCAGCTCTCATTTTTAGGTCTCGCGCCTAGCGTTGCAGTGCACAGACCTCTTGTAGGGGGTTTCAAAACTAACCTAGGAATCGCACACGCATGTGCGTGTGCTTTTCCTTTTGGACCACGCTATTGGCCTTTGCGTGCGTCTTTTTAACAAAGACAGCACGCAATTGGCCAAAGGCGGGCGCATTGCTCCGCCATTGGTGTCGGTTACCCGCACCACCGCCATGTGGTTTCAATTATCGTGCCCAGACACGGGTGCGATAATTGAAACCACATGGCTCGCTGTGGCGCGCACGCGCTCTTGCGCCTAGTTCGCTTTGCAAACGGATGACACATGCTCTATGGAATTAAAACAAAGAGAGGCTTATAGCTGCAGAGGCAGTGGTCAACACTTACACTTCTGATGTGGTATTGGATGGCTTTAGATAAGTAGCAGTTACATCACTCAAGGACACATTCATGTGGTTGCAGGCACGGGGAGATTTGCCCAGAATCAACGGCGATTGAGTCGATAGTACTGCCCGTGATGCCATATCACCTCCCGTGAGCATTAGCAGGTACAGTGCATGCAGGAAGCTGACCTACACACCCATAGTGATCAAACTGCGCCAGTCAGCTGTTTGAGAGGGCGGAGGAGCCACGTTGCTCGTCACCCACACTTTGCGGCCTTCACATCTCCGCTGCGAACACCCGACAAGTTCCCTGTCACCAGCAGAGATATTTTTATTGCTGTTTGGATTCAGTTGAATTCCGATGGCACCGCTTGGGCATTCCACACCATATTTCAAAGCCGGGCTGACAGTCATAATATCGATGACATATATATTCATGATCTCTTTTGGCTCTTGCAGGGAAGGGACGGATATGTAATTTCTGAACTGCATTCAGGACCTTAACTTGTGGAATTCTATCTGTAATAGGCAGTGACAAATGTGTGTGCGCGCAAGGAGTGTGTGCGAGCGCGCGTGTGCGGGGAGGGGGGGCGGAGATGGAAATTCCGGCCACTGGTTGAAACACACAATTGCATTTTGAGTTTCTTTTTTTATATTGCAAGTAGAGACCCAAACATATCAGCACGTGAAGTGTAGGTGAAGGTAAAAGCACAAGTCAAGATAGAAAGAAGCTCTTTAGAAGTCAGTGAGGGAACATGGGAGAAGGGTGGAAGGGGTGGAATGCTCCTTGTCCCTTGTGTGTTCGAGTTGGAGGTTTCTTCTGTGTCGAGATTTGTTTGTAGGGAAGGAGCGCGCTCTTAAAGAAATACAAGCATTTGCAATGCAATAGATCTCGCATTTACGCGAGTTTAAGTTATTGGCAAAATAAAAGGCATTGCCATTTGCACTGTCAATAGCTCAAACTCGCGTAAATGCGAGACCTATTGCATTGCAAATGCTTGTTTTGTGTAGTGTCTATTTGGTGGGAAGCCTTATCCCTTCAATCCATCATTCCTGTAACACAGTGGAGTCCAACTTAGGTCTACACCATACCCACATCACATAGACTTACGTACGATGAATATAAAGGGACTTCATTTTAATGGTAAGAAGCTATCCTGAAGATATGGTCGTCCTGGACCTGCACTAAGCAACCATGTGCTAGACAGTATCCACGTTTGATCCATGTTCAGTTTTGTGGCATGTTACTCTGATACACGGCTGTACTTTCTCATTAAGCATGATGTTTCTTCATATTCAGTTGCCGCTCATTCGCTGGATCTGATAATGCCTTGCAGCTGCAAATCTTGATGGTTCCAGGAAACTCTTGTCCTTTTTGTTGCCAAGATATTCAATTCCTTCCAGTGTGTAAGATTGTGCAGTGCTTGGATATTCCATTCATTGCAGTGAGTAAGACTGTGCAGTGCTTGGATGTTCCATTCCTTCCATTCTGTAAGATTGTGCTGTGCTTGGATATTCCATTCCTTCCAGTGAGTAAGACTGTGCAGTTCTTGGATGTTCCATTCCTTCCAGTGTGTAAGATTGCAGTGTGCTTGATTATACCATTCCTTCTAGTGTGTAAGATTGCGCAGTGCTTGATTATACCATTCCTACTAGTGAATAAGATTGTGCAGTGCTTGATTATACCATTCCTTCTAGTGTGTAAGATTGCGCAGTGCTTGATTATACCATTCCTTCTAGTGAATAAGATTGTGCAATGCTTGATTATAGCATTCCTTCTAGTGTGTAATATTGCACAGTGCTTGATTATAGCATTCCTTCCAGTGTGTAAGATTGTGCTGTGCTTGATTATACCATTCCTTACAGTGTGTAAGACTGCACAGGGCTTGATTATACCATTCCTTCCAATGTGAAGGATTGCACAGTGCTTGATTATACCATTTCTTACAGTGTGTAAGACTGCACAGTGCTTGATTATACTATTCCTTCCAGGGTCAAGGATTGTTCAGTGCTTAATTATACCATTCCTACCAGTGTGTAAGTTTGCTCAGTGCTTGATTATACCATTCCTTCCAGTGTGAAGGATTGCGCAGCGGTGATTATACCATTCCTTCCAGTGTGTAAGTTTGCACAGTGCTTGATTATACCATTCCTTCCATTGTGAAGGATTGCTCAGTGCTTGAGTATACCTTTTCTTCCATTGAGTAAGATTGCGCAGTGCGTGATTATACCATTGCTTCCACTGTGAAGGATTGCGCAGCGGTGATTATACCATTCCTTCCAGTGTGTAAGTTTGCTCAGTGCTTGATTATACTGTTCCTTCCAGTGTGTAAGATTGCTCTGTGCATGATTATACCATTCCTTCCAGTGAGTAAGTTTGCTCAGTGCTTGATTATACTGTTCCTTCCAGTGTGTAAGATTGCTCTGTGCTTGATTATACCATTCCTTATAGTGTGTAAGACTGTGCAATGTTTGATTATACCATTCCTTCCTGTGTGTATGATTATGTAGTGCTTTGCTATACCATTCCAGTGTGTAAGACTGTGCAGTGCTTCCAGTGTGTAATACTGTACAGTGCTTTGCTATACCATTCCTTCCAGTGTGTAAGATTGTGCAGTGCTTGGTTATTCCCTTTGTTACAGTGTGTAAGACTGTGCAGTGCTTCCAGTGTGTAAGACTGTGCAGTGCTTGGATATTCCATTCCTTCCAGTGTGTAAAATTGTGCAGTGCTTCCAGTGTGTAAGACTGTCCAGTGCTTGGATATTCCATTCCTTCCAGTGTGTAAAATTGTGCAATGCTGAACAGAGAGTATCTCATTTGTTTTCAACGATCCTCTTTATCCTTTGCTGCAGAAATCTCTCCAAGGCGCGCACTTTAATTATTCATGCATTTAATTGATGCACGCTGAAACACATAAACCTTTTGGCTCAGAAAAAACCCATCAGTGGCATGCATGTTCCAGGAGCCACCCATGCAATTTACTTTTAGTAATATCATCCAATCGTTGATTTCCTCTCATCTCCCTTCTGTGATAGCCACTGCATATAATATTTTTTACACATTTATTTTTATTTTTTTACACACATTTTTGATTGCCCAAAGCGTTTGATTGTCGGTAGCCTCAGTAAGCGTCCTCCGACACCTCATCCTTTGACCCTACATCTGAGGCAAAAGCCGTATTGTGTTCAAATCCCTCTTATCGAGCTGCAGAAGATTTCTCCAATCTGGGAAAATAGCAGCTCTGCAGCTCGGTTTCTAAATTAAGCCACAGCTGAGTCTAAAAATAGCTCCCCAGCTTGGAGAAGCTACCCAGCTTGAATTTAAATTGCCTGTTTTTTTTCCCTTGACAGATACCAGTTATGGTGGACTCTGCAGCATATTCCTGCCGTGTGAAAGCACACTAAACTCTCCCAGCCCCACACATGGAGTCAAAAACACTGCAGGGAGAGCTATGCTGGATCCTTGCCCAGTTCCCCATAGCCACTTTTGATACATCACACCCTGAATTCCTCATTGTTGCCACTAGGAAATAATGTATTTGATGCTCAGTAGGTTCCAATGGCAATTAAACACAGAGAACCTGATGCAGACCTCACTTTACAGCCGCCCTAATGAGCCCACACCACAGCCAAATTCGGCCTATGGCATGCTCTAGCAATCTGGCACTCATTTTGATTTACTTTTACATGCCTAGCCCGCCAGCCAGTCAAACACCTTCCTCTTCCGGAGTGTAGACAGTGCTCTTGATGCAAATTCTCGCTATCACTAGTAAGCGGCGTAAACTTGGAGTCAGGTGAGGACATATATTCCTTAATTTGAATTCTTCTATTTTAAATGAAAGAGGATGCCTAACAAAATGCAAAATTAATGTTGCTCCCCTGTATCTTATAGAAAGTTTCACAATTCACTCCCTACTAAGGTGTTCAATTATACATTTGAGGGGAAAACCAGTTCAAAATATCCTCACAGGTAAAGACAATACAGCAAGCGTCAGTATTGTGTGCCTATATCTAGCTGACGCAAACCAGACAACATGCTTTCTCATCACCATTGTACCAACTGAACATGGTGCATAAATCAAAAGACGGATGAACTTTTACGGCACTTTTAATGTAATGTTCCATTCAATTGTGAGTTTTAATTAACTGAACAAGAAACTAATTTAATAATAATGTAATAATAATCTAATGGGGTGAGGAGTTGGCCTAACGGCTAGGGCGGTCGAATCTGGGGAACCGGGTTCGAGTCTCGGCAATGGCGCTGAACATCCTGTCTTTCTGGGCAAACCACCTAATCTCCCATGCCTAACAAAAATGAATGTGTCCTCATGTAACGTAACTGATGCTACGTAAAGCCATCTGATACCCAATACCTTCAGGTCAAGTTCGCACTATATAGAACTTCGTTTAAAGAAAAAAAATCATCACCAATGGCATCAGACATGCCGAGATCTAAGGCTGACTCTCCAACACGGACCGGATTAGACTTCCACCACAACTCACCACATAAACAGTCATTCAGGTTCATCATTTACTTCACCATCTCCTCCAAGTTGCCAAGAAATCACAAAGAGCTTAGTAACAACTAATCCACCCATGCAGAGCCAAACCATCGCTCTCTCAAATGCACTACAGAAGCAACTAGTCCTCTCTCATGGAGACAGAGGTGCTGCGCTGCTCAGAAACATTTCTGGTGCAGACATGGTACCACTGAGAAGCTTTCTCCACTCCACTACACATCTCAAAGGACTGAAGAAATAGGATCACATCATGAAATATTATATACAAAGCAGTAACGAGCAGTGCCCCAAACTAATGATCAATACAATAAAAGCCTGGCTATTAAAGAGAGTCAATCATTTTTCAATCTTAGGACAGGCTTCTGACGTGGGGATAGCTCCCTCCACAAATATATATCCTACCCCACAACATGGGAGTGAAGAACACTTACAAAAAATAAGTGAAAGAGTAAATAGGCACCTCACGTACGCAACACCAGGGAGGCTACTTTGAAAAGGTTAGCAACATGCAGTGCTTTTAATCTGAGTAAGCGCACGGCTGCGAATAAAGAGGGCAACCCAACTGTGAGTCTTATCTCAATTTTATTTGTATGGAACACATGGTTCTTTATAAATCACGGGGTTCTTTGTTTTTCGACAGTTAATTCTTTCTTTCTGCTCTTTTGTCTCTTTACTGGACACTATTCTGTTTTTTCAGTGAATGGGCAACCAATAATGATATACCTGGGCTTACTGGTGAGAACCTGCCGGTAGTCTCCCTGGTGTCGCGTACGTGAGGTGCCTACTTACTCTTACAAAAAATAAGTGAAAGTGTTCTTCACTCCCATGTTGTGGGGTAGGATATATATTTGCGGATTGACTGACTGCGGTTAATTTTTTAAGAGGTTTTGAATTGGAGGCTCTGGAACTGGAGTAAACTGGACATGTTGCCAGAGATTGGCAGGAGGGAGATATCCCCACGTCAGAAGCCTGTCCTAAGATTGAAAAATTATTGACTCTCATTAATAGCCAGGCCTTTATTCTATTGATGATTGACGAGTGGAGGGCAGCCTGGTGTGTTTTTCCTTCTAAAGCTCCTTATTGTGAAGAGTCCCTAAACTAATGAGCCAGACCAATGTACGATTTGGAAGCTGAGGAATGCAAATAAAGTAAAATGAAACAGTGGTAAGCCTTTTCCATCTAGACATCTAGAATCTTGATTAACATACTGCCCTGAATGAGGCTCACTCAAACCCTCCTGCAGCTCAGAAAAGAGATAAACACACACTTCTGGAAAATTCCTCTTATCCATCATTGATAAGGGATGCTCAACTCCCATGACCACCTACCTGGGGTCAGGACATAAGTAACTCCACCATTCTTCTAACTGCCCACATTATATACATAAGCTTGAATCACTGCCCTAACTTTCTCAATGTAAGCTGGTCATTTTTACATCACACAACAAAGACTTTCATATTTATGCATCTAGGGCAGTGAATGACTGACATAGAGGTTAACGTTTTAATATGAAATTTGGGCGTCACCAACCTTAGTTTACAATGACTTGTCTACCACTGAGAGCTTCAAATTGGAAGCAAAATATGATTGCTGGCCAAACTAAATGTGTGTTTATATGCTATTAATAGAATACAATTAGTTTAGACTGTGCACTCCACATAAACAAGTACAAGAATTAAGAGCAAAGAAATACAACACTGTCAGACATTTTACAATTCTCTCAGATAACGCTGCATAGCGATGGCTACTTCCGCTGTTTCCAGTGCAAGATGCAATGCATAAGCAATTGGTTTAACTGAGTTAGGCAAAAAAGCATACATAGCAAGCATCAACAAAAACATCAACATAAGGGGGCGTGGCTAGCGAGCCACAATGGTGGACGCGACTTTGTAGAGCTCCGCTACCTTTTCCCCGACTTATCCTGTAGTCGGCGATCCTGCGGTGCTGTCCTCGCCACTGATACCGGCGGCAAGGTGCTGTGAGGCGGAAGGGGTGCCGTTGGAGTCCCGGAGAGCTGCGGTGCCGAACAACGGGCTGCGGAGCATCGGGGACACCCGAGTCGGAGGCCGGCGAGTGGCGGTGGGCCGCGAGGGCCGCGAGGGCCGTGAGGCTCTCCCGCGGAGCATTGGCCGGAGATAGCCGCGGAGCGGCGGCAACCGTTGAGTGCGGGCGAGCGGCCCGTGGGGGAGATCTCCCCCTGGCTACGGAGGCTGCAGCGTGGCTGTGGTGGAGGAAGCTGCGGGCGCGCTGATACTGCGGCGCTGGAGGCGCCGGGAGGCGTCCTGCGACAAACTGCCGCTGCTGGGACCGCCCTGGTGCCGGGGGGCGTGAGGACCAGGCCCTGGAGGCGGTACACCTGGGCACCGTGACCGGTGGAGGGATCGGCGATCGAAGCCCGCTGGGGGCAGCACGACTTCCCACGTTTGCGGACTGCCGGAGACCGGCCACATCGACCTGGCGCTGGGGGCAGCAGGGAGATACGAGACCCGAGTGGCGGCGGCAATATTGTGACCCACCCGTCGAGAACGCGCACCGCACGGCGCCACAGCATGGGAAGCTTCGGAGGAGCCGATTGCAGACATCCGATTGACTCCCGAATCATCCTGTGCTCACATGTGCGTTACCTGAGGCTCCGCTGAGGATCTTGCCCTGCCCGGACCCCATACGCCGCATCGGGACTCCTGCACATGCGGACTGCCCGGCGAGCTGCTGCTGAGCAGGCGAGGACAGCTACGAGAGCCCGTGGCTAGTCCCCGCCCACAAGGCCGCGGACAATGGCGCCGCTCATGTGGAGCTAATCTGGAGTTAACCACAGCGGCCCCCTTTGGTGACGGCTCGGCCGGTGAATTTAGGAGAGCTGCGAGACCTTCGCGTGGCGGGTGCGGGGCAGCCTACTTCTCCCAGCTGTCCTTACCCAACCAGGCGGGGAACTTGGCATTGTCGGGCAAACGTGAAGGAGGCCCACCCGAGCCGAAACTACCTTTGCATCACTTGGTGTGTCACCGGCCCATTGCAACCTCGACTCACCCGGCTCTCCTGCAGCATCGTGGCGGGAGGGGCGGTGGACGCCCCCCTTCGCCACGCGAGACGGTACGGGTGAGAACGGCCCCCTGCGGGAGCCAGGCATTGCCGACTTCGTGCGGTGAGGTTAGTGGGGCTGAGAGGAGAGCGTGTGGACCTCTGACGCCGTGGGACACGCACGGAGGTGGGCCGGCCGCCGCTGCGCTTCAGACTGACGGGGAGAGTCGGCGGGAAGCGCCGGGGAGCGGCCGCTGCCGTCTCGGGGCGCTGACGTGGGCGCTGGGCCTGCGAAAGGAACTGTTGGCTGTGCTGTGGCGAGAAGCTGGGGGACCGGCGCCTGCGGTGAAGTGAAGTCGGCGGAGGGCGAGGGTACGCTTGGAGATCCGCCCTGCGGGGGGGCGTCAGTGTCCCTGCCTGAGGAGACCCTGCCTGGCTGCTGCTGGCCGCCCCGGGAAGTAATTGCCCTCTGCGTATTGAGGCGTGCTGCCTCGCCTGGCTCCCACTGGGTGCGATACCGCGACTGCAGGCCAGGGGGACTGGACCGTGGTCCCTGAACGAGGAAGCGGTGCCGGGGGGCACATGAGAGGGCGGGCCGCCTGCTGGCACCCGTTGCGGACTTCGCGGACGACCTCTGCCTGCGGCTGGACGAGTGTGGCAAACCCTGTGCCGCTAGCCCAGGTGGGCCTTCCCTGGGGGCGCTGGCCAGACGGTTGCCGGCTGCGGTCTAGCGGCGGCTGTCCTGAAGCGGTTGGTGAGAGGACGTTGCGGGTGCAACTAGTCTTTGGGCGATTGGTGGCGGATGCCCACGGCGCAGCAACTAGTGATGGGCCGCATGCGCGCCAAACTGCAGCAGGGCCCACAACAGGCACCGACTCCTGATCGTGCCCGCCCTCACGAGGGGATGGAGGAGGGTCCGTCGTCGACCGCGGCGCTGGCGGCCAAGATGGACTCTGTGCTGGCCGCAGTGGAGAGAATAGGGACAACCTTGGAGCACACTAGGACGTCACTGGAGAACCGCATTGATAAGGTCACCTCGGACTTCACGCTCCTTCATGCAGACCACCGCAGGCTGGCGGACACGGTTGCCGCCCAGGGGCAGACGTTGACGGAGCTGCAGCCGGTCACTCGCAGCCACGCTGCTGCCCTACAAGACATGCTGGATCGTATTCACGCCTTAGAAGACAGGGCAGAGGATGCTGAAGGGCGCTCTCGCCGCAATAATGTCCCCGCCGTGGGCCTGCCGGAGGGCGAAGGAGGGCGAAACCCGGAACAATATGTGGAGGACTGGCTGCGAGCAGTCATGCCGCCTGGGAAGCTGTCGACTCACTTCGCGTTGGAAAGAGCTCATCGTTTGCTTGCTCAGAGGCCGCCGCCGGGCACCCGGCCACGCCCATTCCTGTTCAAGTTGCTGAACTATAGAGACAGGGACGCCATCCTCAGAGAGACCCGTAACATGAATGGTCTTTCGGTGAGCGGGAGTCAAGTGATGCTTTTCCCGGACTACACCACGTTTGTGCAGCGCCGCAGAAATAATTACATGGCAGTGAAACGCCAGCTTCGCGAACTGGCGCTGCCGTACTCGCTGCTGTTCCCTGCTAAGTTGCGTGTGGTCAATAAAGGAAAGACTCACTACTTTGACTCCCCAGCGGAGGTCTGGAACTGGCTAGAGGAGAAGGGACTATGGACTGGGCAGAGGCCGGCAGACCCGGGCGACGGAGCCCGCCCCAGTAGAGGAGACAGGCGTCGTCAGCGACGTAGAGCAGCGCGCGAGATGCCGGCGCGGTCAGTAGCTCCAACGCCGGAGAAAATGCGACAAGAGCGTCGGAATGTGCTGCAGGCGGTCACGACACTGGCCAGCCCGAGCCAGATGGACTCATCGGACCAGGAGGTGCGACCCGAGGTGCTGGTGAGCGGGTCAACGTCCCCGACGACATCCCTCTCTGAAGCCTTCGGTGGGCCGGTGGTTACCCCACAGACTGCGGATGGTATCCTGGACTGAGAGATGGCCTGAGGACTATCGCTTGTGCAAGTATCATGAAGTTGACTGATGTCCATGGGGAGGTGGAGGGGGAGCCTGGGCCCTGGAACTAGTCTGGTGGTCCTCCCGACCTGGGAGGGGGATCTGTTGTGGTTACGGCTGCTCGTTCAGGATGGGTCTCCCCAGAGGGAAACAGTAGATGTGGGTGGCTCCCGGGGGACGCTTGCCTGCGCCTCACTAGTCGCACCACTCATCACTGGGCAGCACTTCTTAGAGGCACACCACACTTGGATGACATACGGGGACAACGGTGGCGAGCATTCCTCCACACGTCACTACCCCCAGGTCACACCCTGACCTAGTTTTCACCCGCGTAGGGTTATGTAAGTTTGGACGGACACACTTGTGCGATTCGCCCCAGCCGTTAAACACTTGATATTGTTATGTTAATATTGTTACCTCAGATCACAGCTCCCTTCCTTCACTGCAGCGCAAACTGGCTGCCACTAACCCCGCGCCCGGTCCCCCCCGACACAACACGGCTGCGCCATGACACGTGTTAACATTATTACGTGGAACATACGGGGTATGCACACTCCCGCGCGGAGGTACTCCGTTTTCGCCTACTTGCAGCGACACTCAGCCGGCATCGCACTATTACAAGAGACGCACATGACGCAGCCCGAGTTAGAGAAGTTGCGACGGGGCTGGAGAGGCCAGGTGTATGGCACGGTGTACTCGGCGCAGGCCAGGGGCACCCTCGTGTGGGTCAGAGCGGGCGTCCCGTTTGTTAGCGAAGACGTGTCTGTGGATACTGAGGGTAGGTACACATTGGTAAGGGGAACGCTGAACGGCCAAGCTGTATTACTGGCTTCGATCTATGCCCCGAACGTTGACCAAATACCCTTCCCCGCACGTCTGTCACTGGCGGTAGCGCCGTACGCCGGAATCCCCTGGCTGCTTGGAGGGGACTTTAACTCTGTCTTAGATGTGCATCTGGACAGGTCGTTCCCTCCGCTCCGCGCAGCGGCCGCTGCCTCCACGGCCCGTGCGTTGGTCGACTGGCTTTCACAGTGGGGGGTGCTAGCTATTTGGCGTACTCGGTGCCCCACGGATCGAATCTATTCCTATTATTCCTCTACGCATGATCTACATGTGCGGTTGGATAGGATGGTGGGATCCCCGGCGCTGCTGCCACTGGTGGAGAGCGCAGAGTATTTGGGGCGCACACACTCTGACCATAACCCCCTGAGGCTCCGACTTAGCTGGGAGGCGGGTCGTCCTCCCATACCCACGTGGTGACTCCAGCCCACGGCGCTGGAAGACCCGGACTTCCGCTCGTCGGTGGAAATCGAGCTCCTCTCCTATTACAAGCTCAATGAGGGCACAGCGAGCGACGCACGGGTGGAATGGGATGCGCTTAAAGTAGTGATTCGCAGTCATTGTTTAGGGACCACATGGAATATGCGGAGGCAGATAGCGGGGTCGCTCACCCGTCTTGAATCCCGGCTGCTCCAGCACGAGCGGGAGGGAGAGGGGGGCGGTGCACGAGCACAACAGTTGGCAGACCTGCGCGCCGATCATGCTGAGCTCCTGGAACGCCTGAGGTGTCTGAATTATGCGGCACACACGGCCCGCACACATGCATCGGCTGACAGGGCAGGTCGACTGCTTGCCTGGCTCTTGAAGCAGGAGACTACCCGAGCCCCAGTTGCGGCGATACGTACGCCAGAGGGAGAGCTTATGTGCACCCACCGGGACATTCATAGGGTCATGACAGATCATTATGCACAACTGTACCGTGCGCGGGGACACTGCTCGGGGGAGGATCTCGAGCGGTTTATCGGACAGGCGCGACTGCCTACGGTCACTGCTGAGCATATGGAGGCCCTCAACTGTCCTCTTACACTGGAAGAGATAGGAGACGCCATCTCCTCAATGGCATCTGGGAAAACTCCGGGCCCCGACGGGTTGCCTACGGAGTTTTATAAAGCCTACCGTGAGCATCTGGTGCCGCACCTCCTCAAGGTATATAGGGCGGCGGTTGAGGCAGGCGCACTACCTCCCTCGATGAGTGAGGCCTATTTGGTGTCTCTACCCAAGCCGGACCGGGACCCTACGGACCTGGGCTCTTACCGCCCGCTGGCGCTCCTTAACACTGACTGTAAGATCTTGGCTAAGGTGCTGGCGGAGCGTTTGGCGCCAGTGGTTGCACACTTAGTCCACACAGACCAGAATGGGTTTGTGCCAAAGCGCAGTACGTCCTTGAACCTGAGAAGATTTTTCAGGGTGGCGGCAGACAGTACACTGGAGTGGCCCAGGGCAGTCTGCCTAATACTAGATCTGGAAAAGGCATTTGATTGCCTGGAATGGCACTTCTGCTGTGCTTTGACCTTGGCTTGGAGTTTCTACAACTGGTGGGTCTCCTTTACAAAGACCCTAAGGTGCGGGTGCGACTGGGGCCTATAAATATCCGACGCCATACCGATATGCAGGGGAACCTGGCAGGGATGCCCACTGTCGCCGCTCCTGTTCGCTCTGGCGATGGAGCCCCTGGCAGCGGCTATACGAGAGCGGGCGGAGGCTGGCATACCACTAGGGGACGCTATACACCAGGTGTCACTTTATGCAGACGATTTGTTGGTGTATGTACGGGACGTCGACGACATTCCATCTCAGCTGGCCCACGTCCTGCGCGATTTTACTGCCCTTTCGGGGCTCCGGGTGAACGCCAGCAAATCCTACCTTTACGCGTTCGGCGAGGGGCGGCAGGACCCTGGTTATGTCTTAAATGGCACCAGAGTGCAGTGGAGGGGTGACACCTTCCAATACTTAGGACTCCGCATTTACCGTCAGCCGGCAGACCTAATCGATGGTAACCTGGGCAGGGCCTTCACGGCCATTAAATCCCGAGTACGCTTCTGGAACACGCTTCCGCTCACGGTCACGGGCAGAGTGGCGCTATCCAAAATGGAGGTCCTCCCGCGGCTCCTGTACTATTTCGCTAACCTACCTTTATACATTCCATCGGCCTTCTTCGCCAAGCTGTCGCAACTCCTTAGGGACTTCATCTGGGGGAATAGCCGACACAGGATGTCCCTCAAGAAACTATACCTCCCGATGGACCAGGGAGGGTTGGCGGCACCCTGCTTCGAGCATTATTACCTAGCGGCCCAACTGCAGTGGATAGCGCGCTGGTTAGCGGATAGGGGTCGTGAGGACACTGCGTCCATGGGCCCACCGTATATACTCGAGCAGTTGTTGGTGCTCTTCCACCCGGCCTCCAGAAGTGCAACCCCAGCCCCGCTCCTCCTTGCGGTGGCGTACCGCTGTTTCCGCAGAAGCCTATTCCTCACTCGGCACGTGCTCCCGTACGCGCCAGCGCTGCCATTGGAAGGCACCCCCAGTGGAGTGGGACCGCTTACCGCCCTTGCGCTTACACAGTGGCGAGAGGCGGACATCCAGACCCTAGGAGATCTGTACCGAGACGGAGAGCTCCTTTCGTGCGACTTGCTGGTGGAGGAAGGGAGACTACCGCTCGGACAGTTCCTGACCTATTACTCCTTAGTTCGGACTTTGGGTGCTCGGTGGGGGGACATGGCCGTGGAGCCCGGCCAGCACCTTACTATACAGTACTTGCACGTTTTGGGAAGGGGCTGCCACCTGATTAGGTGGTTTGCGGCATCGTTGAGGACGCACACGGCGATTTCCCTAGAGCCGCTTAGGCACAAATGGGACGCGGACCTGGGGAGGCAGTTGACAGATAAAGATTGGGAACGCATACTGAAAAGCCCGGTGCGCATCCCTAGAAATATGCGCCTCAGACAGATACAATTATTTGTTATCCATAGGGCATATCTTACTCCCGCGGTCCTTAACAGTTACTACCGTCACGCAAACGCACGGTGTCCTAGATGCGCTGCACCGGGGGCCGACCTCATACATATGCTGTGGGGCTGCTGCAAATTGCACTCCTACTGGCGTGCAGTTCACGACTCCCTGCATACTATAACGGGAAGGGATGTATCCTTCGACTGGGTGGTCTACCTACTGCATCACTTTCGTAGTACGCGCACAACTAAGGTGACGTCTCGGTTCCTGGATTTAGGGCTCGCGGTTGCAAAGCGCCTCATAACCAGGTGGTGGAAGGCACAGGACCCGCCCCATCCGCGGGCGTGGGGGCGCTCACTCGCTGCATGGGCCGGAGCGGAGGGAACTGCTATTAGGCGGGAGGAGACACTAGGGTTGAGGAAGACGCCCATAGCCGCGCAATGGGAGGAGATGCTTCAGGCGCTCAGGCATGCTGAGGAGGGGGATGGGAGGGGTGAGCAGGGGGGGGGGAGGCGACGTCAAGTCGGGCAGCGGAAGATCCGCCGGAGTGACCTCGTAGGGTTCCACACACAACACACACCCGCATTGAGCGAGAGGGGACAATGCACCCGAACGCGTGATCATGTGCTGCAGTTTCGTCACTACATGCAATCGGGGGAGAGGGGGACTACACGGGGGGCAGGGACAGCGATAGACACACTGGAGCTAGTCTAATTTTGAGGTGGTTGAGGTTCTTTATGTTTGTTTCCTTATTGTTTCTGGACAGTAGCTGCGGATTCGGCTGCGGGACTCACCGGGATATCCTGATGAGCCCACGCGGGGGAATGCAGGACTGCACATATCAATGATTGAGATTTATGCCTCATTAGGGGTTCAACGCAGTTCACCAAGCTACGACCTAATTATGTATCTTTTAAGTGCGCTATGCACTGCTGTTATACTCAAGGAGCTCGTATGCTAATGTACCGAATGTTTGTACTGGTGTTTGGAAAAACAACAAAATTAAAAACAGATTTAATAATAATCAACAAAAACATCAACATTTCTAAAAAGAAGTCAGCATATGTATCCAAGAAAGACCACTTACATTCACATTTGTCAAACAGGCCTGATTTCACCTGGTTAGGCAATAGTGGTAGGCCCAAATATATTTTCAGTAAGAGCTATTTAGGTTGCAGATCGAGCACAAATATTACATATTTTACTTGCAAATACTAAAGAATGTTTTGTGTTACGACCACAATTTTAATGCCTCCCCACCTTCTCCATACTTCATGTTATTTAGTTTATATTTAATAAAAGTCAAGTCCTTGAGTAATTGTTTTGTTATGGGAAACACTGTGTAATAAATTACTTAAAGGCCAAAATGCAGAACTTTAATAAAAGTCTGGATTCCAAAGGAAGCCGGTGAAGTGACTATCAATCAGTATTTGTAAAGCGTTGCTATTCACCCGTGAGGGTATCCAGACGCTTGGTTGCCGGGTTCAGTCGAACAGCCAGGTCTTCAGTCTCTTCCTGAAGTCTGCCAGGGAGGGCGATGCCCAGAGGTTGAGGGGTAGGCTGTTCCAGGACTTGGCGATGAGGTAGGAGAAGGAACGTCCTGTGACTCTGGTGGATGCCTGTAGAAGTGTGTGGTGTCTTTGTGAGGGAGGAGAAGTGAAAGTGTCCGGAGGATTGGTGGATGCTGGTCCTTATTTATTCATTTATGTATTTGAGGAATCTTATGTTTGGTTGTGGCGGGCTTTGTAGGCATGTCTCAGAATTGTGAACTGGCATCTTTTGTGGACGGGGAGCAAGTGGAGGTTCTTGAGGTGAGGAGTTAATTGGGGACGTTTGGGTAGTTTGAGGATGAGTCTGGCCGCTGAGTTCTGTATTGTCTGGAGTCTTGTCGTGACCACAGTCAAAGATCAATTTTAATCTGCCTTTAAATCTTAGGGAGTTCCAATATAAATTTCTGTACCAATAACAACCCTTATTTTTGGCATAAACAGATCAAACGTCTAGTATCTGATATAACTTTTCCTATTGAGCCAAAAAGGCCTCTCTTTGGCTTGTCACCCTAAACAACTCAAGCCTGCTGTGTTGAACATACTCATTTCCTCAAAGCAAATATTTGGTATAAAGTCATAACGTAACAAATATGTACAATATTACAGTAGGAAAAACAATACACAATCCCTCCAAATAGGGCTTAATGAGAATTGTCAAAGTGCAAATCTTCTACCCACACTGCTTCTCAGTGGGGGAGGGGGGGGGGGGACTGACATCAAACCCTTGCCTGCTATTTTAATCTGCAGGACTGCATTTAACAAAAACCCTTCCTACAGGCTTGAACACAGTGGACTAGCAATCCAGCCCTAAAGGCCTAGTGGCTTTATCATGCACTTTTCACAATAGACAAGTCAGCCCTACTGCCTTTCTCATAACTATTCATAAAAAGACAGATCAGACCTCTGGCATCTGACATAACTTTTCCTAATGAATCAATTAGCCCTACAGCGTCGACCATTAGGTTATCACTATAACTCAGGCCTACAGTATTGGGCACCAGCTTTCCCACAAGGCATACAGTTATAAAATTACAAACATGTACAAAATTACATTTGGCAAAACAATATACAACCTCTTCTAAGAGGGCCTAACAAAGATCATTACAATGCAAATATTCAACCCCTTTTTGTTAGAGGCGTTAACCAACATCCGAACACCCTGTCTACTAAAGTAATCTGGGACCTTCGATATCATTAGCTTGTCACCCTTTCAAACCCATGCCTACTGTATGGAGCATCAGCTTTCCTACAGGGAACCACCAGGTTGATATACAATTGTGAAATTACCAATATGTGCAAAATTACTTTTATTAATCTAAAACCTCTCTTAAAATGACATAGCAGGGATTGTCAAAGCGCAAATCTTCTAACTCATAGGTTTGTCAGAAGCGGTAACTAAAACCAAAACCCTTGCATAAAATCCCATGTAACAAAATACATGTCAACAGGCTTGAAGGTAGTGTAAAAATAATACACATTTAATGGTCTATTTGGTCTAGCATATGCTTCTCTCAATAAAAACATCACTCCTGCTGCCTTTTGTTGTACTTTCCTTAATAAACAAATCAGACCCATGGCATCTGGCCCTTTTCCCAATATATCAAACAGGCCTATAGTCATTATCTTTGTTTTGTCACGATAACCCAAATCAGAACTAAAGTACTAAGCTTGGCTTTTCTAACAAGGTAGCCACCAGGCATACTGTCATAAAATTACAAACATGTATTAAAGTGCATTTGGCAAACAAACCCAGACATTAACAAGCATTTGCAATGCAATCGGTCTCGCCTTTGGGACCTTATATGTATTTAGCTATGCAGCACATTAGCCTGGGTGCTGAAACATTTACTGTTCTTTAACATGGAGGGAAAGTAAGCGCCAAACTGCGTGACACGCCAGGTATGGGAACACATGGAGAGAAATATTAACTGCTCGTCGTTTTTTTATCAAGAAAGTTGAATAGAGGGAGTTGCCACAAAAATAAAAAACAGAAAGTCCCTCAGCAGAAACCAATTCTGGTATTTTACTGACCTCTACTGGTCGTTTATTAATCTACAACCTCTCTTAAAATGAAATAGCAGGGATTGTCAAAGCGCAAATCTTCCAACTCATAGGTTTGTCAGAAGCGGTAACTAAAACCAAAACCCTTGCATAAA
This sequence comes from Triturus cristatus, assembly GCF_964204655.1. Classification (NCBI taxonomy): domain Eukaryota; kingdom Metazoa; phylum Chordata; class Amphibia; order Caudata; family Salamandridae; genus Triturus; species Triturus cristatus. The sequence continues at coordinate 1,064,891,921 of NC_140594.1, read as the reverse complement.
ATCCCATGTAACAAAATACATGTCAACAGGCTTGAAGGTAGTGTAAAAATAATTCACATTTAATGGTCTATTTGGTCTAGCATATGCTTCTCTCAATAAAAACATCACTCCTGCTGCCTTTTGTTGTACTTTCCTTAATAAACAAATCAGACCCATGGCATCTGGCCCTTTTCCCAATATATCAAACAGGCCTATAGTCATTATCTTTGTTTTGTCACGATAACCCAAATCAGAACTAAAGTACTAAGCTTGGGTTTTCTAACAAGGTAGCCACCAGGCATACTGTCATAAAATTACAAACATGTATTAAAGTGCATTTGGCAAACAAACCCAGACATTAACAAGCATTTGCAATGCAATCGGTCTCGCCTTTGGGACCTTATATGTATTTAGCTATGCAGCACATTAGCCTGGGTGCTGAAACATCTACTGTTCTTTAACATGGAGGGAAAGTAAGCGCCAAACTGCGTGACACGCCAGGTATGGGAACACATGGAGAGAAATATTAACTGCTCGTCGTTTTTTTATCAAGAAAGTTGAATAGAGGGAGTTGCCACAAAAATAAAAAACAGAAAGTCCCTCAGCAGAAACAAATTCTGGTATTTTACTGACCTCTACTGGTCGTTTTCTATCAAGACAGTTAAATAGAGGCAATTGAACAGAAACAGAAGTCCCTAAGCCGAAGCAGACAAGTCCTAGGGCTGATCTCCAGAGCTCACAAAGTACATACACATATAAGTGTATACTAAAGTATATACAAGAGGCCTCGAATGCTCAACCTAAAAAGGATTATCACATTGTAGAATTTTTACCCCAATGGTTTGCCAAAGGGGGTAACCAACACCAAAACCATCTCCGAATATAGTAATCTGAAGTTCTATGCTAAACCCAGCTTTAATAGAGTGGAATAACAATCAACCTTCAACGGCTTATCACCTTCAACATATGGCTTTCCTAATAAATAAGTAAGCCTGCTGTGTTTGTTGTAACATTTCATAATAAACAGATTGGCCCAACGAATGAGCATAAACTTCCCCCTCAATGCAAAATGAGCAATACAGGCAGAATTTTCAGTGGCCAATCACTTCTGCCCAATTAAAACTTGCAACGAAAGATGAACATGTAGGCAGGGCTTAAATCCTTTTCAGAACTGCTTCTTAAAGCTCTTTTTGTGGTGGCTGTATAAGGTCTGGAGACACATGCGCTGAGAGGCCAGACCCAACAGAAAAAACGTGACCTAAATTCTAAAACTAGTTTTATGATCAATTTTGGATTATATGTTTTAAGTCATAGTATGAATTAATATTTTTCTACCACTTCTCTATCTTTACATTTATCATTTCCTTCAACAATATCAACTTGTAAACATTCATGTTTTGGGCTAAGTTATTTTGACTTTTTTTTGTTTTTATATCAACGGTGTCATACACATGCACATGCACGAGACCTAATTGATGTATGCCCTATATGTATCCCAAAAGGTTGTTTTGGCTCTGTATAGAAGTTCACCTTTTCAACTGCGTAAAATGACAATAACTTCTGAACTACATGTGCTTGTGCAAGACGAGGTTTGACATGTTTATAAAATGTATGGTCTTGAAAATGTGAACCGTAAACCAATTATGAGCTTAAAACCAAAGTCAACAAGGTTAGTTCGACGTCGTATAAATCCCAAACAATATGAATGAATAGCTTCCTTAACTTCAGATCCCACAATTGACTAAGAATCAAAAGAGCTTATTGTTCTTCTTGATGTTGTTAGCAAGAAGGGAAATCTGTAGAAAATGGATTTCGCCTAAGCCGTCAACATGGTTAGACTGGGTCATATCATTAAGATATGTGAGCAAACTAAATTTAGCGAATAACAATAGAGATGTTGAAAGACTTTGGCACATGTTTCTGACCAGGCAAGAAAACCAGAACAGTCCAATGATTACTCCACAGTTTTGCTGGGATCAGTTTGGATTACCACTGAAGTAAGAACTATTCTGCAAGACATACAGTCACTACCCCGGGAAGGAATAACTAAACCCATCTATTAGAGTTTGGTATAGAAACTGACGGTGGAATGAGGGCAAAAAAAAGTCAACAGATTTATTGACGCCATGAATAGATCTACTAACACCAACAAATTGTTCACAACACTCACAAAAAGGGTATGCAGAAACAATAAAGAATGGGTAACTGTTCACTAGTAGACATGTCCCTACTCACCACTAGAAACATAAAGACAAACTGCCCAAAGTAACCAGCAATGACAAAACTTTGCACTAGAAACATAAAGATACTTTAAACCACCCCAGATAATTAGGAAAAGCACAAAGCTGAAAAGTAGCAAATGCATTATATCCTTATGCAAAACATTGGAACATGGGTCAGCTATCTAATCTGGCAAACCTAAATGGGTTAGGCATTATTGTTTTTTTAGTCAGGAATCCAGATAAACTCTAGTTGTATAGATCATATACCCCCATCAAAGTACTCTTGAGTTAAACATATTCTTCCCATACTTTTCTTTATCCCTTTCTTTTTACCCTTCAAAATTCATTATGCACACTAGAATGACGTATAAGAGACTCTCAGTTGTACTGGTAAAACCTGTAGGAAAACGATTTTGAAGTATAACAATTTATTTAGATATCTAAAAATAAATAAATTAAACAATGAAAAAATAAATATATCATTAGTGCACTTATATTCAAACATGATGTGTATGTATGTGTGGGTATATGGATGACGTTGTCTATATACATGTTTCTACGAACATGATATTGTGCTTCCTTTTTCTAAGAAAAATACATTATAGGAATTATATTGATGCACAATTGACATGTGAATGTCTGTTTATATAAATATTGCTATATCTAAGTACATATGGGTGTATGTCTAGTAACGTTTGTGCCTTATACAGAAAACGTATTAAACATAATTGTATATGTGTGTATTCATTTCACTCTATATTTAGATGTGTGGGTATGCCTCTATACATGCATATACTAATCTTTAGTTATTCAGCAAAAAACATTTTTTTCCGTTCAACCTCTACCCATCTCTCCATTCTCTGACTCATCCCAAACATTTCTAACTACTGTGGAACCTCCCAAAAGAAAACATACTTTCAAAACACTGTCCTCCTTAACCCCTTGCATGCCCGCCCCTTTCCCCGCCCAGTGCCGCGCCTTCCATTAGCGGGCGGAGTTCATGACGAGCTGGACTCGTCATGGGCACAGCGCCACCGCAGCCCATGACGAGCCCAGCTCGTCATGGGCACTGAAGGGGTTAATGCAACTAACAGGCGCACATGTCCACTACTCCCAATTACATCTCACATCTGCCCTTTAATAATCAACTTCAATTAAACTATCCCTTTCAAAAACTACATTAAATGCATGAGATCTCAAGAGCTGAAACTTTACAAACTTAGCACAACTAATCCACAAGGAAAAAGGAAGCACATATTACTAATCTACTGCCCATTTAACTCTAACCTTGGGTTTTGGAGTAGTGTTCCACTCGCCACAAAGCGCTTTAACACCTCATCAAAGGTAGTAAGCGCTATATAAATACAATTTATATTTCTAGCAAATACCACAGTCCAATAAGTAGGATTATGTTTTATAACTGAAACCAGAATCCCATTGCTCTCTAATAGGTGATATTAGAGTGGTAACTATATTATTATTATATTCTCCAATGAGTAAATACCAATGTATGGTGAACAGAAATCCACATATACACTTCCTTTACACTCGTGTACAACATGATCATAGATCTTAATTTTATTGGTTTCTAAGGGTCATATGTATCAAGGAATGTATTTGCGATTCTCAAATAGCTATTTTTGAGAATCGCTATTTGAGAATCGCAAAACGAAATGTAATTAAAAAATAGCATATTTTTTGCGATTCCTTCGCAAGAGACCCATAGGAATGAATGGGAATTGCGCGCGCAATTTGCGAGTACCCAATAGCTACTCGCACATTGCGCACGCAATTTCAAGGGTGCAAGGGTTCCAAAAGGACACCCTGTTGCACCCCTGAAATGTGCATGTGTGTGCCACATGGCACTTTGAAAAAAGCAAAAAAGTGTTTTTCAAAGGAAATCGCAAATTACCACCATCTTGAAGTTGGTGGTAATTTGCTATTCCTTAAGGCAATATCACAATTTGCGATGCCTACTAGCATAGCATTTAGGGAATCGTGAATTGAGATTCTCTAAATGCTTGCGCAAAATAAGGAATCGCAATTTTTGTAAATCCTTATTTTGCGAGTAGGTATTTGCCTACCTACATAGCACATAGCTGCGAATTTCAGCGTTTGCGAACGCAATTTAGCTTGATACATCTGGCACTAAAATACTTAGGACCACGTGTATCATTATTTCAAGTAGCGATTACCTAATTGCTATTTTCTCTGAATCGCAATTAGGTAATCGCTATTCCTAATGTATGAAGCTCTTTGAGTTTCATTAGCGATTCCTAATGGGTCACAAATAGACCTACCTCATGCATATTATGAGGTAGGTCGCAATGTGCAACCCATTAGGAATCTACGCCATCACAGGGATGGTGGCCTGCTGAGGTCAACAGACCACCATGTCTGTGATTGCTTTTAAATAAAGCAGTCTTTTTTTAAATGGCGCCCGTTTTCCTTAAAGGAAAACGGGATGCGACATCCATGGTTCTTCTATCACTGTATGTCCATCTTAGCACTCTGCTTGCATCTGTGCAATGTATGTGCAGATCTACACTCCGTGAGCCAGATGTATCATTCCCATTCACAAAATAGGGAATGCAATTTTCGATGTGACCTATGTGCGGATGCTGCATGCAATAAGTCCACTCCAAGGGTAAAAAACAGATTGCATAACTTTTTTTTTAAAGCATGCTAAAGGAACCAGTGTGCGTTTAAAAAAACAGACACAATTCACAAAAGGGAAGGTGCCTTAAAAGGATACCTTCCCTTTTGCAATTCACTTACCGCTTCCTTTTAGGTGTTGATTACTAATCAATGGGTTACACCTGCAAGTGCGGTCAAACGTTATGGCTATATACCATTGTGACTCGCAATTAGGAAGGGGCGACTCTTTCATGTCCACTCTAAGAGTGATTCAGAATGGATAGCAAAACTTATTTTGCAAGTTAGAAAGGCTTTTACGATTTGAAAAATAGATTTCGTACACAGAAGAAAAAACTTTGCCTTTGCAAGCTCTGTGACTCTGTGAATCGCACTACGGTCCAACCGATGCCCTGACTGACGAAGAGGATGTTTTGTGGTCTATACCTCCCCTTGAGGCACCTGGCCCTCGAGCCTGGACACCATTGGCTGTCCAAATTACAACATTTACACTAAAGTTCGGAGTTCGGGCCTGCAATGGTCGGATAAAATCTGATATTCCTCCGAAACACACATATAACAGAGCTGGCAGGGAATCAAGAGTGGATTATATTCTTGTTCCCCTAACAACGTGGCCACTCATTGAGGACTTCCGGGTATCCCCAAGGATGGAGAGTGACCACAATGCTTTGGAGCTCGAATATAACCTCCCCGCCCACGTGATCAGGAGGGAACAGAGGCCGACCTTTTAAAAAGAGCTAGCCCTGGCAAATAACAGACGTAGAGTAAAATGGGATAGATTAGCCTCCTCCCCAGAGAAACTATCTAGGCTCTATGCCCGGGTTGCTCCTATATTTGAAAAAGCCTCCATAAGTATGGAGCACGACACTATCCCCGAAAATCGGATAGAGGGGGGCACTAATATCCGCAGTGTCTGACATCCTCTTTTCACCCCAACATGGGAATACTGGACGCCTCCCTCGTCCTACTTGGTACAATTCCACATGCCGGAAGGCTAAAACCGCCCTTCTGAATGCATTAAAGGAGAGGAAGGGTATCGAGGACATTAGGGCAAAACGCTCTGCCTATAAACTTTTGATTCACCATGCCAAAAAGGAATGGGAATATGACAAATGGGAGAAACTCAAAATTACTTTGGCACGAGGAGACTCCCGCCTATTCTGGCGGCCTGTGAACACAGGTCCAGAACTGCTGGTCAGTGCAACTGAGCCGAACATTTCCGCCGCCGCATGGGAAAACCATTTTAAAGCTTTATATAGTGCACTTGATGATCCCTGACCTAACCCCATTACCCTCGACACAAATAAACCGAGCAGTCTATCATTTACATTAACAGAGGTACAAGATGTGATAGGAAGGCTACCCTCAGGAAAGGCCCCAGGCCTAGACGGCCTTCCTGGAGATTTATTTAAACATGAACCCGCTGTATGGGCCCCTTACTTACTAATTCTTTTTAATTCTATTTTAGATGGAATGGAGATTCCAAACACATGGCTGGGTGCTGAGATAGTACCAATACATAAAAAGGGCTCCCCCCTACTCCCCTCCAATTACAGACCGATCAGTCTGATTGACGTTCCCCAAAAACTGTTCAGCAGACTGTTATTAAATCGCCTACAGGTCTGGATGGACGAACAGGAGATACTGAGCCCGTATCAAGCTGGGTTCAGAGAGGGGGTCTCCACCACCGACCAGATCTTCCGTTTTAACCTGTTATACTGGAAGACTGTATTAATTGAGGGCGGTACTCTGTATAGCGTCTTTGTTGACTTAAGAGCGGCGTTTGACTTGGTACCTAGAGACAAGTTAAGGTTAGTTTTAAAAGATCTAGATGTTCCGGCCGATATCACATCTATGCTAATGAGATTTCACCAGGGCAACTTCGCTAGGGTAAGGTGTGGTAGAGGGGGAGCCCTTTCCGATAGCTTCCCCGTAGACACGGGGGTCAGACAGGGTTGTGTCCTTGCACCAACCCTGTTCTGCCTCTTCGTCGATGGGGTCATAGATTTTCTGCGAGGGTTAAGAGACATTGATGCACCCAGGTTGAATGGCAGCAGGGTGCCCGCCATTATGTTCGCGGATGACACCCTGCTGCTTTCTAAATCCCCCATGGGCCTCCAGAGGGTGTTGGACGGTTTCATAAATTTTTGTGAGGGTCGCGGATTGGAAATGAATGCGACTAAAACCAAGTTCATGATTTTCAACCCGCTACCCTCATCACGTCCAAGCCCCTTGATAGGGTCCGTTAGATTGGAACGGGTCTCATCCTTTGAATACCTGGGGGTAACCCTTACTCAATCTATGTCCTGGGACTCTGATATAAACAAGGCGAACTTGAAACTTGTGCAACGCATGGGTGGCATATGCAGGATGTTGTCTGGGTCAACATACAAACCCCTCGGCCCTCCCCTTCACATCTATAAAACTCAGGCTAGAGGGGCAGTAACCTATGGGGGTGAGATATGGGGACACATACCCTGCAAGAAATTACAGATTACCGAAAATAACTTTATTAGACAACTGGTTGCACTCCCGATTAGCACCCCACTTCTACCGTTAAGACTTGACCTTGGTATTAGACCTATTTCCGAGGAGTTGGGTCTTAAACCCCTGACTTTTTGGCGTAGATTATGGAGCTCACCTGATCTGGCCAGCTATAGAGCCGAACTGGCAGAAATTCTGCGCCTCCCCAAACTGTTACAAATACCCTGGTTTAAATATATCAAGCATAGTTTTGATATGCTGGGGAGGCCGGATCTGTGGTCAAACCCGGAGAATGCTTGTTGCAGGATATCCCGTAGTACCCTATCAAAGGTGTATTATGAATACAAGCTACAGGTTGCAATTGAGTCCCTGCGCCAGGAATCCCTTTCTAATCAGTTTCTTACCATCAAAGATCATTACCATCTGGAAATAGTCCTTGACGATATAGCTCCCCAACTTACAAGGAAGCTCTTTATGCAGTGGCGCTATGGTACACTTCCCCTGAGGGCACATGTTGCACATTGGTCTGAAACACACTCTACAGTGAATTGCCCAAACTGTCCATCTAGGCGAGAAGATGATATACATGTTATTTTTTTCTGCCCTGCATACAATACACCTCGAAAATACTGGCTTACCCCACTTCTTAGAAATTTGGGTTTTAGGGAACATTACCCTGCTTACAGAGTCCTAAAGTCAGACATATCCGCACCAACTGTATTTGCCGTTGCCAAATTTTTAACGACGATGTGGTTCATCCGAAATCGATTAATGAAAGCCACTAGTACCAATTGTTAAGTAATTTATGTTGTTTAAAAATGTTTTTCTGGATTAATGTGTTGATTTTCATCTAATCTTACTCTTTTATTGTAAATATGGTGAAATGTTATTGCTTTTATGGTCCACAGTGACCGAAATAAAGATTATGATGATGATGATGAATCGCAGGTTTTGCGACAACAAAAGTGTTATGTAAATCTGGTCCAATGTTCATTACACTCTCTGTGCACCACTTATCTCTACGATTGATGCACATCTCTCCACTCCATGTTATTATCACTCTATCTGCATCTCTCCAATCCAAGTTATTTTATCACCCTATCTGCACCTCTTCACTCCATGTTTTTTTTTTACTCTATCTGCACATCTTCACTCCATGTTATTTTATCGCCCTTTCTGCACCTCTCCACTCCATGTTATTTTATTACTCTATCTGCTCCTCTCCACTCCATGTTATTTTATTGCCCTATCTGCACCTCTCCACTCCAAGTTATTTGATTACTCTATCTGCACCACTCCATGATATTTTATTGTATTACTCTATCTGCACCTCTCCACTCCATGTTATTTCATTACTCTATCTGCACCTCTCCACTACATGTTATTGTATTACCTTATCTGCACCCCTCCACTTCATGTTATTTTATTGTATTACTCTATCTACACCTCTTCAATCCATGTTATTGTATTACTTTATCTGCACCTCTCCACTCCTTGTTATTGTATTACCCTATCTGCTCCTCTTCACTCCATGTTATTTTATTACTCGATCTGCACCTTCCACTCCATGCTATTTTATTGATCTATCTGCACCTCTTCTCTCCATGTTATTTTATTACTCTATCTGCACCTCTCTACTCCTTGTTGTTTCATTACTCTATCTGCTCCTCTTCACTTCATGTTATTTTATTACTCTATCTGCACCTTCCACTCCATTCTATTTTATTGATCTATCTGCACCTCTCCTCTCCATGTCATTTTATTACTCTATCTGCACCTCTCTACTCCTTGTTGTTTTACTACTCTATCTGCACCTCTCCACTCCATGTTATTTGTTTACTCTATCTGCACCTCTCTACTCCATTGTATTTGATTACTCTATCTCCACCCCTCCACACCATGTTATTTTATCGCCCTATCTACACCTCTCCACTCTTTGTTATTGTATTACTCTATCTGCACCTCGCCACTCCATGTAATTTCATTACTGTATCTGCAACTCTCCACTCCATGTTATTTCATTAAACATGACTGACAACACATATCCATAAAAAAGCTTTAGATGTGAACATCAGAAATGCAAATGTCATGTGCAGAATAGCATTAATCAACGTCACAATATAAAAACACATTTACGCTATTCCATAATGCTGACATTTATATCATACTTAAACATATGCATAAACACCTCCGTGTGCCATTGCCCACAGTCGAGCTACATTGTAGATTACCAAATAATGTCATTGCTATCTTTTATGTACTCATAGCACATTTTATCAAAACCGTCCTAACAGGAGCTCACGTATGTGCACCAGGTGCATCCAAGGCTTAGCCATTCGGGTCGTATCGGCAAATCACTGTTTAATAGAAGAAAGGACTTTGATAACTGCAGAACACATATATCGAGCACTGATGCGTACCAATAAAGCATATTTTCCAAAGTATTCGAAACAGAACTAAAAACGTAAAACATCAAATGAACATCTGCCATCCATGAAACCCTATTAATGTTAATCATGCATGACTGTATCTAAATAGTTACCCTTAGAACACCACCACACAGTCGCATACACAATGAATAACTGTCACGTCACACATATCGGGGCAAAGCAGCCATCAATGAGGAGAGGCCCCGTGTTCGAGGGCAGAGGCGCGTGGGAGGCCATCTGTATCAGACCATGGGGAGCGACAGAAACCAGTCCCGCCAACACTGAGATGTGTCAACTCTCCTTAGCTGAGCAGTGGAGAGGAGGGCTGATGAGCTGATCGCTGGTTGGCTAACGGGGCGGCATCGATTTCTGCCCGATTGTCAGTCTGGAAGGCGGCTAGCAGTATGTCCCATTCTTGCGCAATGTGGAACTTACGAAGCCCAACTATCTCCTCTCTATGTAACGCTGTACTCTCCGCCTGAGCCCATACTATGAATGAACGCCTCCAACTAATTATCTCCGGGGGGATTGCATTTTTCCATTTCCAAGTTATGAGACGTTTTGCAGTAATGAGACCCAGTTCCCGAAATTTCGAGGTAACTTTATTTATTTTTTATCTGGCGTACAGCCCAAGAAGGCACACCTCCCACGACAGTGGCATGTCTGTGTTTGTGCATGAAGCCAGACTTGTGACCACCTCCCTCCAGTAATGCTGAAGGGATGTACAGGTCCACAGCATGTGGAGCAGGTCTGCATCCACTTGTCGACAATGTGGACATGCGGAAGTGGTGATGTGGAAGTACCTATTGATCATGTCAGGCGAGAGATATGCCCTTTGTGTAATGTAGGTTTGGATGAGCTTGAACCTCGAGTTTCTGGGTATGTTCCTAGCACCCTCCAATATAGCATCCCATTCCTTGTCCGTCCAAGGCCGACCTCTATCTGCCTCCCATCTGTCCTTAAGTCGTGTCATTGGTCTCAGCGTGTGTGTGAGAAGTGCCTCCACAGCCAGTGCACTACATGTGACCCCACGCCCATCAGGTGCAAATATTGCACCAATAGGTTTGTCAATGGCTCAGTAGCCAGATTCCCCCAGGCAGTTGATAGAGCTTCAGGAGAGAGGTGTGCAACAAAAATTGTCCCGCTGGGAGTCCATTGTCCTCAACTAGCATCTCGAATGTTAGTAGTGCGCCATCCCTAAACAGGTCGCCCAGTGTCTCAAGCCCTGCCGCGTGCCCCTGTGGTACCCAGCCTCCCCTGTGGTGTCCCCAGCAATGGTAGGATTGGGGCATATGGAGGGGTCGTGCGGCTGAGATATAAGCTTCTTTTATAGCATTTAAGGGCTAGTCCCAAATGTATCTGCGGTGGTCGTGGGAGCTTAGCAATGGGATGGAGCAAATGACAAATTTGGGAATGGGACCAGGGCTGTTGCATGGTCACCGTGTCTTCCACACACATATCATTCAACCACCTTGTCGCCCACTGAAGCTGGGCAGCTAAATAATACAATTCCATGTTGGGGACCGACAGCCCTCCCTGGCTAGTTGGGGCATACATTTTCCACAATGCGATTTGTGGTCTACCCTTATTCCATATTAAATCCCGGGATAGTCACTCCAGGTCTTGGAATACCTTAGGAGGAACATATAGTGGAAGATTAGAGAAATAATAGAGCAGTCTGGGGAGTATGATCATTTTCAACAGGGTAATGCGGCTCATTACATTCAGCGGAAGCGTCTTCCAAAATTGCATTTGAGCGCGTATAGCCGTAATTGCTCTTGTTAAGTTGCCTTCCATTAGATCTTCAGGCGAGCGATATATGAATACGCCGAGATATCTGAATGTGGTAGGATACCACGTGAGGGGCATGCTATTTAGAGTAACGTCCACCTCCGTGGTGTGAGCGCTGAATGAATAGACCCCCGATTTGGCCCAATTGATCCGGAGTCCTGACTTCGCCTCAAAGGAGGTAAATATATCAGATATGGACGTCGGGATTGCAGTAATATCTTGGAGATACAATAATAGATCATCTGCATACAAGGAAACAGCATGTAGCCCGTCTCCCAACCGTATCCCCCACTCCTCCCCGTCTCTCCGAAGTAACATCGTTAAGGGTTCCATAGCTAGGGAAAACAACAGCGGAGATAGTGGGCATCCCTGACGCGTCCCCCGTCTAACCCGGATATTATCTGAGATTAACCTGCCCATACGAACCCGGACACAGGGCTGTTGATATAATAAGCGAACCATACTCAAGTAGTATTCCCCCAGTTCCTATTTACCCAGCATATACACTAAATAAGGCCACTCCAGCGAGTCAAAGGCTTTCTCCAAATCAAGCACCAGGCAGCCCGAACGAGGCCAGGCCTGCGTGACATACTGTTGCACTCTAAAAAATCTGCATATGTTTAAAGAAGTGCAGTGTGCAGGGACAAAACCATTCTGATCAGGGTGCACCAGCGCTTTTACTAGTGGGGAAAGACGCCTAGCTAACAATGATGCGAAAATGTTATAGTCCGTATTAAGGAGCGCTAGTAGCACCTCTTCCCTCCATGTTATTGTATGACTCTCTATCTGCACCTCTTCACTCCATGTTATTTTATCATTCTATCTGAACCTCTACACTCCATGTTATTTTATTACTCTATCTGCCCCTCTCCAGGTTATTTTATTACGATATCTGCAACTCTCCACTCCATGTTAATTTATCACTACAACTGCACCCTCCATTAAATGTTATTTTATTACTCTATCTGCACCTCTTCACTCCATGTTATTTTATCATTCTATCTGAACCTCTACACTCCATGTTATTCTATCGCCCTATCTGCACCTCTTCACTCATTGTTATTCTATAGCCCTATCTGCACCTCTCCACTCCAAGTTATCTGATTACTCTATCTGCATCTCTCCACTCCAAGTTATTTGATTACTCTATCTGCACCCCTCCACTCCATGATATTTTATTGTATGACTCTATCTGCACATCTTCACTCCATGTTATTGTATTACTCTATCTGCACCTCTCCACTCCATGTTATTGTATTACTCTATCTGCACCTCTCCACTCCATGTTATTAAATTACTTTATCTGCACCTCTCCACTACATGTTATTGTATTACCCTATCTGCACCCCTCCACTGCATGTTATTTTATTGTATTACCCTATCTGCACCTCTCCACTCCATGTTATTTTATTGTATTACTCCATCTGCACCTCTCCACTCGTTAGTTTATTGTATTACTCTATCTGCACCTCTCCACTCCATGTTATTTTATCACTCTATCTCCACCTCTCCTCTCCATGTTATTTTATTGCATTACTCTATCTGCACCTCTCTACGCCATGTTATTTTATCACTCAATCTCCACCTCTCCTCTCTATGTTATTTTATTGCATTACTCTATCTGCAACTCTCCACTCCATGTTATTTTATTACTCTATCTGCACCTTCCACTCCTTGTTATTTTATTGCTCTATCTGCCCCTCTCCAGGTTATTTTATTATGATATCTGCAACTCTCCACTCCATGTTATTTTATTACTCTATCTGCACCTTCCACTCCTTGTTATTGTATTGCTCTATGTGCACCTCTCCACTCCTTATTTTTTTATTACTCTATCTGCACCTCTCCACTCCATGTTATTGTATTACTCTATCTGCACCACTCCACTCCTTGTTATTTTTATTACTCTATCTGCACCTCTCTACTCCATGTTATTGTATTACCCTATCTGCACCCCTCCACTCCATGTTATTTTATTGTATTACTCTATCGGCACCCCTCTGATCCATGTTATTTTATTGTATTACTCTATCTACACCTCTTCACTCCATGTTATTGTATTACTTTATCTGAACCTCTCCACTCCATGTTATTGTATTACTCCATCTGCACCTCTCCACTCGTTAGTTTATTGTATTACTCTATCTGCACCTCTCCACTCCATGTTATTTTATCATTCTATCTGCACCTCTCTACGCCATGTTATTTTATCACTTTAGCTCCACCTCTCCACTATATTTTATTACTCTATCTGCAACTCTCCACTCCATGTTATTGTATTACTCTAGCTACACCTCTCCACTCCTTATTGTTTTATTACTCTATCTGCACCTCTCCACTCCAAGGTATTTGTTTACTCTAACTGCACCTCTCCACTCCATGTTATTTGATTACTCTATCTGCACCTCTCCACTCCATGTTATTTTATTGTATTATTCCATCTGCACCTCTCCACTCCATGTTATTTCATTACTCCATCTGCACCTCTCCACTCCATGTTATTTCATTACTCCATATGCACCTCTCCACTCCATGTTAGTTTATTGTATTACTCTATCTGCACCTCTCCACTCCATTTTATTTTATCATTTTATCTGCACCTCTCTACGCCATGTTATTTTATCACTCTATCTGCACCTCTCCAAGATATTTTATTACGCTATCTGCAACTCTCCACTCCATGTTATTGTATTACTCTATCTGCACCTTCCACTCCATGTTATTTTATTGCTCTATCTGCACCTCTTCTCTCAATGTTATTTTATTAGTCTATCTGCACCTCCCCACTCCAAGTTATTTGTTTACTCTATCTGCACCTCTGCAGTCCATGTTATTTGATTACTCTTTCTGCACCTCTCCACTCCATGTTATTTTATCGCCCTATCTGCACCTCTTCAATCCATGTTATTTTATTACTCTATCTGCACCACTCCACTGCTTGTTATTTTATTACTCTATCTGCACCTCTCCACTCCATGTTATTGTATTACTCTATCTGCACCTCGCCACTGCTTGTTATTTTATTACTGTATCTGCACCTCTGCGCTCCATGTTATTTTATTGTATTACTCTATCTGCACCTCTCCACTCCATGTTATTTTTTGTACTCATCTGCACCTCTCCACTCCATGTTATTTTATCATTCTATCTGCAACTCTCCACTCCACATTATTTTATTACGCTATCTGCACCTCTCCACTCCATGTTTTTTATTACTCTATCTGCACCTCTCCACTCCATGTTATTGTATTAATCTATCTGCACCTCTACACTCCTTGTTGTTGTATTGCATTACTCTATCTGCACCTCTCCACTCCATGTTATTTTATTACTCAATCTGCACCTCTCCACGTTATTTTATTACGCTATCTGCACCTTTCCACTCCATGTTCTTTTATTACTATATCTGCTCCTCTTCACTCCATGTTATTTTATTACTCTATCTGCACCCCTCCACTCCTTGTTATTTTATTGTATTACTCTATCTGCACCTCTCCACTCCATGTTATTTTATTACTCTATCTGCATGTTGCACACACACTCTGCCCCTCAACAACCACAAGCCGCTTAGCGGTCCCGCATGCAGCAACACAATTCCACACTTCCTTACCCGTTATGGCAGGGCATGGTCTTGGTTGCTAGGGTGGTGGGATAAACAGGGTGTCCCACGGTCTGCTTAACACGCGGAAATGGGTTCCGACAAGGGCGCGATCCGCACACTATCAGAAAGAACAGGGGCTACATTTCTCATGAGGCTAGAAACGGAAGAGGAGGATGGTTCAAAGGGAGCCTCCGGGAACATTGATGTTGCTGATCATTCTTCTACCGAGCAGCGCGTTTGCGCTGTACTTCATCTGCTCCTGGTGGGTTACCGGTAAGGGTGCACTTGCACCGACTTAAGCGAGGTCTTCCTCGAATCTAGCTATCAGCTGCATTACC
Source organism: Triturus cristatus (assembly GCF_964204655.1). NCBI lineage: Eukaryota > Metazoa > Chordata > Amphibia > Caudata > Salamandridae > Triturus > Triturus cristatus. The sequence continues at coordinate 1,064,876,422 of NC_140594.1, read as the reverse complement.
AATTCCTCAGAGAAATACGTGACTTTTTGCTCAATGCCATTTCTGCTTCAGAAATCTATGTGTTTGATACTTATGTTAAAAGGATATACCAAGCCTAAAGGATTCTAGGCTTATTGTTTAGGTAATTAGGAACCTAGGATGGTGAACTAATAACCAGAATGCGCATGCATTAGCTCAGAAATGTACTACACCTAACTATGGCATAAAGAATGAAAAGACGCATTTTGGTGACTTATTGTTTGTTTAAACCTTAACAGGGGGTTCAAGGGGCGGTCTTCTGCTCTTCCCCTGTGAAGCGGAACATGTCATGTGTGCTGGTGTGTTTGGTTCCATACTATCTATGTTGTTTATATGAGTAAAGTACTAAGAGTGTGCTTACATGTTGCATGGGGAAAAGGCATTAAGATTCCCATATGTCTATGCCCATTTCTTAGCGCAAACCCTCATCCTTGCTGATGTCGTTGCAGGGACATTTACTCATTCCTCACGAATAGGACAAAGGAATTGTTGGTTTGTTTTACAGCTATGAAAAGCCCGCATAACAAGCCGTAGGAGGGATATTGTGTAATCAAGTGCTTACCTCTATTGTTTTGCCTTTCAGATCTCCATCTCTGCTGATCCCTTCCTTTTCCTTCCCCCGCTTGATCATCCCATTCCCCTGCGCCGTTATAGCATTCAGGGTTGGTACTGTTGAGAAGTGGACCCCTTTGGGCATTGAACCGTTCCTGAAGAATCTCTGAGCTGACACTGCACCTCTCCACTCCATTTTATTTTATTACTCTATCTGCACCTCTACAATCCATTTTATTTTATTACTCTATCTGCACCTCTACACTCCTTGTTATTTTATGACTATCTGCACCTCTCCACTCCATGTTATTTTATTGCATTACTCTATCTGCACCTCTACACTCCTTGTTATTTTATTACTCTATCTGCTCCTCTTCACTCCATGTAATTTTTTTACTCTATCTGCACCTCTCCACCCCATGTTATTGTATTACTCCATCTGCACCTCGCCACTCCATGTTATTTTATTACTCTATGTGCACCTCTACACTCCATGTTATTTTATTTCATTACTCTATCTGCACCTCTCCACTCCTTGTTTTTTTATGACTCTATCTGCACCTCTCCACTCCATGTTATTTTATTACTCTATCTGCTCCTCTTCACTCCATGTTATTTTATTACTCTATCTGCACCTCTCCACTCCTTGTTATTTTATTACTCTATCTGCACCTCTCCATTTATCATTCTATCTGAACCGCTCCACACCATGTTCTTTCATCTCTCTGTATGCACCTTTACATTATGTTCTTTCGTCTGGATCTACATTGTGTCTTTTGATCAGTCTTCGCACACCTCTGCACCCATTTCTTTTACTGCCCTCTGCAACACTATTTGCACTCCGTGTTCTTCATAACTTGAGGTGCTTCTGTAGATCATAGGTTCTTTTTTCATTCTTTGTGCACCGCTGTACTGTGTTCGTCATCACTCTGCACATATTTCTGCAGTCTATGTGCACCTGTCCGCTTTATTTTATTATGGTAGGTGAAATCTTGCGCTCTTCTCACACTATCTGCATCTACGTTTAGATGTTTGCACTTTGCATTCTTTCTCAGTCAATGTGCATCTTGGCCCTAGGTATTCTATCAGTACTTTGTTTACCTCTCCATTTTAAGTTTCTGAGTTACTCTGTGTGCATCTCTGCACTTTGAGTTCTTTGATCACTCTGTACACCTCTTTGTACAGTGTTCTTTCACTGCTGTCTGCACTATGTTTTTATCTTCACTCTGTATCTGCCTCTGCAGTCGATGGGCACCTCTCGGCTCTGTTATTAATCACTGTAGGTTCCATCCTGCTCTGTGTGTTCTTTTGAATCTGTATACCTCTGCATCTCATGTCCTTTCGTCCCTTTATATGGACCACTGCTCTTTATGTTTTTTCAGCCTTCTTTGCATAACTCTGCAATCTAAATTCTTTCATGTTCCTCGATTAATCTGCGCATACTATAATGCCTGACACCTGTCCATAAAGAAATACAGCAGTCAATCTGAGGGTGGGTAGAGATGGCAACCCAAAGAAACCAAGATAAAGCCCATGTGCCCATAGGTGAAGACAGATCTGTCTCTATGAATCATAAAACCAATTACATTTATATTATATATATATATATATATATATTTTTTTTTTTTTTTTTTGATAATCAATTTTATTGAAATTTCCAAAACAGCACCATACAGAAGTACATTGAATAGAGTCAGACCAAAATAGCCACAATCCACATTACATTTATATTTTTATAAAATATTTCGCTGTATTTTTAACAATACAAACATGTCAGAGTTTCCTTTTATTCATTTCAGGTTGGCTTGGACGGCATTTTACCAATCCAAAGCTGTAATACTGTGCCTGGAATGGTAAAAGGCTTTCGGCATTTTGCAGCTTGGCATGGACAGCACTGTGCTAATCCTATGCTTAAAGGTTTTGCTGTAGAAATGGCAAGTGACTTTGTCCCTTTCTATCTCAGCGTGGATGGCATCGTGCTAATTCTGTGCCTAAAAACTTTGATAGAAAATCAGACATTTGAGATGAGCAAATTCAGAGTGTTGCTGGTGCTGTAGGGTGCTCTATACAGGAGCTGCTCTCCACCTAAACTTACAAACTACCCAGAGTTCTCTGCTTCTTTTTTGCATATTTTATGCAGCACGCTATGTCTGAAAGGATATTGTTTTTACCCAGTGCTTAATTTGTAAAGAAATAAGTGCCGGGCTGTGTCAGGAGGCCACTGCAGCTTGCACCACACATTGCCCCTGTGAGCTGGCAATGACAGTACAAACACGGCTACTAATCATCACACACAGCTGTTGTTGTGCTCATACCTAAATGAGACAGACAGCGCCACCAGGCAGACTGTCATAAGCCCAGGTGCTGGCAATTAGGTGCCGGTGCCGAGCACCGGAAACCACCGGCTCAAATTAAGCACTGTTTTTACCTCACTATCAACACTTCTGGACTGATCACCAAGGGGGCCTATGGCTTTCCTGGGATATGGCGTCATCTGTCACGGTGTCAGTCACGGGTTGGCACCGTGGCTCTTCTACTGGGGATTTGCCTATGGTCCCCGTTGTGGAGATCCTGCAAACGTGTCTACTGCTGTAGCCTGTGTTTCCTCGACATGTACCTCTGTACCCATGGGTGAACTCAACAGATCCATGAATTGTGGTGTTAACTAACTCCCTCTGGGCACACCGCCACAGAAGGAGAAGCAGATAACTCTCCCCCACACGTCTACTCCACCAACAGGTAAATGGAATCCAAACTCCTTGACAATGCACACTTTGGATTACATATACTTTCAACAAATATTTACACGTATGCCTACAGCGTTCAAGCAGAAAAGGCCAGGACCATCCAGCTTGCCAGTACCTCACCCAACTGTCCCTAAGAGGGTCGCATTTCATCCACAAACCTTCCCGACCAAGCTCTATGTTCCGCCTGAAACCATGCCATACACTTATAGTGCTACGATGCCACGCTAGTAACAGCTGCACGCTACACAAATGTCAGATAACACAAGACTGAAGCTGTCAGGTGCACCTGGTTGTAAACCATGCCCTTTCTGTATCATCTAAACAAATACGCACTTTCATGGCTGCATATATAAAACTGGAAAAAATAAAAATCAATTCATTCACCACTCTTAAAATCTGTGCCTGCGCTGGGTGATCAACCTGTTATCACATCACTCTTAAAATCCGTGTCTGCGAGGTGATGGAGACATCTAATTTCATACATAGGGTTATACAATTTCCCTTGAGCCACTAGCAACAGACAGTAGGATGGGGAAATTAAAAAGATGACATAAAGAGTGGCGCCCCTAGAGCTGCACGCACACAGAAATATTTTTTCCTTGCATGCCTCTGCTGTTTTTCCCTTCCTAACATCTGCCCATTCGGGTGACTGATCTCCGCCTCCCCCGTGATGCCGCTCAGCCAATAGCTTGCCCGCGTGTCATGGGGTACACCCAGAGAATGTTGCATTTTGTGACAAAAATACATCCTGAGCATCTCTTTTGCAGAGGCAGATCTTGGCTCGCTGAAGCACTCGGTACAGCAACAACCGCCCCAAAAAATAATACGCATTTTTAACAAACATGCAGGCTTCTCTCCCCCCATTAGATTGTCTCTATCGCTGAAATAAAAACCGCTAAAATCAAAATACTTCCCACACCGAAGACCCCAGTCGCGCAAACGGAAAATCGCAGTAAAATATAAGCCTGAAAAAACACATTTTGCACGCACCGAGATGCATGATTTGCATGGTGCATTCTAAAAAATGTTTTACAGTTCTCGGCTCGTGAAATAAAAAAACGTTCCCTCAGCCCCCAGCTGCTGTGGAACAACGTCTCACAGGAAGATTCCACTGCTGAGATGTATCCTTGCTGAAGGTGGGGGGAATTATGGTGCAAAGCAAGAAACATGTTCAATTTGAAGATTAATGGATGCAAGCACTTACCTAGAGATGGAAACACCCAAACATGGATCGCATAAAATATGTCTTTTCTCTGCGTCTTTCTGCCCGTTCCCAATATCTCGCTGCACTTCACTGGGGTTGATGTGAGGGAGGTTTACACGGAATCTGTCAGTGACAAACCCACCCGGGGAACGAGGCATGCTGGGGATTGTAGTTTACACGTATTAAAAGCCCCGCATTAGAATACCCGATGAACGGGCTAGATTATTATTGGCTACCATTCAACAAGGGCTTCAATGTCGTACGAACGAGCTATGATTGGCACCCTTCAGATACTCAACATAATTAATTAAATATTTAGTGGGTGTTTCCTGGTAGTGGGGGGGGCAAAGCATGATGGTGGGTGGTGTAATAATATGTCTTTAGGAATCAATTTCATTTGTACCGATCCCGATTTAAAAGGTGGCATTAGCCCGAGGCATGCCATTGGGATGTTCATTATGGGAGGTGCTCTGGGGCAATCACACGCAACCAGACACAGGGAGGGGAGGTGGTCCTGTGAGCAAACATACCTGTTACCCAGCCGATGAGAGGGTTGAGTCTGACACTGAGAAAGGAAGGAGGACCTTACCAAAAATAGTGGGGGGACACCTGTACTGGACTTTAATTGAATTGCTTGATCATTTGTTGTGCCCTCCGGGCTGTTTTTCTCATGATGTCACATTTAAAAAAAAAAAAAATCAATAAAAATCTGTTTACAAAAAAAAAAAAAGATTAATTGAATATTTCACTCCACCTTATTTGCAAACCCGAATAATCTTTAAGGACACAAAACAAAGAATATTTCCAGAGTTCCCCATCTAAATAGTGAAATACATGTTTTTTTAAAAAAAAAAAACAAGCGGCGCTTAGCGTGTCCCTCTAAAACTCTAATTCAGAGGTCTTCAAACGTTTTTGCTCTGAGTCCCTCAAAGAAAAATGCTGTTAAATCAGCCCTCCTATCAAAACATTATGGAAAGGATTGGGCGAGTGGAAGGGGCGTGGTTTATGAGATCATTTAAGGGAGACTTTGTCAGTAGTTTATGATCCACAATAAATGTGAGATTTACAACAGAGCAAATGAATCCAACAGAAACTGTCCAAAAAGCTCTGCTCCCATAACTGGGTTGTCGGGAGTCCCTTGCACTTCTGGGTTCCAATGCAACTGCACCTGCTGCACTAATGATAGCTGTGTCCCTGAGTAGGAAGCTAATTTATCGGCCTCTTTTGCCCCTCCCTCACCATGCCTGATCATCGGTCCAATTTGAAAAATAGCTCACTGTCCTTTTTTTTTTGGGGGGGGGGGGGTTGTTTATAGCACAAACTTGTCCCAAGGGCATAGGGCAGTTTTACAACACAAGAATGGTAGTAATGTATAGCAGATCGCACCTCAGAAAGCAGTATATAATCAGACTGGGCAGTCAAAATATTTTTCTTAATTTTCTTATTCACAAATGACAAAAAGCAATTTGTTGTGGTGCCACTAGGGATAACAAATGCACCTTACTACCTTAGGTGCATAAATACACAGATCCTACAAATAGTCACTATGTAAAGCAATATAATATACAAGTATCCCGGCACGCAAAAGTGATACCCTATTTTTTCCCGTATATAACCCTTATAAGCAAACTACATTTAATTGGGTCAATATATCACTGGCAGGAGGAGCCTAGCGCGTGATCAAGATGGCCGCGTGAGCTCAGAGCTCCCGAGACCCTCGCTCCCTCCGGCAAATATCCTGTGTAGAATCCTGTTTTTAATACCCGGAATATTGGAGGCGAGCCGTTGCTGAGGTGATCGTTGCTGTCCGGACTGAAATCGCCCACCGGAGGCCGAAGTTGTGCTACATGGAAGTTCGCGGCCTACTCCCCGGAAGATGCCCGGGGCTTGCGCTGGCACGGTGCCCGAGCACTAATTGAACAACAGCGGCCGTGTGAGGGGCGAGCCATCGGAAGGACGGTGTCATCACTTTCGCTTTCCTGTTTTCATCGCGCCCTGGCCTGGGAGTGAGCCGCGCCGGTCACTTGTTGCATTGTCTTCTCTGGATGGGCAAGGGGATTGTTTTTGCAGCAGATCACGATGTCGACCAAATCGGAAGCCGAAAAACAGAAGCCCAAGAACACCAGGCGGGGAGGATACACCCAAACCAACAACATGGATCGTTATGCCCAGCAGAAGGGGTCACCGGGCGGATCGGGACGGCCACTGGAAGCCTTGAAAGATGGTTTGCCCCCCGCTACGGAACTAACCCTGCAGGATGTCATGGGGGCCATCGAGGGGATGCAGTCCTCTATCGGGCAGCAATTCGAGACCCTGGCACATAAAGTGGACACAATCTCGATCGACGTCAACTTGATTCGGGCAGACCTGGGGAAAACCAATGAACGGGTTCACTCTTTGGACCTTAAAACCTCTGGCCTCCTGGGAGATGTCTCTGATCTGCAGCTGGAAGTCCGAAATTTGAGGTCCGCAAACGACCTCTTTGCCCGACGGCTGGAGGACTTTGAAGGCTGGGCACGGCGCAATAACGTGCGCATCATTGGGGTCCCGGAAAACTCGGAGGAACAGTCGGTGGACCTGTTCGTAGAGGACTTGGTGGTAAACCATCTGGCGCCCAAAGGCCTCAGTAAGTTCTTTACTGTTGAACGGGCCCACAGAGTCCCTGGTGGGAGGCCCAAGGTGGGGGCCCCTCCGAGACCGATTGTCGCCAGGATCTTTAATTTCAGGGACCGCGACGCCATTCTGCAAGCATCACGAGTGTCAAGGCCCGATGACTTTCCAGAACACCACAGTGAGTTTTTATCCTGACTTTACCCAGGCGGTGCAGAAGCAAAGGCAGAGCTTCCTGGCGGTTAAGAGAAGGCTAAGAGGGATGGAACTGGAGAACGCCATGCTCTTCCCGGCCAGATTGCGTGTGGTGTATGAAGAGCGGACTTTCTTTTTTGAATCACCGGACATGGTCGGAGACTGGCTGGACACATTGCCCCAACGACGGACTAGCGGGGAGCATGCTGGTGGAGCAGAAGGTGGCCGCGATGAACAAGAGTGAGGACTCTGGTGCTAGATCATTTTGACTTTGCCCAGGACAGTGAATCACAGTTTTTGGTCTCTCCGGGAGGGTAGTAGCCCGGGGGGTGGCAGGGGTATGAAGGGAGCTTTTTCCTCCTCTGGGGTTCTTTTTGTAGACTAGTTTTAGAATAGGGCGACAGGCACACTGCAAGTTGGGGGGGCTTCTTAAGCTTACGCAGGGGTGCAGGGTGGGGGGTGGAATGGGGTTGTTGAGGTGGTTGTTGTTGGTTTTTGTTTTGCAAGGCGTAGTGATGCAAGCTTCTGTAGCTCGAGTGCGGTTCTACGGGGGGGGTGGAGGTCTCCTTACATTTCGGGATGGGGGTAGAGGCTTAAAGATACTCAGTTGGAATGTTAACGGCTTAGGGGATCGTATTAAGCGAGGGATTGTCCTGCAATTTCTGAAGCGATGCTCCCCTGATATAGTTTTATTGCAAGAGACGCACTTGATAGGTAACACGTGCTACGCACTCAACAGGAAGGGCTACAAATTTGTTGCGCACTCGGGGTTCTCCTCAGGCTCTAGAGGGGCTGGAATACTTGTTAGGGCCTCACTGCCGTTTGAGGTTGACTCCACCACTGTTTATGAAAGGGGGCGATTTGCGGCTGTGGCGGGGAGGTGGGAGGGCAGGACGCTGGTCTTGGTTTCTGTTTATGTCCCTCCTGCGCTGCAGCCCTCCACATTTGCTGACCTGGGGAGGGCTCTGTTGGACTTCCCAGAAGGGATGTTGGTGGTGGGTGGCGATTTTAATGCGGTTGGCTCCGGATTGCTTGATAGACACCCGCCAAGAGGCTCTGGGGGGGCGCAGAAATGGCTTTCAGACTTCGTGGATACCCTGGGTCTGGTTGACTGTTGGAGACTGCTGCATCCCACTCAGCGGCAGTAAACTTTCCACTCTGGGGCGCATGGCAGTCTCTCTAGAATTAATTATGTACCCACTTTGGCTGCACACGCCTCCTTTGTGTCCGAGGCTAGACACATGGCTAGGGGTATTTCTGACCATTCGCCGGTGTGGATCTGTATGGATGTTGGTCGAGGAGTGGTGGGCAGGGTGGCTCCGATTAACCCCTGGTATCTCCGTGATCCTAGGACTCGTAGCGCGGTGCTGAAGGCGGTCGATCTCTACTTCCAGGAAAATCTAGGCTCGGTCACGTCTGCGGTGTCTTTGTGGGAAGCGTTTAAAACCGTGCTGAGAGGAGAGGCCCTTTCCTTGATAGTGGCAGCCAAACGTCGGAGGGATGCGGAGGTCGCACAGATTGAGGCGGAGATAGCGGCTCTAGAGTTGGTTCTGGAGGAGGAGGTTACGGCAGCAACGCTGCATAAATTGAGCCTTAAGCAGTCGGAGTATAAGGCCCTGGTGACGAATGCGGCCAAAGCCCTGAGTAGGTAGCAGCAGGGGCGACTGTACGATGTTGGGGACAAGGCCGGGAAATTAATAGCGTGGCTGGATAAAAAAGAGCGGGTTAATCGTGTGATGCCAGAACTAGTAACAGAGGGTGGCGTTATTGTTACTGAGCCGGATGGCATAGTCCAGTGCTTTGCAGATTATTTCCGCATGGTCTACACCTCAGTCTCGGACAGGCCGGTGGAGGACTCGTCTAAACTTCTGCGCGATCTGGCTCTGCCCTGCCTCTCTGACATGGACAGGGAAGATCTAGATGGTGACATCACAGCTGACGAAGTCACGGGTGCTATTCGTTCACTGCGCCCTGGCAAGGCCTCGGGCCCGAATGGCCTGCCAATTGAGTTCTATAAACTCCGGCCGGACAAGATCGCTCCACATCTGCGAGCTATGTTTGTAGAGGCGCGGGAGATAGGATGCCTTCCATTCGACCAACGCCTGGCGACAATTGTGGTCATACACAAAGATGGCAAGCCCAGGAATAAATGCAGCTCATATAGGCCGATTTCGTTACTTAATGCCGAGCCGAAAATCCTTGCTAAAATACTGGCCAACCGTTTGATCAGGGTGATCGGGGACCTGATCCACCCGGACCAATCCGGTTTCATCCCGCACCGTAACACTGCGTTGATCCTTAGGCGCCTCCACGGCGTGCTCGCAAGGACGGGGACGCTGCGGGAGCCGACCATTGTGGCTGCACTTGACGCCACGATGGCTTTTGACACGCTAGAGTGGGCATATCTGTAGGCTGCACTTGCAAAATTCGGCTTTGGACCTGGCTTTGTTGGCTGGGTGAGACTACTGTATGAAGGACCCCTGGCCAAAGTTGCGGTTAATGGTAGGGCGTCCTGCCCGTTCGTGCTGGGGAGGGGCACCAGGCAGGGTTGTCCCCTGTCGCCGTTGTTGTTAGCTCTCGCTCTTGAACCGCTGGCGGCGTGGATACGATGGCACCCGGACATAAGGGGGATCCGATGGTCACCAGATCATGAGGACCGCATCTCTCTTTATGCCGACGACATTTTGCTATACCTCACTTCACCCAGGAAGTCTCTCATAGTAGTCTGTGACGTTCTGACTTCTTTTGGCAGGAACTCGGGTCTCACCATTAACTGGGGGAAGTCGTATCTGTATGCCCTGAGTGGAGACGTCCCTGTTCTCCCGCGGAATTGCTCGATCCAGATCGCCCAGGAGGGCTTTTTGTATCTAGGGATCTATATCTCCACCGATCCAATTGTTCGATATGAGAGAAACTTGCTCCCTCCATGAACGCGCCTGCGGCGGGATGTGGCGGGTTGGCGGCGGTTGCCGCTTTCCCTCCTAGGCCGCGCTGCGCTGTTCAAAATGATGTCTCTTCCCCGCTTTCTCTATGCCCTACAGAATACCCTGGAGCTGGTCCCGGCCAGCTATTTTCGGGAGGTCGAGAGCCTCCAGCGCTCGTTGCTGTGGGATGGCCGACCGCGTATAGCTATTGCACAGCTGACCCTTCCATGGTACGATGGGGGTATCGCGCTTCCTGACATTCGAAGATATGATTGGGCCACCCAGTTGAGTGCGATCAATCATGGAGTCTACGGTCCGGCGCTGAGCCCCGGCTTCGCTATGGATCGGTGGTTGCTGCGCGGGGGTAATTACTTTAGAGCACTCTACTCCAGGTCAACGGATGGGTCCCTCACGGGGCCAACCAAGACGGCGGTGCACGTGTGGAAGGCGGTTACGAACTCGCTGGGTTGGAAGGATAGGCTTACCCTCGCTACTCCGCTGTTTGACTCTGATATGTTGGGGAAACACGAAGGGGTTCGAGAAATGGGACCTGATTGGGATATCCAGGGTGGGGGACCTGCTGGTTAAGGGACGAGTGAAGTCGTTTGACGAGCTACGGACGGAATATGATTTGGAGGGTACGGAATATTTCCGGTATGCACAGGTACACCACGCTCTGCGGTCCGTCCTCGTCGAGGGGGAGACTGTGCCTGAGTCCTCTCCCCTGGAGGATCGGATCCTGGATGGCCATATGCCGGAGAGTACAATCTCCTTTATAAGAAGCTTGTTAATGTCCGGACTGACCTCCTCCTAGGGGTGCGTGATCAGTGGACTAGGGACGGCCTTGAACTGGATGATGAGGACTGGCAGTATGCCATCTCATCTCCTAAGGAGGTCGCGATCCCTGCACGACTAAGGCTGGTGCAGCTTAAGATACTTCATAGAGTCTATGTCACGGGGCCCCGACTGATTCATATGGGTTTCTCCGAGGATGGCTTATGTAAGAGGGGCTGTGGGATGCTGGGCACCTTCCTACATATCATATGGGAATGTGGTGTGATCACGGAGTTCTGGAAGCGAATCCATGTTGTGATGCAGGAGGTCACGGGTATTGCACTGCTGCCAGAGGCACGGCGCTGTCTTTTGAATGTCTGGGGTCCTACTGACTATGACGCGGCGCAGACTCAATGGGTGACCCTGGGGAATATGGTGGCGAAGCGTGATATTGCACGACTGTGGGGTTCTCAGAGACCTCCCGCTATGGAAGCATGGATGGAAAATATGGACTGGAGCATGTTTAGGGAGAAAACGGTGTATAGTGCCCGGGGGCGGCCTAAGAAATGGCATAAGATATGGGGGAGATGGAACCAGTATAGGGGTGATATATGTCTGCCCCCGGCCACTGAACCGTTGGAGGAGCAACTTTCCCCCTAGCTTCACTTCCAACTTGGGATTTTTATGATGATTATATGCTAGAATGTTAGCGCCTCTGCTTTTCCCTCATCCACCTGACCGGTGGCTTTGTTCTGACTTTGGGAATGGGGCCGCGCCCCCATCGGGAACTGGCTCGAGTTCATTGTGTATACTGCCTTGCTTGTGTTATTTACTTTCAGGTTGTTTTAAAAAAAAGGAACCTTTGTTTTTCTGGTACCAGAGCTGTGGACACTTCCATGTGTTGTACTTAATTGCTGATGAACCTCCGGGATGTCGGCTGAATAGCTGTGTTCCAGACTGACATAAATAAAGGTTTTCTTTAAAAAAAAAAAAAAATATATATATATATATCACTGGCAACAAACAAGGATGTATTCATACAAAAATGTGAAGACATTGTATAAAACATCACAGTTTTCAAGCAAGACCATAAAGACCCATTGTCCCTAGACAAGCATGACATTGAAGAGACTATTTATAAAGGGTATTTGTAGCTTTACAGTCTTGATCCGAATGCGCAACAGCCAACACGTGTTTCATCACATCAAGTGACTTCCTCAAGGCTGTGAAGACAATAACATAGTCTCATATATACTGTTCTGTAACGAGGCGAAACCAACAGTGGAGCACCCCCTCAGAACAACGAAGGTGATCGACACCCTTTCCCCTCTTCTCTCTCGCCAGCAACCGGAGTGGACTCCCCGGGGCCGCAGTTCCCCGTCCCAGCCGAAGAAAAGGGACACTGCTCCTTTAATTGGGAAGGCCTATCGCTCAACCCTGCCCCCAGCAGTGACGACGACGAGGGATGGGCTGAAATACTCGGAAATGCGCTATCACAGGTTTGTGTTGACACCGGAGGACGAGAGGGCGACAGCGGAGCGGAGGAGGAGGAAGCAGTGCAGGACCGCGGTCGGAGAGGAGAAAAGAAGCGAATGGGATATCGAGGAGAAGTCGACTACGAGGCATCGAAGCCAGGAGGCCAACGACCCCGTGAGCTGCCCAGCCACGTTCCCGGAGGAGCGTGTTCTCGCAGGTACGCGAGTGCTTCACGGGCTGGGTGGGGAATAAGGGGCGCCGCCTGTAGCAGCGTAAGGGGAACTCAGAGCCTGTATTCGTGATACCCTGGTGACATCCCGGTAATAACCCACCCTGAGAACCACCCCTCACCATAAGCCTTATCTGGAACACTGAGTGGTCCCTCACCCCCCTTCCCTCACGCCTTTAACTGAAAGATAACAGGCCACTGACCTTTGGAACCCTTTCTGTTTCTCTTCCCGGGATCATCGGTACCACGCCGCCACCCGAGGACCGAGCCAGCCCAAACTGGAAGAGTACCCTGGGAGGAGGAGGACGGCAGGAAGGAAGGAACCCAGAGGAAGCGAGAAAGAGACTCCACTACCATATTACCGACCCACTCCTATACGACGACGTGTGCACAAAAAAATAAAAATCCTTGAAGCACCAAAACGGTCTCCAGTAGTATCTACCCGCTCACATGTTCATATTAATATGCAAAAAATAACCCCTTTTAAATGGGGATCACTTCCACCATAAAGCTTACTAAGAATCTTTACATATAGACATGTGTAGATCAAGAACAAAAAGGAAGTTCTCCGGAGTCAGAAAAAAGAATTTATTTTCACAGAAGCACCAAGATGTGCTGACCATATCAAGATAGAAAAGTGATTAAGAAGAAGCAAAGACCCGCTACATCACCGTGCAACAAATTCAAAGTGACCATTCAGTGCTGACCATTATATATTGTAATCCCTAATGCATGACATTTCAAGTCACTAACCTTTCAAAAAGTATTCTTTTCTGTGACTAAAAAATTCTTATTGCTCCAAGGTAATTTGCCAGACACGGTCCGAATACGACCGATATTCTGTGAAAAAATAATCACAGCACCCAAGAGTTATCTTAGGAATCATGTGTATCTATATTCTTAACATCAGATATTTTCATCGATGTGCTGTATATACTCACTTCCCAGTTATATAGGCGATATCCGTCTATCTCATAAGTTAGAATACCAGAAATCTCCCTGACCGGTAGTTCCGCGAATGTGTACCATATGTCTCTATTGGGCAAAAAATTAGGGAGAGGACAATTCAGATTACCCATCCATCCCATAGCTGTGCATATTGTTACAGTCCTTCCACACAGACATACTGTACCTGTTTGTATGTCAAATTATTCTATATATAGCGTATGTTAGCAAAGCCCAAAGGACAAGATCCAAAATATGCTTGCCCCTGTTAGATTCTCCTCATTCCATAGTTTAATTTCCAAAGGTATATGTGGCCCTGCAAAATTTAAAAAAAATTCTATGTTCATATATCACTTTTGAGTGCCGGGATACTTGTATATTATAGGGCCGTTTTACACGAGCACCAGTTATATAACAAAAATTCATGATTTTAGACACGGGTAGATTAAGTGATTTGCCCGGAGTCGCAGTGTTGCGTCAAAGCTGAGAATTGAACCTGGTTCCCCTCTTCTTTTTTTTATAATTCTTTTTATTGAAAAAGGCATGTAAACAATCGAAGCACCACAATGTTCAAAAGGTCTGTGAAGCACATTAATGAAGCAGCAATATCTCGAGGGCACAGTACATTACAAATATCGTCAGAAGTCACAAATTATACCATTACAGCAGCACCCTCCTCCCCGCTCCCAGGTGGTTCACATATATCCCCCCGAAAAGCGTTCCATGACCCCCATATTTGTGACCATTTCCTCGGGCACCCCCTAGAGACATAGATAGGCATCTCCTACGCCAGTCCATGCCTTGGGCCCAATCGCCAATTTTGGGTGGGTTTGGGGCCCTCCAAAGACGTGCAATATTACGCTTAGCCACTGTGAAGCCCAGAGCCACCCAAAGTCTCTCTTTAGCACTGAGGTCCGTGGGGTCCCAGATGTTCAACAATATCAGTTTAATGTTACATGGTATCTGCTGTCCCAGCGCCTCCTCCATCATACGTATCACTCTCTCCCAATATTTCTGTATTATTACACATTCCCACAGTGTGTGTATAAAGGTGCCCTCTTGCCCACACTGCCGGACACAATTAGCGTTTTGAGCGTATCCCATATGGACCAGAGAGGGTCCAGACAAATATGTTCTGTGAAGGATTTTGAATTGGACCAATCGGAACCTAGAAGAGATGGCGACCTCCCGCGCAGACGCCACTGCAGCCCGCCACTCCTCGTCATCCAGCCCAGCCACAACATGGTCCGATTTACATCTGAGGCGGATCAGGGGATCCGGCATGTTGTTAATGAGTTTTCTATAAATAAGGGATATAGCCTTTTCTGGCAAATCGCCATCCAAAATCCTGTCCTCCAGAGGAGAGGACTCAGGGGGGTCTGTCCCTTTTGGGAAAGCTGCGAGCAAAGCATGTCTGATTTGGAGAAACCTAAACTGTTTGGAATCGGCCATTTCATATTCTTGCTGCAAGTGGGAGAATGGTATGACCTCGCCCGATTTCCATAGATCCCCACTTCTGGAGATGCCGATGGTTTCCCATTTGTCGAATCCCTGGGACCGCGATAATAGACCCAACCGGTCACAGTGCCAAAGCGTTGTGACCCTGATGAGTTTGCCCTCCCAACCCAAACTCCTGGTGGCGTCTTTCAACACGTGCACAGCATGTTTAGTAGGGCCGGACAGGACCGATATCGGAGATTTACTATACACCGCCCCCTCAAAGCCGCCACCTGGGAGGAGCCAACGGTCCATCCGGAAGGCCGGGTCATCGTGGCGCCTGTACCGGCATTGATTGATGGCAACGAGCTATGAAGCCCAGTAGTATCGTTGCATATCAGGAAGGCCAATACAGCCGTCGAACCACCCCAACGTGAGTTTCTGCGTGGCAATGTGGGGGGTTTCCCCTCCCAAAGCAATTCCCGCACCAAGGACTCTATTTCCTTAAAATACGATGCTGCTACCGGAATTGGAGTATTTTGTGGCGCATATAAAAGTCGGGGAAGGGACATCATCTTAAATAGTGCTGCACGCCCCAGGAGCATTAGAGGGAGCGATTTCCAGTGCTGGACATCTGATTTAAGGTGCGTTAGAGAAGGCCGGAGGTTTGGCTCATAGAATCAATACATGTCTTTGGATACCCAGATATTTGAACCCCGCCGCGGCCTCAGTCAATTGACAGTCCCAGGGAAGTCGGGGCTTTTGTCCATGGAGGACGTAGAGCACAGATTTGGACCAGTTGATCCTGTATCCTGCGAATTTACCAAAGATATGAAATATGTCCATCACCACAGTAAGCGATTTCGTCGGGAGGCAAGATAAAGCAGGATGTCATCGACAAACAAGGATATACGGTCCTCCCAGCCGTGAGCCCATCGCAGGCCCCTGATCGTCGGGTCCCAACGGATCCACGCCGCCAGGGGCTCCAAGGCCAAAGCAAAGAGGAGCGGTGATAGGGGACATCCCTGCCTGGTGCCCCTTCCCAAAGGAAAAACAGGAGACTTACGATTATTGACGATCACCTGTGCCAACGGTTGGCAATATAGAAGGCACACCCAATTAATAAATTCCGAGCCAAAGCCTAGTTTACGGAGCACCGCGAACATGTAGGGCCATTTTATGGTATCGAAGGCCGATGCAGCATCAAGGGATACCACCACGGCGTCCTCTCTGATAGTATCCGCTCTACAAAGTACTCTATGTAGTCGGCAGAGATTAAGAGATGTGTTTCTTGCCGGCATAAACCCGGACTGATCCAGGTGGTTCAGGGTGGGAAGGACCTGCAACAGACGAGTGGCGAGGACTTTTGCAAGGATTTTAGCCTCGCAATTTAGTAACGAGATAGGCCTGTACGAAGAACACTGATCTGCAGGTTTGCCCGGTTTGTGAATGACGATGACGGTGGCCAATCTATGGTCTTCAGGAAGGATTCCAATCTCCTTACTCTCCCGAAACATTTCAGGGAGATAAGGGGCATTGATATTCGCCGTCAGCTTAAATAGTTCTATGGGGATCCCGTTGGGACCCGATGCTTTCCCTCCCTGCAAGTCATGGATGGCCTTTTGCACTTCGGTCACAGCTAGGTCATGCTCCAGATCGGAGCTGTCCTCCACAGTAAGGGTCGGCATGTCAAGGTCTCGGAGTAGAGATAAAGCATCCTCCTCCGAATAGATCGTGCTGGAAGTATATAAGGAGCGGTAGTGTTGCCCAAATGCATAGATCCTGCTGAGAGTCGCCCTGTATTGTGCCCTAGCCGTGTCAGTGGCCAGATCCGAAAATTATTTCACCTTAGTTTGGAGCCTATGACACGATTCTTCCGAATCCTGCGTTTGAACTTTGCGTTCCAAAGCCAGGATCTCCCCCTCTAAGCGCACCATGTCCGCAGCTTTTTCCTTGCGCTGCCCAGCAATCTGTCCCAGCGCTACCCCCCGAATGACGGTTTTGTAGGCTTCTCAAAGGGAAACGGACGAGCTGACAAAACTCTGATTCGTCTGATAGTAGAGTTCAGTTTTGCCCAATATTTTGTCCCTAACTGAGGGAATAATGAGATACCAGGGGTTGAGCGGTGCCACTCGGCCAACCGTGGGCTCCCCCACTTCCACCCTGCACAGCACAGGTGAATGATCCGAAATTCCCCAAGCCAGGTGTTGAATCTCTTTGACATTATGGATCTGATTCGTAAGTGTGAGTACATAGTCGATTCGTGACATGCTACCATGGGGCCCGAGAGATGGGTTCCCCACTTCTAAAGTTGGCAGCTGTCACCGGTTAGGCCACATCACCTCCGTTTCAGATAAAAATCAGCTCCTGCATGTTGCCCACCCCTATTTGCATCAAATGTTTTGCATCAAATGTGTCTGCTGGCCTAGCAAAGAAAATGAGCCCCCATACCCTTTTTTTATTTTAAAGAAAAGCAGTCACAATAGGGAAAGAGTGGGCCCCTTAGCGCATCTGCTTCATAAAAGATCTGGAGCCGAAATTATGAAGAGGTAGGGAAAACTAAATATAAGCTCTGTCTAGCAACTTACAAATTCCTTATTCTTAAAGAAAAATCATCCTATTTTACAAAAAAGATAGAGGAAGGAAAAAACTCCTCAAAAGAGATTTCAAACAGTAACAAAGCTAACAACGGTGGTATCTGATGCATCTAGTTTACATAATCGATCCTTCTAGCTAGGCAGTTTTTTTTCTTGGAAAAGGTAGAAGGAGTTTACAATCTTTTTTCCTCTTTGCCATCCACTCCTTATGCTATTGCGGTTCCTAATCTGACATGTAGAAATTGACCAAGTCTCAGCAGATTCACCCCACCTACCTTAGAACGAATGTATGATGTTACAACGCATACATTTACAACGCATACCTTTACAACGCAGTTTTTACATCGCAACATCCTTTATAACGCATCATTTTATATCGCATGCCAATACAACGCATTTTTAAAAACTACATTTACAACGCATTCCATTACATCGCATTATACCATTACAACGCATACCATTACATTGCATTTAAGGTAAGTGTTGGATAGTGTAGGGGTTAAAATTACAATTCTAACTCCAGGGGGTGCAACAGTAGTGTAAGTGTTGGATAGTGTTGTAGAAATGTGCCTAAAAGTGGTCACAGTGGTGCAAGGTCACCCTCTCGTCCACGGGTCCAGAGACCAACAAAATAGATATCAGCACTGGAGTTGGAATAAATAACAAGTTTGTTAATCACTCATGAGCGGGACCACGTCCATACAATACTCTCAAGTGTTGCAGGAGGTAGTACACTGAAGACACAGAACACAGGTCTTTTATACAGGTTTTCTGCAATGTAAGCATGTGAACAGAAATAGGAAGAACAAGTTTTAGGAATAGCTATCAGCAAACAAGGGCAGATGAATAACCATGTGGTCAGCAAAGTGGGAGGGGGAGCAGCAATGCTTATGGCAGCAGTAAACGGTCGACAGTTTACATCTGAAACCAGGTGCACTGACAACCATAAACCCTCAGCACGCACATTGCTTTAGCTGAGTCAGGAAGTAAAAGAAAAATAGATAACACAAGCAGAGTGGAAAGACAAAAGAATTACGAAGGAAACTTAAATGGACACCATAGCCAAAATGGCTGTTGCTTATGCTAAGCAAAATATTACACATTATCCACAGAGTAGGGGTAAAAATTACTATTCAAACTCCAGTGGGTGCAACAGTAGGGTAAGTGCTGGATAGTGTAGGGGTATTATGCGTTGTAATAGTATGCGTTGTAGTGACATGCAATGTAATGTCATGCGTTGTAGTGACATGCAATGTAATGGCTGCATTCTAGTGACATGCGTTGTAAAGGATGTTGCGATGTAATGACTACATTGTAAATGTAGTGCGATGTAATGACTGCGTTGTAAAGGTTGTTTCCCCTTAGAACAGGTCACAAATCTATTGAGAGCTACTTCATCCGGCTCGCCACATGCCCAAGCCCTCCTAAGATAGTAGGCTTAGTGGCGGAGACTATTGCTCCTCCTCTCACGGCTATTTTCTAAAATATGACTCTGGTGAGCCAATTTCCTTCCATCTGGAAGAAAGCATCAATTATTCCTGTTTTGAAAAAAGCAAACCTGGACACTAAACAACAACCATTTGCATACCACACAGTTTGGTTTTCGCAGAGGACATAGCACCAAAACTGCTCTAATCAGGGAAACCAAAGTGATCAGACAGTCACTCGATCAGAATCAAGGAGCAGCACTGATACTGCTTGAACTCTCAGCTGCGTTTGATACTGTAGATCACAGACTGCTGCTAAACCGCCTATCAGAAATCAACTTTAGTGGTACTGCGTGGACCCTAATAAAATCTTTTCTCACTGAAAGAAAACAGTCCGTTAGACTTGGCGAGTACGCATCTAAATCGTTCTCCTTTTCTTGTGGAGTCCCTCAGGGTTTGTCACTCAGCCCTTCTTTATAAAACATTTACATCACACCCCTTGCCAACCTCATTAAAAGCTTTGGCTTTTCCTTAAGATCCTATGCAGACGATACTCAGATTGTCGTATCTCTGGGCAAAGAATATCCAGGATGCAGCAATAGATTCCATGACTACATGCACGCTGTAAAAATAACAATTGATGGACAGAATGCAGAACAATGTCATACAGTCACCCCAGTACAGAGATGGGGGCCTACATTAATTGTTTTTTTGCTCCCATGCCATTCCAGTTTGAACCCAGCCACATGCAAATCAGTCTTGACCCTGTGCCCAATGGGAACAGTCCAGCCCGAACTGCCAGGCCAGGTGCTCCCTGGACTGGAAACAAGCATCCTAGGACCGGTTTCGGGGTTTCACTCCTCAGCAGCCAGGATAGCTTGCTGGCCTGGTTTGGCAGTGAGTGCGGGCTGCACTGTTCCCATGAGGCTCAGGGTCAAGACTGATTTGCATATGGCTAGGTCTAAACTGGGGTGGCATGGTGAGCAAAAGAAGAGTGGATTTAACCCAGATCTGTTGACTGGGGGTGAATGTTTTGATTTGTTCTGCATTCCGTCCATCATTTGTGTGTCTTTTTCTTTCTCACCGTAAGTGCTCCGGGTATGCCCAGACATGGGTCCCGGGCTCACTGTGCCACTGGATTCAAGATAGCCAGCTGATGAGGGGTTAAACCCCAAAACCAGTCCTAGAATGCTTGTTTGTAGTCCAGGGAGAACATGGCTTGGCTTTTCGGGCTGGACTGTTCCCATGAGGCACAGAGTCAAGACTGATTTGCATATGGCTAGGTCTAAACTGGAGTGGCATGGTGAGCAAAAAAACAATGGGTTTAACCCAGATCTGTTGACTGGGGGTGAATGTTTAGATTTGTTCTGCATTCTGTCGATCATTTGGTGTCTTTTGCATGCAAGCTGTAAACACATGGATGAGTAAGAACTGTCTTAAACTGGACGCGGATAAAACCAAAATCATACTCTTTGGGGCACAAATTTCCTCCTGGACGCCTTCATGTTGGCCAGCAGAAATAGGCAACCTGCCCGCTCCCGCTACCAAAGCTCGGAAATGAAAGTTCTGATTGACCACAAATTAACCTACAAAAATCATGTCAATGCGCTCTCTCGACGTTTTTTACTTTAGGGATGTTAAAAAAGATTTTTCCTTTCATCCCTTCACATTCGCAAAAAACACTCATCGCATCACTAGTTATGTCTAAACTAGACTATTGCAATGGTTTGTTTCTCACTGCTCCCTAATACACTCTTTATAGGCTACAAAATTCGCAAAACTCAGCAGCAAGGCTTTTATTAAAGATACCAAAATGCTAATCTGTATCCTCAACCATTAAAAATTTGCACTGGCTCCTCATCAGACAAAGTTGCACTTTCAAGTCACTCTGTATTGCTTATAAAGCACTCCACGGTTTAGGCCCGGCCTAACTGCAGCATTGCTTCAATTGGTACAACCCAGCCAGAACCCTTCGATCAGCCTCTGCAAAATTCACAGTTGTACCCAGATTCGGACTGTCCACTTAGGGCGGTAGGAGCTTCTTTTTAGGCACGTCTAAAGCCTTGAATGCTCCACCATTAGATATAAAAAATACTCCCAATCTGTTGAACTTTAAGAAACAGTATCAGACTACAGTAGGTAGCCTATATACCCTATAGAGACCAGGGCAAACATTTATATCATACTTCAATGTCTCAAAGGGTATCAGTTAATAGTCAATTTCAACAGTAGCACAATTAATTGCTGGGAGCAAAGGAAAAAGACCAAGGAGACAAAACACAATTCAACAAAAAGCAGTTCTTTAGTATTCATATATATTTGTTATAATCAACTGCATATATTTAGACACGTATAACAGCAGCACTGCCTTACATTAATCTGCATGTAACCTGTGGGATACTGTGCACAAGTGCTCGTGAAATAGTGACGGCGCAAGTGACACGTGAGAAAGTATGTACAGCGACAGTAGAAGATGCGAAGAAAAGACAATTGGTGACGAAGTTTACATAGTAGAGATACCCAGACAATGAATGTTAATATATATTGAAGTTGAATCAAGGTGGGTATCCTCGAAGAACTAGCGCTGAAATTTTGCTGTAAGAGTCTACGGTGTTTCGGTCTGTAGAAGAGGTTAGTCCATCATCAGGACCAGGTTACTCTTATTTTAATTACAGTGGCGTGGAATAACGTGGGAGTCCCAATCGTGGGTGTGTGGAGTAAACGAATAAATCTGGTATAGTACACATCTGTTTATAAGTAGTGGAAAGCTGCGCTGTAAGGAGTCAAGGGTGTGCTGGCTGAATGAGTCAGGTCCGGGCACGAACTTTAGGAAACAGCTGAAAACTTGGTTCTTTAACACCTGCTAACATAGACATATCTGCTTGTATCTTTCTCCGTTACTCTAAGTTAGTGCCAGGACACCTTTGGGTAATCTTGCGCTTTATAAGACTTATTAACAGAACATAACATAAAAGATAGCTCCTGCCTTGCGAAGTGGGCTGTCTCTTCTTTATAAAAACATCGACTATCTTCTTGCCTTATTCCTATCCCTGCCATCTCTCTGACACCCAAACTTAAGTCTCTCCTCTGCTTCAATTTTCCCCTCACCTAGGCGTTACTCTGAGGCCCAAAGCAACTGTGGTTCAGCGAGTGTGCAGTGGCCCTGATGCAAGCAAAGAAGCACAGTAAAACAGCTATACATTGGGGTTCATTTGGCCCCTTATACAACTGAACTCTGGTGTCACTGCAACTGCAACACAAATTATACCTACAACTCTGCTAAGCAGGCTGTCTGCCCAGTTCACTCCACTGGGTCATTACTTCTACGCCTGCGACGCAAAGCCGGCTTTCTGTCTCTTTGTACGAAAAACGAAAAGCAGACACATTTTGCCCCCCTCTTTTGCCTGTGCCCTGTTCCATGCTTAGTAAGATTAAACCTGGGCTCTAATACCCCCTCTTTTGTAGTACAACAGCCATAATTGGAATGCAGGGACCACTCTCACCCTGGGCTGTAGTGCCACAACGCCTACTGAACTAATGACAGTGACAGCCCTTAAAAAAAACACATATATCGCCCAGCTTCCTTAGGGGTATCTCACAGAGGAAGCTGTCTCTGTCCATTTGTAAACAAAAATGATCCCCTGCATCTCTTTGACATTATTCATGGATTTGACTCTTACCCCTGGTCCACTACTCTGAGGTCCCGGGGGTCTGAATGCAACCCTGCTGGCCTCCACCCTGCCACCCCCTGGACTCACCCTTATACAAAACCAAAAACAACCATATCTTAAAGTTTAAGGGTGGCCAAGAAAGTGAAAGAAAGGGGAGTCCTGTGCTGTGAAGCCAAGGAAGAGCAGAATACTAAAGAAGAAACAATACCTAAAAGAAATGTAAATGTGTGCAACTGGTTAATCACCAAATGTAAAGGCTGCTTGGAAGCCAGCATAGGCTTTAACTGATGAAGTCACTTGATAAAGATTTATTCTTCTTGAGAGGTGATGTGAAGATGCCACTAGCTGACTTCCGGAGTGAGTCCTTTTAATAGATGCTTATAAAAATATTTCTAGGTACAGTCTAATTACTTATTACTGAAATATATGTAAATAATGACTTACATATTACAAAAAAAAAGAAAGGTCATTCATTCATTCAGACTTACATATTCACAGTGATTTCTATTACAGACTGGTCCTCATAGTACTTACTATAAATACACAAGCCTCTATTTCCCTCTGTGTCCATTTGGATTCAATTATGTGACTCGCTGGTCACACACAGTCATCTGCAGTGATCTATTAGCCAACTGGGGCTTCACAGCGGAAAAGAGTACATTTCCCACTGATTAGTTTAACTTGCATTTAATTTCCATTTACTATGTGTGCGGTATTTTATATGTTGTCACCAGAAGTTAATAAAGTAGCAAATTAGTTACAGACTATTTTGCAATTTTAAAGCACATCTTTGACCCCGCCACCCCACTCACTGGCTCCGAACCCATGGCTTCCAGGCTCCCAGGATCACAATTCTCATATTTATTTTGGCCACTTCAACTGCTGCATATAAATGGAGACAGCCTGGAATCATCCCAGATAAACAAAGACACACTTTTGGACTATCTTCTTTTACAGCTAGTTGGAGATCTACTTTTCACCACCCTGGGATTGCAGCCATGGACCCCCAGGAGGGCATGCCCAACAGTTTGAAGACTCCAGGCTTCTCCAACGAGTATCTCATGAGCTACTGGTACTTCTCCAGCTACCTATAAGTAGCTCTCCTGTGTGCAGCCCAGCCTACCAAAGTAGAAGCTTTGTTTGGTTGAATTGATATATATACTCGAAAGTAACTCATTAGCTGATATTTAGAGAAGAATTGTTGAATTTCCTAAATATATTTAAAGCGGTATTTGACAGTTCAATCATGCAGCACTAGGAAGATGTATTTTTCATATTATTGGGGCAACAAGGAGAGATCGAGGAAGAAAATAGGGGGTACATCCTTTTCCCCTGGGTTTCACTAGCAAAGAACAACGTGGACGGACACACTAATGAATGGACATACCAGTATGACTCAGTGTTATACACTGGAATATACAGAAACCAATAGGTTTGTGAGAAGAACCCTCACCCACCAACCTAGTTGGTGGCATGCTTCATCATTGGGTTCCCAGATGGGCTGCTGAGTACACCCCACTGTCTGGTTAAAATACCAGCTAAGTGAATTAAGTAGCTGTTGTAGATCCTGGAGGGGGCGGACTCCTGTAGTCACACATTCGTCAAGGCTATCCGCCTGCCTGCGTTACCTATTCCGGTCCTGACGGGTCCAACAGCTACTTAATTCACGTAGCTGGTATTTTAACCAGACAGTGGGGTCCGTAAGTACGGCTACACCACTGCATGCACAGCACACCTTAGTGAGAGTGCTGAAAAATTCACGTGGGCGCATTCTCCTTTGCCACACCACATTTCACTTCTCCATGGGCCTAAAGAAAGCCTCATTTTTTCAGTCGAGGCTGAAACATGTCGACCAGCTAATGGGGATAATGAAGACCAATTTTCATCTTCACAATATCCCCGCTCTGTTTTTAACTGTGTCCTAGGACCCCAGGAATAAACACTATCAGTGGGGGATCCCAGATACATTTTTAAATCAGCACTTCTATCACCCTTCAGACCCAAAAACCAAGCCTGCTCCATTGTAATTCAGGTGTGGAAGCACAGCTGGGTTACACTCGGCAGCCCAGCTGGGAACCCACTGATGAACCATGCCACCAACTAGGTTGGTGGGTCAGGGTTCTTCTTACAAACCTATTGGTTTCTCTATATTCCAGTGTATAACACTGAGTCATCCTGGTATGTGGATTCATTAGTGGGTCCGTCCACGTTACTTTCTAATATTATCACCTTGGTAGTAATGGCACTACAGCTATGAATGGTATGTATTACTCATGCAGAGACATTCAACTATGACAAAGCCTTTTTACATTACTGCTGGCAACTCTGCCTGATGAACTGAGGTAATCACTGCTCGTAATCTTGCATATGGTGGCCACAAATATAATTTTGCCCTGATGACATACTATTACAACACTAATAATATTAGTAGCTCAGGACGATTTTCATTGAACATCAGAAGTTCTTATTACGAAAAAGGTTAAAGACACCTGCGACATCTGTCTGACTTCTGTATTGGAGCTGCGTAATTATGTCAGAGTAACGAAATATCTACGACTCTGTAAATGATTCTCGTTTGGTTCCTGATTATGAGCGTCTCTATAGGGAGGGATATATTTATTGTATCCATTAAAATCCAATTTCCCACGTTATGTTTTGAACTTGCGCAATAAATATCACCTGTTACAAATGTTGCCCTTTAAAATTAGGCAAATGAGAATTTGGTGATTTGCCCATCAAAATCTGAATGACCTTGAATTTACCCAGCATTTTCCCCTTATTAATATTATAGGTTTGCAATAGTTTTGTTCCTTGCAGTTTATAAGTGAAAATCCTAGCAAATAACAGTCAGCTATTAACTTTTTCATGAGAGAGCTTCATGAGAACGACAACATATAGGTTCGAGCGTTATGATTTTTTCCACAATCTTTCATTATCCTAATAATGCAAAAAGGGTTAATTTGAGTGGAAATCAATTCTCAGTATTAAAGTCAACCCCCAACCATGGTGTTACATTTAAATTCTGGGTTTGTGCTTCTCCAGGACAAGCACTATTAAACTATACTGGCCACCATTATAGATGGCATGTGACTCTTACACCTTGTAGTCCTCTGTCTTATGTAACATTTCCTTTACGCTGATTTACACAGGTATGTTTATTATCTCTGTGTAATGTGTGTGTGATGTAAAGTGCTCTGACACCCTACACTGGTATTTGTGTCGCTATAAAACGACTTAAATGCATCTAATAGGGGTGGTTATGGAGACTTGAGGGGAACTGTTAAAGGGTGGTAGAGAGAGAATCTGTGGTTGAGGTGGTCATTGGGGGCGCCAAAAAACATTGGCGCACTGGGCGCCACCAGCGCTAAAGCCGACCATGAAGATGAGGACAGAGTGATGGGATCTGTGTCTCCAACATTACTTACGTAGTAAACAAGCCAGGAAGAGTGTTACTTGGAATACTTTCTCTCCAGTGTTTTGGTTTCTCACATCTCTTTCAAGCCCTTAGCCGCTGAGGGATATCTGGGGCACGTGGTCAAAAGGTCCTAAACCAAAGAGATGGGCCGAAACATTAGGCAGGTCACACATGGCGATCTAGCTATAATCATAGTCGTAAAGCTCATCAATTCGCAATGCAGGAGAGACCAAGGGCAGGGTTGGATTAGGATTAAAAATCGGCCCAGCATGCTAAAAAAAAGTGGCCCACATTTGCATATTGCCTTTTCCCAAAACACTGCTTCGGCAAAGTTTTTTTTGTTATAAAAAGACGGGGGGGGGGGCTCTGACAGAGGCATGTTTTCTAAACTTTACTTAGATAAAAAAAAATGCAGGGATTAGTTCACACTGGTGAAACACACCTGAATACAAGTGAAGCCACTTCTGCTCAGGCCCCCTGCCCCGCGCAATCTGCATACATTAATAGGCCGGCCCAGCGAGAGAAAGGGAGTGACACCTCTGCCCCTTGATAAAAGGGAGGTAATGGACGCCCATCTTCCTCCAGAAAGGCCACTCAGGCACCCACTGGGCCGCTGGCAGCATCCCCCAGTGACCGCCTTGCCAATCCGACCCTGGTCCATGGGCATGTGGATGACAGAGAGTAGACCTCAAAGAACTGAAATCTCTCTGCCGGCTAGAGGAAGATTTAGTGAAACATTCTGATAACCTACTCATAAGGCCTACTGTAGTATCCTCATGTAAGGTTATTACTGTTCTCCTATATCTTGTAACTAGCTGCTCAGCCAGTGTGAATGTTCCATGTAACCAGGTCACTTCACCCACTCAGCTGCTTATTCCAAAGAGGGTGAGAAGTGACATGGTCAGCCTGGCACATGATAGTGATGTAGCGCAAGGGGCAAATTTACATATTCTCCCTATGTCACAGATTCGTAATCACAACAACTCATCCATACACTCATTCATTGGTGGGGCCCGTAACACCAACACGCACTCATCATTCAATAAGTCTCATTCGAATCCGTACATAGGAAAAAAGTGCTGGACATGTGGGTACCTTATTACCTATCAGGATGAATTTTCTTTACAATATATACATCCTATACACCTACAGAATCCCGACCTTAACATCAAGGCACTCCACCACTTGGTCGATGGACCAATTAGTTGGACTGGTTGATGGTGAATTAGAACCAGCTGAAACACAATTAAAGTCTAGGAAACATTTGTCATTTTCTGTAATTAATTAAAGAACCACAAACTCATTTTGTATTATTCCAGCTTTGTTTATCTAATAATAATTCTCTGTGTTTAGCATTTATTTACATAATATAAATTCTGTTGTTTTATAAGAGAAATCAAACATTTAGTAAATGAGCATGAATTTAGAAAGCGCAGTCAATTAATTACCAATTAACAAGCGTCGACAATTCTCTGAGCAAACAGAGAGTTATCAGCATTCTCTGGTACAATCTCCAGGATAGGCTGTCCGACCCACAGCAAAGATCAACCCGTCAGATGAAATAACTTCCCAAAAACCAAAGAAACCCAAGGCAAACAATGGAAATCGTCACCAGCTCAATGCAGACCCAACGCCATGTAAGATCAACTCGATGTGCACCCCCCTTTGGTAGATGAAGGCTTTATATACCCTTTTTCCCTCTTACTTCATCTTACCATGCAACAAACTAGGGGTAGAGAAATGTTCTGATTGGACAGTTCGGGGTTATCTGTAAGTTTTCTAAAAGTTTCCCAGGGTAAACTTGTTCTTCATGAAGACTTGGCATAGGAAGGCGTAAATTTCCTATTGTTCATTTTGCTCCCAGGCGAAAGATTCGAATGTAACATTCAGAGGAAGAGAAGTCATTCCTCCACAGGTTCTGTATTGTTTTTCCGCTGTTCCCATACCGTCGTCAGTTGGCAGGCAAACGAGTTCCTATCCTTGACAAGGAACACGGTGTCGTAGATTTGGGGGTCATTTGGAGATCTTCAGAGCCATCCGATTCTGCGCAGAAACCATCGCGCTCACATGGTGGCATCTTCTTCGGAGACTCCATCTTGGTAACTTTGGCCTAGTAGGCCCGAATGCCAACTTAAGCAAAAACAGACATAACAGTAATTAAAATATAGAAATGGAGATTCTAATGTTTAAACCCACACTAATCCCAATGTTATTAGTATTTCCCTAGCTGTAGCAACATTTAAAGCGATAATACCATTTTATAGTCTTGAAAGCACAAACAATCACAAAGCAACATAAATCATGCAATTATCCATTTTACCACAATCTAAGGTTAGTTTGCGTGCCATAATTAATTAATGAACTAATCTGCCATGCAATTAGCATTTTAATCCCACATATATTTCGTGTTTATCAAGGTGCAAAAGTTGATTTGTAAATTTCACTGCAAACATGTTAATTAAAATTAATTTTAGAATGATTACATAATTAATTTCATGCAAATTAGAGGAGGTATACAAAATTTTGCTTTACCTGCTCCATCAGAAGTCACTGGGGCATCATGACTATGAAGGAGTTGCTGAAATAAAATGTGAGGGTTTATGTTACTTGATTAGTTAATTAAAAAGATACTTACCACCTATCAAGTTGGCCGGAGACTTGGCAAAGACAGTGGCACATGATTTATTCAAATGTGCTCACTGCAAGAAGGACTGGCAAATAAAAAAGCAAGTGACTTCTTTGTCCCATTCCTATCGGTAAGTACTCACTGCCCATCATAGACAAATATTCCAGATTTCCTAAAGTTATGCCTGTTCCTAGAGCAGATACATAGGTGGTTAGTCATAAACTGAAAAAAAAAAAAAGATTTTTATTGAGTTTCAGAAAACATACATTCAATCCTGCAGTCCTTGGCCTGCTCAAGGATTGTTATTCATACACTGAAGAGAATCTTCTATATCTGTAGGCAGGGCCACGGGAATCATTTGGAAGTCAAGGACCAAATTATGTGGCATAGTTGATTCAATTATGTGGTAAAAGAAAATGCAAATTATGTAGCGAAATGCTGCAGATTTTATGATAGTATTGGAACAGATTTAATCTCGTTAGTGTATTTTTAACACTTGAATACAGCAATATGTGACAGAAAGATGGCCTGGCAGTCTTTGTGAAGGACCTTCCAGTGCACAGGAACATGTATCATCATGTTTTAGGTAACCTTTGATCCATTTGAGTTACAAATAATATTTTTGTTAAAATGTGCAGATTATTCAGCAGATGGTGAATTATGTGGCAAATCCACAATTATGCAAAAAACGCCTCGGAAGCAGAATTGCAAAATTCCAGTGGACCTGCGTAAACGATAGCTAGTGTTCTCAAGTCAAGTAACTTGCTCAGGTTTAACAGGAAACACTTCAGGGACTTTGAGGACTCCGTGGGTTTTCGTCATCAAAAAATCACACCATTGTGGCAAATGCTACGGGTCTTATTGGTTCATTAAGCAAAGTTATGTCAATTTTCATAGATTAGATTTGTGAACTATGAAAACTTGTGACAAAGCCAGTAGTCCTGATTTACTTATTGTTGAAAGCAGGGCCGCTGGAATTATGCGGCAGGGAAGACCTAACTATGCGTAAGGGTTGACTAAATTGTATGGCAAGAAAAGGACAATTATGCAGCATAAAACACACATTGCGTAATAGTATTACCTAATTATTTTGTCATTTTCACACAAGTTAACACCATTTTGTTGTTAAAATCTGCAGTGTATGCAGCAGATGGCGGATTATGCGTCAAATGGTGTAAATCCATAAATATGCTGAAGATGCTACAGCCGCAGAATCGCATACTTCCAGTGATTTTTAAGGGTGGATTGTTATTACCCTGAGTTAAAGCTGTAGGCAGGTTTTTTAGGTCGAGCATGGGCAGGGCATGTGCTGCTCTGCGAGGCATGCTGTGTTCGAGTATGGACTTGAAGCCCCGCCCACTCTGCACCAATATTTTTCATTGGATTGTGTTATTGCCTTTCGTAAATGCTGGCTTCTGATTCGTTAGTAGGTTTGTTAGTCCCTCCTTACCACCGCCTTTTCTTCATCTGTAGCCTCCCATGAGGACTGGCCGTTTTACATCTGTTGTTACACGGTATATCTTATTTAGTCTGTAAGCACTATTTTCTTTAAGCACTATTTTCTTTAATGAGTTTCTCCTACTGCAGGCACGACATGCTTTCCTGCAACATTCAAGAGCCATGTGCATTTTCACTTTCCAAGCAGCCTGGGACAATGATGGTCGCTTCTGTAAAATGAAATAGGTCTCGCATTTACAAGAGTTTGAGCTATTGGCATTTTAATTGACAATGCCTTTTATTTATGTGTTAATTATAAAAACAGATAAATAAAATGCATTGTCATTTACAATGCCAATAGCTTAAACTCTGGTAAATGCGAGACCTAATGCATTGCAAATGCTTGTTGTTACATGGAATCTCACAGACTACCGTAGGAGGCAAGAGTCTTGGTGACCTACTGTTGGAAAACGGGCAACCGGGTTAGCAGTCACCAGGTTCCCAGCACAATGGTAGCTTGGCTCGAGCGGTCGGGGGTCAGACACCGTGTTAAGCGTACGTCACACCCTCACAATAACCATGCGTTCATCCGTTCCAAAAACGACACTACACCGTAAAAATTATGAAAGAAAGTAGTTTGTCTTTATCTTATTTTCTCTTAGTTGCAGGTTTCAAAACATACATACAATACCATAAGACTTTTCTTGAAAATAGCAGGTCAAATAAATAATACCACAGTGGGGTTTCAATAAATAGGATCAGGTCATAAATAAACACAGAATAAATATAGGTGCAATAAATACAGATGGCAAATAAATACAGTCAGGCAATAAATACAGTGAAGGAATAAATTAGTGGAAGACAATAAATAAAGCACCCTCAATAACTTAAATAACACAATCAATGACAATTACAGTTCACAACCCTTTCACGAGGTAGTTTGGTTTTATTTTGCCCAAGTACAGCTTGTGGTCATTTGGATGACATGGGGGGTGTCCCACCTAGATTGGTCAAGGCTGGGCCTGAACTGAGGTAGAATAAGGGTAACCTAAGGATCTGGTTCTCCCAAAATACACAACCCCTCACAGAGGTCACTGCACCAGTCTCAGTTCACCCCTGGCACTCTCAGGCTGGTTCTAACACCCCTCTAGCCCCTAGAATGGTCTTTTAGGGCTCCACGGGGCCTCAGACGCCCCCTCTACCACTTACTGCCCGTTTCACGATGATCGGCTCCGCTCGGCGCCGTGTCGATGTCGTGAGGCGGCTCCGGCTCGATGTCGCTGGGCGGCTCCGGTTCGGTGTCGCTGGGCGGCTCCGGTTCGGTGTCGCTGGGCGGCTTCGGATCGATGTCGCTGGGCTGCTCCGGCTCGATGTCGCCTTCCGGCGTCGCAGGGTCACGGTCTCCCCGCTTCCGGGTGTCTCCAGAGTGCGACCTCCACTCCCGACCTCCGGCGCGCTTCACCTCAGATTCCGGCGTCTCCGGAGTGCGATCTCCACTCCCGACCTCCGGCGCGCTTCACCTCGATCTCCGGCGACTCTAGAGTGTGATCTCCACTCCCGACCTCCGGCGCGCTTCACCTCGACCTCAGGTGACTCCTTACTCGACATCCGGTGCCTCTCCATGACCTCCGTCGGCGCCTTCTCTCGACCTCTGACGGCTCCGGGTACGACGTCTGCCTTCTGTCAGCGCCGCTTCTCCACCTCAGGCCCCAGGTCTCCAGGCTTCTCGACGTCAGGACTCCAGGAGGACACTGCTAAACAGGTCAGGAACTTGCTGTTCTTCTTCTTTAAGGCCTCTTCACAATATTTAGGTCCTTAAGATGGTTTTTCTGATCTTGATCCCACACAGGGCTCTAGGCTGGGCTTGGTCAGTAGGGACTAGCATCAAGGGTGGGTTTCTGGACCCCACTCCAAGCACTGGTTTCCACCCCTGCTGCCTTACTCCGACCTCCTTCTGAACTCTGTCCTCTCTCTTCTCCAGTCAGTTGCCAACTGCCACTCTGAGATGGCCTCCCAACATTCTAAACTGCCTCTCACTGTCACAGGGTTCCAGAATGTTACGGAAGGTTCTAGAAATCTCCAGTGGGTTCTGATGATGTCACAGGTGACAATGGGTGGCCACCATTTTGTGTCTCAGGCCCTCAGACAGAAGTTCCAGGGGTAGGGAAAATGGCTCCCTGATCCTGCATCAACACTAAAAAGTCTGGTGGTTCCCAAAAAGGAAAAATTATAACAGGGTTTGAGGCAGAAGTGGGACAAAATAAATAATAATGAGGAGGGACCACCCAAAGGGCTGACAGGTCTAACACCTACTCAAACAAATTGTGGGGACAGAAGATTTGTATTATGATAATCCTTATTAGGACCTCTTAGGTAGGATTTTAGATTGTTTTAAAACTGTAATTTTGAACTTATTTGTAATTTTATTCTGACATACCTGATGGTTATCTTATGGGTAAACGTATGTGCAATCCACTAGGCATGAGTTGGTTTTAATGACAATCCAATGATTAAGGCCAAAGGCCTGGCGGTTCATTAGGAAACATTATTATTTCATAATCTATAGGTCTGATCTTATATTTATGGTACATCACAACTCACCATTGAGTGGCCAAAAGATCTGTAATGTCCACCGATGCATAAAAACTCCATAAAGAACTTAGATAGACCACAACCTCACCATGGAAACACAAGCCAGGAAACTGACTGCCCCCTGTTTTGGAATTCTGCGGACTCTCCGTAAAATTCAAGACCTCATTCCAGAGGAGACCCGGAGAACAGTGATACAGTTCTTGGTGGTCTTGCGCTTAGACTACAGGAGC
This sequence comes from Triturus cristatus, assembly GCF_964204655.1. Taxonomy (NCBI): domain Eukaryota; kingdom Metazoa; phylum Chordata; class Amphibia; order Caudata; family Salamandridae; genus Triturus; species Triturus cristatus. The sequence goes on along the minus strand of NC_140594.1, from coordinate 1,064,843,316 downwards.
TCGTTCTTCCTGGGGTCACCCAAATATGTGCTGAATAGACTGCAGGTGGTACAAAATGCAGCAGTCAGGGTACTCAGAAGCATATACAGGGACAAGTCAGCGAAGGAGGCTCTGAAGATACTGCACTGGCTGCCGGTGCAGGCAATGATCAAGTTCAAAGCACTTTATATAGCACACAGAGCTTTGAATGGTAAAGGGACTACTCAACTCAGGGCTCTGATCACACCTTACATTCCGGAAAGAGCTCTGAGATCCTCTTCAGATCGCCTGGCCAAAACCACTAGATCAGGCAATCCAGATGGGCAGGAAGATCATTCACGCACTTGATGCCAAAACTTTTGAATTCCATGCCTACAGAGCTAAGATTCATCACAGATGAGACTGTTGATGCCAGCACCCAAGTAAATTCATATTACTCAGATTTTGAAAACTACAAACTACTAGGGGCACCAAAGACTCACTTTGCACATGCACGGTCTCTAAACCCTGTGCGAACCATTGTAACAACAGTGGTCAAAAGAATACATTGCTATTACATAACACTTTAGGGCTGACATATCTAAGTACTGCAAAAATGTGTGGTTTTTTTTTTTGAAACATTTTTTATTGTTTTCATAGCATCAACTCAATACAAGCCCAGCTACCCTCCACTTCAAAAGGGATACTTTACATACATCGTTGCCATCCAATATCCAGGAGAATAATCATCCATCACATGCGGGCCCCCCCTCCCTCCCCACCCCATGTCAGTGTGCCCCCCTCCGCCTTCCCCTCTCCTGATGTGCCCCTCCCCTACAATAAATCATGTACGGGGCTCAACCTGCTCTAGGGAACCAAGGCTTTCCCTCATGCCTAGCCACGTTCTTGCTTCCAGTGCTCGCCACTGCTCCCCTCCTACTACCCGGTCAACGCCTCCTCCTGCCTGTCAGAGGTGTCCACCTCTCTCCCGGTGTCAGACATCAGCCCCTGAAGTTCCACCACCAGCGCCTCCCACGCTCGTGCCGTCGCCAGCGCCTTCTCGTCATCCCTCCGAAGGGCTAATTGCAACCGGAGGTACTGCAAAAATGTGTTACTGTTACACAAATCAACAGGATTAATTTTATCAAACGCAGACCGCCCAAAGTCGAGTTAGCCATGCCAGGATCCGGCCACATGTCCCAGTGATAACAGTACAGTGGCCTAATGAGCTGGCTTACCACTTTCTTGCAATGGGCTTGACATCTAGGTGGTCGTTGTAAATCCAGTTTACTGACTAGAAGGGAGGCATGGTCAGACTATACCATGTTTATGTCAAACCAGATAGATACAACAGTGACCCACAAAACACCATGTAGTAGGAACAGGGAATAGATGTTATAAAGAATTCACGAATTTGAATCTACGCATGCAATGATCTCTGCCTTTTGATGATTGTTGGCTGTGATGCATCTAGCCAATCAGATAGCACTTGTTAAAGGGAATTGACACATTTGATATTGTGTTTTGCTCTCTATCAAAGGGTAAATTTAATTTTGGATGCCTTGTTCCTGTATGCCCATGAATTTGGGATGCCTTGTTCCTGAATGCCTGTGGTTACACAAAGGAGTAATAGCGAATCAGCTGCGGGCGCTTGGGTGCTGCATCTGCCTGGGGAATACTTACCTCTTGGCCATGCAATGCTAAAACACATCGACAATGACAAAGCCAATAGCTCTTGCATTGCCGCGAACGTTTGGCTTTGCCAATGCTTGTTTTACTTTGAGGGCAAAAGGTGAGTGTTGGGAGGAATCAAGATTTACATTCTCTCTACAATGACTACCACAACTAGGCAACATTACAGTTTAGCATTACAAGGACAATAGGTTAGGAACCCTTTTCTTGTCCCATTGTGAATAGCAACTCAAAGTGCATGTGACGAAAACAAATGCCTTCTTTGACAGAGGGAAGGTAGAATAGAATGACGTGCACACTAATTTATTAATTACAGGAGTAAAAAGTCAATTGGCCAACGATCAATGTTGGCCACAGAACACAAAAAGATGTTATTATGTTTTGCTTTGCACTGTCCCTCCTTACATCCCAGTGGCCCAAACAGTTTCATTCAATCCCTCAGGCTCATATATAGGACCTTTCTCCACACAGAACGACATATGACTTTGCAATTGCTCTCCAGAAATATATTGCTTGCAGATATGTGAAGATTAAAAAAAGACTTCAAAATATTGTCAACACGCGCTTATTCTTGTGTGCAGCGCCTTAGCAGTTGTTCAAGTATGATCCGGGGGCTAGGGTCTAGAAGATGTGACTGGTTACCATCCAGTCATCTCAGCCTGGGTGTTAGAAATGGGGTCTCTAGTTGGCGGAGTTATGCCCCCTGTCCAAGTAGGGACCACAACTGTAGTCATAGTAAGTCAGATACACACCTGTGCTCACCCTCTGGTAGCTTGGCACAGAGCAGTCAGGCTTAACTTAAGAGGCAATGTGTAAAGTACTTGTGCAACCCTCAAATTTCAGTAACACAGTGAACACCTCACAAAAAGACTCCACAGAAGTTTAGAACAATAAAGAATATTTATCTGATTAAAATAAGATCAAAATGACAAAAATTCAATCAGTAGAAGTCGAGATATGAACTCCAAAAACTGTGCTCAGAAGTCAGTGACGCTAAAGGGTTATTTGAGGTTGCGCTAGGCTGGGGCAAATCTGAAAAGCCGAGTTGACTGCGATGGAGCCCGAGTCGGATACAGTTCCAAACGATCTGGCTAAAGTTTTACCTTCTCAAGTTGAGCCAAGAGTCCCGTTCTTGCAGAAAGAGTTTGCCAGGAGCATGGTGAGCGTTGCTGGCGATGGTCTGGTGGGTGGGAAAAGCTGACGGGCATCACGGACCGATGGGCTTGCGCTACGTGGTCTCGAGCGGCAATGCTGCTTTATGAAGAGATGAACTTGTGCCTGCTCATGCTGATCCTTCGACCGAGCAATGTGGTTCAGGAGCGTATGGACCCATTTGAGGACACAAAGAGCCCAAAACCTTGACGTAAAGGGGCTGCAGTGCAGGAAACCCACTTCTGCGGCCCAGGACTGGAGGAGGGCACCTCAGGCAAGGGTAAGATTCACAGATGGCAGAGTCCAGCAGCACCAGCAGAAATGCAAGAAGTCTTTTGTGACCCTGAGACTTCAGAGAACAGGATGCAAGTCAGCAAGCCCTTCGAAAATCTCCTGTTCAACGATGAAGAGAGCAGCTCCAGTCCCTCTCACTCCCAGGCAAGAAGCAGCAGGCAGCAGGTGTAGGAAGCTGGCTCTTTATATAGTACACCAAAAAGAGTTATGCTGTGCAGAGAGTCCAGCTATCCCTTATAAGTGGACAGGGGCTTGCTCTAGCAATCCCAAGGTGCTCTCTCCGGGGGTAGTGTGCTCGACAAGCCTTAGGCTTATCAAGGAGGAGTGTTAGACATCTGCTGCATACACACAGTCAATATATAATGCACGTGACTCAATAAGGAGATCCACACCAATTTATAAAAATAGCAAATATCTTTATATAAATGTAGGCACCAAGATTATCAAAATCAGGATAAGTACGTTTCGAGTTAGAAATATTTATAGTTTTCAAAAGTCGACATTTAGTGCAATTTCTGAAATGGTAATGTTATCCTATGGAGGAAAGGCATATACTGCATACAGGTACTTTACAGCGACTTGCAGGACCAATCCTCAGGGCTTAAGGTGAGTATGGGGGAGGGTCCAAGACAGCACCAACAGGTCACCTCGGGCAGCACTAGGGCAGCCGGGTGCAGAGATGCAATACTGTAAAGGGTGCCCCGTTTAAGTCAATGGGGATCAGTCTGGTCAAAAAGAGGCTGCAAGCTGGGACTTGGAGACCACTGGATTTCCTGAGTCTTTGATGAAGGCTGGAAGTCCTCCCAGGCTTTTGGAGGCACAGGCAGCTGCAGGACGAGTCGTCTTTGGTGCAATTGTCGAGGACAGCAGACAGACTGGCGCCAAGTCAGTTGCTATTCTTCAGCTCTTGCTTTTGCGGCTCTTCAGCGTCGATCTTCTTTCAAGTCGGCAGGATCTGATTTCCTAGTGCCATGGACTCCCCTAAATACTGGATTAGGGATATTAGGGGGAATTAACTACGTACCCCTGGGGTTACTACCGTCCCCTATATGACCACTTCTTGTGGGAAGTAGGCATAACCCTGTCCCAGAGTTCCTAACTCTGCCATCACCAAGATGGCAGACTTTTAAATTTCGCATCCACATCAGGTAAACCAATTTTTGTGTCTGTCAAGGCGCTAAATGGGTCCTAATCAGGGGGGTTGGCATCTCCTCACCACTGAGGAAGCCAGATTTGCATACCAAAGGCAATGAATTCTTTGAAGTTCCCTGCATAGGAATGCTAATTTACTGGTCATCCTGTTGGAGGGGGTGTGAAACACCTTCTCTAGAGCAGACTTTGTTCCTGACCTTCCAAGAGCGTAGGCTCTGACCCTGCGAGTCAGAAACCTGTCAGTGGTGGCAAGCTGGTCTATACAAGTCAGCCAGCATACTTGAAACTGGTCGGTTTCCAGGGGTCACCTCTAGGGTGCCCTCTGGGTGCTTGTATTAATACATCCACCACTGAAATCAGTGTGGGTTTATTAATACAAACATCATAGATTTTAGTGAAGCCATCATGTAGCCAGGGAACCTGTTTTACCAGTGTCGAGCACATGTATTATTATTATTATAGATTTATAGAGCGCGCAGATACCCAACAGGGTTTACCGGTGCTGTGAAGGACAACAATCAAGCCACAGACTGCAAATGATAGCACAGGATAAGGAGTTATACTTGGCTATAAAGGAAAGGTTTAAATTCTTACGTAAGGCTAGCAACAAATGACACATCCTAAGTTCCATCGGAAGAGAGTTCCACAGTTTGGGGCCTATGTAAGAAAACGAGCGGCCTCTCATATGAGTAAGTTGGAATCTGGGTACAAAAAATAGAGAAAGGCTAGCTGATCTCAGTTGTCGGGTGGGCAGGTAAGGTTTAACCAGACTTTGTATGTAGGGGGCGCCAAACCATGTTTGGCCCGCAACATGTAACATAAGGCCTTAAATTCGATGCGTTTGTTCACCTTGAGCCAATGGAGTTTATGTATCAAAGGTGAGACTCAAGCATGTCGAGGTAGCCGGAAAAGGAGGCGTGCAGCCACATTTTGTATGAGCTTCAAGCAATGGACTGAAGATTTATCTGCGCCCAATTACAATGCATTTACAAAATCTAGTCTGGAAATCACCAATGCCTGCATTACTGTTCTCTGGGATGCAGGTGGAATTAACCAGAGAATTGTTTTAAGCCACTTGAGAACCGCAAAGCAGCTCGCAGTGACCCCAGACACCTGGGCTTTGAGGGAGAGGTTGTTATTAATAGTAAAACCCAGGTTCTTAACTTTAGGCACCGGAGCAGGTAGGGGTCCCAAAGTGTCAGGCCAATGGTTAGTTCCCCAAGGTCCAGGGTTGTTTCCCAGAACAAGGACCTCTGTTTTGGTACCGTTCAACTTCAAGACATTTCAGGTCATCCACAAAGAGATATTACTCAGTCTGTGCTGGAGCAAGAAAGGGTCTTGATGCTGAGCGGCTGAGAGAGAGAATATGATCTGGGTATCATCTGCATAGGAAAAAATAGTCAGTCCTGACTTCTCAGCAATGTGCGCCAGAGGGCGAACATAGAGGTACTTGAAATGGCTTCCCTGGTCACTTGTACTGGTAGTAATTGAACTGGCCAGCACAGGAGCATATCTGCTCATGCAGATATGTCCACACGTGTAGTATAGTGCATCCTGCCTTAGGGCGGCAAGGCCTGCTGTAGGGGCGACTTCCCTATACTGCATGCAGTGTCTGCAGGTATTGCACACGGGATGTGTGCCATGTCGTGTTTTCACTTTTATATGCACCAAGACACGCAGCCTGCAATGGCAGTGTGCATGGGTTTAGTGAAGGGTCCCTTAGGGTGGTACAATGCATGCTGCAGCCCTTAGGGACTCTCTTTATTACCCCAGGTCCTCGGCACCCGGGGTACCATGTACTAGGACGTGCAGGGGGTGCTAAAGGTTTTGCCAATTGAGGAAGCAATTATACAGTTTAGGGCAAGAGATCTGGCACTGGGGACTTGGTTAGCAGGAACCCAGTGCACTTTCTTTCAAAATCGCATCAAATACCAGGCAAAAAGTGGGGGTGACCATGTCAAAAAGAGGTATTTTCCTACAGTAGGCCAACACAGCAGAGAAATTTGCAAAGCAGCAGTCCTTCCTATAGCACAGCAATCAGGAGGCAGAGGTCCAACACAGCAGATCAAGTAGCACAATGGTAGTCCCTCCTGTGGCACAGCAGTTCTTCTTCCAGGCAGAATGTCCTTGCTTCCAGTAGAGTTTTGATTTGGTGGTGTCAGGGGTTCAGTACTTATACCCAAATGTGCCTTTGAAGTGGGGGAGACATCAAAGAGGCCTTTGAAGAGCACAAGGTCCCTGCCTTTCCTGCCCTGGCTACAGACACACTACAGGGGGTATGCAGCTCTTTGTGTGGGGATAGGCACAGCCCTATCCAGGTGCAAGTGTCTGCTCCTCCCTCCCGGTCTACCTCAGGAAGGACCATCATCCTGGTGATGGACCATCAGGATGCAAATGTCACACTCCAACTCCCTTTGTGTGACTGTCTAGAAGGAATGCACAAATCCCAGCTGTCATCCTAACCCAGGCGTGTTTTCAGAGACCAGAGAATACACAGAATGGTAAGAGTAAGAAAATGCCAACTTTCTGAAAGTCTACTTTTCAGACCTTCAATGTAAAAAGCAACTTTACTAAAAGATGTGTTTTTAAATTGTGAATCTATAGATACCAAACTCAAATATTCTATCTGCGTCCCAATGGGAAATTACATTTACAAATATGTTTTAAGGCAATCCCCATGTTAACCTATGGGAAAGATAAGTCTTGCCATAGTGAAAAACAAATGTATCAGTTTTTCACTACCAGGACATGTAAAACTCAAAAGCACATGTCCTACCAATAAAAATACACTGCATCTTGCCCTTGGGGCTATCTATGGCCTACCTTAGGGGTGACTGACATGTAATAGAAGGTAAGGTTTGGGCCTGGCAAATAGTGTAACTTGCCAGGTCGAAATGGCAGTTTAAAATTGCACACACAGGCTCTGTAATGGCAGACCTGAGTAATGTTTAAAGGGCAACTGAGCGTATTGCATAATCAGTGCTGCAGACCCACTAGTAACATTTAATTTACAGTCCCTGGGCATATGAATGAATGAATGCAGGGATTTCTAAAGTGCACGGCTACTCCGAGGAGTGTACCAGCGCTAAGTGGAAAGTAAGAAAGGCACAATTATAGAGTAAAGAACCAAGTCTTGAGTTGTTTTCTAAAAGGCTGCTCGCCTCCGATTTGGTGTAATTCGGCAGGCAAACTGTTCCAGGCATGGGGCCCCAGGAGGGAGAAGGATCTAGCTCCAGTTTTTGCTTGCCTAACCCTAGGAGCTTTGGCTAGGAGCCATGAGAAGAGTGCAGGCTTCTAATGAGAATGTAACATTGGATCCTGAAAGATAGATATTCAGTTACAGATTAAATAAGAGCTCTGTGTATGAGGACCAGAGTCTTAAACTGGATCCTCTTTTGGACAGGGAGTCAATGAGCAGAGATCGATGTTCGTCTGGGTGACTTAAGGACAAAGCGGGCCGCTGCATTTTGAGCAGTTCGTAATTTCTTCAGCAGGTGTTGTGGAAGACTGGACTAGAGAACTTTAGCACAATCCAGTCTGGATACAATCAGAGCCACGATGACCGTAAGCCTCACGGGCAAGGAAAGGAGGCGCAGGAATCTTTTTGCAGTGCGTATCAGACCAAAACAGGTGCCCACTACCATATTAATTTGATTTTGCAGCGTGAATTGTTTGTCTAATTTGACTCCCAAGTTTTTAACATTTTCCACTTGGGCTTTGGGTGGGGAGGCCCCATCTGGCCAATGAGCTTGCAGGTTGAGAGTTCAGTTATCTTCGTAAATGGTTCCCGTTCTTTTCAGACAAGAGCCACTCCGTCCCCATCGGGAAGAGCAAAGGGGGGAATAATCACCTTAATTATAAATACACTATCAGTAAAAGTAAAGATGATGGAAGGAACTTCCCCAAATTTTCATCTCATGATCTTAGAGTTAATGAACCGAGATCAATGGCTTTTAATACATTTTTATAATAATAATTTTGGCATACATATCTTTAAAATCTTGGATGAAGTGAATTGTACCTTTGACAAGGCAACTATTTTTATTTAAAAAAAGGCGGCTCTTAACATTCTATGGTGGGGAGACTTTAATCTACATCCGTGCAAGCACAATTTAGAGAGGGTTTGTGTTGTGGGGGATATGACGGGCAATCCTGTCCATAATTTTTCACATAATACTTATGGAAACTTTCTCAATACCTTAATGTTAATAAGAAATATGGTTATGGTCAACAACTTAGCCTCTAGTAATGATATCATATTGCCAACGTTCCGTAGGGCTCACCAGGAATCGACTATTGACTTTATACTGGTTTCAAATCCCTTAAATATCAGATGTAGTAAAGTAACTACTGAATTCAATATTTTTAGTGATCATGCGATTTTAATATGTGAAATTAAATTTATCCAGAAGTCTGCGACAAACACTCAGATAATTGGTCAACAAATATTAGCACGGCGAAATGGATACCAACTGAAGTGGCCAAAAATTGATAAAAAGAAGGTCATACTAAAAATTATCAGGAGTGCCCTTCCCACCATTAGTATTTGCTTAGATCCTGACAACGACCCCCAGTCTGTGGTATCTTCCTTTGTAGACTCTTTGTAATGTATACAGACATCACTTGTGAAGAACAGCACTAACAAGCTGAAAAGGGAGAAGGGCTGGTTTGACTCTATTTGTTATTTGTTCCCAGAAAAAGAAAGCGCTTATTAAAGCTTAAGGGGTCAAGCCTAGAAATATTTCAGAAATTTCTATACTTAGAAGGGATTATAAAGCGGCGAGGAAAAACAGGGAAAATGAACTAAAAATATAAATCTGGGCAAATTTAGAGCAGGCCTGAGGCAACTCAAAGGAGTTCTGGGGAATAATAAATGGCCCGTATTTTAAAACTCCAAATGACCCTGTCCTTGATGTTAATGTGGCGGAGGAGGATTTCAGAGGCATTTTCTCCGCAACTGATTACGTATCACCATCAGTAACCTTTACTCCAGAGATTTATCTTTCATTCAATTATATTGAAGTCAGGAATGGGATTGAGGCATGCAGTAGTGGGAAAACCCTGGGGCCCGATGGTTTCCCAATGGATTTCTTCTTTGAGAACATGGATATATGGGTTCCCTTTTCAACTAATGTTTTTAATAAAATCGCCATAGTGGGTCCCCAAAGTCCTGGAAAACAAGTATTATCGCCCCATTTATAAAAAGGGAGACAAAAATAATCCCAAAATTTATCGACCGATCTCGCTGATCGATACGACGGCCAAACTTATGGGCCGCCTACTTTTAACGAGACTAGAGGCATGGGCGAGGAGTAAAAACATATTAATAGAGTCCCAATATGGATTCAAAGGGGAAAAAGGAACAATAGACCAATGTCTGAATCTGTCCCTTTGCTTGGTTACCATCAGTGGTCACCAATGCTAGCATATGCGGACGACGCCGTATTGATGGCGAGAACTGGGTATCTTATATCTGCCTATGCAACTTTCATGGAATCATTACATTTAAAGGTCAACCAGAGCAAATCTTTTATTACCATTGCCGGGGGAGGGGGGGGTGACATGACAGACCTCCCTCTTTTTTTAAGGACTCCTGTAAGATTGAGGTGGTGGACTCGTTCCCCTATTTAGGAGTCCTTTTTGATAGAAACCAATCATAGTCTAAATTTCTAGAGGGAAGAGCATTGGGCATGCAGAGAAACCTTATGGCACTGAAAACATTCTCTAAAAGGCTGGGAGTCAAACCTCTGATTCCAATGAAAAAAATGTACCATGCTAAAACTAAGGCGGCAGCAGTATATGGTGCAGCGATATGGGGGATGGCTCCCTGTGATACTCTGCAGTCCATAGAGAACAATTTTTGTAAAGTATTTTACTTCCGTTCCACAGTCATATTCAAACTATGTTTTACATATGGATTTGGCATTACCATGCATCATTGACACGATTAAAATGGCACCACTCCTACTGTGGCACTCTATCTGGCGCAGGGTGACAGTTCCCCTCACGCAAAACCTGATAATACTCATTTTAAAGTCATATAATTACAGTAGGGTTAAGTAGCTACAATATGTGGAGTCGGAATTATCTGCCATTGGTTTAAGCTGCCTTTTTAAAGACCCCTCCACTTGTAAGTCCATGTCTAAGCAAAAACTGGTTGAGATATTCATATTGAGGGCACAATATCTGAGAAAGGAAAAAAACTCCCACACCCAGACGGCTCGTCTGTATAAACTAACACCAGTATTGATGGAGGGAAGTTTTCTGTATTTGGCTGATGTCACACTCTCACACCACAAATACATTTTACTGAGATTTCACTTAAATATGATCCCGTTGATGATAGGATTTCCAGGGAAGCAATATAAACATTCCCATCTCTCAGTATGTCCTTGTGACCACAAGTCCCCACAAAATGATCTCCACGTTTTGTTTTTTTGTGGTTTTTATTGTCAAGAACGACAAAAATGTATTGTATCAATTCAATTTGCAAGAGTCATAATCTTAAATTTTGCCGTTTAGCTCTGTTCTTCCTCCAATCCTTGCAGAACTCTTGTCTGTTTTTCTCTAGCCTCATTTCTCTGGGCACGTCTGAAAAAGAGAAAGCAGCTGGGCCCTTAAGATATAGCAGGATGGCTTACCATGTGTTTATATTGATGAATTCGATTTTAGGATATAATGAATGTTTGCATTATTTGTATACCTGGGTTTATGATAATTTTTACTATGTCTTTTGTAAACTGTGACTGTAAACACTTTTATGATCTTATGAGTTAGATCAAATAAAGGATTTTGAGATTGAGAGTTCAGTTACACCTGAAGCAGAGAACCTCTGTCTTATCAGTGTTGCATTTAAGCTGATTGGTAAATAGCCACTGAAAAACAGCTGAATGGCAGGGTTTAATTGTGTTTTGTGAAATATAGTGCACTTTACTAGAGACTTACAAGCAAATGAAATATGCCAATTGTGGATAAGCCAATGTTACCATGTTTATAGTACAGAACAAATGTACTTTTGCACTGGTTAGCAGTGGTAATGTGCCCAGAATCCTAAAGCCAGCAAAAACGAAGTCAGCAAAACAGGAGATCAGGAGGCAAACAGTCTGGGGAAACAAAGCTAAGGATGTCAGGTCTAACACTGGGCCAGGTCTGTGTACTTTATGTTCCACAGGCAGTTACAGTGACATAGGATAGCCAGACTGCCTCCTGCTCTCTCCTCGCGTGACCCATGGCCCTCTATGCTGTAATTGGGCCCTGCACCACTGTTTTATGTCTTGACACTTTTATCTTTCTGCCTCCTAGACAATGGTGGCTTTATGGGGACCTGGATCAACATGAAAATCAGTTAGTATTGTGGATGCTGATCCATTTGTCAACAGTTATTAACCTCTTGAGTGCCCATGACGAGCTGGTCTCGTCATGGGCCGCGGTTGCGCTGTGCCCATGACGAGACCAGCTCGTCATAAACCCCGCCCGCTAATGCAACGGCCGGCACAGGGCGGGGAAAGGGGCGGGCACTCAAGGGGTTAAAACAGTAAAAGTATTCCATGTCAACGATGCAGCCATTGTTTACATTTCATATTCGTCTTACTCCTGCATTCCCTAAGAGGATATGATTTTTCAGACATGTTTCTGCAGTTTTTTCCATGGAGCATAAGTCTAGTTTAATCATACTATGAACAGAGTTGACTCTAGGTGAGTTCAGGTTTTGGGTGGGTGTTTATGATGGAGCACGATTGAGACCTCTAGAGTGGAGACTGAAGGCTGTGTGAGCTCTCACCAAGCATGAAGGTGAGTTATAACGATATTCAGTCTACAGGCTCATCCAATACTTTGCTTCTCTGCAGGACACACAGAGCAATTGATTTGATTGTCACACTTGCTAATTGTAATTACCATGGCACGACGAAAGCGTGTGTAGGATATATAAAGAGTTTTGAAATACTGACAGCTCCATAGGAAAAGAAAATGCTGTTGTTACAGGTGAGGAGAGAACAGGTGGATTTGTGTAAGTGAGAGGAAGGTTTGGGGTGATACAAGAAGTATATGCAGAAGGATAGAGTGAAAAGACTGTGAGGAAAAATAAGCAGCTGACATTTAAGCACAGGTGGAGAATGATGATTCTCCTATTAACATGCAAAGAGAATCTTGATTTCATTAAAGATAACAGAGACTAACATTATGTAATAACCTTTCATTGCTGCCACAACATGCAGCCCTTTAAAGAACAGTAACCTATCACAAAGCATTTAAAATGTTCAAAACATATAAACATCCAGTGCATGCAGTCATCCTCCTCTTTTAGGCTGCGACTAATCAGGATAACATCTTCTTCCTTTTCTGGCAAACTTTATAATGAATTGTCTGGAAATACAAAGAACCCAAATTAATCCATGAACATATGTATTCGAAACACTTCCGGCAACATTCCAATAAGCCCAAAAAACTTAAATTTCATAACTAAATTTCACAATACTTATACATTTACATAATATTCATTATTTTAGTTTCAAATCTCCCTTTTTTACACTACCTCCAAATTCACCTCAAAGGTAAGGAAATCAAGATTCTCTTTGCATGTTAATAGGAGAATCGCCATTTCATTACAAGACCAGACGCTACCATTATGCATGTTTAAGGCCATGTAGCACCACACAACTTACATGCTCCACAGGTCTTAAGTAGAACTTTGCAAACTTTTTTGCATTTGACCAATCTGCTGCTTTCAAAATCTCAGGTAACGAACCACATAACCTACTCAGTAAACTTTACTAGCCATTGCATCCCTGGAAGAAGGGGCATCAAACTTGGAAAGATACACACCTGCTTAACTCATAACCATGCACACCCATCTGGTTAACGTAGCTGTAGATACTTCTTTATAAGGTCTTACATAACAACAGCAACTGATCTACACCATGTGCTCGAAATTCCAAAATGTTGCTCTCATACAACTCACCACGCATAGCTTTTCACAATCATGAAAAAAGGGGTTAAAAACTTACTCAGACATTGTTTTTCTTCTTTTCCAAACGTCAAAGTGTACCCCTTCAGGAGAATAAAATGTAGTCAATATTTCCAACTCTTTAACATCAGAAACCCTTCTGAAATCAAGCAGAGCAAAATAGCCAGCTTCTGGGATATTTGTTTAAGACAAAGGTAGTTATTACATGGCCATGAAGTAAATACCTTGAAATTAAGCTGATGTCTCAAAGAGACTCATAGCGAGCCCTGGGAGGTCTCCTTAGTCTCAGACCCTTCATCACTCATCTTATTAGAGTATCACGTCCCATCACCAAATCATTGATCAAAGCATGACCAGCAGAAATAGCTGATCTATAATTGTCCTATATGTGAGTCCTGAGTTCAACAAACCGCTAGGTAATTGGCTACCTCGGGTACAGGAGCCCCCACGGGATCCAAAACCCTCTCCAAGCTCCAACAACACCATTTTTTCCAAACACCTCTGTATCTTTCCCTTGTTCCGGGAGCCCAAGATTCATCCAATAGACCTTTAGCTTCTCCTGAAGGGCCTGAATATCTGCTCATGCCCCTGAAATCTTCCAAACAAGAAGGTTCATTTTCCCTCTAGCACCAAAGGATGCAATTCTCTGTTTGAATCCAATAGAAGATCCAAGGATACCGGGACTAACCGAGGTATGGCAACTGCAAGTTTCTTTACCCCTGGAGCCAAACTTGTGGTCCCCAAAAGGGAGTCACCAGAATCTCTTTTAACCTTCTGACATTACTTTCATCAAAACTCCTTGAATCATGGAAAAGGGGGGAAAGGCATAACCTCCGATCCTTCCCCAATCTTGCAGAAAGGAGACCACAGCTGCCACCTCCGGATCCGGCCTCTAAATGAAGTACCTGGGGACCTGTAAGGTTAGCCTGCTTGCAAACAAGTCTACCTGAATCAGATTGAAAACAGCTGGATTTAATTTCCAGCTGCCCTTATATTCTGAAGGCCTGGAATAAAATCTACTCTCAACACAATCTTGTGTTCCCAACCACAATACCAAATTTGTTTTGCTAACTCTGCTAGAGCCCTAGATCTCGACTCACCCAAGCGGTTTATATAAGATACTGCCATGAAATTGTCTAACCGAATCAGCATGACAGTGTTCCCCAACAACCCCTTGAAGCTTATCAATGCATTCAGCCCTGCTAACATTTCTAAGCAATTTATATGAAGTAACTGTTTTTCCTTGGACCATCTTCCACCAGTTTCTAAATCATACAAGCATGCTCCCCAGCCCATACTGCTACCATCCGATTCCAAAACTAGGTCGGTTACATTCCTGAAGATGGCCTTGCCATTCCATGCCTCTAGAATCCTCAACCCCCACTCTAGATCCTCTTGAGTATCCATTGATAGGGGAAGAGAGTCCCATACCACAGACCTTTCCTCATGCCCAGAGCTTTCAGTCTCTGGAGGCCCCTGTAATGTAAGGGAACTGGGGAAATGGCCTGAATGGACAATGACAGAAGCCCTAGAACTCTTGCCAGATATTTTAAGATCACCTTCTTTGACAATACTGCTCTCACTTCCTTCTTTATTTTTGTCACCTTCGTCTGTTGTAGAATCAATTGGGACAAAACAGTATCCAACTGGAAACCCAAGAACTCTAGATTCTGAGTGGGGACCATGACAGACTTTTCTGTGTTCACTATGAAACCCAAACTCTCCTGAAGATCGATCGTCCATGCCAAATGTTGTAGTCTGTCCTGGGAAATTAGCAAAATGTTGTTCAAGTAAATTATTAACAGGTCGTCTCTCTGTGTGATGAAGGCTACCACTGGATGCAACACCTTGGTGAAACACCATGGAGCCGAGGGCAGTCCGAAAGAGAGGCAGAGGAACAAGTAAAGATCACCCCTTCAACTGAATCGCCGATATCTCTAGCTGTCTCCATCCACGAGTATCGTAAAGTAAACGTCCTTCAGATCTAACTTCACTAACCAATAGTTTGACTGCAAAATGTCTTTTAAAAGGTGGATTCCCTTAATCTTAAAGAGCCTGTAGATGACAAATGTTTTTAGCTGCCTTAAGATTATGACAGGACGTCAACCCTTGACCTTCTTCTTCAGTAGGAAAACTGTACTTACAAAACCTCCTGCCCTCTCTGGATCTGGGACCCGAATCAAATGCCCTTTCTCTAACATCTGGGCCACCTCTGAATCTATCAGAGCCATCTTCTCTGTACCCAATGCCAAATCCCTTGGCTGCCTGACCTGAACTGGTAACTCTCAGAACTCTATTCTGAATCCAGTGACAGTTTCTTTTTTTTTGTATAATCTTTTTATTAAACATTTTGCAAAGCATGACATCAATATTACTTCTGCATGACATATGAACTTAATTATTCCGGTATCAACATTATCATTACAGTACATCTCACAGCGCAGTGACAGTTTCTTAAACCCAAGCACCTTCTCTAATTTTCTCCAAATTGTGGATGAAGAATCTCAACCTTCCCCCGACCTTAACCTGGGAAGAACCAACACTCCTCTCATTGGGATCTGGAACTTGAAGGCCTTAATCTTCCACCACGGCATCTTGAACTTCTCCCTCTCAGGGGGTAGAAGTTTGAATTGGGGTGGTAGTCCCAACTGTAGTTACCATCAGTTCCTGAATCTTGGCCATAAAATTGGGACCTGAAGGAACCGTGGCTAACAGCCAGTCCCCTCCTGTCAGCCGTCCAAAAACAGCCCTGGAGCGGAAGACTCTTTGCATGTTAGTCTGCACCTTGCTGAAGGCAGTAAAGGTCGACACAAGTCAAGTCAAGAATAACTTTATTTGGTTCAAAGAATTGACCATAAAAGTATAACATACATACAAAATAAATAAAATGTGCATATTAAATTTGTTCAACAATATGTCATATGACTCAAATGTCGACACATGCTTACATAAGGACTTCACAAAACTTTCACCAAAGAGGAGCCCTTTTAGATTTCCCATTTCCTCTCAAGTGGACATATCTGCCTGCTTGAGATTTATCCTCTTAAGGACTGCCTTACACCTTTCTGTGATCAGGTTTGCATTAGCATTTCCCAGGATACAAATGGCACATTGTGCCCAACCCTCAACAGATCTATATTTATTCTGCGGTTCTTGCCCCTGGCCTTCTTAGCCATGTCAAGGATGTGGGTGAGAGGAGACAGGTATCTAGGACTTTGTCCTGGCACTGCTTCAGACACTTCTCAATTCTCCTTTTAGGGGCCTTACCAAACTTAAACAAAAATGTTATGAGTTCTGCTTCCAGGTTAAGAGTATTGCAAATCTCATCATCAGTAGTGTGTCTAGGGCACTCGGCCCAAAATAAATTACAGGTCTCTTGGTTCAAAGACTTCCTGACCCAATACTTTAGATACTTGGCAACATGGTCCATTAGGTAGAAACCTGTTCCAAATCATAATCCAGACTTCCCAAACGATCATAGCTGTTCTGCGGGTCAAACACATACTCGTTCCATTCCATGTCATCATAGTCAATATTTTCCAGAGTGGAATTAAAACTGTCCTGCAGTTCTTTTGTGCCATGAAGTCCACTCTTTCCAAGCATGCTGCTTATGGCAACCTTTCTCTGTGCCCCGTCATGGTGGCCTCTTCCTTTTAACCTGCTAGTAGCACCACTCTCTATTGTAGCGCACAGGCTACCTGCGCTGCTGGCATGGCTTAACTCCTTCTCAGTATACTTCCTCTTACGGGAAACCTTTACCCCTCTATGGAGTCAGAGGTAAAAGGGGAGCTCCCATCCAAGAAGGAAAAATAATTCTCCTCCGTAGGGGCATCCCTCTTCTTCTTGGCCAGTGCTCCATCCACCGCCTCTCTCACTGAGTTCCTCCTCCAAACATTTCTTAATGGACTCACCCATAAAATCAGCCACAGGATGTGCCTGGGAGTTAGACGCTTCCATACCTGGTTTTATAAATGAGAGACCAGGATAATAAATAAATCAGGCAGTATATACAAACTGTACCCTATGGCTGAGTGTAAGAAAAATAAAAGAGCACTCTGATTGTAAGTACTTTATAGAGCAGCAGAGCTCCCACTCAGTAATAAATACCTTTTAGTTCTCAAATGGTAGAAACTACTTTAGTACCTCTCAATTGGTAAATAAATAGCCTTGTATACCACTAGGGGAAGCTCGAAGACAGCAAGAGTCCACCGAGGGTTTCAAATTCCCTAATTTCTATACTTTATGCTGCAGGGGTTAAAGAATCAAAGCTGCCAGAGCATTGCCTTCAAAAACTGCTACAAAGTAATCAATTGGAATGTAGCAGTATCATGGAAACGCGCCAAATTCACTCAATCGCGTCACTTGGGACACAAAAGGAGGACCGCGGCCTCCTGGCAGCATCGGCATGGCTGCCTAGCAATGCACTCAAGTGACGTGATGTTGCCAGGCAAAACCCAACAAATGAGCCAAATAAGCAATTTAGAGGCTAAAGTCCTCATTTTACCCCTATTGTGGACGCCACCGCGGAGCTTTAACTTTCCTGACTGCGCCCTGTCATCCAAAGCGGGGATAAAATGGCAGTAGTAACCTAGAGCTACCAGCAAGGATTCAGAGATGTGAAATGATGCAGGAGAAGCGTTAGCAACCGCGAAGTAAATGGGGGAAATTAAAGGCCGAATGAGTAACACTAGTACTCACAAGCATGAAATCGACCGGTGGTCAAACAGGGCAGGATAGATAAGCAACATTTCAAGGCCAGATTAAACCGGCAATTAGAAAAAACAACAAGGTGATCAAATCCACAAAATTCAATACTCACCAAGCCCAACCATAAATTGGAGGGGTGGAACAAACCTGCACACAAGCTATATCAAAGAAGTCAAATAGAAAGCATGAAAGGCATAACAAAGTACTTATCTTGTCAAGGAGCAGTGAATAAAAGAGGAGGGTGTCTGTGTGCACTGGATGTTTATGTTTTGAACAATGTAAATGCTTTGTATGTAGCAAGCTCCAAACTCTGCGGCTGACTCTTAGTTCAGCACATCAATCCTTGTTCAATAATTTTAAATGTCCTGTGCATTACTCTCCGGAGTCTGAGCAGTTCGGCTCCACTGGAATCCAGACAAGAAAGTTTACAAAAAATGGAAGGTGCATCAGGAAAAATGAGTCCAAACGTAAATAGGGAAGTCCTTTGGAATACTTTTATTCTGTATGATAAGACATGAAGTCAGGTGTCAGCCAACGCGTTTCGTTCTTAAAGAAGAACTTCTACAGGGCAAGATCGATAATTGGCAGCAGTCCTGTCAAGTTAAAAAAACTGAAGGGATATTAGTGGAATCCCAATTTATAACTCCCAAATAGGAGTTCCAAATCCTTAATTGCAGTTATGGCATTCTCATTCAGTTGTATAATACATAAAATGTCTTATGGGAAGTCCCATCTGGAGGCCTCACAATCAGAGTTCCAGTCGATTAGTTCCAGCCCAGACTATCAGGGTTGGAAGTCATCAGCAGGCATGAAAACTTGGGCTCTGTGCAGTGAATAAAAGAGGAGGGTGACTGTGTGCACTGGATGTTTATATGTTTTGAACATTGTAAATGCTTTGTGATGTGTTACTGTTCTTTAAAAGGCTACATGTTGGGGTAGCAATAAAAGGTTTTTGCATAATGGTAGCCTCAGGTCTTGTAATGAAATTTCAGAAAGATGTGGCAGGGAAGAGTGTAAGTGCTTAACAGCGTGAGAGACTGCAGAACCAAGCGGTGTGAAGGGAAGAATGGGAGTGATCAAGAAACTCTGAAGAGCACTACCTCTTTCCTAGACCCCAGTAACAATTAATTTATAGTCTACAATTTTTAGTATTGAAACATTTTCAATTCTAATTATTCACAATAACAATTATTATTACTCATTCAGCTGATACTGTTAGCATGCTTAAGTTAGGTTTGGCTTGTTTCAGGGGTATTGTAGTGTTTACTTTTGTATTTGTTCTCACGCTCATGGTGCGAACTTGGAATTGCAGTTTGGAATGGTGAGTGAGCACCGTGGCAGTTGTGGTCATGAGCAATTGTGAGAAGGTGTGCGTTCCGGTGGTGCTTTTGGATGAATGAACTTCTTCTCAAGTACTCCCTATGAGTCAAGTGATGACTTAACAAGGTTGGCGACGAGTTGAAACACCACCATACCAAACCATCACGCAATACTACAAGGGATTTACGTACAGAAATCTACATGGATTTGTCAAAGTAGCAGTTTTTGTAACTGGTTTGGAGGCTGGTGAATTTTTGCCTGTTAGCAGTTTTGAATAGCATTCTATACCAACTGTATTTCCATTTTGGGCTTTCCTTGATCGTTTTTTGGGACTAACGGTTACGCAGAGAAGCGGTTGGAGATATGTGTTACTGTTGTGCGTGAGACTTACCTTGCTGGTTCCTCGGCTGTTTGGGTTGTCACTGCATTGAGGAGTGTTGTGCGAGAGGATTGCTCCTGTGATTCAACGTGCACTGTGTTTGCCATTACATGGGGCAGCTTGGCAACGTAGCGTGACACCATATTAGAGGTAACAATGGCAGAGTTTTCTGCCGTGCTGTCTACTCTTTTGTAAGGAGTGATGTGGTACATTGAGTGTCGTCATTTTGGATTGGTCTGAATTGGAAAATGGTCATGGGCGGTAGTCTAGTCATCAAAGCAAGTTTACCGGAGTTACAGTGAGCCTTTAATTTTGATTATACAACGTTCTCTGAGAAAAGTGGTTCTTGTTTGAAGGTGTGCGCCTACGCCTATACTTCGTGGATTGTTTTTTTTTTTTTTTTTTTGGAGGCTTGCGATTTTCCTCTATGCTTGTGGATACACAACATTACTACAGATCATATTGACTTATTTGGGGTAATATATAATTACATTTTTTTTCTGCCTCGATTCTGGCAAAGGTGAAGAACTGACACTGTGCGGTGTATTCAGTAAACTAGTCCCTTACAACCTTATACTTGTGGATTTACGTAGAGTGAATAACGGACACTGACTCAAGCTTTTACAGTGACAGTGAACTAGTACCTATTTGTTTTTGCCTGTTTTTCATTTTGCTATAAATATGTGTGCCGAAAAATTTTACTTTACTCCTCCGCAATCTTTTTGGTCTGCTGGGGGTACGCCTTGAATTAAGTGGGCAGACTGGAGAGTGTATTTTTTTTTTATTATATAGCAACTGTGGATGAACAAGGGAAAATGACTGCAGAACAGGAAAAAAGGATCTTTTTACATTCCGTGGGTTCAGAAGGTCTAAAAGCATTTGAACAAATGACTAAGGAGGTTGGTGGGGAGGGGAATAGAAATGTGTTTGATTGTGCCGTTGCAGATTTTTTTTTAGAAACAAATGTTATTGTGTCAATAGTCATAAATAGGGCAGAGCCCCTTAATACAAAGGGCAACCGCTGTATTATACACCACAAAGTATAGGTATTAACATTTTGTTTACATAGTATCAATATAAAAAGTATACAGAACAAAACAACATGATCATATTGAACCCCCGCCCTTTGCACTGTTCCGCTGCTGTGTCTCTTTTGCCACTACATCGCCCACCAAACAAATGAGTCCCATGCGAACTGTATGATTTCACCTTCACCCGATGACCCCCCAGGCAGTGAAGGCACAGGCGCATCCGCAGAAGGCACCGGCTCCAGGTACAGACCCCGGTAATCTGCCCATTGTTTCCAAATCTTGGGGTGCTTGTGCGGGCATTCCCTGGCCTTATATATTGATATCTCAAGCCCATACAGAAGTCTAGTCCGTTATTCCATGCCATGACAGAACGTGGGGCCGATGCCTTCCACAACCTCGCAATATCTCTTTTGACCAGAGAAAGCCCCAGCAGCAACAAGTGCCTTTTATAGATATTGCCCCCAATACCCTCCATGATGTTAAGGATTGCCAATCTTAGTGAGGTGGGGAGCTCCCACCCCAATATCTCAGCAAGGCAAGTCAAGACCCCCCGCCAAACCCTCGTGAGCGCTGTGTAGTGCCAAATCATATGAATGAGGGACCCCTCCTCCCGACCACACCGTAGGCACACTGGGGATGACACCAGACCCGCCCTCCACAACTTTAACCGGGTGTAGTAAGCCTGTGTAGATATTTGAATTGGATAAGGCGCAACCGAGTTGCTATCGCCGCCCCCTGAAGGGAGGCAAGCGCATCCACCCAATCATCCTCGTCTATTTGGCCAAGATCGAGCGCCCATGCTTCTCTAAGCTTGTCCAGTGTGGTAGAGCTATTTGTCACCAGTGATTGATAGATTTTTGTGATTTTGTGGTCGTTTAAATCACCCATAAACACCTTGGCCTCGGTAGTATTAAATTCAGGGAGAGCCTCTACCTCTGAGATGCTAGGAGAAATAGCATGCCGAAATTGGAAATACTTATAAAATTGAGTTTTAGGCATCTGGTATTCTCGTTGAAGATCTTGGAAGGATTTCAGGGCAGCGCCCCGCATTACATCCCCTAGTGTAGAGATCCCTATGTTGTCCCACCCATGAAACCCAGATAGCGCGGCCAGTTGTGGTAGTCGACCATTTTGCCACAGTGGGGTTTCCACCGTTAGTCTGCCCCACCAGCCCATCTTGCGGAGGGACTGCTTCCAGAGCCGGAATACCACCTGCGTAGCCGGCGGCAAAGAGTTGCGCAGGGTTACTGAGTACAGTCCCACCTATCCCCATACCATCATTCATTCGGTACTAGCAGATGGGATGTCATATAGTACGATTGGATGTCCGACGTAGCCAACTCCCCGCAATACATGGACTGGAAGCAAGTCCGCAGTGCAACCCTGGAAGCCCCCCCCGGCCCACAGAAACTGACCCAACGCCTCATTGACCTGGCGAAACCAAGTTTGGAGAATTGGGTATGGAGGGTGCTGCAATTGGTAGAGCAAGCACGGCAACAATACCATTTTAAAAAATAGCCGATCAACCATAAGTGGAGAGGGGCATATGTGACAATGTTTTTATCTCCTCTCGTACCTGCGCCCATATCGGTGCAACATTCCTGTCCCATGACATATGTGGTGTATTCGACAGGAAAACTCCCGGGTACTTTACACCCTCCGTCGCCACCTGTACCGCCGAAGCCCAGGACCCCAATCCATCCATCCCCCAGTGTACCCATAAGGTAGACTTACGGAGATTCATAAATAAGCCTGAGGATTCCCCAAAGATTTGTATGATACGGAGCAGCCTCGGCCCCGTCCTGTTGATGTCCGTTAAAAAGAACAAGATGTCATCCACATATAATGCGATGTGATCTGAGAGTCCGTGTGCCAACTCAAAGCCCTTTACCTGTGCATCAATCCGGACCCACGCCGTCAATGGCTAAAGCAAATAAGTACGGCGATTGGAATGGTGCAAGAGGTGAACCCTGCGACTCGCACTGAGGCTATGAGCTCTGTATATAGCAATTTTAGGTATGCCAGGAATCGTGGCCCAATATTGAGGCGATTTAGTAGTGTGAACAGGTACACCCAGCTGAGGGAATCAAACGCCCTATCATTGTCTGCCAATAACAGGGCGGCCTGTTCCCCAACTCCCTGGATGGACGCCATGGCGACGTGGGTCCGGCGGATATTATGGCGCGTAGCTCTCTAAGGCATAAAGCCTGCTTGATCGGGATGGATCAGGTTTGTTATATGTGGTTGAAGGCGATTGGCTAACGCTTTGGCCAAAATGTTGGCCTCAACATTCAATAGCGTAATGTGGCGGTATGATGCGTGTTGTTCTATAGGCCGACTGGGTTTATGAAAAACAACCACCTCAGCGTGGCTCCTGTCCCGTGGAAGGTGACCCCGATCCACCGCCTCGTCAACTACCATGAGAAAATGTGGCCCCAATTTGGAGAAATATTTCTTTAAAAATTTGCACTGGAGTACATTAGAACCTGGTGCCTTGTCAGAGTTCAAATCTCCCAGTGCCGCACAGAGCTCCTCCGTGGTGAGCGGGGCGTCAAGCCGTTGCAGATTTTTACAGTTATTTTTCTCTTAAGGTATATATAGGTATAGTAAGGTATAAGTTCTTCCAGAGGAAACAGGAGGCTGATTAATCTATTGACAGTTATGTAGTGGCTCTTAGAACTTTGTCATTGGGTTGTAAATTTGGAGCTCTACAAGAAGACTTAAGTAGGGACGAAGTAGTAATGATTGTAAAAGACCCATCTATCCAAGATAGATTGTGTGTTAATGAGGATGCGCAATTACAACATATTTTAGCTATTGTCAGGAAAGCTGAGTTGTCAAGTAGGAGTGCTAAGTTGGTACAAATAGATGTGACTGTGAAATGTGAGGAAAGTGTAAGTAAAATCACTAGTACATCTACACCGAAAAAAGGAGAGTTTCAAAAAAATGATAATAAACATTTGGGAGGGAATAAGGAGAAGCAATAAGAAGGGAAAAGGGAAAATGTAGGATGTTTTTGTTGTTGAAGCAAGTCTCATCTTGCTCATAGTAAAACGTGTCCTGCTCTCAAATAGAAATGTTCTAACTGAGGGGTAATGGAACATTTTTCAAAGATTTACAGAAAGAAAAGAAAACAAAGAGTTAACTGTGTAGATGACGGTGATGAGAGCGAGGAGGAAACTTCATATGAAATACAAAAGGAGAACAAATGAGTGTTGACTATAAAGGAAGGCGAAAGTAAGATTCTCAATATTGGCAATAGTGGTTGAGAAAAAACCTTTGTGTGATATTACTATGGGTGGTGTAAGGATACAAATGTATGCAGATTCAGGTTCACTATATTATATTATCTACGAAAGTGCGTGGAAATCTAATTTTGCAGAAAAACTGGGTGGTACTCTGGAAGAACCTGACATCAATCCTGAAAGGTATTCAGGGGAAAAAATGTTAATGTTTTGTTATTGTACTGTGGGTTTAAAAACAGAGAAAGTATTGGTAATCATTACGTGGAAAAAAAAGAACCCTCAGTGTTGGGTTGGTATGACGAACGAAAACTGGGCATGATGCTTAATCCTAACAGTCTAGAACCGGTAATGATGATGGATGAAGGAGATCGCACGGGGTGCAATGTTAATGAAATGTCCTAATAGTTTTAAGGAGGAAATTAGCGGGTTATGCTATTTTAAGCCTGAAATTATTCTGAAACGAATGCATGTCCCAAGATACGTTAGGCTCAAAATATTTCTATCATGGTCAGAGAAGAAGACGAGAAAGAACTTGATAAGCTTGATATAACTGAGAAAATAGAGTCATCTAAATAGATTTCTCCTTATGTTGTGGCCAGATGGGCAAATGAAAATATCAGATGATGCACTGATTTATGCCATCTTAATAATAATATACTAATTGATCATTTTCCTGTGCCTAGGATTTCTGAGATGTTGGCCTTTTTTTTAAAAAAAAAGCTGTGTTTTTTCCAGTAGTGACCTTTCTGCAGCTTACCACCAGATTGCCCTGCTAGATAATTGTGAGAGCGTTACTGCCTTTATAACATCCATGGAATGTTACCAATACAACAGTATGCCTTTTGGGTTTGCTTCGGTTGCAGCTGTTTTTCAGTGGATGATGCATGCATTATTGGGGAAGGTTTCTAATGTCCAGTGTTTCCAGGACAATATTCTCATATATGGGAAAGACATAGAAGAACATGATTGTACATTAGAGAATGTACTAGGAATTTCGAATGCAAGAGGTATGACTGTGAAACATTCGAAATGCAAGTTTGCAGAAAGATCAGTGACATATTTGGGTCATGTATTAAGTGAAGAGGGTGTGAGACCAAAACCAGAGTTGGAAGATGCCATAAAGTTGGCTCCAGCCCCATTAAGAAAAGATGATGTGAGATCTTTTTTAGGTCTCACAGAATTCTATTCTAAATATGTAAAAAAAAAATATGCAGTACATTTCAGATTAGGCAGTAGTTAAAGAACAAAAGCACATGTGTTTGGTGTAAAGAATGTGAAAATGAATTATGTGATGTTAAAGGTGCGATCATTAATGCTACTGTTTTGAGTGGATTTGATCCCAATCTTACTAGTGTTATTATTACAGATGCCAATTCTTAAGGGTTGGGTGCAGTTTTTTCCCAAAAGGTGAAAGAAGGTGGGGAGTCCATTATAGCATATGGGTCTAGAGAGATTACTCCTGCTGAAGAAAAGTACTTGGTTATTGAGAGAGAAACATTGGCTTGCATTTGGGCCTTAGAACATTTCAGACCTTTTGTGCGGGGCAAACAATGTGAAATAAGGAGTGATTACAAAACTTTGGTGAGGTTGCTTACCACTGAAGGTCTGATTAAAGCATCAGCACAGATAGCTAGAATGGCAACGAGGCTCCAGAATTTTGTATATAAGATATGTTAAGTTCCGGGTAATGGACAACGCTACTGCTGATTTTTTTCCAAGAATGACCCAGCAAATCAGAGAGGATGTGTGTGGAGAATTACAAATTCACAAGAGGATGTGGATGTACAGGACTACTAGTAATGACATGAAAGGTCGTTTGCCTTTTGAAATTATGAGGGATAGGCTACCTAGAATGAAGAGTAACCATTCTTGGCTGGTAGAATCCACCTCTACTAATGTGGATATGAACGAGATAAGGCAGAAAATTGAGGACACAAATAGAGGTTACAAATCAAAATATGATTGTCGAAAAGGATCAGTAAGGGGTTCTAGCATTATTGAAGGAATGTGGATTAGGTCAAGAAACCTTGGAAGGTAAGAAAAGGTGACAGACAATTTACTGGATCTTTTGAAGTGACAAAGGTTTTAAAAAATGCAGTGAAATTAGCAGCTCCTCGGAACGATATGATGTGGTTAGTCTTCCATCTCGTCTAAAACATCACTGCTGCATACTACCCCCTAGTGGCTACACCCGGAGAAGTCTAAAAGCTAATTTTCTGTTGTTTTTCGAACCTTGCGATACAAAAAATACCGAGATTTCCATAGTCTAAAATAAACGCAAACGTTGTCCGTGTTGAGTTACTACACCACTGCCTAATCGTATAGACAGTATCCATCTTGCAACATAGCGACCTTATCTTACAAGGAAAGATGTGAAGGCCATGTTGAATTGGGAAAATTGATTGGCAACTTTGGTTGTGCAGCCATGTCGGAAATGGCAGCTAGAATGGAAACCGACATCAGGAACAAAGACTACCCTGCCGGCGTCACGCTAGTGCGTGACAACTCGGCGTTCATATTAGTTGTAGAATAACTTCAAGGATCACAATGTACTCGTCTTCTTAAAATGTTTCTGGAAAACGAAACGCATTTTTTCACATCTATGACTTTTGTAAAAAAAAAACAGCGGTTATTTTGGCACGCTAAGGGTCACTGAAAAGAACAAGAAACCACTGCATTTAAATTGAAAACTCCTACAGCAAAAGTAATGCTGTACTCGTCTTTGCTTGTAAAATACAGAAAAACTGCTACAACACAGAGCACGTTGTGTTTGCTAACTGAATGGCATTCGTCTGCGTCCTCTTCTTCCTTCCATGCTCGAAGCCACGCACAAAAGTAATAAACATAGTAGAGCTACTGTTGGCCTGGAAGTGGGCGGGGCTTAGCTATGGCAAGAAAGCCAAGCCGGGCGAGTGCGGCAAGCAGAAGGCAGAGTTACAGTCCAGATCGCGCGTCGGTTGGCCGTTGCTCCTCGAGGAGTTACGCCTGTGGGCGGGGCTCCGCGCTACCGGCGCTGCCCCCGTGGGCGGTGTCTCGCGCGCGCTGTCTCTTGCAGCGGCCTACCCTGCTGCCTCATTGTTGCAGGTTGTGGGACTCTCGGGCTCTACTTTGTGCTGGTGGTTGTGAGAAGCGGGAGGAGGTGGAGGCGGAGCGGCTGCAGTCCAGGGAAGTGTGTACGCAGCTCAAACATGAGCGGCGGCGTTTATGGAGGAGGTGAGTAGGAAATGAGAGAATGTCCTTGTTGTGAAAGTACTCCGGGTCATAGACCAGTATCCAAGTTGTAGTTACAGACTTCATCCATAGGATCTGCCTACACTCACTGTCTCACTTAGCCTATGTCCCTAAATGCCTTGTTAACGTAATCCCCTATAAAACACAGAACTATTTATCCAGCCATTCATATTTAGTGTTTTCTGACGCAAGACTTAAATAACACTGCTGGTCACTGAATCATTTTATTATGAGTCTGGCACTGATTGTCTTTCTCACTAAATGGTTCCCCACCAGACACTGTTCGAATTGGAGAGCCCCCAATGTTAAAACCTGGTCAGTGCATTATAACACCAGCAGCTCTCTGCTAATGATGTGGAGAAAAAGAGCTAAGGCATGATTTGGTTAGTACTCATGTTAACAAATCTGGGCTAACTTTTGAGTTGATGTATAGATTAACGTTTTCTTGAGTCGCTGCTGGGAAACTTTGCTAAACTGAAGGCTGAAAACCTGCAATAGGCGACGCACCTTGCAAGAAGTACCCCAACACAATCCGATTAAGCTTATGCTATAAACCACCCCCTTTCCATTTTTTTTCTTCTTCCTAGAAATATATTACGAGATGTCAGTTCAAGCTAGAATAACGAACGTAACCCCAAACCGGGATAAAGTATCACTAGCTTTCCTCCAATGGAATATTAATGCCTTACAATTAAGTTTATTCAAAGGATCTTAGAAAGTCAGTGTAATTGCCTTACCGAATAAAGCTTTTTCATCATCATCATCAGTGAAAGAATATGTGAATGAAGAGTTGAGTGTTACTTGAAATCTTTTGGGAGTCTGAGTAAACAGAATTTGACAGCTGCATAGTTGGGCTAGTGTAGCACAATTCTTTTTGACTTGTGCCCTTTTCTGGATGAAAGGGATGTATCAGTTTTTTCAAACTATGAGTGCCCTCGGTATGTCAATAATGTAACCTCTTTTGTGCCAGAGCCAGCATTTTGCCTTTGGTGTCCCTTATGCCAAGAAATACTTACAGCATGCTGCCACCAGCATTTTGCTTTAACTGCCTCCTCAAGCTAGGAATTACTTCCAGCATGCCAGGGTCAGCGGCGACTTGTAAACATGTAGAGGGCCCTTACTAAGAACATGTCAACTGCAGAGGGAGCAAGGTCCAAATTCACTCGGGGTATGCAACTATGGTAAACCAGGAACCGTTGGGATGCACCAGTGCCTAAGAGTCCAACCGCACCACAGCCACAAAAAGGCAAACACACTTTCATTCTAGATTACAGCTACCTATCTTTTTCAATGTTGAAGTTATCGACTCACCTAAGAAACCAAAACCCATTCAGCAGATCTAACCAGTTTTAAAAATAGGCATGTTTATGCTCATGGTGAAAACCAAGACTGTGCTTTACAAAATTTTAGATTTCGCAGTTCACACACCGATTACTTCAAGTGAGAACAAGAACATTTTATGTACATATCTGAAAACAAAAAAGTAATGCCGTGTAATGTGATATATTTTAGTGGGGCGTTCACTTCAATTCTAGAAAATAATTGGACATGTAATTCTCCCAAAGCAGTTGACAAGCTCTTGGTTTGAACCCTCTAGGGAACTGGATGTGGTAAAACGAGGTATAGGGACTAGGAGGATACTTTCTTTACTTAGAACTTAAACAGTATACAGCAAAGGTCTGATGCTGGCCCACTAGAGTTTACTCTTGGAGCATGGTTGTGTAGAGACTGCTAAGGTAGGAACATTACGATGGCAGGGGACACATGGAATTCTATTCAAAACCAGGTTGACATTATTTCAGCATACTACTCTCTTCATTACTCTCAACACCCAAATCCTCCTGTAAGGACAAGCTGGTTGACTTTTGATGGACGCTCACCTCCTTAAGACCATAATGAGCTGGTGGAGGTGCTGATCTGGAAAACTAAAGCAGCTATCAAATTGGTGGGTAGTGGCAAGACCCCCTGCACATGTGGGCTCCTGGCAGAGCTTTAAGATTCATATATAGGATTGGTTTTACCACAACTCTTTGATCTGTATAATTCTGCACAAACAGGACGGAAATCTCCTCCCCTCCGGAATCCCACAGTGAGGGAAACAGTAGTGATTTTAATCCCAACGTGGATAGAGACCCCGTGTAGTTGCCCTTGTATTGCCAGGTCTTTGTTGAACTTTGATTATAAAATTCATGAGGAAACAGCTGCCCATTAAATTGTTGACTCTATTGATGTAATTGGTTGGTACACCCCTATTTGAATTGTTTTATCTCTGCTCCTAGTATGCCTGTACTAACTAATCATGAGTATAATTGCTGAAGCTCCTGTCTTCATCATATTTCCTTGATACAGAGAATGCCTTTGGCATGTTGAACTGTGTGTATCACTATGCTTTGCATGCAGTACCTTTTCAGCTCTAATTGTAGGTCGAATGATGCTGATGTACGCATACCTAGAGATGCTGATCTTCAAAGTAATGGTGATATCTCACCGGTGCCAGGTCAGACATGGCAACAGGCAGGGTTGCCCATTCACATCTCTGCTGTTTGCTGAGGAAATGAAAATATTGGCTTGTGAACATCATAGTGTGTAGATGACTTGCTGCTTTACATTGAGGACTTAGTGGCTGACCTCTCTCTGGTGATGGAGACTTCTAACTTTGCCTACTCTCTGTTCTCCATGTCATCTGGAATGAGTCATGGCTTTTCTGCTTGTCATCAACATGAAGGGTTTTTGCCCACTTTCCAGATGACCCTGTAAACACACTGATGAGGATCTAATGCCGGAAATGTCTTTAGATTGCGCTTAGATGTACGTAAGTCTGTGTCCTTTTGGAAAGGGTTCTACTAGGTTCTTCTAAGAAGGTTTCCCTTGATTGTGCAGCTTACCTTCTAAACTACTTAATGAAATATGGTTATAATTCTCCCCCAGAAGTAAACAAAAAGAGGTGGATGGAATACTTTAATTAGTCTCAGCCCCATCTCAATCCATTGTTATTTTGCACTCCATATCACCTCTGTTTGGACCCAGCTATATGCAAATCAGTCTTGTCCCTGCTCCAGTCGGTACAGTCCAGCTTGGTTCCAATGACACAGTGAGCTCGAGACCCATATATAGGCATACCCGTCCCACTTAGTGCGACACACGAAAGTATAAAAAACAAGTGATAATAAAATCCTTGAAATAATCTCAGCCACTGGCTATTACTCAGACAGCATTCCAGTCCATTGTTATTTTGCACACCATGTGACCTCAGTTTGGCCCCAGCTATATGCAAATCAGTCTTGACCCTGCTCCAATTGGTACAGTCCAGCCCGAACTGATAAGCCATGTCTTCCCTGAACCGGAACACCAGCATTAAAGGACCGTTTTCTCCCAAGTTATGGGCTCATCAGCCAGTACAGTTTGGTTCCAGTAACACAGCGTGCACGAGACCCACACGTGGGCATACCCATCCTACTTAGGGCGACATGCTAAAGTATACAAAAACCTGATGGATGGAATGCTTGAATTAATCTCTGCCACTGGCAATTACTCGGCCGCATCGCAATCCACCATTATTTTTCACACAATGTCACATCAGTTTGGACCCACTTGTATGCAAATCAGTCTTGACCCTGCTCCAGTCCAAGCAATCCAGCCCAAGTGGCCATGCCAGGTTCTTCCTGAATCTAAACGCAAGCATCCCAAGACCGGTTTTGCCCTAATTATGTGCTCATCAGTCTAGTACAGCTTGGTTCCAGTGACAGTGTGCGCAGGACCCACCTGTGCATACCTGTCTCACTTAGGGCGACACACTAAAGTACATAAAAAAGAGATGGATGGAATGCCTGAATTAATCTCAGACACTTTCTAATTACTCGGGACCGCATCCAAAACCATTGTTTTTTTTTGCTAACCATGTCACATCAGTATGGACTTAGCTATAAGAAAATCAGTCTCGAACTTGCTCCAATTGGAACAGTCCAACCCGAACTGCCAAGCTACGTCCTCCTTAAACCAGAACACAAGCAACCCAGGACGTGTTTCACCCATGTTAATTCTCACCCACTCATTCTAGGAAATTCTCTCATTACAGCTTGATATGGAATGATGGCAGAAAGAGGGTGGTGGCCGATAAACTTCATATACCATTGATTGAGGATAGCTGTACCTCACTTCTGGTTGCATCACCTGCTCAAATTAAATTTGTAGCCAAATGGATGTCGGACTAATGAACTACAGGGACTCCCTGTCCTTGTAGTGGGACATCTGGCCTTTGATGGGGGCACTGTTGGTGCTGGACCTACTCCACTATGCTGAAAGATGTGCTTGAAGAGACCTGGAGTCTCCTTGGTCTGTACTCCACAGCTCTCTATTTAGAACTCACCTAAATTTGCCAATACGGCTCAAGACACAAACAAAGCTAAATAGTCAGTGCTCTTGTGTCAGTGACTGATATTCTATGCACATTTGATGATATCAGGCAGC
The DNA here is from genome assembly GCF_964204655.1 of Triturus cristatus. Taxonomy (NCBI): domain Eukaryota; kingdom Metazoa; phylum Chordata; class Amphibia; order Caudata; family Salamandridae; genus Triturus; species Triturus cristatus. The sequence goes on along the minus strand of NC_140594.1, from coordinate 1,064,811,723 downwards.
CCTGGGACATCTAGGCTGTTGAGTTCTTAACTTATGAATGCTAGACTGTGACTGCCCAACTGATTTGGGGGTGCGGGGTACTAGAACTACAGATCCTGAATAGTGCATGTGCTAATAAACTGTGTCGCTGGTGGAAAAGCTGTTGCACTCTTTGACTAATTAACATTTTTATATAGCACAGTGCACAAAAATATATGCATGCTTCACATAAAACCATGTCTACATTAAACATCCCTAGAACAAAACTAGTAATAAATATTGCAACATCAGATATATATATATATATATCTTTATTGGGGGACGGTCAGATCACTCTAGCCAGGAACATGTGAAAGATTATCTTAGTTGGACAAATATTGTCCGAAAAGATGAGTTTTTAGGTTAAGAAAGGACATCAGGATGTGTTTGCTATAAAGGCCGCTTGTTGTGAGTTTCACAAAAGTAAGGCAGCACCTGATGAGGATTGATCCTGAGCATTGGTAATTTTGAAGGCAGGTAGCTTCAGTAACAGATTATTTTTACTTCTTGATGCTCTGTTTCCGTCCGTTTGAGCATCAAAGTGAGGTTGGATAGGGAGTTGAGGTGGATAGCTTTGTAAGCCAGACTCCCAAGTTTGAACTTTATTGAGGCGCTAGACAGTGTATCTCAGTTAGAATAGATGTCCATAGGCAGATGTTTACAAAGCAAGCGATGACTGTACGTAGCACCCACGATGCACAGTCAAGGATTGTGGTAAATTATTGTACAACGATGAGTAGAGTATTGTGACACACTGCAAAATTATATTGTAGCAATAAATTCATGATAAATCAGTTTAATTGTTTGCGCCACACTTACCTCACCCCTAACTTTTTTATGCAGAGTTTATTGTTTCAGCTTGAGGTAACATCTCCGCCCTATGGTATAGCAATTTCAGATTCTCCAACCTTTCCTGTCATTAACAGTAGGGAGCGAGTTAACTCCCATGGTTAGGATGGACCTTTACCAACTAATGTTTTCTTGGACTGTCTGACTCCCAAGAAGAAGGTGTACCGCAAGTGCAGGTTCCCTTGCCTGTCTTTCTTATTTACAAAGCACAGAATTGCTATGGTTTGGAAGTCTACTTCTTTCTAGGGCCACTTGAATTCTGCACCTGGGGAGAGCCAAATTATGTGGCGGGGTTGACTAAATTATGCTGCAGGAAAAGGCAAATTATGCCACACATTTTGTGATAGTATTATTTAATTATTTTGTAATTTCTTTACACTTGGTAACACTCTTTAGGTATAAGTTGCACCTCATTGGTATCAGTTTAACACCTTAATATTGCAGTAAGCAACTGAAAAGTGACAAGCCAATCTTTCCAAAGGACTTTCACTAGTAACCTTAAAACCATTTCAGATAGAAACACATTTTTGTTAAAATCTACCCTTGGGAAATATCGCACAGCGCTGGGGAGCGCTAACTGCCCCCCTGCATCAACATTGGTGTCATGACCTAGACAAGGCAATGGTGGCAGAGAAGGAAGTATTCATTCACAGAGGCTGTCCCCAAAAGTGGGTGCGGATATGGGGCAAGTGGAACGTATTCCGAGGTAATATTTGCGCCCCCACCACCTGAGGAATCTGACCCAGATCTAAGCGACTAATTCACAAGAACTATCACAGAGCCACACAAGCTGGCTGAGATACGGGATTGCGAAACTTATGTCTGGGAATTGGAGGGTAAATCACAACTGTACCATGTATCACCAGACAAGCTACCGTGTAACATGTATACTGCGAGAATTGCAAATGTCATATGTCATCAGCATTGTTGTGAGCATACACCAGTAACATGTATACTGCGAGAATTGCAAATGTCATATGTTATCAGCATTGTTGTGACCATACATCAATAAAAATAAAAAATGAAAAATTCTGCTGATTATACAGCAGGTGATGGATTATGTGTCAAATCCATAACAATGCGAGAAATGCCTCAGTCACACAATTGCATAACTCCAGTGGCCCTGCTTGTATGCCTCTAAGGTTGACAGGGTAGTTTACTACAACAAGTTGGCCACTGCTTTTAGTTTTGAGAAATATAAGTAACTGCTTATCAGAGTGGATGCACGGGCCATGTGGGGAACCATTTTGATGAATCTTTTTATGAATTTGAGTACAAACTCCATGTCTTTTTTTGTTGTTGTTGCTTTTGGTAGACATTGGTGTAGGAGAGGTCAAGGGAGGTGGCTCGCCCAGCCCTGACTGGATAGTGTTATGACCAGAAGCTTACCAGGGGTGGATTAATGTTCTTGATGGTGGATTTTCTGCTCCTGTGCGGAGGCTGCAAAATGCAGGGGCAAAGTTGGGTAATTTGTAAGTTGGAGATATAATTGCATCACAACGGAAAAGCTCTTTAGCTTCAACTGTTGGTGGAAATTGTTTGCTGATGTTGCTATGAAATTAGGGAATGACCTGCCCATTGAAGCTGTTGAACAATAGAACCATTTTTATTTCTCTGTTGTCTTTGTCTAATCTGAAATCAAATAAAACAAGCATTGAAAATGCAATAAGTCTCGGCCTCGTTTAAGTTAAAGCAATTCTGTTTGTAATTAGGTGGCTTTTTAGCTGTGCTTTTATTAGTGTTTTTCAAACTTTAATGTACATAACATGCATATGTATGCATATATTGTAAAAAACGAACAGTGCGGCTGACCAATGTTCAGCACTTCAAAGTAAATAAAACAGTCCTTGGTCTCTGCAACAGCGTCCTGAGCTAGCCACACTTCTGCTCCACTGAGAGTCAGTTACACAATTCTTTAAAGAAAGGGACGGTGCACCAGAGAGTGAAGTCAAAAAATCGCTTCCAATTTATCCAAAATGATCCTTTATTCTTGTTCTTAGTCTTTAAAATCCAACCACAGCCAACGCGTTTCGTTCCAATGGAACTTCGTCAGGGCAAAACATTCATCAAGAATTGAATCCACAAAGGGTACTAATTCCAACCATCCAAAGAATCGATATGTTTCCAATAACATCCAATACCGGTCCACAGACCTCCATTAACGATGAACAATAATCACATCAATGACGTAGTTATGATTAAAAAAACTGATGCATATGAGTCCATGGTATTAAGTTTCAATAAAATATCAATCCACAATCCTCCATAATTAGTTAGTAGTAGTAATACAGCAAAACAAATAACTGTGTAATAATCAGCCAAAATCATGGCCGTCCTTCCGTATCACAGGTGGCGTCCTCTTCGTATGCATATATGTATATGTATGCATGCATTTATATTTGTATTTGTATAGATATGCAGATGTGTGTGTGTGTGTGTGTGTGTGTGTGTGTGTGTATGTATGTGTATATGTATATATATATATATATATTCACTTAAAAAACCATAGGTTTCACACATGTTATAGTTAGGTGGATATTTCACTCGTAAAAAACCAATGAAATTCCCCCGTTATAGTTAGTTCAGATAACTATAACTCGCGCGCCCGCAATCCTCTGCTCATGACGTCACATATTACATCACTCATGACATGGTCAGTGGCATCACTCTTGACATCACTGATGACATCATCCTTGTGATAGAGTGGCGGTCGCGCGAGTTACAGTTATCTGAACTAACTATAACGGGGGAATTTCATTGGTTTTTTACGAGTGAAATATCCACCTAACTATAACATGTGTGAAACCTATGGTTTTTTAAGTGAATTTGCAAGGTTTTTTAAATGCTAAGTTATGTATGTATTATTTTTTTTATATATTTATTTTTCAATAAACTACGTATTAACATTTTTTGGATTTTTTTTTTAATGGTTTTTCACCGTGCGCGCACACCCGCGATTTAAAAAAAAAAATGTTAATGTTTTTTTTCTGCCTTCGGGGTCCTTCAGGGACCCCCTGACAAAGGCTAGGGGGTCAGGAACTCTCTACCCTGCCCCCTTTTCACATTCGCCACCTTCCTTTTCCACTTTCGCACTGAAAACAAACAAAATGGCGGCCGACACTTCCTGATTTCGACCGATTTGAACGTTGACTGACATGTAACAACCAATCAGAATTACGCTCGCGCACGTTAGGGTGCGCGCACGGTGCGCGGCTATAGATATGTATGTGCTTTTAACTGCAATTTTCTCAGGAACTACTGAACAGATTGACTCCATATATGCAAAAGGCACTTCCCTGACCTGAGGACTACCTCTCTGCCAAATTTCAAGTAGTTCTGTTCAGCCGTTCGGGCTGTACCTTCGACTAAAGGTCCTATGGGGAAAATGCATGGGGAAAACGCATTTTGGGACCCCCCTTTTTTTCTCGGCCCCCGCTTCACGAATCCCCCCGAGACTTTCAGGGTAGGAGCTGAGCGGAGCGCCCCATTAGTTTTGAAAATTTCGCGAAGATTCGTCAACCGGCGCCAAAGTTATTCAAAATAGAATTTTGAGATTTCCTATGGAAACACGGTCCTAACTATAACTATCTACTGGCGACCGCCAGTAGATTTTATATATATATATATATATATATATATCTATATCGAAGAGTTCCAACTCCCACTACTTCCAACCTCCTCGCGGCGGCGGCGAAGAAGGAGACTCAGACCCCGCTGAACTTCAGGTAAAGTATTTATTACGATTTACAACCCACGCACGACGCGTTTCGGGCCTCAAGAGCCCTTGATCACATACGATTTCTAAATCGCCATTACAATTTTTATGTGTTTGCTTAGTGTCCGCCTACTTACACCTTTCTGCGTCACATGATAATAGTCATGGAAAAAAGACTTGCGATATACAATGAATATGCCAGGTCCATTGCGAAGTACACTTAAGTGTGTAATTGGTTTTTTTTTATACAGTATTATCATTAAAAAAAAAAACTCATCGTATTCAACATAAATATTGTAAAATACAAATACCTTAATGTTGTACTCTTATGTGTCTGTACACATATTTCACGTCTGTCATGTGTAATAAATGTCTCAGGATAAATCCATCAAAGCATAGAGTATAGCGGCAAATCTTAATAAAAAAAGGCTCATTTACTGGATAAATCCAGTGCAACGACAGAATAAAGTGCATATGTACAATAGCAGCAAGGAAAAATTGATTAATGTAAGTGTGCAAAATGGTGCGGGATGTGCAAAATATATCAATATACAGTGCAATAGAATATATACAAAGAGAAACCGATTTCAGTATAATAAATATGCAAACAATCATAAATATCATTAACAGTAAAATTCCCCTCATGAAAAATACTATTAAAAAGGCACATAATATAAGATTGCATATTAAAAGAAAAACTTTTCGTTATGCTTAAAGGTTCAGATTTAGGGGAAAATTGTAGTTTTTTATATATATGGCGACAGGTGTTACATTTCCAAACGTACATTCTATATCTCATCTATGTACCCTACATTGGTATTCCCAATGGTTATTAGATTAAAACATGGATAATGACAAGACTCTGTTTTATCTCTTATCTTCTGGAATGACCCAATACTGCAAATACAAAATACCATCTCATCTTTATTCTGATCTTTTTTTCGATGTAACCAATCATAAAAAATTGTGCATATCCTCAGTATTATTCAACCCATTAGGCCACTTACTGTCAAACTCAAGAATGATTTTAGTTTCTAACTGTCTTAATTGGCGCTTCCCTATTTCCACCGCTCCGTGGCTTCGGGATAGCATTGATCACATAATATGTAATATATATATGTGTGTGCGCGTAGAGAGATTGGTAGAGAGGCAGAGCGGTAGTGAGTAGATGAGAGTAGTAGAGAGTGAGTGGTAGAGATGGATACAGAAGAGGGAGAGCAGAAGAAAGAATGAGGAAGCAAGATATTGGTAGACGGGAGGGAGGCTAACAAACATGTGAGTAGAGAGGAAGGGATGTACAGGAGAAGAGGGGAAAAAGACAGGGGAAGAAAAGAAGTAAAGAAGTGATGAAGAGGGGTGTAGGGAAGAAGGACTAGAAGTAGAGAGAACGAAGTGGACCACATGGATGGAAAGAGCATAATGGAAAAGGTATGAGGAGCTTGAAAGCGTGAGAAAAGAGGGAGAAAGAGAAAGGAAAAGAGTGCCTGAGACTCAGGCAGACATGATGGTTTTTCAAGGACTCCATCAAAATAAAAACACATTACAAAAACACACTCCCAAAAACCTGAGGGTGTGTGTCTTGAAACCGCCATGAACTGCACGGTTAAAAAAACACACACATGGAGGTCATGGTGCTGGAACGCTTGCCCGAAATAGAAAAGGGAAAAAAAACTTCCGAGGGAGCGCGTGAATACATTTGTTAAGTGCAGATGAAGCAGCCAAATTTATGACTCAACATTTGTGCGCACTATTAGTTTTCTTTTCTGGCAGATGTTCTAAAAATCATTCATGCAACACAAGTGACAAAGGTGGTCACATGCAATTCCAAGAACGGGTGAAAGGCACCAGATTCTTGCACACAGCAGGTATTCCAGCCAAAAACAGCACGCTGCTTAAGTCTTCACATTTATCAAGAATATGTGTGAGCTCAAGAGAAGCTGGCATGCGGGCTTTCAGAGACTTAGACGGTGGGAGCACAAACTCTCCCAAGCACTTCCTACGGGACTGCTGCTGAAAACAAAGGAGAAACGGTATTGTGGCGAGGCAAGGTGTCTGAATATTGTGGGGGGGATTTTATTTTTAAGGATCCGTTTGGATTCCTAAAGTGCTCATAGATATTTTAATCAAATTTTGGTTCATACTCTTCGTTTCGATAATTTACTTACAAAATGTCCGGCTACAAATGTATCGAACTTCATCACGTACACACAAACCATTAGCCTAGCATTGTCACATCTATGGGACATCTTTAACTGGGCGGCGCGGTCCCGAAAGCGAAAGAGGATCTCTTGTCTTTATGGGGCCATGTGTTTGAAACACATGGCCCCATAAAGATAAGAAACCTTTTACGCCAGAAGGAAAGCAGGAGAGCCAGTCCAAGTGGGCCGTCCAAAAAAGCCAAAGGGAGGCAACTTAAGACCCTCCTTTTCAATGGGAAGCCAGCGTTTAACATGAACGCTGACACTACCCAATGAAAATGTGGGGCGCGCCTCGAGCCCCCTTCTCCCAAACTAAGCTGATTACTATAAGTCTTGAGGCGAGGAGCGCATGCGTGCTCCAACGCCAGCCGAGACCTAAAAAGAGAGAGAGAGAGAGAGCATTTCAAAATTAACCTTGTCATGTTATGTTGTGCAGATTTGTAGAGAGAGCGCACTATCACCCAGGAGGGTATCCTGGCACTGAGCATAGGTGAGGCTAGATACACCTAGGGCCTAGTGGGGCCACGCTAAAAAGCCAGTTCTTTTGTTTCTTGCGGAATTCAAGAAGTGGGGAGGAGGCTCTTATGTTTAGAGGCAGGTCATTTGGGAGCAATGTATGAGAAGACTCGACAGCCTGATCTGGTTTTCCATATGTGTGGGATTTGTGGAAGTAGGGGTCCAGACATATGGAGGTGTCTGAAAGTTTGTGAAAGCAGATTCTGTTGTTGAGGTATGCAGGCCCATGTTATGTAGGGCCTTGAAACTGTGGGTGAGGACTTTGAATTGAGTTGTTCATGTATGGGGAGCCAGTTGGAGTTCATTCATGTTTGGTGTGATAATGTGCGACATGGAAGGTTGAGAGGGATTCTGGCTGCTGAGTTCTGAATGATCTGCAGTCTTGAGGTATTTTTTTGTTGATCCCAGCACATAGGGTGTTCCTGTAGTCCAGCTTGCTTTGTACCAGGCGTGTGAGATGGTTGTCTGGGTGCTGATTAGGAGTCATTTGAAAATCTTCCTCAGCATCTTCAGAGTATGGAAGCGTGAGGCTGGTGCAGCATTGACTTAGACAGTCACATTGAGTTTGCAGTCGATGATCCCGAGGTTCTTAGCATGGTGGTGGCGATGGGTGTCGGTCCTAGCTCTATTGGCCACCAAGTGAAGTCCCACAGCGATTTGCTCTTCTCGAAGATCATGATTTCGGTCTTGTCGGTTTTCAGATTTAAACAGTTGATCTTTATGCAGTGGGCAATTTCAGTCATACAGGCATTGAACTTGATCCAGGTACTGGGCATGTTGTCTGTGAGGAAGAGAATAATTTGCGTGTTGTCGGCGTAGGAGAGCACTTCGATATTGTGAGATCTGATGATGCCGGCTAGAGGGAGCATGTGTAGGTTGAAGAGGGGCAGGCTCACAAATTCAAAACTCGAAAGATGAGGTTACGCGTATTTGAGGTGTACTGTGCCAGGCTGACAGACACGGTCCATCCAGTCGGGAAGGAGCAGACCCATCTGTGTGCGTGTCCTTTAATTCTGATGTCGTGTTGACGTTGGATTAGGATAGGGTGGGAGGCTGTATCAGATGCTGCAAAGAGGTCCAGGAGGATGAGGGCCGGTCTCCTCTGTCCACTGTTATGCCGATTTTATCGGGGACAATGAAGAAGGCAGTATCCTCACTGTGGTTGGGTCTGAAACTGGACTGAATGGTGTTGAGTTGGTCATTTACATATTTGGCGAGGTGTCTCTTAATGATTTTCTGTCAGACCTTGGATGGGAATGGCAGCAGGGAGATCCATCTGTAGTTGGCGAAGTCGTGTAGTTCCTATAAAACCTATACAGGATCTGCACGTTTGTATAACATAAACTGTGGGGCTGGTGGCAGACTAATTCTGTGCACCCCCACCGGGTATGTTAGCCTGCCTGTATCAGCTAGCTCACAGAGCCACTATAATCTCCTCTTACCGAGGAAATAATAGATTCTGGCAACCTCAGAACATGACGGCCCTGAACCCTCTGCATCTTGTAAACAATATACTACCTTTCGCTCAGTCACTCGTGCTCAATTAATTTGTCTCCGAGAGATACACAGAATAAACAGGCTGCGTGTTCTCAATAAGAATTTATTGAACAGTTGTTGTTCTAGTGTAGAATAGATGAGCTGCAACAACCATTATACAGTAGCAGAGATATATGATTAGAAATACTACGAAAGTAAAGGGATGGTAAATTTCTACCACCTTGTAATAATCATGAATACATACAAGTATATAAAACTCATGATAAAAAGTCCGTACACCTACGATGCCTCCCTAAATAGATGTACCTAAATGTACCTAATATCTGTGTAGGTGTTATGCCAAGAATCCCTCTAGGATCTAGTCACCCCCATTACCTGATTATGAGAGAATATGGGACCCCGTCCTAGTCTCGAGAGGGACACCCCACAAGGGATATTAGACCACTGCAAGCTGGAGCATCTGCATTCAGGAACCTCAGCATCTCTGGTCAGTGTGTCAGCCGGGAAGTCTCGGTCTCCTCTATCTTTCTAAGCAAGATGTGATGTGTATATATACCCATAGTTCCCCCCAGGGGTCCTGCCTTGCTGTGTTACTGTGTCGGCCTAAAGGATGACGTTGGGCCTGAACTTTATACAGAGATATTATACAGGAGATGTTAGTCCTGCTGTGCTTCCAAGAAGCCTCCTGCATAATGTATGAGAATCGAACTAGGGAAAAGCCCGCGTTCTGAATGCAGTGTCGTATCTAGATAAAAGGTCAGTCCCTAAGAACCGTTATGTATGTAATGTAGGGAAGAATATAGGTGAAAGGTTGCAATTTTACCTGCGCCTATATAGGGTACCTATATGGAATAGAACAGCGAGTGTGGTAGGTCAGCAGAGTGTTTTTTCAATAATGTGAGGACAGTTGCATGTTTCCAAGCATCTGGAAAGGTCGCAGAAGAGATGGAGGCGTTGAGAATGGGTATGAGCATGGCGCTGACGTGTCGTGAAAATGTGAACACGTCCGCTAAGAACAAGCAGTAGATTTTTGCCAAATGCAATCATTTTTCAAATTGATCGACAAGTACATGTGTTTTGTTCTTTCTGAAATGTTCAGATGTGAAGCAGTCCCATGATATGAACGTAGGTCAGTAAGAAAAACATTTTTCAGGTCAGCAATAATCAACAAACTGCAAATTCAGTTACTTACAGGTCCTTAAATATTTGTAACTGTTACTCAAATTATTGATACTCATTTTATTACTTCAGAATGATAACCGGACTCCGATGACACTGCCAGAATTAAAATTTGAGGCCCCACAGGCTTCACAATGAACTCTGAAGAATCAATAAACCTAATGGATTATATCACTATTGTCAAACATTCTTCTGGAGTGATTGCCTTTTTCTATGCTTAAACTGCCAATGCTTTTGGGAAGGTCGTTCAACTCAAGAATTAGTCACAAGCAAAGGGTGATTTCACTGTGCAACATAGCTGTAGTATAATATAAACAAAATACCATATTCCATTATTGAGAAGGGGAAATTAAATTCAATAAAATGCTGGCTTTCAGTGTTGATTCATTCAACCAGTAAAGCAGATTTTAATATGAGTTCAAATGACTCCGTAAGGATGTAAAATACAAGCACGGTGAGATTTGTAAAAAAAATAATTGTTATTTGGCTATTTATTCAATTTGGTTGCTCAGAACCTCATGCAATACAATTTAGTTTGATTCATCTGGCATGCTGTCCCTTATATAGGGATATGCATTGATGTGGTTTGGTTCATTTGTCACTATTTCATGGAGCCTTCATCAGGACTAGGATATGGACCTCATGTAACAAACAGTTATAGAAATTGTACACAAATTAGTAGCTAAGGTACTGCTAAACAATGTTTTCTGTTTCTGTAAAACAAACAGTGGGTCCAGTTTGGTAGTGCAGTGATAAATATATAATCTAAACAAACATATATTGTATTGGAAACAAATGCAGAAGGCCATGTTTTGTTCATGGTAATACTAAGTTGCAAGGTTCTCACCAGTTTGAGGTTTCCTTTAGGAATAAAAGGAGCAGGAAGGGAGGACAATATTGAATTCGAACGAATTAAGTTAACATGGGTAATTAAGAGAAAAGTGTGATGTGATGTGGTGGTGGTATGATCAGCCATATGTGAACAGTTAATAGAAATGAATGTACATGTACAGTGTTTATTGTTGAAACAAATTGGACATTTTATTTATTTTGTGGCTTTTAGCACGTTGTAGTATAACGTGAGGAGACCATATTTTAGTGGTACGCAGATTTATAAGTTGAGGCGATAGTAGAAAAGTATGTATCTATTGATGTTTCTAATAAAGGCACCATGGAGACCAATATTACTATTACAACCACTTTTTGGTGAATGTAACACTATTTCTTTGTGCAGTACATTTTGTTTAGTGAATCTTGATCATGGAACAAACTCTTTAATGGCTAGTGCAGCTACTAGTTTGACAGCTGTGGGTGCAGTGTCACATCCTGGCAAACATGTTTGTAGCAGCGTTTCAAAAGACTTGGACTATTAATTTTAATTTTAATAACTCCTAGTTCAAACCAGATGATGAAGTGTCATGCATACATTCGTGTTTTCTTCCACTTTACTAGGAATCTCGATTCTTTCAAGGAATTCCACCTATGGCCTAACCTCAGAAGTGTCTACCTAAAATGTATCTTACATTATGAGCAACATGGAATTATCTTTCTTGATCTCCTGATGAAGTATGACTATGGCAGGCTGTATATAATAGCCTCCATAATGCACCAACAGGAGAGAACGATGCCTAATTTTTAAAATAATCACTCCTATAATCTGCCCAATAACCTTTCCGGTGTGTTTCTAAAAATAGACTGAAATGTCACCATATAACCCTTTGGTACGTGTCTCTGCTTGTGTGTCGGAACCAAATACGTGAAACAAAAATAAAACAATCCTATGTAATTTACATCCCCTAGAAGTTAAATACACGAGGCTCTGCAAACCCATGTTGACCTTGTAGTGTAACTAGAGCCTTGGAAATACTCTTGTAACCACGCTCCAATCCTCATTACATTTAAGGCAGCCTGCTACCAGTGTACAAAGCTTCTCGGTATTTATTTTTTATTTTATTTGCATTTTCAACAACAAAACAAATACAATTAAGTGCAGGTTGCATAGGATATAGTATTGACGATACAGTTCCCCACCATCTCAATGTTATCCAGAGGACCGACAGGGGTCTACCTGTCAGTGCTCGGTAATAGTCACACGCCTCCTCCGTCTCAGCCCCCCTCACACCCCGAGCATCTCCCGTACCCCAAGCATCAATTGCAGCGCCCCATGTTCCACCTGGTGTCCGTCCCCTCCCAGCCATCTGCAGTGAAGACCATTATTTTACAGTGCTTGAAGCGTTGTGTGATCCAACCAATGTGTGAATGGCTCCCATATGTCTTTTGGTCGTGAACGTGCCGGCAGGAGCTCCCAATATAAGGTGAGTTGCGTCTGGCAGTATACGACACTTTTAATCCAGTCCCTAATGGTGGGTGATGTAGTAGCCCCCCAGTGTATCGCGACTTGTCTTTTGGCAAGCAAAATGAGCATGGCCGGCAGCCTACGGTGTTTAGGCTTCACCATGTGCAAGATCCCCAGTAGTGCAGTCTGCGGAGTGCATGGAATCTGTAGTCCAGTGATTGTACACACCAGCTCCATTACCTCGGCCCAAAAGGAGGCCAGCATGGGACATTCCCATGCCATATGCAAGAAAGCAGCTCCGCGTGCATCACATTTCCAGCAGTTGTTCGTGTCTCTCAAGCCAATACGATGAAGCCGGCTAGGGGTGCGATATGTCATATGTATGTATTTGAAATGTATCAGCCGGAGTCTATAGTTAGGGGTCAGGGTCTCAAGCATTTTACAGCAGATATCCCAGTGAGCGTCAGTTATGTCAGTACCCAGTTCAGCAATCCACATACAGCGCGCCGCTGGGACCACTATTGGATGATCACTTTGCATGCGCCCATATAAGCGGGAAATTAGTTTGCGCCCAGATTCCACCTTCAGTACATTCTCCAGGGCCAGCAAGCTCGGCGGCGGCGCCGGAAATGTAGGAAATAGTTTTTGACATGTATGCCGAAGCTGATAATAAAGCAGGGTATCAAGCATCGTCGGAGTCTCCGCATCGCACATTTGCTCCAGCGTGATGAAAATATCGTCAGGAAAAATGTCCCCCGCCGTGTGAAGGCCGCGCGACGTCGCGCGTTCTCCAGTTTTCATGTGTTGCAGCAGGGGCCATATGGGGTTCCCGCGCAGAGGTACCGATGCAGTGTAGAGGAGGTCCAACTTGGCCCGGCGGCGCAACCCGTCCCAGGCCCACTTAAGCGCGTGCACCGTGTCAATTTCATTGCACCTCCTCTTGTGCGGCGCATATAGGGCAGTGTTGAGCGGTAACGGGGCCACCTTATCCGCCTCTATCGCCACATGCGGCTCAAACGGCGTGGGATGCGCCCAATAGTGCAAGAATTGCGCAGTAAGCATACAGCGTAAAATCTGGTGCCGCCATACCTCCCTGTCTCTGTGGAAGAGTAAGGGTCTCCCAGGCCACCCTCGGCTGCCTTCCCCCCCACGCCAGTTCGATCCTCAGCGAGCGTACCTGGTTCAGAAAACGCTTAGTCAGGGGGAGTGGGACGTTAACAAATAAGTATAGTAGCTTGGGCAGGATGACCATTTTGGCCACAGCTATCCTACCCGCCAGCGACAGTGGCAAGTGTTTCCAGCGGCTGACCCGTTCCTCTATCCACCGCAACGCCCGCCCATAGTTCTCTATCCACAATGTGTGCATGTCCGTGCTGATCCATACCCCCAGGTAACGTACCGGACCAGTCGCCCACTCCAGTGGGCAGTCTGGAGTGAAGCGGGGTGTCCCAGCCGTCAGAGGCAGGATGACCGACTTCTCCCAATTTATGGTCACTCCCGACAGCAGGCCATAATTTATCAATTCTCTCGTCATGGGGGAGAGATTATCTTGTGGGTCAACTACATAGAGTGTATTATCATCTGCGTACATCGAAACGGTCAACGCCCGGGATGAAAACCCGATGCCCCTGTCCGCATAGTGCTGTCTAATCCGGGCCGCCAAAGGCTCGGTGGCAATCGCGAATAGTAGGGGTGACAGGGGGCAACCTTGCCGCGTGCCTCTGCTAATAGCAAAGGGTTCAGAGACAAGCCCGTTCACCCGGACTCGGGCAGTGATGGTGGTGTAGAGCAGTCTAATATATCGGATAAAAGCTTCACTTATCCCCATTCGCTGTAGCAAAGGAAATAGGAACCCCCATTCCAGGGAATCGAACGCTTTTGTGGCGTCCAATAGCACCACCGCGGCCTTGACGTGAGGGGCTAAATAGTGCAGTACCCCAAAAAGGGTTCGTAAGTTGTGGGCCGTGGAGCGGCCTGGCACGAATCCCGACTGATCTGGGCGGATCATGAGTGGCAACACCGGCTGTAGCCGCAATGCAAGCATTTTAGCGAATATTTTCACATCCGTGTTAATTAAGGACAATGGCGATATGAGTCGCACTTCTGGGCATTCTTATCTGGTTTTAAGAGGGCAATAATGAGAGCCTCTCTCATTGTCGCTGGGAGTATACCCGCCTCAACTGCCTCAGCGTATACAGCCAGCAGCCGGGGGGCCAGGAGGTCAGCGTATTCCTTGTAAAACTGCGCTGGCAGGCCATCCGGCCCTGGCGCTTTGCCGGCCGCCAAAGACCCCAATGCTTCCTTGACATCCTCTAATGTGAAGGGGCGATCGAAGTACTCTTTTCGGTGCGCATTGAACCATATCAGCTGAACCGTGTCCAGGTAATCGGATAGGTCTCCCGATGTAGGCACTCCCCGGGAACGGTATAAGTCTTTATAAAAAGACCGAAATGTGTCCAGGATCTCCGGAGGTGTGCACGCGCGGTCTCCCCCCGATGTTTCGACTGAGGGGGATGTATGAGGAAGTTCTCTGCGATCGCAACAAATGGGCAAGCGTTTTGCCCGAGCGATCCCCCTCTCCATACCGGCGCGCCGTTGCATGTTTATGTAAAAATGTAAGCTCTCTATCCGCCTCAGTTTGGTACTCGGTTAGTGTGGTGCGCGTTTCCGCTAGTGTTGCCGCCGAGGGGTCAGAGCAGTACTGTATTTCTAGGGCATGTAGGCGGCCTTCCAGCCTCTTGAGTGTATTTCTGATGTCCTTCAACACTCTGGCCTGCCCCGCAATGCAGTGGCCCCTGATAACCACCTTGAACGCATCCCATAGGGTGCCCACAGACGCCACCGAGTTCGTATTTAGTTCGAAATAGTCGAGTATGTGTTGGTGCACCTCCTCGCGAAATACCTGATCCAGCAAGGCCTGCGCCGGCAGCTTCCACGTGAATGGTGTGATGTACGGTTTGGGGACCTGTAGCACCAGTTCAACCGGGGAGTGGTCGGATAGTGTGCGCGCTCTGTGGTGAACTTCGGATGTCCAAGCATGTATATGCGGGTTTAGGAGCCAAAAATCTAATCTGGACCATGCTTTCCTGTGTGGGGTGAAGCATGTGCCCTCCCTCCCTTCGAGGTGTAAGATCCGCCACGAGTCTAGCAGATTGTATTCCTCCATTAGGCCTTGAAGAAGATCCGCCGTGCGCGGGTGATGTGTGCGCGCGGCCCCCTCCCTGTCCTGTTCCAGCGAGAGCACCGCATTAAAATCTCCTCCCCATATGTACTCTCCCTCGCCCAGTGATTGTGCCTTGAGCCAAACTGTCCTGAAAAAACTTGGGTCATCCGTGTTAGGGCCATAAGTGTTAATTAGTATTATCTGCTTGTGAAACAGTTTCCCCAGCAATATTAGATACCGTCCCTCCGAATCGGCATGCACTTTAAATGTTTGCCAGGGCAGGCCCCTACGAATTAATATGGCCACCCCCCGGGAATAGCTGGAGCATCCGGAAGTATGCACCTCGCCCCATCTGGCGTGTCGTAGTCTTTCCCCAGCTTTCTGCAGCAGGTGGGTCTCCTGCAAGAGACATATGTCGATGTGGTGTCTGGTCAAGTGCGCGTGGGTTAATCGGATCTTGCGGTGGTCATTAAGACCGCGAATATTCCATGTCAGGCAGCGCAGTTATGTTATGTTAGAAGCATTTGTAGTGCGCACAGCTGCCCCAGGTAAGGGGCGTCCTGGCGCATGACAAGGTACACAACACTAACACTGAACATAGAAACGGAGGGAAAAGAGAGGGCGCAGCTAGAAGAAGGGAAAATTAAAACGAGAAGGTTTTTATAGCTTTGCGGAACAAAAGAAGATCTTCCATCAGGCAAATCTCATTCGGGAGAGAGTTCCAAAGCACCGCTGCTTTTACCCGGAAGGACCGGCCACCAACTCTGCTAAGCTTAAACCTCGGGACCACAGCAAGTGCTTGTCCCAGTGATCTTAAAGAGCGGGTCGGGACATAGCCAGACAAAAGATTCGAGAGGATCTGGGGGGCTGATCCCTTCAAGATCTTAAAAGCCAAACATAAGACTTTAAAATGGATTCTTGCTTTAACCGGTAGCCAGTGCAGAGATCGAAGGGTACTAGAGACAGAGCAGGACCTGGGCAAGCCGACTATGGCTCTAGCCACGGCGTTTTGGACACGTTGAAGGCGGATGATTTCTGCCTGGTTTGTCCCTACCAGGAGAGAGCTGGCATAATCCAGACGGGATATTACTGTAGCCTGGACTACCAGCTGCCTGGTAGGGGGGTCAAAAAACTTCAGGACAGGTCTTAAGCCCCGAAGGACCCCAAAACAGCAGGCCGCAGTTTTCTGAGAGTGCCCCACGAAGCTAAGAGCTAAGTGCGGTCAGTGATGCATTCGGTGATGTCGTACGCAGCAGTGTGTCTATCTGCGGTGCAAGGGGCGGGGCATATGGCAAGAGGCTTAGCGTAGCATGTCTCGCACTTAACAGCAATGTGTGCGTGGCCAGGAATAATACCGTGTCATCATTTAGTTGTACATTAAAATGCTGCAGTTCAACAATACAAACCAATACAAACCCCACTCCCACTCCAACCCCCCAATCAGGTTGAGATGCTGTACCCCTCCCGAAACTAACCCAAAAACAGTTCTCCTGTAACATTTGCACGGGAATCATCCCTTCGAGGGCGTGGGGTTACCGGCACACTACCCCATCTGAAATCGATAAGGTGGCCGAACATTTCCCGCCTTCCATAGTCGTAAGCAGACCAAATATAGCAGGCTATTACTTGCGCATCGCCCAGTACAGCAGTGGTGCCCATCCTCAGGTCAAAAAATATCCTTGTCCCGTGTTGCACTGGCCCCGTCGGCCGCCCCCCTCACCCCCCCCCCACCCACCTCAGTGATCAGGACATGGTCAGTAAGAAATGTAGCGTATACTTATCAGCAGAGTCTCAGGGCGTCTCACAGTGCTGCAGGAGTTCATGGTCCACAGAAATGTTTGTTTCATTCCACATCACTCAGCCGGTCCGCCGGGGAGGCTACACGGTCATCGCGCAGCTCCCCGTGCGACCGTTCTGCTTTTCTTGCAAATTTCAACGCCTCCTTCGCCTCCGTGAAGATCAGTGGCTTCCCTTTGTGCTGAATTTTCAGCTTGGCAGGGTACAGCATGGCGTACCTGGTCCCCACTTTTTGGAAGATCTTTTTGGCCGGTATGAACTCGCGCCGTGCAGCCTGCACAGCCTGCGTAAAGTCATGGTATTGGGAAATGGCCATGTTTTGAAAAGTGAGCTCTCCTTTTTCTCGGGATAGCTGCAGTATGGTGTCTCGGTCTCGGTAATTTAGAACTCGGGCAAGGATCGGTCGCGGCAGCGCCCCCGGTACCGGGCGCGGGCCTAGCGTTCGGTGTGCACGCTCGACCAGGAACATTGTCGACAGCTCTGCCCCAAACAAGTCGCGGAACATACCCTCCACGAACTGTTCCATATTACCAATGTTTGTGGATCCCGCAATTCCAATAATACGTATTTTGTTTCTGCGGGAGCGGGCTTCCAAATCCTCGTTGCGCCCACGTATCACCTCCAGGAACTTGTCCATGCGGAGCAGTTGTTCCCGGGTGTCACTGTGGCTGTCCTCGCATTCCGCAATCCGCGTCTCCGCCGCCGTAAGTCTCTCCTCGTGCTGATCGACTGTGCGCGATATGCCCTCCATTCGCTGTGCCATGGAGTCTAATTTGTTGTCAATCTCCCTCAGGCAGCCCTTGAGATCGCGAAACATACTTTTTATGTCGTCCTCTTGCGGGGGTTCCAGCTGTGTCTCAGGGACCACCGTTTGCGATGCCGGTCCCACTTCAACATTCCGGGTAGATTTCCTTTCGAAATGCAGCTTTGGCTGCTTAGCATCCGGCTTCCCCATTTTCCTGCAGGGGAGACTCTTCAGGAGGGGTCCGGGGGGGGGGGGGGGAGAGCCCCAGCAAGTCACCACAGGTATTGGTTCACGTCCACACAGGTAGGCCCCGCAGTCGCCTGAGTTTTGCCTCCACCGGCCGCCCCCGCCGTGGTCGCAGTGTCAGTCAAATGTCCGGGCTCAGCAGGCCACCAGCGTATCACCGCTGCTGGTTTATGTTGGGTCCTCCGCTCAGAGCATGTGCACTTTGGCCGCAATGTACCTAATCAGCTACCCCAGGTACGTCTTTTCGCCCCCTCCGGGCATCCGTCTCTCCATTTTCCGCAGCCGGCAGCGCACTCTGTACAGGACGGGTATGTCAAAAGGCAGGCAGCTAGGCCTCACAGATCCGCATCAGCCAGGTAGCCTCCACCACCGCGGGCGCCACCGTCAGTTCTCCGCACATCGGCGGGAGCGCCAGCATAAGCCACCGTCACGGGCGCCTCCTCCTCGTTCAGGCTCCTCCAGTACGCCCCGCAGTTCCCCCCCGTGTAGCGCCGCTTGCAGGGGACAGTCAGCTCACCGCCTTTCTGGTGTCTCGCAGTCGCGATCAGGCCGCTCAGGATATTGCAGCAGCACCACCGCAGGTTCCTACGGCGGTTCCGCCCCGCGCGCCGGGCCAGAGGCCCGCGACCGGGGACTTGCGTAGCGGCGAAGGCCGTCCGGCGCGATGTGGGCGGGCCGCCGGTGTAGCGCAGGGCCAGTTCTCCGGAAATAAGACGCCGATCTCAGCCGCGAAAGTCGCCACCGGGTCTCCGGATCGCCAACACCTCCCGCCTCAACTTTGTCTGCCCAGACCAGGAGGCCTGCACGGATGGGCCTTCGGATGTTGCGTTCGGCCGGCAGAGCCCCGTTACACGGCTCGGCCACGCCCCAGCTTCTCGGTATTTAAAGTCCATCACAGCCATGGTAACGGCACAGCCTGCCTCTGCACCATTGATAATGAAATCGTTGAACATTGTGTACATGTAACACAGTGTAGGAATCTGGCTCTCTATATGGTGTACCAAAACGAGGTTCACTGTGTAGAGTCCAGGCAACCCATTGGTTTACAGAGGCAAAAATGATAACACTAAATGCTCTTTTGTGGTCATGTGTGCGAGCAGTGTAGGTTTATCAGAGGGTAGTGCTAAGCATTTGCTGTACTCGCTGAGGCAATAAATGAGACATACACTCGAGAATAGATCCAAGACCAATTTAGAAAAATAAGTCTTATTTTCATATACATTTTGATACCAAGAACTTTGTTATCCAGTTAGTACTTTTTTAAATATCGATTTTTACAGGTAAGCAAAATGTTCACTTAAATGCTTCTTTACGCAGCAATGCTTTCCTATGGGGAAAAAGGTATATGTTGCACACAGTTATTTACGGTCAGGTTCTGGGGTTGGAGGGGGACAAGATCCAAAGTACCACCAGCAGTTACTAGTTACCTGCCCTGGGCCGTCGGTTGCAGAGGTGCTGGTCAGGTAGCTTTGTGTGCTACACCGGTGGAGAGAAGGGGGGCCACCTAAAAACAGGCTGCAGAGGGGGACTTGTGTACAAGCCAGGGAGCTCCCAACGAGGGAGGGGGGCTCAGGTCACAAGGGTCCTCTGAGCAAAGGGGCACAGCCGGTTCTTCGCTACCTAGGTTGGGGCACTGGGGTGCAGAGTAGATATGTCAGCTGGGCTTGGTACGTCAAATGCACTTGCAGTTGTCAGCCTCGCCGGTTGAGGGTGCAGAATCAGGACGGCTGGGCCACCCTGGAAGTGGGTCTCTGCTGTACTGATGTCTCTTGACTGCTGCTCTGTCTTGGTGCTGTAAGAGTCTTGACTGGACTTAATCGTGCCTTGCTTTCTGCAAGGGGTCCGGTACTCTGGGTTTTGTAGTTGTGCATTTCCGGTATGTCGTGGTGTCCTCTCACTCTGTGGCGGGACAGATCTGACCTTCTGGAGCACAGGTACCTCTTTCTGGGGGGCTGCTGCGTCGGGCTGGCCAGGGAGCGGCAACACGTTAAACTGGACTCTGCTTCTTAGGTGCCTGCGGGCTGCAGAGGAGTAACTCCTCTACTCCAAGTGAGATTGCTGGTGATTTGCGAAGGGCTGTCAGTCCACTGGGCAGTCAGTCACTTGGTCACAATTGTCGAGACTGAGGCAGGCAAGGTTTGGCTCCAAAAATCTACAAGAGTCTTCAGTTCTTGGCCTCTTGCGGGTCTTCTTTGTCCTTTGTCGAAATCTAACTTCCTTGCATCAGGGGTGCCCCTAAATACTCAATTTGAGAGTGTTAAGGGGAGTGACGGGTAGTAGCCAATAGGCTTCTTACCTTTAGGGTGGCTACACCCTCTGTATGCCCACTTTCTGTGGGTAGTGGGCATACCCCAGTGAGCCTAATTCGACCAAAAAAAACAAGATGGCGGAATTCATGCATCAGGGCAGAGGGGTGGCATCTCCCAAGTCTGGAGGCAGCCGGGGTCGCATATCAAAGGTGACCCTGGCCTTCGAAGCCTCCTGCCTTGATATGCTGATTACATAGCTATCCCACTTGGAGTAGGTGACAACACCTCCGGCCGGAGCAGGTATTGTTCCTGCCTTCAGAGAGCATGGACTCTCACCTGCAGGGGGTCAGAAACTGTCTGTAATGGCAGGCTGGTCTACACTAATCCGTACTCGAGAGGCCAGTAGGTTGTCAGTGGGCACCAGTGGGTTTGTTAATACAAGATGTTTGATACCATCATGTAGCTAGGGAACTCTTAATCACCAGTGCCCAGTACATATACTCAAGATGGCACTTCCCTGTTGACTGGCAATGCCCAATAATCAACGTGGACATCACAGGGGTGTATCTGCTCATGCAGATATGTCCTCACATGTAATATAAGGCACTCTGCCGTAGTGCTGTAGGCCTGCTATGGGGGTGACTTACTTATATTACATGCATTGTCTGCAGCCATGGCACACAGGAGGTGTGCAATGCCGTGTCTTCCCTTTTCTCTGCACCATCTCATGCAGTCTGCAATGGCAGTTTGCATGAGTGTGCTGAGAGGTCACTAAGGGCGGCACAGTACATGCTGCAGCCCTTAGGGGCGTTCCTTAGCCTTCCTGCCCTAGGTACCTGAGGTACTATATACTAGGGACGTAGAGGGGATGCTAAGGGTGCAGCCAAGTGGGGGAACAATTGTACAGTTTCAGAGTAAGAGAGCTGGAACTGGGTACCTGGATAGCTGGAACCCTATGTACTTCTGTCAAACTTGCATCAAATACTAGGCAAAAAGTGGGGTGGCGATGTCAGAAAGGGGTTCTGTTCTGCACACTTGCCACAGTTTCCTGGGGCATTACTATTAACATCATTTACTCCATTAAAACCGTAATTAAATTGGTAAAAACTAACCAACACTTTAAATTCCAGCTTGAGCCGCATTGATTCTGGATCCAATGCAATACTGAAAGTGTGCCCACCATTGATTGTGTATCCACCACTTGCTATTTCATTACAGATGTGCTTAAGGCAATGAATGATCTAATTAGATCAGGGGTTAGAGGCTGGAACACTGAAACCCCACTAGTGCCTAAAGAATGTGGTGACTCCATTATTTGTGCTCATAAGCATGTGATTTGGCCCTAGTCACACATAGGCTAGCACACTTTTTAATTCAAAGGATCTTCAAAATTTCAAACACCTGGTGTGAAGAGTTTCTATCTGATAGACATCTAGCTGCAGATTCCTCACCATTAAACTTACGGGCGTTAGGCTGGATCTGGAAAATGTTTGATAGCGGTACCTCTGCGCACCGATAGGTGGAGTCTGTCGACTCAACATGAAATCGTAGGCATCGGGTTCGGGGTCGTTGTGATGTCCGCATGCTGATGTCAGTTCTTTCCTTTCCCTGCCAGCCAGCATAGATCCTTTGAAGAGAGCCATCCACTGTCCCTTTTTGACCGGCTTTTTTTGACTTTTTGTTGAATCCTTTTGGCGTTTCGGATGTCCAGCAAGAAGACCTTGGGGTTCAAACCGTGTGGCGCCTGTCATCGTGCCATGTCTGTCACAGACCCCCATCTAGTGTGTCTTTGGTGCCTGGAGCGTGACGATGACACAGAGTTTTGCTCAGAAAGCTGGGCCAAGGCGGCAAAGGCTTTGAGGCAGTGGTCCCTAAAGCTTATTGCTCCCCGGCGTACAACGCCACGGGGTTGCCTCGACATCACTGCGGTCTGGTAATATGCACCACAAGAAGTCAGAACTTGTTTCGACTTTGCCCTATCCTTCATGTGATGAGACAGAGGAGTCTGGGCGTTCGAGGCCCCTCTCTGGGTTGGCTCCACGTTTCCCTCCCTTTCTGGGGCTGGGAGCTGCCCCCACCCAACCAAAAGAATTTTATGTTGCCATGTGTGCCATATTTGGGCAGGCTGACCCTCTTGGATACGTTGCAGGATCTGGACCTGCACTGGTCTACCACGTCGACCTTCCCTGGTGCAGCATGTGTCATCGAAACCCTCCGCGTCACCACCGCCTCCCCATCGTCATTCCAAATGACACAGAGACGGCTGGGTGTTCACCAAGACCGGGGCCGAAGAGCCGTACAGCTCCATGCCATTTACTCTGCTCTATTCTGAAGGGCTACAAATGGATGATGATTATTAGGAGGGGCAGCAGAATCCCTTGGAAATCCCGCAACCAAACCAAGAAGTGGACTGGTATGAGGACCTGGTTGATTCCAGCGGCCTGGACACCTCCCCAGTTTCTGGCATGCGGTCTCCTCCTAACCTGGCTATGGAGGAGGTGGCTTTTTTTGCGAGATGAACCAAGCAGAGCTATCCAAAAGATTTAATACTTCCGAGACTAATCAGGCAGCCATCCAAGCCTCTTGCGAGGCCCTCTCCAACAGATTGGATGAGGTCTCACTAAGAACTGACGCAATAGAGTTGGAGATCCCGAAAATAAAGGACTCTATCAATTCAACAGCTGGGGAGCTGGCTAAAGTACTAGCTCAGAATAAGGACCTTAGAGAGGACTTAGAACGCTTGGAAAATTATTCCCGCCAGAACAATTTAAGAGTCCTAAATGTCCCAGAAGCCTTGGAGGGCGCCGACTTAAAGGGGTTCATCATATCTCTTTTAAAAGAGACTGTCCTGATAGGTGCACCAGAGATGGACCTCGTTCATGACATTCAGAGGATACACAGAGATCCCTTTAGGAGGAACCCAGCCAAGTCAAAACCGAGGAAAATACTGATTAATTTTCTGACCTATTCAGTAAAGGAATTGATTCTGTCCTCCGCTCTTAAAGAGGGCTCCATTAACTTTAGGGGGCCAACTCCTTTTTCCTTCCAAATAAGATCTGATATATCTCATGCAACGGCTTCTAGGCAGTGGGAGCTGGGGAAAAGAATGGAGGAGTTGAAAGGCATTGGAGCTAAGGTTCAACTGAAGTTTCCCGCTCTTCTCCGTGTAATGTGGAATAATCAGATGCACTAAATTAAAACTGGAGAAGAAGCGGACGCTTTAATAGAGCGGATCAAAAGTAGCATAGGGAAATAGGTCTTCGGTATGTATCTTAGGTAGAAGTAAAATATGAGGGGTAAAAATTAATTAACACTTAATGCGGCTTAAGGTGATTTAAGTTAGTTTTATTAAGCAGATATATGCTTTTTGAAACACTTCTTTTTCTTAGTCCAGGGGGGGGGGGGGTCGAATA
This sequence comes from Triturus cristatus, assembly GCF_964204655.1. NCBI lineage: Eukaryota > Metazoa > Chordata > Amphibia > Caudata > Salamandridae > Triturus > Triturus cristatus. The sequence goes on along the minus strand of NC_140594.1, from coordinate 1,064,787,842 downwards.
GGCTCGCCTATTGGAAGGGAGGGTTCCTCAAGGTGGAGGGAGGCACAGGGGGGGTTGGGCTAAGGGTGGGTGGGCGAACACGGGTGGGGAGCAGTGGGTAAAAAATAAAAAAATGAATCTCATCTCACATCAAATATTGGTCTTGGGAATAGCTGGTCTGTAGGTTTAATCCAAAGTAATGGCCTGTAATCGTAATATGGGGAGAAGGGTCATTTTCACTTCCTGGAATGTCAATGGGTTAAGGTGCCCCCGTAGGCAAAGGTTATTTTAAAACATCTCGAGGTCTCTTCGGCCCAGGTCTGTATTTTACAGGAGACCCACCTGAGTCAAACGGAAAGTTCCCTTCTTTTCTCCAGGGTTCCCTGGATAGATTGTTTTTGTACCTCTCAGCAGTCAGCCCACAACAGAGGGGTGGCAATTCTGGTCAAAAAAGACTAATGTCTTGACAAAGTCTTGCAGCCTGGTGTCTCTACCTCAGAACCCTTCCTGCCTTTCAACAAGGCCTTAACCAATGTACTACTGGGCACTTGGTCCAAGCCCAGCACAGGGGATCCTGTGAATAGAACTATTGCCTGCCGCCACCGCCCTGCACTGGGTGACCCAGCTTTCCTCTCCACCCATCCCACGCCATAGAGCTTGGTGGTCCAAGCCTCCCCTTTCTATGGTGCGTTCCCTTCCGCACCCCCGGACACGGAATCCAAAAGGCTGGACAGCTTTGGTAAGAAGATCTTTTCTTCAACCAGCCTAGCATTGCGATTGGTAAACACTGCATGCGTCTTGGGCCGTCACTCCCATTCGCTATGGGATATGGTTGCACAATTGCTGCCCAGAGTCTCAAGAGTGTCACCTGTCACTGGTTCTCCTCTCCCAAGCTATTGCAGACTGAAGAGATTCAGTGAAGTTTGTCATTCGATGTGGCTTAGACATGACAGACTCGCTAGGCACAGTGACTTACTCGACTGCAGCTAGACGCCAAGCCTGGCTGATGATGTCTGGCTTTTCGGGGATGTCCAAACTGTGCTCTTTGATGGCTTCTGTGTTGACGAGGCAGATGCAGCATATGAGCGCTTCAATGACTCGCGGGCTACCACCACGTCCCTGTGCCTCTCCACTTCATCCTGGCCTGTCTGCTTTTCACCCCTTGCATGGCTACGGAAAGGGCTTAGAACCACGCCATACCTATTCCAGCCAGAGGACCCCGCAAGTCTAACAACCCCTGTGGGGCCGTGGACGCGATTCACCCTGACCTCGCAGGTCAAGTGGCTAGAAGTCAGATCAAGCCACAAACCCCTTCCTCCACCGCAAAACTGTCCTAGTCTGATCCGTCCAGATAGTGGCAGGAAACGCCATCACCTCAACCACTGGCAGGATATCACCTTGGACAGGTGGGTATGCAAATAGTCCGAACGGGGGGGGGGGTAACTGGCACTATTACATGTCCTGGAGGGGATAGGAGGCAATATCTATAAACGTCACTTGTTGGCAAAGAGGGATATAGCGAGGGCATGGAAGGCTCCGAGGCCCCCTGCAGTGACCGCATGGAAGAACGGTCTGGACTTTTGTATGGGCCTGGAGAAACCGATCTTCTTAGATAGAGGATGCTCCCTAAAACATTTTAAAATATGGAAACGGTGGGCAGACTATCGGGGATTGCTCCTAGACCCGGTTTCTGTAGAATGCGATTAGTGACTATAAAATCTGGCTGCTTGGCCGGAACTCTGGGAGTGGGGTGGGGGGTGTTCCCCAGGTGGGCAATTTGACTTTCAATATCTATGCGGATCCAGTTGGGGTGGATGGGTAGTGCACTTGGGAGGAGGCGTTAGATTTATGTTGCATTTCCTTTAAGGTCTTATTGGGTATAGTAGTGGAAAAATGTCAAAGTCCATTCTATAGTTATAATTGTGCAGATGTCGCTGGGTTACAGTGCTCTGCTGTACATGTGCCGCTTGACCAATAAAATTTGTTTAAAAAAAAATATATATATAGTCCGAAGGGGCTACTCCCTCCCCTTTGAGACAACCCCTCCTTCCATGCCTCCAACTTACGATCGGCTGACGGAAAATCACCTTGTCCTACCCCACGAGGACATCAATACTCTTGGCCATGGGAGCTATAGAGATTTTTCCTGGGCCAGAAAAAGGCTGTGGTTGCTTTTCCCAATATTTTCTGGTTCCAAAGAAGGGTGAAGGCCTTCATCCTATCCTCGACCTCGAAGCCCTCAACTATTTAATCAAAAAGGGAAAGTTCAAGATGCTCACCCTTGCTCAGATCCTGTCTTCCCTGGACCCGGGAGACTGGATGGTAGCGTTGGACTTGCAGGACTATTTCCATATCCCCATCCTGCTTGCCCATCGCTGCTACCTGCGGTTTATGGTAGGTCAAGAGCACTTTAGTTTACCGTGCTCCCCTTCTGCCTTATCTGTGCCCCTCTGGTGTTCACAAAGGGATGGCGGTAGTCGCAGCCCATCTGAGTAGATCAGGGCTTCCAGTCTTCCCCTACATCGACGACTGGTTGTTGAAGGCGGGCTCGTCCCAAGCAGTCATCTTCCACCTCTAGACTACGGCGAACAGTGCAGTTTTGGGCTCATCCTCCCGAGCAGCGAGTCCAGGATATGATACAGATGTTTCAGCCTCTATCCTGGATTTTGGTGTGAATGACTGAGGCCGTTGGGCCTCTGAACGGCAGAGCGGACGAACTCCGCCATCGGTGCCTTGCAGATCACAAGTGGTGCCTCCATCCGCAGGTGGTGCAAGGTCTTTCAATGGTGGGGAGAGCCTTGGTTAGATCTGTTCGCCTCTGGAGGGAACACGCAATGTCAGTAGTTTTTCGTGTTGGCGTTCCAAGGCGGCTCTCGCTCAGCAATGCTTTTTGTCACGAGTGGAGCACAGGCTTCTGTATGCCTTTCTGCCCATACCACTCCTGCTCAGTATGCTCAAGATCAGGAGAGACCGGGTCAAAGTCATCCTTGTGGCTCCAGAGTGGGCACGGAAAGTCTGGTATCCCGAGCTTCTGCAAATGAGCATCGATTCTCCGATCCAGCTGCCACTTCGGAAGGATCTTCTGTCGCAGCAGCAGGAGAGAGTTCTTCACCCAAACCTGTCCACTCTCTGCCTCCTTGCGTGGAGACTGAACTTTTGACCTTCCTGCCGAAGTCTGTGAAGTTATCCTGGCAGCCAGGCATCCTTCCACAAAGTCTGCGGATGGCAAAGATTTTGTAACTACTATACAGAATGATCTGTTGACCCCTTATTTGCTTCCCTCTCAGACATTCTTCTGTTCATTCTTTCCCTGGCCCAGCAGGGCTCTGCTCTGGGCACCCTGATGGGCTATCTTTCGGCCCTGTCTTCTTTTCTGAGGTTGCCAGACCAACCATCACTTTTTAAATCTCCTCTTCTACAGCTATTTGTGAAGGGGCTCACTCACTTGTTTCCTCCTTCACTTTTTATTGAAGTGGGACCTTAATTTGGTTCTCACTTTCTTGATGTGCGCACTGTTTGAACCTTTGCATAACCGTCCCCGCTGGCTGCTCACTACCAAAACTGCCTTTTTAGTGCCAATAACTTCTGCCAGTTGGGTGAGTGAACTGCAGGCTCTGTCATCTCAGCCTCCTCACCTGACCATCATTCCAGACAAAGTAGTGCTCCGAACTAGGGGTTCTTTTCTGCCTAAGGTAGTAACGCCTTTTCACATGGGTCAATCTGTCACCTTGCCCACCTTCTATGCTCCTCCGCATCCTTCTAAAGAAGAATATAGTCTCCATTGTCTGGACCCTAAAAGAGCATTGTTGTTCTACCTTGACCGCACTAAAACATTCGTGGTGGACGGCCAGCTTTTTGTGGGGTACACCGGAGCAAAGAAGTGACGTGCTGTTGAGAAGAGGACCATATCACGTTGGGTCATCTTCTGGATTAAAATATATTATGCCTTGGCGAAGAAACAGCCTCCCGAAGGCCTTGGGGCCCATTCTACCACGTCCGGGGCATCCACCATGGCTTTTCATCGTGGTGTTACGATCCATGACATTTGCCAGGCGGTCACATGGGCATCTCTGCACACTTTTGCCAAGCATTATTGCCTGGATAACCAGGTCCGCAGAGAGGGCCCTTTTTGCTGTTCTGTTCTGTAGAAGTTCTTGGTTAGATGCTTCTCCGCAGTCCCTCCTCCGGTATGGTATTGCTTGGGGGTCTGTTCACAGTTAAGGAATCTGCGGCTAGGTGTCTCATCAAATGGACATGTTACTTACCTTCAATAATGCCTTATCTAGTAGAGAAATGATCTAGCTGCAAATTCCTTACCGACCCACCCATTCTCCCTGCACTGCTGATTAGTTTTAGAGTCGGGCCGTTTTCCTTTCAGGGCCGGGTTCTTTTTTTAACACACAATATTCAGTCATTTCATGGCTCCGTGCTTCTGGCTTGGAAAGTCTCAAAGTACTGACGTCATTGCGCCCATATAGATGATGTGGGCGTAACGAGGACGAACCTGACGCCTATGACGTCACATGGAGTGGACCAACGTCACCTATCTGCGCACAGGGATGCTATCAAAAATCTTTCTGATCCAGCCCGATGCCTGGAAGTACAAAGGTAAGGTATCTGTGGCTAGATAAGGTGTTACCGAAGGTAAGTAACTTGTCCATTTAGCTATACTTGGGGTGCCGTATTGTACACATACCTAATATCTAGTGGGCATGAATATTATACTGTACAAACAAAATTTTTAATCGTTTAGGGCAGTGCATGTGTGCATGAGTCCTCTACATTTTATACTATGGTTTGTGTTTCTGCATGAAATTATATACAGCCAGTGTTAAAGGTCAAGGTTTGGGGAATGAAATGTGTGCGGACACAGAGTGCTGCTGGCTTTATTTGAAGCCCACACTTTTTTATTTATTTATTTTTTTACTTTTCTAAATCTGTCCGAGTGCCTGCTTTACGAGGTTCTTGTTTTCTCCCCCAGTAAATAATAAAATACGTACCTGTAAACTTTAAGGCTTATTCCAAGTGTTTGCAAAATAAAAATAAAACATTGCTATCTTGTCAATGCCAGCCCTGTTGACTTTGTCAGTCCTTGTTAAAACCTAGACTCTTCATATAGAACCCTTGAAAATGTTCTTCTTTGCCCAGGTTACACCTCTAGGTTAAACCCTTATTTAGTCTCTTTGGGGATACACTCCAACCAGCGTTTTCTACTGATCTATAGGGGGGGAAAAAGTGTTACCTGAACTGTGAAGACTTTTATACCCACACATATTGCTTATGCCTCAATCTAGTGCTGCTATTTGTGGTGCAAGACAATATTTTAAGAGTGTCACCTGTGCACATATCTGTTACATGGGGTAAGTCTTCGTGTTAGTTGTTTTACTCTGGCTTCTTCACTTTATTTGTAGTACCGTGAGTTAGAACCACTGTGGTGCTATTTGGAGCTTTCTAATGTAAGGGCAATTTTCTTTGGTTAGATTGGTTTAAAACCCTTTTTTGCTATTAATTTTTTCAGATGAGGTCGGGGCCTTGGTGTTTGATGTTGGGTCCTACACTGTGCGAGCTGGCTATGCTGGAGAGGACTGCCCAAAGGTGAGAGGAAATGTATTTTGATGTAATGTTACGGGTAAATTGACTTTCCTTTTCTTTCATTGTAACGTGGTTTTGGAGCTTGTCAGCCCTGCAAGTCTTTTTGTATTTTTAAATTTTACTTTGCGCTTATGTTGCATTATAGGTTGACTTTCCCACCGCAATTGGAGTGGTTTTGGACAGGGAAGATGGAAGCACTCAAATGGAAATAGATGGAGACAAAAGCAAGCCAGGAGGCCCTACATACTTCATAGATACAAATACCCTTCGAGTTCCGAGAGAGAACATGGAGGTCATCTCACCGCTAAAGAATGGAATGAGTATGTCGGCTTTAAAGATCCATTGATATTTGTATATAATTCGTTCACTGAATTCCCTATTGAGATTCTTTCCATTAAGCATTGTACTGATGTATTTTCTCGTGCGCCTGAAAAAATTAAGCCCAGCAAAGCATTTCCTTCTGAGGAAGTGAGGTAACAATAGCGAATTAGGCTGAAGTTCAGTGGTTCACAGTCTGAATAGTGTGAATGGGGGCAACATGGAGCCCTGAGCCAAGTGGTGCCTCCTGTATGTTTGGGAGATGACTGACTTCACCCGTATGGACCAGTTCTGGATGACATTGGGATGAATGGTAGCCAAGCACAATATTTCACAGATGTGGAGTGCTGAGTCTGCACCGCAATTGAGTGAGTAGAAAAATGACATGGATTGGTGTATGCTGGCGGCGCGGGCAACCTTTGAGAGACAGGGCTGCCCTTAAAAAAAAAAATGGTGAAAAGTTTGGGGAAATGGAACAACTACCTGGGTGTTTCTTTGTGCCCCTATTGTAAGTCGAGAATCTGATTATTTGTGCTTGGGGCGTCCTACCACCAGGATTGTTTGGCGAATAGTTGTTTGTGTGTGTTTGGAGGGGGATTTCTTTTGAGTAATGTAATTATGCATCTTTAGGGATGTATCCTGTTGTTACGGTCTACGATGCTTGGAATCAGTATTTTTTTTTATACAATATACTTTTTTTCTTTGCAGTTGAAGATTGGGACAGTTATCAAGCAATATTAGACCATACGTACAAGACTCATGTAAAATCAGAAGCAAGCTTACATCCTGTTTTGATGTCGGAGGCACCGGTAAAATAAATGTTTCATTAATGTTGTAAAGATACCTGCTATGTACCTGATTTAAAGCAATAATAGGGGCTCATTTAAATGATGACTTGGTACTCTCACTGCCAAACTTATGGCCCACCTGCCCGATTTACAGGTGTGCGGACCGACAGTATGTCAAAGACAGAGCCTACTCCCGCTCTGTTGCCTACATGCTCCACTGATGGCTCAATGGAGTTCAGAAGTAAAAAGAAACGAGTATGGACAGGGGATGTGTTTAAAGTCCAGCATGCATACACTCTGTATACACTTTTCCACAGTTTCTATAAAGGTAAGGAAGGGGAAAGGGGGTCTGTCAATCAGAAAGGGCTGATCTATTCAGATTGGGATAATCCGATTGATTTTATGCAAGCCCTCATACACCCAGATGGGTGTCATGCTTCATGATCGGGCAGCTCTTCCTTGGGACGGCACTGCAATGCCCAATGGGCTCCTCGAAGGGGCTCTTTGCTGGAGATCTTTAAGAATAAGATGACTTGACGAAGTATGTGAGAGGGTGTAATGTATGCAGATTGGTGATAAGTGTGATCTAAAAGTGACTATGAGGAACGCTTAAAGTTTTCTAATATGTGAGCGGTCCTGTCCTAAATAAAAACAAGGTGTGACTGTGTAGGAACTAATGTTCCAGGACAGTTCAATTAGTGTTATAAACGGGGGGTCAACATGTTTCTTACCTTAAGTAGACATGGGGAATCTTGTCAATTCATCAGGACTAATTCTTACCTAATCTACAGATGATTGGGGATGTAGATTTAGTAATAAATTAAGTACCCAATTAAACAAATGACCCATATAGTGTGAAGTATACCTTACACGGTTAAGGTAGTCAAAATCTGACCTGTAACAAGAAAAGGGAGAACAGCAAACAAGAGATTACAGGGATGGGTAGCATTGTCATACTTACCATCAATGGTAGGTGGATGCATTAGGTAACTACTTTCGAAGTCATGCATATGCGAAATCACACCTATCCTTGATTGTGCATAAAAAAAGAGAGACACAATCAAGTGAGACACATGTGAAACAACACACACACAAACCCAGACATGGTATATGACTGGTGTATAAAATGCAATAAAAGATATGCCATAATGTGAGATCTTACCCTATTGGAGAGTAAATACTGACAATAGTCATTAAGGTTGTGAGAGAAGCATGAAGCAAGTAGGAAGGCATACATTTTTTTACTACTTCAGGCAAGAAACCCGTTTACCCCTGTTTATACCACTAATTGAGCGGTCCTGGAATATTATTTCCCCACTCCTTGTTTTTATTTGTGACCGGAGCAGTTGCATATTAATAAAATTAAAGGGTTCCTCCTAGTCATCCATGTACATACACTACACCTTCTCACATACTTCATCATGGTATCTAATTCTTGAAGGTCTTCAGTATAGAGCCACCTTGAGGGGCTTGTTGGGCATTTCAGCACCGACCCAACGAGGTGCTGCCCAATCAAGAATCTTGGTGTGAGAGGGCTCTTGCTGCTGATCAATCGGATACTCTGACAGCCTTCCCATTCCTTTCCTTTTTTTGGAACTGCATACCTTCTATGGAAACTCACTGGAGTACATGCCATCCGAGTTTAGCCATCAAATGTCTGTCCAATTTAAAGTGGATGTTCTGATGGCTTTTTAAAAATTTTATTTTTGCTGTCCACCCAATTTAGAGTTCTCTCGGATAGCTTTTTTTTCCAGTCTATCACTGCTAGGCAAAACTCTGCCAGTGAGTGACTGTAAATATTTATTAATAAAAATAAATTACAAAAAGACACCCACACCATGGGAGGAAACCCCATTGTAAGGGGGTCATTAGTCTTTGGGTTTTCAATAACAAATTTCTTCTTTGGGACTCTCTTTTTGAAAAAGGTAAAAGTTTGACGGCCTGCTGTGATGTTTGATGGGACTGACCATCAAACCTTTACAGCATTGACAGGAACCTCTGTGACAGTGGTTCCTGCTAATGTTAAGAGATGTCTGCGAGGCTGGCAGTCTTCTCTAAATTTGGGGGAGGGACTGTCCGTGAAGCAACGCAGTAGTTTATTTTGTCACCCTGCCTGACATGCCATCATCCATTACTCCATCCTCCAAACTCTAAATCAGGCCCATGGTTTTGGAAGATTACTAAACTAGATGGCAATTGCTAGCAGCAGCTCCTATCCACTATGTAGAAATATCAAACTTGACAAGAAAAAGCATGCAGATTTTATATAAAGTTGAAGTGTGCCTTCATTTCACCTTGCTATTGGGTGACTGGTTATTGCTGTTTAGTAGGCAAGTCTTAGGCAGGCCAGTAATTTGTCCCCTGTCCTCACCCCTGGTAGGACTTTATTAGGGAATCCACGATATGTGTGAGTCTGTACATTTAAAAGGGGTTATAATTCACCCTTTCTAGCAGTATGTTTGTGGGACACAGTGTTTGAAGTCATTATGGATCACTTTGCTCCTTAGAAAAACAAAGTGACCAATGGAGTGCTCGAATTAATCTCTGCCACTAGTAGTTAGTTGGGACTGCATTTCAGTCCATTGTGTTTTTTTTTTTTTTTTGGCCCATGTCAATCAAGACAGAAACCGACCATATGTAGAACAAACTTGGTCCTTCTTCATTAGCAACAGTTTAGATCTAACTTCCTGGAACCGGTTAACCTGAACTGCCAGCCTGGTCCCCCACCAGACAGCATCACAAGCAACCGAAGACCTGCCTCTGCACCTTTGGGTACAGTTGAATAGCCTTGGGGCATAGTGAGCATGGAACCATAGACCTGGCATACCTGTCCTGCGTTGGGCATGTGACATTGGTAAAGAAATGGTGAATGGAATGTTTGAAGTAATCTCATCCTATGGTAATTGCACTGACCAAATTCCAGTACAAAGACGAGTGGCTGGGAATGGGCTCATTCCACCCATCACTTTTTTGTTTTTTCAATGTGAGGTTCACTTTGTTATTTGGCATGGGACTAAGTTATATTGGTGATAAAGGAAGTCGTGTGACCTGGAAGATTTAATTCACTAGTTCTGGAAACGTTTCATAGAGGCTTGAAACCCAGAAGTCCACGATCGTAGCCACCCTAGTGAAGGATAGGACTCGCTTTCCTATTTTATCATACCTTTTCACTAATGTGCAGTACTTTATTGATTGTTGTTTGTAAAGTGTATCCTGTCGCCTGGTTCTTGGTTTACTGTCTTAACTATAACGATGAATACATTTGCAAGAGCTTTAGTTTTCATTGTTTTATTCCAAGTTGGCATAATTAAACAAAATAATTGGATCTTTGAAATTGGTGTAATAAAAGAGCATTTGTTTTTCTTTTGACAGTGGAATACCAGAGCAAAGCGGGAAAAGCTGACAGAGCTAATGTTCGAGCATTACAATATCCCAGCTTTCTTCTTGTGTAAAACAGCAGTACTTACAGCGTATCCTTTGCTGGTTCTTGCAAGTTTCCATACACGTCTTACTGATTTAACTTACTAGGACAGTGGTAAATCTCTATTGTGCCTGAGACCTGTGACTATGCACACATTTGACAAATTTTCTACTGCAAAACTGACAAGCCACATTAAGGTAAATGCTCTGAGGCAATAATAGTTAAGGAAACTGATGCACTTATCAGATTTTCAACATTAGGAGCAGGCATCTGGGCTTTTGCAGAGCGTTCACACTTCATTGACTGTTCACAAAGAACATCTTGGCTTTGGTGGTAAGGAAATGGTGGAGGGCAGTCATCAATAGAGGAATCCACTTTAATGCTATGCCCAGCCCTGTCATTCTAATCTTCTGATGTTGAGCTTGAAATAAACTCCAAGTTATACATTTCTGTAGACTAAACTTGAAGTAACATGAATTTTGTGACCCTGGGCAGTGACCCTAAATCAGTTGGTAAACGCAAACACAAGTGCTGGATTAAGAACTGGCAAAACTGCAAGACCTTGAGATCCTGCTATTCTCCAATAAAATTGACATGACCTTAATGTAATACTGAAGAAATGCAGTCCTTGCAAACATTCCTAACACTGAGTTAAGTGAGCTATTAAATAACCTGTGCAATTTAATTCGATCCTGATTGCCCTGAATAGGATCCATAAAAGTAATTTGAAAAGGTGAAAGCGATGCTCCATTGACCATAGATCAGTGCATTTTTTTATTTATTTTTTGGGTGGGAGAGGGGAGTATGCAGCCATAAACGTGAGACTATAAGCACCTTTTCTATTTTTACTTAATATGGGAACTGTTCAGTAGTATAGAAGATATAAAGCTTTCCCATCTGCTCCTTTTCCATCACCATTAAGCTACTTTAGTATTTTATTTCCCTCTTTGAGCTGTTATGTAAAACCTTCCCCTTCTTACTTTTGAAAGATGTTTTTTATGTCCAGTAAATTACAATACTTTGCCATTGCTTTGCATTGTCATTTTCTGTTTCGTACACTTTGTCATGGGTGATTTTGATCTTCTTTATCCTGTTATTAGATGGCCCTGCTTTTTAAACCTGCCTGATGCACCAAAGGACTGTTTCGGCTGAGTTTGGGGGAATCTAATACTAGTTTCAATGAGATGCTGTTTTCAGAGAATGAATTGTCATGCGCTTGGTTGCATTATTACTATTCTGTGTTCCTTAACCTATTTAACTAGATTTGCTAATGGCAGATCCACAGGGTTGATTTTGGATAGTGGTTCCACGCACACCACTGCCATTCCAGTACATGATGGATACGTCCTTCAGCAAGGTGATATAGACTGTTGTATCCACGGGGGGTTGAACAGTTTTCATGAGTGCTCCAGGAATTTGGTTAAACATTGTTTTACTTACTTTGGTCATAGTGTTCACCTTTCACTTCAAGCAGTGATGATTTTCTGTGTTTTGTTAGTCCTCTTGCTTTAATTGCCTCTGCTTGTATGGTGCACCTAAGCCCTTGCACGACTTACAGTGAGGTGGATTATTCATGTATTATATATGTTTTCTCTGCACAAGTAATTGGCTGTTTGTTTCCCTAGTGTTGTGCTTCTCCAGCTCATTCAATTCAGCTTTATTCGGTACAAATTAATGACCATAAAAGCATACACAATCACAATCACAAATACAAAATATGAACGACTTATAGCAGACATAATCATACATCACTAAATGCTATGTTTAGTTAAAACAATAATTTACACCTTTAAAATTACATATCTACATCTAAAAACACATACTTTTCCTCGAATTGATGCATTTGTTTAAAAAAATGGCAGTATAAAAACAGATGTCCGCAGATTGTAAGTTAAAAATCAATTTCATTGCGTGCTCAACCGTACGTGTACCGTATTTAACAAACATGGGTTTAAGCAAGACGATACGGAAATTAGAGTACAGCTTGCAGAATAATATAAAATGCATTGTGCTCTGCTTGGAAATCCCATCACATCTACAAGGTCCTAAAGGATATTTTTTCATTACTGGATGGGCCACCAGATGGTGCACTATTCCAAATCTCAATCTGGTCAGCACATATTTATGTGTCGGCCTGGTGACAAGGGTTAAATAGACAGGGAAACCATCCATGGCCAAATATCTGTTATAAAACATAACAGTGGACAAAGTACCAGCAATAACTGTTCTCTTCCTCTCAACAAAAGCTAGGAAGACCCTTTTTAACTCGACCTTGGGGATCAATAAAACAGCGTTCGGATCAGTTACAATATTCAGGTTAAAAATATCTGAGAAACACACAATAATGTATTTAATCCAGGGTATTGCTATGACTTTATCTAATCGCAAACAGTCCTGGATAATAGACCTTGTAAAGGACTTTTCCTCATTCAACCAAATAGACCGCCAAACCATCAGAGGTCTAAGTGACAAAAGGTCAGATAGGTAGTTCACAGATAGTTCTTGATGACATAAGGCATTAGAGGCCGAAGTGGGTAAACATAAAAGTTTTTTAAGAAAAGAATTCTGTTCCAGTTGCAATTCATATGCGCAACTGTAACCCCAGATTCCTGCCCCATACAATGCAGTTGATACACATTTAGCCTGATAAATTTTTACCATATCTCTGGTCCTACGATCCCCAATTTTCTGAGCAAATCTAAAAATTCCATGGGCATTTCTAGCCATTTTATTGTGTATATTATTAAATTCATGTGTCCACTTTTTGTCATTAGAAAAAGTTATACCTAAGTAACAGAATTTGTCCACCTGCTGTACTTTTAACTTATCAATAAAAAACCCTTTCACTACATGTTTAGATTTCTTTGGGCCACAGATCATAGTGTACGTTTTACTTTTGTTAATAACTAATTTTTTGTCGTCAATAAAGGAAGCAAAACTATCCATCAATCGTTGTAACCCTATCGGAGTTCTTGACAACAACACAGCATCATCGGCGTATAGTAACACCGGTACTGGAACACCATTGATCATGGGAGCATCTGCGTGTACTTCCTTTAAAATTGCATCAATACCATTTATAAATAAAATAAATAAAAGAGGGGCTAAAACACAACCCTGCCTTATACCTCGTTTTACGCTAAAGTTCGGGGTACATTCTCCCTTCCTACCAAAACGTACACATGTTTTTAATCTCTCATACATCCTGGCAAGAAAATAAATTATGCCCTCTGGCGCACCCAATTTCAACAGGGTCGACCACAAAATAGAGTGGTCGACCATGTCGAAAGCGCTGCTTAAATCAGCAAAGCACATATATATATGGCCAGGTTTGGCTTCACTATACTTCCCGATCAATAATTCTAAATTAATACATTGATCGAGCGTACCCCTGCCTTTCCTAAAACCATATTGGCTATCTGCCAAAATACGATCTTGTTCTACCCATTCTTCCAATCTTACCAGCATAATCCTACTCATAACTTTTACGGAAGCATCCAGTAATGAAACTGGTCGGTAGTTTTTAGCCTCGGACCTGGATCCTTTCTTATATATTGGTACAATTATAGACTCCTCCCATGTCGACGGAGGATCTATACAAACCGCGGCGTTGAAAACAACAGCCAGCAAAGGACCCCATACTTCTGGCGCATCCTTGTACACGTCGCTTGGAACCCCATCCGGGCCTTGGGCCTTTCCTCCCTTACTTGCCCTGATCCCCCTTTCAACTTCTTCCACAGTAATATCAAGTGGTAATATAGGCCATCTATCTGACCCAACATTACTATTTTTACCTGAATCAAAGATAGTTGAAAAATGGGTAATCCAGCCTTCGCAGGAGACATTTGCTGTTAACTCAGGTGTATTTGTCTCCTTAAGGAATGGGGAATTGACTGTTGCCCAGAATAATACAGAGTTAGAAAGTTCCGCCGCTTGGTTAAGAGAATCCCATGCCTGAAGCTGTAGAACCGTCTTCCTAGCTTTAATGGCATTTTTATATTCTAGCCTCAGAGTTGTTACTGATTTTTTATCCCTAGGTCTTATTGCTAGGGCCTGCTTAAGGTCAGAGCAGCAGAACAGGTTTTATCAAACCAGACAAAACCAGGTTTTGTACCACCCCTGCTACCACTTGTGAACTTTGCGTTAATGGCATTGTTGATTCCTATAAAACTAGATAAGACCCGCTCATGATCCAATCTATTTTCTAAAATAAAAACAATGTCTGCTAAATTCTTCATAATAATGGATTCAGTCATTTCGGATGCTTTTGCACCTATCCACCTCAACCTTACCCCATTAGCCCGGTGGGCTTCGATATTTCCAACCGTGGTCCCTGTCTCTCTATCATTCTCCTCCCACAAAGTCATGGTCACAATAATACAGTTGTGATCACTAGTGTCCATTATTTCCATTTCCAATGGGGCAAAACAATCGGCAATACTAGAGGATACCAACACATGATCAATTACGGATTTGGAGCGCCAATTCCTAAATGTGGGGATAGGTGAACCATTACTGTCCCTGCAGCAATCCAAAATTTCCAGGTCAAGGCACCCCATTAATGTATTCACATTTTCCCCATACATATCATGACCAAAGTGTGGGACCTCCCATCCGGCATTATTCGTAACCCCACAGGCCTTTGTAGATAATAATTCACATAATGAGGTATTGAAATCCCCACACCAGATAATATCAAATACTACATTGGAGTCCAAACTTAGGGTATCAATAGCGTTGGCCAATTCGGTTATTATTCTGCCCCTGGTGCTATCAAAAATGTCGTTATAATAATTGATCAGAAGGATGTTACAACTTTTGCCTTCGCGAATCCAGATCATCTGTATTAGACCGCCCACCGGCACATATTTTATCACCAGCATCTGGCGATGGACTGATACAAGGGTGAGTAAGCCCCCCTTAGCTCTTCCCGGGCCCTCTCCATATGCTGGTAGGTTATATGAAACGAATCCCTCATAATCAATATTATCTTTGCACCAGGTTTCCTGGAAACATAAAATATCGTACCTATTAATAAAGGATTCCCAACCAGGGTCTCTACTTTTAGATTTCAGACCAGCTACATTCCAGCACACCATCCTGGAACATGTACCTATTCTGGTGGTAATCCCAATGGTGGAACCTCGGGCATTTCCCTCCGTGTTGCCAGCCCCGCTTGTTTGGCCCATTTCACATACATTCATACTACCCTCATGAATATTCTCTACCTCATTCTGATTAGGCGCAAATCCGGAGACCATAGAAGTTATTTCAGGTACACAGTCGTCCATATGTTCATCCCTATCGGGACCCTCTTCCCTTGCTAAACATATCTCCGTCTCTTTTGTGCGTCAATCGTTGGAGTCCAGGGAACTAAGTGCATGAAATCTATTCTGTGTAGGGATATCAAAATAAGGTTTAGAAGTGGGCGGGTAAGTAGAAATTCTAGTATTGTCCCTCCGGTTGACATTAAGGTGATTATAAAAGTAACCTAGTGCTCGGGCACATACATTGCCATCGGAAATTGGGAGAGATGCCGCTCTTAGGAGGACGGTAGTAACATGCTGTGGGTGTTTGAAATTAATAATTACACAGTCCCCCTTTGAGCTTTTCCTATCGCTCCCAATCCAATTGACTCTTCTGGTAGTCAGGACATTATCAGAGAAATTCAATGGGAAACCACATTGTCTATTTAGCCAAGATAGACATTTGTTTTTTAAGGAATCGTGGGTTTCTTGGTGACCCCTGTTATCAAGCGGCGGTACATTTGTAAGTACCACCACATAAGGAGCACACTCAGGTGGGAGATTAATAGCGCACTTTTTGTTAGTTTCCTCCCATCTATTTATATTATCTATGGCAGGCAAAGCCTTGCTAGTTAAGTGCATGCTCCTTTGAGGTGTTATGGGGTTAACACTATTGTTCCCTTTATTTCCTGTGGCTTCCTTAGAAGAGTCTCCCTGTACATGATGCTTATATTGATTGCTAGTAGTGTCAGTTGCAGCAATTGTGACAGTAGTAGCAGCAGACACCTCTCCTGGTTTGTCTAAGGCCTTTCTAAGCAAACCACCCAATCTAACAACTTCTTTTGTCAATTCCTCAATTTTTGAAACCAAAGGATCTATAATGCCTCTAATCTTTAAACCAATAATCTCCTCTAGGTTATTTACTATATCATCCTCCACTCCCACCTTATTAAATTTACTCAGTTTATTTGTTTCAGCGACTTTATCTGGTGAGGCTGCTCGTTTCCGCCCACTCCGCAGTGCCCCCTTTTTAATAGGGAATTTCCTACATGTTCTAACTGCCCGTACTTTTGGAGTCGGTAGACATTGTTCCACCATATCAGGGCAGTCACCTGTTCTTAACTCATTGGGGGTAGTTTGTTCAGGCTCGAGATGTCCCATCTCTACCAACTCTACCACTTCCGGAATAATACTGTCAGAGTGATTGTTCGCATCCTCCATGCTAGAAGCTGATGAACCCCTTACAGGGCTCTCTAATTGCGGGGTGCTAATTTTTCCAAGCGACTGTCGCCTTTCAGAGTTTATTTTACTAACCTTCTGGACCAAATAATTATCCATAGTGCGTGGCCCGGAAAGGGGCTTAGATCTAGACATATTATAAATCGGCACAGCCCCGTCTAAAGCTTACTGAATTGTTATAACGGTTTCCCCGTTAGTAATTATCCTATATTTAAAACTTTAAAACAATAGCAAAGTCTTAGCAACCTACTCAATGTCACACCCGGTGCTTTATGTAACATATATGTTCAGGAACAGCTTCTCTGGCCCAGCCCAGTCCCTTCTGGCCTCTGAGGGCCACAGAGGGCCCGCCCTTTGCCCGGGCTTAGCCCGGCGCCGCCCGCGCGCGTCCCGCGACGCGGAGGGAGCCTCACAGTTTTAAGCGCCTCCGGGCGCGCAGGGAAGCGGAAGCGGGAAGTGCCGCTAGGGACTCTGGGGGCTGTAGTCCCCAACACGGCGTCCAGCAAGGTCAATGGCGGCAAAGAAGAAGACCACAGCGTTTCCGGACCCCCGTGTGATGCAGAGTGCGCAGCGGAGCGTCCTCCAGCCAGGTATGCTCCTTCGTTATGCCCCCGCTCCACCGAGGGAGCCTCACAGTTTTAAGCGCCTCCGGGCGCGCAGGGAAGCGGAAGCGGGAAGTGCCGCTAGGGACTCTGGGGGCTGTAGTCCCAACACGGCATCCAGCAAGGTCAATGGCGGCAAAGAAGAAGACCACAGCGTTTCCGGACCCCCGTGTGATGCAGAGTGCGCAGCGGAGCGTCCTCCAGCCAGGTATGCTCCTTCGTTATGCCCCCTAGTGTTGTGCTTCTCCAGCTCATTAGTAGAGAAATGAGAGATTGTTACGACTACATTTTCACATTGGAAAAGGAGTGTTAGTCTATGATGGAATAAGCATCTTAGAAAATTCTCCACTTTCACAGTAAAAATGTGAATGAAGAATATTGGTCTTTGAGTAGGTGATAACCTAATATACATTACTTGATATCCACTAAAGATGCATTGTATTAGTATTTATTCCTTCCTCACTCACTTCATGCCGCAACAGGTCAAGATGAAGAACTGGAGACGTTTGCACAGTTGGTGTGTGTGTGCACCCTACTAGACAAAAAAAAAGAATAATGTGAAACTTAGAGACTGGCCTAACATCACCATGGTTCAATAATCGCATATTGGGGGTAAAACTTTGACCTTGCTAGCCAGCACCTTAAAAAGAACAAAAGTAACATTAAAAATACAGTGTGAGAGAGCTCAAAGAAAGGAGCACTGAACCTTTCACATGTGTACCTTCAGTCCCTTCCTTGAACTATCCTGCAGGAAATGGAAAATGATAGTTACTTCACAGTGCGAGGAGCTTACTTTCCTGTCATAATATAACTATAAATTCAGGACTGTAGTGGCCAGGAGTCCATATGGTAACCCTAATAAAGTGTCAGTGAGGGAATATTTGTAAAGATTGGGTTGAGCTCTGTGTCATCAGGACACCATGCTCCATTCTGGAGCTTTCTATACAAATCTTAGTTATTGGGTATCGCAGTCAATTTTGTGTCAAAGTAACCAAACCAAAATTGCATTTCCAATAACGCATATTGTTGTCAAGTAAAAGCTGGTGGTCGAGAGAGAAGACTGTTGCCTCCTACGGGCTCCCGTCGGGGGCAGCTGTCGGACAGTAATCCCTGCAATGAAGCCAGTCCCTGCGCAGGCACTGCTGTAGGGATTAAGATGTCCATTTCCCACAACCTTTTAATGGCGATCCCACTGCCATGGAAAGGCGGTCGGAAAGGGACTTTGGGAGCCCATATCGGGACCCCACATACGGTGCTCACCCCAAACATGTGTGCCAGGCACCATATGGTACCTGGCGCATGTTGCATGGAGGTTTAAAAACATGCCTTTTACTACTGCAGCTTGTGCTGTGGCCCTTTTCCAGGCAGCAGCACAAGCCGCAATAGTCAAAGGCATGTTTCCGACCGCCTACATGGCAGTCACATCATAATATGGCAGGTAGAGCTTCGACTACTTGTCGGCTGGTATCCTTCCCACTACAATGGCAGTCGGACGCTGGTCCGATTGCCATCGTAATGAGGCCCAAAATGTGTGACCAGGCAATTAATATTTTGTATGCAAATATTAAACTTTTAATATGATGGTTAAAGTGGCATAAAAACGTGCAAGTATAACATCTCAGCCACGGTGCACCTTTAATCCCCAAACAATTTAGTGAAAAGAAAACGGCATGTAAATGGTAGAACAGTAATCCTCAGTAGTGGAGAACAGAAGCATCACTCAGAGGGCAGGCAAGGCAGCCTGGGATAGTGCAAGCATGGCAGGATCCAGCCTTGGGCAGCTGTCAGGGCTGCAGCAGTCTTTCCTTGTCGTATGTCATTGCGCTTTTAAGGGCTGTGGCCGCCTCAGAATATTGCCATTTCACACTTCCTCCCTCTTGGTCTCATCATTTCCTTCTCAGAACTGCCACACCCCTGGTAGGTTCAACATTGATCTCATACATGTCAGGATCCCCAAACAAGATTTTTTGTTGCGTCAGAGTCCTGGTTAAATAATAATAATAATCCCAGTCCTGTCTGTTACATCCAGCATTCTGACTGTTGCATGCACTCTTTAAGCCGTGTTCTACCATTACGAGAAGGCCACGCATGCAGGGTAGACAGTGTACGTTCCAATCTCTCCCTTGACATCAAAATGTGACTAATAACCCTCATCACATTGACCATATGCATGAGCATTAATCACTCTACCATACAGCCACTCGCACACCAACTCAATCAAACAGCCACTCACTTACACACCCAGTCACTCACTCATACAGCCATTCAGACACACTTATTCACCCATACAGTTACTGACACACACACACACACACCCACCCACCCAGCCACTCGCACAGCCACTCCCTCACCCACCCATAGAGCCACTCACACAGCCACAAAGTCACCTACACAGCTACTCGGAGACACACACTCACTATGTTAAAAAAAAGAATCACTCAGTAGTACACAACATATACTAATTTGAACTTTTGCGGTACATTGGTTATATGTTTAACACAAAAAGCTTTAAAACACTCACAATCACTGTATGTCATCAGTGATGTAATGTATGAGGTCATAAACAGTGCATTGTAGGGGTGTAAGTTATATTTAGCTAAGGTAACTAGAACTGCTGAATTTCACTGGTTTTGTACAGGTGAAATCTGAGCCTACCTATAACGTCCCTGTAACCTTTGTTTTTTTCAGTGAAAAAAATATATAAATATATTCCAGATAGTTTAGGAGAATAGGTATACATGTGTGTAAATAGAAAATGAAACTAATGCACATTCAAAACTAAATTAAAACCTGTTTAGGGAAGCTTGAAATTTATTAAAATACGTTCTTGTCACAGTAATATACTACATACCACGCAAAAGATGTTTTGGAAACTGTCACATGGAGCCACGAGAATCCTCATTTTGTGTTACACCAGGTCTCATGATCCAACTATATTTGTGTATCCCACAGTATTAGACTAATTATAATTGCAGGGATTGAACATAAGTGTAATACTGGTAAAGGTGCAATGGCTGTGTCTGTCCATTAAAAAAGATCATTGAAAGTATCTTGACAGTAGAGGACACATTGGAGGTTGATAATTTGTAGAGGTAGAACACATGAAGTCTCTCTACCTCTTTTTCATGAGAAAATGATTGAACTTTGTGTAGGCCTTATTAAAGATAAACTGATATATATTTTGCAAAGCTTGTTTTATTGGAACAAATGTGTGTTTTCTTAAGTTTGTGGTCTATTTACAATCTTCTTTCTTGGCAGGAATTGTTAAATCTCCGCTAGCGGGTGATTTCATAACTATGCAGTGCAGAGAGCTGTTTCAAGAAATGAACGTAGAACTAATTCCTCCCTACATGATTGCATCAAAGGTGGGAGATTGCACAGATGTTAGTACCAAGCCTTTCTTTTTCTTAATCTGTATTTGTGAACTGACTTGTTGCATACATTATTAAGGAAGCTGTTCGTGAGGGATCACCAGCAAATTGGAAAAGAAAGGAGAAGCTTCCACAAGTGACACGATCTTGGCATAATTATATGTGTAATGTAAGTATTTTCTTTCTTCACTTTGATGGTGCTGAACGCACACATGAGACATTTGCTGTTTAATTGTTAAACAATTTACTTTTAAGGTTTTTAGTTTCAATATGTTTGTTGACATGGGCCATCCATGCTTCTTTAAGTGCTTAGTTCACATTAAATGGTGCAGAGCGTGTTTGTAGTATGAAAAATTACTTCTATATATTTTATTTGGTTTTCTGCAGTAACGAGACAATACTGTCTCATTGGAATCTTCTATTAGCATCAAAATGAGTATTTTTGCCAACATTCCATTCTCATTTTCTGTGTTCCTTCGTTCTGACAATTGAGTTTCTCTGTGATATGATGATTTTGATGGATTTCATTACAAGGGTCCTTATGGGCAGAGTGATATTTGAAACTGGGAGATGTAGTGGTGCGTTAGCCTAGGTTGTCCCTTTTTATTGTACTGGCAATAAAACCACTTGCTGTCTGCACCTGTGCAAACTTAGCACTGAGATGCCGCCTTGTAATTCTGCTTTCCACAGATGTTTGTGCTTCTGCACAACACAACACAACAAGATACTTATCCGCATGTTTAAAAGAAAGATTTGGTCTATTACCCCCTTACCTAATAAATTGCAGGTGACTGCCCCAAGTGGTTTCACTAGTTGAACCTGGATCTAGGCAAACCAGATGGTTGACCTGTTGCGACCATAAACATCAGAAACTATAGCCACTTTGTAAAAGCATCAATTAAGTGAATTCCACACTGCTAGAGAGGTGATACACTGGGTTATATGTTTACAGACCACTTCTTCAGAAGATATAGAAGAATTTGGAATACCAACTTCTTTTCCAGAGGATCCTCATAGTCATAAGTACATGAATATTCCCTCCCACGTGCGGGACCCCGAAAACACTTCACATATATGTGCAAACCATATATGTAGCTGTGTGTGTATATTATCTACTGGCGGTCGCCAGTAGATAGTTATAGTTAGGACCCTGTTTCCATAGGAAAACCTCAACATTCTATTTGGAATAACTTTGGCGCCGGTCGACGAATCCTCGCGAAATTTTCAAAATAGGTGGGGCGCTACGCTCCGCTCCTACCCTGAAAGTCTCGGGGGGATTCGTCAAGCGGGGGCCGAGAAAAAAGGGGGGTCCCAAAACGCGTTTTTCCCATGCATTTTTCCATAGGACCTTTAGACACAGCTACAGCCCGAACGGCTGAACAGAGTTACTTGAAATTTGGCTGAGAGTTAGTCCTCAGGTCAAGGAAGTGCCTTTTGTAGGTCTGGTGTAAATCTGTTCAGTAGTTCCTGAGAAAATAGCATTTAAATCAATATATATATCTGAGCCAGCTTACGGTGCGCTTACCGCGCGCTTACGGTAAGCTTACCGTACGCGTACGGTGACGTGCGCGAGCGCGATTCTGATTGGCTGTTAGATCTTAGTAAACATTCGAATCGGTCAAAACCAGGAAGCGGCGGCCGCCATTTTCTCTCTCGCACTCTGAGGGGGGGGGGGAGGAAAAACAAAGGCAATAAACCTGTAAAGGGGCTTTTTTGACAGCTCCTAAGCACCTTGCCTTGCTAATGGTGTCCCCAAAGATCCCCCAAGGCCAAAAAGGCAATTTTATTTTTTTCGAAAATTTCGCTGATTATGCTTACCGTACGCGTACGGTACAAAATTTTCCCCCCCAAAAAATTATCCATATTCTCCCCACCCTGTGTGCAAATGGTGCCCGTAGGGCATCATGTGTGCATGGCATATGTCGTTGTACAGAAAATGTAAACGATTACCTTTCACAACGAAGCGCATAATATGTCCTCCATGTGCGCACGGTGCGCGAAGCGCATCGTGCGTACATGGCCCATCTAGCGTAACGTGGGCACGTGGTACGCGTAGCGCACCGCGTGCCCACCGTGCGTGCACGGCACTAACTGCGTAAAGTGGGCGCGCGGTGCGCACCGCGTGCTCACTGTGCGCGCACGGTGCGCGCACGGAACGAACTGCGCTAAGTGGGCGCGCACGCCACGAATGGCATAAAGTAACTTAGCATTTAAAAAAACGTACAAATTCACTGAAAAAACCATAGGTTTCACACACGTTATAGTTAGGAATTAGCATTTAAAAAACCTTGCAAATTCACTGAAAAAACCATAGGTTTCACACATGTTACAGTTAGCTGGACATTTTACTGATAAAAAACCAATGAAATTCCCCCGTTATAGTTAGTGCAGGCAACTATAACTCACGCGACCGCAATCCTCTGCTGATGACATATGTGTCTTTATGAAAAAAAAATATTTGTAATATATGTATAGCTAAAATTTTATGGAAAAAGACATGGGCAAATAAGTGTCTAAATACAGTATTAGCATCAGCAGAGGATTGCGGTCGCGTGAGTTATAGTTGCCTGCACTAACTATAACGGGGGAATTTCATTGGTTTTTTATCAGTAAAATGTCCAGCTAACTATAACGTGTGAAACCTATGGTTTTTTCAGTGAATATATATATATATATATATATATATATATATATATATATATATATATATATACATACACATCTCCATATATAATATACAGCAGAAAGCGCAATCCTGCAAGGAATAATGAAAGAAAACATTGTCAGCACAAGGGCTGCATTGTAGTAACATTAGTGAAGAAAGCTGAAAAGCTAACCCACATAAACACTCATATAAACTGGCACCGTACCCTTTAAGGCTGCCATGACCCCCAGCTTCCCATCATGCCTCAGGTGTGACAGGTCAGTTGTTCTTTCCGGCTCCTTCTGTCAGGACCCTGGTTACCGCCGCTCTACTTTTTTTTCTGATTATTGTCAGAAAAAACTACTATTTTTGGGTTAAAACCTTTTTATCGACGTCTTTTTGGTGTTGGAGTATTTCTCTACTGTTTTTTAGAGAGTTGAGCATTGTTTCTTAGCAGAAATGCCCTCTTTTTGACCCTTGCCCCTCCTGTGGCAAGAAGAAGGCTAAAACAGACTCCCATCCTGTCTGTATTTTATGCCTTCCTTCTGATCATGATTCTAAAACTTGCCAGCTGCTGTCCAAGAGAACTCTGAAGGACAGGGATAGGATTTGCCTCTATGGGCTGGCTGAGAAGAGAAGATCACCTTCTAGAGGCAAGTCATCGATGAAGAAGAGGAAGGAGATAGCATCCACTCCATCTAGGAGTAAGATTACAGTATGCTCTCCATCGGCTTCGGGCTCGGTGCCTCAAATCCCTTCATCGGCAACGAAAACGTTGACGAGAAGACCATTGACGGCGGGCTCACTGTCGAGAGAACACCGTTCGTCGTTGAAGAAAGGTATGTCGAATCCTCCGCCGTCATCAACCCGGCGACGATCGGCTTTCGAGGAGTCGCTCTGTTGGTGCGGGCTCGCCCAGCGTCGAGAGGCAGATCTCAGTCGTCGCCGTCGAGACGGGCTCCGCCGTTGCAGGGTCACCAGCGATCGGCGTCGAAGCACACATCTCCGTCGACGTCAACCAGGCGACGATCGACATCGAGACATGCCTCATCACCTGAGGCTAGACACTCATCACCCCCGTCGGCGTCCAGGCGGCGTTCGACGTCAAAGGCTAGATCCTCGCCGCCGACAAGGCATTAGACGTCGAGACCAAGGGTGAAATATACCAAACGTCGTTCAGCGTCAAGGCGGCGATCTCCGTCGACGACGGCGAGTGTCCCGCTCTCGACTCCATTGACTTCTAACAGGTGGTCAGCATCGAGGGAAAGATTGGCGTTGAAGGATTTCTCCGTTGAATCGCTCATCGTTGAGGTCTCCCGCACACTCAACGTCGAAGACTGGGTCTATGGGCTCCAGGCATTCGACATCACGCCATACAATGTCGAAGCACACAGAGATCGACGTCGAGGAGACGATCAGGTTCTGGGGACTCACCAGTAAGGGTAACACAGAGCCGGTCAACGTCAAGACACTCCATCGACGTCCCATCGCTCATTGCGACGGTGCTCGCGCTCCGGAAGCCACAGAGTCCTCCCACTGTATTCGGAGCTCACCCCAGACGATTGCGTCATCACGCAGTGCTTCTGCTCATTCACAGGAGCCTACAAGATCACCGCCAAGAGGTTCTCCAAGGAGACGGCGATCTCCTTCCATCCATCTTTCTCCCAGATGGCTGCAACCTCTTCATCATAGGCAGACAGTACCCACAGGTCACGCTGAACGGCCTGCGGAATACTCCAGCCCACTGCGCAGATCTCCCTTATAGCGTCTTGTGCAGGAAGTGGACAGATCACCCACCACTCGAACACCAAGGCAGATCCCCTGTATGCAGGTCGACTCGGGGGCATCACAAAAGACGGCGTACACCGTCTTGGTCGTCCTCTTCGACACACTCATCCAAGAGGGATTACTCGCCTACCCTGATGGATAGCCCCCTTCCAGAGTGTCGCCCATTGATGATGTGAACACTTTTCATGATGTTCTCACCAGAGGAGCTCAGAAGCTGGGGTTCACCATGCCAGCTACTCAGATGACCAAGTCCATTATTTTCGAAACCCTTCATCGACCTCTTTGCAGAGGATCAAAACAGAAAATGCCACGCCTTCGCATCCAGGTTTTACCGACCAGGAACGAGGGGGAATGCGCTTTTGATAGATTGGTCAGGGACGTTTGCATACGCCATACGCCTTTCCACCCCTCCCTCTCATTCCGAAGGTGGTGGCCAAACTCCTGCAGTCCAGAATGAAGATGATACTCATAGCACCGGACTGGCCTCGCCAATGTTGGTATCCGGACCTGTTGCAACTCTCGGTTCGCCCGCATCGGAGACTTCTGTGCAGGCCGGACCTTCTCACCAAAATGGGAGGGAAGATTCTGCATCCCAGCCTTCCCTCGCTCAGCTTAACAGCATGCTTCCTGAAGTCCTGCAGTACGGACATTTGAACCTTCCTCAAAGCTGCATGGACATTTGGAAAAGGTTTTACTTGTGGTGTATCCGTACTGGTTGGAGTCCTGTGAACGGGCAAGAGGAGGTAATCTTGCCGTATCTACTCTACCTGGCCAAATGTGGTTTGAAGTATTCATCCATAAAAGTACATTTGGCGGCCATCACAGCATATCGTAAATCACCTAACCAACCTTCTTTCTTTCAACTTCAGGTGGTCATGGACTTCCTATAGGGGTTGAAGAAGGTTTATCCCCCTGTTCGACCTCCTTCTCCTCCTTGGGAGTTGAATATAGTCTTGTCTAAATTGATGGGCCCTCAATTTGAACCCATTCATAAGACTACATTGCAACACCTTACTTGGAAAGCAGCTTTCCAGTAGCAATTACATCAGCCTGCAGAGTAAGTGAAATACAAGCGCTCTGTTCTAAAGAACCCTATACGGTTTTCCACCATAATAGGGTGGTTATGCCAACTCACCCTTCCTTCTTGCCCAAGGTTGTGTCTGAGTTCCATGTTAATCAGACGATTTCTTTACCCTCTTTCTTTCCCAATCCTACCACTCCAGCGGAAAGGTCTCTTCATTCGCTAGACCTCAAGAGGGTTCTTAAGTTTTATTTGGATGCAACGAAATCCATTAGAAAAGCTGATCAATTGTTTGTCAACTATGGCTCTGTTAGAACAGGCTTCCCAGCTTCTAAAAGATCCATTTCAAGATGGATAGTATCTTGCATAAAATTGGCCTACCAAATAGCAAATAAGCCTCTATTTGCCTCTCCTAAAGCTCACTCTACAAAGGGCAAGGCTGCTACGGTTGCATTTCTGCACAATGTACCAATGGCCCAGATTTGCAAGGCTGCAACTTGGAAATCTGTACATACGTTTACCAGGCATTACTGTCTGGATTCGGACTCCAGGGCAGGTACCCAAGTGGGCCAGGCCTCCTTGAGGAATCTGTTTCAATGTTAACCTATTGGAGTCTGTGTAGGCCTTATGACTGTTATGTATCTTAATGGTACTTCTGTTTACTTGCCCGCAGGATGAGGGGATGGGCTTGCTATTCTATTCATGTGCTTATGACTATTGATGAGGATCCCCTGGAAGAGAAGGATAAGTTACTTAACTGTAATCCTAGTTCTCTTCCAGGGGTATCCTCATCAAAGTCATAAGCAACCCACCCGCCTCCCCGGGCAAGTGAACGTGATACATTTGTAAAATGGTCTGCGGATATCGCAAAGAACAACTGACCTAACTGTCACCCCTGGGGCATGATGGGAAGCTGGGGGTCATGGCTGCCTTAAAGGCACGGTGCCAGTTTATCTGAGTTTATGTGGGTTAGCTTTTCAGCTTTCTACACTAATGTTTCTACAATGCAGCCCTTGTGCTGGCAATGTTTTCTTTCATTATTCCTTGCAGGATTGTGCTCTCTGCTGTATATTAAAGCAGTTTTCAAAGACTATCTATCTCCCTGCTTTATTGCAATGTATTTATGTACATGAGAATTCATTGCAACATTGCTCAGCATGTCTATGGGAGGCTGCATTGTGTGTGTGTGTGTTTATATATGTTCGAGGCATGTGGGCTGCTGAATTCATATCTGTGCATAGATCGCCGCCTAGTGTTGGGTCCGGATGTTTGCACGTTGTTGTCCTGGAAGAGTCTTCGAAGTATCCTTGGATAGGTGACTCCTCCCCTGGACTACAGTGCGCATGGGCATCCACTCCATCCTCAGATTGTTTTTTTCCGCCATTGGGTTTGGATGTGCTATCTTAACTCAAGTTAGAAAAAACTTTGTCGAGGCCTAAAGGCCTTTAGTTCGCGTCGGTACTGTTCACTCGATCGGTTTCGACTCTACCTGTTAGCTTACTAACTTTTAGAACCGACTTTTCGCTTGTTACCTGACCATCGACGACACCGACGATGGAGTCGAGGACACCATTCAAGAGGTGCCCGGTATGCAATGCGAAATATCCCCATATCGATGTCCATCCGGTGTGCAACAAATGCTTGTCGCCGGACCACGACGAATCGACATGCATGGCCTGTGCCCGGTTCCGTTCCAAGAAGACTCTACGGAATCGACGAGCGGCGAGACTCGAAGCGCAGCACGCGGCACCGGCCCCGGCAGACATCTTCAACGCCGAAGATGTCGAAGAATTGGAAATCCTACCCTCCAGTCCCGTTTCCGAACATGACTCCGGTTCGGACGACGTCGACGAATCACTCTTTCGCAGAGATGAAGACGACACCGAGGTAGGAGACTGCGATGAGGCCTTAGGGGCCGAAGAGAGTAGCTCCAATGACGAGCAAGGCCTACCCGTTCAGACTGAAGAGAGACCTGTGCCACAGTCTATGGCTCCGGTCGAGGGATCGCCTTCGGGCCTTACCCGAGACCCGAGACCTATCCCGCAGTTCTTCGGCCCCGCCCTCGGGCCCGGCCTCGGACGTTCAGCGGCAGCCATTATTACCTAAACCGGCTGGTTTCCCTTCTACCAAACCGAAAGCTGCACTGGTTCAAATGAAACCGAAAGTGGCGCAAGTCGGATCGAGGCCTTCCACGCGTCGGCACCGAGCGCACCAAACGAGACTTCGGTGCCGAACTTGAAGCGGCCGACGTCGGAGTCGGCATACGAAAAAAGGCCCTCGGTGCCATCAAACTGCTCGGCTCGCGGCGCCGACGCCATCGACTCCTAAACCAAAGGTCACACTGCCTGCTGCGTCTCACGTCGCTTCCACGGCAACACCAAAGCCTCATGCATCGAAAATTTCGACGGCCATTCCCGCCCCTCGACTCGATGACCCACCGGCGCCGAAAAAGTCCACGGCCGCCTCTACAGACCTGGTCGGCGCTAAGGCCTCGAAAGCGCTCCAAGTGCGAACCGTTGCAGCACAAAGCAGCAAAACCAAAACGGTCCTCCAGGACACATCGGGCTCCGGCCCAATAAAAGCTCAAGCAGCCTCTTCGGCGCCAGCCAACTTAACTTTTGGCCTGCCGCCATCCACGATCCCGAAAATGTTCCAACTCAGGACACAGGTCACCCACACCACGGTTACACCTGCTGAGACGTCTCCATCACATTACATCGACGCCAACACCGGCAGGATGATTATCCATGAACGGAGGATAACTTCTGAGCCACCTTTGGACCCTTTCAGGATCCCACTAAAAAGAAAGCTGCCTGTGGACTCAGAACCTGTGCTTTGCGAATCTTTCGACTCGCCCTACCAGGATCCACAATCATTCTCTCCCACACACTCCGACACGGATGCGTTGGCACACTATATGGATGACCAAGTCCCTTACCACGGAGACATGGACCCTGATGACCAACAGGACCCTGATCAAACTTGGGGCGACCCTGCAGACCCCAGTGCACCTCTAGATGCACAGGACCCACAACTCTATGGAGCGAAAACATCTCCCACAGAGGACACTGCAGCGTTCAACGCTCTCATTGAACGTGCTGCGAATAATCATGGAGTGCAGCTTCACTCTGACACCGTGGAGGACGACTTCCTTATGGACACTTTCGCTTCCTCAGAAAGGCATGTAAAGACTCTGCCCATGTTGAAAGGGGTCCTCAAACCAGCCAAGGACATCTTCAAGGAACCCACCAGGGCAAGGGTGATAAACCCCAGGATCGACAAAAAATACAGATCAGCACCTACTTACATCAGAGGCCAACTACCTCTCGACTCCATTGTCGTTGCGAATGCTCGCAAGAGGGCACACTCGCAAACAACAGGTGACGCTCCTCCCCCGGACAAAGAGTCCAAGGTGTTAGAGACCTCTGGCAAGCGAGTTGCCGCACAGGCTGCCAACATATGGCGCATAGCCAACACTCAACGCTCCTCGCCCGCTATGACAGAGCGCACTATGACACGTTGGAACAACTACTCCAACATCTCCCTGACCAGTTCAAAGAAGGTGCAGAAATTATTATCAGAGAGGGACAGCTACTCACAAATGCTTCCATCAAGTGTGCACTAGATGCCGCAGACACAGCTGCCAGGGCCATAAACACAAGCGTCATGCTGCGACGACATGCCTGGTTGCGAATCTCCGGATTCAAACCGGAGGTGCAAAATAATATACTCAACCAGCCTATCAACCCCGACTATTTATTCGGGCCGGAGGTTGACACCACCCTTGAGAAAATCAAAAAAGACACGGACACTGCAAAGTCCATGGGGGCTCTCCAGACTCAGTCCTTTCGGAGCAGCTCTTTTCGTCGCCCCGGAAATAAAGGAGCAGGTAGAGGACAGGGGTCACAGCAGACATACAACAAGGGCAATACACAAACCACCTACGATAAAAACACCCGGGGTGGATATCGTGGCTCCAGTACAAAGGGCAGAGGACGCGGCTACGGCAACACCAGGTCCTCCCCCAAGAACAAGCAATGACGCCCTCTCCCTTCCTCCCGACCACGTAACACCTGTCGGGGGAAGGC
This sequence comes from Triturus cristatus, assembly GCF_964204655.1. Taxonomy (NCBI): domain Eukaryota; kingdom Metazoa; phylum Chordata; class Amphibia; order Caudata; family Salamandridae; genus Triturus; species Triturus cristatus. Next base: position 1,064,757,745 of record NC_140594.1, on the reverse strand, counting down.
TACAAAGGTTCCTGTCCACGTGGAACTCCATCACCACGGACAGGTGGGTCAAAGATATTGTCAAATACGGTTACTGTCTAGAGCTAACCTCCACTCCACCCACAATACCACCAAGAAACCGTCCTATGTCCTCAGAGCACTTAACGCTCTTACAGCAGGAGGTGCAAAGTATGCTTCTAAAAGGCGCTATAGAGGTCGTACCCGTCCACGAGCAAGGTACGGGAGTGTACTCCCTCTACTTTTTAATACCAAAAAAGGACGGGTCACTCAGACCTATATTAGACCTGAGACCCCTGAACCGGTACATTCTTTCCGAACACTTTCACATGCTCACTCTCCAGCAAGTCCTTCCGCTTCTCAAGCAGGGAGACTTCCTGGCCACACTGGACCTCAAGGATGCGTATTTCCACATACCCATTCACCCCTCACACAAAAATTACCTCAGGTTCACTGTTCAGGGACAGCACTATCAATTCAAAGTCCTGCCCTTCGGCGTGACAATAGCACCCAGGGTTTTCACAAAGTGCCTAGCTACTGTGGCGGCACATCTACGGAGGCAGCACATACACGTCTACCCCTACCTGGACGACTGGCTCGTTCAAGCGAAGTCAGCCCAGCAATGTGCCAGCCACATGTCCCGCACCATTCACCTCCTTCACAGTCTGGGATTCTCACTAAATTACCCAAAATCCCACCTCCAGCCCGCACACGTACAACAGTACCTAGGTGCGACTATAGACACTCTGGCAGCCACAGCTCAGCCAAATTTAGTGAGGATCAACAGCATGCAAATGCTGATTTCAAAATTCAAACCCCAACACTCCCTTCCTGCGCGAGTGTTTATGCAGTTGATAGGCATGATGGCCTCCTGCATTTTCATAGTCCCGCACGCGAGATTACATATGCGCCCGCTTCAGGAGTGCTTAGCACGTCAGTGGAATCAGGCTCAAGGACAGTTGAAAGACCTAGTGTTGGTGAGCGGTCGGACATACAACTCTCTGCATTGGTGGAATCCACAAAACCTTTGCAAGGGCCGACCGTTCCAAGAGCCTGTCCCACAGATAATACTGACGGCGGACGCGTCTCTCCAGGGATGGGGAGCTCATGTACTCCACTACACAGTGCAGGGACTATGGACGACACAACAGAAGAAGATGCACATCAACCTTCTGGAACTGATGGCAATCTTCCTGGCCATGAAGGCATTCAAAGTACATCTGTGCAACAAGGTCGTGTTGATTCGGACGGACAACATGACCGCAATGTACTACATACAGAAGCAGGGAGGAACACACTCTCCACAGTTGTCTCATCTGGCTCAGAGCATGTGGAAGTGGGCCATTCAGAGGAACATGTTCCTCATGGCGGAACACCTCCCCGGCAAGGACAACCAGATGGCGGATCTGCTCAGCAGACACAGCCACCAGATGCACGAGTGGGAGTTACACCCATCAGTACTCCAACCGTACTTCCAGCAGTGGGGTCATCCAGAGATAGACCTCTTCGCCACAAGCGAAAACGCAAAATGCCAAAGCTTTGCCGCCAGGTTCCCACATCCGCAGTCGCAGGGCAATGCGATATGGATGAACTGGTCCGGCAGATTTGCGTACGCTTTTCCCCCAGCGCCGTTGATACCGCTGGTGGCTCGCAAACTCAGACAACACTCTCTGACACTCGTCCTAGTTGCTCCTACGTGGGCACGCCAGACATGGTACACCACCTTCCTCGAACTTTCCGTGGTGCCGCATCAAAGGCTGCGGATCAAACCCGCGCATTTGACGCAGAACCATGGAGAGATTCAGCACCCAGATCCGCAACAGCTGAACCTGGCAATCTGGCTCCTGAAGTCCTAGAGTTTGGCTACCTCAACCTGCCACCTGACTGTATGGACATCATCAAGGAGGCCAGGAGACCCACTACAAGAGCTTGCTATGCAGCCAAATGGAAAAGGTTCGTCATTTATTGCGGTAATAATGACGTTAACCCGCTGGACGCATCCATCCAAAACATCATTTGTTACCTCCTACACCTATACCGATGCAATCTGGCGTACACCTCTATACGTGTCCATTTGACCGCAATATCTGCCTATCTGCAAACCAGGCAGCACCTCTCACTATTCAGAGTGCCCGCCATCAAAGCATTCTTGGAAGGACTCAAACGGGTTATTCCTCCAAGCCACCCACCGGCTCCAATGTGGAACCTCAACCTGGTCCTCACACGCCTGATGGGTCCACCCTTTGAACCTCTCCACTCATGCGAGATTCAATTCCTCACTTGGAAAGTAGCTTTCCTGGTAGCGATCACTTCTTTAAGAAGAGTTAGTGAACTCCAGGCACTAACAGTTCAAGAGCCATTTATACAGGTTCATGCCAACAGGGTCGTACTACGTACCAACCCCAAATTCATGCCCAAGGTAATATCGCAGTTCCACATGAATCAAACTATTGAACTGCCCGTTTTCTTCCAAAACCCACAAACTGTCGCGGAAAGGGCACTCCACACACTAGATGTCAAAAGGGCCCTCATGTATTACATCGACAGGACTAAACCCTTTAGGAAGACAAAACAACTGTTCGTTGCCTTTGCCCCACACCACAAAGGTAACGCCATCTCCAAAGCAGGGATAGCCAGATGGATAGTTAAGTGTATCCAAATTTGTTATCAAAAGGCAAAACGCACATTAACTATTCCCCCACGAGCCCACTCAACACGTAAGTTAGGGGCCTCCATGGCTTTTCTGGGAAATATTCCCCTGCATGATATATGTAGAGCAGCCACCTGGTCCACTACACACACATTTACCAAACACTATTGTGTAGATGTGCAATCAAAACAGCAGGCAGCTGTAGGACAGGCTGTTCTCAAAACCCTTTTTCAGACCGCTGCAGCTGGCACTGGTAGCCGCCGCTAATAGAGGGCACTGCTATATATTCTATGCACAGATATGAATTCAGCAGCCCACATGCCTCGAACTGAATATGCTACTTGCCAGTATGCATCTGTTCTTGGCATGTAGGGCTGCTGACATTCATATCGCCCTCCCTCCTCCCCGGCGCCTGTAGCAGCTGCAGCTCTCAGAATTACTGTAAGCATGGTCATCACTTTCTGTATCTACTCCATCACTGCCACAATGGCGAAAAACAATCTGAGGATGGAGTGGATGACCATGCGCACTGTAGTCCAGGGGAGGAGTCACCTATCCAAGGATACTTCGAAGACTCTTCCAGGACAACAACGTGCAAACATCCGGACCCAACACTAGGCGGCGATCTATGCACAGATATGAATGTCAGCAGCCCTACATGCCAAGAACAGATGCATACTGGTAAGTAGCATATTCAATATATATATGTATATATATATATATCTAGCTACATATATGGTTTTCACATATATGTGATGTGTTTCCGGGGTCCCGCACATGGGCGGGAATATTCATGTGCTTATGACTGATGAGGATACCCCTGGAAGAGAACTAGGATTACAGGTAAGTAACTTATCCTTGTCAGTTCTTGCAAAATTGAAGACTGGTGCACGTAGTAAAGAACAAGCATTAAAGGACAGCTAAGGCCAAAACCAGTAGAATCTGACAAATAGTTCTTGGAACCATAATAGCATTTAGGGAGGATGGTACGCTCATACATAAGCTATTCAGAGCAAAGGTGGGTTCTAAAACACCAAAGCTACGATGGCTTAGGAAGGAGTGGGCGTGCAAGATGAAATATGTAGCCATATAAAAAATTTGTGTCAGACTATGCCAGATTAAGTGGAATCAATGCAGCTAGCTACATAGGGGGTATCCGAAAGGGACAGTTCTCCACAGTATGAAATATCAAAGGCATTTTTAATTTTGCAGACTACAGCCATTGAAAATAAACTAATAACATTTCTGTTAGATCTACCGCTGTTTTTTGTGTGTGTGTTTGTATATGGTGTAAATTCATTCTGTAGTTTTTGAGAGATAAAGGTTCAAAATGTATGAATATTTCACGATGTGGAGGATCCACCGACCCAACAGATTTAAAGATAAGCTCTTATTGGCTGCCCCAACATTGCAGTCTGCGTTTTAGGACTTGGGATATTGACACCAGTGATAATATATATTGTTTAAACATATGGGGGGGGGGGGAATACCCCGACCCCCCCCCAAGCCTGGTGGGCCAAACATTTTTAAGTACCTGGGACTGTATGGGCAGGGAATACAAATATAATTCTCTGCCCACACCCCCCCTGGGCAGGGAACATAGCTTTGCTATTGCCCATGTGAACAGAAATAAAAACTGCTCCCGTCTGGGTGTGAGCAAAGCAAGAGTCTGCACCAGCTTGCGGCAACCCAGGATGGTTGATGGCTGAGGGTTCCCCACAAGGTCCAACGTGTATATAACGTGTGTGACCGGGACCCCAAAAATAACATGAAAGCACAATAAAAAGAAGAAAAATGAGTGGCGGAGCCGCTCATTTCTTATTTACTACGCCATATGCAAGGAGCGCCCCATACTACCCTGCAAATCCTATTATATTGTTTGATTCTGGTGGTGCCTCTAGAAGGGACACTAGCACCACCAAGCAATTTAATGCTGTGGAGGGCTCAGGGCCATGAGGAGGGCTTGGCTTGCTTGGTCCTATGCCCAATCCCTTGGGGTGTTGGGGGTAGGCACCTGTTTGGGGTTGTACAGCGATAGACATCTTACTTCATGTTGAACATAAAAATTCACTGACAAGAATAAAAGTTAAAGTGGCTTTATAGTGAGCTGAAAATGTCAGTTAAAACATAGGGTTTTAAATTGACAAAGGTGCCGAAATTCACCAGTTAGTTCTCTTAAGTACCTATAAATCATGCCCTCGCCATGCTCTGCTAATTACCTCACATATTACATCACGCATGACCTGCTCTGTGACATCATTGATGGCATCACTGCAACATCTGAAATGACATCATTGATAACAACACTGTGCATGGAGAGGTGAGAGTTCTAGTTATATTATGACATAAGCACTGTTCCCAATAAGCCGCGCGCACTGAAGTCAAACCAAGAGCGCGGTGTGCTGTATTTAGGGCGCACACATCTGATCCTGCGAGACCGTATTCATGTTAAATGCAGCGCACACGTGCGCTGCAATTAACATGAATACTAACTCAAAGGCCCACAATCAGTCTCGCAGTTGTGCACTGTTAAGAAAAGAAAAGCAAAGTCTCAAACACAGCGTGTGCTTTAGCTTTCAGAGCAGAGCCTTCTAAATGTGCATCAAAGAAGCAGCAGTGCGCACAATTCACTCACTTTAAAATAATATCTGATACATATCAAAACCGATTAATTTTGAGCAGCGCGAGGTATATGAGCCTTACCAAAAAAAACATACACAGAGATGTGAATGATGTCCAGAAACACCAGCATGTCCAATTAAAACTCCTCAAAGAGCTCGGGATTTACAAAACCTTATTTATGTCAGGAGGCGCCCATGAAAAAACACTGGCAGTCAGGGATCGATTTTTATTTTTTATTTTTATTATTTATTTGATTTATTTATTTTAATTTTAATTTCTTGCCAGATTCTTTTTTATGACTGGGTGACACACTCTTCACTCAGCCTCTCTGGCAGAAGACTGATTGAGGGAGCGGTGAAGGTCAGGGGGATTTTGATGCCCTTAACAGGCTTGACCCAAAGCAGCCATGTCTGAGCTCACGAAAAAGTTAGCTTTATAAAACCTGATTCCAAAGCAAATCCTTGCGTACCCAGTAGACTGAACCTATTTATCTAAAATGCATGTTGTCTAGAATGGACGAAATTTAAATTACGCAAGTGTACTTTGAATTATTTTGGGAATTTCGTGCTATCCTTGTTATGTAAAATTCCCAAAATGACCGCACTTTGCAACATTTCGTGCCGTTTGTTGTAAATATGTATTGCAATTGCACAGGAACAACAGAATGTGAGTGGCTGTTCGCAGTGCTTTTGTTTTTTTTATGTTATACCACAAAATGCAAGGGAACATTTCACCCAAAATTATTGCACAAAAGGGCGAATTCGCATTTCACCTATTTACGCATAATTTTGCGTAGGTTTGCCGAATTGCCATTTAATTACACACATGCAAATTAAGTGAATTTTGCACACCCCTAATGTTGACATGCCTAATTTACATACACATTTGTTTGTAATATATAACAGTTTGCCTAGTCAACCAAAGTTTTCTGCATGTCTGCTCTAGTGGATCATGTATTCCCTTAAGGGGCTGTATCACCTATATTGAGCATGGTAAGTGCTGATTTAAAACATGAGGATGGATTACAAAACATTTTTTTTTTTTTTTTTTTTTGAAACCGTTTATTGCAGTTTGAAAAAGTTACAGGTATGGGCCTACAACCACTCGGCCGGCCGCTAGAGTGACAAAAGCATATTGCATACATACAGTAAGAGTCTCTTGGCAGTGCAGATTAGCAAAACAGGAGAAATCAATGTTGCAGGCCGCATAGCTCCATGCCCACAGTACGGTTCCCTTTTATCAATACAAAACAACACAAAAAACCACACCCGCAAGGCAACCCGCGATCCAAAGTGACAGCACGTGCTCCATAAGTGGGGGATCCAAACCAGCAGCAGAACTCTGAGGAGGGGAATGGGAGTAGATCAGGGACTGGGGGACCGCGCGCCCGCGGCCGAGGGAGGGGGGCAGTCTAGGGAGACGGAGCAGGCGAGGCAGCCGGTAGCAGTGGTGGCTCACAAATACCCCCGCGGTAGGCGTTCCAGGGGCCCCAGAGTTTCACCCACGCCCCAGGCTTACCCCTCGCCACATACACCACCTTTTCACGAAACATACACCAATCCATATGCTCTTTCCAGGCCGACACCGCAGGGGGCCTCTGGGATCCCCACAATTGAGCAATGTCACGCTTAGCTATCATGTATCCCAGAGTCACCCACCGCGTCTGCGGGACCGAATAGTCATTTGGTTCCCATACATTCAGCAAGCATCTCCTCGCTTCAGGCAGCAGCGTGACACGCGTCACCACACGCAGGACCTCATGCACACCACGCCAGAATCGCTCCACCTTCGGGCACTCCCACAGTATATGCATGAAAGTCGCCAACGCACCACAGCCACGCTTACACATTCCGTCACCAGCAAAACCCATACGCAAAAGCCTTGGCCCCGTCACGTACACCCGGTGAAGGATCTTGAGCTGGACGAAACGAAGGCGAGCCGGGATGGCCACCTCTTTCGGAGAGGCCACCGCGGAAATCCAATCCTCGTCGTCCAGCTCCAGCCCGTCGGCAACCCAGGCCTCGCGAAGACTAGTCAGCAGGCACGATCTGTCGTTGATCAGTTTTTTGTATATGAGGGAGATCGTGCTGTCCGGTACATGGCCATCCAGCACTCTGTCCTCCAGGGGGGAAGACTCCGGAATGGATGCGACATCCGGGAAGACGGAGCCCAGCGCATGGCGGACTTGTAGGTACCGAAAGTACTCACTGCCCTGCAGCTGAAACTCCGCCTGCAGCGTCTCAAAAGTTTTGAATCCCCCCCTCGTCCAGAGATCTCCCACCGTGCTGATTCCGATCGTGTCCCACTTCGCGAAGCCCTTCGACGTCCACAGAGAGCCCAACCTCTCAGACGCATACAGCGGTGACGCCCGGGTCAAACGGTCCTTCCACCCCATAGCTGCATTAGCCGCGTGCCAGACACGCACCATGACACGCGTCGGTCCCGTCAAACGGGAGTCGGGCGCGCCAGAGTAGAGCGCGCGATTGTAATCGCCACCGGGTAGGAGCATCTTATCCATCTCAAATGCCGGGTTCAAGGCGGGCCCGTAAAGGCCATGATTAATTGCAGCCAGTTGGGAGGCCCAGTAATACCGTTTAATGTCCGGGAGGGCGACCCCCCCATCGTACCACGGGAGCGTCAATTTAGCCAGAGCAATGCGCGGCCTCCCGTCCCAGAACAGGCGCCGCTGGAGGCCCTCCACCTCACGGAAATAGCGTGCCGGGACCAAGTCCATAGTATTCTGGAGGGCGTAGAGGAAGCGCGGCAGGGACATCATTTTAAACAAGGCCGCTCGGCCGAGCGGCGAGAGCGGCAGACGCCGCCAGCGCACCACGTCCTCCCTCAAGCGCTGGAGGGGGGGCAGCAAATTCCGTTCATAGCGGGCCTCCGGGTCAAGAGTGATATAGATACCCAGGTACCGAAAACCTTGAGAGGCAATCTGGATCGGACAGTCCCGTGGTAGGACCGGAGCCTCCCCGGAAAGCACGTAGACACAGGATTTCGCCCAGTTGATGACCAGGCCTGAGTTGCGACCGAATGAGCGCAAAACATCAACCAGGACGATCAGTGATTTACGCGGGGAGGCGAGATACAGAAGGATATCGTCAGCGTAGAGGGACACACGGTCCTCATGCTCGGGGGTCCAGCGGAGACCACGGATAGAAGGGTGCCACCGCAGCCACTCCGCCAGGGGCTCCAGGGCCAGGGCGAACAGGAGAGGCGACAGGGGGCAACCCTGTCGCGTACCCCGCCCCAGCGCGAATGGGGCCGAGACTCGCCCATTTACTACCACCTGCGCCAATGGGCCCGAGTATAGCAATTTGACCCAGCTAATGAAACCCGGGCCAAACCCGAATTTCGCCAGCATCGCCCAGATGTATGGCCATTCAAGCGTATCAAACGCCATGGTGGCGTCCAAGGACGCCAAGATGGCCGGCTCCCGCACGAATGGGACACGCGCGAGCACCCCGTGCAAGCGCCGCAGATTGAGCGCCGTGTTGCGGTGCGGTATAAAGCCAGATTGGTCTTGGTGGACCAAATCGCCCACCACGCCAACCAACCGGTTGGCCAACACCTTGGCGAGGATTTTGGGCTCCGCGTTCAAGAGCGAAATCGGCCTATAGGATGTGACCCGTTCACGGGGCTTCCCCTCCTTGTGGATCACCACAATTGTGGCCAGACGCTGGTCCGGCGGGAGGGAACCCTGCGAGTGGGCCGCTAGGAACATCGCGCGCAGGTGGGGCGCCAACACATCCGGGCGTAGCTTGTATAGCTCGATGGGAATACCATTGGGGCCCATGGCCTTGCCGGATGCAACCGAGCGAATAGCCAAGGCAATTTCGTCCGAGGTGGGAGGGGCGTCCAGCGAATCCCTGTCCTCCACCGTAAGGGAGGGCAGTGCGATGTCCCGAAGCAGGGCATGGGAATCTTCCTCCGAGCAGGGGGAAACCGGGGAGTAGACTTCGCGGAAATGATCCGCGAAGCAGGAGACGATGGCTTCCGGCTCAGTGACACGCGCACCATCAACACTCTCAATCAAAGGCACCACTCGGCTCGCTCTCTCCCTCTTATCCAACCACGCAATCAATTTGCCAGCCTTATCACCCACATCATACAATCGCCCCTGCTGCTCTCTACTGAGACCCCTGGCCGCCTCCGTAACGAGGGCCCGATAGGCCGCCTGCTTTAGGTGTAGAACATGCAACTTGGCGTCTGTTACCCCGCTCCCCAGGTCACCCTCCAGTTCTGCAATCTCGGCCTCTACCCGGGTCACCTCCTCCCGCTCGCGCCGCCGGGCATGGGAGATAAAGGAGAGGGCCTCCCCTCTAAGGACTACCTTGAAAGCCTCCCACAGGGAGATGGCCGAAGAGACCGACCCCACATTCTCGTCGAAATATCGCTGTAAGGATTTGATCAAATCGGCACGAATGGTGGGGTCGCGCAAATACCATGCATTGATTGGGGCCACCCTGCCATCCCCCCTCGGGAAGACATCGAAATGCAACAACAATGGGGAGTGGTCTGAGATACCCCGCGCCAGATGGCGCACCTCCCCCACCCTCCCTGCATGGGCCGCCGGGACAAGGATGTAATCAAGCCGCGAGAGGCTACCATGGGCACCCGAGTGGAAAGTGTACTGTCGCAAGGCGGGATGCTTTAATCGCCAGCAATCCACCAGGCCCAGCGTGTCCAGAAGGCCGGGCAGCCACGCCTGTGCCCGGGGGAGGTCCCTAGGGGGATGGCGATCCATAGACCCAGAGGCTACCGCATTAAAGTCCCCTCCAACCACCAGCAAGCCACTCGGAAGGTCCAGAAGGAGGCGCCCCAGGTCCGCGAATGTGGTGGCTTGTAACCCAGGCGGGACGTACACTGATACAAAGATAAACACTCTGGCCTCCATTCTTCCCACTAGAACCGTGTAGCGTCCCCTCTCATCATGGCGCACCTCATCAATCTCCAACGGGAGCGAGTTCTTGATCATAATACCCACCCCCCGCGAGCCCGAAGTGAAACCGGAATGGGCCGCCAAACGATATCCCCGCCGATTCATTGCATGAAAGGAGTTACCTATAAGGTGCGTCTCCTGCAGGAAGACAACATCTGGTGAAATACGTTTTAAGTACTGCAGGACCACACCACGCTTAATCCTATCCCCCAGGCCGTTAACATTCCATGACAACACAGTCAAATCCCTACCCCCCATCATACGTCGAAACAATCGGTCGTCCCCCATCGAGCATCCTAAAAACAACAACATAGTAGCCGGTTTGCCCTGCGGTGCTAACAAACAACACACCCCCCCCCCACCCCCCGGTCCCAACAGAACTCCCCCCCTCCCTGCACCCCTGCATGAGCCCAGACAGCCCCCCCAAAGTGCAGTGTGCCTGTCGCCCCATAGCTAAATACTAACTAGTCCCCCAGAGGAGGAGGGAAGCCCCCAACAGACCCCACACGACCTCCATAGGAGGGGAACATACGCAATCAATAAATGGTGAAGGAACAACGTCCAGAGCAAGGCCTATTCAGTCACCCCTCAATTCTGATCCGGCGGGCCCTCCTCGCCAGCCGCGCCCCCCCCGCCCCCCCGGCCCCGATCTCCAGGCAGAGTGTCCAGCCAGTCCCCAGCCGCCTCGGGCCGGTCGAAGAAGTGCGTGCGACCATCCACCTCTACCCTCAGCTTAGCTGGAAAGAGCATTGAGTACTTGAGGTTAAGGTCCCTTAGGCGACGTTTAACACCAAGAAAGCTCTGTCGCTGCTTCTGGACCGCCGGAGTAAAGTCTGGGTAGAAATGTATCTCCATGTTGTCAAGCTTGACCGGTCCCTGTTGTCTGGAGGTCTGGAGAATAGCATCTCTGTCCCGAAAATTAAAAATCCGGGCAATGAGAGGCCGCGGCGGGGCACCAGTCTTAGGTCTGCCCCCGGGGACCCGGTGAGCACGCTCCACCGCAAAAAACTTACTCAGCCCCCGGGGCTGGAGATGGGTCTGGATCAACTCTTCCACGAAAAGATCCGCCGCCTCCGCCTCTCGTCCCTCCGGCACCCCCACAATACGAACATTATTCCTCCGGGCCCGACCCTCGGAGTCCTCCAGTCGCCGGTCCATCAGGGCGCTCGCCTGGCCAAGCCGGCGCACCTCCTTCTGGAGGGCCACCACGTCTGTCGTAAGGCTCGTTGTGGTGTGGGCCAGGGAGTCGACTCGGTCGTTTGTTTTGGACAAGTCTGCCCTCACAAGGCTCACATCCACCAGGACCGAGTCTATTTTTTGCGCTAAGGTGTCGAAACGCTGGTCCACCGAGGCCTTCATTTCTGCGATGGCGCCCATGACGTCCCGGAGGGTCAGATCCACCGGATGAGCAGATGCCTCCGTCGGGCCCACCGGGGATGCACGCGATGTCTCCGGAGAACCCTTCTGGAGCGTGTAGCGGTCCATACTGTTAGCCTGGTGCGCCGTGCCACGGCGGGTCGTCTTCACCTTCGCACGGTCGCCATCTTGTTTGGTGGACATGCTGGCTTCTCCACCGTCGTGCCAAGCTCCCCAAGCGGGCCGCTATACCAAATCACGGGTGCCAGGGGGGGGGCGGGGGCGACCACCGAACCGCGGGTCAACCCACCGCCGGCGGGTCAACCGGGCTCCTGGACAAGGCCACACCACCGCACCCCGCTCCGCAGCCCGACCCCGCCTGAGAGCTAGGAGGGCGCGAAAGTGAAAGTGCGGGGTACGCGAGTCGCCCAGCCCCGCTCGCCGCTGTTATTCACTTTGTCCCCGGATCGCCCCACTACTCCAATCCGGGGGGCCGGCGAGGAGAAGGCCGCAACCTTCGATCGATGCTCCCACCGGCGTTCGGGGTCCGATTCGAGCCCGAAAAGCAGGTGGCGCCTCAGCTCCGGTTCCCCAACACAGTCCCCTCAACAAGGACAGGATATCGCCAGGATTAATTCAGGAGGTCGCGGAGGTCCTCGGGAGCCTCGCACCTACGCGGCCATCTTGGTTGCGCGCTAGCTACAAAACATTTTTAACTGCCGTTATTACATTACCTTGGTGTTAAATAACTAGCTGTTTGGTGTAAAATACTGGAAGAACAGGGTTGATCATTACTATTGTCAATGGAAAAATGGATACAATTCTACAAACTGGGACTTTGCAAAGGTATTTTGAATTACTGCATTTTAGACCGGTCAGCCTTAGGTTGGTCTTCCCCACAATGTTTCGCCTGCCTGCCCTCAATTTGTACTGGATTTTTGCTTTTGTTGGCCTTAGCACTCTGCACTTTACCACTGCTAACCAGTGCTAAAGTGCTTGTGCTCACTCAGCTAAACATGGTTTAATAGGCATGCAGCTAATTGGGAATGTTTAGTTTACTTATAGCCAATAGCTATTCCCCAAGACACTAATAATAGCTGCATTTAGTCTAATGTTTTTGGTCAAGGTAGGATCCAGCCGTGTGCAGATAAACTGGCAAGGAGAGGGTAAAAGGACAGACACACTGGCTTCTATGAGAGAAAATCAGGCAGTCCGTGGTGGTTCAAAGAGAGAGAGCGAGAGCAAAGATGTCAATCACAATGCTTAAGTAACCAAACACTAACTTTGGTATTTTAGTGAGCTGCAAAGAACTACTCCGTCTTTGGAACACATTACATGCAATACTTGTCTCAAGGGTTTCCAAGTTCCTCCGGGAGGTCCTAGAAAACTGGAGTAAATGTAGATCACTGCAATAAAAGTAGATTCAAAGTCTCTTAGGGCTTTGAGATTCCTTTTTTATGCTGTTGTAAATTAGAACTGGACCAAAAATACTTTTGCTGGCAAATGACTTAAGGTCCAGGTCAAATGTTTGGGGATTGTGAGCAGTGAAGTAAGTGCTATTCTTATAGCACGTAACTCCTGTTGTTAGATTCTGATGAGGAATACAAAGGTTTCTTTTGTAGCTTTCTGGTATCTATAGGAACGTCAAGGATATTTGGATCAATCCGTAATAGGCTACTGAAATGAATCATTTTTGTACTGCACCAATTTAGAGTTGAAAATATTGTACATACTTTTATATGTGGGTTTACTGTAAGTGCAACTTCAAAAGCTAACTATACCACCACACTAAATACCACAATGAAAAAGGAATTATACAAAAATAATCTAGTAAATAATATAGCACATTCGTGGAGGTGCACTAACCTGGGATGACTGGTTCTTATTTCCCCACTTTTCAAGCTTCTTACAAAATCTAAACATATTAGGTTTGTTCCGTTGCTTAAGGCTGATGGCAAAATTGTTATTAATGGTACACGTTAGTTCTTTTTCAGCATTATGAAATGTAAATTAGTAGAACATACTTAAGTTCGTATGTTTTGACTTAAAATATAAGCAAATAAGATTGTTCGATCTGCAGGTAGATGAGAGTAATTTTTAGGTCGACCATGCGACAGCGCATGCACTCACTCATGAGACCTATTGCTTACTGTAAAGGGCTTGGAGCCATCCCATTGCTTACAATTTGTTGGCTTCATTGTCGGTCTTTGCTGACTCCTAATTGGCCAGTGCATTCTAAGTGTCACTCCCATTCCTTTCTACGGAGCATGGATCAAGCACAGATTGATGATTCAACCCAATTGGAGTTGTCTACTGCTTGCACTGTGATTGAGGTAGTATTTCCTCTCCCCTCTCCCCTCTCCCCTCTCCCCTCTCCCCTCTCCCCTCTCCTCTTTCCCCTCTCCCCTCTCCCTTCTCTCTCTTCTCTCTCCTCTCTCTCTTTTCTCTCTCCACTCTCTTTTCTCTCTCTTTTCTCTCTCTTTTCTCTCTTTTCTCTCTCCTCTCTCTCTCCTCTCTCTCTTTTCTCTCTCTCTCTCTCTCTCTCTCCTCTTTTCTCTCTCTCCTCTTTTCTCTCTCTCCTCTTTTCTCTCTCTCCTCTTTTCTCTCTCTCCTCTTTTCTCTCTCTCCTCTTTTCTCTCTCTCCTCTTTTCTCTCTCTCCTCTTTTCTCTCTCTCCTCTTTTCTCTCTCTCCTCTTTTCTCTCTCCTCTTTTCTCTCTTTCTCCCTCAAATTGACAAAGCCAATAGGTGTGACCCATTGCTTTTTCTATGCTTGTTGTTCAGGCTTCCAAGAAACCCCTCGATCACACTTAGTAATCCTACCTCATAAGATACTGTCGGTATAAATGTGAAAGGAATGGAACGTATTCTGAATTTTCCTCTCAGTGACCAAAACCTCTAAACTACACAGCCTTAGTTGTTAATTTGAATGCTTTTTAGCTGCCCACTTTCATGTATGTCTCTGTCTCTCTTTATAGTGTGTGATACAGGACTTTCAAGCATCTGCTCTTCAAGTTTCAGATTCCACATATGATGAACAGTACGTTTGTTTTACATTGTATTACAAGTTAAGGGGATGGGGAGATCAACCTTTACACTGTTGTTTTTAACGTGAGTGATGTTCACCTCCGTCCAACTGCATTCCTTGCTTTCCTCTCTCTCCTGTGGTAATTTATGAATCAATTGTGCCCGTGGATGGTATATGTAAATATGTTACCAGGCTCTCGTGATTAATAGCATGGTAAAAAATTCTAAAGTAGTTCCAGGAAAGCAGTTTCTTCTAACATTTTCCAAGCAGTGCCCCTTGTTATTGGGTATCTTACTGAGCTCATTGCTAAATGTGGCAAAATGCAGGTATTTTTTGACCTGGCCTCTATTTTGATCAGCCATTTCTCATTTCATTAATTATGTTATGAGTAATGTGATATGTAATATAACTTTTGAGATCATTTAAGTTATTTGTAATTGTTTCCCTCACGTTAAGGGTGAGGTTGTGATCTGTGTTTGATGTGTGGGTCATTTATGGCATCCTTTTACAACCGTAATCAGTGATTCTGTCAACGACCTCTTTAAGTAATAACTCGTAAAGTGCATTTAGGGCAACTGGCTTCTCGCTAACTACAACCTCAACCATGTAGTATTTGGTACATAACATACCAGTTGAAACAAAAATCAACAAACGACATACACAACCCCACCAGCATATAATCCTGAACACAAACCCATCGACCTTCATACTTGCATCAGTCCAACATCATATGAAGGAAAAGCATTTGCAATGCAATAGGTCTCGCCTTAGCGAGAGTTTAAGCTATTGGCACTGTAAATGACAATGTCTTTTATTTATATGTTTTGATAATTAAATCATAAATAAAAGGCATTGTCCTGTACAATGCCTATAGCTTAAACTCTTATAAATGGGAGACCTATTGAAAGAAGCGGCCGCTATTGTCCCGGGCTGCTTAGAAAGTGAATGCGCGCATTACGCAGTGAATGTTGCAGGAAAACGTTTTGCGCCTGCAGGAGAACCTATTTAAATAAAATAGTGCTTATATACTAAAAAAGACTTGCTGTGTAACCACCAAAGTAAAAGGATGAGGCGGGAGCATCACATGAAGCAAAACGTGGGGATAACCATAAGAAGCAGATCCTACTTTCCTACAGGTCTCCTCTCCTCTCCTATTCCTTTTAGGGAATTCTGTTGGGCTTGTAAATCTGTGCAAGTGGTTGAAGTAACAGCAGGGCCTCTTCCTCTCACGTAGGGTCCCAAGAGCACCCAGGACACAGAAACCATCAAATAAATAATTATCCGATAATATTGTGTCCAGAAAACCTGGCTGTTCATAGGCTGAGAGAGGGGCGCTACCCGTAGCATCAGGTGAACAGGCAGCCCGACCTCTGTTACAGTCAGAGAGAGACCCGACCCCCCAAGAGCTCCGGTGCCGTGCTCTGAAGCCACCCCCCCCCCCACTATAAGCCCTAGAGAGGCCCATATCTCCTTACCCCTCCTCCCATCTGTCAGCTCATGGTCATGGGGCAGCACTAGTTATTCTGTATCCGGACGGGTGCCGCCAGGACGCGTTTCTTTGCTGCTGTAATAATACAGTCTTCAGACACTTACTCATGTCTGGCTGTTTGGCTTGATTGACGATTTCTGTGGTAACCTATACATACCTGCTTCAGATCACTCACTCGTGATTTTGGCATATTTTCACTGGCGGTACTATATTTAACTTTGTTTGCAACCAAGATAGTTTTTCAAATCCGTGTACCTTGATTGATTTTTACCATCTCTACTGGCGAGTCATACACCCAGCCGGGTTGGAATTATCACCGGCTGTGTGCATTTACTACATTCATGCGACTTTTGGCAGCCCTGAAGGGCTGTGGGTTTATGTTTCCCCGACGAAACACGTGCTGGCTGGTCATGCTTCTATGAGGATTAAAGAACAACGTGTCTTTATCTGAACAATATCGTCTCCCTCATTGTGCTTACCTTTGTCAACATTGACTTTATAACTATGTGTGCACAGGATTGCTTGTTAATTGTTTTGTTGCAGGGCCTTGTCCTACACATTTTAAGGGGTTGTAAGGGTTTCCCCTTCCTGTTTTGCACCATAACTATTCACTGAGTCTTGTACTTTACACGTCTATTTGCTGAGCGCCATTTGCTTCCTATGTCTTAATACCCTTTTTAGTAGTTTGTCAGCACTGGCCGCGTCTCAGGAATTACCGGAAGTCCAACCCCGTGTAAACCCTGCAAGTGTCCAATTCCACAGTCGGAGGTTGTGACCATGATCCCTCTTCGTTTCAGTCACAGCCGGGGGAACACGTTGAACGCGCAGGAATTGGCCCATAATTTCCGGTAATTTCCTCCCCAGAACCAGCGAGGTCAGGAAGGGATGCAAATCGGGCACATACATAAGGTATGTAGCCCTGCCTATCAGATGGTAAGCGAGCCAAACCCATGACTGCGACACAAATGCACCCCCGTTGTCCCTAGCTGACGGCCGGTCCTCGCAGTTCCCAGCCCCCGCCGGAGGCGCCCGCCCACCGGCTCCACACCTGGCTTCATCTCACAGCAAGGATGCGGGTACCTAGGATGAAGTCTCTGGAGCTCGGTAAGGGCGTCTGTGACTGACTGATCCAGCTTAAGGCAAGCAAGACATTTCCGACCTAGGACTGACTGCACCCCAGATCTGTCGGCCTTGCGCATAAACGAAGTGTGAAAGATGTGGGAAGTCTAGACGGACTTTGCCCCTCAACACCCCGCTTCCCGTTTGTATCCTAGATGGTCTCATGTCTAACTCGTGAAAGTGGGTACATGTATCCAACATTTTCCCAAAAGTGCCATTATATACAGTAGCATTTGCTTTCGTGGACCTGTAAATTAGTTTTTTACGATGAATGTATGGGCTTAAGACGTCTAAGATGCGAGCTAAGTGCTTTTGGTATATGGTGTGACCCTGGGCAGGGTGCCACTTCGCAGCCGTAACCACGCTATTGACGATACTTCTCAAATTCCACGATGAGATCTCTGCCCTGCACTCAATCGCGCTGTGAGGTCATTTAATGTCAGTAGGAGCTAAACAAATCTCTGTAAACATATCTGGTGCACCAGGGGCACCGAGGCCCTTTCCGCCGCCTTGGGCACTCAAAACGCGGGTTGTGAGTATGAATACTGCAGGCTCGCCGGTGCCCCACTGTGGCCGCTGTGAGCCACACTCAGTGACAGCGGGATCCTCAAAGAGAGGACACATGCGGAACCCCAGACCGCCCACACTAGCAGAGCAGACAAGGCCCTACCCGGCCCGCACACAACGGCCACTACTAGGCCTCACGCAGTGTATCCCCGCACCTACGAACCTATTGAAATACCTAGAATAGGGGTGGGGGTATGGACGCTGCAATGTTGAAGTCACGCGCCCTTCCGCCAGTGCCGCCTGACGTCAACAGGGCCTCCAGCACTCTTGGAGGCCTTGCCCGTCCACTCAACACGCCCCCAGCGGTAGTGGCACCGGAGTGGAATGGCTGACCAAATGAGGCAGCAAAACCGGACCCGGTACCACCATAAGGCGCACATACACACACACACACCGCCGCGCTCATGCACACACCCACAACTTCACACACCCTGACTCAGGCTTGCACATACGCTGACACACCTACATTTTGCACACACACAGACTCATGGTTGTACACACACACACACACACACACACACACACACACACACACACACACACCTACAGCTTGGCACAGCCAGGGCTCTCACGCTGCCGCACACACACACACGAGCACACGCACAGCCAGGCATTGCACACACATGACACTCACACCGGCAAACGCATCCCAACAACTGGTCTCACAAACTGACACATTCAAACACACAGACGCACTGGAGGGCACTCACTCACAACCGGGCACAGCAAGCCACATCCAGACAAACCGACCTACCGGAGACTTGCACCGGCATCCTACAGACTCACCCACCTATCACAGACCCCTCTAGACACACCGACCTACCACAGACCCATCTAGACATACTGCCGTGCCACAAACTCACCGACCTACCACAAACTCACCCAAACACACCGACCCACAGACCCATACAGACGTCACCCCTACAATTACTACATGCAGTCAGTCACCCAGGCATGCCGTAGCCTAATCCACTTGCATAGTTCACAAACCCGCACCAAGAATGACACAAACACACACACACTTCTTCTGTGCACTGCTCCATGGATTGACAGAATCACAGACCCGCATATGTGACCCTAGCTTGAGCTCACCAGCGTGCGCACCCACTGACTGCCCTCATGCACACACTAACGGGAGCACAGTGTTACAGGCACCCCACCACTCCCCCAACAAACCCTTTCTATTAACATGGGGCTATACAAATTATACACTGTGGTCTCAATCCTCTTCCACACCATGTCAATTCAGCGCAGTATAACACGCGCACAGCATTGGTTTGGGAACCACTGAACTAGAAGTACTGCTAAGCAAATAGAAACTGCTATGCGCCAGACGTGCAGAGTAAGACTTTTCCTGCACTGCGCACGCACGTCAGCCGGTTTAAGCCTCATGCAGTTTCACTTTCTCAATGTGCCCGCGCAGTTTTCTGTAGAATTTACTTACATACATGACGTCTCTCAGCTCAACTTCTATCATTACGCATGTGTAATAACTCAAAGTTAAATGCTTTTATCCGGGCAGTGACTGGTTTGCGAGAAATTTCACCCAGATCCAGCTGGAGCAGTGGGTGAGACTGGCAGGTGAGTGAGTCTGTGTGCGCGTGCCGGGCAGATGTGAAGAGCGGCTGGGCACGGAAATGGTGGCTAGCTGGTTGTTATGGGGGCGGGGGTCCTGTTCTGATTAAAACGATTCCCCCATGAGTCTGGAGCACTGGCACGTGTTCTTCCCCTCCTATTAACCCTCCCCCCTCCTCCCCCTCCCCCCCCGCGAGTGTCGCGCGGGGGAGAAATAAAATAGTTGAGTATTCGAACAATCCTTTGTAACCACCCAAACGTGCTCTGGGCAAGCTGGACGGTGGTAAAGGCCCAGGGGTCAACGTGGGTAGTGAAGATGTCAAAGGAAGGAGTTGGCGTTTGAGCCCATTAGATGGGGTGCGTTCAGATTGGTGACGTGGTTGAGACTGGGATTTGAGGCCGTTTAAACTGTTGTTGAGCGGTAGTGTCTGGACCACTACGATGGCGTGATATTGTATAGTCTTGTATCTACGCTTATCGGGAGCACCAAATCAACCAAGAGTGGCTTATCGGCCTAAATTAAGGGATGTGGTTAGGCCGCTGCAGCTCCGGGACGGCTTTCATGTTAAAGCAAACTAAGCAAAACAAATGCAGCGTCCCGCGAGCATGTCCGTGGGGCTGTCCAGGCGAGCGCGGTGGGAGCGCGCATCGGCAGAGAACAGACGTCGTGAGCATGCACATTGGCTGTTCGGGAGAAAGTGCACATCTGTCTCCCTTCCAAGCCCAATTCGACAACTCATGTGCTTGGAGTTTTGCTAACGCCGCCGTACGCGTGCACAACTGCAGTCCTTGGTGCGCATGCACATGTCCTGTCCCCCTTCCGAGGCAAGTCGACAACAATAGATCTCGCTAGCGACAGCGCTTCACACTGCGTCGCTAGGCGAGACCTAAAAAACCATAATCACGCAGCCATCAAACCAACTTCTTAACCTATTTGGCTATGAAAGGAGCATCATATGTGTCCACACACACCAGTATTAAAATACCACCCCCACACAGTCATGATTATACATCCACACTATATGTCTGTATAAAAGTGGGCAAACAAGCCCACACCTATACCCACGCCCACCCAGCTAATCCAACACACATGCCTTCATACATCCATTCACACACCATCGTACACACTAACATTCACCAACATTCACTTGTACCACCATTTTATATTAATACACCAGCCCTCCTGCACTTCCACTGCTCTCATTTACCAGTACTCTGTATTGTCAGTTTAAAACTTTGACACCACAAGTTTTCACTCATGTCTTCACAGTACGTATCAAGTTGTAACAGGGGTGGAGTCAAAGATTAATTAGGTTGGATTGGGGAACAAGGTGAAGGTATTGCCTCAACTTGGATAATTTGATATTTTTTTTAGTTTTTAATGCAAATCTGTTGTAAGCATATTTCTCAATCTTCCCTCTTTCAGCATTAGCGTTTTTAGGGAATTACATATAAATTTTGATAATGAGGTTGTGATATTTAAATCAAGGCCTTCTAATGTTTGTGTTGTGGGAGCTGCTAATTTTAACTTATACTCTCTTTAGAGTGGCCGTACAGATGCCAACGGTTCATTACGAGTTTCCTAATGGTTATAACTGTGACTTTGGAGCAGAACGTCTAAAGATTCCTGAAGGATTATTTGATCCATCCAATGTAAAGGTAATGTGGAGGTTCCAGTATAGCTTTCTATTCAGAGTAGTATTTTCCCGACTTCAATTTTTGATTGTTTTCCATGTGGACAGAAAATTGTCTAATGACATTCGAAATAGCGAAAGTGCTATAAAACTGAAAGAGCTCCTGGAGGTGTGAAAAATATTTGTCCACAGTCATTAGTTGTACCAGCATGTTGTAAACCTTTGTGTTCGCAGTGGAAAAGTGTGCTTTCTATACTGCTAAATGATGCAGTGTGACTCAAGGCTGTCACAGACTGTGGGTATGTGAGAGGAGAAATCGGCTCCCACATCGACAGTCCCTTTCCCACCGACTTCTCTGGTTCAGCGCACCTGCTTCTGGCACGTGGGCAGGGACTCAACTAGTGTGTGCTTTGCTTTAAGTGTCTCACCAGGGATAACTGTGGGGCTGCATCTGTTTTGGGTAGAGATGTTACAAGCTCTATTTGCGCCACTGAGTAAGTGCTGTCTTGTAGGGAAGGATCCTACTGGCACCTTGGTGATTAGCTGGGGCTTCCACCAGAGCACAGATATCTACATAAACCTCCCCAGCTAGGTCTATATGGAGCAGCACGGGTATGTAGTATGTGCATAATTGACGATGTTCAGGATATGTGGTGGATATTGGCCATTATATGTTTAGTGGTCTTATTCTTCAACTCTTTTCCACCGCAGGACACCCCCACCTCCCTTTAGTAGACCTAGTTGCAAAACTTAGATGCTAGTATTTAGTTTTTCACAGCTTCGATATCCATTACATTGAATATTGCATAGAAAATGTACAGATTATTTTAAAGAAAGGATTACATGTTTAGTTTCCTAAAGATACAAGTTTACACCAACCTTAAGATCGTTTGTAGTCGTGTTTAGTTACATTACTTTGTAGCTGTGTAAATAAATGCCTTTTTTTCTGTTTTTAGGGCTTGTCTGGGAACACCATGCTGGGTGTTAGCCATGTTGTTACCACAAGTGTTGGCATGTGTGACATTGATATCAGACCAGTAAGTATAAAGACATTTCAAAATAATCTTTACAGAGTGCCTTAAGCCTCTTAAAGAAAAAACTAGAAAATTGTTTTTGAGTGAGATTCTAGAAGTTTTAAACTAATATCTACATATATTGATGACTGCAAGATTTCCATGGATTGGTTTCAATGGACTCATTTTTATTTATAGGTATACTTTGATATGTTGTAACATATAGGTTGGAAAGCAAAGTAATTCCTAATCATGCGTATCTTTTGACAGAATGTTCATTTTCTGTTAGCCCAGAAGGCTGAGTCATACCAGCCTCCCTCTTGCACTGCCTAAAACTTAAATTTCCTTTGTAGAACTGCTGTGAACTTTGTTTTAAGATCAATGCTTGACGTTTGAACTATGGAAGTGTAGATTGACATAGCCATCTCTCACTTTGGCAATTTCCATCATCTTGTTTTGACCAAGTTGACCAAAACACATACTTAAGTATTTTCAATACAGAGATGTCTTTCACAGCAGCCAATTAACTTTGTTCTTTATCATTGCAGAGTTTATATGGAAGTGTGATTGTAGCCGGCGGAAACACCCTAATACAAGGTTTTACAGATAGATTGACTAGAGAACTCTCCCAGAAAACTCCTCCGGTATGAAAGCAATCATGAACTTGTTTTTTTATTTCTTGGTGTTGCATGCACAAATTATATTTTAATTGATTGTTCTCGAAAAGGAGAATAAAATGTTTGTCATGGATGTTAGCAGAAACGCGTTGTACCACACTAGATTCCTTTCCAGTATTCAGCTTATTTTATTTACTTTTTGTTGCACGCTCACTTTAAGATTACACACTTAAGCCTTCCAGGTCGATTTCAACTACCTGGGATCATTACTTCAGAAATATTTGTCAAGTACGCCAAAAGTTGGTTTGCAGAAATTAAACTTTTTGGGTTACATGCGTATGTGCCTAGGCTAGAGTAATACTAAGTGCAGGAGTTGTCATTATTTGACCAAAGTTCCTCTGAATGAACCAAAATAGTTGTGCCGATCTCCTCCTCTTTTTTTTCCCTCCGGGTTAGCCCTAGGTGTTTTCTCTAGAGACCATTTTGCGGGTCCATTGGAAGTTCTTCACATTTGTCCTTTTGGGTTTTTATCTTCAGAACAGTGCTCGAATATCTATGGGACACACAAAGTGTACACCATTCTGAGTGAGAGTTGTTAATGACCCCACCCCCTGGCTTTGAGGTGACTGGCAGTAGTGGAGGCAATTTCCCTGTCCAGGAGGGGGGTGGGGGGGTGCAGGCTTTTTTTACCTGCACTCCTATGGGCGAATGCCTACTGATGGTGTCTTGGGTGCTGTGTTGACTTGCTTGGGGGGGGGGGGGGGGGGGGTGTACACACATGCACACTTTTAGTTTGAAATCTTTTTATTGATTTGATAAACAAAACAAGATGCAGCAAGCAATGAAGCCCAAATCATCATAGTGCTACGCAGAGCATCAGACATAAAGCAGGATGAGCACCTTCGCCTCCCCCCTCCCTGCCCCCAACCCCCCTTCCGCCCCCCCAAGCTGCCTCGACAGAAAAAGGGGGAAGTCAAGCCTGTCACTAGGTTACTCAGCGTGACAGCGGTTGGGTCATGTCTTGTATCAGCGTAGGGAGGCGCAGTAGCCCCAGATATCTGGGACAGGAGAGCTTGCGGAATTCGGAGCACAGCAATGCAATAAAAGGGCGCCACAAATCGGCGAAGGAGGCCCCATCTCCCTGAAGCGAGAAGGAAATGCACTCGATGCCAAGCACATACCACAGCTGGTGGAACCATCTCTGCACCGTAGGAGTTCTCTCTGTACCCCAGTGAGACAATCTATTCTGTAGTGCTGCCCCGAGAGCTATTGCCAGCTGCTTGCCTTTACGGGACTTGAGGGGGAATGTGAACCTATCAGATACGCCCAAGATGACATATTCAGGGAAGCGTAATAGTATGGTGTCAAAGTGGTGGTCGATCTCGTCTAAAACTTGCTTCCAGTAATGCACACTTTTAAAAGATGGTGTGTCAATGGTCGGAACCTATTTGAACCCCATATGCATTTTGCTAATATACTGGTTTAACTTTAATAACACAGGCTTTGTCTCTGGGGATGCCAGGTTGTGTGTGTTTTTGTCAGGTCCTGCTTCCTGCTCTTCTTATGTTGCTGGTGCTTTCTCAGGCAGTGGGAGCACATGAAGAGCTCTCTCACTTCTGCAATCTGCAAAACCAACTGACCAGTCCAAATTGATGTGAACTGGAAATTTGAGCTTCGGAGACTGGGAAATCGACAACGCAAAGAAAATATTTACTTTTAAATAAAAATCCCTTCTCTGTTGCTTTGGCTTCCAGCCTTCGGCACCAGATGGTAACAAATATTGTTCCCCTTGAGCCAGTATTGATAGATTGTCTGGCCACGAGGAGGCCAGCACACCAGTGTAGGAATGAATACATCACCAGATGTGAACCCTCTGCTGAGTTGTTACCCTCTTGCCACACTGGGTCCAGGGCTGAGCGTCCTCTCTGAAACCTTACTAATATGATTTGATAAGAGACAGAGCTGACCTGCTTGCACAAAGACCTGGTCTGTGCATCTCCAGAAGAGCTGGCCTGCTTCCAGAAAGACCTGTAGAAGCCCCAGTTGACAGTTCAGATAACAAGGGTTCATCTGTGGTAAGCTCACAAGGACCTGGGGTAATTAGGCTGTTAAAGCAAGGGCTTTTAAAGCATACTTTTAGAACACCATATTTTGGAGAAACCTTGTCAGTCACAATAAATGTTTTAAGCTCTGAAGAACACTACGAGACAGTTATAAAACAAATTTACCAAGCATACCTCATCCATTAGTTATACATAAACAGTCGTTGAAATGTAATTGTTACTCATGCATTTATTGAAGTAATGAAACTCATGAAAGCTTGGTGCTCGAGGTGTTTCACGCAGTGTTACTGGTGGGCATAAAGTGTGAAGAGGACAGAAGACTATATATAGGTGTTTCGCTCGGTATGGAGACTTTTTTTTTTTACTACAGCCACTTTAAAAGAGTGAATCGTAAATTGTCCATATTTGAAAAATGTCAATGTGTTTTGACCCAAAAGATGGGAAGTTCATCATCAGACCAAATTAGTAAAAGGCCTGTAAAGGTAGCTGAAAGAAAAATAAGCCCACAAAAGAGATAAAGGAAATCTGGTAGAAAGTCTAATCCCTGTTTTTCTCAATTCTTCCTGGGCCTTTAAAGCAAAGTAGAAAGAAGTGAAACCACTATGGAAGAGCCCACTGGAGGGTGGCATAATAGGGGGTGTACCCACCGCAAGGAAGGGACCCATTGGTCCCAATCTGTACCTACCTGAAACACCCCTAAATTTAGTATTCAGGGGCAGCCCCAAACCTTGCCTCCTCAGACAAGCAAGAAGAAGGAGGACCAAAGAGCCGTGCTGAAGGAAGAGGGTGACACCAACTGCCTTGGCCCCATCCCTACTATCCTGTCCCGACTTCGACCTGCTCCAGTGGAATCCCGGCGTGTTCTGCAGCCAGCAACCCCCAGAACCCGGAGGACCTGCTATGCTTTCCCTCCAAAGACTCTGTCTCTCGTGAGCACCAGACTTGCTCAAGAACCAGACACTGGCTCCGGCCAAATCCGCAAGTCTGCACCTGATGTCCAAGGCCCGAGTTCGAGCGGCCCAACACCACGAGGAGGTCTCGCCTGCGAATCCGACCTGGGACCGGTGATCCCTGACCTACCTCAAGTCTCCTGTCGACGCCTGCAGCCTCTATCTGGAGGATCCCCCCCGACTGCGACCAGAGCTGGTAAGGAAATCGGACGCCTTAAGACACCCCTGCACCAGACACCACACGGCTTTGGGTGGCCCAATCGACTGTGTCCAGGCAACCCCCTGCATCCCAACTTACCTCTCCAACCAGTGGTCACCTCCCGAAACTCTTTGTGCCAGAGCCTGCAGGTTTTGAACCACCCTGAGATCTCCAATTGGAAACAGCAGAGAACCTGACGCCAAACCAGCACCCTGCACCAGGCCGCCGCTATGGGTGCTCCCTGTGTGCTAACTTTGATCCCCCTTTACCCTGAGCCTCACCCTAGGAGCTTTGCTCCCTCAACTCTGTGGCTTGCCTGAGAGCAGCCACCAACCCACTGCCCTCAAGCCCCATAGACTAACACTGTGCCTCACCACTGCCGCACCCTGCCGCCCTAGTGCCGCTGGTGGTGCCCTTTGAAGACATCCTTGTTCTAACCCCAGAAACGTTTCCCTCCAGGCTGACTTACCTGCAAACCGATAACCTCATTTTTAGGTCTCGCCTAGCGACGCAGCAAATGCGCTGCTCGCTTACGAGACTATTGTCATTGGTTATTGTCATTGGTTTTGCTTCGGAAGCGGGGTGGAAGCTCCACCCATGCTTCGTATTGGTGCGCGTCAAAAATGCGCGCTTTTGATTGGAAGGGAGGCCTGTTTGTTCCCTTCCTGTCGCCTGTTTGCCAGGCCTGCCCAGACAGGCGATGTGCACGTGTACGGCTCGTGGCGTTTCAGCACAACACGCGCAGGGCGCGCTTTCAGTTTTGTTTGTGTCAGGAGTGTCTTTTGCTCTCGGCGTTTTAGCACAACACGCGCACTCGTTTACTACTCTGCTCCTCTCCACACAGCAGCCTCTGACGCATCGTTTTTAGGTCTGCCAGTCACCAGCTGGTATGTATACTCCCCTTAGCCGCCTTTAGCTATTCAGTCAGCCTACGTGTTCTATAAAGTTCCAGTTCCTCCCCCTACTGGCCGCTTGCGCACTCACTCACTGTTCTGCCAGTAGAGCGGGCTCATGGATATACAGAGGGGCTTGTAGGGTCGCTTTGAGCTCCGCTTCTCCGTGGGGTAGGCGAGTGATTGGCATGTGTTGATAAACACGCATAAGCATGCAGTCAAACGCTGGCAGTTGTGCAGTCTTAGCAGAGGGACAGCCCCGTCTCTACCTCCACTACTCGGCTTGACGTCGAGGGCTTCATTATCGAGCAGGAGGGAAGGGTGCGGGCGAGCAGACTGCGGGGAGTGGCAGGGGAGCTGCTGACACATGCTCAGGGTCACGGCTCGGTGGGCAGCCGCAGAGGGCTGTCCTAAGTCTGCTGCCTCCTGGACTGAAAGCGATCTGCCTCGACGGCCCGGCAGAAGGGAGCGCTGCCGCTGGAGGACGGTGGCTGAGGGTGGCCATTAGACCATGACTTCAGCGTGAGCGTTAACAGAGAGGAGTGAGATTAGCGTTCTGTGGCGTGTGCGTGATTAAAGGTCCTCACCCCTGGGTAAGTTAACTTGCTTACTTGTCGTCTTTGGGAAATTGTGACAAATGCTTTCAGAAATCCAAGTAGACTCCATCCATCAAATTTCCTTTGGACAGGTTGCTTCGGCACACTTATAAAGAGTCGCCATGACAAGAGCTTTCTCTGATGGGGAAAAAAAACACACGTTGCCTTGGATCTTGTGCTCTCATGTCTGCAACATACCTCACCATCCTAACCCTAGTGGGTATAAACAATGGTCTTCTTCCATTCTTATCGGGTATGATGGGACTGCCCCTGCTTCTTCTTCTTCTACTGCAGTCACTCATGTGACAAGGTTGCAAGGTGCTACAGATGTGTGACAGTACTGCCCATCATTGGTGAGACCTCGTCTGAAGTACTGTAAGCTCTGAAAGTCAACTGTTGACATGACCAAGTGATGGTTACATTGTGTGGTCATGCTATACATGTTATCACTCTCTCACTCACCAGCAGAAAGGGAGGATTCACAGAGCAGTACATTTTCCACAGTTAAACGTATATCAATTCATATATGAACCAATACCGTCTTTAAAAAACATACATTGTCTGCCCTTTTCTCTCACATCTCTCTTTTCACGCTCTCTCCCCATCTCTGTCTCTCCCTCCGACTCTCTTTCTCGCCCTTTACCCCTCTGCCTCTCTCTTCCCCTCCCTATCTCCGCCCCTCTGGCACATACTCCATCTCACTTTCCCCCTCTGTGCCCCTCCCCCTCTCATTGTTGTGTTGTTGTTTCTGCTGTCACGTTGGTAAACACATACATTAGTATATGCTTACATTATGAAACATCTCTTTTCTTCAAAGGCTCCGTTTAAAGTGTAGTCACCTTTCAAAATCGTCCTCCCGCCTTGCCAGGTGTGAGCTAGAACAAGTTATTAAACTCTTCAGAGCAGCGGCTGCTGGAGAGGCGAGGATCACTGTGGGTTCAGATTCCTTCATACGACGCAGGGTTTAGAGTTTGCAAACTATGGCAGTGAATCAGTCCCTCCACCGCCTCACTTGTCCTAAAATGAGCCCCTTCTCCCCCTCTTTTACAGGCGTCAACAATGCAATTGGTCTCGCCATTAGGACCTTCTAAGTATTTAGAGAGACGATAAACACATATATCTGGCAAACAGGCTCGTGCCCAAGAGCTGGCACGGCGTGTGGAAATAGGGAACACATGTTTCCTCTGCTGGCAGGAGTGAGTGCACAGGAGGTGCGGGGGGATCGGCAGTGTAGCTAAATCAGTGCGGATCGGAGGGGGCAGGTGGTTAACCAGGGTGATGCAGGGAACCAAGACAATCACTACTACTGCCTAAACGTTCTCTGTCCATTAAACCTTGCTGAAGACAAACTTAGTCCGGACTGTTTTTGTACTAAATATCGCCTCACCTGCTGTTCTTCCTTTCTTTCTCGCTCTATTTCCTTCCTCTTGCTTAGTTTAACATCCTCTCTTCTTTCACTCACGGTCTTTTCCTTTTGCTTCTTACTGGCTCCCTGTCCATTTCAATTCTGACCTTTGCATCTGTCCTCTATGATACTCATTCCCTCTCCGCCCTAATATCTTCTGCTCTCTACATCTTTCCAACTCTACCTCCTTTCGCTCCTCACTCCTCTTCCACTTCGCATTGTCATTTTTTTCAGCCTCCCTCTGCTTCTTTACTCTTTGGTCCACCTTTCACAATCCCACTTCTGTTCTCCCTCCTCTTCAATACCCTTTCTCTCTAATTACTTCAATTTCTACTCAATATTCTGTTCTTCCTTTCTTAACTTTCGCGCTCTTTTCTTCCCTCAGTTCACTGCCCTTCTCTGGCAAGAGGGAGTATTCTGTACCTCAGTCAATACATTTTCCTGCCTGGGTGTTTCATACTCAGCGTTTGACCAATAAATGTTTGCTCTGGTGAACCGTATTTATTAATTTGTTTTAAAAAACTGCAAGTGGTGCATAAACACGCACTTTGTACGTATAGTCCTTGCTTACGAGCAGCAAGACTGGCAGTAAAAGAGACTGCCAGCCTTGCTTCTCGTAAGCAAGGACTATCAATACAAAGTGCTTGTTTACGCACAGCTTGCAGGTTTTCAAACGCATAAAAAAAAAGAATTATCATTTACAATGCCATTAGCTGAAACTCTCACAACTGCGAGACCTATTGCATTGTAAATGCTTGTATTCCATATGATTGCATTGACTGTTTTCTTCTGATTTTTTTTTTTTAAGTGTTGAGAGTGTTTGTATGGAAACATAAGTAACTGTTTTATTGAAAAAGTGATTTACTGTAACTAAGCCATTTTCATTCAGCTTAATTGTGTTAATCAACTTGCCTTGAAAGTAAGATTTTTACTTACCTCTACCACGTCCTGCTTGGTTCTAAAAAATAAAATGCAATAAAAGTATATGTTCGAGGCATATGAGCTGCAGATTGTACACTTAGCATAGATCGCCATCTGGTGTTGGGCCCGGATGTTTGCAGTTTGTTTTTGTTCTTTGGACAGTCTTTGGAAGTCACGAGTTCGGTGACTCCTCCTTCGGTCCGTACTGCGCATGGGCTTCGGCTCCATCCTCAGATTGTTTTTTTCCGCCATCGGGCTCGGATGTGATACTTCGTGCTCCGGCTTCGAACTTCTACGGTTCCAGCCTCGACGGAAAATCCTCGTTCTTCGAGTTTCTTCATCATATCTTCATCTCTCGAAGCGGCACTTTTCTCCATTCCGTACGTCAGCACCGGCCTTTGGGCCCTCCTCGACTCCGGTCCCGGCCGATGGAAAGGACTCCGTTCAAAAAGTGCCCAAAATGTGGGTCTAAATTTCCCCACACCGACCTCCATCAGGTGTGTAACCTTTGCCTCGCTCCAGAACACGAGGCCAGAGACTGCCCCGCCTGTAAGTCTTTTCGATCAAAAAAGACCATCCGGGATCGAAGAGCTCGACGCACCATGGCGCACTCCTCGACCGCGGCTCCACCGGACATCTTCGGAGACGACGCTGAAGCTTCGGGGCAACTACACACCCAGCAGGAGGACGACGTCGTCAGCGCTTCCGAGGCCGACGACTCCGACATGGAGGACATCACACCGGCGCAGCGGGTCGTGAGTACTGTACCCCCTCCCACCCCCGCGCCCAAAACCAAAGAGACTCAGGTTACACCCTCGCCGGCAGGCCTGGGCAAAACCAAGCACACAGCTTCTATCACCCCACCTTCGGGCCCGGTGTCGAAGCCTCAGAAGTCTCACGGCAGCTCGGGCTCGAGCCAGCCGACGCCTGGTGCCGAAAAACACCATTCGGCACCGAAGAAAGTGATACCCAGCTCGACTCCGAAGCCACCGGTGCCGAAGCCTGGACTCTCGGTGCCGACCAAACACAAACACAAATCTGTCGGCACCGACGCTCCGGCGCCGAAAACTCCTTCGACGCCGAAAAAACCGGAGGCTCCAAAAAAGCATGGCGCACAGAAACCATCAAAGCCCTCGGCTCCGAAACCATCGGCGCCAGCGGACGATTCGGCGCCACTGGCTCTGTTTACACCAGACCCTTTGCAAAAGACTCTGTCCAAAGATCCAAAGACTGGGCTATTGACTTTAATTATCAAGAAAAGACGCCTTGACACTCCGGCTCCTCCTCCACCACCCAAACGGAAGGACTCTGCTACTTCTCCCCTCAGAGTGCCCTCCCCACTACCTCCTCCTCTGCCTCCTCCACCTCCTCCACCCCCTCCCCCTCCCAGGTCTCTGCCACCTTTACCTCATCACTCCCGACCCCGTCCCCAGATCCGGATGACGGGGATCCGGATTATGACCCGGCGGACGCCCCAATGGACCCCACTCCACCGGGGACCCCAGACCCATGGGAAGACTACCACAACCCTGACATACCTGATATGCCTCAAGACGACCTATACCCATCCAGGCCGTCTCCTCCAGAGGACTCCTTAGGGTTTCATCACTTAGTGCAGAGAGCAGCACACTACCATGGGGTGGATATGCACAGCGAACCAGTGGAAGACGACTTCCTACTGGACACATTTGACATTCAGGACAAATCCACGTCTATTTTGCCCATGCTTAAAGGTGTCACCAAGCATGCTGCAGAGGTGTTCAGAGACCCTGTCAGGGCCAGGGTACTGAACCCTAGAATAGAAAAAAAGTACAAGGCGGCACCCACAGACCCTGCATACATTAAGGGCCCTGCTCCCTTAGATTCCCTAGTTGTCTCCACAGCTAGAAAGCGGGCTAACTCCCAGTCCTCAGGAGAAGCCCCACCGCCAGACAAGGAATCAAAACTTTTAGACGCGTCTGGCAAACGCACCGCCTCCCAAGCTGCAAACATGTGGCGCATTGCGAATACACAAGCGCTACTTGCGCGCTATGACAGAGCACACTACGGCGAACTTGAGGCTCTTATGCAGCACCTCCCCGAAAAACACAAGCGCAAGGCTCATGACCTGATACAGGAGGGTAAACTAATCACAAACACCTCCATTAAGTGTGCCCTCGATGCAGCCGACACTGCTTCTAGAGCCATAAATACCAGTGTCCTGCTTCGTCGTCATGCCTGGCTCAGGATCTCAGGGTTCAAGCCTGAAGTCCAGGTGTCCATACTAAATCACCCTTTTGACCAACAAACTCTCTTTGGGCCAAAGGTGGACGAAGCGTTCGAAAAGATGAAAAAGGACACAGACACAGCAAAGTCTATGGGGGCACTCCAAACACAGGCCCCTAAACGTTCCTTTCGACGCTCATCCTTTCGTGGCACAGGCAGAGGCTTCTCCACCGATAGCGCCTCTACGTCCTACAAGTCCCCTCCTCAAAATACCTTTTCAAAGGGCAACCAAAGGGGTGGTTACAGAGGCAACAACAATAAGGGCAGGGGCAAAACTAACACCACCCGTTCTGCCACCCCGCCCGCACAATGACTTCCCTCCGCTCCCCCCAGACCATCCCACTCCGGTCAGGGGCAGACTACAAAACTTTATCCACGCATGGGAATCCATAACATCGGACAAATGGGTGACCCAAATTATTCGGTCAGGGTACTGTCTCGAGTTAACATCTACCCCACCCAATATCCCACCAAGGCACCGTCCAATGTCTCAGGAACATTCCACACTGCTCAAACAGGAGGTGCTCTCCCTCCTCCAAAAACATGCTATAGAGCAGTTCCCCGTCAATCAGCAAAATCTAGGGGTCTACTCTCTATATTTCCTAATACCGAAGAAAGACGGGACCCTGAGGCCCATTCTGGACCTCCGGCCTCTAAATGCATACATACATTCAGACCATTTCCACATGGTCACCCTACAACAGGTCCTCCCGCTCCTCTGTCAGGGAGACTTTCTCACTACCTTGGATCTGAAAGACGCATACTTTCACATTCCAATACACCCTTCTCACAGGAAGTACCTCAGGTTCGTGGTGGACGGTCAGCATTACCAATTCACGGTTCTCCCCTTCGGGGTCACCACCGCACCACGAGTGTTTACCAAATGCCTAGCGGTAGTAGCAGCACACCTCAGGCGTCAACACGTTCACGTCTTCCCTTACTTAGACGACTGGCTCATAAAAGCCGCGTCCTACCACCAATGTGTGCAACATACAAACAGCACCATCCAGCTGCTCCACCAACTAGGCTTCACGGTGAACTACCAAAAGTCCCACCTTGTACCATCTCACACAAAGCAATATCTCGGGGCCACTATAGACACTTCCAAAGGTATTGCCTATCCAAACTCAGCCAGGATCGCAAGCATACAAGCCTTGCGCAAAACATTCCTTCCTCAACACTCTCTTCCAGCAAGAGTGTTTATGAAGCTCATAGGAATGATGGCGTCTTGCATTTTCATAGTGCCCCATGCAAGACTCCACATGCGTCCACTTCAAGAGTGCCTAGCGCGACAGTGGAACCAGGCCCAGGGTCAGCTAACGGATCTGGTGTTGGTGGACGGCCGCACCCATCACTCTCTGCAGTGGTGGAACACCACAAACCTTTCCAAAGGGCGGCCGTTCCTGGACCCGGTTCCTCAGGTAATTCTAACAGCGGACGCATCGCTCTCCGGCTGGGGAGCGCACCTCCTACACCTCACAATGCAAGGTCTATGGTCGCCACAGCAAAAATCGCTCCACATCAACCATCTGGAGCTCTTGGCTATCTTTCTAGCCCTAAAATCTTTCCAAAAACAGATTTCGGGCAAAGCAGTCCTCATTCGCACAGACAACATGACTGCAATGTATTATATCCAAAAACAGGGGGGGACACACTCTCCCCAGCTCTCCCGCTTAGCCCAGAGCATATGGAGATGGGCAATTCCCCAAAACCTCTTTCTCCTGGCACAGCACGTTCCAGGCGTACAAAACACCATGGCAGATCTGCTCAGCAGACAAACGCAACAACTACACGAATGGGAACTGCATCCACAAGTTCTTCACCCATTCTTCCAACAGTGGGGGCATCCTCAGATAGACCTCTTCGCCACCCACGAAAACAAAAAATGCCCAAGCTTCGCCGCCAGATACCCACACCCATTGTCCAAGGGCAATGCGATATGGATGAACTGGTCAGGCAGATTTGCATACGCCTTTCCACCTCTCCCACTAATTCCATTAGTGGTAAGGAAGCTACAACAGCACTCCCTCACACTCATTCTAGTAGCTCCAACGTGGGCCAGGCAGCCGTGGTACACCACACTACTACAACTATCAGTGGTACCACATCAAAAACTGCACCTGTCCCCATGCCTCCTAACCCAGAACCATGGAGAAATCAGGCACCCTGACCCAGCTCAGCTCAACCTTGCGATCTGGCTCCTGAAATCTTAGAATTTGGATACCTTAACCTTCCCCCTGATTGCATGAACATCATCATGGAAGCCAGACGTCCTACCACTAGAGCATGCTATGCCGCAAAGTGGAAAAGATTTGTAATTTACTGCCGTACCAATACAATCAACCCTTTAGATGCATCCATACAGCACATTATATGCTATCTGCTCCATCTTCACAGGTGTAACCTGGCATATTTATCCATACGCCTACACCTAGCAGCGATCGCTGCTTATCTACAAAACAGACAGCATTTATCACTGTTCAGAGTGCCCGCTATTAAAGCCTTTATGGAAGGCCTTAAACGAGTAATTCCTCCCAGGGCACCACCTTCCCCTGTATGGAATCTAAATGTAGTTCTTACACGGCTAATGGGTCCGCCCTTCGAACCAATGCATAAATGTGAGCTACAGTTTCTCACCTGGAAAACAGCTTTTCTCGTAGCTATCACTTCCCTTAGAAGGGTTGGTGAAATACAAGCGTTCACTATACAGGAACCCTTCCTACAAATACATCACAGCAAGGTCATACTTCGTACAAATCCGAAGTTTCTGCCCAAGGTCATTTCCCCTTTCCATCTCAATCAATCGGTGGAATTACCTGTCTTCTTCTCGCAACCTCAATCTGTTGCAGAAAGGGCTTTACACACACTTGATGTTAAAAGGGCTTTGCTGTACTACATACAGAGAACGCAACCTTTCAGGAACACTAAACAATTGTTCGTCTCCTTCTCTCCACCACATTAAGGCAACCCCATCTCTAAATCAGGGATAGCTAGGTGGATTTTAAAGTGCATACAAATTTGCTATCAAAAGGCAAAAAGAACATTATCTGTTCCACCTAAAGCCCACTCTACTAGAAAGTTAGGGGCTTCTATGGCTTTTCTAGGGAACATACCCTTAGATGACATCTGCAAAGCAGCCACATGGTCAACACCGCACACCTTCACAAAACATTACTGTGTAGATGTGCATTCCAAGCAGCAAGCTAGTGTGGGCCAGGCTGTACTAAAGACACTTTTTCAGACTACTGCAACGGATACCGGTGGTCGCCGCTAAGGTTGGGTACTGCTATATAATCTATGCTAAGTGTACAATCTGCAGCTCATATGCCTCGAACGGAATATGCTACTTACCAGTATGCATCTGTTCTTGGCATGTAGAGCTGCAGAGTTGTACACGCCCACCCGCCTCCCCGGCTACCTGTATCCGTTCCAGTCCATCTTATTTAGATACAACACACATGGGTTTCTCACTGTTATTACTACGCTCCATCATTTCCCTGTTGGCGAAAAACAATCTGAGGATGGAGCCGAAGCCCATGCGCAGTACGGACCGAAGGAGGAGTCACCGAACTCGTGACTTCCAAAGACTGTCCAAAGAACAAAAACAAACTGCAAACATCCGGGCCCAACACCAGATGGCGATATATGCTAAGTGTACAACTCTGCAGCTCTACATGCCAAGAACAGATGCATACTGGTAAGTAGCATATTCTTTATACCAACAATTGGTCTGAGTTCAGTCTTTGACTCTGTGCTATCATTTCTTGCCTGAGTGTGTACAATAAATGCATAACACTACCCTCTGAGCCTTACTGCTCGCCCACACTGCCATAAATAGAGAGTAAGGTATTATTTACTTTTACCTCTGTAAGCCTTTGGGGATCCACTGGACTCTGTGCACACTATACCTTACTTTGGTATAGTATACTGAGCCAGCTTCCTACAGTCGAACAATAATTTCGTAGTTTATCCGGTTTTAAGATCAGGTGACAAAAAATTTGTATTGGGCGACTCTTGAACATTGCCTGCAGATGTGGTATATAATAGTGAAGCATATTTAAATTTCAGTGTGGCTACGTTCGCACCAGGAGTGCCAGACTGCATTTCTGTAAAGTCCTGTTGAATTTCCTTAGTAGTTGTTAGAACGTATCTCGTTTGAACTGGTTAGCATCCACTTTTTGCCTGGTAATTGATGTGGTTTCGATTGTAGTGCACAGGGTTCCTGCCAACCAGGTCCCCTGTGCCAGTGCTTCTTCCCTAAAAACATATCCACAATTGGTACTTCTGCCCCCTTCAAGTCCAAAGTAAGTGTACCCTGGGTACCTATGGCCTGGAAGCTGATGAGGGTCCCCTGGGACACCCTCACTAGGACCATGCCACTGCCCTTTCATGTCCCTGTGAGATGAAAAACGCAAGTCAAAATGGCACTCTGCCAGGGGTGCCATGCCAGCCAGCACTGCCTGAAGGTATAGCTAAGTCACCCCTCTAACAGGCCTTACAGCCCTATGGCAGGGTGCACCATACCATAGACGAGGGCCTATCTGCAAGAGTAGATATGCCCCAACACTACTCAAGTTAATTCTTAAATATTGTAAGTTCCAGGGAAGCCATAAGGAGTACATGGGCTGTAAACTCGACAATTCGAGTTCTCCAGCACCATGATGGCTTCACTAAAACAAAGAGTGTTTGGTACCAAACAACTCCTTGTAATAAATCCACACTGATGCCAGTGTGAGATCTGTTAAACCATGTCCTCGGAGAGCACCTCAGAGGTGCCCCCTGAAAACCTACTGCCCCTGGTGTGGTCACTGACTGGCTTTAGGCTGCCTGCCACACACAGACCTGTTTCTGGACCCCTGGGTGGGAGCCTCTGCTCACTGGGACCAGAAACAATGCGCTTGCTGGGCGGAGGTGTCACACCTCCTCCGCCAGAATGGGCGCAGTGCTCGAAGAGGAAGCTTTAAAGGCCTGCTGCCTTTGTAATGCAAGCCAAAGCCTTTGCTGCTAGCAGCAGATGGCAGCCCCTGGTTTACACCCCCAATTTTGGCGGAATAACTTTAGAAAGACTCAGAGGTGTGCTCACCATTGCCAACTCAGGTGGAGATGAAGTTAATCACGCTTTTCAGTCCCCTCCATCTTGAAGATGAGGGACCTATTCCAGGGAGAGTTAGGACTATGCCCCCCTCCCACAGGAGGGTGGCATAGTAGAGGGTGTAGTAACCCCAGGTGAGGTGCCCATTGGCCCTACCTGTTACTTCCTCAAAACGCCCCCTACATCTAGTATTTGGGAGGTCCCTCAGACCTTGAGACTAGTTACCTGCGACCTAAGAAAAAGGACTAAAGAAGCATCTATTGGGAGGAGGAAGATGGCGGCCGGCTAACGTAACCGGTCGAGAGCTCTCTACCTACAAGCTACATTCTCAGTTACTGCAAACTTCAAAAAGAATTGCGACAACCTCGCTATGTTGGAATCTTGCAAGAAACGCTCACCAGCACTAAAGGGATCAAAATCGGGTAAAACCGCGCTTTTTTCATCTTACCCGCATCGGTCATGAGATTCGAGACTGATCAATTCGCCGGGCTCGTGGACACAGGATTGAACCCGCTGCGGGCGCCGCGGACGCCGCGTGTAAGCGGCAGCGCACTGCTCGGTGTCTGGGCGGAAGCACAGGGGGCAAGGACCAGCCTCTGGAGGGCCGACGCTAGGCTCTCGTTCCGGGTCGGTCAGGGCAGAGCAGCGGAGATCGTCCCCGCCCAGAACCAGCCTCTGGAGCGGATCTTGGAGCTCTCTGTAGGAAAAAGGTGCGCGGAGCACCAGACCCCTTGCCTGAGAAGGGAGAATTTCGCCACAAGGGAAGAAAAATTAAAGGTAAGAGTGAAGGGTTTTATGAGGAGGGCAAAGAAAATAGAGGGACCCCCCCCCCCCCCCCCAAAGACTATAAATGCAATAGTCCCTCCCACAATTGCCAAGCCGACGGTAAGCAAAAACTGTATGCTAAACCTTAATTCCCTAAAAACACTAGCAGGTTGTAATTCGGCACCGGGGAATGTAGGGGAGACCGGCAAAGCTGGTAGTAGAAGTGGAACCAGCTATTGCCTTAGGAATAGGCATTTTCTGGCAGACTGCCCTCCGACTACCCTTAACTCAAGCGTTCCTTAGATTACCCCCGCTAGCACTAAGAAAACGAGGGGTAAAAGAACTGATTTAATTGAAAAAACTCCATCAGTTCCCTTCATCAGGATCAAAAACAAACAGACCAGGTCTAAGGCACCTTTACTAGAGACAGGTCTAAAACCGAAGGTCACACCTTCTCTCAGATCTTTTATTAAGATCCAAATTCAAGAGGAACAAGCTTCAGAAACGACTTTGGAACCTATTTCAGATAGCACCATTTTCGATCGAGATAATCTAATAAACAGCACCACTGTGATCAAACCGACTGAAACAGAGGCAGAGACCATGATGGATTCTGCACCAGAGTCGGATCCGGTATCTAGGATGGCTGATCCATCCGAGGCTATAGTTACAGACTCGAGCATGATCGATCAACAGAGTTCGATTTCATCGAACAGTCTACTCGAAACCGTACTGCTAGAAATGAGGAACAACTTTGCCATTTCGGAAAAGAACCAAACGAAAATCCAAGAGACATGTGAGGCTTTCGACACCAAGCTAAACGCTTTGGATGAGAGAGTTAAAGTAGTGGAAACAACAGTGGGGCTTCTTAGTAAAGAAACAGAATCTTCACAAAAAGAAATCAGTACATTAAAGTCAAATGAAGCTGCTCTCCGAGACAAGCTAGAATCTATAGAGAACCAGTCTAGAAGAAATAATATTAAAATTTTGAATGTACCGGAGGGCAGAGAGGGTGGAGACATAAAGAAATTTGCAATAACTTTGTTAAATGAGAATTTCTCCTGGTCAGATCCTATAGTTTTGGAAGATGATATACAAAGAGCGCATCGAGATCCATTCGGGAAAGATAAATTCAAGAGAAATCCTTATTAATTTCAAAACTTATTCCCTCAAGGAAAAAATATTGGGCAAAGCATTAAAGAAGGGAGTATATAATAAGGATGATTGGAATTTCCAAATTAGATCTGATGTTGCCAAGGTGACGCAAGAAAGACAGTGGCAACTTGGACCATTTATGTCTGAACTAAGAGATCTTGGGGCGACAGTGCAGATGAGATTTCCAGCTTCTTTGAAGATTATGTGGAGAAACAAAATGCACAATATCAGAGATCCAAAAGAGGTTGAGCAGCTATTGATACAAATGAAAGAACAACAATAAGAGTTTAACCTTTGAGCCAGGTAGGTAGGGAGCTCAAACGGGCAAAACATTTTTTTGCCAATGAAAGGAACAAGGGAGGCTTCCTCTGGGAGGG
Organism: Triturus cristatus; assembly: GCF_964204655.1. Taxonomy (NCBI): domain Eukaryota; kingdom Metazoa; phylum Chordata; class Amphibia; order Caudata; family Salamandridae; genus Triturus; species Triturus cristatus. Next base: position 1,064,718,454 of record NC_140594.1, on the reverse strand, counting down.
TTTTTAGATGTAATATAATTCAAATGAGAAAACAAGCGCACCAAAAGGGTGGGGAGCAAAATAGGGAAAAAATTAAAAAATGTCCTCAAAACAATAAAAGGAAAGTCGAAGGGGATCTAAAGGTAAATGAACTACCCCCCAACTCTGAGAAACAATCTACCCCATGGATGACTCATTGTCAATAAAGATTTTATCTTGGAATGTTAATGGTCTCAGGATTAAAAACCGAAGGAGGTTGATTTTTGAATACCTGAAACTGTCCGACTGCAGTATCCTGATCCTCCAGGAGACTCATTTGTTGAAGGAAGAGTGGGAAAGTATTATAAAAAATCTTAGATAGGTAGACTCTTTTATGTCTGCACTAACCAGAACTGTAATACTAAGGGAGTAACTATTTCATTTAAAAAAACAGCAAAAGTATCTGTAGTGACAAGTACAGTTGACAACAAGGGAAGATGGGTCACTGCGAATATAAAAATACAAGGTTAACCATTTACTATAGTCGGTTACTACGGCCCTAACTGTGACGACCCTGAGCCTTTGCAAAACCTCTATACTCAGTTACTAACAACGTCCTCCCCTATAATTTGGGGAGGTGATTTTAATATAATACTAGATCCAAAGCTTGACAGACAACCCCCTAGGAAAATGAACTTACCAAAAATGAGACAATGGATCTCACAGAGTATAAAAGATCTTGGACTGGTAGACATCTGGAGAGAAAAAAACCCTGGTAACAAGGGATATACCTTTCAAAATAAAAGACTGGGCCACTCTTCCCGAATCGACTTCTTTCTTCTAGACTCTAGTCTAGCACCAAATATTACCAACGTAGAACACACCCCGGCGCATTTATCAGACCACTCAGCACTAGTCCTGACCCTTCAAGTGGGAAAAAACAACGTCCAGGGGCGCTGGACAGTAGATCGCTCGATTTTCCTAGATAACCAGTATATAGATCTACTCATGATGGAGTCTGCAGAATTCTTTAGGGTAAACAAAGAAGGGATGCCCTTACAGGTGGTCTGGGATACCTATAAAGCAGTAATGAGAGGTAAAATCCTCAACATAGCAGCCTGGAAAACAAAGACGAGTAAATCCAAGATCAGACTTAAGGAGGAAGAGATAAAAATTCTCGATAATAAATTTGAAGGAGAACTACCAGACTTAATCAGAGCGCAATTGACAGCTGAGAGAACCCAAAAATAGGAAAAATTGTCTGACCACTTAGAGATGAGACTAAGAGAGAAATGGGAGACGAGCAAACTTTCACACCATGAATATGGTGAAGGCTGTGGGAAGTTATTAGCGTGGAAAACTAAGACGGAGCAAACCAGGAATAAGATATCCAGGATATGCAAAGGCCACTCGAGTGTATTAACATCAGAAGACGCAGAAGTGAGAGAAGAATTTCAAAACTTCTTTAGTGGTCTATATAAAGAAGAATGTTTCCCGAATGAAGCTCGGCTCCAAAACTACCTGGAAACCATAGACCTTCCCCCCATCACTAACGAAGAGAGAATAGAGCTTAATAAACAAATAGATGAAGAAGAAGTAGAAGCGATTATTAAAAGCCTCGAGAGGAAAAGCACCAGGTCCAGATGCCCTACCGAATGAACTATACCAGTCACTAAGCAAAGTTTTAATCCCACACTTAACAGAACTAATGAATGACATCTTCATTAATAATAGATCTTCCGGTTTCATGGAATGAAGCGATTATTAGTATTATATTGAAGCCTGGTAAACATCCAGACCACTGTGAATCATACAGGCCCATATCCCTTTTAAATTGTGACTATAAGATCTACATTCAAATCTTAACAAAAAGGCTGACCAAAGTAGTTAATCCCTTGATCAATAACAACCAGAAGGGCTTTATGAAGGGACGACAGATACAAGAACTGACTCAAGAACTTATTTCAGCAATAGATGTAGCAACCCAGGAAAAAGTACCCTTAGCTATTATCACCATGGATGCAGCTAAAGCGTTCAATAGGGTTAACTGGCTATATTTGAACGCTGTCTTAAGTAGATATGAGTTAGGAGACAACTTTCAAGACTCAATTAAATCAATCTATAGATATCCATCAGCAAGAGTCTTAGTTAACAACAATCTCTCGGACAAGTTACAGATTATGAGAGGTACTAGACAGGGATGTCCCCTGTCGCCACTTCTTTTTAATCTGTATATTGAGCCTCTAGCGATTAAGCTAATGAATAATCCTAAAATATCGCCATTCTCCTATAATGGTTGGACGAAAAAAGTTGCTCTCTTTGCTGATGACCTGATGATCTTTACTGATAACTTTTTAAAATCTTATCATGATATTGAGGTTTCAATAAAACAATTTGGTGCAATCTCCGGATATATGGTCAACCAGTCCAAATCTGAAATTATGGAATGGAATTGCCCCAGTAACCACCCTCTGTTAAAAAGGAAAATACGATATCTGGGTCTTGACATAATTAGGATATAAATAAAATCGCAGAAGTTAATTTTAAAAGGCTACTAAGTGAAACCAGAAAACTTCTAAAAACTTGGAGTGGGCTACCCCTAACCTTTATGGGGAGGTCAAATATCATTAAAATGATGATTATACCTAAATTTACTTATATTTTTATCACGATCCCCCTAGAGTTTGACCAAACATCGTTGAGAAAACTACAGGGGGAATTAAACTCTTTTATTTGGGCTGGTAAAAGCCCCCGAATTGCTTGGAAAAAGCTAAAAATGAAGAAAGAACAAGGGGGTATAGCGAGCCCAGACTTGATTCAGTATTGTAGAGCTTTTCAGTTCAAATATGCAAGAGTTTTACTAAAAGAATATGAACTTTACCCATCTCACTTCCAAGCTCTAGCAGGACCAGTGGGAATTTTTTTGTATAAATTCGGACACTCAAAATTCTTCAAAAAAATCAAACTAAAAGTTCTCTTTTCAGCAGCTAAACTCTGGACCCAGATAAGAAAAACAATTAAAATCCCTTAATACAGCGATTGGGCCCCGATTTGGGACTCTCCGGGTACATCGGAATGTCTCCAATATAGTCTCTCAACTCCTTTAATCCTAGCTGGGATTACTAGATGGGGGCAACTCATAAAGCAGGACAAGATTATAACCTGGCCGCTTCTTGACAATCTTATGGGAGGCTCCCTATCCAAATTTAAATACTTTCAACTATCTAGCTTGATAAAGGCAGAGACGGAAATATACGAAGGAGATAAAGATCTGGAGCACAAAATGCTAACTATCGGAACTCAAAAGAAAGAAATTTCTCTCTGGTATTGGGCCCTTATTGAGTCAAGAGAAGATAATCCCAAGATACCAGAGAAGATCTGGAGGAATGCACTGCCAACAACAGACATCGAGAATTCATGGCAAGTATCTATGGGGAAATGCTGGGGTATTATAAAATCTGCTGCCCTAAGAAGGAACCACTTATTTACTCTCCATAGAGCGTACTGGACACCGAAAAGGCTCTCAAAATTTAATAACTCTGATCGGAAAAAATGCCCGAAATGTGGAGTAGAAGAAGTAGATGACTTGCACATGTTCCGGCAGTGCCCCCAGATCGACGATTTCTGGAGAGAAGTGGGTAAGACCTTAGAGAGGATATTTAAATACCCAGTTGATGTAAGTATCCACTTGCTTATCTTTGGGGTTAGAGAAGAGGGGGCAAACCTTGTTAAACTAACGAAAGATCAAGAGAACTTGCTTTTTACTTTAATACTACTTGCTAGAAGGGAAATATGTGTTAATTGGGTAAGATCCAACCCCCCCTCACTTATGGGATGGATTAACTACACACACAGGATTTCCCGACTAGACAGAGGTGGGAAGGTCGGTAAAAGATACAATTTTTGGGAAATTTGGGAACAACAAAATATGTTAAATTAATCAAAACGTTACTTACCAGTGATCCAATGATTAAGCACTGGCAATACAATAGAAGCATTGACTTCTAGAGTAGCCTGGAAGGCTAGCTCCACCCACTTTTCGTACAAGGGTTAAAGAGATGCAGAGACCTTGACAGATAAAGGGAAGCTCCCCTACTTGCAATTTGTAAAAGGGGCAGCGAAGGAGAAGAGCATAACTGCCAAAAGATCCCTGAGAAATCTCCAAACCCAGCATTGCAAAATGAGGACTACAAAAAAGAAAAAGGACTAATAAGATGCAGTAAAGCCTGAAGAGGACTACTGACGTGGCCCCAGCCCTACTGGCCTGTTTCCAGCTTTAAAGACCCTGCGAGAAGACAACACCTGTCCTGCAACCAGCGAGTTCCAGAAACCCAAGGAAGACTGCCTAAACTTTGATAAAGACCAGAACTGCGTGGAACAGAGGTTCTGTCCCCAAGAAACCAACACAAAGGCCTCCGGTGCCCTCCGGATCTGTGAGTGTTACCCACTAGAAGCCTCCGACCCGTGTCCAGGCCAGAACAGGTTCCCTAGCGATCCTGACCTCCAGGCCTGAATTGGCTGACCCCTCCTGGATTCAAAGGACTCCTGCAGCCTGAATCCAGAGGTTCCCCTCTGACCACAACCCTCTCTAGTAAGAAGAATCCGACGTATAAAGGCACCCCTGCACCTGACGCCCCTGGGCCTCAGTGAGCTGAATTGATGGTGTCCCTACGATCCCCCCCTACATCTCTACTTACCTCTGCTGTCTCTGGTCAACCCCCCCACCGCAACCTCCGGTGCGAAGCCTGCAGCCTGTTAGTTGGAAGCAAGTTTACCATTGGGAAGCATTTAGTGCCTGACTCTGTATTTGCACCCGGCCGCCCCTGCGCCACTGGTGGTGTATGTTTGGTGCTGCTTTGTGACTCACCCCTTCCCCCCTCCCTGCTCACTGTGCTTGATCTAAGCCCCAAAGCTTGGCTCCTGTAACCGGTTCACCTACCTGCAAGCAGTGAGGCTTCGGGCACCCCCAGTCCCCATTGAAACGCATTAGGCTGACCTCCGGTTTTGACCTCTGCACCCGGCAGCCTCTGTGCCGCTGGTGGTGTAGTTTTGATACTCACCTGACCCTTGCCCCTTGCTAATCTTTGATTCCGAAGACTGGAACTGTAAGTCGTGTACTTACCTGTATAAACACAATATATATTTCCTCCATAGGATAACGGGGTTAAGTGAAAAGTATTTTAATTTAAAAACAAATATACTTTTTTGTGAAGATCTTGGTCTTAAAACTTAAAGCTTATTTTCATAAAATTGGTGTGGATCTCCTTTTGGACTTGTGTGTCAGTTATTGGTCATGTGTATGTAATAATTGTCTTGCACTCCTCTGTGCTAGACCTAAGGCTGCTCAACCACACTACCACTAATGGAGCATCTTGGGTTTGCATTGAGCCCTGTACACTTCTGGGGGAGTCGGTATAACCACCTAGTGCTATACCATATATAGAGTCCGCTTCCTACAGCAGTTATTTTGGATCACTAACTATAGGCGATCATCAGGTGACAACACATGCATGTTGAGGCCTTTGTTGATAGTGTTCTCAGCTTCTGCCTGGACCAAGAGTTGTTTTGCATATAAACTTTCACAGTAACTGGCAAACATTGTTATGAGAATGGTGTCTGTGATTATTTTCCCTTCACTGTCTAGTACTGAAGGGACTGTCCCAGCCTTGTGAGACTACCCAGGACTCCCATGCCATACCTAGCATTTTTTATTTCATTGTCAGCTTGGCTGCTTCAAGCATTTTGAGGGTGGAGTGATTGTAAGAATTTACTAACTGCTTTTCTAACGCACTAGTTTGCTCTTTAAATGACACAATTGCTCACTCACTCCCTCGCTTTAGCTTTACCACTAAGAATGTACATAGCTCTTCCACTAATGACTGCTTTAAATGCTTCCAAAACGTTGGTGAGCTAGGACACAAAGCTGGTGTTGATTTCAAAGTATGCAGCTTTTCATCCCTCAACCACCAAACATTTATATGTAACGTGCCCCTGGGTACCGATCTGCATGAGAAAGAATCAGTTCCACAGAGGAGTGGTTTGATAAACAGATTGCGAGGATTTGTACATATATAATCCCAGGTATCTGTTGCTTGAACAAATATGTGGCTTATCCACAAACAATCTTCGCAATCTGTTTCTGAGCGTCAGTGCATTTAGACACCTACCTAGACAAGGCTAGAGGTCTGTTAGAGGAGGTGAACTACTGACATCTAGGGCAGCATCTATAACAGAGTTACAATCTCCTCTAATAACTGTCATTCAAATTGGGCTGCCCAAGTGAAGATTATTGATGTGCCAGAGTGCCCTCTAATTGGTTAGTGAGAGCATAAACACTAATAAGGGTTGATTGGCATCACTCCATTTGGCCAGTTAACATTACATAGTAACCTAAGTTATCTGCGTGAACTGCTGCTACATCTAATGGGGAGGTATTTTTGAAGAAGAGTGGCCACTTCCCTAGCCCCCTGGTGAAGCAAGAATGTAGCTGTGGCCACTAAGCATATTGTATGACTACATCCCTCTATTTTTTATTATTGAGGCCATTTACTTTCCATGACCGAATGCATTATTTCCCTGAACTTTTATGATGCACCGTGGTGGTGGGTGCTTATTCAGTGAGTGTGCCATGATTAGACATACTTGTGGCTGTAACAAACTTAAAAACTTAACTAATAACTCCTATGTACTGCAGTTCAGTTCCAAATTTCTCACAAAGATCTTGTCAGCAAGATTGTATGACTGTCTAAGAGCTCTATGCATACATAAAATCAGTATTGTTTAATCCATATGCTGGTATGTTTGTTTGATATTAATAAGACTTGTAAGATTCCTCTTTCAGGGATAAAAACCTTTTTCAGTCGCATTATGGAGAGGATCACAAAACATCCAAACTTCAGTTCCTAATGAATGGTGAAACAATCCAGTGTTTTTTTTTCTTTTTCAACAGCTTGGGTACAACGCAAGAGTGCCCCTTACAGTTCTAATATTTTAACATATTTTTAAAGCTACACATCTGTCTCTCAACAAAGAAAAGGACACTTGCATCACATTTTAAAACTGGTCACTTGAAATTGGATTGCAGACCACCTGATGGTTTCTAGATTCAATCCATAGGAACCCTAGCTGCATGTTCTTGTTACTACTGAAAAGTACGGCCTAAATATATTCGTGATTTTGGTATTATTCTGAATATATGAAAGTAGGGTCAAATCTAGGACAATGGAGAGGGACGGAATTATATAATTGGGTATTTTTATATCCATTACAGATATTCCTTTGAGATATAATAAGATAATTGGAATCTTATTCTTTGCTGCACCTGAAAATGTCTTGTGTTGGAAAAATAAGGTGAAAGAATACTTGTCTCTTTTCTTTATGACTAACAATCTTGTTTGTCTCCCTTACAGAGCATGCGGTTGAAGTTAATAGCAAACAACACAACAGTGGAACGACGGTTCAGTTCGTGGATTGGTGGTTCAATTTTGGCTTCTCTGGTAATCTTTTCGCAATAGGCACTTTTTATAAAACATTAAAAGGTTTGATAGAGGCATCAGTGTTAAACCGGGCAGTTGGTATTGATTTTTTGTTTTTAATCTTTGTGTTTTAAAATGCAAATACAACGTTTTGGGATGGGTATAAGTATTTAATGATTTTTTTTAAATCATTGTTGTTCCAGGAAGGTAGTATGAATAAGATAATCATCGCAAAACAGATGTAAAAGTGGCATAGTTTCCTGAATAACCTTTAAGAATGCAGATCTCTAAAATGTGCAGCAGGAATGTTTATAAACATATTTATAACTTGATTTTTATATAGCACTTAATAATACATGTCTTTTGATTCTATGTATTTAAATAGCACTTGTTACTACAACACAGTTTGTTGCTCTCATAACGATGGAAGGTTGAGTTGCCTTGCTACGATTCAAGGCCTAATCTGCAGGTCATATCAGGTTACAGCTGCAAGCTCCAGCTATCTAACACTTCTCGTTGGCGATAATGCATCTATTTATATGTTTCACATACTGACTCTCTTATAACCTAGTAGCCGCCTTAAAGTATACTAAATTTAGAAAGTCCGGAATTCTGCAGTGAATAAGATCAAGCCACAAAGCAATTTCCGCATCAAGCAATAACAACACTGCTGGAATTATCCACCTCTCCAGCACACGTTTTACCTTATCTCAAGCGTGCACGCCTTCGACAACCCTTGCTTGCGCTAAACTAATGATAATCAGAAGAAGTGTATCCAACCTTGGAGGGAGGGTGTGTATGCACAGTATTTGGCATCTTTGTTGGTAAACTTAAAGCACTTTTATGTATGATTTTGTGCAGGATTGGATATGACTGTGGTGGTGGCATTATCCATGGCGTGGTTTGCATCACCCATATTTGTGAAATATGTCATCATTCATAAAGAAGAAGAATTTAGGGCTGTTGGAATGTTTGTAAAACTAAAAGCCAATCCTTCCAGACAATCAGTTTAATTAGGCTATGGTGTCTTACATGTCACCACTATCTCTTTACTTATGGACCTAGCCTTTGCGTTGGAGTTTACTGCTGTCATATGCAAGTAGGCTCCGGACGTATGCATTTCAAGTTCTTTCCAGGTTTATAATTTAACATAAAAATCCTGGAAAGCTTCCACCTTATGGGCCACATATTGAGCTTGGCAGATATACTGTCCACTGACTATAATCAGGGCCACGGGAATTATGCAACAGGAGAGGGCCAAATTATGCACCGGGGTTGAGTAAATTATGCGTCCATAGTCTGGCAAAATATGCAGCATAATGCAGCACATTTTGTAATAGTTTTACGTCATTATTTAGTCATTTTTAAATGTGGTAACATTGTAGGGGCATTGGTGGCATCTCATTAGTACTGGTTTAACATCCAAATGTAGCAATTTGCAAAGCTGGACTTGTCACCTTTCTGTTGCTAAGGACCTTCCACTCTGCGACAACACTTCGCTTGCTTTTTAGTAACTTTTGAACCATTTGAACTAGAAGAATTTGTTTTTTTATAAACAACTTTTTATTAAGTTTAACCTCTTCAGTGCCCATGACGAGATAGTCTCGTCATGGAGCACGGTCGCGCTGTGCCCATGACGAAACTATCTCGTCATGAACCCCACCCACTAATAAAATGCCCGGCACAGGAGGGGGAAAGGGCGTGGCACAGAAGGGGTTAAGGGATCACTCCCGTAGCAGTACACAGCTTATTCGTCTACAACCTCAGGGGCCGGCAGCCACCACATTCAAATAGCAAAGGGCGAAGGCCCAAAAGATCAAGGGGTCATGCCATGTCCCAGGTACAAGTTCAGATGCAGTTCCAACATGTACAAAGTCCCCCGCCCCCTAAGCTCCATACCCAGCGGTAGCCACAGGGCATAACAGCGGGAACAGACAATCGCAGGGATGCCGCAGGTCAACAACAGGCGCAAAGGACGGCCACCGCACCCGATGGGTGACATGTTCCCTGTAGGATGCTTAGATCTGGAACACCCTCGTGGCTTCTAAGCCTTGCGTATAGTTACTTTAGTTGCGCCGAAGCCCATGTCACCTTAAGTGAAGCAGCGCCCAGGCTGACCAGGCATCGTATCCTCCCAACCAGCGCCCACCCTCGCGGACAGGCCCCGGATGAGTGCCCCGCCATTCCCACATCGCGTCCTGCAGCCCATGTTCACACAGCCAGCATGCAATGGCAGGGGCATTGGTCCATGAAAATACAGCATCATTCACCAGGGACCTATAAGACATGGAGTGGCTTAACCGCTATTGGGCTAGTCGTGTCTAAATGAAAACCGGCAACTAGGCATTTCAATTTTGACAGTAATAGGGTGGTGCGCGAACCCCCCGGGGCAGTCCCTGAAACCAAGAGTGTCCACAAGGCAGTCAACTAACTGAGGGGAAAAATGAGACAAAAGTGGGGAAATAGGAAGGGTACCGGGGGAGGGGGGGAGGTGGAAGCGTCAGCTACACTACCACTAAACGATTAGGGCTGCAGGATCCCGAGAATTTGTTTTTTAATAAGCAGAATATGCGGCGGGTGAGGGATTATGTGGCAAATGCGGCAAATCTTTAAATATGCAAAAATCGCTGCGGCCGCACAGCCGCAGAATTCCAGTGGCCCTCACTATAATGCACTTGTAATACAGCTGCCACGACATATGCTGTGTTTGTGATTGAGTACCGTCTGCCAAACTCCAAATAAGGTTGTCTTTTTTCCTCAACATGGTTTCCTTTCTTTAAGCTTATTCCCATGTACTTGTACGGGTTTAAGCTGTGCCTTCATTTTTAAAGGAAAACAGTTTCATGATGTTCCTTCCCCCTTTAATGGTTTTTTGTTTGATCTTGAGGAAGGCAATTTCACCCCACTAGAGAGATCTGTGTTTGGGTCTACTCAGTCAGTCATCAGTCAATTACTTTTATTCGATTAATAAAAATCAAAAAAAGACATTACAAACAAATAGTTACAATAATGATTATAAATGGCATTAACAGGATTAAAAAATTGAAATGAACATATTTCGTAGGTTCAATTCATAGATTAAAAAAAAAAAAATACAATGATATAATTTCAGTATAAGAAAATCTAATGGAAATTAGCTCCAGAAAGAGAAACCACCAGCCCTTCACACCAAGTCAATCATGTTGGGACTTGGCCGTACACTAACACGCTTCTTGTTTATGCGAACAGCCGCAACTAAAAAGCTTGCTACATAAAGTGCAATGGTAATACTGGGTAAAAGTTGCAAGAACAGGAGCGCTGGTCGCACTTGTAAGAAACCAGCCTCCTTTAAGATAGGTAACAGGTATTTTTTCCTAATCTGTACATAGTGCTCGCAGAACATAATAAAATGTAATGTGTCCTGAGTAGAGAAGTTGTCACAATCACATGGGGTTGCATTTTCAGGGGTAGCCCATGTGGGATAAAAACCAAGCACAAAATGTATCAAATTAAATCGAAATTTGATTACGAGAGACCTGTGAAATGGACTGGTTACAAAGGCCAAGTAGGGTTCAAGACTGTTAAGAGCGCATAATTCCTTCTCACTAATGGTTTTTTTAGTTCCAAGTCCTTCCTCTCAGCCATAAATAGTGTGACTAATGCGGTCTTAATCTCCGTAACATCCTTTTTATTAATACAATCAGGGGAGTTAAATAACTCTGGTCTGCCCACTATTGCCAGCGTGCGTTTAACGTATGCCAGCCAAGGGATTCTATAAGCTCTGTCCAAGGCAAGGCAATCCTTAAGTATCTGGTGGGTTAAAGAGATTTCCTGATTGAGCCAGGTTTTTAACCAACAAATAACGGGGGCCACTTTAATTAGGTCTGCAACATACCCCACACCCAACTCTGAATGTATCGTAAAGGTGGGTGTGGACTGAGGGACGGACAACAGCGATCTTAAAAACATGTTCTCCACCTTCTGAATGGTATCGGTATTAGTATAACCCCAAATGGCAGAACCATAGGCGGCTATGGCCAAAGATTTAGCTTAATAAACTTCCAGAATAGCCTCCATGGGGCGAGCTCCCAACCGTTTGGCAAAACCAAGTATAGCTGCGGCCGATCTTGCCACAGAATTGCCTTTTAGTTTGTGTTGCGGACCCCAAGTTCCTTTCTCATCAAAGATAACCCCTAAATAAGTAAAAATGGGGACCCTTTTTACCTCATGACCTAGGCAAAAAAAAGATTTGGATTTCTTTTTCCTGCTGGCCTGACCAGAGATCATGACCTGAGACATTTGGGTATTAATTTTCAGATCTAAAGAGGTCATGAAATCACCAAAAGAGACCAGTAGTCTATCGAGGGCCACACCTGAACGTGCCAAAAGCACGGCATCGTCAGCGTATAGGAGAACTGGGATCTTAGTCTCTCCTACACGCGGAACGTCCGCCGCTGAATTGGCCAAAGCTGGGTCCAGGGCATTTATATACAGTGTAAAAAGGAGGGGTGCCAAAATGCACCCCTGCCTAACACCTCTCTCTGACTTAAAGCAGCTGGTGCACCTTCCTCCTTGGGTAACTCTCACCGAGGCTAATAAGCCGCGATGCAGGTCCGCCAAGGAGCCAACCAGAGGGGGATCAACCCCCACATCCAGAAGGATTCTCCACAGCTTTGACCGGTTGACCAGGTCAAAAGCTGAGGAGAGGGCCATATACAAGGACCCCTCCTTTGCGATAGTATATTTGCAAATAAGTAAATGAAGGTTCAGGCATTGATCCAGCGTGCTCTTGTTGGCCCTGAAACCATATTGGGCATTAGATAGTATGCCACTGCCCTCAAGCCACGTGGTCAGCCTATCCAGGATGACTCTGCCTAAGATTTTAACGGCGGAGTCGATTAAAGAGATAGGCCTATAACAGGCCGGGTCATCCCTCCGACCTTTTTTAAAAATTGGAATAATAATGGACTTCGCCCAAGACTCAGGGATGATCTCATCTCTAGCGACATTAAAGACATTTGTTAATATTTTGGCCCAATATTTAGGGGCAGACTTGTATAAGTCTGCAGGGACACCGTCTGGACCCGGAGCCTTATTTTTGGATGTCTCGTGAATAGCTTTTTCTACTTCCTCCTCCCCAAAGGCCAAAACTAGACCAACCTGATTAGGAGATACCATCCCATCTAAGTGCCCAGGTGAATATAGACTGTAAATATTTTCAAAGTGGGCTAACCACCGCTCGTCTGGGATACTACATTCCATTGCCTGGTTCTCGCTACCGGAAAAGTAAGGATGATTAATCGCTTCCCAGAATTTGGAGCTATCCCGCAGGATTTCAGGTGACTGTAAGTTATTCCAGGCATCTTCCTTAATCTCATTTTTACGAGCTGTGATGGCCTGTTTATATTGTTTCCTCAAGGATACAATCAATGATCTATTTCTAGGTGTTTCATTTAATGCCTTTAAAAGGGCAGAGTGAGCTTTAGTGCAATTAATGTCAAACCATTTTTTGCCTATTTGACCGCCTGAATTGGTTTTTACCAAAAGGGCGTTATTTACTTGTTGGCAAATGATGTTAAAAGCCTCAACTATCTTTGATTTGGCATTAGCGTGGTCTAAACATATGCCCACCTCCGTTTCAACCTTTTGTCAGGACCTCTTGTAGGAAAGTGACCAGGGTCACTTTAGCCCATTTCAGTCTCCTACCCTGGTCTTTTGAGGCAAGGTCTGTGGTTCCTAAGATTTTTATGTCTTTAAAAACCAGTGACCCTCCCGGGACAGCCTCTACTATCACGGGATTATGGTCACTGAAGACAGAGTCTTCTACCCTGTAATTTAAAACCAAAGACTAAATCAAAGAGGATAAAAATATGTAATCGATGACTGATCCTGAATCTATTCCTTTAAATGTAAAAGACCTCTGCCCTTCCATACAACAACTGGATTCAAGGAGGTTTGAGGAGGCCAGAAGGCTCTCCAAAGCCTCACCTTGTTTAGTGTGTTCGAAGTGTGTAGGCGATGAATAGGGAGATCCCCCTTCATCATCCACAATGCAACCCAGACTGCAAGGATGGATGTTAAAGTCACCCATCAGGATGACCTCAAAACTATTATGTGACACTCTGAATTTATTCAAAACCTCCCCTAGAGATTCTAGATGCTGGTTTGGACTGACACTATCTGAAGAGTTATAAAAATTAATAAGTAGCAGAGTTGGGGAATTTACAACCGCTAGTTCTACAACTAGACAATGTTGGGAGCCTGATTCTAACTGTGTTGCAGATCCTTTCATATTCAATGAGACTAAAAGTGCAAGGCCCCCCCTCGCCCTGCCCGCCAGGCTGGGTGTGGCTGGGATGTAAAAATGGACATAACCGTCCAAAAAGAAACTATTCGATATATCCCATGTTTCTTGTAAAGCTATGATATCGTGGGATATAACATAGCCAACCCATATCTCATCCTGGCTTTTAGATCTAATGCCCACGATATTCCAACTTAAGATTTTACATGTAGTCTTTATGCAAGACTTATGCGCCACTAAGTCTACGTCTCGTCTACCCTTAGACCCACCTATAGGGGTGTTTGGTATAGGAGACGCAATAAAAGGCAACCCCTCTGGCGCCAGTCAGGCTAAGGCTACAGGATAACACAGGTTGTCCATAGAATTGGGGGAGTATATAGCGGGCACTGGGTTGGTTCCCCGTCTTGCCTGGTCTTGACCAGATTTTACAAATATATTAGGATTAAAATTATAAAAATGCCGCAAATCATGTACCCTTATTTCAGACCGGTCACATACCAATGAGTGATCACAAGTGAAACGCACTACGCGTCTATTCTCAAAATTGATGATGATAGTCCCCTGGCGCGTCTTTGGGTCTAGGGCCCACCCAACTAACTCTTCTGGCAAAAAGAATCTTCCCGTCCATATAGCTCGGGATTGGTCTGTTCTTATTTAGCCAGAAAATGACTTTGTTTTTGAGTTGTTGGTAGGATTCCACTGTGCTATCTTTAAGTTCAGGGACACCGGTCAAAACAACAACATAAGGAGTGGAATCTGGAGGAAGATGAATGTGGGCCCTGGGGGTTTGTTGGTTCTGTCCCCAAGGTCCATATTCCCTCCTTTATGCTCACCCTTGCTTACGGTGTTAGTACTAGAATTACCCTTTAGGCTAGCCCTTTCTTGGCCGACACCTTGGATGGTGACATTATCTTTGACCAAAGTCCTGGGGGGGGCAGCCCTGGAATTGGCCTTAGACAGCGCATCAAGGTCAAGGGGAGGAGATGACAGGACAGGAAAAGTGGAATTAACCCTGATGGGGTTATCACTATCTTTAGTAACTAATTTGATAACATTTTTCAATGAACAAAAGTTATCTAAAATAGTTTGCTCAAGTCGTTCGACCTTTTCATTAACCACTTTTACCCTTTCTAAAAGTGGCAATAATAAAGAACGCACCATTTGCTCAATTTGGGAGATCAGATCGCTATATTGGGGCTGATCCGAGGGCCTATTGGTAGTCTCGCACAAGAGTAAATTATCAACAGCCTGAGCCTCACCCATCACAGATGATGAATTTGTCGTAGTGTTGGGGTGCTTTGCCTGTCTCCCTCCCTGTGTCAGCCCATCTCTTTTCCTCTTAAGATTAGCAGATTTAGCAACTTTTCTGCTAGCCCTTGTCTGAGGGTAAGCTGAAACAGGTTTAGGAGTGTTAGGGACACTACCTAATGTAGGAGCGGCTTTTCCCAAGGCGTCAATCGAATCATCGCGAGCCAGTGATGTGATAGTGCTGTCCCCAGTATTCCCCCGCTGCACTGGGTCACCTAAAACCTGCACTGTTAAGCTCTTAGGGGATTTCACTAATGCAAGAGTTCCCAGAGATGAACGTCTAGCTTGCATTAGCTCTGAGGATAAACGACGCTCAGTTATGGCTAATTCATGTTCTAGAACTGACACTGCTCTGGTAATGAAATGGTCAAGAGTTCCAGACACAGACCCAACCCCACCGGTACGCTTCCCTTTACCTGTCATCAAATGCTGGAAGGTAATGTGGGCTCAAAGCAGTATCAACAATACAGGGAAACAAGGATACACTTGTGAAATAGTAATAGACCCTTAAATTAATACATAATAAAAGCCGACGGGCCTTAACAGCGTAAACGATAAACACTTGCCTACTACCCAGACAACTTAAAAGCACAGTTCTACCTTGTGCGCTGGGACACAGTGGAGATGTAAGAGGGGTGGCCCAGCCCAGTGCCTGTGGGGCTTATATCCGGTCCAGGCGCAGCCGGATGATGTCAGCGGCGTGCGCCCAGCACCGAGCCTTCTGGGGGTAGTAGTCACGGCGTCGTCAAAGTTTTACTGGGCAGCTGGATTCACCCCTGCGATGGCCGTTCCCTTCACGGCAGGCAGCGAGAGCAAAACAGCAGGTAAGGTCCTTAAATTGCGCGGGTCTACTCGTTGCTGTTAGTGTTCGGGAAAGTTACATGATTCTTTACCTTTTTTGCTGTGCCTTGTAAGTAATGTACATATCTGTTTCCTACTCCAAGTTCCTGGTCCTCTTGAAGGTTGCTGCATGTAGTACAAATTGACTGTAAAGAATGCATTAAATGCTTTCCAAATAGCATCCAGAGGCATGTCTCTAAGGCTATTGTCGAAAAAGAACTACCTAATGCTCTCAGATATTTCATTGTTTGCCACACAGTCATTAGGCATACAGGAACACCGTGTCCATATTCTGGACCTTTACTCCTTATTTGTTAGGATTACATCGGTATTTTCTGCAAATGATCTAAGAAAGAGAGTTTCTTTCTGCGAGCTGTCGTATCATTAGAGTCATGCTCCTACATAAAGAAAGGAAATTGCTTTTGTGCACGAAGCATGCAAGTAGAAAAGGTTAGTCCTTCACTATTGGATGGAGCTCTTCCATCTGTCACTGAGGCTCAATATATTCAAATCCTAGATGGTCCTGATTGTTTCAAAACTTGCTCTATATCGGTTTGATCTGGAATAAATCCAGGGACGGAGTTGTTCATATTTAGGCTTCCTGTTATGACTAGTTCCTGTTTGGTGAACTCAGCCAACCTTAGCTTTAAGACTTTGTGGAAATAATCCTGATGATTATAGGGTCGAAAGATGTAAACAATGGTCAGCAAAGCACCCCTGAATTCCCTCTGAGAACAAACCTGCCCTCCATATCAAGTAGCAGACAATGGGGGAGTGAACTGGAACCCCCTCCCCACTAAAGTCAACACCCTCTCTATTACTCCACAACGGAATAAAGAACAATTGACAAAGCCAGTTGGTCTTGCATATCTAATGTGAGTGCAGAACTGTTGCCTTTCCCAATGTTTGCATTGTCTAAAAAAGAAAAAAGCCTTTCAAAATACTGGAGGATATGCAAACACATATTTTATGGTATTTCAAAATTGTATATTAAATTAAATGTTTTCAATCTTCATAAATGGCATGGGTCTTGTTTTTCAAATAATTTTAACTCTTAAAACTCTGACCAGAATTTAAAAAGAATAAGCTAGTGCCAGAAAGTAAATGGACAATCTTGCCAAGGCTTAATTTACTTTACACAAATTCAGCCATTTGGTCTTCTGCAGTAGCCCAGGGAGCAGATTTGTGGGCTTCCAGGAGAAGGGTACTACCAAGTGTACCTTCTGCCTGATAGGCGCACTTAGTTAGTGCAGTCGTAACCCATGCCCCACCGCCATAATCATGCGTGTGTGCCAAAGCTTGTGCTTTTATGCAATATGTAGAATGCAGGGGATAAAGCAACCCTTAAATTCTACTCTTCAACCAGAGCTGAAGAAACCTATCCCTGTTGCTGTGCTTTTACAGACAAGCTAGGAGGGGGGAGCAGTGCAGCAGAGGGGATGCAGGCCAAGCGGTAGATAGCTAGAAAGCACATGCACCCTCCTGGAGTGCTGAATAAAAAAGAAAAACAGTTCCCCAACTGTGAACAGTAGAAGGATACAAGTCAGCCAATCAAAATCATAAAGAGGCAGTGCTGCAGAGGAGAGACAAACACAAAAAGAGAAAGGCACGCTATTGAGTTAGAAGCAAGTAAATTAAAGACAAAGCCAACCAATAGCAAGCAGCTTGTAGGCCCTAAGCCCACTGCAAGTTCACAATCTGTCTTTCTCAATCAGACGGCTTGTAAGAAATCACTTGACTTAATTGTATAACTATTTGCCTAGAGGTAGTGCCTCACCTGAATATTTGTGATGTCTGCGCTTTGATTTCTAAAGTACCGGTGCATTCATTTCCCCTTTGCTAAAACACCTTGTTTTAAGTGACTAACCATTGTATAGTTTCCTGTGTGCTTCATTACATGTCTGTGTTTGTCATTTGTTTGTGCTTCAGTCCATTTCCCAAATAAAATTCTTCAAAACCTGCTGTAGGAAGCTGGCTCTTTATATAGTGGGCCAAAAGAGCTACACTATGTAAAGAGTCCAGGCAAACCCCAAAGGAATTACAGAGGAACACATGACACCCCATTTGCTCTCTTTTGTTGCACTGTGGGCACATACACTCAGAGAAATGCAACACCAATTTATAAAAATATTGGATACTTTTATATGAATTTAGATACCAAGATCAGAATCCGCTAAGTACTTTTCATATTTTGAATTATTACAGTTTTCAAAATTTGCAATTTTTGGGCACGGTAATGTTATCCTGTGGGAAAACAACGTCCTGCATCGAGCACTTAACAGCGACTTACAAGATTGTTCTCCGGGACGTAAGTTGTATGGGGCAAGGTTCAAGCCACATCAAACGGTCACCTCAAAAGGCTCTGGAACAATTGGGAACGGTCCCGTCAGAAAGGGGCTGCAAGCTGGGACTGGAGTGCCAGTCTAGGGGAAATCATCAGGGGGGGGGCCCGACCCTTGAGATGCTCTGGCATGTAGCATTACCCTTGGTCCACTGCTCCTCGGGCACTAGAGCGCAGGTGTAGTGGTGTCTTTTGGAACCTGGGTCAGTGCTGGTGTCGGGGGGCCTGCATAAAGAGGCTGCAGGCGGCGACTGGAAGCCTCCAAGGGTGGGCTTAGCTTTTGAGGTTCTTGGGACGCCTTTGGCACCGTCACCTCCCTCGGATTCCGGAGAGCAGGTACAGGGGTACTTTGTCCTGTTTTCTGCTGCAGAGGGGAAAACAGGACAGCTGGGTCACTCACAATGTGGGTCTCATTGTCCCAGAAGTCCCCCGACGTGCAGGTCGGTTGTCCTCAACATTGGTGTCTGGCATGGACACATCAAGCCTTGTCTGCTGCAAGGGGTCCAGTACCCCAGGTATTGGTGTTGTGCAGCTCCGGTCGGTCCTGGCATCTCCACACTTGGAGGGAGAATGGATCTAACCTGTTGGAACACTGCTACCCTCACCCAGGCGGCTCCTGCATTTGATTGACCCGGTGAGCAGCAGGTCGGCTAACCGGGCCTTGCGTCTTTGGTGCCTTTTGGTTTGTCGGGGAGTAGATGTTCTACTCCAAGGGAATTTCTTTGACAATTTAAGAAGCACTGGCAGCCCTCCGGGTTTCTTGGAGTCTGTGCAGCAACAAGATGAGTCAGTTGCTCCACGAGGTTAGGCTGCAGCAGGCAGGCTGATACGGTTGTCGCCTAGTCAGTCGTGCTCCTCTGTTCTCGGGTCGGCAGTCTTCTTTGCCTACTTCTTCTTGGGTCTGTCAAAATCTGAAGTCATGGTATCAGGGGGGGTCCCCTAAATGCTCGATTTAGGGGCCTTGCGGCATAGTATCCAATGGACTACTTATCCCTGGGGTCACTATACCCCCCACCTAGAGTGGGCATCACTCTATCCCAGAATTCCTAATCCCACCACACACACAGGATGGTGCCATTTATAGATTCTTGTTCACTTCAAGCTGTTTACCCTTGAGGTGTCCAGCCTGGTAGTGCAACACGCCTCCTGCATTGCTAATTTTCCTGCCTGTCCTGTTGCTAGGTGGCCAAGGCAGGGGGTGGCATCTCCCTTGTCTGGGAAAGCCTTGGGTAACATGTTAAAGGTGACAGAGGCCTTTGAAGCCTCCTGCCTTGATATGCTGATTTACCAGCCTTCCTGGGGAGGAGGTGACACCTCACCCCAGAGCAGGCATTGTTTCTGTCTTCCGAGAGCAGGGCTTTCTTCTCTTAGGGTGTCAAACTTGTCTGTAGTGGCAGGCTGGACTGGACCAATCAGACAGCACACTAAAAGGCTAGTAGGGTTCATGGGGTATTTCTAAGGTACCCTCAGGGTGCATGTATTAATAAATCCATCACTGGAATCAGTGTTGGTTCATTAATATGTGTTTCAGTGAATCCGTTATGTAGCTGGGGAACTTCTTCTGGCCAGTTCCCAGTACATACTTTCTAGAAAGCATTCACTGCTCACTTGCAGTCTTTTTTTAATAGTAGTAGATATCATAGGGACATACCTGCTCATGCAGATATGTCTTCATAAAATATAATGCACCCTGCCTTAGGGCTCAAAGGCCTTCTGTAGGGGTGACTTACATTTATATTAGATTCAGTGTCTTTGGCATGACACACAGGAGTGTGTCATGTCGTGTTTTCACTCATGGTTTGCACCATGTCATGCAGCTTGTGATGGCAGTCTGTGTGAAATTTGTATGTGGGTCTCTTAGGGTGGCACAATACATGTTGCAGCCCATAGGAGGACGCTCGTTAGTATCCATGCCCTAGGTTTCAGGGATACAATTTACTAACTTATAGGGGTTCTAGAGGTCGTGCTAGTTGTGGAACAGTTGCTCAGTTATCTTGTTTTTGGAAAGAACACTGGCACTGGGGACCTGGTTAGCAGGAACCCAGTGCTCTTCAGTCAAAGTTGCTTCAAATACCAGGTAAAAATGGGGGTGACCATGTCAAAAAGGGGCAATTTCATATGCATTGCATGGAGATTAAAGATTTTATTATGCAACTTGTGCACTTAGAAGTGCTCCATCATTGTTTTTCTTTTTTTTAGTTTACCTTCATGAATGTTTCAATAGTGTTACTGAATGCACTGTACAGGAGTGTGAAATTTAATAAAATGTTCGAGGCATGTGGGCTGCTGAATTCATATCTGTGCATAGATCGCCGCCTAGTGTTGGGTCCGGATGTTTGCACGTTGTTGTCCTGGAAGAGTCTTCGAAGTATCCTGGGATAGGTGACTCCTCCCCTGGACTACAGTGCGCATGGGCATCCTCTCCATCCTCAGATTGTTTTTTTCCGCCATTGGGTTCGGATGTGCTATCTTGACTCAAGTTAGGAAAATCTTTTTTTCAGGCCAAAAGGCCTTTAGTTCGCGTCGGTACTGTTCTCGATCGGTATCGATAGTATCTTTGTTAGTTTACTAACTTCCAGAACAAACTTTCGCATCTTACCCGACCGTCGATTCGACATCCACGATGGAATCGAGGACACCATTCAAGAGGTGTCCGGTATGCAATGCGAAATATCCCCACGTCGACGTCCATCCGGTGTGCAACAAATGCCTTTCACCGGATCACGACGAATCTACATGCATGGCCTGTGCCAGATTTCGATCCAAGAAGACTCTACGGAATCGACGAGCGGCGAGACTCGAGGCGCAGCAAGCGGCACCGGCCCCGGCCGACATCTTCAACGCCGAGACCGAAGATGTCGAAGAAGTGGAGAACCTACCCTCCAGTCCCGCTTCCAAACATGACTCCGGATCGGAAGACTTCGACGAAACACTCTTTCGCAGAGATGAAGACGACACCGAGGTAGGAGACTACAATGAGGCCTTAGGGGCCGAAGAGAGTAGCTCCGGTGACGAGCAAGGCCTACCCGTTCAGACTGAAGAAAGCCCAGTGCAACAGTCTATGGCTCCGGTCGAGGGATCGCCTTCGGGCCTTACCCAAGACCTATCCCGCAGTTCTTCGGCCCCGCCCTCGGGCCCGGCCTCGGACATTCAGCGGCAGCCATTAATGCCCAAAACGGCTGGTTTCCCTTCTTCGGAACCGAAACCGAAAGCTGTATTGGTTCAATTGAAACCGAAACCGAAAGTGGCGCTGGTCGGATCGAGGCCCTCCACACCTTCGACGCCAGCAAAACACATCGGCACCGAGCGCACCAAACGAGACTTCGGTGCCGAACTCGAAGCGGCCGACGTCGGAGTCGACATAAGGAAGAAGGCCTTCGGTACCACCAAACCTGCTCGGCTCCCGGCACCGACGCAATCGACTCCGACCCCAAAGGTCAAACAGCCTGCTGCGTCTCACACCGCTTCCACGGCAACACCAAAGCCACACTCATCGAAGAAGTCGACGGCCATTCCCGCCCCTCGACTCCATGACCCACCGGCGCCGAAAAAATCCACAACCGCCTCGACAGAACCGGTCGGTGCAAAAGAATCGAGGGCGCTCCAGACGCGACCCATTGCTGCGCAAAGCACCAAAAAGAAAATGGTCCTCCAGGACACGTCGGGCTCCGAACCAATTAAAGCTCCAGCAGCCTCTTCGGCACCAGCCAACATTACTTTTGGCCTGCCACCATCCACGGCCCCGAAACTGTTCCAAATCAGGACACGGGTCACCCACACCACGATCACACCTGCCGAACGCTCTGCGGAGACGTCTCCATCGCATCTAATCGACGCCGACACCGGCAGGATGATTATCCACAAAAGGAAAATAACTTCGGAGCCGGCTTTGGACTCCTTCAGGATTCCACTTAAAAGAAAGCTGCCTGTGGCTTCAGAACCAGTTCTTTACGAACCTTTCCACTCACCCTACCAGGATCCACAATCCTTCTCTCCCACACACTCCGACACGGATGCGTTGGTGGACTACATGGGTGACCAAGTCCCCTACCCCGTAGACATGGACCCTGATGGCCAACAGGACCCTGATCAAACTTGGGATGACCCTGTGGACCCAGGTGCACCTATGGATGCACAAGACCCGCAACTCTATGCAGCAAAAACATCTCCCACAGAGGACACTGCAGCGTTCAACGCTCTAATTGAACGTGCTGCGGCCAATCATGGGGTGCAACTTTACTCGGACACCGTCGAGGACGACTTTCTTATGGATACTTTCGCATCCTCAGAAAGGAATATAAAAACTCTACCCATGTTGAAGGGTGTCCTCAAACCAGCAAAGGACATCTTCAAGGAACCCACCAGGGCAAGAGTGATAAACCCCAGGATCGACAAGAAATCCAGATCAGCGCCTGGGGACCCTACTGTGGTAAATAATTTAATTACCGGGACTTAATTTGATACAGAAACATAATAAAATAGCTCAGTAAATAAGAGGCAGAATCCGTGGTATTAGAGGTTCGGAATGGGCTTTATTCCAATGGTCGATTATAATCGGTTGCTCCAAGTTCCATCACCACGAAGGTTCAGGAAGTGAAGTACATACGTTATTGACAATCAATTACTTTTATACAATAGGCATTACAGTGAAACAAATACAAGAGGCGTAACAATTGATAGTATAGATAATGTATTCGTGCGTAGCAAAAATAGGCGTAACTGGGAGTGATGAAAGAACGTCATTAGATGTGATGTCATAATAGGGTGGTTCTATGAAAGAATTTCGCAATGTCAGCAGAAATACTTGGCAGAAATGCGCGCGCAGCAGCATGACGTGTAATTGACGTGCAACTAGGGGGTGAAGGGGACTTGACATTTAGCTCTAACTGTGGCGACAGAAGTCTGGAGGGTCAAGTCAACCTAATCCCAAATCATATCTAACATCCCATGTTTAAAGAACTATGTTATCCAAAAGAGAGGTCTTCTTAGAGTAGAATCTTATTCTATACTGACTATACTGTCTGTTAGTGCGTGTACAAGCGTCTAAGTGTCTACACTAGATGCGTGGGTGGAAATCTTCCATAGAAATAGAGCTATGAATTACTTGCATAAAGACAGAGAAGCCGGGCCTTTGCTCGGTAGCTGGAAGAATGTTTACTTAAACTACTAGACAGGAATGCATCGGGCAGGGAACGGAGCAGATAATTTCGAAGGTGAAATACAGTTTTTGGCAGGCAGCAGGCTGATGTCAGGCTTCGTGAGCCGCGCATGGAATGAGACAAAGTTCATGGTCACAGATGCAGGCTCAGACTGGAGCTTTCAGAGGCAGAAGACAAGAAGAGTTTGATGACAGAATCAGGGCCTACTTGCCTGGACTGTAAAAATGGCATAAGTGAACCATATAAAGCCGGTGGCCTTTCATACTTAGGAATGGAATATCCGGCCTATTCATGGCGGATCTGACAGAGGACATGTTGACGGTGGACGCACATGTGTTTGCGTCTTCATAACTGGAACTGGAGGGAACATACATGTACTTGTGATTCATACATGGAACCGTTGGGGTCCAAGATAGGGGACATAACTGATCAGAAAAATCCATATTTCCACATTCCCTCCTTGTCCCCTACTTGCCCGTTAAGAGATATCAATCTTCATCAATCCATTGATCTGTTCATATAGCATCATTTGTTCTTCTTTCTTCTTCCGGGATGAATGAAATCTTGGTGGTGGAATACACGATGTGGCACACAGACCACAGATCGCTGGTCCACATTGTAAACATAGACAGCAACTGAATAGTATGAGAAGGCCAATACCTAGGAAAGATAGGACCTTCCATCCAGAGGTAGATAATACACTCCAAAACCAACCGGACCAAGTCCAGGTGCCTGGATTCTGGTGTATCTGGCTTACAATCTTATGAAGGCGAGTTATGGCTTTATATACAGATGGCGAATTTTCTGGTATGAAAATGCAACAGCTTGATCCGATGGCCCTACAAGCTCCGCCCCTATCGGCCAGGATGACGTCAAGGACAAGACGATTTTGAAGCACAACAATCCGCATAGCAGACTGCTCTTCTGTTAAATTGCCTAAGGCGGAAATAGTTTCGTTCACTACTGCTTCAAGGGTTCTAGTTAATCTACGTATCCGCTTACTATTAGTAACGGTACCTATATAGGGAAAGAGACCTTTATTGAAATCTGTGTATTTTTCCCATGCTGTTTCAGTGTAATCGACTATCGGGAAATCTCTCCTTACTCTATTATATACTAAATGAGTATTTCTGTGATAATCAGGAGGAGCTAGGAAAACAGGTGGCAAAAGGAATCCAATATAGCAAGTACCATCCCAATCTAGAGGCAAACGTACATATGCCGTCTGACCACATATGAAATAGGAATGGCGGGAAGCTCTAAATGTAGACTTGCCTTGATCACTAAATTCTACTACAGTGGTGCATCTACTATGGCCCATATGTATGGAACCATTTTTTCTTACACATAGTTCACCCTTTACTGGAAATATTGACATAGCGGGCAAAATTGGAGTAGCTTCGGATTCGACATTTAGGATCATAAGATTAAGCGTAAAATTACCTAATCCATACACTTCATTTTCTAGATCAGTTCCTGTTCTCTGGGCTAGTCCCTCCTTGTTAGGATAGCAGACTTTAAGCAAAACTAAGTTCAAATTTCCCCATACCCAGTTATCTTGATAAACTGCAGAATTCGAATCTAGAGAATTAATTAAACAAAACCATGCTCCACAGGAGCCGTTGTGTGTGAACGGGTATGGAAAGAGAGGTAGAATTCCTTTATAATTCTGATAGGGAGGGAGTCGGCCACATATCCAACAATTGGTAGCATTGCTAACCTGATGGGAATGATGTAACATACTGATAAACGTGTTATTGCGCAGCGCAAATCTATAAGAACTCAAGCGGAGGCAATTCACTAAAAGAATGTTCAGCAGTAACATTGTAAACATGCCTAGAAATAGGATAATATATGTGCAACAATATACTTGCAGTAATTATTAAAAGACTTAAGAAAAACAAAATTAATAACGTCACTATGCAATGACTACGCAGTGATTTACAGTACGCCTGTCGTTTCAACATTTTTCGGGTGTTATCTCTATTCAGGTCCAAGGGATACATGTCAGAGACAATTCAACCGCTTCACCTTGGAGAGGACTTAAACAATCAAATTGCTTCACTGATTGGACCTGAGCTTTAGTTTATAATGTTCGGAATTACTCTTTTCAACAAAAGGAAGTTTTGAGTCAATGGGTGAAGACACACAAGGTGTGGTATTCACATCTGATTGTAGTCCATGAAATTTCTTGATATGACTTGAATGAATCCAGCCTTTTCTGCCCTCGACCTTCACGGCTGTCCTTGTCGTGAGCAGAACCAGCTGAGGCGACTTCCACCTAGGATCCAGCTGAGTCTTTCGATCAAAGTTCCTCACAAGGACCAAGTCCCCCGGAACTACGTCATGGGGTTTCACCTCAGTGTTGTCCCGAAAAGCTGCAGCTACCTGTGAACGACAAGATTGTAGTGCAGACATCAAGGAAGCCAAGTAATCTGTCAGCATATTACAGTCAATATCAGTTATTTTGCGTGGAATGGGCGTCCCCCACATATTTGGTGGTCTGCCGAAGATCACTTCATACGGGGATAGCCCTGTTCGAGAGTGTGCTACCATTCTTGTGTAAAAGAGTGCAACTGGTAATGCTACTACCCAGTCGACACCTTTCTCTCTGCATATTTTGGACAATCTAATTTTCAGGGTCTGATTATGTCTTTCTACGAGACCTGCTGCCTCGGGGTGTCGGACACAGTGGAATTTCCACTGATAGCCTAACAAAAGTGAAACGTGTTTCATTAATTCGGATGAGAACGGCTGGCCGTTATCTGAGTAGACAACACGTGGTAAACCGTATCGTGGGAAGAATTCTCGAACCAACTGTTTGGCAGTAGTCGGGGCAGTGTAATCTGAAACCGGGTATGCCTCCGTCCAACGGGAAAGAGCACAAACAACTACGAGAACATATTTGAATCCTCGACATCGTTCCATCTGTATATAATCCATCTGGAGGGCTTCAAAAGGGTGATCAGGAGGCTGAAATCCACCCTGTTCTACGGGAATGCTTTTTCCTGGGTTGAACTGACAACAGATCATACAGGTACGAACTTTTTGTTTGGCTGCTGCTCGTAAATGTTTGTTGAACCAAATGTGTTGAATGCTGTCTAGCATAGCTTTTTCTCCTAGATGTGCGGGACTATGTACAGTGTTAATTATAACTTGGACCATTGAATCAGGAAGGAACCACACAGACTTTTCCTTCATCAACCATCCTTGATCCGTTTGGATCCCTCCTAACTCAGTCCATTTCTTTATTTCGTCTGGTGTAGCATGTGTCTGTATGTCAATTACAACAAACAAATGATGGACGGAATGCTGACAATGCATACATTCTCCCCCAGTCAAGAGATCTGGGTTAAATCCATCGTTCTTTTGCCCACTACACCACCCCAGTTTAGACATGGCCATATGCAAATCAGTCTTGACCCTGTGCCTCATGGGAACAGTCCAGCCCGAACTGCCAAGCCATGTCTTCCCTGGACCGGAATCAAGCATCCTAGGACCGGTTTCTGGCTATCAGCCGTCATCAGCCAGGATAGCTTGACTCCAGTGGTGTAGTGAGCACGGGTCCCACGTCTGGGAATATGGCTGGGTTCAAACTGGAATGGCATGGTGAGCAAAAAAACGATGGATTTAGGCCCAGATCTCTGTACTGGGGTGAATGTATGACATTGTTCTGCATTCTGTCCATCAATTGTTGTTTTTGCATTTGTCACCCCGAGTGGGAAGGGTATGCTCAGACGTGAGTCCCTTGCTCTCCATGCCACTGGAATCAAGCTATCCTGGCTGACGAGGGCTGAAAGCCCGAAACCGGTCCTAGGATGCTTGTTTCCAGTCCAGGGAGGACCTGGCTTGGCAGTTCGGGCTGGACTGTTCCCATGGGGCACAGGGTCAAGACTGATTTGCATATGGCTGGGTTCAAACTGGAATGGCATGGTGAGCAAAAAAACGATGGATTTAGGCCCAGATCTCTGTACTGGGGTGAATGTATGACATTGTTCTGCATTCTGTCCATCAATTGTTGTTTTTGCATTTGTATGTCAATTACGTCAAGAGTAGGATCTTTAACCGTCATGCAATGTGTTGGCGTCGGGACTATTGTCTTTGTCTTGTCGGATGTTTGAGTTTGAGCAGTCTGTTTAGCTGTTCTGTCAGCTAGATCATTGCCTTGAGAAATGATATCAGTAACTTTCGTATGAGCTTTACATTTCATAATTGATATTGCAGTGGGTAGATGTATTGCATCTAATAAGGCATGAATGAGGGGTCCGTGCTGAATGTGGGCACCGTGGGAAGTTAAATAACCTCTCTCTCGCCACAGCACACCGAAGTCATGTACAACTCCGAATGCATAACGTGAATCAGTGTATATGTTGACTTTTTTATTTGTGGCTTGAATACAGGCTTGTGTCAGAGCGATGAGCTCTGCGGCTTGAGCTGACAAGGTATTTATGCGATTTGTTTCAATGACTTCAGTATCTGTTGTGACTGCGTAAGCAGCCACTAACCCTCCTGTACTTGTTCTCATACATGAACCATCTACATACAACGTCAGGTCTGGGTCTGACAATGGGACATCGGTTAAGTCTTGTCTGGGTTTCGTCGTGATTGTAATAACTTCAATACAGTCATGGGCTAGTGGGTCTGTTCCGATCACAGGTAAAAGTGTGGCAGGATTCAATGTGTTACAACGTCTAATTTCTATATGTGGCTGAAACAATGTTAATTCGTATCCTGTAAGTCGCGCTATAGTCAAGTGTTGTGTTTGTGTTCTATTCACAAGAACCTCTACTGCATGTGGTACTTGCACTGTCAATGGATGTCCTAATACTATGGCATCGCTTTGTCTGATTGCTAAAGCCGTTGCTGCCACTGATTTCAGACATGCAGGCAAAGCCTGAGCTACGGGATCTAATGTACTAGAAAAATAAGCACATGGTTTGTGTGATCCTGCTTGTTCCTGTGTGAGTACTGACAAGGCAGTACCTTCGCGTTCTGTAACAAAGAGTGTAAACTGTTTATTATAACATGGCGTTGCTAAAACAGGTGCTTGACATAAAGCTTTCTTTAGGCTTTCAAAAGCTTGTGTATGTTCCTGAGTCCAAGGGAGAACAGTCGATGTGGCTGCCTCCTGTGTTGTCAACTGAATGAGTGGTTTTGCTAGAAATGCATACTGAGGGATCCACTGCCTACAATATGAAGTGAGGCCTATGAAAGCCCGTACCTCCTTTTGTGTCTTTGGTATTGGCATGTTAGCTATTAACTGAATGCGGTCGGGTGTAAGCTGCCTTCCCTCCTTGGACAGCGAGTGTCCAAGATAAACAACTCGCTGGACACAGAATTGCAGCTTAGAAGGGGACACCTTGTGCCCCTTTTCGGCTAGAAATTGTAAAACTGTCAGTGATGCTTTCTCACATTCGGGTTCGCTTCTCGCGGTGATCAGTAGATCATCGACATATTGAAGCAAGGCGGTGTTAACTGGCATGTGGATACTGTCGAGTTCTCGTTTCAGTGCTTGACTATAGATGCTGGGGCTTTCCGTAAATCCTTGAGGTGCGCGTGAGAATTTAAAGCTACGTCCATTTAAACTAAATCCGAACAAATATTGGCTTTCCGGATCTATTGGGACGCTGAAAAAAGCATTCTTGAGATCAATTACAGTAAAGAATGTTGCTTTGGAATCAATAGCTGTCAGTAATGATGAGATATCTGGGACCACAGGGAATTGTGGCACAATGCATTTGTTTAATTCGCGCAGATCAATAACCAATCGATATACTGGCGGGGCCTTCGGATCTGTCCGTTTAAGAATCGGAATTATCGGGGAATTACATACATTGGAGTCTGTTTCCACAACCACTCCTTGGGCAATGAGTTCGTCAATGATTTGCAGTAAAGCCACTACAGCATCTGGTGGTAACTTGTATTGTCTCATTCGTGGTAGTACCACTCCTGCCTTTAGTGTGACTCGATATGGTGTAATATTCATGCAACCAACATCAGTAGGGCCTTGTGCCCATAGATGTGTAGGTAAAGTCTGCAATCGGGGATCCATGTCTCTAGACACATAGTGACCTTTAAAATCACGTAAAAACAATCTTACTCCTTCCGGAGAACAACATATTATAGCTCCTAGAGCTTTCAGTGTTTTTATACCTAACAAGTTTTCTGGACATGATTTAGTGAGCAATAAATCTGTAGTTCGGGTCAAAGGTCCTATTGTAAGTGGAAGAGGCTGTGACACTTCATTAACAATAGGTTTTCCTGAAAAACCAAGGGAAATATTCTGTGAGCCTGAGAGGGGTGCCCCTGGAACTTCACTACGTTTTATGGTTGTTCGACTTGCCCCTGTATCGAGTAAAAATTTTCTGTCTTGGCCTAATAATTCACTATGTACATAAG
The DNA here is from genome assembly GCF_964204655.1 of Triturus cristatus. NCBI lineage: Eukaryota > Metazoa > Chordata > Amphibia > Caudata > Salamandridae > Triturus > Triturus cristatus. Next base: position 1,064,688,691 of record NC_140594.1, on the reverse strand, counting down.
GTCCTTCTTGATCTACAGGGACCTCAATAAGGGGTAAGTCAACTTCCCTCTCTAGGCTGGTTCATGCGTATCGCTGATAATCAGGATAGTCGTACTGTGCGGTCTGGTACAGCTGTCGTGTCGTGGTTTGGGTGGCAGCAACAGGCAGCGCTGGTGCAGCTGGCACAAACTGTATAGACTGTGGTGGGACTGGCATGGACTGTGCATGCTGCGGGGCTCCTTGTTCATTCTGATCCTGTCTAGGTGGCCGTGGTCTTTCTTTTGTATTACCTATGGCGATATTATGTTTCAAAACTGGACAATCGTGTACGTAATGACCTGGCTTTTTACAATAGTTGCATGTCCCTTTTACAGGTCCTGTCGAATCACCGGAATGTGTCGTACCCTTTTTATGTCCTTCAGCTGGAACTGTCTGGGAGACTAGCATTTTCATTTTCGTGTCTTTCATGCGTCTTTGTTCATGTTCTTGTTCCTCTCTAATTCTATTGTGATGGTACTGTAACATTTGTAACATTTGGGATGGAGTGTTACCTTGCCAAGTACTCTCGAATTTTAATACTCTATTCTTCACTTGAGGCAAGGAATTTTCTACTAATTTTGTCACAAACAGATGTGGGTATGATTCGCTACTTGCTTTTATGCCACTATTTATACCAAAACATCTTTCAAATCTGGCATAGAAATCACTAGTGTCTTCATCTTGCTTCTGTTTACAGGCTGAAATTGTACCCCAATCTTCCTTTTTCGTAGTTAATAAACGTGGCAGTACCTGTACTAGTAAACCTGGTAGTGCTTTAGTTTTATCCCCAAGTCCTGCTCCTGCAGTTCGGGCCTTTTCTTCTGCTTCTAATGCTGACCATTCTATCTTTTGGTCTCCTACCTCCCACTCCTTTTCCCTGAGTTTTTCATAAATGCCAGCAGGCATTAATACCTTTAATATCGTCATAATGTCGGGATAGGTATACTCTCCCATGAGTAACATGTCTTTAATTTCTCTGTGAAAACCCGCTGGGTCTTTGTCATGACTGGGTACCACTTTCTTCATTTCTAACAATTCTATTTTCGATATGGGCGTATATACAAATACGCGTTTAAACTCATTGTCCTCGCCTTTTATTGGGTGCACTTCTCGTAAGGGATTCTGTCTGTCCATGTAATACGTGGTTCTTTCCTTGATAGGCAATGAGACATGTTCTGGGCATACAAAAAGAATGTACTGTTTTCTTGATTCTAGTATTTCTTTAATTAATTTAGTACCTGAACCTCTCCATCTATTCATGAGTAATTCAGTCAATATATCAGGTAAGGGACCAGGATCCGAATGCTGACTCTGATATAGTATAAGGAGTTGTTGAATCATATAAATCCCAGCTAAACGCTGTTCATCTGGGGTGAGATTCAAAAATGTGTGTGCTACTGTATCATCGCCATACTTTCCGGGACTGGCAACCCAATGGACAGCTGACCTGGCTAATTCTTGTTCATCCATAGAATCGAGAAAATGATAACCCCTTCGTTCTCGGAGTAATTTGTCAGCTGCTTGGAATGAATGCTCGTTAGACCTTATATTAATTATAGGTGTTTGGAAATTCCTGTTATTATCTGGACATATCGGACGTATCGGGTCAATAAGGCATCTATTATTATTACAAGATCTTCCTCTACCTACATAAGCTATGATATCTGACTGTCCTGTGGGCAGTCCTGATCCTTCCTCCTCGCTTTGTTCGAACTGGTCTACCGCTAATCTTTCTTCGTGTAGGTGTTCTATTTCTTTACGGATCTTTCGGCACATGGCTATTATACAATTTTGCTTATCATGTCTCCCTTCTGATATATTCTGACTCCATCTGGTAAGAATTTGCATTGCTTCCGGGTCTACCCCCGGCCGGTCTTGATTTCTGATCACACAATTTATGAGGAAACGTAACAGTTCCCCCTGTATCTCCACTTTCTGGTATTCCATAGCTCTGTTAATACATTCAGAATCTCTCCCTGTTTGGACAAAATGGTATATATTGTCTAGATGCGTAGTAATTCCTGGTAACTTCCCTAAATACACCGCGGCTCGTCTGATACGTAATGACGCCATGATCATTTCGTCCTCTTTGCCGGGCACAGGGTCATATCTACAATCTATCAGAAGTTCCTTAAGCGTACGGGCATTTATGAGTTTGGGGGTACGTGAATGTGCTGACTCTTGAAAGGTAAGTTTATTTATTCTGGGTGGCGTAGAAAAAATGTTGGTAGCACCTCCCGTAGCCCCATCTGGGGTATCGGGCGTGAAAGGATTCGTTGAACGTGATACAGCAACTATAGGTGTGGACACAGCTATAGAAGTAGCTGTAGGAACAGATGTAGAAACAGATGTGCTTGCCGGAACTTGTGTCAGGATTTGTTGCTGTAGAGATACAGATACTGGATCTTGGCGTTGAACCTCCCTGGCAGGCGGTCTATGTGGGGCGGGATTAGCATACTCGGGAGCTGCGTCATCTAAATATGAGGAAAGAAAAACATCTTCTGCGGTTCTAGGATGCCCCTTAGGATGTACCTTTATTGGAAATAATGGGGGTGGCAAGTCTTTTGGTATCTCTGGAGTAGCCTTAGGTAATCCTTCGGCCAGAAGGGGATACATACCATTCATAAGGGCATTTCTTTGTCTGTCTATTTGTTCTGTTTTCACTCGGGTACCTTCTTCAATCAATAGATTTTCTCGGACTTTATTTGAACTCTCTTTATTTTTCTCTTCCTGTCGGAGTGCTTTTTCTGTACGTCTATGAGATTCTTTACGCCATAACTCAATGGCGTCTTTCTGTGACTGTCTGACTTTCCTTTTCCATAACTCTTCCTCTACTTTCATGATGCACTCTGCATCCCAGGTCCCAGCTGCGGGCCACCTCTGACTTTCTGGTAATTCCTTGGTGTAGTCTACCCATAAATCAAGAAATAATATAGCGTCTAAGCCATGTTTATGATACATGAAGTACCCTGGAGTGTCCCTAGGAGGAATAGGAACGGCTTCTTCGAGTACCCCTTTTCTTGTTGTAATCTGTCTTAATTTCGAAAAGAGCGGCATATTGAAAACTGATCTGATACTTGATTTTGAACAAACTTAATACAGTAAACACAATAATGAACAATCATTCATACCACAATATGCAGAACGTTTTTTTTAAAAACATTTAACATTTAACATAGCAACGATGATGATCACGATCTAAGGAAAACTTAATCACTAAACATAATACTCGACTTTAACTGAATTATTCTGAATTTATATACTTGATATACTAGATATACTGCTAAACAGTACAGATACACTGCTGAAACAGTGCAGACCGGATTTGTGTACCCAAACCCGTCTTGACCGGCACAACCTATGTGCACGTCAGAACGCCTCCCCAGTAATGGTACTCACCGGGTAGCTCGGAAACGGAAGGCCTCGGAAACTGAACTGAACTTGAACCGGACTGGACTCGACTCGAACACTTCGGAAACCGGACTCGACTCGGGACTTCGGAAACTGGTGGGCCTCTGTATACCTCGGATCTTGCTCTCTCAGCTAGGCTCTGGTCGGGATACTTCGCACTTCTCACCGCCTCGTCTGGGTGTTGATCGCAGCCTCAGTCGCCCCCGCTTGACCGGAGGGAGATACAGGAAATCCTGCTGGTACGCGTTATTGTCCGTCCAGCTGTGGCAGGAGACCGGGCCTGCAACGCACCGCCGGCGCGTGAGATGAGAAAGTGTCCCTGTTCGGGCGCCATTCATGTGGTAAATAATTTAATTACCGGGACTTAATTTGATACAGAAACATAATAAAATAGCTCAGTAAATAAGAGGCAGAATCCGTGGTATTAGAGGTTCGGAATGGGCTTTATTCCAATGGTCGATTATAATCGGTTGCTCCAAGTTCCATCACCACGAAGGTTCAGGAAGTGAAGTACATACGTTATTGACAATCAATTACTTTTATACAATAGGCATTACAGTGAAACAAATACAAGAGGCGTAACAATTGATAGTATAGATAATGTATTCGTGCGTAGCCAAAATAGGCGTAACTGGGAGTGATGAAAGAACGTCATTAGATGTGATGTCATAATAGGGTGGTTCTATGAAAGAATTTCGCAATGTCAGCAGAAATACTTGGCAGAAATGCGCGCGCAGCAGCATGACGTGTAATTGACGTGCAACTAGGGGGTGAAGGGGACTTGACATTTAGCTCTAACTGTGGCGACAGAAGTCTGGAGGGTCAAGTCAACCTAATCCCAAATCATATCTAACATCCCATGTTTAAAGAACTATGTTATCCAAAAGAGAGGTCTTCTTAGAGTAGAATCTTATTCTATACTGACTATACTGTCTGTTAGTGCGTGTACAAGCGTCTAAGTGTCTACACTAGATGCGTGGGTGGAAATCTTCCATAGAAATAGAGCTATGAATTACTTGCATAAAGACAGAGAAGCCGGGCCTTTGCTCGGTAGCTGGAAGAATGTTTACTTAAACTACTAGACAGGAATGCATCGGGCAGGGAACGGAGCAGATAATTTCGAAGGTGAAATACAGTTTTTAGCAGGCAGCAGGCTGATGTCAGGCTTCGTGAGCCGCGCATGGAATGAGACAAAGTTCATGGTCACAGATGCAGGCTCAGACTGGAGCTTTCAGAGGCAGAAGACAAGAAGAGTTTGATGACAGAATCAGGGCCTACTTGCCTGGACTGTAAAAATGGCATAAGTGAACCATATAAAGCCGGTGGCCTTTCATACTTAGGAATGGAATATCCGGCCTATTCATGGCGGATCTGACAGAGGACATGTTGACGGTGGACGCACATGTGTTTGCGTCTTCATAACTGGAACTGGAGGGAACATACATGTACTTGTGATTCATACATGGAACCGTTGGGGTCCAAGATAGGGGACATAACTGATCAGAAAAATCCATATTTCCACACTACTTACATCAGAGGCCAATTACCTCTGGATTCCATTGTCGTTGCGAATGCTCGCAAGAGGGCACACTCACAAACAACAGGTGACGCTCCTCCCCCGGACAAAGAGTCCAAGGTGTTAGAGACCTCTGGCAAACGGGTTGCCGCCCAGGCAGCCAACATATGGCGCATTGCCAATACTCAAGCACTCCTCGCTCGCTACGATAGAGCGCACTACGACACATTAGAGCAACTACTCCAACATCTCCCTGACCAATACAGAGAAGGTGCAGAGATCCTCATCAGGGAGGGACAGCTCCTCACAAACGCATCCATCAAGTGTGCGCTGGATGCCGCAGACACAGCTCCCAGGGCCATAAACACTAGCGTCATGCTGCGACGACATGCCTGGTTACGAATCTCCGGATTCAAACCTGAGGTGCAAAACAACATACTCAACCAGCCTGTCAACCCCGACTATTTATTCGGCCCGGAGGTTGACACCACCCTAGAGAAAATAAAAAAGGACACGGACACTGCAAAGTCCATGGGGCTCTCCAGACTCAGTCCTTTCGGAGCGGCTCCTTTCGTCGCCCCGGAAATAGAGGAGCAGGTAGAGGACAAGGGTCACAGCAAACATACAACAAGGGCAATACACAAACCACCTACGATAAAAACACCCGGGGTGGATATCGTGGCTCCAGTACAAAGGGCAGAGGACCCGGCTACGGCAACACCAGGTCCTCCCCCAAGAACAAGCAGTGACGCCCTCTCCCTTCCTCCCGACCACATAACACCTGTCGGGGGAAGGCTACAAAGGTTCCTGTCCACGTGGAACTCCATCACCACGGACAGGTGGGTCAAAGATATTGTCAAATACGGTTACTGTCTAGAACTAACCTCCACTCCACCCACAATACCTCCAAAAAACCGTCCTATGTCCTCAGAGCACTTAACGCTCTTACAGCAGGAGGTGCAAAGTATGCTTTTAAAAGGCGCAATAGAGGTCGTACCCGTCCACGAGCAAGGTACGGGGGTGTACTCCCTGTACTTTTTATTACCGAAAAAGGACGGGTCACTCAGACCTATATTAGACCTGAGACCCCTAAACAGATACATTCTTTCCGAGCATTTTCACATGCTCACTCTACAGCAAGTCCTCCCGCTGCTCAAGCAGGGAGACTTTCTGGCCACACTGGACCTCAAGGATGCGTATTTCCACATACCCATTCACCCCTCACACAAAAAATACCTCAGGTTCACTGTTCAAGGGCAGCACTACCAATTCAAAGTCGTTCCCTTCGGCGTGACAACGGCACCAAGGGTGTTTACAAAGTGCCTAGCTACTGTGGCGGCACATCTACGGAGGCAGCACATACACGTCTACCCTTACCTGGACGACTGGCTCGTTCAAGCGAAGTCAGCCCAGCAATGTGCCAGCCACATGTCCCGCACCATTCACCTCCTTCACAGTCTGGGGTTCTCACTAAATTACCCAAAATCCCATCTACAGCCCGCACACGTACAACAGTACCTAGGTGCGACTATAGACACTCTGGCGGCCACAGCTCAGCCAAATTTGGTGAGAATCAACAGCATGCAAATGCTGATTTCCAAGTTCAAACCACAACACTCCCTTCCCGCGCGAGTGTTCATGCAGTTGATAGGCATGATGGCCTCCTGCATCTTCATAGTCCCCCACGCGAGACTACATATGCGCCCGCTTCAGGAGTGCTTAGCACGTCAGTGGAATCAGGCTCAAGGACAGTTGAAAGACCTAGTGTTGGTGAGCGGTCGGGCATACAACTCTCTGCATTGGTGGAATCCACAAAACCTTTGCAAGGGCCGACCGTTCCAAGAGCCTGTCCCACAGATAATACTGACGGCGGACGCGTCTCTCCAGGGATGGGGAGCTCATGTACTCCATTACACAGTGCAGGGACTATGGACACAACAACAAAAGAAGATGCACATCAACCTTCTAGAGCTGATGGCAATCTTCCTCGCTATGAAAGCATTCAAAGTACACTTGTGCAACAAAGTCGTGTTGATCCGGACGGACAACATGACTGCCATGTACTACATACAGAAGCAGGGAGGAACACACTCTCCACAGTTGTCTCATCTGGCTCAGAGCATGTGGAAGTGGGCCATTCAAAGGAACATGTTCCTCATGGCAGAACACCTCCCCGGCAAGGACAACCAGATGGCGGATCTGCTCAGCAGACACAGCCACCAGATGCACGAGTGGGAGTTACACCCATCAGTACTCCAACCGTACTTCCAGCAGTGGGGTCATCCAGAGATAGACCTATTCGCGACAAGCGAAAACGCAAAATGCCAAAGCTTTGCCGCCAGGTTCCCACATCCGCAGTCGCAGGGCAATGCGATATGGATGAACTGGTCCGGCAGATTTGCGTACGCTTTTCCCCCAGCACCACTGATACCGCTGGTGGCACGCAAACTGCGTCAACACTCACTGACGCTCGTCCTGGTTGCTCCAACATGGGCACGCCAGCCGTGGTACACCACCTTTCTCGAACTTTCCGTGGTGCCGCATCAAAGGCTGCGGGTCAAACCCGAGCATTTGACGCAGAACCATGGAGAGATTCAGCATCCAGATCCGCAACAGCTGAACCTGGCAATCTGGCTCCTGAAGTCCTAGAGTTTGGCTACCTAAACCTGCCACCTGACTGTATGGACATCATTAAGGAGGCCAGGAGACCCACTACCAGAGCTTGCTATGCAGCAAAATGGAAGAGGTTCGTCATTTATTGCAATAATAATGACATTAACCCGCTAGACGCATCCATCCAAAACATTATTTGTTACCTATTACACCTATACCGATGCAATCTGGCGTACACCTCTATACGTGTCCATTTGACCGCGATATCAGCCTATCTACAAACCAGGCAGCACCTCTCTCTATTCAGAGTGCCTGCCATCAAAGCATTCTTGGAAGGACTCAAACGAGTCATTCCACCTAGCCACCCACCAGCCCCAATGTGGAACCTCAACTTGGTCCTCACACGCCTGATGGGTCCACCCTTTGAACCTCTACACTCATGCGAGATTCAATTCCTTACCTGGAAAGTAGCTTTCCTAGTAGCGATCACTTCTTTGAGAAGAGTTAGTGAACTCCAGGCACTAACCGTTCAAGAGCCATTTATACAGGTTCACGCCAACAGGGTCGTACTACGTACCAACCCCAAATTCATGCCGAAGGTGGTATTGCAGTTCCACATGAATCAAACCATTGAACTGCCCGTTTTCTTCCAAAACCCACAAACTGTCGCAGAAAGGGCACTCCATACACTAGATGTCAAAAGGGCCCTCATGTATTATATCGACAGGACCAAACCCTTTAGGAAAACACAACAACTTTTCGTTGCCTTTGCCCCACACCACAAAGGTAACGCTATCTCCAAAGCAGGAATAGCCAGATGGATCGTTAAATGTATTCAAATTTGCTATCAAAAGGCTAAACGCACATTAACGATTCCCCCACGAGCCCACTCAACACGTAAGTTAGGGGCCTCAATGGCTTTCCTAGGAAACATTCCTTTGCATGACATATGTAGAGCAGCCACCTGGTCCACTACACATACATTTACCAAACACTATTGTGTAGATGTGCAATCAAAACAGCAGGCAGCTGTAGGACAGGCTGTTCTCAAAACTCTTTTTCGGACCGCTGCAGCTGGCACTGGTAGCCGCCGCTAATAAGAGGGCACTGCTATATATTCTATGCACAGATATGAATTCAGCAGCCCACATGCCTCGAACTGAATATGCTACTTACCAGTATGCATCTGTTCTTGGCATGTAGGGCTGCTGACATTCATATCGCCCTCCCTCCTCCCCGGCGCCTGTAGCAGCTGCAGCTCTCAGAATTACTGTAAGCATGGTCATCACTTTCTATATCTACTCCATCACTGACACAATGGCGAAAAACAATCTGAGGATGGAGAGGATGCCCATGCGCACTGTAGTCCAGGGGAGGAGTCACCTATCCCAGGATACTTCGAAGACTCTTCCAGGACAATAGTCCCCCCCCCCCCCCCGGTTGGAATGCCTTTCTGCCTGTGCAAATCGACTAACTTGTATGTTTTATGTGTTTTTATCAGATCCTCTCTAATATTTTCCAATACAGAGAAAGGTTGAAAATTTCCACCTGACAAGGCCAGAAGTAAAACTTCTTCCAGAGTTGGGGGAAAAAAGTGATTGGTGGAAAGTAAATTTGTTTCTGCTCAACATATTTTCACATGAGCAAATCTACTTACCTATTTGCTCATGTTAAAATGCAGTTCACAAATTTTTTCTAGGAGTACGATTTCCTAACCTACTTCTGTAAATTTTGGTGAATTCATGAATGTTGTAAATCTGCACTAATGCAAGGACATACCATGGGTACACTTTTATTTCTTTCATTAAGAATTAGCCCCCTATTTAAGTCTTGGCGTTAACCAAGACCATTTGGTTTTATTAAAATTCTCTCTCTCTGCACCGGATGGCTTCACTGTGAGCGACAGCATTCTGTTCTTTCACAAGGAGCATATCGGCTCCCAAAGTAGTTTTTTGTTCAGTGCCAGGAACTACTGTGGCAATTTGTGGTTTTTGAGACCAAAAATATTTTTCGCTTATGCCAATGTTTATTATAATGCCTATGGCCTGGCAGCTCCCCTAAAAATAAAGACTCACAAAAACCATGTCAAAACAAGACACTCATTGACAAAACCAAAAAGCTGACCAGCAATGTCACACCTATTGACTTTGGCATTACTTGTTAATTTTCATGTTTGCTATCATTTTGTTGGAACTGGTACACCGATTTTCCATTATGAATATTTTTGGGAAATACTAGCATGCATCAACACATTTTACTAAATGATGTTTAAAGAAACAACACCTAAAATTTCACAGTATTTAAGCAAAACGTATTTTTCCTAGTTACATTTTTTTAATGAACATTTTATTTTGAAAGGAAAGAATCATTAATCTTGCTTTCAAGCTTTTGCATATATTTGCATCTAATCAGAGAGCATCCTGGAATCATTCCACGAAGTCTCAAATTGTAAACTTTGCAAATGTGTACACATTTTCATACTGGAACCACTGTTGGTAGTGCCGTCTGACCTTCCATTTCCTAGTGCTTACCCTAATAATAAAGGATTTGTATTATTGAACCATGAATACAAATTTGAACAGCATTAATATATGGACGCAAATATTACCTTAACTGCAGACAATTCCCTTCCCTGATCTAAAATGTGGTACTGTAAGCTGGCAACCAAAGGGTTTGTGCTACAGGGGGTTGGACCTACTTGTCCCAAGGACAATGTGAACATGAAAACGTGTTGCCATTGACCCCAAACAATATGGCCTGGTCGTCGGGCTACGGGAATTCCACACCCCTGCACTGTAGTAGTGGGACATTAGCCCCCAATCTGCCCCCCCCCCCCCGGGGGGCACAAAGCCCACTAGACACCAGGGATTTTCCTTTGGCATATTTAAATTAGGGTGGGGGCTGCCCAAAACGGTTATGCCCATGCCCCCACCCCTGCAATCATTACAGCCCTTCTGCCCGCCCGGGGGGGGGCAAAAAGCCCACTGACACCAGGGATTTTTTTTAACACATAAAAATAAGGGTGGGGCTGCCCAAAACGGGCATGCCCATGCCCCCACCCCCGCAATCACTACAGCCTTTCTGCCCCCTGGGGGCAGATGGGGACATTAGCCCCCAATCTGCCCCCCGGGGGGGGGGGGAAGCCCACTAGACACCAGGGATTTCCTTTTGGCATATTTAAATTAGGGTGGGGGCTGCCCAAAACTGGCATGCCAATGCCCCCACCCCGCCGCAAAAATGAGTCTTTCTGCCCCCCAGGGGGGGTAAACAGCCCACTAGACACCAGGGATTTTTTTGGGCATGTACGAATTAGGGTGGGGGCTGCCCAAAACGGGCATGCCCATGCCCCACCCCCCCTGCAAACATTACAGCCTTTCTGCCCCCCCTGGGGGGCAGATGGTGGCAGTAACCCACAAGGGGGGGGGGGGGGGGGGCAAAAAGCCCACTAGACACCAGGGATTTATTTTTTTGCCAATTCAAATAAGGGTGAGGGCTGCCCAAAAGGGGCATGCCAATGCCCCCACCAAAGAGATTCAAGTCTTTCTGCCCCCCAGGGAGCAGATTGTGCAGTGGCCCTGTCCACTTGGCGCCAGCGATTACGCTGGCTCTTTTTATGCGTGGGGGCTGCCCAGAATGGGCATACCAATGCCCCCACCTCCCCAAAAAATAGCCACAGTATTTCTGTGATAGGTAATTTTGATGTCGCCTGAATAGGTTTTGGGCCCTTGCCTGTCACGGGTCCTTGACACACCCATGCAAGTGAGGTACCATTTTTTTCGGAAGACTTTGGGGAACGAGGGGTGAGTAGAAATTTGTGGATCTACGTAGATTCCAGAACTTTTCACCACAGAAATGTGAGGAAAATTTGTTTTTTTGACAATTTTTTAGGTTTTCAAGGGATTCTGGGTAACAGAATCTGGTGAGAGGCAGTAAAGTCACCCTATCCTGGATTCCCCTGGGTGTCTAGTTTTCAAAAATGTATAGGGTTGCTAGGTTTCCCTAGGTGCTGGCAGAGCTAGGGTTAAAAACAAATACAGCTAGACACTTTGCAAAAAAAGGGTAATTTTTCATTGTGAAAATGTGGTGTGGCCACGTTGCGTTTTGAGCCGTTTCCTGTCGTGGGCACTATGCCTACCCACATAAGTGAGGTACCATTGTTATCGGGAGACTTAGGGTAATTCAGATTTGTAAATCGGCTGTTATTACCTCTTGACTTTCTATGCATTTCTGCCTTCCAAATGAAAGACAATGTGTAAAAAAAGAAGTCATTTTGAAAAATGATCGATAATTCTCATGCTAGTAGGAGTATTCCCAATTTCGGAAATGTGCAAATATCTACTGTTTCTAAACTCTATATTTTGGTCCCATTTCAGAAATACATAGGTGTCTTTCATACCGATTTTTACATGTATACAGTTTCCCAGAATAATTGCTATATACCCGGTACACAATAAACAAGTATTGGCATAGCCAATAGATCTTGCCTTTGGGACCTTATAAGTGTTTAGCCATGCAACAGTTGATGTTGTTGCACCGAGGATATTGTGCTGCATAACTAAATACTTATAAGGTACCAAAAGCGAGACCTATTGGCTATGCCAATGCTTGTTTTGAAATTATACCAGGTAAATATTTACCTGTTCAACTTCCTGTGCTAAAAACTAACATAGAAACTTTACTCAAATTTCTACTTTTAACTCTCAACATCCTTATCTGTGTGTTTTTTCATTTAGAAATATATCATAACACATATTGCGACCACTTTAACAGGGGTGTGTGCAGGACAGTGAATTATAGAGGCAATCGTGATTGATGCCTCAGAGTTTTGAACACAATTTAGAAGCGCCGCAATGATGGCTGCACATAACAATTTTGAACCGTAGCTGCCAAGTTTTCAGATTGCGTATGTGTAACATTTCTATGGATACATTGTGGATATAAGTGACATTCAAAATCCAAATATGTGACACTTCCAGTGACCCAATCGCACTAGTAAATCAAAGCAGTGAATATCAGAAATTAACAATTTCCCCACATAACTGTTAGCTGAGCGGGCATTTGTAAAGCGCACATTGTTGACATTTAAAAACATCCACAAAATGCCAGAGCTGACAGTTTTTAGGTCTCGCCTGAGCCAGCGCATTCACTGCTCTGGCGAGACCTATAGTAAGCGGGGTTTTCGAAGTGCTACCACACGGTTTTGCTGGCCTAGCGCTTGTGTGCACGCGCGCAGCCTCCAGCTTTTAGCGCGATTACTTTCACTTTTGCTGCGCCACTTGCGTGCTTGCCGTGGCGCGCGCTCCTCTCCTTTAACTTTTGCCGTCTTTCTAGCTGGTCCCGTGATCATTTGTTCCAGTCTCCGAAAGATAGCTTTCTTCATATCTTTCTTGAAGTGATGCACAGACACGATGGAACGTTTTGTTAAAAACTGTCAGCTCTGGCATTTTGTGGATGTTCCATCTTGTCTGTGCATCACTTCAAGAAAGATATGAAGAAAGCTATCTTTCTGAGACTGGAACAAATGATCAAGGGACCAGCTAGAAAGACGGCAAAAGTGAAAGGAGAGGTGTGTACGCGCGCGCGCCACGGCAAGCACGTGAGTGGTGCGGCAAAAGTGAAAGTAATCACGCTAAAAGCTGCCGGCTGCGCGCACTCATACGCTAGGCCAGCAAAACCGTGTGGTAGCACTTCGAAAACCCCGCTTACTATATGTCTCGCCAGGCAGCGCATGCGCTGGCTCAGGTGAGACCTAAAAACCGTTGCAAGTTGCTGCTCAGTTTTTGGCTCTGGGTTCGTCGGGTCCTTGGTGAACCTACAAGTCCTATACATCCCCACAACCAGTAAGGTCTTGCGGATGTAATGGTATATTGCTTTCAAGGAGCAGTCATTATTAGAAGAAGTTACAGGTGAAAACGTTGACACACAAGGCTGGTTTTCTTTTTTTTTTTTTCAACTAATCTTCAATTTTTCCTATATTTAATAGTTAGTTTCTATAAAGAAACCTTGAAGGATCTACACAAATGACCCCTTGCTGAATTCAGAATTTTGTCTAATTTTCAAAAATGTATAGCTTTCCAGGATCCATTATTACTTTCATACCAGTGTCTACCATTAACTGGAAGGAGGTTGAAAGCACAAAAAATAGCAAAAATAGGCTGTGTCCCAGAAAATGGATAAACTGTGTAAAAATGTTTGGTTTTCTGACAAAAGTCTGTCATTCCCAAAAATCTGGGAAAATGGTGATTTCAGCCCCACAAACCCTTTTTTTGATACCATTTGTAGGGAAAAGCCCAGACGCTTTCATTTGCAGCACTTTTTTTCCCATTTTCCCCGCAAAAAATCAAATGTTGCTGTATTTTGGCTAATTTCTGGGTCTCCTCCAGGGGAATCCACAAACCCTGGGTACCTTTAGAATCCCCAGGATGTTGGAAGAAAAGGACGGAAATTTGGCGTGGATACCTTATGTGGTCAAAAAGTTACAGGGGCCTAAGCTCAAACTCCCCCAAATAGTCAAAAAAAGGCTTAGCACAGAGGGGTAAAAGGCTTAGCAGCGAAGGGGTTAAATTATTTTGTTGGATCCCAGTTTGCAAAGGTTATAATTGTGGCATGTGAAAAATCACTATTGTGAAGAAAAAGTGAGTCGTTTGTAGCCTTGTCTCTACATTCACATAACCAAATAAAATAATTAACTGGGATGCCCTTAGATCCTGCAATTCGACCACATAAAAAATGAAATTATATATATTTATAACTCTCTGGCAATAAATGAGACATACACTCTAGAATAAATCCAAGACCAATTTAGAAACATAACTCTTATTTATATATACATTTTCATACCAAGAACATCAAGTAAGTACTTCTCACAGTTCACTTGTATGCGTCTTTACGCAGCAATGCTTCACTACGAGGAAAAAAGGCATATGTTGTGTACAGTTATTTACGGTTGGTTCTGGGGGTCTCCTTCGGGCTTAGTCTTAGGGAGCCATGGTCCAAAGTACAACCAGCAGATACTAGTTTTGCAGCGTGAATCTTTCTGGATTCACTATGCTGTGCATTATTCCGCCATCTAGTGGTTGGGTCCGGAATTGTAGTCTTTTTTTTCTCAATTTTTTTTCGTGGCCCAGGTGGGTGTCGACATCCCACCATTTGGTGTCCTTCGTGACGTCGACGTGCTTCCTCCGGAAGCTCCCACCTTTGGCCGCCATCTTCAGATTCTTTTTTCCACCGTTGGGTCTGGATCATTACGGAAGAGTTCCAGAGTTTTGGAAGAGGAATCAAGGAAAAGAGAAGAAAATCGACGAAGATCAAAGTTTTCAGTTACACCAGACTTCTCGTCAGGTAACCGGTACGACGAGGGAGAAGGTTTCGATAGATCTCGACGTTCAACGGAGAATGCGCTCGCAGGGGGCTCCCTGAGCTCTGGAATGGACAAAACACCTTTCAAGTTTTGCACCAATTGCCACCACAACTACGCCCAGAATGACCAGCATCCAGTCTGCAACCTCTGCCTTCTGCTCGACCACAACAGCGAGGACTGCGACGCATGCTTGGCGTTCAAACCCAAGACACTCAGACTGAGAGAGAGGTTGAGAAGGGCGAACCACACGTTGCAGGGGCAGGGGCCACCTCCATCGCTCCGGGACTTGGGCCTCTCCAGTGGAGAGGAAGACAACATCGCCGAAGGACCAGAGGACTGCAGATCGTCGAGGTTCATAAGAATCCGTCTAAGGAGCAACGGGAGTCGTCGACCCCTAGACACACAGCGACACTTGAAAGGGTGAAGCTAAAGCCCCGAGCGACACTCGTAGGAGTGAAGCCAAGTCCTCGAAGGGAGCATTGCCGCCGACTTGACGAAGGCAACAGCAACCAAGGACAGTCAGCCGAGCAGATCCTTCGAAAAGGACTCCCGATCAACATAAGCCCTTGAAAAACTTAGATCGTCGAAGGTTGCCCCCGAAAAGGACACCTCGACGCCGAGAAAAGAAGGGCCTGCATCAACGTCGACGGCCTCGAAGCGAGTCGCTCCAACCCTCGACGCCAAACACACCGCAGAGACCGAGAGGAAGAAGAGGAGGCTCGAGGCCGAAATGGCGAGCATCCTGCAACGAAAAAGGGACTTCGACGAGATGAGCCAATACACCATCCCGGAGAAACCTGCGCTCGAAGTCGAAAAAGACGACTAGGACGCAGAACCGCCGTAAACGCCCAAACAGATCGAGGAACAAGAGAATAAACTCTATTATTTCGAGGGCGATGGCGACGAGGATCAGCAATCCTACCGGGACTCGACGTCCTCGGGTGGACAAGAATTCGAATGGGAGGATCTTGACGCTGAATCGCCGGAAGAAGGGGAAGACACTTACCCTTTGAGGCCTTTACTGCCAGACGACATAGGGATCTACAACATGGTCATCCAAAAGGCTGCACAGACGTATGGAGTGAAAATGAAAGAGGAGAAGCCCAAGGCATGTTTTCTCCTGGAAACTCTACTGCCTCACCAAACTAGGAGCCAGTTCCTGCCCATGCTCCCTAGTGTGCTGGACCAAGGAAGAGAGGCCTTCAAGGAACCAGCAGTATGCAAGGCTGTGACTCCAAGATCGGAGAAAAAGTATAAACATTAATCTAAGGACCCTGCATACATCCAAGGGTCGGTACCAGCCGACTCCATAATTGCGGCAATGGCTAGGAAGAGGGCCAATGTGCCCACTAATGCCGGACCACCTCAAGGAGAGTAGGAGGATGGAACTCATAGGGAGAAAGGTGGAGAGAAATGCGTCAATCCAGTGGCACATCGCAAACTCCCAACGCCCTAATCAACAGGCACGCATACCAGCACTGGGAGGAAGTGGGGCAACTCCTAAAGCATCTACCAGACCAGTACCGACAAAGAGCGGCTCACCTGGTAGAAAAGGGCAAAAGTATGGCGAACACATGCTTAAAATCGGCCTTAGATGCTGCAGAGGCGTCCAGCAGACTCATGATGATAGGGGTGACTGAAAGAAGACACGCATGGCTCAGAATTTCTGGATTCAAGCCAGAGGTGCAAAGCAACATCCTGAACACGCCTTTTAACGGAGAGCAACTGTTTGGCGATCGAGATAGTGCCGGATAACCAGAGGAACAAAGGGGTCTACTCAACTTACTTCCTCGTGCCAAAGGTGGACGAAACACTAAGACCTAACCTAGATCTGAGGTTCTTGAACAAATTCATAAAAACGCAAAGATTCAAAATGACTTCCCTACAAGAATTAATAACACAAATACAACGAGGAGATTACATGGCAACTATAGATTTAAAGGATGCGTACTTTCACATCCCCATCAACTACAAACACAAACCTCTGCTAAGGTTTGTGATCAACCAAAGTCACTACCTGTTCACAGTACTGGCATTCGAACTCAAGTCCACACCAACAAAATGCCTAGCAGCTGTCGCAGCACACCTACGAAGATAAGGAATTTACGTAAACCCCTACCTCGACGACTGGCTCGTAAAGGCAAGTTCGTACAGCCAATGCAACCAACACATCCAGCAGGTCATAATAAGAATGTCGCAACTGTGTTTCTCAATCCATTGGGAAAAATCGCCGCCGGAACAAATCAAGATATTCTTTGGGGCGGAGATCAACACCATGCAGGCCAAAGTGTTCTCGAGCAGGAAGAGAACATTGGCAATACTGAAGGAAACATGTCCTTACCGCAAGGGGCAAGTTCTGAAAGTGAGGACGGTGAGTAAGCTGATGGGAATGATGGCGTCATGCATTCACTTGGTGCAGTATCTTCGACTACACATGAGACCATTTCAGGAATGGATTCAGCAGCAATGGTCACAGGGGAGTTGGGAAGATCTGGTGGTTGTCGCACACGCAGTGCATCAAGAAATAGCGTGGTGGAACAAATAAAACATATCACAGGGGAAATCATTCACACAACCAACTCCAACAGTGACCATTACGACGGACGCCTCCCAGCTGGGATGGGGCGCACACCTGAACAATCTGAAGGTGAGGGGGGCTATGGTCGCAGCAGGATGCGGTCAAGCACATCAACTACCTGGAGCTAAAGACTTAAGCCTACCAGATGAAGCTGTACAAAAACAGTGTGTTGATCCGAACAGACAACACCACGACCATGTTCTACATCAACAAACAAGGAGGAACACAATCAGTAGCACTATCAGGGCTAGCACAGGAAATATGGACATGGGCCATTCTACTAAAAATAGACCCACTAGCAATACATCTCCCATGGAAGGACAATGTGGAAGAAGACCGACTCAGCAGACAGACGTCAGCATCCCATGAATGGGAGATCAACAAACAGGAAATACAGAGGGTATTCCGGAAGTGGGGTACACCGCAAAAAGACCTATTTGCAACACACCAGAATGCAAAATACCAACAGTTCGCATCCAGGCAACCAGACCACCGCGAGCAGTCAGCGCCAGGAGGCGCATAAGAGCGACTGCGGGCTCCCCGAGGCCGGAGGAGGCTGGGCTAGGCCAGGTCATTAACATAGACAGATCTGGATTGGCGGAGCGCAAGGACATTTTTCAATTTGGACCTGAACTGAGCCTATAAGGCATCGGGTTGTTGAGGGGCCGTTTGAGGTTAAGTTGGATATGCTCTTTTTATAGTTTGAAATCGGTAGTTTCCTACCCCTAATTATTGAAGATCTTGTCTATAAATTAATTTGGTGGCTATCAGTTTGAGTTGTCAAGTAGGGCTTTAAACATGGAAAAATCTAAGGTTGGCCAAGGTGTAGTAGGCACACTTGACGCTTTTTTTTAACTAGGGCTAAACCTGCGCTCCTGCACGAAATTTAACTAACTGAGCGCAGACTGTCCCTAGATCTCTTAGTGTTACCTAGTCGGCAAACCCATATCCATACCCCCGGTACCCCCAGTTCTTTAAGTGCACAAACGACCTTGGAAAATAGACCACTACAAAGTAATAGGACAAACTCCCCACCCGCTGAGTCTGCTAATTGTCAAGGGATATCTGACCACCAAGCTACCGCGGTTAAGCCTAATGTAGTCACGAGGACCCAGAAATCCAAAACAAAGGGTGGATGCAGTTCTGCACCCCCACCAAAGAAAAGGAAAGGGCAGGCAGCAATTAAGTTACATAAATATAGCCAACTTACATCTAAATTACAGGGAGGAGACAGGGAGCAACTGGATATGGATCTTGCACCTGCAACAAATCAAGATATAGTTCCAGCAGAAATGGTACTTAAGCAGACCCTGACTTATAATTTGGAGGAGGGTTTCTGGGATAAACTGGAAACATTATTTGCTGCACAATTGATTGACATCGAGAGTAGGTTATTATGCCTAGAAAAAGATCCCCCTAGTGTCTCTGTACTGCCTGAGGAGCATAGGCCTAGGCCAAATATGTCCATGGGAGGAAACAATAGAGGGGGTGTTAATAACCCAGAGCCTTCAAAGAAAACTACTGCACAGGAAGGGTCTCATCGAGGAAGTTTGGAAGACAACGGCCTGCAAACTATTGTGTCTTTGCCCCAGACTGAAGGTTACCTCCGAAACGATTGCCAGTCTCTAAATCCCCTAAATATCGAGCAAGTATATAGAGTTCCTAATAATAATAGTGAAAGGTCCCAAAGTGTAGGTACACTAGCAAATCGCCATTTGGGTCACTCACGTTCCAGTGATATAAACTTGAATCCACATCTGCCCCCTGAAACAGCACTCTATATTGTTGTCCTGGCTAATGTTCCACCATTAATGCCTGGTGATGGGGGAAGATTGGCAATCTTTGAGAAATAAGTCCCTGCATTTAGTAAATACAAAGACCGGCATAAATAATAAACTCTATTTTCTGAAGGGAGGGCAAAGGTAGGACTAGCTACCTTAATCTCGGTACAGTACAGGTTATTAAGAATTGATAAAGTAATTGACTCCCCATGGTACCAGCTGACTATGTTTTAATTTGATTAATGTACCTATATTATTAATCAATTGGTACCATAACATTTTCGATACACAGAATTCGGGGGTTATTAACTCACTTGACCTGGAGATTGTTAAGGTAGCAGGGAGGATTTCCCCCTTGTGTATTATCTGGGTAGGACACTTCTACTGCACCCCATGCCGGCATAATGGGAGCAAGGTTTGTGGGCTAGTAGATACTGACGATCAACCCTTGACACATTTTAAATATACCATACAGGTAATGCGTTAAATTCTATTATTGTAGTGAACAACTTACGTATGATTGATACTTTGGTTGGTACCCCACCGGTGCAATATCCGACATTTCAGGGGGGAGGGGAGGGCCATGCAAGCACAATCGATTTTATGTTGATTTCTAGTAGGTACTCACACCTTGTCGAAAATGTTGCAGTTGAACCTAACCCTGCTAGTGACCATAATCCTCTTACTGTTTATTTGTGTATTGTGGCGCAAAAGGGTAAGGTTTCTGAATGTCCAATAAAACACAATCATAATCGTGGGATAAGGCTAAAATGCGACACGATTAATCACAAGGCTTTTGAGGAGTCTATTATTAAAACAAATCTAACACAAGTAATGATCTGCCTAACCGAAACATCACAGCCAGATGTAATAATACAACATTTTGAAACAATTTGTGATTGACGTGGCCAAAAACTTGCACAGATCAATAAGAAAGGGTAGTACCCCTGAAATAGGATGGTTTAATACAGAGTGTTCCGCAGCCCAAAAAGAAGTGAAGAAGGTTCTCCATGTAGTTCCCCGGGATAGGGATGCAATAAGGGCAGCCAGGCAGAATTATAGAAAGGTAACTGAACAGAGAAAGGACGAACTGAGAAGGCAGGCTTGGGATGACCTTGAAAGAGCAAGTGCCTTGAAGGATTCCAGGGGTTTCTGGGAGGTGATAAACTGCCCACTCTTCACTAATGAGTCAAGGGCCATGGATAATAACCTAACGGGAGTGGCCTGGGAGAACCAATTTTGCTAAAATATTCAATCAGCCGATATCAAGCAAAAAGTGGGGGTGACCACGTCAAAAAGGGAGACTTTCCTTCATATATGCTCATGGGTTTATTTCTCAATAGCACTTATTTCTCACTATGTGTAAATTATTATAGGAAATGTATCTATAAGTGCTTCACTATTGAAATATACGAGGGAAAAATTGTAAACTTTATTTAGAGCAGAAAATGGGATGCTTGAGTTTCTAAATACGTATTCATTCATGTACATATGGGTCTTTATATAGTACAATTTCATACTTCTAGACTACTTTGCATTTGCGTAATATGTTAGCATCTTTAAGTATGTATACCTTTTATGTGTGGGTATGTATCTATATAGATTCCTCCTAATGTAGAGCAAAATAAAAATGTTAACTCTCCCCCTCATCCCAAACCTCTTTCAAACTTTGCCCCTACCTCCACGCTTTAACTCATCCCACACTTTTCACACTACCATGGACTCCCAAATAACCATTTCCAAACTCTTCCTTCTTTCATCTCTTTTATCCTATTCATCCAGCTAACAACCACACATGTTCACTAGTCCCAATAACAATTTATATTTTTCCTCCACTAATCCACCTTTGGTTCCGGAGTAGCTCACAACTCCCCGAAAAGCATTTCAATGCCTCATCAAGGGTAGTAAACGCTATATAAATGCAATTTTTCAATTACATTGACCACTGGAAGCATCTCCCTTAAGGTCTTTTGATCGATAGAATTGTGTGCCCAAGTATAACAGATATAACCTCCATCAAAATACCACTTTCTCACAATATCCCATTTTTGCCGTCCATACTGTGCAGAATTATTTGAATTCTTTTAAAATTGCTGATACAATAACTGCAAAAACTGCTTTTCGATGCTCGAACCTTGTAAGTTCCAATGATATTTGCATAAATGTTGTTCTGCATTGTAGCATCTTCAGTGTTGTTGATAAATGTAGAATATTCCTGTCTGCATTTGAGAACCTCTGCAATACTTAAGTTTCAAAATACCATGTATATCCATTGTTTGCGTAAAGCTGTATTTTCTTATATGCAGAGCAGTAATAGGATAGATTTTTTCCCCTCAAAATTCTTTAACTATGAATTATACAGAGGCACCATTGTAGCATGAGCATTTGAGTGTCCTTCAATAAAGAATCTAAACTCTAAATTCAGTAAGAGTACATGAAGGAAAAATCCGCCTGTTAGGCATAATGCACTGAAAAGTAAAAATCATAACTGACCTTAATGAACCAACAGCGTCTGTATTCCAGCAAGCTGTATACTGGCAGTTGCTTTGCAGACTATGTTCTTCTTTCCGGCTCATGCTGAGAGTACCTCAAAATACTTCTTTACTTGTGGATAAGACTGAAATTTAAGCCTAAAACCATTCTTTGTGTGACCCCAATCCTGAGTATCCAGTTAGAAGCTAGAGATACTTGCTGTTTTTGATTTTAGTTGAGGATGCCCTCCTAGAATTTCCTGCCAGTTAGCTCTCACTTTCATTATTTGTAGGGAATTACATTTCTGGGGTATAGAAGTAAGTAGACTTACCCTGCTTGTTCAGTTTCAACTAAGTATAGTGGAGCCTGGGGTGAGTAAAAGTTGGTGGGGATGATGAGGATTGGGGGGTGGGGGTTGACCAGCAGCATAGAAGAAGAAAGGTCCTACCTGAGAGAGGAAAAACAAGACACATACAGGAAGAACAGGACAGATAAATAGAGCTGAAGCTCCTTAAATGGACTTCGGTGCAGTGGTACTAAGGGAAAAGATCCCATTGCAGCCAGATCCAGTATGTGGCACTACTGGCAGGCATCATCATCATCAAAATTACTTTATTCGATTGATACAGACTTAATCATGAAAGTGCGATTATACATCACAGTTAAAAACATTAAGAAAAAGAAATTCATCACTATCGGCCAATAACTGATTTCTTATTTTTCAGACACATACATAACAAGCATTGGCATAGCCAATAGGTCTCGCCTTTGGGACCTTATAAGTGTTTAGCCATACAACACTATGTTGTTGCAGCAAGGATATTGTGCTGGATAACTAAACAGTTATAAGGTCCCAAAGGCGAGATCTATTGGCTATGCCAATGCTTGTTTGTTTTTCTGGTAGCACGTGACTCTTAAAGCTATAAAGAAGGTGAACACGCAGTGGCCTTTGTTCTCATTCGTGCTTAGTGTGACAAACCTGAATCCGCTGGATTCCCTGGGGCTGGTGGAATGCGCTTCAGTTTGTGTGATCGGAATTCACACGCAAACTAATCGTAACAATGGATAAACAGGTTTTCCACAAACATCAGAGCGCAGCCCCTGAACTCAAACAGAAAAGCAGACAAGCGCTGCATGAAACACGAGGCCGATCCTGCAGGCCCGGTGACGTTTGACAGGTGAATGCGCGAGATAAACGAGGCAGACGGGTGTAGTCGGTAGTGAACGCAAGCGCTAGGCCACCAAAAGCCTGTGGCAGCACTTTGAAAACCCACACACTAAATTTCTCGAAGGGCAGCGCATGCGCTGGCTCAGCGAGACCTAAAAAGGAAGTGATACTGTAACAGGTTAGGGGGTCAGGCAATGTACGTAAAAAATAAAAGGCCGGGCAAAATTGCATAAAGTTGGGCTTGCGTAAAAGTGGAATCAAAAACCTTTTCTGTTCATTACAATAAAGTATACAAAAAAAGGAAATGTGCAATCCTGTCGTTAGGAATCATCATATGGGCAACCTGGAAGATCATTCGAGGAGAAAATACCAGCAGAGTGGCTCAACTTGCTTTCGATATAATTAAAGCAAAACCTTAAAGCTGTGCCGTGGGGTTGTTATAAGTTCTAAATTGGGGGGTATCCCCTCAACCTACAATGGGCCTTCAATGTTTTCCCTAACGGTAGGTTTATTACAATATACATTTATTCTCCCCTCATTAGCAGTGGTTATAAAACGGGTCTTTAAAGCTGTTATCGAGACTGAACCCATTTTTCTGGGAATGCAAATAAACTCCCTAAATGTATGTAAGGTGTCTTTCACATACTTTAACCATTGAATGTTCTCTTTGTGTTCGAGGCATAGGCAGTCCCGTATTATTTGTTGAGTAAATGAAAGTGTCTCTGCACCATATTGAGTGCCGTAGGAGAATAGGTGCAACGTTTACCAAATCAGTTATGTAGGGTATACTTAGTTCTTCATGTAATTTAAAGTTGGAACAGCTAATAGGGAGGCTCATCCTCGCATTCCAAAACGAATCCTCTATTATTTGTATCCCCTTTGCATTAACATGGCCCCACTCTCCTGTGCCATACGTAGCTACTGCACTAGATTTTGCCCCGTAAACCTTTCTTTAAATATCTGGGTTTCTTGTTCCCAGCTTTTTTGAGAATGAACGTATAGCATTTGTACTCTTTTCCAGCGTGGTCCCACGATTCTCTACCATACTCCTCCATGATGGCCTATAGTCAAAAGTAACCCCTAGATATGGAAATGACTGTTTGTGCCACTTTACGATTTGAAATAAAAAAGGACGGTGGTTTACTCAACTTTTGACCTGCAATTAAAACAAATGACTTTGATTCATTTGTATGGAGATCTCAGCCTTTCATAAAATCTGCATAAGTGTTTAACAATTTCTGAAGAGATCTTCCCGTTCGCGCAAATAAAACTGCATCGTCTGCATATAATACAATTGGGATGTGTAACTTCTTTATGCTGGGCACATCTGTAGCTGATTCTAGCAATTTAGATGCCACTCCATTTGTATACAGCGAGAATAAAAAAGGGGCGAGGACGCACCCTTGACGAACACCTCTTGTAACTGAAAA
Source organism: Triturus cristatus (assembly GCF_964204655.1). Classification (NCBI taxonomy): domain Eukaryota; kingdom Metazoa; phylum Chordata; class Amphibia; order Caudata; family Salamandridae; genus Triturus; species Triturus cristatus. The sequence goes on along the minus strand of NC_140594.1, from coordinate 1,064,664,343 downwards.
CAATCTGGTGCACTCTCCCTGTGACCCATACCTTACACATGCTTCGGATCTCAAATACAGTTGTCTTATAAAGGTAATCACTGCCTGGTCTACCCCCATTTCCCCTCATAATCCTCCATAGCTGTGGGTGGGATACGCAACCGAAGGCTATGCTGAGGTCCATGAAGGCCAGATATAAATTACCCTGCTTAGCATCGGTGTACTTAGCTATAAGCAGGCTCAAATTCAGACATTGGTCTCGGGTACCTCTACCTTTTCTAAAGCCATATTGTGCCGGGATCAAGATTATATTTGTCAGTGCCCATGTCTCCAATCTATTTAGTAGCACTCTGCCTATTACTTTTGCCATGCTAATTAGGAGCAAAATTGGTCAATAGTTTCTAGGGTCTTGCTTATCTCCTTTTTTTTTTTTTTATATAAAAATTTATACTAGAATTGCTTTATGCCAGGAGGCAGGAGGTCCCTCTTTTGCTATAGCATTAAAAGTGTTAGTAAGGAAAGGGCCCCAGAGGTCAGGGCAGTATGTGAAAAAAACTATTGGGGCGCCATCTATGCCAGGTGCCTTATTACTGGTACATTGTTCCAGCGCTATACATATCTCTCCGTTATCAAAGGTAAGAGTAATACTAGAGGATGGAACAGGTTCCTCATCCATTAACCCGGGACTCACTTGTGGAACGTTAACATTTTACTAAAATGCGTCACCCATGAGTCCTCGTCCACGTGCGTGTCCAAATTAGGCTCGGAGTTTGATTTTACAAATGGGCATTGATCGTTCCAAAAAATCCCTTACATTATTTGTGATTGATGCTACCAATAATTTTTCCCACGCTTCTTCTTTCAGTGTCTTTATTCTATTCTTCCTCACCACCGAGTAACTTAGGTGGGCCTGTTTCACAAGTAAGGGATGTTGTGGTACAGTCTTAAGTGATCGGTGTAGGTCAGAAAGTACATTAGTGCAATCATGATCGAACCATTTATGTCCCTTAGATTTGTTTGTCCCGACACTCTTAAAGAGATTCCTTTTTCACCTCCCGCAAAATGGTTTCAAAGGCCTCAATAGTAGACTCTGGGTCCTGATTTGGGTCAAGACATATTGCTATTTCATTCTTTCTATTTGTGACTACCTGAGGAATAAGAAAGTCTTATCCATGCCCCCCACTTAAGTGTTATCCAATTCTTTCTTGCTATAGTGGGTTTTATATGTGCGATGGTAATGCAATGAATACCTGGCCAGCTCATATGACAGGTTACAGCTGCATGGTCGCTAAAACCCAGAAATTCACCTTTCCTATTGTTAAAAGCAGTGGCAGTGCGTCCATTAGGGCGCTGGGGCGTTGCCCCACAAGCCTCCCGCGCATGCAGCTTTCTCGGTGTTTGTGAACTTAAGTAAACTGACTCAGTTTTCTTAAGTTCAGAGACGCCGAGGGAGAATTGACAATCACGTCAGTCAGCATGACGTCGGACCGCCCACCTCCTTCAGAGTCTGAAGGGGGTGGCCGGTCCGGCATCATGTTGTATGACATGCATAATGCATTGTCAGACCAGGGGCAGGCAGCACCACAAGTGCATATGACTGGTGAAGGTCGGTGAATTTTTCTGCCGTGCCCAGTCATGCGCACTACTGTCTGCTCTGTCTGGCGCATGCCCATTAGGAGAGCGAGAGTTGATCAAAGGCTCAACCCTCGGTTTCCTAATGGGCAGGCGGGCGGCGAGTAACCCTGCTCCAAGCCCATCCTGGCGCTGCTGGAGCAGCGCCAGTATTGGCTGAGGGTTTGCCACTCCAGTGAAGGCGCCAAGGGCCCAGCAGAGGCAGCGCGGACGGGCTGTCAGGTAAGTTTTCTTTCTTTTTTAAAATGTTTATTCCCCCCACCCCTCCACCCCCATCCTCTCCCCTCCGCGATCACTCCGATGCAAGCCGCGACTGGTAAACCACGTAGGGGACACTTAACTCTGGGCATGTTCCTGTCGATGTTGTTACACAGAATAAGGTACATGTCTCATTGCGCACGAGGTCATCTGTCCCCATTGACGACAGATGGAGCGCACATGCATGCGTAATATATTTTCCTTGCCCCTTGAGGAGAAATTACTGCAGTTACTAAAATTAAGGTTGAAATTTCGTCTACTAATTATTTTGCATTGATCACCTGTAATATGAAAGCGTGTTTTTTATTTGATATTATATAAATAAATTGAAGCGCAGTGTCATCTTGGTTGGGCTGGTTTGAAAATCCACACGTTCAGAAACACTATGTTCAGTTTGAAGCATCATTGGAGTTCTAAAGCATGCATGTTCCTGTGAATGCAGGCAAGTTATTTCTGAAATGTCCGTGTGCATGTTTTCTCCTATTTTGCTCAGCTGGTTGTGGGGCACTTTGCTCTTAGTTACGCCTGTGCTTAAATCAAACTGTTTAGGTTTTCACAGATATTTCCGTCCAACCCGTGAGAGCCTTACTGGCAGGGACATGTAATAAACACGATCATTACGGTGTAGCAGACTCATCTGTAATCACGGGGCAGTCTCTCTGAGCCTCTCTCTAATATATTTTCCATGTAGATTTAGATGCCCCGGCACGATAATGTGTCTGGCCCCATGGGGATTGAAAACTAGCATTTAGTAGCAGAGGGTGCTGGATTATGTCCCTTGCCTGTAGGAGCTTCCCATTTGTGTGCCCATCTTACTCTTGTGCACACACAATTACAGCAATGTTATTTCCTCCTGTCACAAATAGGAATAAAGTACTACATTATAGACACTGACTCCAGTCTTCCAACGCACTGAAGCACTCTGATGCCGATCAACCACTCATCCAAAACTTTTATGCCCCCCCCCCCCCCCCCCCCCTCACACACTTTTCAAATGTCACCAGCTGCCACTGGTTAAACGTTCCTCCCATTCTTCCTGAGGCTATTATAAAATCTTTTGAAGAACTGTGTGAGGAGGAACAAAAGGTTTCTAGCGGGAGACCGGTAGATTCCGATTGAGGATTCATGACCTCCAGATCGTTAAAGAAGATAAGTTTATTTAGGGCATTCCCGTAGGGATTATGAGTTGAGTGAATATTTGGTACTCCATCCTCATCTACAAATCCACAGATTGAGGTCATGCAACAGGACAAGGGTGTTCATTAAAATCTCCTATCAAAAGCACTATTGGGTGTTTCTTACTTAGACCAATTATCCTATTCATATTTTCCTCCACTGTTGCAATAACTTTATACTTTTCACTCCCAAAGGAATTATTATAAAAATCAATAAAATGGTGTTGCCTTAGGGACCTTTGAGGTGTAACATATTAAAATATTGACATTCATTATAAAGAGATAAAACTTTAAATCTCCAGGTATTCTTAAAAAATGTCACAATACCGCCCTTTCAGCGGTTGAGGAAATTGCAGGAGTGTGGTATGACCTACATCCATCTATGCTAACGGGGTCCCCCCTACCCAGGTCTCTTGTAAACATATTAGGTCAAAAGTGCAAATGTATTTTCGCAAATTCTGATTCAACAATTTCTGCCCCAATCCTGTAATCCATGTAATGACTGTGAAGGTATTCATATCCTTATTGGGGTAAACTTTGATGACCAAGCTTTCCCGGGATGCAGCCCCCGCTATTTTCTCCCTGTTACACAGTCAATCACAGGCCTCCATGTCCGTCAATGCCATAAAACCGTTTGAGGTGGGTAATAAAGGCGTAATATTTCCTCTGTGATGTGAGTGAAGCCCCACTGTGTTGGGGGTGGAATCTTGAGCCCTATTTCCAGTTGTGCCTCGATGGTGCAATGGCAGTTTATAAAAAAAAAAAGGGGGTAAAACAAATATTTTTGTACATTCTTAAGGATTATTGGGTAACATTATCCTAATGGGATACATCTTAATGTTGATAATTCCCTTTTTGCTTTTTTAATTAATTTTAGGTGCCGGGTTATAGGGGCTAAAAGTTCCTTAATTTTTTCCAAAAGCACATCCATGTTCCAACCATACATGGAGCAACTATATCTTGTTGAGTTTTTTTTAAGTTACCCTATCTGATGTGTTTTGACTTTTTCGTGGTCCCTTCGAGGTGTTTAACGATTGGTTTTTCGAGGGACCCCTTTTTAGGTCTCGCTTACGCAGCGCGCATGAGCTGCATAGGAGGACCTTTAGCCGTTGTTCTGCTCTTTTTTAGGTCTCGGCTGCGAAAGGCTGCGCTTGCGCAGTCTCGCTCCGAGATTTAATGAGTTGGAGTGACTTTGAGAAGAGGGGCTTGCACCCGCCCCTCTTCTATCCTGTTCTCCATTGGCTGGCCTCTTAAATGCTGGCCAGCCACTGGAGAAGAGGTCCAGTCACTCCGTTGAAGCCCCGTCTTTTTCGGATCGGGGGGCGTGTTTTTTCGTTGCTTTTCGCAGGGCGTGTTTTTCTCTCCTCCAGCCAATGGCAAGAGGAGAGAAAAAGAAACACGCCCCCGAATCCGAAACCGAGGCTGCGTTTCTCCGAGGCATTTCTGCTTGGCCTCGGAGAAAGGCGGTGGTGTCCCGGCGTCCGTCTAGAACCCTCCCTCGGCCCCCACCTTCCGTCTTTCTCGCCTTGCCTTCCATGTCTGCATCTTCTCACCCTCCCACCACCTCCGGGTGCCTCTCCACTCGGGTTCACTCTGCAGCCTCTCTCCCGGAAGAGCCCTTCCTTTCCTTCAGCGGCGCTGTGCAAGATGGCGGTCCAAATTTCCAAGAAGAGGAAGGTGAGCCGTGTTTAATGTTGAAACGGTAACTTCTGGTTGAAGAATGCCCTCTAATAACACTGGGACAGTGTTCCCCTGATTTGGCAGATCGCTGTGGCCCTGCAGTTGTTCTTTTATCATGTTTTGATAGCTAAGGATGGCGTCGGATTGCGGCTGGTGGCGGTGTTTTGCTCCCCGCCTTAGACATCGCCTGTGTCAGTACAACCTGCTGAGCGTGGTTTGCATGACTGTCTGCGGGAGGGTGTGGATGCCTCGCTACTATAATTCACGGTAACCACATGGCGTTGACTAGACGCTGCCCTACAACGTATTCCTTTTTTCGTGGAAAGTGCAATGGTGTCTTAAGTTGGAAAGTTTGTACTAATAGCGTATTAGACCGTCATTTTATGTTTTTTCTGATTACCGTTTTCACTATAAACTACACCCTTTCAGAGTTGGTTGCCTGTTATTACTATATTCAGGTAAAGTTGCCGTATTAAGCGCGGTTTCGTAAAATAACTTTGTTCTCGCAAAGCAGCCTTATTGTATAGTACAATCATAACTACCCCCAACTCACTTGCTATTACGTGCAAGAACAGGAGATCAAAAATGCTGTGCTAATTTTGAAATAGCAAACTCCCCGATTTCCTTTCAGCTACAGATTTCGGGCAGTTGCACAGGTATGAGTTGCCATATGTAGTAACTGTTCCTTAACCACAAGCAACATCTTTTCAGTAGGCCACTATGTTCACTGTTATGCTGTAGCTGTATGAATCTTGTGATGAGCTCACTCCACTGCAAAGTAACTTGCCTGGAGCCTAAAGTAGCTGAGAAGAAACGCATTTATAGGGGCCTCCAAAGAGTCCGTCTGAAGGCCATTGTAAGTTACCTATGCACGTTTTAAACGCTTCCTGTCTTCTACCGGTTCTTTCCGAACGTTAAAAATGGAAAAACACTTCTATTCCGATAAGTGTAGTAGATGCTTGTTTGATGTCCCTTGATTGAGGCTCCCTGTGTAAAACACAATAGTGGGCACTTGTGTAAGTGCGGGTTTTTTTTTTTCGCAGTACTTTCATGATCCCTGTATAGTTTGATCTGGTGCTTAGCCAACACAGAAATTGCAGTGGGGGGAAAAAAGGTTGTTGCGGGGAGATTAGTGATTTGCGTATGTTTAGTGCTACGGGTCTCAGTCTTTAACAGAAAGTACTGTGACTAAGGTATTTGAAACTTGCATTGCATACAGTATATTAGGCTGGTACAAAATGCGGAAAATTTTAGATAACACGTGCTTACAAAATGTAGATTTTAGTGATACTCATTCTGTAAGGAGTGCCATTATTTTTAAACAGATTAGGAAGCTTCAAGCGATTCCCTCAACTAATTCTAATACCTGCTTCCAAGCACCCTTTTCGAGATTGACCAGTTGCGCGCACTTTTTTTTTCTCACGCATGTCAGCTCAATGGCATGAAGGCATGTTGTCACTTCAACTTCTGGTCCCTTGCAGCATGTTTGACTCGTCCCTGTAGTGGGGATTGCAGAGGTTTGGCTCCGTCAGTTATTTTTTTGCCATCAATGGGGCTATCCATAGTTGGTCCAATGTATCTAATTTTGTTGCAGAAAATCAGAAGTTTGAAGGATGTTTAGAGAAGCTATATTGTGGTGGATCCCTTTTATTCTATTTTGACTGGATTGTTTTGAAATCTGTGTGTAGGAAATGTTAGAATTGTGTGATTCAAGCTAGTGCAGAATGCAAACGGTCTCGGCATTGTTAAAGTTAGAGCTATTGGCATTGCTCATGACAATGCCGTTTCTTTAAATGTTTTAAAAACAAAAACATAAACAAAAATAATGTCATGAGCAATGCCAATAGCTCTAACTTTACCAATGCCGAGACCATTGCATTGTAAATGCTTGTTGATGCACATACTTGTGCTTGTGGCAGCATACACCTTGTGGGAACGAGCAGCGACGCGCATGCTAATTGGCCGCTGCTCGCTCCCGCAAGGCGGATGCCGCCACAAGCACGAGTATGCTTGAAAACAGCTGCTGCCTGTTCCCTTCTGAACTGCTTGTCTTTCACTGGCGCGCTTGTTGACATTGAGCGGCTCGCGTCATCGCTCTTGGTTGCATATTGAGTTGGTACGGCTCGATACCAAAGGGGATGATGGACGGAGCGTTTGAGCAAATCAAACACTCACCCCCAGTCAACTGATCTGGGTTTAATCCATCATCTATCTTTAGCTCACTCCACCACCCCAGTTCATACATGGCCATATGCAAATCAGTCTGACCCTGTGCCTCATGGGAACAGTCCAGCCCGAACTGCCAAGCCATGTCTTCACTGGACGGCTGACAGAACTTCGGTTCACTTTGCGAAGCAGTTGATTACTTCGATAGAACAATATTGTCTTCCTGCCCGTCCAGATAGCAGGGGACCAGCTTTTCCAGCGCTTCGCCCTGCCAAGCAATGCATGCGTCTCCCTTTGGAAACAGCAACCCGCAATACACTTCCATCTGAATTTATGTATGCCAATACCTCTGATGTTCTTCACTCAGAGATGCCTGCGGCCTAAAAGAAACCGCGTCAGTCACAGGCACAAATGTACCCACAGACAGTAATGAATGTGTGTGAAGGGAGTCAATAACGTTGAAGCACGTGCAGTTTATTTACAGACGGTGGAATGTCTCTTTTTGTGTAGTCCAGACCAGGGATGGGTAGAGAAAGTAGGCAGCCCGAATGCATTTCCCTAAATAATAAGAAAACGCACACACACAACTGCCCTGCAATCTGGTGCGTTTTTTATGTGTCCTGTTTTCACATCACTGCGGTGTCAACTCATCACTTTGGTTTGCTTAAGATGTTTCATGCTCGTGAGCCACTTGCAAAGCTAGTTTCACATCGGGCATCCTGAAGTGTGTATGAGACAAACACAGAAATAGAAGACAAAATTAGTTGGGAGGAACATCAAGCAGTGTTTTGTTGTCCTGTCAACACAACACTCATTCTCTATCCCCTAAGCATTACCCATGAAGCACACGAAGGTTACTTACGTTTACACACACACCTAGCACATGCACATTACTCATTACCCTACCTTAACAAGAGATTTCCAACACTACACTACAGTCACATAATCATAATGCAACTCATCTCTGTTCTAAGCCTTTTCCTTCTCTGATAAGTCGCCAGTCTCTGCTTCTGCACCTCTCAACACCTCAAAATCTTTTTTTTAGGGTTTCGCCTTGGCAGCGCCTGTGCTATCTCTTCGACATATGCTGTATTCAGGCATGGACTTTAGGCTCCACCAATTTCCTGCTTATCTTCTCAGTTGGCGCCTCCTACTGTCCTTTGTAAACAGTAGCTTTTGATTTGTTAATAGGCTTACAAAAGTGGGGGATTGCCTGAAAGAATGCTGTATTACTGCAGTATTTTGAGGTTTTGATGGGAAGATAGGGATGACCGGCTGTAAGATGGTTATCGCTGGTGGATTCTGCATCTAATTACAGGTGTCTTCCAAAACACCGACAATCTCAATAGGTGTCACGGTAATTAACGCAATGTTGAAATCTGCAAACCAGCAGTAACAAAATATTTGAGCACTCGATTTTTCAGGGCAAGTTGTTCTAGCACTGTCCATGGTTAACGTTTGGTACTCAAACTTGGATGAGGTGTCTGGATGGAGATCTGCGCATGGTGGTTTGGGATACCGCGTCTGCACTGCCATAGTGTTCTTGCAGCCAGGTATCACAATACTATATTTGTAAAGTATGACAACACAGGGTGACGCCAGAATATAATCAGTAGCTTTGGGAGCAGCTTCACCCTGAGAATGCTTTTTACAAGTGTCCCATGTGGCCAGCATGTAACTACATTTCTTTAATTCTTTTTCACTCTCTATCTCATCCTCTCTCTATTAACTCTACCTCTCACTTATATGCGCAAATAACTATCTCTAAATACCATCTCACTCTCCCTTTCTATCATTTTCGCATGCGCACTCTCTCTCACATAAGTAAAACGCATTTCCATTACAGCGCCAATAGTTCTGAAAGAAATGCGAGACCTATTGCATTGCAAATGCTTGTTCTCTTTTGCACCAGTGCCGCGTCCGTTGGAATTAGTGCCTGGAGGGGTGCAAGTACTTTAGGCCGAGGGAGGTGGTAAGGACGGGCTCATCACACCCATGTTTGTCTCCAACAGGTTTGATACCCAACTCTCGCCGGTTGAACTAGGAGGTATATCCATATTTAATACATTATCTGCACCCAATGATAATCTCTTCTCTGCTCGGTCAATTTGTAAGGCACTCGCAGAAGAGGCCTTTGCTAAAAAGCTATCCAGACGTGGTATTTACCTCCTGTCTGTTGTGTTTGCGCTGCTTTCCTCCTTTCCACACTGGCGATGCTCTTTTTGACCATTTTGGAGCCTTTCCCAAACGTCGGGGGGTGGGGGGCGCAGCCTGGCCTCCGGGCGTAGACGGGCCCGCCCTTGGCTCAGGCACGCCCGCACCGCTGGTGCCCTGGGCCGGATTTGAAGCACCTCCTGGCCCACGAAAATGACCGGGCTCCTGCTGTTTGGAATGTTGGGGGATGCAGTCCCAGTAGCCCCATGTCACCTCTGGAGCAGATTCTAGCTGCGGGAGCCCTGGGCCGGATTTAAAGCAGGTCTGGGCCGGATTTAAAGCAGCTCCTGCCGCTTGGAATACGAGCGCGGCTCCTGCCGCTTGGAATACGAGCGCGGCTCCTGCCGCTTGGAATACGAGCGCGGCTCCTGCCGCTTGGAATACGAGCGTGGCTCCTGCCGCTTGGAATACGAGCGTGGCTCCTGCCGCTTGGAATGTTGAGGATGCAGTCCCCAGTAGCCCCTGGTCCCCTCTGGAGCAGATTCTGGGCTCCCCTACTGTCAAGCATAGAGGCACCAAGGTGCTTGGGTGAACCCCCTGAAGCCTGCTCCCAGTACGGAGCACATGGGTGCAACTAACATTAGTTCATAGGGCGCGGTGACACCGGGTGCATGTTTGTGAGGAGCCCACTGAAACGTGCTCCATGGAAGCAGAGGATCCAAGTGCAACCTTCTCCCAGCACTGCAACTGGGCCTTTATTATTAGTGAGGCAGGCACAGTGGCACCAGTGCACTGAGAGTGAGTTGAGAAGCCCCCTGCAGCCTGCTCCCAGCACAGAGAGGTGTCATTTCAGCAACAAAAAAGTGATGAATGAAATACTCTAATCTCAGCCACTGGTACTCGCTTGGGATGCATTGTAGTCCATTGTTTTTCACCCACCATACCACTACAGACAAATGCTTGCCTTATGCAAATCAGTACCAGCCCTGCTCTTCTTGGGAACAGTCTGTCCCAAATTATGATGTGATGCCCCCTCCTGAAGGGACCACAAGCATCCCTCAGTGTGCCGCTGGATCCAAGCTGCATCAGACTAAAGAGGCCTAGTTAGGCCGAAGTGGATCTTGGGTTGCTTATGTTCACGTTCGGAGAGGACCTGGCTTGGCAGTTCGGACTAGAGTAGACTATGCCTCTTGGACTGATTTGCATATGGCTAGGTCTAATCTGAGGGGGCATAGTGGGAAAAAGACCATGAACTGGGATGCAGCCCAGAGTTATACCAGTGACTGAGATTAATTGAAGCATTCCATCCATTACTTATTTGTTTTCCTCACTGCTGTCATGAGCAAAGCAGATGGGGTGGCCAGCATCGCAAGGAGCCTACTGTAGACTGCTTCCAATCGGTATAAAGGGCCAATAGCCACAGGCACCGTGGCATTAGGGTGTGAGGACATTGCAACATGCGTCTAGCACAGCCACGAGGGTGCAGTTATCAATGCATCAAGTGCAGTGGCATTGGGGCACATGCATGTGTATGCATTGGTGCACTTTGAAAGATTATTAGCATCAAACAGTGTGGGAGAAAGGTTGTTCGGAATGTTGTATTTGTGGACGATGCTGGCTCCTGAAATGGCTCATTTTGACCTCTCATGCTGATTTGTCCTTTATGTACTTACTCACTGAATATAGATTTATTGCAGTGCACATCTGAAAGAAACACGTTATTTAGTTTCCTCACCTTAGAATATCCCTAGGCGTCAGGCTGGATCCGGAAATATTTTTCGTCCGCAATACCCCTTGCGCTTCGCTAGGCGTCTTCTGCGGCTCCGCGTCCGTCGTCGTGCGCCGGAATGACGTCGTCTGAGTACTTTGACGCCGCCCTCGCACGCTGACGTCAGTTCTCCTTTTTTCCGTGCCAGACAGCGCGGATCCGGGAAGAGCTTACCCCTTTAGTCACTTTTTGACTAAAACTTTTTGGACTCTTTTGTCTAATCGAACTGGTGCCGGTAGGATGCCTGGTTTTAAAGCCTCTGCCTCCTGTCACCGACTGATGTCGGTAACGGACCACCATCGCCGGTGCCTTTACTGCCTTGGGGCCAACCACGATGCGGAGTCGTGCTTCGACTGCCAGGCCTTGACCTCGAAGGCTAGGCGGGAGCGGTCCCGCAAGCTTCTCGAGCTCCGACACTCGGCTCCGCGCCGTTCACGGTCCCGGTCCAGGAGGAGGTCGAAGGACCGGTTGCGGAGCCGCAGCCACCATCACCGCTCGTCGGGTTCCAAGTCTTCGGGTAAGTCGAAGCATGGTAAGAAGTCCAAGAGACGACATCGCCCTTAGGACTCCCCTCGCCGGTCGCGCAACTCAGTCGAGGGTCCGGGTGGTACCGGCTCCGCTGGAGCCGCGTCCGTCCCCATACCCACCGCTCCCTGGGACTGACGCGACTCCGGTGGAGATCAGCGCCTTCCTCTCGGCCATGAGGGGCCTGGCTCCGCCGTGGACGCCTGCCGACGCGCCTTCAGGCCCCGCGGGCTCGACTGGGCGGCCTAGCGAGCCGGCGCTTCCGGCGCCGTCGTCTACTTCGGTCCCCGACGCCGCAGGTCCCCGTGGGATCCAGGCGTGGATCTCAGTCGATGCCGGTCGACCTCACGACGCCTCCTCCGCCGGCGTCGACACCGGTTCCACCCCCTGCGCTGTTCCCCGGATGACACCGTTCCCCAGTCCGGCGCCGCATCCGACGCCGATGGGTGACCATTTCATCTTCCGTCCGGCTCTGGTTATTCCCCCTGTTTATCAGGAATCGGATGACTGTGGCGACTGGGAGGGGTCTGAGGACCCTCTGGCCCGCCAGGGCCAGTTATCACAGGACTGAGTCAGATGAGCTGGGGGATGCCAGTGGATTTCATACCTCCCCTGACACTGGCTTCATCTCTCCTCCGACCGTGGCTTCGGAGGAAGGTGCTACCTTTTCTGTGGCGTTGCGTACGGCGGCCGAAGCCCTCTGGCTGGAGCTCCCTACTGTGGCCGTGAGGACTAACCTCCTCACTGAAGTGCTCCAACCGTCAGCAAACTCCTCGGAGCCTCTGCTGCTGTTTAGCGAAGCACTGATGGACGTTCAAGGGTACCTGGTCCAAGCCCTCCACAGTACCTCCTGTGGATCGGAACGTGGCCCGACGCCACCGCCCTGCTCCGGCAAAAAGCTGTTCTCCTCACTTAGTTTAGGGCTGCGGTCTATTAACACCGCTTGTCTCTTGGACCGTTACTCCCACTCTCTGTGGGATACGGTGGAGGAAAGTGCTGCCCCTGTGTCCGGAGGAGGCCCGGACACGGCTCGCCCAGGCTCTTGCCGACGGGCGGGACGCAGCGCGGTATGCCATCTGATGTGGTTTGGACACGACGGACTCGCTGGGCAGGGCAATGTCGTCCACGGTGGCGCTTCGTCGTCACGCCTGGTTGCGGTCCATGTCTTTTTCCGGGGATGTCCAGAGCACCCTCATGGACATGCCCTTTGATGGGGATGGCCTCTTTGGCGACAAAGCAGACAGTGCACTGGAGCGCTTTAAGGACTCCAGGGCTACGGCCAAGTCCTTGGGTCTCTCGGCCCGTGCCCGCAAACTTCCACTTTTCGCTCCTTTCGTGGCCAAGGAAGGGGTGCCCCCTCACGTCCGCCTAGCCACAGGCTGCAGAACCATCCTCCACGCAGTCGCGGACGTGGATTCTGCCAAGGCGGTACAGAGGGACAACGTGCCGGTCCATCCACATCCACCCAGCAGCATCCGCCTCAAAGCCTTCCTAGTCCGTGCTTTCAGGCCCATTCCACGCCAGTGGGAGGCAGAGTTCGCCATCACCTGCTCCACTGGTGTTCCATCACTTCAGACAGGTGGGTGCTGCAAATCGTCTGAAGAGGCTACTCCCTCCCCTTCGAGACAACCCCTCCAGCCATGCCACCGCAGTGTCACCGCATGTCGGGTGATCATTTGAATCTTCTACGGGAGGAAGTTATGGCCCTCTTGGCCAAAGGGGCCGTCGAGCGCGTTCCTGGTCCAGAAGTAGGCCGTGGTTGTTATTCCCACTACTGTCTGGTTCCCAAGAAGGGCAGAGGGGGCTTACGCCCTATCTTGGACCTCAGGAGCGTCAACGCTTTCCTCCGAAGGAGAGGTTCAAGATGCTCACCTTAGCTCAGGTTCTGGCTGCCCTGGACCCAGGAGACTGGATGGTAGCGTTGGACTTGCAGGACGCTTATTTTCACATCCCCGTCCTGCCGGCCCACCGGCGTTACCTGCGGTTCACGGTGGGTGAGGAGCATTTTCAGTTTACTGTGCTCCCCTTCTGCCTCACCAGTGCCCCTCGGGTGTTCACGAAAGTGATGGCGGTGGTCGCAGCTCCTCTGCGCAGATCAGGGGTTCCAGTCTTCCCCTATCTCGACGACTGGCTGTTGAAGGTGGGCTCGCCCCAGCAAGTCGTCTCCCACCTCCCGACTACGGCCGACCTCCTGCATTTGCTGGGGTTCTCCATCAATGTGCCGAAGTCGCATCTGAGTCCCTCCCAGATGCTCCTCTTCATCGGAGCGGTTCTGGACTCTGTGCAGTTCCGGGCTTATCCTCCGGAACCGCGGGTCCGGGATATTCAGGCTCTGATTCCCATCTTTCAGCCTCTATCCCGGGTTTCGGTCAGGTTGGTGCTGCGGCTTCTGGGTCTGATGGCCTCCTGCATCCTGTTAGTGCATCACGCCAGGTGGCTTATGCGGTCTCTGCAGTGGGATCTGAAGTTTCAGTGGGCCCAGCATCGGGGCAATCTGTCCGACCATGTCTTCATCTCGGAGGGCACTGCAAAGCAGTTGCAGTGGTGGCTCACGGACCGCGATTGGGTCAGCGGCAGATCCCTCTCCCTACCCTAACTGGAGCACGTAGTAGTGACAGATGAGTCCCTCCTGGGATGGGGGGGCCACATGGGGAAGGCAGAGATCAGAGGACTCTGGTCTCCAGCGGAGTCTCGGCTCCATATCAACCTTTTTGGAGTTGAGAGCGATCCGACTTGCACTTAAGGCATTCCTTCCCGTTGTCCGGGGAAGTGTGGTGCAGGTGTTCACGGACAACACCACCGCCATGTGGTATTGCAACAAACGGGGTGGGGTCGTGGACCCTTTGTCAGGAGGCTCTGCGCCTCTGGACATGGCTGGAATATCAGGGCATCACCCTGGTGGTTTAACATCTGGCGGGCTCTCTGAACGCCAGAGCAGACGAACTCAGCCGCCGGTGCATGATGGATCACGAATGGCGTCTAAACTTGGACGTGGCGCAAGGCCTCTTTCGGCAGTGGGGAGAGCCTTGGTTAGATCTATTCGCCACCGAAGAGAACGCGCAATGTCAGCAGTTCTGCTCGTTGGAGTTCCCAAGGCGTCACTCGCTCGGGGACGCCTTTCGTCACAAGTGGAGTTGCGATCTGTTGTACGCCCTTCCGCCTATACTACTTCTGCCCAGAGTGCTGAAGAAGATCCGGCGCGACCGGGCCCAAGTCATCTTGGTGGCTCCGGATTGGGCACGAAGGTACTGGTATCCCGAGCTACTCAGTCTGTCAGTCGATCCCCCCCGATACGACTGCCTCTTCATGAGGACCTTCTGTCGCAGCAGCAGGGAACGGTACTCCACCCGAACCTGTCCATTCTCCACCTCCATGCGTGGAGATTGAGCGGCGACAGTTGATGCCATTTGACTTGCCTCCTGAAGTCTGGGATATGATTCTGGCAGCCAGGCGTCCCTCCACAAAATCGGTATACGCCTGCAGGTGGAACAAATTTGTGGCATGGTGCACAGCAAAGGCTGTGGATCCCCGTTCCGCCCCTCTTTCTGAGGTTCTCCTCTTTCTTCTTTCCATGGCCCAGCAGGGCTCTGGTCTGAGCACTCTTAAAGGTTATCTTTCAGCTATTTCTGCTTTCTTACGGCTTCCTGATCAGCCTTCTCTTTTCAAATCCCCTTTTGTTTCTCGCTTCTTCAAAGGCATTACTCACATGTTTCCTCCTGTCCCTTTCGTAATGCCTCAGTGGGATTTGAACCTGGTCTTGACATATTTGATGTACGCTCCCTTTGAGCCTCTTCATAATTGTCCCCTTCGTCTTCTGACTCTTAAGACTGCTTTCCTGGTAGCCATCACCTCGGCTAGACGGGTGAGTGAGCTCCAGGCTCTATCTTCTAAGCCTCCTTTTCTTTCTGTCCATCCGGACAAGGTTGTCCTCCGGACTCGTCCTTCCTTTCTTCTGAAAGTGGTGACTGCCTTTCACATCGGGCAGGCTGACACGTTGCCCACCTTCTTTCCACCTCCTTCGAAGGAGGAAGAGAGGCTCCACCGTCTGGACCCAAAACGGGCGCTGTCCTTTTATTTGGACCGCACCAAACAGTTCCGGGTGGACGACCAACTCTTTGTTGGCTACGTGGGTGCTAAGAAGGGGCGGGCGGTACACAAGCGAACCATCTCGTGGTGGGTCGTATTGTGTATAAATGCTTGTTACTTCTTGGCTAAAAAGGATCCTCCTGTAGGGCTTAGGGCCCATTCCACCCGGGTTACAGCGCCGACTACTGCCCTGGGCCGAGGAGTCCCCTTGCAGGACATCTGTCAGGCAGCAACGTGGGCCTTGCTGCACACGTTTGCCAAGCATTATTGCCTGGACAGCCAAGTCCGGAGAGACGGCTTCTTTGGCCATTCTGTTCTTCAGGACTTTCTGGTGTGATCTTGGTTCGCAGACCCACCACCGGGGTTGGCATTGCTGGGGTATCTATTCTAAGGTGAGGAATCTAACTAACGTGTTTCTTTCAGATGAACAAGTTACTTACCTTCTGTAACGATGTATCTGTAAGAAACATTAGTTAGTTAGATTCCTCACCGACCCACCCATCCTCCCCGTTCTGCGAACCGACATCTAGGGTTAAGGTTATCCTTTTCGGGGCCCTAGACTTTTTGGCACCAGTGTCTGGCTCTGCGTTCCTGGCGCAGAAAGCTGTGTACAAGAACTGACGTCCACGCGCGAGGGCGGTGTCTAAGTATTCCGGCGCACGACGACTGCTGCGGAGCCGCAGATGACGCCTAGCGACGTGCAAGGGGTATTGCTGACAAAATCTTTCCGGATACAGCCTGACGCCTGGGGATATTCTAAGGTGCGGAATCTAACTAACTAATGGTTCTTACAGATACATTGTTACCGAAGGTAAGTAACTTGTCCTTTAGGCTCATGCTGTTATGTAGCCTTTTGTAGTATTGAAAGTCAAAGAAGGAATATGGGGACAATAGTATGGCCTGTTCTGTCTTTAGAGCAGGTTTCTCCAACGAGTAGCTCATGAGCTACTGGAAGCTCTCCAGCTACCTGTGAGTAACTCGCCTGTGTGCAGCCCAGCCTACTGAAATATCCTTTTGCTGAAGGACCGATTGGACAAGAACGCCCATGACAGCAAGGAGCTCTTCAACATCGTCAAGGAATTCTCCAACCCCAGCACCGGCCACAACGACATCGCCCCCTCACAGGACCTTTGCGACTCCCTCGCCTCGTACTTCCACCGCAAGGTCGCCGACATCCATAGCAGTTTCGGCGCTCACCCCCTGCACCCGTCGATCGAACTCACGCACCCGACAGCCACCCTCCGGACATGGACCGAGGTGACCCCTGAAGATACTACTCGCATCATGAATACCATCCACTCCGGATCCCCGACCGACCCGTACCCCCACCACGTCTTCAACGAAGCGGCCCACACCATCGCACCCCATCTCCGAGACATCATCAACGCCTCCTTCAACACAGCAACCTTCCCGGAGTGCTGGAAGCACGCCGAACTCAGCGCCCTACTGAAGAAACCAACAGCGGACCCGACCGACCTCAAGAACTTCCGCCCCATCTCGCTCCTTCCCTTCCCGGCCAAAGTCATCGAAAAGATAGTCAACAAGCAACTGGCCGCCTTCCTCGAGACGCACGGATCCCTCGACCCATCACAGTTCGGATTCAGAACCAACCACAGCACCGAGACTGCCCTCATCGCAGCCACTGACGACATCCGAGCCCTGCTCGACAACGGTGAAACAGCAGCACTCATCCTCCTGGACCTCTCCGCGGCATTCGATACCGTCTGCCACCGCACCCTAGTACAACGCCTCCACAACACCGGCATCCAAGGGAAGGCCCTGGACTGGATCACCTCATACCTCTCCGGTAGAACACAGAGAGTACGCCTGCCTCCGTACCGCTCGGAGGCCACCACACTCATCTGCGGCGTCCCGCAAGGATCATCGCTCAGCCCCACGCTCTTCAACGTCTACATGAAACCTCTAGCGGCCATCGCTCGCAAACACAACCTGAACATCATCTCATACGCCGACGACACCCAGCTGATCCTCTCCCTCACCAGAGACCCCGACACCGCCAAAGCAAACCTCCACGAAGGGATGAAAGACGTCGCCGAATGGATGAACGACAGCCGCCTAAAGCTGAACACGGACAAGACAGAAGTCCTGATCCTGGGTCCATCACCCTCCGCGTGGGACGACTCCTGGTGGCCCCCGGCCCTAGGCACCGCACCCAAACCAACGGACCACGCACGCAACCTGGGCTTCATCCTGGACTCCACTCTTTCGATGACCAGACAAGTCAACGCCGTCTCCTCATCCTGTTTCCTCACACTCCGGATGCTCCGCAAGATCTTCCAATGGATTCCGACCGAGACGAGGAAGACTGTCACCCATGCCCTCGTCACCAGCAGACTGGACTATGGAAACACCCTCTACGCCGGAACGACAGCCAAGCTTCAGAAGAGACTCCAGCGCATCCAGAACGCCTCCGCCCGACTCATCCTGGACATCCCTCGACGCAGCCACATCTCGAGCCACCTTAGAGACCTGCACTGGCTCCCGGTCAACAAAAGGATCACGTTCAGAATCCTCACCCACGCACACAAATCCCTCCACGACCTGGGCCCAAGGTACCTCAACAACCGCCTGACCTTCTACACACCAACCCGCCAGCTACGATCCGCGGACCTCGCCGTCGTCCCCCGCTTCCAGAGAGACACCGCCGGAGGAAGATCCTTCTCCTACCAGGCGGCGAAAACATGGAACACCCTGCCGATCCACCTGCGACGTACCCGGGATCACCTCACCTTCAGGAAACAGCACAAGACCTGGCTGTTCGAGCAGTAGCAGACCCCTCTCCCCAAGCGCCTTGAGACCCGTCCGGGTGAGTAGTGCGCGATATAAATGCCTGATTGATTTTGCTTGATTGTATTAGTATATGTGTAGCAAAACTGAAACGCATGTATTCAAAATGGAAATGTGTGTATTTTCAGAAATTTCTTCAGAAGATGATGTTTGGGGAAAAATTGTTGAATTTGCAAAATATATTTAAAGCAGATATTTGGTTGATAACTCATAGAGCACGAGGGAAACTTATTGCTCATGTTATTACCTTGTATTGGCGGCATTGAAGCTATTGCTGATATGTATTACTCACATAGAGGTAATCCAAATTGATAAATCTTTGTTCACATTACTGCTGGCAGCCCTGCCTGATGCAATGAGGTGATCATTAATGAAAATTTTGCATGGGGTGGGCACAAGGGTAATCATGATTGATATGGTCATTATTACAACACTAGTAATATTAGTAGCTCTGGATGATTTTTATTGAACGTAAGTACCTCTTTATACACAAAAGGTTGGAGACTCCTGCTTTTGAGGATGTGTCTGCATTTGAGAAAGACCACTTTATACATCCCCTATTTATGTACATCCGGTTCTGAAGTGCATCTGGGATCCCTGCAAGCAGGCAAGATAATGCTCCATGTATGATTTTAGTGAAGGTACCGACTGTGCCAGTGTCAGATTACTACTAGGTGACATTTCCTTGTGTTTTTAATTAATTATATGTAATCGTGGTAATACTGCATGCACTAAGACTGTTTATATTCTGATGTAAGTTTATATTAAAATAAAATATTTTCTTGAATGCCCAGCTCATTTTCATAATAATCTGCCTAAACTAGAAAACATTGACTCACAAATATTATCTTTCTAGGGTACCTTTCAGCAGATGTGGATCTCAAAGCAGGAATATGAAGAGGGAGGAAAGCAATGTGTAGAGCGAAAATGTCCCTAAAAAGTGATTGGAAGCCCCACTGCCTTCGCCCAGCGCTTCTTTTTGAGACCGTGATGATCTTCTAGTTTTAGCAGACTCAGGAACACAATGAACTTTTTTGTAGGAAATGTGATTTTTGCAGAATTCAATTTCCATTGTAACATTCATATGAGCGTTACTTTGTATTGGAACCGAAAAGGGGTGCATGCCACTTCAACCACTGCAAAGCAATAAATCTTACTATCATTTTGGTACTTTTTTTGGTCATTGCCCACGTTTTTCTTCTATGGTGCCCAGTGACACCATATTTAATGGAGGCAATTCTTCCTGCTTTAAAGTGCCCTTTAGCAAAGTGAATGGAGCTTTACTTGTGTTGTTGTTTTCGAATGTTAGCTAGAAAATGAACTGTTATTTATAAGACCCGTCAGGATTTGTTTTTTTAATTGTATCTACCTCAGAATGTTGAAGAGTTCTGGTTCTCAACCAGAATGACCTATCCTCTGATTCACATACATCATTGAAGTGGTGTGATAAAATAGTTAAGCTACCCCCTTTGAAACACAGGAAAGTTGCCGTCATGTTTTTTCTTTTTTACATTTCAATACAATAATTTACCTGAAATATTTCGTCTGCCTCTTGAGTTAATAATCTTTGAAAGAAAATATTTTGCTGTTTTAAAATTTTATTTTAAAATGTCAGTATGTGATCACACCTCCGAAAATGTTATGGATCAGGTTTTCCTAGTTAGCTTTGTGTTTGAAATTGCCTGTATGCTAGTAGTTAATTGTTTTTTCAATTTGTGGTTTTGGCAGTGAAATCATTTACTTCATGTTGCATTACTAGAATTCTAGTATATAATAGAGACTTATAGATGCAGATTCCTTACCTTAGATTTATACCCAGGCTTCAGTCTAGATCGGGAATTTTTTTTGCACCAGTAGGTGGCGTACTAGTCCACATGGTAGCGTTGTCTGTGCCAGAAGTGGCATCCGCAGTGCCTATGTAGACGCCACCCCAGCGCACTGAAATCAGGTTTTTCCCCAGTGCCTATCAGTGCAGATCTGGAGAAGAGCTATCCAGACACTTTTTTGACTGACCTTTTACGACCTTTTGTCGTAGACTTCTTTGAGACATTGTTTCCTAGTGTGAGGTATGTTTGCAAGGAAGGCTGATTTTAGGCCATGTGTCGGCTGCCACCGGCAAATGTCGGTGATGGACATACACCTGCCTCTAGCTCAACTTCGCCAAGACCTTCATAGATTGTCGCGCCGTGCCATCACTGAGTGAGTGGTCCCTCAAGTTCCTTGTGCTGTAAAATGAATCGTGCTCTTGGTTTATTACAAGTTTTGTTTTGGGGAGACCCACCCACTTGTAGGTTAGTCTCATTTGCCAAGTGCAATATTGGGCTAATGTTCAAAGTAGGCTGACAGGAGGTCTGTTCACTCGCATGTAATCTGTTTAATATGTGCACCCTTTGGCATAAGTATCTTAACGCTACCATGTGAACGTTAAAAATACCACAAACGCTCAAATTCACTGTAACTAACGACCAGTCCTGGTCCTGGGAAGTACATCCTCTTCATGACTGCAGCCGATAAGTACTATAAGACAACCCGATTCCGAATTACTGGCCTTTGACCAGCTTTTGAATTTGAAGCAAACTCACTTTAGATAAGAAATCTCCAAATCCTACTTAGCACTGACCTATCCATCAAAAGTCTAATCAATGTGGTTGTCATGGTTGAGATCTGCTGCTGTCAACATACTATGACATTCTTCTACCTCTTGAAAGGGTGAAAATAAACAGGCCTGGTGAAGCCATGACGGGACTAGTACAACCTGAAATTTAGTGGTTCCCAAGCAGCTCACTAACAAGCTGCAACCATTACATATCCAGGCGGCTGGAATGTGCCGACCTACAAAAACTCTGACCAAGTAGAACCAGCCCATAACCGGCTTCTGCAGACATGAGGGCAGAGATTATAGATCTTCGCAGTGTACATAAAGTTTACTGAAGCCATTTCTGGGTTTTGTGTAGACCCACATCTTGCAATACCCTGCCTAGAACATATGCCCAGCACCTACACATCTGATCAGCCAACATGTTTGGAAGCAGCTGAAATACAGAGACTGGCCTTCAAATCAACGCCAAGAAGCAGAGGTAGCTCTGAGGAGTACTGGATTTGTATTTCTAAGCCTTGCACCGAATCAGATTGAACCGGATCATATCTCCGCAGAGTATAAACTGAATTCCTTGGCAATGAGCCACACTTTAAAACTTCTAATTTAACATCCTTACCCTATCGTTTTAAAACCATATGTCTGACAGTAATCGGTTTTTATCCTCGCATTCCCAAACATATCTGCTATATATAATAGGCCTGGGCGATGAAACCCTCTCTGTTTGCGGATTTTGTCATTGATACGTTCGCAATTGAGGAAAATCTAACACTAGACCAGCGACATTTCTTAACACTGGGGGTTGCGACTGATCGCATGGAGAAATCATCCATTCGCGTTGGAGCTGCCGCTCGAGTAGAACATGTACTTGAGCAGCAGAAAGAAGCAGCGCCCTCTTGCGCTGCGCATGGTGCCATTCATGCTGATTTTCCAGTGCGGGACAAAAACCCGGGGCTAAAAATCAGTGTGAACGGCGTGACCTAACTCACTCCCCCCGCTTGCATAACTCACACTAGCGCAACAGAGGCGAACTTCACCCAGGCCTAATATATACACAATATGATACAACTATGACGATATTAATGTCTACCAGATCCAAGAGGAAATCTAGGGTTGTATAACTGCTGGGCCAAGTTGGTACCATATGCAATGATTGCTCCAGATTATATCCATTAAAGTACATTTCAGAACTAGGCAAACATTGAATCATTTCCTTATTCACATTTTGTTAAAGGACCCAAAATTAAATTTTTTGTGTACATGGACACCTCCCACAAACTGTGAGCAAGACTCGTTCGACATAACACAGCACACACATTCAGCACAGTACCAAAGATCTGCCGAATGGTTGGTACTCTCACAACATCACACATCTTTAATCGTACACCCAACAGTACACTTAAGACAGAACTTTATTTACATATATATATTATATATAAAGCACATAGAATTGACTATCACCATACTCTTCACAGCACTACCAACAACATTCATCCAGTACAGCTGAAAGATGCTAATAATTGGCCATATTGAAGTGCTTTTATTCTTGGCACAATCTCGAAACAGTGTCAGCCATGGAGGGAGACCGATTAAAGACGTTCAGTTAGAAGAGGAATTTCATCTTGCCAAATCAGCACCTCATACACTTCAATATCTCTGCATAGCATTTACCAGTATAGGCTTTGACTGTCCCTTAAGATATTGAGAACAGCCCAGATATGCGTGAGGTGCATAAAAAGACAACTGGCCCCCTATTCATATGCAATGGAGCTGCAACAGTATACAGGAATTCTGAATAACTATGCTTGAGGAATTAACTGTCATGAGGGCAGACATGGTCAAAGTGCCTCAATGGTACCTAAATTGTGGTGGAGTTGACTGATGATAAATAGAACAGTAAGCATATAACACAAATTTTACACTAGATGATTGCGAATATTAAAACAAATTCAATAATCTAAAACCTTACTGTGCAATAAGATTTTCAGAAAACAAGGTTTGCATCAAGCCTCCATTGCACAATTTAACAGCAAAAGTAGTCTTTCCTATAATCAAAAACCCTTGAAATGTCCAAAGAATTACCATACAAGGTTTTCAAGTTCAAATGTTGCCAACAGCCTCTGTTGTTCATCTTCACAACAGACAACATGTGTTTGACTAAAACACATTTCCACTTTTTCAGTGTCAAATTTTCTCAGCATCAGTAGAAAAAGATCCCAGTCCCTACTGAATTCACAAAAGATACCTAACACCACACAGTGAGTGGATTCTAAAGAACAGTTCCCAAACAAGCTTACGATCTTCACAGCGATATCCACCTCAATCCAACTTCAAATGGAGCAAATATCTTATATCTCGCAGATCTTCAAACAGTCTATGATGAGGCTCAAGCAGAACAAAAGGGTACAACTGCAATTCATGCACAATGTTTACACGCCGGTTGTAAGGGTGTCTGTCCTAGCGGGTTTGAGTTTTTACAGGTCACTGACATTACTTTTCACCTGCAAAAACAACAATTGATGGACAGAATGCAGAACAATGTCATACATTCACCCCAGTACAGAGATCTGCCGGTCCTAGGATACTTGTTTCCGGTCCAGGGAGGACCTGGCTTGGC
Source organism: Triturus cristatus (assembly GCF_964204655.1). Classification (NCBI taxonomy): domain Eukaryota; kingdom Metazoa; phylum Chordata; class Amphibia; order Caudata; family Salamandridae; genus Triturus; species Triturus cristatus. The sequence continues at coordinate 1,064,640,899 of NC_140594.1, read as the reverse complement.
AGTTCAGGCAGAACTGTTCCCATGAGGCACAGGGTCAAGACTGATGTGCATATGGCAGGTCTAAACTGGGTTGGCACGGTGAGCAAAAGAATGATGGATTTAACCCAGATCTCCTGACTGGGGGTGAATGTTTTGATTTGTTCTGCATTCCGTCCATCAATTGTGTGTCTATTACTTTTCACCTGCCTTGGCTTTCTCACAAATACTCATGACATGAAACTACATTGTATGATTAAACTGTTTCATTCTCAATGTCCCATGCTACTCTTCTACTGCTGAAAATTGAAAACTTTGTGTTAATCTTTCCCTTTTAAGCACAATCAAAATGATAGCCCCTCACCCGTTTCTTCACTTTTTCAGAACATACTCTCACTACGTTCCCAGCCAATTATTTTGAGCTGCTGCTGGAGACTACAATCAGGATTGTCTGGCCTGCAAAAAAACTGTATCCATAACACAAGCAGACTGCCGAGTAGGGATTTTGGTGCCTTATGCCTTTTTTCAGGGGAGCTGTGTTTGGAGGCAGCATCCCACATGCAGCCCTTTCAGGGCCATTGCTGTCCTCCGTCACAATACACAGCATCGCTATTATCTCTTACAATTTAGCCACCCATGATTTTTAAAGCAAGTTAAGTTGATGATGCTTTAAGCATGTGCACATATCTACTTTTAGTGCGATATTCCATCTTTTAACTGAAATACTCAATACAATGTTCTCCAAATTCTTAATATAATGGCACAGTGAGATTTCTTCAATTGGAACATGTTAGAATTCAACTCCGTTAAGTCACTTGGAGAATTTAAACATGGTTCCGACACATGGGCTCAAGTACTTGAATCGTGGAAATCTTCGCTTCTCGATTTTGGGCGTCGGGGAGTGTGACACTACATAGGAAAACATTGAAGATTGGGGCATTGGCTTCAGAGATGTGAACAAACATTAAAGTTGAAGTAAAAGCGGAGGCGTTATCTGGAGCTAGTGCACTGCCCCTCTAAAGGGAAGAATGCAGGGTTTTTTTCCATTCTGGAGGCTGCAATATTCTCTTCTTAACCTGCTTCGACAGAAGCTTAAATTCTCAAGCACGTGCAATTTCAGGGAAATCTGAAGCAGAGTTTACGTGCTTACTGGCAACATGTCAGGTAACAGAGGAAAACGCTTAAAAAAAAAAAACACAAAAAAACTTTCCTGTGTCTGTTTAGGTTTATATTAGTTTATTAATAAATCTAAGCATTGGACCATGGTCACAAAAATCAAGCCACAGTTTGTGATACATTGCAGTCTAACGCGCCAGACAGTAATAAGCTGCATCCATTCTGTTAGTCCTTCACCAAATGGCACCGGATTAATGAAACCCTGTAAGTTCACCAGTACCCACTGAAGGGAGAAAAGAGAGCTAGAGCACTAGAATAACAAAAGATCAAGTTGAAACCACAACACCGTGATTTCAGACGCCCTCCGCTTGCAGAAGCACCTCTGGCCCATTTAGTATACAACCTGCACTCAAGCCCTGCCAGGACAATCGCTAGTCCCTTATCTAAACCAATTACAGAGTACTTCAAGATCCATAACCCACTGGTAGAGTATTAAGAAAAGCATTCGCGGAATTCACTTGGAGAACAAACTGGCCGCAATCCATAAGTGTCACTAGAAGACGTGCAGGAGCGCCCACTGACGTTAAGAGGCCTCTCTCAAGTAGTTGTTTTTTGATGAGAACCAAGGCTGTCTCCCTTGGGTGCGTATCGTTGCAGAGGTAGGGGGGAATTAAAAAAAAAAGGATGCCACTGAGATTACCGTGGCGCTAAAGGAGCAATTTCTGCCACAACCCTTTGCAAGTACCACTGGGGTTGCCGTGGCTGGACTGGTCTCTAAGTGCATGCCACGCACCTCTGATGCCCATAGGGCAAGATGAGGAGTTCACTGGTGACAATCTTGCCAGAGTTAGGACTTTCATCAACTCCATTGGGTCACCGTTGCTCCATCTCTCCCAAAGGGGCTCCGGTAGATTCTGCGTCCATTTAGGAGGAAGCTGCCTTTATACAAAATCGTTTTTGATACAATTGTCCAGAAGAGAGGCAATGCCAAAATGTTTTGTATGAAATGGAGCTTCTATCATACTTGGAAGGGTGTGACGCGAAAGCAAGGAATTTGGCGCATCTTTTTAATTATATTTTAAGATATTTCCATCTCACAGCCAAACATATGTCCTGTCACCATTGGATCCCTGGAATGTATTTAGCGCCATCATCAGTGACAGAAAGAGCATTCTGGTGCTTCAACATGTAAAAAATAATAATAACCACGCTGAAACTCCATAGGCGTTTACTACAAAAGGATTATGCTGTTTCAAATGAACCACTGAACAGCGGTAAGCTTTCCGATAAGGATGGCAATGCTGACATGTGCAGTTGCAGTCTCAGAAGATGAGAATGGGCATATTAATTGCATTAATTTTTTTCCTTCAAAGTAACCCAGACAAGCAGGTCACACTGGAGCAAATGAAATGGGCCAACAAAATGAACCTACCCCATACCTGCTGCCTCAAGTTTTAGCAGCAACAAGGACTACTCATTGGGACCTTTGTTGCATCAAGTGTGCTTACTACTGATGTCAAACTGCCCCCATATTTTTACACTCCGCCATTGGATCTTGTTACATTACTTTTGTAACATGTCCTTCACAAAGGTTGCGTGGAATGATCGATTAAAGAAAGCTTGGATATCACTTCTAATGGCGGCGAAAAGATGCATGTTTTGGAGATCCACTGAGCTCTCACTGGAGATCCTAGAGTGCAGAAGCTCACTCCTCCCAGGACACAACTTGTACTGCAGTGATTTGTGAAGTCCCAAGTATTAGAACACTTTAAAATTAAACAATCTGCTCGGCAAGTGTCGTTGTCCGCAATCAAATCACTACTTCTCAGTCGCAATACACAGCAACGCTATCATCTCTTAAAATACAACCACAAGCAAGTTAAGTTGATATTGCTTCAAGCTTGTTCACAGATCTAGAATGTTATCTACTCGTAATTAAATATCCCATCTATTATCAACAAAAAAAAAAAAAGAAAAACACCGGTACCGATTCCTTATATAATGGACACAGTGAGATATTAAAGGGAACACTTTAAGTTGGGAGCATCACAGAAGCGCCTCTTAAGCATTACAATTTCAGCTTCACCATCGGTCAATTCAAACAGCATTATTTTTTTTTTTTTACAAAAGATGAATTTAGTTTCGTTTGCACAGTTCTCTAGAATCTTGCACTGGAAAGACTTGCACTATTATTCAACACGTTGAGTAAAAATGCAAATATTGTCACACGTTTTACCAGTATCATGCCACAGTGGTCTTGTACCCCTTCAACAGAATGCAATATTGACCTAATGTGGAACTTCCAGGGAGCTGGTGTAAACTTTAGGTACCTCAAAAAAGAAAGCATTCGAAAATGGGATACCAATTAATGAGTGTGCTTTTATGCTTTCTCATAATGGATAAGAACAAAGGTCTCCCGAGAGCTCTGCTGAATACAATGGAGCAGCAACGTCCTATATAAGTGGGTATAAGCAGCAGCCTAATCCACAGCCTCTGCCTCGTCAGAATATGGGGACTCTACTGGGGAAAGGCAGAGGCTGTCCACCTAGGCACCCTCTCCCGTACCTGTGTCACTGAAGCCTCCGAAGTAGGGAAGGTAAATTCTGCTCTGCTTCTGGTTCTTCCTGGCTTGCCTGAATGAGAAAAATAGTATGACCGAGCCCATGGGGAACCAGAGGCCGGTTTGAGCCTTCTTTCACAGCTGTTCAGAGGTGTATGAGTAACAGCCATGGCCAGAATTGTTGAACATTGACAGCAAGAGCTGTGAAACAAAGACTTTGGAGCTGCAGGTATCAAACACCTCTGTCGCACGGGAGGCCTTTGATTTTAATTCGGACATTACTCCCTCATGGAGTGGAATGTTCTAAAAGCCTATAACATGCCACAGCTGGAATACTTCAATGAAACTAAAGGAGACATGGTGGAGTGGAATGTTCTAAAAGCCTTATAACATGCCACAGCTGGAATACTTCAATGAAACTAAAGGAGACATGGTGGAGTCTCTAGAATCCTTCATTCCTAGAGGATGTTAACCCACTTTGGGGTAACTGAACTAGTAAACGGTTTCTAAACAAACGGATTTAGCTTTCAATTAATCCTTTGGAGATCTAACACTTCCTCCAGGAATCGGAGGATATTCCAGTACCATTCAACTCTAAACCAGGCCCTTTCGACTATGATTAATTCAGCACAACCAGAAACACCACTGAAGCATCCTGCGGTCCCCACAGAAATCCTGAGCCATGAATCTGAGAAACTTTGTTTTATTGGATAGTGCTGGCAATAGAAACATTTGGATTCTGCTGATAAAAGCATACATATGTTCCTGTAAGTATTTACATAGTGGGAATTATGTGTATTTTCTACTGGAGAAAACACAAATCGGAGTACATCCCCGTCTCTACGTACATTACCAAATTCCTCAAGAACAGGAATATCATAAAATTACAGTCCGGCTTTGAAGAAATCAAATTACAGGATTTTAATATTCAAATACATTTCACAGAATATCAACTATATTCTGTTCATTCTCAATGTTCATGGCAAACGGATAGAAGATGCATTTATTTATTCCAGGTTAATTTTTGGAGTTGGCGAGATGTGGAAACTTTTTTTCCAAGGCAAGCTTTTCTTCCTTTTTTGCTCTTTCCTTCCTTGTTTTCATCCGTAATGTTTTTTCTATAGTTAATCTGAAACGGAGAAAAAACAGTCAGCATATATGGCGTCTTTTCTTTACACAGTCTGTTGCCTAGAATCGATCTCACAATGCCATGCCTTTTAATTTTTTGTTTTGTGTTCAAAACATTTTGTTGTTTTTATATAATGAAAAACAAAACAGCAAATGAGAGAGAAGAAAAAGATTCAACAGTTGCATAATGTATACAAAATGTAGTACTAACAGATACTGATGATAAAGGCATGAGATAACCATAAATCCAGTAAATAAGAAACAGAAGCATTTGTGCATCAAATAGGACTGGATGAAGTGAAACAAGCGGAACGGTCAGATGGACACCTTCCACGAATGTCCCAGTGTTAAAGTGGTGTTGTACATACAACATAACCAGTCTTATATCTAGCCACTCTCTTTTGGTGTGGTCAAAGTGTATAAAGCCTGTGAGCGTGCATTCACGATGTGTATGCTAGAATACATATTTGTAAGTCAAATACCTTTGCCTTGGCCAGTAGAAGATGCCTCATCTTCATCCAACTTAATTATCAAACAATTTTTACAAGTTATTAATGGTGCTACAACCGTGTAGAAACCTTAAGTGATCATCATCTTGGGGATTTAATCACCATCTAATGGTCCTCAAATTATAAAAGCCATGTGCTTTGTGAGGAAAAGGGAAGTAAGGTGAGGTTTTTTTTAATTAACTATCTAAAAATGGGTAAAGGATACGGATCCTGTGCTGAGGGGAGGGTGTTTTAAGATTTCAAGTGCTGAAGGTAAGAGTATGGAGGTGTCCTAGAACCAGCTACCCCTCTAATCATTTGTGAACTCTATGCCTCCGATACTGTACAAGACTCCGCTGCATTTTGGCTAATTTTACAATATACAAATCCATACATGACATCTAACTACTTAAGGCAACATCCTAATTTATGGCGTTAGTGTTTTTAAGGTAATTACCTGTTCTAAACTGTGGGAAAGGGAATTTCTGTTGCAGTACCCCCACTTTTTGTCTGGCTTTTGATGCAACTTTGACTGTAGAGAACTGGGTCCCTACTGTCCAGGTTCCCAGTGTTCCTTTCCTAAAACTGTACCACGATTGGCAGCTTCAGACCCCACCTGTCCCTAGTAAATGGTACCCTGGTACCTAGGGCAAGGGGAGTGAAGAGTGTCCCCTAGAGACCCTCACCAGGGCCATGCTGACTGCCATTACAGCCTAGATGCCTTGGTGCAGACAAAAACGACAAAAGTCGACATGGCACACTGCCTGTGTGCCATGCCCAAGCAACACTGCCCAGGGTATATGAAAGTCACCCCTCTAGCAGACCTTAAAAGCCTTAAGGCAGGGTGCACTATATCTCAGGTGTGGGCATCTGCATGAGCAGATATGCCCCTACAATATCTAAGTCTAGTCTTAAATATTGTAAGTGTCAATGAAACCATAGAGAGTACATGGGCTGGAAACACGACAACTCTCGTTGCCCTGCACCATGATTGGTTCACTGAACACCTAACAACTCTTCTCAATAAGCCCACACTGATGCCAGTGTGGGATGTATTGATACGTACCCAGCAGGCACCTCGGCAGTGCCCCCTGAAAACGTACCAACCCAGGTGTGGTCTCTGACTGGCTGTAGGAAGCCTGCCACCACCAGACATATTTTCTAAGCCAAGAGCTTATGCTCTCTTGAGGACAGAAAAAAAAGCACATCCTGGGCGGAGGTGTCACCCCACCTCCCCCCAGGATGAGCACAGTGCGTGAGTGGGGAGCTTCAAAGGCCTGGCCGCCTTTGTAATGCGGCCCCAGCTGGCAGCCCCCTTTAGACGGGAGAACCCGCATGAAAACCAATATAGAATAGGAGGGGTGCCGATGCCGATGCCGCCCCCCGCTTCGCCAACTCCACCCCTCAGGTACTGGATGAGAAGTTAAGTATTTTTCAGGGCTCACCATCTTGAAGATGGTGTGACTTATCCAATTAAGGCTATGCCCCCCTCCCACAGGAGGGAGGCATAATATTTGGTGTAGATACCTCTGGTAAGGAACCCATTGGTTACTACCTGTTACTCCCCTGTAACACCCCCCCTCCTAAATCTAGTGTTTAGGTGACTCCCTCAGACCCTGAAACAGAATCTTGACGACCTAAGAAGAGCTGGACACTACAGTGTCACACCAGCAGAGAAGACTGCAGGCACCAACGCACTTGGTCTCAACCCTACCATACTGTCTGCAGCCCTCAACAATCCGGCGCCAAAAAACAAACGGGACTGCCACTCAGAAACCTCCAAAGCCTTGGGAGGACTGCCTTTGACAAAGATGATGATCTCCTGTAGACAGCGGGCCTGGCCAGAAGAAACAAAATTTTAAAGAAAAGGAACTCAGCCCTGAGGAATCGCGAAACCGACTCTGGACCCACCTCTGCACACAGCCCGAGTTTAAGTGGCCCACAGGTCCTGCAAAGGTTTCCCAGCGCATCTGATCCAGGGTCCACCATGGGCTGACCTCTGCCGGGCTCTACCTTTATGCCTGCAGCCTGAAACCAAAAACTCCCCCTGAAGATGACCTGTCCGGTATGCAGTACCCGCCGCAAAAGGACACCCCTGCACTTGAAGCCCCTCTGCCTTGGGGAGCTTGACCAACAGTGTCCCTACGCCCCCTAGCATCAGAACTTACCTGGGCAGCTGTGGGTTTTCTTTGCGCAGTCTCCTGGCCTGCGCCTGCAGCCTCTTTCCAAAACCAGTCTCCCCATTGAAACTGCATTGGGCGCCCGATGCTGTGTTGGCACTCTGCACCCGGCCTCTGCCAAGGGTGTAAACTTGGTGCTGCCTTGTGGCCCCTCCTTGTACTTACCTTAACTCCATAAGATCGACCCTGGACTCCGCTTTACTCACATGTGGGCAGCGCATCTTCAATAACCCCCCCAGTCTCCACTGGTTAACATTGGGAGCCTGACTCCTAATTTGACCTCTGCATCTGGCTGCCCCGTGCCGCTGGTGGTGCATTGTTGGGACACCAATTTGAACATTGCCTGGTATTGACCTGAAGACTGGATCTGTAATTTGTGTACTTACCTGATAAACTGCATGCTTGTTTTCCTCCATAGGTTAACATCGCACAGCCAGAAAATTGCACAGTGTCCACTTTTAGAGTGTAAAGTATTTTTCCTGAAAAACGTACTAACCTTTTTGCGTACATCTTCTTCTTGAAATACATCTTGAAAGAAGCTTGTTTTTCTAAAATTGGTGTATATCTCCTTTTTGAGTTGTGTGTCATTTATTAGTCACTGTGTGCATAACAAATGTCTTACACTCCTCTGTGTTAGGCCTAAGGCCGCTTGCCCGCACTACCACAAATAGAGCACTTTGGGTTTACATTGAGCTCTGTACACATCTGGGGGAATCTCTGAACTCTGTGCACGATATAACCACGTAGTGGTATACCATATACGGAGCCAGCTTCTTACATTAACACCACATACGAAGTCTGGATCAGCTTTTAAAACTACTATGCATACATTTCTTCCAAGCCTTCGGACATAACAATAGGCTGATCTCTAAAATGCTTAGTATGTTACATGAAATTGCACTGGGAGACCATTGCCACCAGGAGTCTTCCATTTGCACAAGGTGTAAGGGACATCCCTAATTTACAGCGTTTGGTGCATTTTGGAAACATTTTACATTGTTTATCACCTAATGCTTATTTACATGGGTTCAGTGTTTGTGCCCTTCTGCACATTGAGTCTGCATACAGTGTAGTATCTGAGCCATTTTTATTTGTCTTGCTTTTCTGCTTTAACATCATTCCCTATATGACATTTTGACTCGACCTATAACAGGAAGAGCTCGTAAAAATATTTTTGCTTAAGCCTTCTAAAGCTTCGGCAATGTTGCACATAGAAGAAATTTTACAGACTATTAGCAACACAATTATTGACCTAGGATACATCACCTAATAATCTGATCATTCACCAATTTCACATGACAGACGCAAACCATCACAATGAGTACTCAATTTCCCAAGGCTTCACCATGGCAACACCACCTCCATATGCCTAGTAGGTTTTGCACAACAGGAACCATAAAAATAGAGAATAGTATAGCTAGAACATTATTATACAAACTCAGTGGCTACGTCAAAACCTGTTATCACATTTGTCTGACTTTCTGTTACAGCTCAAATCCAATTTAATGTAATTTATAGAACTCACAAGACTATCTGCCAAAGGGGTCCTACATGTCTTACATTTGCTCCATAGCCCATTGAAAACTTTTGAGATTAGTGACTGCCAATTGGCATACTGTTCCCGGATTCAGGAAAAGGTGCTTTGGTGGCCAAAGTTTTGTTGAGTAAGCACGTCATAGGCAGAATGCTCTACACGAATATCCAAATACACCAAAGACTTAGCTCTTTCAGCCAAGACTCCAAATCTACATTAACTTGCCTCTACCTTCCCCTTCTTAATCCACTTCAGAACCATTATGCAACTTATCTCACACACTCTCAAGTAACCTTCTGCCAGGATACAGTGTCTACAAATTACCGTTACATAATTAGATACCCCAAACATGAAACAAGACACCCAGAAATGTAATCCATCAAAGTGAGACTATCATTCCATCACAAAGTTTTCCACAGAACTTACCTTGTGAAACGGTCCACATATGGTAAAGCAAAGAATTGTCTTTGCCTGTATCTTCTGTTAAGGAACCACGGTATTGGCCATTCACTGAATTTGTACCTGTAAATCAGCAGACATTTGGCGTTAATGTTCTTCCATCCTTGACATTACATCTTAGTGAGATTTTAACTCCAGACAACGAATTCTCACCCTACAGAAAGAGAACTACACAAGGAGGCAGGGCTCTCGCTTTGTGGTCCCTCTATGATACAAAACATGAAGTTACTAAATGTCATATACACTCTTCATTTTCAATTACCCACATTAACAGGTGGATCAGATAGGCATGGCATCTTTGCCTACCACAAGACCTACCTGGTGCTGTCATAAACCTTGCACCGACTGACCATGCATGGGTAAATATCAACTCAAACAGTGGACTGGAGGTTGCACTACAGATAGAACATTAATGAAAGCACAGTAACTAAACTGTAGGTAAGCTGTGAAATGTCCCAGAGGTTAGTGGCCAAGCTGACCACTTCCCAAAAATGTCCTGTATTTTAGGCGTTTATTCATAGTCACCAGGATACAAAGCCCATGTTACTATTACATAAAGTCAGAAGCAGGGAACCATCTTATTTAATCATGTTTAAATAAAGATACAGAGCTTGTTATGGGATGTGGATTGCTTTTTATTTTTTAATTTATGGAGTGAGGTCCTGGATAAAAATCCCAATAGTCTATTCGCAGCAGATCAGAATTACATAAATCTAAAGCCTGGAGAATCGTGTTCAGAGCCAGGTGTTACATCCATTGTGCAGGACATGGTGTCTTTTCTGTGTTTACCAACTGTCTAGTTCTATTTTTAAGTTGGTGGGCGTTTATATAACATGTTTTCTATTATATGTGTACGGTATGTTTGATGTAAAATGATTTTCAAAAACTGTAGCAATAGTATTAAATATATAGATCGAGTAGGTACACAAGAGGGGTCTCTCTGGGTTTGAAAGTATTGATTACATTGCATACAGTGGGGCTATACTGGTGTCGGCAAATTGAAATTACCGGTAATGGGATGTGCTTAAATGTGGCACTGCTTGAGAATCGCTTGTAAAGGGGTCTCAACAAGCACTGGGCTTCCTTTTTCCAGTAAGGGTAATATCTGTGCCACCTCTTAGAATGGCTCCAGAAAGCTTGCAAAAGCCACATTCCTTCAAAGCAGAATTTTAAAAACTGTTTCTTTTAACGGGTTTACATTTACAGATTGCATGCAAAAAATCTCCACCTGCTATAGTCCTTAAAATCCTGCATCACAAATTGACGTTCAATGAAATGTTTACCTACTTTTTCATATCTTATTTACTGTAAATGCACCTCAGCTTGCTGCCTACATCTTCTGTATATACGCTGCTCTAAATGAGCAAGTTACTTACCTTCGGTAACGATATATCTGTAAGAAACATAGGTTAGTTATAGATTCCTTACCTTAGAATTACCCCCAGGCGTCAGACTGGATCCGGAAAGTTTGTCAGCAGTACCCCTGCGCGTCGGAAGGTGGCGTTGGTCGACTCCGGGTCCGTTGTCGTGGTTGCCGTGATGACATCGCGGTAGCTACATACACGCCGCCCTCGTGCGCGGACGTCAGTTCTGTACACGACTTTCCACACCAGAAGTGCAGAGCCATGCAAGACACTGACCACTGGTGCACAAAACTAGCGCCCTGAAAGGATGACCTTAACCCAAGAATCAGTTCGCAGAACGGGGAGGATGGGTGGGGCGGTAAGGAATCTATAACTAACCTATGTTTCTTACAGATATATCGTTAACGAAGGTAAGTAACTTGTTCATCTGAAAGAAACAGTTAGTTATAGATTCCTTACCTTAGAATAGATACCCCAGAAATACCAACCCCAGACGTTGGTCTGCGAACCAAGTTCACACCAGAAAGTCCTGGAGAACAGAACGGTTAAAGAAGCCGTCTCTTCGGACTAGGCTGTCCAGGCAGTAAAGTCTTGTAAACGTGTGCAACGATGCCCACGTAGCTGCCTGACGGATGTCATTTAGGTGGACTCCTCATCCAAAAGCAGTAGTAGCTGCAGTCGCCCTGGTGGAATGGGCACGCAGCCCACTGGAGGCTCCTTTTTAGACAAAGAATAGCAGGCCTTGATGCACAGAATGACCCACCTGGCGATGGTCCGTTTGTGCACGGCCCAACCTTTCTTAGCGCCCACTTAACCAACAAAGAGCTGGTTGTCCACCCGGAATTGTTTTGTGCGATCCAAGTAGAAAGAAAGCGCACGTTTTGCATCCAGACGGTGGAGCCTCTCTTCTTCTTTCGAAAGAGGCGGAAAGAAGGTGGGCAAAGTGATGGTTTGGCCAATGTGGAAAGAAGTAACCACCTTGGGAAGAAAGGAAGTTCTAGTTCTGAGGATGACCTTGTCCGGATGGACAGCCAGAAAAGGAGGTTTGGAAGACAGCTTGTAGCTCACTCACCCTGCATGCAGAGGTGATGGCCACCAGAAAAGCAGTTTTCAAAGTGAGAAGTCTTAGAGGACAGTTATGTAATGGCTCAAAGGGAGCACACATAAGATATGTCAGAACCAAGTTCAAGTCCCACTGGGGCATTACGAAGGGAACAGGAGGAAAAAGAGGAGTAATGCCCTTAAGAAATCTATCAACAACAAGGACTTGAAAAGAGAAGGCTTATCAGGGAGCCTGAGAAAAGCTGAAATGGCCGAGAAGTAGCCCTTAAGAGTGCCCAGAGCAGAGCCCTGCTGGGCCAAAGAAAGGAGGATCAGAGAACCTCAGAAAGAGGATCCACAGTCTTTGCTGTGGACCATACCACAAACTTATTCCATCTGCTGGCGTATACCGTCTTAGTGGAGGGACGCATGGCTGCCAAGATTACATCACAGACTTCGGGAGGCAGGTCAAACGACGTCAACTGCGCCGCTCAATCTCCACGCAAGGAGGTGGAGGCTGGACAGGTTCGGGTGGAGGACCGTCCCCTGCTGCTGCGACAGACGATCCTCCTGAAGAGGCAGTCTGATTGGAGGATCGATGGCCATGTTGAGCAGCTCGGAATACCAAACTTTGTGCCCAATCCGGAGCCACGAGAATGACTTGGGCCGGTCGCGCTTGATCTTCTTTAGCACTCCGGGCATAAGTGGTATAGGCAGAAAGACTTATAGAAGACCGCAGCTCCACTCGCGAAGAAAAACGTCACCTAGCGAGTGCCGCCTTGGAAATTCCAAAGTGCAGAATTGCTGACATTGCGCGTTCTCTTCAGCAGTGAATAGATCTAACCAAGGCTCTCCTCGCTGCTGAAAGAGACCTTGCACCACCTCTGAGTGAAGATGCCATTCGTGATCCATCATGCAGCTGAGTTCGTCCACCCTGGCGTTCAGTGAACCTGCCAGGTGTTGAAACACCGGGGATATGCCCTGATGTTCCAGCCATGTCTAGAGGCAGAGGGCCTCCTGACAGGGTTCACGACCGCCCCCGCCTTGTTTGGTGCAGTACCACATGGCGGTGGTGTTGTCCGTGAACACCTGCACTACTCTTCCCGGACAGAGGGAAGGAAGGCTTTTAGTGCAAGACGGATCGCCACTGCAGAGCCCGCATATGCCACCTGGCATGATCTACCAGCCAGATGCAGGAGGCCATGAGGCCCAGCAGCCTCACGGTCAAACCTGGGCAAGAGGCTGAAAGATCGTAATCATAACCCTAATATCCCAGACTCGCTGTTCAGGAGGATAAACCCGAAACTGCGTCGTGTCAAGAACTACTTCGATGAAGAGAAGCTTCTGAGAGGGGGTCAGGTGTGACTTCGGCACGTTGATGGAGAACCCCAGCGAATGCAGGAGGTCGGCTGTAGTCTAGAGGTGGGAGACGACAGCCTGAGGCGAGCCTGCCTTCAACAGCCAGTCGGCGAGATAGGGTAAGGCTGGAACCCCTGATCTGCGCAGATGAGCTGCGACCACCGCCGTCACTTTCGTGAACACCTGAGGGGAGCTGGTAAGGCCAAAAGGGAGCACTGTAAACTGAAAGTGCTCGTGGCCTACCGTGAACCGCAGGTAACGCCGATGGGCCAGCAGGACGGGGATGTGAAAGTAAGCGTCCTGCAAGTCCAACGCTACATTCCAGTCTCCATGGTCTAGGACAGTCAAGACCTGAGCGAGCGTCAACATTTTGAACTTCTCCTTCCGGAGGAAGCGGTTGACGTTCCGGAGATCCAAGATAGGATGTAGGCCCTCTTGGGAACCAGAAAGTAGTGGGAAAAGCAACCACAACCTACTTCTGGGGAAGGAACACGCTCGATGGCACCCTTGGGCAAGAGTGCCGAAACTTCCTGTTTGAGAAGGGCCAGGTGATCCTCCAACATGCGATGGTACTGAGGTGGCATGGAGGGAGGGGTAGTCTCGAAGGGGAGGGAGTAGCCTCTTTGGACTATTTGCAAAACCCACCTGTCCGACGTGATGGTGCTCCAGTGGGGAGGTGATGGTGGATCCTGCCGCCCACTGGCGTTTGTGGCCCTGAAAGGTCGGACTAGGAAGGCTTGGAGGCTGCTGCAGAGGGGGCTGTGGTGGACTGGCCTGCTCACTGGCCGCCAGAACCACGCTGGTGGTTCCCATGTCCCCGGCTGTGCTGGGGCTGAACAGCTTGCGCCGGCCTGTGGCCCTGGGTGGAACGTAGTGGGGCACCCCTTCCGTATCCACGAAAGGGGCAAAAGGCAGACTGCGCAGCGGACCCAAGTACCTAGCCGTAGCCCGAGATTCCTTAAAGCGCTCTAGCGCGTTGTCTGCCTTGTCGCCGAAAAGGCAACGGCCATCAAAGGGCATAAGTGTGGATTGGACATCCCTGGGAAAAACCAGTCAAACGCAACCAGGCATAGCGTCGAATGGCTACTGCCATTAAAATTGCCCTGCCAAGTGCGTCGCCGGTATCCAGCACACAGCAGATGGAAAACTTTGCTGCGTCTCTCCCCTCAGCAACTGCACGGGAGAGTATGGCCCGGGCCTCCTCCGGGCACTGAGGCAGCACCTTCGCCACTGTGTTCCACACAGAATGGGTGTAACAGCCCAACAGACATGCAGTGTTTACCGAACGCAGTCCCAAGCTGGTGGAAGAAAACATTTTCTTCCTACGGTGGTCCAGCTTTTTAGATTCCCTTTCCGGTGGTGCGGTAGGAAAGGCGTCTTTGGAAGTAGAGGCTTGAACCACCAAGCTCTCAGGGGTGGGGTGTTGGAAGAGGAAAGTGGGGTTGCCCGGGGCTGGGAGGTGGTGTCGGGCAATCATCTTGTCCACAGGAGCCCCTGTGTTGGGCCTGGACCACGTGCCCAAAAGGATATCCGTAAGGGCTTCATTAAACGGCAGCAGGGGCTCCGAAGAGCTTGTTGTCAGCTGAAGCACCTCTGTCAGGAGGTTAGTCTTGACTGCCACCGTAGTAAGCTCGAGGTGGAGAGCCTTGGCCACCCTACGCACCACCACTGCGTATGACGCTCCCTTCTCCGTAGCCATGGTAGGAGGAGACAACATGCCTAGGTCTGGGGAGGTATCCAGACCACTGGCATCCCCCAGTTCCTTTCTCCAGTCCGGATCGTACTCCAACTGGTCTGTCAAAGGGTTCCCAGACCCCATCCTTACCCTTCTCTGGCTGCCAAACTGGCTGAAAATGGCCAGGGGGGGAACACAGGGACAAAATTACGAATCTGAGCCGGATCCGGCATCAGCCGACGCCGGTCCGACTCCGTATCCACGTCGGGTTGGAAGCCGCGGTCGACGCTGTCTGGGCCGTCGAGGCCAGAACTGCCGACGTCGAAAGCCTAGGGCCCCCAACCGAGTCCGCGGGGCCCAAAGGTGCGCCGGCGGAGTAGGGCTGCCCAAAGATGGCGTCCATCGCTTCATAAAATTGACGAAGCTGGGCAGGGGTTGCTCCCAGTCAGCCCGGAGTCAACCCTAAGGGCTCCGCACGCGGAGCCGTGGAAGAGGCACCACCTGCGTCAAGTCGGCTGACAGACATGGGCAAGTTGAAGAGCGACGATGCTTCTTCAACTTCTTCTTATGCTTAGCCTTACCCAACCCAGAGTGCGAAGACTTTGAAGAGGAGTGATGGTGACTCCGCGATCGGCCCCTCGGCCTCCCACGTGACCGGGACCTTGCGCGATGCGGAGCCAACTGCCGGGCCTCGAGGAGCTTTCGGGACCGCTCCTGCAAAGACTTCGGGCCATGGTTCGAAAGTCGGAGCACGACTTGGGGTCATGGTTGCGCTCCAGGCAGAAGAGGCACACGCGGTGCAGAACCGTCACCGACATGAGTCTAGTACAGGAACCGCAGGCCTTGAAACCGGACCGAAGACAAAAACAAAGTCGACAAAGGTCGCAAAAAACTCAGTCAAAAAGTGACTGGGGGTGCCGCTCTCTCCGGGTTTGCGCTTTCTGGCGCGGAAAAAGAAAGAACTGACGTCTGCGTGCGTGGGCGGCGTCTATGTAGCTACCGCAACGTCATCCCGGCAACCACAACGCCGACGACTGACGCAGAGTCAAACGATGACACCTTCAGACGAGCAGGGGTACTGCTGATGAAAAACTTTCCGGATCCAGTCTAAGGCCTGGGGGTAATTCTAAGCTAAGGAATCTATAACTAACTGTTTCTTTCAGATCTTGTGCTTGCCTGTCCTAAGGTCCTTGTTTAAAACCATAACAAGGTCTATTCCAGCAAGTATTTGCTGCTCACATAGCCCCCTCTAATGATCACACCTAAGTCACTAACGTACTACAAAGAAACAGGAGTAAATACATGGAATGTTTTCCTTTAATATTCAAGAGTAACCCCAATAACCAACGGACTGACCACTAACTTTAGGTGTTGTGTTTCCTGCATGACCCATTGTAGTTTACTCTATGCTAGCCTAACTGTACACATTGTAGGCCTCATTTTCCTTTGCACCCGTTACTATATAAACACGCTTGCCTTTGTGCCACATTGCACTTTCACGCGGAATCTGCATATGGTTTTGCGACAACAATGCCCCTTGTTATTCTTTCTGGCCCGGCACTAGCACCTAGACAGATCACAAGAATGCAGCTGTTTATGCGCACACATGTCTTATCATACAGATGAGTATATGAGCCATAAACAGGCACATGGAATGAGTTCTGAGACAAGAGCACTGCGTCTGCGTATGCTAAGGTAGGCGGTCTTGCCGGTAATCCCTGGAATCTTTCATAGAACCATTAAGTTTTAGTAACAAGGGGGTGGGTTTAGGTCACTATCCTATAAAATTACGGCGCTTTTCATGGTATACGGATTATTAAAATGCTAACAGTATTTTATTAAGCATTTGTTTTCCAAATGTGACATGTATACTGCATTTCAGAGCACGATAGTTTGAATAAATATTTGAAACTTTCTTCGTGTCTCCTGGTTCTCTGATTGTGGACAAGTACGAGTGAGAGAGCGAAAGTGTGTGTCCTATTACCACGATCCCTGAGAGGGTCAAAAGGGTTGTGTTCTGGGACTGCCAATTCACTCGTTCCTCTTGTAAGGTTAGGAAGGCAAGTGAAGCACTCCCAACTAGTCGGACCTGAACTCATGGACACTGAGGTGGTATATTGACTCAGTCCCATAGTTCCAAGCATAGTTCTGTTCCAGAACAGAATCCCTGCAACATAGGTTCCCGGGTAGCATGCTAGTCGCCGTAGAGTGATTTAACACCTCATCAGGGGTTGTATGCGCTATATAAATGCACTTTCAATTCAATTACATTGTAGAGATACTGGGATATCAGTAGGAATGTTAGCCACATGTGAGAGACTGAAAAGCCTAATCTTCCCCGATATTTAGAACCAATTTGTCCTGGGATGTGCAACAGCTTCTTATTTGGGGCTCCAAGGCTCTGGGATCAATTGCAATGCCGAGATCATAGTCTTGTAGATCTCCTGGCATCTGGTTTTGGAAACAGGAATGGATGTTTACCAACATAGCCATGTTCTTTAAGTTGATAATTGTTAGAAGATACTCTAAATGCTAGTGGTTTAGAATTTCAAATTCCTTAAAGTGTGAGAAATCCCATGAGATGTTAAGGGCATTTTCCAGTGAAAGGAGGAGATCCTTCTTCTAAAACCTCCATTCCATCCAAGAGAAACAGAGGGCCTAAGGGGTTGAGGGGGCATTTGTGCCATGCAGCAAGGCAACATGATACCATTCTGCAAGGGTAGGTTCCACATTTCCTGATGCTGGACCTTTACTCAGCCTAAATTACATACAGACTTGGTTGCGCAAAGAATCCAGTGTCTTCTAGGTATCGGCAATCGCTAAAATTCAAGGCTAAAAATGTAAGGGGAATCAAAATATCCATTTCTAAACAACTGAAAACCACTAGATTAACATACGACATGCCCTATCCATCTATGATGGGATGGAAAGCTCAATGATTGTATTTTTGTGGAAGACTTTTTAAGATAGAAGGTCCAGCTGAAGACCCTTAAAGAGGCCGATTAGCATGCCTCAACGAACGAACCAATTATCCACTGAGTTGGCTGCAGAGCAGTTAGTAAAGCCCAGACACCGATAATGGCTAGAGGATATCTCCGTTCTCACAAAGTTAGAAATCAAATAAAACCTATACTGGGGTGCTGTAAAACACCAAACAAAGTTTTAGTAGAGCAGTCTTCTGGTTAGCCAATTGCATTACGTATATTTGAACCCATGTACAATTTACTAATCTGTCAATAGGGAGCACGCTCACAGTGGTAGTTTATATTCATTCCAAAAGATAGGTTGGCAGTATTAAATTGAGATGCACAGCTTTTTTGTGAAATTAAGAGAAATATAGTGGGTGGAATATTTGACGGATTTTAAGGAAGGTATGTGTATCTTGTTAGTATACCCTTTTAAGGTGTTCCTCGCCGTTTCTTTACTGCTACCACCTGTGACATGGTTGTTACATTTCATGCTATCACAGCATGGTAAAAAAATTAAAAAAACGGTTTCCTTACTATATAATAAGCTAAGTTAATTAATAGCCCGTTCTTAGTAGAGGTCAGATAAGATGTAGCGGAGACACTGGTAGGGAACTAAATAATAAATCAGAGCAGAGATGTGTACCCACACTCCAGCTGCACGTGTCAATAACCCACACCCAATCAGATTCCCTCCAAGCCTTGGCAATCATACCTCAGACTCGTATTAAAAGGTATATTTACAGCGGAGAACAATGCGGAGCGCCCTAAATGTGAACTCAGTAGTGTCATAGTGATCCTTTAATTTGGAAATGCCATTATATGTCTTAAATGTTTTAAACGGTTGGCATAACAGTTCAAACTGAAGTGTGTACTGTGCTTATTAGACAAAAAGTCAGAATTGTGATTGCCCGGACTACAACCAAAAGGTGAAATGCAGATTCCTTCTTTTCCCTCCTACACAAGAATCAAAACTATGGTGTAAGGAGGCACCATAGTGCAACACTACCCAAGTGAACACCATGAGATATTTAGGAAACATTTGTATGAGATTTAAAAAAAAATGGTCTTTGAAGTTGTTGTGGTGGCTCTAGCAGAAAGTACTACAGCTAGTGTTTTACAGTCCAAATACACACCTGATTCCGTTTAACGGATAGCCAGGTATATCCTGATACCGCTAGTGCTACATGTTTTACAGGGCATTTTAATCTACTGGTTTGATGTTTAATGTTGCGTTAATCCCAATAAAGACGGGTACAGAAATAAAGATAGCGCTTGGCCCAAAATATACACAGGTGATAGAGCCATGATGGGTTTATGAGATCCAGACACCACTATGTCCTTGCCTCCTTTCAGTATTTCATCTGATGATGCTAAGCTGAATGCCCTACATCAGTCTTTGAGGCAGCCTGAGTTCCTACATATTAAAAGAGGTTACTGCCAGGACCTGGATGAAATAGTTATTCAATGAACTGCTTCTGAAGACAGAATGCCAATCATCAGCATTAGCTCTCGGTACACACAAGGAAGAAGAAAAAAACTGAAGAAAGTATATTTAAAGAAGGATGCACAGATCAGGCCTCTGTTTGAGAAAATATTTATTTCAATATAAAAGGTCTACCCCCCCCCCCCTCCCCAATAGACAAGTTCAGAGCTGTGAAAAGGCCATCCACAATTACAGGAAGGGGAACCCTACACCCAGCATAACACAGTCTTTCTATTCTTAAATGCATAAAAAGGCTAAACTCGAAAGAAGATAACATAACAGCAGAGTGTGGTATGAGTGATGCAGTACGATTCCCAACCCCTCACATACATACCATGTCGTTATTCCGAAGCAGTCCCGCCTCCAGTCCCCTGGTCTTGCCTTTTCTTGGCCAGTCTGTAAGAGCCGTAAAGCGGTTTCTCGCTCCTGAAGTACGGTGTCTAATCTTTCTATAGAATCATCCACCTGGAAATGTAACATCATACAGAACCTCAACTGTGCTCCACAAACATCAGAGACAGACATATTGTAAAGAAAAACTGGCAGACCCTACACCCTGTCCAATGCAACACAACATGCTGTACCTAACCTCCACCTCTGTATGTGCTCTTATACAAAAGATTAGTCCAGACTTTATCTTTTTGTTTCGGTCTGTTCATTACTGTAAAAGAGAAAGCTGGTGTGAGGATATAGCACAACACACACACCCAACTCCCCATTTATCCATCTTTTTGTTTTTATCCTATCTTCTATTGATTTTCAACCCATAACCAGCAGAGCGCAGGAAAAGTGGAAAAATCACTATTAAGATATTTAAATGACAAGTCTGTATGCATCGCGCCTGAGATTATGTAAAAATCAATAAATGCTTATGTACTTCTTCACCTTAGCACGTGTTCCTGCTCTATGTATGGGGCAGGTGCACATTACATATTCCTAAAGATAAAATGAATACCCTAGTTCATTGGGACGTCTCATTAGTTATTCCTCAACTACTGGCTCTAACATCATGAGCAAACTTAATTATCAGAGGTCATGCTGCACTGTGGTCTCTGTTGTGCTTCTTATTGATGTGCTGACAACTTTATCCAGCCCTCCATGAGCAGATGGCCATAATCTGTGTCCGTTCTACTTGGGTGAACTTGTAATGCATCTTTTCATAAAGAAACTAAAACCTGGCTGGATGTTCAATCGATAATTAGATTTCACACATTGTCAATGCCAGTTATCAAGCTTAACTTGACTAGCTTCTCCAATGCGGTTAGGTGACCAACTCTGGCAGTGAAAGAACTGGTCAGGGTGTCCAGTAAGGTCCTCAAGAACAGTTACCTCCACAGAAGATGCAGTTTTCAAGCAGTTCCAGGCACTTTATCCTAATTGCAATGGATTCCTAGGGAGTGGTCCTGATGCAAGTGATGAAAAATGCTGAAGATGCTCCAAAGATCCTGTGGATGCAAAGCGGTCTTCCTGCAGGTACTTCATGGTCAACGAAGATGGAGTGGGGGTCCTGGTTGCAGGGTCAATGTCCCACAAGGTGCTCTCAGGTCTGACCAAAGTCCAGTCACTACTGGACTACCAGTCGCCCAGCATCGCGGTTACAAGCCAACCCTTCTGAGGGTCCCAGCAACTCTCAACACACCTGGGCTCAGCCACCTCGGGTGCAACTTTGTGTGTCGGGTCTTGGTCCCAGGTGCTGCACGGCGGCGGTGGTGGTAGCGGCTTGAAGACTTTGGACTACCAACTTGCTCCAACAAGCTTCTTCAACTGTTATGTTTCTCTTCTGTGAACAGGCCGCCAGTCAGCTGGCCCTTGGTATCGCCTGGCTTGACTGGACTCTGGAGAGAGATTCTCCTTCAGCAGTACACAGCAAACACAGCCCCTCTCTTCGCTAGCCAGCAGGAGCACTCTGACTGTGCAGCCTCTCTTTGCTGGTCCCTTGGTGTAGCAAGGCAGTCCTTCTTCCAAGTCGGCAGAGGTCTAAGTGGCTTCCTACAAAAGAGAGGTAACACTTCCCCCTGGCCTGCAAGCCCTCGTTGTTTTTCTTCCTGAGCGTCGTTGGTACGAAAGTGGTCTCCTGGAACAGGCTCCATGTGTGCCCTGAAGGCACAAACATTTTCAAGGAAACAAGGTGGCAGCTTAGCAAACGCTGCACACTGTAGAAGTTACATTAATTCCGACTTGAGATACAAGTCGAGGCTTAAAGTAACAAGTTGTTTGATACCTTGGACTGCCTCCTTTGATCGCACCGTTCAGAAGTTAGCACAGCTGAGGGGTAAGTGTGTAATCCTGTACTCACCAAGTGGGTGACCAAGCCTTTCTACAGTGAAAACTGTGGTATTGCGTGTTTACTGTCAAGACATGCAAAGCACCTCTCACTGGGGAAGAAGGAACTCTTTGTTCCACCCAGGACCCTCCGTAGGAGTGTATTAAGCAGTGGCAACTACCGTTTTCAGTGTTCCTCCAGCATCATCTTCACCTTCATGGGCCTGTGTCAAAGTTCGGCACTTTATTCCCTGTTTCCAAGCTGTGGGGGACGGTATGCAGTTTTTATTTTAGACAGATGGGTTTGAGGGAAGGGAGACACGTCTTAGTACATTTTCATTTTTGGTAACCCAGCACCACAACAGTTTAAAAGTGGTCCATTGTCAAGCGAGAAAAGGACACAAAGTGATGAAACCAACCAGGGGTGCGGGTGTTTTGTCATAACAAGACCTAACATCATGTATAGAAGGAACCAGGGAAAAGTGGAGGAAAAGGATTTAGCAGAGGAAGGGCAGTGGGCATGAAACTGTGGAATAGATACAAGAAAAATTAAAAACAACTGCATGGTGGACTGTGGAGAAGGGAAGACATTTAAAGATAGCTGCAGAACTAGCAGAAAAGTCTACGGTGGTGTTAGTTTTATTGGGACCTAAGGTGGAAGCAAGTTGTTCAGTATTGTTTTTTTTTATTTTTATCGATTTACTCTTCTTTCGTGGTATACTACATATGGAGAATTAGCTGGGATACATTTTCATGCAACATTGTGCTATTCCACCAAAACATGAATATAACGCACAGCGGTCTCTTGTCACTTAGTGCACTAGAACTGTTATACCATGTTCGGATAGTGACTCACTGATTACCTTCCAAAGGTGTTTGGTTAAAACACGTTTTTTTCAGAATAATATGCATGGTAAGCAAGCTTTTCTTAGATGCATGATTGCGGTATTTTCAAAGACATGTGTAAGACCCCACAACTGTCACTTATTCCTCTGCACAAAGAAACACAAAGCCTTTTCATTATTTGAAAATGGATGCTTTCTCACTGGGCATTTACATGGTCTAGCAGTGCTCTAAAAAATAGATGTGCCTTTTTTGAATAATAATGGAAATTATCCTACCTCAACGATGGAGCTGTGTTATATGAACATATGCATATATTGTTGACAGGGACAAATTAATATATCTATACCTATCTAAATCTATACCTATCTAGATCTATAGCTATCTAGATCTATACCTATCTCTCTCTATATCTATAGATATATCTCAAAGAAAAATAAAGAGGAAACAGTATAAAAATGCAGCCATCACCTTTTCTAACCGTTCTGGACTTGGCATAGCAACCCTTTGTCTCTTGGATTCCTGTTCCAATGTGAGAAGCATGTTTTTTTCTTTCAGCAGAACATACCTAGAGAGGAAACATGTACACAAAAACATGTTAGCAGTTTATAAAGAAAACATTTTAAAGTTAGTATCCTTACTATGCACTTACCAAAGTTTATGCAAATCTTCACTGCTTTTGGCTCTTAGCTGAGCTGTACTCCATGCATCACCTATGCCAGCAAATAAAAGAAAATAAAGTCTTACATGGAAGTGGGACACAAAGCTGATCCTTTTTATGGAAAAGCAGTATTTAGAGGTAGCTGTAAAGCAACAGGAGCTGGCATGCTTTTTAGGGCTCGGCTAGCGAAGGCTGCGCTTGCGCAGTCTCGCTCGCGAGATTTAATGTTTTCAGAAGAGGGGCTTGAACCCGCCCCTCTTCTCCCCTCTTGTCCATTGGCTGGCCTCTTAAATGCTGGTCAGCCATTGGAGAAGAGCTTTGTCTCTCCAAACAAGCCCCGTCTTTTTCGGATTCGGGGGCGTGTTTTTTACTTTCTTTCTCTCCTCTGGAATGTAAACATTCCAGCCAATGGCAAGAGGAGAGAAAGAAAAACACGCCCCCGAATCTGAAAATGCTGCTGCGTTTCTCCGAGGCATTTCTGCTTGACCTCGGAAAAAGGCGGTGGTGTTCAGGGCGATTCCCTCAATGACTGGCAGCTGGGCTCGCTCGCCGCAGCAGCACGTAAGACTTGTTTAACATTACAATGTCGCCGTAGGACAGCGTTAGTTTCAGAAAGCAGTTACGTTAATAATAGAAATGTCTGACAGGGAGAGTTAGTTCTGCGGTATTATGCCGATTGTTGTGCACATGTTGAAAATATATAACGTTGGTTTTCGAGTGCTGTAAGTGGCCGACCACGATAAATTTTGTGCGCATCTTACCTGAGTCGTTGGCGGCTGTTTTTAAGCTACCGAGACTAAAGGTGCCTAGAAACGCAGTCACTCAACAATATGCATCGCAACGTTGCATGGCTTTGAAATCCGCACAATGACTACGCTTCAATTGTGAAGCATTATAAAATTGCGTATTACAGTAGTGTCAAGTCTTGAGACCGGCGTGCCTACGCCATACCACTGCGATTTTCAGTCGAGCAGGTGGGACAGCCGAGCAGGTGAGCGCAAAGATGGTATAGACTGGTGTTATCTCTCTCAAACGGGCGGCACGAGCTGCCGTTAAGGGACTTTCTGCCATTTCAGTCTCCCTCTTAGTCTCGTCTCAGCGTAATGGCGGCTGTGCTGTTCGTGTAATGGCGGCAGGCGGGCGGTCGCTGTAATGGCGGATTAAGCAAGTCGTGTAATGGCGGCGTATGTTACTTCGAACCTCTCAATGGCTTCCCAAGGACTCTTATAGAGCAAATGTGCCGTAATTTGATGCCCCGGTTTCGAACAGGTGCTATCAACTTGCTTTGAAGGCAGTATCTATGTCCTTATGGTAGAAATAAGTGAACCACCTACAAAGGGTGACCCGACCCCGGTGCAAGTGGAGCATTGCGCAAAGCAACTTACTATTGACGACGGACCCCCCCCCCGCCCCATTAAGATTTAAATACATTAGTTTAATCTTAAATATCCGAATGCGCGCCGTAAAACCATGGTGCTGTTCTACTTGTATTTATTGCTCGTGTGTGTTCTTACCGAAAATCAACTTCAAGGAGTATTCGTGCAAAACGACACTGTTGGCCAGTAAAAGCCCGCCCAGCCTAAAACTGTTTCCTGGTCGTGTTTTCCAACTACCTCCTTATCCTCCAGATTGGGTGTCGGTGATTCTCGGTGGCCAGGCGTAGCCTTGTCAATGAAATATCGTTGCGGCGTGGAACCTGTCCAGCATTATACTATTCCAGTATCTTTAGGTGCATTGGTAGGGCCGAGATCAATTTCTCGCCTCCTAGTATTTATTTTCCACACACGAGAAGGGG
Source organism: Triturus cristatus (assembly GCF_964204655.1). Taxonomy (NCBI): domain Eukaryota; kingdom Metazoa; phylum Chordata; class Amphibia; order Caudata; family Salamandridae; genus Triturus; species Triturus cristatus. The sequence continues at coordinate 1,064,616,006 of NC_140594.1, read as the reverse complement.
GGAGGAGTTTAACACCCAGAGACAGCAGTAAGCTGCTGGAAAAAAGCTCCACCTTTGAGAATGGCCTTCGGCTGCCCAAGTACGTTTACGTGTTTTAGACACTTGATTCATTTCGGTTAGTATTTTGTTGTGAATACGCATGTTATGCCGCACATGGGTTGTGTGGTAATTCCACCACAGCGGTAAACGGAGTGGCAACAGAATAGCATTATTCCAGCGGTCCTACCTTTCACCCTTGCACTGCTGTTTAGTACGACAACGGCCTAGGTCATTGTCTGCATTAAGTGGGACAGTAACTGACTTGGCCAGGCACAGCGTGGTTCTCCGAACAGGGACATGCTGCTGCCATAACGCGGCCCGCTTACTAGCTAGCGGTGAGAGCAACAGAGTATTGAGGTGCGCGCATCAGCAGCCGACAAGATGATAAATTCTTTCACGGTCACATGCTCCGCAGTTGCGGTCTTTGATGCGTTAAGCAAACGTCAGCTTCGTTCAGGTTTTGTTTTCCTCCCAATAAGCTCATTAGTGGTAGCCTGAGCTTTTCTTTGTTACGGGCTAATAAATTGAGTATTATCGTTAAGTGACTTGCTGCACATAAATGCTTGTAACTTTGTATTCTTGGCTCTGTGTGTGTGGGGGAGGCTCTGTGTGTGTGTGTGTGTGTGTGTGTGTGGGAGGCTGTGTGTGTGTGTGTGTTGGAGCCTGTGTGTGTGTGTGTGTGTGTGCGTGTGTGTGGGAGGCTCTGTGTGTGTGTGTGTGTGTGTGTGTGTGTGTGAGGCTGTGTGTGTGTGTGAGTGTGTGTGTGTGTGTGTGTGAGGCTCTGTGTGTGTGTGTGTGTGTGTGAGGCTCTGTGTGTGTGTGGGTGGCTCTGTGTGGGGGTAACTCTGTGTATAGGTTGCTCTATGTGAGTGGTGGGGGTAACTCTGTGTGTAGGTTGCTCTATGTGAGTGGCTCTGTATGTGTAGGTGGCTCTGTGTGTGTGGCTCTGTATGTGTGGGTGGCTCTGTGTGTGGGTGCAAATGCAATAGGTCTCGGATTGTAGAGCGATTAAGCTATTGACATTGTAAATAAAAATGCCGTTTCTATAAATGTTTTAAAAACAAAAACATACAAGAATGTCATGAGCAATGCCAACAGCTCTAACTTTAACAAGGCCAAGACCATTGCATTGTAAATGCTTGTTAAGGTCTGGCACAGGTGTCTCACAAAAGCTGCCTCAATTCTGCACTTATCGCATTTATGCTAGCTGCTAAAGTGGCAGGAAAAAGGAAGAGTCCAGACTGTGCCGTGGTCGCAACATTAGTGTTCAATCAACTTGCAAGCGATTCAAGACGAAGCCTGTAGAAGTAATACCAAACTACACGCTCTGCTGTTTTAAGGTCCACATAGTGAGCCTGAACATTAAGACAGGGATGATGTGCAAGTGCAGGTCCACTTGGGAGCCCAAATGATTTCACACAACCCACGTTGCCTAAATGCAAGGCTAAAAGAACTTACAGGAAAATATGTGCTGCTCACCAGATTTGACGGTAGCCTCTCCCCAGTTCGTTGGGTCATCAAAAAACTCTTCAAGACCTTTCCGTGATTGAGATGTTTGAAGGGCTCTGCACTGGATAAAGGGTGTTAACTGTGGTGTGCTCCTGTGCATACCACAAAGGCTTGGTCTACAACAAAAAATAAAGACTTTTTATTCCACACTACACATATATTCAAACTGTTGAGTGGTTTCCCAAATAAATAACTCCAGTTATGGCAAAACAAATTCTGCAAAGCATTGAGGCGTACATTCACAAGGTGTCAGGGACATAAAAGCAATTTGCCCACAATATCAAGTTGACAAGTAACTATGTTGAGACTTCAGTAAGGACTACTTGGATCCAAATCATTTTTTAACCACTAGGGCAAAGACACACTGTAGTAGCTCTTAGCTAAATGAGAACCTACTAATAAAACCTCTCATTGTAAAAACAAGTCTTATTCTCAAACACACATTAATGTATTTACCCGTCGCAGATGTTTTGGCAGAATTTATATATCTTAGATTCGTAAAATTTGAATCACTCTAAAGAACCTGGGTATAATGTTTAAAATCGTTCAGTAACTATTCAGAGATTAATAAGAAAAAAGAAAAGAGGGGGAATTGCCACTCTGTTTAAAAGATAGAATCTGATTGTGGATAGTGTAATACACAGTCTAGTCTTTATCAGAATGTACTTACTTGAGAATGCTTACACATTCCCATTCTATGTTTCTCCTTAAGTTGGCGTTCTGTTCCAAGGCAGTTAGACTCCTGCCTCCTGCTTGGAAGAGTCCACTCTCGTACTCCTACTCTTGAATAAAGGATCTTCTACTCTACTCACAGTGTCCGGTCTCCACATTTACTACATTTTGGCGACGACTATATGCAGACCCCAGCGTGCAGAGCCATCCTTCTCCGTTTCTCACTCTTGTCCAGAGTGCCCAACAGAAAGCGGAGGTCGCGGCGAAAGCGGACAGCAGTGCCTGTTGTCAAAGGCAAGTATTCGGTTTTGCAGCTTGGTGAGCCTGTTCTGGGAGATTCCTCCCTCTGCAACGTTTTCTTCACGACGCTTCAGCTCAGCCCGTCAGATGTCATGTAGCCCGGCCAGTGCTACATGACGCATCACCATTACGTCAGAGTCTCCAAGAAGAACTGACTCTTAACTACGGTATCCTGGCAACATTCTTCCTTGACGACGCCTCCACGACTTATCTTCTGTCGCCCATGATAAGACTACGCGGTGACGCAACACGTCAGCATCGCAACACGTTTTCTTTGGCACAGCTGATTGATTTCCATAGCAACCGACGCGCTTTCTGTTCGAGAGCACATTTCACATCGATGCGCTTCTTCAAATTGAGCGCAAATTGTTTCCGAAGCAAGCAGCAACAAGCCACAGCGAGACTCACAGGTGTTGTGTCTTGTTTTACGTCCTCGACTATTTAAGGTACTGTTCATCATTTAGCCTTTGCTCGACGGCGAAATACACGCTTGTTGTATATCGTGCTACACTGATATTTGCATATCAAGTGTTCCTCCTTGGCGATATACACGCTTTCTCCTCACAGTTAATGTTTTTTTTTTTTTTAAACTCCTCCAACCTCATAAACCTGTTCTGTGTATCCTCATCCTTTCTACAAAGATACACACTCTCTCAGCTTACTTTTTTGGGGGGCATTCACCTCACCTACTATCAATTAGGTACCCTCTTGACTCCTGTTTTCTGTATTTCAGATATATTGGGCATATTCAACCTCTGGCACCAATCTCTTTACTTGTGGGTTTTCGTCCTCATTATTGCTGCTTCTCACATTTCTGTTGTTCCACCCCCCAATTTCTTGGCACAACCTGCTCCACCTAGTTTCTCTTGGGAGGATTGGATCCTCATGTTTGAAAATTATTTAGATGCCCTTGATGGTCAAGACTTTTCAGCCAAGAGGAAAAAAGCCCTTCTTTTAAGTACATTAGGTAAAGAAGGACAGCAAATTTTTCGCTACCTTCCCCAAACAATGCCCGATGAGTACAAATATGCTGTTTGTAGGTTAGAGGTGAGATATGCCAAAGAGGAGAACTTGGTAATGAATAGATACAAAGTTTACATCCAACACCAGAAAATAAGGGAGGCTATCGATGAGTTTATCTCAAGACTAAGAGAAATGTCAATAAAGTGCAAATTTGGAGCAATGACGGATGAGTTGATTAGAGATCAACTCATCGTCCAATGCAACAACAAGAAAATCCATAAGCGTCTATGGGCAGCACACCTTGCCAAGGTAGTAGAACAATCCGAAGGCTGCATGAAGGAGTTAGAGAAAAGAAATCTCAATCCTGAAGTGAACGAGATTCTTTACAGGAGCATTGTGACTTCTGCTGTGATGATGACTAACCTGGCACAATTGCTACAATTAAAAACAGAGTAAAATTTGTGAAAAACCCCTTCAACTCTAAATCTGTTGGTGCCAGCCAGACGTTTTCTAGCATTAGAATGTGCAATAGGTGTGGCAGCAACGCACACACCTCTGACTATAAGTTTTGTTTCGCTTCCAAGCAGGAATGTCCTAAATGTGGCTGTATGGGCCATTATGTCCGTTTATGTAGAAGCAAATTTCGCTCTAATATTGCTAGTGTACATGGTGTTGGGAAGGGTGATGTACTTGACAGTGATAAGATTTTAGTTATTGATTCTGATGATGTACAAAATGAAGATGGCGAGAAGGAATAGGCCCAAAGCGGTCTTCTCCATTGATGGTCGTAATGTTTCTTTAATGGTCGATACTGTGTCTAAATTCACCATCATTCCCAAATGTCTTTTTAATGGGAAGTGAGGCAACAAACCACTTCTTCCCAAAGACATTTCTCCTGGTGGTTATCAGGGTGAGCCAATTGACATTCTTGGGTATTTCGAGGCTTATATTTCCTTTTCTCATAGAGACATTCAAGGAAAAATATACGTATCTGAATATGGCCCAGCCATTTTAGGTTGGGTACACCAATACAACTTACATATCATTGTCAATCTGAGGGCTCCCATGCAAGTCATGGTCATTGAAGATAAGAGTTTGGACAACATTCTCGAAGAAGCACATGCAGTCTTCAGAGAAGAACTTGGTCAACCTAAAGGGTATGCTCATCTCATACTACTTAAAAAAGATTTGATACCCCTCCAACATAAAGTCAGGCGTGTACCCATTGTAGTAAAATACGAGATTAAAAATCTCAAAGAGATGCTTGACGCAGGAGTGATAGAGCCTGTTGAAGCTTCCCCTTGGATTTCTCCTGTCGTAATTACTAAGAAGGCGGATGACAAGTTGAGATTCTGTGTAGACTTGCGCTCCTTGAACCAGTGTGTTGTTGCAGATACCTTTCCACTCCCCAACATTAACAAACTGGTCACCACTCTCAAGGGCGCCAAGGACTTCTCTAAGCTCGATCTCAAGAGCGCATACCATCAGATCAAACTACACAAAGATTCTAAGCATCTCACTGCCTTCATTACCCCAGAGGGCACGTTTCAATTCACACGTTTGCCCATCGGGTTAAATTCAGCCGCCAGAATTTTTCAACGCATGATCTCTGACATTTTTAGTGGGGTTGACACCACCATATATTTCCAGGACAAAATATTAATTCACGGTCAATCCGTTGAAGAACATAACTCCATACTCTGGGTTGTTTTAGATAGACTGTCCAAATCAGGTCTCACACTTCATAAAGATAAGTGTAAATTTCTAGTTGATCAGATAGATTACCTAAGTTACACCATCAGTACCTCCGGTGTCAAACCTAAAAAAGATCTGTGCAGTGGGTTAAGCTTAGCCCCTTCTCCTGTTGATAAAGACTAGTTTTGCTCTTTCATGGGTCTTATAGAGTATTACTCTAAGTTTGTAAGAAATGTTTCCGACAAAACTGCGTGCTTGCGTTCATTACTTAAGAAGGGCGTTAGTTTTGTTTGGAATACTCAACATCAAGAATGTTTTGAACACATCAAAAAAAAAATGTGATGCTTATGTTCACTCTCCTTTTGATGTGCTACTGCAAATCCATTCTCATTGTTGATGCCAGCTCGACTTGATTGGGTGCAATGCTTTCTCAACATAAATCTGGTTGTGAAAAAACAGTAGCTTTTGTCTCCAGGACTCTAACAGATGCAGAAAAAGATTAATCTGTTATTGAGAGGGAGGCACTTGCGGCATCATGGGCAGTTGAAAATTTATTTTCAGAACTGATCACAAGCCTTTGATCAAAGTGTTGTCTCCTGGTGGTACGGGAAAAGGGTCTGCGAGACTTGCCAAATTAGCAGCTAAGCTCCAGCGTTTCCAATATCAAGTGGAACACATCTAAGGTTGGAAAAACATTCAAGCTGATTGTCTTTCCAGGTTGTCGGTTGAATGGCGCTCTGGTTCTGACTTTTCACAGGCCGATGAGGACATTGCGCGGCTTCCATAGATGATGCAGTTTTTGTGGGTGAGGGTGTGTTCGATGCTAATGACTGGAAGCGTGAGATGGTCAATGATCACAATTTACAAGAGGTAATCAAACATAAAATCCAGCACCAGAAGAGAGAGTTGTCTTCCTGTATGCCCCTATGTCACAATTCTAGATGAACTGTCCTTATGCAGTGATAACGTTCTAGTTAAAGGTGAGAAGTTTATTCCCCCGTTTGGAATCAGGAGAAAGCTCTTAACTTAAGCACACGAAGGGCACCTTGGCCAAACTCTCACTCAACAGCGCATTAAAAATCACTTCTGGTGACCTGGCCTTGATGCCCAAGTTTTAGATTGGGTTGAGAATTGTTCAGTTTGCAAGGAAGGGGAAAAAAGACTCAAGGTGGGTTGCAAATCTGACAATGCTCATATTGTGAACCCCGGTTTACCCTGGCACAGCATATGTCTATATTTCATCGGTCCCATGGGTGAGTTGCATGAAAGTGACAGGTTTGGGATCGTTGTGGTAGATGTTTTTTCTAAATGGCTCGTGGTTGAATTTACCAATGACATTACCACCGAGAGTACTATCAAGTTCTTGGGTAAACTTTTCAGGGACGAGGGTATCCTCTCCGTTCTTATTACAGATAATGGCACACAGTTGGTCTCTAAAGAAATGCAAAGCTTTTTTTAAAATTGTGGAATATCTCACCACCGCACCTCCCTCTATAATCCCCAGGGGAACGGTTTGTGTGAGAGGGCCAACAAGGTTGTCAAAGGGATCATTCAAATGGCCTCTTAAATGGTTGTGTCGTACGCAAAATGGTTAATGAGATGCTTTGGGCTTATCGTTCTACTCCACGCGTTCTTGGCGAAACGTCTCCTTTTGAATTGATGAGGGGCAGCTCCCCTAGCTCTAAGCTAGTTCCTCCATGGATGAAACAGTTAGTTACTTTACGTGAGGTTCAATTACAACCACAGAAACCTGTGAGCATTGGGCTGTTGCTTTAACATAGGCGATCAAGTTAAGATCAAAACAGGCAGAATTGAGAGAGGTCTTTCTAAGTTTAAAGGACCATTCACTGTCAAAAAGGTGCTTGATCATTGTGTCATCTTAAACAATGGTGAGTGTTGGAACTTTCGCCGTGTAGCCCTATATCAGAAGAACAGTGGCTATCATGAGCAAAGTAAACATGCGAGTCCTCTCAGTAATAGTGGTTATGTTTTAGCGCAGGATCCAGTGGATGTCACTCTCCATGGAGTTTCAGGTACAGCTCTGGGTGGGGGTGATTCCCTCATTCCTGTAAGTTATAACCAAATTTCCATCCCTAGCTCAGAGACCATTGGTTCTTTCCGCTGTCTCAGATGCCGGAAGCCACCTATGCATCTTAAAGATTTTGGCTAATATGTTTTTTTTTCTTTTGGTCATTTTCTCTCTCAACCTCTTCTCTCCCTCTTTTCTATTTTCTTCTTTAACGTGTTTTTAATTTTGTTTTTTGGAAAGGAAGAAGATGTGTAATACACGGTCTAGTCTTTATCAGAATGTACTTACTTGAGAATGCTTACACATTCCCATTCTATGTTTCTCCTTGAGTTGATGTTCTGTTCCAAGGCAGTTAGATTCCTGCTTGTAAGAGTCCGCTCTTGTCTACTCTTACTCTTGAATAAAGGATCTTCTATTCTACTCACTGTGTCCGTTCTCCACATTTACTACAGATAGTCACAAAAGATTATTTTATGTTTTTACCCCTGTTCCTCTTATTACTTTATTTTAAAAACACTGTGTGACCTGATCTTTATCTTGTCTAATCCAGATATCCTACACATTAGAAATTGAGTAATAGACAAAGATAACGGAAAGGACTAAAGATTGAATAGCAGAGCAACATATTTAATGTGAATTGCGTATACCCCTAGCTACATTAAAAGTCCAACACATATCTTTCCCCCATTTTAACTGTCAACATAGATCAGCATTCCTGTTATTACGAGGTGTTTACCAGCTTAATATGTTCTTCCTTGAAAAAGTTCTCCAGAAACGATAATGCACCCATACACCTCTGGTGGAATTAATTAATTTGATTATATATGGTTTTAACTTAACTAATTTTCTTCATTTTGAGGCTTTGTCTGTTCCCATTTGTGGTACCTTCCTATATTGTTCTTTCCTTTCTCCGTCTCCTTTCCCCCCATCCTCAATGGTTTGGTCAGAGCACCCATGGTCTTTAGAGCCTGGTGATGTAATAAGAAAGTTGGTGTCAGGAGATTCTATCTTGAGCGCTTCTGAGGCATTAGTAGAAAGTCTCTGTATGGTTTAACGGAAGTGGCTGAGGTGTTCCTTGCGACTCTTAAATAAACCTAACCTGCACATTCCAGACGCTCCCGTGTGTACTACTTCGATGTAACACTAATGTACTAACTTCTGTATGTAGAGGTTGTTCTAGTGTGCTTATCTTTATTTCCTCTCCTATGGCCCATTTTCTTTTAAAATCTGCGGTTGTGTGGTTTCCCCCGAGTGATCAGAATCCCTAAATAGCGACTTTCATATGGGGATTTCATTAGAGATAATCCGGTTCGTCTTGATTTGGATAATGTTAGCCCTCATGCGCAAGCGCATCGCCATAGCTGAAACAAGGTACTTACTTCCGGACGTTTTGTCAGCTTAATTTCAACACTTGCCTTAACATTAACTCTGGCAATGTTTATATTGTGAATTCCTTTGCTGATTGTGAAAAAAAAAAAATCTTTGTTGTACGGTAATACTGAATCCTCAGGCATTAAACCCTAAAATGGGTTTGACAATCAGTGTTCTAGGGCACCTCAAGTTATGTTGGAAGCAATTAAAGTCTCTCCCAGAGATCACATATGGATTGCTACTTGCTGTGCCTCCTACAAAGTATTTTAAAGAATCGCGAATCGTTTTTTGCGTGAGGAGGCGTGGGACCAACATCTGGCTCGTAGCAGACTTGGGGATAGTTCTAGATTTTAGGAAATTATTAATCAACCACTATGTAAGCTGCCTATGGAGCCGGTTTTATTCTTTACAATTTTGTCTGAGATATGGACTAGCCATCTTAAATCCATATAGGATACGCCCAATTCTGTCCCAGTTTCATGGGACCTCCCTGCATTTGATGGTTCATCATGTATACATTTTTCTGGGGAAGAGGTCCATGGTGTTATTCGAGAGCTCCCTCGGAGTAAAGCCGCCAGCACCTGATGGGGTCCCTTCGGATGTTTTTAAGTCCAAAATAGAACTTTGGAACCGCTTGATTACGCTATATATTAAGCGGCCAAGACCCAATACTCAAGACATGGCCTGCCTCTTTGATAGTGCCTGTTTTCAAAAAGGGGAATCATGCCGATCCCAGATGCTATTGGCCTATCTCTTTAATAAGCTCTGGTGTTAAGATTCTCAGGCAGTTGGTCTTCAATAGATTATTGTCCAGGGCCCAGGATCGTAAAGTACTAGCCGATGTTCAATATGGCTTTCGGTCTGGCCTTGGGATGGTCGATCAATGTCTTAATCTGTAACTTATTAACAAGTACGCAGTTGCCAAGCAAGGTGCCATACATCTGTCTTTTATGGATTTCCGTTTTTGACAGGGTAAATAGGGAGAAACTTTAGGATATTATGTTGCGTCTTGGTGTTGAGGTCAATATAGTTACTCTGCTGGTCGTTCTTAATTGTAACTTGTCTGCTCTAGTTAGGTTCGGGCCTAATGGGGAATGCACTACTAAACACTTTACTCTGAACCAGGCGCAGAGGGATGCCAAGGCTGTATCTTGGCACAGTTCTTTTACCCTACTTCTAAATCATTTAGAGAAGGTACTTGTAGATGGCGGTAGGGCCATGCCCCAGGCTGGTCATCGCTGGATCAAAGCGTTGCTTTAAGCCAACAATGCTGTCCAGGAAAACCAAAATAATTTCTTTGATTCTGCTCTAGTCGGGAGCGCCACCTAGTGGACCGATTAGGAACATTGATCCAAATAATATTAGTGCCCCTTGTTTCTGATCTTACTTCCTTGACCCTCTGTCTGTAGCTTCCCATATGATTTTATATCCACATTTGTGGGAGTTTATCACCACTTATCTTGTGGTATCTAGAATTATTAGAATAGCAAACTGGTGTTTTTTCCACCATTTCCCAACTCTTGCTGACTAACTCGTAAGCTACACTCTCTATTGAAGTGCCCCTGTGCTCCAAATGAGTTAAACTGTTTGTTCACTGTGAAGCAATACCCCTCCGCAGCACCTTGCCAGCCTGAAAATTATTCAACTCATCCTAACCTCTCCTTTTCTTACTAGACCACCATATCCAGGCTGTCAACAGCTCTTTCAATGCTCCACCACAAATCCATTGACAGAGCACTCGTGAGATATAGCTCCAACTCATGAAGCATCAGCTATCCGAAAAATCTTTTGAATAATGCTAAAAAGAATTTCAAACACAAAATACTTAAACAACTTCCTGAAACACTAATAGATGATACCTACCAAAGCGTGAGCAGCTGCAACAAGAAGACAGATTTCGTCTTCTACTCAAAACACCCCGCAAAGTGGAGAAACACCTTCCTTTTCCACCTACAAATTACTAACTCAATTAAAATCCCCTATGGAACTAAACTCACTACTTCCCCCTCACTAAACTTTAGAGGGGAAATCTACATTTCTATTTTCAGGACAGGGAACATACTTCTACAAGCCACAGACTGTCACCTCACCATCTTTGACCGTCACTTCTAGCTTCTTTAACGAAACATGGCTTGGTACACCTAAGCCACCTCTCCTCATTACACCCGACCAGCAACCCCAATCCTTCTCACCCCCTTGCCTCCGATTACTCACGATGCACCGCTGCACCACCCTCTGTCAAGATGTGCAACCCGGTAGCTCCCCTGGAAGTGTGCCTACGACTTAACTAAAATTACCTCAAACTAACCCACCTTTACCAACGAAAACACAGTAACTCGCTTCATCACACCTGAAGCCACATGTGACAGCCCCAATTCAAGACTGTCTACAACGGCCTCCCCCTTGGACTCAACCCTTGCTCCTAATGCAAACATGCCTCAGCCTACACTAACTGTCTGCCTTTCCAACCCGAATGATACTGGCCTTCCATTTAACAAAGCTCACTCAACTTTCTTAAATGCGAGACCCACCGCTTATCCGTCCACTCTCAGAATGGAAACCTTCACTGGCAGAATCACCCAGCTCCTGAAACGAATAGAACAAAAATGTGATCTCTTAGCTAATGACATCTCGCATGTAAGGAATGACCTTGTGATCCAGGCTAAGTATGCCCACTATTACACCCATGATATGGAGAATATGTCTCCTCTTTCAGGCCCTCCAATTCTCAGCCAACATACCTACTGGTCCTCTACTCCCCTGAGTCGATCGTCCCACAGACCCCACCGATCCGTTAGCCCCATGTCAGCTCGTGATGATGTGGAACTCTGCGAATCTTACATTACACTAAACCAAAAATGGTCTACAAACCTCCTTCCACAATTCCAGTTATCGTGGGATCAAATAGAATCCCTCGAATGATCACATCGCCTCGACCACCCGCTCATTACACCACCATCCAGACACTTGATACATCTAACAATAGTCCCAGATCTCTATTTTGCATGCTTCCTAACTGCAGATCAGCAGTTAAACATGCCACAGATGTTGCTGAATATATTCTTGACAAAGAAAAAGAGATCGCATTCTTCATCGAGTCAATGCTTAATGAACACTCAACACCCATACTTGACATGTTAGCTCCTCCTGGATACTCCATCATTAGACAGGATAGACAAAAGAGAAAAGGTGGCGGAATAGCAATCATTAACAAAGATGGAATCCATCTTTACACCTTAAAGACCTCAAAATATTCGACTTTCGAAAACCTTAGAGTAGAACTCACTGCCAAAGGCTCCTCTCCTATCAAACTCCACACCATCTTCCACCCTCCTGGTGATAGCACCCTCTTCTTAGAAGAAATAACTGATTAACACGGGTCTCCTGAACCAACTTGAATGACGTGTTCTTGGGTGACTTCAACATTCACTCGAACATCTCTGAAGACACCATAGTCCGTAAACTTAGATAAATTAGTGAAATAAAGGACCTCATCCAACTCTGCAACAAACCAACCCATATCAAAGGCGCCTCTCTTGATGCGATTATCACCAAAAATGATCTTGCCTCACTTCGATCCATCACTCCTATTGACTGGTCTGACCACCATCTGATACCGTTTAATTTAGAGATCCACCTCTGATATCATCTAACCCCATCGGACAGACCTAAGTACTGGGCTAGGAAACTCAAGCAAATCCCTATAACTGAACTGGAGAACAGGATCGATGCCCAACTACAGCAGCATCCCCCACTCACACAGTGGATGACCTCACCGCCCACTATAACACTGTGGTATCTGCTGTTCTTGACCAAGTGGCACCGCTCAAACTTAAATAATCTAGAACTATCCAATCTAAATCCTGGTTCAACTCAGATCTTAACGACGAGAGGAGACTACTCAGACAGTCAGAAAGGTATGGAGACAAAACGTCTCCATAGTGCACCCCTCACTCCTAAGAGCGGCACAGATTTCCTATAAGGGATACCTTTAGAGAAAACGCCACTTTTTTTCCCAACCAACTTGACCACATGAAGAACAGACCCAGGGAGTTCTTCAACATTATTAAACAGCAAACTACCATCCCCCCTCCCCCGCCCCACACACACAAAACAAAAGCCACCATGGAATGCTGTGAAGAAATTGCCAACTTCAAACTTCTTCACTGATAAAATTGCAAAAATTGAGCAATTACTCATTCAAGTCACAAATCCGACATCCCTATCAACCTTCCCCACTACATCTCTCCCCTTTACGGCAGCGCCTCCTCTAGACATAACCAAGGACTGTTTAGCCTCTAAAAAACGAATTTCAACTTGGATCCCCCTCATCTGAAAAACAAAGTGAATTAGTCAGAATTTAAACCCATGACAGAGATTGAAGTCTTCAATATAATTGAGAACTTGAAGCCCACATCCCACACTACAGATCCTCTCCCATCCACAATAGTACAAAACCTCAACCATATCATTGCCCCATTCTGGACTAAAATCATCAACTCATCTCTCTCCTCATGCAGTGTTCCTGACTCCCTACAACTAGGCCAAATAACACCCATACTCAAAAAAACAGGGTCTGACCCCAATGACCTCAATAACCTCAGATCTATCACCAACCTCCCCTTTCTCCCTAAAACATTTGAGAAGTGCGTCCTAAAACAACTTAACCAACATATAGAAGTATTCAACCTCCATGACACCTTCCTATCTGGGTTCAGGAAAGGCTGGGCACTGAAACTTCGATGCTCAATATCTCGGATGACACCCGCAGATCCTTAGACGAAGGTGATGCTTGCCTGCGAAAACTACTTGACTTGTCTGCGGCATTCAATACTGTACATCACCCAGCATTACTGTAGACACTCAAGAACCACACTGGTATCATTGACACAGTCTTAAGATGGTTCACTTCGTACCTGCAACATCACTCGCAACAAATAAAAATCAACAACTGCCTCTCGAATCCTACACTAGTTCATCAGGGTGTACCCCAAGGCTCTACTCTATCCCCATCCCTTTTCAATCTCTACATGGAACCCCTTACTGTTATCCTGAACCAAGAAGGGGTCAAACATCTATACGTCAATGACACCCAACTCTATTACATCCTACATCTGAATGCCACTCTAATCAAGATACAAGCTTGGCTTAATATCAATCACTTAAAGCTGAACCCCAACAAAACTGAACTACTTCTTTTTTCCCCTAAAAACAACCCTTTACCAATCCAAGTCTGGCTCAAGAATCTGGACGCCCTACATTTTTCTCCAACTCTGTCCAACTCCATTAAGTCCTAAGGCATCACCCTGGACCAAAACATCAAATTGAAGGACCACATCAACAACTCAGCCAAAGGAGCACTCTTATACGCTAAAACCCCTCAAGAAAGTCCAACCTTTCATCCCCCTGAAGATTTTAAGACGGTAGTGCAATCCCTAGACCTCTCAAAACTGGATTATGGTAATGCTATCATCACAGGAACTCCGAAAACTCACCTTGCCCCGTTAAGTTCAGTTCTCAACATGGCAGCCCGGCTACTAACATATTGCAAAAGATTTGAGCACATCACACCGGCCCTCAAGAGCCTCAACTGGCTCCCAATCGAAGGAAGATGTTCCTACAAGACTGCTTGCATCACCCATAAAGCCCTTCACACAGATAAACCTAACTATCTGGAGAACAAACTTTCGTAAGCTGGAAGAGTCAGATCTTTAAGGAGCTCCCAGACACTTCTTCTCATACTTCCCAAACTGAAAAAGAAATCCACCCAGACACGCTCTTTTTCTGGAAATGCCCCCGTGATCTGGAACTCTCTCCCGAGAGACCTACGCTGCAACCCCTCCTTTTCCGGCTTCAAACGGGCCCTTAATCAACTCGTGCTCAACAAATACATAAACACACACCCTGAGTTTCTGCCCTAATCTCACGCACATTCTGACTTGACCAGGTCAAGCACCACATTTATTGTTTAAGCGGTCCACTATGTCTTATGTCTTTTAGCTTATGCTGTTTCCCAGGTCTGCATACTGAAACTACACTGGCTGCCAAACGACTTTCTTTGTCTGTATTTATGCAAGTACTTAATGTATAAGACTTGGAATTATATGTAAAGTGCTGAGATACATTCTGGTCTAGCTAGCGCTATATACAACTTATAAATAAATATTTCCAAAACACGACTGGGGCGGGACTGCTTGTTACATTCCTTTGCATAATATATAGACAGCCTTGGCCATAGTACCAATTTCACCAAATCTCATGTTATGGTGATTGGCCCTCAGTTTAAAAAAACAGAACGTTTCAGGTCATAGGAAATATTATGAGCAATGTGGCCACTTTTCTCTACTTAGACATATTGTTTGCCTCATCTTTGTCCTGGTCCCCCCGTGGTTGCTAACAGATGTAATATGCTTGTCAAGAGCATAGCCTCTGTTCTTGAGTTTTCTACAAGACTGAGAAATAAATCTATTACGGTCATGTTGGATATATACAAAGCCAAATGTATTGCCATTGTTGCTTTGGCAGCGATATTTGGCGGTATTTGTCAATCTTTCTGCTCTGTCATTGAGAACACATTCTTAAGAAGACTCTTATGTCTCCCTCAAAGTTCCTCTACTTATATTTTTCATGATGAACTTGGGTTAGGGTTTTTGTCTGATATCCTGCAGATGCACCCTTTGCTACTTTGGCTATCTGTCTCGTTGAGACCTGAAAAGCGCCTTAATCATCTTACTCTGAAGGACTGTTTGTCCCTTGACTGTATGCCCAGTATTGCCTGGATAAACTATGGTACAGTGTGCTTAAGCAAACTGGGTTGGCCTGACATTTTTAACTGTCCTGATTCTATAGTTACTGGCAATTTTGCCTTTACAAAGGTGGCATTTATGGCCTGGAAAACAAAATAAAGAGCCCTAACTGAAATTGATAAGTCCTCTGTCAGGGCTGATGTACTGTTACAAACTTCTTTGGCTCTGGAGCCTTAATTTATTTTTGATATGCCTAATCACCATTGATTTATTTTGATTTGTTTAAGACTTAATTTGTTCCACCACCAGCTAGCAATCCCCAGGGGGAGCTCATTTGATTCTACTGTTGCCCTATGTAGATGTGACGGCGTTTCTATACAGGACACCTTGCACTTCATGTTTTTTTAATAACAGATTTTATTGGTAGTGCAACACGGCCTGAAAGGCCCTCATATATAAACATATCAAATATGGCACAGTTCTGAGTAATACCAATGTTGCAGAACTTCAAAACCCCAGGCACAGACTGGATACTACACCCGAACCCCACAGAATATCAGTCCACAGAATAGGAATGAAGAAAGCTACAGGCTAATGCTTACATGACTATATGATCGTATCTCCTGCTCTATGAGGGATTCTGAGGGCTGCGCAGAGAGCAAGTCAATACCCCTACATTCTGCCCACCGCTTCCAGATTTTATTATGTTTCTGAGGGCAACACCATTTCCGAAATACTACTAGTTCCATCCCCATGCATCTGTCAGGACAACACTTGAGCCAGATAAGAGGTTACCCTGTGCCAGAAGGGCAAGTGTGCGGTGCAGCTCCATGCTGTGTGAAGGAAGGTCCCCTCCTCCCGCCACAGCGGAGACATGTGGGGAAGGATAATACTCCCATATGCCAAAGTCGGGACCTTGTGTAGTATGCTCGATGCAGGTAAACTAAATAAAGCGAAAACGTGATGAAATGGCAGCGCCTCCTGGACATGTCAAGGCCTCTGTCCAGTCATCGTCATTTAGGTCCTCGATATTTCCATCCCAGGTCGCCTGCAACGTGCCCAGAGTGGTGTGGCTATGTGTGATCAGAGTGTTGTATAGTGGTCTGATCTTTCACAAAACAAAAGGAACAACACAGCCCTACACTCACAACCAAGTGTGTGTGTCGCACCGCTCTCCAGACGTTACCCGTCTGCCCTCCTCAATTTAAATTAATGTGCGAGTTATTAACTCTACAGTGTGCACTTCCACTGCCCCTGCTGTTCCCAAGGGGCAAATCCACTGATCCACAAAACTGCTACCCACTGTGGATTGCACCACCAAATATCAATGTCCAAAAATAGTAAACACCAAAAAGTCCATCCAATGATTATCCATTTTCTAGATTTCTTTATTCTTCTTTATTTTATGCAAGAAAACACCAGGCAGCCAACGCGTTTCGTTCTTATGAAAAGAACTTCGTCAGGGCTTCACTTCAATAATTGTAACACGCTACGGGCACAGTGGCCATTTATTAGAAAGAAGATACATTATTACAGAAATGTTACAATTATTGAAGTGAAGCCCTGACGAAGTTCTTTTCATAAGAACGAAACGCGTTGGCTGCCTGGTGTTTTCTTGCATAAAATAAAGAAGAATAAAGAAATCTAGAAAATGGATAATCATTGGATGGACTTAGTGCACTTGTGAGGAGATACTATTGTGTATACACGAGTTTCGCTACGGACACAGTGGCCATTTATTAGAAAGAAGATACATTATTACAGAAATGTTACAATTATTGAAGTGAAGCCCTGACGAAGTTCTTTTCATAAGAACGAAACGCGTTGGCTGCCTGGTGTTTTATTGCATAAAATAAAGAAGAATAAAGAAATCTAGAAAATGGATAATCATTGGATGGACTTTTTGGTGTTTACTATTTTTGGACATTGATATTTGGTGGTGCAATCCACAGTGGGTAGCAGTGGTCTGATCTTGTGAGCGCCTATATCTCCCACTAACAGCCGCACTTCTAATGGGTTAAACTCTGGTAAATCCATCAGGTCCTTTATAAATGGTGTCAGGGCGTCCAAGTTGTCAATACTTATAAAATTGACCACGGTGGCGCTGATACTCATCCTGCAGCGGTTGAAATGTTTTGATCATTGTCCCCTTCATAATGTCACCCAAGGTGGATAAGCCAATTAGGTCCCATGTGCAGAAACCCAGGCAGCACCGTTACTTGCCGAATAGAAATTCCATGCCACAGTGGGGTCGCCAGAGTCAACTTCTCCCACCAGCCCAAACCATCGGACCGTCCGCCGCCATAATTGAATAACCACTTTAGCCGCGTGGTATATTCCCGTATGACTATAGAGGAAATCTGTGTTCATTTCATCCAGTTCTATGATATATGGCATTTGGGTGCCACTTTTGAATTCACTTTGTGCTAAAGTGGTTGTTGTCAAAATAGTCATCGAAAATGCTGTCATAGCTTTTTGTTTCCTCAACAATGAGTATAGACATTGGGAAAGGTGATGGAGAGTAGAGGGAATGTTATATACTATCTCCTGATAGAGACATGGCAATCACAGTCAAAGTGGCTAATGAGGTCTTTTCTACCCACCATTGAAGGTATGAGCAACCTTCTACACCTCAAATCCACAAACAAAGGCTTAGTCAGAGCAGAGTGTGTATAACTACTGAAGGTGTTTCCTTAGCTTTGAGCCCTTCTCCTCGAGTTGGCCAGCGCCTTTATCCTCTCAAAGATCTTAAGACTTTAGATTTCTGCAACCTTTAGAAACATGCTCCAATAGCAAAGAGAACGTACATATGATATGCCCATAAACATCTGCCATCTTGAACTACTCACAAACACAGAGCTTGAAGCAAGTAGCTATGGAACTGAAAGAAAAGAACTTTAGGTATCCATGGATAAATGTTTCTAAAAGTAAGGTTTTGGTTACGAAACGAGGAAAAAATAGAAAAGTTTGTAATTTTAATTGGAGAATTGGTTCCGAAAAATTGGAGATTGTAGATTCTTACCTTTATCTGGGGGAAGTTATTTTAAGTAGTAAAAGGATTAGTCCCCATATTGAACATAGCTCTTGTAAAGCGACATCGCATGCAAATGGACTATGCCTATTTTATAGTGCTATGTGTCGAAGACATTTCTCACATCTGCTTTTAGTTTTTAAAGCTAAAATTCCTCCCACCTTGTTATATGCAATTGAATCCATACCAGTCAGTGAATGGAGCTTCTTGGATAAGATCGAAGGCCAAATCTTCTATAAATTATGTAATCTTAATACTCTTGTCCCAATAGCTGCCATTAGGCTAGAATTTGGCTTGGTAAGTTCTTCTTTAGGTCTCGGCTAGCGAAGGCTGCGCTTTCGCAGTCTCGCTTGCGAGATTAAATGTTTTTCAGTAGTGGGGCTTGAACCCGCCCCTCTTCTCCATTGGCTGGCTTCCTAAATGGAGGCCAGCCATTGGAGGAGAGGGGCGTCTGTCCATTGAAGCCCAGTCTTTTTCGGATTCGGGGGCGTGTTTTTTAGTTTCTTTCTCTCCTCTGGAATGTAAACATTCCAGCCAATGGGAAGAGGAGAGAAAGAAAAACACGCCCCGAATCCGAAAATGACGCTGCGTTTCTCCGAGGTATTTCTGCTTGACCTCGGAGAAAGATGGTGGTGTTCATGGCATCATCCAGCTGCCCCGGTTAAAGTCCTTTAAAGCAGCCAAGCTGCGCATATGCTGCGCCAGGGCGACTCCCAGGCACCCAGCGTGCACTCTACTTTATGCCATGTTTCTTCATTGACCGAACCACAAAAAGACCTTGAAAATATTTTAAAGGCTTTCTTATTTTTAACAATTGTATAGCGCTTTATGGCCCCTCGGCTGAGAGCGCTGCTGCGATGGTAACGTCACCGCTGCCCCAGCTGCTCCAGGAAGGGAGTCCGGGAGAGGCACCTCGCACAGCGACACCTGTGTTCCGCGGCAGACTCCTGCAGGATCCAGTGTCCTCGTCTCCCGGAGTTACCAGGCTGGCGGCGTCTGCAGGTGAGCCTCGGGGTGGGCGGCGTCTCGGAGGGGCTCGGGGGAGTCCAGTGAGGGCTGAGGGCACGGGCAGTACCCTCGACGAGGCTGTCGACTAGGCAGGAACGGAGCGCAGTACCGAACGTTCTTCTTCCGCGTGTTCTACTCATTTCGTGCCCTCACTTCTAATCTCTGGTGGAACGAGGGTATTTTAGGGCTCTTGGCCCCCCTAAATTCCAAGCGCTGTACTCCCCTAGCCCCCCTCCGGAGATCCACACACCGGACCCCAAACTATTCAGAGTTACACGACCAGCCTTCCTCTCTGGAGGGGTTTCTTTATATTCTTCTTATTTTACCACAGGTGGCCGCCGAAGCTTCTCCGGAGATCCGTGCTGTCCCATCATACTCTCCACAAAGCGCTTCAATGCCTCGCCAGGGGTAGTAAGCGCTATCTAAATAAAATATATGATAAAGACGCTCCCTGAATCATAATCGACCTGAGGTCTCCTGTGTTTTATCTCTGAGGGGGTGGAGTTCTCTGTCTCCTGTCTCCAAAGTGACCCTGCATTTTTTTATTTAGGTCCCTGACACCCTTTGCCCTCTCCAGGTGCAAGTGCATGGTCTCTTCGTGTCCCCTTACTGTCCTCATTCTGCGTGCCCTTGTGTCCCATCTACGGAGAGTCCATGCTCCTGAGGTCGAAGGGTCTGAGCATCCTCCTACTCCTGTTACTCGCTGTCTCGGGGCTGTGCGCATCCTTTCTCTGGGCCATGTTGTGCATGCTCTCTATGGTGCACCATGGTGCTATTGACATTGTAAATAACAATGCCGTTTCTTTAAATGTTTTAAAAACATAAACAAAAATAATGTCATGAGCAATGCCAATAGCTCTAACTTTAACAATGCCGAGACCATTGCATTGTAAATGCTTGTTTACAAGGTTTAGCTAGGGTAATATGTTGGGGGTACCAGCTAAAGAACCTTGAACCTTTTTCAATGAGGAGTTTTATGCGACAGGAAATTTTTTCACGACAAATGTATAAATACTCTTTTTTTTAGCGATTTCTCCTTGGCACTGCAATATTTTAATGTGCAAGAGGATTTCATGCTGTCCTTCTCTCACAGAATTGAAATCTTTTTTAAAGATTTCAAGTGGCGTAATTAGCCATCAGAGATATGTCATTATATGTAGAGCAAGGGCCAGACTGGAAACAATAGTCAAGGATTCTTCCCTGAGGGTTCCTCAGAAGTACCTCTTCTGGAATTTAAGCCACGGTATTCGCCGGTGGCTCACCCTCTGTCGTATGAATCTTTTACCACTAAATGACTTAACCGTAAATTGGTCACTTAATAGGAAAGGTGGAAAAAACTGCAACTTTTGTAATCAGGGTATTCAGAACCGTGATCATATTTTATTTGTATGTCTGGCTTTGACTTCATCTCGATTTAGGTGGCTCCGACAAATGTTTATCCAGAATGGTATTAAAAATGTTTCTGCTGCCCGAGAATTTTTGTTTTGTCTAAAAAATGTAATAGTATGCATAAAACTTTTTAAGGGAGTTTATGAATATATTTAAAATGTTCTTAATTAGTCTCTGAGTATGGTTGGCTATGCATTTAATTAGTTTTCTTATTATATTGCCTTCAAAATTTCAAGCTCTTATGTTTCCTCGACCATATGTATTTATTTCTCACCTGTGGAAAATATATACTTATGATTGTTGTTAACTTATCGCTGTTTGCACTAAATTAGGTTTGATCTATCTTAAATAAGTCCTAAGGGAAATTATTTTGCTGCTTTTTGATGCACTTTATATGAAATATATGGTGCTGCTATGGTATGATAATTTTCCTAATTGTACTTATACTTAACAGGTTTTGATCCTTTCCCATCTCAGTATAGGATGTAACTTTACGATTGCCGCTATATGATGCACTTTATTTAATAATTTTCCGTTAGATGAAATTGCTTCCTTATGTTATTCTATCAAATCGCACACGTTTTAGAATGTTATACTGTGTCATTCTTCGTTTTCCTCTACTTGAGGGCCCCACTACTGCCTAAAGAATCCCCCAGAGTCAATTTCGGAAATCTTTGATGTCTCTTGATGATCTAAATCTGTACAAATTGATGTAGCGACATAGATATAATGGTTTTAATGAAGTGTATTCTATAATTATTGCTGTTTTTTTTTTATATAGCTGTCTATGTACGTCTTAAGTGGACCTCATTAGAAATCCAAATTCTTAATAAACATATTGAATTGAACTTAAAAGGCAGGCACACACCAGCAATAGTTATTGGGTGTGTTACGACTCAGCATCTCACAGAATGTGTTAATAGCTTCCTTACAACAACAAACAAGCATTGGCATAGCCAATAGGTCTCGCTTTTGGGACCTTCTAAGTATTTAGTTATTCTGATGGATACATCTGCCAGTGGATTCCTCACCTTCTGAATATCCCCTGCGCCAGCATTCCACTGAACTTTTTTCCCCAGCTCTCTACGCTGACGTGGACGTCATAATGCTTCGGCTCCGCAAGCGACTCCGTATGACGTCACCGGAGCCATAAGAGAGCCACGTCGGCGTGATGACGTCAGTTCCCTTTTTTCCGCGCTGTTGACGCGTAACAGTTTTCCAGCACTCTCCTGCTACTTTGTAGTCTTGTAGTGGGTTACTTTTGTGAATTCACCAGGTCTTTGACTAGGAAGTCAGGTTTCAAACCTTGTAGGGAATGTGGGGGCCACATGTCAATGACTGACCCCCATGAAGATTGTTTGTGGTGCCTTTCTTCTGACCACGACATGGAGGACTGTTCCAGCTGCAGAAGAATGAACCCAAAGGCCTTGAAGGAGAGAGAGGCGTAGCTCTTCATGGCCAAGGCGAAGAAGGAAAAGAGGGGTAGGAAGAAGGAGAGATCGAGGCCGGAGTCATCGACTTCACACTCTTCGAAGTCGAAGAAGCATCACAAGAAAAGAAAGCATAGCTCTCGGCGCCGGTCTTCGAAAAGCAAGGCTTTGAGATCGCCGTCGCCTTGACGTCGAAGTAAGGATGTTGTATCTCCTTCTCCATCTCCTGGGAAGTCTCCAGAGAGGTCACCTTTGCCGAAGCGGACTCCGGCGCGGCCCCCGGCGCAGTCACCGGCGCAGTCTCCGGCGCCAGTGGAGTCTTCTGCTTCGGACGTCGTGCAAGAACAAGAAAAAGAGCTTTCGCCAGAGCCGGCTCATCCTGTGGCTCCTGTTGAGGACTTTTCGGCTCCGGTTCCAGGTACTCCTCAGCCGAATTCGGGATCAATCCCTTATCCGCAGTTCCCGACTCCGGGTGCGGATTCGACGCATTTTCTTAATGCAATGTATGGGATTTTTCAATGGGCTGCCTTCCCATCCGGCGTACCATCTGGTCCTGTTGGTCCTATGGCATACACCTTGGGAGTGCCGCAGCATTATGCTCAGGCCCCATTTATGCCCTTTTTGCCGATGGCTCCTTCGTGGCAGTTTCCGGCGCACGCTGGGGATCCATCTCGACTTCGTTTGGATCGGCCTTCTTCGGAGCCTTCCTCGAAGCCGTTGCCGACTCCCTCGGCTCCACGTCCGGCACCGCTAGCTCCACGTTCGGTTCCACCGACTCCGCGTACGGCGCTGGTTCCTCAGATCCGTTCAAGGAGAGAGGCCCAGAGAGTCTTGGAAGAGGAACGTTATAGGGAGGAAGTGGAAGAAGGTGAGGTGGATACATCTTCGGACGACTGAGGGCATTCAAGATGCTAGTGGTCTTGATACAACTCCGGAGTGGGAGCATTCTTCTACTAGAACCTCGCCACCGCAAGAACTGGCTCCCTATCATTTAGTTATTAAGAAGGCCACAGAGTTGCTGGACTTGCAGTAACCCTCTGCTGAATATAAACCAAACCTTCTAACTGAAGTACTACATTCGCCAGCTTCAACTATTGAACCCTTGTTGCCTTTTAATGAGGCTATCTTGGAGCCAGTTATGGACGTCTGGCGTAAGCCACTCTCTTCGCCGGCAGTCTCCAGACAGGTGGCAAGGAGATATAGGGTGGCTCCTGGGGATCCAAGTTTTCTATCTTCCCACCCTTCTCCAGAAAGCCTTTTGGTGCAAGCTTCATGTTTGAAGCATTCTTCAGGCGCCTTCCCTCAGACTCCTGCGGATAGGGAGTCTAAAAAAGACTGATCAGGCAGCTAAAAAGACCTTTTCTTCAGGGAGCATGGCGCTTAAATCCACTAATGCCACCTGCTTACTAGGGCGCTACGTTCATGCTCTTATGGATTCTATAACATCATTAGCCCCTAAGCTGCCAGAAGGAGATAAATCTTCGTTTATGGAGGTGGTCACTGACACTCAGGCTGCTGCAAGGCAGGCAATTCAGTCGGGACTTGACACGGCTGATTCTGTGGCAAGGATAATGGGATCGTCGATAGCCACTAGGAGGCAAGCGCGGCTTCGTTCTTCTGGCTTCTCTACTGATGTTCAAGCCACTTTGGTAGATTTGCCTTTTGACGGAGAAAACCTTTTTGGCGAAAAGGCTGATTCCGCCTTGCAAAGATTTAAAGAGAGCAGGGTAACGGCTAAATCTTTAGGATTACAGACTCCTGCTAAGGGATTTGGTCTTAGGACATTTAGAGGCTTTGGGAGATCCTCATTTCGTTCCTCCCGGCAGCCTCAACTGCAGCAGCAACAACAGCAGCAGCAGAATCCCCTCTATAGGTTGTATAGAGGAAGGCAAAGTGGACGGAGAGGTTCTGGCCGCAACCCATCTTCATCTTCGGCCTCCTCTGCTCCCAATGAAGCTTCAGGGAAGCAGCCCTAGATCCCCCATCCTAGATCATGTGAGACCTGTGGGGGGTCGGATGTCCCACTTTCTGCGAGGTTGGAAATATGTTACAACCGACCTTTGGGTTTTAAACCTCGTGGAGACTGGGTACGCCCTTCCCTTTCGGGAGTTTCCTCCCCCTTACCCTCCTTGCCAGGGTTACTGCTCACAAGACCATCTGCTTCTTTTGCAGAAGGAGGTTGTAGCTTTGCTTCAAAAGGGTACGATAGAGGTGGTTCCAGAGCAGGAAAGGGGTCAGGGATGCTACTCCCGGTATTTCCTGATTCCCAAGAAGGACGGCAGATTGCGTCCGATCCTGGACCTCAGAGCCTTGAATTTTTACCTGAAACAGGAGAAATTCAAGATGCTGACCCTTGCGCAGGTTCTTCAAGCGTTGCAGCAAGGAGACTGGATGGTGTCGCTCGACTTGCAGGACGCGTACTTTCATGTCCCGATCCTGAAGTCGCATAGGAAGTATCTCCGTTTTATGGTTGGGTCGCAACACTACCAGTTTGCGGTCCTCCCGTTTGGTCTTACTACCGCACCTCGAGTCTTCACGAAGGTGATGGCGGTGGTGGCTGCTCATCTCAGGAGGTCGGGTATTCCGGTTTTCCCCTACCTGGACGACTGGCTTCTGAAGGCAGAGTCCCCAGAGATGGTGCAACATCATCTGCAGGTAACATCTCAGCTGTTATTCGACTTGGGTTTTTCGATCAATGTGCCCAAATCTCACCTGGTGCCCTCTCAACGCAACCTGTTCATAGGGGCGGTACTGGACACTACTGTGTGTCGAGCATTTCCTCCTCCTCAAAGAATTCTCGACATTCAGGAGTTGAACCCTTTATTCCACAATGGAGCGGTTGTTCCAGTTCTGAAGGTCCTTCGTCTGCTCGGTCTGTTCGCTTCCTGCATTCTGTTGGTCAACCATGCACACTGGCACATGAGGGCGCTCCAGTGGTGCCTCCGCAGGCAGTGGTATCTGCACAACGGAGATCTCCGGGAGTCGATCAGGATCACCAGAGAAGCTGCAGCGGATCTATCTTGGTGGAGCGTGGCGGGCAATCTGTCTCAAGGGAAGCCCTTCCATCTGCCTCCATCGGTGGCCACAGTGATAACGGATGCCTCCGCCCTAGGGTGGGGTGTGCATCTGGGGGATCTGGAGATCAAAGGTCTTTGGTCTCCAGAGGAAAGGTTGCTTCACATCAAACTTCTGGAATTGCGGGCGATTCGTTGGGCACTCAAGGCCTTCCTCCCTTCCCTTCGCGGTCAGTCTGTTCAAGTCCTGACGGACAACACTACCGCGATGTGGTATGTCAACAAGCAGGGAGGAGTGGGGTCGCATTGTCTCTGCAGAGAGGCTCTGCGTCTATGGTCCTGGGCTCAGGACCATCAGATTTGTCTAATGGCAAATCATCTGGCTGGGGTGCTGAACGTACGTGCGGACAGTCTCAGTCGGCAGTTCTCCGCCGACCACGAGTGGAGGCTGCATCCGGAGGTGGTTCGTCATGTCTTTCGGACGTGGGGGACACCTCGGGTGGACTTATTCGCCACCCGCGAGAACGCGCACTGCCCGTCATTTTGCAGTCTCCATTATCCGATGCAGGGAGCGTTGGGGGACGCGTTTCAGTTGAGTTGGGGCTCACAACTCCTTTATGCGTTTCCTCCCATACCCTTGATTCCTCGGGTTCCGAGGAAGATTCGCCAAGACCGGGCCCAAGTTATTTTGGTCGCCCCGGATTGGCCAAGAAGGGTGTGGTATACAGATCTTCTCCACCTCTCCTCGTGCCCTCCGCTCCGTCTCCCTCTGAGGGCAGACCTCCTCTCGCAGTTGGAGGGGCAGGTTCTACACCCCCACCTCCAGAGCTTACACCTTCATGCCTGGAGATTGAACGGGGCAACCTGAATTCCTTCTCTCTCCCGCCTGATGTGGTGGATGTTATTTTATCGGCCAGGCGACACTCCACCAAGTCCATTTACTCATATAGGTGGTCTAAGTTTGTTAAATGAGAGAGATCCATTGACCCTTTAAAAGCCCATCTTTCTAATGTGCTTCAGTTTGCTCTTTCCCTGGCTCAGCAGGGCTGTGCTGTGGCCACGGTCAAGGGCTATCTATCGGCCTTATCGGTTTTTCTAGGTCTTCCTGATAAGCCGTCATTATTTAAATCTCCTATTGTACTAAGGTTTATCAAAGGACTTACAAACAGGTTTCACCTACTCCTTTTGTAATGCCACAGTGGGACCTTAATCTTGTCTTAACTTTTCTGATGGGGACTCCGTTTGAGCCTCTTCATAGTTGTCCTTTGAGGCTGTTGTCCTTTAAGACGGTCTTTCTTGTAGCCATAACCTCGGCAAGGAGCTTCAAGCTCTTAATTCTAAACCCCCGTTTTTAACATTACATGCTGAAAGGATGGTACTCAGGACCAGGGCTGCTTTCCTGCCTAAAGTGGTTACTCCGTTTCATTTGGGGCAGTCTATTACTCTCCCTGTTTTTTATCCACCTCCTCATCCCTCCAAGGAGGAGGAAAGGCTTCATCGTCTGGACCCAAAAAGAGCTGTGAGCTTTTACTTGGACAGAACGAAGGACTTTCGTTTGGACGATCAGCTCTTCGTGGGCTATGTTGGACATTCTAAAGGAAGAGCTGTGCACAAGCGCACTCTATCAAGATGGATCATCCTTGCCATCAAGTTCTGCTATGCCCTGGCTGGTAAGGTTCCTCCTGAGGGTATTAGAGCTCACTCTACTAGGGCTAAGTCTTCCACCTCTGCTTTGGCCAGGGGTGTTCCTGTGGCAGACATTTGTAAGGCCGCGACTTGGGCCTCCCTCCATACCTTCGCAAAGCATTATTGCTTAGACTCTGAGATGAGGGGGGGAGGGCCACTTCGCGCGCTCTGTCTTGCAAGACTTTTTGGTATAGGAAGGTGGACACCCTCCTCCGGGAGTGGGACTGCTGTGGGAATCTATTCACAAGGTGAGGAATCCACTGGCAGATGTATCCATCAGAAGAACAAGTTACTTACCTTCGGTAACGCTTTTTCTGGTGGATACAGTATCTGCCTGTGGATTCCTCACTGGCCCACCCCCTCCCCGTTGTCCACCTTTGTATACCTTAAAAGATGTCTTGCTTGAGATGTTGTTATGCTTTGTAGCTTCTTTCTTTCTGATACATTGGTAGGAAATGATTGTTTTCTTTAGCTTTCCTTTTGTTTATGTACTATGTATATTTGATTGTATATTGTATACTGTGTATACTTTGAATCTGTCGTTGGTCCACCTGTGTGCCTCGGAGGCACAGAAAAAATGGGTGGAACTGACGTCATCACGCCGACGTGGCTCTCTTATGGCTCCGGTGACGTCATACGGAGTCGCGAGCGGAGCCGAAGCATTATGACGTCCACGTCGGCGTAGAGAGCTGGGGAAAAAAGTTACGTGGAATGCTGGCGCAGGGGATATTCACAAGGTGAGGAATCCACAGGCAGATACTGTATCCACCAGAAAAAGCGTTACCGAAGGTAAGTAACTTGTTCTGCAGCACAATATCCTTGGTGCAACCACATCAACTGTTGCGTGGCTAAACACTTATAAGGTCCCAAAGGCGAGACCTATTGGCTATGCCAATGCTTGGTGTGGTTGTGTGTGTGGTTGTGTGTGTGTGTGTGTGTGTGTGTGTGTGTGGTTGTGTGTGTGTGTGTGGTTATGTGGTTAGGTGTGGGTGGGTGTGGTTGTGTGTGTGTGTGGTTGTGTGTGTGTGGTTGTGTGTGTGTGTGTGGTTGTGGGTGTGGTTGTGTGTGTGGTTGTGGGTGTGTGTGGTTGTGTATGTGTGGTTGTGTATGTGTGGTTGTGTATGTGTGGTTGTGTGTGTGGTTGTGGGTGTGGTTGTACGTGTGTGTGGTTGTATGTGGGGTTGTGTGTGTGTGGGTGTGTGTATGTGTGTGGTTGTGGGTGTGTGGTTGTGTGTGCGTGTGGTAGTAATACTAAAAGCATCTCAAAATAAAGGAACACAAACATCGAGTTTGTGGAAAGAGAAAGCACGTTGTAAGTCAAACGGGCGCAGCAAAGCATTCACACAACAACAAAACAAACGAGATCGCTTAGCGAAGATTGAGTGCTGATAATGGATACACACAGCCCATCATCTTAAGAGTTTGACTGTAGCCAATGTGCACTCAAGCCTGCCCCCTCCTTGTGAGTTGCACCCCATATTTCATGAGTTGTAACTGCTGCACCCACCATAGCGCTCTGAGATCTAAAGCGCTACATAGGTCTAATCGATTAACCAGTCGCCAACATGCTGTGCTTTTAAAGAGAATGTGCCAAAAGTTTCCAGCTTCCTCATCATGTCCTCAAGAAAGCGCCAACGAAAGGACTCCTTGAATGGTGCAACAGACATGAAGCAGCCACTGCGATCAGAAATAAACACTATGAACTTTGTCCAGTTTCACAATAACATTTCCTTAATGTTTTTTAAGTCACTAAACAGTAATGCTAAAAGCATCTCAAAATAAAGAAACACAAACATCGAGTTTGTGGAAAGAGAAAGCACATTGTAAGTCAAACGGGCGCAGCAAAGCATTAACACAACATGTTCTTTGATGTTCTTTGAACGAGAAAATCAAAGGGGCGTCGCGAAAGTGATCGCGGGCTAAAGTGACAGTGATCACAGGCACTTAATGAGCATGATGAGGTTTGACAGCCTCTGCTCCTAAGCGCGCGCCCGCGCACATGCACTGTAGCTCTAGGCTGGCCATGGTAGCATTTTTTGAGCCCTCACAAAAAGTCTCGCCAGACCAGCGCATGCGCTGGGTCAGGCAAGACCTAAAAACATCACTTGCAAAATCTCTAACTAGTATGTGTTCGTGATGATACCATCCAGGAAGACAGGTGCATCAGACACCTTAACCTACTAAGTAACGTTATCAATAGCGAAATATGGTTTGTATGGGTAATCGGGCAGGGAGAAACAATGTAGTAGAATGTGGAGAAGAGGTGTTGGCAGCGGCCAGGGCACCATGTGACTGGGCAATAGCTCGCCTAATCGTCCCGATCCCCCCCACCCAACGCCTTTTTTTGTGTGCATCTTTTATATAGCGCGAACTCGCCCCGAATGTATTAGAGCGCTGTACATGAGCACCGTATTTACATTACATAGACCCTTAGGGGTGATTTGTTCGCGCTTTACAAATGCCGGGTTATTATTCATGAAACGGGCAGTAAGTGAGCGACAAGGGAGGCGCTGTGACATAGTGGTATGGTCACTCTCAAGCTCAGTTTCGTGATAAACGGGAGCACATTGCCTTTCTGTAGTTGTAAGGGTGCACATTGCCTTTCTGTAGTTGCGCTGTTATGACATGCACTTAGCATAGTTGAATGCTATGTTATCCTACCCAGATTCGACGCACATGCCCCGGGCTCTTGTTCCCCAGCCCCGCAGGACAGTTGTCAGCCGCTTGCACAGCATCCCCATCATACCAGCCGAGGTCGCCGCCATATTGGTGGTGTGAGTGTGACCCTTACACCGGCACCCATAATTCCAACCGCTTTGAAATCACTTCCGTCAACAGTTACTCTACAACCTCCCGATGAAACAAGTGCTTAATTGAAAGGAACAGCGGCGCAAAAATTCCAGTGAATATCCAAATGTTATCTGCCGAAAGCAGTTCATGAAAGCCTAGACTAAAAACGTATCTAATACTGTTGGTCACACACTTTCAAATGGGAGTATCTTATATTTGCCCTGAAGAAAGATGGCGGAGACGAACGTTTAGTTTGAGGGAGGCATGGAAGTAGTGGTAGGACTATCTCTAAAACCACTTTTATTTGTGCCATTAGCAAAGATGGCGGGGCCCAGTCTTTTCAATCCGGTTTACCTTCTTCCCAGAACTCCGCGCACCTGCCCCTGAACAAAGATGGCGGGGATGAGCCTGCTTAGGGCAGCTTTGGGGGCCGCTACGAGGCTAAACCCCCTGAAAAATGCTGTACCCCGGGGAAATCTGCTGGGTCGGAGTGGATCGAAGATACCCATTGGTATGAGAATTTGAGGAATAGGGTTACGATTGCTTTCTTGCACATTGACCTGCTTCTCCGGCATGTGACCTTGCTGGGGACAGGATTTTCTAGGGACGTGCTCGCCCACCCGCACTTAAGTATAATAACACCTTCAAACACATAACTCGTCAGGCGCAGTGGTTTAGGGGTGAATGTACTACGATGTAAATTATTCAGCACACACATCCTGGGCAGTTCAATAGCACTATTAACACACCCTTCAACTCTAGTTTGGAAGTGAGTCAGATGCTTTCTGTATTGACATTATTTATTTTAGAATATTCCCAATTAATAATTTTGTGGGTTTTTTCTTCTAAATATTGAAATGGCTAAATTGATGCATCGTGTAGCTCACAACCCATCAAATTCGCGATGAGGATTCTCTTAAGAAGCTGGTTTATTTTTTGTTAATCAGCAGTTTGGTTCCCTACCAATGTTGAAATTAGATGAGTAGAAAGATGGAGCCGTATGTAAGGTAAAGGTGGCGTACCTTTTAGAATGTCAATTTAGATTTGCTGTATGGGTTTTTTAAAATTGTACTCCTAATGTTTTTTATTCTGTTCCTTCATTAAGAATTACTTTGAGGCATGTTTTTTTGGGTTGGTGATTGGAATGTTGTGTTGGTGTTTGGAATGTTTCAAGTTATTTATCCTAGGCTATCGCTTTTGTATATGATTTTAAGTAATCATATAATAAAGATTCATTCATTGACATTGATCCTAGGCTGTTTTATGATGCTGCTTGTTTAAGTAAAAATAACTAATGATGGGTGGAGTGCTCAACAATGCAAATATTCACCCCCAGCCACGGCTCAGTCCAAAGAGAACAGGTCCCATTTTAGCCATTTAATTTTTTTTTAAAAATCCCAATGTGTGCAAACAGCTACGAACGGTGCTGAGATTTGGGGCTTCGCCAATAGTACCTGCATCCAACAGGAAGAGAATAAATTCTGCAGGAAGTTATTGGCTGCCCCAATCTCCACACCCCAATACACCTGCCATAAGGAACTTAACCTACATTTTATTGAAGATTTTATTAGGGGCTGCCCTGCCCTTTTCTGGTTATCGGTTGTGAGAAGTTGGCCTGATGTATGATGTCACTAGTTATAGTGTACACCTTATATCAGTCCAAATACCCTTA
Source organism: Triturus cristatus (assembly GCF_964204655.1). Classification (NCBI taxonomy): domain Eukaryota; kingdom Metazoa; phylum Chordata; class Amphibia; order Caudata; family Salamandridae; genus Triturus; species Triturus cristatus. The sequence goes on along the minus strand of NC_140594.1, from coordinate 1,064,584,662 downwards.
TGGTGATTGGTTGTAAAGTCAACCTTATAGACCAGCTATCCTAGTGGTAGCATGGACAAGAGCAGTCTTAGGCTAAACTCTGAATGGCATGTAAAGCCAGCTGTGATACCATATATAATGTAAGAAAGCACCCCCCAACAACATGGGGTGTGTCCCCCAGGCGCGTAACTGTCCTCAAATGGGTTTCAAAAAATTGTACAGGATTCTTCAATGTTCGATGTTGAAAAACTTTATTTGTTATTCAAAATTCATCGTGAGCGTTTTTTTATCAATTCAAACGCATTGCAAAGATTATAGCGTTGATTGTAAATTCCCAATGCATTTCGGCATAAGCCTTCCTCAGGGGAATTCTAGAAAAACAATAAAGATGACGATAAGCGCTGTATCTGAGGTATATTAGTTACTCTTGTGTTGAGAAAAGAAGGTGCAAAAAGTGATTAAAAACCGATCAAATGCAGACATGCATGGTTGTGGTGAGGAAAAATAAGAATAAAAATGAGTTTTTAGGCGCAGATATTACCATGCTCGTGAGGATTATAAAGACCCGTTTCAATAACCCAAAGTGAATATTGGCGGTTAAATCAGCGTGTTGTTACGACTATAGATTGTTTCAAACAAAATGTCTAATGGAGAAACGGTGACAAACGATGTGCTTATTATTAAAGTTTGCCTCCAGTAATAAAGTTAGTGAGAAAGCATAAAAGCATTCTGAAGCGGTGACGAAAGTTGTTCTTACCCAGTGTTGAAAAGCGGAGGTATGTGCTCACGCGTTCGAGTCACGAACGTGAAGGTGGTTGTGAATCGGAGTCTGAAGCGGAAGTAAAAGGTTGACAGCGTGTGACGTGAAAAAAATGGTGTACATAGAAATAGGACTGCTGTTAGATTACGGGCGACCTAAGAAAACTAAGTTAGCTAAGTAAAGATAGATAATAAAGGTGATGAATGGTTAAGCGCGAGTTGGGTGAACTTAAACGCGAGTAGGGTGAACTTAAAAAAAAGGAGTGTGGAAAAGCGTGCCATGTTACGGTGTATCAACACAGTTTCACATGATGACATGATAACATGAAAGAACAGAAGCGTCAATGTGAATGTAATTAACAATGTTAAATCTATGGAAAAAAATATAAAGAAGATCTTACAAAAAACTACGTTTTAGGAATAAGGCAATTGGTGACTATACAAGACATGTAAACCACATTAAGGATACATTGTATTTAGGGCAATAATAGATAGCATAAAAATTCTGTGCGGTCATTTAAACCATCGGGTTTCATCGAGTTCAACAAATATATCCAATGATTCTCTCTTTTGAGAAGAAAGTTATGATTGTCTCTTCCTTGAGTTTTAGTAACAGTCTCTAGAATGCAAAATTTCAGTTGGCTGATGTTATGCCCAGCTTCCAAAAAATGTTGTGCGACCGATGATTTCTGTTGTTTTGTTCTGATGTTGGACTTGTGTTCATTCAGTCTGATTTTTATCTTCCTTTCGGTTTGCCCGACGTATACTTTGCCACAAGGGCATTTGAGCATATATACAACATTAGAGGTGTCACAGGTGGCCGTGGTTTTTATTCTGATTTTGTGCCCTTTCATTGGGTGAGTAATATATTCACCTTTCATAACGTTGTTGCAGCTGTTACAGTTTAAACAAGGAATGGTTCCTTTGAATGATAAATTTGAAAGAGGTTGGTTAGGTTGATTGAGAATTTCACCTATGTTTTTATTCCTTGTATAAGCGAAAATAGGTTCTTGGTCAAAAATGTGGTTAAACTCCTGCTCCAGTTTAAGCAATTGCCAATGCTTTTTTATGATACGTTTAAACTTGACACTGACGGTGGAATATTTAGATACCACCGTGATTTGGTTTTTGATGGGTTTGGGTTGAATAACCATTAGTTCCTCACGGTTTCTACTGGATGATCTTTCTTGAGCCATTTGCAGTACCTGATCTGGATAACCGCGGGATTTGAATCTTTTTACAAGTTGGTTAAGTTGATGAATGGATTCGTCTGGGTTGGATACTATTCTCTTTATTCGGAGCATTTGTGAAAATGGGAGATGTTGCTTGAGAGGTGGAGGATGAAAGCTTTGGTAATGAAGAGTATTATTTCTGTCAGTACTTTTCCTGTAAAGATTTGTTTCAAATCCTGTTGATGTTTTGGTAATGGTAACATCCAAGAAGTTGATGGTATCTGTGTGGATGTTGAAAGTAAATTGTAAGCGTTGATCTATTTGGTTGAGGCTATTGAGTTGGTCTTTGAGGATGTGAATGGGGCCATTCCATATCATGATGATGTCGTCTATGAATCTGAGGTATAGTTTTAAGTAATTGGTCCATGCTGGTGTGTTGAGGATGTGATCTTCCTCAAATTGGTTCATGAAAATGTTGGCATATGCTGGAGCTGCGCAATTGCCCATAGATGTACCAGTTAACTGTTGATACCACTCATTTTTGTATTGAAAATAGCTGTGCATCAAAGTAAACTCCATTAATTCCATCAAAAAAACTTGCAGATTTTGTGTGTAGTGGGAATGCAGTAACGCTTGTTCAATAGCTTCCAAGCCCATTTGATGGGGGATCGATGTATATAACGAGTTGACATCTACTGTGCATAGGGTAATATTTTCATTTTCAGTGATGGTGATTTGATTGAGTTTGATTAAAAAATCAGTCGTGTCTTTGAGAAAGGATCTCATAGAGTTAACGCTAGGTTGTAGATGACGGTCCAAGTATTTGCCAACCGGTTCATGAATGCTTCCCCGGGTTGATACAATGGGGCGGCATGGAGGTTTAGTAGGATGCTTGTGAATTTTTGGCACCAAAAAAATTGTGGGACTCTTGGGATTAGGTTGAATGAGAAACTTTTGGACTTTCTCATTAATAGTACCTTTATCAACGGCTGTTTGTACAATGGTCTGTAAAACCTCTTTGTATTGTGATGTAGGATTGTTCTCCAATCTCATGTAGGTACTTGAGTCTTGAATGTGAGCTGTTATTTGCGATTCGTAGTAGCTGGTACTGAGTATCACTAATGCTCCTCCTTTGTCTGCTTTAGTGCAGGTTATGTCTGGTTTATTTGCGATGTTCCTTAAAATACCCTTCTCTTTGTTGGTTAGGTTGTTGTATTTTGGGCTTGTTTTGTTGTAGTTGAGTTTTGCTAAATCTTGTTTGACTGCAGATTCAAATAGATCCAAACATTTATGACTGATTGGGGCCATAAATGTGCTCCTCACTTGTAAACCCAATAAGGGGTCCTCATCTTTTTCCTGGATTGGTGTTATAATATTGTCAAAAAAGTGGCGCAATCTTAATTTCCTCATCAGTTTAAAAAAGCTGATATGGAGTTCAAGAAGGTTACTTGCTGCAGTCAGAACAAAGGATGTACCCTTCTGCAAGATTTTTAACTCAATGTCACTAAAATGGTGATCGGAAATATTGATGACTAGATTGTCCATTAGTTCCCTTTCTTGGATCGTTCCTTCTTGCCCGTGACTGTGCGTGTTTGTGGAGGATCCTTGTCTTTTTCTTTGGCTTTTTCTACGGCCCCGCCTGGGTCGTCTTGTTGCATGTGGCCTACCTCTAAAAAAGGGACCTCTTCAGTATTTGGGGAAGTAGTTGATGTCGATGGTACGTTTTCTGGAGTCTTCGCTGGTACTTTGTCTTTCATGTTATCATGTCATCATGTGAAACTGTGTTGATACACCGTAACATGGCACGCTTTTCCACACTCCTTTTTTTTAAGTTCACCCTACTCGCGTTTAAGTTCACCCAACTTGCGCTTAACCATTCATCACCTTTATTATCTATCTTTACTTAGCTAACTTAGTTTTCTTAGGTCGCCCGTAATCTAACAGCAGTCCTATTTCTATGTACACCATTTTTTTCACGTCACACGCTGTCAACCTTTTACTTCCGCTTCAGACTCCGATTCACAACCACCTTCACGTTCGTGACTCGAACGCGTGAGCACATACCTCCGCTTTTCAACACTGGGTAAGAACAACTTTCGTCACCGCTTCAGAATGCTTTTATGCTTTCTCACTAACTTTATTACTGGAAGCAAACTTTAATAATAAGCACATCGTTTGTCACCGTTTCTCCATTAGACATTTTGTTTGAAACAATCTATAGTCGTAACAACACGCTGATTTAACCGCCAATATTCACTTTGGGTTATTGAAACGGGTCTTTATAATCCTCACGAGCATGGTAATATCTGCGCCTAAAAACTCATTTTTATTCTTATTTTTCCTCACCACAACCATGCATGTCTGCATTTGATCGGTTTTTAATCACTTTTTGCACCTTCTTTTCTCAACACAAGAGTAACTAATATACCTCAGATACAGCGCTTATCGTCATCTTTATTGTTTTTCTAGAATTCCCCTGAGGAAGGCTTATGCCGAAATGCATTGGGAATTTACAATCAACGCTATAATCTTTGCAATGCGTTTGAATTGATAAAAAAACGCTCACGATGAATTTTGAATAACAAATAAAGTTTTTCAACATCGAACATTGAAGAATCCTGTACAATTTTTTGAAACCCATTTGAGGACAGTTACGCGCCTGGGGGACACACCCCATGTTGTTGGGGGGTGCTTTCTTACATTTATTCACGCCCTAGTTCGGAGGACGCACCCCGGGGCACGACGCAAACTACAAACCATCACTGAATCTCCAGGTTGTGCACGTACCAAATCAATTTCATTTCTATAATACCATATATAATCCCTTGAATACCAAATGAAAGGACACCACAACAGATATATATATAAAATAAAGTGTATTTATTCTAAGCAAACCCTCAGCACTCTTTATGAGATTAGAGGTAAGTACAACACAGTCTTATTTAAGCATACATTAAGTCACACAGGTAAGTAATACAGTTAGGCCCTAGGGGCCACGCAAACCATATACTAAGTAAGTGGTATAAGAACCACTGTCACGGAAATAGAATGGGCCTAGGCCTAGGGAATCGCTGGGGCTACACTACACTAGCGTTAGTTAGGAAGTGGGAGGCCCACGGGATTCGTGTGCAGAGTGGAAACACTCACGCGTAATGCGTAAAAGTCAATAGCAATAGTACGGTTTAGAAAACGGTAGATTTAGGACACTTCCGGAGTAGCTAGGAAGTTGAGACTTGAAAACTAGACACTAGGATAGTCACTATCCTGATGAGCACCGGAGTACCCAAGTTACCTAGCCCACAGGCTGCGGGTGCATAGGGGTGAAGATGCGTCGTTTTCGTCGTCGACTCCTATGGATGCCTGAAGAAAGATGCTGACAGGCAGTCAGTGAAGAGTGTCCGGTGGATCCCAAGGCTGGGATCAAGAAGAGAAGAAACCTGCAAGCAGAAGGTACAGAGTCAAGGTCACTAGCCAGTGACCACGTGGAACCAGGAAGGAACCAGGCGATGTCGTGAAGATTGCAGGTGAAGGTGAAGCTTGTCGCTGCAGCCAGGAGGACCAGGAAGCGTCGAGGACGACCAGGACCAGGAGGCGAGCTGTCCCACGAAGGCTCTTGCTGTCGGCGGCGTCGAAGTTGGACTAGGACTCACCAAGCCTTGGCAAGCGGAACCCACAAAGAACGAAGGACTTGCTTCTGGTGCAGACCAGGCAGGTCTGGGGTGCTTCTCCTTTGCAGAGAAGCGGGAGCCAGTCTGGAGGAGCCAAACCAGCGCGGAAGATTTCAGGGTGCGTCGTCACAAAGGCCACTAGCCAGCGGGCAAGCAACCGGACAGACGCGGCAAGCAGGAAAATGCAGAAGGGCCCCACGCAGGACTCGTGGAGTGTGGGGGGCTGATCTTCGGTGCAGATGGTGCTTGGGGTTGGGGCTTCTCAATCCCCGGTGCACAACTTCGAGGGTACCTCAGAAGCTGCGCTTTAAGTTACTAGCCACTTTTTCCAGGTAGCCGGTCCCACGTCGCTCGTCGCCTCCACGGATCTCAGCTTTGCTGTCGATGTGGATCAGGGTCGGAGAAGTCTGGAAGTCAAGGCTCTGGTCGGGCTCTGCGGTCGGTTCCTCGTAGAACGTGGGCAAAGCAAAGGGTAGTCTCTTGATGGTGCCTGTTTGCACAGGGTAGCCACTCCTTGGCTACAAGGGAGATTCTTCAGTCTTCTTCTTTCGTCGAATGTCGAAGGTCCAGAGTTTCTGTTCAGTTTTGCAGGTTCAGGATAATCTAAAGTCTTGAGGCCCAACTCCCACTCTTATACTAATCTGGGGGGCTGGGATACCTGCTAGGTCACGCCTTATGGGTGGGACCTGGGAGGGGGTGGTTACACCCACTTCCCTTTGTCCAGTTTCGCGCCAGAGCTGGGGCTGGAGTGCCCCAGCGCCGGTTTGAACTGGACTATGCAAGGAACACCTTGTGTGCCCCAGGCATGTCTCATTCCTTTCAGCCCACCCTGCCCCAATACACTAAAGGCTGTCTGGGGAGGTGCTAGCACCTCCCCAAGCAGGAAACCTATTGTCCAGGCCTCCCTGGCTGGGATCACTCCCAGCAGCAGGAGGTCAGACTTGTGTCTGTGGCAGCAGCATCCATTTTGTGATGCTGAGGCTTTGGTTAGAGATAAACAGCAAAGTAGGATTTTAACATGTCTCTCCCTCTAGAAGGGAGGGATAATATCCTCATCACCAGAAATGGTATGGGGGTATTATTCCAAAGTGTTAGACATCTTACACGACATGTTTTGATAAAGCCAAACCATAGTTACCATAACCGTTTAAGATTATAAGGCACTTTAAGAGTATATGGTAGGCTATATCATAGAACAGCTATAAGGACATGGTTCCGAAAGCTGCAGACAGGCTCAGCTCATGCTAGAGCACCATCTCACATGTTACCAAGCACTCTGCCTCCAGGATGGTTAAGGCCTGCCATAGGAGTGACTGATAGGTACACATGTGTCTATATATAAGGGTAGATATAGGCATACTATATCTAAGCAAGGGGTGATTACACGACCTTGCCCCAGCTGAGTGATCAGCCAGTTGTGTCTGATTGGAAGGCCAGACCAGGGGTGGCATAATACATGCTGCAGCCCCTGGGAGGCCTAGGGTACACCTATGCCCTGGGTACCTAGGGTACACTGTACAGGGTCCAATAAGGTGATCCTTACCAATTGGGAATGTACCTAGGGTACATGGAGTCCATTTTAAAGAGAGAGCAGACAGCCTGAGACCCTGAATGGCAGGATCTCAGGCCAACTAAGTCGAAAAACCAGCTAGACACTAGGCAAAAAGTTGGGGGTAACCATAGTCAGATATCCACCTTCCTACATCGGTCTGGAAAAACCCGGCCGCATCCCTAACAAGAGAGATCATTAGTGATTATATAGGATGCGCGAAAGGGAAATACATACCATGGCTGTCAGGGGTGTATAGGAGCCTTTGTAGCATTAATAAGGGAGGAATCTATTCAGAACCTAGCACAGCTATGGCCGCAAATAAAAGTGAGCTCAGGAGTGCGCTCTATTCGTTATATAGAGCAGAAAGGTTCAGAAAGGAATCCAAAAAATCCCTTGTTCATAGCTACATGGCCATTGAAAATTCTGTACACCTGCTGGCTAATTATATTACCCTGCCAATGAGCCACTGGGAGAGGAGCCTTTTGTTTCGTCTAAGGGCTGGCACTATCAAATTTGTATTATGTTTTACCCTTGGTTACCGTTCTGACCTTGATTCTATTCCTTGCCTGTGTGACGGCCAGAGTGGCCAATCTATCATGCACTTTTTGTTTTTTAGTAAATACTATCTAGAGTATATTAAGTGGCTTTTAACTTCGTATTTATAAAGCATATGCCCATTAGCTTGGAAAACGCTTATTTAAAATTACTCACCCTGGACGATGAAGAGTTGGTCTTTCGCACAGGCACTTTCTTGAGAATCGCAGTTCGAGCACGTCAAATGATGTCTAACCCCCGAGCCCTTACATTATCTACTAATGAACTTTATGAATTTAACAATTTTTGTATATTGTGTGTTGCTATGGTTTTATTATGACTCTCTAATTTGTATAATTTTTAACCTGTTTGTTGTTGTTTTTGTGCTTTTATGTATACGATATTATCCGAATAAAGTATCTTTGAACCAGTGTTAATTCCATCATTTTTTTTTGCTCGCCACCCCAGTCTGGACCCAGCCATATGATAATTAGTCTTGACCCTGCACCTCATGGGATACCCCTGAAATCTGTCCTAGGATTTTTGTTTCTGAGAAGGCCTGGCAGTTCTGGCTGGACTGTTCGCATTGGGAGCAGGGTCAAGGCTGATTTGCATATGGCTGGGTCCAAACTGGAACGGACCCATGGCGTGATATTGGCCCAGATCTCTATACTGAGGGTGAATGTTTTACATTGTTAAGCATTCTGTCCATCAATTGTTCTTTTTGCATTTGTCGCCCCAAGTTGGACGGGTAAGCCCAGACGGGCGTACCCTGCTCGCCGTGCCACTGGAGTCAAGCTATCCTGGCTGATGAGAGGTGATTCCCCAAAATCGGTCCTAAAATGCTTGTTTCAGGACTTGACCTGGCAGTTCAGACTCCCATGGGGAGCAGGACTAACACTTATTTATATATGGCTGGGTCCAAACTGGAATGGGATGGTGAGCACAAAGACAATGGATTTAGGCAAAGATCTTTGTACTGGGGGTGAATGTTTGACATTGTTCAGCGTACGTCCATCAGTTGTTCTTTTTGCTCTTGTTGAAGTTTAATGATTCAAGGGCGTGTGGTGCGGACACTAATTGGAGTATGCAACACAATCAACAGGAGGGCTTTATAGGCAGATCGAGAATGCGTCAATACTTTATATTTATAAGAAACCTCATAGAACTCGCCTCCTGAGACTTCTGAGCTCCCGGATGTGGTCATATGGATGGACCCTCATGGTGGGCGTTCACTTAGTGGATAGTTCCCTGTCAGGCTGCCCTTAATCCACAACGCATATCCAATCTAATAATGATTATAGCCAAATCATCAAATTCAAGAAAAGTCATCTTGATGGTCTGTCTGTTTATTAGTGTTGACCCACTCCTCCAGCTCTCTCAGACTAGTATTTCAAATATGGCCCTTCAGGCTGAGACATTTTTCTTTAGCTAGTTTTGCTTTCATACACACCAGCGTTACTGCATTTTTCTATCTTAATTTTGGTCTGGGAAAAGGGAGATTTCTCATTGGCAGGGTTTTTAGGTCTCGCCTAGCTATTGCGTAGCAATCGCTATGCGAGACTCTAGTAAGGGGCTCCCAAAAGTGGATTGCATGGCGAGCACGCGCACAATCACGTGCATCGAGCCGCCATGCAATCCGTTTGGGGAAGCGCTTCAGCCCACTGGCGCCCTCGGCATCAAACTTCAAAGGGTCCACTCCCCCGCCTGTGATGCGCTCCCCCGCCAAGCGCGCGCGCCACGCTCCGCTGCGTCACAAATTTGCTTTCACTTTCGCGCGGCTCGCACGCACAATGAAGACTGGATGCACAATGTATACTAAACACGCTGGACCCTTCGGTTCACATAAACTGCATGCATCCAGTGAGCGCACGCTGTATACATACAAAAGGCATTGAACACTTCCCATGCACTGATTACAACATACACCCTCTACTGTGCGCATAGTCTGCAGTGTGCACACGCTGCATGTTGCACACACTCCGTGCAGCCCCTACGCTCACTCCATACAATGAATACTGCCCAATGCAAACGGGGATTGCATGGCGAGCACACGCACATTCACGTGCATCGTGCCGCCATGCAATCCCCTTTTGGGAGCTCTTCAGCCCACTGGCGCCCTCGGCATCATACTTCAAAGGGTCCGCTCCCCTGCCTGGAAACCGCTCCCCCGCCACAGCATGCCGAGAGATTGGGCAAGTTGAATTGCAGCGTGAAAATAAAAATCCGAACTTAATCACGGCGTCTCAGCTTCCGCACTGTGTGATTTTGGCCAAATTCTTTTTCACGAAGCCGCTTTTGTGCACATCACAAATGACCGCACCTTCAAATGCGCCATTTCAGAAAGCTCTGAAATGCGCCTACATGCTACAGAAATGCATTCTTTTAACTTTAAAGACATTTGATCATGTATTTGTTTGTGTCACAGCTTGCCAACCTTCTCCCCTTCCCTCGCTCGCTCTCTCCCTATTCCCCGCCTCCCCTTTGCTTTTTCCCTTCCCTCACTTCCCCTTCCCTCATCTCCTCCACAGTCAGAGCTTAATCACAGCGTCTCTGCTTGTGCACTGTGTGATTTTGGGCAAGGTGAACTGCACAATGCACGAGTTTGGAAAGCTCTGAAATGCGTCTACATGTTACAGAAATGCATTGTTTTAACTTTAAAGACATTTGATCATGTTTTAAATCCAAGCTTAATCACGACTTCTCAGCTTCCGCACTGTGTGATTTTGGCCAAATTCTTTTTCACGAAGCCGCTTTTGTGCACATCACAAATGACCGCACCTTCAAATGCGCCAGTTCGAAAAGCTCTGAAATGCGCCTACATGTTACAGAAATGCATTCTTTTAACTTTAAAGACATTTGATTATGTATTTGTTTTGTGTCACAGCTCGCCAACCTTCACCCCTTCCCTCGCTCGCTCTCACCCTATTCCCCGCCTCCCCTTTGCTTTCTCCCTTCCCTTACTTCCCCTTGCCTCATCTCCTCCACAATCCGAGCTTAATCACGGCGTCTCTGCTTCTGCACTGTGTGATTTTGGGCAAGTTGAACTGCACAATGCACGAGTTCGGAAAGCTCTGAAATGCGCCAACATGTTACAGAAATGCATTCTTTTAACTTTAAAGACATTTGATCATGTATTAAATCCGAGCTTAATCACGGCGTCTCAGCTTCCGCACTGTGTGATTTTGGCCAAATGATGGTGGTTGGCAATGGTGGTTCAGTTTCCTGGTTTGTGGTCTGAACTTCCTACTGTGTCAGTACTGAAGCTTGCATGAACGTCGACAAATCTGGAAGGCTACTTGCAACTAGAAGAGCGTGTTGCAGAGGCCAGATCAGTTGACTCCGGAACACGGTGCTGACGGTTTGATCACCAGATGAGGTGTGGTGCCGCGGCCAGGGCGTCTGACGCTGGAATCTGGGGCTCACGGTTTGATCACTGGCGTCAGGTCAGCACAGCACCATGTGACTCTGGGCAATAGCTTGCTTAATCTTCCCGACGGCCCCCAGTGCCGGGATGCCGTTCGGGTAGCGGTTCCTGCTTTACAAATACTGGATTTACATTTACCGGCGGAAGCTATGCTTAGCACCCTGTGCCTCTGGGTAATATCTCACTTAATCTCCCTGATGGCCCCCATCGACTTGTGGCCCCTAGGGGTGATTAGTTTGTGATTTACATATACTGAAAGCATACTAGAAGTGAGGATCTCCTAGCAGGCTTACATTTGCTCAAGTTTCGTTACGCACTGTGGTGGCTAACTTTTGTTGTGGTTCATTGCTATGTGATCGGTAACTTATAGGACCAGAACATTAGCTCCTATTCTGAGGAAAATTGGTGCTTCCAAATATTTAGATCCGTCAACTGGTACTCTTGTCTTAGCCAAAATTGCCTCTCGCTGTCCTCCATCGTGAAATGGAAGAGGGAGACGTGTCAGGGCCACCCTGCCTCTCTGAGAACTCAAAGGCCTCTCTGTAATTGCAAACATGCTTCAGCACTTTCCTTTTAAGGCCAACCCTACAAAAAAAGCCAAGAAAGGGATGATTGAATCAGATCGTCCAGATAAGGATGTTTTTTTTAACATGCCTAGGGACTCAAGCGGCTTCACCTCACAGATAACACCCCCAAAGCAGGCCTGCACTGCGGTGAATTGTTACTCACCAAATTGGATGATGTAGCTTAGTATTGTGCACCAGGCTGTGGCTTTTGGGGCAGGGTTGAAATGATAGCATAAGATCGGTCATATGTTAGAAGAAAACAGGCAAGCTAAGCTGTAAGTTACCTAACGCTACTTCCAGGAACAAATGTAATGGGCACACAAGTTAGAAAGCACAGGCCTCTCTTTTCTCATCATATGTTTTGTTTTCAGACTGAAAGATATGCTTCCTGTCTGTAAAACAAATTATATTTCCACAACGCACAGAAATGTCTATTCGTTCACCAACTGCTTGTCTTTTAAAGGTCTAATTTATACATATCCCTAAGAGATATTTTCTTGCATAATTTTGTTTAGAGAACGTACAAATGTTGCATTACAATCTGGAAGCTAACTGTGCTCTTCTGCCATTATGTGTGGTAATAAGCCATCCTCAAAACAGACAAGCCAAGCAGTGCATTTTACGCTGTATGTAAATGAAACGTAATTGTAGCATCTGTACTGCATAATTGCCTGAAACGTATTTTAAGGGCAGCATGATTTGGTTGTGAATATTGCTGGATACCCCACACACATGCCGTAATAGTATGGACTTGAAGCTCCGCCTATTCTCCGCCCATATTTTTCATTGAATTATGTAATTGTCGTTTGTAAATACTGCCTTCTGATTCTTAATAGGCTTGAGTCCCTCCTTAGTACAGCCTTGTCTTCATTCGTAACCTCCCATGAGGACTGGCCCTTTTACTTCTGTCGTTACACAATATATCTTATTTAGTCTGTAAGAAATAGTTTCTTTGATGTGTTTCTCCTGCTGCAGGCATGACATGCTTTCCTGCAACATGCAGTGCCGTGTGCACTTTCACTTTTTTCACTTTTCAAGCATTCCCATTAGTTGGATCAGTCTTTTACTTTCCCCATTTTGTCCTTGTTGTAATGGAAGATCAGGAGCAGACCGTAGTGGAAAACTGAGTCTCCACTGTAAAGGATGTACTCCATGCGTTGAAGACAGAGGTCTCCCACCTGACGATCAAGACATCGCAGCTTTAGGAGCAAGCAGAAGAAATGGAGGGCATGTCAAGGTGGTATAGACACTGGCTAATTGGAAAACCCGATGGCCTGCAGTGCATGCATCCCGAGAAATTCATTACAGACTGGCTCATATCCTGGACATGCCCTGGCAGCTTATCAACCTGCTTTAAAATCGAAAGAGCACATCGCGCCTTTGGTGCCTCTTACCCCTCCTAGTACCTCTCTGCAAATCATGATCGCTTGCATTCTCAACTACCACTACCGAGCTGCCATGCTTCTTGCTGCAAAGAGAAAATTGGATCTCCGCATTGACTCCTCTAAAGTTATGATTTTTCCCTGACTATACAGCCTTGTCCCAGCGGCAGAGGAAGTGTGTTTGTGGCAGTCAAACAGAAATTCAAAGGGATGCAACTGTTCTATATGCTCATTTTTTTCCCTGCAAAGCTAACAGTCCTGCTGCAGGGTCAATTGATTACATTAGACCCCAAGGGTTGCCCAGCATTGGACAGAGGAGAGGAACACTGCATCACCCCACGTCGTGCTGGAATAATAGGTCTCCTGGAAGAGCAGACGTGGTCAGTATTTGGCATATACATACTACGATTATTGATGGAGATACCCTGCAAACGATCAAGTCAACAGAGGTCTTCACCTCTCCGTGTATGACTATACTCACAGTGACTTTAACACTATTTGGACTCTCACATGGATGCCCAGGGGTTGGAGCACCTCACCGGACATCAGAGTGGATGTGTCCCTTGAGACTGTAATCCATGGAGGTCAAGGCACTCCCAGGAGCAATCGTATACATATCAGTCACAACCCCTCTACTCATTCTCCCACATTAATTATTTTGTAGTTCCTGCAGTAGACCTGTACGAGTTGATGGATAATCCCATCCACTTCAGATATCTGTCCGACCATTCTCTGGTGGAGATCAGTATCGATCAGTCTGAGTCAGAACCATGTGTGGTCCGGTCTAGTGCTTGATACTTTGGTGGTTGGGATACGGGACGTTTGCTGGATTCTAAGAGGTCTCAAATTTCTTTGATTTAATTTTTGGCTCTATCCATTCTGCCACATTTGTCTAGGAGTCACACAAGGCACTCTTTGGGGACAGGCAATGTCCTTCTTGGCCCATGAGAGAAACAGAATGAGGGATGTGGTGACTCTTGTAGAAGAAATCAACGCTTTAGAAAGTCAGCTGACTCGAGATTACAGTGGGGATACCTTCTGCATACTGGAGGTTTGCATCCAGTTTCTGAGGTAAATGTTACTGGATTCGATAAAATCGGCTTGGGCTCCTACACAGTTCAGAACATCGAAATGTGTGACAAGTCTGGAAAGCTAATACTGTCTGTCCAAGTGGGACGCTGATCTGAGGTTTAGTCAAGCAATTGCTGGCCATTGTGGCGAGCTAGTCAAAGACCCCTTGCAGATTGTGGCAACATTTGCCTGCTATTTCGAACCGCTGTACAGGACCCAAGACCCTCCCAAAGTGGAAAGAGAATACCCTATCATACAAGATCTGATTGTTCCTAGGCTCTACTCTAAGAATAGAGAAACGCCTTACAACCAGCTGTTTGAGGATGAAATTCTGGAAGTTAGCAAAGCAAGGCAATATAATAGAATAAGTTGAAAAATATGCTTTCCATTTGGTTCCACACCCATTGGGTCTTTTCGATGAGGTGCCATGATCTGGCGCTTTGCCGAATGATTTGTGTCCAGCTACGATTCCTATAATATTAAAACCTGACAAAGCTCAGTAGCTTGTGCCTCTTACCAGCTGATGGGCATCAAAATCACTGTGATGCCCATGAACATCAAAACATGGTGATGGGTGGAATGTTTGAATTAATCGTTTGGGGCAGAATCCCAATCAATCGTTTTTCGCTCACCATGCCACCTCAGTTTGAATCCAGCCATATACAAATCAGTTTGGACCGTGCTCCAATGGGAATAGTCCAACCCGAACATAAGACTACTTTCTTTCTGAACCAGAATACAACCCAGTAATGATTTCACTCCTATTAGGGCTCATCAGCCAGTTCTATCCAATGTCCATTATTAATATTAAAACCAAAATCATGGCCAAGATCCTTGCTAGCTGACTGTAATCACCTGTCGTTCGCCGGTAGCAAAGCTGCTTCATGCTGAAGCCTAGTATGCTCCACTCCATTAGGTGCTTACCTGTGTCCCTTGGTCAGTCTGGCTGTCTTGGGGGAACCAGTACCCTAAATCACATGGACTTTGAGAATCCTTTTGATTCTGTCCACTGGCTCTCCGTTTCCTCTCATGGACTGTATGAATTTCGGCCTGCTATTCCATAAAAATATTATCCTGTACAACACCCCATGGACTCAGATCGAGGTGAATGAGGTACTTTACCTCGTTTTCTGATTGAGAATAGCACCAGGCTGGGATGTTCTCTGTTGCCTCTTCTTTTTCAGTTTCTCTTGCTCTGTGCTCGCGAAATTTCTTATAAATAATAAAAAAAGAATCTTAAACGGGGCTCAGAGCCCATCCATTACTTACCATTGGATGGCACTCACGGTTGTTTCCTTGCTTTCTGTTGGTGAACTGCTCCTCTGACTTTTACCTGGGCTTGAGAGTCTACATCCATGCCTTGGAGCCTGGGCCATGTACTGCTTCAAGTGGCCTGTGTCCTTCAACTGGTCACCACATTGCTGCATGTACTCTTTCCAATATATATATATATATATATATATATATATATATATATATATATATATATATATATATATATATATATATATATATATATATATATGTTTTTACCTCCTTCCGTTCACTATGGTTTCACTCCCCCAATCCAATGTATTCCAACATTCCTGGCTTTACCAATGCTTTAAAAAAAGTGGTATTAAAGAGGTCTCTGTTAATGTTCCTCCCCCATTGCTACAGAGCCTTGAGAGTCCTTAGCACCGTGTTGTGCAAGCTTGTGTGAAGAAGTAACAGGAAACAGAAGGCTTGAACTATTGTTGATAATTATTTAAACAGTGGCGGTTAGCAACTCGGAAGAGTGGGGGTTGGGCAAATGGGTGGGTACTTGCATGCAAGGTGAGTGGCAAGTATAAAGAAAAAGCATCGTGCTGCATGACGTCCTTCTCGCTTCTGTCTATCTTCTGATGATTCTGTCTCCTCCAGGCTCCGGCCAGTTCCCCTAACCAATCCTGGTGCTGTTATCAAGCTGGTAACCAGCATGAGAGAATTGTCAGGATTAGAGGATGCGGCCTCTCTTAGCACTTTCAAGAACACAGGAGGTCTGTGCTTTCTCTAATCCAGCTGGGTTAGAGAGGTTTAAACGTGCATGTCTGGCCGGCGGTCACAAGACCGCCGGCCAAAGAGACATGCACACTTTAAACATAAGTGCACAGCTTGCAGCTGCTACTCGGCAGCAATGACCCACCCCGTCCTGACACTATTCAGAACGGGTTGATAAGAAATAAAATGATAAACTTTAGCACTATTTTATTTTTCGTCTCTGGGGCTTTTCTGGGGGCCATCTTTTTAGTGGAGTGACGCTCTTCCGCTCTAATTGAGGAGCCTTTCCTGCATTAAAAGTAGCCCTTGGGTATTAGTTTTCGGGCCCCCATAATTGCTATAAGCCCTGGAGTTCTTGTGGGCTGCTGCTCATGTTTTGTTCCTGCCAGCTATTCATCCCTGGGCTTATCATGTGGGACACTTCTGCTTTGCTGTTTGCACACTTGACTGCCGGCTGCTTCTCATAGAGTTTGTGAGAATACAGCGCCTGCACCCGTCTCACATGTAGCCTATTGGATAAAAGCACGTAGTACCGAGCAGGGTACAACTGCTAAGGCGCCGGGATGTTTGATCAAGGAAATGCAGGCAACCCCTACCTCTTTTGTGAGCGTCCTATCAAATTTGAACTCTGCCTGTATTCGCACTCCTCTGTGGACATAACATATGGACACCAGGGGGCCGCATTATACATGCGGCGTATTCTCCTTCATTGCGCTGGGTGGACCTTTTAAAAGGTGCGCCCAGCGCAATGAAGAAAAATGCGCACATTATGATGAATTTGCTGCCATTAGGGTAGGGACGGACTCACGATGCCCTGGGGGAAGCACATTCATGTAAAAAAATAGCAGCTGCTTTAAAGCCACTCCATGTTTTCACAGTGCAGGCGGCAACCCGCCTTCCCTTTTAAGAGGGATTAGAGATCCCCCTGCAGGTGGGGGCAGTCAGTGCAACCGCCTGCAAGGGGATATCCAGGTGGTCCATAGGACCCCCTTTCCCCCTCCAGAGGGCTGCTCTCAGGGGGCGCACTGACAGTGAGGCACCTTTTAGGTGGCGCACTGTCAGTGCGCCTCTTGAGAGCTTATTTGCCTCTGCGCCCACATCTGTAATACGGCACGGGCATAGAGGCAAAGGGATTCCCTCATTTGCATGAGGCATGCCCCAATGCAAAGGAGGGAACGCCCCCTGAAGATCGTGCTGATGCTTTAAGTGCGCCAGCGCTCTAAGTATTACAGAATGGGACGCACAAGGCCCCTTCTGTAACATTAAAGTGCCTCGAGGATGCCCAAAGTAGGTGCAAACACCTGTTGTGCCCCCCGGGCACTATGTGTAATACGGCCCCAGAATGAGGGACGTAATCAACTTCACTTGAACTGAATATAGGCATCTGCCCAGAATTTATTATTGAGTCCTTCCTGGATCGCCAAATAGATCTTGTTTTATGGACTCACCCCTCTTTACTCTCTGAATACTAGAGGTGGGCGAGACAAAAAATTAACAGGGAGACGCAAAGCTTTGCCATCAACACTTCACATAGCCTTGTCTCTAAGAGTATAACTAATCAGTATGTAGTCAATCTGTGACTTATGTCCATACTTAAGGTTCCTAAACGATACACCATCTGTTGCCCTGACCTTTCTTTCCAGATATCTCTAAGGCCCAATTGCGACATTATTGTTAGGAGGGATATCCTTGATCTCGTAGAAGAGATTGCTCTGCTATTTGGGGACTTGTCCAATTTAGGATCCAAAAAGATATTGAAATCTCCTGCCCACATCACCGGCTCGGGGAAGTCCAATAAGTACGAGAAAATAGTTTGGAGATTGGAGGGATCGTCATGGTTCGGGCCGTAGTAGCCAACTAATGTAAGAAGAACCTCTCTAACAGTGACTTTCAATATTAACCATCTACCCCCTGGGTCCCCCTTATGTTGTAAAATCTGTGCTTATGCTGATTTTTAAAAAAAGGATCCATACCCCCCTAATATTTGCTGTCTGATCTGTGCATACATAGGAGTCCACCCACTTCTGTGATTTCAATAGATCTCTTGTCCGCCTCAAGAAGATGTGTCTCCTGGATAACCAAGACTTGGGTGGGGGAAATCTCTGATATTGTAAGATTCCTCTTCTACGCGACCCCACCCTCAAGCCATTTACGTTCCAGGATAGAATCTGCAGAGAATTCATTTAGGGGAGTACTCCACCCTCCAGGCCCTCCTCAAAGTGATTAGTCATACTCTTAGAGACAAAGTAAAGGACATAACATACTTACCATCGCATCTGTCTGACCATTCCAGTATTCTATTGACGCTACAGAGCCTAGGCACCCAACGGGCTAGAGCGTGGTCCTTTGACCGAACTCTCCTATTAGAAGAAAATGAGCTGAGTTTCCTCTCTCGAGAGAGACAAATCACTTTTTAGAGACCAACTTGGGAACTGCAGACATTACGACAGTTTGTGATACCCTCAAGGCTTTTTGGAGGGGTATAATAAGTAATGGGGCAAGCTATAGAAGTAAGAAATACAGAGCAGAGATTGGGGGTTTGGAGGAAGAAATGAGGAAGGTGGAAACAAAATTAAATGCCCAAGAGGGAATTGGTCAGAAGGAAGAGCTAGAAACCAAAAGGAAATTGAAGGAACAAATGGAGTCGGTTCTCCAGGGACGGCTTATGCGTAGGTGGGAAGTGAGCAAGATGGCTCATTTTGAGTATGGGGAAGGAGCTGGAAAATTACTTGCTTGGAAGATCAAGGCAGACCAGCTCCGGAACCATATTAAGGAGATTTCAGTGGGTTATGGAGAACCCCCCCCATTTATTCAGATGTAGCAATAGGAGAGGCCTTCCTGGATTACTTCCAGGAAATATATAAAGAAACCTCCACAGACGATAATTCCAAGGCAAAATCTTGGCTGGTGAATATCGCTCTAACACCTATCGGCTCCAAACAACAACTGGAGTTGGGGCAACCAATTACACAGGAGGAAGTGAGGAAAGAATTGGCAAGTGGGAAAAGGGGCAAGGCGGCCGGCCCGGATGGGCTTCCAATAGAACTATACCGTTCACTTGGAGAGAGTTTAATACCAACAATAACTCTCCTATTTAACAAAATCTTTATGGATGGTATTAGCCCGCCGGTAACATGGAATGATGCTACCGTAGTTCTTATTTTGAAACAGGGTAAAAACCCCTCTAGATGTGGGTCCTATCGGCCCATATCACTTCTAAATGCCGATTATAAAATCTATACAACTATTTTGGCTACTACATTGGGGGAGGTGGCTAGAGATATTCTTCATCCCGACCAAAAGGGGTTTGTGAAAGTGCGACAGTTAGCAGACCTCACTTATGACCTGGTCGGTGCAATAGACATTGCCTCTGCATGTTCGCTACCCCTCGCAGCCCTGACTCTAGATGCCACCAAGGCTTTCGATAGGGTGAACTGGATTTACCTATCGAAGTCATAGAGAAATTCAATCTGGGCGCAACATTCTGTCGGGCTATACAGTCAATCTATAAATCCCCATCGGCCAAGCTTTTGGTGAATGGTTGCCTTACAAAGCCATTCGGTATAACTAGAGGAACTCGACAGGGTTGCCCTCTCTCCCCCCTGCTGTTCGACATGTATATCGAACCATTTGCACAGAAACTAAGGGACAACCCCGATATCGAATCATTCAGATATAGGGAGTGGGAGAGAAGGGTGGCCCTATATGCGGATGATATTTTGATTCTGTCCGCAGATCTAGACAGAACCCTACCGGCAGTAATCAAACTGGCGGAGGAATTTGGCAGGGTTTCTGGCTATGAGATAAATGCTGGCAAGACAGAAATCATGACTTGGAATATCCAGAATCCTGCATTTCAGACAAGCTGCAGTATGTGTTATCTTGGTATCACAATCATCCAAGATATCAATAAACTGGCAGATACCAACCTATCACGAGTATTTCGGGATTGTCGTAAACAAATGAAGTCATGGGTACATCTTCCCTTATCCATTCTGGGGAGAGTCAACTTAGTCAAAATGTCTATATTGCCTAAGGCCACTTTCCTTTTTTTTTTTTTTTATTTTTTTTAAACCTTTATTTGTGCATATTAAAAGAACAAATACGGGCCTACAACCATCAGGCCGGCCACAAAACGGTTAAGCACTGAGACAAACATTACATCCCCTGTGCATCAATGGTCAAGATTAGCAACGATTCAGGAGTTATACACTGGAGAGATCCTTGACACCAGGGGAAGGAGAAGTGAAGGTTAATTTTAAGGTTTTCAAAATAATTTTATCGAGGAAAAAGTCAGTAGAGGATAGAACCAAGGAGATTCGAGTCCGCAAGATGGCTTCATCACACGGGAGAGCAGCAGCATCATTAAAAACGGCCAAAGAAAATCTCAGACAGTGAGGCGATGCAGTTATATAACAGGATAGTCACATGAGTAAATACGCACCCCTTCAAAGCCGCCCCCACTCAATCCACCCCACACCCGGACCCCGAATCGGAAACAAGGATAGCGCAGAGACATAGAAGAAAAAGGCCCATAGAACTAAAAAGAAACAGTAAATTACCCCCCCACCCTACACCAATGCGGAGGCTACGGCCTGCCCCCCCCCCCAGCATAGTGCCTGTCGCCCAATGAACCCGAAATATAGACAAGAGAGAAAGTAGGAATAAAGGAAAGAAAATAAGAAAACAAAGAAGAAAGCGGGGAGGAGCCCACGTAACCTCGGAGCGCCCGAAACCACCGGCCAACTACGTCTCCACACACTGAGAACCCACTACACCTAAAGGCGGTCGTGTGAAGATAACGTGTCACAACAATATAAATGAAGGCAGACAAATCGCGACGAGTGCGCACAGCATATGCAGACAGTTCCAGTCCCAGTCCAGCCCATCCGTAAAACCATGGTGATAGAAATCAATCTAGCCCTGGCCCGATCGCGGGCGTAAGATTAGACTAGCCCCCACATGAAGGCCCCGCAGCCCGTGCAGACAAAGACAACATGGCCGCTTGGGAGAAGATGGAGAAGTAGAGTCACAAAATGGCCGCCGATCATCTATTGAGGTCCCCTTGTGCACCATATAAAATCCAGACCTGGCCGGTAAAGTACAGGAGTTCCACATAAAAGAAGCCGTAGGCCACCGTGAACGGTTCCTCGAGGACGTCAGGTGTCGCTCAGCTGGATACTCTTGCGGGCGCGGTGAGGCAGGCAACAACAAAGCAGGCAGCAATGAACGGGGAAACAAAGTGTCCACAATTGAGCAGGAGATCGATTGATCCTGGGTGCCGGGAAAGCCAGATGCAGACACCAGTGTAGCACGGTTATACACAGCCGTTGCGTCCCCGCAAGAGGACAGAAGCACTGGCAGACCCACGTCTTGTTGAGAACAAACGGGGCGCTCACGACCCGCAGCCGACAGTATGGAGTCGAACCGCTCACTCAGCGTTTGCAAGCCAACACACAATTGCAGACGAAAGTCCCGCAGGGCAGCCAGAACGGAGCCGCATGTCAGCGGAAGCTGCGCCCCCACATCGGCAGCAATCCGGGACGGCACTGTGGAGCTGGAGTCTGGTAGAGGGAGGGCGAAGCGGGCAGCGGGCGAGACCGGAGCATCACCCCCCAGCAGCGAGCAGGCAATCAACGCCATGTTTTACCGCTGAACGGTACAGTGGCCAGGGGGGGGGGGTCGTAACAAGGAGGCAATTCCCCGCAGGTCTGCGCCGCAACAGGTGAAAGCCAACAGTCGCTTCCCCTCCCTCGGACTCTCTTTGCAGCCGACTAGGCAATAGAAGAAGGGGGTCTGCAGCCTTCCACAGCGCGGGCCACAGAGCGGGGCAGGAGACCCGCCACACCGGGGCTTACCCTATAGCTCCAGCCCGTCAGGTGAAAGGTGAAGGAGGTGTCCGGGCGTCTCTCCCCCGGCTCGTCTGGCGACAGTCCGTGGTGTGAGGCGGGATCGGGGCCGCGGGGCTCAGATTTGCGCCGGGGGTCCAGTGACTGCGGAGCTTCCAGGGGGCCGGCCAAGGCCACAATAGAGCAGGGGTCCAGCGCGGAGAACATAGGCACCAAGAACTCCGGCATCCGGGCGGGCTCAGACTCCGGGAAAGCGGCGGCGCGGTCAGCGCGTCGTCGCGCACGTTGCACCTCGAAAATCGGCGAGGATAGGAATCAGGATGATAGTCCGAGGCCAAGGGCCGGCGGAGCCGGGCGCTCAAGCGTCTGCTCCGGTCGCCATCTTGGCTCCTCCGCCACTTTCCTTTTTAACACAATCCCTCTCCATTTTGATAAAGACACTATAGGAAAATTCCAACGGGAAATCAATTCTTTTATCTGGGCATATAAATCTACCAGATTTGCATGGAAGAAACTAAGACGAAGCAGGGAAAAGGGGGGGCTGGTGTTACCGGATTTACAATATTATGCTTGGGCATTCCAACTTACTCACTCTCGAATGTTGTTGAAAATGCCAAGTGACAAAGGGAGTGGAGCTATGTTTCTGGCCATGTTGAAAGGGTTGGGACTGACACCGGAAGGGTTTATGTACAAATTTGGCGATCAAAAATTCTTCAAGAGAATTAAACTTAAAGTCCTGCAGGAGTTTGCCATGGTATGGGCAGCATTAAGAAAGGCGACAGGTCTTAGCTACTTCTCCAAACTGGCCCCACTCTGGTATTCTCCAGGCTCCCCAGACTGCCTCCGCGATAGGCTGGCTATCCCACTTAGAGACGCTGGAATTAAACTATGGGGAGATCTAATCAGCAATGAAACATTTATCCTATGGGAAGATCTAGAAAAGTTAGTGGGTAGCGACCTTTCAAGATTTAAATACATTCAGTTATATAGTTGGGTACAGTTCCAGCTCAAAAAAGAAAAATTCATAGGCGGAGGAACTAGTTTGGAGCAACAGCTTGTGGAAAGGCCAGTAGGTAAAAAGGAACTTTCCTATTGGTATTGGGCCATAGAACAGGAGGTCGATGGAGAATTTAAGCTGGGTGATGAGCTGTAGAGTGGATCGCTGCCTAACGAACAGTGTGACCATTTATGGCAGGAATCTTTCAAAATCCTCTTCAACATAGTTAAACCAGCATGGTTGAGGAGGAACCATCTATTCACAGCTCATCGTGCATACCTATCCCCCCTTAGATTATCAAGAATTAGTAAAAGTACACAAGTTAGTTGCAAAAAATGCGGTTTGCTTGAGGCTTTGGACCTTCATATGTTTAGAGACTGCCCCTCCATCCAGACATTCTGGGAAGAAGTACAAAAAACATTGGAGAGCATATTGGGGATAGCAATCACAATCGACCTAAAATTAATAATTTTCGGCTTACATACCCAGATACTAGGTCCAGCCAGACTTCTCCTATTCAATTCAATTCTGCATTGGGTAGATTTCGCCCCCCCTACTCACTCGGACTGACTAACTTCCTTATATGAAACATCTAAAATGGACATGGCCAGAGTGTGTAGCAGGAAAAAGATTGCATACTGGGACTCGCTGTTGCTCTGGAGATGTTTTTTTTTTTTTTTGTGTGGTCCTATGATTATGCCAACTGGACACTCCCAGGACCAAACTGGACATGCCCATGGTTATTGTGTATTGAGAGAGTCCATACGGTCTTTTAACAAGCTGGAGTGGTACCTAACCTCCCCAAATCAACAGTTGGGAAGTGCTCTTTGGTCTGACAACATACCCCTCTAGGCTACGGGCTGAGAGCATCGAGAGAATCCGAGGGAAGAGCCCACGTTATCCTAGCCTATTGACAAAGGGAAATGCATAGACGGTCAGCACGTTATGGGTATTGGCGAATGAGGACAAAAAAAAAAACAACACTTCACATAGCACTACACTGAGAAGTACTTTCTTAAAAGTGATGGTATTTAAACATGAACCATTAGTGAACTAAGAGGCAAGAAAAGTTGTCATGTAAACCCTTTACTTGACCCAGATTATTATGGAGCAACATTATGAACATATTAAATCAAACTCATCAGGGTTTTGTACAACTGGTATACTGAACTCACATATTTGAGAGCACTTTCATATGCAATAATGAAGAAAAGTTTCAGTGAAATAAAATATTTCCCTGAGATCACCCTATTTAAGCGGGAAAGGCATCATTTAGCTTGGTTTTCTGGTTCCACTTTGTACTAATGATAATAATCTACAGGGGGGATTGGGACAGAAAATAGGCCTGATCAGCCATTAGCGAATCGGATAGCTAAAAAAGTGTCCCAGATCTGCAAGTAGGGCAGTTTTGAACTTGTAAAGACACATTATGCAGGTGCTTTGCAAGGTGTGCATGTATTTGTGCTTGCTAAAGGCAAAGCTTGTGGTAATATCAGGGAAATCAAGAGTAAACCAGCATTGGCAAAGCCACTAGGTTTCACCTATGCAAGATCTATTTGCTTTATCAAATTTGTTTAATGTTGCACAGCAGCATTACCATTAATAAAACAAACAAACTTCAAGCCATGTTGTACAGCAGCTCAGGCTGCTGTGCAACGTAAAAAAATAATCTTGTATAGGTGAAACTTGTTGCTTTGCCAATGCTTGTTAGTTGTGGTCATCACTCGAGGGGGAGATTCAGTGCAATGCACTCCCGTAAAGAATCAGATGGGATGATCTGAACAAGGTTAGAGTAGCCCCCTATGCAGATGATGTCCTCCCATACTTCCCGCACTGGACCGTTCCATGCCCATGGTGATGGGAATGCTGCAGATATAAGCTGACACCTCTACCCTGCACCTGAACTGGAACAAAGCTGAATATGCACCCATCACAGAAGTGCACAATCCCTTCCCAACACTGCTAGACTCAAATGGGCACCAGACCATTTTCATTACCTAGCTCTCCACATTGCAGTGGGCCAGTAGAGGTGCTGGGAGTGGAATATGCTCTTACTCTTCACGTGGGTGAAGATGAATAAGGCAGCTTGGTGTAAGCTGCCATAATCTATCTCTCGATGTGGTGTGCTATACAAGATGATGTTCATCCCGCAACTGCTGTTTTTGATACAAAATTAAATGTATGTAAGCCCTTCGCACTAGATTCATAATTTGTATTCCTCTGTAATGTGTTTTACGTGCCCTGGTGGGCCGGCATGAATATCCTTTCCTAAGTGAGCAATGTCACCATATGAACGAGGCGGTACAAAAGGGGGTGGTGGTGGACGGAGCATCAGAACCAATCAAACACTCATACCCAGTCAACAGATCTGGGTTTGATCCATCACCGTTCTTTAGCCCACTCTGCCACCCCAGTTCAGACATGGCCATATGCAAATCAGTCTGACCCTGTGCCTCATTGGACAAGTGTTTGATTGGTTCTGATGCTCCGTCCATCACCACCGCCTTTTGTACCGCTTTGTTCGCCATAAGTTGGCAGGGTATGCTCAGACGTGAGTCCCTTGCTCACTTTGCCACTGGATTCAAGCAAGCCTGGCTGAAGACGGCTGAAATACCAGAAACCGGTCCTAGGAAGCTTGTTTCTGGTCCAGGGAAGGCATGGCTTGGCAGTTCGGGCTGGACTGTTCCCATGAGGCACAGGGTCAGACTGATTTGCATATGGCCATGTCTGAACGGGTGGGAGAGTGGGCTAAAGAACGGTGATGGATCAAACCCAGATCGGTTGACTGGGTGTGAGTGTTTGATTGGTTCTGTTGCTCCGTCCATCACCACCCCCTTTTGTACCACCATATGAACGAGGGCTGGGCATAACGGATATAAAATTATATTACTGGGCATCCAAAATATCCCCCACAACGAGTGGTTGATTCTTGAAAATGATGATCCCAGAATCTAGCTGGAGCAGCTCCACCACCATGGGGCATTTTGATCTTCTTTCCGGACGGGTTGGGCATACAGAGCTCCCCTCTGTCCCCTAAAATGCTCTGCTCTGTGCATATCATGTGCTCTGGTGGATTCACTGTGATGGAGTTTCTACAGGTGAGACCCCACTGTAGCATTGAGCCTGGCTGAGGCAGGTGGTTGGCCTGCCTGGGATCTAATAAGTACTTCTTAGCTTGGGGAGTGTATAAAAAGGCGACCATATAATAACGTTCGAGCAACTGGTGGCGGACATTTCCCTGCAGAAGTGCTGCACTGTTGTACCGATATCTCCAGTTGCTGCATGCCCCTGAAACACAGAGAGAGAGAAAATTGGTTTACTCATGCAATTTGGTGAGCTTGAATCGGGAGTCACCATGAACAGAGTGGATCAGAAAGCTAAAATAAACAGTCTACAACACTCCACCCCATTGAAACACCTAAGGGCTAAGTGGAAGCAAGATATTTGGTTGCAGAAGGAGGCCGAAGGATAACATTTCCCCCTATAGATTATTGGTGCCAATGTGATTTCTGCTGAAACAGGTGAAATGTTTTTTTTCAGAGCCTACTACACCTCCCATAAGCTGCGGGGAATGAAATGGAGGCCCCTGCCCTAATTTCTTCCGGTGCAAAAAAGAAATAGGCACCTTCTTCCATTTAATATGGTACTGCGTGCCATACATAACTTGCTTTCTCGAGTGATTGATAGGCCTGTTATGCCTGACCTCAAAGTGCTTGGCCTAATTGATAAATGGGGTGGCTCACAGTATACTCGCATGCTGTTGGTAATGGGACATATTGTTGCAAAGAGAAACGTAGCATACTGGAGAGCCCCCTCGCCCCCCCCCCATCCCCTTTAGGATGAGTGTACTATTTTGCCAGGGCGGAATAATTCATCTAAAAGGCTTGAGGGTGCCCACAAAAACATGCAACGGTATGGGTCACTGGTTAGAACATTGTCAAAATGTTTCTTTCACGTTGTGATATCATGCACTAAGTGTGTTACTGTCTAGGGGTTGGTCTGCTTTTTTATGTGTTAAAGAAGTATATGTTCTATGTAGAGCACAATCCATGTTTGTGGTTGTTTAAAACCTAATAAAAAAGATTTTGTAAAAAAAGTTAATTCATTTCGTATTGAATTTCAGATTATCCCTAAATTGACATATTATTTGTCAATGAAATACTTTCAGCTGCAAAATCCACATAACGTTGTCTCTTCGTAAATCTGCCAATTTTAATAGTGTGGTTGCACATTACTATTTTGCTATCGCAGAGTGTGTTCTGTTCATTAGTGCACAGTTACTTATAGCGGATATCCTGACTCTGACAGGGTACTGAACTGCATGCTGGGCAAATGCACTATACAGAAGAGGAAAATAGCCATATTTTCAGGTATTTTTGGAATATCAGGGTTTCATCGATCTCATTATGAATTAATGGAAGAGCATTGCACAGTTTGGCAGCCATGTAAGACAAGCATTGACAAAGCCAATAGGTCTTGCCTATGCAACAGCAACTGGCTTTGCCAGTCTTTTAGCCATGTTGTACCGATTGTTAACCTATCGGTGTCTTTTCCACCGTGGCCAGTTGTGATGAAAAGGAAAGTTCTCTTAAAAAGATGTATGTTTTCAACAGAGCACTCCATTGGAAAGTCAATGATTGTGGTATCTATCCATGTAAGTATTTTCCTGTGCCAGAAATATATTTGTCTTGCTTTTGTTGTAAATAACTTTCATCAGTGAAAAACCTTTTTAGTGCCAGCGTTGTGACCCCTTCCAGGTGCAAAACAAACGGTAGGGTCAAATGATTTCATTGTCGTGCGCTTGGCTTTCGGACACTCACAGAGAGTATCTGAGTCTACCTATAGACGAGACGGATGTGCGCAACGCTATTCTTTCTCTACCTAATAACAAGGCCCCGGGACCGGACGGCCTAATAGCGGAATTTTATAAGTCTTTCGCTGATATCCTTATACCCCATCTGCTGGAAATGTACGCAGAAGCTCGTGATTCTGGCGTCCTCCCTCCCTCCCTCAGACAGACATTGATTGTTACTCTGCTCAAAAAAGATAAACCCTCCACGTCCTGTGAATCGTATCGTCCCCACTCATTAATAAACATAGATGCTAAAATCCTGGCTAAGATACTGGCCACGAAGATCCAACCGCTAATGCCCCTTCTGGTGCTACCCGATCAATCCGGGTTTATCCCGGAACGTTCCACCTCCCACAATCTGAGGACCATTTTCTCAATGTTTCATGTTCTAAACCCGGAGTTGTCAGCGGCTGCGGTCCTTCTCGACGTGGCCAAAGCGTTCGACTCCATAGAATGGCCCTACATGTTTCATATACTGCACAGAATGGGGTTCCCTGCTGTCTTGACGAGGTGGATTCAGGTCTTATATACGGACGCGTCGGCAAGGGTGAGTGTAGGTGGCTTCACGTCCGAGCCGTTCCAGATTGAAAGGGGCACTAGGCAGGGTTGCCCCCTGTCTCCGCTCCTTTTTGCTCTCATGTTGTAACCACTGGCCTGCAAAATCCGACAACGTCACAGAGAAACTGCCTTAAATTTTAATCACCGTCTGGTCGGGATCTCAATGTATGCGGACGTTATGGTCCTTTTCATACGAGATCCACAGCAGAATTTGTCTCCGGTAATCCGGGAATACATTCGTTTTGGCTTGTTTTCGGGACTAAAGATAAACTGGGACAAATCGGTAATTATTCCCCTGACGCTCAAAACGCCTCCGCCCCAGCTGGAATACCCTTTGGTCTGGTCCACAGCTCCGGTGAAGTACCTTGGGGTTTGGATACACCGTGATCCTGAGATGGCTATAAAGGAGAACTATGGAATGGCCTACAACAACTTAGTGCAACAAGTGGATGGGTGGTTACACCTCCCGTTGTCCCTGGCCGACCGCATAGCAGTGATTAAGATGATCATTCTTCCACGGTTTTTGTATCTATTTTGTAATATCCCGATCAAACTTACCACGCATTTTTTTAAAACAGTCCGATCCCAGCTCTTGCGGCTGGTCTGGGGTAATAAGCAACCCAGAATCAGCTGGCGTACATTAACCTTGACTTATGATAAAGGCGGGTTCGCGGCCCCAGATTTTTATATATATTATCTTTGCGCCCAGGCTCAATACGCGTACTACTGGTTCCGGACACATGATTTTATTCCACACATTGCGGTGGAAGATGGGGATGCTTACCCTGTCTCACTAGCGAGCATTATAACACACACGAACAGGCGCACGCCCAGACCCGAGATTAACACTATAGATACCACTATTGCAGCCTGGCAGGCGATTGGTAGGCGTGCTCAGAAGCTTCCGCTCTATGCGCCTGCATTGCCCCCGACGGGCCATGGCGCCCTATCGGTGACTCAAGAGCGGGGTCCTATGAGAGCCCTAGAGGAGGTCGGCATTGTGCACATGCGCGATCTCTTCCCGGGAGGGAGGTATTTGTCGGAGGCTGACACAGACTACATCCAGAATCCGACTTTGCTGTTTCAATACTCCCTCTATCGGCTGAAACGTGCACTCAAGGATCATTACCCCGGCTTCCCGGCAGAACCCCCCACGCTCCAGTCGCTTCAGCTGCTGTTGGTCACCCCAACTAAGAAAAAGTTAATTACCAAGCTATATAAGGCAGTGCAGGGGGAGACGGTGTGGGGGTTGGATGGTAGTCTGGAGCGCTAGAATGCTATTTTGGACTCCCCGATCGTCCCACGGTTGGGAATAAATCTGTACTCTCACGGGTCGCTTATCCCCCAATGGTAATCTCCGTATTATACACTTTAAATTCCTACATCAAGTGTATCATACGCCTGTTGGGTTATACAGAATGGGACTGCGGGAGTCCGATCACTGCAGGCACTGTGTCCTGTCGCAGGCTGATTTTCTGCACCTGGCATGGCAGTGTGATTGTATGTATAAATATTGGGAGGGTGTCATTGCTCGCATACATACCATGAACGGAATTGTTTTACAGTGTACACCTCTGGAAAGTCTGCTTGGCCACGCACCCCAGCTGAAGGCCGCTCTGGGTAGATTCGTTAAAGTTGCTCTCCTGCTCGCCAAACGTCATATTCTGTTCACTTGGGACAGCAACCGGTCCCCTAAAGTTGATGAGTGGCTTAAGGACCTTGTGTTCTGCCGTGAACAGTTAGAGTTGTATGCAGAGGAACTGCCCGTATCGTCTAAGCCTAAAGACATCTGGTCGCCATTAAGAGACTACTTATCGCTACAGATGCGTGATGATACTGTACAACTTTTTTGCTTTTGTATACTGGCATGTATTCGGAACTATTGGATTTGGGGGCATTGTTACCAAGGAGTGTGGCTCGAAGAATGCAAGTCATGTGTTATCTGATCTCACCATGTACCTTTATAAGATTGTTTATGTTGCTTTTTGGTTTAACGCTGCCTGCTGCAGCGGTATGTTTGTACCACGCTGTGAAAACTAATAAACAGAAATAAAAAAAAAAAATGATTTCATTGTCTAACGATCTTGGCCTTGGTTTTTTATATTTTGCAGTCCCAATTCGACATGAGAGCCATGGGAAGAGACTGTTTGTCGTGCAAGCTGCTCAATACTACGACACAAGATTTCTAAATTTGCTGGTGTGTGTTAAATTCTTTTTTTTTGGTATTCCCAATTTTCTTGGTAGTTATTATATTCCAATTTTAATTGTTGTGGGGTTCATACATATTTACTTTCATTATTGATTTTAAAAAAATGTAGATTTAAGTATGCACTTGGATTATGGGAAAGATTTGCCAATTTAAGTATTGAAATGCATCTGCTTTGCATTTAGGAAGATGGGGTTTTTACTCCCATATTTGTATTGCTTTTTCTCTGTCCCCCACCTCTAAATACTAATGTGTTCATCTTACCCACCCCCCCTTTACATAGACAGGTGCTAAACCGCTCCACTTATAAATTGGTACATTCTGGGAATAACGCGTAGCTCTGAGCATTTGGTCGAACTCCGGTGGTAAGGAAAAAACTTCTCTGAATGTAAATAGCCATACCTGCTGTTTGTCCATCGTTCATATTGGTTTTAGAACTCGGCAACTGTACAAAATCCGCATCCCATGGAAGTTAGTATATTCTAGTAAAATGGCATTTTGGGAGGACAAGACAATATTGCAGTGGACTTCAAGCTTTTCAGTGCCCCCACCCCATGGGAGGGAAAAAATCATTAGGGCCCCCCTCAGAATTTTCACAATTATGGGGGTGGAGGTATTGAAGAATATTTGGAGTCACCTTCTTCCAGCCGGGATATAAATGACAAAGGAGGTTAGTGATGGCCCATTACAGAGCGGCTTATTGTCACTCATGTTTTTCCACTGAAAATAAAGCAGTTATCACCATAATGCTTCTTTTGTCTAGAGCCTGATCCCTCGCCAGGGCTCACTTGAGGCCCCCCTAGGGAGGCCCGCTCCCCAGTTTGGAGACCCTTGCAATATTGCTTATGAGAGGAGTCCATCACTTCTCTGCCAAACATTAGGCTCGCACCATGTTGCATTTATCTGAGAATTGCTAATCCAAACTTCTTTTCTGAAGTTTCAGAGAGCCTATGTGAAATAGATTCATGTTCAGGGAGAGACGCGACGACAACCATATTCTGTCATATTGAAATATTTTAGCTCGACCGTGCTGGCCTAACACCTCGTTTAGTGTGGATAGTTATTCTGTCCATAATGGCAGTGTTTATCCTGGGTACAAGAAGTTCAAATAGGATACGCTGTTTAAGAAAGGGCACAATGCTCTGATTTTCAGGAATTCAATGACAACAGCAGCAATAAGATTGCATGTACTGCATGTCCCATACTGTGAAAAGTCTTTCCTCTTCTAAATAATGAATTTCTTTGTTCATAATATTTAACCGGCAGAAAAAACCTGCTCGGTAGTCCATTTGAATTGTTGGATTTATGCCAAAAGTAATTCATGGTATTTTGCAAATTCCCTGTTAATTTGAATCTCTCTATTGATGAAATTGACAAAACTGTTGCAAGAACATTACTTGCAGAACATTAAGCAGGCACCATCCAATAAGCAAAATATGTACAAAAGATTTAAATGATCTTAGAATAGTACAATATTACATTTCAAAAGCAGCCATTTATATAGGGTGCCTATTGTTCAATGTGTTTGCCTTGTGTGAGTGTTCCACTGCAAAGATGAATGTTTTAACTTCCTTTGTGTTAGAACATTTTCATACCATCCCCCTCACCTAATCTCTGAGCAGCCACAGATGTGTTTCCAAACTGGCCTCTCCACCTTTAAAATCTAATGTGCTGGCAAAGGAACGCTTGCCAAAAAATACTTCCACTCAGAGAACTGTAATAAATATTTTCGTGCTTGCCAGTGATTTGCTATTGCATCAGATGGAACAGACTGGTGCAGTCAATAGTATGGCGCATTGCCAGAATTAGCAGTTATGTGAAATTAGAGGGGGAAACGAGGCCCCATCACCAAAGTGATATATTGTCAAAGTGGAATGAAATACCTTGATCCAATGAAATTAAGAAAATAACATGATAAACTCTAGCTCTCCATAAAACATTTTTTATTGAATCAATGAAGAAATCCTTCTACTTATTATTCAAAATATGCCATTCAACAGCAGCAACATGTTTGCTGTTTTAGGCATAAAATACCCCCTTATGTAATGGTTGGATATATATATATAACAGGTTTTCCCACAGATCCAAACTGTAAAGGAGCACAGGTACAGACCACAGCATGCTGAATGTAGTATATGGTGCAATTTTATTCCTTAATCTGCATGACGCGTTTCGGCCATGTTACCACGGCCTTGAACACATATCTATATCTTTGTACCCATATCCTGAGAGAAGCACGGTGAATGATGAAAATCTCTAAAATCAAGAGCTCCTGGAGAAGACTTTGTTATAAATGCTGAAACTTGTTATATCAGAATTCACACTTGTTTATGGGGGCTACTACATAAAGAAAGTACATGTAAATATTTTCAAGACACATTACAAGTTTGTTGGAATGTTTTTTAATAGCAACTTGAAAGGTTATGAGTAACGAATATATTGCAATTCTTGTACTCTTAACACCCTCCACTGCATCCCCAAATGTGCTGCTGCCTTTCATGCACAGACTTTCAAATGGCCACTAGTTATATGGCTCAGCCCTGAGGACTCCACCATATATTTCGTGTGGACTAGTATATGAAGGATAAACATGCTGGTTTAACATTTCTTTGCACAGACCATACTTAATTTTGTCTATATACATTACTGGGGATTTACATTGCCACCCTGCAGCATCAATCCATGCAATATGAATACACAATTATACCACTGAGGAGTTACTAAAATTAAATAGTTGTGGTGGGAGATGTCCGGTGCAATTTTGTGCTGGTGATATCAAGGGGTCGGTAGCCTGCTCGGTGTGCAGGGCCTCGCTAGATATTCACAGCCCCGTAATGGTAGTAAAAGAGAGGGAATCCTTTAGCCCTCACTTACATTGTGGCTTGATAAATGCACGTTCTCTGTCTAAACATGCAACTTATATCTATGACCTTCTTAATACAGAAGACTTAGATTGTTTATTTATCACGGAAACATGGATGAATGACTGTTCGAATCCGGATATTGTACTGACATTAACACAGGGTTACACCCTGACTAGCCATGATAGAGGCGAAAAAAGGGGGGGGGGGTCTTGCAATCATATATAAGCAACACCGGATACTAAAAAATACAGACGCTATGGCCTTTGATGGGGCAGAGAGTCTTCAGTTCTGCTTTCAACTAAACAGCAGCACTACGTTTACAGGAGTTCTTATTTACAGACCACCAGGCCCTCCACAGAATTTTATAGATACATTAGGAGACAGTATTGGCCCCCTAGTAATTAGATATTCCAATTTTACCCTTTTGGGCGATTTAAATATCCACTTAGACTCTCATGATAATCTCTATACTAGACAGTTTTATGAGATAATTAGTACGGTATGTCTAAAGCAAATAATTGAGATCCCCACTCTTACCGCTGGGCACATCCTGGATGGTATCTGCACCAACATGACCAACCTCATTGCAGAGCCTCCCATGACAATCACGTGGTCAGACCATAAATACATCTCATTTAAGATTAGATTTGATAAGGATCCAACAGTGACTTTCTGGAACTCACAAGATTCTATGAAAATCCGGAAATTGAATAATATGCTCATACATCCAGAGCTCTCAATTAAGGCAGAGACAATAAAACCCATTCTTTCAGGTATTCCATCTATAGACACTGACAGGTTTAATGAATGGATGGCATCTCTGGCCGATAATTTAGCCCCTCTCACGTATCCTCGAAAGGTACGGAGTAATAACAAAAAGCAAGCTCTATGGTTTACTCCCCATTTAAAAGAATTGCAAATGATTTGCAGAAAAAAAGAGAGAATTTGGAGGACTAGCTATAAATCGACTGATTTCAGGTTGTTTAAAGATGCCCTTAAACAATACCATCACAATATCAAAGTGGAAAAAGCTACTTTCTATTCCAACCAAATTGAGTCAGCAGGAAATGATCAGAAAATCATTTTTGATATTGTCAAATCATTCACGAAACCTAAAATACTGATACAAGAAATGATACCATCTCAAGTATTGTGTGATAAAATCTCAAAATACTTCGAAGAAAAAATTATGGACCTGAGGAAAGACTTCCCTGCTACCACCCCTTCGATGAAGGAATCTATATTCTTAGGGTCTACCGGAGCTTTTTCCAGCTTTCAAGAAGTCGGCTTGGAACAATCAAAACAGGCTATCCTTACCTGTAAATCGGGTTCCCCGGTTGATCCTTGTCCCCCCCAAAGTTTTTTAGGCACTAGTAGATATCATTAATCCAGTCATTAATAAGATAATTAATTCATCATTTGAGTCCGCTAGTGTCCCTGACACCTGGAAAATTGCAGCAGTAAAACCTCTCCAAAAAAAGAAAGTTGCTGATCCCAGTACACTTTCTAATCTTCGACCAATTTCATTGCTGCCCTGGTTGAGTAAGTTGACTGAAAAACTGGCGAACAAACAATTGAACAATTTTTTTTTTTTTTTTTTTTTTTTTTAAGTAGTTCGATTAACCTTTATATATTTACTTTTTTTTTTTATTGTTTTGATCAGGGAAATCAAGAGAAACATTATTACACTGAAAAAGAATAGTAATACAAAGCAGAGGAAAAGGACCAAATAATCACTGCAAATTCCACATTATCAGAAACCACTATAAATCCCGAAGTACAGGGTAGAAAACACAGAGGATTACGACTACTTCATTAAATCTCATTAGTTTCCCAAATCGGGCCCCATACCCAGAGACCTCTTTTTTTGGCTCTTTTCCCTTTACATTTATAGAGTGCCTTCTCCAAGTTAAAAACATGGTGAAATCTTGCATACCATTCCTGAAAGGAGGGTGATTCTGCATCCTTCCAATGAGTTGCAATAATTAAACGAAGAATGGCAGAAGCCATGAAACAAAAATAAACTTGGGAAGAATCCAAACATAAGCTATCATTAATCCCAATTAAAATCAGAGTAGGAGTTAGTCGTGCTAGGCCGCCAGTGACTTGATTAAGAAAATTCTCTATCTTTAATTTCAAGTTATCAAGCTGATTACACGCACTGAACATGTGAATCAAATCTGCCGGACCGTGATTACATCTAGGGCAGCGATCAGTTTCCCTTTTCCCCCAGCTAAAGAGTTTAGCAGGGGTATAATATAGCCTAAACAGGGTTTTAAAGTGTTGAGCTTTAAGGTTAGCTGCGAGAAATATTTTTTTTGACAAATAAAGAGACCTACAGATATCCACGTCTGGATCCCCCAGCAAACCTGCCCAAACACTTTCTGAGCTGGCAATATCGTCCTGATTGGTATTCAACAAAATGAAGTATAAATCCTTTACCCGTGGCTGCGTATGCCCAAGCCAATCAAGTATCGGAATATTTTCCAGTCCGGTTATTTGGGCCATTGCTATTTTAATAATCTCCCTGAGTTGTAAGTATTTGAAGAAGGTCTTGGTTTCCACCCCAAATTGAGTTTGAAGCTCTTCAAAGGATTTTAACTCGGATTGCTCGAATAGATCTCCAATTACATTTATGCCAGCCTGTTCCCAAGTTTTCCTTAGATTGTCATAAAATAAGGGTGGGAACATAGACGAGCGCCAAATAGCATGATATCTATGCAGCTTGGGGATCCTCAGAAGTTTACTTGTTTTATTCCAAACATTCCTTGCGGTTCTAACAATTTTGAACCGCGTTCTTTTATAATAACTCCCGTCTAGTTGCCTTAATAAAACACCTGGTGCGAGATCCCCTAGGGCCAACTCATAGATAGAAGGGGGAGAGTCCCTACTATGAATCGCCGAGGTAGTTCCTGCTCTAGTTTTAGGCCGAAACAAGCTAATCATTTGCTGCAAAGTAATAGCCCAAAAATAATATTGCATATGGGGGATTGCCAATCCGCCACGATTTTGTGGCAAAGTCAACAGCTTTATTGATCTTCTGATCGTTTTTATACCCCCATATAAACTGAGAAAATATCCCTTCAATTTTTATAAAAAGCTCTTTGGGGGTTCAATTGGGATACATCTGAAAAGGTAAAAAAGTTTAGGGAACATAGTCATTTTAATGGTATTAGCACGTCCTATAATAGAAATGTATAGTTTATCTATACGCTTTAAATCAGTGCTAATCTTGGTTAACAGCTGTGCCAGATTAATGTCCCAGATAGTTGCTACCATCGCATTTATATTTATCCCTAAGTAAATAGCCTCGGGGGACCTCCGAGCATCGTAAAACAGGGTATTATTAGAACAGACAATCTTGGTTTTAGCTGTATTCAGCCTGTAGCCAGATTGGCTACCGAATTCTAGTGCCAAAGCCTCTATACGGACCAATGCGGCCTGGGGGTCGGGGGTGACTATAGCAATGTCATCCGCATAGGCTAAGAACGAATTCTTATGGTAAGAAAATATTCTCCACCCTAAACAATCTTGTTTCAGACCTGGCCATTCGACAGAATCAGTGCTGCTCCATACATCAGAAACATTAAAATTGGCTTTAGATCAAGGCAGGGATGCAGTACTGGTTCTGTTGGATCTTTCGGCAGCGTTTGACACTATCTCCCACGCTGTCTTGTTCGATAGATTGGCTATCAATGGCATTACCAACAAGGCATTGTCCTGGTTTACATCTTTCTTAGGAAATAGACGTAGCATTGTCACCCTTGGCCAATACAAGTCGGCAGAAAAACTGAGTCTGTCGGGGATCCCTCAGGGCTCCTCTCTAGCCCCACACTTTTCAATCTATATATGACCCCATTACTCACTCTGATCAACACCTTTGAGGTCGAGGCTATTACATACGCAGATGATACACAGATCATCCTTACCCTAGATAAAAATTCCACCAGTGCCGAGGAAAAATTCTATCACTGCCTAACGACAGTTATGAATTGGATGAGTGAGAATCATCTAAAATGTAATAGCCAAAAAACCGAGATTATGTTGTTTGGAAAAACTAATCTTTTTTCGCCCAGTCAGTGGTGGCCTGAAAATATGGTTCCCCCACCGAACATCGCGGACACAGCTCGGAATTTAGGAATTTTATTAGATCATTCCTTATCTTTCCACAGTCAAGCATCAGCAGTGGCAGGCATGTGTTTTTATACTATCAAAACTTTGAGAAAGTTTCTGGACCTATTGCCTCTTCATGCTAGGAAAGTGGTTGCAGTAGCGCTAGTGCTCTCACGCCTGGACTACTGCAACAGCCTGTATGCGGGTGCAAATAAATCCATTATAAAAAAGTTGCAAGTGGTCCAGAACACGGCAGCCAGGCTGGTGCTTAGGCTCCCTAGGGGAGCTTCTTATTCTTCAGGACTTCAACGTCTACACTGGCTGCCCATACATAAAAGAATTCTGTTCAAAATCTTAACTATCATCTATAAAACCACTAAAGTATTAGGGCCAGTTTCTCTTAGGACTCGAATTCAGCCTTGTACCACACGGCGTTCCCTTCGTTCATCCTCTGGACACTTTCTGACAGTCCCCCGTTATCGATTAAAAACAAAAGGTGGAAAAACTTTAGCGGTTCTGGGTACAAAGGCCTGGAACAGCTTGCCGGCTCAGTTGAGACTAGCCCAATCAGAATGTCTTTTCAGAAAGCTTTTAAAAAAGTGGATTTTTTCCATCAATGATAGTACCGTGTTCTCCCTGCTATCAGGATAATCATAGGGACTTACACTTTTTTCTGTCTCCTTATCTCTTCTGTTACTGCGCTGTACTTTGTTCCGGTCTGATAGCGCCAAGATGCTCCTTGGAGTGGACGTAGCGCTTTATAAATAAAATCATTCATTCATTCAATACATAATCTCTTTTTGCACAACTAGGGTGCACCTCCGTGTAGCATTGCTGGTTCTATATAAAGACGTCCTCTGTTAATTTTCATCTGGTTCTTTGTTACACCTATATACCAGATGTTGGCTCCGTAATAAAGGACACACAAAGGAACTGCGATACAAAGAGCTTAAACTAATTTTATTTATCCATAATCTTACAGTGTGGTGAAAAGGGGGAGCTGTGATCAGAAACCACAAGAACTATAAAGACCACAGTCATCAGTCACTTTGCAATAAACTCTTACTTCTGAAAAGGAGTTAAGGCTGGGTAGAGACAACCATGTGCTTGTCTATTAAAACAAAGTACCTCTCCACATTGTCCATTTATCCTCCTATTAAATGGGTGAGTCATAGTAGGGCTGTTCAGAACTGTTAGTTGAGCATGTTTATCTGTATGGCTTGAGTTTTTGTGCCAACATTGATCATCTAGCTCTTCAATATGAAGTCCCAAGCAATAGGTGCTGTATTGACATATTGGGTTATACACAAGTGGAGTACATGAACTGGCCTTCATCCTAGTAATTTTTCAGATATTTATTAGGTTTGGTTTTAGCCAAAACATTTTGTTTTTAGGAATAAATACTTTTATTAAAGTATACCCACAATCTGTACATCCACATATAACCTATATTAAACGCAAGTTACTTCTTTCCGAGACCTATTCAAACTTTCCGGCTAACTTTTCATAAAGTCTTTACCTCCTATTCCTCTGTGGAATACTACTTAATTGAGAAATCAGGGAGGAAAAATGGGGAGGAAGGGGTAGGGGAAAAGATCAGAGTGGGAAAACACAGGAAGAGCAGGGAGTGTACTTCAAATAGTAAGTATTAAGTGGAGAATCACGAAGCAGCACAGAAGTTTAACTCTCTCAAAAGCAGTGTTGCTAAATATGTGACAAGTAGGAACAAATCGGGCAATGTCTAATTAGTATGCCAGATTGGCTTTTATTGATATATAATAGATTGGATAGCATCCATGTTCGACGAAATGTACTCCTTGTCTGCAGGCCAGACTTTGACTTTCCTGTTGCCGCCTTAACTCCCAGGTTCAGCAACTCCTTGCAGAGAGTTTGCATCTTGCTTTCCTTATGTTTGGGCATCAAAATCTGGAAAGAGCAGTATTCTCCTGCCTTCCCTTTGCAGAGAGCCTCTCCCCCTTGAATGCTGCCCGCATTATGGGGTCTTAAAACTACAATGACTGCTGTTATCAGAGGTAAACTCTGTAGGTAATATTCTTGATGGCACCCTGTTGGCTTTCCATACTATTTCAATATCCAAAGCCTGAGTCAAAGCCCAAGTACTCCTGAAAAAGGACAGCAAGGAATTGGTCAAGCGGGGGGGGGGGGGGTTATAACTGGATGCAGATGTTGACGCTTTCCTGTAATTTCCCAGCTTTTCCATTGTATTGTCTAGGAATATCTTCGTTTTGGTCGCCATGTTTCTAAAGGCACCTGGTTTCTGTGCCTCGAAGGCCGCTGACTAGCTATCCGAGTGGAGTGCTTTGTTTTCTCCTATTTTCCATACTCCCTCTACCTCTGCTATACTCTGCTCCATTTTCTCTATCCTCCCTTCCAAACCGTTTTTCCATTTTGTGTAGTGTCTAAAGCACCAATGATCTGTTTGTCTTCTGGCAAATCATATGCAGTAGGCTCGTCTGATGACCGCTTAGCTGTAGATTCTTTCTTCCGT
Organism: Triturus cristatus; assembly: GCF_964204655.1. NCBI lineage: Eukaryota > Metazoa > Chordata > Amphibia > Caudata > Salamandridae > Triturus > Triturus cristatus. Next base: position 1,064,544,585 of record NC_140594.1, on the reverse strand, counting down.
CGCCAAAAGAAGTCATGCTTCCCACCTTTTGTACCTTGATGGCCACTATCTGTTCCACTGTTATATAGTGGTAGGAGCCCTCTGCTGGCCCCGTACAACGTGACGCTGTCCCACTGTCTCTTCCCCCATAGTGCCCACCCATATGACTCCACCGTCAACAACTCATGAGCTACTCTGGTCCTGGTTTTACCGATGTTACTCCTTGGCCCACCAAGTCGCTCTCCAGCTGTCACACCAGGCATCTGCCAAAAAAGCGCTCCCACTTTGCTCGCACCAGTGGCTTCATTTTACAGCGGGCCGCTCCTTCCCTTCGTCCGCCATCTTGTTCTCCTCTCATCACCAGCCTTGGACCGGCTTCTTCTCTAGACCTTTCTGTTTTTTATGCAAATATATATACTGTACGTACTTTCAGCCTGCCCTCTTGAATTCATTGCTCTGCTGCAGTGTGAGTCACATTTTAGTTTTTGCTCCTGCCCACTGCAGCATACAGCTTAGGCCACAGCATCTGCCCACTGCAGGCATTGATTTACCTGACTGAGTGCTGGCATTCTGCTCTTGCACCCTAAATGTACACATTCACCCAATAAGTAGTAACCTTTAGTGTCTGAGACAAGTGGTGCAAGCTGTACATTTACATTATTTATATATAATATATATATAGATATATATATGGCATCATACTAAAACATTTACAGACAAAATAAGCAATGGCAACACCAAAATGTAAGAGCCAATGCCAGACGAATTGGCATTGCCAGTGTTCGTTTATTTATGCTCCCAAGGACTCCCATTTTGCACTGATCATTAACTGGTATGCACTGAGGTAAAGTGATGGATGGAAGTGCTTAAATCAATTTTAATCGTGAGGAATTCCTCCGGATAGAGTTCCATTTCACCAATCTGTAACTGGTCTGTGGCTTTAAATAAGGTTAGACCTCAAAGGCAGATCACTTGGCACTGCTTCAAACATAGGGGTCCTGGTGTTGCCAATTGTTTATTGAAACTCACCAGTGCCTTTGCAAAAATAAAATATTAGATTTCTGGCTAACATATCTGACGTGGTCTTGTAACTAAGTTTATAAAGTTGTTGTAGCTTATCTCCGGTTAGTGGACTACAGGTTGTGTTGTGGGGATTCTGCTCTTGCACAGAACTATGCACAAGAGACCAGGACCTCAGTGAATTGTGGTGTACCAAAAAACTCACCTCAGTACCCAGAACCCCTATCCGACTAGCATCAGTGTCTCATTCGTTCTCCGTATCATTTCGAAGCTACCAATGATTAGACAACCCAGAACATGCGACTTAGAGTACTCTCAGGAATGGTGGGAATCAGAAACACCTTTTCGTTATTATTCTCATATCAGTCCACAACAAGAGTAATGAGAGACATGGAAAAGTTTAAAATGTTTATTTTCAACTACGTGCTCTAAGGTGCAGTACTTTGGCTAATATAAACGGGCAAATTATTAAAAATAAAACCATCAGCATTGTTACAATAACATAGAAAATGAAGGGAGAAATCATATTAAAAATGATAGTGGAAAACAAGTCCTATAATACTTTGTGAACCACCCTCCCTTGGCTAGTAAACTAGTTTTTATAAACGAATAGAAGGTCTCTAGGTTTGAATGGGGAACCCCATAACGCAAAGATCAGCTTAGGTGGATCACGTCACTGGATCAGCTCTGCTCTCTGTGTCTGGAAAGGTTTTCTCCAAGTGTCTGAATCATGCATACAAATGCAATATTAAAGGCACCCGTGTTTATTTGCAGCTGTGTGTGTGTTGTGTCCAGAGCGTGGGCCGATCAACCAGAATTCAACAGCATACATTGTTATTTGACCTTGACGGCTTCTGCACCCAGTGTTCAGACTAAGGTTGCGGGGCACGTCTAGGGATGTGAACAACAGACCGTTCTCATGTGAATAAAAAGCAAGTAAGCAGTTTTACCTGTAATAACAACTACCTGTAGTGTCGTGTGCAAAAGCAGCAAAGCGGCAAGATGGCGTTTAGCTTCTAAAACGCTTGTGCCATCATAGCAATGTGTGTACGTAAAACCCCGTCTCCACTACAGTAGGGCACCAGGATTTTTGAATTTGGGCACTTTGGAAGTGGATCTGGGTGAGGACTGGCCCCTCTGGCATTATTCCAGAGGCTGCCTTCCGACGAGCAGATTTCAGATCGGGTTGGGCTGCCATTATCCAAGCAGGCACAGTGTTCTCATTTTAGTCATGGTCGCCTGCAGTGCATGGGCCTGTGTTTTTCTAGGGACCTTCGAAATGAGTTTGTCAGAGAACAGAAAAATAGCCGGAGGGGAGGGAGAAGATATAGGGCAGAAGCCTGTGAGGATGGTCTCTGGTTAACTGAAGTGTGGCTCATACAACAATAGTCTTTTACCCTTTACGGGTACTCTCTATACACTCCTTCTTTCTCCATGCACAGCTTGAAAAAACACACTCCTTCTCACACCCCAGTTCTTGTGGTATTTAGGAGGGGGTGTGGGGTGTCACATTTTGTTTGGCAATGGAATATGGGTATTGTATTCTCTAGTTGTACTCCTTATGATATAAAGCTTTTCTTTTCATTAGTTGCCTTTTTTATTAAAAATGCTGTATCATTGAGACGTACCTTCTTGACTGCTCAAATTGTAGGGTGAAAGAGGTTATTGTGTTAGGCTAGTAACCACATTTAAACAAGTTACTTTTATTTCAATGGTGTGAAAGCAGGGGCACTGTCTGTTACTAGAAGTGAATTGCGTCTAACTTTGACACTTGTTTTTTTTTTTTTTTTGGGCCAATAGAAATACTACGTTTTGTTGACTGGGATACCAACAGCGGTATTGTTAACGTACATCAATGTCTTCATTGGTAAGTATTCTATAGTTTGATTTTATGCAGTGCTAACCATTTGTTCTTTAGAAACAAACATCAAGCAGAGCCCTCAAATTTAAAAACAATCCTTATGTATTGGCATCTCCCATCCCCTCCTGCGAGGTTCGCTGATACATATTGAACGTTTCCAACACGCCAACCTACTTCCCTGAATCAACGAAAGTGGCTTTGTCACATCTATATCTAGGCATTCACCTGGGACACTCAGAAATATAATATATAATCTTAACGGAGGGAGATATGCTTGATGCACATGATTGAACTGGACCAATTTAAATCTCGCATTTCTAGAGACCTTTGACACAGGATGGAGAGCAGCTGACATGTACTATTGACTCATTCCTTGTCTTTTCCCCAGCTGGACTCAAGTACGGTCAAGTCTTGTCCCTGCTCTGTTCCAAGGTCTTTATATAGATTTGTTTCCATGTGGTGAAGTCTCCCCCATGCAAGTAATATCTGTAAGACTGTTTATTTGTGAGGTGCCCTGTGTGAGAGTACGTGTTCCAGGAACTGGCGGTAGCCCACGGTCCTCTCGAATATCTGCAAATGTCATCAAAGATCCTGAGTCCTACAGCTGCCCAACCAGCATTATGAAAGATCTAGTCCATACTGCCTGACTCATTGTGGATCTAAGCACCAGAAGGGTAATTCTGGTGGGTGTGGGTGTGCATTGCGCAGTTTAATTTTCCATATATGTCCCTGTAATCTGTACGAGAAATAGCCTGGCTTTTATTTTGTTTGTTTTCACTGTTGCTTGATTGAACTCTGTGTTTCAATTTGTGTCATCAGTTTTTAGTGGAGAAAATGTAGAGTGTGGATTTGTTTGTAGCGATGATGGAGATGGTTTGTCTTTTGTTAAACCTGCCTAAATACATGACCATAAACAGCAGTCTGGTGCATGGGTTTTCAAGACCGTTAATGAATGGGTGCAGTTCATTACTGAGGCCGGCTTAGTTTGACTGTTCCTGCAAGTCACAGGGGAGCAAGTCATGGAGACCGAAATCCTAAGGGGTATTTACTCATGATATTTCCACATAAAATAAGGAGGGTGCTTAGTACTATAAACCAGTCTGACTGATTTTATTTATTTATTTTATTTTATTTAGAGTTTTATGTAGCGCTAGCTAGACCCGGAGGTATCAGAGCGCTTTACATAAGGAAACCGCGTGTTACCAAACTGATAAGAAATTAAACCAAAAAAAACAGGGAATAGCAGAATCATCCACGGTGACAGTTTTCAAAGCTGCTTGGTTGTAATTTGTGCGCATTGCAAGTGCTTTATGACTTTGCAGTAGTGATTTTCTGTTTTTTGTCTGTTCTACCAGGTGAAGCTGAATTGGCAGAGATTCCAGAGGGATATATTCCAGATCACTGGGAGTACTATCGGGTACCTTTTGTGCATTTGTTTGTTTTTCGTAAACCTGTATTTCATCCACATAATATAACCCGTTAATGTTTGGGCTGAAGAGGCAGCACTTTAATGTGCATGTTTCATGCTTGTGCTTGCTTGCTGTTTCCCCGGTTGCAGTCAGACACCTTTTTGAAAGTTCCTAGTTATTTGATTTGTAGCTTCCATATATAGCACTAGAAATCAGAAATCACTTTATTCGATCCATATTCATACAGATCATAAAAGTTCGAATATACATAATTCATCAGTTTTCCACAATAAAATTTTAAAATATTAAATTAAAACAATCATTTAAAACTGTTAAAATACTTATTCGTTTTGATCAATTGTGCAATCTCCTGGTTTTTAAAGAAAGACATAAAAAGGACGCATTGCAATAGCAGACAAAATGATCAGACAGCATTCGTAAGAAAAACATTCCTGGACGACATAGTCTGAATTTGTGTATGCGAATAATTGGTAATATAAACCTTTTACGATGTTCCAAATAAAACTTAGAGAAGAAAAAGATATGTAAATCAGATTAAGGGGGGACACCATCGCATGGACAAGACGGTAGAGCTTGTGTAGAAAAAGTTTCTGATGGGTAGCCCAAAATAGAAGGTATGAGTTCTAGCCGGAACCTAGTTAATATAAATCTATGGCGTAAACTTGTCACCATCGACAAATATGAGTTGCCCCTCATTAGGGATCCGGCCCTCAAGATAAGCTTGCATCATATGTTTGTAACTACTAATTTCTTCAGCCATAATATTTAAAAAGCGAGTTTTAGTTGCTTCTTTTTTTTAGATGCTCTAACCATTACTTGGGGTTTCAAACATAGTTTCTAAACCCAAAGAAATTAGGGTACTTTTAACGTACATGATCCAGGGGATTCCCTGTACATGTTCCAAAGCGAGGCAATCTAGGATGAACTGGTGGGTAAGGCAAACAGATTCCTTTCTCCAAATGGAGTGCCATAGGAGAATTGGGGCCAGACATATCTGGTCTGATATTTAGGGGACCTTCAGCTTGAGATGGCAATTCAAATTTGAGCAGCTTTTAGGGAGACCCCCAGTTTTTCCAGAAAGTGTCTTCTATCGTTTGAATAGCTGCAGGGTTAGTATGTCCCCAAACACCAGATCGTTAGGTAGCTACTGTGGTAGACTGCCAGGTATACTTTTTTTTACATCTAGTTGTTTCGACCCTAGCTTTTTAATAAAAGAGCATAGAGCGATGATACTTTTTTCCAACATTGGTCCTCTGTTAGTCACCATATGGGACTGTGTTGTCATTCTATCAAATGTCGCCCCTAAATAAGAGAATGTATCAGTCTGTGCCACTTTCCGTCCTGCTATATAAAAAGATGGTACTTTCCTCACCTTGTGACCGGTCACTAAAACAAAAGATGTTGCCTTGTTTGTAAATCTAATTTTTGCATAAGATTCACATATGTCTCTAGAAGCTTCTGAAGTGCCAGGCCAGTGCATGCAATTAGGACCGCATCGTCAGCATAAAGGAGTATGGGTATGCAGACCTTATACATCATTGGGACATCCAGGGTTGATTCTAGCATGGGAGTCTCCACTCCATTGGTGTACACTGAAAAAAGAAAAGGGGCGCGGAAGCGCCCCTGATGAACCCCCTATTAATACGAAACCACCTGGTACACACTCCCTGCTTCCCATAACGGACACTGGCCGCGGCCCTAGTATATAGCTGTCTAATAAAAGAGGTGATTGCTTCGTCGATACCCATCTCTTTCATAATCCTCCACAAATGATGATGGGCAACACAGTCCAAAGCTGCGGATAAGGTCCTAAAAGCCAAGTAGAGCTTGCCTTGTTTCACTTGTGTGTACTTCGCAATCGGCAAGCTCAAATTAAGGCACTGGTCCTGTGTGCCTTTTCCCTTCTTAAAACCATATTGCGACAAGATCATACCATTGCTATTAGTGGCCCGTTCTTCAAGTCTATTCAGTATTACTCTACCCATAAGTTTAGCCGTGCTGTCCAGAAGTGATATGGGCCTATAATTTTTGGTCTCCGATTCATCACCCTTTTTAAAAATTGGTATTCACATAGATTTTGACCATGACTCCGGCTGGCCCACGCTGGCTACCACATTTAAAACATTAGTTAGAACTGGGCCCTAAAGATCCAGATGTTCGGTAAAAAAAATCTATCGGAGTTCCGTCCAGGCCTGGAGCCTTATTACTCGTACACTGGGAGAGAGCTTCTCTAATCTCTTGGTAATTGAAAGTAAGAACAGAGGTTGTGTTTATCATATCATCTTGGCAAATGCATTCCCTCGCCATTACCGGCAAATATTTTAGTAAAGTGGGCCACTAAAGATTCTTCGTCCATGTGACTGTCTATATTATGATTGGAGGATGCTTTCAGAAAAGGGGCATTCCTTACCATCCAGAAATCCCTAAAATTATTTGTGATGGACGCCTGATAGTTGTTCCCAGGCCTCATCCCTCAGTACTTTGTCTAGCCTTCCTTGCTTCTTTGTACATCTGACTAGAAAGACAGAGCTCTGCACAACATTTTCCAAGTGAGATATGCACCTAGATGGGTACAGGAATTATTTTGTTTGCTATGGTCACTCTAAGGTCTCCTGTTATCGTCCAAGCCACACCCTGCCAAAAATACCCTCACATGTACTTGTACCCCTATTAAATCCTACGCGACACCTGATTCTTCTCACATTTAAGTTGTGGAGACTTATCCGAGGCATTCAGGCAGTCATAGGGTTTCTTGTTCTCAATGTTAATTCTTGGTGAATTCTAGTGCCCATTTTTCAGTGTTTTCACAACGTTTGAAACGCAGTGGTTGTAAGTGTTTCTACAATTTGGCACCAAACCATTTTGAACTTTGTTTGGGTCACTATAAATAGTGCCTTATTCTGGGGAACTACAAAACCAATACATTACTTGGATACTCGGCTTGCTTTACGCACGATGTATGGAAGAGTGTTTTTCAGAGCATAGAATGTGTTAGTAAAGTAAATATTTTAGGTGATGGAAAGGGAGCACTGCCCCTGACTCGATTTATGGGATCCACAAAGAAAGGAAAAATTGATATCTCCAACTGGCAAAGAGAACAGCCTGTCACTTTTACACCATTCTCTGTGTAAAACACATCACCGCTCTATCGATTGTATTTAAGCAGCAACTATATAGATGTACAAAATTAAGTCATATAAATTGCTGATTTGTTAGGTGGAAGGATGAAAATGAATTCCCTAATTGCAACTTAAGACCATTCCCCTGCCTCATTGGTACTTCCTATATCCTGAAACAGCAGTATATAGGGCATCTATAAACCCCATCACTGGAGAGTGAGCCCCTGGCACCTATCTCAGTTTGTTCAATCAGTAGAAGCCCAGAAATGGATTAAAATTAGTAAATACATGTACCTGAGTTGCACAATGTTGAGCTTTTTTTTGCTGTATTTTTGCCCCACAACACTTAAGAGGAGATTTTATTTGCTGCAGGGATTCTTTATACAGTCATCACTGATTAGGGTTCATAACTCTATGTAGCATTGTGCGCCGCATCTGGATATTAACATTGTGCTATTTGCTATCTTTCGTGGTATACAAAACTTTCTATAAAGAGAGATTTAAAAAAAGCAGTGTGCTAAGAACAGATTCAAGTTTTGCCCCCAGTCCTGCTTATGCATGTTTGTGGATGAACCCAGAAACCATGCAGCTGGAGGAGATAACCAAGTCAGTGATCCAACTTTCAGTGCTGGCGAGACAAGTCGTGATTGTCGTCAAGATGTTCAAACTTGGATATAGGTGCAACCTTCAGCTGATGAGCGGGAGCTAAAGATAATTGATGATTTCTGGGGCTTTCCTTTTGGAGAACGGTGCTTTTGATTGGGCCATCCTCAATCGCGATCAGGCCAGTCCCAATGGGAAAAAGGTAGAAACTTCAACACTTTCAGACTACATCACCGTCCTTCAGACACCAGTTCATTCGTCTCTTTACAGTGCACAGTTCTCTCCTGTTCTGAAGAAATATTAGCTCTTTCCTGAGTGAGCTACATTAGTTAAAGCTGCTGTAATACCCCACACCGTTGTTTATGCAGATGTTCGGAAACCCACCAAGGTTTTCCAAAATGTTCATAGCGGCAACTTTTCTGATTTCAGGCTAGAAACCACATAAGACCATTGGATACCACTTCATTGGCTTGAGATTTCAGTCCTATTCATATAAACTTCAGGAATAAATGGGCAGCATGTGTGGATCCTGTCAGTGAAGTTTAGGAAGAATCTGTATTCTGCAGTTCGAATCAGCCCTGTGCCTTATGTGAAATATGATACACAAGAAGGCTGAGACAGTTAAACTTTGGTATAAATGCTGTGGAAAATCAGAAATCCAATTTTGTAGTTTTGAACCAAAATGTTTCAAATAGCCATGAAAGGGTGAGTTCAACATTAATAAGGCAATAATAGCTTAAAAAACTGGAGCATTAACAGATGTAATATTCTGTGGACTTTACAATGCACATCTGAAGGAGAACCTGTCCTATGACTATCGTAGGCGTGATCACGCCCTGTTTGTTAATGATTGAACTTTCACTTGAAGTCTTGGTCAGCCTACTCACTCTCACTGCAACCCCCCACATTAGGGTAAATATTGGATTCATGTTGTTGGCTTCCAGTGACTGAGCGTTTTAAAATTCTTCAGCATCCGGATCTTCCACAGGTGACTACCAGCTCACAAAACCTCTTTCTTTTTACAGCATCCTGTGACGAGGTGGATTGTTCGCTATGTATCTGAGCCACCCGAGAAGGAATATGAAAAATTGATGAACGTGCTTAGCATTGAAGCAGAAAAGGCGGACATGAGGTAAGAAAAAGCATGGATTAAGCATTCAGTGTATGAGATCATTCACCTTATTGACAAGGAGGACAGAATTTGTAGGTGGTAGCCAATCTGGAGAATCAGTATCTACCATGTTCAGATGCCTGGGCATAGACAAATTGCATAGCGAGTCAACAGTCTGGATGGAAGGTTGACCTCACTGGCGAGCCCTATTCAGTTGTGGCTCTCACTGCCACTGTTGGTCATTGGGTGGACTACATTAAGCAAAATGACATTTCTGCCCAGGCAGTAGTCCAAATCTTGCCTCTTTACCTCACAAGGAGCTTCTTCAAGAAGCCCAACTCAACTTTGGTATGGGGTAAAGCCAGACCAATGGTGCAAATCAAAATCCTTAAACTGCCATATGAGCATGGTGGTGTAGGCTTGCCAGACATGAAACTGAAGTATGTGGAATCGCAGCTTCAGTTCACTGCTCTGCTGTGGTAGGAAGAAGAGACGGAGGAGTCTGGTCTGTTATCTTGAGCAGTGCCTTCTTTAAAACGTAATAACAGCGGAGACAGATTGCCAACGCTGACGAAGAAGACGCCAACAGTTTGGCAGGAGTGTGTGGTTGTATTGGGTCGACTGTTCCATGCTGCCCATATGTCTCAATATGCGGATTAGAAGGTTTGTGTGGGCGATGAAAGATGCTCACTTGGCTGGTTGGACAGCACCATAGATTTGAGATGCTTGCACAGATTGAAGTGCTATACAGCATTGCTTCCTGCGGATTTCTAAAGTATACCAGTGAAAGCTGCAAGAGCAAAGTGGAATAGGTTCCCACGCGCTCCACTGGTGTGTCCCTTAAAGCAGCATTGCTTGCTGCGGTATCCCATCAGTAGCATAGAGAGGGCTATTAACTTGTCTTCAATTCTAAAGACTAAAAATGGGTTGGCCCCAGAGTTGGAAAGGGAGCCTGCAGTAAAGTCAGCTTGGAGTTCAGGTTTGCTAGTCTCAAATTGATAAATCGTAGGACCTAATGTAGAGTGTGGAAGATTGGATACTCCATCAAAATGTGGAGACTATCCTGTCCATAGTATTCCAAGGGCCGTAGGCTATAATGCACTTGTAATACGGAGGACGGGACATCCACCACATTTTGACGGAGCATCCCATCCGCCAAACTCTAAGTTAACCCCTTTTGTTTCCTCCATCAGACAGACTTGCCTCCCATCATCCGGCATTAAACAAATTAAAAAAACTGGAGAGCTGCAGGTATCATGTCATGTACTTGTACTTTAGTATTTATCTCTTAAGATACCCATGTAGATGCTGAGAAGTTAATGCATCTGCAGACAAAAGACACCTAATTCCATCATGGCATGAAGGTTACAATAAGTAGAGTAGTATACAGTAATAAAACACAGGATTGTTTGGAGGTTGGTTGGGTGTTCTATAATGTCATACACTATCTGTTTTTTTCCCTCTGATTGTATAACTATTTAATAAAGCACACAACCTATTGTAGGTGTGGACAGGTCTGTCTGATCTGCATCACATCGATTACTGTGTTATGTTTATATGGCTAAATGGAATAGGTAAATAAAAGGCAAGTAAACCAAGGATGAAAGAGGGGCTTTCTCAGGGAGGCTTTCAGAGTAGTGGCTTGCTATGCCTGGTGACATCACAGCTGCCTTATCTGTCTCAAGTGGGGGGCAGCATAGGTTAAGTGTTATGAGATTGGTATAATAATTTAAATAAAACTTTACATTTTTCATTCAAAATACATCTAGAAGCAGAAGTTCCAGATTTCTGTACGTTTCTTAATGATAGCGGGCTTTATATCTTCCTCTGTAGAGGCTCTTAACTGTGCAAGGCGATGCCTTTCCCCTGCTTGGAGGAAGAAAATTGACTCCCTCCAGATGCCTCTAACTGATGTATATGTTCTACCCAAAACCTATTATTGTGAGACCCAAATGCATAACATGAAAAAGAGAAATGGTCTTACTCATTCACAGAACTTTGGTTCTTCGTGGATAAGAGACAGTACCTACGGACACTACATTTCGAAGTGTGTTAAGCTGCTCCGAAACGTTCATTGGGAATATATAAGATGGAACCAAGCTTGGAAGCACGGATTTAGAACATTCTGATACAAAGCGCTTTCCCCACCCCACCCTCCGGTTAGGTTAATCCAGCTTTATTGAGCTTTTTGATTGTCCCTCTAGTATCTCTAAATCGTACAAATCCGAAACGGAGCCCCACATTGGAGTCCTGTTGGGGTACCTTGATCCCTTCCAATGAGGGCTACCCAAGAGCTCTACTAAAGACAGAAGAATCTAGTGCAAGATGTGCTGATCTACTGGGTGGTAGGATTCTGGCTGACCTTGCAGTGTTTTTGAGAATTCTGGATCAAGTATGTCCTTTAGAGAGTGAATACTAACTTTAGAACGAAGCAGTAGGCTACTGTAATGACCTCCGCCTCTTTATTAAACACGGTGTCAAGATTAATTTTCTCACATTTCTAAATGATCTTTTATATACCTCCTAGTAGAGCACGGTGATGGCGTCCTTTGATGCTTGTGCTGGGTATCTCCATTCTTAGATCGGAGCCCAGGAGACAGCGCAGCTGTCTGGTTGCGAAAGACCTCTTGGCTACTTGCTGAAAGCTTACCTAGGAATGCATTCCACCCGCTGCTTACCATTTGTTTTGCCTTTTGTCATCCACATTTGCTTACTTTGTTAGCTGGCTTTAATTCTGCCCATCCAGCTTGGGTTTGCACCTCCTTGGAGCATAGCCTGTTTACCACTGCTCTGATTGGCTCCTTGTATTCATCCTTGAGCGGTTTGCTTTCCTTCCAGGAACTAGTGCTTTCGTTTTTTTGTGAAGCACTCCGTGAGAGAGTGCATGAGTTTTATCTCTCGCCCTTATATTCTTCTCTACCCTCCCGCGCCATGTGATTCTGTGCAACCCCTGCACTCCACGTCGCTGTGTGCTTCTGTGCATCCCCACCCACATCTGTATTTCTTTGTCGCCCGTCTAGTTCTCAGCCCGCCGCCTCCACGCTCCATATACCCCCCCCCATTTAGTCTGTGTTTTTCTCTACACCCTCTCCTTGCGTCAGTCCTTTCCCCAGCCACACTGCACAGAAAATGTTATTTTAAAAACAAAAATAAGTGCTTTTGTTTTACTTTTTTTTTAAAACTACAGATTGTCGTGATGATACGGCCACTACTGCCAAGTCATTTTGCATTAGCAGTGTCTGTAGTTCCTGGAGATGAGACCTATTGGCTTTGCCAATGCTTGTTGGTTGTTATTTAATAGTCTCCCAGTTCTTCTATCGGCTGTTCTCGTGCTCCCCTCCCTCTTCCTACCCCTCAGACTCAGTCTCTCCCCCTCTGTTGCCCCTTCTCTCTCCCTCACACAACTTCTGCCCCGCCTGCTGCCTCTGTTCTGCTCACCACTGTAATGGCACTTGCCCTGCTCAGACGGCTATCTAACTTGTGTGCCGAGGACCCCAACTAGACATTATTTCAACTGGAGGTGGAGGCGAGGCTAGTGGAGCAGCCCCGTCTCCTGCCTCCAGTGTCACCTGCTCCCATCCCCTCCCCCTGGGCTGCGTTTCCAGAGGTGAGTCTGGATGCGAAGGGCGCTACTGGCCTCACTTAGATCTCGCCAGATCTCTCACCACGCCTCTCACCTCCCGCACCTTATCGGCCCACCAGCCCTCCTATTACCCGACCATGCTCCTCTGACCTCCGGTAAGGGGGCACCAATCCCGCTGTCAACCTTATCACACCCGACGGCCGGTGGATCGATGGTTTGTAGTGTCGAACATCCACCCACTGGCAGAGAACAGACCTTTCACCCTTACTGCGCGAAGGCACCCTCGCAGGCGTCCCCTCACTGACATTACTTTGACCCTCACTGGTTTCAAAGTCCCTCTCCCCCCACTGACATTGGAGCCATGCTCACGGACTTCACTTCTGCCCTTCGAAAAACGTTTCCCGCCCTAACCGACGTCATTGTCTGCATCATTGTCACTCTAACCTCCTCGTTGGTGTCGTCGTAATCCTCAGTGGCTGCATTAATATTCACCCAAACCGACATAATAAAATCACACTTGCTGACAACAAGTAACCGCAAACCCCAAAGTCATCCTTGACTCCCTCAGGGACTTTATACTCACCCTTACTGGCCTCCTAATAACCCTCCGGGCCACCATAGCAGCCTTGTTAGAACTGTAGTGTTCTTACTGATTTCAAAGTCAACCACGCTGGTATCCTAGCAACCCCCAGTGACACAAGGTCACCCTGGCTGGCATCCTAATTACTCTTAATAACTTCACACTCAATGTTTTTTTTGTCAACATCACCCGTGCTAGGATCATAACCTCACTCAGTGGCATCATATCACCTCCCCTACATCAGAGGCACCTTCCCTTGCATCATAGCCCCTCTCACATGTATCGTGATCTCCCTCGGTTGCATCAAAGTAAGTCTCAATGACATCATAGTCCCCCTTACCGGCGGCATCATCATAACCCTCCGTGATATCAGTCACCCTTACTGGAAGCAACGCTCAGTGATATTACAGTCACCCTTCCCGGCATCATAATATCCCTCAGTGTTATCATAGTCACTCTTACTGGCATTATAATAACCCTCAATGCCATCATAGCTACCCTTGCTCACTTTAAATTGTTAGGTCTTTTTTTTTTTTTTTGGGTTTGTATTGTAGGAATATTGTGATTGCACTACTGAGCATTTCCTGATATGGACATTTATCAAACTGTAATACATTGAACTTTAGATTTATTTAATTTTTCGTTTTCCTTTTCAATATTTCGAAATATGTATTTATATATGATATTATTGTATGCTGATTAAGTCTATGAACTCTCAATGAAAAAAAATATATTTTTAAAAAAATAGCTACCCTTGTTGGCATCATAATAAGCCTCAATTATATCACACTCGCCTTACTGACATCATAATAACCCTCAGTGACATCATAGTCACCCTTACTGGCATTATAACAATCCTCAATGACCTCATACTCACCCTTACTGGCATTATAACAATCCTCAATGACATCATAGCTACCCTTGCTGGCATAATAACCCTCCGTGACCTCACAGTAACCCTTACTACCATTATAATTACTCTCAGTAACATCACAGTAACCCTACTGGCATTATAATAATCCTAAAGTGACGTCATAGCTATCCTTACTGGCATCACAATAACCCTCAATGATATTATAATCACCTTTGCTGACACCATCTTAACCCTATGACATGAAAGACACACTTATTGCTTTCTTGATGATCCTCAGTAAAATCATATTTATAGTCAGTCTCGGTGATATATCCAATCAGTGCCTCTTGTACCCACATCTCTCCCTTTTGGCACAATGCCACTTCTTCATAGATGTCAGTGCTAGCGCCTAGAGGTCCACGAGCACTGTGCAAGTCCGTTTTACTATCTAAAGTCAGACCAAGACTGCAGAAGTAAGAGTAAGCCACAGCCACAAGCGCGCTGCTCTGCCAGTATGTGCAGATCGGGGACTTCAGCTGCTCCGCTTTACAGGGGGCTCTCTGCCACTCCTGCTGCTTAATCTAGGGAGTCTATTGAAGTATAGATAACACCACCAGTACCCATGTTTTATGATGTCAATCTACTTTTACTCCCCTGAAAATGCTCCTGCCAGGGATGAAAATGACAAAATGCGCTTTTTAAACTTTCAGCCATGCAGCAAACAGCTGCGCTGCTGTGCAGTGTGGCAAACAAATCACTCCCAAAGCCAATAGGACTCATTGTTTTTGCCAGTGCTTGTTGGCCTTTATTTGCTGAAAATGTTTTCTGCTGATGGCCGGGCTAGCCTCGTCTGAAGCACAGCGATGGTTAGGCTGAGATGTGTTAAAGTGATTATGTGCTCTAGCTTAAGGACACCACCAAGACGAAATCCGCAAAACGGGCTATTGCTGTCAACCCACTATCGCTTAGGATGGCGTGTCATTACTTCGACCGCAGTTACTCTATATACCTTCATGTCCACCTACCACGTCTACAACCCCCTTGCATTAGAATTCTCATTCCTTACGCTGAACCTTAAAATATCCTTGACTTTAAGACCATCCCTTTCATCCAAACCCTAAACCAAACCTCCCGTCTAATGCTATTAATTGGCCGTACCCCTAAGAATTGGTACTGAACAGCAACCATCTATTTGCACTTTATTTTGTGGGTTCACGTGCTGTGCCTGCTCTGACAGCAGTGTTGGACGCAGGGTATTCAAACTCATTTTCTTCTCTAAGCTTTTATTTCGGTTTCAAGAATGGGTTAAATGACTCGTTATCTCATTCCCTCAAATAGAATATTTAATAATATCCATTCATTTAAAAAATAAACCCAGATCAAATGTTAAATAATGTAGTAATTAAACTAATATATAAGGAAACCTAAGAAATGTTAAATACTTAATCAGGTTAATACTTTTTACATTTAAAAAAGTGAACCGTAACATATGTAAACTCTATAGCGATTATATTAAAAGGGAGGAATCCTTCCCCTTCATTAGTTTCCGTTTTAAGTTATTTTCTGCAATCACATTAATGTACGTAGGATTTAATTTAATATTATAAAGTGAAGCTAGCTCTTGGAAGTGATTTCATTAGTTTGCTTTTCAATTAATAATTCTTATTTTTTAATGGCATCCTTTTTAATTATTTAAGTTTTAAACCCCCTATTTACTTACTTTTTGAAAAGCGCGCCCAATGGTTGAAGTTGTGGTAGCTTGCATAATCAAATTGAAAATAGTGGCACAGTTTGAAACTTTAGGGTAGAAGTGAGAGAGCCGGGGGGGGGGTGCGGTAGGCAAGAGCACAGAGCCTAGAAGCAGCAAACCTAAATATTTGTCAGAATTCCTAGTAGGAAGAGACATCACTGCTCATAAAATCTCCTGAACATCGACCGAGTGGGCCCTGTTGAGCGCGCGTGGGGTATTGCAGGTTTATTAGATACTCTCTGCACCAATGGCCGCTTTGATTACTTTAAAAACCTGCAAAAGAAGCAACCGGAGGCTCATTCTATAGACCGTGTATCCTGCAACAACCTTTGCCAGCATCTGTCTTTTCTTTATCTGCAAGTTTTTCACTACAAGCTTGTTGTGGCAGCCGATAACGTGACGTCATCTGTTGTCGCCAGCTTCTGAGTGAGAGGATGGAGGTGCATTTTGATATACTAGTCCTAGTGTAACATGTTTAACGAGGTTTATCTCCTGATGTACTCCGCTCGGTCCCAACATAGCGGGTCCTGTTAGACTAACCCCTCCCAGCGCGGACAATTGTAAAATAGTTCATTGAATCACAAATTACCCTAAGGGGTTGACTTTCCAGAAGCAAAAAACATTGAATGCGCCCTACAAACGCTTGTCTTGTCAGACCTCCAAACTGTGGGACCGCTCTCTTGGAAGTCTCTGGCTTAACACCAGCCTGGCCTCCTTCCACAACCACTTGCAAAACTCACCCACCGGGAATGCTGTGTTGCAATTTCTGTTTTTATGTGAAGTGTTTCATTGCCCTTTCGAATGGGCCTTAGTGCCCATAGGGTCCCTCTCTCCTCTATTCTAATGTGCCTTTCACCTTGGGCGGACAGGGTAAGCGTGTAATTCTCCTATGGCAGTGATCCTTCTCTGAAGCTGTGATATATGCCGCCATCCCTTCACAGTACACCATCTACAGCATTCCCAAAGGCTCATCCCTCAGTCCAATCCTCTTCAACATCTACATAACACCACTTGCAGACATAGTCAGATCGTTCCACACCAACATCCTCTCCTTCGCCAATGACACCCAGCTTGTCCTCTGTCAGCGGACCCCACCTCGACAAAGACCAACTTCCACAACTATTTAAAGAACGTCTTAGTCTGGATGAAGAACAACTGCCTGAAGCTCAACACGGACAAAACTGAAGTTCTGATCTTCAGCAGACGCACTGCCCTCTGGAATGACTCCTGGTAGCCAGCAGAACTCAGACCTCTCCTCATTCCGAAAGACCACACCTGCAACCTTGGCATCATCCTGGACAGTGAACTCTCCATGAAATGTCCGGTCAACGCGGTCTCCTCAGCTGGCTTCCACACACTCTGCAAAGTCTTCGTGGCTCTCCATCAGTACTAGGAAAACTTTGACACAGGCCCTCAGCACCAGCCGGCTGGACTACGGCAACACACTCTATGCAGGCACCGCCAAACTCATGAAAAGACTCCAGACGATTCAGATCGCAGGTGCCCGACTATTCCTCGACCTCCCCAAGAGGACCCACAAATAACACCTAAAGGACCTCAACTGGCTCCCTGTCCAGAAGAGATGCCAATTCAAGCTTTTGACTAACGCCTACAAAGACCTCTACGACAAAGGACCTGCCTACATAAACCATCGCCTGCATTTCCACTGACCTCCCAGCAACCTCTGCTCGGCACACCTTGCCCTCGCACAGATACCATGCATCTGCTGCTCTGGAGGACGCGCTTCCTCCCATCTTGCCTCCAAGTCCTGGAACGCCCTCCTTCTCTGCACCTCACCCTCGCTGAGCCACTTCAGGAAGGGGCTCCAGACCTGGTTCTTCCACTGATACCTGCAGCACAGCGCCTGCAATTAATATGACCTGTGACAGATTTCGGGTGCACAGCCAGGACAACCTTGAGCGCTGGTGGCACCTCACGCCTGTTTGAGAGGCCCTTACCCCCAAGTGCGGGGGTGAAGGGGCGACTACGGTACCCTGTTACCTGACTTGGAACACCCGCTATCGAGCACTTGTGAGCCATCAGTTCTTTCTATCATCGACGGACACAAAGGATCCTGGCACCTCTCTTGGAAGCCTTGGCATCGAAGGATCACCTCACCAGGGGTGCCCTGAGAATGGCTCTACCCAGTGCAGGTTTTGAGTCATGAGTCGGCGACCCTCATGATGGTCATGCGAGGAGCCCTGAGCAGTGTCTTGAAGCAGGATGTATCCCTTTGAGATGTTTTTAAAGCATTTCGTGCCACATAAACTCTACTGACAGGGCAGCCCTCCCCTTCCGGTTTACCGACATAGACTGTTTTTTAGGTCAAACCTGGGCAGGGTATGCGCTGCTCTGCGGCATGCTGCATTGGAGTATGGAATAGAAGCCCCGCCCACTCTCCACCCATATTTGTCATTGGCTTGTGTCATTGTCCTTCGTAAATGCTGGCTTCTGATTCGTTATTAGGCTTATTAGTCCCTCCTTAGTACCGCCTTGTCTTCATTTGTAAACTAGCCCTTTAACTTCTGCTGTTACACTGTACGTCTGTTTTTGTCTGTAAGCACTATTTTCTTTGAGTTTTCTGAGTTTCTCCTACTGCAGGCACGACATGCTTTCCTACAACATTCAGTGCGCCTTGTGTGCTTTCATTTTCCGAGCAGCCTGTGCAATGGCGGCTGCTTCTCTAAATAGGTCTCTCATTTCCTCCAATTCCTCCAAATTTCCTGCCCATGTCTTCCAAAGACATGGAGCCCTATCAGCCAAGGTAAAATCCGGTTCCCCTGAGGATCCACTAAAACTTGACCTTTTTAGGAAATTTCATGATTGCCTCCTCTCGGAAGGCCGAGAGCTGATTAACAGGTCATTATCGGTCACAGGGATCCTGGAAGCACGCCAAAGTAATCCCCCTGCTAAAGAAACCTACACTGGATGCATCTCTGCCTGAAAATGACCGCCCAATATCTTTGCTCCCATACCTTCCCAAAATCATGGAGTCTCGTGTCAGTCGCATCCTAACACAATACTTAGAAGCTAATCAGATCCTTGAACAGTCCCAAAACACCTTTCGCTCCAAACATAGCACGGAATCAGCGCTACTGGCAGTCACAGAGCAGATGCGGTCTGCTATGGACGAGGGCAGAACCTTGGCACTGATCCTGCTGGACCTCAGTGCGGCCTTCGACACGATCTCCCACAGGATCTTGCTGTACCGACTTGAGGAGATCGGGGTCACTGGGAAGGCCTTGGCCTGGTTATAATCCTTCCTGACCGATCAGTCCTTCCAGGTCTCCGCTCCTCCCTACACTTCCAACGTCCATTCTCTAGGCTGTGGTGTCCCTCAGGGGTCTGCCCCACTCTATTCAACATTTATGTCCGCCCTCTAACCATGCTGGCTCAAGCCCGAAACATGGCTATGGCATCGTATGCAGATGATTCCCAAATGGTACTTAACTTCTCCAGCAATACTAAACTAGACCAGGCGAAATTCCAAGGTGACCTTGGAGCCATTTCTGGATGGATGACAAATAACTACTTACAACTGAACTCCACAAAATCAGAAGTGCTTTTGGTTGGTCGAGATACCCACCTTTGGGGGAATGAATGGTGGCCTAAAGCCCTAGGCACTCCTCCCCAGCCAAAACGTATGGTTAAGAATCTGGGAGTGTTGATGGACAGTGCCCTCTCATTCGAACCGCAAGCTAAGGCTTTGGCAGGTACCTGTTTTGGTCTCCTACGGGGCTTAAAACCCATCCTGAGGCTATTTGATGCACCCACGCGACAGACAATTGTTCAATCCACCGTGATATCATGTCTGGACCATTGCAATGAACTACTACTGGGTGCTAACAAAGCTGTGATGAGAAGGCTTGGATGGGCACAGAATGCAGCTGCTCGCACGCTCTTTGCACTACCTAAACACCGTCATGCCGCTGACCTCCTCAGACGGCTCCATTGGCTACCTATAGAACAGAGAGTTCACTTGAAGTCTTTATGTACCACACATAAAATCCTGCATGGCCTAGGTCCACAAATTCTAACCAGTCTTTGCTCGGTGTACACCCCGGCTTGGCCCCTGCGCTCATCGGACCTACACCTGGCCTATGTCCCGCGTGTGCGCAGGTCCAGAGCCGGGGGGAGCTCATTCAGGGCACTGGCCCCCTCCCCCTCCCCCTCTGAAATACCATCCCTCCTGCTGCCCGTGGAATGCAGGACCACTGTGCGTTCAGGAAGCTGATCAAGACATGGCTTTTTTCCAATCTTGAGTCTACTCCCTCTCTGCCCTCCTCTATTCAGGCTTAGTGCTGGGGCGCCCCGATGCGGGGGCAGCCATGCGCTGTACAAATACTCATAACATGAGTTTGAGCTATTGGCATTGTAAATGACCATGCCTTTTATTTGTGTTAATTAGCAAAGCAGATAAATAAACGGCATTGTCATCTACAACGCAAATGCGAGACCTATTGCATTGCTAATGCTTGTTTTTTTCTGGTCCTGACCTTCAATGCAGTCCTACACAACGATCCAGTACTGGTCAACTGGGTGACGTGCTCGTTATTACATGGGATACTGTATATCGGAACACACCCACAGGCATACATTAACCCCCAATAAACCTGAAATAATACCATGGGCTCATACCAGCTGTAACCCAAACAAACACACGTATACATGCGAATAGAACTGATTTAGGCTGGAGACATCTGGTTTTGTAAGCAAAAAATGACTTTATTTTGGCTGTCTGGCGCCTGAAATTGTCTCTATTTCAATAGAAGTCTATCTCCCACTTTCCTCGTCTAAAACGTTGGCATGTAAACACGCTATTAAACTAAGTTAATTGTGTACAGTAAAAGTACTTAAGACGTAGTCGCGTTTCTCTGAGACATCGTACCGACGATTTACTGCCAAAGAATATGGACACTTAATTGGGCATTGTTGTTAAATCGATCCATCTTTCGCCCCCAATACCACACGGGTTTTTTTCCTACGGGGAAAAAAGTAACCAAACTCGACTAATGATTGCCCTACGGCCTCGGTTTGCCAACGGCTAGTTTGCTGTGCTGGCCGAGCTCCAGGAGATGGCGCTGTTGCGACAGAGTGATTTCCGCTCTGTGCACATCTACTGCTTGGACGGGTAGAGGATTTGAATGGTCAGAAGAGAGGCTATTCAGAGGTCCAAGGGGGCGAGTGAATGGCTGCAATATAAGAACAGAACGGCGTTTAATAGATCAGCACTGCAGTCTTCACGTTGCTGGCGGCGCTGACAATTTGCCAGAGGCGGGGAAAAAAATCGAAATTTCTCAAACGACTGGCGGCCGAGTGGGTAGTCATCCCCATTTAGAACGTAGTGCTCACTCGGGCAATGAGCTCAAAGTCCTTCCTTGCGGCCCCTACATTTCGGGAAAGTCACTTGGGTGCCAAGTTTGACCCCCGGTGTGTGATCTGGCGCGCAGGGGCATTCACAGGTACAGGCGCCAAGCACAGGGTCTTTTGGGTGAAGTGAAGCCTGCTCTTTTTGGTCTTGGACTTTTTATATTGTCGCAGAGTGCAACAAAAGACATTGTAAAGGGAGGGCTAACAACCCTGATTTACTTTAGCCAAAGATGGCTCACAAACCAGGCAAATTAAATGCCTATTAATTAGCAGGTCTTGTCAGCTTCCTAAAACGAACATGCCGAAAAAACACACCCAGTTTCGCTACAGCATGCCTGTTAAAATGCGCAAAGGCTCCATGCTCCAGTCCACATATTTTTGTCCTTGAAAACGTGAAGACAGTAAAATGCAAATACATTAGAGTTGCATAAAAGCTATTTTGTGACACAAATTGCCTTTTCCTATATCGCACATTTGTTAATGCTGCAAATCGTGTCGGGAGTGCTTGAACTGGTATTTATCTCCTTCCGAGGGGCTTTTGTGCCTCCTGGAAGCCGGAGGATCAGGATCGGTTCCAGGATTTGGGATCTGGGTGAGTGTGATTCTCATGGTCTCCCAGGCGTCTGAGAACTGGGTCCAGGCATGCTGGGTTGTCTTGTACGGATGTGAGCATACTGAAAGGTTCTGGCTACTAGTTTAGACTGTATCTCTAGAGGTTTAAACCTATGTGCATGATCATTTCTGCCCTCTCCACCTCGCCCTCTTTTCTGTGCCACATTCCTCGCTCCTGACCACCTCCTCCTTTCTCTCCGCTCCACCCTGCGGTCTCACTCACCTCACCCTCTACTTCCTTACACCTCACTCTCTTCACGCCATCCTACTCTCTTGCCACCTGCGCTCGTGCTTCTTCACTTCACCCTCCTGTTTCTCTCTCCTCACCCTCCTCTCTCCACCTTCCCCTACTTGGGAAACGGCCTTTACTCCGAAGTTTTTACTTCGTGTTACATTTGAGACACATTTTTTTTACATCGTAAAGACTGTTTGCACGCAAGTCTTTACAACGCAAGACAAAACCATGCATTTGAGACTAATTAAAAAAGGGAGTTTTGCAGGGTCTCCCCCCCCCCACATTTTTTTTTTTAATTGTTCAAATAGTGCCATACCTGTCAACGACAAAGGCAATTAATTAAATATATTAAGAGTTTTAATGTATAATTTTTTAACAGTAGGTAGCAGCGTTAGACTGTGACAGGATTTTTCAGAAACAGTAAGCGTGGTAAAAGTATGCGTTGTAGTGGAATGCGTGGTGAAGGTGTTTATGTAATGTGTAAAGATGCCGCAGGGGAAACTACATTTTGCAGCGTATCGTGAGGTAGTATTTTATCATGTTGTCAATTTTTACATTTTAAGGCTGTCTGGAGAAAGGCTTTACCTCATTAGTACCAGTTTAAAACTCAAGTACAGCAATAAGCAGACGAAAGGTGACTTGTATGCCTTTGCGAAGGGCCTTCCACAGTGCAGCAACACGTGACCGCGGTGTTAGTGACATTTGATCTGTTTAAGATGGCTGTGTGTTCAAATGTGCAAATTATGCAGCAGATGATGGATTCTGTGGCAAATCCATGTTTGTGTGTAAAATGCTTCAGCGACAGAATTCCTGTGGCCCTGACTATAATCCATTTCTAACTATTTATGTGACAAAATGAGAGAATTTGTTGGGAGAGAATAAATGCACAGTCACCGGTGTCCCAACATGGCGTGTCTGTCCTTCAAGAGCCTTCTAATTCTATTACTGAGCTCTGCCTTCAGTGAGCACCTCGGGAGATTGAGAGTAGGCAGGACAGGGGCAGCACATGTTGGCAGTGCTGAGTGCAATTGTTGCCAGTGCTTTTCTTTGTACAATAAACATTTGCACTGCTCCATCTTATTCTGTATCAGTATTGTGTTAGTGAAACTTTACACACCTTTTCACTTGAGTCAAAACGTTGCCATTGGCAGCGTTTAAAAAAAAATTACTATCATGCCATAAGCAGGGCCACTGGAACTATGCAATTCTGCAATAGCTGGATATTCCGCATGATTATGGATTTGCCTAGTTTGTCCAACAATCCATCAGTTGCTGCATAATTTGCAGACGTTAACCAAAAAATTTGTAGCTTAAACGGATCAAAAGTTCCTAAAAAAGCAGTGACCTGTTGCTGTCCATTGGAAGGCACTTCGCAAAGTTTGGCTAATCACCTTTCAGTTGCCTATAGCTATATTTTTGTGTCAAACTGGTACTAAAGAGGTGTAAGCTTTGCCAAGACAGTATTAAAGTAAAATAAAAACATAATGAAGTAATACTAACAGAAAATTTGTTGCATTACCCAGCGTAATATACCTTTTATTGCCACATAATTTGGCCAATCATGCTGCATAATTTCGTTTGCCCTGGCCGCATACTTCCAGTGGCCCCGGCCATAAGTTATGAATACCGTCACAGTAGAAATAAAATAAACCACAACTAAGATGTATATCCTGCTTGTATGCGCATTTTCACTCACTTTTCTTGAAATGGCAAAATCCTTCACACAGTTTTTGTCAGGAAACTTATCTCTTAATTACTGTCTCAGCTTGTGGTCTCAATATAGTGGGGTGTCTCGGGTACGCCTTCTATTTGCACTTGCATAGTAATAACAATCACCCCCCCTTGTTATTTTTTTCATTAAGTAAAAGAACAAAGAATTGTTTTCTACTTGTGAATGGGTCTTGGGTGGGCCGTGCCCAACTGCCCCACTCTAGAACCGGGCTTCTGGAGAATGCATTATTGAAAGCCTGTATGGGGCATGGCTGGAAGGGCTGTTTTGAGGGCTTGACACACAGCTAGGCATTACGTTTCAGAACAGATATTTGTGCTGTGATGTATGTAGCTCCCTGCTGCCCTGGATGGAATGAATGCAGCCTAAAGGCTGTCGGGTAAGTCACTATATAGTACTCTTGTTGTTGCTTTCCTTGCGTACACACTGCACCTAGTTACTATTTGCAGTTTACAAGAGCTAGAGAACAACCCCCTAGCAGGTCACAGGACCGAGTTAATGACTCATTAGGGTGCCGCTTGCGCGGTGTGTGAATTGCTGCTCTGCTCACTCGTGGACGCATTGGGGGCTAGTACTGCTGCGGAGCATCTTCATTAGCATATCCTGAGACCTGGGAGCACATCGGCTCGGTCACCTCGGCAGGGGGAGAGCCTGGACTACAATCTGCCGTGGGAGCGGGACTGCGAGGTCCAGAAGTGCTAGCGCCGTCCACCGCGCGCACCTGGTTCCTCTTCCCGCCCCCTTCTCCCTCCGACCTGCTTGACAACCTTCATAACTCCTCGCGGCCCCCGCTGGCGCGGGTGCCGCTCGCGCTGTGTGTGAATTGCTGCTCTGCTCACTCGTGGACGCATTGGGGGCTAGTACTGCTGCGGAGCATCTTCATTAGCATATCCTGAGACCTGGGAGCACATCGGCTCGGTCACCTCGGCAGGGGGAGAGCCTGGACTACAATCTGCCGTGGGAGCGGGACTGCGAGGTCCAGAAGTGCTAGCGCCGTCCACCGCGCGCACCTGGTTCCTCTTCCCGCCCCCTTCTCTCCTCCTCTATTTCAACCACGCCTGGAACGCGTACGCGGGACGCGCGCGGACGAAGAAGCGGGCGAAGACCGGGCCAAGAGCGGGCCCGTTTGTGCCCGTTTGTGCCCGTTTGTGCCCGGTAGTGACCGGACCGGGCTACCCCCCTGTACCCCCCTGAATCCTCCTGCTGCCTGATTTCCTGTGGATCATGGTCGGACGCGAAACCAGGAGCAAATCCCTGTTGGCTGGAGGATCACAATCTGCCGCAGGAGGTATGGAGAAGTTTCTTACTAGGGCTAACAATATTATTGACAAAGAAATTGTCACACTGGAGAAACGATTGTCCAAGGAACTAATGTCTTTCAAACGTTCCAGTATGGGCCCTTTTGCTAATGCTAAAACCCCTGAAAGACCTACTGACTGCTTGCCTGTGGTGGATGCCCAACTTTTACTTTCCGATTCTGCCCCCCAGCTAAGTGTAGACTCTGTTGTTATATCTAATCCCTCCATCGTCATTGCTGATTCTAGCCATGTCTCCGATTGTGCAAATGTTTCTCTTACCTCTGTAAATGATGGAAATTCTACCCTTCTTACAACTCAGGGGGGAATAGAAGGGGCTATTAAGAAACGGAAGAGTCAGTATTACAATAAAGGTAAAAATAACGGGAGGGCATCTAAAACAGCTAGAATAGATGGAGTATCTGCATTGTTGAATTCCGAAGGTGGAGGGAGTTTACCTAGTAACGATATCTCCATGGATAAAATTGCAACCCTACTAAAATCGATTATTTTTCCTTTAGAGGCCAAACTAGATAGGCTTGATTTTAGAATGTCTAATATAGAGAAATCAACCGCTATACTTTTAGCTAACTCCTCCAAGCCTAATAGTTCTGGTCTCCCTCCTAGCATGCCTGCCCCCCAAATTATCCCTCCTACTACTGTGCCCCAAATTCCTGTTTCAACGTCCACAAGCATCGAACATGATCCCCAAGTTCCTAGCTCTGTTAGCCTAGTTGCCTCTCAGAATATCCAAGCCCCCCCCCCAGGTTCGCATATCCCACCCGCACTTTTGTCTATCGATACCCAAGGGCCCCCACCCGAAGACCTCAAAATTCCAAGAACTAGACGGCCTGACCTACCACCGGAGGCCAACCGGTTCATGGTAATTCTGGCAGGAGCACCTCCATTAGATAGGGGTGAAACTGAAACTTTTAACTCCCTTAAAAACCAAGTCATAAAATGGCTTAATTGGAACCGACCCTTACCGGCACACCTGCACAATGAAGTCATCATGGTGAGGAGGGTACCATGGATTGGTAAAACCCCTAAATCCATTAAGGGAGACTATCACTGTCAGTTTTAGAGACCCACGTACTGTGTCTTACATATGTGCGGGTGTTAATAGGTCATTAGATTCCACTATCCAGACTCTCCCTGTCTCCTTTTTCTTCCCCCCACCCATTAACCCCATGTACTATGATGAAAGCAATGAATGGACTAGGGTTGAACGTAGGGGAAGGCCTTTTCGCCCAAGTTACCCCAGATTGCCCCCATTTCAGCCCCCGCAGATCACCTTCTGGGATTATAATCGATATAGTTGTCTCGATGGGCTAGAGGGAGTCGACTGACTACCCAGTGCTTCCACCACTGCTCCCCCTCTACCCATCGAGACTAATCCTGCCGATAGCGGGGCTACTGTGGAGTATTATACCTTACCAGTAACGGTTGGCAAAATAACTTC
This sequence comes from Triturus cristatus, assembly GCF_964204655.1. NCBI lineage: Eukaryota > Metazoa > Chordata > Amphibia > Caudata > Salamandridae > Triturus > Triturus cristatus. The sequence continues at coordinate 1,064,517,993 of NC_140594.1, read as the reverse complement.
TGATCTACTCGATCTGACCCCCTTAACTCTCGATAAACCAACTGAAGTCCACCTTTCACCACTCGATGAGGCTATTGCTGATAGGGGATGTACAATGATTTCTCCCTTGGAAGAGATATCTACCCCAAGTGATCAAGGGTATTCCATGGTGAGCTGGAATATAGCTGGCTGGCGTCAGAGAGCTTCGGCTCTAGGGTGGAGGGAACTTATCCTTGGGTTTGATATTCTATGTTTACAGGAAACATGGTCCACTTTAGACATTCATTTTGATGGTTTTGTTTCTTATAACTGTGTTGCCCAGGAATCTGCTATGGGGAGGGCTAAAGGGGGTCTGCTTGTTCTTATATCAGTTGATCTCCCGATAACTGTAGGTTCGTATTCTACTGTTGGCACACATTCACAAATCCTGGAATTACAATCCAAAAAGGGTAGGAACACTTTACTGATCAATCATTACAATAACACATTTGATCCGACCAGCACCCTGGTTGTGGACGAACTGGAAGCCTTCCTAAATAAAATCTGTAATAAATCCCACACATCTTATGACATCATATGGGGAGGGGATTTTAATATCAGAACGTGCCTGCACTCTCAAACCCTAGTTTGTGGGTTTGATGGGGATTCGGGGGAGCACATTTTCAACACACCCCATATGGGACTTCCCTTAATGGTCTTCTGTTAAAATTTGATTTAGTTATTCACCAACCAGCTCTTGATAAAAAGGGCAACATTGTTCCAACGTTCAAAGGGAGGGATACTGAGTCGGTTATTGACCATTTGTTGATTTCAACCCATTTGATGCCATTCTGCACAGTGCCAATAATTAAGGACTATTGTCTGAGCGATCATAATGCCCTAACTATGTCTATTCTTATCTGGGGCCCCAGAATTACGCCTACAGGCAGGGCTGTTGACAATATTGTCCCAAGTAGGCCTAATGGAACCCGGATAAAGTGGTGCACAGAAAAATCAGAAAAACTACATAGTGCAGTTGTGGTAGGTGGTTCCAGGCAGATATTTCGCTGTCTGGAAGTCAATGCCCTCCCTAAGGGTATTATAGCGGATTTTGAGGATCTAGGCACTATTATTAATAGAATTTTTACTAACAATAAGATGAATTCTAGACGGGATAAGGTTGGCTGGTTCGACCAAGCCTGTACAACAGCGCTAAAAACCCTTAAGCAAGCACTATCCAATCTTCCAAGAGACAGGGAAGTGATTAATACCTTGCGATCCAATTATAACATTGAACTTAAACGCAGGAAAAACGAACTCCGGGAACAAGCCTGGGACAATCTGGATTGTGCCGCAGCTCTCCGGGATTGTAAATTGTTTTGGAGTACGATTAATGCCCCATTCCTCCAGAAAGAAGATTTCCCAGTACTTACCGCATTAGTAAGCGAAGATAGCTGGGTCCGATATTTTTCAGGAATATTTGACCCCCCTGAGGAGTCTTATGATAAAATCTGTATGAATCCCCAGCTGACCCCGCAGACTTTGGGAATCACCATCAGAGAAGTAGTCACGGCAATTAATTCTAGTAAAGGAGGTAAAGCCCCGGGACCTGACGGGGTCCCGATAGATCTTTACAAACATGATCTGGCCCTTTGGAGCCCCCTATTGACCCAGGTCTTTAATGCTGCCACTGATCTCTCCACCCCGGCAACCTGGAGTGAATCCGTTATTATCCCGATTTATAAGAAGGGAGATAGAGGGGAGGCCAAAAACTACCGTCCCGTCTCCCTTTTAGACTCCTCCCTTAAAATCATGAGCCGGGTACTACTACTACGCCTGGAGGAGTGGGCGACCAATAACAATATCCTGGCACAATCCCAATATGGCTTTAGAAAGGGTTTGGGGACCATTGACCAGTGCATTAACCTCAACCTTTTAATAGGTAAATATACCAAGGTCAAATCGGGCTCCTTATTTCTTTGCTTTGCGGACCTCTCTAGTGCCTTCGACCTGGTGAACCATTCCCTGTTATGGACAACCCTTCTCGATATGGGAGCTCCCTCAGCCATTATCCATTTCTTAGCTAGGTTATATTCCAACCTTACCACTCAGATACGATATGGACCAGCAGGAGAGTGTACGAGAAAGATTATGGTAAAATCAGGCATTAGGCAGGGGTGCGTATTGGCCCCCTTGCTTTTCTCCCTTTTTATTAATTCTATGGAACAAGAATTAAAACAGGTCCAAGCAGATGCACCACAAGCAGGTGGCCTACCAATTCCAGTGTTGTTATATGCGGACGACACCGTTTTATTATCTAGAACCCCAATCGGCCTACAGCGGCTAATGAACTGTTTTTATGATTTTATCCAGGGCAAGAAACTCAAAATTAACAATTCTAAAACATTCATTATGGTCTGTGGCAAAAAGGTGAATCACCCCAAGTCTTTCTATTTTAAAGATAACAGAATTGAGGTTGTAGATAACTTCTGTTATCTGGGCATTACTTTTAACAGTCGGGGCTCATGGACACCTGAACACATTAACATAAAAGCCAGGTTGGGGAAGGCTACACTAGGTGTCTTCCGATTTGCCAACAAACTGGGCAGCCGACGGATTCCAGCAATGCTAAATATTTATAGACACAGATGTTCATCAATAGCACTTTATGGTTCAGGGGTATGGGGGTACGGATGTAACGAAGACTTACAAATTCTGGAAAATTTGTTTTTGAAACGGCTACTTTGTTTACCCTCATCGGCATCTAACTACCTGGTCCACGAGGAACTAAGGTTGGACCATATAGCCGATTTAATCGAATTGAGACCCCTCCTGGTATGGAGGTCTATTTGGCTGAAGGACGAAACAAGTTTCACAAAGAGCATTATCAAAGATTGTCTGTCTTTGGATAATTTCAAGAATATACCATGGATAAAGTATGTGACCACTACTTTTAGAGAACTCTTTGATTTGGATGTACGCAAAGATCCCGAGATTGTAACCACTTTATCCAAAAAGGAGGTGAAAGAGGAATTTATGAGGGTAAAATTCGTTAAACGGAAAGCAGACACAAGTAACTACTCAACCCATGCTTTCTATTCCTCCAATGCAAACGAGGGTCCTGGTTTGCCTATCTATCTCAAAATAATCTACAGGCAATCTCACCAATTCGTCCTATCCAGACTTAGACTTGGTATTGTCCACAACCTTGTGGCCTTTCCAAAAATGAAATATTATACAACATCTGCCTGTCCATGTGATGAACTAACCAAGCAAAGTACCCTTCATTTTATGTTAATCTGCCCCCTTTATAAAGCCCTACGTATTGTTTACTTGAAACCGTTATTTAAAAAATATTCCGTGTCTTCTACTTCAAATGCCATGAAATTGTTATTTTCACTTGCTAGCCCGGATTTGTGTTTTTTTATAGCAACTTTTATCCTGAAATCTGTTGCTGCAAGAAAAAGTATGGTTTTTTAGCTTTTTTTTTTTTTTTTTTTTTGTACTGCTGACTTCTGTATGCCCTGAAAACAACCCATGATGATATGTACTTTCCCTGTGTAATGTCACATGTATGATTTTATCTGTGTACTTTTATGACGTTTTTTAAACTGTCGAATAAAGTTTATGACTCTGACTCTGACTCATTAGCAGTACATTTGTAAGGTTTCTAAATCCACTTATAAAACCATTTGATATAACAGCAATTCATATTGGTTATTCAAACGAATTTGCAGAATTGTGAGCTGAAGTCAACTTATTTGGTTGAATTCAATTCTGTTTTTCCTTTTCCTGCAGGTTGACCCAGTTGGAGGCCCGCCGACTGATGCGCCAAAGAGGGGACGGGCCCTGGTATCAGTATGAAACTTTGGATAAGAACCTTATCGATCAATCCTCAAAAGCCTACTCAGATGCTTGAGACCAGTCACAATAAATTCTCATCTACTGTACAGAATCAGTTGTGTGTTGTATAATAAACTATTTTGGCGGCTTCCAAGCCCAACAAGTATTGCATTTCCGCGTGTCAGTTTTTGGAGGAACTACAAACAATTATGTCAACACCCTACATTTTGTTAAGTTTAATTGAATTCACGACTCTCACAAACAAACAATTCTTGGGTCAAGTATGACATTGGCGCAACCTATTTTGCTGACAATATTAGGCTGATATTGGCTTCTAGCTTTTCAGACTCTTACAACAGAATCTATTTTGAGGTTTTTAAAAAGTGTAATGTTCCACTCAGCCTCTGTTTCTAAAAGCTTCAAACACATGCAATGTATGAAGGGCATTTTCTGTGACAACAAAAACTACAACAATATAATCACAAGATGTTTGCTGTACTCTGATTCCTGCAATAGTTTTTAGTTGTCACAGGAGAAGAGGGGGAGCGGGCAGGGGGAAAGGAGAATATGGAAAAGGACAAGGAGGCTTTATGGTGGCAAGAGTAGAAATTGTGTAAACGAGAAATGGGAGGTGGCGGAGATGATTGGGAGCAGCAGATGGGGAAGATAGAGAAGGAAAGTTTGGAAGAGGATCTAGCGGAGAAGGCTGAGTAGGCAAAGGAGCTTGAGAGAAAGCAGAACATAGGGGAGATGGAAGATGGAATGAAAGATAGAATGGAGATTGAGGAGGTGGGTGGGTAGGAGGAGGGTAGATCAATGGAGGACTATATAAAGAGGATGGAACTGCAGGTGGAGAGGTGAGAACAGAAGATGAGGCGGTGAAAAAGGAGTTGCAAATGATTGGGAGTGGGAAGAGTTGACGGGAGAGAGGAAGGTAGATGAGAAAAGTACCTACACAGGAAGAGGACAACATAGGGATAAGATGGCTGAGATATAAAGCAGGGAGCGATGAAGATGCAAAGAAGAGGAGGATATTGTGGAAATGGAGGAGTAGAAAAAGATGGATGTCGACTACCACGAAGGAGACCACGTGGACCGCAGGAATCCACTCAATACTGTGGTCATAGTCTGAAGATGTCACACCACTAGAGATAAGGACCAATAAGGAAGAGAATTTTATGAAACAAGTGGTTTGATAGAAGATGTTAGGGAAAGTATATTCAATACATGGACCAGTTTGTGGTTGGTCTTTTACGCACAGGCAGTGCCAGATTGTTTCATTTAGACACTGCATATGCCACTAAGGTACATGCATGATAACTCATTGCAGTTGTGAAGACATGGGCATCAAGTCATGGATTCTTTAGTTTTGTATTGCTTATCATGCCTCAACATTTCTCTTTACTCTAGTAAGGATATACAGAGCTTTCCAGAGTAATAATCAACAGTTACAAAACTCCTAAACTCAATTGTCCTTTCCCTTACTTATGTAGTTACCAGTTTATTCCTACTATCTTGAGAATGGATTCCTTAGATGAGTTCAAAAATCACAAACCAACTCCCAGCTATAATTATTCTTTAGGTGTCCTAGAGAAACCTTCACCCAAAACTCCTAGGTACACACCAATCTGCTGATTTTTAGTTAAGATACAATTGGCGTCGCCATATGATACAAAACACTCCTAGAGGTCTTCTGTAGGCACAGAACTGCACACAATAAAGCAGTGGCCCACCAGCAGTGCAACGTCTCTGTCTAGCCCTAAGGCAGCTGGACCCGAGAACTCCAACTACAGCTCTCATTAGCTTTAGATCAGCAGACAACAACCCTAGAGCAGAGTTCTTAAAGGTTTGATTACAAAAAAAAAAATGGTAGCCAAAAGCCCGTTCACAGACCTCACAACAGTAGAGGCAACCAGATCTGTGAACGATTTAGGGGCTGATTTAGAGTTTGATGGACAGAGTAGCATCTGTTGGGATGGAGGAGGATATAAAGGCCGCTATCCAGATGGTGCTCTGTCAAATTTAGCGATCACTGCCGCCCCAATATTCAGCTCTATACTTTGAAAGGAACCTCCTTCACAGCGGCTCCTTTCAAGGTAAAAAAAAGTTTGGTGGACTGCAGCCGTCCGTTTTAATGGCCATTCGCCAAACATGTAACTTTTGGTTTTTTTCTTTTTCTGAACAATGAACTCCCTTAATGGGAGTTTGTTTCAGAAAAACAAGAAACTAATGACCCTCATATCTTGGGAGTTTCCCCCCCATGGGAGGAGGGGGGGTCGTTATTGTTTTTTTTTCCTTTTCATTCCCTCACTAGGGGTGGGTGAAGAATCTCGCTCCGCCGGTTTTTTGCCCACACATTTGAAGCGGAGTTCTTTCCTCTTGTGCAACTCACCAACGTGAGATAAATCGTGCGCTAGACCTCCTCCCGGCGAGATTTCTCAGTGCGGGTGGCCACGACCGCTCGTGTTGGGAAATCTGCTGCTTGCTTTCAGGTAGCTGGCACACCAGCAGAAGATCTATATAAGCGGCAGTAACAAGCAGCGCGACGCATAGTGACGTTCGTGCTTATATACAGCGCATGCTAAACTACCGGCGCTAAAAATCAGTGCGAGCAGCCGACTTACCACACTCCGCTGCCTGCAGAATTCTATTCCATGGGGCGCTGCAGTGTGTTTTCGGCACTTCGCAGACGTCTGCGGAGCAGAACTCTGCAAGCTCCTCCCAGGCCTACTCACCACCAGGTTTTTGTTGGTGGTGCCTGAACAGAAAAAAATAAATCACATCCCATCTACTCTAAATAGAGCAGGTGGTAAAATAGCTTTACTCCAGCCCTCCAATCCGTCAGGCCATCTGTGTAAGTTTTCTGTAAATGGAGCTAATGGGGGGGCTCTGCCAACAAAAGCCTCGTGTTCCACCTGTTTGTCAATGAGGCAAGCAGATCAAGAGTGTAGTGGAGAGGGTACTCGGTCATATTTGCGACTCAAAATCCGACCCTTAGTAGTGAGCTAAAAGGAATCCTTCTCGTGATCTTTGTACTCCAAGTGAATAGTTAGTGGACCTGTTTTTCCTGTTACCAGTGTTACGTGCGACCATGACATTTAGGGAGGGTAACATTGGAAGTGTGCACATCTTCACATTGCCTTTCTGTAGTTGCAAAGCTATGTGGACTGTGGGCTAAGGCTGTCAACATGAAGGGACAAAACAATAGTTTCATCCTGAACTGAAGACGTTGGTAGCAATCTTGATGCAAATGTATTTCCAGATCTTAGGTGCTTGGGCAGAAAAGGCCTGCTTTCTACTCTTTTCCTTCCTGTCAAGCAGAGCATTACCTCCATCTAGATGGAAGAAGACCAAGGTTTGCACAATGCGTCCAGTGTAATTTTGGTTAGCAAGGGTTTGACATTTCTCAAGAGACCAAACTGATACCATGCTGTCTTGGTTTTTTAAGTGATGTGTTCTTTGAAGTTGAGGTCTGTGTTGAAGAAGAATTAAAAGGAGTTCACATTTGTTGTGCACTAGGAGGTGAAACCATCAAGATTCATGTTTGATTCACAGGCTTGCATGAATGTTTGGAATCGTCGGGGGAACAAGAGAAATACTGCTCCGCTGCCCTCACTCACACTCCCCGCATCCGACGAAGCAGTAGTGGACTACTATTCCTCTCCTGCCTTGCCACCAAGTCCTCGAACAACCTCGCCCTGCATCTCTGAACAGCATCCTCTCTGCCTGAATTCAGAAAAAGACTCAAGACCTGGCTGTTCGAATGATCCCAGCAAGAACTCGGCGCCTGGATATCCTTACAGCTGATTAACCACGCTCTACAAATCAGAGTTTACTGTTGTTAATGATGGAAGACTACAATATGGAGGACAATGAGTGAAGTATTAATGGATGTGGAGGAAGGTGGGGGGGGGATAGAGGAACTTGTAGAGTGTGATGATTGAGATCCCTGAAATTTGAAAGGTAAATACTCTGGAAAGGAGATAGGCACTCAACCTCATGCAGATAAGTTAATGTTTACCTTTAGATTTTGGTGAAAATGATGATGCTTCAACAACTTTGACTCCTGGAATCTTTTCATTCTAATACATATCTCTTCAATAATTAATGTGCTGTGACCTGCTCATCTAGATTCAAGAGTACTTGAAAAGACCTTCGAGACCTAACAGGTTGTATACAGTTGAGTCATCGGGACATTCTCACGTACCATATGACACAATAGAGTCGTTATAAGGGGATCCTTCCCCTCACCCTTCCAAGCGGTGTATGGATACGGATTGCAATGGTGTAGTTGTTGCAGCTAGTGGGGAACATAAGAATGTAATGCTCATTATGGCCCTCAAGTGAGCGTTATGGTCTTTCTCCACGGTGTCTGACGTCTTGGGAGGTTATGGAACCTTCTATCTTGCAAACCTCTGCATCAAGAGGCCCTACATGGAGTATAACACCCAAGGCCTAGCAGCACAGTCCCAGGACCGATTCATAGCAGCCCTCCAGGAATGTTTAGACACCCATACCAGCCAGGCCTACCCAAGCTCTCCTCATTGGAGCTTCAGAAATGCCTGTAGTGTTGGAGACATGAACACTATAGTTCATGGCTCCAGCCCTACAGGTGTAGTTACACATCTTCAATAAGTGGGTCCAGAACTATGAAGTGCTTTTCATTCCACATTTGGGATCACTCTCTAGAAAACTTGTATATTTCCCATCCATTGTTTTTTCAGGCATGACTGATTTCATACTTGGGACTGGTTTTATGTATTCATGGATGATTACAACGTCACATTCGTAGTTTCAGCTACAAGCTGCTCGCTTCATTTGGAGATTATTCTGAATTGAACTGTGTTTTAAGGCAAGAACTAGGCCTATGAGCCTTTAAAGTGAATTTAACTCAAAACAGGTAGCGAGCATGTTAAGCTCAACATACTTGTTCTTCTCAAGACGTCCAATACAGCCCAGCTACAAGTGCAAGGTTTCACATCACATCATCAGCTGTGCAGAACGCAGCTTGTAAAATTCTCAACTATACTCACTTCAGAGTTGTCTGTGGTGGCATTTGATGTAGTATCCTCTGCAGATACTTTTTCATCAACCGCGCTGAACAACAGTGAGACTTCTACAGGCTTATCAGCAATGCCATTAACAATATCATACATATTTTCCTGCTGCTAACCCTCTTTCTCTCTGGGCCAGAGAACCACCTAGCAAAAATGGAGTCCTCCAGGGTCACTGCTAGTTCACACAAATGCCCATTTAAGAAAGGGTCTGGTTTCCAGACATGGACAAATTGACTGAAGAAGCAGTAGTGGAATGTGCCCATCGTCACCAAGGAAGAACGGCGAGTACCTTGGGGCAAAGTCGGTATGGATTTTTATAACCCTCCAGATGGGAGACAGTGGTTGACAGCCTACCCTGTAGTAGAGTTCCTGCTAAGATGCACTAGCTTTGAAATCCAAATCCAGCGGAACTGATGGCAGTTTCTGCACTTTGCTGAAGCCAAAGCCAGTCTCAATTGCCGTGTTGATCAGCAGTAGATGCAGGGAAAAGGGAATAGAGCAAGATAGTGAAACATCACCTTGTACAGCTGGGCTTGATCTCAACTAAGTAAGTGTAGCTATCTAAACATAAGGGAAAGCATCTAATATAGCAATAGTTTGGACACTGGGGGATGTTTGAAATTGTGTTACTGGCTGACTGAGATATGAACCCTGGTCAAGCAACAAGCACAATCCTAGTCAGAGGCCGGCAAACCCTAAATTAACCTGTGCTCGCCTTCTGGTAGCTTGGCACAGAGCAGTCATGCTAAAATAAGAGGCAATGTGTAAAGTATATGCGTAACACTTCAAACAGTAAATACACTACACAAAAAGATCCCACACCAGGTTTAAAACAATAGATTATAGCTTAACAGATAAAACAAGATCAAAAATCCAATCAGAGAACCTGGATATATTGAGTTTTAAAGTTTTAAGTGAAAATAGCGCCAAAAAGAACAAAGCACTAACAAGGGATATCAGGTTGCGCTGAACCAGGACAAAGTCACAAGTTCAGGCCGACCACGATGGAGCGCGGACCGGCTATAGGGGACCAGGTGAGGCCAGCTGAAGAAAAGTACCTTAAATCCTGGTCGCGAGGATTGGAGAGGAAGCATCACACAGTCGAAATGATGTCTGTTCTGAGATGCGGCAGTACTGCTGTGCAACTTTTTGTTGCGTCATCATCGAGGATACCATCGACCGGGCTCGTGATACGAAGTCCAGGCCTCAAGCATGCGGCGCACAGCTGGGCCAATTCGTTGGCTCCAATGAGCAGCAAGCTATGACGTGGAGTTTCGATGTCGAGCTGCCATCGACTAGAGATGCGAGCACCAGGATAGGTGATGCGCTGTCAGCAATGTGTCAGTTCCGAAGATGTGAGGGTGCTGCAGAACTTCTGCATGGACACAGTCCACGCAACAGGAGGGATCAGCCGGTTTTGCTCAAGGATGCTTCATTCGGTGTAGAAGATGTGATGCTCAGCAGGGAAGTTGCATTGGTTCTGCTGGGAAGCACTTTAGGCCCACTTCCAAGGGTCCAGGACTGCGGTTGCACCATTAGGCAGGGTAGACTCACATGTGGCAGGTTCTAGGTACAGATGCAAGGTAGTTGGAAGCATGTAGTGTTCCTCAGGCCAGTCAACTATCCCTTGGAGTCACCCTGGGTTCAAGCGATGCAGGTCCAGTCCTCCTCACCCAGGCAAGGAGGGCAGCAGTTCATCCAGAACAGCATTCCAACAGCGTGGCAGACCAGTAGCACAGCAGTGCTTCTTCCCGGCAAATTATCCACAGGTCCTGAAGTGATGGTGTCTGAGGTCTAGTACTTCTACCTAGTAGCTCAATATCAAAAAGTCGAAAACGTCCCTCTTTCACCCCACTACTAGCTATCATGAAAGCAAAGCTTCTACCCACTCTAGCATACGGAAGTCAAGTACAGCATGGGAAAGACGCTGGAAAGTCTTCAAAGGCGAGCATATAAAATAGTATTTTCGCTCCCACATAATGCCTCACCGGCGCAGGTTCGCTTAGAATTTGGGCTGCAACAGCTCCACAGAAGATATGTCACAATAAAAGCTTGATATAAAGTCCTGGCGCAACAGAGAAAATGAGATCAACAATGTGCTCTGCAATGCGTTACAAGGCGACCCACAGTCTGCTTACTCCGAGTATCTTCAATCATCTTTACAGTCCACTAATATGATAGATCTTTGGCAGAAGAATCTTCCAGTTACCACCTTCCAGCAAATCCTGAAGAAAGAAGCAAAGCAACACTCATTACTGGAGGATAACGCCATCCTAAGCAAGAGGGCCCATGCATGGATGGTCCTCCGATCCTATATGAAATTACAACTAGCGTTTTATTTGGGTCAGCCTTTTTCCTCCGATTTAAAGTCTAAGTTTATAGCAATACGCTTTGGCAAATTGCCATTGAATGCAGACCAGACAAGTTGGAAATATCAGGGTCCAAAGTCATGCAGTCTTTGTGGATCACCAATACAGGATTTTATTCACTTAGTTTGCATCTGTCCAGCTCTAAGCCAGGATCACCGGAAATTGCTAAAGGGACCATTCCTGTAGAAATGCATTATTAAAATGTCTCGATCCGGAAGATCCACAGCTCAACTGTACTTTAGTAACATTTTTAACCAATCACGAGGAAGAATTGAAACAAGGCTAGTGGCCCTGCAAAATGGCCAGTTTCTTCTGTCCACCAAGCTAGATCTGTGTGAATGTAATTAATAAATTAACTATTACTGAACATATCATAAAATGTAAAAAGAGCAGCATGATGGCACTTTAGATACCATGTTGCTATGTACTAGTCAAATGTCTCGTTTATTTGTAACAGGATGTAGTGCAAACTTTTGTGATAAGAAATTGTTTTCCTCTTTTTTTATAAGCATAAAAAAATATAATAATTTTAAGGGACATTTTAATGGTGCTATGAACCGCGACTCATTGGCACATTGTTATGGTTTTAATTAACTGAACAATAAACTTATTCTGATTAAACCCAGCAGTGCCTTTGTAATGCAGGAGACTTTAAAGACAGGCCTTTGAAGTGCACAGAGGTCCTTCCTTCCTGACTCCAGACTCACTACAGGGGGGCATGCAGACCTTTGGGTGGGGACAGGACACAGCCTGTTCAGGTGTAAGTGAGGCTGCGTCCAGGTCCTCTCTAAGCACCCATTGAGTGAGGCGGTCTAGGGCGAGTACACAAATCCTCCGTGATAAGAAATGCCGACGCGTTTCAAGACCCAGCCCGCTGGTGCTGGGACTCTCATCAGGGCTTCATATTAATGATCAATAATTTCTGGTTTCCGAGCTGCTGCTCAAACTCGTGTTTCAGTATGACAGTGAAGTTGCGGTCCACATCGAACAAAGACTTTGGATGTATTGAGCTTATAAAATAGGAGATAAGATCGCGACAAGATTGCTTTCGCTTTTCATGTTTTGAAGCAAATATTGAATGTTGTATATAAATGTCCTTGTATATAAGTACTGCACATGTTGTCTACTGGGAATTGTCATAAGCATTTTCTGATGTTTTTTATGTTATTTTGAAAAACGTGTGTCTCTATTTCTCATGCAACTAAAATATTTTTTGTGGTAAACATAACCAGAATAATTTACATAAAAAGAATGGTTCAATAAAAATTGCATTCAAACAGAAAAGATAGTGTTCTGTTTGTTGCTCTACAGTAATAGGAGCACAAGGTACAACGGAGCCAGGTCCCCCCTTTTGTGTCTTCAACTTTCTAAAAGTGGCATTTTCAAAATTGCAATTTCAAATTCGACTTCACCATTAGATTGGATTTTACATTGTGATTCCAGAGACACCAGACTTGTAGGGTTTATCGCTTTCCAACTGGAAATTACACTTATAAAATATAATAAAGTAACCTCAATGTAATCCTATGGGAGAGATGGGCCTTGCAGTAGTGAAAAACAAATGTAAGAATTTTTCACTACCAGGTAATGTAAAACCTAAAAGTGCATGTCCTGCTTTTTAAAGACATTGCACCCTGCCCTCTGAGCTGTTCGAGCTTCTCTTAGGGGTGACTTATCTGTATTAAAAATGAAGATTTGGGCCTGGCAAGAGGTTTAACTTCCAGGTCGGCATGGCAGTTTAAACTGCACACACAGGCCTGCAATGGCAGGCCTGAGACATGTTTAAAGGGCTACTTCAGTGGGTGGCACAATCAGTGCCACACACCCACTAGTAGCATTTAATTCACAGGCCCTGTGCACATGTAGAACACTCTGCCAGAGAGATATAGGTACATTAGATATGCCAATAATGGGAATGCCAATCAAACCATGTTTAGGGGAGTGAGCAGAAGCAGTTTGTGCTCTTTATTACTGCTGGCTAATGCTAGAGTCCTAAGGCCAACAAAAACAAATTCAAAGTAGGGAGCAGAAACCCCAGGTGCTTGCACCCTTTTTTTTTTATTCCACCTCCCACCAGTTCAGGGGTAGTATCTTGAAACTGGTCTGATTGCAGGGTCTGTACTCTCAGGCTGGACAGGAGTTAGGGGTGAGTCCTTCTTCTCCCTACCCTCCATCTGGGCTTCTGTACCCTCCGTTTGTGAGTGGTATGCCCAGATGGCTGAGATTTCCAGGTGGCCGCCCCTCCTAGCCCTTTTATCCCCGGTGGCAACTCATTCCCCAGAATCCAGACAATGGGTATCTGGGGACTAACTATGACTGTCTTCTGGGTCACCTTCCCACCCCACCTCATTTTAGGGATAGCAGTGCCATGGGAGAGACAAAGTCCTGCCCCTGGGCTGTAGTTACCCTACACACCTGACCGGTGTACTGCTCTGGAGAAACCAGCCTTTGGGGCGTAAGTTCCCATGCTTCTCTGACTACAGTTGAAAATCGATTTCTTAGATCACTGGTTGACCTCCCTGCCAGTACCCCTCTGATTCCCTTTTACTTTGATATTGCTCATAAACAACTAAAGCACAAAGTAAATTACAAAATGTTATCATTTTGGTTTAGACTCTGGACGACAGAGGAATTGGATTCCTATCATGATGCCTTAAGGGATCTTTTAAGATTCCCTCAGGCTGCATCAATAAGGTGGTTTTCCTGCCTGCGTGATTTACTAGGGAAATTGGGGATGGATAGTTTCTGGTCTAGTCCAGAAACTATGAGTAGCATTTCGAGAGACAAGCTGAAAAAGATGTATTGGGAAAAAATATTCCAAACGGAATTGACAGAACATTTCCTAGGCTTAACAAAAGATTTTTTAACCTATAAAAATGTCCCATGTTTTGAAATGACAATAGATGAAATCACTCCTCCGTTGGCCCGTAAGCTTTTTCTGCAGTTTAGATAGAAGACCCTACCAACTAATCTTTTCTGCTCAAGGTGGCACATGTGTCCCCTAGTAGTCGACCAATGCCCTGCGTGCAAAGCTTTGACAGAATCTATTGTTCATTTACTCTTTTTTTGCCCCCACTATGCAATATTGAGAAAGAAATGGATAACACCATTGTGTAGAGCTGTTTGTCCGGGTCATTATCTTGAAATCCTGAGGCTACTGTCTACGGATACCCATAGACTGATAGTCTTTGGTATTTCTCGTTTCTTATACGCAGTGTGGATTAGGCGGGGAAAGTTAATGCTCTGAACTACTATTTTCTATGTATGATTCTGTATTAATAGGAAAACGAATTGCCGTATTTTGTATATAGGAAAACATTTTAAATTGATTTTATCTAATGGTTTTATTCCCTCTCTATGGATTCTGTGATGTACTTTTTTGAATCTCTGAGATTGTAATAAAAGTTTTAATTGAATTGAATTGAAACCAGCCTTTCTACCATGGTTTGGCTGGCCCTGGTGCCCCTAAAAACAGTGACAGGTACCCCATTCACTCATACCTGGTGGAAGTGATGACTCCCACCCTCCGGGATCTCCAGTCTACCCTCTGAGTTCACTCCCCAACTAAGGGAGACTAGGGCATGATTTACCTCTTCCCATGATGACTACCTACCCTAAGGTCATATTGGCCATCCCTGTAGAGGTCCCACCAGTGGGTGGTTTATTTGGACAGAGTCCCCCTGCTTGTGTCCTCACTGGGAACAGTCAAAGCAGTGGGGTTGGAAATAGGGTGCCTAGGGCCAACGCCCATCAAAATCTTCCTCTTCTCCTCAGAAGGGACATGGGAACCCTTTCCTCCCCCCTTAAACTGAGACTTATCTGGGTCTCCCTTGACCTCCCCCTCACTCTGTTGGTGGGGACCTGAACCACCCTCCTTGAGGGTCTCCTCCCGGTACCTTGTTGGACACTCTGGTGCTGACCCAATGGCCCGCCTCCTCAGCAAGCTTCCTGGAATTAGCAAGCTTACTAACTACCAGGTTGTTGGCGCAGAAATGATATTGAGCATGTACCCCCTCATGTACAGCCAAATGAAATCATCTACCTTGCTGCTCCTCTTCCACCACTTCAGTGCCTTGCTGATGTAATCTAGGAAGTCCACCGAGGTCTGGTTTGGGGCTATCCCTGATCCTCTGCATAAATCTTTCAAGTGTCAGCCCTAATTTGTTACGGGGAATGGCCTTCATGGGGCTATAATGTGTCTGGCCCGCTACCTCTAATGTCAGACTCCATCACATAACTGGACACCAGATATTTGGGTATGAGGACCCTTCCTTCTCCATTAGACACTGCAGGTGTGCTGCCACCATTGCTGCTGTACTCCATCTGTTTAGTGCTCAGGTCATGCTCTATGAGACTGAGCTCATGGGCCATCCTCCTCTACTCCATGACCAGTCTCTTCTCCACTAAGGCTCTTTCAGCCTCATCATTATCCCTCTCTAATCTCAACTTGGCTAGTTCCAGTTTGAGTTTTCTATTTCCTGTCCTTCACCTCTTGTGGGGTCCGGTCCCTGGCAGACACACTGCTCCCTGCCTCATTCAAGTCATCTGTGGGGGTCGAGTTATGCCATCCTGGCAGCTTAGGAGCCTGGTCTAGGCCACCCCTTTCCTCATCTATCTGTGCTCCTTCCTCCTCATTGTCATCCTCCTTTGAGGTGGCCTCCCATTTCTGCACTTTCTCAAAGGTTCTGAGGGCTACCTGGACATCCAGCTCGGTAGCCTTCTTGTCTGCTGTCAGTCCCTTTTGTTTGCAGAGTTTCAGCAGCTAAGCACTGCTGAGTGTGTCAAAGATACAGGTATCCATCTTCATTGTACAGAAAGGAGGTTAAGGCACTTAAATTTAACAAAGAGGAAAATTAGCCAATTGAAAACTATGGAAGAATGTAATAATGGTCTTGGATATGGGATGGTAGCACACACTAAATTACTGTATGGCACTGCCCAAGCACAAGTCCTACCCCACTGCTGCCACCAATGTTAGAAACTGGGTTACTAATTGACTGGGGTATGAGCACCAACCACAATCCTAGTCAGGGTAAGAGACACGCAAAACCTAAATTATCCTGTGCTCTCCCTCTGGTTGCTTGGCACAGAGAAGACAGGCTAAACTTAGAGCCAATGTCTAAAGTATTTTTGCAGGGGGTGTACCCTGCAGGGGCAGCAAGGCGGAGGCATCTTAAGATCGAGCTGCCATCCATCCCCTTTAGCCGGCACACTTATCCCCCATCGTCTCATTCTGGTGGCAGGGTGGTAGCTAATGCCACCGTGATACCACCGGGGGTCGGCGGAGGTCGGAACCATGCCCCAACAACAAGCTACACGACCCGGCACCGGAGCGATTGAGAACACCCGTAAGGCCGAGGCCATGGCCATAACCGATCAGACGAGGCGCCTGTGACCGGGCCCCAGTTCCTGGGCTCGGACCCCTACAAAAGATAATTTGGCAGAGAAGCAGCCAACAGACCGGCAGAACCCCACCAAGACATTTGGGGAGGTGAGGAGAAATAAGTGAGAGGTCCTGGTGAACGTGGCGGGCGTTGGAGGCGAGTGAGTGAGGAGTTGTGGCAGCGGTGTGGCGACGCCCGATAAAGGAGCGGAGGCCATACATGGAATAGGAAAATCCCTAAAGGCTCCAGACTGACTGCGGGAGAGAAGACCGGGCCGAGCTGCGACTGGCTGCGACTGACTGTTGCAGGTACAGGGGAGCCGGATTGGAGAGTGCTTTCCTGCTGCATGGGTGCAGACAGATCTGGTGCACCAAGTCGATGGCAGTGTGATGCAAGAAGCACTGCGACGACTGGATGTGGCCATGGGTGATGCGCAGGTACTGATGGAATCACGGCTGAGCGCAGGTCTTCGGTCAGCTAGTACACTTACGGCTTCAGGGAAGAGAGAAGAGAGAGGTTGTTGCTGGTGGTCACTGAGGTGGTGCGTGACAAGGAGTGACGCAGGGCCAATGAGTGAGGCCTAGTGTGGAGCGCACCTGAAGTAGGCTGGGAGGCCTGGAAAGCTGTGTGGAGACCACTTGCTGCATGAACTGATCAGTGACATTGACTAGAGGCACATTCACGGAGCGGGCTGGCGCGAGGTGCGGTCATTGCTGCGAACACAGTTGAGTGTGATTGTGTGGCTGCCGCCGGCAGTTATTACGGAGATGAGCGGCGGGAGACTGCGCACAGCCTCAGGGTGCAGATTGGTGCAAAGAGCACTGACGGTGGGCTGGGAGGTGAAGCAGAGACCCTCCCATGAGGCAAGTTTCAGGTGGTGCCTGCCCCATGAGCAGCGGAAGACATACAGTGCATGGTCAGTGGAGTGTGGTGGCCTAGGAGCTGCAAAGGTGGGGTAGGGACGCTGCGTAAAATCCTTGAAGTAGTTGGCCAGAGCACGTGGCTGACTAAAGCGATGATGAACAGATGCCGTGAGTGCGGCGAGGGCCACGCCTCTGTGAGCGAGTGGCACGACGACGGTGGAAATAGCCTTGAGCTGTGTCCCCACACGTTACATGCAGGAGTCAACTCCTGTATGTGAAGAAGTGCAGTGACCAGCTGCTTCATTTGACCAGAGGCCCCGGTGGTACTTCGGGCGAGATCAGGCGGGCGATGAAGAATGGGGCGCACCAGGAGTGCTGGGTCGACAGTGATACAGATCCCCCGCAACAGGTGGTGGGGCAGAAGACCCCCGGATGACTGCCTAGACGCTATCCTGCAAGCAATCGAGCGCTCTCGTGCGTCAATGGAAGCCAAGCTAGACAAAGTGGCTCTAGATCTCAACTTACTACTCGCTGACCACCGAAATCTGAAAGATCGGGTCACAGCAGTGGAGCAGGAGGTAGCTGAATTGAAGCCGGCCACAGACATCCAAGAAAAGAAGCAGAATGCCGTTGAGGCTCAGATCTGGAATCTAAAGGAATGTGTTGAGGATGCGGAAGGCCGCTCCCGAAGAAACACTGTCTGGCTGATCGGGCTGCCGGAGGGTGCAGAAGGACAGGATGCGGTCACCTTCCTGGAACAATGGCTTAAGACCATCTTGCCACATACAGAATTCTACCCATTCTTCATAGAACAGGCGCATCGTGCCCCAGGCAGGAGGCTGGCCCTGGGGGACAGGGCATGCACGCTCATCTTCAAACTTCAGGGATCGAGATGTAATCCTTCGCGAGACGAGGAAACTGGACAAAGTTCAATAACGCTAAGTTGCTGATTTTTTCGGACTATACAATGAAAGTCCAACGCTAGCGGGGGTCCTTCTTGCCTGTCATGCGCCAGCTCCGGCAGCTCAATATCACCTACTCGCTGCCGTTCCCGGCTAGATTCTGTGTAGTCTCTGATGGGAAGTCTAGGTTCTTTGATACACCTCAGGATGCTTGGGACTGCTGGAGACGTCGGGGCAGTACTCTGGCCTGCAGCCCACGGGCACAGCTGCAACATGGTCTGGGGAGGCAGGTGGGAGACGATTCCTTGTGACATCGGCGGCACCTGACCCGGACCAGATCCGAAGAGAGCGGCAAGAGGTGGTCCGCATTGCGGAACAGATGGTGGAAACAGTAGTACAAGAACACAGGGTGGACACTTCCTTTCACTCATCGGGGGACGGGGGCTCCTCAATAGCGGATTCATCAGACAAGGTTTCATTGAGAATGCCGGACATTACTCTCCAGACGGTGGATGGTATTGTATGATAAGTAGCTGCAATAGACATTCATTAATGTGCATTGTCAATTGAATTGTGGTGGGTAATACTGCTACTGTTTGTTAGCTGCATGGAGTTAGGACTGGGCTCGGCTGGTGTGTCAGGGGTGTCTCTGCGCCTGGGGGTGCTGTTCTAAGATATTCTTTATGGCGATGTGTTAATAGACGACTTTGTGGAGATTCATGATGATACACCCTGCATGGTTGCACAGCCCCTTGGTTTCCCCTTCTATTTGGGGCCAGTAGGACACATGACTGTGCTGCTGTGTCTTGCGTTTGGGCGACACCCCACTGTTCTAAGGGTTGCTTCTATAAGGTTTTCTCTTTCCCTGGTTGATTCACTCTGCTTCCCCTTTGCTGCAGGAATCTACTGGGGAAGTATCGGAGATGTTACTGCACATGTCCGACTAATACTTAACGGGATCCGGGAGGGTTTGGATGTTACTCTTGTTTATTTGTCTCAGCATTAAAGTGGGTCACGTGATACCTGGATGTACGGGGACTTCGTACGCCTTCCTGCAGGTATGCTGTGTACTCCTACACATCATAATGTGCACATAGCACTCTTATAGGAGACACATTTAAATGCAGTAGAGGTTACCAGGTTGCAACGCAGATGGAGGGGTAAAATATATGCCAAGGATTACTCCCTGTTTGCTAAGGAGGCCCTTATTTGGATACTTCCTGGGACACCCTTTGCCATGGATGAGGTCCGCACAGATAGGGAGGGAAGGTATGTATCAGTAAAAGGAAGGTTAGACAGACGGCATATATTGCTGAGAAATGCGTATGCCCTGAATGTAGATCAGGGCCAGTTATTTAATCAGTTGTCCCTTGCTTTGGAGTAATTGTGCGTGGTCCTGTGGTTACTGGGTGGGGATTTTATCAGCATATTGGATGTGGGGATTGATAGATTCTTTCCCCCAATTAGGAGCACGGCAGCCACGAATAATTCTGCGGTGCTAAATGGTTGGGCAAATGGATGGGGTATAGTTGATGTCTGCAGGCATCACAAACCAGGGGAGAGGGTGTACTCTTTCTTTTTTGTACCTCATAATTTGCATGTTCGTCTTGATAGATTCTTTGGATCTCCCTCTCTACTTCCATACGTCTCACGATCGGAGTACTGGGGATGCACGCACTCCGACCACAATCCTCACTGTGTTGCGTTGACTTGGGAGGGTGGGATTACCGGGGTTCCTACATGGAGGCTGCAGCCGGTGATGCTGGAGGACTCGATCTTCCCGGAGGCAATTGGGGAGGCTATAGGAGAATATTTTGAGCTCAGCACAGGGACTGCCTCCTCCTCTTTGGTGGAGTGGGCGGCAATGAAGGTCACCTTGCGAGGGAAGTGCGTGTGACTGACCTGCGGGCTACGACAACAGGTGGTCGCGGACTTGCTGGACATAGAGAAGTGGCTGATGCCGTTGGAGTCCAGGGTGACTGCTGATGCTGGGGCAATGGCTTCACTGGAGGAAGCGCATAAAACGCATGTGGAACTGCTCGAGCGGCAGCACTGTAAAATTTTGCGGCACACTCTGTCTTCTTGTCTGGCTGATTAAACAGGAGCAGTCGATCGGGCCGATTATTTCGCTTTGATCTCCGGATGGGAGATTCAAACACACACAGTTGGAAATACATAGCGAGCTGTCCTCGCACTTTACACAGCTTTATAAGTCTCCTCAGATGGCCCCTGAGGAGGCAATACAGGAGTTCCTAGATGGACTCCCTTTCCTGGCCCTGTCGCTGGAGCAGAGAACGGAACTGGAGGGCCCGCTCACGTTGGATGAGGTCAGGGCACGATGAGGGTTCTGCCATCTTGGAAGGTTCCAGGTCCCGATGGATTCCCCCATGAATTTTACAAGTTGTATGCTGATCGCCTGAGCCCGCACCTCCTCAAAGTATACACAGAGGCACTTGAGACTCTCACCCTCCCAGCCTCAATGACGGAAGCCACACCGGTCACTCTTCCCAAACCGGGAAGGGCCCCACCACTGCGGGTGCCTACCGCCCCTTGGCTCTCCTGAATGGAGATTATAGGATCCTAGCGGGCATCCTGGCAAATAGATTAGCACCTATAATCCTGCAACCGGCTCTCAATACGTCACTAAACATACAGCGGTTGTTCTGGGTGATGAGTTGCGCTGCAGTGGATTAGCCCTCTGGCGGCTGCGTTGTGTTGGATTTGGAGAAAGCTTTCGACACGGTTGAGTGATCCTTCATATTCGCAGTGCTCCATCGATTTGGATTTGGGCCGTACATCTTAAGCCTTATCAAATTACTATATGGAGCCCCTACGGTCCGGGTGCGGCTCGGGACTCTCTTTTCTGATCCTATATTAATAGAAAGGGGGACTCGTCAGAGGTGCCCTCTCTCCCCGTTGATTTTTGCCCTATTGGTGGAACCACTAGCGATAGCGCTGCAGAGCTTCGGCACCGGATTGGGGGATACCTCTTGGAGATGGCATACCTGTGATCTCGCTTTATGCATATGACCTTCTGCTGTATCTCAAGGATATAGCGGTCCTACGAGTCATCCCTGATACGTTGAGGTCCTTTGCGTCTGTCGGGGTTAAGTGTGCACTGTAAGTATGCTTGTACCCCTTTACTCCTGGAATGGAAGACCTGTGTTGGGAGGGAGATGGGACAGTAGTGCATTGGCAAGCGGTGGCGTTCAGGTATTTGGGCATACACATTTACCATAACGATCGGGATCTCATAGACGGCAACATCAGTAGGGCGGTTAGTGCGCTCGAATCCCAGATTGAGTTTTGGAAGGCGCTTAACCTCTCGGTTATCAGTAGGGTGGAGTTAATCAAAATGATCATGCTGCTGCGTCTTCTTAATTATTTTTCTAATATCCAGCTTTACCCGCCTGTGTCCTTCTTTCGCTCTCTGGAGGGGATCGTCAGGGATTTTGTCTGGAATAACTTGCGGTGCAGAGACGCTCTGATGAAGTTGTACCCACCGAGGTCGAGGGCAGGGCTGGCTTTACCCACCCTAGAGCATAACTTCCTGGCTTCTCAAATACTATGGGTGGCGAAATGGGTGGAGGAACGACATTTGTCAGACTCGGCAGAGCGTGACCCCCGTACTCTCTAGACAGGATCCTCTCCTTATTCCACCCTTGCAATAGAACGAATGAACTGCTTCCTTTATTGATCCATCACCCTATATGCACCCGCTATGCCCTTATTGGGTATGCCGACAGCGAGAGGACGAGTACAGAATATAGCTCTTACAGACTGGGTGGGGGCGGGTTTAACTACCCTAGGCGACCTATATGGAGAGAGAACATTACGGATGTTCCTCACCATTACAGACGAGGACGCCCCCCCCCGGGTCCATTCCTGAATCATGCCTCCTGGACGGCCACAATGAGGCGCTGATGGGGTGACATTAAGCAGGAGACTCCAACACATCTCCTCATGGAATATATGAACGTAAAGGGTAAGGGGCGACACCTAGTGAAGTGGTTTGCAGAGTCGATCTGAGAACACACTCCAGTGAAGTTAACACCGATGCGAGCAAAATGGGAGACAGATCGGGGGGCCCTATTCAGAGAAGGAGTGGGGCGTAGCCTTGGAAAGTCTTAAACAGATGCCTAGAAACGCCCATTATAGATTAATCCAATTCAATATTGTCCGCAGGTCATATCTGTCCCCAGACAAGATAAATTGGTATTTTCACAGACAGGGCGCATGCTGTCCGTGCTGCAACTGGGCAGACGCGGATCTTTAGCATATACTATGGTCCTGCCCGGATTTACATTTATATTGCGACGGGGTGATTGGGGCATTGGCTGCTAGTACTGACAGGGAGGTACCACGGACATGGAAGGCATGCATTATAGGCATATTTCCAAGAAGTAAAAAACACAAAGCATCCACTAGGTTCTTGGATTTAGGCCTAGTTATGGCAATACAACGTATTACGCGCCGGTGGAAGACTGAGGAGCCCCCATCGAAGAAGGCTTGATTCCTCTCCATGGAGGATTGGGTTAAGGAGGTAGCTGCCACCCTGGTACGAGAGGATACACTGGGTCTTCATAAATTTCCCATCTTCGCTGCATGGAATGTAATGTTGTGTACACTTTAGGAGCTGCTGGAACCGGATGACCTCTCGGATAGTCCTATTCCTGATTGATATTGTGTAATACATGCGTTGAATTATGGCCCAAGCTATACGCTGGTTGGTAAGGAGCGTCCCATATACCCAGAACCGTTATTTATGTTCTCCTAGTAGTCACGAAGTGCAACTTTATGGCTGTCGACAAGGTAATGGCTTATAATGATTACGATTCATGTTTTCCTACCTAACTCTATACGGCTCCTGCTTCCCCTTCTTAACCCCCCACCCATTTATGGTGTTCTTACATTAGATGTTATTGAAAAGAACGTTTGATTGCATAAGCAGATTCATGTGACATGGCGGAGTGAAGTCACAACAGCTGTATATATGCCATAGATATGTATATGCATAGTGGAATTATACTGTACCACAATAAGATTAACCGGCTATGATGCAGGAGGGATGCGGTTAAGTGACGGATGGGGTAAACCATTTGTTGGTACCAGATGCAACCGATAATATTGATGTCTGCACGTGGGATATTGCTTTATACATGGTGTCTGGCAAAATACCTACTGGTTCCGTATGAGAATTCCTATGATTATATACTGTTTTTCATTTAAGTACAAACATTCTAATAAACAGATCAAACAAAAAAAATGTGTAAAGTATTTTTGCAACACTTTAAACAGTAAAAACACTACACAAAAAGATCTTACACCAGGTTTAGAAAAATAATTATATTTTAATAGATAAAGCAAGACCAAAACGATATAAATCTAACCAGGGAAACCGGAGATATTGAGTTTTAACCCCTTCAGCGCGGCGCGGATTCCCGCACTGTGCTGAAGGGTTCGAGCGCGGGCGGGGCCATGACGGAACGGTTCCGTCATCCGCACAGCGCAACCGATGCTCATGACGGAACCGTTCTGTCATGAGCATCGAAGGGGTTAAGTTACAATAGCACCAAAAAGGGATATCTAGTCGCGCAGAACGAGACAAAGTCACAAGTTCAGGCCAACCACGATGGAGCGCGGGCCAGGTATAGGGACCAAGTTAGGCCCGTTGATTAAAAGTACCTTAAATATATACAGAAAATATATCAGCACTCAAAATATAGTCCAATAAACAATTATCAAGTGAAGTTCACCTGAAGAGTCCCGGTAGTCCCATGGGTAAGGATCACAAGAAGTTCAATCCAATTTTGTTTATTGTATGAAACTTTAAATCTTTCAAAACAAAGGATAAATGACATCAAGAAGAACACCCAACACGTATTTTGTCACACAAGTGACTTCTTCAAGGCTGTCTTTGTGATGGATGTCACAAAAGTGAACAGAAATAACCCATTTTCACAGGTTTAGTCTTCCAATCCTGATTCTAAACAGTCAGAAGTTTTCTCTCTTTCTGATGATTATCACCAAAGTAAACAAAAATTTTAAAGCTAAATTTAATTGGTTTGGACTTCCAATCCCATTCCAAGCCAATGGAAATCATCTGTCATACAAAGTGGTACTAAATTTAGCCTTACTAGACTGCTAACTTAAATTTTGTGCACAACCATTAGATTACGTGACCATACCTAGTCAATTTGGTTACTTTTGAACACAATTAGTGAATAACAATATCACGGAAATACTTGGAGCGCTTCTTTATTTGTCCTCACGGACTACCACTTTATATGACAGATAATTTCAGTTGGCTTGGAGTTGGTTTGGAAGTCCAAACAAATTACACTTGGCTTTAAGAATTTTGTTTACTTTTGTGAGATGCGTTGGTTCTGTTGGAGGATGCAACGCTCATCAGGGATGCACCATATGCCCACTTCCAAGGGTCCAGGATTGGGGTAGCACCACTTGGTGGGGTAGACTTACAGATGGCAGAGTCCAGGTGCAAATGGAAGGTGGTAGGAAGCCTGTTATGTCCCTGAGGCTTCAGATCAGCAGGCCAGAAAATTAGCCCTTGGAGCAATTCTGGGTTCAAGTGATGCAGGTCCAGTCCTTCCCACTCAAGCAAGGAGGGCAGGTGGTCAGGGCAGCAGTTCTTCGGCAACACAGAAGTCCTTCCTCCTGGCAGGGTATCCACAAGTGTACTGTAGTGGTGTTTGAGATCCAGTACTTATACCCAGTGGTACCTTTGAAGTGGGGGGGGGGGGGACTTCAAAGACAGGCCTTTGAAGTGCACAGAGGTCCTCCTTTCATGCTCTGGCTCCAGGCTCACTACAGGGGCATATGCAGCCCTTTTATGTGGGGACAGGGCACTGCCTCCCTCTCATCCTGGCAGGATAGCCCGTCAAGTCACACCTGAGCCCCCATTGTGTGTGGACACAAAGCCCAGCTGTCACCCACTCCAGACATATGATCAGAAGCAAGCAGCAGGCACCTAATGGCTAAATTAAGAAAATGCCAACTTTCTAAAAGTAGCATTTTCAAAATTTAAAATCAAACTTCACCATAAGATTGGATTTTAAACTGGGATTCATGACACACCAGACTTAAAGGGTATATAGCTTTCTAATTTGGAATTACCATTATAAAATGTAATAAAGTAACTCCAATGTTATCCTATATGAGGGATAGGCCTTGGAGAAAGTGAAAAACAAATGTAATCGTTTTTCAATACCAGGTCATGTAAAACTGAAAGGTACATGTCCAGACTTATACATGCATTTCACCCTGTCCCCTGGGAAGTCCAGGGGCTCCCTTAGGAGTGACTTACATTTATCTAAAAGAAAGGTTTGGGCCCAGCAAGAGGTTTAACTTCCCAGGTAACTTGGCAGTCTAACTTCACAAACAGGCTCTGCAATGGCAGGCCTATATTTTAAAGGGTTACTTTAGTGGATAGCAAAATCAGTGCTGCAGGCCCACTAGTAGCATTTAATTTAGAGGCCATGGGAGCATGTAGTGCACTCTACTAGGGACTTATAGGTAAATTGAATATGCCAATAATGGGTATGCCAAGCGAACCATGTATAGGAGAGTGAGCACAAGCACTTTAGCACTGGTCAGCCGTGGTAAAGTTCATAGAGTCCAAAGGCCAACAAAAACTAATCCAGCAACAAGGGGTGTAGGTAGGCAAAAAGCTTGGGGGTGACTCTGCAGAAAGGGCCATTTTCCAACAGAGGCTAAATTCTGATATTATATATTCGTCCTCCATTATTTTTGTATTTTAATTTACTATTAGTATTGGTTACTGTTTACAGGCTAGGATCGTGTAGATCACTTAGAGCGTTGTATACTGGGGTCCCCACAGGTCCTAAGGTGGAAACACGATTTACTAACCTGGAACTATTGTTGGCAAAGCGTCTTTTAACAATATGATGGAAGTCACCGAGAGCCTCAAGTTTAAAAGATTGGATGGAAGATCTATATTCATAGGGCCCTGCCGAAAGCGTAGCTGTCCGGCGAAAGGAGATTGGTGCTCTGCAAAAATCCAATTTCAATGGAGTGGGATATGTTATTGAAGGGATTCAAGGCGCAGACCCCAGGCTCTGAGGAGGTGGCAGGATCCTAGGTAACGAACGTGCACTAATATAGAATGGTTACCCAGGGATGACTGTACAAGAGTAAGCCCCATAGATCAAAATGAGGTTGACTGTACTCAAAACGTAGATTGAATTGAATGTATTCTGATATATGTCACAATGCAGTGAATAGCATATTTCTGTAATGCAAGTAGATTCCTATAATAAAATGCAATACAGTTTGTGGGGAAAAAATATTGGTTACTGTTCACGGAAAATAGTCTTTTGCTCAGTGCAGTTTACCTCACCGTAACTCTGAATACTTAATATAATTGTGTTAAAAAAAAAAATACTTCTGTTATTGTATATGATTAATCTGTTGACACTTGAATGTCCCATTATAAAACTGAACATAATATTTCTTCTGCTGATTTATGTAATTTAACTTGATATGGAAACTGCGAACACTCTGTTAATAGTAGTTTGCTGATGACCACTTTCAACATTATGCAGTAACTTTCTATATTCCCAAAAGCATGAATTAATATCTTATAGTTCACTATGGCAATAATATACCTGCTGTTATTAATATCTTCATACTATACTTGTCTCACAATAACACTTACATGATAACTTGATTTTAACTGAATCACTCCGAATAAGAATAATGTAGTGGAAGGAGTTTATAATCCTAATAGATGACATCTGCTCAAACCAAAGTACAACATTTTCAAGTGAGGTGCACAAATAATTTTCTGATAGCTATGATGTCTTTTGTCAACTTCTCAGGATAAAAGGTTACAAAGATTCTATCACTTCGAGCAGCAAGTCCTGGCGGCAGTAACTGTGTATCAGGATTGCTTAGCAAGGATATTATGGACCATGTAGCACTTATACTCGACAAGTCTTGTGAGCGTCCTCTGGGTTAATGAGACATGTAGTGCTCCTTCCCTTCTCTTGGGTGTTTAACATCATGTGCCCATCTGAGAAGTGAGGCTGCTGTCTAGGCGACACTCACAAGCTGCACACCTCTCCATCCTTTTCCTCTAAAGACATGCACTTTCAGGAGCAGCGGACTAGGTGTAAAGGTAAGTGCATCTCATGGTGCATCCTGAATGTCCCACAGCATTCCATAAAATAATTAGAGAAGGTATGGGTGATCCATAGGCTGCCTCATAAAGTGAAAACTGACAAACTCTCCATTCCAAGGAACAAACTTTGCGGACTACCTGACAGGTCAACATAGCAAGATCCTTCTGTCTCATGCTAATACTGAGGTATAGCGATTCTTGAGGCGCCCTAAAAAGACAGAGTGGCCTGGAACCTTGAACAGTCAATCGGCAGATGTTTGCATATGTATTCAATCACCCCACATTGCACCACTCAATGCACCCCTTCTGTCATATGAACGTACACCCAAAGGACAATCTCCGTTAGGGAAGAGTGGGTGCTTACCAAAACCACCAATGGTGAAAGAAAACCCTAACGAGCGGCTGGGGAAGACCTTGCCCACTGCCATTGACGATTTCGAGAGACAAACAGTGAAAGAATGACATCCACTACTTCTTACAAATAGTTGTTACTGTTACCCCCTCCTCCGATTTCTTGTGTTTCTTTTTGATAATCAAGTTTTATTAGTTTTGAACACATAAAACAAATCAACAAGTACACAAAAATCGTTAAGAGAATTACATTCCCATGGTCAATGCAACCCCCAATCACGAACCCCAAAAGTCATACACAGGCAAGATATAAAGGCAGGTTACTCGAAACCCTCACTTACCCAACCACTTCCCCCACACTCTACGGTACTTCTTGCCGCACCCCTTGGCCATGTACAGGGCTTTCTCCTGGGTCGCGCACCAATCCACCCCTCTACGCCACCTCCCCAGATCAGGTGGATCGGGACTTATCCAAGCCGCTGCTATGTCCCGCTTGGCCACGATCAAGGCTGTATTAAAAAATAACTTTTCATTCCTGGACCCATCCAGCCCGTCCGTGATTCCCAGCAGTGAGTGACGTGGGTCATGCGGAACCTCCCAACCCAACACCTCTGCAAGTTCCGACTCAAGAGACCCCCAGAACTGCTCCAGCTGGGGGCACGACCAAACAATATGGAAAAAGTACGCCGGGGTGTGGGCACATCTCGCGCAAGACGCATCCGGGCGCAAGCCCGCTCGGAAAAGGCACAGGGGAGTGAGAACGCAGCATGCAGGTAGTAGAGCTGGATCAATTTGAGTTTGGCAGAGACAGTGATTGTCCTGGGGGCCATGAGAGCATCGCGCCAATCCACATCCTCGAGGGGGCCCACCCATTGTTCCCTCAACTTATCTAAGGAGGCGGGTGTGTTGTTAACTAAAGTGCAGTAAATAAGGGAGATCCCCCCCTTACCCAAGTCCCCCATCATTGTCTGGGCCTCAGTGGGGCTGTATTCGGGGAGCCTCGTGTCATCCGGGATGTGTGTATGGAGGGCGTGTCTCAACTGCAAATATTTATAAAATTGGGACGATTGTAGGGAGTAGCAAGTTCGGAGCTCCTGGAAGGTAAGTAGATGGCCTTTAGCCCATACATCCCCAAGTTGTGAGATGCCAATAAGATCCCAAGTTTTAAAACCTTTTAGTCCGCTAACCTCCCGGAGCCAGGTCCCATGCCAAAGGGATGAACATTGGGTCAGTTTCTGCGTCCATCCGATTTGACGCAATGAGACCCGCCAGGCCAATAACACAGATCGCGTCGCCTCGGGCAATCGGGATGAGATGGGCCCCCCGTACATCATGGTCTGGATGTTAGGTAAACCTAGTTCACTCAACTCCAGCCTATAGGCCGGATCAGCCCAGCCCCCATTGAACCAATCGTGGACCACCAGGAGTTTTACGGCCAGGAAATAGAGGTATAAGTACGTCATCCCCATACCCCCATCAAAGGAAGGAATCCAGCATGTAGACGGAGCCAGGCGCGCCCTCCCACCGCTTTAGAGAAACCGGGTAGTTAAACTGTCCAGTTCCCGGAGCCAAGTCCTGGGAAGGCATAAGGGGGTATTTTGGAGGACATAAAGACATCTGGGGAGGATCATCATTTTAAACAAGGCCACTCTCCCCAGGGGGTTCAGCGGTAGCGCTTTCCATTTAAGGAGATCTTCCTTGGCCTTCTTAACCAGCGAGGTTACATTAAGAGCCCAGCCCAACTCGGGAAGGGGGTAATCCATATCCCCAAGTATTTAAAGGATTGTCGCCGGAGTGGTATGGTGGATTGCCACTCAAAGCATTCCCTCGAGAGATGCAGGGGGATCAGAACTGATTTTCCATGGTTTAGTCGCAGGCCAGAGGCCTGCTCAAAAGAATGCATGGTCTGGAGACAATATGGCCTGGAGGAAGCTGGATCAGCCAAGAAGATCAGGACATCGTCCACATATAATGCGATCTTGTCCGTTTCGGTATTAGGCCACTCACAGCCGTGAATGTGTTCCTCAGCTCACACCAGGGAAGCCAAGGGCTCCATCGCTAGGGCAAATATCAATGGGGATATTGCCAGGGGCCTCGTGCCCCTGGCAATGGGAAAGGCCTCCGATAGTACCCCATTGACTAGCACTCGTGCTCTCGGGTGGGTGTACAGGACACGGACCAGTGTTCTAAATTGAGGCCCGAACCCCATCTCGGCCAATACATCCTGCAAATACGTCCAGTCCACCGTATCAAAGGCTTTTTCGAAGTCCACGGACAATAGTGCTAAGTGTGGGGTAAGCACATGCTGGTGGGCCAAAGCAAGCTGCAGCCTCCGGAGGCAATGGTGGGTTCCCCGCTGAGGCATGAACCCACATTGGTCTGGATGGACCAGGAGGGTTAAGTAGGGTTTCAATCGTTGAGCCAGAATTGTGGCAAACAACTTAATTTCGGTGTTGAGGAGGGAAATGGGGTGATAGTCCGCGCATCTACGAGAGGGGGGCTGGGATTTCGGGAGAACCACAATGGTGGCGATGTCCGTTTCCTGCGGAAAGGAACCTTTCTCCACTGCTTCAAGGAATAGGCTGGTCAAGTGGGGCGCCAGCGTGTCTCGGTATGCCGCGTAATACTCCTGGGGAAGGCCATCGGGGCCCGGGGTCCTACCCGAGGAGGTGAGGGTGATTACTTCATCGATTTCTTGAAGGGGCACGATGGACCGCTCCATCCTCGTCAGCCACCTCTGGGATAATACGATTCGCCCTGGAGTATGTGGCCATCCTGTGCAGGATCGTGCCATTTTTGTCCCCCCACCCGTAGATTCTCGCCACTGAAGACCTCCAAAGGAGCTTCGCTGCATCCAGGGAGAGCTGTCTAATGTCATCCCGAAGGTGGGCAAGCTGCCGGGCTTGGGCGGCATCTTCTGATATGGATAGTAGCTGTTCTAAGTGGAGCGCCTGCGCTTCCTTGGATGATATCTCCTCTAATTGCGCCTGCCTCTGGATCTTTAGCTGCTCTTTAGCGACGCCCCATATGGTCGCCTTCCCTGCCTCCCATTGGGGGCCCGGGGAGGCTACAGAACCCTCATTAGTAGCGAAGTATTGTTTAAGCTCCCTCCCCACCACTTTTTTAAAGGCTTTATCTTAGAGGAACCAGGCGTTCATCCTCCATGTTTGGCGAGCTGAAGGAGGGGGAGCCCCTGTGCTGAGGAGTTTTGGAGAGTGGTCGTAAATACCTCTGGGCAGATTGCGGACATCTAGAATCGCAGAAAAATCAGGCACGGGGACGAAGATCGCATCTATGCGCGCTTGTGTGTGGTGGGCCGCGGAGGTATGAGTGAATTGGGTGGTGCGAGGGTGCCATGTGTGCCATGCATCGCAAAGTCCCAGGGACTCTGACCAGCTCTGCAGCTGTTTCGCGTGCGCTGTTCGGGTAGTGGATGGAGGACCCATCGTGTCAAGGGCCGGTGCCAAAACTGCATTAAATCACCCGCCACAACCATGATGCACATGGGCGTATTGTTTAGCAGGGCCGCTGTGTGCGCAAGTGTGGACATGAGCATAGAGGTTGGGGGGGGCATATACCGACATGAGAGTGAGAGACGAGCCAGCCAGCGACCCACAAACTGTCACAGATGACCCTTGAGGATCATGAAACACTTGGGAAAGAACAAAAGGCAGGGTGCACCTCAGGAGGATAGCCACCCCTCGCGAGCCCCTGGAGAAGCCGGAGTGCCACACTCTGTCGTAGCCATAGCAAGCCAAGAAGGGGCAGCAGTTACCCAAGAGGTGCGTTTCTTTAAGCAGAAGAATATCTATGTGGAGACGCTGCGCATATCTGAGAACCACTGTGCACTTGTGCCTGTCCAGCAGGCCATTGACGTTCCACGACAATACGTGGAGAGACGCCCTGGGCACAGTATTAGCGATCATGGTAGGTGCTGCCTGGTTCAGGACATGTAGCATGATAGGGGTATGTAGTTGCGCTTGGGAGCTCGCAAGGACATGAGCATTCGCTTCCTTTAAGAGCATGTCCTGTCCATCTAATAAGAGCCTGTGCCGTTCCGTGATTGCTGAAACATAAAACAGGGTGCAAGTTTGGGTGCTGTATAAATGTAACAAAAATAAAAACAAAGCTAAACACTACGACCTCATGGGACAACGGTCCCCCCTCCCCCTCCCGACCCCCACCCTACACTTCAGGAACGGAAGAATCTGTTGAACAAGTGGAACAGAACCAAACCAAAACGCTTGGAAGTAGGGAAGCGTGGAGGACCCCTCCTCATGACAGGATGTACATAAACAAGATCACCATAGGAAAGAAACATAAGTCAGCACTTAACACAGTCCTCGGCTGCGGAGCCAGGCCAGGCAGGCAGGGACGAGATCAGGCGGGATCCCTCGGGAGCATCGGGCTACGCGAAAGGTCAGTATCTGGAAGATCAAAAAGAGAGGGCCGGGGCGAGGCACCCCCGCACTCCAGGTGGCCAGAGGAGCCAGACCGCCTCCCGGCTGAAGATTTCCCAGATAGCATCGCTGGCTGCTGGGAGCGACCCGGGTGGGGGGAGGGGGCAGAGTCCGACTGGGCCCGCCTCTGTCCACGGCGCCTGCGGTGGAGGCTGCGCTGCGGCTGGGGGGGCGAAAGGTGTGGGTTGGACAGATCCGCTGCCCGCCCCCCCATGCCCATGTCCAAGCCTCAGTAGGAGATTCAAAAAACAAGGTTTTGTTGGCGAACACCACTCTCAGGCGTGCTGGGAAAAGGAGGCGATATGGGAGGCGATATGCCCTCAGCTTCTGCTTAACGTCACCAAATGATCGACGTTGACCTTGGACCTCACGGGTATAGTCCAGAAAAATCAGGGATTGCGTGATTCTCGTAGAGGAGTCGCTGCTGCTTGTGGGCTTCAGCCAGGATAGTGTCACGATCTTTGAAGTTGAGAATTCGCATTATGACTGGTCGCGGAGGAGCAGCCGGTGGCGGTCTAGAGGGACAAGAGACCCCCGGGGTTGCTCAATCGCAAATCATGGGGGGAAGAGAGCCCTCAGGGACCCACAACTGCAGCCACTTGTCCAGGAAGTCCGTCGGGCGGCCCTGCTCCGCTCCCTCCAGAAATCACACGAGGGATTTCTTGTGGGTTACACACAGTTAGATATCCTACGCTTCCAGAGACATTATGTCGTGTAGATCACTGCAGAGAAAAGGGCAACAGAAAGGTACCACAACCTTTGTTTGGGCTACATTCATAGGAATATTAGATATGTTCTGAAAATGACAGACTTTCCAGAGATCTTGCAGGGTATAATGAGTGGCCTGGGTGTGCACCCATTCAATGTAGTGCACACACTTGTTTATTTTTATTATAATTTATGCTTATCATGTGCTAGCGTGATTAGAATTGCCATAACAATCTACAACTCAGCAGTAAGAAACACAAGGGTGAACTTTATACCCCAAACATAAATCAGAATAACATTCCTAATGCATTGAGGCTTAATGCATGGAAGCTGCACTACCTGACTTGTTTCCCAGGAAGAGACGCTGTTTTAACTAGCGCTCCTGTATAAAGCGCAGAGGCGCGCTTTTAATCTTCTCTGCTCATCTCTTCCCCCACGGAAATCCTGACGCTCACCTTCCACTCCTTCTGAGTGCATCGGCACGGCACAGCGCTGAACACAGCGGCGGCTCGCAGCAGCTGGGGCCGACATCTTGGATTGGGCTGCTCGGGTGAGGCGAGGCCACGGTCATCTTGGCCACACCCCCACGAGTACCGCCCCTACTTAAACGGGCCATCATGTGTCAGCGCAGCGGACGAGCGCAGCGGGCGCGACGGAGGCGCGCCGGAGTTGCGCCTGAGTTAAGCCCGTCTGCGCCCGTCCGCGGCCGACCGGGACCCGAGCCCACTCCTCCTGGCCATTTTTATAAATACTCATCTCAGGAACTCCTGCTTTTACGCCCTCACAATCCTGATGGTCCCTGTAAGCACTCCCTAGCCCCACGCACATTGACTTGCATTCAAAGCCTAGGGCTTTCCTCTTCCATCAATGCTGTGCCTCATGCTCAGCCTTTAAAACAACCTTTTCCTGAGCCTCAAACTGCACCCTCTGTAAAACACAGCTTGCGCTGCTACTACCTCAATACTCGGTCCCTGGTCAAAAACCAGATAGACATTTTTCTTTTCCTGAAGGAGGTAAAACCTGACATCTTCTTATTAGCTGAAACTTGGCTAACCCCTCACTCCCTCCCCGACGTACTCGTGGCTCTTCCTGCAGAATACTATATTCTGACGGCCAACCGTACACCTGGGAAGGCCGGAGGTGGAGTAGCAGCTATAATCTTGAAATCCCTTCAGGTCAGGCAACTGCCTTCTTTGATCCTTCCGGACACTGAGAACTTGGTGATTAATCTCGACACTGAAAGTGGGTCCCTCATTCTGGTCCTGATTTACCGACCCCCCCAATACATGGCCAAATATCCATCCATTCTGGCAGAGCAGCTGGCTTCATATGTAGTCAGCTACTCTAAAATCATCCTTATTGGGGACCTAAATTACTGGTTTGATAGCATAGGCACAGATACTCAAGCTGCTGAATTGATAGATTTGCTAACAGACCTGAATCTAAATCAGCACATCCATGTACCCACTCACCAGAAAGGTCACAGCTTGGACCAGATATGGACGCATAATCTATCTTTATCCAATCCAGTCATCAGCCCATGTATCTGGTCGGATCATTTCATCATCTATTTCACACTAGAAGTAGGCGGAAATGTCAAACCCAAGCCATGCAAGAGCAAAGAATTCCGCAAATGGAAATCTATGGACCTTCCGGGATTTATTGACATTTTAAACAAAACCGTACCACCACCGTACGATGATCTGGACACTAGCGAGAGAGCGCTGTCTAACTGGTTACTTAACGCAGCTGACCTCTCAGCCCCCTTAGTACGGGTCCCTAATGTTAGAGGAAATGAAGCACACAAATGGTTCTCCCAAGAACTGAAAGATCTTAAACTGGGAGTTCGACAGAAGGAACGGAAATGGAGACATAGCTACTCCCCTCAAGCCAGGACAGTGTTCTGTACCGCAAGAAAGGAGTTCCAAAAAATCTTGCTCCAACATAAATCTGACTATTTTTCTCAAAAAATTTTAAATTCCTCAAATAAAACTAAAGATATTTTTAACATAGTCAACGAGCTCTGTGACGATGATAGGACAGCCCCATCAATAGCCCCTACCCAGAAGTTGTGTGACTCTCTGAATGATTTTTTCAGAGAGAAAATTGTAAATATAAAACGCAACATTGCTAGCTCTCCTAAATCGTCTCCTTTAGATGATATTTTTAATAACCCCACTACATTAGACACCCTTCCTGCTATAGATGCTAAAACTTTTTCAACTCTCCTGGCACGGGTTAAGTCTGGATCACCCGATGACATCTGCCCACCCCACATTTTTACAGAGATTGGGCACTCTATCCCTCACGGGATCCTCTCTCTGCTTAACGACTCACTTAACCAGGGAAAGGTACCGGCAGGATTTAAGCATGCTCTATTGATTCCCCTGATCAAAAAACCCAGTCTTGATTCTCACGATCCATCTAATTACCGCCCGATATCCCTGCTGCCATTCCTATCAAAAATCCTGGAGGCACACGTTGCTAGCTGCCTTTCTAGCTTCGTTGAAACCACTGGATATCTGGAGCATAACCAAGCTGGGTTTCGACCAGGGCATTCAACCGAGATGGTGACACTGGCGGTCCAGAATGTACTAAGAAGCAATGCAGATAGGGACATTCACCAAGCATTGGTACTTCTCGACCTATCGGCCGCATTCGACACGGTCGACCACACCATCTTGGTCGACCGTGTCGAACAGGCTGGCCTGAGAGGCTCGGCACTTAGATGGCTGAAGTCATTTATCTCGGAGCGTACCCAGGCAGTGAGATTGGGAACTTTTACAGCGCCCAAAATCAAAAATGAATGTGGAGTCCCCCAGGGCTCGTCCCTGTCCCCACTTTTGTTTAATTTGTACTTACGACCCTTGTTATTTTCATTAAAAAAGTTTAGCGCCTTAATTTTTAACTATGCAGATGATCTGCAACTGATCTTCTGTCTGGACTCCCCTGGCGCTGCCACCGAATTTCGGGAGGTCATGGTTCACATTCAGAGATGGATGGGCCTAAATCATCTGAAACTCAACCCAGGCAAAACTGAATTGATTTTGCCTGGGAAGAGTGAACTGCATTGGGGACCACACTTCTGGCCTCCAGAAATGGGAGATCCTCCAGCTAAATCCCAAACAGTTAAGAGCTTAGGTATCACTTTTAATGAAGATCTTTCGCTCAAAAGCCAGGTAGGGACTGTGGTATCTGCAAGTTTCTTCCAACTTCGCAAGATTAAGAAGATCGCCCACCTTTTAATCCACCCTGCTCTGATTCAGGTCATCATTGCTCTTGTGCTGTCCCGTTTGGATTATTCCAATAGTTTATATCTGGGCCTACCGGCGGGGCAGCTCAAGAGACTCCAACTGGTTCAGAACCAAGCGGCCAGGTTGATCTGTAAAATTCCTAAGTGGCAGTCTATTAGACCTGGACTGGCCAGTCTCCACTGGCTGCCTGTAGCGCAGAGAGCAGCATTTAAAGCGGGATGCATTATCTTCAGGGCTCTACAAGGTAAGGGCCCTGGATTCATTAGCTGCCTGCTGGTCAGTTACACTCCCTCCCGTGCTCTCCGTTCTGGCCAAAAGAATTTGTTAGTCGTGCCCCGGATCAGGAAACAACGCCAGGGAGGAGGATCTTTCCACTTCCTAGCTTCCTCCCTGTGGAACTCCTTGCCACTGCCACTAAGACTCCACGAAGATCTGTTAGCCTTTAGACAGGCTTTTAAGACTTGGCTCTTTAAGCAAGCTTATCCTTAGTTAAATTTTCTTTCTTTCTGTCACATGTTATGTTTTGCTAGTCTTCCACAGCGCCATGAAGCCTACGGGCGTACGTGCGCTTAATAAATTTAATTTAACATAACATAACATAATGCTTCAGCACATACACGAGACCTTAAAACACCATACCCCCTCGTGTGTGTTCGGTTGCCACGTCCCAAAACCGAGCAGTTTGTTACCATTCCATGCATCTTTTTTTATTTTTTGCCTTCTTGGTTTTCTCCTGTGAGTGAGATTAGGCCTGGTAGTTTCCACGTGTGTCTTATTTACTTCTACAACTATTTGGTTTCCATGACACCCTGGTATTCCATTCCTCTATGATTGTTGATATGGGGCTCTTTACGGAGACTTCCATCATGGAGTTCGGTAAGCAACACACCATCTTATGTATTGTCCCACTCTGACTCATACCTAGCCTGCTACCCACTTGCTGAACCCAAGAAGCAGATGATTGGCATTTGTGCCTTTCTCTTTTCCCTTGCCCCTTTGGGAGTTCGAGAACCAGGATTTTGATGTGATTCATAGGCCTGGTTCAAGCTTGACAACTTACCAGGCATCTTACATCATGATGACATCCAATGAGAATTCTTTACAGATTAATGCAAAAGTCATAACAAAGATAGAAGAAAAGCTTGACAAACCTAGGCAATAAAGGGCATATCTACTAACATAGCTAAGTTAATCAACACCTGCTGCAATGCCAGCCCTTCTGCTTGTGCCACTACACTAATTTCAAGCTCAAGGGTTTCAACAAGTAGCAACTCTAAGGTTATCGTGGCAAACAATTCCTCCTTATCCAGCTCCATAAGCATAGCCCCTCCAAATAAATTTCAGAGACCCTTTGTGAGAAACTGGGTTCTTGTTGCAGTACCCCCCTCTTTTGGATACATTTACTGAGGTGTACTGGGTCCCTGCTAACCAGGTTGCCAGGTTGTCTCAGGGCTCCGCCTAGCCTGGTACCTGAGAGCACAGGTCTTCACCATGCCTTGCCACGGTTTAAAAAGTCTCCTCCTACCCTGCAACAAACTCAAGTGTTACCTTCGCCTTCCTTGGCACACAAGGTAGTGCTTTCAACTCCTTCCTTTTCCTTGAAATGTTGTGTCTTTACTCCTTCTTGCTTCGGCACAGGCATGTGTGGTGTCTTGCCTCACCCTCTATTATGTGCATGTCTTGGCATAGTTGCCTTGGTAGAAGTGTTGTGTTCCAACTCCATGCTTGGCGCTACTGCCTGTGGTGTCCATTTCTCCCTTGACACATGATGCCTTAGTGGCGCTTCCTGTACTAGAAAACGTTGTGCTGTCTCCCCTGTCCTGGCACAGGTAAATTAGTTGTCTCTTTCCTGCCCTGGAACAAGTTGTATTGTCTTCTAATGAGTTTTGTTGCCACATACTCCCTTGACATAGGCAGGTGCGGAGTCTCTTCCTGTTCTGGCACAAGTTTGTGTGTTGTCTCCGTCTGTCAT
Organism: Triturus cristatus; assembly: GCF_964204655.1. Classification (NCBI taxonomy): domain Eukaryota; kingdom Metazoa; phylum Chordata; class Amphibia; order Caudata; family Salamandridae; genus Triturus; species Triturus cristatus. Next base: position 1,064,479,712 of record NC_140594.1, on the reverse strand, counting down.
GGTGAAGGTTGGTGTCTTTTCTTGCCCTACCCTGACAAAGGATGCCGTTTTGTCTCCTTCTGCCCTGGCACACTAGAGTTGCCTCTTGAGGCTCTGGCGCAGTAACTATTGCATTTCGTGCACTGAAGTACATCAGTACTGTTTTTGCCTGTGTGGTTCTGATAACGTCACTGCTATCCTCTGTGCTGTAGCTGGGTTTTTGCTACTTCTCCTGCTTGAGGAGTTGTCTCGTGCTTGCTGGGATGTCTCCTCTTGCTGAAGTCTTGACCAGTTCTGCTAACATTTGTTTCTACCTATCTTCCGATTCCTGGGGCAGGCAGTGGCCAAATGCAGCAGTTAAAGAAAAAAAATGCTCTCACACCAGTATCACAATGCCTTACCGAAGACAAGCGGAGGCACACAATGAACATGCAGTTTAAGGAAGCCAGTGACAATACGTAATTTCTTGGTAATAGGGAAGAACAAAACCAACAAGTGTAAATGCTTGCCGTTTCAGTTTTTTTAATTATGCGTCCATAGCAGGATTTCATACATATTGCAGGAATATCACAATATCCTGGAGGGTCTGTCTTCTGCAGTGTGTTTTCAGATGGCACCCTTCTTCGTAGAGAACCAGCTACCAAAGACCTAAGCACCCAGCTCCCGGCCGAATCCAGGAAGCTCCTGAGAAATCTCTGGTAAAACATTGGGCCTGGTATTGCTACTTACTTAAATCCCATAGCTGAACCTTGAAATCCAACTATATGATTTTATATGCATTTTTCTATTTTATACCATTGACTTCAATGGTGCGTAATTGAGCACAAGTTATTTATTTTGCGAACTTGAAAAATTCATATCTTAAAAAGTACAAAGTTCTTGGTCTGAAGAATTACATAAATCGGTATTAGTATAAATTGATCTCAGGTTTATTCTTTGTGTGTGTCTCATGTATTGATGCAGATGGTACAACAAATACTTAGCCCTACCGTCTGATGAGCCTAACTGCTCGCCCACAATACTACATATAGAGTTTTAGCATCATCTACTTTTGCCTCTGTATACCAATCTGGGTCTCTCTGGACTGTCTGCACAGTGTACTTCATTTTAGTGCACTATATAGAAAGCCAGTGTGCTACACCCTTTATTATTCCAGACACTTCTTGCTCAGTGTCATTTGCATTTTCTCGCTTGTCTTCAACACTCTGTGACTGACACATCCAAAGTGTCTTTTGAGTATTCTTTACTAATGAAAGGTGCATTGATTTGAGGTTCATCTCTAATTATAAACAAACAGAGTCTCAGCCTACCTAACTATTCCCAGTTCATGAGTCCATTTAAAGGCATCTTTGGGTAAAGACAAAATATACAACCCAGACCATTCTGGTTTGCTTACAGGGACAAAGGGACTCACAGCATACCTCCAATAATTAAAAATGTTAGTGGTAGAGGCTGCTGTATAGACGAATTAATCTGCAGCAACAGACCTTTAACAATGCCCACCTGGTGAATTAAGGGACGCCTTACCCTTTAGGAGTAAATATGCAGTCTACAGTCACAGCTCTAATAAATCTCACTGTTCAGACTGATGTCCAACAAAAATCAAGGAGTTTAGAAGAAAAGGCTGGGTTAGATGTGCTGTTTATTCCTCTTATATGTCAGAGTTCAAAGAACCTATCCATTGCTGGCGAGGGAGTGAGAGGACCACAAACACCTGAAAAAAAGAAACGAAGAAGGGCCTGTCTCTTTACTGGGGCCAGCAGAACCATTTTCTAAAACCATGTGCCAAGAAGTTGGGAAATTGAGGCACCGGTTTGTGAATGACATACCACAAATAGGCACATCCATTACTTTAACATTTATCATATGCAAGGCTCACTTCTAGAAGTCACAATGCTTCTGTCACAGGGCCCGAGGAAGTTGATTGCACTAACAGATCCAAGGACTGTCTGGGTCCTTCGTGGGCCAATACATCAAAGAGAATTTTCAGATTCCTGTTTGTAGTCAGGACAGATCTGAACAGATAAGAATAGATGGGACTCCATTATCTTCAAGGATCGCAAGGCTTGGGACAGAATATCTAATTATGACAGAAGATACCGCACTTTTGGAAAAAATCCAATTTGATCTTATTGCCGCGCTATACTTATTTTTCTTAGAAATCATATGGCTAAGAAAGGATAATCCCCTTATAAAATAGAGTTCCGTATCCAAGCTCATCGTGTTATTGCAGAAAAGAGTGTGCTATCTAGTCCATGAAACAAAACAAGAAGACCAGTGAGGTAGATGAAGTTTCTGTTGCTGTGACTTTGCAAATGTTTCTAGTAAGAAAGGGGCAGAGGGCAGGCAAGGGGGCACACACAGCAGTTGGTGGCCGTGCGGCGCGGGGGTGTCCCACTTGTGGGACACCCCCGCGCCGCACGGCCACCAACTGCTGTGTGTGCCCCCTTGCCTGCCCTCTGCCGCGCTGCCGGCTGTCGCCGCTGGCGTCTGTTTTCGCCTGCTTTGTCGAAAATTTGTGCTTGCTTAACCGCTCTTCTCCCCGTGTTAACTATTTTTTTTTTTCATAGCGTCTGTTCTCGCTTGTTTTGTCAAAATTTGTGCTTGCTTAAACTGCTCTTCTCCCCGTGTCAACTGTTTTTCTTTTCTCCTGACATTTGTGCCTGCATTTTGTTCGTGTCTTTTTCAGCCCTTCGCGCCCTCCTGCCTGCCTGCCCGCCCACCGCGCCGTCCTCCCTCCCCGCTCCCCGCTTCCCGCCACCACCGCTGACCACGCCCCTTTTTTCTTTCTGTTCCCTCCCCGCTCCCGCCTCCCAGCTGCCCCGCCCACCCGCGCACTTCGCCTTATATGGCGACCGTGCGAACGCGCAGCGGTCACGCGCAGCGGGCGCGCCGATTGTGCGCCGAAGGCGCGCCAAAGGCAAGCCCGTCTACGCCCGTCCGCGCCTGGACCGCGCCCAGTGCCAGGACCCCTGGACCTCGAAGACCCCGACCTACACGCCTGACGTACTCAGCCGCCACCCTCAGCGCTCTCAACACCGGCCGACACCCAGAATGCCATCAAGCCACTCCTGGACGTACCAACGGACCTTTCAGCTGCCACGCCTGCAAGTTCTCATGCATCCGATCCTGCCCCGCACCCACCAAGCCGAACACCAGCAGTACCCACCTCAAGTGCATCCTGCTCAACACCCGCTCCGTCCACAGACACGCCATCGAACTCTGGAACCTCCTCGACGCCACAGCCCCTGACGTTGCCTTCCTCACGGAGACCTGGATGAACGCCTCTTCAGCTCCCGACATCGCCATCGCCATCCCAGAGGGCTACAAGATCGTCCGGAGGGACCGAAACGCCAACCAGATGGGAGGAGGCATCGCCATCATCCACAAGAACACCATCCGTCTCACGACCAGCACCGACAACACCCTGACCAGCGCCGAACACCTGCACTTCCAGATCCACACCAACCCGACCACCACCCTCAGAGGCACCCTGATCTACCGAGCCCCTGGTCCACGCACCCAATTCAGCGAGGACATCGCCGACTTCGTCAGCCCGCTTGCCCTCCCCTCCGCTGACTACATCCTCCTGGGAGACCTCAACTTCCACCTGGAGAACAACAACGACCACAACACCAGCACCCTGCTCGCCAACCTCGCCAACCTGGGACTCAAGCAACTGGTGTCCACCCCCACCCACCTTGCCGGACACACTCTCGACGCCGTCTTCTCATCCAGCACAGACATCGACTTCAGCCACGCCACAGAGCTTCACTGGACGGACCACAGCTGCGTCCACTTCACCTTCAAGAGAACGCCGACCCACCATCACCAACAACAGGCCGCCCGCAGAAGCTGGAACAAGATCACAGCAGACCAGCTCGCCACCTCCCTGAGCCAGCACCCTCCTGCCAGCTCAGCGAACCCCAGCCAGGCCGCCGACAACCTCACGAAGTGGATCAGCAACTGCGCGGACGAACTCGCCCCACTGAGGACCGCGCCCAGCAGACCCGGCAGCAAGAAGGCCCCATGGTTCACCGACGAACTCAAGAGCTCCAAGAAGAACTGCCGAGCCCTCGAGAGAGTCTGGAAAAGGGAACCGACACCGGACAACAGGACCTCCTTCAAGCTTGCTACCCGGAAGCACCACCAGCTGATCCGCGCCGCCAAGAAAACAGCATTCAAGGACCGGTTGGACAACAACGCACACAACTGCAAGGAACTCTTCAACATCGTGAAAGAGCTTTCCAACCCCAGCGCAGGAAACAACGACATCACCCCATCGCAAGACCTCTGCAACTCCCTCGCCTCATACTTCCACAACAAGATCACAGACATACACAGCAGCTTCGACAACCAACCAACGCACAGCATGACCGAACAACCACCCCCCACCACCACCCTCCACGCCTGGACCCCGATCAGTACCGAAGACACCATCCGCACGATGAACTCCATCCACTCCGGATCACCGACTGACCCCTGCCCTCACCACGTCTTCAACAAGGCCGACGCTGTCATCGCACCCCACCTGCGAGACATCATCAACATATCCTTCAACACCGCCACCTTCCCGGAGAGCTGGAAGCACGCCGAACTCAGCGCCCTACTCAAGAAACCAACAGCGGACCCCACCGACCTCAAGAATTACCGCCCCATCTCGCTTCTCCCGTTTCCAGCCAAAGTCATCGAGAAGACCGTCAACAAGCAGATGGCCGCCTTCCTCGAGACAAACGGATCCCTCGACCCCTCTCAGTCCGGCTTCCGAGCCAATCACAGCACCGAGACCGCCCTCATCGCCGCCACCGATGACATCCGAGCCCTGATGGACAATGGAGAAACAGCGGCCCTCATCCTCCTAGACCTCTCCGCGGCTTTCGACACGGTCTGCCACCGCACCCTAGTACGGCGCCTCAGCAACGTCGGAATCCAGGACAAGGCGCTAGAATGGATCATCTCCTTCCTCGGCGGTAGAACACAGAGAGTCCGCCTACCACCATACAAGTCAGAGGCCTCCGAAGTCATCTGCGGCGTCCCCCAAGGATCTTCTCTGAGCCCCACCCTCTTCAACGTCTACATGAGCCCCCTCGCGGCCATCGTACGCAAACACAACCTCAGCATAATCTCCTACGCCGACGACACCCAGCTGATCCTCTCCCTGACCAACGACCCCGCCGCCGCCAAAGCCAACCTACAAGAAGGGATGAAAGAGGTAGCCGAGTGGATGACGACCAGCCGCCTGAAGCTGAACTCAGACAAGACGGAGGTCCTCATCCTGGGCTCCTCACCCTCCGCCTGGGACGACTCCTGGTGGCCTCCCGCCCTGGGCACCGCACCCAAACCGACAGACCATGCACGCAACCTGGGCTTCATCCTGGACTCCTCCCTCTCCATGACCAGGCAAGTCAACGCCGTCTCCTCGTCATGCTTCAACATCCTACGCATGCTACGGAAGATCTTCTGGTGGATCCCCACAGAGACCAGGAAGACCGTCACCCAGGCCCTCGTCACCAGCCGACTGGACTACGGCAACGCCCTCTACGCCGGCACCACCGCCAAGCTCCAGAAGAGACTCCAGCGGATCCAAAACGCCTCAGCCAGACTCATCCTCGACATCCCACGAACCAGCCACATCTCCGGACATCTGAGAGACCTCCACTGGCTCCCCGTCAGCAAGAGAGTCACCTTCCGCCTCCTCACCCACGCACACAAAGCCCTACACGACCAAGGCCCGAGCTACCTCAACAGCCGAGTCAACTTCTACGCTCCCAAACGCCACCTCCGATCTGCCAGCCACGCCCTCGCCGCCGTCCCCCGCATCCGAAGAGCGACTACAGGAGGAAGGTCCTTCTCCTACCTGGCCGCCAAGACCTGGAACTCCCTCCCGACCGACCTGCGCCTGACCCAAGACCACCTCTCCTTCAGGAAGAAGCTGAAGACCTGGCTGTTCGAGCAGTAGCGGCACCCCCCCCCCCAGCGCCTTGAGACCCTACGGGTATGTAGCGCGCTCTAGAAATGTCTTTGATTGATTGATTGATTGATATGTTGCCTCGCCATTGGCAGTGTGATTGTTTAATAGATTAGATTCCCCATGGCATAATTTACCCTTTACCTCAAAGGAAGATGAAGTTTTCAGGCAATATGCACAGCTAAATTTGGAAAAACGATTCATAGAACATTTCTCATCGCTCATAGAAGCCCCCATTTTTTCATACCAAAAGAATCTTGTGAATACTGCCCATGTATTGACTATTGAGAGTAAAATCACCATCCGGAAATGTTTTTCTCACCCACTCCTATCCATTCTGTTGAATCAGATTAAAACAGCTTAGGTCTTCTCCAAACTAGATCTATATGGATGGTTGTTAAGGCCATACGGAATGAACCCTCTGGCAAAGCTACCATAGACGAACCACCAGAGCTTCAGGCAGCCCTCAACACTTACCTGCAAGCAGGAGAGACACTACGCAGGTGGTGGATGTCTCGTAACGTTTTGGACAAGGACGTGCGGTACTGCAGCGGTCTGGTCAGATGAGCCAGAAGCCACGTCATCGTGTTGTGAACCAGAAGCGTATAGAAGATGCTTACGGGTTCACAACGAAACAGATTATTCAAGAAAAATTCCAGATTGCGGCGAGACACTCGGAGTTGGACTCTGCATTTTTTTCTTCTGGTGCAGTAAAGCTTGTTGTTCCTCCAGGTTGGAGCAAAACTTGATTTAGTATGGTTCTCATACCCAAGCCGGACTGCCTTTATGTTTAGAAGCTGCATATTCGGGGGAAAAAGATTGTCTTGTTATAATTGCCCCTCAAGGAGTGACTTGTGGAAAGGATATCTACGTTTGTACTCCAGGAATGTAATTCATTGCCAAATTTTCTGCCTGCATAAAGTCTGGAGACTGTCAAACAACTCTCCCCCTCTGGTGAGCTTGGATTTGAAATTAGAGGGTTTCAGTGTGTGAAGGTAGCAGTGTTATCGAGACTTTGTTCATTATTGCTTCGAGTGATGAAACTCCCCAATGATATGGTTTTCCTTTGAGATTGAATTAGAAACTACGGAGGGAGAAACCCTTTACTTGTTCAGGATTCAAAACAAGTGGTTGTTTCTTACATTCTCACTTTATACTCACAAATACTCTTTTGCTGTTCTCACAAATACTCTTTTGCTGTTCTCTAACAGGGGGTTAAGAGGTCTATCAGGATTCTTCCCCGTGACACTTGGCAGCTCTGTCATTTTGGTGGATATGCTGAAAACCTTTATACATGTCGATGTAACCAGGAGTCTGCGGGGGAGGGAACCATTGCATTCCTGTATCGATACCGGTTGTTTTATTACAGCATATGTATATAAAGAAAGCAAAAGTTTGGAAAAGAACAAACCATACCTTGTGTGTCCCATAGTGGTACAGAACATTCTTATTTTCCTTACAGGTAAAATAGAAATGATATGACATACTTTGAAACCATAGGAACCGTTTATCTTCTGCTTATGGCGTCATTTTTCTTTCCAGGTCTCCCTCCCAGCAGTTCCATTCCTTTCGTTCCCTCACTTGATCACCTTAATCTTCTGTGTTGTTATAACATTCAGAATTAAGGCTATCAAGGGGTGGACCCACTTGAACCACGAACCTATCCTAAGGATACAGAAGGGTACGCCGTGATAATGGTAGGGACAGTATGAATACCTGGTTATGCCCTCTAGCTTAGGTAATGCTTCTGTGGCATTTCACCATTTTGATAATACTTTCAGCAATCACTTAAATATGGTCTACTGTGACAACATGTTGATATTCTCAGACACGTTGCAACAACACCGAGAATATGTACATGAAGTATTTGCAACTAAAACACTGTACAGAAGACCTGCAGGCACAGGCAAGCTCATGTGCACTATAAAAGGGGGGGGATGTGGTCTCCGTCGACTAAATTTTTCTCTTTCTATGAATGCACTCAAAAACTTCCCCTAAATTTATGGGAATCTTCTGGATATTGGAGTTGCTGGTGGCTGTGGCAATCAGGTTAAAGTTGTCCGAGAAACTGAAATTCATTCAGTGGTACATGTATCGAAGGTTAGGCTTGCCGAAGCTTTTATAAATAGCCCTCCTCCATCCACTATTTTTGATGAATCACCAGATTTAAAGCAGAATCCTTTGTGGATCCCAGGTTTAGACATTGACAGTTGCAATAACTGTTCACCTAGAAAGGTTATGAGACAGAACAATCTTGGGAGACTGCTTCTTGTGGGCATGCCCCCAATTGATTGGAGTTCATCATCAAAGGAGAAAATGGACAATACAAAAAAGAGACAGATCATACAAAAGTTCCCAAGGTCACCCACAAAGCTCTCAGTACTCAGATTTTCGTTTTGCCAGGAATGCCCCCCTTTCTTATACAGAGGCCAGGGAAGAAGAAAGGAAAAGCCACAACAGAAGCATGCATCCAGGGTACAATGGGAAGACAAACAGCCAACACAAATTGTGACTAGGAGCAAAGGAGGGAAATCAACCCATCAACAAGCAGGGACATGACATCATGGTGAATCTGAGTTCTTCTAACCTCACGGTTGAGGAACATAAGGTCCTATCCAAAGGATTAGGCTTTGTCCCCACTTCTAACACAGACATGTTCACATGCATACTGAACTGACTCAATTCTTCAGGCGCATCCAGCTACAAGCATATTTTGGCGAGCAAGAGATTTGACCAATGGAAGATTCAAACTCTGATCTGAGAAAGAAATCCACTTTCCAACCAATTACGCTAACATTTTAGTGCGAGATCCTTGCCTTTGAACAGGCTGTTATGAAGGAGATTAAGGACATTAATAATGATGAAAGACAGATCTTACACATTGTGAGTCCCAGGCACTAGCAACCTAGAGCAATAACAATCTCGTGATAAAACCGCTGATGAGGGGGAAGCTATAGTTGTCAGGTTCAAACCATGTATGATGCTGAATGCCATCACTTGCTGTCTGACAGAGGTAACTATGAAATACTGCAAAAGGATCTTACCGCATTCCTCAGAGGTGCACTATTGAGGTGAAGGGGTTCTTGATCACCTAGCATGGAATTTCATGACTCCTAGAAGGTTCATAATCGAGTGTGCTGAATTAACTGCGACTGAGAACTTTTTTGAATTTGAGGACGTCCTTTACCATCAGATACAAGGTACCTCGATGGGCAGTATCTTTGGCCCGAGTGTGGCCTGCCTCTATGTTCATCAATTCGAAACTGACCACATTTGTGCCACTAACAACCCATACAAAGATAACCTGCAACTTTGGCGCTGGTATATAGATGACATCTTGATTGTATGGCACAGCAATGAAGAGCGGGCCAACAAGTTTGTCCAGTGGGTAAACACTAGAGATAGGTATCTCAGCTTCACAGGAGTGATAAATAAGAATGAAGTAATTTTCTTGGACTTGGACCTTAACATTCACAAAACATGCATAGAAACCACGGTACATAACAAGCTCACGGACAAAAGCAGCTTGTTGATTGTAGTGTACATTATAATTTTGTAAATGCAGCATTGTGTGCTCTTGCAGCACTTTGAATAGGTCACAATGAGCTGTGTTGAGATTTAAGTCAAACAATAGCCAAACCTAATCAATAATAGCGCCTAGTTGTTTTTTTTCCCAAGCCCTGCCCTTGCACTACATTTTTCATGGGTAACTGCATCCGCTTCCAGTTCAGGAGCAGGAGAATGAAGTGCATGATGAGCAAATTAACTGTTAGTCCCTTTCTTGCATTTCTCTTAATTTATAGAGGTGTACAGGGATTTAGGGATCCCAGATTTTGAGGGACCAGAAGGGAGAGAGTGATGCCATCATGTGTGCGAAAGAAACGACACCATGCACACGCAAACCTACATCTCCAATGAGTACGGGTTCATGTCTCCGCTGTCCGAGTAAACATCGCTTGCGCATGCTCGCAAGCGAAAATGTTATTGTGCTCAGCACAAACTACATCTCCCATCAAGTCTCTGATTTCCAAGCAAGTAGCAATCGAGGCATGATGCGCAGGGGAGTATCAACTGAAGCTACTCTGCACAGAATGGTAACGGCCAATCATGCAGAGGGACACAGCTGCGTCCAATCTGAAGTATGTTACATAGCTACAATCGGTTCTCTAAGGGCTCACCTACAGAAACAATTGTAGCTATATAACATTATAAACCCAGGTTCTGAGGAACACAGGGTTGCCCGATTGTAATTAGGGGTCCAATCTGAAGTAGGCCCAATCAAGTGCAGCTGATAAAAAATATATATATATAGGCAATGAAATATGTTAAATCCATTGCCGGGAGGGAGAGCTGTAAATATTAGGTGAACAGAGAGGAACGCACCTTGGTGTAGTAAGTGGGGTTACAGAAGGGCTAATGACTGGTTCATTGTTTTATTGGAGACTTTACTGTTAACTCAGATTTCCATTCCTTATTCCATCCTAGAGTGTGACTACAGGAGTTCCTAGGGCTTTCCTTTGTGGGGTTCAGTTGTTCCTTAGCTTGGGTAAGAATAATGTGGAAAGCTCTTACTATGTGACACTGCACATATTATGTGTGTGTGAGATACACGAGTGCAGTGTCACAATCACACCGCATATGTTTTTTTATTATTTGTGTATGTTGGACGTTGAGTCCCAATCTGTCTATATATACTTATTTGATGTACATGTTTTACTAACTTTTAATGGGTGACCTGAGAGAAAAATAGTAGCTAGTATTTGTTTTGTTCCAATAGTGTAAGCAAGTGGCGTATACTTCCATAGGATTCTGTGCATGGTCTGATGAATGTCACAGATTCCTTGGAGCCACCTTGGCAGAGATGTCGACACTTTAGTGGGGTTGGGGTACTAGTTCTCCTATACTCCAAGCCCAGTTTTTAATAAAGTGGTACCCTGCTAAGTACAATTCACGGCGAGTTATAACATTGGCTTTTAATTTGTTTTACGGATCCTTAGTTAGAAAAGTGCCTCCATGATGTTAGGGTGTAGGCCCACTCTCCATTTAACCATGGTTGTGTAGAGCGTGGGGTTGTTCAATGATGACGCTTGACACCTGGCAGGTGTGTGAGGACATCCTATCAATTTTATCTGTATGTCAAACAGTGACTAGACAGGAATAAATTAATAAAATAAGATTGTGAACATCCTGGTTCGAGGGTTCTGCGGAATGGTTCATAGTTTTCTCAGTTGGCTTTTTTGTGAAAAGTGCTCTAAGCGTCTAGTTCCCGGCCTCCAGAGATTTTCCTTTCGTTTTGTGGTTTGGTCAATTTTTCTATATCAATTGTACCCTCTAAAATGTATGCAAATTCTGATTTTATCTGGAGAATATTAATTTCTCTCATAGCCAGATCACTTGGTTGTACGGTAGTCCCAGTAGTAACTGTAGTAGAAGTAACTGTATTAGCAGGTGAACTAACAAGAGCAGTAGTGATCAAAGTAGAATCCACTTCAAATCTGGGCGGTGCAGTTGGCACTCCCAGTGTATGTGTACTAACACTCTGTTGTCCTGCTCCCTTATCCTGATGTGGTCTGGGTGTTAGGGATTATATTAAGGAGCTCTTCAGAAGAGTAAACTATTATTATTTATTTTTTTGATTTTTCAAAAACCTTCATTGGAAAAATTGCACAGCACAGATACAGAATTCCACGATAGCAAGGGATTAAGAGACGAGTAAATTATTTAAAAGTTATTCTCATCATCTGATTCATTCGGTAGAGTTTGCTTTTCTTTTTCTCATTGTTTTTGACTCATCACTACTTTCCTCCTCAATTTTCTGTCTCGTTGACAATTGCAGGAAACACACCTACTCCAAGTATAATTTCTGCTTTCTTTTCTGAACTCCCCATTTAGAATCCATACGTCTCGCAGCATTTTTAACTCGGCTCATCATTTTCTTTCATTCTTTTTCAATTGCTATACAATGCTTCAAGCTCTACGGATCTAGGTAGCGATTTCTCTCATACATCCTACAGCCCAAGTCATCAAAGTTTCTCACATTAAAAGTACTCTGTAAAGAAAATTGCATGTTCTTGTCATCCAATGTGCTCCTATTCCATTCTTTTAGTTACATACACACGACGTTCAGAGTTTAACATCCCATTCAAATGCAGGAATATTTGCCAAAGGAATCTTTTCTCTTTCCATTACGAAAATCTTAGTCTTTTTCAAAGCAACACCCATTTTCACTCAATCCAATCCTACACAGACCATATCATGTAAACGACAATCAGCAAATGTCAGCATGGCCAGGTTAAAGGTCAACCAATCACAGCCTGACCCACATTGTCAACCAACCAAACTCAGTGTGCCACCTAGTCAACAGCAGTACAGCACGCTATGACAAAACTTTAAAGATACTACAGAACCAGAAGCCAATTAAACAAGAAAACTATTTATTGCCTGCCTAACCTAATGGAAGAAAGGGAGAAATCAACTTTTGCTCAGGGAGAGAATCGTAGCTTTCAGCACTATCAATCGTACTACAGCAAGTTTCCAACCAGCTGCAAAATCACCCCTTTGATCTGCAAATGTATTGCTGTGCACCAAAGAATAAACAAACACCAATCTAAGTTAGAACACATTCAATGTAACATTTGGTAATCCAGAAAAGTCCCTGGTGTGTATGTAACACCTCACAATAAACAACCTCACTTTGCAGACAAGTTCAACACAAATATATCTAGAGATCTTGGATTTCAACTAATTAGTTTACCAAACCAACGGAAGAAAGTTCAACAAATTTAATAACCGCTCTATATTATACAATGCATCTAATTACTAGAATTTCAATACATCTGACAACAACACCCCAAAATTAGCATCACCAATCTAGCCTCACAAATACGACAAAAATCATCAAAATCACAATACCTAAAACTGTTCATGACCAGTAAATCAAAATGCATAGCCAAAAAGTATGCACGTACTATAATTCATGACACCGCGAACATTGACACACATTCAAAGTACATGTATGACAATGCACCTAGTGCAATGTCAAAACCCAATGCATTTCCCCTATTGATACTCACATTCCTTTGTTCGGGAACAGTTCAGGAATGCTGGAACACTGCAACTAATTCAATTGGACAGATCATAGGACCAAGAGTGTAGACTGAAATCCAGAATAGGGAAAAATGTCATCTCTTGATCTCACGTTATGTGATCTCTTATCTGGATGCTTGCATTCTCCATCAAAACTGCTAATGCTATCTTATCACATGATCTTAGATTAAGAGCAAACGCAGGATCAGGGACGTTATTAACTTCAAGAACAGATGAAGAAATGTGTCCCAACAGATAGATAGGCGGCAAATAAGTCTGCATAGTCAATTAAATGTTTCCTTAAGAGAAGTAAACATTAGAAACTATGAAGGTTTATTAAATAATCAAAGTGTGATACAGAAGGCAAAAATAATGGTTAGTCATAAGGCTCAATCAAATGCAGTAAAGAGCCTGACAAAGTCAAGTCTCCGTGTGAAAAATTTCCAAGGCAAAGGCAGACTTTCAGAAAGCTGCTCTCAAAGAGTCAGGGCAACCAAATGACCAAAAATGAGGATTACGGGGCTTTTTATAACAAACTACACAGCAAAAGTCACGAAGTCAGTACAAAATGAAGTAAATGTTGCATGGTTCAACAAATCACAATACACTTAAGTGCAAAAATATCAAGCTAAATAACATAATATTAATCCCTATTTGACCTAATGTCAGCGGATATGACAGGACAAATCTTGTTGCACACAAAACAATGACTAGCTTACTAATGAATAGGTTTACAGGGGCACATGCTAGAAAAACCTTGAATTTCTACAAAAAAAGGAGTCTTCCATCGGACTTCTTTAAAAACCGATGGCCAATACTGAGCATTTCACATTTTATGTGCGACGTGAAATGAAAACACGCATCATGGATGCACTGAGATTACAGTTGGAGTCAAGGCTGATTTGGGCCTAGTTCAGCCACACACAGAAAATACCGTTTTGAAGTGCAGCTTTCTTTTTTTTGGTACAAATTATTCAAGTTAAGTCAACGTTATTTTTATTTAGAAATATCTCTATCACTACACACTCCTGCATTGCTCCTCCTCTAGAATGTACACAGAAACAGAAGGTTAAATAGACCCTCTTGTTCTCTTGTACACACCAACGTACTAGGGTCCTGCTGCATGTACATCCAGAGCTTTGTACTGGTGTTGTAGATTTCCTTTCTTGATTAATATTTATCATGCTGTCCTTCCTGCTTACTCTTTCCCTTTCTTTTGATTCCACGTCTGTTTTCCCATTGCCCTTCTTGCACTGGTCTAGCCTTAGAAAGATCTGGTTGGGAACAGGTTGGGTGACAGTTGGGACACATGTGGGTGAACTCTCAAGACCATGCACACTTAACTCGGATCGTGGAATAAACTTCATTCACTTACCTTGTAATCTGTTGTGATTACAACAACTTATCTTGTGATGAGGAAGGGATACGTTGGCACTCCTGCTGCCCTCCTTGCTGGTTTAATACGGCTATTGAGAATGAGGGCATCCTGATTTCAAGTGGTGCGCAATCTGTATGAGAGACTGAAGCACATCGCACTGCTTCCTTGTGTATTCTATCCAGCAATTGGAGGCTTTTGCCGCACTGTACCCCTGATAACGAGATGGTCATATTCATGCAGAACATTTGACCAGACATCTAGGCTTCCTTTGTCTTTGCCTTACGAGTGAGGCAACATGACTACTCTTCGCCTCAAAACTCGTTGTGGGGTGCTTGAGCCCTTACCCTCTCCCACACTGATTTGCAAGTTGGAGAGATCAAGGCTGTCCTAGGGTGGGCAGTCTCAACTGCATTCACGGCACACGGTCATCTCCTCAGATAGAGTGGTGCTTCAAACCTCGCTTTGGTTTCCGAACGACATCTGGATTTGAAATTAAGTCCTACCGTTTCATGCGTTCCACTCAAGAGCATGCATATTGTGGCTGACTGTATTCTTCAACACCCTCTTCCTTTCAGTTGCTTTGACTTTCACATTATTGAATGAACTCTTTGCACCTCAGCCCAGCTCAACTCTTTCCTGACACTGCGTAAACACTTTGCTACCACTAGTCCAGAGTCCCCACTATTTCATTGATGCTCGAACCTACTGATTTTACCGTCTACCATTTAATTTGACCGCCCCACCCCTAGGAATTATTGCAAAATGAGGGTGTCCGGGAAGAAATGGAAGAGGAATTCTTGAATCATAAAGCTGTTATTGCAGGCGGGATGTCAGTTGAGCGCTACAAGGGAAGCTATCTTCATTGTTTCAGGTTAGGAGCACAGGAGATCTTCAGAACTCACCTGAATTACCGGAAAGGAGAAGATGAATATGATGAGGCACTGATTATTTGAAGGGTATTTTAAGCCCACAATAAGTAGAAATCTTGAAAGATATCACTTTAATACTTGTATACAAAAGGAGGGGGAATCTTTGGATGAGTTCTTAACTGCCTTGAGAGGGGCTGTCTGTTACATATGATTTTGGTGCTGCTGTCACCGAAATGCTACATGACCAGCTTATGGTCAATACCAGTAATAAGTGCATATGAGAGAAACTGTTCGTAATGGGTAATCCCAGTGTAGAAGAACTATACATATCAGCCATGGCCATTGAATAGTCAATGTCATGGGTGAGGGAGGCTACATTTTCTACTATTCCCCTGTCCGACACCCTGAGAATTCTTAAATCGCTCAAATCAGGCTCTCCTCCTGTCGAGCAAGGCTACTGGCGGCAGCTGCGGATATAGTCAACCCGGAAGTTAACAACATTGTTAATATGTCCCTTAAGACCGCTATGATCCAACTTGAGTGGAATCTGGCGAAACTTCTTCCCTTGCTGAAAAAACCCTCACTTAATCCCATAATCCCGGCTAGCTACCGTCCTATCTCACTTCTTCCGGCTGTGGTAAAGGTATGTGAGAAAGCTGTCCATAGGCAACTCTGAGTTTGTCGAGACCTCGGGCACCCTCCACCCCACCCAGTCGGGCTTCAGGGCGTCCCACAGAACTGAGATGGCCTTGGTTGAGATGGCGGAGGCTATTAGAGAGTGTCTTGATGCTGGCGGCAGAGTAGCATTAGTGCTTTTAGATCTCTCTGCCGCGTTGGACACCGCGCCCCACCAACAACTTCTGGCACAGTTGTCCCACATCGGCATCTCTGGGCAGGTATGGAAGTGGACTGAATCCTTCCTTGCCAATAGATTGCAGCAAGTATGGTTGCCTCCTTTTTCTTCTACTTTTAGAAGTCTGAATACGGGCGTCCCCCAGGGCTCTACATTGAGCCCTCTTTTGGTCAATGTTTATATGACGCCCCTGGTCTACTTGGCAGAGGAGCTGGGTGCTAAGATCATAGCCTATGCTGACGATACCCAGCTCTTCTTCACGTGGAACAAAACAGACTCCTCTCCGACCATTTCTAAGAATTGTCTTGCTGAGGTCTTTAAGTGGCTAGCAAAGGCCCAACTGAAGCGCAATGAGGAGAAATTGGAAGTTCTCCTCTATGGTTCCTTCCCCCCACATTTCAGAGAAGATATTTGGCCTGTGGGTTATCCTATGCCTAGTTCTTCCGGATGTCCAGCAAGAAATCTGGGGGTCTGTCTGGTTTGGTGAGGATTTGAGATTTCTGCCTCAGATTAACAAACTGGCGGGTGTGTTCTTCGGCACACTGAAACGCCTAAAGACGTTTTTGCCTCTTTTACCTAAAAGGGCTAAGGAAATGGTGACCCGCACGCTCATTCTGTCAAGGTTAGATTATGCCAACGCCCTGTACATTGGTCTCCCGGCATATCAGCTAAAAAAGCTACAGATTGTCCAGAACGTGACGGCTAGAACCTTGTTGGGTATGCCAGGCAGATCCACTGCTAGTCAGAACCTTTGAGATCTACATTGGCTCCCGGTTGAGCAGCGGGTACGGTTCAAGGCTCTGACATTAGTCCATGGTGCCCTCTACAAGGTGTGGCCTCAATACCTTAGGAGCCGGTTTTCGTTCTATGAGCCGTCTCAACATCTTTGTTCTACAGGCCAATGCCTTGCTGTGGTTCCTAGGTTCCGCCAGACTAGGTTAGGCGGTAGCTCTCTTTCCTTAAAGTGGCCAGGGCTTGGAATGCCCTGCCCTTTGAATTACGAAACATTGAGAGCCTCAGGGTGTTTAAAACAACAGTTAAAAACCCTGCTATTTAAGTAATCTTTTGCTAGGCCATTTCTTTTTCCCTCCTCTACTATTTGGCTTTCGCGCCGGGACACTTTCGAGTAGCCGTGCACGTTATAAATGGAGGCTAACATAACATATCAAGTTACTGTGGGCAGAAACAAGAAGAAAACGGTGAAGTGTGTGCTCCTGGTAAAATATTTAAAAGTGACAATTGGAAAACGAAAAGGATGGTTCCTAGATCAAATTGTTACAGTTGTGGAAGTTCCTTCCACATAGCTTCCTACAAAGGATGTCCAGGGTTAAGCAGAAGTTACAACTTATGTGGAAGAGTTGGACATTTTGCCAAAGTCTGTAAAGAAAGCAAACGACTGATATGTTGCAAGCTATTCATGTAGCTAGTCAGTTGGAAGACTAGGGGGAGTTTAAGGCGGTCAACATGGTGCTTGTGCTTCAGAATAAAACTATGGACAAGGAAAATAATATAGATAAGCCCCTGATGTGCATCTTAGAAGTCAGGGGTGAAAATGTACACTTCATGTCTAACTCTGGCTTCTCATTTACTGTTATCATCACAGAAAGAAATGAGGCTTTATTTTTAGATAAAAAATATGAGTTGATGAGCCTGACGTCAATGTGGTGTCTTTTGAAGGCAAGATTATAGAATTTACAGAATATTTCACAACTCGTCAGATTCAAAAGGTATGCATACTAAAATCAAGATCTACATAACTAACAAGGGAGTATGTTTGGGCTGGCAAGATCAGAGGTTAGCGAAAAATGTTTTAGATGCGTCATCTCCTGATCCTGTTTTGGCCCTTAATAAATTTAGCTACAAGAATTAAATTTTCAAAATGTTTCCCAATGTTTTTAACGGAGGATTGGGAAGATTGAATAACTTTGTTCATAAAATCCAACTTAATGAAGAACCTGTACCTGTTAAATAGAAATTGGGAGAACTGCACATATATGTTTATATATGCATAAGGAAATGCAAGATTTACTTGATATCCTCCAACAAGAGAATATAATTGATGAGGCCGAATCATCTGAACGGACTTCCCCCATCATGTATCTGCTACTGCACTGATTTCAAGGTTAAGTTCCATGTTCCAAATTACAATACTGTTTTGAAGTTGGGTCGGTACCTGGTAAGATGAATTGCACTGCATATTGTTTATCTCACTACCATGTGTGGATGAAAAGGAACAGGAAGGCAAGGGCGAGTAAAGGGAGGTGGATGTGGTTGCGAGTGTCCTTAGATTGTGGATTGTTACAGACCATCAGTTGACTGAGAAAATGTGTAAAGCAGTAGACTCCAAGGACAACTTTGAGTTGGTAAAAAATGTGTCAATGAGAATTGGCCTTCCATCAAAACTTTTCAGGCTCCTTTACAGCCCCACCACCAAGTTTCCGAAGAACTGAGTATCAGAAACGGTTTGGTTTTCCGTAAGAATAATTGTATTCCTCCAGAAAGGATTCATGCATATATTCTCAAGGCTCCCCATTGGTGCCACATGTGAATGTCTGCATTGGAAAACCTCATTAGGTCGCATTTTTGGTTGTTGTGCATAGATTCTGAGGCACAGCATTTTGTGAGAGACTGTGAAGCGTTTTTGAGTTGCGACTAATGTTCAGAGGCTAAAGCCTAGCCTATGCATCCTGTTGATTGGCCTCAGAATTACTGACAGAAAATGGGCCTCAATATAGTGGGAGGCTTTAGAAGATTTTTCTTGGTACTTATTGATTACTGTTCAAAGGGCCTAAAGTAAAATTGTTTAGAAACACCACCACTTCTATTGTCACTGACTTTTTAATGTAAGTTTTTAGCAAGGTTGGTTGTACAGAAACACTAGTTATCGATAATGGTGAGAATTTGATATCACTTGAAATTAACACGTTTTTATGGGTGCACTGTATATCTCATGTTGGCACTGCCTTAGAAGACCCACTATGTAATAGTCGAGTGGAACGATTTAGCCATTATATTAAAGATAGCATCCACTTGGCCCTAGTCCACCCATAAATCGGTAATTCTGATAGCATGGGAGAGATTTATGGTTTTATAGTATTTCACCGAATTCAGCACCGGGGTAAGTCTTTTCCTTTTATTGAAAGTTAAGCAACCTGTGTCGGATTTATGCTAACAGTGGCTCAGTAATAAAATGGTGGTTAGCAAGAGAAGATACTGCTTTGTCTACTCCCAGATAGGATTTTACTTTGTCAAAGACTATCAGTTCAAGTTAAAAATTCGATATAACCTCAAAATTGACAAACGAGGCGTGATCCCCCCCAAAAAAGGAAATGTCTGAGCATGGAAAGCTTGGGTAAATTTGGGAGTGGTAGTAATATGTCTGATTCTTCCATTGCCTAATGAGTAGTCATCTGCCAAGATTAGAACTCCTTGGAGGATCATTCAGGAGTGATCATAAATCCTACTTGTTCCTTATTTGATTGAAGGGGAAGTTGGGTTGCATATTGAAATTCTTGATACATACCTTCCATGTTGTCTTCCTGCTTACCGTTTCCCTTCCACCCCTTGTCCTTCCTGAAATGGTCTAGCTATAGAATGTTCAGGTTTGGAACGTTCGAGGAGGGAGCGAAGTTACGGTTGCGGAATAGAGGCTGTACTGTCATGGCGGTGCACGCTTAACTCTGCTCATGGAATAAACTTAATTCCCCTACCCCGTATCCTGTAGTGATTAAAACTGATCCGTCACACATACACTGGTGCCGTTAGTAACCCCAATGAATTTACCATGCATTTTACAATGACAAAACAGAGTTGTTCTGTTTAAAGGAACACAGGCCTCTGACGCATTCACGGTTTGGTTATATCCCCAACCCCACACCTGCTGCCGTGAGCACCCACTGACAGAAATGACTAGCACAGCTCCTCGAAAATTCATTCCCCCTCCCGCTTCCAGCCCGCCGAGACCCTTCAGCACTGCACGCCCCCCAGCCCCGCACGCCTGTCGCCCTCGGGGCCCGCGTCACCGCGCCCGCCGGACAGGCCGGGAGCAGCTGGGGTGTGATTTGCTGCTCTGTGGTAAAAATAGCCGGACAGGACCGGTGCCTTGGGACAGCCGCCGGCGCACTCCGCGCCTGCCAGCGAGGACACACGGGCACGCGAAAATGGCCGCGGACCTGGGGGAGCTGCTGGTGCCCTACATGCCCACCATCCGCGTGCCCAAGACCGGAGACCGCGTCTACCGCTCCGAGTGCGCCTACTCCTACGACTCTCCGGTGAGCGCGCGAGCAGCTGGGGGCGGGGGGTCCTGCGCAGGCAGCGCGCGCGGCGGACTTCCTCCTCGGCACAGCCCACTGTGCACTCCACGCGCTGCATGCTTCCACCTTCAGCTCCTACTCACGAGTTTGGGGTCCCCTTCTCACGGCAGGGGACAGTCACTCCTTTTGTGCACTGTTACCTGTGCACACAGCAGCGCCCCCTTAGAGCATATAGTCTTGTGTATACATACAGGGTACATCCCCTCCCACTATACAGCAGTCACTAGTCACATCTATACATTCCCTGTAGTCGCAGCTCCTTGTTTGCATCAATGAACGAGGCCAGGTCTGATCTTCTGAACCCCACCCTCACTAATTGGTTACAGACCACGTGTGCCCTTTGCTAGACTACAGCCTAGCTTAAAAAACATGGCCCTTTAAATTAATTGAGCACGAAAGGATGCAGGGTGAAACTTCTACTCTCAACACTAGAATGGGTTCAAAAGATACGGCGCCCCAAGGAAGACAGGCAGGCTCTGATGAGTTTGTCCGGTGGAGCTCTGGAGAGGTGTCAGAATGAGCTGTTTTCGTCCTGAATATGTTTTGGAATTTGAGGTCGGGCACGATGTCAAGCTGATGTTTTTGACTGCAGTCCCTTAAAGGCACAGCATTGCTCTCATAGCCTGCTTGTCTTTCTTTCCTTAAAACCGTTGTTTACACCATATCCCACATTCCTACAAAAACTAGTCATTCATACACTTCTTTTGTTGAGGCACGTTTGACTCAAAAACGCTGAATTTAAACTAATTTCTTCTCTTCCTCCCAACATCTTAAAAAGTGTTCTGTCGTATCCCTTTCTGCTCTCATGAGGTTTTTGCTTGTTAAAGCCTACCATTACAAGGTATGCCTGTAGATTGCTTTTGTGCTCCCCTGCCACCGACGCCTTTCTGGCGAGCTGCACTCTCTTGGCATGTGTTTTGCTTGCCATGTGCTTCAGTTTCTTTGGCCTAGTTGGCTTGAAAGCTGTCCCGAATGGGCACGCTTTAATTCAAAGAACTGAACAGCCTGCTATATTCCAATATTGTGTCAGAAACCAGATTAATTGATTGACTACGTGGGCGAGTCTGTTTTTCGATGCACAGTACGTTTACTTCATTGTAGGTGTTGTACTTAAGTGACCAATTTTTTTTATGGGGGAAGGGAAACTGGGATTTTAATTTAAAGCAAAGGGTTTAGAGGCTAGCACAGAAATGAACCCTTAGTAAATAATCAGAACCTGCTTCATGTGCATATATATATTTCTAGAAGGATTTTTTGAGACAGTACAGTGTTTAGGAGCTAGAAAAAGATAAATATTTTTTTAACTGTGACTCAGCGGCCTGGCGTTTTCCAGGCATGTGGGAAGACAGGTTATTTATATCCACCCACTTCAGCTCTCATGTGTCACCCGGCAATGCCCCATGTCTTGGGAAGTGCTCTGATTATCAGGGGCCTAATTGTGGCTGGGACGTAGGAGTTTGTTTTTATAGATGGGCTCTGTCGAAGACCAGGAAGTGACAGCTGAAGTTTGAGTGATGGTGCTAACACCTGCAGGATTCACTGTACAAAATGGGTTTCATTCAGACACTTTGGCTTTCAAGGAATGATTTGTGGCTGTCTCCTGCCTGTTTCTCACCTGTCAAAAAACACTGTACACAAAAAAAAGTATGTGCTTACAAAGATCTTATATTCTTTCATCTTAGGTTTGTTTTTGCAAAATGATGACTCTTCAGTGATGTATAATGCCACCACCCCTTCAGCTAGCCTTCCTTTAACTTACTGTGGTCTAAGAACGCTTCTGTTCCCCATACCAGTGTGCAGGCTAGCATCAGATACAATGAAGCTCTGATAAAGCCGATAGATACAGCTTTTGGAAAACGGGTGAAGTTTGAATGTGTGAAAGGGGCAGAAATGAGCGTTTTTGGGCATTTTTATTTTATGCACATAAGATACACTTGAAGTACGTAGTATTTGGGTGTACCCGGTGAACATTTGTTTTCTTCTATGTGTTTGTTTTCCCCACACTGCAATGGTTTAGTCTAGCGGTATGTTGGCCTTTTAATGTGTGAAATAAGTTATTTATGCAGTAATAATTTGTTGTAACTCATACGTACTATGATTTTCTGATGGTATCTGATCTTCTTACTTACCCAAAGCCCAATGACCAATAGTTCGCTGGAAAATATGAACTCATGTACATAAATGCATTTCGTTATTCAGCAGTTGATATGTGCAGCATATTAAATATTGACATTACAACTACATTGATCGTGTTTTGCAAGGGAGTAATGTAAACCAGCCTAGAGAGAAGCCTTCAGTTTTTGTTTTTAATTATTCGTCATTTTCTGAAAACGTGTGTCAGAGTATTTCCACAGACGATTTTTTTCCACGTGCTCTCCTGCTGCATTTCCTGCTTCGCTTACATTTTGTTGTTGTCTGGAAAAGATACAACCTTTTAACTTGCCTTGGCAATGCCAATTGGTCTGGACTTAAAAAAATGCTGTATGGTAATGTGAAAACGCTTTGTTCGCCGTAGGTTGGCAGGGTATGCCCAGACGTGGGCCCCTTGCTCACCTTGCCACTGGATTCAAGATAGCCTGGCTGATGAGGGTTATGAACCCGAACCGGTCCCAGGATGCTTGTTTTTGGTCCAGTGAAGACATGGCTTGGCGGTTCGGGCTGGACTGTTCCCATGAGGCACAGGGTCAGACTGATTTGCATATGGCCATGTCTGAACTGGGGTGGTGGAGTGAGCTAAGGAATGATGATGGATTGAGCCCAGATCAGTTGACTGGGGGTGAGTGTTTGATTTGCTCAAACGCTCCGTCCATCATCCCCTTTGGTATCGCTTTGTATGGTAATGTGAAGCATTACAATTAATGAGCATAGGAATTAATATGTATTTGGGTGGAAGCAAAGAACTGTAGAATAATATTAGAGTAGGTTAAAAGATTAGGCGCCAGTTGCACTCTCAAACCAGACCTAAAACTCCATGTAGGCTAATGACTGCCCTCCTCCCATCTGTGTTGCTGCCAGAGAAAGACAAACACTATAAATTATCTAGTGATCTAAGACACTTTTACAGCATTACCATGCCATGTGCGTGACCCTGAAAGTTCAATCTTAGCCAGCTAATCAAATAAATCCAATGCATCTTGGAGGACAAGTACTCTTTTTTTGTGGGAGTACCTAAATTCAGCCCAATCAAAATATGTACTCCTGGCTCCCAACGTGTGGACGGACCCAGAGCCCCTTCAGTGATGCTCACATAATTGTCTGGCGACGGCTGCGCTGTCCAGACAGGCCAAAAAAACGGTTGAAACCTACAGAGCAGAAGGGTGGATGGAGGAAGAGACACTTATATGTCCATACAAACACTGCTTAAACCCTTGACTACCGGGTGCCTGTATACACCCAGTTAGACAATGTCACAAATATCCAAATATTGGATAGACACTTCCCTTCACATTTGTGCTTCCTGCCTGAATCTTGTCTCTTTTCTCAGAGTCCCACACAGTTGGTTTTATGTTGGCTAATACTCTGGAACTTAGTTGTAATCCACCTTTTCTGTCCTTGATGGTATTATTGTAGGAAGCCATTCATGTATACTTGTATTAGGCCACACAGCCTGCCACAAAGCCTGTCTTTGTATGCTGTTTTTGCTTGCAGTAGTAGAAATCAAGGGTTGAATATATTTTTCTGAGCCATTCCAAATGTCAAATGACACTATTCATTGTTGCCGTATGCCTTGGGGGTAGTTTGAATTGCTTTTTTAAAACAAAAAGTGCAGTGATAAACTTCACTTCTGGTTATAACCTGAATCAATGAAATATTAAAGACTAATGTAATTTACTTTGAGTAACATTAACCAGCCACCTATGCCTATTGATTTGTAGCATTTCAAATTATTTTATTAATTTAAGAGAAAAGGCATACAATCAGACAATATGGTGATACAATCAAAAGGTAGGATTTGCAGATTAAACATGAAATGTTGTTGGTTTATATACAGTGGTTAACAATGTGGATGATCATTGACTATATGAGAACAATCCAGGTTCAGAAAGGTTACAATCTAAACAGTGCCATTAGTATATCTAGAAGAGGGTGCACGCTGTTGGCACAAGGATACTATAATTTGTCTGAACTAGAATTGATAGAAACATTCCGTTCAAAGAAATACAACAACATTTGTATTGCCTGTATACCGAGAAATGCCAAAAACGAACAGAGATAGGGAGAGGAGGGCGGAGGGGGGGGGGATATCTGCTTCATAGCCATCGTTAAGAAGACTTAGAGAAAAGATTCAGCTATAGGTTGAACTACAACACCTTGGGTACTTAATTCAATGTATTTATCCAGGGATTGCCATACTGTGCTAGAGATTGGTGGTGCGGATATATTCTTAAGGAGCAACATGTGTGCACCTCGGAGATATGAAACCCATGCCCACCATGTGTGATATGACAGATGATAGAAGGATTTCCATTCTGAGAGGATAACTTTAACGGCAATGGTTAGGAGTAGGTTGAGAGCGCCATATCATTGGCACCTAGGGGCAGTGGAGTCAGTGAAGCCCAGGGACCCAGTGGTACCGTAGAGAAGGATAGGGTTATGGGTGCATTAAAGATCATGTACAGATGTTTTTGGATCGGTAAACATTATGAGTCTGGCAATCAAAGAACATGTGTTGATGTGAGCCTGATTCCTGGTTCCAGTTCCAGCATTTATAGTTTTCTGGTGGTTTTATTTCATACAAACGGGCTTGGGTCCAATGTAAAGAATTTAGAATGAATAGGAGATGGGGCAATTTTATTGCTCAAGGAGAATTTGGCACTCTTATGCCAGGAATCCGGCGATATGTGTTCAAAAATCACCCTCTCAAAATGTTTAGCCCATTTGGTGCAAGTAATTGAATCTTGTGAATGTTGAGGGTCAGAGAGGAACTTATAGATGTTGGAGGTAACATGTCCAGAGCGTTGCCAAAGGGCAAGATACATGAGTAGAGTTGATTTTTTGTTTTTTTAGAGAGATTAAGTTTGGAGAGTCTAACCTTGATTTTTAGAAGACTATAGAAGTCCAAATTGGAGAGGTTGAGTTTCTTAGCTAGGGCTGAAAAGCAGAGCGGGCCATTGTTATTATCGTAAAGGTCTCTGATTAACCTGACACCTTTAGAGGCCCACACAGTTGCAAAGGATGTGGTCCGTCGACTTAAACTGCCGACTTTGGTGCAGGAAACCAGGGTTCGAGCCTCGAGGTCGCGTCCACATCCTATGATTCTGGGCAAATCACTTAATCTCTCCGTGCCTGAATGTGTAATGTAAATACGGTGCTCATGTAAAGCGCTCCAATACCTTCGGGTCGAGTTCGCGCTATATAAATATGCAAAAAAAAAAAAATGGTAGGAGCAACTTTTGCGTTAACTTTTGGATTAGACAATAAAGACGCCCATCTTTAGTTATGGATGGGCTCCGGGAGGCCTTTGTGTATCAGTTTCAGCGCACTTGCCATATCGGTAAGAATGCAGTGAGAGTGTGGTGGGGTGAATTTTGTAATAAAGAAGGATGTGCCAAAAGGGGAACATATCTCCCATTCAATATGTATCCACGGAGGTGTGTTTTGGGAGTCTGGATGAAACCAGACAACGCCTTGGGTAGCTAGAAAAGCTGACTGGTACAAGTTCCAGTTCGGAAAACTACATCCCCCTCGTATCACTGTCTTTCTGAGGTATTTGTAGACGATCCTCGCTCTTATCACTTCAAAGAAACCTGGAGGTGAGTTTATCCAATTTCTGGAAAAAGGAGGGAGAGAGTTTAAGGGGAAGTATGGATGACAACAAATTTACTATCAGAGTGATCATCATTTTGAGTGTTTGGAGCCTACCCCACCAGGAAATACATTTGGGTGACCAGGCGTTTAGGAGGTCCAGAACCTTGGCAATAGTGTGTGATTCGTGAAAAAGTAATTTGTCAGTGAGATTTTTACAGAACCAGATCTCCAAATATTTAAAACGTGTGGATTTCCACTTAAGACCTGAGTCACCTAAATGGGAAGGGAGGCAGAAAGAGTTCAAAGGAAATACCTTTGGGAAAGACAGGTGTATTTTAGACTCTCGTCTGAATAGGAATGCCACACCCACTGACTCCTGAAAAAAGCAGACCATTTTTTGATATTACCACTTTTAGGAATAACTGTTAGCTGCTTTAAATGATATTTTTTTCTGGATCTAAGTTCATATGAATGAATGGTCCATTAGTTAACTTCTCAGCATTTTTTTGTCTTCAAACTAGAGCAAGCAGTACCCTACCCGTTTGTATTAGCACCCAAAAGACGTAGGAAGTACATTAGAAAAATCAGGGAGTGTCGCGAAGCACATTTTTGGCAATATTATTTCAGTTTCCTCTTGTGATTGCCAGCTTTCCCCAAAAATAATACAGGCCTTTTACTCATGGTTTTTTTTTTTTTTTTTTTTTTTTTGGAAAACCTTTATTTAACAGTATGTGCAGACAAATACGGGCCTACAACCCTCAGGCCGGCCTCGACAATAAAGGGCACATTAGCAAGCAATTATACAACTTAGCAGCATATCAGTACAAGCACGAATAGACCCGGTCACGTTACACACAATTGTGCCGCCGAGCGCCAGGATGATGAGGTTTAATTTTATAAAGTTTTGAAATAAGTCCATAGCAACTGGTCTGGAAGGATCCGAATCAAAGCAATGCAGTTAGGACTATAGTGGGCAACGATCATCAGAAGAGTCAGCAAGCATTATCCGTAAGATAATCAATCGCACTCAATGAAACCAGGATAGAAAAGAAGCATATCACATGACGATCCCCAAGCACTACCCACGCGTTCCCAATCCTCCCATCGACCCAAGAAAGAAGAAAGGAAAGAGCAAGCGAGAAAGGTAAAGAGTAGAAAGGGAGAAGAGAAAAAGAGAAAAGAAAGAAAGAGAAAGGAGGCCCATAGAAAAAAAAAAAAACCCAACAAGGAACTATACCCCCCACCCTACACGCATGCAGAGGCTACGGCCTTCCCCCCCTAGCAGTGTGTCTGTCGCCCCGAAAGAGTACCCGAAATGTAGGAGAAGAGAAAGAGAAGAAAAAGAAAAAGAATGTCACGGTTGATCGGAGGAGGGCCAAGGATCTATTCAATACAAGCAAAATCGATTATCCGCGGTCACCCAACCCCGGGCCCCGACCTGACACCCATGCTACATGTACCTCCAACAGTCACAAGTCCCAGTCCCAGCCATATACGTATCAATGTGCAACAAGAAAAACCCCCTTCCTCAGCCTTGGCCCCTTCGAATCTGCAGTCCAACAGAATCCAATTGCAGTACAGCCAACCTGGACGGGATGGGCCACCATGGAGTCCGTCGCAGAAGTCGAGGTGTAACAGACAAGTCAAACTGGAGTGAAGCTCGATAGTAAAGGACCACAGAATGCGCCACTGCCATGCCGTGGCTAGTACGACAGGGAGCAGGACGATGCATAAGTTCCAGAGTAGCGGCCGGCCGATGTACAGGAAGCAAGTCCAGGAGGACGCTCAGAGACGTGGCACCAAAGGACAAAAGAGATGGGCAAAACGGCGTCTGAGACACAAGCTCCGGCCATACCAAGGGAGCAGTATTGTCAGACTCCGCCAGGGCAGAGCCGAAGAGTACCGCAGCGGGCACTGGGACACGTCCCCCCGTCACTGCCACATACCTCAACTCGGGTGATCCACCGACAGTCGACTGAAGATGTGGCTTAGCATGCCGCACTGGAGAATCCTCATGGCCAGCTGAAAAAGTCCAATCAAACCGGTCCTCCAAACCAGTGGCAGAGTCGTGGAAGGCCAACCGCAGGTCCTCCAGTGCTGACAGGATGTCGCGAAGCCCCAGCGGTGGATCAAGGATGGAGGGTGCTGTTGCGTCCGCCATCTTAGGCAAGCAACCATCGAGCGCCCCGGGAAGCAAGCCCCCTTCACCCGCCATCGGTATCTGGAAAGTGATGAGCTCTCTGCGGGGCCCTGGTGGTGCAGGAAACGTGGAGGCAGCCGGTCGTGGAGAGGCTTCAAGGACAGGGGAATCTGTGGTGCAGGGGAAACCCACCGGCAAGACCAGGGTTTCCGATGCGGAAGATGGCGTCCGCTGCTGTAGGCTGTAACAAAGAAGCGATCCCGTCCCTCTCCCAGCTGGGCCGGGATACAGTATACGGGAGCCGGATACAATGTTGCGAGCGGGGCGCGCTGGGCAGCCGAGCCTGGAAAAGGCTGCTGTGAGAATCCCAGCGCCGCGCTCCAGGTCCGGTGCACCGGCTCCTCCCTCTCCACAGCGGCCGCTGCTATCGTTGTCGCCGCCGGCCGTCCCCACTAAACAATGGCCCGGCTGCGACCGCTTGGAAGGCCGGAATGGAAACCGGGGCTCAACTCCGCCGGGGCAGCTCCGTTCTCGACCGGAGTCACAGTAACGTGGTCAGGAACGTGGCGCAGGTAAGCGTAGGGCTCGGAGGCGCAGGATTCTTGCCAGGATATCGACGAAGGGCGCAAGGGTCGGCGGAGCCGAAGAGCTAGGCGGCCATCTCGGCTGCAGGCTGTTTTACTCATGTTTTAAGATTCTCTATGAGTGGGGATCTGATACTTGTATAGGAATTCATGTAAAATACTCAGTACTTATTTTAATTCTGGCTTTTCTGTCTGTGCTTTCTTTAATTATGGAACATACACAATTCTGGGAGCCTGGAACACATTTTAAAGTGTTTTACTCTTGAATTTGCTGTTTAAACTATGTTCTTATTAGGGGAAAAATACCAGCTTTAGGTCATTTCCCTATTTTTGTTACCGTTCTGAACCGTATAATACTGGTAATGCCTGTAAAAAACAGCCAAGTGGCCACCCTACTTCCCCTGTCGAAAGACAGTTTTGTGGAAATGAGGGAGGTTTGTGATCAGACAATCCAAACATTCAACTTCCTATTTTGTTCTTTTGGTGACAATGTGTGACATCTGGTGACTGGGTGAGTCTGTTCTGAAACCTGTGCATTTAGTGTCTTGAGGTGGGTTCAAGAAAGAATTTTGTTGGAGTGACTTGCAGAGATCAAGGCACAAGAACTTCAAGAAAATGAGTCTGCAAACACAATGAACCATCGTTTTGAGAACCATTTCTGGGACTCCATGGTTGCAAAACATACAAATGGTTCTTTATCCAGGAGCTCCATTTTAAGGAACTCTGTTCCGACATATGAACAATGTCTAGACGGAATTGTTTCAGCACTCTTTATTTCAGAAACAGAATTGTCTCACTGAATTATTTGAGCTACCAATGGGGTCTAGCAATTACTCAACATTTCCCCATCTACACCACTGTGAAAGCGGATAAGCTGCGCTTACCCTTCTTCTGCCCTCCTCCTCCAGCCCTAGGTCATATTGGCTTAAACCTCGACTAAAGAACCTGGCAATGCAGAAAGCAGCGTCAGCTTAAGCTCTGATTAAACTGGAGAACTCATAGTCGGTAGTGTTAGTGTTAACACAATTTTTGACCCTTGGCGACGTAGGTCTTATGTTGTTTCAGAAACGAATGAGCTGAGACCATGCATGCCCTTGTTTTAAACGTTTCTACCTTTTCCTGCTATTTTAAGCTAATATGATAACTTTATTATTTACATTTGTATAGACTTTCAGATTTTAAAGTGGATTTTTAAGCTTCCTTACTTGCTTACGTCTAGCATGTGGCACAGTATTTCACTCATACAGTTTTATGGAGGGTTTTCCCAAAATAATTTTCTTACAATTACAAAAATAGATAAACTGTGGATTGCGTCAAATAACTTCCTCACAATTAGAAGAAATCCAGAAAATATGTCACACATTCGAAACAGGGCAAGCTTTCATTTACATTCCATGAAATGGGAGTTGTTTTCCTTGTCACAGTCCAAACATGGAAGCCTACCGTGTTCCTTTTCCGATCCAAGCCTATTTATGCCTTTTAAGCATTATAGCATTCCCTCCGTACCAGCACTTTCTAGGAACTTTGAGACTTTTCACTGATGTGAGCAAGAGTAGCCAGCCCATCGGTGTGCCTGCTCAGCTTCATCACATCTGAATCAGGTACAGTAAGCCATCTGCTCCTGCTTAGAATAATCTTACTGTAGGACATCATTATGAACGTAAGTTTACTTTGTTCAGAAGGCCTCACCTCTGGTTGGAGCAGAGCAAGTCCTTTTATCACACAGCTGAGTGTTTGACCTTTGCCCTTCGTAAGTCTTGTAACAATGTCTTTTCAATCACTTTTCACCAATCATTGACTTTAACGGTTACTGAAGTCTAATGTTCTACCTACATTTCAGTTGCCTTCTAGTGCATAGTTAATCCCTTGAGTAGTATCTAGTGGTAAATTATGTCCAAAATTTACCTACCACTACATTATACTCTTTAGTTCTCTAGCTATTTTGAAATCGAACATATTGTGCCTTGCAGATACCTTCATCACTTTCTGCAGGTTGGAGCCTGCAGCACATCCAAGCACCAAACAATGAGCTAGTTGTATGTCAGGAGACTTTGTTTATCTCTGTCTATGAGCCAGCGTGCCAGGTGTGGCAAGTGCTGAGGTGGAGCTTATTAAACCTTTACTCTCCCTTTATCCCACTCAACAATCCTAGTAAATTCCCACAAACCTATTAAAATGTTAAATTTCTCTAGCCAGGAAGAAAAATTTCGTCATCCTGTCCCTGGAGTAATGCTTCAGTCGTCCTGATGTCCTTGCAGACATCCTGGGTCAAAATAAGACCTGCTAGAGCAAGCACATTTATCAAAGTTGCCCCAATAAAACAAAGATCAAATCCACTCATACAAAATAAAACATATTTTTTCAAAGGCCTTCACTTAGTAAGACCTAGGGTCTGGGCCTTTGAAAGAAAGATACTGTCCAAAATCTGGATTATTCACGGATCAGCAGGAATATTCATAATTGGGACTGCAAATAGCACATCACCTGTTCAAGAAACAGAGGGAGAGAAAGGGGTGTTCTCTTCAAAACACAGACCCCCCATGGACAGATAGAGCTGGGCCTTGTCTTTGTTTCCATATTCATGCCTGATGAAATGCTTCTTGAAGAGATGAATGAAGGGGTGACCATAAAAAGTGGTGAGATGCTGCTGTAGACCTGGATTGTAGCTTAAAATGGCCTCGCTCGTGTTTTTCCCTTTACACTATTCTTCCAAGTTTGAACGTTTCTGATAGGCTTGCTTCTTTTCAATTTACTGGTGGACCTTGATTCTGTGGTTGACCTGGAGGACTGCAAGAGGCTCCATGTAGAGCCTGAGTGCGTAGCTGGATCGCTTGGACATTCTACGAGGCCCATCTAGTCGCTGAGATCTGGAGGTGTCCACCTAATTAACATTGGTCTGCGAGTAAGGATTAGAACCAGAGTGGTACGATGTTGTCATAACCCACGAATGATGATGTGATGACCAGGGCTTGGTGGTTCATGGCGTTGAAGGCAGCTGTAAATTAAAAAAAAGAGCAGAAGGCAGTGTTAGCCACCGTCTATCATGAGATTTGTGATATTCATTACATGGATATTTGCTCTCTCTGTTGGGCAGCCAGGGCTGCAACTGATTCGTAATCGCACAGCTGAGAATCAATATTGAATATTTCGAAGGTGGACAGTAACTGTTTTCTAAGTTACATTTTTTTTAAATAACTATTTTTATTGCAAGAATTTTTAAATACAGGATTTCTTTTACCCACCCCACCGATCCGCACCACCCACCCATCCCCATACAGTGAAAATTCATACAAAAACGGGAGGGACCAAATTCCATTAAAGATCACAATCTATGACTAATTAAATACAGAGCTCAAAGAGAAATAAATACACAGGCTTTTCATAAAATAGTTGTTTGGTTAAATGAGATGGGCTGCTCTTCTATTTAGTTGATCATTTAAAGTGCGTGTGCAATTCATGTGTAATTCATTCCTTCTTTTAATTTATCTAGCCGAGCTAAGTACAAAGCTTAAAACAAGAATTTTCCGATAGCTGAATAAAACAATTATTCTATTCGACCAATCCTATAAAGTGCATATTTGATTCAACCATTATTTTGATCTTCCCAGCTGGACAAGTGCTCCCATATTTTATAACCTTTTCTCCGTGCCCTAAAACCTTTCTGAGCATAAATAGATTTTTCTAGATTACACGTGGACAGCAATCACGCCAGCCACTGGTGAAAAGCAGGAGGGTCTTTGTCCAACCAAGCAGAGGAAACACATAGCCTAAATATGGCCATGAATATATTTAAGAACTCTCTTCCCTCGTTAGTACTACCACCCTCTTGAATGGCCAATAAGATTAGGGCTGGAGAACTACTTTCAGGCATAATTTATCCCTAAAAAATTCCCCTATTTGGTTAATAACAATTGAAAGTGACCCGCAGGTTGCGAACTGTGGACTATATCTGCCTTATACAGGGCACACCGTGGACAGCGAGTTCTTTTACCTTTGCCCCACTTTGAGATCCTATATGGTGTATAGTATAAAAAGAAACCCATTTTATAAAACAGGACCTGCAGTTTAGCTGACATCAATGCAGTCTGAGCAGTTAAAAAAGCTTGAGAAAACAGGGTATCTGTAATATGCAGTTTAACTTGCCACCTTTCTGAAACCTTCTCCATATCATCCTTCATCCACCCCTTCAAAATACAATAAATAGTCCCAATACGGGGGGGGGGGGGGGGGGTTGGACTCCGTTTTCTAATTTCTCCACCAATGTATTTTAACTATTCTCCCTTGCCCACACCCTTTCTTCTGTAAAAAGTCCCTTATATGGAGGAATTAAAAAACTCGTTATGTGTAAGATTAAACTTGATCTTAAGTTGGCCATATGAAACAAAGTCTGAATCCAAATAAAAACACCCTATTTTGTTAATCCCAGACCTCAGCCATTTTAGCAATAAGGAGTCCGAGAATATCCCAGGAAGGTTATCGTTACCCTGAAGTGGAGTATAAAAATGTATCCTGCCTAATCCCAAAAGGCGATGAATAGGAACCGATATTTTATAGGCAGTCATGATAGTCTTAAATCTGACCCTTTTGTAGTACCCCAACTCAAGCTGGCGCCATAGGCATCCCCAAGCCTCAGCCCCAATTATCAATTCGAAGGGAGAGGGGTACATCAGTGGGCCATCGCTGGGAAATTCCCTCAAAAGGATTGTAAGGATTCGCTCACAAACATTGGACTGATTACAATGGGAGACGTTTACCCAGAGGGCAACTCCATTCTGATGGCAGAAATAAAGGATAATCACGGGTCTGTCCCAATGTCCGTCTTTGCATATTACAGGTTGCGGGAAGCCCTAAAAGCTTTCAATGACAAACATCCTGCTGCACCTGACACATTAGCTCCCCTACAGACCTTATTATCAGGGCCATCACGTGGTAGATTGGTTACACGACTGTATAATATCCTGCAAGCTGATACAGCGCCAGTGTCCAGTCTGGTGCGTGTGCGTTGGGAGCAGACGCTTGGTGACCCTCTGGACAAGACTGACTGGAGCTTTTGCTGTGACATGACCAGGCGCCTCACGGCCAACTGTAACTTGCGCATCATGCACTTTAAGTACCTCCAACAAATATACTACATGCCAGCTCAGCTCCACAGGCGCTGTGGGACGCGTGAGGCTGATTTTCGCCATTTGTCTTGGGATTGAGCTAAGGTGCATAACTCTGGTTGTTGGTTATGTAGGCCTTAACAAATATGGTGCTGGAGATTGTGGACTGTTCGCCCCGGATCTGTTTGCTGAGACTGGTGAAGAGCTTACAACCAAAAAGCAGACGGCTGGTACTGATAGCCCTCTTGATGGCAAAAAGAAAAGTGGCTCAAATGTGGGATGGCAAACGGGCACCGCAGTTCAAACACTGGCTTAAGGATCTTGTGTTTTGCAGGGATCAGCTTACGTAGTACGTGGAGGAGCTTCCTGCCACCTCCCGGCTAAAAGATATCTGGGCACCACTGACCGCCTATTGCTGACCAGTCCTCAAACTCCGACAGACGTTCTGGACTCACACAAGTGATGTTGAAATGTACTGTACACAATGGTGGATTGCTAAGTAAACTGAATGTACGCTGCACTAACTTATATACTGTGCACATGTTGTAACACTGGGGGGGGCGTTCTGGGCTTGCACTATTGTCATATATTTTGTGAAACGCTAAAATAAAAAAAAAATTAGAAAAAAAAGGATTGTAAGGATTGTAAAATGCGCTAGAGCTGTGGCCAAATAATATAGATTTAAGCTAGGTAAAGCTAGGTAAAGCCAACCCCCGCGCTCTTTAGGAAGTGTCAGCAGTTTAAGCGACCTTCTAGGTCTCGAATAAGCCCAAATAAATTGTGATTTTTTTTTTTAAACCAGTGATTAGAAAAAAGAATGGGGATAGCTCTCATTAGATCTAATAGTTTGGGAAAGTACACCGTTTTTATTAGATTGCACCTACCCACCAGAGTTAAATGCAAATTGTCCACTTCCTCAACGCACGTTGGTTTTTTTCCGCTACCGGTGTTAAATTTTCATCAACAATAGAATCCAAATCCGGCCTAATTACAACCCCCAAATAGCTAGCACTCTCAACTACTCTGTTATCCGTCATTATAACATACTCATTAATAACTATCTGCGATTTTTTCTTGATTCAGGCAATACCCTGATAGTTCCCCAAAGCCATTGCTTCTTATTCTATGGTTTTTATAGCAAGCTCGGGATTTGGAGTGGCAACTGACACATCTTCGGCATAAGCCCAAACTGAGGTGCGAAAGCCGTGCGAAACCACGGGAGGTATGCTTGGATTAGCTTCCAGTTTTTGTAAAAAAAGGATCTATTGCAAAAAGAAGTGGTGAACAAGGGCAGCCTTGTCAGGTCCCTCTTGTTATACTCGGGTCTAGATAGTTAACCATTTATACACACTCTAGCTACTGGATTTATATATAGGGCTCTGATTGCCTTAATAAAATTAGGACCGATCCCCCTCCTCTGCATTACAGTCCACAGAAAGTGCCAGGAGACCCGGTCAAATGCTTTCTCTGCTTCAAGCAGGATTACCGCCATAGGGTCTCCTGACACTTGTCATGCATCAAAAAGGGAAATTATTCTTCTAATACGATCAATGGTCCCCCTCCCAAGGATAAATCCATGCTGGCAGTTGACCACTGTTGGACTTGGCCCTTTTTGGCTAACGTTCCCTAAACTTTTTGCCTTCCCCCTCGACCTTTTTTCTGACATGAGGTTGCCAACTTAGATGCTTTGGGCACTTTGCCACTGCTGATCAGTGTCAAAGTGCAAGTGCTCCCTGTGTAAAGTGTAATGGTAATTGGTTGTCCATGATTGGTATGTTTGCCTTACTAGTAAAGTCCCTAGTAAAGTGCACTATGTGTGCCAGGGCTAGTAATGCAAATGCTACTAGCGGGCCTGCAGCACTAATTGTGCCACCCACATAAGTAGCCCTAAAGAGAGAACTCAGGCCTGCCACTGCAGTGCCTGCGTGCAGTTTGTTAAACTGCCATGTTGTCCTGACAAGTACACCCACTTGCCAGGCATTACCCTTCCCTTTCTATGCACATCAGACACCCCTATGGTAGGTCCAAGGTACCCCCTGGGG
Source organism: Triturus cristatus (assembly GCF_964204655.1). Lineage (NCBI taxonomy): Eukaryota > Metazoa > Chordata > Amphibia > Caudata > Salamandridae > Triturus > Triturus cristatus. The sequence continues at coordinate 1,064,443,650 of NC_140594.1, read as the reverse complement.
AATGTCTTGACACAGGGGAGGAGGTGAGACGGCAATAGGCTGACCTTCATCTGGAGTGTAGGGGGGAGGAGTAGCCCCTGGAGGTGAAGACGCCTGGGTTGCTGCCATAAAACAATGGCTCCATCTCCTGCTGAGTGATTAAGGATCCAGACCCCCACTATCAAAGGAAGAAGGTGTCACTGGCAGGGAGACACCCAGAACTGGTTTGGACAGGGGTCAGTGCCCCCTGCACATAAGGAATTCAAAGACATTGAGGGGTATAACCATGAGAGCTGAAACCCCTGAACGTTGGAATGAAACTGATCAAGACTGAAAAGGATTGAAACTACTTTGTGGTCAAGAGGAACCTCTGCCAAAGAAGTAACAGCTGAAGAGACTGAAGGAAAGGACTGACCCTTGCTGTGTGTTCTGGGTCTGGCCTGCAGTTTGCTGCTTTAACCAAGGAGAGGCTAAAGGGACTTTGCTGTGTGCTGTGTCCCTCTGCTTGAAAGGACTTTGCTGTGTGCTGTGTCCTGAAGTAAGTTATCTCTAAGGGCCCGAGGAGAGCTGGCTCCCTGTTGTGGAAACTCAGGAACACAAAAGGTTGCAGCTGTGTCTCAGCGACGCTGTGTGCGTGTGCTTTTTGCAGCCTGAGACCCTCGTAAGAATTGCCCTGTGATCGTGGGCACCTGGAGTCCAAGTGCGTCTCAGCGACGCTGTGTGCGTGTGCTTTGTGCAGCCTGAGATCTTCATGAGGATTGTCCTTTGATCGTGTGCACCCGGAGTCCAAGTGAGTCTCAGCGACTCTGTGTGCTTGTGCTTTTTGCAGCCTGAGACCTTCGTGAGGATTGCCCTGTGACCGTGCACACCTGGAGTGCAAGTTGAGGATTGTCCTGTGATCGTGTGCACCCGGACTCCAAGTGAGTCTCAGCGACGCTGTGTGCATGTGCTTTGTGCAGCCTTAGACCTTCGTGCGGATTGCCCTGTGATTGTGTGCACCCGGAGTCCTAGTGAGTCTCAGCGACGCTGTGTGCTTGTGCTTTGTGCAGCCTGAGACCTTTGTGAGGATTGCCCCGTGAGCGTGTACACCCGAAGCTCAAGTGAGTCTCAGCGACGCTGTGTGCGTGTGCTTCGTGCAGCCTGAGACCGTCGTGACAAATTGCCCTGTGATCGTGGGCACCCAGAGCTTAAGTGAGCCTCCGCGACGCTATGTGCGTGTGCCCTGTTGCAGCCTGAGACCGTCGTCATTGCCATCGGCCGGGACCGGCATCACCAGAGGAGCTGTACCGCTGGCCCGAGCCAACCTTTGCCAAGGAAGGAGCTCGAGCCAACCCTGTCGGGGGTGGCCCGTGGTCCTCTGCCCAAGATCAACAAAGTCGCATCGGAGGCCCAAGTCGCGAGGAGAGGAGAGTGAGATCGCACCCTCCCAGGTAACGCTCAGCGAGCGTGCGTGTGTCGTGCCTGGGGCGGGGTGCGGGCTTCGAGAGAAACGCTCTCGGCCTTTCCTCCCTTTGCAGCGCAAGCCTCCGTGGAAGTCCGTATTGCGGCCCGTACTTGCCGAGGAGTGGCAGTACCGGGGACGGAGTGTGGAGCTACACTTTGTTTTACATCATACCTGTGTTGGGGGCATAATTTGGCAGTAGCTGACCGCGAGTCAGACGGAGTGGCATAGAGACCGTTCAGAGCACCGTAATCGGTGCCGGAGTACATTATTTTGGTATTACGAACTGCCTGATTGTTGCATTACGCATTGCATTATTTCTGCATAACGAACTACCTGATTGTTGCATTATGCATTGCATTAGTTTGCATAACGAACTACCTGCTTGTTGCATTACACAGTGCCTTAGTTTGCATATCGAACTGCCTGATTGTTGCATTACGCATTAGCATTATTCTGGCGCTATGAACTGCTTGATTGTTGCATAACGAACTGCATTTCTTTTACATTGCGAAGTGCCTGATTCTTGCATTATGAACTGCATAGCATTGCATTAGGACTGCATTGGATCATCTAGAATTGCTCATTATTACCCCCAGAACCTACAAGGGCTGGCTGGCCTAATAACTGGCCAGGAGGAATATTACAAATACAGAACCAAAGGGGATGATGGACGGAGTGTTGAACATTGCAAGCACTCACCCCCAGTCAACTGATCTGGGTTTAATCCATCATCATTCTTTAGCTCACTCCGCCACCCCAGTTCAGACATGGCCATATGCAAATCAGTCTGATCCTGTGCCTCATGGGAACAGTCCAGCCCAAACTGCCAAGCCATGTCTTCCCTGGACCGGAAACAAGCATCCTGGGACCGGTTTCGGGTTCATAACCCTCATCAGCCAGGCTATCTTGAATCCAGTGGCAAAGTGAGCAAGGGACCCACGTCTGGGCATACCCTGCCAACTTAGGGCGCTCAAAGCAAAACAAAAGGGGATGATGGACGGAGTGTTGAACATTGCAAGCACTCACCCCCAGTCAACTGATCTGGGTTTAATCCATCAGATATCTGTACTGGGGTGAATGTATGACATTGTTCTGCATTCTGTCCATCAACTGTTCTTTTTGCATTTGTCACCCTGAGTGGGACGGGTATGCCCAGACGTGGGTCCCGTGCTCTCCATGCCACTGGAATCAAGCTATCCTGGCTGAAGAGGGGTGAAACCCCGAAACCGGTCCTAGGATGCTTGCTTCCAGTCCAGGGAGGACCTGGCTTGGCAAATCGGGCTGCACTGTTCCCATGAGGCACAGGGTCAAGACTGATTTGCATATGGCTGCGTTCAAACTGGAATGGCATGGTGAGCAAAAAAACGATGGATTTAGGCACAGATCTCTGTACTGGGGTGAATGTATGACATTGTTCTGCATTCTGTCCATCAACTGTTGTTTTTGCATTTGGAATATTACAAATACGCATATGTTGTATTTTTATTGTGTGGTCTCATCGTATATCTTTTTATATAAACATATACTTGGTTTTTTTATGAAACTCGTGTGGAGTCCATTTATGGTGTCATCATTGGGTTCCTGGGAGCGGGGTTGCAAACACTTTACACATTTGCCTTGGAGATAAGCCTGGCTGCTCGTGCCAAGCTACTGAGGGGGTGAGCAGGGGCTATCTGAGAAGTTGTCCTTCCTTTCTCTGACTTAAAAGCAAGGGTCCCTATTTGGCCTAAGGTACCTACCTCAGCCAACTAGAGAATCCCGGTTCTAACAACCACCATTTGACCAATCACACGGGTCAGTCGGGGAGCATACACCTTTGAGTAAACCATAGCGTCACAGTTAACCAGGGTAAATGGACAATAAGAGCCAAGCTCTTGAACTAGTTTATTCTTTTTGGGAAAAACAATTTTTATGTCCGCCCATGACTTTGGTGGGGTATCCCCGTTAAAGGTTTGCGTGAAGAGATCCATCATTACATCTGTTAACTGTTCTGAAAATACCTTATAAAATTCGAAGGATATTAAATCGGGACCCTGAGCTTTCCCATCGGATAAGCTCGAGAGCGCCAAGAGCATCTCATCGACACTCAAAAGTGCTCCTAAGTACTCCTTATCTTCAGTAGAGCCGTGGGCACTGCGTTTAGATAGTTACTGATGGAGATAAGTTTCAGAGGGCCTATCTTCGGTGTACAGTTTTTTTTTTTTTTTTTATCAATCTGTTTATTCAACATATAAGGAAACTGGTCATGTTATACAGGTCCGATTGGCTACCTCACAAGGTATACTGGCATCAGTGTAAACATACGTCGGTACATAATGTTCAAAATAGCAGGCGGTGGTACTTAACATACAATCTGGTTCACAGTGAACAGTGGTCTTCTGGGGAAGAAACAACTGGAGGTTCGCAAATTCCCCCCCGGTAAACATTCCACTTTGTCCAAATCAATAACCATTTTTTGGGTCTGCCCCGTGCAACATATACAGTTTTTTCCCGAACCATGCACCAGTCCATATCATCTTTCCATTTCTTTAAGGTGGGAGGTGTAGCGGCCCCCCACAGCTGCGCTATGTTGCGCTTGGCCACTGTCTGCCCCAGTGCGACCCACAACCTCCCATGTATAGGCAAATCTGTGGGCTCCCACACATTCAAAAGGCATCTCTTTGCTTTAGGTAACAAGGGCACCCCCCACACCGTACTCATTACTGTCAACACACCCTTCCAGAACCTATGAATGACCGGGCACTCCCAGAGCACATGTAGGAATGCGCCCTGCATTCCACAGCCCCTTCTGCAAAGCCCATCTGTACTACTCCCCATGTGAACCAGTTGTGTCCCTGATATGTAGACTCTGTGCAAAATCTTCAGCTGTATTAATTTCAACTTTGCAGAAATAGCCACCTCTCCGGGGGAAGCGAGTGCCTCCTGCCATTCCTGGTCATCCACCTCCAAACCGTCTCTTACCCACTTCTCCCTGAGTGCCGCGAGGGGATCCGGGGTGTGGTGGATTATCTTTTTGTATGTGAGAGATATACATTTTTCGGGCAGGTGCCCGTCCAGCAACCTATCTTCGAGTGGGGATGCCTCAGGGAGCGTCGTACCGGCGCATATGGAGGTCTGTAGGGCATGTCTGATTTGCATATAACGAAAGCGTTCTGACGCCGCCATTTCATACGTCTGTTGCAGTGTGTCAAATGGCACCACACCCTCCCTCCCCCACAGGTCCCTGATGTGTGAGATGCCGATCAGGTCCCATTTTGCAAACCCTTTCGTACGTCCCAGTGTTCCTAGCCGCTCCGTATCCCACAGCGGAGTTGCTAGTGTAAGTTTATTGGCCCATCCCAGGGCTTTAGTTGCCACATGCCAGACCTGTACCGCGTGTTTAGTGGGCCCTGTGAGTGGGAACTTGTTTGGTCTAGAATACAAGGATCTCGTGAAGTCGCCCCCCGGAAGCAACCACCTATCCATTCCGTATGCCGGGTCGTCTCCATTGCTATACTGGCATTGATTTATTGCTGCCAGGTGTGCTGCCCAATAATACTTCCTAATGTCAGGGAGGGCTATACCTCCGTCGTACCAGCCGAGTGTGAGCTTGCCTAGCGCAATTCTGGGTCTACCGTCCCACAACAAGTCTCTCTGTAAGGACTCAACCTCCCTAAAGAACGTTGGCGGCACCGCATCTGGGTAGTTCTGAAGAGCATACAAGAATCTAGGCAGAGCCATCATTTTGAAGAGTGCCGCTCTCCCGAGTAAGGATATGGGCAATTTCTTCCAGACCTCCACGTCTCTCCTGAGCCTTTGCAGAGGGGGAATCAGGTTTTGGTCGTATCGCTTCCTAACGTCAGTGGTTATGTATATCCCCAAGAAGCGGAAACCATCTTCCGCAATCTGAATTGTGCAGTCTCTCGGGAGGGAGGGGGCCGCTCCGTGGAGCATGTAGATCACTGATTTGCTCCAGTTTATACGGAACCCTGAGTTTCTTCCGAAACTGGCGAAAATGTCTAGAATCACTCTGAGGGAACGGGCAGGTGAGGCCAGATAAAGCAGTATATTGTCTGCATATAACGATATCCTGTCTTCCCACCCCTCAGTCCACTTGAGGCCGCGGATGGTCACAGTTTGACGTATCCAGGCCGCGAGCGGCTCCAGCGATAGGGCGAATAGCAACGGGGACAAAGGGCAGCCCTGCCTCGTGCCTCTGCTGAGCGGAAAGACCTCAGAGGTCTTGTTGTTTACCGAAACGGTAGCAAGTGGTTCGGAGTACAATAGATGCACCCATCCCAGAAACTTGGGTCCGAACCCTAGTTTCTTGAGCACCGCAAAAAGGTATGCCCACTCGAGTGTGTCGAACGCCATGGTTGCATCCAAAGACACCACCATAGCATCCTCCTGGATTCCAGGGCAGCGCCCCAGGACTCCATGAAGTCGCCTGAGGTTGAGTGCGGTGTTGCGATGAGGTATGAAACCCGACTGGTCCGGGTGCACTAGCTTGGTGATAACTGTACGTAGCCTGTTAGACAAGGCTTTAGCCAGTATTTTGGGCTCCGCGTTGAGGAGCGAAATGGGTCTGTACGAGGAGCACTCCGCTTTCGGCTTCCCTGGTTTGGGAATTGCCACAAGAGTGGCTATGCGCTGATCCCGAGGCAGGATCCCCTGTTGTTTACTATCGTTAAACATTGCCTTCAGGTATGGCGCTATCCTCGGTGTACAGTTTTTGATAGAATTTCTGAAAAGCCTTTTGAATCCATTTAGAGTCGGTGACTATACCTGAATCAGGGTCCCTGATATTAGTAACTTCCCTTTGTAAATATTCTGCCGGGTTCCTACTGCCAATTAGTGACCTATTTTATCGCTATTCTTGTATACTTTTTCCTATGGATAATGGCTCTGTCTGCTGATTTTCTTCAAAAGGATTTCATTAACTGCCGCCTTGTCTATCGCAACTTTGATCTGGGCCTTGCCTACCCCGTTACCTAGCTGTACGGCCACTACCAGTTGCATTTCTGCTTGGGCAAGTCTTAAGTGGAGGTCTTGCATCCTCTGTTTGTCATCTTTCCCCTAATTCAGAGAAAACTGAATGGTTTCCCCCTTGAATAACCGCTTTTAGGGAATCTCAAACATTAATTAGTGAAGTTGTTCCTTTGTTAACCTGCAGGAACCACGGTATCCACTCCCTCAAATGTTTTCTATAGTTTTCTATAAGTTTCATCCAGTAGTAGCGCTCTTTCAAAGGTCCAGGTCAAACATCTCGGCCTTACTCCCATCCCCACCAATTTCAACACGAGCGGATTGTGATCAGATAGGAGTCTAAGGTATCTATCTATTTGGCAAAATTGAAGATGAAACAAAGAAGTAATCCAGCCTTGCGTGTTTACCATGGGGGGGCGGCGGAAAAAATGGTAAAACCATCTTCTGAGGACCTTTTCACGGCCCAGACATCTTTTAAACCATGTGTACTACATAAGTGTGAAAGTGCTTGAAACACTCTAGGTTTCCTCCCTACGTACCTTGGGGTGAACTCCAAGTTATTGGGTAAGCTGACAAAGTCTCAACAGAGGATAATAGGTAATGGCCAGTGCGCTAGCTCATTTGTTAACTAGTTGAAACCCCAGAATTGTCCACTATGGACCCATATACTGAACAAAGTGTGAAAGTGTTGATCCCCGATAAGCTGCACTTAGTGATCACCCATCTCACCATAGGATCAGATAGTGTTTGGGAAAACTGCATTTTATTGTGTTGAGCTAGAATAGCTACACCGCATGTGCGTGAACCATGAGTAGTCCCCTCTATCAGTCTGTAACCCAGTTTATTCAACATTCCCACCCTTGATTCTTCTATGTGGGTTTCTTGCAGGCAGACAACGTCTGCCTGCAGTGTTTGCAATCCTAAATGCACCCTCTGCCTTTTCTTAGCATTGTATAGTCCACATATATTAACTGTAGCTATGCAAAGCTTCCCAACACCTGTCAAATGTGCCTTCATATTATATTGTGTTATGCTTGTGCTGTAGACCAAATCTATCACTCTTCCTCTTTGAGCTGCGAAAATACCCGGTCTCCCAAAATAAACACCAAGTTCAATCACAATGAATGATCCCTTCATCCACCCACCCATTCCCCTCTCCCACCCCCAACCCCCCCCCAAAAAAATGATCAATCAGGCATAGACTGAATGATGTGTCCCCAGTCCCTTGCCCCCGCCACCCCTCTCTCTGCACAGAAAAGACAACTTTGCTTTCCCCATCCGTCCTTCACCACAACCTCTTACAGATAATACAATTAGGAGTTAGTCCTTGGGTATCATTTAACTTTGCTACTGCAACTCCCCGGGCCCAGTTCGACCAAATATTCCTGGGCTTGTATCTCTGAAGTGAAGCTGCAGGAACGACCACCAAAAATAAAGCGGTGGTCCCCCGGATGGGAGGACCGCATGTCCTTATATGCAGATGACAACTTACTTTATTTGGCCTCCCCTAAGAAATCGCTTATAGTGGTGCTGGACATTCTTACAGTCTTCGGTAGATTCTCGGGACTTTCCATCAATTGGGGTAAATTATTATTATTTGTTCTGAGGGGGGACTCTCCCGTCCCACTCCCCGGAACTGCCCAATACAAATAAACCTGGATGGATTTAAATATTTGGGGATTTTTGTCTCACTGGACCCTTCGGTCCGCTATGCCCAGAATCTCCTTCCCCCCTCTTCGTAGACTTAAAGGCGACATTGCCAGCTGGAAGACTCTCCCTATTTCACTCCTGGGCAGAGCTACTTTATTTAAAATGATAGCATTACCATGGTTCTTATATGCCCTGCAAAATGCCCTAGATCTAGTTCCAGCGAGTTATTTTAAGGAGGTTGAGGGCCTACAGAGGGACCTATTATGGGACGGCAAACCTCGAATCACCTTGAACAAGGTAACGCTACACTGGTATGATGGAGGCATTAGCCTCCAAGATATTAAGAAATACTATTGGGCTTCCCAAATGGCAGCTATTAATCATGGCACATATGGTCGGGCGGATGACCCGGGTTACGCCATGGACAGATGGCTCCTTCCGGGCTGCACTTATGGTAGGGCGTTGTACTCCCGACCCAAGCGGTTCAAACTAACAGGCCCCATGAAGCACTCAGTTAAAATTTAGCACAACGCAACTAATTTTCTTCGCTGGAGACACAGACTAACATTAGCTACCCCTCTTTGGGATTCAGAGAAATTAGGCGACCTGTGGAGGACGAAGGGGTTCGACAAGTGGGACCTTATCGGGATCTCAGCGATTAAAGATGTTTGGGAAAGGGGGAGATCAAGTCCTTCAGTACGCTTCAAAAAGAATATGATTTGGCAGACACAGAAAGTTTTCACTATACGCAGGTCTCGCATTCACTCCAGTCTTCTTTGCCTAGAGGAGCCGATCCCCCGGAGGCTTCCCCTCTGGAGGACAGAATATTAGATGGTCACCTCCCTGACAAAACGATATCATTAATATACAAAAATGTAATTAACCACATGGCAGACCCCCTCCTGACACCGCTAGAAAAGTGGGTGCAAGATGGGGTAGAGCTGGATGATGAGGATTGGCAGGCAGCAGTGTCCTCCCCCAAAGTAGTGGCCATACCGGCATGCCTGCGACTGGTTCAGCTTAAGATCCTTCACAGGATCTACATAACAGGACCTAGATTAGTGCACATGGGGTGGTCTGATACAGGGGAATGCAGACGACGATGTGGCTTTACCGGAACGTTTATGCACATCATTTGGGAATGCACACATATCAACTCTTTTTGGCGCCAAGTGCACAACATAATTAATGAGGTATTACATGTCTCCCTCCATCCCGAGGCGAGACAGTGCCACTTGAATATCTGGGAGCCCACATATTTAAACACTTCACAGACTCAGTTGCCCACTCTGGGGTTCATGTTGGCAAAAAGAAACATCGCTCAACTTTGGGGGGGGCAACACACCCACCTACAGTGGAAGCGTGGGAGGAAAACCTCGATTGGTGCATGTTTAGAAAAAAGACAGTGTATTTAGCAAGGGGGTGCCCTAGGAAGTGGTCACATATCTGGAACCCATGGAATACTTTTAGAGGAGAGATCTGTACGCCACCTCGAAATGTTGAGCATGATGACCCTATTTCTCTGTGATGTTCCGCTCATATGTACGATCTGTATATCCTTTCATTCATGCATTGTGTGAATTGTCAACCACCTGGTCCACTGTAATGTACCATTCACCGGTTATTGTTTAATAAAAAGAATTGTTAAAAAAAAAATAACCTTCAACCTGGCTGGATTTAAGAGAAAGACTTCTGCCCCTGCTTTTTGGAAGGGGTTAATTAGCTGCTGGAGGCACCAGCTCCTCTCCACCGTAGCGTGTGCAAAGTCTAATTTAGCAAAAATTAATACCCCTTTGAAGAGTTTTTTAGAGTTTGGGCGTGCCTTATTGTAGATGTGTTGTCTCAATAAAAAAATTACCAAAATAAACAAGCATTGCCCTAGGTCTTTCAGCTTCGCTCTGCGGAAGCTTTCTTGCCATTAGTCGGAAACAATGGGCACGTTGGACTTCTGCATTCCAATCTCATTTATCTTGGAGCATTGAGATTTGCATCCACCTTTATCGTCGACCCTGTATGCCAGGAGGGTCTGCCGTGGTGATGGTGATCGCACAGTAATGGTCTGCGCTGAGAAGGAGATTATTGCATCATCAACCCTGTATGCCAGGAAGGGCAGCCGGTACTGCATGCAGTTGTTGCCTGGGCAGAGAGATTGCAGCTGTGACCGGTAGGTCACGCCTCACAGCATGACCTGCCCCAGACTGATTCCCAGAGGACTGAAAGGATGATGCCGAAGATGTTACACTCTACCTGTGTTCCAGTCAGGAGCCAGAGGATCAGCTTAACGCCCTTCCCTTCCCTCCGCGAAAGCGTGATTTACCTGGTGTTAGCTGAGTGGGAGCAGCTCCAATCGCTAGAATGAACGGAGAGGGCACTCGCTGCACTGCTGAATACTTCCATTCTGCTAGAGTGGGTACAACTGGAACTGGGCCTGTAGGGCCTGAGGGACTCACTACTTGTCCATTAATTATTACAGTAGTCGGGTGTATGGTGGTTTCCCGTCCAAAGCAACAAGCACATTCTAACTAACATAACCATGTGGCAGTCCTGAATTGCCTGAACTGATCAGAAAATAAAATTAAAATGTTGGTGAAGAATAACCATGCCAGCCATTATTTGTCCTGAGTCACACCAATGCTCCAATTTGGCACTTGGTAAGCTGTACAAAAGAGTGTAAGATCAACATCCAAGACATCACCAAGGCCTCCATCACGTGCCTGGCGCAGCAGTGGGGAGCACATGATGGGAGGAAGAGTAGGAGTGAGTCAGGGAAGCAAGGAAAAGAGCGTAAGTGAGCTCTGAACAGCAAGACATGCACTCCCAGGGATTGGTAGACAAGTAATGGAAAAAAGTAGTTCCTTAACGGAAGTAATGGAAGGATGCACTCAAGCTAGTCAAAAGCAAGGATAAACAAGCTATGCTCCAACGAACGGACACATAATAAGAAAAAGGAGGAAACTACCAACAAAAAGCAGGGAACTGAGATTGACAAGAAATCCATCTAATCATGAGCAAGGACTGACTTTGTGTATTATTGTACACAGTGCTGTCTGCGACAGACAGCTGGAGCTGTCAGTATCCAGACTGCAGAAATGCGCATCAAATAAATAAAACTATTTGCATTGTACCTTGGTAGTGTGAGCGCTTTGTTGCCATTGAAAGACAGTGTGAGGGCTAGCAGCCTGGACGGGAGCGTTACTAAAATGGCGCGCGGCGGAGGAGGAGACAATCAGAGAGGAAGAGGCGAGGGGCAACCGCAAACACCCAATATCCATGGAGTGGGCCCAACTCCTCATACAGTTCAAACAACAATGTACAGAAGGAGAAGCACAGAACACGACACAGCCTAATCCCTGCACTCCTCCCGCTCCCCCTACCACTCGAGACCCAGGGATAATAGCAGAGGTACAATAGACAAGTAGAGAGCTTCGTTAGGAGAGGCGAGCGGAGGCCCCATCCCCTCTCGCGCACCCGCGCACCGACCCGTTTTCTCCCCTGGCTTACCCTAGAACGAGTCCGACACATCTACTCTTAATCAGCGCACAGACCACCGCGGCAGCCCTTCCCAACCCGTCCTATACCCTCCCCCCTCTTATGATCCTTTCCTTAGTTTCCCCTCTACCCCCCCCCCCCCCTATACATTTCCTCTTCCTTTCTCACGGTTTTTTCCCCTCCTCCCCACAGTTAGCAGTTGTACCCATCGGCAGTTCAAACACCGATGCCCTGGTTACTGAAACGGTTGACTACATTCGTCACCAGGGAGGAGCTACACAGACATTAAGAGGGAGACCGAGTTGACGTGACACATTAGCACCACCAGGATGACATAAGTGACGATCTACTGGAACGTACTGGTAGGAGACATGTGGATTTAGTAATAACAGAAAGTCCCAGAGACAAAGCAACCAGTGTAGCCACTCTTGAAAAAAGCAATGTTAAGTCACACTGATGCACAAAACTGATTCATATGTAATATGGTTGACATACATTGTGTTAATTTGTACGCAAAACCCTAATAAAAAATTTAAACAAAAAAAGAAAGACCGTGTGAGGGCTTTATAAAATAATACATTGAAAATTGTGGTAATTAAAAGTATTCGTCTTTGCCAGTGCTAATTAGCAAACCAATGAGCTTTGTTGCTAAAGCTTTTAAACATTATAAACTAAGACACAACAGTATCAGACACAAGCACGAAAACAGTCACTTTTAATGTCTAATTTATTTGCTTCATACTTGTAATATACTGAGAAGCGTATACATGGGGGAGCCATGCTCAGAGCAGGCATCTTTGAAGCAAGTGTTTACAATCAATAGATATTCCTTATCAGCAGGCCTGGCTATTTCAGTTTAGTTACAAGATTTGTTTACCTGTGGTTTACTCCATGAAATGCAAAGGACTTCTTTCGGCCTACGTTACTAGGCATACCTGGGCAGTAGTTAATTATTAAGCATTTTTCTTCTGAAGTGAGTATGCAAAAATAATTATTTGTAAGTGAAGGTATGCGCTTGTTGCAGCGGAAGCCCAATACACTTACGAATATAACGTTAACACTCCTACTTGGCCCATACAGGAAGGATTTTTACTCGGGCTCAATACTTCACCTCATAGGCGAATGGTCCTCCTATGGACCTTTCTCTGTTAAAGTGAGGGGTGAGAAAACAGGATGTCCAACTATCAGCTACCCAGTGAGGACCACTAATTAGTAGCCACCTCACAAATTGGTGATCAGGATCAGGTATATTACTCCCAAAATCATGCTATAGAAATAAAGTATTGCAATTGGTAGACCAAATGTCCTAAAGAAGTTTAGTCTAAGAAGAATCATGCAAACCAAAAGCTCTGCTGTGGCTACACAGAACAAGAGCAATAGAACCTGATGTTCTGAAAATAATCTGTGACTATCTCTATTATACATTTAAAATCAGCACAGTTTCTACGGAAAGAATATTAAACACAATAAGAGTCAGACAATTTTAGATAATTTGGTTATTGAATTAAAGATCCAAAATCAATGCATACAAGTAACAAGTAAGAAGCTCAGTCAGGAATCTAACACTTTTAAATATAAAACCACACATTATACCTAAATAAAAGAATCTATAAAGAGGATGGTTTTTAGGAAAACAAAACAATTTCTATCTCCAACAAAACAATAAGTTGGTTCTTAAAAAGGTTCTCTTAGCATGGGCAAGGGGATCAAGTCCACTAGGAGAAAAAGTCCATGGGACTGGGCATGGGGAATGGAGCATAACTCAGGAAAGTTCAAGTCTGGTTTCTCACCAAACTGCTCCAAATCATCTGACAGGCAAGTTCATCAGCAAGGGCAAAAAACAAAGGCATAAAAGTAAGTTTGGCAGGCAGGTTGGAGACAAGCAAAGTGAAACAGGTTCATCTGAGCTTAGGCAAAGCTCTCCTCATAAAGACGAAATAAAAGCATTATTCATCCTCCTCCTCCTACTCCTGAATGAAGTAGTTATATAGTTCTTATCTGTCATCATGATATCAATGGTCGGTCCACAATGGTCTGATCATCATGGAATCATCCTTCCATCTTTCCAGGTAGAAACTTAATCAGCATATTTTCTCATGCACATCATAAGAAACTACTGTCCTTCCATCCACACAGGTTAGTTGAGAAAGAGCTTGTTTATTTTTTTACTTCCTATGAATATAGGGGAAAAGTAATATTCCCACCATTCTCACACACACACCCAGGGGTCAAAAGAAAGGTATTTGTTGTCCAAGGATAGTCGCATGAACCAAGAACAAATTAAAGCTACATTTGAGAAAACGTATCAAAGCCAATTGCACAAGGCAATGAAATAATGCAGCCTAAGGTGAAAAGGTACACCAATATGTTCAACATTTCATATTTAGTCAAATAAACTCCAAATTAAGTTAAGCATAACACAATAAATCACATATATCATATCTAAGCATTCCGTAATATCGTCAGTAATGATTACACAGAAATGTTCAACTTCAAGTATGGCCTACTGCCATAATTTCAAAAAGCAGCAACATGTAAATTAATTCTAAAATCATTAAAATAAAATCGTTTTTGAACGCAAATATTCTTTATCATGTTTAATATCGAGTTTGTTAGGACCCTCTGCAATCAAGTCAATAGTAATTCTAAATTATCATTAGTTTTAATGACCTCTTTGTTAGGAATATAGGGTAATCGGTTACTTATATGTCTTAAATTCACTATTTGATTAATCCTACTGTTTCTACCTAGTCATGCACGCTTTTATGGTGCTGGTACATCAATTTTTCTCAGTTTCTGTGTAGTTCTTCTAGACATGTACAAAGTGCACATTTATATTCTCATTTTCAGGATAGGTTTTAAGTGTCGTAAAAAGCAGAATCCGCTTTTCTGCTCCATCATGCTTGAGAACACTAAATTATTAATTACTGCTAGATCAATCTGCTTAAAGCAGGATCAGGCTCAAGAAGCTCTAGGTTGGTGGGCTGTCGTCTGACCGATTGAAAAAAGAGACATTCGGCCTGTCAATACAGACAACACTGATTTGAGGTGGTCTCTCGAAAAACATTTTTGGTATGGGTCCAATGGAATTAACTCCCTTTGCATTTGATGAACCCCATTTATTGTATTTATTTTTTATCCCTTTGTTTTTTTCTATGCAACGCTTTAGTTCAATAGAACCTGGGTAGAGAGAGACTAGTGTGGTGTGGCTGAGAATAGAGGAAAGTGTATTCAATCTTAGTTTCGTCTCCTCTTTTAGAGTGACTTGGTGTTAATGCATACTTGTAATACCTGTACAAGAACAGATTCATTACTGGTATTTTATTATAAGGCAAAAATGCCATTTCCCTGTCAGTTAGATTTTGAAATTATCGTTATGTATATTTTGCAAATTGATGTGAAGATTCCCTTGGTTGAGCAATAGTTGGTGAAATACCAATGTTGCGAGACATTTGATGCAGCGTTTTGTGTGATCCTTAAAAAAGACTGAGGTTACCGGGGACACTATTTTGGGAGCTGAGAGTGTTATGTTCTTGTTTATCAGTCGAGTTAGAAGCCCTGCCAACAGGTATCTCGGCCAAGTCTCAATGCCTCTAATATCACACTCTGCTGTGCATGTGTCTTCACCTACATGCAGATCGTTTGCCTCATATTTGAATCAGTATTAGGGCACTGGATGGATTGAGTGAGCATGAGAAATGGATTGAAGCAGACTGCCATGTGAGTTTAGTAATCTGCCTCTTCTGTAATAGGTTGCTGGACCACATTGATGCCAGGCAGCTCATGATCTCTGGGGTGGGAGGGCTATGATTGGATAAAAGTTCACATTGGTATTCAGTAGAGCATCCCTGATTTAAAGATTTTGGTTTAATATTATTCATGTTGTTAAATGAAAGGTGGTAGCCTTAAGAAAGTACATTAGATGAGGAGTTGAGGCCATTGTGATAAGTAGTTTTGGATACCCAAGTATATTTTTATTTTCATTTTACTGAAACCTTGCTACTCTGTGTACTTCTGAGTCTATCACTTAATGACCTGGCATTGTTAAATAACAAGATCATGATATTGAACCTAAGCATTTCAAATATCTCAGGTAGTCTAATATTAATTATGTACATCACTTTGGAGTTACCATGGTTAATATCTGATTGCCTTGGTTTCCCTGAGTACTGCTGACACTGTTCTTGCTAACCCTGGTCTCAGGGGTCAAGAAAGTATTTTTTGTGTCATGTTATCCCCCTTCACAAATTATTGTGGTCGTTCCCAACTGAGATCTTTTTGGAAAACAAGTAAAAGTGGCAGGGTCCTCTCACTCATTTTCTGAGTTAAACTCTGGTAGGTGAGAGTGTTAGGAGTGAGACAAAAACTGTAGGAGTATCTCTCATCTGCAGCTGGTGTGTAGAGCACAGTCCGCACTACAAAATGTGTACGCACACAGGGTAGTTGGTATTTTAAACTATATGTTTTTTTATAATATACTATTTGCTTGCAAACCATATGCATTAGAATGATTATGAAGATTTGAAACCGATCAGCAAATATTATAGATAGTGGGGTAAAAGTTAGATAAGTAGCAATCGTATGTCATCACACATTCCTAATCAGTTAATCAAGAACCCTACTTAAGTTATAACCAGTTGTCTAACAGCATAGTTGTGTGAGTTTATCATGTAATGCCAAGTCCTGTAATGCGTCATGTACTTTATCGTGCCATCAGAAGATCGGCCGGCATGGCTCGCGGGTGGGGAGGGGGGGGGGGTCGCGCAGGGCGGGGGGATCGCATGGGGTGGGGGGATTTAATTTAATTTAATGAAAATAATTAATAAAATTAATTAAACTTACCTTTCCGCTGACTAGGTTCTGCGTCTTCTCTGCTCCTGCTCTCCTGCCTCTGGCAGGAAGAGGAAGCAGGCAGCCAGGCCTCCTCCCATAAACCAATCACAATGCTGCGAGCAGCGTTGTGATTGGTCAGGACGCTGCCCAGCCAGGGGTTTACGGGGAGGCCATGTTCTCCGTGCAGGCCGCATTGCATGGAGAAGGGCAGAGTGCGCATGACTGGTTTGGGCGGCCCCAGAGGGCCGACCAAACAGTCTTTGTGCACTCAGGAGTGGGCACACCACTCCTCCCTGCCCAGCCTGATTGCAGAGCAGCCCCGCCCACCCCTGCAACCAAACATAAAATGCTAATAACGGAAAGTTCTTACCATTTTATGCTTCTGCTTCTCGCACTGCGAGAAAGCAGTGGGGCGACGCTCCTCTGCCCTATTGGAGAAGCCCCCCCCTTCTCTTTGTAACAAGGAGAGTTAGCTCACGCTGGGCTCCTATTTTGTTAAACAAGATGGTGAACAGCAGCGGCGGTGCCTCAAAGTCTGGGGAGCGTCGCCCCTCTGCTACGAGAGAAAGAAACATGAGAAATAAAATGATAATAAAACACATATATTACCGTTTTACTTTTAATGCTGGCAGCAACCAAGTCTGAGGGTGGGGCAGCCGCAGGGTGGAACAGTCTGCGCTTCACTTTAAAGTGTGCATGTCACTTTGGCCGGCTGTCTTGCGACGGCCAGCCTGTCATGCACACTTTAAACGTTCCAACCCAAGCTGTCTAAAACTGATGGGTGGAGAGCAAGCACAGGCCCCCAGAGTCTCAAAGAGCATTGAACCAGTGCGCTCCAGTCAATCCTGGTGCTTAGTGTCTGTATTGGTGGAGGGGAGTTGCTTAGTTGGCTGCCACTCTGGGAGCCTGTGCTGCCAAGATGAAGTGGAGCACTGAGCTTGAGGCAGTAGGGAAGTATATCTTAATATTTTTTTAAGTTTTATGTTGGTTTAACTGACTCACAGGCTCTGTGAGAAACTCACAGTGCCTTCAGTCTCAAATTCAGAGCTCTCAATCATAGCCCTTTATAAATTATAAACACTGTTTAAAATGGACCACGACTGAGAGCTTTGGCTGTAATCTGAAGGGCACCTCTGTTTTTTATTAGTGCCTGTTAGTGGGTTAAATATTTGCCCCACCTGTTTTATTTCCCGCTGGTCGTCACTGGTGAATAGTGTTTCATATTCAAAAGATAGTACTATACATAAGCTTACTGTTACTTTACTTCCTTCATCGTACACAGTGGAACCCACAACGGTAACTCCTCCTCGTAGCAACATTTCAGTTGATGTGGTTGGGAAAAAGCAGAGAATTTACATTTTTCTTCTCCGGCTTGTTAGAGTGAGTCTCAGAAAAACATGGCAGTTGAGGGCCTAACTGCCTCACTTACATGAGCAAGCCTACGCTCTAGGCATTGCGCTTGGACCACACTC
The DNA here is from genome assembly GCF_964204655.1 of Triturus cristatus. NCBI lineage: Eukaryota > Metazoa > Chordata > Amphibia > Caudata > Salamandridae > Triturus > Triturus cristatus. Next base: position 1,064,425,818 of record NC_140594.1, on the reverse strand, counting down.
TAGTATATTTTACTGCACAAACAGTGACTATGTGAGCATACAACCATGCATGTACTACGTGTAACATTAAGCAATATGTATAAAAGCAATGCACATATCAGATGGAAAAGGGACAGATGGTAATCAGGACTCTAAGAGCCATGTTTAATCTCTATAATTTTCACTCCATGCCCTTCCCTTAATCCCTCAGACCAATGGTATGTTCATAAGTATTACAGGGATTACCAAGCACTTGGTATAGCTTCAGCTAGCCCCTGCAGTTCATCTCATTATCAGCCCTGCAGTTGATCCAAAAAGGTGCCTGAAAATTAAAGCTACACAAAACAATGAATTAGACAGCTCCTTCAAGGCTGACACAATAGTTGTGGTACCTGCACCGGTATACACAGGATGGATAGCACCTACAGTCTGTTGTGGTTGTTATGAATCGTGGGGACGACATGGCGAGTATTGGTATGCATCCTTCTGTAGTGAAAGGGCCATGGGATGATAGTTAGATGTTACTTCCGTCTTATACAACATGTGATGAAGCACTTGGAAAACCTTTCTGCGTTAAAACATGAGGATCAATCCACTTGCAGGTGAAGTTGGAGATCCATTACTGAAAAGGGAAAGTTAATCATTTTACTAAGGGGTTGCTATGCTTTCTCACTGGCAATATGATTTCTAGAGGTCTCCTTCTTTTGAAGTTACAACTGTACAAAACAGAGCTGTACTGTGGAATTTGGGAGCTGGATTTTAGCGACATATATATATACACTCAGTTTTTTCGTGTGTCTTCAAATACCAGGATTCTCCATTCCTGCCTGGATGCTCGCCCTGCAGAGTTGGAGGCCCCCGGTAAAGTGGAGGAAGATGTGTATATTTAATTGAGGGGGCATGACTCGCGCTTTGTCACACCAGCCAAAATGGACTTCCAAGCTATTTGGTGTGGATACGAGTGAAAGGGATAACGAAGGAGGAGTTGTTCCTCTTTCTGACGGACTTCGTGCTTTCAATTCAAGCAAGTACCCTTTTACGTGGCAGCGAAGTGCACTATGCTGTTTTAATAATTTTCCTGAAATGCAGTGTGAAAAGAGTGCATATAATTGGACTTTGACTATATTACAACGCTACTAAATGCAAAATATGATACGGTGTCAAGCCCAGCTTTTAAATTTGAATAAGAATGCATTATGGGAATTGCGGTCGGAACTATGGATCACATGATCACTTGGAGACATAAAGTAAGAATCCAACTCACCTGTGAGCAAGACGCTGTGCGTCGAAACGCGTAAGGTGTTGAGAGTTGTTTGCTGCCACGCTACCAAGAGAAATAAAAGTCGCAGCATGAAATGAGGCCGAAACTGTGGGCTCCGATTTTTCGTGTGTTTTCAAATAACAGGATTCTCAATTCCTGTCTGGGAGCCCGCCCTGCAGAGTTGGAAGCCCCCGGTAAAGTGGAGGAAAATGTGTGTGTGTGTGTTTATATATATATATATATATATATATGAAACAACCCACACGTATAGACGTGTAAAATGAAGCGCACTCCAGCAAGAATCCAGGGACAAGGTTTTTCCAAAGCATGAATGCTTTATTTGGCAAGTTCCCCCCGTGCTACCCCCGAAACGCTGACAGACGCGTTTCGCCGACTGGCTTTTTCAATGTCAGTTTCCATAATGTTAAAACGGCACATTTGAAGTTCAACAGAGTGTCACATGACAATGAATGCGTAAACATAGAAGATGGATTAGCAGCAACATTGTATCTAAATTCATGGCGGCCATCTTCTAGTAGCAAATGTAAACAAATAAAGTGCCTAACATTCATACAAAAAATAACATATGTGCAGATTAAAATTACAATTTCAGATTGGCAAACAGCATAGGTGACAGGTGATAATAGGATGTTTATATATTGCATTATTTGAAATGGGAAAGATGCACGATATTAGATACATAATGTTCTAAAAAAGTTTTTGGACTGACAATGATCTACGGGATGTATGCAATCCTCAAAGTTGTTAGTTGATCTACAAGTCTATGGGGGGTAAGCAGAATAGAAAAATACTGAATACTCGAACTTAGTTCGTATAATTTATAATTTGTCACGCTGCCCCCCTAAAGTCAGGCATTCCCTCCAGATTACCTAGTCACCTGTCCTTGTATATTAATGAAGCCCTGAATGGGCAGAAAGCCAACTGTTGAGAGAGAGTACTTAAATGTGTGCTGTTACCAGGGTGGAAAAAGAAGAAGGAGAAACGTATAGGAATAAAACAACAACATGTGGCATTTATATTTTCTATCTCAATAGAATTTTATAACATTAGAGACCCAATGCAGCGGTGTCTCAGGTACAATGGATATCCTGACCCAAGGTTTAGATATTTTCACCCTCTCATAGGTGGACCCATAATTCCTCATCATTGTTAAGCCCTAGTGGGGCCTTAGTTTGGAGGTCTATTATGTATGTCGACTCCAGAATACGAAGTTTTCGTATTCTATCGCCACCCCTCTCCGACTTGCCTACTTGATCCAGACAATAGAATTTTAAGAGATCACGGTTGCTCTGATGATATTGCTCAAAATGTCGAGCAACCGGATATGCTGGATCTTTGTTGGAAATTGCCCGCATGTGCTCCAGAATGCGTTTTTTAGTAGGATGTATTGTACTTCCTATGTATCTTTTGGCACATGGGCAAGTGAGGCAATAGACAGTAAAGTCTGAATTACAATTGAGGAAAAGTTTCATCTTGCGTACAGGTCTGGGGTCATTGGGTCTGCCTGAATATGTAGTAGTTTTCTCACTGAATTTGCAGGCTTTGCAACGGTTGCAGGGATAAAATCCTGTGAGGCCTATTCTGTTTTTGACTCTAGGGACCGGATCAAAGTGACTATGAACAAGGTAGTCGCCAATAGATAGGCTACGCTTGTAGGTAATAACAGGACGTGCTGGTAATTTCCTTTTGAGAATGTTGTCTGTTTGTAGGATGTGCCAATTTTTCTTAAAGATCTGCATGATCTGACTAGATTTTTCATTAAAATTGGTTATCATCCTAACCTGTCCTTCTGTTGATTCAGTAGCTTTCTTTGCTATTAATAGATCTTTCCTGTCAATCTCCTTGACTTTAGTATCAGCTATGGCGAGGTCTGCATTGTTATAGCCTCTTTCCCTGAATCTTTTGGTAGATTCTGTCTTTACCTGGGCATAGTCTTGTGCTTTGGAGCAGTTTCTTTTGAGGCGTATGAATTCCCCAAATGGTATGTTCTTAATGGTACTGCGTGGGTGGTGGCTGTTAGCATGCAGGACGGTATTGCCTGCTGTGGGCTTTCTATAGACCTTAGTAGACAGTGTATCATTGTCTACGTAGACTTCTAGATCCAGGTATGTGACAGATTTGTCACTGATTTCCCCCGTGAATCTTAAGTTGAGATCATTTATATTAAGGGAAGCCACAAATTCCTCAGCCGAGGTGCGACTGCCACGCCAAATTATAAAAAGATCGTCTATGTATCGTGCCCATAGAGCGATCTTTTCCACCCAGCATTCATTCGCCTCGCCCCAGGCCACGTGCTTCTCCCACCAGCCCACGAAAAGATTCGCGTAGCTGGGGGCGAAGCACGTTCCCATCGCGGTCCCTCGCAGTTGTCGATATAACTTTCCTGCAAAAGTGAAAATGTTGTTGGTAAGACAGAAAGTAATCATTTGTATCAACATTTTGTTATGTTGGTAATATTTCATAGGTCTTCTATTCAAAAACCAATCTATAGCCAAGATACCATTGTTGTGATCAATACAGGTATATAGACTGGTGATGTCCAGAGTTATGAGTAGCATATCAGTATCCCAGGCAGTTCCTTCAATCAATCTTAAGAAGTCTTGTGTGTCCTTGATGTAGGAGGCCAAGTCTTTTACTAGTGGAGCCAAAAATAGGTCTATGTAAATAGATGTATTTTCCAATAGACTGTTGATGGACGCCACAATGGGTCTACCGGGGGGATTGATTGTACTCTTATGCACCTTAGGAAGATGGTAAAAGGTTGGAATCGTGGGTGCCTCACATTTCAGGAATAGGAATTCATCTTGATTTAGCAGACCATCTGCTTTCCAGGTTTGTAGGAGATTATGGTATTTCTCGATGCTTTCAAGATAAATTGCTCTGGATATTGGCAAATAACAGTCTTTGTCGTTAAGTTGCCGCATCGCTTCATCCTGGTACTGCTCTTTGTTAAAAACCACCATGTTTCCCCCTTTATCTGAAAGTTTAATTTCAATGGTTTCGTCTTTTTCCAAAGATTTTAGGGCCTCCCAATATTTCCTAGGGATATTGTAGCGTCGTTCATCAGAATCTTTACGGTTGGCCAACATTTTCAAATCTAGAATAACTGCCTCACTGAAGACATCGATAGCGTCAAAAGGTGTTTTCGGAATTGCACGAGACTTCAGCTTGAGGTTACTGTGTCCGCCTACTTGGTTGACACCAGATCCTGCCAGGTATTCTTCAGTCAGTGATTCGCCTGACGGCGTGTCTGGAAGTGAGGAGCTTAATTCCCTCATTGTTATCAAAGTTTCCAGATCATGACCTGTTAGGGCATCTGGTCCGCTTGCTCCTAAATCTTCTGTTGTTGTCAGACCTCCAGTTTTTGGATGCAAAAGATATATTTTCTGAAATTTCAACTTTCTGATGTATTTGAACAGGTCAATTCTGGTCCGTGCATAGTCAAAGCCTGCGGTGGGACAAAAAGTAGGTCCTAGCTGCAGGACCTTAATTTCTTCCTGTGTTAGAATCTTGTTTGATAAATTAATGACTGTCATTTCATTTTTTCTTTCATTTACCATTTCCCCCTCCTCCCTCTGCTCCGTGTAACTCTCGGGGTTGTGTTGTCTCCCCCTGCCTTTCTTTCCTCTCCTTGTTTTTCGTTTCTTTTCCCTCGTGGCAGGGTTTGTTGCGGAGGGTGGGTTCTTGGTGTTGGTCGTTGTCGGCTTTCCCTCATGAGTTGGTACTCCTGAAAAAAAGGAGGGGGTGGAGAGGATTCCATGTTTCTGCTTGGCTCTGGCGGTGCTGTACTTTGCTCACCTTCTGATGTTTCAACTTCCGATTCTGAAGTGTCTATATAGCCACTTCTGTTCGTACCTTGTTGGTTCATTTTTCTCCTGGGTCCGTCAAACTTTTTTGCAAAAGTCAAGACTCGTCCGGTTGCGTAGTCTTGTTCATCTCTCAAGAACTTGGTTTGTTTGCGCTTACGGATGATAGACTCATAGTCCTTGAGGCGTTTGATCATGGCACTCCTTAACTCTTCTGCTAGTTTGACATCCTTTTCTTTGGCTATTAGATCTTCCAACCTTTTTATTTCAACCAGGAGTTTTTCTCGGTCGCTCCAAGCGTACTTGATGAGGATCCTGACCATTCCCTTGGCAGAATCAGTGGTATGTTCTGCCCATTCCTTCAAGAGAGCCGGATCTGGATGTTCATAAGAGGGGACGGTAAAGATACGGAGACCTCTCGGGATTCTGTCACAGTCTATGTATCTTTGGAGTGAGGTCCCTTCCCACCATTTTCGTAGTTCTCTTTCTTGTACTTTTTCCAAGGTCTGGTACAGTATGGCCAAATTACTTTCTGGCGACTTCTGCGTTGAATCGCTTTTGGCTTGTATATTGTATAAAAAAAAAAAAAAAAAAAAAAATATATATATATATATATATATATATATATATATATATATATATATATATATATATTCACTGAAAAAACCATAGGTTTCACACACGTTATAGTTAGGAATTAGCATTTAAAAAACCTTGCAAATTCACTTAAAAAACCATAGGTTTCACACATGTTATAGTTAGCTGGACATTTCACTTGTGAAAAACCATTGAAATTCCCCCGTTATAGTTAGTTCAGATAACTATAACTCGCGCGCCCGCAATCCACTGCTGATGACGTCACATATTACATCACTCATGATATGGTCAGTGGCATCACTCATGACATCACTGATGACATCATCCTTGTGATAGAGTGGCGGTCGCGCAAACTAACCATAACGGGGGAATTTCAATGGTTTTTCACGAGTGAAATTTCCAGCTAACTATAACATGTGTGAAACCTATGGTTTTTTAAGTGAATTTGCAAGGTATTTTAAATGCTAATTCCTAACTATAACGTGTGTGAAACCTATGGTTTTTTCAGTGAATTTGTACGGTTTTGTAAATGCTAAGTTATGGTTTTTTTTTTAAGGTTTTTCACCGTGCGCGTACCGTACGCGCACGGTGCAGTTTGCGGAATTTTTCAGTTTCTACCGTACGCGCACGAAATTTTGGCCCTTGGGGGTCCTTCTGGGACCCCCTGACAAAGGCTAGGGGGTCAAGAACTGTCCACCCTGCCCCCTTTTCACGTTCTCCACCTTTGTTTTTCACCCCCTCAGACTGCGAGAGACAAAATGGCGGCCGACACTTCCTGGTGTCGACCGATTCGAATGTTTACTAAGATCTAACAACCAATCAGAATCGCGCTCGCGCACGGCAGCGTGCGCGTACGGTAAGTTTTACCGTACGCGCACGGTGCGCGCTTACAGATATATATATTGATTTAAATGCTATTTTCTCAGGAACTACTGAACAGATTTACACCAGAAGGCACATCCCTGACCTGAGGACTACCTCTCTGCCAAATTTCAAGTAATTCTGTTCAGCCGTTCGGGCTGTAGCTTGGACTAAAGGTCCTATGGAAAAATGCATGGGGAAAACGCGTTTTGGGACCCCCCTTTTTTTCTCAGCCCCCGCTTGACGAATCCCCCCGAGACTTTCAGGGAAGGAGCGGAGCGGAGCGCCCCACCCATTTTGAAAATTTCGCGAGGATTCGTCAATCGGCGCCAAAGTTATTCCAAATAGAATGTTGCGGATTTCCTATGGAAACACGATCCTAACTATAACTATCTACTGGCGACCGCCAGTAGATAATATATGTATATATATATATCTCCAGTATCAGTGTTGGTTGGAAAAGAATTTTGACGTTCAAGAGTAAATCAGTTGTACGTGTCACGTTATGAATAAGTTATATCATTCCATCTGTGGAGAAGCAGTAGTTTCTATCTTTATGTCAATATGATAGAATGCATCATCAACACGTTAACGCCTGCAGATGTATTAAGCCAAATTTTGAGTTGGAGGCATCCTTTGCTATAGAAGACATTTCAGCCAAGTTTACCTTCGTATATTGAGCAGATATAAGTGGAATGATTTGAATTGTCTCTGTGAGGGATCCCTGAAAAAATAAAGCTGTCATTTAGTTGCAGGTGTTTTGGGGCTCGTAATCTTCATCTCTAAAGCCGGTGCTCCAGAAACTTATCTGTTTTACTAAAAAAAAGCAGCAGCTGTAGGGCACAAAGTATCTTCGTTCATCTCATGGTGGTGGGCTACCTTCATTGCAGCGGAGAACTGGATCCTCTAATGTGGAGCTTGTTGCCCAACTACATCTTCAGTGGAACATGGTTAGGATTGATGTAAGCGTTTTTATATATCATCTTCTGGAAATACTTGCTTGAATGATAATATAAAGTATAATAAAGAAATAAGACCGTACTTGTCTAAGGGCCACATATGCCCTCCCTTTGCTAGAGTCTGGATGAAAGCATGAAGTGCTGCCCATTTTTATGTTGCTTACTTGCTTGATGTGTTTCCAGTATAACTACATTATTATTTCTTCTGTTGCAACATCAATTTCTTATTGCTGGTTTGCAATTGAGGAAAAGATGCCCTATAAACAAGAATTTAATTCTGCAGTAATCATGACAGTCGTAGACTTTTTCGGGAGAGGGAGAACATGTGGTAATGCAGTATGTGCTGTTTAGAAGTTGACAAGCCAGATTACCCGCCTCTTTCTTTGACTGAAGCTCTTCCATGTATATGGGGCATTTGCTGTAACAGCAGCCCTGCCTTTAGATTACTACCCTGGAACACAGGCTTTGGAAGCACAGCAGAATAATTTTGGACAATAAACAAGACTTTGCTAAAACAGTATTTTTTAAAGGCGTTGTAGCCTTGAAATTTAAATCATATTTGTACCTTTAACACAAAGGTTGTTATTGCTGCTCAAATCATTAATTGAAAATCAAAAAATTTCAAAAGATCTCTTTACAGGTGATCCAGTATTTCTGGAGATAATGCTACACTGGTAAATGCCAATAGCGTGGGGTGCTTGCTGTAAGTAGCAGACCCTCTTTAACTTCCCCAATCAGATTTCTACATCTTGGATTGTGGGATAATGCTGTAGTACTGCACTCCTACCCTCTTACGAACTACAAACCACAGAATATTTTGATTTTTCTGTGCACAAAATCCCCCAGGAATCACCTGGCAAATGTTTTGCAGGGGAAAAAGGGCAAAACTTGCAAATTATTGGTTAGCACGCAGGATTCTGAACGAGGCTCCGATACTTGTTGGAGCTTTTATTAGTTCAGATCTTACTAGTTATAAATCCTATTATGACTCTTCCGATAGTCATCATTCCTCATGTGCCTCACACTTCTATAGAGAGCATTAGTTACTGTACCAAAACGAGGTACACCGTAGAGTCCAGGCAACCCATATTTTTAAACTTCTACTGTAATTGGACTGGGGGACTTAACCAAGGCCCTGACAGTTCAAATGAACAATTTAGAAAAAGAAAAAAAACTTTTTTTAACTAATATCAATTGTGGATTTACTTTGTGGCGTCACCTATTGACCAAGTGGTATCAGCAAATGCAAGGTCTTGTATCCCACCGCAGAACCACAAATTTTGGAAGCTATCTCTCTATATAATGCTCCAAAACGAGGTACACTGTGCAGAGAGTCCCGTCAACTCTTATTGATTTACAGAGACAAAATGATAACACTCAATGGTCTCTTTTGTGGTAGTGTGGGTGAGCAGTTCAGGCTTATCAGAGGGTAGTGCTAAGCATTTGTTGTACTCACAGAGGCAATAAATCAAACACACATCCAAGAATAAATCCGAGACCACTTGAGAAAAATAACACATTATTCTATAAATTTTGATACCAAGAACTTCTGAAACAAGTAAGTACTTTTTAAAATATCGACTTTCACAGGTAAGTAAAATGCTCACTTAAATGCGTCTTGACACGTAATGCTTTCCTATTGGAGAAAAAGACATATACAGTATACAGGTACTTGCAATAGGTTTTCCCTTCAGGACTTAAGGTGGCAAGGGGCAAGGTCCAAAGCACCACCAGCAGCTAGTCTTTGCCTTCCATGGGACCGACCGGGTGCAGAGGTGTTGGTGGGGTTGGTAGCTTTGCGCTCCACACCAAAGGAGAGGGGGGAGGACCTCAAAACAGGCTGGAGAGGGGGACTTGGGGACAAGTCCTGGAGCTCCAACGGGAGGCTCAGTTAACAAGGGACCTGGAAGCAAGAAAGCACAGTTGGTTGACTGGAACATGGGCCGTGGCGCTCGGGTGCAGAGAGGTTAGGTTGGCTGGGCTGGTGCGTCACAGGTCCTTGCGGTTGTCGGCCTCGTCGGTTGAGAGTGCAAAAATCAGGACAGCTCGACCACTATAAAAGTGGGTCTCTGCAGTGCTGACGTTCCTCAATTGCTGCTCGATCTCGTTGGAGTCTGGATTGGAGCGGTAGCACAGTAAACCGTAAACCGGACTCTGCGGTTTTGGTGCCTGCGGACTGCAGGGGAGTAGCTTATTTACTCCAAGGGAGATTGCTGGCAATTTGTGAAGGCCTGGTAGGCTACCAGGGTTCTTGGCAGATGCTCAGCTGCAGGATGAGTTGATTTCTCACGATTGTTGAGACTGGTGCAGGTAGACAGCGTTTGGCGCCAAAAGGTCCACTGGAGTCAAGCTAGCCTGGCTGATGAGGGGTGAAACCCCGACACCGATACCAGGATGCTTGTTTCCAGTCCAGGGAGGACCTGGCCTGGCAGTTCGGACTAGACTGTTTCCATGGGGTCTGATTTGCATATGGCTGGGTTTAAACTGGAATGGCATGGGGAGCAAAAAATCGATGGATTTAGGCCCAGATCCCTGTACTGGGCTGAATGTTTGACATTGCTAAACAGTCTGTCCATCAATTGTTCTTTTTGCAAAAAATCTACAGCAAGACTTCAGTTCTCGTTTTCACTGCTCTTCTTTGTCCCCTTCTTCTGGGTCCATCGAATCTGAGTTCCTGCCATCAGGGGTTCCACCTAAATACTCAATTTAGGGGTGTTACACGGAGTGATAGGTAGAATCCAATACTTGCCTTTAGGGTGACTACACCCCCCATATGACCACTTTCTGTGGGACGTGAGCATAACCCTGACCCAGTGAACCTAATTCCACCAGAAACCAAGATGATCAAATTCTACTTTTCGTGTTTACATCAAGTAGCCCAACTTAGGGGTAGAACTGGCCTGACAGTGAACACGTCTCCTGGCTAGCTAATTTTCCTGCCTAGTCTGGTGTCAAATGGGCCTCAGGGCAGGGGGTGACATCTCTCAGATCTGGGGGAAGCCAAGTTTGCATATCAGAGAGGGCAGAGGCCTTAGATGCCCCCTGCCTTGATATGCTGGTTACTAGTCATCCTGCTTAGAGGAGGTGACAATACCTCCAGTTGGAGCAGGCATTGTTTCTGCCCCCAGAGAGTGAGGGCTCTCACCTGCAAGGGGTCACAAACCTGTCTGTGGTGGCAGGCTGGTCCACACCAGTCAGCCAGCACACTAGAGGTTGGTAGGTTTTCATGGGGCACTTCTAAAGTGCTCTGTGGGTGCTTGTTTGAATAATTCCGTTACCGGAATCAGTAAGGATTTATTAAGACAAGGTGTTTGGTACCAAATACCATAGGTTTCAGTGAAGCTGTCATGTAGCTGGGGAACTCGTGCAGGCTAGTGCCCAGTACGTGTACTTAAGATAGCTTCCTGTTCACTTGTACTATCTAGCAATTGAACTAGACATCATAGGTGTATGTCATCTCAGGCAGATATGTCCTCATATGTAATATAATGCACCCTGCCTTAGGGTTGTAAGGCCTGCTGTAGGAATGACTTACATATATTTCATGCAGTGTCTGGGGACACGGCACACAGGTTGTGTGACATGTTGTGTTTTCATTTTTGTCAGCACCATTTCACACAGCCTGCATTGGCAGTCTGTATGAGTTTGGTGCTGGGTTCCTTAGGGTGGCACAACACATGCTGCAGCCCTTAAGGACCCTCTTTAGTACCTGTGCCTTAGGTACCAGGGGTACCATTTACTAGGGACTTACAGGGTTGCTAAAGGTCTTACCAATTGTGGAACAATTGCACAGGTACCTTGTTTTTGGGAAAGAACACTGGACCTGGAGACCTGGTTAGCAGGAATCCAGTGCACATCAGTCAAAGTTGCATCAATTACCAGGCAAGAAGTGGGGGTGACCATGTAAAAAAAAGGGTACTTTCGTAAAGTTACCATGTATTGAAATGAAGAAAGGAATACCTCCTGAGCTTAAATACTCATAAACCTATTATATGTACGAGACTTTTCCACTTAAAGTGCTTTGTTAGCATTGACCTGATCCATGTATCTTCCTGTGTACGATTAAGTACTATCCAGTGATACTTGCCATGGTTGCTAAATGGTTTTAGGCATTACATTTTTATCATTTCAAAACTGCCAAGTTACCACCCACATCCTAAAAGCAAATTGATTTGCAGTGAAGATAAAAATATACCACATAAGAGGAAACTCACTAAGGTCAGTGCGATTTTCTCTCATTCATGCAATACCCTAAGTTTTTTTCTTTTTATAAAAAGGACTCTTACCCACTGGAAATTTCAGTGGCATACTTTTTCATAGAGTACTCACCCAGATGTTGGCTGTATATGTGTGGGCTCAACCTTGAACCACAAGGGAGCTCTTTTGTGATCAAGAGGGTAGTTAGGTCAGTAGAATAAAATTACCTTCAAGAATCCCCCTAAGAAGTATTTATTATGGTATCTCGTGGCAAAATTAAAAACACAACAAAAGTCGCTAGTAGAATAATGAATAGAACCCGAGCATCTCAAAACGTCTACATGTTTTAGGCATATTCTAGTGACCAAAAAGGATCAAATGGCTTTCATCAGAACAAGTGACCCTAAACCCGACTAGCACGAAAATGATCTATGAAAAATATTACCCCACAATTTATGTTAGGCAAGTATCTCAAATGCACTAATCACCTAAAAATGTGTACAATTCATTCAAACCCATATGAGGCCCTTCCCCATATAAAGGGCTTTGTGTGGTTGCTTAATAAGGCCGCATGGAGCCTTAGAGATGGGCGGACCCTGTAGTCACACATTCGTCAAGGGAGCTCACCTTCAAGCACCTATATTGGTGTCTCCAGGCTTCGAATTCTCAAAGATGACTAGTCTAACCCTTGAAACCTATTGACTTGCAAATAATTGGTCGGGATTCGCTATTCATTTGCTTTGATTTGCCCTGCAAATTGTAGTGGAAGTTTGTAGGCACTTAGAATTCTGTTGTCATTTCCAGCTTTACCATCCAGTGTGTCTGATCGAGGACTCTTGTCCTGAAAGAGGAATCCTTTCGTTTTGAGTTGTGTACCACAAGTTCTAAGCTGAGGAATCTTTGTTTTGTTTTACTGCAAAAGCCTAGTTGACATGAGCTTAAATTGACAAGTTTTAAGGGGGCTTATACTTTGGACACAAATCAAGGTTCAGGTTGGCAAGCATTCATGACAAAATGCCCTTCTCGTTTTCAGTTTATAGAATACAACAGTAAGAATAGGATCCAATGTTATGTGTTAGAGCACTAAATAAAGCCCAGAGATTAAAGGAAGGGCATTGCAGGACACGAAAAAAGAACACACTGTCAATCAGCATGTGCAAGAATAGTTCAGATGCTTTACAGGTGATTATTTTGGAAGTCTGAATTTACAAGCTCCTAAAAAACAAAAGCATTTTGCTGACTTTCCCAAGTATCTGTCCTTCTTAAAATCCTGAGCCAATGTTAGTTCTGTAGTTGAGTATCACATTTAGGAAAGCTACATCGAAATATTCCAAATGGTTGTGAACCATCTTCAAGAAAAGGTCTCGGTACAAATAGTGTAATCTATTTAAAAAAAAAAAAGAAAAAAAAAATATATATATATATCTATCTCTCTCTCTCTCTCTCTATATATATATATATTATTACCTTTCTTGAAATAGAACTACAAAGCAATCCTTTCAGTGACACTTTGGACCTTTCATGTGCAGACTAACCAGTCAATGACTAGACAGAAGAAAAGCAGTAGTAGCAAGGAAAAAGACGAAAAACACAAACATGGCCACTTACAACCTTTGCCCGTCATTGTTTTTGGCCTGGCTTGACCGAGCTGTTGCTTGCAAGACCAATTGTTCTAATTTCTTTGAGACATGCGTATATAGAGAGGACTGGATGCTCCCAGTGAGGAGTGTATTGTTATTCACTCGAGGCAGTTTACATCTCAGAGGTACATGAAGCATTGCTAATTACACGAGTTACCTCATAGATGCCTTGCATCCCAAAAGCAAATATTATTTATTTTATTTTTTCACCGCTACAGGCTTTTTATTTTTAATGTTTTAGCAAGGGCAAAATGCAGGCAGAAAGAACTATTGTCTTTGTTATGCTTTTTAGGTCGAGCCTGGGCAGCGCATGCGTTGCTTGCGAGGCATGCTGTATTCGAATATGGACTTGAAGCTCTGCCCACTCTCTGCCCACATTTTATATTGGCTTGTATCATTGTCCTTTGTAAATGCTGGCTTCTGATTTGTCACTAGGCTTGTTAGTCCCTCCTTGGTACCGCCTTATCTTCATTTGTAACCTCCTATTAGGACTGGCCCTTTTACTTCTGTTGTTACATGATATGTCTTATTTAGTCTGTAAGCACTATTTTCTTTAATGAGTTTCTCCTACTGCAGACATGACATGCTTTCGTGCAACATTCAGAGCGCCATGCACGTTTTCACTTTCCAAGCAGCCCAGGACAATGGCGGTGGCATATTTGAAATGAGATAGGTCTCGCATTTACAAGAGCTTGAGCTATTGGCATTGTAAATGACGATGCCTTTTATGTATGTTAATTATCAAAACAGATAAATAAAAGATAAATAAAAGGCATTGCCGTTTACAATGCCAATAGCTTAAACTCTTACAAATGCGAGACCTATAGCATTGCAAATGCTTGTTTCTGCTTGCATCTGCGATGGAGATCCCAGGTAAGGTCTCCTCAGCGCCTTAAATATTTTCTCGTTAGCATTTATCCAGTGCATTTATTTCGTCTGCTAACAGTCTAGTTTGGTAAAAACTGTGCAGAATGTTGAGATTTTCTTCTTACTCAGCGAAATGTCCCTTGACATTTAGACATTTTAGGTTTGTGTGGTAACACCACTGCTGTCAATCAATCAATAAATCAGGGAGTTTTAAGCACGCTACTCACCCATGAGGGTCTCAAGGCGCTGGGGGGGGGGGGGAGCAGCTCCAGTCTGTCGAAGATCCAGGTCTTGAGAGTCTTCCTGAAGATGTGCAGGGTGGGGGCGCGCTTGATGTAGATCAGGAGCTCTTTCCAGGTCTTGGCCGCGACATAGGAGAAGGTTCTTCCACTGTTGGTGCTCTGCAGATGTGGGGGTCTGGCGAGGGCGAGGTTGGCGGATCGGAGGTTCCTCTTGGGTACGTGGATGGAGATTCTCTTGTTGAGATATTGGGGTCCGGTGCTGTGGAGGTATTTGTAGGCGTGGTTGAGTATATTGAAAGTTGCTCTCTTCTCAGCGGGGAGCCAATGGAGGTTCCACAGGTGTTGGGTGATGTGTTTGTGTCAAGGAGTGCTGAGGACGAGTCTGGCTGCGGTGTTTTGTATGGTCTGGAGTTTGTGGAGCAGATACTTGTTGATCCCGGCATAGAGGGCGTTTCAAAGTCCAGTCTGCTGGTTATGAGTGCGTAGGTGATGGTCTTCCTTGATTCGGGGCATCCATTTGAAGGTCTTTCGGAGGATGTGGAGGGTGTTCAAGCAGGTGTAGGTGATGGCGTTGACCTATTGGGTCATGTAGAGGGAGGAGTCGAATATGATGGCGAGGTTTCGGGTGTGGTCCGTGGGAGGGCTGCTGAGGGTGGTGGGCCACCAGGTGTTGTCCCATGCAGAGGGGGAGTGTCCCACTACGAGGACCTCAGATTTCTCTGAGTTGAGCTCAGGCAGCTGCTGCTCATCCAGGATGCGACGTCCTTCATTCCTTCCTGGAAGTTGAGTCTGGTGGTGATGCAGGTCCTTGGTGAGGGAGAGGATGAGCTGGGTGTTGTTGGCGTTGGATACTATGCTGAGTCTGTGCTGTCTGACGATGGCGGCGAGGGGGACCATGTAGATGTTAAAGAGAGTGGGGCTGAGCTACGATCCTTGACGTACTTTCCAGTTGATTTCCGCGTGTTTGGAGAGGAAGGGTGGCAGTCTGATTCTTTGGGTTCTGCTGGTGAGGAAGGAGGGGAGCCAGTCGAGGGCGGTTCCCTGTATGCTGGCGTCGTGGAGTCTGGCAGTGAGTGTGTGGTGGGAGATGGTGTTGAACAATGCAGAGAGGTTGAGTAGGATCAGGGCCACGGTGTGTCGTCTGTGGCGGTGAGTAGAGCGGTCTCGGTGCTGTGGTTGCTGCAGAATTTTCTTCGATGAATTCTGTTAGTTGGGTGTTGACGGTCTTCTCAGTGACTTTGGTCGCAAAGGGGAGGAGGGGGATTGGTCGGTAGTTATTGAGGTCCGTGGGATCTGCTGAGGGCTTCTTGAGTAAGGGTCTGACTTCTGCGCTTTTCCAGTTGTTGGGAAAGATGCCGGTTTCGAAGGTGGCGTTGATGGTACGTCGTAGTTCTGGAGCGATGACGGCGGCTCTGTGTAAGATGTGCGGGGGGGCAGGGATCCGTGGGGGTGCCTAAGTGGATACCTTTCATGGTTGATGTGGTTTCTCCGGTGGTGACTGGAGTCCAGGAGGAGATGGTGGACTGGCTGGCATTGCTGGAGTAGAGAGTGGTTTCGGAGTCAGGTGTCCGGTCATTGAAGTTGTCATAGAGGCCCTTGATTTTCAGACGTCAGAAAGACTTCTTGGTAACAATATACAAAGAGAAGGCTTTGGGTCAGCCCCTTTCAACAATTGCCTTTCTTTGATCAGCCTCTTTCAATGACCCTTTGTTAATCATGTCTTGGCTCAGCTCAGTGATACATTCATCTCTCATCTAATGCTGTTGGCTGTTTGGCTGTATCCTTTTGCATCCACTTGACTATTTTTATTGAAGTTCATGAGGGACTACTTTACAACAATAGGGTGTGCATACTGAATATTTAAGTCAAGATTTTCAATACCTAACACCACATATATGTACCTAGGTGGTACATATATCTTCAAGGTACATAGATGTGGAGTTAGGGATAGTAAATCTATACTTCCCAATGTGCGCTTACCTTTTGATATTCCGTCAATATTCTTGGATGTAGATATTTAGTAGTATAGTCCAACTATAGCCCTCTCTGTCCACTCTTGCTGGCTCCCCATCGTGTGTCTTGCTCTAATGTGTGAACACTGCATTGGTACATTAGGCCCAGCGCTATTCGCTTTGCCAATGCTTGTCTTGTGATGCATCCCAAAATACTTGTCTAGTTTCTGTAGTCACTCATACTTTTTATGTTTAAATCTTTTTTTTTATTCTGGCAAAGGTGACCGCAATATAGGTATTTACTATTCCAGTTCACACAAAAAAGAATGTAATAACGGCATCCCCCAGATTTCCATAGCCCAACATGAGAACAATTCGACTTTCAATAATGTGATTTTTCTCCGTATCCTAAATCCACTCAATAACAATCTTCACCAGATGGGCAAGAATAATGGGAAATTGAGATAGAAAAATAGACGGAAGCAAGAAAGAGTAGGGAAAAAAGGTAAAGAACGACGGAAAATGAGGTCTGTAGTCACAGATACCAATCACTTCAGTGGCCCTAGCAGTATGCCCAGCTTGGTGGTGTCCCAATCAGCTGTGCGTGACTATTGAGGTTGATTGGGGGTGGGAAGGTGCCGGAGGTTGCTGCAGACCAAAAGACCCGCTCCACCTTCACCTATTTCAACCAGTGTGTGCCTGCATCTGTTCAGAGTTAACTCTCTTCAAAATGAATGTGCCGCTAAAGCTTGTGAGAAGACACAAGTCTCCCCTGTCTTTTCAGCCATAAGAGCGCTGTAACCCGGATGGAGCATGAAATTCCTTATTCAAGCAACGCCTTCTGCACCTCCAGAAGTTCTTTCCTTCCTTTTTGCGTCTTCATTCTGAGGTATGGAAACAAGATCAGCCGTCCTTACACCTGTAAACCATTTTCCTTTTTCTAAACCTCTGCCGTGTTCAGAATCAAATCCCTTACATTGGAATGGGATATGGTGACAATTATGCCACCACTTTCTGTGTTAACCACATTTCAAGATCTATAGGAGAAATGGTGGGCTTTACTCCCCAACTCAGAAGAGTTCCATCCTTCTAGTGTCAGTTCTTCCTTAATCAAGGATCACATGACATCAAGGACCATGGATTCAGGGGATAATGGAGGAGAACATAAAATTCTGATGTTTGCAGTCAATCAATCAATCAATCAATCAAAAGACCTTTATTCGAATTACTTGAATTCATAAAAGTACAAACATAAAAACAATTCATTAATACAATATACAAGATACAATATTTTTAAAAAATTTTTAAAAAGGAACTAAGACAGCAATCTTTCAAGGGTTTTCCATCATATTGCGTACACGAATTATTAATCTTAAAAAGGCGCTGGTACGAAAGGTCAGTTCCTCTGTGTCCAGAGAGAGTAACTTCAAGCGGGACTCCTCCAGGGAGAGGGGTCTGTGTTTCCTAAAATAGGGTGTTAAGAACCAATTAATATATTTTAAATAAAACTTGCAAAAGAATAAAAAGTGCAGATCATTCTGTTTACTGGTACCATCACAGGGGCAGGGGTTACATTCTGTAGTGTGATTATAACCCAAAGGAAAGCCCAGCGAAATTTTTATAGAACCTGCCCTTAATCGAAATAACAGAGACCTCTCCCAACTAGACATTGGCAAAGTAAGATAGAGTGGGAGGGGTTGCCTGGACAGGTCATCCTCCATGTATCTGACAACAGTTGATTTGGATATTTCCCTTTCCATCCTTTCAGTTTCAAAGAGTGCGTATAATGCTTGTTTAACCACAGCCTTATCTTGACATCCGATTCTGGAGGGATCTGAAAAGAGATCTCCTTTGTTCGCGGCGCTTAATAATTTTAGGACCCCAGCAAGCCATGGAATTAAGAGGCCGTGATCACATTTAAGACAATCTTTAATTATGTCTTGTGTTAAGGAGGCAGCATTATTCCTCCAGATCCTCAGCCAAAATAGGGCTGGTCGACATCTGATAAAGTCGCTAATATAAGGCAGGTTCAACTCTTTGTGACAAATAAATTCAGAGGACGAGATTGGGGCACCCAATACTTTCCTACAGAAACGTGTCTCTTCTCGTTGGATACCGGGATTTTTAGCAGGGCCCCAGACTTCCGCCCCATAGGTGGCAACAGGGATACACTGCAATCTAAAAATTTTTAAAATAGCACTGGTTGCTCCTAATTTTTTAGGGCGTGGGAGACTCAATATTGAGTTGATGGCCTTCGAGAACTTGCTCGTGGCGTGGGCGAAGTGCCCACTCCATGAGTTGTTCGCAGCGAAGGCCACCCCGAGATATATAAAAGAATTTACATAGTCAAGTTTGTCAGACCCGATATGGATAGCATTAAGTTTCCGTTTTCCAGGTCCGCATGACATGACAAAAGATTTTTTAAAGTTCACACGCAGGTCTAATCCCTCCATATGATGGACAAAATTTCCCACAAGCAAACGGAGGGCATTAGGGGTGCGGGCCATAAGGACCGCATCATCTGCGTATAACAGAACTGGCAAGGGATGCCCCTGGACAGTTGGGACATCTCTGGTTACTTGTTTTAAAACCTTTGCTATGTCATTGATGTAGATGATAAACAGCAGGGGTGCTAAAACGCACCCCTGTCTAACCCCCCTACCAATTTTTATGGCTCCGGAAACTTCGCCCCCCGACCCGATTCTAACTTGAGCCCTAAGGTCAGTATGGAGATGCGCCAAAAAATGCACTAGGGGCTCATCCAATCCGTAATTGAGAAGCATGGGCCACAGTTTTGATCTGTTTACCAGATGAAAGATCCATAAAGGCGAGGTATATAGGTGACGATCGAGCGACGGTATACTTATCAATTATTAATTTTAAATTCAAACATTGCTCGACCGTGCCCACCCCGCTCCTAAATCCCATCTGACATGGATCCAGTAAGTTAGAATCTTCCGCCCACTCTACCACCCTATTATAAATGACTCGCCCAAGTATTTTTAGAGTATTGTCCAAGAGCGAGATTGGGCGATAGTTAGCTGGGTCTGACCTATCGCCCTTTTTATAAATTGGGACAATAATACTAGAAGACCACGTCATAGGGATAGGCGCTCTTGTCAGACTGTTAAAAACATTATGTAAAATTGGTGCCCATAGATCTGGACTGTGCTTTATAATATCTATAGGAAGACCGTCTGGTCCAGGGGCCTTGTTGCCAAGGCTCTCTCTGACGGCTGTCATCACCTCGGAGTGATTGATCCGCAAGTCTCGCAACTGTCCCAAGTCTGGAGTATTTGTTTCTTCAAAAGGGGCAGCGTATATATTGGAAAAGTGGGCTTCCCAAGTGTTGCTGGTTATATTGCAGCCAATTGGGGATAGGTGTTTACCCGTGTCGCGCATTTTCCTAAATGTTTGCAGTCCTTAAGCCATTTTCCAGTATTTCAGTCCTCTTTTCGAGCATCAGCACTTGCCGCTGTTGCCTTGTTCTGAAAGTCGACACTGTCTGCCACCTCCACGTGTTCCATCTGGCCCGATGCATTGCTCCTTTCAATCATCTCCATCATATTTAGTCTGTACCCCCATTCACCTTATCTCAAGGCTTACCTCCACGTCTGTTGACGACTTTTATACTTTTTTCTATATCTGCACTATCACATCCAACATCATGATCATCTCCCTCTGGTTCTCTAAAATCCCTCCTCTGCTCCCCTCTATCATCTCTTGAAGTTACCGCCATGGACATCATTTAGGGTTCACCAGGGGTCGCTGTTGCAACCCCTATGTTGCCCCTTGCTACCTCTGGCACTGCTTTTGAAAGCATCATTGCCAAGAACACAGGGTGTCTCTCCTTATAGGAGTCAGGCTCTAGCAGCGTTTTCTGCTCATTTTTAGTACATTAATAGTGACTAATAGTTTATTATTCACTATTAGTGTAATAAAAAGTGTAGCAGCAAGATCTGGACCTTCATCATCATCTAAGATAAGAAAAATTAAATGGTTTTAATGTTTGTTGTGAGCACAAATGTGGGTGAGAGTGAGTTTGTTTGAATATGTGTGAACATGAATGTTTGTATATGGGATGGTGGATGTATGTGTGTGTCAAAATGAGTGAGTATGTATAAGTGAGTCAGATAAAAGTGAGTGAGAGAGTGCGGATGAGTGATTCAGGGTGAGAGTGAGTGCATGAAAGCAGGTGAAAATGAATGAGTGCAAGTCAGTGCTAATGGTAGAATGAGTGTGAATAAGTGAATGTAAGTGAGCATGTGCTGTTATGCTTGCAGATCCGCTGTTGGACCTGGCAGGCTTCTTGGCTTGTAGAAGCACCTTTGACAAAATGTTAGGACTGGAATACTGGAGGCAATACTTGCATATGGGAGACCCTCGGGAAATGCTACTGCTGGCGCTCTGTAGGTAGATTTTGGCATGGAGCACCCATGAAAAAATGCCAGCGCTGGCCTCCTGGAGGAAATTCTTGACATTGTTGGCACCAGTGGCAAATTGCTTGTGATGGCATATTGGAAGAAATTATTGGCATATGGGAAGACAACTGTGGCAAGGTCATGGGGCCATCCATGACAAAATGTGGTCTTTTACAAAATGGACGTAACCTTTGACATAAGAGACCTTCATAGTGCAAGAGAAGCAGTATTAGGAAACTTCTGGAACTGGCATATTGTATGTAATGTTTAGGCAAAAAGGACCAGCATAGCAAAATGCTGGTCCTAGCAATGGAGGTAATTTTTGACATAAGGTGGCCCCCATGGGACATTTTAAAGCTTGGCACACCATGAAAGGACTTTAATATTTATTGATTGTTTTTTTAGAGCCTATGGCTTTTAAGCAAATTTATGTGAAAATGGTGCATTAAAATGTACTAGTAAAACCCATTTTTTTCCAAACCCCCCTCCCCTGTGTTCTCCTTGAAGAATATATAATATTAATTATGCCATTATGTAACTTCAGTAAAGTTAAGTATTGTGATGTCCTCAGGATTAAGGTTATGTGACATCACTTCTTGGGACGATGCAGGGTCAAAGGTCATATGGTGTCACTTCCTGTGACATCATTAAGGCCGAAGGGTATATGATGTCACTTCCGCTACCCCAGGCATTTCGGTGAATCGACGTCCCTGGGCTCCTCCTTTTCCGAACCGCTTTCTGAGAAATAATCGTGCTTCTGCCTTTTACTTTTGCCGATCAATCTCTTTTAATCCGTTTTCTGTGCATCTTCGCCATCGAGCCTGTTTTTAAAAGTCGCCAGCGGGACAAGCACACCTAGGGAGCTTGACAGAAAGTGACCTTCTTACTATCCACCAAGCTCTACTGCTCCTTGTTCATAATTTTTAATGACTTGTTTCCGTTTAGTTTTAGTTTGAGGAACGTACTTATTGCGGTTGTCTCACTTTTAATAAAATAGTAGGCTTTTAGTTTCAATCAAACCTGTCCCACGACGTAGTGCTTGCCTTTTCATTAATGCATGTGTTGTTACAGATAGATTTTAGGAATACAGTTGTTTTATGTTCTTTTTATCATTATAATTCCAAAAGTAAGCATTCCTTCACCTCGGCTCTGTACTTTCACAGCTGGTCAATAAACGAACTCCATAGTGTATATTTGAATGCACTCAGTAATATAATTTTGATTAGTAGCTTTGCACAATATGCGAGCAACTGGATTTGTTAACAATATATTAAACAGTTGCCAGTGTTCGATAGTTTAGATAAAACATTATTTTGCACTTTGTGCGACCAGGAAGATGATGTTGCTCTTACAGTCAAACTGCTGCCAGACTGCTGAAAAGAAGCAGCCTATTTTAATGTTGGTATTGTGGTAAGGGAAAGTTACTCTTTAATTTTTGCTTTTCGGAAAAAAATAAGGTTTCCATTAATTCTACTCAGGCGAGGTCCTCTCGGATTAAGATGCTCGTATTATGTGTATGCCTAGGATAAGAACTCTCTGGCCAATGTTTATTGAGCTCCCCTCAGGTTTCTAACACTGCAAAAATTGCTTATGGCAGGAAGCTCACCTCCTTGGCCTCTCTCTTCCTCAGTACAGTACTGATGCAAGCATCACAAACCAACATAAAACCCTTCCGCTCACACATTCAAATACTTCTGAATATAGGACAAAATCTAGCTTCCGAGAGCCACCATTCACAAGGTCTCATAGCATCAATTTCAGCAATCTGCCTAGTACGAAAATAGGCTTTCTCTCGCCTATGGCTCCAGCCTGCAATCATGAAAACCCTCTCTTTCAAAAAGAATACAATACTGAAATAAGCCTTCTTTGGTTATGTTCCTATGATGTGGACACAACCAGTATTTTCTATAGAGAGTTACCGCCCTTAATCAATTGTACATTTCATATAAAAAAGCTTCCCAAACCTGTAATGTTGCCAGGATCTATGGCAATACACTTTTTTTTTTTGTTCGTAGCTTCTGACATCAGAAGTTCATTGAGTAGATTCTATGAACATATTACTTCTGGCTCGCTTCACATTTTGAAGTTTCTAGCTACAGCCATCACTGTCTGTCTTCGCTTGATTCTGACCCGAGTCCAAGAATGTCAATTTGCTTGTTCTTGAAGATGCCATTTGAGTGTCAAAGTCTCTGAATACATGTTAGTATGCCAGATAGGAATGGTCTGTACAATTATAGCTTCCAACAAGCAATCAGCAATAAATGTGTACGTATAAAGTGTAAGCGTAGGTCAAGCCCGAGCAACGCATATGCTGATCTGCGAGGCATGGTGTATTCGAGTATGGACTTGAAACTCCGCCCACTCTTCACCCATATTTTTCATAGGCTTGTTTCATTGTCCCTTGTAAATCCTGGCTTCTGATTCGTTAATAGACCTATTAGCCCTCCTTAGTACCGCCTTTTCTTCATTTGTAACCTCCCATGAGGACTGGCCCTTTTACTTCAGGTGCTTTCACGGTATGTCTAATTTAAGCACTATTTTCTTTAAATATTTTCTGCTACTGCAGGCACAACATACTTTCCTGCAACTTTCAGCGCACCATACGCGCTTTCACTTTCCAAGCAGCCGATCCCATTCCAAGCAGCCTGTGGCGGTCGAGGTCTCGCATTTTCGAGAATTTGAGCTATTGGCATTGTAAATGACAATGTCTTTTATTTATGTGTTAATTATCAAAACAGATAAATAAAAGGCATTGTCATTTACAATGCCAGTAGCTCTCACAAAATGTGGGACCTATTGCATTGCAAATGTTTGTTTCTAGTTACAACAAAGGCCAGACATCCTCCTCATACATTATATTCTATTCTCATCGGTCTGAGGTAGGAGCCCTTCGAGAATTTTTTTAAAACGCGTGGACTGTGCAAAAATGCCCTGAGCCAATAGCACTTGGTGGAGACGTCTCTAACCTCAACAGGGATAATATACGCTTAACATTATATCAGCTCGATTCAGGGCATGTGCTGTGCTCGCTGTGAACACTCGCATACCATGTGGACCCCTGTTCTGGTGCACACCGTGGACAATAATTTGGACTGCTTTTGTTAATACGGCGCAGTTTGTTTATCTATATCGTTTAGTGATCCTTTTCTTCTAGCTCATAGAATTATTTTTATTTCCGCTGGGATAACCGAGAGCCCTAGCCTGCCTTTGATTCTGAGGCTGTGTCCAAGGAAGCATCGCATTGTGATGGCCTGATAAATGCTTGATGCCTTCTTGTCATGTCCTCCCAATCCTTCTGCATATGTGGCACTAGAGTGATTGTGGCTGGCTTTGCTATTTCAAAATTTATTTTTTATAAGCACCTCTAATGATAAAAGTGTGCCGGGAGAGTCCAAATTTATTTCGGTCCTCAGAATCATGAAAAGGCACTGATGGTTGAGTATAATAAGTACACTTGACTGCAATGAAAGAGATGATTAAGATATCCCTTGCAATTTTGTTTAGGGTAGCCTACCTTGCAGATTTATAAGCAGGGCTGACCTGCTAAAGAGAGTAACAAGCGCCCCTGCAGGCCCTTGCTCAACCTCCTCTTCTTCAGAGCAGGCCCTGGTCCTGCCCTACTAATGATGTGCCTGGATGCAAACAGACAGCCTCTGCACAGTGATGGATTGTACCTGCATGCAGTCTCCCATCATGTCTTTGGATGAAGCCAGGAACATCCGGCTTTTCAGCCTCAAGTTGGGTTGTGTGCAGGCAGAGAGGGCAGCCGTTGACTGCGACCGCCTGCTTCTGACATAGTCTCTGGCTTTGGCAGGCTGAGGAGGTCAGTACCACCTGGTTTGGGATCCCGGGGAGTCTGACGATTGGCCAATGACACTGCTGGCAACCTGCAGCATGGCCCTTTGCCCCAAGGTCTTCAAAGAACACTCCATGTATCCCAGTTTAGGGTCGCTCACCATGGCAGGTTGGGCTCAACCGGCAAAAGACAGCGTGGTCGCCTTAGCCCAAATCAAGGCCAGGTAGGCCTAATATAGCTGTGTATTTTGTGGGGTTACTGGAGGAAGTAACAAAGTGTTGATTAGTGGGTTCTTTCTTTAGTGTTGGGCTAAAGTAAGCCAATAAACAAAATCACTGAAAACATTTTGATTTAAGGGAGGGTTTAGTCATGTATTTTGAAGAAAAAATAATGCTATATGAAAAAGAAATTCTTCAAAAACATCTTTCGGTGACCGGACATTACTGTTGTGAAAAACCCTAAAACCACAGAACTTCACAATGTTTTAGAGCAATACCACTATAACCGCCCTCTTATACACTGATCATTACCTCATATGTGATGCCACAGATGACATCAGTGAAACTACTGTGGTGGCTAGAATGTTCTAGGCATAGCTGGAGGACTAGAGCAGTAAGCTGTGGGGTAACAGGAGTTGAGCCTTTAATAGGAGTGCATTCATGCACTGGGAATGACCTCTTGAAAGAGGAATTTTAATTGGACTACATTCGGGCCCTGCACTCTTAGATCACTGGATGTAGTTGAAAACCATACTCAGTGGGTGTTGGGGGGGTAAAAGGCAGAGTACCGGTGACGCACCCAGACCTCACTGAGCATAGCTGATGGCATTCTACATCTAAGGGTTCGGAAATTGAGCACAGGCCATGGTTGAAGGCAGACTGTGCACCTCGAGCCTGTCAGTGTATCTGACTGGATAGTCAGATACACATCAAAACTACATTCGCCTACCAGAATGCAAGTCCCATAATCAGTAATTAATTGAAGGCTCTATTCCATTCTCCACTCCCTAAGATAGAAGGCCAAACACTTTTTATATTGTACCGGATTTGCCCCAATGGAAACAATATTTTATCATTATCCAAATGGCAAATAGACAGAAAAAGAGAAGAGGTGGAACAGTGAGGAAAAGTCTACTTTAAAATGAGGACAGATCTACCATGTAGTAGATTACTTGTCTTCACTGAGTGAAACAAGCAAAGAAAGTACATGGGACAAAGATGGGAAGGAGGAGAAAATGAGTCAAAAAAGCCATGGCTGAGAGAGAAGGAACAGAGACAGGGGACGGGGAGGGCAAATACGAATCAAACAACTACATACCTTATCGGTAAATCGTCCCAATTGTTTGTGTGACCAGCAGAACACATACATGCCTATCATCTGTAAAAGAATATAGGAGCTGCATAATATTATTCAGAGCTGTCTATTGATCGAGCACTGTTCAGTCACAGTTGTGACATCCCTAGTCACTTCTATTGACAAAATTACATTAATACTCTACTGTGATAATTCATTACAGTTCAGTTGTGATATACCAGTGCCTGCAGCCAGTCTGAAAAGAGGTTCCCTGAGCAAACTTCCTCTTGTCCCTTGAATTGGCTCTTCCCTGGCCTGTTAGCATCATGTAGGTGCGCATGGATGTGTGCATGCGGCCATTTTGGAATGCTTTTATTATTGTTTACAAACAATAATTCTAAGATCACCACTGATGCATGCACACTGTAAGAACAACTGGGAGGTGGAATCCTTGGGAGAACGAGGGAAGTGACACACTACGTTGAAGTGTTATAAAACATATACAACAAATGTCTTTTCAAATCATATACAACTAAACCAGTCATAAACAAGGTAAAAAGGAAATGCTGCATGCTTGGGAAAAAAGCATGAATAGGGAGGAAAGCCATCTAATAAGGTGCAAGAACCATTAAGACATAAGTGATGGGTTGACCCAAAGCCGATTTTACAACAGGTCTTTAACAACATACAGAGAGACCTAAAAGTGAATGGATAATGAAAGTCTCACCTCTCTTCTGATCTGTTTCCCCTGAAAATACACATTCATTGCGTGTTAAGGAGTCTTTTATGATAGTATGTATCAACGTTGGGTTGGTTATGACTCATTCCTCTATTGAAATCGCCTTGGTTGTTTGCAGTATCCATACAATGTACAGCAGGAAGTAGTTTATTGCACCTAGGCATTGTTGATCTAATCTTGGGTCCAGGTAACATATGAGGTAAACTAATGCGGTGGCGAGGTCCAAGTAATATGGAGTGATGTTTGTAAGGGGAAACGTCCTTTGGAACGAGGTCGGAATCACGCTGTGCCTTTACAGCGCCGGCAATAGAACACTTTCGTTCAGCACGCAAGTCATTACAGCGGCTTGCTTTAAGGGGGCGCACTGGTGGAATGGTGTTGGATTTTAAATCCAACACCTTCCCTACTGTTGCACAGACTGGAGTTGGATTACTAAATGAAACTAATCCAAAGTTATAACGACTTGTGTGCTAATCATTTTAATAACGGCGTTCTGAAGATATGCATGCAAACGACAAGCGTGACTCTGTCATACATTAGTTTGTAAGGTACGTCCATCGTAACCCTAAATCCCTTAGATTAGTGAACTCATGCCTCTTCAACCAGGCAAGTCTGATGCCTGTGTGTCCCTCTCTATTTATTTCAGCATCTTATTTTGTAGAAGTGTTTGGAAGAGAATTGTTTGCATGAGGTAACTGTTTAGATGGAGGATCACGCTAGAGCATATCATCCAAGCATAATCACAAGTTGTTTTTCTTCTAATCAGCGGAACCTATATATCCCTATAGTGCCACTGGGTACTGAGTGTCCATACATGCCTGAAATGGACCAGGATAGGGTCATGGTTTCGAAGGAGTGCAGTCCGTCAGATCCGGTCCAGCGTACCAGAAAGTTTCAGAAGAAGGTTTTTAAACTTTTAGCCCTCTGTGCTTTTCTCACCGGTTGTCACCTTCCTTGCAAATAGCTTTAGCACTTGTAAGAAAACACAATTTGTTTGCATGATGATCCCCATCCCCATTTCCTTAACTGATGCTGTTGACTCTTGGATCCTGTACACAGGGACCCTGCTAGCAGGTTCCAGTGCATGTGCTCTAACGCCTAAACACCTGTAGAATAGGTTAAAAATCTGATTGGCACTTTTAACTTACCTTTAAGTACCTAGTGTTTTGTACCCAGTGTACCTAGGGCCTGTAATTTAAATATCTCTAGTGGACTGCAGCACCTATAGTGCCAAAGCAAAAAGTGACAAGACAAAGCATGTCTTCGGGCCTGACCCTGCAGACTCAATGTGCAGTTTTAAAACTGCAAATTCGACCTGGCAAAGTAAATATTTTTGCCAAGCCTAAACCTACTTTTTACTACTTATAATTCACCCCTAGGGTAGCCCTAAATGCCCATAGAGCAGGGTGCATGGTATTTAAAATGTAGGACATTTGTACTTAAAGTTTGTATGTCCTGGCAGCGAAAAATCTCTAAAGATGTTTTTCACAGTGGCACAGCTTGCTATCACATAGAAAAGCACTGGATTACATTATGACACCTTAAAATAACTTAAAGTCTGATCTTGGGCATTAAAGTAGCACCATCAGTACCCTCTTCAGAAAACCTCTGGGCCTGTGGAAGACAGAATGACTGCACCTGCTTTTCAACCTGTTGAAAGAAACCCCAAGGGCTGGACCAGCTCCCATTTGTACCCAGGACAGAAAAGTGGACTCCAAGGCCTAGTTGGCTAACCTCCTGTTCAGCTCCAGGAACGCAAAAAACTGAAAGAAAGTCAAATCTCAGCATAGTGCAGCTGACCAGTTCCAACTGCATTTATGCTGGTCCCAGCTGGTGGCTTCTGGTAGATTAAGTACTAAACCCAAAGTTGTACCCAAAACGTCCTGGACCATTGGCTGGTGTAAAGTGTACTCCTCCCCACTTCAAAATTGCTAGACTAGAGACTTATAAACATTTTCTAAGCTTTCTGCAAAAAGAATCAAGAGACTACCACCGGACCACCAACAAACTGCAGCTGCTGATGTTAAACTGCCGGTCAGACTGAACTTGCTGGTTTGCCCCTCTGAAAGGATCCTGACTTCCAGAAACGTTTTCAAGTCGGAACGTAGAGGATTTGAACTAGAGCATGACTATGATGACATCTACCTTGACTCCCACTTCAAACTTTGACCTCTCTGAGTTTTCCCGATGTCGACAAGGAGAGCCTCAAACTTGTTGCCAGAGCCAAGGCTCCCACCCAGGTCCTGCACTTCATCCGGCTGCTGTCAATGAGCCCCTCTTCAGATTCAGCTGGCACCCGGTCCCGCTGACGACCTCGTCAACAGGACTTTTCTCTACAAAAAAAAACTAAGTCAGAAAGCAAACTTTCCACCGGAACGAATCATGTCCCTATATACGAACAGTGCTCCATCACGGTCAGCAGGAACGTTTGACCTTGGCACAGTCAAGCTGGACCAAATACCCAAAGTTGACTCTTTGTGCTTTCTGCCATTAGAAACGTCTACAAATTAAATATCAGATCTCCCATTCCCTGCACTTAATCTTGTCGAATTGGGGTCTATTTGCTCATTTCAATTTTCTCTATTTTTATAAAGTTGATTTGTATTTTTATTGTGTTCTGTTTTCTACTTTTTACCTGTTTTAGTAGTGATAAGTGCGTTACTCATTTCTTCCTAAATTGAGCCTGTCTGCTCAGTGCTACAATACCAACGGTTGAGCTCAGTTTTGAAATATTGAGCTCTAACTGGACCTTGTAAGGAATAGTGCCATTATTACTTGAGGATGACTACCACCCACTTCAATGAATAACCCACTTTCTCACAGTACTAACATGCTTTTTTAATGTGAAAGGAAGGCACTTGACTATTGCTGTTGCAACACCTCAATGTGTTGAAGATACAAGCTTGTTTGAAATTCTCATGAAACCCCTGATGAAATCAGTGCTCATCTCTTTCACTATATGTTTGTTTTTTTGCAAGCTTTGCTGACTCATTTTGAGTAAAATTACCTATAATTTACACCACTTCCTCTGGATTAAGTATAAAGTCATAAGTGTTCTTTATATAAAGTTATTACATTGACCATAGTTAAAGATGTTGCCTGTGAAAGTTATTTGCACTCATAGACCCGTTCAAACAAACAAATTTATGCTAGAACAGCAAACATTTTTGTCTCCGTTAAATAACCTTTTATATTACTCATCATTACTAATGTTATTGCACATTCCAGTACGTGTGTAATACGTTGTATTGTCATTACCAAGAGTATTTTTGTGTGTATATACACTCCAAAGTTAGTCCTAACACAACACTTTTGTGCATCTTGTTGGTAGTAATTAATTTTTCTGTTCACCAGGAAAATATGGGCTGCCAGGGTGACCAGTACAGACACCAGGGAAGTAATATCTAGACATTTCGTGGTAAAGTTCTAAATTGTCCAAGCAGGAGCCCATAGTTTACATTTTACTTTTCCCTTTGACTATTTAATGTTATCTTATGCAAATGAATGTTAAAATATCATCAGAATGTGTCAGAAGAGTTTAAAATTTTATTTAGGAAACATGATCCTTTAGCATCGCTCTAGATCCAACACTACTAAAATGACAAGGGCAAAACCCAATGCTAAAAAAAGATTGTCAATAGAGAATTATTTTGATACTGGGGCAAGAGCAACTAATTGACAACATGAACAATTTGATGTTAAAG
This sequence comes from Triturus cristatus, assembly GCF_964204655.1. Taxonomy (NCBI): domain Eukaryota; kingdom Metazoa; phylum Chordata; class Amphibia; order Caudata; family Salamandridae; genus Triturus; species Triturus cristatus. The sequence continues at coordinate 1,064,395,483 of NC_140594.1, read as the reverse complement.
TATAATGTCCATATCCAATAAAAAGCTTAATATTTATAACCACCTCAGCACTGTGTCTGCGTGTGCATCAAAAGTGTGCCTGTTATTTGTTTCCTAGTGTCCCTTAACTACAATGCCATGACTCCAATCCTCTAATCCAACAATGACGCACAGCACATCTTTCCTCATTTGACCATGACAAGGCCAACATTCCTTCAAAATGTCAGCCATGCCATCTTTGAAAGTCACTAGTGACCAATTTAAATACGATATTTCATCAATCAGCAAGGGTCCGCAGAGTTCTGTTTACCATCATGCTCCCATAGAAACCTCTATAAAATTAAAAAGATGACTCAATGGATGTGCGCTGAATGGTTTTATAATCCAAAAAAGGAGTCAAGTGCAGCTAAATTTGTAATTTCCAAACTTGTACTTCAGGATGAGCCATGCAACTAAAATCTATACTGCTGGGGTATAGTGTTCTTCTTGTGTGGCACTTTCCCTACTAGAAAAATGTATTCTCTTAGAGACAAACAAAAGCTATTTCACATTGTGTCTTTCTTTCTGACATAGGTTACCTTTAAGAAATTACAAACAGTTCATGCTGGGCACAGGACAGGTATGAACTAAAATGGACAGAGTGGTATATGGTATGTGGTATATGGTATATGGTAAATGTCCTTTTGATATATATTTAAGAATTTGTAACTTGCCCAGATGGCAGCTACAATGTCATCAGGGCATAGAAGATCCCTTCAGAGTCTAGACGATGATTTCTAAGCATGGGGGAGACCACTTCCTAGTAGGAATGCCTTCACCCCCATGTTAAAAATAATCAAGAGACTCTCAAACTCCACATGTAGTAGAGTGGCATTAGAAGCGCAAGATTCGGAAAAAGAGCATGAGAGGTTTCCTCTGTTCTCTATATATGCACCGTATTCTCGACAATCAACAGCCCTGTTTTTGAATGGGTTTTAGTCCAGCAAAATATACTTTGTAATTGTGATACATATATTTAGTGTATAAATACCAAGCAAATCCAATAATTTGAGGCCGCTTACAGGTCTATGCTTATTGATTTTGCTTCTTCAATGCACTGATGCGTAGAACTATATTAGAGCTAGCAGAACATATTTATCACAGTAACACAGTCCAGCATATGTTTGCACAAAGAGAACTCATTCAATTTGATCATAAGTATATTAAAAAACAATTTTATTCCAACAGACAAAATATTGCATAATCAGTTATGAATCAATGGTAGTCTTCCTCCCTATATGGGTTACAATCTGAGCGTATCTAAAAGTATATGAAAAAGTTCTTAAAAACAGTGGAAACGTTGACGCAGCGTTTCGGTGTTTATTCAATATTTTCACCTTCTTCAGGACAATAAAACTTTCAATCTGGAGGTAGCGAGAGATTATGTTTAATCATTTACATAATCAGAAGGAGTGGAGATATCTCTCATGTCAGCCCGGATCACGACAAAGGGGCCACTATACAAGTATGTGTCCTTATCTTGTATCCGTTGGAGCCACCGTATTACATAAAATGGAATTTTTTATAGATTTCTTTGTATAGGAAAATCTAAATTGTATTGGGACCAAAGAACGTAAGGATTTATCATCTCTTCCCTGTTATTAGGTTTGTTAGGTCCAGCCTTCTGTGTGCGTGAATAACGTCACCAGACACGCGGGCTGTTTGTTAGATAACGGCCTCCCTGCTCTGACGGATACTCCGAATGTGGTCAGAGATACCAAATAAATCCATCATTTATCCTTGGGTTCAATGGATGTCCTGGGATGCACGGACCGCAGTTTCCATTATTGGTGCATATAGTACTCTTTCTCCATAATATTCGTACTTCATTTAGTACCAATGCCTGTAGCATATCTAGCAGCCCTCCTACTACTGCCTTGTTTTCAATGTTCATACAAATTAAGGTATTTTACCCAGCTTTACCAAGGAGCTTGGATAATGACTAATCCCAAAGAAAACCTCCACGCTCACTCAGTGGCTTGCGCTTCCGATGGTCGAAACTGATTAAACTACAATTCGCAGGATTGTCAGGAGAGTTGAATGAAGCAGCCGCTCTGGGTAGCATTGTTATGTTATGTTATGTTAAAATGGGACTTTTATAGCGCAACGGCTACTCCAAAGGAGTGTCCCGGCGCTTTGTGCTCCAGACCTAAAGAAAGAACTGGAAAACATAACAGTAAAAAGACAGGAGCCTAAAAGAGGAAGCGGACTAACCAGAGAACAGCCAAGTTTTTAAGTCCTTCCTGAAGGCAAGCAAGTTCGAGGTAGTCCGCAAGGACACCGGTAGAGAGTTCCATAGCTGGGGGGCAAGGAATCTAAAGGACCGGCCGCCTAGACGAGCCCTTTTGATACGTGGTACCCGAGCCAGAGCCAATGTTTCCGACCTGAGGGATCGTGTAGGTCGGTAGAAGTCCAGCCTCTTCTGGAGATATTTTGCACCATTACCATGCAGGGCCTTATGGGCTAGGGTCATGACCTTGAACAGTATCCTCTTCCGTACAGGAAGCCAATGGAGGGATAGAAGAAGGTTAGAGGCACTAGTGCGACGATGCAGGCCAAAGATCGCTCGAGCAGCAGCGTTCTGGGTCACCTGCAAACGCTGAAGGAGATATTCTGGCAGACCCAGATATAGAACATTTGCATAGTCCAATCTGGATCCTATAAGTGCCTGGACAGTTATCCTCCATGTTCCTCAGATAGAAGGGGAAAAAACTTACGCAACATTCTGAGGATCCCGAAACATGTTCCCGTAAGAGTAGAAACCTGGGATTTGAGCGAAAGCTCATTGTCAATTTTTACTCCCAGGTTCTTAGCCCACTTAGATGACTGAGTTGGAGGGAACATGTCAGCAGGCCACCATCCATGCCAATCTGGTTCCGATGGGCATCCGAAGAATAGTATTTCGGATTTATCCGAGTTGCACTTGAGGCTGTTGAGTTGGAACCAATTAAAAACAGCCCCAAGGCACTCACGGATCCTTTCTCCATCGAACTCTTCGCTCTTACGGCAGGTGAACAGAAGCTGGGTGTCGTCAGCATAAGAGACGATCCGGGCCCCATAGGACTCTGCCAATGTCGCCAGAGGGGTCATAAGGATGTTAAATAGAGTGGGGCTCAATACAGAGCCCTGAGGCACTCCGACTCCCAATGGCGGCATTTCGGCAGATCCAGGTGGGACCCATACCGTCTGCCGGCGGTTGGCTAGAAAGGAACGAAACCAGTTGAGCACCGTCCCCCCCAGACCGATGTCGTGTAGTCTAGTGAGGAGATCCTCATGGGGGACGGTGTCAAACGCCGCCGACAGGTCTAGCATAACTAACATCACCCTGCCTCCGGTATCCAGCACCTCCTTCACGATCTCAGAAACTTCCAGGAGCGCCGTCTCGGTGCTTAAGTTGGAGCGAAAGCCCGATTGGGATTCATGGAGTAACTCGTTTGACTCCAGGAAGTTAGAAAGCACGCTATGAACGTGTTTCTCCAGGATCTTGGTAAGTGCTGGAAGGAGCGAGATTGGCCTATAGTTGGAGGGCACTTCTGGGTCAAGATTAGGCTTTTTGATAAGAGGGATGACCATGGCCTGTTTCCAGGACTGGGGCAGAAATCCCTGACTCAGGGAAAGGTTAAGAATGGGATTAGCTATGGGGTTAACGGCATCTGCCATTCTCGCTAAGAATTTTGCTGGACAGGGATCTAGCGGTGAGCCCGATTTAAGGTTCCTCATCAAGGCTAAGGATGCGGCAGCCGAAAGGGGCGGGAAGTCTAGCAGAACTGGGCCTGGAGACGACAGGAGAGTTGTCTCAATCGGCAGAGTTGACGGATCATCTATAGGTCTCAAAGGAAAGGAATCCTGAATTTGCCTAATTTTGATGGTAAAAAAATTAGCAATGGTGTTGGCCCAGGTCTCCACCGGAGCGTCCTGAGCTGAGATTGACCGCGGGCTGGTGAATTCTCGCACAATTGAGAAAATCTCCTTACAGGAGTTTGCCGCGTCTTCAATCCTTTTGGCAAAATAGCATTTCTTGCCCTGAAGTATTAAATCATGATATGATTTCATCATGGTTTTATAAAGTTGTTTGGCCTCAGGTTCGTACTGGGCTCTCCAAGCCCGCTCAGCGACTTTGCATTGCCTACGGTGATGGGCCAATTCCTCCGTAAACCAAGGGGCCGAGACCCGTTGGGCGGCAGACCTGGGTGGCTGTAATGGGGCGAGCTCATTTAATCTAGCAAGGAGCCAGGATTGCAGGCTCTCCAGGTCTTTCTCCAGGTCACCCGTATAAGACATGGGGTGATCCACCAGAGCCTGCGCTAGCAGATCCGGAGTCACCCGATGGAGTGCCCTATAGCTGCTACCCTGCTGTCTCGTGGCACTGGCCATAGAATTCGTAGTAGATGATATTTCAAAATGAACAAGACAATGATCAGACCATAAGACTGGCAGAAGTGTTACAGCCATAATAGGTGAGGTGGAAAAAACCTGGTCAAGTGTGTGGCCTTTATCATGGGTCGGGCCAAAGATATAGGGGGAAAGGCCCAGAGTAGATGTAATATCAAGCAGCTTGATAGCATCCTGGTCTTGGTGATCATCCATATGGAAGTTAAAATCTCCAGCCAATATACACCGCTCCGATCTTAGAACAAGGACCGACATAACCTGCTGGAGATCATCAAGAAAGGATCCCACCGGGCCCGGAGGTCTGTAAACAACAAGACCCTTCAGCGCTTGCTGAGGCGATAGGGAGATGGTAAAGGCAAGAGAGTCAGCCCCTACGATGGTATTTGTGAGCGTGACCGTGCACGGAAAAGATTTTTTCACAGCCAGGGCAACTCCTCCCCCCCTACCCTTGTCTCTATCTTGTCGATGGATGATATAGTCAGAGGGAATGGCTTCCGCGATGTCCGGGTGGGAGGATTCATTGAGCCATGTCTCAGTGAGCATCAGACAGGTAGGACTGGTCGTCGAAAGGAGATCATAAATCTCTTGAGTGTGTCGGTGCAACGACCTTGTATTAAGGAGTAGACAAAGATGTTTAATGCTACAATCCTTAATAGAGCGGGGGGAAGGGAGATTGCAAGTAGGATGCCATTTACAGACAGGGCACTTATGTTTACCCCTATATCGGCCAGGAAAGACTGAGTGACAGGACGCATCCCCGTCACGCAAAGAGTAGAGTTCCTGAGCGGAGTAGGAAAGCATAATGGCCAGAAGTACCTGCCACGCCGAACGCCGACGGGCGCAGACGGGCAGGACTCTGGCACGACTCCGGCGCAGGTCCGGCGCGTCCGCAGTCCGCGTCCGCTGCGCAGAGGGAGGGGTGAGCTTTTTATAGCGCTACTAGAGCGCGAGGGCGGAGAGTCCTACCCCCAAGATGGCGGCCAAAATGAGATCCCAGCCCTCGGCGTCAACACTCAGCCGAGGGCGGTCTCACAGTCCCAGGCAAGGGAGAGGAAGCAGGGCAAAGCGCTTACAAGCGCTGGGAAGTCTAAGGCAGGCAGCGCTAGGCTCAGGCACGCTTATAACACAAGCGCGAGCACAAGCTGCACAAGACAAAAATTAAAATGACAAGCATGAAAGTCAAACACGCTAGGTTAAAAATGGCAAAGAATAGTAGAGAGACCTCCCGGCTTCCGCCTCAGGAGGGAAAGGTAGGTAGCATTGCAACCCATTGTTCTTTCACTCACTATGTCAGCTCAGATTGGACCCAGCCATGTGGTAATCAGTGTTGACCGTACTCCAATAGGAATAGTCAGTCCAGCCCGAAATGCCAAGCCAGGTCCCCTCGTCTGAGCATACCTGTTCTTTTATGTGCCCCTAAAAATAATTATTTTAAACACGTTTTTCTCTTATCTAAATCAGTAGGGCATATTGATAATAAGTTTATAACTATGATTTTTTAACTTTATTTTTGCTCTTTTCTTGGACAAACGTTATCCAAATCGGAAGAATGCATATTAAGGCCTTGAAATTTAAAGAGCAATATTAAAAACATTAATAACGTGCCCCAGAGCTTACCCTCAATTCTATTCAGCCATCTTAAAATTTGAAGTGAAGGGCATTCAAATTCATACCAAAGAAGGAAGGACTTTTAATTATAAGTCCTCGACAGAGGGATGATATTTATTTTGCTGATCAGTAGATGGATTGCTAAAACATTTTGCAAAGTGAACTAGCCATTCCTTTCTTGTTATTGATCTATCAAAATCTAGAAAAAAGTTACCTCCAAAAGATAACCCCAAGGAGTTACAGTGTTTGACTGCCCTGACTGACGACCATTCATCAGCTACCTGTACTTTACTGTTGTTCGACCCTTCATTAAAACATGATTCTTTTGAGGTTGTATTGACTGTTAAATTAATATCTGTAGCAAACAAGTGCAAAGAATCTTATCTTCTGTAGACCTTTCAGGGTTAGCTCAATCAGTGTAAGGTTGCCAAAATACACAAATGGCAGTACCTGAGAATTACCCCCTGAGTTTTTGAGAAGAGGATCTGGAATTTTCTACATTAAATATCAGATTAGAAATATGAAGATAAAATAATATTTAAACAGACACCCTGTTTAAGTCATTTGCTTGCTCAGTAATCACTGTGACTCTCAATTTGTATTCAAACCCAATAGTATTTGTGATGATGTTCCACAAATAGCAAAAGAAGATGACTCTGGATTCCCTCTTTATGCAAATGTATCCAGTGCTCATTCGTATCTCATTCCTATTTACTCCGGAAGACAGTTGTGAAATCAGTATAGACCACAACACCTATTGATTCTTTTGGGAAACACGTGTTTGGGCCTTTCATTACCTCATTGACCGTAGATGTTGACCATAGTACATGAATAAGTGTAAAATCAGGTTAACGAGAGCCTTTTGAGCCGGTTTTGCTTTTGAGTTTATTGTTTATCGAAATACATCAGCACTGTTCCTACCTTTCTTTGCTAGTATTTATGCTGACGCCTCTAGAGTTCCTTCCCTCGCATACGGTTTGTGGGCTATCCTCCGAGTCCTAGCAAACCAGTGGGTGCTGAGTTAATACATGATAGCTTTTCTACACTCTTCTGAAAGTAGTCAATAACAGGTTTTTTTTCTTGACATTCACCACTTTCATATTATCAGCCATTAATAATTTCTTATGGTCATAAAATATTTTTGAAATAGATAGTATGTTGAGCCAGATTGCTTATCAAAGAGGACCTAGAAGCAGTTGTTACCTTTTTGGTATTAGGCAAGAACTATTGTACGCAAAACTATTTCCAAACATGAACTGTATGAGCCACAGTCACTTACCAGGTAGTCCCTGGATCCTAAGTCAAACGTAGTCCCTGGCCTGCATTCCTTGTTCTTTGGCCTATCAGCCTCTTGCAAATAGTGCACTTAGTCCATTGACATGCGGAGTGCAGTCTCACCTCCTTTAGTATGCTGGCAGGCAGAAAAGACAGGTCTTGTCATGCAGCCCTTAAGGTCCTGCAGATTCAAAGGTTAAGAGGTTCCTCTTAGTCTCCTGCATCAGCTACATAGGCACTGACTATCCCCCACTTCTCTTACTGGCATTTAACTCTACAGAGATGCAAAATGCAATCTTGCCAGTCTGTCTATAGCAGAGAAAGCTTTTAAATGGAAAAGAAAGATAGTGTTTATTACAGGTCTTGTAGTAATATTCCATTAAGTGGTAGGTCTCGGCGTCTGTCAGTGCTATAAAACACTTGTTAGCTGATCCCAAGCTGGAAAAAACTTGTTTCTAGATGGAATTTACTTGCTGCTGTGGCATTTATTTCATCGCTTGTGGAGCCTTTTCTGTATCTTTATTATTGCTTTTATGACTTGTTAATTACTATACCATTGTTGACTAATGGTTGAGCTTTTAAGATCACTTTAGACTGAAGAATTTGTATTTTGTCAGAATTTAAAATATCTGTAACCTGAGGGCTAGCTCGTCTGTCCAAGTTCTCAGATGGTGAGATCTGTTTTCATATTGTTTTTACATCCTTGGATGGACATTTACTTGGAGTGGGCAAATGTGGCCAGAGAAGGTTAAAGTGAAGATGATTTAAAGATCTTTTAAAAATTAGAGAAGCGGAAATGGCATACCAAGAGTATTTAAACTGCCTGTAAAGCCAGTGACTGTAAATTCCATCTCATGGGCACGTTTGTAACAAATATTCCATGTGGGAGAATTCCTTTAAACACCCATTAGGAAGGTTGTTCCCAGTCTGCATGAAGAGTTGAACTGTCTGATGACTACCTCTGCAGAATTGTCTGTCAAGCCAGCTTTTTGTCGATTTCACTGACAACAGTGCTGTAAAAAAGCAAGATTTGCCCACATTGTGTTTAACATCTGCAAGTTCCTCTAGTGGTATTGGGGAGGGCAAGTCAACATGATCAAACTTGTCTGGTGGCATGGGGACAATGGGTTGTCCTCACTTAGTTCACTAGCGTTGTGTAAATTCGGTGAAGGATGTGCAGCTCTAGTTTGAACGTTAACCAACTACTACTGATCACTTCATTGTTTTAAGTTTGTTTTCTTTTTTGGGTGAACCTACACAAACTTTAGCAATGTTTTCCTTCAGCTGGAGGAAAATATAACATACCACTGTGGCAATCAAACTTGTAATTAATATTTCTCTGAGTGATACCTTAAATCATCCTGTTTAAAAAGTCACCCACTGTTACTTCAATTTAACATCACAGTCCTACACACACGCATGTAGTTACCATGAGCACGTCTTAGTGTGCCGTGTTTGTCCAACTAGGTGCAAGTGCATAACCTGACACTTTTAAATCCAGCACCTTGGTGCCCAGTGCTTCATGTAGTTAGTGCTAAAATAATACTCAATAATAATTGAATACCAGAAGTCTATATGCATTCCATTTTCAGAGTTGCTTTTCTTTCAGTTTAGTTTTTCATTGAAAAAGGAGGAGGTCATACCTGAAGTTCCCTCATGTCTTACCTAGTTTTTTTTTTTATTGGTGACATCAACTTTGAATATGCGAAGAGGATGTTAAAGAAGGCAACATTTTTGAAGAAATAGCTATAAACCCTCCTTGTGAGAACTAAAATGTCTTGATTACCAATATTGTGGAATTCCCGAATTACCGATATCGGCCAGAATCTTCGTATGGAATTCCCAATTCTGTATGGTTTAACACAGACATTTGCCACGTCCTCTTAGCAGGTGGTAAATCTTTTTAAGGGGGGAGGGGGCGGGGGGGTCAAGAGGGTAAGTGGATTAAAAGGAGGGTGAGGGAAGGAAACCATGTTGTCGGACAGATGGGAGCATAGAAAGCTCCCCTGTACCTTGACTAAGAGTCGGTGCGGGCTAAAGTATCAGACAGTTTCCCTGCCAATATACCAGGGTCCAGTGTTTCTGCATCTGGAATAATCAAGGTGCAGGGACACTGAGCCACTTATAATTGTGCGGAGTGTTCCACTCAGGATGACGTAACCTAAATTTCTTTTGCTTGTGTACCCCTCAATTGCATTTCATATATTCATGTATTTGATTGCATATTTCCATTTATAAACATGCACCTGTTTTACTTAATAATAATGCACATGTATAACATTTAACATTTGCTTTATAATTGTTTGATAGTGCATTAATTATTGGCAGATGGGTATTAATATGATTTACAATACGTGACCGAATTCAGTGAATGGGAAAGATTAACATGTTAATTATTTTAGTTTACATTATCCTGCAAAAAGTCTGCCCTTTTGAAAATAAACAGAAAAGTGTATTTAGGCTTGTCACGGTCGTGCATTAGGCAGAGAGGAATTTTTGACTGTTTTTGGGAGACCTGGTTCGTGAAAGCTGCAGCTGTAAACATCCTCTGTGAAGGCCATAGGCTTCTCAGAGCCAGTCTGGCTTTATCTTGCCTGAGAGTACCATAACAGAGGTACGGGGACCTTCCCAAAGTCCAGAACAAGCGGCCTGTGGTGCAGGCACCTTGTTTTCTAATACAGTTTAGTTAGGGGCTAGAAGGGAGGGGTTGGTGAGGAGTTGGTGAAGCAAAGACTGGTGAACATATGAAATACTGTCATAATGTTGCAATTCTTTTTAATGTTTTGCTTACTAATTCCATTTATTTACACTATTTCGTTTATTTTCACAGCTACTCCTATTCACATCTGCACTAGAGAAGGGTGTTGTTTTCAATAAAGTTTTTTCATTTTTTTTATTGATATTTTCTGTAACATACAGCAGTAGCCAACAGTCCATGTACAAATGATAGGAGTACAATTCTATTAATTCCGTAACAGAATTCATGTCTACAACAGGTATTAAGGTTATCATGCAACATCAGCGGGACATCGATGCTTAACAAATATATACCAACCCATCATTATGGATCCACTAGACCTTCCTGTATTGCATAGTGTGTGGTGTATATGCCGGATTGTGCACTCCCCCCTTAACTGCTCTCGATGAGGAGAGTGTCAGTTGCATCACTCTAAGCGCATCCGCCTGATATAGTGCAAGTGGTCTTTTAGTCAGATGTGTCGCGCAAATACGCTAACATGGGCTCCCAAATATCTCTGGGGCGGGACGAGATTGGTAAGAGCTCCACATAAGCTGTCATCTGGTCTTTTCAATATATGAAGTCTGTGAGCCAGCCCTTAAACTTGGGGGTGCAGCCTCTGCCCCATCTCCACGCCACTTTTCGTTTTGCTATCATAAATCCTAGCGCAACCAGCTTCTTATGTGATGTCAGTAAGTCTACTGTGTATCCTAGAAGCGCTTGCGCTGGCGAGAACGGAACATGGGATCCAACCATCTTGGACAGGGCTGCTACCACCTCCTGCCAGAATCCATGCACCTCTTTGCACTGCCATGCAAGGTGTAGAAACCCTGCTCCCACCCACCGGTATCTGTCACAGCAATCATCATTTCTCAATTTTTATTTGCATAAGCTCACTGGAGTGTAATAAACTCTATGTAGAAATTTTAAATGTATGATCTGCAAGCGGCTACTTGCCGTGATGGCTCCTATCTGCGTGCAGCAGTACCTTCACTGTTGATCTGTCAGTGGCTCATCTAGATCATGGTCCCATGCTTTCCTGACATCGAGTGTAATCTCTGGGTGTTCTAGCAGTGCAGTGTGATAAAGTCTGGATACAACGTGTGCCGACCTGACATTTGCATTAAGGCATGTAAAGTGTCAAGTGTAGGAGGTTCCTGAGGTATCTCGGGGGTATTGGCTCTCACCTTGTGCCTAAGCCTAATATATAAGAAGATCTCCAGTGGTGTGATATTGTCACCACTCAGGAGTGCCTGCTGCTGTTTAAAAACTCCCTCCGGGTAAAGGTCGCCCCATGTGTGTAAGCATCTTTTGCGGAGCATGACTCGGCACACAGTTTCACTAGTAACTGGTACAAGGGGATGATATGGGAGAGGCATTAGTTGAGAGTATAATAAGGGTTTACGTGCTTATTTGACTAGCTGCTCCCATGCTCGATTGGTGCATGCCACTGTGTGGTAGACGGTGCCTTCTCCGGGTACTTTAGTGCCTAGAAAGGAGGTTGTGGGTGTGGGGGCCATCCCTCTTCATTGGCCAGGTGCGGCATGAATGGTGGTGGATGGAGCCAGTATATTGCATAATGGGCCTGGGTGCATAGGAAGTATAATTCCAGGTCTGGCGCTTCAAAGCCACCCAGGGAGAATGGCTGCGTCAGAGTTCGCCAATCCACACCTTGGCTGCCTACCACCCCACGCCAATTTGATCAGTAGTGGTCGGAGTGAGCAGAAGAAGGGGCGACCTGGATGATATGGTATGTTCAGAAATAGATATAGTAGTTTAGGTAGGATTATCATCTTCATTATGGAAATTCAACCTGCTAACGATAGCGGCAGCGAAATCCACCGGGCTATTGGGATTTCAATAAAGTTTTAAGATACATCCATTATGTGGATTCATATGTGTGTTCATTCTTGGTGAAGGGAGTTCTGAGCTCACTAACAAACAACCTCACAGGACTGATGGTGGCCCATCCTCATGTAATGCGAAGGTTGTTCATGGTTTACAGTCTGACTGGTTTCCTGTCTCTAGTTGGTAAGTTGGCATTGACTCTGCACTTTGCCAGACAGTCTAGGGAGTCTAATTGTGCATTTTGCATAAACCTGCAATAATTGCATAATTTGGTGCCCAACATGGGGCTGATTTTTGCGTAACCCTGAGTGAGACACACTAGAAACTACCAATATTTACTAATAAAATTGCAAAACACGTATCGAGGAATTCTGCTTCTCACAACTTGTAATCAAAGTCAAGTGGGGAACCAGTTTATCGTGCATTCCTTTCCATCTCCCCAAGCAGACACGTGAAGCCCATTTACCATACAAGTGAGACCAATGGATAGCTTTAGGGTGTTTAGGGCCAGGGATGGTTCTGCAGGTTGGAATGTACTTGTTAAATCTATTGCAGTGTTGGCATTTCTTTCAATTACTTTGCAGCAGGGCATCTTCCAGTGAGGGAAATCTGAGTTACGGGTGTTGTTGAGCTGAAGACTTCCAATAGGAAACCCATTTTAGTAGGTACTGCTACAGACGGGTCCAAAAGTCTGACAGACCTTTGCCGTGAAGAAAAAAAGAAATAGAAAAGGATATTGTGTCAGCACCCATGAACCACTGGTTGTTTACAAAGGCATTCACGTTTAGGCTCATTCCACAGGTGTATTTCCTTTTTCACTGTCTTGTAGACATTTAACCATTTCACTGATGCATTATGGGAATGAGTTTGCCTATGTAATGCTTCTTTCTATTGCACAAGGTTTGGGAAAGAGGGCCCCAAAGCACAGAGAGCTAGTATTGTCAAGAGAATATGGAACAGACTATAAACTTCCCTCTATCTACAGCTATAGTTATTCAAAAATATAAATTAACCTCACTGCATGAGTGCAAAGAAGGAGGCTAATGACAAAATATACATCACTAATATTGTGTCTGTGCAGTGCTCTGGAAGGCCTTTGTTACTATTATTCATGCAAGGGATAACAGAAGCACGTGATCCTAGGATAGCCACTACTTTGGACCAGCCCCAACCCTTCCCGAGTCCGACATGCAGCGTACAGTTAGTTCTCGGCACCTGGCTCCTGTACCAGTCTAGCGCCCGCTCTGCTCTGTGTCTGTGTGTCTAAATTCGTGTGGCTCGATAACCACACATTTATTTAGTTTGTTTTTTAACCTTTTTCATTCTTGGCACCCAGAGAGCATTTACTTTGTACAGTATGTCATATAACTAAGTCAGTTAATTCAAAACTAAGGTGTACACCAGAGTCAGAGCTGCCACACTGTCCAATGAGAGACACGGTACTATTCACAGAGTTTGCTTCCTACACAGGACGTTGTGCCTCCACATTGTGCCCTCGCTGTGCATGGAAATGTTTGAGAAAAAACAGAATCCTTTGAGCAACAGAAAGAAAATATTTGCCTTTTGAGTGCATTCAAACAGAACTATGTTAGGAGAACGAAATGCACCGAACTGTGACAACTATCAATGTTCTTCCTAAAAGTAGGACACTTTATCATGTGTGTCCCATGTCGTAGCCCCTTCATGCGTTCTTTAAACCAGCTATCACTCTGTATGATCCAGCTTATCTCTGTCCTCACACATACATCACTCCTCCACATTCGTGTTCACTCACATGTCTGTTATCTGACCTTTGTCTATGCCTGTTGACTAGTAAGTACATCTGCCTCACTCGTATTTTCTCCCTCTTCTCTTACTGTTCCATTCCTCTGTTTGCCTATGCCCAAATGTCTTGCTCCCTTGTTGTTTGTTTTCATGATATAAGAGTTAAAATTTCTGTTCCTATAATCTGTGCCTCCCGAACAAGCCATGAAAGGGATCGCCTGCCGATGGCTGAGCCTTTTTAAGACAACAACAGTAAGCAGCCTGGGTCTTGTAGTTTTGCTGTTCCACATATATGGTCAAAGATCACACCATAACTGGTTCTGTTGGTTGCTCTAACTCAAACCCATGACATATTTCCTGTTGGGAAATATATGCCTGGCTCATGCCTATACCCACCAAATCCGATCTCGGTGCAGCACAACGCCATGCCTCTCAAGCCAGATGTCTGCGCTTCACAAATCTGAAATCTACCCAACAGGCGCCCTTACCTATGAGTGTTTTAGCAGTGTCCTACCTTAACTTTTCTATATACCTTCAGGGTTCTGAAATTGGGCATTGTCACTTTTTTGTGGCAATTATGTTTATTAATGTTTTGCATATTCAACTGTACACAAGTAACATCAGCATTTGAGAGAGATTTATAGATTTATACACCATGTCCATGTGGGTTTCTAATTCACAGCCTTGCACATGGAGTACAATCATACACAAGTATCCTTAATCCGGTATGTCTATGAAGGCCTTGACGGCACGGGTTGTAACATATTCCAGCAACTCTGGTTAAGCTTGGTACAACGTATGTTGCTTTGCATCCCTCAGAAAATATCTTAAATCGAAACCAAACAACTAAAAACAAGAAGATCATTGGGTCGCAATAATCAATGGGTCGTTATCACATTCAGGTCCAGCAGGTCCACTCAGGGTAGTTTTGATGGGTCTGAGACTCATTCTACTGCCCCTACAAAATGCCTCCCATGACAGAAGCTAACACTTCTGCAGAGGCTGTTCGGTGACACTCTTTCACTTGTCTCATCTTCCTGTTTATTAGTCATTTATTTTCAGCCAAATTTACACACAGTAGAGCAGTCCAACATGGAGGTAATTAACTAAAGTACTAACAATAGCTTACTGTCACAGTGGGGCCGTATTGCATTCAAGATCAAATACCTCCCTAACCTATCTAAAAACGCATCCAAGAATTATAAACATATTTTATCAGACGATACCAGGAAACACTCGTATCCGATGCCTACTTTTGTACAACAAAAGGAGTCCTGGTTAATGATGCAATCTTCTTCACCAGAAGAAGAGCCCAGTGAGGGAGAGCTATTGCCTCTTGGCTTTGAATCAACTCATCTAAGAAAACACCACATGGTGTACGAATCTCCATAACACCTTCACCGGCCCTCGAGGCTGAAGCAACCATCTTCCTTTACAACAATGGGAATGTTCTCGTACAAGAATCTGACCGGAATGTAGAGAGGTTTGATGGTATTTTCATGAAGATTAAAAATACTGTATCAAATTCTACCCCTACTGACTCTACAAGTCAAGGTTTCTTCTCCTGCTCCAAGACTGAAACATAGGCACCATCCAGTCCCTCCCCCACACAATCACCCATGACTCCTTGCGACCTTTCTTCCTACTCTAACACTGGAACCATCGCCGTTGTTCACAGATCAGCTATTCTAAGTGAGGATTCTTGTCTTTCCCCCACGTTCTACTTATTGGATTTGCCCGCTCCTCTAGACCACAGTAGGGTGGGAACTAATGCCAACTGTACAACTACTATCACCAGCCCCAACCCTGAGATTTTCTAGGTTTCTAAATATTCTCCGTCAATCAATACCTCCCACTTCCCTACCCCATCAGTGACCCAATTGCCTAGTCTTTTTGACCACCCTGACCACCAACATACTCCCATCGTTCTTTTGACATGACATGAGGCCCATCGCTGGCACATCTATGAGACTTCCTCCTACCCCTTTTTCCAGTTATCACTTCTAGTATAACCCACGGCATCGGAGTTTCTCTGTGAGGGCATTATATTGTTCTCTGGCTTCTGCCAGTCGCGGTTCCACGTCCTGAATAGTGCCCACTCGGTTGTCCAGTTGTTGAATAGAGTCTTCCAGGTTGGTCAAGTCCCATTCAAGGTCTCTCCTAATACCAACCAAGGCACCCAGACCGTACCCCTGCACCACTACCTTAAAGGCCTTCTGCTCTACAACAGTTCGACGCCATTCCCTGGTTGCACTCAAAATAGGCCAATAGAGCCTCATTCTAATGCATTGGGATGTAAGCACCACAGAGGAACTGCTGGTCTCCCCTGCTCCAGCTGCAGACGCATCAATAAGGGGCTGTGGTCTGATATGGAGTGTCGGAGGTATTCCAAATGTTCGACAAGTGGCCACAGTCTAATGGTACAAAGGAATCTGTCTATCCAGACATGTAGGGTATAGAGGGGTGAGTAAAAGACATAATTCCTAAATAGGTCATTTTGCGCCCTCCACACATCTTGCAATCCCCAACTCCCCATCAGTCGGCAAGGGCCTTGACTAGCCTGTCTGCAGGGGCAGAGTGGAGTGATCGAGGTCTATGTCTGCCCCACAGTTAAAGTCCCCCTGGCCCCTCAGAAGGACAACCTCCACTGACAATGTGCTCAGTCGTGGAGACAGGCTGTTGAAAAAAGCCAATTGATCCTGATTTGGTGCGTATACAGAGCCCAAAAACCAATTGTTTACCATCCAGCCTCCCTTCGATCAGGACATATCTGCCCTCTCAGTCAATGACCACACTCCTCCGCCTCAAGGGGACCCCCAACCTCATCCAGATCCTCTTGGGCAGTGTCACATATTTGTCGCACATCTCCCTGCCCTTGCATTGGTAGAGAAAATAACAAAACAACAGGTAAGATGGACAGCAGTCCTTGCATGGCCAATCAAACATGGCCAGTTTGTTTAGTTTAGAGTGCTGTTGCGCTGTCTAGTTGCAAAAGACCTATTGTGAACTTGCAGTGGGCTTACAGCCCGCCCTTTGGTTGGCTTTATTGTCACTCTCATTTGCTTGCTTCTTCTTTGATGGCTTGCCTTCCTCATTTTTAATTTTTCCCGCCCCTGGAGCCTACTTTCTTTACTATCCGTTTGATTGGCTGACTTAAAGCTTTCATTTTTATCCAGTGCTCCATGAGAGTGCATGTCTTTGCTAGCTGTCTCCCTCTTGTGCTACTTCACCCGCTCCCCAAATACCTTCCACCACGCTCCCCAAATACCTTCCACCACGCTGCATTGAGCCCCACCCCTCCCAGCTGGTCTGTAAAAGCACAGCAGGGATATGTATGGCTGAAAGGAAGACTTCAAGGCTTGTTTTAGTTGTATCTTCTGCATTCCCACTATTACATGAAAGTACAAGCTTTGGATTCGAAGGCTTTCATGGCGCTGGGCTAAGGGCCATCGGATGCTCTCACTCAGCTGGCCTAATGCAGAAGTTGTATCAAACATCACATATCTCCTGGAGGCCCATAAATCTGCTCCCTGGGAAACTGCAGAAGACCAAATGTCTGAATACTGTAGAAAGTAAATTAGGCCGCGGCAAGCCTTTCCCTTTACTTTCTGACACTTCCTTTTTTTTTTTTTTATTCTGTTCAGTTTCTGGTGTGAAAAGTATTTGAAAAATAAACCAAACCCTTCATAAAAATTTAAAATACTTAGTTTTGAGATACCATAAGATATGTGTTTGCTTTTACTCCAGCATTTTGACATTTTGTTTGTTTTTTCGTTTAAAAAAAATGCATTATAGGTAAACATTGGCAAAGCTAACAGCGTTATAAAAGCGAGACATATTGGCAGTGCTTATGCTAAAGAGGTGGGCCTAAAATCGATGCCTAGAGTTCTCCAGCAGTGTTCTAAAAACAATGAGAGCATGCATCACACAGTGTGATTGACAGCTTTAATCAAAATGAAGCAAGATGCATGTTTTACAGCAATATTATTAAGGCCCTGACGAAGCTGTCAGTCACACTGGAAGTGTGTGCACCAGGGGAACCATAGATGGAAGCATTTTTTGTTCACAAAGTAAAAAGGCGCATTCACGTAGGTCGTATTAAAAATGCAGCAAAAATATTTTTATGTCTGCATTCCGCTGCTCTTGCGCGTTGTTATTCGGCAACCCATAACACGCTCTTGCTAACAAAAACCACTAAATACTAATTACTAACAACCTCCCTGCTTTAAACAATTTTCTTTGCACAAATGCCATACAGTAGTTTCAGTAACTCAGATTTTTTTCTAAACATTCTAGGCAATCGTTCTCTAGCACGGTTTATTTGAACAAGCACAAATATAACTAATTATTACCATACTATTGCAAAACTATCCCCTTTGCCGCACTAATTTATACACGCTCTGTATATACCATGTTAAAAGTGTAATTAACAACTATATATGCTCACATAAATATCTGCTTTATTGTATTATGCTAATATACCCAGTTACCCTTTCTTTGATAATACTTTTCCATTACATTTCAGGAAATTCTGCTTTTTAAAAAAATTCAAGGAGTCTATTTTCTTTAATCTATTAGTGCGCGCTTTCACTAGGGAGATATCTTGGCACTAGTGGGCACTAAGGACATGGTGACAAATAAAATAAGTATTCTCTCCACAGATGAAGTCACACTAAAAGACAAGACAAAAATGAATAGATTTTAAGATGTTTCCTAAAAGTGGATTTCCTGAGTAGGGTAAGATTGATCCATAGTTGCTACCAAAGAGGCGGAGCAAGCATCCTTCTCCCTAACTAGGGTTGACTAGGGGGGGGAGGGTTAGGATGCAAGTATTAGGGACTAGTGAGTGGCGCATGAACAGATGCAAGGATTGTAGCGATGGAGATGTTCTTGCAGTCCGCATTTCTCAGGTGAATACTAAACTCCATGCATTAGACTGAGAACTTTGAAAGTGATTCTCTTCTTAATATTCATCCAGGGGAGACGAATTATGGTTTGTGAGACATGATCAAATTTACGCAAACAGGTTCTTTCTGGACTCCCGCGTTCTGAATTCTTTGCATCCTAGCCATTGTGGCTTCCGGAATTCCAAGACAGAGGATTTTGCAGTTGTCAAGATTTGTCATCACATATGCTGATACTACCTGGGCATGGCAATCTTTCGGCAAGTCTTTTCCAAGGATCTGTAAGCTAAGCAAACAGGCAGATGAGACTGCATTGACCTGCATGAGACTGCATTGACCTGCATGAGACTGCATTGACCTGATCTTTGAAAGTGAACTCCAAGAGATTTGATCTATTCAGTTGCTGTCATCTTCTATCATCAATATTTCTGTATTTTTCGTTTTCAGCTTGAGGTAAGTAGACAGTCGGCTAGATTAATCATCGGCGTGGGGGCTTGGTGATTCCGGTGCCTGATTGACTGAGTGTCATCTGCATAAGAAATTGAAAAACTTCCATAAGATTTATTTTAATTGGGCCTGTGTTGCACAATAGTTGAATAGCTCAGGCGACAATAAAGAGCCTTGTATGATGCCGCACTTAATGGGCATAGTTGTGGAGTGATGGAGTGGCAAGGCTACTGTCCAATCTTCTTTAAAAAAAAAAATCAAATCATGCACAACTGACAAAGAGATTCCAATTGAGTAGCGTGGTATCAAATGCTGCCAAAAGATCCAGCGGGATCAGGGTGGTAGATCACTGTTTTTTAGGATGGATCATAGCTTGTCCAGAGCAAGTGCGAAGGATGATTCATATCTGCGACTGAGAAAAAAATCCTACTTTCTGTGAATCAAGGCAGTCTGTGTACTCCAAACACTGTGCTAGTTATTTGGCTACTGCCCATTCCATTAACTGGCGAAGGGCCAGCAGTTATAGGCCTGTAATTTTCTGCTAAGGACCTATCAAGCCTTTCTCTTTTCAGGAGCAGGGTAATCATGCCTCCTCTCTAGTGTGGTGGGACTGTGTCGGAAGTAATAGAGATTGACTGTGTTGTTTAGGGACAGAGCTAATATTGGGGCACATGAGTGCAGAAAAACTCTAGGCCATAGGCCTGGAGATCTTGATTTCGGTTTACCTAGAGTTCACAGTCTTGTCAGATTTAGTACGGCTGATGTCTGCCCAGGTGGCCGACAAAGGTAGGCTCGAGTGAGATGGTGTGGATAGATCTGGTGCAAGCGGTTCCTTTTTGATATCTTGATAGATTTTTTTCAATTTTTGCTATAAAAGAACTCGCTCTTCACAGAATTCATGAAGGTGGAAGTAGCGGGGTTGATGCCAGTGGGCTTTAAGAAGGACTTCAGTGTCTGAACAGGTCACAGGAGGTGTTTGGGCTCAATAAAATGCGAGTACCCTAACGGTGAGATTTGCTGTCTATGAGGATGGCACGTGATTACAGATATGAGTTATGCCACTTTTGCTCCACCTGTCACAGAAGTAGTTGGCTCTTTTCTTCTACACATGAAGCAATGTCATACATTTATATACCAAATTATATAAGGATGTTAAGTCCTAAAAAACAGAACATGCACTCTTTACAACAATTCTATAGTATGTTAACAATTGCTATAATCAAAATAAGTTAATATCCAGACCTATTGGCTTCTTATGTTAGCTTGATGTTTTAGTAATTCAGCAGACACCACACAGCTGTCCCTGCATCCGTAGTTGTTGCCTACAAAATCTAAGGCCGTCTCTTCATCCACATATAATTCACAATGCCACTTAGCACCCTTCTTCAACTTTGCAGAATAATATGTTTATTTGTGATGCACTCTTCTTTTTTTTTTTTTCTACCACTATTTTGCTTGCTCCCCCTTTTATATGTTTGTATCCCACTTGCCACCTACACCCAGCAACATTCCCTGTTTATCTGCTACATAGCGTTCTGCAAGTTCACTTTCTATCCACACTTGCTGAAACCGAACAAATATTTGGGACACAGCCTTGCACGTAAAGTCTACATTCCTCCACTGTTATTGGTACCAGATGCAGGGAGACACTGGGAAGCCAGCCCTGACCAGCCGCCAACATCCTGCTCATAGCTTTTTATTACCACATTATGTCATTTACTATTTTTACAACTTTATTTTGCATTTTCAAGTAAACAAAACGCATCGCATATGATCATCATACGCAATACACCAGGCCCACATCCAATGAAAAGAGCAAGTCACACATAGTAATATACAGTAGAAAGCAGACGCCGACACAGATACCAACCCAAATTCACACTTGATGTTCACATTTCTACAGAGTTGGGATCTGAAGCAGAAGGCGACGTAACATGAATGTCAGACGCTCGTAGTATTCGCGACATTGTCATGTGCAGACCTCCAGCTCGTCGTATTCGCTTAACATAAGTGGTGAAGGGATGCCAGGTAATGTCAAATTTAGTCTTCCTGTCCTGAAGAAGAGCAGTCAAGTTCTCCATGGCATACAGAGCCCAAACCTTCCCCCACCACATTGCTATAGAAGGTGAGAGTGCTTGTTTCCAGACTTGCGCCACACAGAGTCGTGCTGCAAAAAGTAGCTGAGATATAAGACGGACCTGAGGGGTTGATGAGGGAAAAATGCGATCCGACCCAGGATCACCCAATAAAAAATGCTATGGGTCAAATGGGGGGAGGACGTTGGTAATGCCTCGTATGATACTCTGAACCTCTACCCATAAAGGTTGGATCTTAGGACATGCCCACCAGGTGTGTAGAAAGGTACCTCTCTCACCACATCCCTTCCAACATAAATCAGAGCCCCCAAACATCCTTGCTAGACGAACAGGCGTAAAGTACCAGCGGGTATCTTATAGGCGTTTTCCTTGTAACGAACGAAAATTGATGACCGCATTACCCTCTGCCCGATCACCTCCCTAGGTGTCAGATGACAGCGCTGTGGCCAAATCCCTCTCCCACTTCAATACATATGCGTGATTTTTAGGGGAAGTCAGCTGCATCAGAGAGCGATAAAGCCACGAAATGCCTTTGCGGCGCATATTATTCAAGTAAAGGAACTCTATGGGTATGATGTCAGGTGGAAGTCATGTCGGCGGGTAAGGGCGAACCCAGTTGCCAAGTCCTCCTTCGACCGTAATTCTGCATCCTCCAAAAAATCCCCCAGGAGAAGGGGGCGTCTCTGATTCCAGTCAAAGGAGCTGAGATTAATTACCCCAGGAGCAAAATCAGGCTTATAAGCGAGGGTGTCCGTCGAAATGGGAAAGTCGGGAATGCCCGTCGTCGACGCACCTCTCCCCAATAGGACAAGAGTAGCGATGTCAAAGGTAATAGGGTTGGGGATTGTAACGATGAAGACGCGGGGAGCCACAGCAACCCTGCCAATGGGGAAGGAGAAAAAGCCTACTGTACCTGGATCCAGGGTTTCCTGTCAGGGTTGTGGTTTCAGTCCAAGGAAGGGTGCAGTTGTGATGCCAGAATTTAAGCAGAAACGTCCAGGAACCCCAAACCTCCGTCCTAGACTGGCCTTTCTAAAGTCACATTGACCCCCCCCCCCCCCATCCCCCAAAAGCCAGAATTTTCATCCGGCTATGCTTTTGTACTGAAGGTGGAAAGCAAGTGGGAGAGTTTGAAGAACATATAACAATCTGGGCATAAAATTCATTTTCAAGCTGTTACGTCTACCCAGCCATGAGATTTCCAACTTCCACAAAAGATATACGTCCTTAAAGAGTGCCGCGAGAAGGGGGGCTGCATTGCAAACATATAGGTCCTTCGTTTGATATCATTTACTATTTTAAACGTCCAACGTTCACCATAAAGTGTTTCATAAACAACAAATTTCTCTCCATTGATGGTACGCATTGCCATACACTTCCCCTAAGAAAGAGCCAGACCAATTGGCTTTTACTGTGTTTTTTTTAAATAGTTTATTCTAATGATAATTCAGTGCTGATTTGTGCAAACACTTAGGCGTTACTTTTTTGCGAAATATTTGTTATCAAAGTACCTTATTTTTTTGGGGGTCTGGCTTGTTGGTCTTGTTTGTGTGCTTGCTTGGGTTGTCCTTTGTTATGGTCTTTGTAACAATTTGTTTTTTTCTGTAGGAGTCTGATGGAGGCCTATATGTGTGCATGAGCACTTTCTTGGGTTTTGGAAGGGAACACGTGGAAAGGCACTACAGAAAGACAGGCCAATGTGTATATATGCATCTTAAGAGACACGCACGACCGGTGAGAAATCTTTTCTACTTTCCAAATTGCTCATGTTGGTCCTTTGCATTTTTTTGTATGACTGTTCTAGCCAAAATGTCATAACAGCAACTGTAAAGCGTAACAATCAATACAAAAGGGTTTATAAGAGGTAATAAGTAATTGGTGTCCTTCATTAATAAATGTGCATGGATAATTACTATTTTGGGAACCTTCAGATGACATAAGCGACTCTTAGATGCTGTGTTTATATGCAAGATACAAATACAAAGTTCACATTGATTAGAAATCTCAGGTCCTGGGCCAGAGGGGATGGAGGCAGGGGATCTGGTTAGAGCCTCCGTCCCATGGGTGTTTTTTAATCACACTTGTATTTTAACTGAGCCAGAGAAAGTTAGACTTTATCCACATTTTGATTGTTATTACTGTCAGGCTATGCAGCAGATATCACATCCAATCTAAAGAAGCTGGTATCTTTGCTGACGTATAACCTGAAATCTATACACTGGGGAACCTTAAGGCAGTGGGCAAACTTAAATCTTAAAGGGGTGGGCATGGGGGGGGGGGGTCAAAAGACTGGAGTGCGTGCAGGCTGCAGACATGACCTGAGAGCTGCTGGCATCCCTGGAACATGTTTCAGTCCTGGACACCTTACACAGATTGAGAGAACAATCTCATCTGCCCAGTCAGACCTTCCCCAGGAAGGCTCGAGATTATCCCCCCCCCCCCCCACACACAAAAATGTTAAACATTTCGAGGCAAATGGTTCATTTATAGCATTATTTTGAAATAAAGCACAATGCCACAGGCTTTTACCTGCAATTCCATTTGAAACTCGTGAAACAGTCCAATAATTAAGGACAAAAAAGATCATGTTAAAAACATCATTAATTTTACTGGTTACACCGTGGCACCCTTGGATGCTTTTCTGTAAAGTGTAGTTGATTTCTCGGTGAACATAAAAAAGACCCGCCGAAGCAGGACATTCTCCTTTGCTTTGAAGAAACGTTAGTGTTGCTTCCCCAGGCCTTCTTCCCTGCTGGGTGGCTTCGGGTCATCTTTCTACACTTTTAGCCCCGAAATCAGCCTGCATTACTCCAGTCTATGAGGGTTATATACATATATCTGACTTGACTTTAATACTTATCTTTAACTCTGTTGACAAATAGCGCCATAGTGCCACCTTTGCATTCTGCTGTTGATTTTAATGTTGTTTTTCGCCTTTGACTTTAGAAAGCAGCTGGGGCATCTGGCGGAACTTTACCAAAACGAAAGAATGGCAAGATTTTTTTAGGTAAAGTGAATATTTTCTGAAATTGGTACAACATGCACCTTGTTTGTAGAAACGATGAAGTGTAAATGTTCTTTGGATTTTAAATACTTATTGTTTTGTACATAACGCTTCCTTTGAAAATGTATGCCACCACAGTCACCCCTCTGCCTTGCTCCCCAGAATCGATGCAGAAGCTACTTGTGAGGTCAGTTACTGAGATTCCAGACGTTGCTAGCTAGAAGCCGTCATAAAATCAATGCCATTCTAGTATCTGTGCGAGACAGAAACCCCTCAAAGGTGTTCAGTCTTTACAGACAAGCAAAACAGAACAGCACCTCACAGTACCACCCCTTTAAAGTATAAACAGGACTGGGACTGGAGTAGTCGCTTGTTTGGAGGCATGGTAGGCTCAGGCACATGCCGCTCTGCTATTTGTTGTAAGCAAACCTTGGCAAAGACATGTGAAATAAAATGCCTACCCGAATCTTCATTAAAATATGGATATTGTTTGCAATTTGACACCAAAAATCTCAAATAAAACAGGAGATGTACAGATGGGGCATAAAATACACCCAAGGTCCATTGTAAATTAGAAAAATATCTCCTTGGGTTGGTGTTGGAAGTGCAGGGGCTTCACTGGGCCCTTTGAAATACCTGCACTTTTTCCTGATAATAATCATGTAGCCACATTATGATAAATCTCTCAAATACATCTTGGGCAAGTAAGTAATGATTGAGAAACCATGCAATAATTATATCTTATCTTCAAGGCCTCCACATCTGGGCCACCCAGGGTTAGTTTAAGGATTCACTTCACTCACTCGCCCGACTTCCCAAAGATCTCTTTTTCCATTGTCTGTGATCGCCGAGAAGAGAATCAACGCTTAGAAATTCCTGACGAACATGACTACCAATATGTTATCATGGTCCTAGTAGGTGGTGGACATGGTTAGTGAGGGAAAGTAACCATGCCACCATAGGTATGTCTTACTATACTATGGTTTCAGTGCAGAGCTTGGTCTATTCTGGTTCTGTTTGCAACAGTAAATGAAGCAAAGATATTTCTTCATTTTATTCCTGTGCTGCTTTTTTACTGAAGTAGTATCTTATCCTGGATTGGTATTTCTATAAGTCTGTCTAAAGTCATTACTTTACTGATGACTCCTCCATTCTACGTAATTTAAATGATTCTTTCTGAGATTTCTCTTCAAATGGCCACTATTAATTGCTCTACACAAATCTTCATTCAATGAAAAATAGGCAGGTCTGTCGGGGAGGAGTGACATACATTTGTAAATCTCAACCAACCCAGATTCATATGTGCACACCTAAAATTCTTTCACAAATGCTTTTAACATCCCTACTTGTTTACTTCGAAATCTGTTGAAACCTCCTTGACACACTCAATGCTCCCCAAGCAGGATAAACCCACATAAGCATCTTGTTTTGTTCCAGTATGAACAGATGTTCTGGTCTCCAGCTAAACTATTCTTACCTAAGAGTACCCAGCTTGCATTTTTAGATAAGACGTTTAAGTTAAACATTTGTTAGACTACAGAAGATGACATTTTTGGCATTATAGAGAATTTCAAAAGTGCTCCAATAGGTTTCAGTTGTTGTAATTTGTGTATAATATAATATCCCAAACTAGTTAAATCCAAATTACCTTTGATCTTGCCACACCTTGTTAAAGAAACAAATCCTTTCCTGCTTCATCTTCACTTGTACCTAGTCAATTTGACCAATGTTTTTTTTTCTAAGTACAAAAATCTGAGCTGACCCTAATGCACTCCATTTTTATCAAACACCATCTTGGGCATTTTTCTTTACCTTATCATGGAACTGCCAGGCGAGAATTGTCGGTCAGACTTTGTCCTATCTCGGACTGCTAGCCTGGAACAAGCTCCCTTTTGAGCTATGTGCAATGGCTCAGATGTCTGCATTCAAGAAAAAGCTAAAAACTTGGTTGGTAGGATTAATTATGCAGTCGTATATTGCAGGTAGCCTTTGAAGATAGCGCCGGGACACACCATGGACTATCCATGTGCTCTGCAAATCACAAATTAAATCAAATCAACTTCGGATCCTTAAAAAGTAAAGTTCACCTATTTGTAATAATTTTCTAAAGTCTAAACTTTATTGTAATGCTCTTACAGGTACCTTCCCTATAATCAGATGTGCATATGGTGTGTTTTTATAGAAAGAAGTATATTCAAAATCCGCACTCTCATCCACTTATATGTTATGTAGATAAGATGTATTTATTGTGGCCTATGACAAATATATACATGTAATGAAAAATGTATGCATTTATTGTTATATTTAGATTATATTTCAAAAATGTGTTTTTTCTGTTTTGCTATAACTGAAATACAATACATGTATAAATGTATACAAACATACCCACACATCTCGATCTACCTATATGTATGCAAATATATGTAACATACACACATATAAGCCTTATGCTTATTATTATGGATGTACAAGGAATTAATCCCTCTATATCATCATCTATATGTACATGCATGTAATAATAGTTTAATGCTCAGACATACCCCTGTATGTTGTGCGTATACATAGACTGTATATATACATCACCTTTTAAAAATCAAAATATAATGTTCTACACTTATAGTTACTTTTCCTTTTAAACATATTTACATTCTCTGATGAATATGTTTTATGCCAAAAGGAGAAGAAATCTATATGCAGACACTCATCTAATTATATAGTTGTTCTAAACACAATGAGCTACTGATGGATGTGATGTATAAACATAACAGACTTGTTAGCTATGGGAGATTGATTTTTATAAAATATCTAGTTTGTATTTTTCAAAATAAAAATACGTAGACATAGAAAATATACATGCTTATGTGTGTGTGTGTTGACATATACATACAGATAACAGTGCCGTCCCTGTGCAAAGTAAAGGCCCATATATCTCCATACATGTACTTACCCAGACCGATCTTTCTATAGATAAACATCGATATATGCAATGCGGGTAAGGGTGTAAACATGTATACATATTGATCACTTATACACACGTGTATATATATATATAATATATATACACACACAGACACATACATAGATATACATATACACACACACACGTACAGAAGAGGTTTAAATGCCTTGTACATACTGTTGTATTGTACTGTTGTGTTGTGAGTATAGTGGTCATGTAGGGAAGAACCAGCTCTTGGCTAATCTTTAGAAGCTTAAATGGTTGTGGGTTGAACTTATGTTTGAGGGTCAACAATTCCATAGTCTGTCTGTGTGAACAAAGAAAGATGTTCCACCCACCATGTTTTTTTCTTGTTTGCTGGGAGTTTGAGACGGGTTGCTATTCTAAATTGGAGGTTTTATTGTATGTATTTTCTGGCATTTTCTTCCTAAAGAAAAGTGGTCATTGGTCCTGTAATTCTGTTTGATGTTACAAAAAAGCTTGAGGGAGAATCTTCTGGCAGCGAGTGTAGGGCCCGGAACTCAGGGGAGATGTGTGCTTCTGGCACATGTAGTCTAGCAGCAGAGTGCTTGTGGTACATGAGGATGGAGTCTAGCAGCAGAGTTTTGAATTCTCTATAATCTTCTCATAGTTGGTAAAGGTGAGTGGTGACATAGATCTTTAGCGTAATCAAGTTTTGATGGGTTTAGAGAGATTGTCAATGAGACCTTATAGGGAATACTAGGTGTGGGAAGATGTGTCACAGCGTTTTCATTGTAAGAAAGCTTGATTTGGATTCCTTATCAGTTTGGGCACTCATTGAATGCTTGGTGCCCATAGAATTACGAGGTTTCTCACCTACGATGACATTTTTGGCAGTGGTCATAGATTTTCAGACCAGGTGCAGAGTGTTTCATAAGTTGTCCAGTCACCACAGCTCAGTATTTCAGTTTTGCATGTCCTTCCATGTCATTCATTGGTCAACAGCACAGAGGCAACTGAAGATTTTGGATTTTCCAATGTCCTTGGGTCAATTTCAGAAGTGTCTGCATGTCATCTGTGTAGTTATATAAAAATAACAATTGGTTCTGTCGGGTATAGATTATTTCTTAAACCATTAAACCAGTGATTGGTTTATTCACAGGAAAGACAATTTATCATAATTAACACACATAGAGACCATAAAAGGTATTCAATTTTTTTATAAATTGTGTCATTTATAAATACCCACATTAAATGGCATGGCTGTCAAGTCATAAGAGTGAATTATAATTTGTGACAAAGTGACATGTGGTGCTCAGTGCTGTAGTGATGGTGTGTAATATATACAAAGTGACTTTTGGCGGTGTTGACAATTTCAGAAGGCCAGAAAAACAAATATTTAAATCGGTCTGCAGACTGAATAAGTGGGTCTTTATGCAGAGTCTTTCAACTGGTCCAGGGGATATATGTCGACGTTTCAACCCAGGGGGGGGGGGCACTACTATCTAGTCAATGCGGGTCTTCATCAGGACAGGGGCAGTGGGGTGACAGCCTAAAAAGATCCCAATGTAGCTCAAGGGGCGTGTTAAATATCTTCTCGTTTGGTGTAGTAAATACTCGCACAGGAGCAGAGTCTACTGCGCAGCGATGGTTCTTCCCCAATGGGGATTCCCAGTCATGAGATTCGATTAACCTCTTCCAATACTGGTTCCAGAGGGTCTCAGTATAGTTAAAGCGGGGTGAGGGCTCAGGCAAACGTCCTGTCTCATCCGATAATATTAAGGTTCTTAGAAATGGACCCAGAGTCTCAAGTTACTTAAAATAGGAGGGCGCCGGCAAACGTCCTGTCTCCTCCGATCCTATCTGTGTAGTTATAGCAAGTAAAGTAAAAGCCGTTGATCAGTTCTGATAACAATTTCATGTAGATATTGAAAAGCATGGGTGAGATTATTGAGCTCTGAGGGACTCCGGCTTTTAGGCCGTATGATTTTGTGGAGATGGAGGAGTATGAATGAAACTTGTTCTATTGTGTAGGTATGATGTGATCCAAGAAAAAGCAGTGCCCTCAATCCAACTTCCTTGTGTCTTTGATTAGTATGTCATGATTGTTGCAAAGTCATCCTGTGCCCTGGGCACCCCCCAACTTTTTGCTGACTGATGAAGGTGGTAACTGACTGTGACTGACTCTGGGCTCTGCCTAACCAGGCCCAGGGCCAGTGCTATGCTGAAAGACACATTAGAATACAGTTAAAACACCTACATACACTAGGGTACACAATGGTATGGTGGGGTACCCCTGTGATTGGCATGACCTGCCCTATATCCCCCTGGTATATAATAGGGCAGGGGGATTGAAACTACCTAGAAGTCCCTAGTACACTGGGGCATGGCAGATTAGAGGCCAGCAGCTCTTTTTGCACTTGCACGTGTGCACTGCTGAGGCCTAAGGTCAGTTTAAAAGCAGCACTGGGTGCCAGGACTGCTTTTAAAAAGTCAATTGTGCCCAAACTCGACTTCGGTTTTTGGGGCAGTAACAAATGGATAACCAACAATGTTTTGGCATCTTAGGGACCCCTAGGGTCTTCCCTAGGTATCCCAGGGGTGGGGGTCAGGTATTTATAGGGTACACCCTTATAAAAATGAGTTTTTATATGCCTGGGTAAAGTGAAATTTCACATTTCACTCCCCACATTGTGGTACAGTGCTACTCAAATTCGACTTTGATGCTAGGAGCACTGTGGAGGGAGGATCTGCAATATTTCTACAGATTCAGAAGCCCTAAAGTCTCCCCTAGTTGCACATGGGGTGGGGTTCCTGTAGATTTAAGACAAGTACTTATAGAATATGGTTTTGTAAGTCCTGGTGCTGGATGGTAGGATTAAGGAAGGTATGGGCAGATGCAGGGGGGAGAGTCTAAGTAAATTAGCCATCCTAAGGGTGTGTTTAGCCAGCTCTTACCCCCTTGCTGGAAAATCAGCCATTATGGATTTGGAAGATTTGATGCACTCTTGGACAAAATAAGGCCACACTCTACAGGATGTGGTCATAACTTTGAGGAGTTACCCTGCTCCCATTGGTCAGAAGTGACCTCCTGCATGACCCGGAGAACTTGGAATAAGTATCGGAGAGGGGTAGAGCCTCTCAGATCTGCTGCTTGAAACTTACTGAAGCCAGAAGTGCCCTGCTGAGAAGTTTTGCTGTGCAAAGATTTCTAAGGCCTGACCTCTGAAAACTACGATCATCTGAAACTACAGCCCTGTGTATTATTTTGCTGAAAAAGAACTAAAGAGTGGACTCCCTGAAAGCTACAGGCTAAAAGAGCTCAACTGGAACATCACCAACTAAATCTACACCTTGGAGAACTACCAGTGGATTTGTAAGGGTTTTGTACCAGTGGATTGTGGGAACTGAACTCCTAAACTTTTAAGGACCATCTTGGAGCTTCCAGAACCTTGGAGTGAGTTTGAGACACTTTGGGACCCCTTGAGGAACTTTAGGAGGAAGTTCAAGAAGTTTGGAGAACTTTGGAGCAACTTTGAAAAAAAGCTCCATAGAGGGACCGACTCAACCTGGACAGCCAGTCCGCCTGCCTTCAACCACGAGCCAGCCAAGCCATCCATGTTCGTCCATCTAAAAGCTCCATAGGTCCAACTTCCAGAGTTTGACCGGGTCTAGAAGAAAACTGAAGCCGGCGAACCCACACCGGTTCCGACTACATGAGAGACCCCGGGAGAAAAAGCTCCAGAAAAGTTTCTAAGTCCGCTTGTAGAAAACGTGACCGGGAGCAACCACGAGAGCTAAGCCGCCTGCCTTCCATCGCGTGTCGGCCTGGATTCCTGGGTTGTCCCGCTTGAAGCAATCTTGAAATATTTTCCAAGTCCGCTCCAGGGAAGTTGAGCGGGACCTAGTCACAAGTCAAGCCGGCA
Organism: Triturus cristatus; assembly: GCF_964204655.1. Taxonomy (NCBI): domain Eukaryota; kingdom Metazoa; phylum Chordata; class Amphibia; order Caudata; family Salamandridae; genus Triturus; species Triturus cristatus. The sequence continues at coordinate 1,064,364,544 of NC_140594.1, read as the reverse complement.
AACCTCACTGAATCCGGACTGGCTGGGAGCTTTGAGGACATCGGGAAGAAAAGCTCCAGAAAAGTTTCTAAGTGTGAAGTTAGAAACTGAGACTGGGACCTGTAGGGAGCTGTAGCCGCTCAGGGCTCCATCGCGCCTGGCCTGAAACTTTGACTTTGGTCCGGTCTATCGCGAGCAGGTATCACAATATGGTGCTATAATCTTCTAAGTGCTATATTTTATTAAATCTTAGAGAATTCATATCTCTGGGTTTACATTGGATTTTTGTCGTTTTGGTGTCATTTTAAAGATTGAAATATTTCCTATTTTTATAAATTGGTGCTGGATTTTTATTATGTGTCGTGTCTTAATTATTTACTGAAATGGTGTTTTTAAAAGCTTTACATACCTGTCTTTGAAGTTAAGCCTGTCTGCTCGCTGCACGTTACCAAGGGTTGAGCATAAGAATAATTTTCTAAGACCTATGCTGAGTCCTATCATGTGTTAGTGGCTTTATTGCCAGTGGCAGACCTGCATTTGCCCCTACCAATAACCCACTTTTCAACATTTGGTGGCTGCGGTGGGAAGAGGACTTGTGTTTAAAAAGTAAACCTTTCAGTGAATGATTTAAGATTATAAAAATCCTCTAAATTGCCTTAGAACCAAACTTTAGAGTTTGATTTTCGGAATTTGGACTAAATAGTTTTTAATCCATTGTTTTGATTTTTCCAAATTGTTCTAAGTCTGTTGTGCCTAGTTTTTGTGCCCCAAAACTAGGGAACCATGGAGCTGGACCTGGCTAAACTGTCCCAGTTCAAGCTTTCTGAGCTTAGGGAACAGTGTAGGCTTAGGGGGCTGTCGGCTGCCAAGAAGATGAGGAAGGCAGGGTTGCTTGAGTCCCTACAGGCCTGGGTCGGGGCAGCTGAGGAGAACCTAGGGGGTGGGAGGATGTTACCCTCAACCTCACCCAAGAGGGGGGTGAGGATGAGACCTCTTCCATTGTGACTAGAGTGGGGAAGGGTCCCTTACGCAGGCACCACTACCGTCTCTTGCAGATAGACAGCTCCAGGCTCAATTAGAGTTGATTGCCTTGCAGAAGGAGAAATTGGAATTAGCAAGGAGAAAATGGGAGAGGGAGGAGGAGAAGAGGAATGGTGGCAGCGAAAGTGAAGAAGATGTTGCGAAGTCCAGGGGTGGTAGATTTGAACCTAAACTTCCCAAGGGCATAGTGCCCAAGTACACTGAGGCGGATGACATTGACAGGTGGCTAGCAGCTTTTGAGAGGGCCCTTAAAATGAGTAGGGTCAACTCTAGGTATTGGGGTGCACTCCTGTGGGAGTTGATTCCAGTAGCTGGGAGGGATAGGCTCCTGAGCCTAAAGGGAGAGGATGCAGAATCATACCAGCAGATGAAAGCATGCTTAGTCAAGAGATTTGATCCGACTCCAGAACAGTACAGGGTGAAGTTTAGACCTTACTGTCCCTGTGTGGGGTGAATGTTGACACCCTTGCTGCCTTACCTCCAAACATGGACAAGTACAGGTAGAGGCCTAAAGTGAATGGGACTGAGGTTGAGGCTATCAGAGACAATGGGGCTAGTGTAACTATGGTCCTGGATGAACTGGTGCCTCCAGAGAGGTTGTTGCCTGGTGAGTTTCACCAGGTGACTTATGCAGACAGCACTACCGACCTCCATCCTATGGCTGTGGTGGATTCGGAATGGGGAGGTGTGACAGGCCCTATGAAGGTAGCTGTGTCAAAGGTGCTCACAGTCCAGTGTTCTTGAAGCCTCTCAGTGATCAGAGGTGGAGAGAGGACTCCATATGAAAATATTGGAGCTCCCTGAGTGGCTATGTGCTGTGACTAGGTCACAGACTAGCCAGAAGGGAGGGGCTGGACACTTGGACCCTGGAACAAAGGGCCAAGCATCCAAGGACAAGGGGTACTGGGCCTGGTGAGCCAGCCCAGGGAACTCCAGAGGTGCAGGAAGAATCTAACCCGGATTGGGAGGATCTGGCCTCTGATGGAGGGACTCCATCCCTGCCAGAGCTGTCAGATTTGGCAGAACTGACAGGAGCTTGTGGACCCTCCAGAGAGGAGTTCAGTCAGGGACAGCGTGACTGTCCCGCCCTTGAGGGCTTGAGGCGGGTTGCTTCCAAGCAAGAGGAGGGGGGTGACAGTGGGTTTCATAAACTCTACTGGGAAGATGGACTGCTTTCTATTGAACCAGAAACCTCAAGGAGGGGGCCACCCGGAAGTTGGTGCTGCACCAGAAGTATAGAGAGTTCATCCTGACTTTGGGTCATGATATCCCCTTGGCAGGACATTTGAAAGAGACAAAGACATGGAACCGGTTGGTGAACCATTTCTACTGGCCCCATATGTCTGAAAAGGTAAAGGAGTTTTGCAGCTCCTGGGTCACCTATCAGGCCAGTGGCAAGCCAGGGGCAAGACAAAGGCTCCCCTAATACCACTGCCAGTGGTTTGGGTCCCTTTTGAAAGGGTGGGATAGACATTGTTGGTCCCCTGGACCCACCTACTGCATCAGGGAATAGGTATATCTTAGTGGTAGTTGACCATGCCACTAGATACCCTGAAGCCATACCTCTTAGAACCAGTGATGCTCTTGCGGTGGCTAGAGCACAACTTGGTGTGTTCACCAGAGTGGGTTTTCCTAAAGAGGTGGTGTCAGATAGGGGCACGATCTTCCTGTCCAGCTATCTGACTGCTATGTGGCATGAGTGTGGTGTTAACTACAAGTTCACCACCCCCTATCACCCACAATCAAATGATCTTGTTGAGAGATTCAACAAAACCCTGAAGGGCATGATACATGGGTTGTCAGAGAAACTCAGGAGGAGATGGGATGTTCTTCTCCCATGCTTACTGTCTGCCTACAGGGAGGTGCCACAGAAAGGGTTTGGTTTCAGTCCCTTTGAGTTGGTGTTTGGACACCCTGTGAGGGGGCCATTGAGACTGCTAAGAGAGTCTTTAGAGAAGCCTCTTAAAGAAATTAAGGACAATGTGATTGACTATGTGCTAGGCCTGAGATCTAGAATGGCAGAGTACATGTACAAGGCAAACAGGAAACTGGAGGTGAGCCAGGAGCTCATGAAGCACTGGTATGATCAAAAGGCTACTATGCCTGAGTATACTACAGGACAATTGGTGTGGGTGTTGGAGCCTGTGGCTCCCAGGGCCCTCCATGACAAGTGGAGTGGGCCCTATCCAATCTTAGAAAAGAAGGGTGAGGTTACCTATTTGGTTGACCTTGGCACCCCCAGGAACCCTCATAGGGTCCTGCATGTGAATAGATTGAAACTCCACCATGACAGGGCAGATATGACCATGTTACTGGTCACTGATGAGGGTGTGGAGGAAGAAACTGAGCCTGTGCCCGACCTCCTCTCCACTAATGTGCAAGATGGGTCAGTGGAGGGAGTTGTACTCTCTCCCAAATTGACAGACCAGCAGCACAGAGAATGTAAGCACGTGCTGGAGCAGTTTGCTGGCCTGTTCTCTTTGACCCCAGGCATCACTGAGTAAACTGTACAAGTTGTCTGACTATGTCAGAGCCAGCATTAAAGCTGAGGTTGCTAAGATGCTGGAACTGGGGGTAATTGAACCGTCTGAGAGTCCATGGGCCAGTCCAGTGGTGCTGGTACCCAAACCTAATCCTCAGGGGTGACCCAAGGAGTTAAGGTTATGTGTGGACTACAGAGGATTGAATGCAGTCACAAAGACTGACGCTCACCCTATACCTAGAGCTGATGAGCTCATTGATAGGTTAGGGGCTGCTAAGTAGTAATTTCGATTAGACTTTAGGTTACTGGCAGATTGCCCTCACTGATGGAGCAAAGGAGAGGTCAGCATTCTCCACACCAGAGGGACATTATCAGTTCAAGGTAATGCCTTTTGGCTTAAAGAATGCACCTGCCACCTTCCAAAGGTTGGTGAACAGGGTCTTGTCTGGGTTGGAACAGTTCAGTGCAGCTTACCTGGATGATATAGCTGTATATAGTTCTACCTTGGGGATCACTTAAGCCATCTAAGGAAAGTGTTTCAGGCCATGCAGCAGGCAGGCCTGATTATTAAGGCAAGCAAGTGCCAAATAGGGCAGAGTTCTGTAGTGTACCTGGGCCACCTGGTTAGGTGGGGGCCATGTACAGCCTCTCCACGCGAAAATCCAAACTATTTTGGATTGGACAGCTCCTGTTACCCAGACTCAGGTCAGGGTATTCCTTGGACTGACAGGGTTCTATAGAAGGTTTGTTCAAAATGATGGGACCATTGTGGGGCCCCTAACAGAAATAATTTCTAAAAAGAGGCCCAAGAAGGTGATTTGGACCCCATAGTGTCAGAAGGCTTTTGACACTCTGAAAGCTGCTATGTGTTCAGTACCAGTGTCACTAGCCCCTGACTACACAAAGGAATTTGTGGTTCAGACAGATGCTTCAGAGCAAGGGATTGGGGCAGTGTTGTCACAGCTAAATGAAGGGGGCCTTGATCAGCCAATTGCCATTATTAGCAGGAGGCTTCTTCCCAGAGAGCAGAGGTGAAGTGCCATTGAGAGAGAGGCTTTTGCTGTGGTGTGGTCCCTGAAAAAGTTGAGACTATATTTGTTTGGGACTCACTTTCATGTTCAGACTGACCACAGACCTCTCAGATGGCTCATTCAGATGAGAGGGGAGAATCCCTAGCTGTTAAGGTGGTCCATTTTCCTACAGGGAATGGACTTTACAGTGGATCACAGACCTGGGGTTGCCCATGCAATCGCAGATGGACTTTCCAGGTTTTTCCACTTAGCTGATGAGGACTACCAGGTTGTAACTAACCATAACCCATCTGCTCTCGTTTGGGGGGGGGGGGGGGTTTATGTTGCAAAGTCATCCCGTGCCCTGGGCACCCCCCAACCTTTTGCTGACTGATGCTGGTGGTAACTGACTGTGACTAACTCTGGGCGCTGCCTAACCAGGCCCAGGGCCAGTGCTATGCTGAAAGACACATTAGAATACAGTTAAAACACCTACATACACTAGGGTGCACAATGGGATGGTGGGGTACCCCTTTGATTGGCATGACCTACCCTCTAAGCCCCTAGTATATAATAGGACAGGGGGATTAAAACTACCTAGAAGTCCCTAGTACCCTGGGGCATGGCAGTTTAGAGGTTAGCAGCTCTTTTTGCACTTGCATGTGTGCACTGCTGAGGCCTGAGGTCAGTTTAAAAGCAGCACTGGGTGCCAGGACTGCTTTTAAAAAGTAAATTGTGCCCAAAATCGACTTTGGTGTTTGGGGCACTTAAAAATGGATAACCTACAATGTTTTGGCATCTTAGGGACCCCCAGGGTCTCCCCTAGGTATCCCAGGGGTGGGGGTCAGGTATTTATAAGGTACACCCCTTATAAAATGAGTTTTTATATGCCTGGGTAAAGTGACATTTCCCTTTTCACTCCCCACATTGTGGTACAATGCTACTCAAATTCGACTTTGATGCTAGGAGCACTGTGGAGGGAGGATCTGCAGTATTTCCACAGATTCAGAACCCCTAAAGTCTCCCCTAGTTGCACATAGGGTAGGGTTCCTGTACATTTAAGACACGTACTTATAAAATATGTTTTTGTAAGTCCTGGAAAAATGTCCCAAGACATTTTTCCCATTGCAAATCCCCTGTTACATAGGTTAACATGGTAGGAAGTTATTGAATAATAACGATGGATAGGAGAGGGCTAGACATACCATTGAAAGACTTCCCAGAATGGTATTATTAAATCCAACAATATCATATTGTTGAATTTCTCCTAAAGTTTACATACAAGAAGTTATAAGACTTTCTTGTTTGTCAGTTCAAATTCAGTATTTCCGTGGTCTGCCCTGATTGGTCAGAGTTAAGTGGATTAGCCAGGCTGCCTTGTAGAGGTGATAAAGAGCCCCTGGGGTTGACCAGCTCTGCTGGGAGGGCAGTGTGCTGTTCTATAGGAATGCCAGGCCAGGGGAGGAGTTGTAAACCATGGTCTTCAAAGAGGAGAGGGGAGGCCAGGGTCATTTATGGCTCTGAACTTACCACCTCAGGCAGATGGTAGGTTTATCGAAGGTATGAGCAGATGCAGGGGGGAGAGTCTAAGTAAATTAGCCATCCTATGGGTGTGTTTAGCCAGCTCTTACCTCCTTGCTGTAAAATGAGCCATTATGGATTTGGAAGATTTGCTGCACTTTGGCCACACTCTACAGGATGTGGTCATAACATTGAGGAGTTACCCTGCTCCCATTGGTCAGAAGTGACCTCCTGCATGACCCAGAGAACTTGGAATAAATATCCGAGAGGGGCAGAGCCTCTCAGATCTGGTGCTTGAAACTTACTGAAGCCAGAAGTGCTCTGCTGAGACGTTTTGCTGTGCAAAGATTTCTAAGGCCTGACCTCTCAAAACTGCACCATCTGAAACTACAGCCTTGTAGATTATTTTGCTGAAAAAGAACTAAAGAGTGGACTCCATGAAAGCTACAGGTTAAAAGAGCTCAACTGGAACATCACCAACTAAATCTACACCTTGGAGAACTACCAGTGGATTTGTAAGGGTTTTGTACCAGTGGATTGTGGGAACTGAAGTCCTGAACTTTCAAGGACCATCTTGGAGCTTCCAGACCCTTGGAGTGAGTTTGAGACACTTTGGGACCCCTTGAGGAACTTCAGGAAGAATTCAAGAAGTTTGGAGAACTTTGTAGCAACTTTGAAAAAACCCTCCATAGAGTGACTGACTCAACCTGGCTAGCCAGGCCACCTGCCTTCAACTGCGAGCCAGCCAAGCCATCCAGGTTCGTCCCGCTAAAAGGTCCATAGGTCCAACTTCCAGAGTTTGACTGGGACTAGAAGAAAACTAAAGCCGGCGAACCCTCACCGGATCTGGCTACATGAGGAGCATCGAGAGACCCCGCGAGAAAAAGCTCCAGAAAAGTTTCTAAGTTCGCTTGTAGAAAAGGTGACCGGGAGCAACCGCGAGAGCCAAGCCGCCTGCCTTCCATCGTGTGTCGGCCTGGATTCCTAGGTTGTCCCGCTGAAGCAATCTTGAAATATTTTCTAAGTCCCCTCCAGGGAAGTTGACCGGGACCTCGTCACAAGTCAAGCCGGCGAACCCTCACCGAATCCGGACTGGCTGGGAGCTGTGAGGACCCTCAGGAAGAAAAGCTCCAGAAACGTTTCTAAGTGTGAAGGTAGAAACTGAGGACGGGACCTGCCGGGAGCTGTAGCCGCTCAGGGCTCCATCACGCCCGGCCTGAAACTTTGACTTTGGTCCGGTCTATCGCGAGCAGGTATCACAATATGGTGCTATAAATCTTCTAAGTGTTATATTTTATTAAATCTTTGAAAATTCATATCTCCGGTTCCCTACATTGGATGTTTATTGTTTTGGTGTCATTGTAAAGATAAAAATATTGCCTATTTTTATAAATTGGTGTTGGATTTTCATTATGTGTTGTGTCTTAATTATTTACTGAAATGGTGTTTTTAAATGCTTTACATACCTGTATTTGAAGTTAAGCCTGTCTGCTCGCTCCCACATTACCAAGGGTTGAGCCTAGGAATAATTTTCTAAGACCTATGCTGAGTCCTATCATGTGTTAGTGGCCTTATTGCCAGTGGCAGACCTACATTTGCTGCTACCAATAACCCACTTTCCAACAATGATTAACTGTATGAAAGGCCGCTGGAAGGTCTTTGAGAAGTAGGACAACTACCCCATTTTTGTCTACTGTGTTTTAGATTGAGATTAGGGCTGATTTATTGTCTCATCCTGAATGGAATCCAGTTTGGAAATCGGAAAGTAGGGAGTTGTCTTCAATGAATTGTGACGTGGGTGAAGGCTGCTCTTATTGTAAGTTCGCCCAGGAATGGTCTTTATGCTTAAGGCCTGTAGTTGCTGGGGTCTTGAGTGTTTTTTCAAAACAGATTTTATTGAGTTTTCATAATCAACCAAAGCATGCATTATAACCGCTCAGCAGTGCGGTATCAGAGCACAACTCGTCATAATGAGCAACCCAATCTGTCAATGTTAAGCAAGGAAGGAGCAAACAGCCATCAGACTATTCCCTCCCCCCCATCCCGATAGGTCAGTACATTACATCCTCTTGCTAAATCCAGAGTTGCATATGGGAAAGGAAGGGCGAGAAGTCATAATGAAAAGTTTCGAAGAGGGGGACATCCGGCCCCGTGGGCGACTTAAGTCTACGTTCTGTGATGTAAGGTAATCAGCACGTAGCGGGCCCACAGTTGCAGTGCATATAGCTCAACTAGGAGACTCTGTTGGGGAGGCCACCTCCGAAGCCAGCTCTGGGTTGGTCAGGCTATCCATTAATGCACCCCAGGCTCTGGCTCCCTCTATATTCCCCATGCCTCTGTGTTCCTCCCTCAAGAGTATCCTCCCCACGCAACTCCTCGCCCAATCCTCTTTAAAGAGGATTGTCTGGGGTAAGTGGACAACACCTACCCGCAGTTTCAATAGCTCAGAATCGGAGCTTAACCTGTGGATCACAGTTAAACATTTAGAAGAGAGTTTGCAGCTACCAATGATTGACAGCAGCATCAGGATACATCTTTGTACGATGAGTGCGCAAAATCCAAATATTTATGATGTAGTCAGAGTTCTAGCCCAGCACACTTTTTTATATCAGTGTGACTGGGCTTTCACCATCTCTTCCCAATAAGGTCATGCTTTCCACCTTAGTGACCATACTCACTCCCTCTCTTCCAGTGCTCAGCAGGACATTCAAACAGGTACAAGTTCTGTGCACCTTCAAACCCTGTTAATCCCCCATTGCTCAGAGGTACAAAAATGTACTCACAGAATTATAGCATTTTATGCAGGGCTTTAAGTGGGGTAAAAACACTGGGGGGGGGGTGCTTTCAAAGGGGCGTGGCCTTTGTAATTAAGGGTGTGGCTCAAAAACACCAAAGCTAAAAAACCTGTGCTTAGCATAGTGTGCCCTCTGACAGGTATTTTGCTGTTTCTTCATTGCATCCAGATATATAATACAGCAAGTAACATTATACTTACAACAAGCCAGGACTATTGGCTTTGTCAATGGGTATTAGTTGCATAATAAGTAACAACTATGGCGTTGTTGTATTTAATATTGAAAATGCTTCAGTTCTGAAATTATGAGACTGCAAAAGAGCTATAACAGTCTCCTTGAAGCTACATTTAAGGCAATGAATGGTACTGCTGCAGAGCTTAGATTTTTTTTTCACCCTGAAGGTGAGGGCAAAAATGGAGAGCCTGATAGAGACCCGTCTCAGCACCTGCTTTTTAGAACTGAGCACTGGCAGGACCCGGCCCACTTAAAGCCCCGTTCTTATGCTTCCTAGGTATTTGGCTGAGAGAAGTCTCCATCACGAAATCTTGGAATGTTTGCGTGCCTATGTGCCCTTTAATTTCTCTTATGTAAATATTGCCCTTCTTGAACATTCTGATCACCCTTTTTCATGAAGTTAATTTGAGATTTTTGCCACACAACAGCTGAATATTGCATATTGCCATCGACATTTCAGTTGAATAATCCTATCAAGCAAAAAATACATACAAAACGATGTATACTAGAGACATTATAAATAGGGCTTCCGGTGTTATGGTATTTGTTCTGTTGCCATTTCCGTCTATATTTTATCCTTATCTATTTTTTGCTAAATATATCTGTATTTATCCATATTCATTTTGAGTTTTGTGAAAATGAATCTAAAACTAGTATACTTATACATTTATTTAATCACACTCATATTTGAATGCTTGACCGGTTTCAACGATATGAACTCTTGCAGAAGATAAATCAGTGCACTTATATGAAAATATGCAAATTTCATTATCAACCCTGTTCATATCTACTGTTGTTTAAGCCTCTTTACTAAAATTGCTTTGTTTTTTTACACCCTTACCTATCAGTCCTCACAGCTATTGGCCTGGCAGTCATGGGAGACATTTAGAATCACTCAAAAAGCAACCCAATTTGCGTTTTTATCCACATTTACAAATAAATACAGACAAGAAAATAAATGGTTTAATGTCTATATTTATCTGTAAAAATCAGTAAAAACGGGAAACAGGGAGCCATAATTATAAACAATTTAGGCCTATTGGGAAAGCGGTTTAAGGTAGGTAGGTAGTAGTATGTTTTACAAACATTCAGCATTACTAGGCGCAAAAGCAAGCCAGACAACACAGTAAAAATGTGGAAACACTGTCGAACTTCAAAATTGTATATAGCGGGGAGGAGATCTCTCCTTAAGTTCCAATTTTCAATGCGATTTGGGTCCTTTCGTCTATACACTTCCCAAATTGAAACCTAAATCAACTTCACTCTGTTTAAAATTCATAAATCCAGCCAAATGCACTTCCCACCAATTGAAGGGTGGGTTATTTTACTATCATTGCTGTAACGCAAGCTAATGTAGCCCTTGCGTGAGGGTGGGGCATCTTTTTAGGGGCCACAATCCTTCAGAGGGTCCCATTAAAGCAAGTGCCAAAGAATATATGGGCGTTGGGGGGGGGCGGTTATAATTTTGCCTCACGTCACTGTTGACTCTCTGGGGCAGATTTATGAGCCCCTTGCGCCTCATTTACGCCGCCGTTGCGCCACTTTTGTGATGCAGCGGTGGCGCAAATCCTGCGCCATGCTGCGGGGTATTTACAACGTGACGCATCTGGCAGATGCGTCACGTTGTAAAGCCCTGCGCCACATGTAGGCGTTCTGGAGCAGGGGGGGGCATTCCGGCGCAGGAACGCCTCCTAAAAGTGGCTGAGTGAAATCTACAAGATTTCACTTAGTCACTTTTAAGGCCATGATGCGTCAAAACCCTGCGCCTGCTTGAAGCCGGCGTAAGGATTGACGCAGCATGTAAGGGATAGGGCACCCCCGAGCCTTGCTGGAGCTGCGTCGCGCTTGCGACGCAACTCCAGCAATGCGCCGCCTTTCCGACAGGAGATGCGTCACGCATCTGCCCATCCGAGTGCCACGGTGCGCCGCATTGTAAATGCGGCGCATCAGTGGTGGCGCACGGGTGGGCAGATGCGTTGCAACTCTTCTGGCGCATGTCTGCTGATTAGCAGAGATGCGCCAGACGTCATAAATCTGCCCCTCTGTGTTTAGTTGTTGGGCTTATGTACATCCTCTGTTTCTGTAGGGAGATAATTATGTGAAAAGATATTTAGGGGGATTTTTTGGTTGTCGGTGTTTTGGTGTATGCTTTGCACTGTTTTTTTTGTTCGATCGGGTTTTATTTGCTAACAAAGTACTGTACTTTAGTTAGTATTTCCAGGGCAAAACAACATTGCTATTTACAAAACATATACTTTCAGTGAAACAAGCATTGGCAGTGGTACTTTCTGAAAGTGAAGGGAGGAAGGATGGAAGGAGAGCAAGAATACAAATGTCATCAACATCTAATTTAAACATTCTTAGCAGGCCCCGCCTGAGGTCTAATTATACTACTCTGAGCAGTGTTTTCAGTTGGTAACGGAGCTAAATCGAAATGCGGCCTGTCCAGTCAGGCTCCCTTTCCCATCCCAGAGTGTTGGTTTACAGCAGATTTTGCCAGTGATGCCCAGCCCAGCTGCTCCTTCCATCAGTCACCAGCAGTGAATTTCCAGGATGTCTGACAATCGTGTGCTTGATCAGGTGAATTTTGGAGTAAAATTTGCCTTGAGTGGACAGGACAGCTGAACATAAAGCAAGCATTAGCAAAGCCAGGAGGTGTGGCTTTAATGTGCTAACACATGCACGCACAGGCATGCACACATGTGGCTTTCTTTAGGTGGCACATTGAACAACACCTATCTTTGAAGCAAACACACATAAAAGAGGATCAAGCTTGAACCTTGTACTCCAGTTTTGTGATAAATTAATCGGCGAAGTGGTCATCTACATACCCTTGACAGAACATGCAGTGCAGTCCTATGATGACTCCCAAAATGGTTTAAATATGTCAAAAAATAACAAATGAAAAAGAGCGTTCAACTCTATACAGGATTATCTATTCCTAACAATAGATGGTTAACTGTTCTTTAGCAATAGATTAAATAGTCATTATGTGACAAATAAAAGTTATTCAGGAGTCTTGCGAGTTGCTTTGAATCCAATTGTATTCAAAACATGGCAATTTGACAGAAGCAATCCATTCGGCCCAGCCAACGTGACTAGGGAGTCTTACTGGGGTGTGTTTTAATGTTTTTTTGTGGGAATGGTTAACGCTTGAATGGGTAGTGTAGTACAATGTGTATGTATAAAACATCATTGGTGATATCTATGTTTGAAATTTTAGGCCCTGATGAAGTCCCACTGGGACGAAACGCGTTGGCTGGGCCGAATGGATTGCTTATGTCAAATAGCCATTTTTTTAGATAAAATTGGATTCAAAGCAACTCGCAAGACTCCTGAATAACCTTTATTCGTCACATCATGACTACTTGATCTATTGCTGGAGAACAGTTTAACCATCTGTTGATTTTGGAACAGATAATCCTGTATAGAATTGAACGCTCCATTTCATTTGACATTTCTTGCGCTTGTGTTGGGGTGGCATCATGGCAATGGAGTCACAAAAGCAGAGCATTGGAGGAAACAGAATTTGTATTAATTACATACCAGTGCACCGTTGGAGCTCACATTGCCAGTGTGCTGTTTACTGGTTTTAAGATGTATCAGTCTGCCCTGACCTTAAATCTCACAGACTATGCCCTGTAACATAAAAAGCATTGGTTTATTTATGGTTCATTGTATCCACCTTCCTTTAGCTCATGCACAATCTCTACTATTAGAGCTGTGATGCACATGTTTGGGAGTTCAAGTGGTAAACTGACATAAAATACCTTATGTGCCCCCTTTTCACTATCCACAATTGTTAAGGTACAGGCTGATTTAAATCTGTAGATGTAGGTGTAGAGAATGAAGTGGGAGGGGGACCTGGCCCCTGTGGAGGAAACTAATTTGACAGATGCTTCAATGGCACCACGAGAGTAACCAATATCAATGAGACTACACTTAATACAACTATACCCCTTAACTACTTTGGAAGATAGAAAAAAGTAAATCCTTAAACTGCAGTAGATGCCGTTCAGTGATAGGCAATTTTTTCACATTGTATTACAGTGTCCTTTAATCCTGGAATATTGGCATGATGTCATCGAGACACTGGCACTGGGGAAACCCCTCACATCCTATATCAAGGCTTTTATTTCTACAGACTTTTACAGATAATGTAGGAACTCGAGCATCAAAGAGGGGAACACACATTGGTGGGATTGGAAGCCCTTCATGACAAGAGACACTTTCCCAAACACTTGAGGGCAGACACTGCCCCACAGAGAGATGAATGTCTGAGGGGTATGGACCGATGGTTTCAATGTGAAGAGCCTATTTATCAAGCCAGAGTTTGTCCCTATAAACAGAAAATGATACAGAAGCCATGCTGGGATTAATTTCACATTTTCATGAAATTTGATGTTGAGTATTACCTGGGGTACTAGGTTGAGAGCTGGAGCTGTAAAAGTGTGAGGTTGCAAGCATCTTTCTCTAGCATATGGTTAACATCAAAAAAAGGACTTTATAAAAAGAAAGGTATGGCCATGCCACAAACTGCCATCCTTATGCAGGCCAGTAATTGCTAGATTTACCACCTTATGCCAGTGGGCAGTATTATTCCATGGGTGGGCACCATATTGCCTTGGATGCTCATAATATAACAAGCATCACTGAGTCTTTTCCAGAGGAAACACTATCAGTTGTGGTATCTTAATGCTATGGATGTCCACAAAGTGCCTAGGATTACCTCTGTTATGCCTGGACCAGCATTATACAGGGAGACCATCAGGTCTTTGATACTGAAAATATGGCAAAGCTAACATTATAAGAGAGATCGGAAACTTTGGCCCATGGATGGCCTTAATGTGTGAAGAATTGCCACCAATATGGCAGGCTAACATTATGCCTGGGTGTGCACCATCATACAGTGGACTCCCACAATATCACAACAATTTCTACCATTATGCCAGTGCCAACATTGTATAAGATATAGGGGCAACACACACACACCTTCCCCGCATGGTCATGTGCAGACATAACATCTGCAGTAAAGTTTTTTGTCTACTTATCCAGCATCAACAAGTCGCATTCTTTAAAAAAACAAACTGTTTATTCAGCAATTTGCTCTGGTAAATACAGGTTTAGTTAGATCAGCAGTTGTCCTACCCCAGAACCAGGGAAACCCTGAGACCGATAGTAGAAAAGATCACTCTCACTCTTGTTCTACATCCTTTATCTCACCCGGATAACTCACCTTTGCTTGACTCGCGCACGATTTTTCCACCTGAGTCATGGCCGATCCGACACAACAGTAACAGAGCACTGACTGTCCTGGGCTTGTAAAACACCCAGTAATCATTGGTGTCAAGTTGCATGGTGATTGAGTTACATGTTATGCACCATCTGTAAGTATGACACCGGACCTGTTGTTGAATGGAGGAAACTATCTGCAGAGTTTTTGACCCTAATGATTATCCGTTTGGTGGATTTGGAGGAATTGTGATTTATTTTATGCTATTCTAAGACATTTGTAAAGCACACTGTCACCTTTAAGGGAGTCCTCGTGCTAAAAGGAGTAACAATAATAGAGTAAAAAAAGAGTCTTTAAAGCCTTGGGGAAGGCAAGATGATTGTCTATCTAGTGAAGGTAGAGAGGGAGATAATTCTGGCCCTTTGCAACCAAAAAAAGAGGAAAGTGATCAGTGGCTCGGCATTGCCAGGAGATGATTGAAGAATGATCCGAGTGGGAGGGGTTGGTGTAATGGACCAACCTCTGTTGAAGAAAACATCTAAGACCTGAAATCGAAAAGCACTGGGGAAGAGGACTCTAAAGTGGAAAGGCGAGGTAACGATCAATCAATCAGGGGCCTGTAAAGCGTGGCTACTCACCAATGAGGGTCTGAATGCATTGGGGGGAGAAGGGCTGCTGGTCAGACTGGGTGGAGGATCATTCGAAGAGCCAGGTCTTGCGGTCCTCCCTGAATTGGGTCAGTGACGCTGATTGCCTGAGGTGCAGGGGTGGAGTATTCCAGGTCTTGGCGGCGAGGTAGGCGAGCGATCTTCCTCTGGTTCTGGTCTTGTGGATCCTGGTGATGGAGGCGAGGACGAGTTGGAAGGATCAGAGTTGTCTGGTGGGTACGTGAAATGTGAGGCGATGGTTCAGGTACGCTGGTCCTTCGTCATGTAGGGCTTTGTAGGCGTGAGTGAGGAGCTTGAAGGTGACTCTCTTGCTGTCTTGGAGCCAGTGGAGTTGACGGATATGTTGCATGATGTGGCTGCGGCGGGGAATGTCAAGGACCATTCTGTTGGTGTTTTTTGGATGGAGTTTTGAACATTCTGTAGTTTCTTGAGCTGTTTCTGGGTGAAGCCAGTGTAGAGCACGTTGCTGTAGTAAAGTCTGCTGGTGATGAGTGCTTGTGTGACCGTCCTTCTGAAATCTGTGGGGATCCATCTGAAAGTATTTTGGAGCAGGCGGAGCATTTGGAAGCAGGCTGAGGAGTCTGCGCTGGTTTGGCTGTTCATTGTGAATGAAGAGTCCAGTATAATTCCAAGGTTGCATGCGTGGTCCGTCGGGGTGGGTGGAGCCCCCAGAGCGGCTGGCCACCAGGAGTCGTCCCAGGCTGACGGGGTGGGTCTTAGGATGAGGACTTGTGTTTGAGGCAGCTGTCTTTCATCCATGTAGCAACGGCCTTCATTCCACTGTGGAAGTTGGTTATTGCAGTTGAGGGTTCGTTGGTGAGGGAGAGGATCAGCTGGGTATCGTCAGTGTAGGAGGTGATGTTGAGTCGGTGGCCTCTGACGATAACTGCGAGGGGGGCCATGTAGACGTTGAAGAGGGTGGGGCTCAAGGAGGAGCCCTGGGGGACTCCATTGCTGATCTCCGTGGGTTCTGAGAGGAACAGTGTTAGTCTGACTTGCTGGGTCCGGCCAGTGAGGAAGGAGTGGATCTGGTCCAGGGCCTTGTCTCGGATACCGTAGTCATGGAATGTGTTGATTAGGGCGCGTTGGGAGACGGTGTCGAAGGCAGCCTAGAGGTCTAGTAGGATGAGGGCTGTGGTTTCGCCTCGGTCGAGGAGGGAGCGGATGTTGTCTGTGGCGATGAGGAGTACAGTCTCTGTGCTGTGGTTGCTTCAGAAGCTGGATTGGGAGTTGCCCAGGACGTGGTTTGCTTCGATGAACTCTGAGAGCTGGGCGTTGATGGCCTTGGGGAGGAGTGAGATCAGTCTGAAGCTCTTGAGGTCAATCGGGTCTAAGGATGGCTTGTTCAGCAGGGTGATGATCTTGGCATGTGTCTAGTCATCAGGGAAGGTGGCAGTTTCGATGGAGTTGATGGTGCAGCAGAGCTGGGGGGCGATGGCGGCAGCTGCACTGTGGAAGATGTGATGGGGGCATGGGTCCGTTGGGGCTCTTCAGTGGATGTTGTTCATAGTCATGAGCTGTGTCCAGCAGAGCACAGTCTGTTGACGGGTGGCTTGGTTGTGTGCAATGGTGGCGGGCGTGGCGGCCGGGTCTAGGGTGTTGAAGTTGTCGTAGATCTTCCTGATCTTGTGGTGGAAGAAGGTGCTGAGTTTGTTACAAATTTCTTGGGAGGGGGAACATCTGTGGTCTCGCTGTTGGGCCTGGCAAACTGATTGACGATGGCGAAGAGTTCGTTGCTGTTGTGTGCGTTGCTGTTGATTCTGTCTTGAAGGGGTGTTTTCTTGGTGATATTCAGGAGGAGGTGGTGTGCGTTGATGGTGGGTTTGAAGGTTCCGTGAGTTTCCAGGGTTTTGTTGCTCCTCCATACCTTCTCAAGGCATCTGCAGATGCAAAGATATAGTTATGAGCATCTGCAGGCCATGAGTTGGAGGAATAGGAAAATTGGTCCTTGTCCACTATAAAGAGCTCAATTTTGTTGGCGTTTATTGTAAAGGATTGAGGCGCATCCATCATTGTGACCACCTCAACAACAACAACAAGTATGTGTACTGTGGCCGACGTCAATCTCTGCTCTCAGGTGAAGGAAATAGGCTTCCCTTAGCCATACCTAATGCAGCTTTTCTATCCTCCTGGTTTGTATCTGACTTAATAGAAAAACTATTTTGTGGAATACCATTATTGAGAAACCATTTCACTTAAACATTTTAATGGAAATTTTCAGAATGAATGACATTTACCATTTAATAGAAACCAATTCATAGGATCTATTTTTGTGTGAAATTGGCTGTTGCATGCTTATTTGTTAATGTGTAAATAAAGTGGTTGGAGGTGTTACTTTCAGAAACAGTTTCCTCAGAAGTAGTTACTTCAGTGTTTTACTTCAGGGGACATTTTTTCACCTTTATATATTTTTTACATTAGCGAACAATTACTTTGGATCCCTCACCACCTCTAAACACCATCCATCCATGACATCTCAGAACCGCTAAAGACCCTCAATTTCTGCCCCCTAAAAAACCCTCACCACACCTAACTACACACATGCCCAAAAGGCTCTTCTACCACTAAACTACACCCATCCCAGAAACCTGAAAACCCCTCACTACACCTAAACTAAAACAATCCCTACCCCCAAACTACACCATCCCTGAATCCTCTTAGCCCTCTTAGCCCCTACAATGCACCCATCTGTGAACCATAAAACCCCTCACTATCCCCAAACTCCACCCATTCCTATACCGTAAAAACATATTTCTATGCGAATACCCACTCATTCCATACCACTTAAAACCCCTCACCACACTCAAACTCTGCCCATTCCTGAACCCCAAAAAGGTCTTACCACCCTTAAACACCACTCATCCATGACCCCTAAAAGGTAAACAACGATTACCACAATACGTTTTGCCCGCAGGGAATCACAACGCTGTCGTTCCAACGACCGCGTTGTGATTCCACATACCATTACTCCGCAAGTCGAAACAACGACTTGCGGAGGGGTGGGGTGAAGGTGTTGGATTCAAAATCCAACACCTTCCCTAGTGTCCGCACAGACTGAAGTTGGAATAGTAAATTATACTATTCCAACATCCAGTGCCCCCCCTCCGCAAGTCGTTGTTCCGACTTCCGGAGTAATGGTATGCGGAATCACAACGCGGTCGTTATAACGACCGCGTTGTGATACCCTGCGGACAAAAAGACTGCGTGATTTCGAGACATATTCCCCCTAAAACCCCCCACTACCTCTAAACTCTACCCAACTCTAAACCCTAAAAACCCATTCTACATCTAAATTAGAGCCAGTCCTTAAAACCACTCGCCATCCTAAACGCCATCCAATCCTGAACCCTTAAAACTCTTTGTTGCCCTAACCTCTACCCATCACTGAACCTTACAAACCCTCATCACCCCCAACTCTCCACGTATTCAGGAATCATAAAAACAATTCACACCCTTAAACTCCACTCATCCGTGAACCATGAATCCCCATCACCAGCCCTAAACCCCACCCATTGCTGATACCTAAAAAAAGACTCCCCATCCCCAAACTCCACAAATCCCTGAACCTGAAAAAGCACTGACCGTCACTAAACAATACCCATCCCTGAACCTATAAACCCCTCACTAGTCTTAAACTCCATCCAAGTTAAATACAATTTTGGATTTTTCCTTAAAATTGCCTTTCCTTTAAATTACGATTTATTTGTATTGCCTTAAAATTGTCTTTCATTAAAATTGGGTTTCCATGATTCGTTTCCCTCCAATGTGGTTTCACAGTTTTCTTTTTTTCATAAATTCTTATACATTAGTCCCACCAGCCTGCTGACTTCCATATTAATTTTTGCTCTCTACTGTCCGAAAAACGGCCAATCTATTTCCATGGCACTAGGCATTAAGACAGAATTTCACTCTTATTACTGTTTGGTGTAAATCAGTTTAGTATATTTTGGGAAAATTGACAGTTATAAAGAAGTTGACTGTGCTTTTTAGATATATTGACTGTGAAGTTTTCATTCCACAAATCGTTGTGGGAAAGTGGAACCCTCAAGAAGGAGGAAATGCGCACATGAGGGGAGTGTCATTCTTCTTTCTATTTACGTCGAGCCTGGACAGCGCATGGGCTGCTCTGCGAGGCATTCTGTAATGTACACCGTGGCTTGAAGCCCCTCCGCTTTTTTTCATTTGTCCTCATTTGTGCCTTTCATAAATGCATGTTTCTGTTTGGTCAGCATGTCTAATTACTCCTGCCGTTTGTTGTTTTAGATCCTCCCTGCGGATTGCCCCCGATACATGTGGTTTTCCGCTTTCTATAATTGTGTTTTTGTGCGCACTCCTTTTTTCTTTGGGTGATGGCTTGTTAAAGGAGGCCTCACTTTTCTTTAGCTTTAAGCATGCCGACTCCCTTTCCCCTCCCACAACACTGCTTGCCCACCCCCAGGAACCTTTTGAGATCGCTTCTTTTTTTTATTATTAAAATTAACAGTTTCTCAGTGGTTCACAGTATGTGTGTCGCGGCACTCCAGTGTGCCGTAAAAAGTAGCCATGGGTGCCTCCCCAATCACACTGTTTGGGAAACAACAGATACGCCTCGTCACGTAAACCAGCCAAATCTGCAGTAAGACACTCCCTCCCACTCCATGTCAGGCCGCCTCGCTTCATGCCTCATCAGATTTTTATTTTGTATTTATTCGTTGCTTTCTCTTTAAGGTGCCGACCCTCTCTCCCCTCCCACAACACTCCTTGACCACCCTCACCACCCCTCCGAGATCGCTTCTTTTTTGGGGTTTAATTAAAATTAACGCTTCTCTGTGGTCAACAAGCACGATTTGCAGTGGGCAGAGCTATAGGTGTAGTGAGGATAGGGGATTCACCGCATACATTGCTAAGTTAGCATAAGTTAGTATAAGCTTGCCTGCCATAATGCCGCTTTTACACACGTTTCTACATGACTTTGTTTTCGCGAATCCTCTGCTTGTGCTCGCTCACATGGGAACTGTCTACCTTTCACGTTTCTTGCTGTACTCTTTGGTCTTTGTCTGCACAGCATGTTCAAGGTTGAAAAACAATGTTCTCTGTTAATCTGCTTTGGTCAGTCATGCGCATGTCAGACATAATACTACCACAGCTGTACTATTGAAAATCGAGTGCTTTTAATATGGCATTGCAGGCATGTTAGGCACTTGGAGAAAACCTTTCCGAAGAGAAGAGCTGTGTTTGTGCGGAGATGTAAATCTTTGCATCTAAACCTGGAGGTATGGGGGACCCTTGACAAAGCCCAGAGGTCTTCTACAATTATTATAAACTAGTTCCTAGCACGGGGAGGGTGGCAAGGCACATTAGGCCTTTTTTCCACTAGCCTTATAAAATGATATCCCCGTTCATATTTTATGGAATTGTAACAATGCTCACTATGTTGAGTTTATGCATTTTGCTGCTAGTATTGGCTCGTGTACTGCTTTATAGAGCATGTTAGTTAAAATAAACATTTTAAACTATACTGTGTCTCTGATTACTTACGTTGTGGACAAGTATGAGTGAGTTGGCGAAAGAGTGTTCTTGTTCCCGCGATTACTGAGAGTCTGAGTTACATGTTCTAGGATGTCTAATCATTGGTAGCTTCGCTGTAGTACGGAGAACAAATGAGACACTATAGCTAGTCGGATTGGGGTTCCAGGCACTAAATTGGGCTGTTGGTACACCATTATACAATGAGGTCCTGGTTTCTTGTGCGTAGTTCTGTATATGTGCAGAATCCCTGCAACATAGGCTGATGTTACTACACATAACTCAACATCGGCGTTGTCTTCTGGACGTTCCTGGTGCACAAGCTGATCGCTGTTGGTGCCGGGTGAGTCAGTGTTACAAAAATTAAACCTCAACAGAAAGCACTTACAGAAATAAAGAATCAAGGTGCCCGAGTTGAAGCTCCACTTCTACAACATATTAATAAGCCTAACTTCATGCGTTTGGTCAAGGCTAAGCAAGCAAGTGTGTTTTCTCTGCATTTCCACAGTGAAAAGTTAGCTGTAATCCTTGATGGAGTTGTATTCATCCCTGCTTTTCTCTAGTGCCAAACCTCATTTAGCGTATCTAATGAGGAGGCTCTTTCTAGTCATCTGTTACATTGAGCTGGGCGGCTGGAAGGAGGAGTGAGCACGGACATGTTCTGTTGTTTTTTTTTTTGTTTTTTACACTAAGATCACTGCAAGCAGGTGCCTGAGTTCAGTGGCGTAACAAAAGCTGAGGGGGCCTTCCTGCAAAGTACACGGAGGGGGCCCCCGCTCCGGATTAAATCCGGAGCTCTGAGGCCTGAGTACTGGGCAGAGGGAGCCCCCTGCCGCTCGGGGGGCCCCCCGGACAGCAGGGGCTGCGTGGGCCTGTGTGACGCCCCTGCCCGAGTGGAAGCTCCACTTTTGTAACGTATTAATCAGCCTAACTTCGTGCCTGTGGTCATGGCTAGGCAAGTGTGTTTTCTCTGCATTTCAACAGTTAGCTGTATCCTTGAGGGAGGTGTTTGCATCCTTGCTATACTGGAGCTCGAAACCTCATGTAGTGTATGTGTGTATGTGACGAGGAAGTTCTTTCTCATCACCTGTTACATTGAGCCGGGCGGCGGGGAGGAGGAGTAAGTGCGGACATGTTCTGTTTTTTCCCCCCACTGAGTTCACTGCCCAGCCCCACACGCTCCCAGGGATCACGCGATGCCTAGTGACAACCTGATCCAGACGGCAGCTTTGCCTGCACTGGGCAGCCCTCACATGAATCGGCGCTGCACTTTTTCAATCAGCATTAAGTTAAACTTGTTGTTAAGTTTGGCAGGTCTGGTATTATGAAACTGCAGGCTCACGCCTGAACAAGGTCTGCATAGGTATACAGGGAACGATTTCAGAGAGGCACTATCAAGATGGCTGTTATGGTTAGCTCTTTGTCCCACTGGGCATGCTCCAAGGGTTAGAGACCTCACCAAAATGGCTTCTTAGTTCACTCCAGAAAGACTTCTTTTTCAGAGCTATGTTACTCTGCAAGTGATGCTTGTTCAATCTGCCGTTGCACCTGCAGCCTTGGTTTGCCTTGTTTGATTTTTTTAAAGGTGGAGGATTCACGTTTCTTTGCGTGATATCAAGAGCTGCATTAGTGTTAGGTGCGGAATCAAATAAAATTGCCGCAGTATTACAAAACAGAGCGGAACTTCTACCGCGAACCCTTTTCGTGGCAAGTTATATAAGTAGGATTAACATAAACTTGTTAATGTATGATTATTAACCAACATCATTGTAGAACTTCAAATCCCTGCATGCGTTGCAGGCGAGGTGGACACTTTTTCACTTGTTTCTTAACTTCAGCATTACTAGTGGGGCACACATCTCAGTATACATGTTACTGCTGCCATGTCAAGTAAGTGGTCCCGGTGAGAGTGTGTGCAGGTAAATAGTTACAGTCAAAATATTCTCCATTTTTCACACTTGGAAAGAGTATATGTGAAGATCGGTATCTGTGCATCGCTGTATTAACAAGCCCGGAGACAAAGCGTTAATTGCGTAAACTATTGGCATGCGTACACTAGTGAAAAGAAAAATGTTAGTGGAATAATTTTCTCTATATACCAAACCCAGCGTACATTTTATTAAAAACATGCAGAGTCGTTGACTTATTGTAAAGCCATATGTGCATTTCTTTACTTTGCATCAAAAGAATTTGTCAAACATCTTGACTGTTGTGCATCATTTTGTACTATCTTCAGAATTCTGAGAAGACTGTTAACTTGCCAAACTATGTTGTAGGACACCATTGTATAAACAGAAAAAAAACTTTACAGTGTAATACTTTAAAACAATTCAGTGCTTTGCATGGTATTTTTGAACAAATAAATATTTTCTGCACGGGTCACAGATATTTGTTACCAAATGGTGCTTTTCTCATTACCTCTCAAACCTTCCTTAAAAGGCAGTCTCCCTTTTCAACCTCCACCAACCTCCAGCAATTTGAGTGTATCCTATTGACCCATAACCTGGCAAAGTTTTAAAGGTTCTCCAACCGGTGCTCTCAGTCGGCTTATAAAAATAAAACTTTTTCACAGTCAGGAATGTTAACTTAAGCAGATATATTTGAAAACAAAACTGTCTACTGCCTCACCACCTCTCATCTCGCAATCCTACTGACCCCTGACATCCCTCACACTTCCTATCTCCGCTCTATACCTCCTGCTCTCACATGCTAAACACAGTTTCTTTCCTGTGCCTTTTCAAAGTTTTCGTTCCTCAATCCCACACTCTCCTCCTCTTCTTGGGGTGTTTTCTGCATCCACAGGTCCTTCCTCTTTGTGCATCTGCTCACCCCTTCTTTCTCTCACACTCTTTCTGCTCATCTGTCTGGAGTTCCTTCACCACTTCCTGCACAAAATTCCCTCTCTCTTCTTTTCTATCTATTCTGTGTAACTCCCACCCCTATCTATTCAGCATGCCACAAAATCCCATTACACAAATCCACTCCACATCACACAATTTCAAAACAAACCCACATAATTCCACTCCGCACCACATACACCCACGACAATCCAAACCAAAACACATATGTGAAAGACATTGTCATTTACCACGCCAATAGCTCTAACTCTCCCAAATGCGAGACCTATTGCATTGCAAATGCTTGTTATTTGTTTATTGTCAGTAACCTGCCTCCACGCACCAATCTTATAGAATTTGTTAGTGGCCCCATCATGACCGTGAATGCGCTCCTTCCTATATTTCTACTGTAAAAGCAATTCATTTTCAGGGCACTGTTTTGTTTGGATATTGTCCTGTTTCAATTTCTTGAATTTTGTTTTGATGCCTCATACTGTGCCTGTTCGAACAGGAAATATTTGGAGTATCTCATTTGTATATTCTGGTACTTTGTCACTCACAATAAATTTCCCAATTTTTTTGCAGATCTAGAAATTAATTTTGATTCCAGCAGCGACTATGAATATGAAGATGAAGTTAAACTCGTTATCTTTCCAGATCACTTTGAAATCCCCTTACCAAATATAGAAGAATTACCAGCGCTGGTCAGTGAGTGTGTTTTTCTGTGAACTGGAAGCTTATTTTTGGTCGATGGTTGTTAGGTGTTCCTTATATTAAATGCATCTGCAGGATCTCCCAATTCTGATCCGTACCGTTGGTGGGAGTCTAGCCTCAAAGGGCGGTAACATCATTGGGTTCTTTTGAGTCTCCATTACATTGCTGTAGGCTTCAATACGTTTTTACCCAGATTCTGTGCCAGTGTGCATGATTTTGAACCTGTTTAATAGGTATACTCTTGTAATAATAACATTCAGCACTAGGTTCTGTTCTGTATAATGCTGTAGTTTTTGCTAGGCAGAAGGGCTTTCCACCATGAAATGGATGTTACTCAAGCAGGCTTGTTTATAGGGATACATTAATTCCGTATTAAGGGCCGATAATGGTCAGGGTGTGCTATTTAAATGCTAAATAACAAAATATTGCTGCATCGCTTGTTCAATTACCTACATTATTCTTATCAGCTTTTGCAGCTGGTATACCCCAATAGGTCTAGTGCCTAGCCTCATCTCTTCTCTGTAAGTTTCATATCACATGGTTACTTCCTTTTGTATGGAGTTAGACAAATGGTCTATTTTTCATGGGGGCTTTGAAGGAGGACATAATGGTGTGAACAAATGCTATTCAAACTTTCCAGTGTGACTAGTTGGAATCAGCCAATGTGTATTAATCAGCCAATGTGTATACCTGTATTTCTTCCTGCTTGTACTTATTATCCATTAGGATCTGAGCATGTTTCCCATATATTTTCCCAAAATTAAAAGGTGAGTCATGTTTACTGTAGGCATTGTCTTTTATGCTTATATGATCCCGCCTTCTTTACTTTGAATATATAGTATATGTTTGGATATTTGAAATCGCAGATGACACTTATAGAGATACAATGGACACTAAACAACACTCTGAAATGTCATTACCTCTAGTAAAAAAGTCAGTAATATAGTTACACCGAGAGCAGCTTAGGGCCTTTTCAGTAGTTTTGATTGGACAAACTTGAAGAACTTATGCAGCAAATGAACTAGACAGCTTGTGGCTTGACACGCCCAACATTGTAAGAAAAGCTGTCAGAGGGTGCATTGAGTGGAGTGGTTCGTTAATGCTCTTGTTGTGGAACCTAAAGCTGACATTAGCAATAGTGTAATTTGAAAAAAGTAGTGTAGTATTTTGTTTATAAAATACTATCTAAGATTGTTTTTAAAGGAGGGAACAGAGAATATTCTGATCAAGCAGATGGTAGATAGTTCATCTCTTGGCACCATTCAGTAGAACTCTGGATCTTTGATCTGTGTAACCAATTATTATTTCTAAAAGATCACACCACTCTATTATGTTAGAGTGGCCACTCCATGACAAACTACAAGACCATTTGGGGAGTCTCGCTGATGTGGGACTTTTACTTTGAAGTAGATATCTGTGTAGTGCTGAACCTGAGATGTCAGATTAGACTGCCCTGCCTTTTGTTCTCCTCAGCACACCTCGCCTACATAGTAAGGTGACTTCTAAGTATCACAGAATATACCTTAAAATGGGAACCTGAGACCTAAAATAACTTCCTATTATTGCATAATACACAATGGGCAGAGAAAGGTAGATTGAAATGTAGCCCCAATGAAATGCCGGTGGGGTGGAAGTCCTTACTAAAAGGAAATTGGCTGTTTGTTAAGTCGCGGAGAAGCTACCACTTAATAATGGTGCTAGTTCATCCCTAAACCTATGATATCCATAAGTTATGAACCAGCATTTGCAGATAAAAAACCTTTATTGGGACCATGAGGCCGGCTGCTCCATCTGACTCGTTTCTGAAATTGGCAACCAAAGTTACCGGATTTCTGTCTTAAGCCCTCTGCGTTCCCATTGTTTTAATTGTTGGAGGAGAGTTTTTTGTGAGTTGGCATGAAGGTTCTAGCCATTGGAGTGGAGAGATGATGAAACGGAGTGTAGATTGGTGCTGTTTCCTCCACTCACTTCCCTTGAACTTCAGGATTTATTGCCTAGTTGCATTAGTTTAATGAAAAACAGTTTGGCCCCTGCAGGGCTCCAGATGAGGCTACCTCTAGTCCAGCTGACTTGATGAAATCGTACCTTTGTACAGCTAGATATAAAGTGAGATGTAAGGGATACTCATAGACCTTGTTTTCCAACCCATATTGCTCTGTAGAAGGTCTGTTCAGATCCAGCATCATTGGCATAATAAATGTAAAAATATCTTATTATAGAGGTGAATTTTTACCTCCTATGAATAAATGTAGATGACCGAATTACTCTGGGCATAAAATTAATATTGTACTTGCCTAGAAACACTTTGTAGATCTTACTTTGAAAGAAGGCAATAACTATGTTTATCTTGGCCACAAGGTTCCTCTTTGTATGCAAGGCAAGGCCCAATTTCTATCCTCTCTGAAATGCAGTTGGGGCAAATTGCTGTTAAACACAATACCAATCAGTTCATAACATTTGCATATTGAAGTATAAGGCTGAGAAGGATGCATTTCCTTCTGACACATATTAGAAAGCTCTAAGTTTTAAATTTTTCTGTTTGTCCAAGCCTTACATACGTCAATACAATTTACATTTTATATTTTGTGCATCTTGCTACCAAAAATCCTGAATAAAGTGGAAAGATACTACATAGAAAAGTTGTTGTTGAGAAGAAAATGCAATGGAATATATAGCAACCAGCACCTAAGAGCATTGGTACATATTGTTATCTTGGTCTGTGGTTCCCTAATCAATTGAAGATGGTGATCTATCTAAGAAAATCAAATACTAAGTCTGTGGCAGTCGAAGTAGGGCTGCTAAACTAATTTTGGGGATGGGTGGGAGAGATTTAGGATTTTTAAAGATAACTTGTGACTTTAAAATACAAACATTGACGCTTTATGGTGCTGTGTACAAAGTACTATGATAGAATTTGGTACCTTTTGGAAAAATGTTCCACCTTTACCCACTTGTTCATGAACGAAGGCTGTCCAAACTTGGAGCTGCATTCGAATACTAGAGAATACAAGGCTTTTGTATCATTAATGAGATTGTGGAACTTCCTCTGAAAATTACACATATTCCTTTAAGGAATCCTGTAAAAATAGAGTTGAGCAGCTGTACCTAAGCAAGTTTTTACTGTTTACAAATAAGTGCTGATTGCGTTCAAGGAGCTAGATTTATTGATGAAAAAATTATAAGTAGTTGCAGGGTGATTCTTAGACAATGCTTGAAGATCAAAAGCTGTGAAAGCGATGATATGTACTGTATATTAAAACGAAGGATGTAGATCATGCTTGATTCAGTAATTACAGATCAGTTCAAGGGTATCTAAAGAACTAGGGTCAAGAGAAACAAAAATTGTTTGGGATAACTTTACATTGGGCAGTTCCTTGTGCAAGCAGGGACTGGGCTTAGTGTGAAATTCGAGTTGAGACATGAACCTGCCTTTTGGGTTAAATGGAATTATAGATTTGAGGCCTTTTTGCTAGATTTATTTAGTTGGATTGGGAAGAAATAACAGTTAACACTTTTGATCCTTGACAAATTATTGGTTATATGATTTATAGCACACAAAGTTATGGTCTTATTGGATATTGTGCTAGAAATGTCCTCTGTGTTACTCTGAAAATGTTTTATTAGCTTTCTGTTCTGCATGGAGTTTATTATTATAAGTCTAGGAGATCTGCTAATGATAGAAAACATTGAATTTAATATGGTCTTGCTTTGGTGTATGGTGTTGCATATTTCTATTAATTTAATTGCCATGCACCCTTAACTAAGGATGAACAGGGTACATTAAGGCACTGGGCACTGAGAAAATATAAATATTAGAGGCGTCCCACTACCCCTACATAGAAAATTGATTTCTAAAATATTTTATCTTGGTTACCCAAATACTATCTTGAAGCAGGAAATCAATTTATAAGTTAAGACATTTGATTAAATTGAGCCTTCTGTTCTAAAAGTCTGTAATTCATTTCAGGTAACCATAGCCTGTGATGCAGTACTAAATTCAAAATCCCCATATGTAAAACAAGACCCAGATTCCTGGGAGGAAGAACTTCTGGTGTCCAAGTATGCCAATAACCTGGCCCAGCTAGACAATGGAGTGCGGATCCCACCAAGGTAAGACTGTGTAAATATTTTATTCACTTCCGTGACTACTGAACAAATAAATAATTCTACTGGTAAACAAGATGAAAACAGACATGTTGAGATACCAAATTATGTATTAAAATACCACACACTGAGTGCATGACGGTGACTATATTTTGAAGAACCAGGCCAGCCAGATACCAGCCTAAGTACATGCTGTCCTGTGGGAGGCTTTTTGATACCAAGGTATAACTTTAATTGTTGGGGATCACTACATGAGGATCAGAAACAACATATATCTGTATCTGAAGAGGTGGAGCTTGCAAGGATGTTTTTATTTTATGATTATGAATGTCCTGATTCAGCATAGAGCCATATCTCTCCAAACGTGAGTAACATAATTCTCTGCTCTCTATAAACAGAGAGACTAAGAGAATGGCGGGGATGGAATGTATTTCAAGACTTATGTTGGCCAGTAGGAAACATATTACCGGCGTCCATACCTGATTCTACCTACTAACGAAATATATATTTTTACCTCTGTAGCCACTCTGTTACTATTTTGTGAGCAAGACGGACATAGTTTTGGACTATTTATTTACACCCCTAGCCATAGCTTTTTCAACCTCATCCCACCAACCATCCTTTTGACTTTTTGCTAATAGTTTACCATGTGGAAGTACCCTGCAACATTTCCACTCTGATTAAATTGACTGGATGGTCTCTTTCTAACCAATCCCAGTCAAATAGCACATCAGCACCCATCATGGGCACTGAAGAAATAGGAGCATTGTTTCATACAGCAAGATCTGATCTTCAATGCCGTGCTCCAATTAGAACGCTGCTCCAAGGCCATCCTTATGTGTCCAGGCAGCTGAGGGTTCAATTTCCAGATGGAATTGTAAGGGAAAGAGGGGAAAACTCTGCCTTGGTGCTTTGCTCAATTGGTAATGAGTCGGACAGGGCACTGTTCATGAGAACCCGACCAGGCGTTGTTATAAAGGGCTTGGTTATAGGACAGAAGCCTGTAGGTCAGTCGTTTATCCTCTTCTGGACCCCATAACCTCATATAGGAACCTCCATCTCAGGGTGCCAAATGCTTTTCCAAAATCTACTAGGTTATGGGTGCTTAGGCTGGATAACTAGTAAACGGGCCAGGGCAATCTGATCCATTCTGAGAAAGTAGCATCTACTGTGCCCCAGCACTTAGCCTTTTTGGTGTCACCTTAAGTAATCCACTAGCCAGAACGTTCGCTATGTTCTCACCTACTATGTTGATATAAGATTCTATTATTCTCTCCTGAACACTGACTATAACATTTTCACCTCATTATTGGCAGCAATATTGGGTATAGTGGCAGGAGATATTTTGCATTCAGATCAGAAGGGTTCCGTTAAGGGCCGCCAGCTTTCGCACCTTACTTATGATTTAATTGGAGCGATTGATTTGGCCTCTACATATTCTATCCCATTGGCCGCTATGACCTTGGATGCCACCAAGGCCTTCGACAGGGTGAATTGGATATACCTGTCGGAGGTCTTGGAAAAATTTAATCTTGGCGAGAAATTTTGCCGTAAAATACAGTCTATCTATCGGAGACCAACGGCTCGACTTCTTGTAAATGGCAATATCACTGGCTCTTTTAACATATCCAGGGGGACTAGACAGGGCTGCCCACTCTCCCCTCTCCTTTTTGATTTATATATTGAGCTATTTGCTCAACGCCTCAGAGAGGATTCAAAAATCCAGTCTTTCAAGTATGGGGAGTGGAAGAGGAAGGTAGCCCTTTATGCTGACGGTATTTTAATTTTTACAGCCAATCTAGACACAGCATTTCCAGCAGTTATTAGTCAAGCTCAGGAGTTTGGATTAGTTTCAGGTTACGAAATTAATGCCTCAAAGACGGAGGTCATGGTCTGGAATCAGGAGGTAAATCAATATCCGCACCGGATACGCCCCAGAATGAGATATCTGAGGGTAAATATCCTCCAAGGTATAACTAAGATAGCTGAAACTAATATGACCATGGTGGCAAAAGAATGTGTGAAGTTAATGAAATCTTGGGCTTCGCTCCCTCTTTCCATCATTGGCAAAGTCTACTTCGTCAAAATGTCAATACTCCCGAAAATCATCTTCTTTTTCAATAGCATTCCCCTTCATTTTGAGAAATCACAAATTGATCAAATCCAGAGGGATAACAACTCGTTTATTTGGGGATACAGACTCTCCAGGATAGCTTGGAAAAAGTTAAGACGCAGGAGAGAGAAGGGAGGTCTTGCCTTGCCAGATATCCAGCTTTATGCTTGGGCCTTCAAACTCTCTCATGCACGTATGCTTCTGAAAATGCCGACTAATACGGGAGCAGGAGGGATGTTTTTAGCTATGCTTCGGGGGGCACATCTATCGGTGGAGGGTTTTTTGTTCAAATTTGGTGATCCAAAGTTTTAAAAAAAAATAGGCTTAAGGTTTTGCAGGGCCTAGGTAAGACATGGGCAGAATTGAGGAGGTCAGTCTCTCTTGGATACTTTTCGAGCCTGGCTCCCCTATGGGATTCCCCCGGCGGCCCAGAATGTTTGAGGGACAGATTGGCAACTCCTCTGAGAGAAGTCGGTCTGGTAGTTTGGGGGGACCTGATCCCTGATGGCACTATAGTTACATGGGAGCAACTTAGGGAAAGGGTCGGGGTGGGTCTCTCCAAATTTAAATACCTCCAGCTGGTTAGTTGGGCCCAGTCACACTTTCGTACAACTCATGGAAGCTTATTAGGCGGAGGCAACTATTTGGAACATCAGCTTGTGACTAGACCCCAAGGAAAGAAGGAAGTCTCCTTCTGGTATCAGGCTATATTGGAGGAAGTGGACGGTGACTTTAAACTTCCCAAGGAACTGTGGGGAAGTTCTTTACCTGCCCAAGACTGTGATACATTGTGGCAGCGTTCGTTTACAATCTTGTACAAAATAGTAAAGCCGGCATGGTTAAAAAGAAATCACTTGTTCACCATTCACAGGGCTTACTTTACTCCATTGAAACTTTCAAAAATCAACAAAGAACAACCTGCATGTTGCAAGAAATGTGGAATGGTTTCGGCCTCCGATATCCATATGCTGAAAGAGTGTCCAGCTTTGCCTCTCTTCTGGGATAGTATTGGAAAATTCTTGTCTGACATATTGGGAACCCTTGTTACTATTGACTTACCTTTGATTTTCTTTGGCTTGAAGGATAATGTCAGTGGTCCTGCAAGATCGCTACTTTTTTATGCCATCCTCCTAGCTAGAAGACAAATTTGTATAAAATGGACAGACCCTACCCCGCCCTCCTTCTTTGACTGGCAGTCTTCTGTCTTTGCGGTTTCCAGGTTAGATTTAATGAGATCTGGCAGCAAAAAGAAGAGAACATTTTGGAATATATTGAAATTAAGATGGGACCTGGAGTTGTCTCTATAAAGGGTTGTCCCTTTTTTTTTTTTTTTTGGGTCCTATGATTATGCTGCCTTCATATTCTATGGGCCATGTCAGATACTTTCAGTCGGGACTGGAAGACTTAAGACGAAGGTCATCTAGCTCCTGCAGCTTGTTAATAGAATTATCTCAGTTGGTGTCGTCACTAGCACACAAGCAAGTCTATGTACTGGTAGGCGGGTCTCTCCATTTCTAGACGCTTTCGCCTCTCAGCTTGCTGAGTGTGGGTACGGACAACTTGAGCGTGCACTTGAAGCAAAATTGGCGGCGAATGAGGAAAAAATAAAAAATAAAAAAGATTCTATTATTCTGCTGCTGTGTTTCAAATCTGCATGAGCTTGAGTGGCAGTGTTTGCCTCAAGGGCAAAAATGGCTGTACACCACATGAACTGATACAATATGTATTGACAAAGACAACAGGCCTTGCCTTCATGTGAAAGTATGCAAAACACAGGCATGCACAAGTGCTGTTGTGGTGGTGGTAGTAATTGTATTCTGGTAATAGTGGTGGGGTAATGGAGAAGATAGTGATAGTGGTATTAGTTGCTGCGATGTAATGGTGGTGATAATATTGATGATGGTGGTGCTGGGAATGATTCTTTCCTATACAATGCATTTATAAAATGAAGAACTGAATATACAATGATATATATATTTTTCATATTTGAAACAATCGCTCATGCATTCCAATGCAAGCACTCCATGAGAGGCTGACTGAAGCACTGCATAGCCAATAGTATGAGGTAATAGAGTTATACTGCTCTGGGTGAAGTGAACTCCAAATCTGTATATATTATGAAGAATTGGAGGACAGTTTCAAACAAAGATCATGGTGATGTCATCTGGGAGTTTGAAGAATTAGAATATATATATATATATATTTTTAAACTTTATTTTTTATTTTTATACAATTCAATAACAATACTACTGACAGATGGGATAAGAAGTCATCAGTACAAGGTGTATGGTCAACATTAGGTATGGAGGTACAGGGATGGTTGGTGAATTTCGCAGCAGGGTTACTCAAGAGAAATCGTTCATATATATCAGCAGTGACAATCCGACTAATACTTAGGATCATTCTACTAAAAGGTCTATTCGCGAACAAAGGGTGGGAAAGCGATTCTTATAAGCCAGAACCAGCCCTCGCATGAGATAACGTAAGGGCTCCCTGTTCTATATCCAAATCGAGCTTCAACCACGGGGACCAAATTTTCCTGAATTTACGTGGGAAGCCCCTCGCTTTATAAACCACTTTTTCTGCAGCCATGTATAAATCCATATTAGATTTCCATTCTGTGAATATAGGAAGGTGTTGTGCACCCCAGTACTTGGCTATGTCCCATTTTGCCACTACCAACCCCAGATTAACAAGTAAGAGCCCATATCGTGGAAGATCGACATCAGTGGGAATGCCTAATAGTAGGAATTTCACATCCATCTCAATTGTTGCCCCAAGTATTTTATTTAATTCGCCCACTGTTTTGTGCCAGTAGGGCTGGGTGTGAGCGAATTCCCAAAGGGTGTGAATGTATGTGCCATGTTCCATGCAGCATCTGAGGCATGCAGGGTCCTCCACCCTCCCCATCTTGTGCAATCGTTCCCTATCATAGTAGACCCTTTGAAGGATCTTGTATTGGATAAGCCGCAGTCTTAATTTGATTGCCACCTCACATAGATGCATGAGGGCCGCTTCTCAGTCTATATCCTCAAGGGGTCCTGTGGTAAGTTCCCACTTCGCGCGAAGTGGGCCGAGATTATCTGGCATATTGTTGAGCTGTGTTTTGTATGTCAGCGAAATTGCCTGAGTCTGGATCTTCTCCTGAAGGAGTCTGCCCTCAAGGGGAGCATATTCCGGCAGCACCCCGTTGTCCAACCCCTCCGCTCGCCAAGCATGATGAAGCCTAAGGTACGCATAGGCTTGGGAACTATGCATTTGATATTTGGATTGAAGGAACGAGAAGGTGACCAGGGAGCCTTGCTCTAGGAGGTCTCCTATTTTGGAAATGCCAATGAGTTCCCATTGTTTGAAACCCCTCAGCTTTCTGATCTCACACAGATTAGCTCCCTCCCATAATGGGGTCTCCCATGTAGGTTTCCCCTCCCATCTCATCAACTTCCCAGCAGTTTTCCAGGCCTCTATTACCCGTTGGGTAGCGGGAAGGAGTCGTGCCGTGCCAGCACCCCCGTATAGATAGTGTAGGTGGGAGCGTTCATGGACTTGAAGCCGTTCCAGCCTATATGCCGGATGATCCCCTGGTGCATGAATCCACTCATTAATAACGATAAGGTGGGCCGCCCTATCGTAGGCTCTGATATCTGGTACGGCCAACCCCCCGTTGTAAGGATAACGTTGCAGGGTCCGCAGTGCTATCTGTGGATGAGCACCATCCCAGAGGAGGAGGCGCAACTCACTATCAATAGAAACAAAAATTGTATCAGGTAATTTGTGATAAGTGTTCTGAAGAACATAGAGAAGTTGAGGGAGGGTCACCATTTTGTACATGGCGGCTCTGCCCATGACAGTGAGAGATAGTTTCCTCCATCGTTTGCTATCTGCCTGAAAATTCAGCAACACCTGTCGTTCCACGCGAAGGACGGGGTCAGTGGTAATATAAAGGCCCAAATAAAGAAAGCCCTCCTCGGCCAGCCGCAAGCAGCTGGGATAAGTGTAAGATGCGGGATCTCCACTTACTGGATAGAGGGTGGACTTAGTCCAGTTAATCTTGTAGCCAGCGTAGCTGCCATATTCTTCAAAGATGTGGAGAAGACGGGGGAGAGTGTCAGCGGGCCGCGTGACATAGAGCAGA
Source organism: Triturus cristatus (assembly GCF_964204655.1). Lineage (NCBI taxonomy): Eukaryota > Metazoa > Chordata > Amphibia > Caudata > Salamandridae > Triturus > Triturus cristatus. Next base: position 1,064,330,176 of record NC_140594.1, on the reverse strand, counting down.
ATATCGTCTGCATATAACGATATACGTTCTTCCTCCAGCAATCCGGGAGCACTGAGGAAGCCCCCTAGGTCAAGTCGGGAGCGAATCACGCATGCTAGGGGTTCCAGTATGAGGGCAAACAGTAGAGGAGAGAGGGGGCAGCCTTGTCTGGTGCTGCATTGTATCGGCCAACTGGCGGAGAGAGTGCCATTGACCCGAACTCGCGCCTCAGGTGCGTTATATAATAATGCCAGCCACCCTAGAAAAACCGGGCCGAAGCCCATTGCTTCCAGAGTACGCCACATGAAGGGCCAGTGGATCGTGTCAAACGCTTTCTCCGCATCAAGCGAGAAATGCAAATGGGGAGTGTCACGACCCCGTACTGTATCCATCTAGTTAGCTAGGCGGTGCAAATTAAGACGGGCAGCACGCTTAGAAGAATTGAAATATATTTTTGTCATGTGATGGGAGACTGAGGGGTTAACCATATATTTGAAATTAGTTATTCTTTTCCATGGCTTCAGTAATGACACTGGTGATTAAATCAAAGGGGATCACTGACACAATATTGGAAAAACCAATATTGTGATACAAAAATGATGAAACAGAGACAAAGTGATGAAACAGAAGAGCCGGTCCCTTACGATAATATTGTCAATTATTCACAAAGGGCACAATTGGAAGAGACGGCCCTGCTTGATGATGATTCTATCTCTATCTTGATACACCAGGTTAAATCAGGATCTCCAGACGATCTGTTAAATTCAGATGATATTTAAAAATTTCAGGGGACTACTAAACCTACCTTTCTGGAACTGGCCAATCTTTCTCAAAGCGCAGCCATGGTGCCAACGACACAGAAGCATGCCAAGGTCATTCCTATTTTGAAAAAGCCTTCGCTTGATACTGCCCAACCAGAAAACTATCACCCCATCTTTCTGCTGCTGCTTTTATCTAAGGTAGTGAAGAAACATGTAAATAACCTTTTGACTAATATTCTAGAGCACAACCAAATGTTAGATCCTTTACAGAATGGTTGCAGACCTTTTAGTACTGAATCCACTGTTTTGACAGTAACTGAGCCCTTATTGTGCTGTGCTGCAGACGCTGGCAGCTCTCAGGCACTGATTGTCTTGGCCCTGAGTGCCGCCTTTGACACGGTCTCCCATGCGGTGTTGCTACGGCGACTCCATGAATTGGGGGTACGTGGCAAAGCTGTGACTTGGTTTATCTCCTTTTTTATGGGACCAGTCTTTTCAAGTGATATCTCCCCTTTTTTTCATCTCAAAGAGCGATGGTACACAGCGTTCCCCAGGGTTCTGCGCTAAGTCCTTCTCTCTTTAATATCTGTGTCAGACCATTAGATGATGTGGTGAAGTCATTTGGGATCTCATTGGTGTCCTATGCTGATGACACTCAATTATCTCTCTATCTGTGGAGTCAGCGGGTTGTAGATCTAATTTTCAAAATTGCCTAATGGCTGTCGCCAGCTGGATGCATGGCAACTGCTTGAAGCTAAGTGTTTATAATGCTGAGAATGTATTGTTGGGCAGCCACACTCACCTTTGGAGAGATAATTGGTGGCCAAAAGCACTAGGCCCTCTAGCCGCCCAAATACAAATCTGTGGTAAAGACTCTTGGCAGATGGCTGGACGACTCGGTATCTTTCAAAACCCAAGTTAGAATCCTAGCTGGCTTATGCTTTGGCACCTTGAGAATTCTCAAATCCATTAAGGTTTTTTTTTCCGACAAGTCCACCAACTGATTCTACAATCTCTTATAATTTCATGCCCGGATTATTGTAACATTCTATATCTGAGCACTAAAAGATCTGTCTTTAGTTGGCTACAGGTTGTCTCGAATGCAGCTGCTAGATTACTCTTTTCCATCTCCACATTTTGCTCCATTTCTCAACTCCTTGGCAAACTTTATTGGCTGCCCATCAAGAAGCGTATGCAGTTCAAAGCTCTATGTATCACTCACAATATCATTTAGAGGCAAGGGGCCCCCAGTTTGGGTCCTTCATGCAACCGTATCTGCCTACTAGAGCCTTAAGCTTGGCACAGTTGAAATTGGCTTTTATACCCCTCATCCAAAGAGCCGGAATGGGAGGATGCTCCTTTCGAGTCCTGGCTCTGGCCTTATGGAAATCTCTACCTCTTCCGTTAAGAAAGATCCAAACCACTTGAGCTTTCGGAAACAGTTAAAGACCTGGCTGTTCTCAGCCTAGGCTGAAAATATTCTCCTCTATGGTGCATTGCCATTTTGTTCAGTGCCGGGAAGCCTCTCTTCTGGAGCAGCTGAACACTTTAGAAATTCATTTGACATAACATAACAAAATATTGTGCAAAAAATGTGTGTATGTTTATAAATACAAATATATAATGTAACACTACTAAAAATATATATGTATACATTATGTTACATTTTGGGAGTTCTTTTTTTCATTTACTACTATAGAAAGCATATATATATATATATATATATATATATATACACATACAAACACACACACAGACACACAAACACACACACATATATAAAACATATTAAGAAAGTAACTGCAAAACATTTTAAAAAATGGATCAAATTAATGAAATATAACATTAAGAGACGCACTCCTCCAGCCAGTGATTTCAACAAAATCTTTTATTTAAACAGGAGGAGGCATTGCCATTCCGATGATTTCTGTCCTCCTGCCTGACGCGTTTCAGAGCTTTTGTGCTCGTTTTTCAGAGGCAGTTTCAATGCCCACACTGTTTCTGGATTCCCACTGGAGGGCTGACATTAGTCCTTGAAATGGTTTTAATACACACAACCTACTGAAAGGTAAAAATTAAATGGAAATAAACTGCAAGTCCCAGCGTGCACCTTATTGAAACTAATGGTAAAAAGGCACATCGGAGGCCAGGTATTTAATTGAAATGACGCAGGGGACTGTGTCAAACCGCCCGTAATTCCGGCTGACTTCCAACGGGCTCAAGGAGCCCGTCGACCAGTCGGAAACTGCAACATAATCCCATACGGATGACGTTTCTGCTGTCGGGTTTATGAAGTGTGTTCTCTTCAATGAAGCTGCACAGTAATCCAAATGGTACAAAAGGGGGTGGTGATGGACAGAGCATCAGAACCAATCAAACACTCACACCCAGTCAACAGATCTGGGTTTGATCCATCACCGTTCTTTAGCCCACTCTGCCACCCCAGTTCAGACATGGCCATATGCAAATCAATCTGACCCTGTGCCTCATGGGAACAGTCCAGCCCGAACTGCCAAGCCATGCCTTCCCTGGACCGGAAACAAGCTTCCTAGGACCGGTTTCTGGCATTTCAGCCGTCTTCAGCCAGGCTTGCTTGTATTCGGTGGCTAAGTGAGCAAGGGACTCACGTCTGAGCATACCCTGCCAACTTATGGCGAACAAAGCGGTACAAAAGGGGGTGGTGATGGACGGAGCATCAGAACCAATCAAACACTCACACCCAGTCAACAGATCTGGGTTTGATCCATCACCGTTCTTTAGCCCACTCTGCCACCCCAGTTCTGGCCATGTCTGAACTGGGGTGGCAGAGTGGGCTAAAGAACGGTGATGGATCAAACCCAGATCTGTTGACTGGGTGTGAGTGTTTGATTGGTTCTGATGCTCCGTCCATCACCACCCCCTTTTGTACTACTTTGTTCGCCATAAGTTGGCAGGGTATGCTCAGACGTGAGTCCCTTGCTCACTTTGCCACTGGATTCAAGCAAGCCTGGCTGAAGACGGCTGAAATGCCAGAAACCGGTCCTAGGAAGCTTGTTTCCGGTCCAGGGAAGGCATGGCTTGGCAGTTCGGGCTGGACTGTTCCCATGAGGCACAGGGTCAGACTGATTTGCATATGGCCATGTCTGAACTGGGGTGGCAGAGTGGGCTAAAGAACGGTGATGGATCAAACCCAGATCTGTTGACTGGGTGTGAGTGTTTGATTGGTTCTGATGCTCCGTCCATCACCACCCTCTTTTGTACTGCTTTGTTCGCCATAAGTTGGCAGGGTATGCTCAGACGTGAGTCCCTTGCTCACTTTGCCACTGGATTCAAGCAAGCCTGGCTGAAGACGGCTGAAATGCCAGAAACCGGTCCTAGGAAGCTTGTTTCCGGTCCAGGGAAGGCATGGCTTGGCAGTTCGGGCTGGACTGTTCCCATGAGGCACAGGGTCAGACTGATTTGCATATGGCCATGTCTGAACTGGGGTGGCAGAGTGGGCTAAAGAACGGTGATGGATCAAACCCAGATCTGTTGACTGGGTGTGAGTGTTTGATTGGTTCTGATGCTCCGTCCATCACCACCCTCTTTTTTACTGCTTTGTTCGCCATAAGTTGGCAGGGTATGCTCAGACATGAGTCCCTTGCTCACTTTGCCACTGGATTCAAGCAAGCCTGGCTGAAGACGGCTGAAATGCCAGAAACCGGTCCTAGGAAGCTTGTTTCCGGTCCAGGGAAGGCATGGCTTGGCAGTTCGGGCTGGACTGTTCCCATGAGGCACAGGGTCAGACTGATTTGCATATGGCCATGTCTGAACTGGGGTGGCAGAGTGGGCTAAAGAACGGTGATGGATCAAACCCAGATCTGTTGACTGGGTGTGAGTGTTTGATTGGTTCTGATGCTCCGTCCATCACCACCCTCTTTTGTACTGCAGTAATCCAAATGAGCAAGGAGTCTTCCCAGTGTAAATGGATTTAATGTAGATAACAGGATACACAAGTATTCAGTGTAAAGGGCTCAAGGTGGCTGCTCCAACTGATTCAGAAGCAGATCCAGCCTCTAACCCAAACATTCCAAACATGTATTACATAGAATACTTTGACAAGTACAAAGGAACATTCCAACACTTATATGTAAAATAAGAGCACTGAAACATGATGGACAGACACCACATATCTCCCTCCTTTTAACGAAAAAGGACAATTACACATTTAACCAAAGTTGTGAAAAGAAAATAACACATTTGCTAAAGCTGTAAACAAAATTCCTTAATGGACATACCTACTAGGAATCCTCCTAATTCTTGAACTCTTTCTGATCTCAGGAGAACTCTCATCAAAATCTACCACTGGCTTATAAACAGGATTGATTAATGCCAAGCGACCAAAATTCCACCATTGACCATTCTCTAATTTTGCACTGTTTTTTTTTTTGTTAAAAGATTTTTATTGATTTTTTCACACCCAAAGTCCTGTGGACCAACATTACACACGTTAGCATCATACTAGGAATCCCCCATCAAAATACACATCAGGAGAAATCCATTCTGTTACGTTCCTACCCCATATCCCCCACCCACCGCCCCCTCTACCCCCACCCCCCCCAGTCAGTGTGCCCGCAGCAACCCCTCATCAACCGCCGTCCATCGGGCCCTATGGCCTGAGATGTCCCAGCTCCGGATAAACGGGCAAACCCCTGTCAGTGTTCTGCACGGGAGAAGGGGCCCCGCAGTGACCTCCCTCCGCAGCCCTGTACCCACCCGTGCTCATCATCAGCTGTCAAGGTAGAGTGCAGATATCGAGTCCTCCATGAGTGTGACTAAGTAACCCCGTCCTGCATGAACTCCCCCGAAGCCCCCGCCGATCCCGTCCCAGGTTCTACTCTCCCGTCCACGTCTACAGAATCCCCATCCTCCACAGTCCTCGTCTCCCAGAAGCGCAGCTCTTCCACCAACACCCCCCACGACCTCGCCACGTCCAGCGCCTTATCATTAGCGGTCCGCCTGGCCATCTGAAGCCGAAGCGTCCCTTCGCTTCCCGCCCAGGCCAGGAAACTCCCCCTCCATCTCCGAAAACTCGGACCGGGCTTGGCCTTCCAATGCAGGGTGAGCTCCCGTTTCGCTAATATCAGACCCAAATCGCAAAACTTGCTCGTGATTTTGGTACGGGGGTGTGCGGAAACCACAACAAAAGGCAAGTCCCCATTTCCGCCTCCAACTCACGCTCAGTCACCTGATTCAGACACGCCACCACATCTGCCTAGTAACTAATTTTGCACTGTTACCTTTAATTAAGATTACACGTGCAGGATCCCTGAATTTTGATTTACCTTTTTGTAACAAAAGAGGGTCCTTGACACGAACCAGGTCACCAACAACAAATTTGACTTCTTTCTTGGAGACAGGCCCGGAGAGTTTATCACATCTCCTAACACTGGCTTCATCACTACGATTTTTGGCAATGAGCGAATTCTCTGCAACATCACATTTGTTATTCAAACAATTCAGCTTCCAAAATGGATTGAGCGTAGATACCACTTTCCTCCCTCTCATCAACTCAAAAGGAACACAACCAGATACTGAGTGAGGAGTAGTTCTATATGCCCATACTACATCTCTAATGGCAGACTCACAATCTACTTTTGCTTTGATGGCACTCTGAATGCATTCCACTAAGACCCTATTGAATCTTTCAACTTTGCCATTCGCCTGAGGAAAGTATAAAGGAGTACGTAAATGCTTGACACCCATCTTTATCAAAAAATCTTGCATGAGTTGGGAAGTAAACTGAACCCCATTGTCTGTAAGTAATTCCTCAGGTGTGCCCTCTCTACTGAATACATCTTGAAGAATACGAATAACAGATTTGGTATTTGGTTCCGAAACACCTCTGACCTCTACCCACCTGGATAAGTGATCGATTAAAACTATGAAATATTTCATACAATTGGGTAGTACATGAAACGGTCCAAGAAAGTCTGCTGCGACCTTTTGCCACACTCTGTTGGGGGAAATTGAAGGTTTGGTAGATGGGGAATTTGTGACCAAATGTTTATCACTGTATAAACACTGTGTGCAATTAACAACAAGTGCTTCCACATCTCGATCAACAGACGGCCACCAAAAATCATTACGAACTCTGCGCTTGGTAGCAGTCATACCCAAATGACCTGAATGCGCTGTTTCTAGGATTTTTTGTCGAAAACAAAATGGAGGGATCAATTTACCTTCTCTGACTAAAAGATTGCCTTCAAGAGATAACTCATTTGCAACCTTACAAAATGGTTGTAACTCAGGTTCAACAGATCTTTCCTTAGGCCAACCTTTCACTACAAATTCCATAACCTGTTTAAGTAATGTATCACTTTCTAATGCTTTATGCCATTCTATCATGTCAGAACAGATTACGGTGTCGTCAATGTTAGCAATGATACACTCTTCAACGTCATCTTCTGAAGCATTAGACCTATCCACCTGCAAAGGATGTCTGGATAAAAAGTCAGCTTTAATATTTTTTCCTCCAGCTATGTATTGTACAATGAAATTGAATTCTAAAAGCTTGGTGGATAACCTGGCTAACCTAGCAGTTGCTTTTTTGATTTCGTTGCCAGAAAGAATATCCACTAAAGGTTTGTGACCGGTTCTCAAACAAACTTTTCTCCCCCACAAGTATGGTTTAAACTTCTCAATTCCCCATACACAAGCAAGCAGTTCTTTTTCAATAACTGAAATACCTCAGTTCAACATCTTTCATGCGTCTGGATGCAAAGCCAATTGTAAGCTCATTGTTGCCAGACATTTGCGATAAAACAGCACCCATGCCATAAGAACTGGCATCCACAGTAACAAATGTATCTCGCCCTTCCACGTATGCTTGAAGAGCAGGTGCAGAAAGAATGATCTCTTTGGTGCGCTGAAAATGGTCTTGACAAGTGGCAGTCCATATGAAATCAGAGTTTTTCTTTAAAAGACTTCTGAAACATTCAGTGAGGCTTGCAAAGTTCTTTATGAACTTGGAATAAAATTTGCAAAGTCCAATGAATGATCGAAGTTGATCTTTGTCAATAGGGTGAGGTGCATTGACAATGCCATCCACAATACTGGGTTTAGGTTTAACCCCATCCTTGGAAAGAACGTGTCCTAAGTATTCAATCTCATTTACTAGAAAGATGCATTTATCTTCTCTGACAGTAACATGGTTGTTTTGCAATGCGGTCAGTACTTTTTCAAGTACAATGTTGTGTTTTTCTTTTGAAACAGTGTGCACCAAAATGTCATCTTGAAACACAACTACATTAGAAATATCTTTTAATAGGTTACTCATGACTTTCTGAAACACAGAAGCAGCTGACGCCAAACCAAATGGCACCCTACGAAACTGGAAGGTACCATCAGGTGTAACGAAAGCCGTGAGGTGCCTAGAGGACACATCCAGTTCCACCTGATGATACGCAGCTCGTAAATCTAATTTGGAAAACACCACAGATCATCATGTCGGTTTCCGACAGGCTTTCCAGTTCATGCTTTTCGACATGCAAAGCCTGTCGGAAAGCGACTTTGGGTGCCCCTTAGCAGGGTCCCCTTCTCTCCGCGGCCTCCGGTTGGGGGCCAAGGGAAATCCCTGCACCGTGTGGTAGGTACTGTGAGGTGCCTGCCACATGGTGCAGGGATTTACAGTGACCCCCATATCTCTATGGGAGCTTGTGCTGCGGCCGGTTACCGATCGCCCCACAAGTTCCCGTAGGGAAATGGTAGTCTGGTGCGGTCGTCAGTCACAAAACCGCATGGATGTCGGTCGGAGGAAACTCTGATCGGCACCCTAATTAGGCACCCATGTAGGTTTGTTAGTACACTTGCTCCAAACAACCTATATTATTGGGCCACATATATTTTCACTTGTGTGACTTAAATGTATATGTAAAATACATATAGATGGGCGTGGTCTGGCCACGTAGGATGATGGTCGCCTGAACGCAGAGCTCTGCGATGGGTGGAACTCCAGACGGAGACGACCCTCTCCTCAGCTCGCCTAGGACCTCGGCGCCGACTAATTTCAACAGCGAAATGTGGCAGCAGCGTATGGGCTGATTTATACAGCGTGATCTGGCCATGTAGGAAGATGGCCGCCTGAACGCAGAGCTCTGCGACAGGTGGAACTCCAGACAGAGGCGACGCTCTCCTCAGTGCACCTAGGACCTTGGCGCCGACGAATTTCAACAGCGGAATGTGGCGTCAGCATATGGACTGATTTTTACGAGTTTATCTGCTTGTTGAGTGCCCATATATACTTCCGTGCTCTCCTTCTCACGAGATACGCGCTTGGCCTTCCTGTCAGCTGAATCCCCGACCCTCACGCAGATGGCATGCGTCATTTTCTCCATGTGTTTGGCCATTATCATCGCGGGAGTGACTAACAGGAAAGGAAGGGGAACGCTTTTGACGGCCGCTCCTCACTGCATTCCGGTAAGGCTTCTTCATGGCTTCATTTGCACGTGACTGTGCCACTTGCGATCAACTCCTACATGCCTCTCTGGAGTTTTGACGGATTGCTTTCTGTCAATAATTATTGTGCATGGAGCATTTCTCTCAGCGTGCATGTCTTCCTGGAGCTTCAATATAATATATTGAACTAACGTTACACCTGCATTATTTATCAACTGTACTGCTTATGGTGCCTCCTACAATACTCTATTAATTTCAAATGCTACTGACTTTTGTTCTGAGGTGAATTATTTCGGTCATTTTCACTCACTATTTTTGTAAAACTTCTCCAGTGTATGTATAAGAACAGTTATTTGTGGTGCACTTTTCATATTATCTTCTCATGGGATTTCTTTGCATTTAATGTGCAACATATTGAAGGATACTGGATCCCTGCTCTAGTGAACTGTGGTGATTTAATCTGGCGTTCTTTATATTGTCACTGTTACTGGAAGATTATCCAAGTCACCTCAGTGTTACAGATTCAGTGGTTGGAGCCCCTAAGTATTGTCCACTCATAGTGCTCTCTCTTTTCTAGGCACCTTCTACGCTCGTTATGCGTCTTGAATGTGAGGAGAAATTTTAATGACGCATTTCGTGCCAAGCACCAAGTAGTTTGAGCATGCTATCAACCTTACACTGACTTCTTAAGTAACCCTATCTGATGTTGGGTTCAGTGTTACAAAGGGTAGTATATGCTTGCTCCCTGTAGTCTGCACCCTTTTGCACTGTGGGTTTCCGACGTCACCCATGTTCCCTCATGAGGCTATCCTTCTTGATGTTCATTTTGCCTCATAATTGGAGGTGAGTTTACTTTTGCAACGGGCACAATGCCATATATGGAGAGCTTTATGTGGAACAATTTCAACCTTGAGCTTTTTCTTTTTTTGAATGCATTGTCGGCAATATATTTCTCCTTCATGTGAAGAATTCTCCTGTAAATGTGCTGAACTGCAGAGATTTAATACTGTCATCTTGTTAAACCTATATTGGAGCACTATGGTCAATATTTTCGGAAGAATAAGGGGCTTTATGAGTACATTAACCTGTATCAAGAGCATATTTTCCTGACATATCTCAACTTGTACGTATTTTGTCTGTCAGGTTTATCCGCTGTTATAATCCGGACAAGAGGTTTTGTGACAATACTGTTAATATTTTATTGGTATCTTACAGAAATTCTCCAGATGCCTAATCATAAGAGTGAGAGCAAAGCTCCCAAGCAGCCTTTATTTGTAGACGCTCTTAAAAAACCACAAAGTATTACACCGAACGGTTTAACCTCACTAACGTCTAAACCATCTTTTGCCACCTCTTCTGCAATGTCAGAAGCCACTATGGAACGTATTTTACAGGAAGTATCAACTATCAGTCATCGTTTAACAGACATGGATATTAATATCTCCTCTCTCGCAACAGAGTCTAAATCTATACAAGCAGAGATTATACAATTTAATGCTAAAACGGATGAATTAGATCAGCGCCTATCAGCGGTGGAATCCACACTTATCTCCACAAAAAAGAAGGACCAGAATCTCTTGCTTCTTCGCAATAAGCTAACTGACTTAGAAGATCGTAGCTGACAAGACAATATCTGGTTTTTTGGATTTCCTGAAAAAATTGAGAATCATAATGCTAGACTTTTTCTCTGTAATGTCCTTCCTAGGCTTCCGAGCATTTCCTTCAGCCCACCGCTGGAAATCCAACGTGCTCATCGCTTGGACGTTCTACGTTCTGCTTCAGATCCTCACCCAAGACCCCTCATTGCTTACTTCTTGAGGCATGAGCAAGTGCGACAATTATTAATAGCTGCACGCACACAAGGTTCATACATCTACGATGGTCAAGAAATCCGCATTGCAGCTGACTTCTCACGAGTAACTAATGAAAGGAGGAAGGCTTTCCTCTCTATGAGGCCACAACTACAAAAAATGGATATTAAATATGGCTTGTTTGATACTGCTCGGTTTCGCATAACTAAAAATGACGACTCCAAAGACTTCTACAATCTTGATGACCTAAAACAATTCATAGATGCACAACGTATTCACGATCTGGAAGATCAATATATGAACAGACTTCTCGCAAACCTCAACATCCTCCACAGCTCTCAGACACTCGGAGACTTAATCCTAGTGCCTATCCTCGTCGTAGAGGCAGAGATATTGAACGACCAATTCGTAGTCATGAGGACAAAATATCTGCCCTTCATTTAGTATCTGCCTTTACACAGGATTTGCATAGAGAAAAATCCCGTTCTCCCTTAAAATCTGCTTCAGATGAAGAGTGACTTTCATAAGGTTTGTATTCTACGGCTGACATGATTAATAATTAATACCCCCTTTAGGCTTCTCCTCAAGCTCTTCGCAACAGAGATTGCCTCCTGATTGGTTATAGGAGTTCTCACTATATGTCATTTATTGTAATATGCTATTGATCCTACATAATTTCCTTGAAATCTGCATTGGATTAAGAATAACTTTCACAATATTTATATCTTGATACAGACATGTTTGATGGTTCATATCCTCTGGATATCTTTTTTTCTAGATCTTCATATTAGAGTTTACCTTCTGCAGTGGTGACCCTCTGTTTTATACATGTCATTATTTTCAATTTAGAATGGTTCTAGGATTATGTATTGATCCATTTCGTAATAAGTTATCTTGATTTATTGTTTAATGTCAGCATGAATTGTACTTACTTCCACTTACATTTTGGAATTATGATGATTTTACTGTAGCCTCTCACGCTTTATTAGCTTTGCTCTCCTCTCTTTTAATAAGTTCATATTGAATATGTTATTATTACATATATGTTAGATGATATCTCTATTTATTAACACATTTTATCCTTTTCATTACTTATTTAATAATATTTCATGTAACTTAGTTTATACCTTCTATCTTAACATATTATATATTTAATGTCTACCATATTTAATGCATAGTTATATAGAGATTTTACTGTACCCCCCTTTTAGTCTTATCAATTTTCACTTTTTACCCTTTACGTAAATCGTGGTTTATTAATATATTTATTAACGTATTTATATTCATCTTACTAGTTATTTACTCATGTCTTTATCTTTCCTTCTACCTACATCTATTATTGTATCTTATTCATACTAGTACTTTAATAATCACCTTTCTCAATTCTATTTCTTTACTTACATGTTATTGTATCTTCACATATCTAATATCTTGCTATTTAACTTTCCTTCTCCTTCCAGCTATTCTTTTCCCTTCCCTTTTCTTTATTTCTATTTCTTTTTCAATTTATATTATTACGTTAACTTTACGTGCATTAATTGTTAAATATGTCTTATTTATAGTTGTAAATTATCAGCTAGATGTTATGCATTTTATGTCTATAACTATATATTAAAGGTATTTATACGTATTTTTACATACATACTTATCTAGTCTTCTAGAATTAGTTCCATTCTTTTTTACAGATGTTTCCCTTCATCTATTTGATTCTATGTATAATCACATTTAATGTTAAATATATTTCATTCACAGTTGCAATATGTAATATTTTGTTCCATGTTTTTAGTTGTATCTAGGTAATAATGAACTCATATCTATTCTTATGAATTTTGCTCTCCTTCAACAATCATTCTCTGTCTGTTTGCTCTCTATATTTTTTCCACACACATTTTGCTTTTCAGTCTTTATCTTTATTTTCTTTCATAGTCCTCATTGAGTCTTCAGTCTCAACCCTCTTGACGGGGTTCCTACCTGTTGTGATGCCCTAGTGAGCCCAGACCTGCGGCTAAAGCTTTAAGATTTCTTACTTTATTTTAGATTCTTTCTTTCTTTGGTAATTCTTTTTCATTGTATTTTCTCACTCAACAATTCTCTTACTAGTATTCTCCCACCTTCCCTTCTCCCCCTATTTTTCCTACTGATTTTCTTTACTCTTTTCTTTTATTTCAGCCTTATTCTTATCCCCTGGTGTTTCTGTGGTAGGTCAGAGTACTCTTTTCCTATACTGTTTTCTCTCCTTTTCTATTATATCCTCTTTAATCTATTACATCTTTATTCTGACAACCATACTCACTCTTGACCTATTAACTCATTTTCATATTCCCCTAATATGACGAGTACTCTTCCCCTATGTACCATTACCTGGAATGTTCATGGACTCGCCCACTACATAAAAAAGAAAAAAATACTTTCTTATCTACAATTTAAGCACGGTGATGTGGCTTTATTGCAAGAAACCCATCTAGATGCACTAGAATCTGATAAACTTTGCAGGGATTGGGTGGGAAAGGTTATCCACAGCAGCGTTCGAAAAAGCAAACCTACAGATACTGCTCCTATTCATAAATGTGGTGTGGCGATTCTGATTCACAAATCACTCCCTGTCACCGTCTCCAAAACTTGGTCAGACCCTGATGGCCGCTATGTGTTTGCTAAACTACGCTTTGGGAATTCTTTTATTTGCTTGGGATCAGTTTACGCTCCGACAGGAAATAAGAAATCATTCTTCCTCCAATTGAACCGTCTGCTAACAGAGATTGATGACTCACAATATCTTAATTGGTGGAGATTGGAATCTTCTATGTGACCCAATTCTAGACAAAACGGGTTCGTTAGATAAAGGGAATGCAGCAGATAGAGCCATTTTGAATGATATAATTCCAGACAACGGATTGGTGGATCACTGGCGTCTTAGTCATCAAACAGACACAGAATACACATTGTTTTCCTCCACTCATGGCACATTCTCCCGTTTCGATTATTTTTTAATGTTGCATAGAGCGGTCCAATTGGTACTGGAGTCTCTCATTTTAGAAGCAGCTTTATTCGATCATTTTCCTGTTCTTCTGTTCTTTTGATCTTGGACTATCTCGACCAGGGCGTAAACCATGGCGCATGAGCATTCAATGGCATAGGACCCCCAAGGGTAAACTTCAATTGCAATTCCATCTTCAAGAACTCTGTAATTTCCAGTAGGACTATCAGGGCTACCGCTAAGGCCACTCTTAGGGGTCAGTTAATGCGTGACTCAGCGCTCGCTAATAAGCTGAATGCTGCGCGGCAAATAGAGTTGGAACATAGCATCCAATCTTTCTCTCGTATATATGCATCTAGCCCATCTTTACAGAATTGTAAATCACTTGAGCACGCACGTATGGCTTTAAACAATCTTTTTACCTCCAAAGCTGAGTATGCTCTGCAGAGAATGAAGGGAAGACATTATGAGCAGGGGGAGGAGGCAAGGATATTGCTAGCTGCACAGTTGCGTCAAAGAGAGGCAGCCATGGCCATTCCAGCTATTTGATCAATGCAAGGCGATATACTTACGAGACCTAAAGAGATTGTCAATGAATTTGCTTCCTTTTACCAATCCCTTTATACTCCAAGCGATTACTTAGATTTAGATAAAATGTCTTCCTTTTTTACAGGAGTGGATCTTCCTTGTCTCTCTGATGATGGTAGAGTCCTACTTGAGGGAGAAATCACTAGGGAGGAAATTTCTAAAGCCATTACTGCTCTACCTTACCATAAAGCCCCTGGGGAAGATGGATTCCCGGCTGAATTTTACCGTTGGACAGGGCACAATGTTATTGATACATTACATTCCGCATTTCAGGAGGCAGATAGGGAGTCTTCATTAGGACCTATTTCTAACAAGGCAGTTATTGCAGTATTACTCAAACCCGGTAAAGATCCCCTATTATGTAGTAGTTACCGTCCCATCTCGTTATTAAATTGTGATATCAAAATCCTAGCCAGCATTCTAGCGTCCCGCCTCCGTGAAGTCTTACCCTCCCTAATACATCATACCCAGGTGGGCTTTGTTCCGGGGCATTCCTCTCGGAACCATTTACGCACATTAGCCCATCCATTGTGGTCTACTAAACATCTCACAGAGGATGCATTAGCTCTTTCACTTGACGCTGAAAAAGCGTTCGATCTCATCGAATGGGAATATCTTTTTGCAACAATGCAACAATTTGGTTTAGGTGATCAATTTATAACCAAAGTCCGTTTGCTGTATGACAATCCTTATGCTCAGGTGAACTGCGGGGGTTTTTTGTCTGATACATTTCAGATTCGAAGGGGTTCGCGCCAGGGATGCTCACTGTCGCCTCTTCTTTTCCTTTTGGCAATGGAGCCATTAGCTGCAACAATTCGCCAATCTGTTGAAATCACTGGCGTTCCCATCCCAATTGGATACTCTAAAATTTACCTATACGCAGATGATATACTACTCACCCTTACAAATCTCTTCTGTTCTCTCCCCTCCCTTCTTAAAATCATTGATGACTTCTCTTCTTTCTCTATAAAATCAACTGGGATAAGAGTGAGGCTTTACCCATTTCTGATGGAACTACAAAGGCATCTATATACGCCTATCCCTTTCATTGGCAGGCATCACGCTTTAAATACCTAGGAGTCTTGGTTAATAAAGGCTTGGAAAACATAGTCACTGATAATCTAGAACTTTTGATTTCTCAAATGCAACGAGATTTTGAAATGGAAAATTTTAGGACTATCTCTCTGGGGTAGAGTCCAAGCCATTAAAATGGTCACTATCCCACGTTTCATTTATATTTTAGGCATGCTCCACCTCCAAATCCCTCTGTCTACGCTTCGATCGATTGATTCTAAAATTAAGTCCTTTGTATGGGGCTCTGCTAGACCTCTCCTTGCAATGTCAAAATGAAAAGCCCATCAAATGTACGGAGGAAAGGGTCTCCCATCCATTGAACACTATTCCCTTGCTCTGCACATCTCTCAGTTTTCTTACTTCCTACCAGGTTTACAAGACACCCCACAGTGGGTCCATATAGAGCGTCATCTTTTAGCTATGGATTCATGTCTCTCTCTTTTGTATGGCACTAGCCGCTCTGACCCTAAAAACCCGGTTTAATCTGCTATGCATAAATCATTGCAAAGAGGACATCGCCTCTTGGGATCAAACACACATATTCACATTAAGGCCCCTTTGCGGAATAATTCTAGTATACGTATTAATGGTCGTATGCTTTCTTGGCCACTGTGATACCAAAGGGGATGACGGATGGTTCGATGAGTAGAACCCCCCCCCCAGCGCCTTGAGACCCTCGCGGGTATGTAGTGCGCTTTACAAATGACTGATTGATTGATTGAAAGGGGATGATGGACGGTGGCAAGCAGCAGGCATCCATTCCCCAGATCAGCTTCTTCATGATGGCAAATTTAAATCCTTCTCACATTTGAAAGAGGAATTTAACCTTCCTATCCAACATTCTGTTGCATACCTTCAACTTCAACAATGTTTGAAGAAACATTTGGGGCCTCCCCCTTGGTTGCATCAAACATCTCCAATATTATCTTATTTATAAGTGTGGGGAAAGCATAGAGGAGTGACTTCTGGTCTTTATAAAACTTTTACGCTCCATCTTTTTTCACAAACCCTCTCTCATAATCTCCGACTTAAGTGACAAACTCGTTTATCAACTTCTTTTTCAACTATAGAATGGGATCACATATTAGAAGGTCTACATAAAGGTGTTCGTGAAGCACAACTTAAATTTTGTCAGTTTAAAATTCTCCATGATTGACATTGGTCACCGGTCAAACTACATAAAGCTGGTTTACTTCAAATGCTGATTTTTGGAGATGTTCCGCTCCTGGCTGTGACATAATTCACATTATTTATGAATGTCCGAGAATTAGAACTCTTTGGAATTATGTTGGTAAGTGCCCTTACATTTACCATTTACATCTGCCAACATTCTTTTGCATGACCTGCGTCATTCTCCTAGGCTTTCTAAACCACAACACCGTCTCTTCCACACTGCATTGGCTACTGCTAAAATTTGTATTTTACGCAAATGGAAATCACCATCCCCACTCTCTCAAGAAGAATGGTTAGTGGCAATGATTCAGACAGCTTCACATGAACGATTGATTTATTACCTACAGGATCAAGTTGATATATTTTTACAGACCTGGTCACCCTTCCTTAAGCCAAAGTTGTAGAAACTGACACCTCTCTTGTCCCTCTTAAAACTCTCAGTCAAGTAGACTAATTTATCGCTTTTATTACTTGTCCACCAAGCTCTTACCATTACCTTTTGTTCTCTCTCTCTCATTTTGTTATATTCACATCATATTATTCGTATTTCTTCTTCCTCTCTCTCTGTACTCTGGCTCCACTTCTCCACATTCTTCTAGTTTATTTGTTCCTTTTACTTTTTTATCCTCCCCTTCCTTTTATACCTTAAAATTGTAATAGATTAGTATTTTTATATGATGCTATATTTCTATGCCATTTCTACGATGCTCTTATGTATAGTCATTGTTTCATATTTACATTCAATCCATTTATATTCATCAATTGATGTTGTATGTTTCACTAATTTATTATCTACATTGACTTTTATTACTTATTATTTTACTTATTTAATTACTTATATATCATATATTTATATACTATATTTATTTGTTTTTATTCAACAGCAAAATGTTATACCTCCATTAATGTCTTTTATTCTTATAATATTTATTAACAAATGTATTATTGAATTGTTCTTAACTTGTATTACATTATAAAACTCAATAAAAAATTTCAACACACAAATAAAATACATATAGATTATTATAAAGACGTTGCTCACTCTTAATCTTGCTGGGAGTCAAATCTTCATCAGGCTCACTTTTTGAAGTGTACAGTTTAAATATAGTGCTTGACTAAGAGATTTTAAGTCAGTCACTCAAGCATTGGTAATACTTCAGTCCCACTCATTTAATAGGATGACAAAATGTTTCAAGGGACAGCTGGAGAGAATGTTTTAAAGGAACATTGTATGCCAGAAGCCCTCAAGATATTTTCTTTCGGTGCTTTTTGTTATGGATTCTTGATCTGGCACACTCATTTCAAAAGGATTATTTTCTGATAAGCTGTAAGAAGACACCGGTAGATCCTCAGGAGAAACATCAGGTGAGAAGACTGAGCTTCTGTTGGGCCTGCCATGTCAGTCTTCTTCTGAGTTTTAGGATTAAATGAATTAGATTTCTCCGATAGCTCCAGAGACTGTGTACAGTGTTGGTATTAGATGTTTAGACAAAGTGTATAATGCTCCTAGAAGCAGTAGTTAAATAATTTCCTTCTTAAGTGCAATTACCAATGGAGTGCTATCTGTCAAATATTTTACCACGTCCTGTAATTCCTGCAGCCTGTGGTGTGCAGCCAGCAAGAAATAATGTGGTGGAAATCACACTTATACAAGTCAAACTACTTTCAAGAAGATTAACATTCATCACCATCTACTAAATGGGCCCGTGTTCATAAATCAGTGAAAGCCACTTTCAGTACTTTTAAATTCTTTTGCAGCTCTTTCTTTTTTTTGCCACACTGTCTATCAAAAGGGCACTTCTCTGAATGGTGAGGAGAGATGAGTCTTTGCATACATTTTAGAAGCTAGACCATAGGGATCAGATAGGCTGGGTGTAAACAACTACCTTTTTAGCAGCCTATATTAAACTTTTGCTCAGTAGAGCGGTATTCCTGTATTTTCAGACAGTGGTTTGTGATCAATTTCCCCAACTTTGTGTATGCTATTTGATTTCAGATGATCAATTCTCAGCTCCCAGAGGAAGATCCCGATCCTGCTGTTCCTAGCAATTTTCCAGCCGAGATGTGGTCTTAGATCAGCGTCGGCTCCCAGGCCAAAAGTCTATTACATTTCATATAATGTGAAATCTGTCACCTCATTTTGCAAACTATTATTAGCGTTATTGTATAGGAGGATGGATATTGTATGTATGAAGTTGTATATAGGATATTGTGTTGGTAGATATTGTATAGTTATTGTATGGGAGGTGAATGCTCTCTTCACCTAATGACAGGCGTATCAGCTTTCATTGAAATGCTGATCTTCTAATCATTTCACAGTTTGCAGCTGGCAGGCTCTGTAGGATATAGATACAAATAGAACGTTGACATTTTGAAAGGCACATTGCTTGGCAATTGCAAGCGAGCCGCACACCGCCACTCATCCTGGAGCTGGAATCCTCGCCGGGTTTGAGGTTGAGTCAGATAAAACGGTCTTGCATTGTTCTTCTGGGCTATGCCTGACGGTTACTGTTTTCCTTTTTCAATAATTGTTTTTTAATTACTTCTTAGATACGTTGGTCAGTGTAAGGACTTGTTGTGTATGAATAGCTATTATTTTATTAATGAGTGAATCAGAATTGCGAGGGTGAACTGTGACTTATGCCACAAGCTTCCCTTAGTTGGTTAGTGGATTCAGTTCTCTATACCAGGCCTGGGCAAATGCCCACATATGGGGCAAGTGGGCACCACCTACAGCATTGGGAACAGCTGTACACATTCAGCCTATAGGTAGGAACCAGTCTCCTGGAATTGTAGGATGAAAAGGGGAGTAAACCCAGCTCCATGGAACTCTTCCACAGAACCAGAAAGTAGGCAAGGATTGGCTGCAAGTCTTGGGTGATTTCATGTCTGACTCTGATTGGTTGAGTTTTGACATATGGGATCTGTAAGCTGATTGGATGCAAGCTATGTGGTGAATTAGTATATTAGTCGAACAGCAAAACACACAAGATGATGGACGGAATGTTGCACATTGGGAAAACATTCACCCCCAGTCACAGATCTGGGTTTAATCCATCGTTATTTTGCTCACGCCACCCCAGTTCAGACATGGCCATATGCAAATGGCTGGGTTCAAACTGGAATGGCATGGTGAGCAAAAAAACAATGGATTTAGGCTCAGATCTCTGTACTAGGGTGAATGTATGACATTGTTCTGCATTCTGTCCATCAACTGTTGTTTTTGCATTTGTCACCCCGAGTGGGACGCGTATGCTCAGACGTGAGTCCCGTGCTCTCCTTGCCACTGGAATCAAGCTATCCTGGCTGAAGAGGGGTGGAACCCCGAAACCGGTCCTAGGATGCTTGGTTCCAGTCCAGGGAGGACCTGGCTTGGCAGTTCGGGCTGGACTGTTCCCATGAGGCACAGGGTCAAGACTGATTTGCATATGGCTGGGTTCAAACTGGAATGGCATGGTGAGCAAAAAAACGATGGATTTAGGCCCAGATCTCTGTACTGGGGTGAATGTATGAAATTGTTCTGCATTCTGTCCATCAACTGTTGTTTTTGCATTGGTCACCCCGAGTGGGACGGGTATGCTCAGACGTGAGTCCCGTGCTCTGCATGCCACTGGAATCAAGCTATCCTGGCTCAAGAGGGGTGAAACCCCGAAACCGGTCCTAGGATGCTTGGTTCCAGTCCAGGGAGGACCTGGCTTGGCAGTTCGGGCTGGACTGTTCCCATGAGGCACAGGGTCAAGACTGATTTGCATATGGCTGGGTTCAAACTGGAATGGCATGGTGAGCAAAAAAACGATGGATTTAGGCCAAGATCTCTGTACTGGGGTGAATGTATGACATTGTTCTGCATTCTGTCCATCAACTGTTGTTTTTGCATTGGTCACCCCGAGTGGGACGGGTATGCAGGGACGTGAGTCCCGTGCTCTGCATGCCACTGGAATCAAGCTATCCTGGCTGAAGAGGGGTGAAACCCCGAAACCGGTCCTAGGATGCTTGGTTCCAGTCCAGGGAGGACCTGGCTTGGCAGTTCGGGCTGGACTGTTCCCATGAGGCACAGGGTCAAGACTGATTTGCATATGGCTGGGTTCAAACTGGAATGGCATGGTGAGCAAAAAAACGATGGATTTAGGCCCAAATCTCTGTACTGGGGTGAATGTATGACATTGTTCTGCATTCTGTCCATCAACTGTTGTTTTTGAATTAGTATATTGAGCAAGAGTACTGCTATTAAAACTGCTTTAAGATTAAAAGCAAATTAATGATGACGAAAAACTGACGTGAGAATCAATATGTTTAGGATACTCAGGTCAGTCTGCTCTGAAAAAACATTGACTCAAAAACAGCCATGGTTGCTGCACTATTAGGTTGTGGTTCTGAAGGACTTTGCACCACTTTTATCAGAATTCCCCCGATTTCATGTGAATGTGCAAGTGGTGGTTTGTTGTCACTTTGGCACCACATTTACAGACATGATGATACTTTGTAGTGTGCTTTTCTTTGTCTAGATACAGGTGCATGGCATCATGGTAGCAGTCAAAAATCATAAACTGGCATTAAAAATCATTTACGTAGCAATTTTGATGCTGAACAGTGCAGCCTTAATTCTGTCTTGGGGGGGGGTGGGTAGAGGGGGGCAGTCCTACTATTTCAGGCTGGACTTTTCCTATTGGAGCATGGCCAGAAGTGAATAGCATATGGCTGGTCTCCGGGTGGCATTGTAGTTAGACAAAATAGACAAGAATACTGCAAGAGATTTACAAGGACTGAGATTAAGCAAAGCATTTTGCCCATCTCTTTTTTTCTTACAAAGATGTCCTAAATGCAATGGTTATTCCACAGATGTGAGTCTCATGCACAATGTGCCCTAGAACTGAGGCTGCAGTCAACATATGGAGCCCATCTAGGCCAAACCAGTTTGAGGATACTTGTATTCTCATTGAGATGGAACCTGGGCTGGTAGTTCAGGCTGGACTGTTACTAATGGTGCAGGATTGAGTCTGATCTGCATATCGCCGGTCTCTGTCTGTAGTGGCATATTGGACAAAACAAGGATTGACTGGAATGAAGCCAATAAAAATTGATTTAAAAAAAGATGTTAAATTGGCTAAAAAGGACGGTAAAGTTTGAAGAGGGTGTTTGGAAGTTCATAGTAGGTAGAAGGGTTTGGGATGAGTCAGAAAAGAGGGATTTGACAAAGGTTGAAGGGAGTAGATTTTTTGTAATAAAACTGAAATCAACGTATATATACACATGACACTTAGGCCTTGAGTACGATGTTGGGTGGACTTGCGCCTGCCCTACACCATTGCACAATGGGAACCGACTGACCTCAGGTCGGAGGTTCTGATCCCATCATTAGGGTGCAACTGCACATAGTGCGGTCGGAAACATCCATTTTTCTATGGAAGATTGTGAGGCGGGCAGAAACTGTCCACAGCATAAGCTCCCGTAGAAAAATGTATGTTTCAAAACATCTCTGCACCGGTGCCTGCCCCACGGTGCAGGGATTTTGAGGGGGAAGAGCAGTATGTGGAGGCTGCGGAGGGATGGGTGCCCTGCTAGGAGCCCCCAAAGATACTTTCCAACAGCAGTTTAATCTCAGAAAGGCCGACATGGAACTGCTGTCAGAAAGTGCCATCATAATCCTGGCGGCGGAAACGACATCTTTAAGGGATTATGAGGCCTTTCCAACTGGCCGACGGGTTCCTTGAGCCCATCTGAACTGCGTTGGATTCCTTGGCCAGTTTAAACTCCAACTGCCATCATTATAATACGGCGGTCGGATTTTAAACCTACAATGTCAGTTGGAAAGACTCTGACCAGTGGTCGGAGGCTTTCCGACCGACATTGTAATTAAGCCCTTAGTAATGTTTTTGTGACAGGAATACCCCACACCCCAAAATATACACACACTCACATATACATTGAAGCAACAATATTTACATGATCTGATATGCACATGTACCATACGGTGTATTATAATTTTTTTCTTTATATGCACGTTTCCAAAAATTATTTGTTTGATGTGTCCCTTATTTTAGAGAGAGCACTTTTCAGTCGCATTTTCAAAGTGAAGTAGGCCGCGAGAAGTGTTCTCCCACCATTCAGATGTTTTAATGACAGACCTAATTTTTGTGCTAATATTGTGTGTTTACTGCTATGAATCTGGTGCTTGTGGGAGAGGATGGAAGGGTGCACTACATTCATGGCACTGCACTACTCTTCTAATGGACTTTATGCTTTCTGGAGGAGTGTGGGACATACATTAGTAAGAAGATGATTGAGATCACAAAAAGATAGTCTACATTGAGACCGCCAATAAGTGTTTGGTGCTGTGCCGCATTGCGGTGAAGACTGTATGAGTGTTGTGCAGTAGCAAGGCATGAGAGGGGTTTGATCCTGTCCACTAGAGTTTGGCTTAACTGGAGGTGACTGAGAAGTGACCTAGATGTTACCTGTAGGTATGTTGTTATATTTTGCCATGTCAAACCCATTGATGCTCCCAGTCCACCACCTTCATTTGTGTGTAAGTACACATTGGTGTTATGAGAGTGAAAACCTATTTTGGGAGGAATGGAGTGGTGTCAATGGAACGGAGAGCTGAAGTTTGTATCCTTCCCTCTAGTTTTTTGAAAGACAGCCCTTCCTGGACTTGGCCTGACAGCTGCTGATACAAAAGCATTTAACATCCATTCCTTCTTGAGAGCTGGTTGGCCTTGAGTCATTAATGGATGATGACGCAGAGCTGCGTGTCGTTGATTCACTGGTGGGTCTGCTATCTTCGAGTGGGGTTCTCAAGCGATTGGTCACATATCCTGAGGGTCAGCCCGCTCACTTGTACAGAATGTGATGTTGGAGAGGAGGTATTTAGCATGAGTGTATCTTCTGAACCTTATCCCCACAATAAAATGGATGATGACTACATTGCTTTAGTTACAAAGTGCTTAAAGTGCCTTTCTTTTTCTTCTGCTTTATTTGCAGATAAGGGGGTTTGCATAAGTTACCTATCTTTAAGTTGTTAGAAAAACAGCCTACAACGCAACCCCCTCTTCCTTCTCTTTTCTTGCTCCTTTTTTTCTCTTCTCTCACTTACCTTCACTCCTATAGTAGGACAGTGGACAGGGGGACATCCGAACATGTAAACCCCTAACCAGTACCTTTGTCAGGCACATCCAGGTTGTGGTTACCCCGAGATGGGAAAGCGATGGTAAATGGATGTGTAAAATTTCTTAATAAAATACTTTGAAAGAAAAAAAGAAAAACAGCCTACATAGAGTATACTGACTCTATTTTGTTTCTGAATAAGACCACACAGGATATGACGTGAACGTTTTTACTAAGAAAGGAAAAAAGGCAGACGTAGGTTTTGTAGCTTTACGAGGGGAAAAATGGTCAACCCCACATAGTTGTCGAATTTTTAAGCGACGTTTTTTTTTCGGGAACATTCTGAAGGCAAAGCTTATTAATGGTGAGCATTTACACCCACGTTGGGAAGTTGACAAATTCACGAAGTGCAAAGTTTGCCATCTCCGCATGTCTCCTGCTGCAGGGAGTGAGTGAGTGAGTGACACCAGCAGTTGTTGCCCGGCTTATCCCTGCGCGGCCTCTGCCCTCGGACAAACACAAACACGGCACGGGGCGTGATGGACTCCGGAATGCCCCACGGGGCTATTTCTGTCAGGAAACACATGGCTAATTAATAATGTAAGCAATAAACAGAGCGGGCACGTGCTCCCGTGTTACACGGCGCAGGCACGCGCCCTTGGCGGAAGTGACAGAAGGCAATTATAAGCAGAGGGAATAAAACTGAGAGCTAAAACAAGGTGTCTCTCATGAACAACATTTTTGGGGGGAATAGGGCACAACGAAAAAGACCCAAGGCCAGGCCCCGAATCGGGTGAATCATGTTGTTTCCACACGGGGTGTATAAATAGCGGACGGAAAGAACCAGTGACGCGTCAGCTGTTCAACACTCTTAATTTAAGTACACCTACAGATATACCCGCTGTCACAGCGCCAAGGATGGCGAAAGCAGAACATCGTTTTTCACCTACTCACTCCTCTCCTTGGCACAGTCCTCCGTACCTCTCAGTCACACGCACCCTCATGGTTACTGGCGCTAGGCTTGTCGCAGTGATGCCCGGGGACCTGCCTATCAACAGTGCAGCAGGTGCAGCGGCACCGGAAACCAAAGTTGCGAGGGTCCTACTGCATCCCAATATTTGAGGTTTCCACTACCCAGCAGAGGGCTGTAGGGATCCGTTTTCGTTTTTTCGCATCAGGCCCCATGGCACAGTTACTACACCGCTGGCAGACCCCTTCAGTTTCAGAAAATCACAAAAATATCTATAAGTCTCTTTAGTATACAGGACTAGATTAGATCTAGAAACATAACGCCTGCTATATCCAGGTAGCGCATTTTCGACTTAAATGCCCACTAAATTTGCACAGACGACAGTTTTACATATAAAATTATACCGCACACAAAGGATGTGTGGAAATTGGGTTCCAAGTGAAAATCCATTTGTGCCTCACCAAGTAAAGCATCTTGCTTTGTTTTGATCACATTAAAATCTTTGCTCCCATCACACTTCAAAATTACAGAAAAATGTGCTTCATTTTTGCTTTCCTAACTTCTGTATATGTACAGGTCCCTACAGGTATTTACATTTTGCTGTTTGTTACAAAAAATGACAACCTACAGCCTTTCCTTGAACACTGTCAGTACCCCAGCAAAAGTGTCACATAATTCACTTTACTTTCTCTGACTGCAAAGTGAGAGGAGTTTGAAAATACCAATCCCAGTGTCAAAAAAATAAATAAGCAGCCCTTTTCTTAAGAAGACATAGCCTGTCATTTGACCTGTGTCTTTGAAGGGTAGCAAATGTGACAAGTTAAATACACAGTTTAAAGACATATTCATTTAGTGCTTGGACTTTCACGACTCACCAAAAATCGGCTCGCGATGACCCACGGTTTGGGAAACACTGCCCTAGAGAAAATGTTTGACAGTGTCTTTCGTGACCTTAGATTTGCACCGGTGGGTTATCAATTTCCCTTGCAAAATAGAAGACGGCGCCTAAAATCTTAGTTAGCAGTTTTGGTTGAAGAAGGTATAACTTTACTGCCTGAACCAAGAATCTTAGACATCTTGTCATCCCTTGAACCCAGAGTCGTCTTTGGGGAAAAAACTTGCCTGCCAGAACTCTTACTGCTGCTTGTGCTCCACCTGATGTAGGAGCCTAGAGTGCCTAAAAGGTTGTATGATATTGTAGTTTTGGAGTCCAGGAGGAAAAAATAATCCTTTGACCTCAAGGGGACACTCCATATCACTGGCGGCCTCGTTTCTGTGAGTCTTGTGCATGACTATCACAGAAGGATATAAGACTCCTTTAATAGCCAGTAAAGCATTTTACTGGGCTTTGTCCTTCTGCAGGTTCCAACGAGCCACAAGAAGGTACTTCCTTTGGTGATCACGCTCCTTCCAGCATTGTCTATTTGAAGGCGCCCTACACCGCTCGTGTGAGCTCATGGAGCGATAACGATTACATTCTAAAGTTCTTAAGATATACAAGTGGTATATTTTTCTACTCCCATAACAGGGAACAAAGGACATTGTTTGTGACTATCAGGCATATGTACATTTATTCTATCACCCATTGAGGTGTAACGGGGATCAGTTTTTTGGTCCTGAGGAAGAAAGCCAAGGGGATGGCTTCTGAAACATGTCGACCTTGTAGGAGGTGACTCATTATAGTACACCATCTACACCTCCCCACTTTTACTATTCTCAGCCAAAATAAAGTATTTTCGTTCCACTAGCCAGAGAATTTTTAACCATCTCACATTTTCTTTTCACGATCCCACGCACTATACATACTCACCAATCACTGAATAAAGTGCTCCTGCGTCTACGTAAGTCGTAGCACGCCCTGTCCCGTAGAGGGGCGGGAAGACCCCAATGATGAAGCATGACACTGAATCAGGTTTCAGTGTGTGAGGGGTATTTTACAATTTTTTGAACCATTGCCCTTCCCACAAATTGAGAGAAGGAGCTCTGAGCCTTTTGCACCATTTTTCACGTAGGACTAAACACTTCAAATAAAAATAGCAGCACACACATGGGTGCATATATATTCACATAATACATGGTAGAATCCCTATGTTGGATAATAGTATCAAGAGGAGGACGATTCTACCTTTTTCCTCTTCACTCCCTCCTTTGATTTTTTGGTTTGTCCTTCTGCAGCCAGCTTCGGGACATTCATCTCCCTTGAAAATTTTAAATACTGAAAACCCTTCCTTGATGAATTCCAGCCCTGTTTTTTTTTTATCTTGTGGGTCAAACTTTTCCACCTTAACAAACTTAGACTCTCTAACTTCATGGAGACCTCCCTGAACTCAGTGTTTGCATGAACATCAGTAGAGTTAATTGGTCTCCAAATCCTTTTTAACCACTCTCGCTCACCTAATATTATCCTGGCCTTGCCCACTTCGACTTGTGACCTGATTTTAATTTTTCTCCTCCAGCTCTGCCAAAAATTCACATCAATGAATAGAGGTTTTTCTGACTTTTGTCTCTGCTTTCGAAGGAAGACATTTTACATCCATAGACTTGAATGGTAATAATTAGTCATTATACTAATCTTAAATGGTCAAATCTATTTTTTTCTCCACTTTCGCGTTTGAACTTTTTGTGGTAGTTTGCAAGTAAATCTTTTGGGTCTGATGCAGTGAAAGTTTTTTTATCGTAATCAATTCACACAAAGTAATTGGGTCACTCCCTTTAGCCATTTACTTATTTGGCCGCTCTTCCTATCCCCTCCAGCCACTGCTTTTTTTAAGTGAATGCTTACATTTTTCGGTGGTGATTGGTAAACAAAGTAATCTGTCTCCTGAATTGCAGGTGCTCTTCATGGATGTGCACTGGAAATACTGTCCTGCAACTCAAAGAAGGCATCAGTCACCCCAAAATGGCCATTAAAAGTGATTTCATAATAGTGATTTAACCATAAAACGTTCAGTATATTTTAAAACATAGTTGCTCATAACATGATATCATGAAATGTATATTTTGAAGGTTTTGCTTATAACTTACTATTATTAATTTGCTTGTTTCCCGAATGATCAAGCTTTTGAGACCTGTTGTATATACTTTGTTTATACATCTTTGTGGGATTGCAGCCTACCCACTGCTTTTCATTTGTTTGTTTCCATGTCCTTTAAAAACCTTTGCTTGCTAGTGGTCAGTCCTTCCTCTTTGTCCCTCCTTTTTGTATTTCGTTTCCTCCCATGGAGCAAGGACCAAGTACTGTATCTTTACACTTTGGTTGTTTATCTGTTCTGTGGGGCACTATTTTTTTCTTTCTTTCTTGGTCGTGTTACACTGTGGGTGTGTCTTCATCTTCGGCGCCCGTATTTTATTGCATCTTCGCTCACACCCCCTCCTCTTGCTGTTGCTGGCATCCTTCCCACACTTCCCACTCCATTGCTTGCGGCCCCTGTTACATGTTTCTTTTCTTTTTGACATTAACACAGATGCTGGACTCTGCCCTCACTTCTGTGGTGTGATGCGCAGCCGAGAGCCACCCGATTTATGACAACGTCATCAACTGCACATCCACCTTCTGGTTCCAGGCATAGGTTCCCACTAGTGCAGCCGTAGTCCCTATTGTAATTGAAGCATTTGGATGACTCCATAGGCATGTGCGTGAACGGTCAATGACATTCCATGCCTTTCTTCACTATTGAATTGCATGAGCAGTCGATATGAGCTTTGTTGGACGTGTGTGTTGCGTGCCAGAATGTGTACGCCTACTGCTCCGCAAGACAATGCACTGGACTGCTCATGATATCCCTCGGGGTGGTGTGTTTGGGTTTTGAAAGTGCTTTACTTTTCAGTAGCCCAACAGTGCTGGTATACCACACCTGTAATTTAAAATACTGCATAGCATCTGATAGTGCTGCCTGTGACGACGTGAGCGTGTTGAGACCTAGGACTAGTACTAAGTGGGATATCATGCACTTTAGCATAGGGACTGTTTAAAGATCTCAAATTGAGCGCCTTTGTGGGGAAGGTTTTGTTGCTGTGAAG
The DNA here is from genome assembly GCF_964204655.1 of Triturus cristatus. Classification (NCBI taxonomy): domain Eukaryota; kingdom Metazoa; phylum Chordata; class Amphibia; order Caudata; family Salamandridae; genus Triturus; species Triturus cristatus. The sequence continues at coordinate 1,064,301,307 of NC_140594.1, read as the reverse complement.
AGTTGTGTGGGGTTGTTCCCAAGTGCGGCTGCCTACGACGTCCTGTATCTAAACTTCTCTTTGCCTTCATGTTTTCATTAATATTTAATTAATTAAGTGAATTTGTGCAGGGTCAGCACAAAATGACACCCCAAACTCTCGCTCTTTAGACTTGCTTCATGAAGATGCATCAGAATGATGTTGCAGGGTTACACTTCTCTAAAAATGGAAACATTGTGAAGTTATTGTGTTTACTTGTGGGCAAAACGTTCTGGCAAAACACACGGAAACCACCTGCTAACGTGCGAAAATTTACTTGTGTTTTACAAACGTTTTTTTCCTGTGTTGGATTCCTTTGTGTTATCGGCATTCAAGGGCAGTTCCCAAATAACAAGGTAATCCGAAACAGAATTTTTATATATTTACACTCACATGCAGTATGTCAGTCAGCTGAGGCATGGAAGTGTTCTCCTTTTCATGGAGCTTCGCATGTTTAATCAGGTGTGATGCTGTCGAGCAGCGGCTCCTCCGCTATGGTGGAGGAGCGGCGCCCCCCAAAAACCTCAGGAAAATAAAAATAAAACAACACTCCTTTTATTTCTCCTTTCCTGTTGTCTTGGGGGCGGGGACTGGGGGGTGACAACACTGAGGGGGAGTGTTGTGTGCGCTCCCTTCACTGCACATGACGGTTTGGCAGCCCTTCTCAGGCCGGCCCAACCATCATGCGCAGTGAACCTCTCTCCAACCCCAGCTGCATTGCTGGGGTTGGAGAGAGTAGGCACAGACTCTCAATCTGTCCTGGAGCACTAGTCGAGAGCGCAGGGCGGGCTAAGAGCCGGTGCCTGAAGAAGGGAAAGGAGCGCGACGCGGGATGCGGCCGGCTGAAGGTACGTTTTGTTTTTAATCATATAATCAATATGTTTTATTTCCCCCCCTCCCTTCACGGCCCCTATGCCCCCCCTCACACCACTTGGAGCAAACAGCAGCCACTAATGATGCTGTCTGTTACAATCCAAGACATCCAACGGATGAAGTGAGTTGACACATTACAGTATGCTTTAGTGGACGAAAGCAAGATGTTGAATGGACCAAGGATGAAGTGGGATGACCAAAACCCAATGTATAGAACATTATATTATGTATTTTTAGTATTAATGTTTTAGAAAACATACAAAAGCCACACTTTTGCCTACCGAGAAGGAGTTTAAGATCAGACAGCACCTCTACTCCACATATGGTCCATGTAACACCCATGGCGCTGGATTATCAGCATACAGCCCAGTTTCTCCCCCATAATATTGGTGCCTTAGATCATCTCCACCTATTACTTCCAACACTTAACATTAGCAGCCTTTCTCATCAGTCTTGTTTCCTTTCTAAAAACATTGACAATGCCAACAGATCTCTACACTCCACAACACTCTATATAACCTACTAGGTATTTACATCTCTGTTGGGGGTAATGGCCTTTATTGGTGGGTGTAACAGATTTATTTATGCTGAACGGGTGTTTTTATGGGCCATGTGTAAGGGCAAAAGTCTCATGCTTAATCACTTTTAGTCTTCCTGCTCTGCGTTTCAACATGTCCGACTGATCGGATAGATTTTGATTCGCTGGATGCATATATGCTCTGTACGATTTCTGGTCCAAGTTGCTTTCTCAATGGAGTATTGGACTCTGGTATGAATGGATTCACCAAAAAGAAAATTACCTTTGATCATTGATGGGAACTTGGTTTGGTAGTCAAGGGGTACACATGTTTGCCTCGCACTTTAGTTTGAAAAGGATGCTTACCAGACCTTTCTGGAAAATTCTTGTATTAATACCGGGAGCCCTCATATCTTGGAGGAAAAGAGAGCTGTGTGGCCTCTGCTGTCATACATGAGGGTTTCTGTTATCTCTGACGTCTTGCCTTTATTTTTATCTGCTTCCCTTGAAGGTGTGGTGCCATGTTAGAGAGTGTAGACCTTTAGGTAACTGTGTTCCTTGACACCTTTAAATGCCACTTTGGATTTGTTAGCTAGAGTCTTGCAAAAAGCAAACACCTTACAGATTGTAGACAGAGGCATGCCTGTCAAGCGGATTTGCTTCCTGCACATTCTCCACTCTCTGAGGTCAGTCTTGCAGTCAGAGCTTGAGCCAAGCATCAGTACCTAAAGTACCTTGGACTGTCTGAGAGATATGCACATTCCCTTTTGGTGTTATTGGGTGCATGTCGTCACTTTGGAATTGGAGACACTCCAATGTTATATACAGTGGGACTGAACGGTGCATGAAGGAAGATGCACTAGCATTTGATTGGATACCCCAAATTTCAGGTGCCACACTTTAGAACACTTCACTCTATGCACCAATAGCTTTTAGAAATACTGAATAGCAGCCATACTAGAGTACAACATGGCTAAAACATATTGGTAAAGCAGTCGGCGAGACCTATTGGCTATGCCAGTGCTTGTTTGATGCTGAGGCTAGACGATGCCACACTAAGTCTGTGTGCTTCAGGGGGAGGATCCGCAAGCAGTTAGTTCACAACTACGTCATCTTTCTTTCTTGTCTCTCTCTCCCGTTCAATGCTGTTGGCCAAGGGTGAGGAGCTCCTAGTAGCTGCTTACTGGAGGTTTAGCGGCACTCGGCCGGGGATGGCATCTAGCCCCTATTTTCTTCTTTAGAGTATGGTTGACAACTAGTTCTGTGGTGCTCTGGTGCAGCGAAGGCCCCAAAATCTGTTAGCTCTAGCGTTTTTAAGAGGGCTAGAGAGCACAGAAAGGCAGAGATGACTTAGAGGTCTTAGCTTTCCCACTCCACTGATTCTCAGCACCGGCAGTTCTAACAAGTAGTCCCTGAGACGGGTCCCTATCGGGCTTTCCATTTTTGCCCTCACCCTCAGACTGGAAAAATATTAACTCTAAAGCAGCAGTGCTTGAAATGGAAACATAGAAGTGCAGGTACTCTGTACCAGAGTACCTGCTTGTTTCTGAGAAGTGGCGGTACTCTCCAATTATAGGTATTACGTCACTCTTCAGAAGGGCCGGTACTCTCCCTCTCAAAATAAAAAAGTGCGGGTACTCCATACCGGACAGTACCGGCACATTTAAAGCACTGTGCAGCAGTGCCACCCTTCACTGCCTTCAAGGTAAATTCAAAGAGTTCTTTCACAGTCTCATCAGTTCAGAACTGAAACATTTACAATATTATATACAACAAAGCCATAGTTGCTTATTTTATCTTATGCAACTAACAACCATTGGGTGAGAAAGAACTGCACGATTACTCCCCGCCCAGCTCCTTGAGACCCTTTCAGGTGAGTAGCGCGCTTCACAAATACCTGATTGATTGACCCATTGGCAAAGCCAATAGTCCTGGTTTGCTGTAGGTGTAATGTTACGTATTGTATTATATACCTGGATATAATCACATAAGCAGCCAAATACCAGTCGGGTAGCACACTATGCTAAGCACAGATTTTTCGCTTAGGCGTTTTTAAGTCACGTCCTTAACTGCATCGGCCACGCCCCTTTTGGGAGACCCTTCAGTTTTTAGGTCTCGCCTGACCCAGCGCATGCTCTGGTCTGGCGAGACTTTTTGAGAGGGCTCCAAAAAGTGCTACCAGGCCAGCCTAGAGCTACAGTGGATGTGCGCGGATGCGCGTGCCGCGCTTGACCGCGATTACTTTCACTTTCGCGGCCGCTTTGATGTTTGAGCGCGTTCGCGACCACTTTCGTGGCCAATAGGTCTCGCTTTTGGGACCTTATAAGTATTTAGTTATGCAACTGTTGCATGGCTAAACACTTATAAGGTCCCAAAGGCGAGACCTATTGGCTATGCCAATGCTTGTTTCATTCCACTTAAAGCCCTGCATAAAGTCCTAACCTATTTTATGCAGTTTACATGCAGGCTTTTTTCATTCCACTTAAAGCCCTGCATAAAGTTCTAACCTATTTTATGCAGTTTGCATGCAGGTCTTTGATTATAGTTCGTAACAGTCACTGTTCTATATTAGGGTTGTATCTTATGAACTGCGGTGACAAAAGGATCTCTGTGACAAAAGCAGTAACCCACTCAGCTATCCACATAAAATACAGATCTGTGATCCGCATGGTACACGTTCTTTGCAGCAGGCATATTAACCCTCTGACCCACTTTATGATGGGTCAAAACTACCCCTAAGCAAAACTCTGATCCCTCTCTCTTGCAGGTACACATTAATCACAAGAGTTGTCTTGACATTTTTAATGCTGCCTAGAAACTAGATGCCCAAGGAACTCTGTCGCAGGTGTTTTTAAATCACAGGTTCCTGCTAAACACAGCGCCCCTCTGAGGTCAGTGCCCCCCCCGCCCCCCAGGTCAGTGTGGCCGCACCAGTCGCCCTGCCCTAAGCTGGTCCAGACCGTAGGTGCTCAATTGTTTGGAAATTAGATGGTCTATAAAGCTTGATTAAATGCCCACTTGAGCTCTGTAAAGCTCGTTGTCTGGTCCAAATGGAGCTAGGAGCGTTTAGAAATTTCTAACTTTAAGAAGTTGTGAATGATTTTGGGATTCATTTAATTCTTATAATTTTTCTGGACACTTTATTTCTTTTCTGGAAATTTGGTTTTCTTTTGCAGTTTTATATTGCACCGGTTGCATTACACAAGGTCACATACATTTTTTGGGGGGGGATTGGGGGTATTGTAAGATTAAGGTATTTGCCCAGAATCACACTTTGTTGTTCTGACCTGAGACTTGAACTTGGTTCCCCAGTTACAAAGTCGTCAGCTCTGGTCGTAATGCCACATTCTCTTCTGATTAAGACATGTTTAAGAGGTACCGCCGTACCTCTTACTTTGAAAGGAATTAAGAAATTGTCTGGACAGGTTACAGGGCATGGTTCCGAAACCCTGATGAAGCTCTCAGGTGCCAGAATTTGATATAGTAAGTAGTGATGTAGTAAGTAGCTTTCTGCCATTTCAGTGTATTGTTACACCTCTGAATGTCAGCCTTTCTGAGTCGACCATGGTTGGCGTGGTCAGATAAAAGCCTTCTGTTCCTGTGGGCAGTCCTAGCTGTACATTCAGATCACCTCGTCCTTTGATATGTCCATGAGTTAATAAGAAATTTCATTAGGAGTCGATCGATCCATTCAACTTATCAATTGAATAGCCAGGTGGGTGCTGTAGTAGAATTATCTGGATGGACTTCTGATACTCATGTAGACAGCAAATTAGGCCTTCCCTCGACAAGTTATCTGTATTGCTTCACCTCCTTCATGGCGATACTTCCTGTCAGCCCAAAAAACATTATGTTTATCATGTATTAAATCAGATAAAAAGGAAGAAATTCAGATCATAGTCCTTTCTAGTCTGAATTTATCAATATAATCAGTGCAGCATTTGACCGACGAGTGAGGAGTGTTCAGCACAAAAGCAGCTACACTTAAGTATGGATTAGGTTGTGGGGTAAGCATCTGATTAAAGGCTAGTGTTAAAAGGAGCTTTGCCTTTGCCACTGCTTGCTATAAGCGTGCACTTGTACTATTCACGTAGGTGCTTGCACGATGCAAAGAGGCGAATAGGGGACATACAGCATTCACATTCAAAAGAAATTATTCACAGAAAATCATTGCAAGTATGATGTAGTAGAGCACCAACCTCACAATACTTTATCATATGTAGGTATAGCATGGAAGGCACCCATAGAATTCCACATGAAGCCTGATCAACTAAAATCCTATACAATAGTTTGAGCTGGCTTCGAATGGAATGTTAGTGAGAAACAAAATCAAGCGCAACCAGCGCTCAGGACAGGAATCAGGACAGTCCAGTGATTTTCCTAAGCGTAACACTTGCAGTTGCAGCGAGATTCCATATTCTATGCAATTTACACGTGGTTGAATGTCAGCGTATAGGGAGGGTATTTCTTGTTTACGAATCTCTTGTAAGCCTCTGCTTGCTTGCCTTTGCACCACAGCGCAAGCCTAAGTACAATTTTAGCGCAAGCATGGCAGATGACATTTGGTGCATCTAATAAATACGGTAATGCACTATATTTTGCTGTTCATGCAAGACAGTGCTAATGGTTATCTCCAAAAGTCGAGTTGGGCCCATCTTGGTAAATGTTGAACTTGGGTGGAACCTTACATTGATTTCCTTTTAACAGTTTTTAGGTCTCACCTGAGCCAGCGCATGCGCTACTCTGGCGAGACTTTTAGTAAGTGGGCTTCAAAAATCTGACCACACGCTTTTTGTGAGGCCTAAAGCATGCGGTTACGCGCACAGGCGCCATCTGGCTTTCCTCTCTCGTCCTGGCTCATTAAGCGCATCGCTCGCCCGGTCCCTTATCTTCACCCAATTCAGCCGTTATCTTTAATCCCATTCCGTCTCGCCGAAACCCCTCCTGTCTTCACCACGTCAGACTAAATGCTCCCCTCATGGTTATTTAGCAGTCCTTTCTCCGCCTTCTGGACTTCTATTGCCACCCTCGTTCACTGACTTTACTTTCTCTCCCAGGAGTTGAGAGTTGAAAACACCGCGGTGAAATGTAGTCCTCACAGCATCCTCGTGAGCCTTCCAGCCGCCTCCCGCGAGCACGAGCTGACCCGCCGGTGACTCACGTGCCGCACCCTCCCTGACTCTCAGCGGGTCACGCTCCGAGCCGAGACGAGTGCCTTTTTTTTTTTTTAAAGTTACATTCCCTGGTGACTTCCACATAGCTTGTGAGTTTTTGTATACTGTGCTTGGTTTGATCATGTACACAATGTGCACTATCCAACATGACCCCTCGTACAGATCGTTCTTATTATGGGAAGCTATTTATGCGAGCAGGATTTTCCATTTATAAAAAATATGATTTTTATACTGTCTAAAATGGTAAATGTATTCTGTTTTATATTTAATCGTACTTTCATGGTTTTGTCATAAACCAAATAAAGATCATTACTACTGAGGTGATACGGATGGCTAGCACCTCCACTTTGAAAATTGTTCTGGCACCACTGCTCACCTCTTCACCTGCAAACTTATCCCCCCCACGCCCCAACACACAGTTTCCACTCCCACATTTCCCCGACCGCTTGGTCTACTCCCACAAATTCCATTCTCCCTTTCACCTCTCCCTTGCCTATGTCTGCCCTCTTCACCTACAGCCACTTAACCCCTCGCGTTCTCCTCCTGCAGCTTACCACCTTCCTCTCACGTCACCTGAATATCCGGAGTACCTTTTCTTACAGGCACATTTTCGGCACAGAACTGGTCTGCTCGCTGCTTCACGCGCCATGGAGGCAGATGGGCTCCAAACATGCACTTTAAAACCTTCTGCAGGCTGTAAACACGCAATACTGCTTCTCGAATTGTGTTGTTTTATATCAAACCGCGCCTAGGCCTGCCCACCCCACCTCATACACGCATTCCGCCTCCCGCGCAACATCCTCATACCAGTGCGTGGCCTCACTCCTCTCCCCCACAACCCCCTCTTTGCCAACAGGTGTTCGGACATTCAAAACCAACAAGCATTGGCATAGCCAATAGGTCTCGCCTTTGGGACTTTATAAGTATTTAGTTATGCAGCACAATATCCTTACTGCAACAACATTAACTGTTGCATGGCTAAACACTTATAAGGTCCCAAAGGCGAGACCTATTGGCTATGCCAATGCTTGTTTCTTTAGAGTTGTATCCATTACCGGCCTCCAAACTCTCCCACCTTCCACGCCCCACCACCACAAGGATCTCCACTGCTCAGACTGCTAAAGGGTGAAAAAGGATACCCTTAGAAGTTGTTTACTGTGTGTGTCTGTGAGCTCCACCCTGTAATGGTCTTCTGGAACCTTTTCCATAGCATATGTCAAAGTCTCTGCCCATTCTTTACCCTCACACTACAAAGTAGATTTCTTAAATTAGTGTTTTTGGTAAATAGGGCGGGTTAGTGAGTTTATAAGAAGGGACTGATCCAATAACGCTGATATGAGATGAATTATTTATTAAGCCTCGTAGTTTTCCGTTTTTACTGATTTTTACAGATAAATACAGACAGAACACAATCTGCTTACTCTCTGTATTTATTTTTAAAAGACGAAAAAATACAGAAAGTTGTCCTTTTGTTGGAGTCTCTCCATGCTGTCCTTTATGAAGTCCAGGCCGACTGCTGTGCACATAGATAGCATGGGGAGTTAAAATGCAGGATGACATTTCCTTCAATCTAGGCATTTGTTAACATAAATTTGTATATATAATGTTAATATTTATCTGTAGGTGTAATGTTTTATTATATTTGTTGCCTAATTTTCTAAAATGTGTCAGGCTTCATATTTTGAGTGCATGTTTATCAGTTAAATAAACATGGAAATATACCATTTTAAGACTCTAGTACTTCTTAAAATACTAAAGAAATATGGATAATTATCAATAAGATGGCCAAAATATAAATATGGATTAATGCAGATGGAAATTTAAAAAAAAAAAAACATAAAACTGTGAGCCCTATTTTTTAATATATACTTTGATGATTTGTAAGCTGATCAACAGTCTTTTGACTTTTTTCTTTTTTTGTTTGTCCTTGCATGGGATTTAGTGGCTGGAAATGTGCGAAGTGTGAAATGCGGGACAATCTTTGGCTGAACCTGACAGACGGTTCGATATTATGTGGAAGGTGGTTCTTCGATGGTCGAGGGGGAAACGGACATGCACTGGAGCATCATAAGCAGATGGGGTACCCCCTGGCGGTGAAACTCGGAACAATCACGCCGGATGGTGCAGGTCTGTTGCTGCAATATTTTAGTTTCAGCTGTACGAGAGTAAGGGTGCTAAACATTTGCATTATACTAATTCAGTGACACTCATCAATTGCATTTGGGAAAGCTACATTTTAAATTTGTCTACTGCTGTAAACTTAAGAAAACGATGCATTAGGAAAACAGCCAGGAGCACAAAAGTGTGCCTCATTGTTTCTCTATAAACCCAGTTCCCATTCTGTCATTTGTAAATGCCTTCTTTGTTCACTGGAAACAATGAATTCTAAAAGTATTTATCTGTGCTGTATGACTGTGAGGGCAAATTTTGTTTACAGGTAACATTTCTGTATTGCTTCTTCCACTGTACGTTTCTATTATGAAAGTGGAAAAAAATCAAAGAAATAGCTTTGATACACAATGTATAATCTTTAGAACAATACGGCAAACTCATGTAGAAAAAGAGTTGCCACACCCACCCATAAATTGGAAATAGAGATTTTGAGCATTAATATCCTGGTGGTCAGGAAAAATATGTGGCAGATCAGGAATTTATTATGTCTTAATTTTCTAATTTTTAGAATTAATCCAATCATCAGGTGACCCCTAAATGCTTTTACCGTTGTTTTGACTTCATTTATCTTCTGCTTTTTATAAAGGCGTCTCTAGATATAACAAGAATCATACCTTGACCACCATTGCCTAGTTGAAGGGGTATCAGGAGTAAGCCAGTCCACTGCAATACCGTCAGTGAATGAACAAGATTTTAGATTAATAAAAAAAAACAAAGGTTACAGGGACGTTATAGTTAGGAAATAGAATTAAAAAACCTTAGAAATCCACTGGAAAAAAACAAAGGTTGCAGGGACAGTCTCAGATTTCACTCATACAAATACCTAAGCTAACTATAACTTACGCCCCTGCAATGCACTATTTATGACCGAACATGTTATATCACTCAACACATGGTCAGTGAAACCCGAGTTAAAAAAAAACCAAAATTTCGCCGGAGTTCTGAATCAGTCATGATTTCTGCCAAAAAAATCGAAAAAAATAATCTTTTTTTTGCTCTGGAGGGGTCCCAGGAGGACCATAGGAGCAGGGCTAAGGGGTCATGGTACTCCTACCATGCCCAATTTTCTTCTTTTTTAAGTTATTTTTTGGGGGGACTCAGCTGAAGCAGAATCCCAAGTTGGCTGCCAACACTTTCTGGTTGAACTGTTGGCAGCCAATCAGATATCAGCACAGGGACTGTCGGATCCTCAGAGGATCCTTGTCCCTTGATATGCAAATGTGGATTTCTTTTACTAACTCTAAAACAACTGAACAGATTTACACCAAATAACAAAAAGCACTCTGTCTGGACCTAGAGCTAGCTTTCTGCCAAATTTGATGTCATTCTGTTCCGCAGCTCGGCTGTAGTCGTGTTCAAAATTCCTATGGGAATTAATATGGGAAACACACTTTATTTGACCCCCCCTTTTCTCTGCCCCCTCTTGACGGATCATCCTGAAACATTCCATGCACTACTAGAATCACCGGCACAGTTTTTGGTGAAAAGTTTGTGAAGATTCTTCAACTGCGGCCAAAAAAATAGGCAAGTAAAAAAAAAACTTTACCTGTAGAAACATGGTCCTAATTATAACTACCTACTGGTGATTGCCAGTAGGTAACATTTTTTTTATATCTACACACATACATATATACACACATACATTTATATGTCATTTTTGAGAATATTGTATGCAATATCGATTACTTTATTGATAATAGTTTTTTATTAATTTATTTATTAATAATAGTACATTTATTTTAACTGCTAGTATTTTTAGTATAACTGTTATTAATTTTTTATTAAAGTATAGTCGCTTATTAGTAATTTATAAAGTAGTAGCGAGTTGGTTTTGTAGGTAAATAGGGTGAAAAGTTGATTAAATTACACTTACGTTAGCTTTAAGGTAAATCTTTTTATTCTTATTTGAATAGTTCATTGCTTATTAATTATGTAAATGTTTTATTCTTTAATTGTTCTTTGTTCATTTTTACATTTATATTAGTAATCTATATTATAATAGCGGGTTGTTGGTTGTGTAGAGGAACAGAGTTGGAAGTAAATTAAATTATAATTAATTTAATTTGCATGTTTATTTTTTGGTAATTATATATTTAATTGAGTAATATATTGTACATTGTTTACTTATTTAATTGTTATTTAAGTAGAATTGTTAGTTGATACTGTGTATTTCAAGTTTTATACTTTTGTTAGTAATTTAAATTATAGTAGCAGGTTGTTGGATTTGTAGTGGAATAGTGTGTGATGTAATTGAAAAGATATCTTTTTTAATTGTTAATCTCAATTAACTTTCCTATTCATAATTAATTATGTATATTTGTAATTATTTGTTCTCTAAATGTTTTTTTTAATGTATTAATTTATTGTTACATTTTTTCATATTAATGTTTGTAAAATGTACTTTTTGAAATGATCTTTGTTTAATTTAAGTAATATTTTAATTTTAATATTTTTTTCTTAATTTTATGGGAGTGTTTGTGGTGTTTTTGAGTTGTAGAGAGAGAAGTTTATTATTTGTTATATTTTTACCTTTTTCAAACATTATATTGTATGAATTTGTTTGGTAAAATATGATTTAAAAAAATGTTGTTGGGTATTTCAGTGTTTTCTATACAATGATTCTGCGTTTGAATGGTATATGTAATTCTTACAGAATCAACACTTTCCCTACTTTTCCGTACAGTACAGTGGGTCAAGTAAATATAACCCATCCAAAATCCAATAGTTTCCCATCTATTTCTTAGTCTGGAGTCAAAATAGTAAATCTAACCCTTCCAAAGTCTATCTCTTTCCCTACTGTTGGTTATACTTGATTGGGAATAGTAAATCCAACCGTTCCGAAGTCAAGCACTTACCCTACTGTTGTTTACGCGAAGTGAGAATAGTAATGACCCCTCCGGAAGACCAATACCTTTCCTACTGTTGCTTAGACTGGAGTGGGAATAGTATATCTAACCCTTCTGAAGTACACCACTTTCCCTACTGCTCCTTAGACTGGTGCAGGGGTAGTAAATCGTACACCTTCGAAGTCCTGTGCCTTCCTTGCTGTTGTGTAAATTGGAATGGAAATAGTATATCGAACCACACCAAAATCCAGCAGTTTCCCTAATGGTGATTACAGTTGATTTATATGATTTTTATTATTGTTGTTCAATTTTATTTGTTTTTCAATATTTTTTATTTTTTATAATGTTTATATAATTTTTACAAAAATGTTTTAATGTAGTTTTATCTCTTTTTATATGTGTAATAATTTTTTATATAAAATTTTTTCTTTATTTTTGGTTTCTGTTAATATTTTTGTAAATTTGTTAAATTGTTAAAATATTATATTTTTTAAATATCTGTACATATTATTTCTAAACTTAGTGTATACTATTAAATAAAATGTTCTTTGTGTTTTTTAAATATTTAAAATATGTTAATATTTTTGTTCGTCATTTATGTTTGCTAATTTTCAGGTAATTTTACTGTTAATATTTAAAATTTTAAATTAAATGTATTTAAATGTTTGTATTTATTATATTTTAAAGTATATGTGTGTGCGTGTATATATATTTACATTTTATATATGCACATATACTTTAAAACAAAAATTTACTTAGAAAAAAAATATATATGTATAGTGCGTGTGATATTTGTCACTGTGAAATGTGCAACTGAGTGGTTTCAACAAGTACGGGCACTCCCAGCCCGACCATGTTGCGCTGCCGCTAGTGCCAGGGGGGTATTGGGAATTGCTGTGGTTCAATTACATTAAACATATTTTCAGTGAAAAAACAAAGGTTAAATCGACGTTATAGTTAGGTCTAAATTTCAGTGCCAACGTACCGATTTAAACAAAAAAAAAGCACTCAAATTCACCAGTAATAGTTACATCTAGTAGCTATAACTCGTGCCCTAACATAACTATAACTTACGCCCCTGCCATGCAGAGTATTGTCAACAATTGTCATATCAAATGTTGCAATGATGCTATCAATGATGTCATGAACAATGCCTCAACATATAGGCCCATAAGCCCAGGTTTAGAAATTTATAAAACCAGGGCTAGATCAGCGGCCCTGTATGGGGGTGAACTATGGGGGTATGTTGTGAGTCCCGAATTAACTAAAGCGGAGAACAGATTCTTGAGGCAGCTGCTCATGCTCCCGCAGAGTACCCCCCTTATTCCTCATCGGCTTGACCTGGGCCTACTCCCAATCCAGGAGGAATTGTCTCTTAAACCCCTTAGATTCTGGAGGAAATTATGGCTAACTCCTGAACTCACACAATATAGAACCGAACTGCAGGAAGTATTAAACCTGAGCAAAGCTGCGCACATCCCCTGGCTCTCCTATGTCAAACAGGAATTAATGTTAATGGGTCTTGCGGATTTGTGGTACCAGCCAGCGATTGCCTGTAGTGTGATCTCAGGAAAACACCTTACCCAGTCATATAGAGCTAGATGCACTAGTGTTTGGCTGCATAACTCACACATTGGTCCTATGGTAAATTCATTTTTAGAGTACAAATCTGTATACTCCTTTGAGGACTATTTAAATGTAATCTACCCTGTGCTGGCCAGAAAGTTATACATCCAATGGAGGTTCGGCTGCCTCCCCCTTGCATGTTTCACAAACAAGTGGTCTAGCTCCGGGGTTTCCAAATGCCCTGGCTGTGGCTCGGATCTAGAGAATGAATGCCACATTCTTTTCTTCTGTCCCATGTATAGCAGAGCTCGGAAGCACTGGATTATACCTGTTTGTAGGAACCTGGGCTTTCGTAAATATGCAGATGCACTTAGAGTCTTTAAATCTAATACAGCAGCTCACATTGTGTTTGCACTTTCCAAGTATCTCCATGCATTCTGGATAAAAAGGAGTTTTTTAATTCGAAACAGTGCCTAGACTAATCTGGGGTGTTAGCTGAAAAACTTTTGTCTTTTATTAACTGATGATGTTTTTATTCTGTATTTTATTGTATTGTGTTTTTATTGTTACTTTTATGGCCGAAACAGGTCGAAATAAAGTATTATTGAATTGAATTGACATGTCATAAGGAATGTAATATGTGGGGAAATTAGCAGTGCCTGGCGAGGGTGCGAGGTATTATTACCTTAGGGTATGATTTATAGTTACTAGAGATAACTAAAGCTGGTTAATCCCAGTGGTTTTCTGAGTTTAAAACGTTATGTTGGCACCAAAACTTAATGTTACTTTAACCTTTATTTTTTTCAGTGAATTTCCTTTTGTTTTTTTAATGTGAAATAATATGTTATTATCATATATTAAGTTAAAACCCTACCAAGGCCGTGTGCGATGGGGGTATGGCCGCAGGGCTTGGCCCTGGCAGGCAAGCAACCCCATGCCATGCATGTCCTTCGGCTGTGTGCGGTGTGGGATAGGCCACGGGACCTAGTTGGCGGCCACGCACTGTGTTAATTCCCCCGTCGGCAGCTAACTCCGACCCTGCACGGCGTGGAATTGGCCGCAGGGGACCAACCCCCTGTGACCCGTATTGAGTTCCAATTCTTTAGATTCTTTCTAGCCTTCTATTAGAAAGACTCATAATTTAGTAGCACCACATTATTAACCCTGGCCAAGAGATTAACCCTGAATAGGTGGCAGATTCGACTTCCTGCTGATTTTGAGTTCAACAAAGAGAGTTAGTAATAATCTGCGTGTTATTTTTAGTAAACACGGACCACGTGATTTCACCAAAGAGTACAGTTTAATTTTTTTAAATGTCATTGTCATATTGACAATATATATATTGTCAAATCGCAATGTCACCTTCATAAGCTAACATTTTGTTAGCTAGCCCTTATAATGTAACAAGTGTTATATCTTCTGACATTAGGGGCTTATGTAAAAAAAGCTCCAGGTAGAGAGCAAGTAGCAGTGGAGAATAAGGACAACCCGGGCAAGTTTTGCAAGTAAAAGTGGAGAGCAAGGACTAACCCTGGGCGTAGTTCGCGAAGTAGCACTACGCGAAGCTACGCAAAGTGCATTTAGCACTTCGCGAACTGCGTAGTACCCTGTTCGCACTGTGCAAGATGTTGTTTTCAATGATTGCACAGTGCGAACAAGCAACCGGCACTGTTCAATCATTGAAAACGGCATCTTGCACAGTGCGAGCTGTAGTTTTCTGCCGCACGAGTAGATTTTTACTCGAGTGGCAGCTTTCTCAACGCGGACAAGTAGTTTCTCATCGCGAGCGGTCGCGAGCATACGCGACCACTCGCAATGAGAAACCTGACCTCCTCGCGTTGAGAATCTCGCCGGGAGGTTTATTTTCCACGCTCGCGATCGCCAACTTGATGTTGCTGATCGCGAACGAGGAAAAAGTCTCGCCGGGATGTCATTTTGTTTGCTCGCGGTCAGCAACTTGACGTTGAGGACCGCGAGCAAGCAAAAAATGACCGCTGCACTTCTCAACACTACGCTACGCATGTTTGCACTGTGCTACGTGCAATTCGCGTAGTGCGAAGTAGCTCAAACTTCGCAAACTACGCGAGCGTAGCGTAGTGCTTTGCCCAGGCTTAGCAAGGACAACCCAGGCACGTTTCTCTACTAATCTGAGTAAGATTAGATACATTACCAATCAGTAAGATTTTGGCTTCTGGTTTCTAATATAAAGCCTGGATTGAATGTAGAAATCTTGAACCATACCCCATCTTCTTCATGACCACTCTTAGGTAATACCAAGATAACCTATCAACGGCTTTCTTAGCATCGAGCAGGGCCATTGCAAAGGTTTACGTCAAATAGTGTAGCAGCACAATTCATATGGTCTGTGGTACCCCTTCAAACTAAGCAGTGATCGCTTCCCTCGCCTCTGGATATTTAGACCCACTTCCAATGGATTGTGATTTTTATGGTGGCTAATCAAAAACGAAGGGGCCGATTTCGATGTCGGACGGACCTGAGTCAGGAGCCGTAACCGACCGACCTGCTGTCGTCGGTTACGGACCTGCAAGTACGATGCGACAGGACAGGGTTCGGTCGCACTCGTATACTTCACAATGCAAGCATGCATTCCGAGCGGAAATAATGCTTGCATTGTGAAAAGCAGGGGTGCTGTTCATCCCTGCACCCTGTGGCCGGCACCCCAAGGTGCCTGCCACCGGGCGCAGGGATCCACAGAGGGGCACCATAGGTGCCCCCAGGCCGCCATGCGTCAGCCTCGCAACCCATGGGGGGCCCTCCTGGGGGCCCCCAAAGACAGTTTCTGACTGCCTTTTCGTGCCGGAAAGACCGGCACGAATAGGCAGTGAAAAACTGCTATCGTACTCCCTCAGTCGTAAAGAGGCAGCCGGGGGAGTACTGAGGGATTTCCGGACTGTGGTCGGGCTCTCCGAGCCTGTCGTCAACTATCTGGAAATCCGTGCCGGATTCCTTTCCGACCAAGCCCATGGGAATGGCTCGGTCGGAAAGGAATCCGGCCCGACACGTTCCGATTCGGTCGGAAGGGCTCCGACCATCATTTGGAGCCCTTCCGGCCGAAATCGGACTCGGCCCCCAAATAGAAATATTCATTTTAGAAGGCACAGTGCAATCCGATCTTTTAAAGTATAAATACAATCACTCTGTAAACAAAATTTGCGTGCACAGGCCTTTTGATCTATACATTCGCTTTCTAGTGTAAACAAGCATCGGCAAAGCCATTAGCTCAGCCATATACAACTTAGACCTATTGGTTTTGCCACTGCTTGTGAAAATGGCATATCAAAATATTTTCTTTTTCTTTTGTAGCACTTCTCAAATCCCCATGTAGGGTGTCACTGCCCTTTACATATTCCCCCCCCCCCCCCCCCCCCCCAAAAAAGGGCCATGACATTTAGATAAAGCAGAGAGGGTTTCAGCAGTGTAAGTGTCATATATGAGTCATATCGCTATGCATTGATATACATTGCATGTTTTGACGTTACAGTGTACGATGTGAATGGAGATGTGCTCTCTAAGTATATGATGATATGTAGTGTACCTAATAGCAAGGTCTGTGCAATGTTTTTGTTACGCCAGCATAATTTTACGTAATTCCAGAATTTCACGTTAAATTAAATGTCCAAGATTTGCAGCGTTTCATAAAACGTGACATTTTCTGTGTTTTTTTACTGGTTTGAATACGTTGCCGAGAATCATTTTCTTCTTCAAGGGCATACCCTTGCAGAGTAAAGTTACTTGAGAGCCCTACGAAGTGCATTTTTTGTAATATGGGCAATTTTGCTAAAGGGGTTTGTAATTTTGCGATTTTGTTTGGTTTGCACTCTGAATTATGTAACCAAACACATACCATGACCTATAAATCTGGTTGTAATAGTTTGGTGAAAATAATGTGAATTGTAAGTGTTGTGCTTTGTCAGTAAAGCTGACTGTGGATGCTGAATGTGTTGTAATATTAGTTATTAATATAAACAGTATAATGATGTGCAGTGTACTTTACAATATTGATTTTTGAATGAAATGCAGTAGAGTCTTTTAAGTACCAAGGTCTCTGGCATACAGATGTCTTTGCAAAGGACAATGGGTGTTGCAGAGTCTGGTGATTGGGAGTTATATGATGTGGCAAGAAAGAAATATATTGTGCACCACTTAGATTTTAAAATGGGGCAATCGGGTTATTTTGGGTATTGGGCCAATAATACAGTGCCTTCTTCTGGTGCATTTACAGATGTGTACTCTTTTGAGGAAGAGGAGGCGATCATCGACCCACACATAGCTAAGCATTTGGCACATTTTGGAATTGATATGCTGCAGATGAACAAGGTAAGCAATTCTAATTAATTTAATATATGGGATAAAGAACACCCTGCCGTGCATTATAAGGATATTGCAAGTCATCGAGGAGTTCCATGACCATATAGAGCATGGGTGCTCACAAACATTTTCTCAGGGGCCAAAGAGTACAGTAAGGGGTGAGCCCGAGGGCCACACACGTGCTGGTGAAAGCTCAGGGAGACCGCGTGAGGTGGGACAAAAATGAAACATGAACCTTTTCAAAAGATTATTTGAAGATGTTTTCTTTGAAGTATTTTTGCACATTTTGCAGCAACATATAATACTGTGTATTCTATACATTTTGTTAGTTTTGTAGTCTGTTATGATGTGAGTAATACATTTTTAAACAAATTACTTATATATTCACAGTGCTTACTATCATAGGATGGGACCCAATAGCACTAAAAATACACCATTGCATTTCCCCAGTTCACCAACCAGGATTCAAGTCAATGACCTCAATTTACACTGAACTCTATAGTGATCAAACTGCCCTTCCCTACAAAAACAATGTAGTTGCAGATATTAGTTTAACTTGCAGTAATGTTTAATTTAAGGTGTGTGCATTATAAATGATGTGTAGTTACCTGCAGGTTAAATAACAAGAAAATCTTTACAAAGCAGTTAGTTTTTTAGGTACCGTCTAGCCACCTCCTCACTACCCCTGTCCTGTAGTACTTCTCTTTGTAGTTCCCATACATTTCCAACGCACTTAAAGTCTGCTCAGCTTAGCTATCACCGATGAGCTGGGTTGCCTTGCTGATAGTACAAGCTGAGCTAGATGTAGAAACAAAGCCCATAGCCTGAAGATCACAAATAATGTACCCTTGTTACATCGTTTTCTTTGAATTCAGATTATGGGCTTTGTTTCTGTAGTCACTTCAGCGTGTTCTATGAGCAGGGCGGCTCAGCTCAGAAAAAAAGCTCAACTGACCATCTAAAAAAAAGCTCAGACTCACCGTACTCCCGTAAAAACTTAAATAGCCTCATCAGGGGTAGTAAGCGCTATATTAATAAAATTACAATAGGTGGAACCAAGATATACACGTTTTCAGATTTTTAGCAAGCTTTTCATTAGGTCAAAGTCACTTATTTCGTATTTGATGTAACTTAATGAAAACCTTAATAAAACATTAACACGTATATAGTTTGGATATTGATATTACTTTTCTGGTTTTACAACTGTATTTCGAGGAAAAGTGTCTGATCCGTCTCCCAGTTTAGGGTTAGATTACTCTTCGCCCAAAAGTGGTAGCAATAGCGGGCACATGGTTCCAAGTCCAAGAGAGACGGCTCTTACAGATTGATTCCTGACCTTTGGCTCCAAATGAGAGTGAATCCACAAGGACAAGGGAGGGAGCAGACAAAGGCCCTGGCAGGTCCTTGCTTGAGATCAGACTCCGGTGAGCACTTAGCACAGCTGTATGCTGGACTTCTTCATAGCTGGCCAGGGGGCCAGTTTGTGAGCTTGGGAACACTTCTTCCAACACTGAGGCCCAAAGACTGGGGATGGGCTCAAGGCTTTGCCAAACAGAACAGAGGCAAGTGGGTACCAGTGTTGGAAGATGGTCAGTGGTGGACACAGAATTAACGGGTTGTTGGTGCAGGAGAATGCTGGGCTACCGAACTAATAGGGTCAGCCACACTTCTTGAATACATTCTTGGCAGACTCATTGCCCTCAATGGTGTTGGGTGGAGATCAGTTCAGTACATTAAAGAGGGTGGTGTTTTAAGACTGCATCCATCGCCAAATAAAACAATGCAAGCAATTTGGGAATTTATAAATGTATGTTTCTTCTGGAGGAATCACTTAAACTGTGGATTATTGTTTTCTAACTTCATGTAGAGCCTACTTTGAAATGTGAGGTGTCACAGTTGATAGTGCCTTTGTGCAAAAAAGACTGTACAGTGTCTGTTTCTACAGTAAGAAATTCATATAAACCGAGCACTGCTTATCTTCGGACAAGTCTCTGGTCTACAGCTAAACCCCAGTAAGTCCGTCCTAGTCCCTGAACATATGTCAAGAGATTGCTTTGATTGGCAATCCATGATACCTATCAGAAGACAATCTTTCAAATATCTGGGAATATGGCTGACCCTGCTCCCTGATCTCGCTTGGTCACTTAACGTTACCCCGCTGGTGAAAAGAGACCAAGACGATCTTCACAAGTGGCAGACACTACCTCTTAACCCCCTGGGACGAGTCGCCCTCTTCAAAATGATGATACTCCCCAGGTTCCTTAATGTGATCCAAAATACCCCATTTCATTTCCCACAGGCATGGTTTAGAGAACTCGATAGTTTGACCACTAAATTTCTTTGGGGTGGGCGGAGGCCTCACATGGCCCTGTCCCAATGCCGGATTCCATCCTTCGATGGGGGCAGAGGCATGACCAATCTGTACTTGTACTACCTGGCAACTCGCCTACTCACATTGCACGACTGGTTTAACGGAGGCTGGTCTGATCTGGCGTACAGAGTAGAGTTGAACGGCCTGGGCCTACCCAAGATTCAAGAAATTATGCATGGGGGTCCTATCCCAAAAACTCTACCAACGGTGATGCAGGTAGTCCTTCTGGCATGGCGCGCCTCTTGTGCCATACCCAATGGACAAGCAAACTGACCCAACATACACCACTTTGGCAGGGTACCTGGCTCCGAGAGGTCAGCAATCTGAAGGGCTTCCGAGCCTGGGACCTTAATGGTATTTCACAGCTTGGCGATGTTTGGACAGGAGACCACATACGCACTTTTCATGATCTCCAGACCGGATATTCCCTACACTCCTGTAGGCACAAACTATGACAGGCAACCTGGGCAAGGGAGGAATCTCTCGTATATACCGCTCACTAACCAACAACACTCCGAACAGGCTGGACCAGGGATGGATTGGAGCTCTTGAAGAGGAAGACTGGAGGGACGCACTGATGGCCCCCAAAACAGTCACCACATCAGCAAGACTCCGTCTGGTCCAACTGTACTATCTACACGCTGCCTACCTAACACCGAAGCGCCTTTACGGCGCAGGTCTGAAACCAACCGCATCATGTAGATGCTGCGCACACCACCAAGCAGATTTCTTTCCCCGTCATTGTGCGATACTGGGACTCTATAGAAAAAGAGCTTACAGAGGTCCTGGGCTGGGAGGTTCCACACGCTC
Source organism: Triturus cristatus (assembly GCF_964204655.1). Classification (NCBI taxonomy): domain Eukaryota; kingdom Metazoa; phylum Chordata; class Amphibia; order Caudata; family Salamandridae; genus Triturus; species Triturus cristatus. Next base: position 1,064,280,631 of record NC_140594.1, on the reverse strand, counting down.
CATTAAATGAGCTCCTGGGAATCACGAATGGCCTAGATGGATCCAGATCCGACAAACAATTCCTCAACACAGCCATGATGGTGGCCAAGAGGGACATTGCTGCTAACTGGATAAGTCCTGTCCCATCAAGCATAACGAAATGGCGCAGAGGGGTGGACTGATGCGCGGAGCTTGAGAGACAGATGTTTGAGGCCAGAGGGTGCCTGGTTAAACACCGCAAGGTTTGGGGGAAATGGTTGGGGCAGATGGAATAAGAGCATTTTACATTGGGGGCTGTGTGCGCTGTGCGGGATTCTGTGGGATCATGTATTACATATCCATCCTCCCTTGTATTAGTAGCACGAAGGCGCCATATAGCTGCTATACTATGCTGTATTGTTTAATGCTGGTTTTTCTTGTTCACAAAACCAATAAAATTGATTATCAAAAAAAAGAAATTCATGCAAAAAGGGCATAACTTTCAATAGCGTGGGAAAAGTGTTTAGCGAACCAAAGACTAAATCAAATGTTTTACATATTGACATTTGGCACGATGCATATTAACTTATTAGTACCTTTTACAAGACTATTGAAATATGTACATTTGTCCATCTTACTGTCTTCCCCTTCAGACAGAGAATGGAGTGGTGGATAATGTGGTCACACCAAGAATAACTGAATGGGAAGTTATACAAGAGTCTGGAATGAAGTTAAAACCTATGTTTGGTCCAGGATACACTGGCATAAAGAACTTGGGAAATAACTGCTACATCAGCACTGTGATGCAGATCATTTTCAGTATCCCAGAATTTCAACGAGCGTAAGTAGCCCCTCTTCATTTTCCATTGAGATGTCTGTAATTTTGTAAGACGTACTAAAATAACTTCCACCAAGGACTGACTGAGTGGTTGGTGCTTAGTTCTTCTCAACTCTAGTTCACCCTTTACTATAATAGCAGCTGGTTGGTGTTATTCAGTCACCTGCCAACAGCAGAAGTTGGTTCCACCCTTCTTTTACAGGGTGAAAGACTCTGAGAAGGGAGAGAGGATCTGGGATAGTAAGCTGAGAAAGAGAGTATACACTTTTAGTGTATTAACGGGAGTTTAAATGTAGGGTTCACACCAATGAATGGGACTGAGTGGGTGAGTGTTCCTCACCTGTGTGACAGACTATTCTGCAGGGGTAGGACAGTCCAAATAGTACGGATCAGGAAAGAGAATGTGTTAGGTAGATTACATTTGACCCTCATACCTAGCATAGCAAGAAATAACTTCAATATTAATGCAGAGTAACACTTCACACTATATAAAACCACTGTCAAGAGAATAACAGCTTTTTATATCTGTTTATTTAATCTTATTTACTTGTATTTTATTGTACTAGGGCTAGGCTCAAAATCCTCGGAGTTCAGAAAGACAGTTGCGAAATAAGTGTAATGAAGAAATGAGAAAAAAAATCGCAGCTTTGACTACTTATACATTTTAAATGAGGACACCTAATGTTAATTACTATACCGACCCATCTCTCAAGCAACAAACTCAGTAAGACAACTTTTTAAAGGTCTAGAAAAGCTTACCACTCCTGTAACACAACGTTACCAAGTCCAGCATTCACATGATCTTTGTGACAAACCATCTAAGTATTTTAATCTCCAGAATCAGACCAGTCTGCACCCAAAAAGCCATATTATAAACAACTTTTCTAAGTTTCTTAAATTTCCCAGTGAAATGCAGAACACATTGAGCCGCTCTCAGAAATAACTAATTTGAATCCAATACAGGCTTATCCACCTCTAAATTCCAATGGCTCGCGTTCAGACATCTGCCTTGCAGGTATGATGAAACAACTAAGCGCGATGATAATTCATGACATTATTGCCTTTTTAAATCTTTGATTACAGCAGGGAACTATTCCTCACAAGCAGCAACAGAAACAGTCTTCGCTTCCAGCTCATGACCCCAAATTAATACCATCTATATCACTCCTTCCCTAAATAGGGAAGGTATTGAAACACTGGTCTCTTCATAACTACATGCTTTCATAGACACCGACAATCTTTTACATCCTGTACAGGACAGTTTCACACTGGGATACAGCACAGAATTGTCCATTACATCTGTCTGTGATGATATGCTGGGACTGGTCGACCAGGGTAACGCTGATGCCCTTGTCCTGTGGGACGTTTCGGCAGCCTTCAACGTCATTGATCATGCATTACTGTTCAATTATTAAGACACAAACATTGGTGGTGAAGATATGGCTGTAAAGGAGATGAACATTTGTCCTTCACACTTGAATATATTTATGCTTCCTTTTTTTTTCAGTTGCTTAGTTCTAAGGGCACACCATTCTACATGTACATCGATGATTCACTTATGTTGTTTAACATAGTAAATTCTCATGTTTTTGTCAGCAATTCATTCACGGTCACGATGATCTATCCAGCATTTTAACCACTGTGTACCACTGAGTGACCTCCAATTTCCTGAAACTTAATCGTGCCAAAATCAAGTGCCTCATCAGCAGATATTCCTCTAGCAACTTCAGTTCCATCTAATGGGCGGAAACTATGGTCCCTCTTCCAAAACCTGCCTATGGAGTTCAAAATCTAGCCATATTCATATATTTCAATCTTCCTCTAGACCATTAAACTTGCCAGCACCTGATTTTGCATATTGAGCATCAGAGAAAATTCTCCAGTCTATTGTCCCAGAACTTAATACTAACATACTTGTGTCACTGATTCTGTCATGCCTTCAATACGGGAATAGCATCTATTTAAGATTACCTGACAAGTTCAGCAGGTCTAAATTGATCCATCCACCATGACCGGAACCAAACAAAGGGATCATATCAGTCCATCCTTAAATGCCGTCAATGACTCTACGTCAAGAAATGTGCTTTTCACATCTTTGGTACTCTTACACAAGGTTATTCACCTGGCTGTCCTCCCTTCCTAGTCTTAGTGCCATGTCCCACAACAATTCTCACGTTTCCTGGGTCAGTAGTTGCTACATGGACCAAACAAGCCTCCTTTGAAGATAAAACCTTTTATGTCATAGTCACTGGGGATTGAAGTACATTTCTCCCTGACCTCTGTCCTTGAACTCGCTCAAAGTCTTCACAAATAAATTGAAACTTAGCTTTTTCATTTATAACATTTGGGTTTTGTTTTAGTTTAGTCTCTGCTTTAATCACTTATGCCAAGATTTTAGTGTTACTTTTTATGACGCTATGAAACTCCTGTGTACTTATGCTCAATAAATCCCCCATAGCATAACATCCCCATTTTCTCCACCTATGAGTGACAGAATGGGTTTAGACTGATATATACACAGGTCATAAATTGTATTTTGGGGTACTAAGGAATGTGGTCAATTAGAAAGAATTGTGACTATAGTACAGTTGCCCAGCCATAGACATACAGCAACAGGCGAAGATGCAATTTCTGTGATATATTTGGTGGTTTCAAGAAATAAAGAGTGCGGAAGATGGTGTTCAGACATCTGGTGTAAATAATTTACATTGGTTTGCTGACCGTTCCAACAGGTGTCTTTAGGGAGGATGACTAATTTGTGGATTCTGGCAGAAGTGCAGTAGGCCAGAAGAATCTTAAATAAGCCTGTTTGAGTTATGGAAGGGGTAGTATTTTTTCGATGACTGTTGATAGCTAAATTTGCCGCTATTTATCTTAGTTATTACAAGTGTTGGTCTTCAATTTTGTAGAGTTTTCCCATTTCACTTGGGTTTTTACATTCAGACTAGTGGATTTTCGGTCAAGAATGTAATACCTCTAGGCGATTTTTTTTTAAGTAAATTCGGCAATTCTGCTGGTGATAGGCAAAACAGTTTAACAATTACAACTTTAAGTTTTACAAAGTTGTAAATTCAAGGATTTCGAATCCATTCAAGTACTGCTTTGGTGAAAAGTGAAGTGGGATTCTAGAATCCCAGATCTTGTACCTGCAATATTCCTTTACTAACCCAGTTTTCCCAACAGAGTATGGACTCCTGAACTGTAACCATATTGTTTTTCAATATGGACATCATTAGACCTGTCAGCCTTAGAGCGGTCTTCCCCCAAACGTTTTGCCTTCACTCCTTCTGTTTTGCTGAATTTGTGTTTGTTGGCCTTAGGATTCTGTGCACTTCACCACTGATAAACCAGCGCCAAAGAGCTTGTGCTGTCTTTGTCACATGGTGAAATTAGCTTACACCTAAATCGGCTCAAGTAAAGTTGTACTACAGGTACCGGGGACCTGTAAATGAAATGGTACTCGTGGACCTGCAACACTGTTTATGCCATCCACTTAACTAGCCTTACCTGAAAAGTTCCTTAGGTTTTTTTCAGTTGGTCTAAATTGTTCCATCCACCATGACCAGAACCAAACCAAGGGATCATATAAGTCCATCCTTAAATGCCTTCAATGACTCTATGTCAAGAAACGTGCTTTTTACATCTTTGGTAATCTTACACAAGGTTATTCACCTGGCTGTCCTCCCTTCCTAGTCTTAGTGCCATGTCCCACAACACTTCTCACTTTTCCTGGGTAAGTAGTTGCTACATGGACTAAACATGCCTCCTTTGAAGACAAAACCTTTTATGTCACAGCCACTGGGGATTGAAGTAAATTTCTCCCTGACCTCTGTCCTTGAACTCGCTCAAAGTCTTCACAAATGAATTGAAAGTTAGCTTTTTCATTTATAACATTTGGGTTTTGTTTTAGTTTTGTTTTAGTATATGCTCTGCTTTAATCACTTTGGCCAAGATTATGGTGTTACTTTTTATCGTGCTATGAAACTCCTGTGTAATATGCTCAATAAATCCCCCAAAGCATAACATCCCGATTTTCTCCACTTATGATTCTGTACACTTTACTACTGATAAACAAGTGCTAAAGAGCTTGTGCTGTCTTTGTTACATGGTGAAATTAGCTTACACCTAAATTGGCTCATTTAATTTACTTGTAAGTCCCTATTAAAGTTGTACTACAGGTACGAGGGGCCTGTAAATGAAATGCTACTGGTGGGCCTGCAACACTGTTTATGCCATCCACTTAAGTAGCCTTTCCAACTGGTCCTAGGCCTGCCATTGCAGCCTGTGTGTGCAGTTTTAAACTGCCACTTCAACCTGCCAAAACAAACCTTTTGCCAGGTCTAAATCTTTCTTTTGAATACATACAAGTCACATCCTAGAGTAGGTCCTAAACAGCCAATAGTGGAGGGTGCAGTGTATTTAATATGTTAGACATGTACATTTGAGTTTTACATGTCACGTGAAAAACTAATTATTATTTTTCACTAATGTGAGGCCTACCTCTCCCACTGGATAACATTGGGTTATCTTATTACCTTTAATAAGTGATAAGTTTTAATTGGAAGCAGGTAGGAAAGTCATGTTTGTGTTTATGCAATTGTAATTTAAAACCCTCTTTAATGGTAGTCCAATTTTAGGTCACAATTCTGAAAATGCCACTTTTAGAAAGATGGCATTTTCTTCCCCTTACCATTTGGTGCCTGCAACCTTTTCCAGGGTCACATGCCTAGATGTGAGTGACTGGCAGTTGGCCTTTGTATACTCCTTCCAGACAGCCACACAATAGAGGGACTAGATGTGCCTGAATGGGCCAACACTGGCAGCATGGGGGTAGAGCTGTGCACAGTCTCACTTACACATCAATAGGCTGGGCCCTGCTCACACACAGAGAACTTCACACTAGCGTTTGTGGCTGTAGCCAAACTATAGCCAGGAAAGGGAGGCATGAAATTCCAGACACCTCTGTAGGAGGAAACTCCAGAAGCTTCTCCCACTTCAAACTGGCACCAGGTATAAATATTGGACTGTCAGACCCATCTCTTCAGTACACTCCTGGAACTATGGATACTATAAAAGAAGGATGCCCTGCTGCTTGAGGCCTATCTTGCTTGCTAAGAAGGAATACTCGACCTGCACCCTTCTCCCCAGGCTGAAGTGACTCCAAGGGTCAGCTGACTGGCCTCCTATTAGAGCTACAGGGACATAACAATCTCTAGAGGTTTCCCTGCATCTGTCCAGCTGACCTGTTGCCTGGACAGGCAACTTGCTGCAACTCGACCTGCCTGAGCTCTGCTGGTCTCTGCGGGAGTGAGTTCCTGTCCTCGCGAACTCCTCTAATGTGAACTGAACTCTTCGAGCTGGACTTTAGAAGAGAACTCTTTCAGCAGGACTAACCTGGTCCCTGTATCCAGCCGCTCTTCATTGTAATTGGACTGAACTTTCACACGGTCTCCCATGACCAGATAGTCGCAAGTGGTACTTTGTGCCTTTAGACACTATACCTACCATAAATGGATTTTCGTCATTTTGATGTCAAATAATTTATTACATTTTTCTCTATTTTTTCAATTGGTGTTGGATTTTTCTTGTGTTTTGTTTTTACTTTATTACTGTTTGTGTGTTGCATAAATACTTTACACATTGCTTCTAAGTTAAGCCTGACTGCTTTTGTGCCAAACTACCATTGGGTTAAGCACAGGTTTAAATTGTGATGTTTTGTGGTTCACCCAGACTAGAAGTTGTGGCTGTTGCTTAAGTACGGTTTCACCCCTCCCAACCAATAACCCAATTTTTCCCAGACATCCTAGTGGAATTATACATTTTGATTTTGAGTTTAGAGTCTAATAACTTGCATACAGAGGCTGTTTCTGATAATAAATTGAAACATGTATGGAATGTTAAATTTAGCTCCAGTTAGTGTTAACAGAACCGGGTGGGGAGTCTCTCGGGGAAAGCTTCTCAGAAAGGAACCACATTCTACTCTGATGAATGATGGGATCAAATTGATATTAATAGAAATCTGCGATATTAATACCTCTTGGATATTGCTTAACATGTAGTTTTTGGATCAAGATTTTGACTTTTGTAGGTTTCTGTAATCTAAAGTTTCTGTGATGAGGTGGCTAATCGTTAGAAATGGGGGTCTCTAGTTGGCAAGGGTTTGCACCTTTGTCCAAATAGGGACCCTTTGTTCTAGCCAGGAAGGGGGATAGATACTAAAATAACCCCTGCTCACCCCCTTGGTAGCTTGGCACGAGCAGTCAGGCTTATCTTAGAGGCAGTGTGTAAAGCATTTGCACATAACCAACAGTAATACAGTGAAAACACTACAAAAGGACACCACACCACTTATATTTTCATATAGTTGAATCCAACATACAGTACTTAAATATATGCATTTTGCAAAAAGGACCTTAAAATGTAGTTTCTTGAAGTCGGTAGCTCCGTCCGGTGTATCCAACAGTTCCTTCTGACTGCGTCTGTCAGAGCGTCGGCAGACTCGTAAACAGTACCTTTTCGTTGCAGCCGATCACATTAGTGTGGGCCAGCCGTGGCAACCGTCGTGGTTTTCGTTGTGAAGCATAGGGGTGCGGTGTGCTGTGCCCTCAAGTCGCGGTGCAGGCAGCGGCTCGGTGATGGTCATCAGCTGCATCGGTGAGACCAGGGCTGCGATGCGGAGTGAAGGCAATGCTCGTTGCGGTGCTGACAGGTCACGGTGCAGGCAACAGAGCTGGTTACGGGGAGCTGGTGCCGATCAGTCCGGACTGCGATGTGGGACAAGGTGGTGCATCGTGAGACGTACGAGCGGTGTCCCCAGCCACGGTGCAATCACGGGTGTCGAGGTCAGCAGGCAGCGACGGCGTCGGTGAGACAAGTGCGGCAAAGTGCAGTGAGGTGGTGCGGACTGCAGTGCCCACAGGTAACGGTGCAAGCAGTGGCTCAGTGGTGGTGGCGGCGGCATCGGTGGTCGTCGTGGGTGAGACCAGGGTTGAGGTGCGGCGGTGTCCTCTACGGTGCCTTCAGGACACAGAGCCAGTGGCGGAGTCGGTGACGGAGTGGGTTGCGGTTTCCCCCCTCTGTGACAACTGAAACCGCGGTTCCAGAGGCGCTACCCAGAGATAAATAAAGTCTTTGTGGTCCCTGAGACTTCAGAACTGGAGGCAAGCTCTACTTCAAGCCCTTGGAGATACTCAGAACAAGTAAAGAAAGTTCAGTCCAGTCCTTTCACTGCCCAAGGCAGAAGCGGTAACTGCAGGCCAACCCAACAAAGCAACAACACAGCAAAGGGGCAGTACTCCTCCTAGCAGTTCTTCCAGCTCTTCTTCTTGGCAGGTTCCTTGATTCCAGCAAGTTTTAAAGTTCTGGGGTTTGGGCCCCAATATTTATACTACCTTTCTCCTAGTTCTGTGGGGCAGAGAGTGTCGGTGCCCAGCTCAAACCAGTTCTGTCCCCTCTGGCCCGGTTTCCTGGCAGGAGGTGGAGACAACATTGTCCAAGGCAGACCAGGCCTATTCAGGTGCAAGGAAATCTCCTCCCACTACTCTAAATGCAGCTCAGATCTATTCAGTCCTTCCCTGATTCATCCAGGAAAGGCAGGACATACCACGACCCCCCCCCCCCCCACCAGTGGCTGTCTGAAGAGAATGCACATCCCCAGCCCCTGTCACTTCAAAGCCAGACAGTCAATCCACAAACTCAGCAGAGGCACACAGGATGGCTAAGCAAGAAAATACCTACTTTCTAAAAGTGGTATTTTCAAACACAGAACATAAAATCTATCTTTACTAAAAGATGCATTTTTACATTCTGAGTCCAGGCATACTAACCCCTGTTTCTCTATCTTGTAGGGGTGACTTAATGCAAGAAAAGGGAAGATTAGGGCCTGGCAAGTGGGAGCACTTGCCAGGTCGACATGGCAGTTAAAAACTGTGTGCAGACACTCCAGTGACAGGTATGAGAACCCTTTTCAGGGCTGCTTGTGTGGGTGGCACAACCAGTGCTGCAGGCCCACTAGCAGCAATTGATTTACAGGCCCTGGCACCCTCTCTGTACTTTACTAGGGACTTACTAATACATCAAATATGCCAATCATGGAAACACTGATCCATAATACAATTTACAACAGGAGCACTTGCACTTTAACACTGAACAGCAGTGAAAAAGTGTGCAGAGACACTAAACCAGCAAAGACAGAGTGAAAACCAGAAGGTCAAAAGGCAAAATGTCAAGGGAAACACGCCAAAAGATGCCAGGTCTAACACCAATGTTTTTAAACAAGTTATTCGATAATCTGATAGGAATCATGATGATTCATTAATTTGCATTGGTAGTTATCTTCATTTTAATTATTTAAACTCTACCCCTCGAGGATGTCTTTCAGTGACCATTATTCAATCTTGGTAGTGAATTGTGTAAATGAAAAACAGGCTGATAATTTGTCTTTGCCTTCTCATCAAGTTTGTGAAGTTTGTAAGTTTATGGGTTCTTGTGTAACTGTTCTGGGTGTGTACTGTTAACACCCACAACCAGGCAGTAATCTTCAGGAAACAGACATGCACAACAGATAACCCTTAGGCACAGGGAGAAATGCACAACATGGCCTCTCAAAATAAATGGAGGTACAGCTCCAATGTCATGTGTCATCTTGGAACCATTCGAATCTTTTGGCTACCTGGAGGCCACTTTCAGGATGTCATGGCAGAAAAATCTCCCCAGAAATGGACACAATAACAAGCAATCATCTCAGGGGTAAAGTGGGAAAGTAGATGGTTCGGTGCGGTTCTCAAGGGTTTATCCAGCTGGACCTCTGGAGACAGGATGCAGTCATCTCCTTTATTCAGGTGTCAAGTAGCCTTCTTCCAGAACTGAATCCAGAACCACTGCAAAGCTTTAATGAGCCTCAGCAGCGCACTGTATAGTGAAAAACTGGCTTTCAGTTGTATCAGTCTTGTATCCTGCAGTTTACCAATAATTGGTGGCGTGGAACTAAATTTACATCCATGCTGCCCCAGTTATGACTTCGAAATATAAAAGTAGGGTCACCACCCGTAAGCATCCCTGGATGGCTTTGATGGGTGGGGTTTGGATTGGTCTGGTGTGCCAGTATCCAGCTTACTCCATTTTCTGTGTTTAGGTGGGCTTTTCTCACCACCCAATAGAAGTACTAGTCTTCTTTTACCCCCACCCACCTCCCACCGGCAAGGCCATTGTTGATGGTAGGTTTGCTGTTGTGCACTAAGAAGAAAATTCCAATTAAACGATTTTAGAATGGAGTAGGACCCCTACCCCTTTGTGAATGTTAAGAAAAAATATTTTTTTTAAGAGTAGGTAGTGGTCCAATGGAACATTGCTTACTCTCCAGAAATAAAAATTACACTTTTCATTTTTTTTTTTTAAACAGATCACGTTTTCCATTAAGGAAAAGGGGTTGCATTTAAAGAAAAAAATTGCTTTATTTAAAAGCAGTCACAGACATGGTTGTCTGTTGACCTCTGCACGCCACCTTCCCTGTGAGGGCTGCGATTCCTAGTAGGTCACAGTTTGTGAGCTTCTTTATTAATATGCATGAGGTAGGTCAGATTGCGGCCCACTACGACTCGCTAATTTGCAAAATGACCTATTAGTACATAGCTTGCTTTGCAAATTACCACACTCGTCACAGAAATACTGGACGCAAATTGCGACCAGTATTTTGCGGCCAGTTGTACGTAGATATAGCCCCATTTTTGGTGTACTTTCTATGCAAAGTGTTTGGGAGCCGCGCTTTCTTAGGTTAGTACATTTGGTCTAATGCAGCGCACATGAGCGTTTCCAGCATGAATGGCCTACAAGTGACGGATAAAAATCATTGAAGTATTCCTTAAAAATGTTTTATTGTCATAACTTGGTCCAATGTACTTGAAAATTACTTTCAGAAATTAATTTGGGTGTGTTAATCATGACAGCATTTGTTTATAATGTTCCTCGTTGTTTTGGGGTACCATAGTAAAATCGTAAACACACTGTGTCATTTTAGCATGTTCAAATGTCTTTCTTCAATCATTAGGTATGTGGGGAACCTTCCCAGAATATTTGACTACTCGCCTTTGGACCCAACACAAGATTTCAACACACAGATGTAAGTGTCAAGCACCCTGGACAGGTGGGGGATTGGCAGTGCTGAAGTAGCAACATTGCTCAAGCCCTATTGTGTGCTTTGTCTGTCTCATACACCGCCTTCATGCTATTGAAGTTACACAAGCCAACAACGAAGGCTGAATTCATCTCACTTTGGTAGAATGGTCCATGTGCAACAAAAGTTGTAAAGTTGATGATGTCTTTGTCTTGTCAGGTCTAAGGTGGGACACGGTCTACTGTCGGGGCAGTTTTCCAAGCCTCACATAAAATCAGAGCTTATTGAACAGGTGATGCGAGAAGAAGAGCACAAGGTAATTAACTAAGTATGTCAGTCTTAGTAGAAAGGGAAACAGCATGAAGATAGGCAAAGAACAGGTGCTGGTGTCAACAGTGAATGATAACCGCCTTGCACGGGTTGTGATTTTGTATCTTTTACACTTAGTATTAATCGATACCATCAACTCAGTTTACACTGATGGGTCGTTTGGTGAATTTGCATTGTTTTACAATTTTGTTGCAACTTTAATACCTAGGATGTTTATGAGTAACTTTACTATTTGATACAGTGTGTTTTATGTTTATACCTAACTTCAATACTGCAGAGATCTCTTCTGATTCATCCCTTCACATGAATCTACATGACTCCAACTTTATACTGGAGAAGTATTACTATTCTCTGTTCAGCATTCTCACTTCTAGTGCTGTGAAACCTCAGGGTTTAGGCAAATTTTGCATGCATAACTAAATAAACAAACGTATGGCCTTCTACGTCTTGACTAATAGCTTTCCAGATTCCTGGGGATTTCTAAACTTGTGTCAATGTCTTCAGTACTTGGACTTGGCATGCAACTGGATGCTGGTCTGTGTCTGTCTTGTTGTTTAACATGGTAATTTGTCTGTATATATATCTATATATCAGTGGTCAGTATATAAATATAGTGGCCAGTATATAAATATAGTCAACCTGTCATGAGGAATCAAAACATGATGAAGGACAATAAATGTACACATTGAACCACGAAACCTTAGGGATGGACTCGTAGCCCTAAATAGCAGCCCTTTGGAAATGGAGAGGCTTCCAATCGAGAGGTCGATTCAGAGTCAGCGACCTTTGTCCGCAATATACCTTCTCCGCAGGAGCAATAATAGGCATAATGAAGGAAGTGACGTGGTCCTACACCAAAAGCCTCCTGTGAATCCTGAAAGGTGAGAATAACCTCGCTGGGGTACAAGTCACTCGACATCTGGCAGCCTCCCACCCTCCATTGTTCCATGGATATAGCCACATCGTTTGCCCAGAACGGAGCAAGATCCCAGAGCCGTAACTTCCTATTACAGGGGGCCCTGCTTAGTACCTTCCCAACCACTGCTTCCCAGATCGCAGCCGTATACCACACCAAGGGTGGGACCGGGCGCACCTATCTACACCCCTCATTAGCAAGCGCGCCAAGGTATCATCCGCGATCAACCTCTTTTCCCAACTGTCAGGTTCACCAACCACGTGCAGCATGCTGTAAATGCGCCGCGTGATAACAAAATTGCATATCTGGGAGAGCTAGAACTCCATCCTCCATGACTCATTTGAGGACCGACAGGGCTACCCTGCTACACCACCCAGCCCAGACCACTGAAATCAGTAGACTATCCAGTAACAATATTTGTTTTTGAAATATAATTTATGTATAGGTTCAGGTGATAAGTGAGACAGAAAGCGTGGGATTCAGGTTGATAGCAGGACCCCTGTGGCAGTGGGAGGTAAACATTAAAAATCATTTCTTCAGTGCTTTGTATGCATGTGGGACATGTCTATGTGTCTCTGTGTATCCATATGTGTGTATGTGCAAGTGTGTGTATGTGTGTGAATGTCTGCTTGCATGTGTGGACATGTGTGTGAATATATATGAAAGCATTATCCCAGCATATTGGTAAAAAAAAAGCTTTCCAAACTAAGGGCATTTATGGCATGATGCCCACCCAGGAAAAATGCTAGAATTGCCATATAATTGATAGTTCGCCTCATATTGTGGTTATTCATGGCATTATGATACCCACTCAAGTTTTATTTCTGGCTCTGGAAAAATGGTGGCAATTTCTAGGATATTGTGGCCATTCATGGCATGATGACACTTTCCCCAGGTTTAATGTTGCCCATGAGAAAATGGGGGTAATTATTGACATACTGTGGGCATCCATGGAATTATGAGGCCCAGCCCGGAGATAATTCTGGCCCAGGTACAAGATGGTGATTCCTAGCCTATTAGGAACATCAATAGCATGATGATTCTTGGTATAATGCAGGCCCTAGCAGAGTAGTGGTATTCCTTGGAAATGTATGGGTATAATGTAGATATCTATGACATGAGATAGTCATACTTGTAAAAGCAAGACAGAATCTATCCATGTGCAGCAGTAGAACGCATGAGTTCTTGATGTGAATAACTAGTTGATGTTTGGGCCGAAACATGTGTTCAGTCAGACCCCCCAGGATATTGCGGCATAGATTTGTAAATTTAGCAGCACAAAAATGGAAATTTAGCGGCACAAAAGTGGAAACTTAGCGGCATTATTGCGGCACCTTATTTTATTCGTAATCATTCCTTTTCAGCCTTAAATCAATGTAAACTGATTCAACAGGGTATTCCACTGTGAAACTGGCATGTTTAAAGTGTCTGCGTCTCTACGGAAGCACACCTCCAATCTGCACCGCGTGAGAGGGGGCCCTATTTCTCCCTGGGGTGTTCTAGTACCCATGTATGCACCCCTGCCGGGGCACCGCTGCCTCCTGGACCCGTCGATTTTAAAAAAACTGTAATTTCTGTCACCCTTTTTAACATTGAAAATATATTGATTATACAAATATGACCCATAGAGGAAGTCTTGCTACCCCAATTTGAGCAATTAGAAACTCTAATATCTTGAAACTGCAGCAAAGTACCAGAAATGGAAGAACACTAGCCTAGTGCCTTTGTAACCTGATTCACGTACTTTGCAGCAGGCATAATAATCCTCTGCCCTATTTTATCATGACAAAACGCTGATCTCGCGACAGCAGGAGCATTATTCTGCAGTTAACTTGACATTTTTTTTGCTTCATGAAAACTCCTGGACACAAAAGGAATTCAGCACCGTGCTGCATAAGTTCCACAAGCAAACCAAAGGATCTCTGTGAGAAAAACTCAGTTATCCTCATAAAATATGATTATACGAATATGGGTGCTACATGTGATCACAATTACTACAGACCATAAAAGACCCACAGAGGCCAGCTCCAGAGTTTTCCTTTCTTGATGGTGCACCTACATTTTTAAATTCCCCCTCAGGCTCCGCAATCCATCCTCACCCTGTCCCCTTATTTCATTACCTTCCGATCCTCAATTTTTTACCCCAAAGATTTGCACTTGTGTCTGAGTAACTATCCTTGTGAGGAAACTGCTCCAAAAAAAAATCGAGTCTCGGCTACCCACTAAGAGTGTGTGATCTTCAACAAGTAACATCACTCAGAATCCCATGTATCTTTCACAGCACCTTTCATGTATACTTAAGCCATCCAATGGATCACTCATACAATGGGTCATGAGATGGAGGGGTGGGGTAGCAAGAGATACACACCTGGGCCCTGCTGCTTTCCTCCTGGATGGCTTGCCTCTAGGTCCCACATATCAAGGGCATGAGTGAGTGGCATGCACACAGAGGTCCGTGAAATACCAGTTAAACAGATGCAGACTCAGACACATTCTGCCCAGTGTTAAAAGCTGGTAGCTATAAGTACAATACATCCCCTGACACAATGCTGCCTATAGGTGGCTGGATTGTTAGTTCTGCATGAGCCTGTGTCACTTGAAGAAAGGTAGGTCTGGTGCACAGTTAATACCACAGTAAGTCGGTGTATTTGGGTGGACGTTTTTAAAAGATTTGTTTTGCTTGTAAAAACATTTAAAACATATTTAGTATTTACATAACATTACGTTAGTTGTTTGAATGACAATTTTATTAAATGGAATACGTTTTGTTACATATAAAAGCTACACTTACATGTCTACTAATGCTTCCTTCAAAAAAGCATTTTGGTGACCTCTGACCAGAAAGAGGTATGTAGCTGAAGTAGCAGAGGTAAGAAAGCCCTGCAAATAAGTCCCCTATGGTTCTTAGACTTGCTATCTCCTGTATCCGTGTATTTGCCAAACCCATGCCTTTTGACTTGATATATCCATTTTGTTAATTACTGCTGGAAGAAACGATAAAGGGGGATAGAGGTGTTTAGCATTTTGAGATGAAAATCTTGTGTAAAACACTATCCATACTAATTTCTTTAAGGTTCCGAAGTGCGTCTGACATTGCAATTACCTTCCCCAACTTTCAGCTCCGACGTATTGTTCCTGACTCACTTTAAAATGTGTTACACTGTGGTGGGATTATTGGTGAAGAACTACGTGCATGGTGTCCTAGATTTATTTTCTAATTACAACAATACAATTCATCCTAGAACAAAAGTGCACCCTCGGAGCTTAGAATGCACAATTTGTTACCTATATGTAAGGGCAACAATAACAGAATGCTACTGACAGTGGCCGAATACATGTAAACTACAAAATGTACCCATCAGCTTTGAATTTGCATGGAATATGTGCAATATTTCCTCTTCAATAAGATTTTACCGACAAAAGAAAATATGTTTACTTTGGCAACTTTGTTGGCACTTCTGCGCTTTTGTTGTTCTTTGGCAGCTGGCATTCAGTGCCGCACTTTAACACAATTGAAGCCAGGAGTGAGTATTGAAAGTTTTCATCAGAATTCTGTGCTCGTAAAGTTCTGCTTTTGCATACTGTGGTATTTTTTCATGCTGAATGTGTCAGCAAGTGTCATAACGTAATGGCCAGTGTCAGAATAACCGCCAATCAAGGATCTTGGACAGGAGGAAGCAGGTATTGGACGGCTGGACGTCGGCACGTAGTGACGTGTGTGCGCACAGCCAATTAACGGGCATTGTTTGTTTTGCAGACACTTTTTGGCAAATATCGCGGCGATAATTGTTTAACTATTGCAGCCATCGCGCTAGTCAGCCGATTTCGCAATTTTTTTGTGAATCGCGAAATTGCGAAAAGCTGGAGGGTCTGTTCAGTAAAAATAAAAGCTTGTATGTTAAAGCAGAAATCATGTTTTATAGTGCAAATGATAGTTTTGTGTAATTAAGTTTATTTTTACAAAATGAGAAGTTTGCATTTGATAACGAAATGTGTATAGTTTCATAAACTGCCAAGCTGATGTTTGAGAACATAAGTATTGCATTTCCAAATGTATAGTTAAAGCGAATACTTGAGTGATGTTCACTATTGTTCTTT
Source organism: Triturus cristatus (assembly GCF_964204655.1). Classification (NCBI taxonomy): domain Eukaryota; kingdom Metazoa; phylum Chordata; class Amphibia; order Caudata; family Salamandridae; genus Triturus; species Triturus cristatus. The sequence continues at coordinate 1,064,264,380 of NC_140594.1, read as the reverse complement.
GAGACAAATAAATGGTGTAACTTGTGTGTTGTGTAAATCTGTAAGGCTTCATAACTTGAGGGACAGAAGTGAAAGCCCTCTACATACTTGTAAAAAAGGAAGATTTGTGCATATTATTATTTGTCCTCTGGGTCTCATGACATGCTTAAGAATATAAGAGAAGGGGCTGGATGAATAAAAGAAAGGAAGTGAAATCTATGAGTGTGGATAGATGTTATGAAAAATGATAGTACTTGTGTAATTGCATTTTCTGAGCTGCCATAATCATCTAGGGCCTTTTAGACATTTGTAGGAAAATAGTGCTGAAAAAAGCACCCTTTTCTAAAAGATTTTTTGGGGGCCGGTAAACTGGCAATAATCCGGGGCAGGGTCAAGATTTACAAAGAGTCTTCGCACTTGAGGTGTAATCTTCGCAATGAGAAACTGCATTGCAGAGATTCTCCCAAGGCTGCGGAGGCTCATTGTGAATCGGACCCACAATGTAAATACGTTACAATTTCATGAGTGCCCTTTCCCAGTCCAAGGCTTATATGAAAATTCTGCTGTAAAATACACTGTGTGGCCCCGTTATTTTAAGGAAGTGGGGCTCCTTACCCTTTGCTCACTGTAATTAGAGGCTTGTAATACTGCATTCCCCTCTCCCCCTTCAGAGATCACCAGCTCCAATTGATTAAGGCTTTCTATAAACCGAAAGGCTTGTGATTATTTGTTCATTGTTTGGGATGCTGGTGGTTTAGCAATCTTTAATTTCTTTTTCAGGTGCAATAAGGAACTGGGAACCCGTATTTAGATGTAAGGCTTGGGCCTTCTTTAGACATTGCTCCGTTTGCACTAGGGTGTTTTTCATTAACAAATCCGTGTAGGCATATCATTCACTGTTAACTTCATATTATACAAATGTTCTTATGTCTTCACATTATGCATAGGGAGGATGGTATTAGGATTAGGAACACAGATGCTGCCACTAAGGATGCTTCACAATGTTTACAGCTGTGACTTAGTTATTAATGGCTGTATTTATGCTACATGATCACCATCTTAATTTGTTGGTTTTGACAGTTTGACTTGAGAGGCATAAATATCACTTTTGAAAAAGTTTGTTTAGGCTAGCCTCTAATAACTATGTAAATGTGGCTGCTTTGCCAGACCCCCAAACAACTTAAGTTGATACTTATTATTCATGTTTTGTTTTTTATTTGGTACATAATACCTGTTTGAATAAAACATATTTTAGATTAAATCCTGGGTGGGAAGCTATGTACATCCCTGACATAAAGTGAAATCCAGCATGAAGTGTAGGCAAGTGAGGGGGTTGGAACATGTTTAAAAGGGCATGCGGTGGGTTGAACCGTGTCTTGGAATTGTAGGATTCATTTCTGGAAAACACTGTAATAAGAAAAAGTAAGAAAACCCTCGTAGGATCCAATGGTTTTACATTATTGGTGTAGAAGTGACCTGCATCTAGTCTTCTCCAAGTCCCACCAGAAAATAAATCCAGCCTCACTTTGACATATTTCAGTTTTTCATATTTAGTTATGTAAACAAATAAGTCAACATTCAATAGCCTTGTATAAAAAGAATAAGTTTATCTGTGATAAGGTAACATGAGGAATCCCCTAGGAACAGAACCCAACATAGTTTTTGGTCAGCGAACCTGGAAGAGGGCGTGGAATCCAATGCCCAATTGTTATAAAAAAATCACTCAAAACCTTCATATAAAACCTCAGTCTAGGAAACACAGTTCAGAACCTTAACACAACTGATAGTTCCAGCCATACCCTCTCATGCACTGCTCATGACCTCACACATAAAGTCACAAATGATAACACGAATGACATTACTGGTGACATCAGATCAACTGTGACATCCTCAATGAGATCACTGATAATCAGTCTTTTCCACACCAGTTTGCTTAAGCCACACGTGTAGGCCTTAAACTCTCCCTCTGCCCATCTTGAGCCACATTTAGTTATTTGAGGTCTCCCTCAGCCATTGTCCATTTTCATAAAGCTTGCATCCACATACAGATCATTGGTCCTCCATGGGACTTCCAGTTCACTGCAATATGGGAGTGCAGCTTTCAAACAGCAATTAACGACTATGAGGCTATGTACTGGTAGTAAGTACATTTGCCAGCCTTTTCGCCCCAGACTAGAAAATCAGGGTCTGGACACAAATGTATTTCCTTTCATTTTCTTTCTGAGCTTACTTAACTTTCCTTAAGTAGCAATGCTACACTTTATATACCCTTCCCCTCCTATAAATAAAGGCCCAAGCTCAATCAACTCACACAGAAATAAAATCATGGCTCCAATCTTTTGGTGAGATGATAAAATCATGGCTCCGTACCAATTTCCAGACGTTTGACTATGTGACACAAATATACATGCATACATATAAACGCATAAACCCCCGCCCCTCCAGCACCCTTCCACTTCCGCTTACTGGTGCCTTTAAAATAAACATGATATTTCAGAATATTTATCAATGATTAGATTTAAATGCCCCTCATAGTTTGTTGTGAATGTCCTCCCCAACTGTATGCAGAATAGTTTAAAAGCATCATTTTACCTATTTTAGATTACCATATTCCATTCAAGCTCCCTTTCTGACCTGCCAGTATTCTGAACCTGGCATTTTGAGCATGGAACTTGGCAGGACATTTTATCCTCTATGATATTCATATGTCATGATGGACCGCATGTGAAAGATAGAAAAATACTTGGAACGGAGCCTCCATTTGTTGGTCATCAATCATTCAGACAATCCATATTAGTGTCCACTGTTCTAAAGTTTCAAATGAAATTACGGATACATAAAGACTTTTCTTTTATAACTCTAATGAAGCACAAAGCCTTCAGAACCACCGCAGACTTGTTCAATACCACTGAGGCCTCCAGTTTTAAGTTATATCGTAATGGGAGGTGCTGCAGTGCTCCTTCGCCTCTTTGAAACAGACCAATCCAAGCTGGGTCTGAAACTGTGGATGATAGGAAAGAGCATCTGTTGATGACAACCACATGAGATGGATGGGAAAGAGGGGCCTGAAATGATGGAAGCAATTTAAACACAAAGAGATGATGGACGGAGCGTTGAAACTTTTCAGACAGTCACCCCCAGTCACAGATCTGGATTGAATCCATCAACATTTTTTAGCCCACTTCGCCACCCCGGTCCAGAGATGTAATGCTAGCGACAGTGTTATAAAGGTCTTACATCTAACTGATATAGGCACTTTCCTAATCTTCCTCAATGTGGAGTTTGGACCCCACTTTTTGTGGAGGTGAGCATCCAATTACTGTTCTACTTGGGTTAGGATCAGAATTAATTTATTGCACTTGGGCGCATTGACATTTGCGGGGTTCATGCAACGGACGCCCCTCCTTCAAAATAACAGGGATAACCCCTTTATTAGAAATGTTCCCTTTCTGTAGGGTCACCCCGGATGTTTGCTGTGTGCTGCTGAACACGTTTTTTAATGGCCATAGGACTGTGAGCTTTGGCCTCGCTAACCAGTGGTAAAGTGCTTGTGCCCTCTCTTTCAAACATGTTCAAATTGGTACTCATCTGATTGGCATCTTTAATTTACTTATAACTCCTTAATATATCTTACACCCTTTATAAATGGCTTTTAAATTAGATGCTACAAGTCGGCTGCAGCCCTTATTGTACCACCCACTAAAGTGTCACTGTAAGACATGTCTCTAGGCCAGCCATCTCAACCCAAGTCAGCACTTTTAAATTTGTCTTTTTGACCTGGAAAAACAAAACCTTTTGCCAGTCCCAAACCTTCCTTTTAAAAACTTGTAAGTCACCCCTAAGATAGGACCTAAATGCTCAGCGGCCATGGCGCATGGTATTTAAAAAGTTGGTCATGTATATTTAATATTTTACATATCCTGGTAGTGAAGAGCCTCCAAAGTCATTTTTTAGTATGGCAAGGCTGGCTTTCTCATAGGCTAACATTGACTTACACTAGGAAAATGGTACGACAACTCATTTTAATCGTAATTTAAAATACAACTTAATGGACAAGTTGTATTTTATTTTACTATTTTAGAAAAGACACTTTTAGAAAGTTGTTTTTTTACTGCCTAAAACCAAAACGCTTTCCTGCCAGTGTCCAGTTGTCTCCTGATCCTTCATGGCTCTCTGTGGTGAGATGCGTATTGCCTCCAGACGGTGGATAAAGGGCTATAAGTGTGAGGTGGTTGACACCTCCCTTGATAGGGTGGCATGGTGGGCTATGCCCAGACCCTTCCTGAGCTTCAAAGGATGCCTACTTTGTCTGTGGTAGATGAAGCTCACACCTAGGCCTGCCTCCCCTTTGTCTCTCTAGTCATACTGGCACCAAACCTAGAGGGAATGGAGGAACTGACCATAACTGGTTTAGGAGTGGATAAAGGATTGCCCTCCATCACAGGCTGCTATTGGGTATAAAAGTGGAATCCCCATAACCTCTCATTAGATCACTCCTGGACCTGTGAAGATCAGAAGAAGGACTGCCTTCCTGTCTGAAACCTGAAGAAAGACTGGACCTGCTTACCTAAAACTCAGGACCCTAGAAGTGACTCCAATGGTCAGTTTGCTGACCTCCTGTTTGAGCTACAGGAACACTACAAGCTTCCAGAGGCCTCTCTCCATGCAACTGCCCAGTTGACCTGTTCCAGCTGGACCTGCCCTGGACCTTACTGCTGGCCTTTGTTGGAGTGAGTCCCAATCCCGAAGTGGTGACCCCCCAGGTCCTGGGCGCATTGCTGGTGTTAGAGTGTACTCCTCATGTCCCCAACCTGCAAGAAGGGGGACTTAGATACTTTTTTGCCAACTCTTTGCCTGGAGAACTGGAGCACTGCTTTGGTATGCTTAAGATGCTCCGGAAGTTCCTGCCTTTACTCTCAGAAGAGCACAGAAAGATCACTGTGCAAGCCTTGATAGGCTCGAGATTGGACTATGCGAACGTCCTTTATGTAGGTCTTCCGGAATATCTGGTTCAGCGGCTGCAGGTTGTGCAGAACTCCGCGGCCCGGGCCATCTTTGGCCTTCATAGGCGAGCGAGAGCTTCGGGTCTGGTGCGATCGCTTCATTGGTTACCTATCCGGAAGCGGATTATGTTGAAAGCACTGACCCTGGCGCATAAAGCGCTATTTGGCACCGGAGCGAGGTATCTACAGCAGAGATTGTCTTTCTATCGCCCAGTTAGATCTCTGCGGTCGGAATCTTTGTTTCTCGCGGTGGTTCCTCGGGTGAGGAAGGCCCGCACTGGGGGTCGCTCTTTTAGTTTGAGGGCCCCTCAGTTGTGGAACTCTCTGCCTTTGGACCTACGGTCCTCTTCTTCTCTCCTTCTGTTTAGGAAGAGCCTCAAGACGTGGCTTTTTAACCTGTAGGGTGTCTTTGTCTTTTTTTGTCTTTTTTTCTTTAGTCTGTTTTTATGTTTTCGGTTTTACTGAGCTGCCTCGATAAAGCGCCGGGACACTCCACGGAGTAGCCGTGCGCTATAGAAATAAAAGTTTAACATAACATAACATAACATAACATAACATAACACTGTTGAAGCTGCAGCCGTTGAGTTGAATCAAAGGTCGGCCTCAGCTTGCTGGTTTGTCACATTGAAGGACATCACAGGCAATGGGAAGATGGTTTTAAATGAGCAAATATCTAAGTGAGTCATAGCAACAGCGTGTCCGAGTCTGGAACGATGTGGGTGGGCATTGGGATGGGACGATACTAGCTACAAATGGTGCATTAAGTATGGTGGACTACGTTGATGCTATTTTAGGTGGGTAATGAGAATGATTGAAACTAAACTGCAGCTGTAATGAAGCTCTGTGGTAGGCTCAAGTATGGACATACAATTGGAGGTCCACTAGACGTCAGGATTGTTGAGGCGCATTCACAAGCATCCAGGAAAAATCCAATTGAAAACCTAACCTGTTTGAGATATGAAGAGTCAAGGGTCAACAATATATTGCATATCTAATGACATGTCTGTATTCAGGGGCAAAAAAAGGACTTGTAAAAGAACTTGTGATCCCCACTCATTCACCAAGGTGGGAGGCATGAGCAGCATCAGTAGGAATGCATGCAACGTAATTTAGGTCGTAGGACGGACAGGGCAGTCCTATTGCCTCATCTACCCTACATGCTACCTCATCGAGAGACTGGAAATTGAAGTACATAAAGGCATCGTCTACGAGGCAAAGACGTTGAGTTAAAGGCTGACACTATATCAGGTCAATTCCTGCGATGAAGAGAAGATCCTATTGAGCTAATTTTCCTTTGCTTTTCTGATACCCACACTGAAAGGGATTGAATGGTAGCAGTAGCAGGCTGGACTGATACCATATTCCTTCCAGGAACATCTCTGGGACATCATCCGTGCTGATTGCTGTGGTGGGTGGAAGCAAAAAGGGAATGGCAATTTGGTAAACTAGTGGTGGTCACCCGCTGACCGAAATCCCCTCTGTGTATGTATATTATATATGATTTATTTGGAAAACAAATGTATGGTGTTACAACTGAAGCTGCCTCAAATGCTAGACCTAAAAAACAAGCGAGGCGTGAAAGATGGGCCATTTGTAGAATATCCACTCTGGGGATTTATTTTAAGAAAGTATTTTATAACCTAAAAGGTAAGAGACGTGCCGGTATCGTTGAGTGCCGTCACCATCACTAGGTTGGTAGAGGAGAGGGATGGGAAATTATAATTATTTTTTTCTGGAGTTTTTGTTTCGGTTGTTTTCTTCTATTAGGGGGCACCTTCCCAGTTGGAAGGTTTAGAATTAAAACCTGTCACAAAAGAAAGACGGGCTGAGCGTATACTTGGTAAGGTAGCCTCATGTCGTGCCTTTACAATACCAGATACTGTACTTGTTGTTATAGGTCTCTACAAGGGAGGGTCTGGACATGGGTCATATATAACAAATCAACCCTGGACTTTTCCTACTGCTATACTTTGTAAGACTACCTGGAAGTATTCTCTGTCATATTGTATTGCAGTATATACCAAAATGCTAATAAACATACGTTTGAAAAAAAACCCAGTATGGGTGTGATAAGGAAGGGCACATTGGTGATCAGTTTAAAAGAAAGTGAGTGGAAAATAACCACATTGCACACAGTCCGAGCAGCCTAAAGCACACTAAGTAACCCATTACCATGTAGGGCGGAAGGCCACCTGACAGCTCATTGGTGGCGTTCCGCCTGACATCTGAGGCATCGGCCCGACTGCCCTATTATGATAAGGGCAGTCTGACCGATTCCTTCGGGGGGAATCTGCTCTGCCTCCGAAAGGCTCAAGGAGCCCATCGGGCGGAGGGCAGATCGTAATCCCCAGAATGGACTTTAGGGGCCCCTAGCAGGGACTCTGTCCCCCCGGGGCCACTATTTAAAAAGTGCGTATTTCCTTTTGCGGCTTGTGCTGCAGCCCGCAGAACAAGCCGGAATAGGAAAGATACACTTTCCGCCTACCGTGAAGGCAGTCGCATCCTAATTAGGGAAGCGGGACTGCCGACTCCTTGTCGGGCTGTCCAGTTTCCGACATGATTCCGGTCGGACGCTCCTCCGACTGGCATCGTAATGGGGCCCTCAAATGCAATACTGATGCCAGACGTGGTCTACACTATCAATAAAATAACAATATCATATACAGGGTGTGCATTCCTGTTTTTCCCATCGACTCACCCTGATTTCACATACACATTAAGGCCGCAAGCAGGTTTCCGAAAAGCCCCGAGTTGTTTCGTGGTTGTCCTTGAAAACATGTTTCAAGGACATTTAATCTGACAGATGCACTTCTGTCTTTGCATGACGCATCATGTGTGACTCTAATACACATGCTTTCAACAAGTCAGTCTATTTTTGATAGTAACACAATTTGCAATATAAATAGCGACATGAAGTAGGCACAATAAGTGCAGGTTTATAAATATATATGGGTATCAGATTGCTGTGTTATGGTTCTCCTCCCTTTGTGATCTAGTCTCATTTTATGGATCTATCCCAGACTTATTTACATTATTCAATAAAGGATCAGTAACATACACTTCTCTTCATTTAATGAAATATTCCAAAAAGAACACAATTTCACATACACAAATGATGCAAAGTGTTGTTGTGTTCCAAAATTACTGAAAGTACACATTTTTGATCTGTGGTGAAATCACAACTGAAAGTTCAGCACCATTGCATTACTGATTGTGTCACAATCTCTTGGCAATATTTAATTGGCAAGAATAGTTGTTCCAAGTACCACGCCCCCTGCATTTTCACCTGGTGAACGCAAATCGAGCAGCCACACTCTTTTGGAAAGTGCTCCCATTTACTTTCCTACAATTAAGACAGAGAGCATAAGAAAGGTTCAGATATTTATTGCATACCAGTGGTTTTTTTTCTTCTTCGCCATAAGGTATCTGCGCGCACCTTACATGAAACATAAATGCAGAATCAAACTCATCAGTGGCAAATTTACTCTTAAAAGTTATGAAACCTCAGTTGGCAAATACATGCGCTGAAGGTGTCTGTGTGTAACCAGAGAGTCACAGAACTGAATCCTGGTTGACACAGTGATTTGTGCTTTTATAGTGCCACGAGGTCCCACCCTGTGACAGACACTGTAAATAGGTAAGTGATCATTTTAAAATTGTATTTAATACAGTATAGGATAGGCTACTGCAAAATGATGTAGTGTTTAAGATCAAACAAGTCCTTGCAAAATATATATTTTGTAATCAGCCTGTACCTACAACTTTTTCATAAAAAAAAGAGAACATGCCACCGAGCTTTCTCCGGCTCAGCTCCGAAGATCTGGAACTCTCTCCCACCGGATATACGTAGAATCTCCTCCAAGGTTACCTTCAAATTGGAAGTAAAACGATTCCTTATGAACAAGTTCTTACCTTCATAGGTTGTTGGATCGTCTGCTCTAATGCATTGGACTTACACCTTTGAACCCTGCGCTGGATGCTAATCAATCTCGCTATGTACCAGTTATTTTCTTATTATTTTGCTGACCCTGTGTACTTGTAATCGTTTTTTTCCTGTCAGTTGTATTTTGATATGTGTTTCTGTCTGTATTCCTATTTGACACTTGTTCTGAAGCTGTTACCTTCCTTTCCCCACAATTGTAAAGCGCTCTGATATCCCCCGGGATCATGTTCGCGCTATATAAAACTTTATAAATAAATAAGTGTCCATTTAAAGGACACACCCCAGACTCGGCTGAAAACACTCTTGCATAACCTCTCAAAAAAGAATAAATCTTTGTCACCCTGAAGCTTTAAGTGGCTCCATCAATGAAAGCCTATGCTGGCCCCAGGCAGCCTTTGTATTTGGTGATTAACCAGTTGCACACATTTACATGTCTTTGAGGTAGCAGGCACCCTGTCGAGAAGTATTTTTCTTTCTTCTATAGCTGTCTGTCCCTCCCTTGGCTTCACAGGACAGGACCCCTTTTACTTTCAGGTAGTCATTGTTTTTGCAAAATTAATAAAGCATGGGCATTTTGTTCCCCATAACTCTTTCTCACTTCGACCTCTGTTTACATGCAGAAGTCCTTTCAGGCAGGTTGAGGGGATGGCATGGAGGGGACCAGCTGGGTTGTATTCAGATTCAGAGCCATGATTGTCCAGATGCCTTGGTCCCCAGGAAAAAGAGGAAAGGAGAGAGACCCAGGAATAGTGTCTAAGAGGTGACCCAGAAGAGGGTGCATAGACAGTTTCCTCGCAGCGATACCCCAGGGAAGGGGACACATATGGGAGCCCTTTTTCAACACAAAAAGGGACACCACTACCATTAGTGTAGCAGGTGCTGTGGCACAGGAACCAGAGTGTGAGTGGCCACTGCTCCCAAATTATGGGGGTCTTACTACGAAAAGGGAGGTGGGGACCATTTTCCTTTCTAGCATTAGGGCCCAAGTGACCTTTAGTGTGCAGGAGACAAGGCCGAAGCAACAGGGGCCGCGCTGTGGTCATAAACTCTGCTTTGAGCTTCACCTTAGATGTGATGGCCCAGTGGAGAAGGCAGAACAAACGGCTTGTTTCTCAGACCTGTAGGTCTGATTGGAGCTGCAGATGCAGTGGCGGCGTGGACCCACCGGTGTGAGGGACACTAAACTCCAATTACTATTCTTCATTGCTTCCATTAGGGTCCAGTGAAATGTGCTCTGCCATATTTGTTTTTGGCCTTGGTTGAATTGGCCCAGGGGAGGGAAAACTGAAGCAGATGGGTCCCTTTAGTTTGGGCCTCCGAGAGATGGCTGGGATGGGGAAGTGCAAGATGGGAGCCCATGTTGGTAACAAAGGACAGACGAGACAGCCTGCTTTGCAAGTCAGTAGCTATTATTAGTGAAGTAGGTACAGTAGCACAGAGTCCCCGGTGTTTGAGTGATCCACTAATCCCAGTTGTGACTGTTGTACTTCAAAAAAGGGTGATGGTGCTCATTTTCCTTGCTATCTTTAGGGACGAGTGCACCCTTACTGCAAGGAGGTGAGCTACTTGTGGGTACAAAATTTGTGCTGAAAGAGGCAGAGAGCCTGTTTCAAGATGTCAGCCATGGCCAGTCATGGTAGGACCAAGTGGAAGAGGCTGAGAGCCTGTTTCAGGATGGCAGCAATGGCCAATCATGGTGGGACCGAGTGGAAGAGGCTGAGAGCCTGTTTCAAGATGGCAGCGATGGCCAGTCATGGTGGGACCGAGTGGAAGAGGCTGAGAGCCTGTTTCAAGATGGCAGCCATGGCCAGTCATGGTGGGACCGAGTGGAAGAGGCAGAGAGCCTGTTTCAAGATGGTAGCCATGGCCAGTCATGGTGGGACCGAGTGGAAGAGGCTGAGAGCCTGTTTCAAGATGGCAGCCATGGCCAGTCATGGTGGGACCGAGTAGAAGAAGCAGAGAGCCTGTTTCAAGATGGCAGCGATGGCCAGTCATGGTGGGGAATCAGTGGCAGAGGCAGAGGAATAGCCTGCTACCTAATGTGCAGCTATCATTAGTGCAGCCGTTGCATTGGGGCTTAGGAGCGCAAGGGGTCCACAGCGCCCCAATTATGGAAAGCAATGTTTTTGGTCTATTTTAGTTTGAAGCATTTTGCTCTTCTAGAAGCCTCATATTTATTGAGGATTATGAATTACAGAACAAGTGCCCCTGAAATGATCTCATAAGCCCCACATCCAGTGCTCTGCCCATTGCACTCCCCACCCCCGCTGTCCTTGCGGTCAAGCCTTGAAGAGGGGTTGCTCACTTCATTTTGCTAAGGGCAGCTCAGAGCAACACATTTCGAAGGCATCTGATCCACATCTTCATAGGAAAGCACTATGTTTATCAACTCGAATAATCACACAATGTATTTCGAGCGACAGCTCTGCCCTTCATCAACAGAAAGTGTACCTTTCTGATTTAATTTCAGCAGTTTACAAATGAAAACAATGTATGAGTTATAGTCGTTTTTAAAGCATTATACAGAGGGAATTACAAACCAAATGCTACTCCTCTTGTAATACCTGCTGTTACCCAAGTCTATGATTAAATGGCAGTGCTTTGGGTCAGTACCAAAGTTCCTACTCCAATGTGGGTTCCTGATACTTTATCTCACCATTATCTTGTTTGTTGACGTCATATCTGTTCATTGTATACCTTTAGAGATATATTGTTATGTCCTCTGAAGCATTCTTCTCTGTTCCCAAAATGTGAAAATTTAGTCGACCTATGTTAGGGCTTGTTCCAGTGCGTAGCAACCATTTATTAAGATTTCTCATTTCTGATGCTTCATTGGTGCTGGTGCAAATGTATTTTCTCCTTCTCTTTTGTCTTGCCAGTGTACAGTTTACCGCAGGGGATTTCAAACACTAAATACAATACGAAGTCGCAAAATGCTTTATTTTTCATTTTTTGTCTTTGTGTGGGTAGTGTAATAGCTTTTCTCTTATGTGGAAATGTGGCGGCTGCAATGTAAACATGGAAAAATTCTACTCATGCATGAGAATTTCTTGAAATGCACCAAATAGGAATTCTGGTGTGTTACACCCAGGAGAAAAGTGCACTGTATGTGTACGCCCAAAGTAGCTGTCTTGAAAATAGTAAGGTTAGAGCCCTATGCGCCAGTTTCGAATGTTCTCAGTTTTTTAGATCGAGCCTAGCGGCACCGCGCATGCGCTACTCGCTCTGCGAGGCATGCTGTAGTCGAGTATTCTGTGGAAGCCTCGCCCACACTCCTCCCATAATTTTCATTGGCTGATGTCCATGGTAAATGCTAGCTTCCGATTCATTATGAGACTTGTTAGTCCCTCCTTGTTACCGCCTTGTCGCCATTTGTTACTGCCCATAAGGACTGGACCTTTTACTTGGCATGTTACACGGACCGCTTTATCTATATTGTTATTGACACTGATAGGGACAATGGTGGCTGCTTATTTTGTCGTATTTGCATGTTGAGTGCGGCGCCCGCTTCAGAGACACCGCACTCTATTTTTTAATTTTTTTATTTCAAACTTTAATACTGAGCGCGGTGCCCTCTTCAGGGACACAACGCTCATTTTATTTATTTTAATTTAATAGCGAGCGCAGGGCCTGCTTCAGGGACATCGCGCTTGGGTTCATTTATTTTTTTAAATTATCTTTAGTCATGAGCGTGGCGCTCGCTTCAGGAACACCGCACTCTTTCTTTTTTAAACTTTAATGAGCGCAATGCCCACTTCACAGACACCATGCTCTGCAATGCAACATGTGTTGCTTTTGGTATTGTAAATGACAATGCCTTTTAAGTTTTTATAAAAGGCATTGCCATTTACAATGCCAATAGCTCCAAAACTCGCAGTTGCGAGACCTATTGCATGGTAAATTCTTGTATTAACTTCCAGTGAGTGTTGAGAGAAACCATAGCTGAGTTGTGTTTAACAGAACATTATGTTTCTTTAGGTCTTCGTGAATCATGACGTGCTATAATGCGAAACACGTGTCAACCATCACTTTCTCTTAACAATCATTGCATGATATTAAAAATTAGGACATTTGAAACTCGTGTCTCGGATCTAACTTTACTTTGACCATTTCTCTGTTAAGGGGACCTCTTTCCTCACTGACCTTCAGGATGTTTAGAATAAAAAACAACTGAGTAAGGTAACTTACACTTGCAAATGTACTGAGATATATAGAGGTTTTTTTTTATCAGAGATTATGTTGAGCAGCAACCAGCACTCCATATCTCCATGCAATGGTGGAAGCACAAAATCTTGGAACAGTAATAGTTCATGAGATACTGCCTTATGCGTCTACACTGTCTACCTTTACACCGGAGTGCAAACCACTTGTAATGCTTGGCATATTTTGAATGACCAGCTCTTGCGTGAAAAGGTTAAGCCAGCGGTTGCGAGGTGTTTTGTTAAGAACTTATGTAGAGGTGTGCTAATGGGCAGTGGTGACCATGGGAATTAATGCAGAGACAAAAACATTGTTTGAAGTTGGAGTTGCACTTGATGAGGATTTGTCTGCTGGGCCTGAACGCCTCTGTGCACTCTGATTGAGGAAAGTGTGACAATGTGTAAAAGTCAAGTAGAAAGTGATCTTCAAGTTCGTGAGAGCTGTACAACCCTGTCCCAAGTCTACAGCAGTACAGGTACCAGGATTACCACGATAAGATCTACAATTAATCTTGGATGGCTATCACCGCCTAGGTCATCCAAACCTGAAGCCAATAGCCGCTAGGGTTTTCATCGGAAAGCTTTATTGCTATGGAGAAACAATGTGACACCAGTCAGCAATTCGTTTTAGGGCTGGTTTGACATCCTTTGAAATATAATCAGAGTGGGCTTTTACTCACCGACGGCTATTACTTACATACGACACTCAATTGGTAATTTTGTGTGTCATTCTGCCTTACACCTACGCCCTACACGAGAAAGCATTGTAAATGGGAACATTACACTCACTTCCCATCCTGTTTGTCACTTTCTATTCTTTATCTCCTTTTTGATTTCTATACATTAAATAATCTTATTTTGCTACTTTGTCCCAGCATTGGCAAATCTTCTAGGACAGGCTGGAATGTGATACACAGCATTGGTGCATGCAACCCAAGTAAATAGAATTTGTGAATGCCTGTGTTTACATACATTGTCACGTTAAAACTAGAACAGTTGGCTGTCTGTATAAGTGCATATGTGTTTTATTCAGTTTAACTTACATTTCTTGTTTTATTCTATAGCCTCTGCCACGGGGGATTACTCTTCGAATGTTCAAGGGCCTGGTGAGCTCAGAACACCCCGAGTTTAGCTCCAAAAGGCAACAAGATGCTCATGAATTCCTCCTGCACCTGGTAAATCTGGTGGAGGTAAGTACTCAAAGCACGGGTGAGGGTCTGTGGACAAACATATTGCCTCACTACCTGGACAATGAAGTGTGTGGTATTGGAGACTGTGCAAAGCCACAATCAGAGGCCCTGTGGGTGCATTTCAAAAATGTTTGCACAAGACAATTATTATTTAATTCATTTAAAAGTATACATTTCAAGAAAAAGGGAGAGATACATGCTTCACCAGATCACATCTGCTCACATACACACAAAATGTAGCGTATAGCAAGCTCACTGTAGGCAAAAAATGTTGACAAACCAATGTGTTGTATTTTTGTCAATTTTGGCGTTTTTCATAGTAAGTGTCACTAAGTCCTTGATTTGCTGCATCCTTCTTACACATAAGGAAGTCTGAGGCAGCAGATACACAGTGAATGTATGTGGGTGCGTTTTAAAGGCGGTTACTTATTTTTACCTACCCGGGTTTGCACAAAGTAAAGCTCGCACATTTATTATTGAGTAGCTGAGGAAGAGGCACTGAATGCGGAGCGTCCGGAGGAGATTCAGTTCCTGGAATGGGAGCGGTGGAATGTACCAAGAACATACAGGTGGTCTTTGCAAGGGGTTGACAGGAGCCGGCACGTAAGATCGATCGATGCCCCCTGAGTCTACCTTATTTTTTTGATATTTATTAGACTTTGGCTGAATGGGGGCTACATAAAGGGCTGGAGACTTCCCTGAAGAGTCCCTGCTCCCTTTGCCCCCGTGTAAGGGTCGGGCCCTAGACCCCCATACACAGGGCCGGACTGGCCGTAGCGGGCACCGGTCATTCCCCCGATGGGCCGCCAGGGTGGGGGCCGGTTTTGGGCCCCTGGGGGGGGGGTTTTGTTTTAGGGCCGCTTTTGCAGCATAGCTGCAACATCGGCATCTGTAACAAAATCGGCTGAAACCGGCCCTTGCAAACAGCTCGGCCGCACTCCCAACCCCCTGGGGGGCCAGCCGAGCACTTTGCCAGGGCCGGATTTGGTTCCCAGTCTGGCCCTGCCCATACAATATAAATGACCACGCAGATACCGTGGTATACTCTGGAACTGGCCCAGGGCATATGCGCCCAGCCCATTTTATTAGTACGGTCACATGGCCACTGGCTCCCCATGGTGGATAGAGTCAAATTTAAACTACTAGCTTTAGCCCACCGTGCTCTCCACAGTTGTGGTCCTCTCTACTTGCAGAGGCGTCTCTCCTTCTATGTTCCCGCGCGCTCCCTGCGATCCTCGTCTCTATGTTATGCTCGTTTCAAGCTTCAGAGGAATGGGGGATTGTTCATTTGCAGTGAAAGCGGCGGCTGCTTGGAATGCTCTTCCTCTTGAAGTTGAAAACACATCTACTTCCCTGAAGTTTTCTGCCCATACCCCGTTAGGCTCCGCGCCGGGACACTCATGAGTAGCCGCAAAGTTACAAATTCATATAACATAAAATGACCTGTGACACCTGTGATGGATGAGTGTGGGGTTAGTGTTGAAACCAGCCCTCTAAGAGTGGCTGGTGGAAACGCCTTACTTATAAACACTAGACTGTGACCAGTCAGTCACTACACACCTCTGTCCTCCACAGGTGGCTGCGTTACACCCCTGGAGAGGAGTCGATCAATATAAGACGAGTCCCATAGGTCTGGTAAATATCTGTATTCATTGGAAATTCGGATTTACAAAAGATGTACAAAAGTGACAGTCTAGAATTCCTGTTAGTGTGTGCAATACACCTAGTTCGTAATGGAGTGCCACTCTTTTGTTGGAATGAGGGACTTGTATTACAACTAAATTAATTCTCCAACCTCGAGTGGCCGCCATGTTTACTGTCAGCGCTCCCCACCTGACCCACCCACCCCTGCTGCTGAAACCGTGCCAGTGATAGACGCATGGTGTATGCAGAACCCCGTGGTAGGTAGTTCAAAATACAAGTTCAGTACATTGTTAGAATAGGAATTAGTGAGTATTGTATGAAGTATTTTGTGGCTTACCCTCCCCCCAGGGAAAATTGCTTTCAAATATCTGGTTGAATTCGGCTGTGCAGGCTTATCTGCAAGCACGAGCATGGTATTGTGAGTGAGTATTGTAAGCTTGGAAAAGTAGGTCCGGCGTGGTTTAGGAATAAAGAAATCTAGACAGAGTAAAATAGCCAAAATGTAGGTAATTGTCATTGTTGACTCTAAATGGGATTCTGTTGCGTTAGTGAGGGTCAGCTGGGGACATGGAGCAGAATCAAGCTCCAATACCTTTTCTTCTCTGGGATGCCATTCCACCAGTTTAGACAGAGGACTCTGTAGTACACCCATTCTAAAACATGATTACCCCGTGCTTAATGCCTGCTGTTTGCAAGTGATGAGTGCCAGCCCTCATTTGTGGGGACTGGGTCTTATTTTTCATCATCAGACTTTGACCCCCCAAGCAAGAGAAAGGATGGCAGACAAGGGAGATCGGGGGAGGAAATACTATACAGGCAAAGAGTGACAAAGTGAGAAAGCAAGGCTGAAAAAGAACCTGCAACAGTGAATTAAATAGACAGGACGTGTAGGGAGCTATGTTCCCTCCCAGCTGTGCGCGCATGCACAGAGGGAGATTTATCAGCGAGCAGAAGGTCATGAAGGCGCGTACTGCACAAGAGTTATCTGGGCCATAAATCATTGAACAAGTGAAGAAATCTTTGCAGGGTGTGTGTAAAGGAGAATAGAACAGAGGGCATGATTTTGATTTCGGCGGTCCAACCGGCGGACCGCCGTTGTGGAGGTTGGGAGAATGCCGCCAAGCTGGCAGCATCCCAACTTCCGTATTATTATTACACCGCTGGGCTGGTGGTGTTCTGTCGGTGGTGCCATGGCAGCCGCATGCTTCAGCACATAGAGAGCCTGAAGCATATGCCACCGCCACCGAGGCAGCGCCACTTGAATGTCCAGTGCACTGTGTACCATGCACCATGTTGTGCAATAAGAGGGGGGCACAACATGTGCTACCATGTACTTTGCCTAATGGGCCTAAGTGTCCTGTGGCCCTGTTTGGGGCCCCTTCCCAGCCTTTACACCAAGCTTTTTATGGCTGACCCACCATGAAAAGATTGGTGGAAAGGCAGGTCGTTATTGAGATGGCGGTGCTGGCATCGGCACCGCCTCCCATCCCCACTGCTTTCCCCACTGTTGCATGATCTAGGATCCTGGCAGTGGCGGAGGTCTTGTGGTGGTCCGACTGCCATGGTCATTATCAGGTGGTGGGACTGCCGATGAGGCAGTGGTCGGACTGCCACCACGAGTACGGCGTTCTTCAGACTGCTGTACTCGAAATCATGCCTAGAAACTGGAAAGGCAGTCTCATTTCTCAGAGGTAAGAAAATAAAGCATTCTATGTGCTGCTTTTCTCCCTGCTCAAGCTTTTAGTCTTGTTCTGGCTGCCAGCATTTCACAATACTTTTTGGATCTCTCTTGAATCCCTCTGCAGACTCAAGCTCCTTTGGTCTCATCTACCAGCCGTTCTACCCCTCGTTCTTTTAAATGTATGTTGATTCCTTCACAGCCTGGAACAATGTAGGACACTTAAAGGTGGACACAAATGTGATTATTGTTGAGAAAAAATACACCAGCCTTGTTTTACTCTCAATCGATCATGTGGATTTGTATAGCTCACTAATTACCCAGAGGGTTTTCAAATGCTGGGTCCAGGCTGCTGTGTGGCCTCAGTCGAAAAGCCAGGTTTTGAGTCCCCTTCTGAATTCCTGGAGGGAGATGTCCTCAGGTGGATGGTGAGGCTGTTCCAGGATTTCGTGGTGAGGTAGGAGAATGAATGACCTCTACTTTTGCTATGGCAGATGCTGGGGTTGTGTGCGAGGGAGAGAGGGGGTCTGGAGGGTCGGTGGAAGTTCAGGCGGTGGTTGATATACACTGGTCCTTGGTTGCGCAGGGCTTTGTAGGCGTGCGTCATAATGTTGAATTGGCATCTCTTGTGTACAGGGAGCCAGAAGAGTTTCTTCACGTGTGGTATGATGTGGGTCCATCTGGAGATGTCAAGGATGAGTCTGGCCTTTGTGTGTTGGATGACCTGAAGTCTCTTCAAGAGGTGTAACACTTGGAGTTTACTGTGTAAAGTTTATCCCAACCATTAACCGTCTGTACAATGTGCAATATGCGTTGAGTATTCTAGATCTGGAAATGCAGAGAACTGTTACTGTATAGCATTTGGACATTATTTACACAAAGCTAATCTATGCAGAGACTGAAGAAGCTGGCTACTTTGTTAATGTTGTTTGAATGTTTTTGTTCTAAATGCCAATAAAGAAATTTACAAAAAGTCTCTTTAAGAGGTGTGATGTGATTCCGGCATAGAGAATGTTGCCATAGTCCAGGCTGGTTCCAGCTGGTGATCCTGCTGTCAGCGAGGCATCTGTGGGGTCTAGGAGGCTGAGGGTGCCGGCAGCAGTGGGTTGGGGTTCAAAGTTTCTGTAGATGGTGGAGATTTTGTCATGGAAGAAATTGGCTACAGTGTCACAGAGATCCTGGGAGGGGTGTTGATGTTTTCAGTAGCTAAAGGGTTAGAGAACCCCTTGATGATGCTGAAAAGTTCTTTGATGTGATTGTCACAGACTTTGATGCGGTTGGCGTAGGTGTTCCTTTTGGTGTCTTTCAGGAGTTTGTGGTACTGGCTGAGTGAAATCTTCAATTTGGTCCAGTCGGCGGGCTCCTTGGTGGTGCACCATCTCCTTTCCAGTTGTTTGCAGTTGCGTTTGGAGGCTCTCAGTTCTGGGGTGTACAAACTGGCTTGTCTGGAGGGTCTGTTTGGTTTGGAGGGCTGGCTGGGGGGGACTCGATCGGTGCTGTTGGAGATCCAGACTGTGAAGTTTTTGACTGCTTGGTCGACTTTTGCAGAGGTTTTTGGGGAGAGGAGTTGAGGGCATTGGTCCATTATCTCTCGGATACTCCGGTGCGGTGGGAGGTGCTAATCGGGTGGCGTGGCTGGGGGCTGTTGTGTAGGTGAAGTGGACGATTGCATGGTCTGTCCAGGTGACCTTGGTCGTGTGGCTGTATTTGACCCTGTTGCTGCTGGTGAAGATGGGATCTAGTGTATGTCCAGCGATGTACGTGGGGCCGGTGACTATCTGGGTAAGGCCGATGTTGTTAATTTTCTTTTTTTTAATGTATTTTATTGAATTTTCATTCCAACAATATACAGTCTGATACAGGAGTCAAAGGTGCACATCAGTCTACTTATCAGTTAGCGTGAAATAGTAACCCATCAATGCTTCCGCACCCCAGGAAAGGGAGCAGGTATAAAAGCCCTCCAGTTCAGATTGCATTATATACATACAATAATAGTGATACCAGACTAAATAAGGGTTCATCACTGGTTTTTACCCTAAAGACTCGATTGTGACACTAGATCCATGTATAATGACAGAAAACAAACACAACCACCCCCCCACCTTCCTCCTATCCCACCCGTATCCCCCGGTGTGTCCTATTCTGTAGCTATTCAGTCAAAGTCTGTACAACAGTTGTACCAACATTGTGCAACATTAGCATGTAAGGACCAGTGTTGTCCATCGCTCCCTCAGATGTCTACATTACCAATCCTACGTGAACCACCGCCAAGTCAATAGCATACATTGAACTCAAGGTGAAACCGTTTGTATACCCAGTGACAAGCTTTCAGCTCAGTCCGCCCCTGGTGCTTGCAGCAGCCCTACTAGTGCCTCCCAGGCCCTGGAAGCCTCCATTACTTTATCTCCTTGGGCTCGCCTTGCAAGTTGAAACCTGACTGTGCTTTCGCTCGTTGCCCATTTAATAATTTCCGTTTTCCATCTCTGGACTCTGGGGCCTCGTGCGGCCTTCCAGTGCGCCATGGTATCCCTCTTGGCCAACAATAACCCCAAATCCAAAAACTTGCTTGTTACCTTCGTCTTGGGCGTGTGAGGGAACCAGTGAAGCAAACAGGTGCCGATATCAGGCGTTATCTGACGTTCTGTAACCTAACAAAGCAACGTAACTACGTCCTCCCAATATGTGCCTAGTTGTGGGCAGTCCCACAGCATATGTCTAAACTCCGCCCCTTCCAGGTTACAACGTGGGCATTTGGCAGTGTCGGTATTAAAAGGTTTGTTGGTCCTGGCGGGAGTGAGGTATGCCCTATGTAGTATAAAGAAGTGGATCAGTTGGAAGCGGGCATTTCTAGTGCTTTTCCACGCCCTTCTAACTATCTGAGCCCATGTTTTCTCAGGGATCTCCTTACCCAGATCCAATTCCCACTTCTGCAGCAGTTCCCTCAATGGTGTCATCCCCTCGCCAATCACCCGCCTACATAAGCATGTAACTGCCTTAAAGGTCCCTGCCACCATCACTACATACTGACACGCCATGGACGTCTGCGGTTCTGATAACCCCTCCTGCCAGTGTCGTTGTATTGCTGAAACCAGAGCCGAATGAAGCAAGAAATCCCAGCGAGGGAGGCTATATCTGTCCTGTAATGCCAGGAAGGGGAGGAGGGCGCCATCTTCATATAAGTCTCCCACAACTTGTATTCCCAAAGTCTCCCACTCAGATAGAGCAGCCCAATCCCCCCATGCCGAAACACAATGCACATAGCCAAAGGTATCTCCACGGGCATAGGGCGATTAATCTTGGCTCTGCGCTGGCTCCGATTCCAACATAACCTCATCGTCCGCGCCTCACCAGAAAGCGTCCCAAGTCGCAACGGCTGCTGGAGTGGAGGACAATACGTGCCTGGGAAGTCCCTTACCATCTCGGTCGTCTGGGCCCCGAAACTCTAGCGCCACTGCCTGGGTAAGCCATTGCATCTGGGCCGCTAGGTAGTACGTTTCAAAATCAGGAACCGCCAGTCCCCCGTCGGCCCTGGGACGCATCAAGGTTTGAAGTGCGACCCACCTCCTACCAGCCGCCCATATAAAACCCCCAACCATAGACCGGATCTGGGTAAAGAACGACCCCGGGACCCAAATTGGCAATGTCCTAAAATAATACAGCAGCCGGGGAAGCGCCACCATCTTCAACAGTGCTACTCATTGCCATCCAAGAGGTCAGCAGGCGTATGGTAGATATTAGTACCAAGATAAGTCAGACATCGATATTCCCATCGTATCCTGTTAGTATGGGATGGGCCCTCACTCGTCGGGAACAAACAGGTCTTCGTCCAGTTCACCCCGAGTCCTGAAATCCTTCCGAAGTCCCGAAGTAGGCTCGTCGCTCCGTCTAGGGCGTCCGTCGTGTCAACTAGAAACATAAGTATATCATCCGCATAGAGTGATATGTACTGCACATCACCGCGCACGTCAAGACCAACATATTGCCGCCCCAGTCTGGCTTGGGCCGCTAATGGCTCTATGGCCAGTGCAAAAAACTAAGGGGAAAGCGGGCACCCCTGTCGTGTCCCGCGGCCTACTGCGCAAGTGGAGGAGACCAAAGTTCCCGTCCGAATTAGGGCTTTAGCTGATTTGTATAAGATCTCTGTCCAAGCCACAAAGGCATCTCCAAGGCCGAACATTCGCATAACTTGAAACAAGTATGGCCATTCCAAGCTATCAAACGCCTTTTCAATATCCACCGATAGAATGGCAGCGGAGGCAGAAGCACAAGAGTCCTCCCCCAATATTCGAAGAAGGTGCCACATATTAGTAGCAGTGTTGGAATAAACCCTGCTTGATCTCTATGGACCAGGTGGACCACATGTGGGAGTAGTCGCGATGCAAGAATTCTACTCAGAATGTTATAATCTGTGGTGAGCATGGACAAGGGACGATAGGCTTTCTTATCGGAGGGACGCTTCCCGGGCTTCAATAATGGGATAATGACAGCCCCACGGGTGGAAGCCGGCAATACGCCAGCCTTTTTTGCCTCGTTGAATACAACCAGCAACTTAGGGGCCAATAAATCAACATATGTCGGGTAAAACTCTATCGGTAACCCATCCGTTCCTGGTGTTTTTGTTTTTGTGCGCCATATGCTTAATAGCACTCAGAATTTCCCCCAGCGTTATCTCTTGCCCGAGTAAGTCAGCCTGTGACTTTTCCAGCTGAGGCAGTTCTGTGTCAGTCAGGAATTCTTCTATAGCGTCCCCAGCAATCTCTAGTTTACTCCTATATAACTCTGCGTAATACTCCAAAAGCAAATCATTAATCCCCTGTTGGGTGTAGACTGGATCCCCCGTCGGGCTATCTAGTTCTAGTATGGGCATCCCTCGGCGGGCCGGGTTAGCCAGCTAGGCCAACAGTGTGCTCGCCTTATCTTGCTCTGCATGCGCGCGTGCTAAATATTTCCTATGATCGAAACGGCGCAACCTCTCGACCTGTACTGCCACTGCCTCTCTAGCATCGGATACCTCCCTTTGCTCGTCAGGACACTCAGGGAGGGCTTTTTCCGCTGTACGCAATGGCTGTTCTGCAGAATCTACGTCCCGTAATAATGTCTTCTGTACTCCCACCATATTAGCTATACATAGTCCCCTCACCACAACCTTAAAAGCGTCCCAATCCACTGCTGCTGATGACGCTGTAACCTCGTTTTCAGTAAAATATTGGGTGATTCCTGTCTCAGTCTCTCCGCGAAAGACGAGGTCCTCCAAGGCTTCTGGGCGCAGTCTCCAAGTCGGAATCACAGGGTGCTCGTGAACCCAATGAAATCTCAACAATAATGGATTATGGTCTGATAGTGTCCTCGCAAGATATTCGCTGTGTCCCACCTTAGTATGCAAGTCCGGTGTGCATAAAATCGCATCTAAACGCATATGCAGCGCCGAGAAAAAGGAGTAAACACGCTCACCAGGATGCTGTGCTCGCCAAGTGTCTACCAGACCCCACCTAGTCTGCCAATCTCGTCTGGCTCTAGAGACCCTGTGTATGGGCGTTTCAGGCAGTGGAGGGTGAGACCGGTCCATAAGCGTATCAGTTATAGAATTAAAATCTCCCCCCATGACCGATTCAGTGAGATAGGGGGCTACTTTCCAAGACAAGTGGTTAAAAAAAAGCCGGCTGATCCGTGTTGGGGGCATAGATACTGCCTAGTACAACATCACGGCCATTAAGGCGGCCTGCCACTACCACAAATCACCCCTCTCGGTCCACTAGGTGTCGAGTAGGCTGAAAGGGGACTCCCGCTCTAACCCAAATCAGTGTTCCCCGGGCGAAAGCGGAATATATTGTACCGAAGATCTGCCCTCTCCAATGGTGCTGCAGGGCCACATCCTCGGTGTGAGTGATGCGTGTTTCTTGGAGAAAAGCAATGTGAACCCCCCTCCGCAGCAGGTAAGCATGTACTTTATTTCAGCACAACATGGTATGGATCCCTCTGACATTCCAGGACATGCACTTCAAGTCAAGTAACGTCCCCATGCTACAATCGTAATCCTATAACCAAGAGCGCTTTCCAGCAGGACACACCGGTGGTCCCAACTACCCCCATAACAAACACATGAATCCCCCCAACATCCCCACCCCAGAACAGGTACTAAAACACTAGTTCCCATCCAAACTAAAAAACAGACTATATCCTCTAATAGATACAGAGGATCAAAACAAAAAGAGGGGAGGCAGCCGCGAACCAAGAAGAATGGAGCAACAACGCGGTCACTAAATAACGCCATACCCCAAATAATAACCGAGCCCGACCCTCGGGGCTCACATCACTGAGAGAGCCGTCTCGTTCCAATTCTCAAACATCTCAATACCGCTTGTTGCTACCATCATACCTCCAGTCCAGCTATTATGGTGCAAGCAAGGAAGGATAGAGGAAGAAGAGAAAAAGGAATCAGCCTACTACAGAAGGTCTCAAGTATTGAAACCTACAGAAATTATAATCAGATAATCTCATCAGCTGTTCCCGGTGTGACATGCGGCAGAGCGACACTGTCCACTTCAGTCCTATCAGAGTCAGATTCCATCGATCTTTTCTCCGACTCTGTGTCCGCTACCGATGGGGAGAGATTTGCCTGAAACATGTCCGACACTGCCTGGAGTGCAGCCGATCTCTCCTTCTCCGTTTGGGATGACGTGGGCCCCTGTAGCATAGTTCGGCGACGCCTTACACGTTTTGATCTTCGAGGTTGCTGTCCTTCCACTGGTGGTCTCACGCGGCGCCCCGCCTCTCCATTGCCAGCTCGGTAGGACTCCAGCCAGGACCATGCTTCCTCTGGGTTCTCACAGAAGTACGTGTTTTCGTCCAGAATTATCCGCAGATGCACGGGAAACATCAGCGAATATTGTAGGCCTTCATCCCACAGTGCCTTCTTAACCGCCAAGAAAGAGGCTCGACGGCATTGTACCTCAAGGGTGTAGTCAGGGAATAATGACACTCTATTTTCCACCTTTTAGGGGCCGAGGAGCGAGCTTTCTGCAGTAGGAAGTCCCAGTCTTTATAGTGTAGCAAGCGGGCCACCACTGGTCTAGGAGGCCTTCCGGGTGCCAGTGGGCGAGCTGGAACCCTATGTGCTCTTTCCAGGGTATAACACTGGGTTAGGCCCTCAGGGGCCACCTCAGATCGTAGCCAGCCCTCCAAGTAGTCAATCATATTGGCCCCTTCTACTCCTTCCGGCAGACCCACCACCCTTATGTTGTTCCGGCGGTTGCGGCCTTCAGCGTCCTCAGCTCTCCGTTCCAATGCCTGAAGTCTGTGTGTGACATCCCCCATCTGGGCCACCAGTGTCTTTTGGGTCGGTTCTAGAGCCTCCAGGGTCACCTCCGTCTGCTTCACGCGGTCAGCCAGTTTGGTGTGTTCCGTCCGAATTAGGCCCAGCCCCACTGCCACATTTCCGATATCCTGCTGAAGGGCATCCCTAGTGTCTGTGATGGCCTTCAGAATTTGTGCCACTTGTTGTTGCATCAAGGACTCTGGTTGTGGTTTAGGAGAATCCTGCTTCCCGTGGTCTGCCGCTGCATCCTCAGAGTGCGGGGGAACACCCCCTAGCTTTTCTCGCGGTTTCCCCATGATCTGCGGGCCTCAGAGCTTCTAGCCGACCGTCCAGCTAGTCCCTGCTCCCACTCAGACAGGCTTGTGAGTTCCTGATTATGCCTGTGAGGTGCGGGCCCCTCACCAGACTGAGTCCAATACTGAGAGTCCACCCAAGGGCAGAAGGCAAAGGCCCGCTCCTCTGCTGGTCAATGGCCCACGGCTTGCATCATTCCCCATAGTCCCATCTATAAGAGTATGCCCCCAATCCCTCCAGTGAGCTATGTTGGTGCCCTCAGTCAGCACCGCTCCACTAGGGGTCCATTCCGCCACTCCAGTTAGTATGTGCTAATAGTCTATTAGCTGAAGCGGTGACCTCCGCAGCAGCTAGTCCGCCTCCCCAGCCAGGTCCCAGCTCAGTAGTTGCTCTCACCTCTGGGGCAGCAAAAAGTACGTCCGGGTGTCCGCTGCCGTCCTAGCTCACAGCCCCGAAGCCTTCACAGTCTCCGCGGTAGTCGCCGCTGCCCCGCTGCGCTGTCACAAGAGGTGCAGGGTAACTCCCACATCTGCCCCGACTCCGCGGGCCCTCTAATGCATCAGGGCCTGCCGCAGCGTGGAAAATCGCCTCCAGCCGCCACCAGATTCAGTTACCGTCCCGATCCGGCAGTCCCTAAATGGCGGCAAGGTCCGTTCACAATGTGTCAATCGGGGGCAGCAATCCAGTACCTCGATGAGGAGGTCGCTCCAAACGCCTCCAGGAATCAGACCTGCGGCAGAGAGCCCAGGCCACCGCTCCGGTCACCCTCATCAGCTCGGCCAAGCGCAGAGAATGCAGATCTCCTCCATAGGCAATACAATCCCCTCAGAGGGCAGCGTTCAGCAGAGCTCACCGCAACCGGCGCTCAATGGGTGCCTCCAAGCCCACAGGTAAGGAGAGCGATTCTCGCTCTGAGGAATTTCACCAGGGTCGGAGCAGCAGTCCCATCAGTTTCTCAATCGTTGATAGTGTTATCGCAGAACAGCCACGGCTGGCGCCATTTTGTAGAGCGCTGTCCGAGCTCTCCACTTCGCTCGGGTCTCACAACCCAACGGGAGGTCGATCGCACTCAGGATCGCGGCCCGCAGGTCCCCGGGCCAGTGTTGACAGGGTCAAGCCCTCGATCTCCGTCCGACGGCTCTCAATGCAGGATAAGCGGCGGGGTCGGCGCGGAGCTCCGGGCTCATGCGTGCACCTCCATCTGCTCCATAGCCACACCCCAAGGCCGGTGTTGTTCATGCTGTCCAGAAGGTTGACGGTGTTGCTGTTGTCAGAGCCTTTGAGTTGGAAATTGAGGTCTCCGAGAAATATGTAGTGTTTGATGTTGATGGCTTGTGGGGCGATAAAAATCTGGGATGGTGTTGCGGAAGTCAGGGCGGGGTCCTGGAGGGCTGTAAGCAAGGGTGCCCTTGATGGTAGTTTTGCCGTCTATTCTAAGCTAGAAGTTGAGGTGTTCCATGATCGAGGTGTTGTCGTCTGTGGCAGTGGTGCAGTGGATGGATTCCCAGTGGATGATGGCAATTCCGCCTCCGTGTTTGTTGATGCGGTTGCAGTGAACAATCTTGTACTGAGGAATGTGTCTATGGCTGTATTGGGTGCGGAGACAGAGTTGAGCCAGTCTTGGAATGGACAAAGATGTCTGGGGTGAAGGCTGTGATGGTGTCTCATATCGCGGCCGTGTGCTTGCGGAGGCATCGGGTGTTGAGCAGGAGGCAGTGGAGTTGACAGGACGGAGTCGTTGCTGGTGGGTTGGTGGCACTAGGGTGCGCTGCTGTGCCAGTGTAGCAGGAGAAGGGGCAGTGGCTACAGGTGAAGGGTCCAGCTGTCGAGCGTGGTGATGTGCAGCAGCATTTCTTGTTACGGGGTCTGGAGTTTAAGGCGGTGAGATCGGCTCTGAAGTTGCGGTGGATGGTGGGAGACCCAGGGATTCAGCATGTATGAGAATCATCCAGTTCTGCCAGCGGTTTTTAGCACTTTCCCGTTTGCACTGGTGATTAAATTGGATGTGCAAACATCTCCAAACTGCCTTTTAATAATACCAGTTTACACTGCTATGTGAACACGATATTGCACATTTCGTTAGTAGTTGTGTTTGGGGAACAGGTTCTGAAAGGTGGCATCAAAGGAAACAGTAAAAGATACTCCTTCTATGTCATGTAACGTTATAATTACTGTAATATCACATTAACTGCATTTTTACAGTACCATTTCTTTCTATGCATGAATGAACATTTCTGATATCTGCATGGTGATAGTAAGATAGAGAGAGTGACAAGTGTGTGAGTGATTAAGTGGCGTGGTGAGTGTGAGTATGAATAAGTATACGAGACTGGAATCAAACGTAATTAAGTGAGAGAGTGGCTGCAGATGGAAAGTTAGTGAACAACAAATAAATAGTGAAGAGAATGTCTGAGATAAAAAGCAATAGGGCAGAGAGAGCGAGGGAGTGACTGAATGTGAGCAAATATTGGCTCAGCATGAAAAATTGAGTGTAAGATTGGAGGAGTCTGAATGAAAACGAGTTTTGGAAGGGAGATCCAACAGTGGACCATGGTGGAATGGAAAGAGAGAAGGGAGAAAGAGAAAGAGAACAAGAATTGTATGGCAGAGTAAGTGATAGGTATTCTGTTGACTAGTACCTCATGAGACACACACGTATAAGCGACAACTAAAATTTATAGCATATTTTACATGTAAGTGCAGTAAATTAAGGCCAGAAATTCTGTGGTACATTATCTGTTTGACAGGCATTCAGCGGCACATGAAAAAAGGCAAACAAAATAACTGTGGGCATCTCCCTAGAAACATCAGCATAGCAGACCCACAGATAGTCACACCACATAAGCAATAGCCCTACTTTCTTCCTGTATGTATTCTGATGGACGTTTCTCTACTGTTTCTCCGTTGTTATTGTCATAAATATTAATTCTCCTTCCACAAAATGTACTGGGTAATATTTCTTCTGCATGAGTTCCCACGGTCAAAATTGATGCTGCATTCCTGTTTTTTAGATAGCCATAATTTCTAATTTACCATCTACATGTTCTACAGAGCATCTGATGAGTAACAGTTTTTGAGAGTATTGAAAAATGTGAATGAGTTTATGAACGCCTATTGATAAGTCTTGAAAGTAGTTTGCTTTTTAGCTGAGATACAGGCACATGCATCAAAGGAAAAACCGGTCGCAAACGGCCAGATTCTCAGAATCTGCCCCTTTGCGACCGGTATTTTTGCATTTGGGATGTATCATCCCAAATGCAAAAATCGCAATTTAAGGAATCTCTAAATTCCGATTACTTAATTGCGATTGCATTTAAGGAATCCCAAAGTGAGCTTCCTTAAATGCAATGCATGAAAGTAAAAAAATTAGCGATTTTGCTAATAGGGGGAGCAAATTACCATGAAGTTGAACTTCATGGTAATTTGCAAAAACTTTGAAAAATGCACTTTTGTGCATTTTTCAAAGTTTCATGTTGCGCACACACATGCCCTTAGGGCATGTGTGTGTGCAACATATGTGCACAGATCAATTTCAGGGGTGCAATAGGGTGTCATTTTGACACCCTTGCACCCTTGAAACTGCATGAGCAATTTGCGAGTACCTAGTGGTACTCGCAAATTGCTCATGCAATCTCCAATTCATTCCTATGGGCCTGGAGGCCCATAGGAATGAATGGGACGGCATTCCTTAATTGCGACTCACAATTTGGGAGTCGCAATTAAGGAATGTGTAGGAATCTCTATCTTTATAGCGATTCCTACATGCATAGGCTTTTGCAATTCCTTAATTGCGATTCCTTAATAATCGCAATTAAGGAATAGCAAAAGCCTACGTTGATGCATGTGCCAGATAGTTTGAAAATATGCTCTAAAATGTATAATGTAATACCATTTTATTTA
Source organism: Triturus cristatus (assembly GCF_964204655.1). Taxonomy (NCBI): domain Eukaryota; kingdom Metazoa; phylum Chordata; class Amphibia; order Caudata; family Salamandridae; genus Triturus; species Triturus cristatus. The sequence continues at coordinate 1,064,235,235 of NC_140594.1, read as the reverse complement.
AGTCATCACATAGAGTAGTGTATTGCATGCTCACATAATGTCTTACCTCAAGATGATGCTGCCTACTCAGCAGGACCAAGAATCTTGGTATTGTCCAATCCCTGCATCCAGCAGCGCTGTTGGCAGGATCCTGAAAAAAATTTGGCCCCTTCTCTTTATTTATTGATTTATTTCTCCACATGAAAACTGTGATTAGCTGTAAATCAGAAGGGACCAGTAGTGGAATATGGAGATGCAGTAGAATTGATGGTTTTTATAGGAGTCAACTTCTCGTTGAAGTTGTACATGTCAATGTTTTCTGTGCATGAAAAGCAATCACATTGACAGATGATATGTTCTACTTGGTAGAGTATCTGGTCCTGATTCATTTCTCATCCCTGCAGCGGAACAGTATCGGCATCGGCACCGAAAACCCTAGCGATGTCTTCCGGTTCCTGGTGGAGGAACGTACACAGTGCTGTCAGTCCAGGAAGGTCCGATACACACAGAGGGTGGACTACATGATGCAGTTACCCGTGGCTTTGGAGGCAGCCACAAACAGAGGTAGAGATATAAATGTCTGTGGCATTCTCCTATAGGGGTCTTGGCTTCCTCGGTTCTCCGCACTGGTAGGTTTGTAGGTGTGATGGCATTAATGGCACTTATGACTTATTTTTAAATACAAGCTCTTCGATACTAATTGGGTAATAAAAAAAAATCAACACCAGATCATTAGCGCTTCGACTCAAGATACCTTTGTGCCATAAGATCATTACATTTGCAGAGTTGGGTCTTTTTGATTAAGCTGGAGTCAAAATGAACTTCTTTTTTGTCCAAGTCTTGTGGAAAATGTACATTCTTATCTTTGCGGTTTCTTTAACCCCTGTTTTCTCTTAAATGGCTTTCTTGTGCCAAGTTTGTAAAAACTGAAAACATGAAATGAAGAAAAAGATGGTATGTGTACGTATTGGGAGGCTTCAAAATGACCTGATTTATACAGCCATTTTCTTTTCTCCCTACATAGCTGCAGCAGAAGTTTGTTATTTAATCACAGGGCAGGTCCTCTGCAGAGCAGGATTAAAACTCTAGATATAGGCAGTAGCGGCTGACACAGAAAAATACTGGCGAGTCGTGGGGGTGGGGGACGAGGAGGTCAGCGGGAAGAACGTGGGGGGAGCGAGGGGTGGTTAATGATAAAAATAAAGAAATCTACCACTTACCTGATGCTGCCGGCTGCCTCACTCTCCTCTGCTGCAGTTCCTGTCCCCCAAGTCCCTGGGCAGCATCACGACTCCCATTCAATCCCCGCGAGGGCAGTGTGGGGATTGGCCTGAGTTTGGCTGGTTTGATGCTCCACTCAGGACACACAGTCTGTGCTGTTTCTCCTACCCAGCTGTTCTATACAGCCGAGTTGGAGAAACCTAAGTGCACGTGTGTGTGTTTAGTTGGCCTAAGACGGCCGGCCAAACACACGTGCGCACTTAGAAGTGCACAAATCAATCCTCCACCCCCCTTCCGTGCCCCAGGCTCCCCCTGTCCTGCACACGCAAATGCGGTCGCAAAACACTGGCAATTTACCGCTCTCTTCAAGAGGGTGGTAATGCATTCGCAAATGGGAAGGGGTCCTCGGGCGACCCCTTCCCCTTTGCAAATGCCAGAGAAAATCTTTTTTAGGGGCAGCCAGTGGTCCCAGGGACCACTAGCCGCCCTTAAAAAATGAAACGAAAACGTTTCATTTTTCTTTTTTTTAAATGCATCCCGTTTTTCTTTAAGGAAAATGGGCTGAATTTTTTTTCAAAACTGCTTTATTTAAAAGCAGTCCCAGACAAGGAGGTCTGATGAGCCCAGCAGGCCACCATACCTGGGAAGGCCAGCCATTCCCAATGGGGTCTCAAATTGCGAATCATGAGGCATGCAATTTGCGACCCCATTGGGAATCGCAAACAGTGTCTCTGACACTGTTGCACATCCCAATTTGCGACTCGCAAATTGCGAGTTGCAATTGTGACGCAATTTGCGAGTTGCCAATTGGGTGGCTGTACATCTGGCCCTTGTTCTTTAGGTAGTCTTTAGGTAGGTTGCAAATTTTGGCCACAATCACACGTATGATGGCCTGCGAAAATCTATCACCGTGTCTCTGATAGATTTTCGATAAAGCACGCTTAAAAAAAACAACAACAACCAAGCCTGTGATAGATTTTCAATAAAGCAAGCTTTTTTTTTATCAAGCCCGTAATCCTTGAAGGAAGCAGGTCTACGTTTGAAAAAGTTAGCATTTTTTTAAAAGTTTGTTTAAGCATTGGCAATGGTCCTGCAGATGACTGCCTACACTTCAATAAACTTTCCATTTGCATTCACACTGGGAAGGAGCCTGAAGGGGGCTTGGAGGAGTCAGTACATTTTCAATGTTTGGTGACAGGATTTCGGGCCCAAAACATTGATGCATTTGATACCGATTCAGTATTTGAAAGGGACGCTCACTCACTTCTCTCCCATATAGCGAATCGCTATCCATTCGGAATCCCAGTTTTGGAGTTGAAAAAACATTTCTGACTCCTAATATGTGATTCGTACATAGGAAGAGGCATTTTAACCGTCACAGAGCCCGAATTGGTGCATTTGCGATCATTAAGATGCTTAGCACTGGGCCTTCGCTTTGGAATTCCAACAGTGCCCTGGTATTTGTATGTTGGCCCTGTGCTCACCTAGTGATTCTAATTATTTATGGAGAGAGGATGTGGCCTAACGGCTAGGGCAGTTGACCTCGAAGCTGGGGAACCGGGTTCGAGTCTTGGCATTCTGTGATTCTGCGCAAATCACTTAATCTCCCCATGCCTAACAAAAATGAATGTGTCCGTCTGTAACGTATCTGCAGGGCTGGACTGGGAACCAAAACTGGCCCTGGCAAAGACCTTGGCCTGCCCCCCTGGGAGCGGCCGAGCTGTTTTCCAGGGCTGGTTTCGGCCTAATTTGTTACAGGGGCCGATTTAAACGGCCCTGTAACAGAAACGGCCCTCAGGGTCCTAAAATCGGCCCCTACCCTGGCGGCCCACCGGGAAAAAGCCCAGTGCCTGCTACGGCCAGTCCGGCCTTGCGTATCTGGTGCTCATGTAAAGCGCTCTGATACCCCCGGGTCTAGTTCGCTCTATATAAAACACCCCCCAAACAATTCATAATTTCTGGAAACACTATTGAAAGGTTCTAGTGAGTCATGATATCATGGTATATCAGTGGAAACATGCAAGAACGCAGCATACAATTTACCATTTGATGGAGTAAATAACATACTCAGCCACTGGTGTCTCTCACTTTTGAACAGACGAACTCATCGCTCATGAAGTGAAAAGAAAAGAAGCGGAGTCGGCGAAAAGGCCTCCGCCGGAGCTGGTCCGGGCAAGGGTCCCATTCAGCGCCTGTCTGCAGGCCTTCTCAGAGCCAGACAATGTGGATGACTTCTGGAGCAGTGCCCTGCAGGCCAAGTCTGCAGGTATCAAGTGAGTTACTCTTTGTCTAACTTTTCTTCAAAACGTTGATTTGTTGAGCTAAAATGATCTAGTTTACAGTTGAAGCTAGTTTGGGAAATCGCGTTTAATGATGCTTTAGTGAATTGATTATTTACATAAATCCAGGGAAGATGCATAACATATTAAGTTGGAACTTTGTTACTAAATGCTCAAAAAGTATAATTTATTCATACATTGCCTGTTGCCAAACTGAAAGTACAAGGACAGAGTAACGATTTGATTGAAATAAATTAAAAATAGATAATGATCACTGATGAAATAGATGTAATGGGAAAACTCTAGGGTAATAAGATTACCACTAGGCGTGACTGTTATGAAGGCCTGTATGTTCTGTAGAAGAGAATTACAAAGTTTAGAAATATCAAGGAAAAATAGAGTAAAGGAGAAGGGGTGCTTAGTGAAGGAAATGAGAATAAAGGAAAAGAAGAGAAAGACAATAGAGTACTTGAGATGGGAGTTCCTCCCTTTTCAAAAGTGTTGAGTATAAACTTATCACACCATAGTCATGCACAACTGATTAGGGTAAAACCATGGATAATCCTGTATTGGCAAGGAGCATAAGAACTTGACAAGGTGATCAAAGACTACATTTGGGAAAATATGTCAAGAAAGTGGCAACTGAGATAATGAGTCACTGATCACAAAATTTAAGAAGCTACAAGTGTGAGAACTAGAAGATAAAATATTGATTCATGAATGAGACGTGGAGTTGAGGGTAGATTATTAGGTTGAACAAGCTTGATAGAGAAGTCCAATAAACATCATTGAACCGTGTTCTACAGGGAGACAGAGTAGAGTTTGAGTAGACAGGTTAGTGGCAGAAATCCAAGAAATTAATTTATTCTGTGGAAGCAGAAAGAATGATTGAGGCAAGTGTCTTAGATGTAAGAAATCTGAGATTGAAAGGAGAGCTGAAAATTCCAGGTTTAGCTTGACTTAATAATGGGTGCAGGTGGGTCCCTGGGATGAGGAGGAAGGAGCTTGGAGGAAGATGGTGTGCTGCATGAGGTGGCTGTAGCACTTCTCCGCAGCTCTCGTCTGCGCTAACTCAGACACCGAAGGCGATTCACACCACTGGAAGGTTGAAGGTTAGATATAAGGGACTGCTGTGGTTTCTGTAGAGGAGGCTGCTTTGCCTTCTTTTGATTTATAGATATGTGACCGTGTGAAGGATCTGGCCATCGGCAGAGGAGCTCTTCAAGAAAGGAGCTGCCTCCCCTGCAGCGATACGTAGCGGCTTCAGCCCGCGGCTGAGGTGTCCTGTTCAAGCATGTGGACTCCGAATGGCGGTATTCACCACACTCGGTAAATACCACACACTTAAATACCCCACCCTATTCTGCACAACTTGTAATCAAGGTCATAGACCATGTAATCATGTGAATGGGGTTGTACCGGCTGTGTTTCACATGCCTTTTCAACCCATAATTTTTGTTTTAAGGGAATGGCATTTGCATATAGAGCAAATCTCTATCCATATGGTTAAGAGAAGAACATCATAAGAGACAATGCCACACAAATGGGATTCAAAGGAACTTTTGATCCACATTTCTCTTGTTGGATCTTGTCAGAAAGTTGTAGGTGCATTCCGGGGCTGCTCTTATATTCAGCTGTTGTTCTTAGTGGCCACATTTTCATTTGGGGTCAGGTAGACAGTGTAAAGAGCTCCTCTCAGTAGAGTGCAGGTACAAATGTGTTTTATTCCAATGAAGAGAACTGTTGGGAGCTAGCCACAGGCCAGGTGGCGATCAGGTTAGGGTTCGCCAGTGGTTGTAAGTGCTACCCTTCGTTTGGCCTTTAGTACTCAGTCACTGTCCTTATGTTGTCCCTATCAGAGGCCATGAAGGCAGCCTTGTGGAGCAAGAAGCAAAAGGATCATGAATGCTTTCTGCATTTTTCATTCCATACATTTCCCCATGGTCCTCAGGAGCTGATAGGTGCCTATTGAGAGGATTAGGGTAAAACAAGGGATCAACCTGGTGATATTAGAGGGGAGCGGTGTGGCGCAGTGGCCAGGGCAGCTGACTTCGGAGCACAGGGCTCACGGTTCGATTCCCGGCTCCAGCGGCAGGTCAGCTCAGCACCATGTGACTCTGGGCAATAGCTCACTTAATTTCCACGATGGCCGCTAGCGCCTTGAGACCCGTAGGGGTGAGTAGTTTGCGCTTTACAAATACCGTATTTACGATTTTTTATAATTTTTTGGCCCTTGCACAAAACCCTGTTTGCTCAGGAGTTAGATTTCCAAGTCGTGTGAAGTAACTACACCCTGTAATTACTGGATGTGAACAACTATGCATATAGCTTAGCTTGTTTTTATTTTATCAATGAAGAAGACAGAACAACAGTAAAGAAAACTACAGAATAAGGTTTTTTGCCGTTGTGTGATTGAAAACTATTTTGATGTCCAGTTAACTATTTCCTTGATCATTGCAGCTGCACTGGGTTCGTCTGGTCTAATTTTAGGCAGTTCTGCCAGTCATGGCACACTCTTTAGCGTCCTGCCCCAGCAGACTTAAACATGCGCCAGTAGGGAAATTAGTTGGTATTGGTTTTGTACAATAAAAATGAAGAGATTTAGCATGTAAATCATGCACATATTTCCAAGAGGCTTTGCAATCACAAATTAAAAGTATGCAGGGGAATACGGTAGGCAGGGCCGGCTTGAGCACTGGTGGCTCCCGGTGTGACATTCCTTGTTGGCGCCCCTCTGTAACCTCCTTTTTCATGGATTCCCTCACTACCCCCTCTCCAAGAGTGCTCCTCATAGCCCTTCTCTCACATGTATGTAATTTATTTTATATGTGTCAGTGCACTTTATACTACACACATTATACAGAGACAATGTATCATACAATTGTGTAAATTGTTGGATCGGAAATATTGCACAAGACAATGAGGACCGCAATGTGTAGGTATTACATGTCATCCATAATGGTAGTCAGTATATTTCTAGAGTACTTGATCTGGAGAAGCACAAACTCAGGATAGATTTAAAACATAAAACAATTGTTGAAGTTGGCTGTACTTATAAGAATGTATTTCTACCTAAACAAATCATTTGTAACAATGAAATACTGGGGCGCAAGACATAAGGCTATAAACCTATGCATTGCAGTTTGTCTGCAGTTCTTTGACACCAGTTCATAGCCCACTGCCCTATATTAGAAACATTGTAACTTATAAACTGCAAATTCTAAAAGGATCTCTGTGCCAAAAGCTGTAACCCACTGAGCTGTCTACATAAAACAAAGTTATGTGATCTTCATGTTACATGTACTTTGCAGCAGGTAGTTTAACCATCTGCCCTACTTTATGATGAGTCAAAACTGCCACTAGACAAATCTCAGATTTCTTCAGCAGGTACATTAATCACTAGAATTATCTTGACATTTTTATTACTGCCTGAAAATTGCTGCACACTCAAGGAACTCCCCAGAAAGTGCTGTTTATCCTGTAGGACATTTTAAGATGATGCACCCATTGAGCTCCACTCCCAGTGCAGCGTCACTAGAACCACCGTACTAATGCCGGCGCAGATGGTAGGGCATTTCAGGGAAGGTTCTTGTAGCCAATGAAAGTAAGCAACTGAGATTAGTTGAGAAACGGAAGAATGCCCTTCTCTGTAAAATTCCCAATGCAACATACAACCAATGTGATACCGTGGAGTTAATCTCTTTATATTACTCGAGAGCCTGAAATCCCTTTTTAAAACCCTGTATCTACTTTTCTTATTACAGTACAGTTATGATATCACTAGTCACTTTTAATAGGAATACGACGTAACTACTCATCTTTAATATAGAATTCTAACTTGCTGGTGTGGGCATAACAGTTGTTAAAGATTCTTAACCCCTTCTGTGCCACGCCCTTTCCCCCTCCTGTGCCGGGCGTTTTATTAGTGGGTGGGGTTCATGACGAGATAGTCTCGTCATGGGCACAGCGCGACCGTGCTCCATGACGAGACTATCTCGTCATGGGCACTGAAGAGGTTAAACATGAGTCAGAAGGGTTTTTAACAATGGGTATAGACCATGGAAGAAGGGGTATAATGCTATTAGAACATTTAACCAATTGTGGGTAGAATGTTCTAAATGAAAGAGAAGGGAACAGAAAGACACCAAGAAAAATTGTGTATTGTATTCTGAATTGAAGACATTTCTTATGAACAGCAGGCTGCATGATCAAGTAATATTGTTGGGCTGGATGAACCTACCCAAGTAATGGAATTGATCGACTCTTAAGTCACAACAAGCATTTTTTCCGTAAACTAGAGGTGTCTCACGATCTTTCCAGATTATAAATGGTTAGGATGCCTTCAAAGTAAGCCTTACAGCAATACCTAATTGTATCCTTATTTTCTTTTTTTATCAACTTTTGTTTTTAAATTTGTACCAGGATTCTGCTTTGCCAAGAATCAGGAATCGTGCCATTGTACCACACAGATTCAAGTACTTGATGGCTCCCCTTTGTCCAGAATTGGCAATGTATTTTCAATACAGTTGCCGGTTCTCCATTTGGTCCCAGTCCATTGGACCATTTTACCCTAGGAATTAGTTCCTCTGGCGGAAATTTCAAATTTACTGACTTGCACGGACTCTCTTGGCCTAGGTCTCAACTGGAACCTGCCCATTACAAGAATTGAAAGATGCATCTTCCAGTCAATTTCACTCCTAGCAAGATGTTGATTTGAATGTGCAGTGCCATACTTCTCTGCCAGTTGGGGCCAGAGCTGTTTTCTGGTTTTGGTTTTTCAGACTTCAAAGAGTCAGCACAATTTCTGTTGCTAAAATTCCTCCATGGCCAGGTTGATTGACGTTTGTTAAGTTTCCTGTGGTATTCCTTCCAATTCGTTTGGTAAGCCACAAAGATCCTTAAAGACTTCCCCTAAACTATGAAATAAATTACATTTTAATGCCCTGTCAGTAAACTAAACTTTTTTGTGGCTTATAGATTTCGTCACACATTTAACACTCTGAAATTCCTCTGCAGATCAGTTCAGAACAAATTGCACAAAGTGAAATATAGATGATCTCAAGTCAAAAGTGAAGGACCAGTTGTGTGAACTTTCAAGACTATCAATTGACCAATCGATTACGTTGTTTCTCTGCACTTCTCTCATGGTACATACATTAACGAGAGGAGGAGGAGTCCGTTTAGAAGTATAGTACTTTACTGATTGAGAGAGATGGTAGGAAAGAAAAACAATTCTTTATTTTCTACTCCTCAACCCACCCGGATAAAGGGAGATTGATTCATTTGTAATCGAATGTTTATCCTGAAGGCAGATAGTCATCTAGCATGTTGATCCCCACTTAAGCTACGATATAAGGTCTTGAGCTTCAAGGATTGTAGCTGGTGTAAGAGCCATATACCCCGTTAATATATTTAGTGGGAAGAAATTTAATGAAAATACACCCACACAATTGATCAAAAATTGAGAGACAATCATCACCGTGCAGTTCAAGAAGATGGCATGTAAGATCCCTAGTCACCAAAATCAATTTGTTATGGACGTCATCCATAACTGTATAGAGAATCTCGACCAAGAACCACATTGCGTGGTCACGAGAACCCTTTACGAGTTCAAATTAGGTACCACAGATTGTAAATTTAACTAAGATACCTTTATTAGTTAGCAGAGTGAAACAAACTATAAATGCATTTTGTGTGCAATACACCAGGACTTTTACTTTAAGGCCACTGGCTATATGACCAATAGTTACTCAACCCCACTTGGTCTTTACTTCAAAGACTGCACACACATTTAATGAATATTCAACTTTATACCAGGTTTCTGTAAAAAAAAATGTAGATCGAAGCAAGGAAGAAAAGTTGCTACTGAATGTTCATTCAACTGCTTTTTAGGTCCAAGGGGGCAAAGTGAGTAAATTCTGATTGATAGTGTGTTCATAAGCCTGCATTCATCCTCCCGACAGGGTTGTTTGAGGTATAGCTCTCCTCTACTTAATTAAGAATATGTAACTTTACAACACATACCATTACAACGCATGCTGTTACAATGCAAACTTTTACTCCAACTTTCTGTTGGGGGGGGGGCGCTGGAAGTTGGAATAGATTAATTTTCTATTCCAACTCCAGTGTGTGCAACAGTAGGGAAGGTGTTTGAATTAAATCCAACACCTTCTACACACTGCTGCACACCTTTTGCGTTTCAATAGCATGCGATGTAATGGCATGCATTGTAATGGTTGCGTTGTTAAGGTTGTTTCCCCTTAAATAACAACTAATGCATTCAGAGCTTTCAACTGATTAACCCATAGCTCTCCTGAGTCCTTCTTGAGTTCTTGACTAGAGTATTTTGCCAATTTTATTGACCTAAATAGGTTGGTCAAAGTTACCACTAGCCTTGCTGGCATCAGCAGCAGTTCCCTGCTGAACACTCCCAAATGTTACATTCAATAAGCACTTAGGGCCTCATTATGATGGCGGGTGGACCACCACCACTGTAGGAATTAGGATGTCCCTTTCGAACAGCCATTTCATAGCGGTCCCACCGCCATGAAAAGGCAGACAAAAACGGACCTTGGGGGCCCCAAGCAGATCCTCTGTCCCCCATGGGCCACTGTTCAGTGACCCTGGGGGCACATTCAGTGCCTCTCCACACATCCATGCACTGTGTGCCAGGCACCACATGGTGCCTGGCACACAGTGCATGGATGTGCACAAAGTGTATTTTTCTATTGCGTCATGCGCTGCGGCCATTTTCCTGAGCCGCAGCACAAGCCACAGTGGAAAAAGGCACTTTATGACCGCCTGCACAGTGGTCTCATCCTAATATGGCAGGTGGGTCCGCCGACTTATTGTCGGACGGTCGCCTGCCCGATACGATGGTTGGTGGTCTGGCCGACCACCATCGTAATGAGGGCCAAGGTGTTGAAATTCTTAGGTGTACTATGGTATACTTAAACTAGTTTGTACATGCTATACAGGTGGTGTAAATTCTGGCACTTGTATCTTGGGATCCCTCCTTTGCTTCAATACATCCATCTTGACATATTGATGAAGAGGTGAATTCTTTTAGCAACAGCAAAGAAAGAAAGACATTGATACGGTTCCCTTTGTTCAGATACTTGTGATTTCCTTTGTAAATAAGCATGGGTGTAAATTAGTAACTTAGTAGAAGGAATATTCCTAGGCACGCCGTTGTGAGGATTCAGGTTTAAGGAAAGTGATTTACGGCTTTTGAGAAAACTGGATGCGTTCTGCCCAAATTTAACCAGCTCTATATGTTTGCCCAGGGGATTTTTAATAAGAACGGTCAAGTAATAGATTTGGGTGAAAGCTGGGGTCAATTCTTTTAAGCAGATTAACAAGATGAACCATCCTATACACAGCATAGTTCACTGAAATACCCTCATCCGAACAGTCTTTATTGTTTACTAGAGCAGTATTCCAAAATGGAATATATAAAACTTCAATTGCCACTTAAATGCACCTCCCACTGCTTCTAAGGGAGAGTTCCTATTCTCCTAATGGCACTATATTGAACAATTCACCCCCCCCCCACCTATTTCATTCTCATGGCATTATGTCACCTTGCAAACACCATGCCTGTATAAAGCTTTGGCTCTTTGCCTTGTGCTTTTTTATGGTCCTGAAAAGCTTTAAGAATTATGACCATCTTGCAGTGCACAGTTGGAAGTACATTATTGTCTGGACAGTATTGATTGATATCATCGTCAATAATGCACCATCATAAAAAAAAGCTTCCTCGACTCACATATTTTTCAGTGACTCTAAATAAAAGCAAGAATAAATGTGGGATAAAGTACCCCCTGCCTTACATTATAAGGATATTGCAAGTCACCGAGGTGTTCCATGACCAAATATAAGAACGAGGCCGAGGGCTGAGCTCCTATGTAGGATTGTGGAAGTCCTCTGTGACCTGCACTATCCTTTTCATGTACGGCAGGGAGTACTTTATTCCTATGATACATGGCCACAGCATCACCTTTCCCATAAACCACTTAAATCCTTGGTGCATAGCTATTTCATATGAAATGGAGTAGCACTACACGAAGACTAAAAATAGAGCCTCTAGTGCAAAATGAAACACATCAAAAAAAGCTGTTAGGTATTTGCTACAAAACGATATTAGAATCAGTTTTTTTTTAAAAAGGCGCAGCAGCTGGTAATGTGTTCAAACACGCAGAAGGATTCAAACTTTTCTATAATTACCTAAGGAGTGCACAAAAATAAACATGTTGCCATAAAAATCTCCTTTCTGTTTGTCACTGTCTAGCTAGAAAAACAGCTGCTTTATTATGCTTCATGACCTGACCTGCCTTTCCCCTTGGCTGCTGGCAGCAGGCATTATGATTTCACAACACAACTGTAATAAGGTATTTGAAGTGTGACGCCAAAGTACGACTCCATACACCGAAACAGCTTGTGCGAATATTAATTATTTATTAATTAACAGCTGAGGAAACGGTGACAGGAACAGAAAGATACAAGCACGCACGCTTGCCGCAGGGGAAAGGTGACGATCCACGGTGACGTGTACTAAATACCTCCCCCACATTCCATCATGACGTGAGCGTGTGTAGCCAATCAGATTACAGGTTAGCTTGGTGTAATCTGATTGGTTGGACACTGATGACCATCTGTGGGATACAACATCTCCCTTTCATAACATTTTAACACTTCAAACTTAGTTAAGTAGTAGAACCTTTTTTTTACAGACTGGACCCAAAGTGCCTTAATACACAATAAAGTCTTTGCATATCCTTGGAAAACGCGAAATTCTTCCAGAAGATGTGCTAGTGCTCTCATCTTGACTATTTCCCAATGCCTCACTTCCTGGCATCTTGCCTGTGCTCTGGACTTCAACATTCGCATCACTCGTTGACTGTGTTTCACCTTGCGATGCATCACATCTACCATCCTCAGATGCAACATCTGACCTAGGATACATCAAAGTGCGGGTGACATCACTCTCTCTGACTGAATCATCATGCTCCATCTTCTTCCATTGCTTTGATCTTAACTCTTTCTGCTTTTCTCCAAAATTATACCATACACTACTTTGATCATTATCTGCACCCACTCTTCTTTCTTTGATAATTAGATCTTTCTGCATGTCTTTAATCTTAATTATATCTGACTTGTGTCTCCATCCAAAATCTTGCAATAGCACTGAACTGTTTGACACATCTATAACTTCTTGTGGCTCATAAAATTTTGTCTCTCCTTTATATTTTACAAATGGTTTCTTGAGCAAAACCCAGTCTCCAATGACGATGTCCTTTATGATTGCTCTGTGAACTTTATCATGGTACACCTTGGACTTAAGTTGTTGGTCTACAATCCTGTCCTTTACCTTAAGCTCAGAATCTTTCACCTCAATACCCTTCATTTCTCCATCCTTTTGCAAACTGAACTTTGGTGAGATAGATGACATGCATTGTCTGCCTCTCATAAGGAAAAACGGTGAATACCCCGTCACACCATTAGTTGTGGCGTTGTATGCCTTGACTCTTTCTCTAATGAACTCCTGTACTGGATAACCTGCTGCCAACGCCATCTGTATACTTTCCTTCAAGAATCTATTCACCCTTTCCACCTGACCATTAGATTTTGGTGAATAATTAGGTGTTTTTTCTTGCGCAATCTCATTTTGTTTCAAAAACTTCACCATTTTTTCTGACACTAATTGTTTACCATTATCCAATACCAATATTTTCGGTAAACCTTCTATAGCAAAACAAGCTTCCAAAAATTGAATTACCCCTTCAGAGTCAATTTTTGATACAAATTTGAAATAGATCCATTTGCTATAATAATCGCTCAAAACAATCAAAAATTTGGCATCATTTTCTAAAACATGTAATGGACCAGCAAAATCAATAGCCACTTTAACCCATGGTGCATTTGGAATTTGTACTAATTGCATTTCTTGCACCCGCGTCTTCCAGTGCTTGTCTGATCTAAGGCAAATTACACAATTATCAACAAACATGTTGACATCAGCATCTAACCCCGGCCACCAATAATGCTCCTTTAACAACTTTTTTGTCATGGTAGATCCCAAATGGCTTTTGTGTGCTTGTTCAATCAACTTCCTTCTTATTTTTGTTGGCGGAACTAATGCATCTCCCCTTAAGACAAAACCGCTGTCAATACATAGTTCATTTGCAACCTGAAAATATGTCTTGAGATCTGAAGACAGATTTCTGATTGGTGGCCAATTGTTTACAATATAGTTTTTTACCTTTAACAACACTGGATCGTTGTCAATGTTTTCCAACCACTCTGCCTTATTTCCCACCTTTAAATCATCGTCAACATTTTTTATGCAAGACACAACCCATTCTGTGTTTTCATCCACTCTTGGTTCAGAAATATCAGTCTGCTCTCACATTGCTCTTACCTGCAATATGACTTATTGTAAATGTGTATTCCTGAAGCTTAGCCAATAGTCTTACCAATCTGGCAGACAAATTTCCATTTCCTCTACCGTAGCCATCCATTAAAAATGTTAATGGCTTATGATCCGTAACAAGCTCAAATTGCTTTCCCCACAAATACATTTTCAACTTTTCTACTGCCCACACACATGCTAGTGCTTCCCTTTCTATAGTGCTATAGTGAACTTCTGCTTCCTGTAATCGTCTTGAAATGAAAGCTATAGTGTGTGAATTACCTTATACCTTTTGTGTGAAAACTGCAACCATGCCAACAGAACTCGCATCGACTGTAATAATGTTGATTCCTTCTGGATCATAAGGCTTTAACGAAGGTGCATTTACAATTGCTTGTTTGACTTTTTCAAAAGCACCATTCTGATTTGCAGACCATGAACATTTTTCTCCTTTGCGCAGAAGTATGCGCAATGGTTCAACAACTTCTGAATAATTCTCAATAAATCGTGAATAGTATTCACTTAAACCCAAAAATGATTTTAAGGAATCCTTATCATGTGGTACTGGTGCATCTTTTATGGCTTTCACTAAATCCAATTTCGGTTTAATTCCTTCACCCCCAATAATGTGGCCTAAATATTCGATTTCTGTCTGTAAAAACTTACATTTCTCTTTTGAAACCGTCATTCCTCTTTCATTTAGCCTACTTAATACTAAATCAAGAATTTTGTTATGCTCCTCAACGGTGCTTGCATGAATCAGTATATCATCTTGGAATTTCTGCACTCCAACAACACCCTCTAAAATGCATTCCATCAGTTTCTGAAATACACTTGACGATGACGCCAAACCAAATGGTAATCTTTTAAACCTATACGCTCCTAATGGTGTGATGAACGTTGTGTAATCTTTTGAACTATCAGACAACTTGACCTGGTGATATGCCGACTTGAGGTCAATGAGTGAAAAATATCTGGACCCATTAGTTGCTGCTAAAATTTCTTGGATCCTAGGCAAAGGGTAACAATCCACCACAATATTTTTATTCAAAGACCTCAAGTCAGCACACAAACGCACCTCACCATTTTTTTTTTAATTAAAACTATTGCAGAAACCCATTCTGCTGAATCAGTTTGTTCAATAACCTCTTCCTTGACTAACTTATCTAGAACTTTTCTCAAATCAGTTTTTACCGACAAAGGAATTGCTCTTACCTTATGTTTTATGGGAATGGCTCCATTCTTAATTTTGATGTTGTGTTCAAATCCTTTTACACAACCTATTCTGTCTTCAAATAACGATGCATACTTGTTCAGCACCATATCTACATTTTCTGGATAGGATACTGAACTGGAATTAGAAATTGAGCACACCCAATTATCATCTAAAATAATAGGATCACTTGCACCTGGTTTCAAAATAATTCCCAAACGAGCTAAGTCCCTCCAACCGACTATATTCCTACCTCGCTCTGCAACATAAACCTTTGTAGTAACAGATCTTCCTTTGACTTCTAAATCATCATGGAAATATCCCAACATGTTGATGTCAAATTCTCCAAATGCCCTGGGATTTACGTCAGAAGCTAAAAGATCCACCTGTGGCCAATATTGCTCATACATTTGATCGGAAACAATCGTTATTGGTGACCCAGAATCTGCCATTATATTTAATTCAACACTTCCAATGTGTGCAATACCCAGAGGACCTTTTATAGATTGGTAATCATCACCCAATGTTAGAATTATGTTTGAACACATATCCTCATCAAAATCTTCTACAGCATTGACTTGTACTTTTGAAAACTTTTGCGCCCTGAAATTTTTACATACACCCGCAAAATGCCCTACCTTAAAACACTTCGTGCACTTCTTTCCCTGTGCTGGGCATCCCGTGTAATCTGCCTTGTGATTTCTCGAACCACACCTAAAACAAACAAATGTGTTACTTTCTGAAGTGGACGCCAACTTACTCCTTCTGTCTGCCACATTTATAACTTTCTTATTATCATGCAGATAATACACACTAGACTTGGTACTACTTTCTGCGGAAAGAACTTTCGAACTTTCAAGAGATCGTTCAATGCCCTTTGCAATATCAATTGTTTCTTCTAATGTTGGGTTTTTACATGCCAATAACCTTTCTTGAATTTTCTTTTCAAAACAATGGAACACAAACTGGTCGCGAATATATATATCAACCATACCATTAAAGTCACACTTTGTAGCCAAAACTCTCAAACACGCAATGTATTCTTCAACTGTTTCATTTTCAGATTGTTTGCGCATAGCAAACCGATGTCTGCCAATCATTATATTTGGTTCTTCACCAAATTGTTTTTCCAGTCTTTTTGTAGCTTCCTGGAACTCATCAAGCGGAATAAACTGACCAGGTTGAGCCTCATACTCTGGCAAACTGTCAAAAATTTCTTGACCTGCTGCGCCTAACAATCCGAACATAATTGCTTTTTTCCTTTCTGGATCATATTTTTTACCGTCAATGGCCACCAAGTAGTTCTCAAAAGCCTGGTACCAATTTTTCCATCTCATAACTGGTTTTCCTGGCTCGCTCAAAAATGCAGCTGGCGCACTGATATTTGAATCGCTCGCCATGTTATTCACGTACAAGCTTAAATTTTTGGAAATATAAAACAGTCTTGTAATTTAATTTTCATAAAATATTTCCATCTGAATTGTAATAATATTGTAAATTATTATTCTTGCTCAAACCAGAGAAATATAGCACATTTAAATCCTATTTCTCTTTCTTTTAACATTTGCAATCGAATCAGAACGCTTTTGTCACCTCAAACTAGACCTGAGTATTATACAGGCTTTGCCCGTGCAAACTGCAACAAAAAAAAAAAATGGCGTCACGTAACGCGTACACGACGCGCTTAATTGCGTCACCTTACTTGTGAACCAGCTGACGTTGAACTGTCAAAAGCCAACGAACAATACGGCAGTTGAAACTGACGGTTGAATTCCGTTACAAATCCAACCACACGCTTTATGTAGATTTCATTAACGCGCTTCACGAAGACGATGCCTGACAAAACAAATAAGAATGCCGACTTCAAATTTTTGTAGATTCCCACGAAACGAATGTCATGCAGTAACTTGCCTTATCAAATAACTCTGCGGGCTGATCAGATGCCGACACTTCTATTTCTTCACAAAGCTGACGGTAGCCGAGCTACGAATAAGTAGAATACAGGACACTTTACTACAACTTTTCATGCACATTCCGAACATAATATCATAACTTGCCTGAAATTAAACTTTCGAAGACCTCATTTTCGAAAAGAATTCACCCGATTCTTCCTTGAATAAATCAGGATCCCGAACTCGTCGCCAATTGAAGTGTGACGCCAAAGTACGACTCCATACACTGAAACAGCTTGTGCGAATATTAATTATTTATTAATTAACAGCTGAGGAAACGGTGACAGGAACAGAAAGATACAAGCACGCACGCTTGCCGCAGGGGAAAGGTGACGATCCACGGTGACGTGTACTAAATACCTCCCCCACATTCCATCATGACGTGAGCGTGTGTAGCCAATCAGATTACAGGTTAGCTTGGTGTAATCTGATTGGTTGGACACTGATGACCATCTGTGGGATACAACAGTATTACAATTGCATTCTGACTTTATTTCTTTATAATCGGTGACTCTGTGCCTCACAAGTCGCAGATTATAGAGAAATTAGAGATGTGTTTTTATACAGGGATTGTAGAATGCCTTGTAGTATAAAGACATTGTAGTAACTGACTCCAGGCTGTTTGTAGTGTTTCAGGAGTATTTATTTTAGTAGTTACAATTCCAGTAGTTCAGTCCAGGACTAGCCCCACCAGGAGCAACCAGCATGCTGCTCAGCCCTTCTCCAACTGTAGTCTCTGACCCCCAACATTCCATATGACATCATTCTAGGAGGATCTCACTGGCAGAGCATGTACACATATGTAATGTAATGTAATGTAATGTAAACTTCTATAGCGCTACTATCACTCCAAGGAGTATCTTGGCGCTCACCCAGCTCAGATGTACGAGAAGGGGGGGGAGTAGACACAGATTCGCGCAGGACACTACATCTCAAACCATTGCTATACATGCTGAATCGGACATAGAGTATACCCAAGTTTTTAATGCATTCCTGTATTGGGTTTCATCCGACATGGAACGTAAGGAAAAGGGGAGCTTGTTCCAGGCTTTAGCACCCAACACGAATAGAGATTTGCCACCTTTGGTTGTCAACCTGAATTTAGGGATAACCAACAGGTTCTGGCCCACAGATCTTAGACAACGTACCGGATTGTATCGTCTAAAACCCTGGCTTAGATATTTAGGGCCTCGATGGTGAAAAGCCCTAAAGGTAATCAAGAGGACCTTAAAAAGAATCCTCTTTGCAATTGGTAGCCAGTGTAATGCATCCATTGCAGCAGAAGCTGATTATCTGCGAGGTCAGCCTAATACTAGGCGGGCCGCTGCATGTTGGACCATTTGTAATCTGTGGAGTACCGATCTGCTGGCTCCTGCGTATAAACTATTACAGTAGTCCAGCCTAGAAATGATCAAGGCTACTGCAACAGTTTTTCTGGCTGACAACGGCAAGAAATCAAAGAACTTTCTCAAGGTTTTGGTTATGTGAAAACATGTGCCAGCTACAGCAACAGCTTGTTGTTTAAAGGACAGCTGATTGTCAAATTTAATGCCTAAGTTCCGGACTGATGTGATGGTATTGGGAGGAGTTGCCTCACCATCAGGCCAACAACCTTTCGGGGAAAACAGATTTTCTTTTCCGACCGGAAGAATTTCCGTCTTATCGGCATTACATTTAAGATGATTATCTGTCATCCATTTAAATGTTGCGGCTAGGCACTCTTTGAGATTTTCTTCGGCACCAGCTCGATCCCTGTCTAATACTAGAATAAGCTGGGTATCGTCAGCATACGAGATGGTACTGATCTGAAAAGAAGCAATCAATTCTATCAGGGGAACCAAGTACAGATTAAAAAGAAACCAGGATATAACAGACATTAAAAGCCGTTTTTTCTACAGGGAATGCAGCATTCTATGTATTGTAGCTTCCTCTGTGCAGTAAAGACAAAAAAATATTTATGCAAAAGAATTGGGTTTGCATGACTGAGTACTAAATTGGGTTAGGCGGTCCAAGACCCCATTCCTGCTCCCACTTATACCTTTCCCAAAAATCCAGCAAAGAGGATAGGCATTGGCACCATGGCGTTCAGAGATAGAGCCTGTGTGATTGTAGTTTTGACCCCCATGCCAGCGGTGGCTACTCCGCTATGTCGGAGGAGCGTCCCACCCCCTGCTAGCTACCTCAAAATGGCTGGAAAGGAAAAATAAAACGATAGTAAGCACGTTTTACTATTGTTTTGTTTTTTCTTTCCAAGTGTTCCAAGGGGCAGGGCCAGGGGGATGACGGTCACTGAAGGGGGAGTGGTATGCACTGATATCCGTGCGCATGTGGGTTTGGCCGTCCGTCTCAGGACGGCCAAACTGACATGCACACTGAAGCTGTCTCCAACTGAGCTGCATTACCGGGTTGGAGACAGCAGGCACCGGCTCCCAATCTCACTGAAAGTGCAAATTGAGGGTGCTCAGGGCAATCCTGACACTGCCGTTATGCATGAGAGTAGCGTCAGGATTGGCCACAGGGGTGTCTAGGAGCCGTCTGTGCCTGCAGTGGACTGGAGCAGAGGAGCGCGATACGGCTGGCTGCAGGTACATTTTTTAATTTTTTTATTTTATTTGCTGTCCACTGTCCCCCCGACCCCTTCCCTCCCGCCACACCACTCTTCAACGATGCCAGCCGCTACTGCCCCATTCCCACTGAAGTCATCTACCGTCACCCATGGGATGGTGGTGCGTCACTCTGTGGCCACTGAGAAACCCGTTGATCCAGGTCCTGAACTCGCCTCGGCACTCACAGAATTAGAGTTGGCTTCTGTGGAAACATGGATGGTTACCAAAATATACAAGACACCATCTATGTTCATGGTATGCGTATGTACAGGAATGAGACTGTTCGATTTCAGTGACTGCAGAAGTAACTTTGAGAATAGGCCTATGAGTAACTTTAGAGAGTTTGATTACTCTATCCGGGGCTGACTGGCTTTCAGAGTCATCAGGCCATTGAGTACTCAGCCAAACTCCTATGTGGCAGGTCTGCCTCTGGTGGCACTGCAGTCAAAAAGCTCGCTTTGCCAGTGAGATGTGGTCGCACTACAGGTGACAGTTCACTAAGGATTATGTTGTTGCTCTCTAATTGTCTTTTTTCCCTCCTGAAATGCATGCTTGTATGGTCATGTTACTCAGTGCTTCGAAGTATGCTTAGCGTTGGGGGGTTGTACGCATCATAAGATATGTTGCTGTTCCCTGCTTACTTGACTTGGAGGGGTTTCATTGTATGCACACTTACATTTTCATGGCTAATGTATGTGCACTTTCGTTGTCTGCCGCCACAAGTGCTTCATAGACTATTTGGTTCATAGACTCATTCACACATCATGCTTTTCATCTGCTATATTATGTTGCACTGCTTCCTGGAAGCATTCAATTTACTGCTCACTTGTGTTCCTCAGAACATCCCGCTTCGCCTCATTTCCTGAGTACCTGATAGTGCAGATTAAGAAGTTCACTTTTGGTCTTGACTGGGTGCCCAAAAAACTTGGTAAGTGTTGCAGATGGATGTTCATGGTCATTCATGGCACAAGAACGTTTCCGGAAAGACTTGTAAGAGAATGTTCAAGAAGAGTGCATGCCCATTTCAGTGTCTACTCATGATGTGGGGTGGTACTTGTTCTCCAGCTTTTTTTTTGCCCTCCATCACATATGCTCTTCTTCCTCTCCTATGTCTCTGAACTCTGCTGCCATTTTTGTTACACTGATATTGGCCGAGCTCATCCCATGAACCCTCTGCAGTAGGACATCACTATAATGCATGTGATATATCATATAACAAAAATGTTGCATTCACCAAATCAACTACCATCACAATAAGAAAATGTAGAGTTTAAGAATTGTCAATATATACTTACCTTGTCACTGGGAGGAATATTTGTATATGCCATTATTTTTTACCATGATATAGCAACATACATCCACCCACTACCCATTCTGTGAAAAAGTATTTGCGTAGTGGAACTTCTCCGTCTATTTCCATTTTCCAACCTGTCATCATGCACATTTTTGAGAAGTACCTCTTGTTGAAAAATGTTTCCCTCTTGTACTGTTTGTGTTCATTCGATGACTTTCTGCTGTATTCCTTGTCTCTTGTTTAGGCTGTTGTTGTTTTTATTTACCACAGTGCTGTTGAGCGTATTTGTGCCTTATTGCTAAGAGCACAAGTAGTGCTAAAATTTTAACCATTAAAAATTCCAATTACTTTCCTTCTCGAGTATCAGCACTGTAGTTGTCGTCTTCAAGGAGAGATACATGGACCTGTCAATTATAGCCCTAACATGACAACACTAGCCTTAATATTGTTTAGCTTACTTTGGAGAAAACGGTTTGGGGCTTATCCACAATTGTATTACAATAATAACACTAAAGTACTACAAAATGCTATTCACAATCCTACAAGTGTAAATCTCCAACTCCACCTCTACTGTCATTTCTTTGGGAAGATACTCACACATGTGAGTTTACTATTTAGTAGTAAATGTTGGAGAGACCAGAGGGAATGGTTAAAAAATGGGGTGTACTTGTCAGAAAAAAGTTGGGGTTTAGGAAGGCATAACAAGGGTTTAGGGATGGATCCATCCACCTACGAGTAAGCCCTTTCCTAGTCACAAACTGCATTTATAAAGTTAAAACAGCCAAAAAGAACCCAAAACAGTGGTAAAAGTTACTCAAAAGTGTAAGAAAGAAACATACATGTGTAGATTTACTCCTGTGTATGTTTACCTTTGTGAATAGGTCCATTGTCTGTTTTTAGCCCTGCCCTAACAAGAGGCCTTCCTGTGAATGATGCTATAATTCACGCCACAGGTGACGCCATCAAACAAAGACGTCTCTGGAATGCCTATTGTTCGTGATTGTTAGCGATGCAGCGCTGGTAGGAGAGAATAGGTTTTTCCTTTACTCTCACTTGCACCTTTAAGTAGCCCAAAAGCATCAATAAACATGAAACGTGGGCTGCAAAATCAGCCTTCCTGGAGACACCTTATCCAAGCTATGGGGAAAGGGCTTCATATAGCATGTGTGGGGAATTAAGAGGTGAATACTGGCAAAGAATTTAACTGGAGGGCAATTCCAAACATTGATCACTAATCGTACCATGGAGGCAGCTCTACGTTCAGCAGCCTGTCTGTCACACGCCTTGTATGAGCAGAACTTGAACTTTTAGGACCATGCAAGTTGGTGCTGCTCCATCTGACAAGCACATGTTTGAGGCCCGACCCTTAATATATTCTTGCACACAGCTCAAGTATCCTTTGGTGACTGGGTGGAAGGTACTTCAGTAGGTAGCATGGCATATGGAGGCTTCCTATCCTCTCAATGCATTTAGAAATGAGGGATTCTATGTGTTTATTCAAGAGCCTGTAAAGGTAGTGGCAGTATGGGAGCCATAGATGTTAATGGGCGTAGCGTGCCATGCTGCAATGATGTCACTGCGTTTGGATGGTAACAGGGTCACTCTGTGCGGCCTTATCTATTCTAGTAGATGTCCAATTGAGAAGAATTGTCTACTCTCCTGGGTGTAAACTGACCTTGCTTCTGATTTCTTAGAAAATGTATCTTGTCCTTTTTGTAGATGTGTCCATAGACATGCCGGACCTGCTCGACATTAATCACCTGAGAGCCGCGGGATTACAGCCCCAGGAGGAGGAGCTTCCAGACATCGCTCCACCCATTGTCATTCCTGATGACTCCAGAGGTGACGCACTCTGAACGGATTCCTTGTATCTCCTTGCCTTCACACGCCTTAACCTATCACATTTGCATGCTTTAGTTCTATATTTCAATATTTAGTCACACTGTAAATGATTTATTACTCAATCAGAGAGCTTTCCTTCTTCTGGGTCGCAGCTTAGTCAGATTTCTGATTGTACACGAGGGAAAGGTGCACCTATATGATAATCAGATTCAGATATACTTTATTTCCAAGAAATATATTCTTTTAGAAAAATTTGATAATCAATCAAATGGTCTTTGTGAAAAGAGTGTTTAGTCTCAGCCAAAAAAGACGCCAGGGTGTGTTTAGCTTACCAAAACCACAGTCACATTGCCAGAGATACAATTAGACTGCAAGAGAAAGCCACACTGCCAAAGTCCTGGCTTGATTGCCCGAGCTGCAGTCATATTGCCAGAGACACTAATCACCTTGCCAAAGCCACCAATCAGCTTGCCAAAGCCACAATAACATTGTTAAAACCGCAGTTGCAATGTCAAAGCTGCAATTGCATTGCCAAAGCTGCAATCACAATGCCAAAGCTGCAATCGCATTTCTATAGCTGCAATCACATTGCCAAAGCTGCAGTCGCATTGCCAAAACTGCAGTTGCATTGCCAAAGTTACAATCCCATTGCCAAAGCTGCAGTCGCATTGGCAAAGCTGCAGTCGCATTGGCAAAGCTGCAGTCGCATTGCCAAAGCTGCAGTCGCATTGCCAAAGCTGCAATCACATTGCCAAAGCTGCAGTCGCGTTGCCAAAGCTGCAGTCACGTTGCCAAAGCTGCTGTCGCGTTGCCAAAGCTGCAGTCGCATTGCCAAAACTGCAGTTGCATTGCCAAAGTTACAATTCCATTGCCAAAGCTGCAGTCGCATTGGCAAAGCTGTAGTCGCATTACCAAAGCTGCAGTCACGTTGCCAAAGCTGCAGTTGCGTTGCCAAAGCTGCAGTCACGTTGCCAAAGCTGCAGTCGCGTTGTCAAAGCTGCAGTCGCATTGCCAAAGCTGCAGTCGCATTGCCAAAGCTGCAATCACATTGCCAAAGCTGCAGTCGCGTTGCCAAAGCTGCAGTCGCGTTGCCAAAGCTGCAGTCGCATTGTCAAAGCTGCAGTCGCATTGCCAAAGCTGCAATCACATTGCCAAAGCTGCAGTCTCATTTCCAAAGCTGCTGTTGCATTGCCAAAGTTGCAATCACATTACCAACTCTATACTCACATTCCCTTTGGTTCCCAGGGCTGTCTGCATGAGACACTGTTCATGGGAACCATTGACAGGCATGCTTTAGGAAAGCTGACACTCTAAAATATTAAGCAAGGTGTGAGTGGTCGACTTTCGCGAGTAGGCGTTCTAGTCATATTAACATTGTTTGGAACGCAAGCTGGTGAAAATCGTGTAGGATATTGTAGAAATCACTTATTTTGGACCCCAGAAAGTCTGATTTGTGTAGTTAGTGGCGAAAGCTGAACTTTCAAAACTGCGATCAGCCAGGGTCGGACAGACCTATACGGCGATCGGGCTATGCCCGATGGGCTGGTCTGACAGATCAGTTTTTGAATAGTTTGAGGCCTGTTTTATGATCGGATGGTTGATTTCAATTATATTACTATAAATATTGTTTGCAGCAAACACTAATGCATGCAGTCTCCAATTCCTTGCAAAATACTCATACAGTGTGTCTTTACACGCTTAAAACTGACAAATGTGGACTACTTCTTTGGCTGTAGATCCACTTTTATTTTGGCGCACAGGCCTATGTTTTGTGCAAGTCCGACCCTGGGATCAGCATATTATGCTTTTGCACCAAAGAATGTGGAGTAAACTGAGTCTACAGAATTTCTGTGCACTGCCAGATTTAAGGTTTGGGGAAACACACTTTTCTCCCTCCTTCAGACATGAACAGTAGCTCTGTATTTGGAAGATATCTGTTTGCCCCATGTCTTCGTTGGAAGTGGGAGTCCATTTTATTCTCTTCCTCCAGAGCTGGGCTGCCTGTGTCTGTCCTCATCCTGTATTAGTAGTGTAACATTATGCAGAGCTAAGCGGAGAATGTATGATCCTGCGCTGCAGATGTGGATGTCATACTACATGGTGTGAGGCGCCTTTCTCCTGACCTGGCTCTGCCAATGTTACACAGTATCCAGGGCTAATTCCCTTGCGTCTGAACTGGCTCTGCAGACATGGCGTAGCTATGTGGGAATAGGCTACCATCACTTGAGCCGCCTCTGAAGACGAGATGTACAAGTACGGGGTTAGGCAAAATAGTCCTGACTTGGTTTTGTCTTTCAGCATAGATAGCCTATGTATACCGAAGCATAAAGTCAGGGTTTCTTGCCGACAATGCTTTGTGCGTAAGCCGAATGGATGAAGAAGAACACCAAAAACATTGACTAGTACTAACTTCGAGTATTTAGCAAATCATTTCCCCGCCTTGCATTGGATCATCTTCCCGCGTTCTTCATGTTCAACTCACCTTCATTTCTCTAGAACTCAGATGCCCACTCATTGCATGACCAGCATTGGCAAAGCTATGAGGTCAGGGTTTAATGTGCTAATGCAGGGGGGCTCATGGGAGGGAGCCTGCAGGAGCGGAGAGGGCTGTAGTTGTAAAGTACTCCCACATCCACATCCAGTTCAAAGCCAGCACTCAAGTTGAGGCGGAAGGATACATCCAAACAGCTAGTAGTCGTAGGGAGAAGCCCAGATATGATTGACATGGTCTCAAGCCAATGGCTGCAAGAGGCTGGTTGAAGAAAGCAAATAGCGGAAAGAGGTGGACCCAAAGCCCGCTCAGTGTATATTGTAAGCAATAGGTCTGTTTGACAGCTGTGCTTTGAAACCCAGACCTAGAAACTAGACAGGTGGAATAAGAAATGATCCCATCCTTACTAATCCAAATTGGAACTCTGTTTTCAAATCTATTTTCTTGTTTTTTTATCCTCCTAAAATAAAATGAATGGCTTGATCCCTTGTTTTATAATGGTAAATTTGCCATGAAGAAGCATGTTAAAACCAGGCTGCAAAATTCCCACGCTGTAGAAACACACTACAGGCGTTGTGAGTGTGATCAGCAAATGTAACTAGAATGGTATTTGAAATAAATAGAGGAAAAACCCGGAAGTCCTAGTATGAAGGTGCAAAGATTAACACTCTTCTAGGTAGGAAAATGGAGGTTGTGTCCATCTTTTGTGTCTGGAGGTGCCATCAGAGTTTTGTTCTGTCATAATGTCCTGGCTTCTACCTTGTCTATAGTAGTAGCTCTTGTTGAGCAACGCTTTTAGTTTAATGCTAAGTTTCTGTTTTTCAACTTCTAGTCTCCGGTCACAATTCTAAAGATTGCTTATCTAACAAAGGTTCCGCCATGCTGCGGAATGCACCCCTCCCCCCTCACCAGGCAGAACATTCTGTCTGAACTGTAACCCTTACTTTGATGGTTTCTTATCTGCTTTTCTATTTTTACTTCTGTGCTCAGTGCTTCTCTTACATTGTGTAAGTGAGCTCTTGGACCTCAGCAGAAGCAAAGCGCCCGAGCCCAGACTGGGAAGTCACTCGGGTTTCTATCTGCAGTTATCACAGAAATGCAGTTATCAGGGAAGCCTCTCATTGTAAGCCCTTCTGGACTGCAGGCCAGGATCAGACATTCTAAAGGATGGGAGGGAGAGGGAAACAGGAGAGTCCTAGCTTGATTCAAAATATGCAGGTCATTGTCCACTGACATCTGTACTGTACGTGTTCATGTCCCATCGCTGGTGCTGCCCTAATCCTTTGATTTATATAGATTAGGACCAAAGAGGCTTTAGATGGTTTGAGCCAGGGGTTGTGCAACGCCTGACCCCGGTGTCATGGATTCCGGTTGTAATGTTGCTGGGTGCCTGGCTATATGTAGCTTTCCCCCAAAGACTCGCAGGAAACGTTCTGCAGGTAGGAAGAACCTTTATTACACCTTTGGATCACTTTCCGAGAGAGCGCCGGGCAACACGCTCCGATCGCATCTCTCGCTCGCGCGCTATGGCTCGCGCATGCGCAGTAGCGTCCAAACGGCCGCTACGCACATCCCCGTCACCATGTAGTGCGCGCGTCCACTAGACCGCGACACTACATATCTCCCCCTTTTCATATCACACACTCACAGTCCCCGACCCGGAGGTCAGTCCATTTCAAAGTCTCTGAACTTGGATGGTCTCACCACTGCTCTTCCCCCCCGGGTGTGTCTTACCGGAGTGGAATGTCCTTCTCGGCTTCCCTCTGCGACCGGGCCTCCGTCGGTACCTTTCGGAGTGCCCTGGCCCTCTCTCTCTTTTACCTCGCCATCTTCTCTAGTGGTCTCCCCCAAGGGTCTTCCCCCAGAGTTGTCTCTCTCTCTCTCTTGTTCACCGCTCTTGTTCTCTCCATGGCCTCCCTCGGATGAGTCTGTGTCCTTTATCGGCCCTTCTGCCGGGGTTTCCCCTTCCGTGTACTCTCGGGGCCACTGTAAGATCTTATTGCATTTGGCCATGCGCTCGTGTGACCACACGTTTCCGTCGCTGAGCAGTGCCGCCCGGTCATACACTTCTTCTACTCTGAGGGGTGGGGAGTACTTGCTTTCTCCTTTCCGCTTAAGGACTGCCAGCTTCACTCTGACCCACTCCCCTTTTTCCAACGCCGTCTCTTTTGTCCTCTTGTGGCGGTTGTAGTGTTCTGTATAGATGCGTTGTGCCTTCTGCAGGTTGTGCTGCACCACTGCTGGAGACCATTTGCTGGTGATGGTCTTCTCCTGCCACGCCACATTGTCTCTGGTGAAGGGTTGCCTTCCCCGTAAGATCTGGAAGGGACTGTACCCCGTACCGGTGGGGGTGATGCGGTACGCCCATATCGTGCTGAGCACTTCTTTCTCCCAGTCTTTGCCTCTTGTGATGGCCGCCTGTATGGAGCCCATCAGCACCCTGTTAAACCTCTCTACTTGTCCATTGCTGGATGGGTGGTATATCGAGGTGTGTCTGAGTATTATGCCGTTCCTGTTCGCAAGCGTGACCCACTTGTCGGAGATGAACTGGGGGCCATTGTCGATGATAATGCTCCTGGGTACGCCTTCCCGGAGGAACACCGCCTTGAGTAGGCGTAGTATCTCGTCCGTGTCCATGATCTCGTTGATGTGTACTTCTGGCCATTTCGAGTATTTATCCACTAGTACACATAGGTATTTGGGGATCCCCTGGTCGTCCAGTATTGGCCCCAGGATGTCCACTGCTACCTCTTCCCACGGGTTGCTGGGGTTTGTGAATTTCCCTAAGGGTGGTCTCATGGTTTTGAGTGTCTTGTCCGCCCCTAGGCACTGCGCACAGTCTCTCACGTGCCTCTCTACATGCGTGTCCATCCCTGGCCACCAGTAGGTTTGTTTTGTCCTGGCCTTTGTCTTCACAATTCCCAGGTGGCCTTCGTGCAGTATGGCTAGCAGGGTAGGTACGATGTTCTCCGGTGGCACCACCCTGTCACCTCTGTAGACAAACACTCCGTCGTTGCCCACCGACAGCTCTTCTCTGACTTCGTAAAACTGCCTGATTTTTGATCTTTGTCTCCTTCTTTCTGGCCATCCCCGCATGATGTACGCCTTGATGTCCTCCATGTCACCATCCGCCTCATACGCGTTTTTCCATTCCTGCCTGCTGATGGCTTTTTCCGGATAGTCCGTCAGGGCCACCATCTCATCGTCGTCTTCCCTGTCATTGGAGGCGCTGTCCATCGCAGATGCCCTGCTGAGGTAGTCCGCTATTTTGTTTCTGGAGCCCGGGATGTACTCCACGTCGTACCTGTACTCCAGGAGTTTCAGTGTCATTTTCGCAATCCGGGGCGTGGCGCTGGCATGGCCGTCCGATGTCAGTACCTTCACGAGAGGCTTGTGATCTGTCTTCACCTGGAATCTGGTTCCCCACAGGAACTGACGGTACTTCGCCATGGCCCACACTACCGCTAGCATCTCTTTCTCAATCACACTGAACTTTTGTTCCGACGCTGTCAGCGTCCGGGACGCGAAGCTGATCGTCTCCGTTCCGCCTTCTGGTCTTTCCTGCATGAGCACCGCTCCCAGCCCCTTTTCACTCGCGTCCGTCATCAATATCGACCGCCCCTGGGGATCGAATCCTTGCAACGGGATCGCTCCGCCAATTTCCCGTTTCACTGTGTCGAACTCCTCTTGCGTCTCCTCTGTCCATATGAACGCCGTCTTGTCCCTCGTGAGTTGCCTCATGTGGTGGGTTTTTGTGGCAAAGTGGTGGACGAATTTACTATAGTACTCTGCCTTCCCTAGAAATGACCGTACTTCTTCCTTGGAGGTGGGCGGCGGTGCTTCGCAAATGGCCTTCACGTTCCCTCTCTTCGGCGTTATTCCTTGCGCCCCTATCTCGTGCCCCAGGTAGGTGACTGACGTCATTCCAAAATGACACTTCTCCCACTCTGCTGTTAGGCCCTGATGAACAACGTCAATTTTTTGCTTGTCGGATGTAGCGCTACCTGGTGGTATGCCGATTGCAAGTCAATGGTGGAGAACCATTTCACTCCTTTCGTGCGGGCCAACATTTCCTCTATGCGTGGCAAGGGGAACCTTTCCACCACTATGCACTTGTTCAACTCCCTGAGGTCCACACAGAGGCGCACTTTGCCTGACGGTTTCATGGCCACCACCAAAGGCGCCAACCACTCCGCACTGTTGATGGGCTCAATGATTCCCCCTTCTTCCAGTCGGAGGAGTTCCTGTTGCACCGCCTCCCTCACCGCAATCGGGATGTTCCGTACCTTGTGCGCTACCGGCCGGGCGTTTTCTTTGAGGACGATTTTGTGGGAGAACTTCTCCAGTCTCCCAATCTTCCCGCCGAAGACCTTCGGGTGCCCGCTCCGCCATTTTTCTGCCGTCGACTCCTCTCCGTCCAGAGTCACCATCACCTGGGTGTCCCCTCCTGGGTTCAGCTGTATTCCCAACACTCCTTGGTCCATCCAGCCCAGGACTGACGGTCCCTTCTCCGCGACGTACAGCTTGCAGAGCGCACTCCGCTCCTTGAACTGGAACTTCATTGTCTTGAACCCTACCATCGGGATTGGGTCCCCTGTGTAGGTGACGGGTCGAATGTCGGGAGGTTCTAGTTGTGCGCCCCACGTGGGTCTGAACCTCTCGTTCCATACTGAACGTTGAATGATCGTGTAAGGAGATCCTGAGTCCGCCACGATGGTGATGGGTATTCCTCCTATGATCATGTCGCACTGGGGTTTGCGCGTTCTTCTCCCCTCTATGCCCAGTACCTGGTCTTCAATACACAGGACTTCTTCGTCTTCTTCACGGCCTTCTATTTCTTCCCCCTCGTCCTGTGCCACGAACTTCACCGCCTGCTGTCTTCCTTTTCTGCGGCATACTTTTTCGTAATGACCAACTAGGCCGCAGAACGCACACTTGGCTCTGAATGCGGGGCACCGTTTGTCGTGCGCTGCATGGTTCGAGCTTCCGCACCTGTAGCATCTCATGGCCTCGCCTTTTTCTTGTTTCCATGTCTGTCCGGGTCTTGGCTTCCCTTTGGCCGCTCCTCTGTACTCCCCCGTCGTTTGTTTTCCCCGCGTCTGGTGGTCCGCGTCGTCCACCTTGTTGACTGTGAGTCTGGGGGCCGGTTCTCTCTTGGCCGCTTCCGCACAGCGTTTTGTTAGCTCCGCTCTCTTCACTATGGCGATCACCTCGTTCAGCGTCGCATCTCCATTCGCCCATAGTTTGTCCTGTACTGACTTGCTTGTCGTGTGCATGACGATCTGGTCCTTGATGAATTCGTCCTGCAGTCCGCCATATCTGCACGTCATCGCCAGTTTCCGCAGCGCCGCCACGTAGTCATCTACGGATTCCCCCGCTTCTTGCTTCCTCTGCTGGAAGTTATAGCGGTCGATGGAGGTGCACACTGCTGGCCGATAGTGGTTGTCCAAATCTTCTATGGCGTGGGTGAACACGTCTGTGTCCCCTACTGGTCTGGTGGTCGGTGTGAGATTTTGAAACACCCGTATCCCTTCTGGTCCTAGGTTGTGTAGAAGTATCCTCTTCCTCCTGGCACTAGAGAACGCCTCCTCGTTCTCATCTTCTAGCGGTTCCAGGTAGTTTTTGAAGTACTCCCTCCAGTCTTCCCACTTCATTATGGGTTCTCCCGGGCGTGGTAGGAATGGAATCGGCGTCGTCAGAGTCGATGACTGTGCACTCATTTTGGCGTCCACTTGCTTCCTTGGGCTACCTGGTGCGTCTGTCCCCGCTCCCCTGCTTCGGGTACCTGGGACTGCGTTCGAGCTGGCTGCTCCGTCGTCCCCTGACTCCGCCAGGATCTCCTCTGCGGTTCCGCTGTCCGCCTGCGATATCCTCTACCTCGTGGCTGGCTCCTCTGCTGCCCACGTGCCACTCCCCGGCTTCTATCTGCCTCTGCCGCGCTCTCCCGGTGTGTAGGTGTCTGCCCTCGGCCCCTCTGGTCTTCTTACCGCGTAGGGTGGTATCTCTCCTGGTGGGCTTCTTCTCTGATGCAGGTTGGGGGCACCTTCCACCTGTTGCACATAGGGTTCTCCTTATCCCAGTCTCGTCGCCACTGTAATGTTGCTGGGTGCCTGGCTATATGTAGCTTTCCCCCAAAGACTCGCAGGAAACGTTCTGCAGGTAGGAAGAACCTTTATTACACCTTTGGATCACTTTCCGAGAGAGCGCCGGGCAACACGCTCCGATCGCGTCTCTCGCTCGCGCGCTATGGCTCGCGCATGCGCAGTAGCGTCCAAACGGCCGCTACGCACATCCCCGTCACCACGTAGTGCGCGCGTCCACTAGACCGCGACACTACACCGGTCCCCAGGTGGAGCGGTGTCCTGTGATGGGGCGTGCATGTGGACATAGGTCACCAGTGAGTTCTTACTAGCAGTAAGGTCCCCACTGTCCCCTGGGATTCTCTGGTGCTCTCAGCAGATTACCTGTGTAAGAGGCCTTCCCTGCTCCCACCCCACTGGACACGATTGTGAATTCATATTGCTGGTGCAGCACAGCACACCATCGCTGTTGTACAATGAATGTTATGGAAGGAGTTGTTGTCACCGAGGTGGCCGCTTGGCGCTGTGAGTTCCCAAAGGATCACTGTATGACTTGCTTTGACTTTGCTCAGACATTTGGTGATTCCTCTGAGACTCAGGAAGAGGGGTTTCAACGTTGAATTTCTAGGCATAGAAAGCTCCCCGAAGGGCTCTGTTATTCGTTTAATTTATAATATTTAGTCCAGATAGGCTGAGAGATCCGCTCATGGTATGATAGTTTTGTGGCTAAAATGTAAGCCTTTGTTTGGCCATACAGAAGCCCTTGAATTTGACTCTCCCATCACCTGTCAGCCAGCGCAGTGCTCGCACAGCTGATCTGACAGGCATGACGCAAAGGCAGAAGGAGGCCACGTGCTCAGCATTTTGGAGATGTCGATTCAGAATATAATATTGCGGGAGTCCTGGAAACGTTTGAGATTGAGCCAGAGACATTATCGCCCGAACCATGCATGGTAAAACCTTTTACATTTTGTAAACGGCAAAAATTGGGTTTGTTCTGGGAATCCATAGTTAATTTAGAAACTATTAGTATTTCTATATGGTTTATTTTATTTACTGATGTGAAGCTAGGTCTTGACCGGTTAGGCCATACATCTATTGACAATAGTTTAGTAGGGCTTCTCCTCATCACACATTGAAGCCACGTGCAACATTCAAATTCATTCATTTCAATTATTTAGATTGCAAGATTCACTTAGAAAATAAAAACATTTTGCTGAAATATGCTCCTGTGTCTGTATAGCGCTTCATTCCTCTCCTCTGCCCCGGAAGTAGCTTGTCACAGTGACTCCGCCTTTTTATCTTGCAAGATGCAGACCAATGCGGCTCCTTGTTTGTTAGTCCACCGAGATGACCCCTGTACAGTTTAGGTGCTTCCTATATAAGGAGGCGGGTTCTCCACCTCCCACCCTCAGCTGCCTGTCGAAGTTCTGAATCCTTAGCGTAGCCTCGCCCACTTAATATCCAGATGAAATGTCGCCTTTTGATACATAATTAATTAATTTCATTATCATATACATTTTTGCTTAATAGAACCACTGAAACACACCACTGCTTCTATAGTGACACAGAGGCCTTCCTACAAACATATATAATATTCATAAACTCTTGATTGCTCGGTTCTTCTTTGTGTAATTTCCTGAGTGATCCATGATTTCTGGATGTGGTTGAGTCCCACCTGGTGGAATCCACATCTCTTATAAAAAGAAATGTGGGTGACAAGCAATCCCTTTGTTCCAGCCAATTAAAATGTGTTTATATCATACTTACAAATAATACAACTTAAACAAATAAAAACAGCAATAGATCAAAAATACTACCAGGCAGAGATAAAAAGAATGCACTGTTTCTAGCCATACATAACAAGCCTCTTACAATTCTGATATCGAATGGTCACAAAAGTCCAGTGTTGGAGAGTTAATACCAAAAAGCATAAGCTTTAAAAAAAACACATATATATTTTTTTGATCTGTGGTTGCACATAGACAGTGTCAATACAATTTGACCCCTGTTGGGTAAAATCGTTTCTAGGAGGCATGCCTGGCTCGTCATTGCAAGCTTGACACAAGCAACAAGGCTTATCTGAGATGAAAATGCAGTGAGACATAATCATGCAACAGAAAAACAGCAAACTTTAAAAGAAAATAAATATTTTTATCAGGACTCAGGCAGCCTCTGTGGGCAGTCCTTGATCCAACCTGGTTGCCTATTATTGCTTGCCCATCACGGTTAATTAGTTTACCTTTCCAATTTGAAAATTTCTGGTGGCTGAAAAGTACAGTAGGGAATGACTGGAATCGGAAGTCTGACAGACTTCCAGGAGGCTGTGTACTCCTTTTAGATGGGTCCAGTGTAGCCTCAAACTAGACGGGAAAGTGTAAGCGCAAGAAAACTAAAAAATGTAGCTGGGCAGAGCACATCTTTTACACAGAGCTTTGCCAGCCTGTCTGGTTCCTCCAGAGGTGAAAAAAGTCCAAAAGATAACTTATGCAGAAAGTTATGTAACCACAAGGAGATGATGGACGGAGCGCGGAAACTTTTCAGACACTCACCCCCAATCACACATCTAGGTTGAATCCATCATCGTTCTTTAGCTGACTTCGCCACCCCAGTTCAGACACAGCCATATGCAAATCAGTCTTGACCCTGTTCCTTATGGGAACAGTCAAACTCGAACTGCTAAGCCAGGTCTTCACTGGACCGTAAACAAGCATCCTGGGACCGGTTTCGGGGTAATAGCCCTCATCAGCCAGGCTAGCTTGAATCCAGTGGCAAAGTGAGCAAGGGACCCACATCTGGGCATACCCTGCCAACTTAGGGCGTACAAAGCAAACACAAGGGTATGATGGACAGAGTGCTGAAACTTTTCAGGCACTCACCCCCAGTTACAGATCTGGGTTGAATCCATCATTGTTCTTTAGTTCACTTTGCCACCCCAGTTCAGACCCAGCCAAATGCAAATTAGTCTTAACCCTGTGCCTTTTGGGAACAGTCCAGCCCGAACTGACAAGCCATGTCTTCACTGGACCAGAAACAAGCATCCTGGGACCGGTTTCGGGGTAACACCCCTCATCAGCCAGGCTAGCTTGAATCCAGTGGCAAAGTAAGCAGGGGACCCACATCTGGGCATACCCTGCCAACTTAGGGCGTACAAAGCTAACACAAGGAGATGATGGACGGAGCGATGAATCTTTCAAGACACTCACCCCCAGTCACAGATCTGTGTTGAATCCAGTTATGTAACTTCTTTTCAGATGCTGCAAAAATCTTCAAGCTTTCAGGAAATGCTTCTTGAATATCTGTGTACCGGGTCACATTGCAGGATTGCTCCCGGAAACACTACTTCAGGTCCACAGAATAATGTCCAGTTACAGCTGTTTCATGTGATTCCTCTGACACAATTCAAACTCTTTAGGCCCACAAAGACTTCTTCAGTCTCTTAGACACAGGGCAGGCTGAAGAAATGTCCAGTTATGTCTTTTGGTTCTCTTTAAGAAGGACAATGTTTTCTTTATCTGAAAGACCTTTTTGACTCTTCTGAGGAGAACAGGCTTCCTGTCAGGAACTGGACCCTTTTGTCCCTGAGAGCCCACAAGAATCTAGTTCCACTAACCCTGGAGGAATGTTCTGGTTCTGGATATTCCCACCCTATAGACTCACTCTCAGAACCAGGTGGGTGAAAGTAGTGTAAGATTTATGAAAAACAGTAAATAAATCAGTCTAAAATTCTAATTCATTCTCCAACCAATATTTTTGGCAAAGTAGCCGTTCCAGTTTTGACATGCTGTTAAACTCTATTTCAAAGTTCCTGTTATTTTAGAAAAGTAATATGGAAGCGACTTGGTTTTCTTGTCCTCATCTCTCCCTCTCTCTAAAACCTTTCAAGGCGGGCTCAGTAAATTCCAGCTAGGTTCAAAGAAAAGCCCAGTCTCTTCTGTCCCATCTGCTCTTCCTCACATAATGTGAATGGCTCTTTCTTTAAGGTTATAGGTTTGCTTGCACAGTGAAAGGAGACCTGTTTGTGTGTATGCGTGTCTGCGAGTGTGGAGGAATTTTTTCCTGAATCCATTGTGTAGATGCCATTTGAAGCCAGACAGCTCGCTACCTGAGACCCAGGGAAAGCAAGGTGTGAAAAATGCAAGTGAGGTGTGGCCACCAGGAGGCCAGCCAAGATTGTCAGTGACCTTTTTGGTAGAGAGTACAGCTAAGATTTAATCAGGTAACATTGCAAGTTCCAAAACATGGCTAAATAATAGGGAATCAAAATCTAATTATTACACTGAATTTGTGTCACCGATTTGCCTTAATGGTGAGAATCTGACGTTTACTATACAACCCTAACCGAAGTTAGCCGATTAGTGTTGATATCCAGATGACATTGTAAAAGCAAGCCTCTGTAACCGCTGTGTAAAACTGCACTAAGTACATTTGCTTGCTTAAACCTAACCAGGAAGATATTTAGTTTACTGTTGCATCCCATACTCTGCAAACCATCTACATGCAGTTGTAGTTGTCCTATGAAATTGTTAATTATGGCAACTTCAGTACACAACTGTTCTTCATTTTCAGGCCAGAGCACACGCATCTATTTCCAGATTAGCAGCCTTAGCTGCTCTGGAGGTGAAATCCAAGTATCCATAGATAAAAAAATAAATGGGGGAAACACAGCAAACATAAGGATGTCCTCACAATCACAAGCATTTAAACCATGCATTGCCTTAACAAACAAGCATTGGCTAAGCCAACAGGTCTAGCTTTCGCGAGAGTTAGAGATATTGGTGTTGTAAATGACAATGTCTTTTCCCCATGTGTTTTGGAGTGGAGTGAATGTATGTGATGTGGATTTATGGGGGTTGGATTGGATTTGTAAGTTGTAGAATTGTGTAGCATGGAATTGTGCGGTGTGAATTTGTGTAGTGAAATGATGTGGGATGGTGTGCAGTGAAATGATGTGGGTAGTAATTATGTGGTATTGAGGGTACTGAAATTATGTACAGTTGGATTGTGTGTCATGGAATGTAATTATGTGGAATGGTATTTTGTGTTGTCGAGTGGTATGTAGTAGAGTTTAATTATTTGGCGTGCTGTTGAATTTTGTTGCATGATGTGGCATTCTGTGGTGTGGATTGGATGTATATGGTGTGTTGGGTAATTGTATTGTTGAGTTGAAGTATATTGTTTGGGGTAGAATTATGTGGTATGGAATGGAATGGAATGTGTGGAGTTGAATTGTGTGGCATGAAACTTTGTGGTATTGAGTGAAATTATGCTGATGTGTATTATTTGGCATGGTGTGAAGTGTATTTATGTGGATTGTTTTTATGTGACATAGAGCGGTTTATGTGGGGTGTATTTATGTGGTATTAATAAGAGTGTAATTATGTGGAGTTGAATTATGTTGCAATGAGTGGTATTATGTGGAGTGTAATTATGTTGGGGTTGTTGAATTGTGTTGCGGGGAATTGTGTGGTGTCGAATTGTGTTGTGTTGTGTGTCACACTAAACCTCCAGTTAGCTACAAAGAATTGGAAGCTCTGGATCAACCTATGGAAAAATAAATAATAAGCAATCACCAAGAATTCAAAAAATTAAATAAAGATCTGCCTGTTATATAAAACAAACATAACTTAAACTTAAAATAATTGTCTGTTTATACAGAGAGCGACCCCGTCTCCCACACTCTTTTGAGCATCACCTAGTGCAACAATGCACTGCGACATGCCTGTGGCAACATGAACGGCGCACTCATCCAAATGTCATACTTCCAAATGTGGCCAGTTATAGGCCACATCTCACCCAACATTCTTCCAATCTTGCATGACAGAGTAGCTATTTACTTGTGGATTCCGAAAGCGCTTAGATGCATAGAAGAGGTACGTAAGCGCAGTATGAATGCCAATACAATACTGCTTGCAATCCAATCCTGTCCCGTCACTGTGTGCCTCTAAGAAATACACTCGCCGTAAATACTAGGGCACCACCCGTGCGTGGGTCCCACCGAACACTAAAATGTTTATAATAACATTTAGACAGGTTAAAAGTATGTTAATAGAATTTTGCCATGAACATACACATCCAATGCTTTGACCCCTTTTAAACACTAAAACATGAAATGGTGATTCACAATTTTAAAGCTGTCAGTTATTACTGATGGTTTCAAATATTTACATTTGTTTGAGATTTTCCCTGTAAGTAAATGGTCCGGAGGGAGATGGGGGCAGAGGAAGAGATATTCTAGGCACAGAGGTGGGACACAGAAGATAGATTGAAGGAGATGACATTACAGTGTGTAGGGGAGTTTGCAAACTTCCAAGCTTGAGCTAGGGTTTCAACCTTGCAGGTGTTTTACTGGCAAGACCAGTACTTTCATGTTAACGCCAGCAAGCAAATTAGTTAAAACTGGTTTTAGTTCAAACTTTAAGAACAAGACATAAGAAATCACTTAAAATGCATTCTAGAGCTGTCTCAATTATTTCTAGTTGGTATTTAAAGTAAACCGAAGCAGAATTGTCATCTATACAAGCACTATCCGAAAATTTGAGGACAGCCAATTTCCATTAGTGGGATGGTAGACATTACTGTTGTGCTAGTAAAACACACGCATGGACTAATAAAGAAAAACACAAAAAAAAGCATATGGACCCTGAGAAAGAGGAGATGGTATGCCCTCTTGAGCATCCTGCGTGCCTGTGCTTGCTTTTTGATTTATTTGTTAATTCCAAATCCACTAAGCAGTATTGGGGAAAAAAGCCCTGCTGCTGTGCCCTGTGTTTCTATGTTTGTCGCTCGTGCGCCGAACACATGCTGGAGCTGGCTCCATGCGCTGGCGGTCAACAGAGTGTGTGTACAGTACAAAAGGCAACACCAGGGCTCCCAAACCGGTGGCTTCTTCCTGCAGCCCGTTGCTCTTATTTCGTAATCCGTTGTGTTTGTTTAGTGCCTAAAAATGTTGCTACTTAGAAAAGTCAGAGAAGACGTGTTACCTCAGACGGGCGAACATACAGCTCTCCTGGAACCGGGGAGTGTCATAGAGTTTGCAGTCTTTGTCAGGCATGATGGCCTTGGATTTTGACTGCATTTGCAGAAACGTTTAAGCAATCACCTCTCAAAAATGTGACTGAGCTGGAAACAAACCCCTTGAGTGAGGTGGGAGTAGATGCTACAATGCAGACTGGGTGTACAGCTCTGTATTCTGGCTTGATTCCACAAACATTGCAGTTCACACAGCGTTCCCAGTTGTGGAAGGGGCTGGAAAGCTCATCTATGTGAATAAGAAAACAAGCAGCAAGTGGAAGGGGTTTGGGAGAAATCCTCTCACTTTGAAATCAAAGTATGACAATTAAAGAGGCACTCTCGAAAATAGCATCACATTTGATCTGGTCTTTGAATGCACAGCAAATGAGAGGAGATAACAAAACTTACAGCCCTGTTTACAGGAAGTCGGAGCTCTGAGCGATTGAAAACATTCAGCGCTCATGTGGAGTGCTCTTAGACAAAGGAAAACGTTGTCCTTTTTACAGTTGCTAAAATGGGACAAATGGAAGGTTACATGTAATGGGGAGCTGCGCCCTGGAAGTGAACAACTTATAAAAAGTAGGGACAAATAGGAAAGAATGACCAATTGAAAGCAAGGATTTTTAAAGGACACTGAAAGAAACAAATGAAAAACAATGGGCGGGCTGTAATCCCATAAAGTATATACAACATGCCTCGAAGGGACGCTGCGAGCGCCGTCAAGGTTTGACCTAAAAAGCACTAGATCACATTGATAAAAACCTAATTAATTTAGTACTATATTGGGACCTGCTAATATATAGGTTGCGAAGGTTGTCGGCCGGGTATGATAGGCCACAGTCTAACCTTTACGAGTGACTAGGTTTACATGAACACTCTTTAATCTTACATGTTCCTGTGCTGTGTTCAAGAAGCACAGATTTAATATGATGCATATTGTCCGTGGTAAAATACTTCAAAATGTTTAAGGCTTACGGTTCCCTATCTAGACAGTGGCAGCTCCCAGTTGTGCCAGAGAGCACAATATGTTCTCTTTACAAGATTTACTCCATGAAAAACCCATAAATTGTTTGTTTGATCCTAGTGAACAAATCACTAAACAAAGGTAGACATTTAATTTTTCTGAGCTGTGTTGTAGCATAAAGTCTATAATCACACACAAATTGGTACATTTCCCAATATTTAAAGAGTTTTTTTCAGTATTTGCCCACCCAGGAGAATGACTCCTACCAAAACTTTGATTTCCAAGGAAGCATCATGCCTTGGGTGAAGCACAGTGATGACCGCTTTTTGTGCGTTCAGTGGCATGAGTTGCAGCACTATTAGAGCCTACTGATGCTGATGAAAGAGTCTACTCTATAGAGTTCTGCAGAGTCACTTTCTGCAGATATGCTGATTTACTCTGGACTACATTGGCCAACTAAAACAAACAGTGTAACAGTGCTCACCTTTTTATCATTGATATGTCCTTTTTTTTTCAGGTCACACGCGGAACCAGTATCTGGACCGTAAGTATTCTGTGTCTTTTTGGATGTATAAGTAGATAGTGAACTAATGTAATAATATTGTTGCACATGTGAATATATAATTCCCCATCATAACGGGAGGCATGTCTTGTGTCTTGTGTCTGCCCATGTTTCATTTAATTGAGCTTTGGAAGACAGTGCTTCAAAGTCCAGCAGTATGGAAATGTTTGCTCACTACTTATGCTGCATCAGTACTATACCTTCATGTAAGATCCTGTAACAGGGCATAAATTGCGACCTTTGTGTAGAGTCTCACACTTCAATGAGGTTACCATTTATTCAACAACATCATCAATTGCGCAACAGATGGTAGTTAGCATGGCTCAGCGAACAAAAGGGAGACTGTTCAAGCACCTGACTACTGACTGTCGACAATAAAGACTCATTATTTCCAGTTATGCCTCATTGTGGGTAGACTTTATAGGTTTCGTGTGAAGGTAATACAAAACCTGAACTCATCCACATCCAAGCCCTTGCCCCCTCTAAATCTCCTCCTTCCCTTTGCAACTACTGTTGGAATTCCAAGAGCTTAAGCCACTAATACAGACTGATGCTGTGGGTTTATTAACTCGTGTATAGTGGTACACAATTACTCGTGGTCATGAATGAGTGAAATTAACACATCTGTGCAGTTTGGTATTGCTTAGATTGTTTTCCCCACGACCACTTGTCCTGTCTTGTAGCTCCTGACATAGATGAGTCCTCTGTGATGCAGCTCGCTGAGATGGGGTTTCCATTGGAGGCCTGTCGGAAAGCTGTGTACTACACGGGAAGCATGGGGGCAGAGGTGGCCTTCAACTGGATAATAGCTCATATGGAGGAACCCGGTTAGTAATTTGAGGGGCATGGGACTTGAGACCTAAAGGCAGATACAGATCATATTAATAGTCCTTTGTGATTAGCATACGTGTTGTCTTTTTCATATGCCACAATCATATTCTCAGTGGAGCTCAAAGTCATAATCGTTACATTGAGGTACACTTTTCTTCGTGTCTCTGTGTAATGTTTTACATGTTGACATCGGTGGTAGACTTCATGGCCCACAGGTTTGAAAACTGCCCTAAAGTAGAAGCGCTACCTGAGACTTAGCTCTAAAAGTTCTTCAACAACCTGATTAATCTTCCATCTATTCGTTTTGAAATAAAGACATCTTGTGTTTAGAGTATACCTTCAGTGGGCAGGCAAGTGTTTCTTTTTTTAAGTGTTTTTCCAAGAGTACAACTTGTGTTTTTTAAGATACCAGCTGGGCGATAGCAACATCTGTGTAGGAGTTTACATCAGTAATGAATGTATTGTACGGTATCCTTTTGAACAGATGTAATCTCTGTATATTTTCAAGTATCAGTTAGCCAAGTAATCTTTCACATTTATGTAGTTCATTTCCAACATTAGAAAAATAGCTCTTCTAGAAGTTTACTAAAACTTGTTATTGCACATATCCTTGAGAAAGTGGGTATAACCTGCGAAACACGTTATATTTTTTTATATTGTATAGGAAGCAGATTTTATTTTGGTGAACATCCATGTGGCAATAGGATACATATGTCTGTGGTCACAGAAGAACTATATGTTTAATGTTGGAAGTCAACTACAAACTAGAAAAGAGGGTATTTGACTTACCGATACTCTGAAAATATAGTGAGATAAGTCTGTTCCTAAGAAATATTCTTTGCGGATGTAAATGTAACTGGTTGCACCAGTGGGTATCGGGTGCCTTAGCAGTATGCCCCGGTCTCAGGGCTAATAATTGTTCTACCGCGTATTGTACATTTAAGAGTCTAAGTATATGTGTCTGTTGCAGATTTTGCAGAGCCATTAGTAATACCGGGCTATGAAGGAGCAGCGGCTGGGCCTGTTATGATTGATGACCAACCTCCAGAAGAGATTGTGGCTCTCATCATCTCCATGGGTTTCCAGAGAAACCAGGCTATGCAGGCACTCAAGGCAACAGTAAGGCATTCATTCATAGTTATATGTTACTCTTCTTACAGCTCTTCTTAAATTGTTGCATTTACAGGTACACTCCTAACAATATGTTCTTTAAATACTGCTTCAATCCTCTCTTTCTGCAGCTCTGATTTGATTTTCGAAGTTTCCTAAATTAATTGTAAAAAAGTCAACACAGTTTGCTTGACCCCAAACTTGGAATCCATGGTTTACAAATATATGTTTAGCAGATTATTACTCTCTGTAATAGAGGATTATTATTGTAATTCTTTTTGCAGTCATCATAATTATCATTGCCTCCTTTAGTTTTCCAGAGGAAGCAGTATGATAAAACTGCATGTTCCAACTATCAAATCAAGCAATATGTGCATCTTCACAATCATTCATTTCTGCTACCTGATGCCTCCTTTAGGACACCAACAGGCCTTTCAATGTGCATTATTCGCCAAAGATGGCTATTTACTGAGACTGACTGTAGATCCCACAATCATGATGTGTCCATCCTCAAAAGTATGTCTGTATATGTGTAATATGTGTATCAATCAATCAGGATTTATGTAGCGCTGCCAATCACCTGGTAGGGTATCCGGGTGCTTACAGGTCCCAGAGCGCTTATTCTAACAGCCAGGTTTTGAGGGCCCTTCGGAATTCCGGAAGTGAGGTGATGGTCCGGAGCTTCACGGGGACGTTGTTCCAGGTCTTTTCTGTGATGTAGGCAAAGGAGCGTCTACCACTTCTGCTTTGGTGGATGCGGGGCGTGTCAGCGAGTGATAGAGAAGCAGAGTGTAATCTTTTTGACCGTTTGTGGAAGTTGAGGTGGTGGCATATGTAGGCTGGTGGTCTTTGGTTGTGTAGAGCTTTGTGTGCGTGGGTCAGCAGCTTGAACTGGCATCTTTTAGTACTTTGCATTTGTATAGCCAGAAACTAACCAAAAGGAACCGGAGCAGTGTACAGGGTCAAAGGCAAACTAAGACTCAATCCATTACTCGAATGGAAGCTGGCTTCTGAGGGTGGAAGTGGGTTGTAACTTTGCTGTGATGTAGTGTTCTTTACAGAGGTGTGCCTTCAGTTTTTTATTAATAAATTAGAGCAGGGTTGGAGCAGTCCTGATGAATGCAGCAAAGTTGTGTCAGACCCTTCGTGCATAAATTGAGAAAGCTTATTGTTTTTATTTATTTTTGGCTTTGGTTTTCTGGCAGAAAGTGAGCGGAGAGTCACCCGAGGTGCTGAGCTTGTCACCAGATAGGCTGTGGTGCTGTTCATGAGGGCTTCAGAACCCGGATAGGTGGTTTAATCCGGCTAACAATAAGCCAGCCTTGGCATGTATGAGGAAGGGCTGAAGATCACTCACAAACATTTTTTAAAAAGAGGTCGAACCCCGTGAGACTTGGCCATAAGTGTTGGTGTGGGGTCTCGATAAGGGGACCACAATGAGGAGCCAGAGTCTGCATGTCAATTTAAGCCTGAAATATTTGTTTTTCTTTTCTCCATATATTCTGTTAGTTCAGACAGAAAATGTAAATCTCAGTTTGCACATGATAGAGAACTTTCTTGTCGTTAAACTATAATTATTTCTACCCAATAGCAGTTTCCCATACATTTGAGCGATCTTAGCGAGAAGAGAGTTTGGGGTATGGATAGAGGACCGAAAACTTTCTCACAGTCTGCCGCTTGGTGTAGGTCTGGCACTTTTACAAGTTTTTAAGTGAAGCACCCCCAAAACAGCATTATCTATTTTCCGGACCTCAGAAACTGTGAGGACAGGGTTATATTTTTAAACAAATTGACAAATTTTGTCTGGACCGGATCTTCCCTTGTTTTGGGTAGTTCTAACATTCAGCCCCTAACAAAGGATATAAGTACCGCTCATAAGATATCAGCAATCAGGACTCACTGGTCGACAGTGTGAACTGCCCTTGTTAACCACATAGACGCGCACAACAGTGTTAATTAGGACTAAATTAACCACGATCCGTTTGATGGATCCGTTCGACAAGACGCTTCTTGGGAATTGATGGCATTAGTTATTTCATTTAGGCCGACCGGTTCAATAACAGACTCATTTCAGATTTTATTGTGATCATAAAGGCATAAAACTTTGATTATAATATTTAAAAAAATCTTTGATTGCCACAGTTTAAAGAGCCCAAGATAAGATAGCTTGTTTTATTCATATTATTCTCTAGAGTGAATTAATTGCCTTCAATAGATAGGAGAATTGTTTCAGAAAAGCCACAGTGCTCTGGAATGCTGCAGCAGATTGCAGTGCCTGCTATTTCATCACACA
Organism: Triturus cristatus; assembly: GCF_964204655.1. Taxonomy (NCBI): domain Eukaryota; kingdom Metazoa; phylum Chordata; class Amphibia; order Caudata; family Salamandridae; genus Triturus; species Triturus cristatus. Next base: position 1,064,191,093 of record NC_140594.1, on the reverse strand, counting down.
ATGGAATATTTTATTATGTGGGATAAAGGCTTTAAACAGAATTTTTGGCGCGGATTGTAGTACCTCTGTTCTCGCCACTGACCTAGTCTATTATTGCTGTACTGACTTTCATAGCCACACAATATTCGTCTTATCCAGTTTCTTGTCATTTCATGTTAAGTTTGCCACGTATTTAAGTCAGAAACTAGAACAACCTGCATGGGATCCCACCGAGGGTCTTCAAAATAGATACTCGATAACGATCAAGTTTCTGGAAAGTTGATGCGGAGAAAGATCCCTTCATATCAACTTTATTTCAGCTACAGTGAGCTCCTTAGATCCTGCTTTCACTTTTAGTGTGGTTGGTAAGTTTAGTATCAGCAATCAGGCCCTTGTGTTACACATTAAACATGATGTGATCTGTGTGACTGGTTACTTTAGTTAACCGCAGGATTGATTTGGGGTTTCGCCAGAATCGACTGAATGCACTGGATTCACAAAAGAATGCGGTCTCATCAGCGCGGTCTGGATTCAGTGCAAACTGTATATCGTCTCATAAGCACAGATGCGTTTGAAGCAACCAATGGGTTCCCATTGAACCAAACCCAATGATGTGGTCATTGTGAGCCCGGTAAGGGTAGCTGTTCTGGACAAGAGACGCAAGCTCTCCATGGAGGTACCAAACAGTATGTTACGCATTGTAACCCCTTGAACGTTGACTTCTAATTTCAAGTATGTGGAGCCGAGCCCGATACTGCACACACTGCCCATCATTAGGTGCCGGTACATACATGTGATCAGTTGCCCCTAGACAAGCACAAGATAGTCAGTTGAACAGTGTCACCTCCATTTTAAGAAAAGACCTTGCTGGGAAAAGCATAGCAGCAGGTCCCGGAGTGCCAAGCACCTCAAAGTTATTCTGGTTAGGGGTGCACTTCCCCAGATAGCTCTGCACTGTCCTCTGACCTAGCATCAGGTGTGTTGCAGTTTGGTAATAAATTAACTACAGCGTTGCGCAAGTCAGTAAAAACGCAGTTACATGTCAGGGGAAGACATCTTTACAAGCAGGGGTTACTTTCTTCCACTACACATGCTCTCAGTGTTATAAGTAGGGGGATCCTGCTGAATCACAGTTCCCGCTGCTATTTCTGGGCCTTGGGAAACATGCTGAATTGGTCTTGGTGTCATTTTTGGAAACCGGGGCATAATTCAAGAGCGCCCGCACAATCTCTGGATTCCTTTTGGTGCAGAAACCTGCAGGCAGCGAGGGGGCTTTCTTATATCCACCTGGGCCGAAAACAAAGGCCTGATTTAAGGGGCCATCAGCCCTCCTTTTGTTCAAGTATGGGTGGGGAAGGAGTCATCGTGAGCCTAACACCAAGAAGCCAATGCCAGACCTTCCAGGATATTGTGATTTCGTGACTCACGAAATTCAGGCAATATTTATGAAATCTTGCGTTGGCCACGTAATTTAATTAACTTGCGAAACACGGAAAGTATATTTACTCCTGTTGTGTTCGTTTTATAGTTCTCATCTTTCGTATTATAAATAAATTATGTCTGGTCACTGGCTTTAATAAACTGCACGTCATTGCGTACCTTTGTGTTTCTTCAGTGGGGCCTTGTTATGCTGGCGTGAGAGTGGCCATTTTCTTTAGCTGCAGCATTTGACCATTGTCTGGCAGGAGAGTCGGAGGACAAGCAGTAAAAAATGCCAGAAGTATGCTGCAGTCAGACAGCGACGTGGCCTTCCCTCCACCTCCTTCCACACTATAGGAACTGCTTTAAAGAGACCTTATGGACTCCTGCAGGGCACAACTCCTAAACAAAGTGGGGGGGACTAACCTAGTTAGGCAGTATGCAAGTGACCTCACAGCGCACGACATCACGGCGGACGACATCACGGCGGACGACATCACGGCGGACGACATCACGGCGCACGACATCACGGCGCACGACATCACAGTGCACAGCATCGCGGTGCACGACATCACGGCGCATGTCATCACACATGGCATCACAGGAATTGACATCATAGAAAGTGGCATCACAAGCCACGACTTTACAGGAAGTGGCATCACAAGAAGTGACATCAGATCTAAAGCCCTCACATATATGTTTAGCAGGTCTATCATGTGTACGTTTGAGCGCATTGCGAGCATAATAGCACAGTGAGCTATGGAAGATGATATGTGACTTCCACAACTTGCAATGCCCCAGTTTTATGTAACACATCCTATACATTCATTTACAAACTTATATAATTTATTGTACATGTAACATGCACGTGTTGATGTAAAGCGCTCTGAAACCCTGCATTGGGATGAGTGGGGCTATACAAGAAAAAATAGTGGTACTTAAATTATTTTAACGCCTCCTCAGGTATAGTAAGCTCTATATAAATGCAATTTGCTGTGTGTAAATAGTGGGAAAGAACAACACATCTGACATCCTTACAGTGCATGCATATCTCCTAAACAGGGATAGAACAAAGTGAAACGCTGCCTCTCTTAATTATGTGTGAAGTGCTAACAAGGCGTGAGCCTTTGTTTCCCCTCCGCTTCGTTTGCATCTAGGTGTGAGGCTCCTGACTGCTCTCAGCCAAGAGACTCCAACAAAAGGAGACCTGATGACCCCTCAATTACGGCCTTTGTTATGGGCCCAGCAGGAGTCTTAAATAAGAAAGCCCTGTCCCCGCCTGCACGTTCTTGCTTGTTGCAGATGGAAAGCAGACAACGTGCAGGCGCTGCTGAAAGTGTCCCAGTGTTTGGAAATTACACAGGGAGGAGTTCAGCACAGTATTGGCAGGGAATGACGGCGTTCATCCTGTGAAAATTGTGGGTGGACACCGTCCACCCGCGTATATCCCTGACTCGTGCCCTGGATTCCTGTCCTGACTTGCTGATTATCAGTTCACTTTTGAGCTATTGTAGACAGGGATATGCACGGCTTATAAAACAAAAACATTTTGTGCGTAAATCTGACAATCACTCACAATTAAATCATTTTAAAAGCATAACTCCTACTCAAATCGTCTTCACATTTCTGAATAAAGGAGTGTGTATTTTTGTTTAGTAGAGTAGCTCAGTTTTTGTTAACAGCAAAAACCTCTAAACTAGCGGACAGGGCATGCCGAAATTGAAGGTAGCAATAAAACTGGGCTTGTGGCATAAGGAATTCTGTCTGCAGGTGTTGAGAAGATTTGAGCGTCCAGCGCCTCAAAACATCCCCAAGGACCGAGATACCTATTGCGTCCGAACCCCGGAAACCCTGTAGGGCCGCCAGCTGAGGCAAGCGCCCGTCGCCCCAGAGGGGGGTTTCCCGAGTCAAAGTGTTCTACCACACTATTCGGCGCAAAGCCTGCCTCCAGATCAAAAACACCACCTGCGTAACCGATGGCAGCGACCCTCGCAGCGGCGCTGAATATAATATTGTATGTAGGGAATGGTGTCCCATGAGCTGTCGCTCAACTGCATACGCCGGGTCCCCCCGGTCACCGTACCACCACTCGTTAGGAACCAGCAAGTGTGAGGCTTGATAGTACGAGAGAACATCAGAGGACGCCAGCCCCCCGCAATAGGTGGACAGGAAGCTTTATGATTTGTTTTTAGTTTGTGCTTGCATTTAACACTACTAAAAAAACACAATTCCTACCCTATGGCGGATTTAAAAATGTCCATGCACCTCTCGGAACCTGCACATGACAGGCACACTGCGAGCACTGGCCAAAAGGTGCAGATAATGAAAATGATGAACAGATGTTTGTGTTTTTATCCGAGACTCATCATGCCCCACATGGTGAAGTAGAGTCCAGTAAAGTATGCAAGAATGCTGTATTAATCCCAGCTACTGCTAATCGCAGCATCCTAATCAATCGCTATTTTGCCCACCATACCAACTCGGCTTGGACCCAGTTATATTTAAATCAGTCTTGACTCTGCTCCAGTGGGAACAGTCCGGCTCCCACTGCCAGAGCAGGTCCTCTCTTAACCCGGGACACGAGCAACCCAGGAACGTTTTCACCCTATTTAGTGCTCATTAGCCAGGTATAGCTTGGTTCAAGTGACAGTGTGGATGAGACCCATGTCTGGGTATACCCGTCCCACTTACGGTGACACACTAAAGTACACAAAAAAGTGATGAATGGAATGCTTGAATTCATCCCAGCCACTGGTAATCACTCGAGCCGCATCCCTATTCTTTTTTTGTAACATATTTTTATTGGCATTTTCAGGTTTATTGTAATATATATCAAATAAACCATTCAATCCATGAGATTGCTTATTACAGTATCCAATATCCCCCACAATTAATCATGAGTACAATAGTTGCTGGCTACACAAGTTGTAAACCCTATGGGTCCTGGTAGTGAATATGCCACGTGAACTGGGGTAAAACACGGGAAGAGCTAGGGGTTGGGTATGGAAGATCGCGTCCGGACTCTCTTATGAGCCGCATCCCTATTCATTGTTATTTTACTCACCATACCACCTTCAGTTTGGATCTACCCATATGCAAACCAGTCTTGGCCCTGCTCCAATAGGAACAGTCCAGCCCAAACTGCCGGGCCGAGTCCTCCCTGAAACCGTACACAAGCAATCTAGGGTCGGTTTTGACTTAGGGCTCGTCAGCCAGGTCTAGCTTTTTTCTAGTGCAAAACTGGTCCTGGGTTGCTTGTATTCTGGTTCAGGGAGGGCCTGACCATGCTGTTCGGGCTTAGGTGACATGGTGCGCAAAATAACAATGGACTGGGATGCGGTCTGAGGGATTACCAGTGGCAGAAATTAATTTGAGTATACCATCCATCATTTTTTCATATACTTTAGTTTAAAGTGGAATCCAGAGCAGGGAGACACTGATTGTGGGGGGTGAGAAACAACACTTGTGCAAACGTTAACCTTAATGACACTGCTCTGAAACACTCAACTCTGACCAATGATTAATTTAAAAAACAGAAGTGTTGGAGTCCGGGATTTGTGCTTCGTTCTACACTTCTAAATTGGAAGTGCCTGGTTAAAGGTGTTAAGTGGATTAACTGAATCCTCAGTGTGTTTTGGGGGACAGGACAACCAGGTATAGGTCAAAAGTGTTGCAGAAATGCCTCAAAAAACACATTTGTATGTTGCAAAATTTCTACTTTTGCTCTCGCAAAATATGCCAATCCATGCCGCAATCTCCTGCAATGCACTGACGGGGAAGAAGACGCACAGCTTGTTATCACTTCACACATACATAAGAGGTGTTATTGGAGTGCTTGCACTGTAGGAATGCAATATTCATCTGTCGGTAGGAGTAATACACAAATATTGATGTAAATGTCGAATTACGGAAGTGCCAAGTTCTGGCTCTTTTAAAATGTAAAAGCTTCCATCGCTCTGACATCCATGAGGGAACTACAGTCAGGCACATGGTTCAGCCATCCTGAGAATTTCAGCAAAGTTTAGCGGTGAATCTGTAAAAGGGCTACGGTAAAAGTCTCTGTGTGCATTGCGCCTTCGCGGAAGAGCAATACGCTGCAATTTACAAGATGTGGACTCTGCAGAAAGATCAAGTTTTCAGAAAAGGGATTGCCGGATCTAAGTAACTACTTTTTATCGGCAAATTGTGGAAACAGAGCTACTGCGGATGGTTTGGAGATGGAGCTTAGAGATGGATGGATTTCACAGATCTTTCCAGTAAATACCACTAGATGGCGCCATTTGCTTTCTTGTCAAGTGGCGAACGACGTTACAGCCCTTGAAACGTAGGAAATGGAGAATGCGGTGAATGCTGTAGTGTCGCGGTCTAGTGGACGCGCGCACTACGGAGTGACGTAGAGGAGCGTAGCGGCCGTTCGGACGCTACTGCGCATGCGCGAGGCATAGCGCGCGAACGAGAGACGCGATCGGAGCGTGTTGCCCGGCGCTCTCTCTATAGGTGTCTAGAAGTTGCAATAAAGGTTCCACCAGCACCTAGAACGTCTCCTGTGAGTCTGTGGGGGTGAGTAACACATACCAGGCACCCTGCAACATTACAGTGGCGACGAGGATGGGATAAGAAGAACCCCAGGTGCAACAGGCAGAAGGTGCCCCCCCTAACCTGCTCCAGAGAAGAAGCCCACCAGGAGAGACACCACCATACGCGGTGAGAAGACCGGAGGGACTAAGAGCAGACACCTACACACCGGGAGAGCGCGGCAGAGGCAGATAGAAGCCGGAGAGTGGCACGTGGGCAACGAAGGAGCCAGCCACGTGGTAGAGGATATCGCAGGCGGACGGCGGAGCCGCAGAAGAGATCCTGGCGGAGTCAGGGGACGACGGAGCAGCCGGCTCGAACGCAGTCCCAGGTACCCGAAGCAGGGGAGCGGGGACGGACGCACCAGGTAGCCCGAGGAAGCAAGTGGACGCCAAAATGAGTGCACAGTCAGCGACTCTGACGACGCCGATACCTTTCCTACCACGCCCGGGAGAACCCATAATGAAGTGGGAAGACTGGAGGGAGTACTTCAGAAACTACCTGGAAGCGCTAGAAGATGAGAACGAGGAGGCGTTCTCTAGCGCCAGGAGGAAGAGGATACTTCTACACAACCTAGGACCAGAAGGGATACGGGTGTTTCAAAATCTTACACCGATCACCAGACCAGTAGGGGACACAGACGTGTTCACCCACGCCATAGAAGATTTGGACAACCACTACCGGCCAGCAGTGTGCACCTCCATCGACCGCTACAACTTCCAGCAGAGGAAGCAAGAAGCAGGAGAAACCGTGGATGACTACGTGGCGGCACTGCGGAAGCTGGCGATGACGTGCAGGTATGGCGGACTGCAGGACGAATTCATCAAGGACCAGATCGTCATGCACACGACAAGCAAGTCAGTACAGGACAAACTATGGGCGAATGGAGATGCGACACTGAACGAAGTGATCGCCATAGTGAAGAGAGCTGAGCTAACAAAACGCTGTGCGGAAGCAGCCAAAAGAGAACAGGCCCCCAGACTCACAGTCAGCAAAGTAGACGACGCGGACCACCAGATGCGGGGGAAACAAACGACGGGGGAGTACAGAGGAGCGGCCACAGGGAAACCAAGACCCGGACCGACATGGAAACAAGGCAAAGGCGAGGCCATGAAATGCTACAGGTGCGGCAGCTCGAACCATGCAGCGCACGACAAACGGTGTCCCGCATTCAGAGCCAAGTGCGCGTTCTGCGGCCTAGTTGGCCATTACGAAAAGGTATGCCGCAGGAAAGGAAGACAGCAGGCAGTGAAGTTCGTGGCACAGGACGAGGGGGAAGAAGCAGAAGGCCGTGAAGAAGACGAGGAAGTCCTGTGTATTGAAGACAAGGTACTGGGCATAGAGGAGAGAAGATCGCGCAAACCCCAATGCGACATGATCATAGGAGGCATACCCATCACCATCGTGGCGGACTCAGGATCTCCTCACACTATCATTCAACGTTCAGTATGGAGCGAGAAGTTCAGACCCACGTGGGGCGCACACCTAGAACCCCCCGACATTCGACCTGTCACCTACACAGGGGACCCAATCCCGATGGTAGGGTTCAAGACAATGAAGTTCCAGTTCAAGGAGCGGAGTGCACTCTGCAAGCTGTACGTCGCGGAGAAAGGACCGTCAGTCCTGGGCTGGATGGACCAAGGAGTGTTGGGAATACAGCTGAACTCAGGAGGGGACACCCAGGTGCTAGTGACGCTGGACGGAGAGGAGTCGACGGCAGGAAAATGGCGGAGCGGGCACCCGAAGGTCTTCGGCGGGAAGATAGGGAGGCTGGAGAAGTTCTCCCACAAAATCGTCCTCAAGGACAACGCCCGGCCAGTTGCGCACAAGGTACGGAACATCCCGATTGCCGTTAGGGAAGCGGTACAACAGGAGCTCCTCCGACTGGAAGAAGGGGGAATCATTGAGCCCATTGACAGCGCGGAGTGGTTGGCTCCCTTGGTGGTGGCCATGAAACCGTCAGGCAAAGTGCGCCTCTGTGTGGACCTCAGGGAGTTGAACAAGTGCATAGTGGTGGAGAGGTTCCCCTTGCCACGCATTGAGGAAATGTTGGCCCGCACGAAAGGAGTGAAATGGTTCTCCACCATAGACTTGCAATCGGCGTACCATCAAGTAGCACTACATCCGACAAGCAAAAAGTTGACATCGTTCATCACGCCGTTCGGATGCTACCAATTCTGCCGCATGCCCTTTGGTCTCGCCTCGGCAGCGGCGGTGTTCCAGAAGCTAATGGCCCGCCTATTCAAGGATATAGAGGGAGTGCAATACTTTCAGGACGACATCTTAGTGATGGGGACGGAGCTGGAGGACCACGACAGGAAACTGTCGGCAGTATTGAAGATCCTGGAAGAGAAGGGCCTAACAGCAGAGTGGGAGAAGTGCCATTTTGGGATGACATCAGTCACCTACCTGGGACACGAGATAGGGGCACAAGGAATAACGCCGAAGAGAGGGAACGTAAAGGCCATCTGCGAAGCACCGCCACCCACATCCAAGGAGGAAGTACGGTCGTTTCTAGGGATGGCAGAATACTATAGTAAATTCGTCCACCACTTTGCCACGAAAACCCACCACATGAGGCAGCTCACGAGGGACAAGACGGCGTTCAGATGGACTGAGGAGACGCAAGAGGAGTTCGACACAGTGAAACGGGAGATTGGCGGAGCGATCCCGCTGCAAGGATTCGATCCCCAGGGGCGGTCGATATTGATGACGGACGCGAGTGAAAAAGGGCTGGGATCCGTGCTCATGCAGGAAAGACCAGAAGGCGGAACGGAGACGATCAGCTTCGCGTCCCGGACGCTGACAGCATCGGAACAAAAGTTCAGTGTGATAGAGAAAGAGATGCTAGCGGTAGTGTGGGCCATGGCGAAGTACCGTCAGTTCCTGTGGGGAACCAGATTCCAGGTGAAGACGGATCACAAGCCTCTCGTGAAAGTATTGACATCAGATGGCCATGCCAGCGCCACGCCCCGGATTGCGAAGATGACACTGAAACTCCTGGAGTACAGGTACGACGTGGAGTACATCCCGGGCTCCAGAAACAAAATAGCGGACTACCTCAGCAGGGCATCTGCGATGGACAGCGCCTCCAACGACAGGGAAGACGACGACGAGATGGTGGCTCTGACGGACGATCCGGAAAAAGCCATCAGCAGGCAGGACTGGAAGAACGCGTATGAGGCGGATGCTGACATGGAGGAAATCAAGGCGTGCATTGTGCGGGGATGGCCGGACAGGAGGAAACAAGGATCAAAAATCAGGCAGTTTTACGAAGTCAGAGAAGAGCTGTCGGTGGGCAACGATGGAGTATTCGTCTACAGGGGTGACAGGGTGGTGCCGCCGGAGAACATCGTACCCACCCTGCTAGCCATACTTCACGAAGGCCATCTGGGAATTGTGAAGACAAAGGCCAGGACAAAACAAACTTACTGGTGGCCAGGGATGGACACGCATGTTGAGAGGCACGTGAAGGACTGCGCGCAGTGCCTAGGGGCGGACAAGACACTCAAACCGATGAGACCACCCTTAGGGAAATTCACTAACCCCAGCAACCCGTGGGAAGAGGTAGCAGTAGACATCCTGGGACCTATACTGGACGACCAAGGTATCCCCAAATATCTATGCGTAATAGTGGATAAATACTCGAAATGGCCAGAAGTGCACATCAACGAGGTCATGGACACGGACGTGATACTAAGCTTCCTCAAGGAGGTGTTCCTTCGGGAAGGCATACCCAGGAGCATTATCAGCGACAATGGCCCCCAGTTCATCTCCGACAAGTGGGTCACGTTTGCGAACAGGAACGGCATAATACTCAAACGCACCTCGATATACCACCCATCCAGCAATGGACAAGTAGAGAGGTTTAACAGGGTGCTGATGGGCTCCATACAGGCGGCCATCACAAGAGGCAAAGACTGGGAGAAAGAGGTGCTCAGCACGGTATGGGCGTACCGCATCACCCCCACCGGAACGGGGTACAGTCCCTTCCAGATCTTGCGGGGACGGCAACCCTTTACCAAAGACAATGTGGCGTGGCAGGAGAAGACCATCACCAGCAAATGGTCTCCAGCAGTGGTACAGCACAACCTGCAGAAGGCACAACGCATCTATACGGAACACTACAACCGCCACAAGAGGACAAAAGAAACGGCGTTGGAAAAAGGGGAGTGGGTCAGAGTGAAGCTGGCTGTCCTTAAGCGGAAAGGAGAAAGCAAGTACTCCCCACCCCTCAAAGTAGAAGAAGTGTATGACCGGGCGGCTCTGCTCAGTGACGGTAACGTGTGGTCACACGAGCGCATGGCCAAATGCAATAAGATCCTACAGTGGCCCCGAGAGTGCACGGAAGGGGAAACCCCGGCAGAAGGGGGGATAAAGGACACAGACGCATGCGAAGGAGGCCCCGGAGAAGACATGGGCGGTGAGCAAGAGAGAGAGAGAGACAACTCAGGGAGAAGAACCTTGGGGGAGACCACGAGAGAAGATGGCGAGGTAAAAGAGAGAGAGAGTCCGGGCACTCCGAAAGGTACCGACGGAGGCCTGGTCACAGAGGGAAGCCGAGAAGGACATTCCACTCCGGTAAGACACACCCGGGGGGGAAGAGCAGTGGTGAGACCATCCAAGTTCAGAGACTTTGAAATGGACTGACCTCCGGGTCGGGGACTTTGTGTGAGTGGTATGAAAAGGGGGAGATATGTAGTGTCGCGGTCTAGTGGACGCGCGCACTACGGAGTGACGTAGAGGAGCGTAGCGGCCGTTCGGACGCTACTGCGCATGCGCGAGGCATAGCGCGCGAACGAGAGACGCGATCGGAGCGTGTTGCCCGGCGCTCGCTCTATAGGTGTCTAGAAGTTGCAATAAAGGTTCCACCAGCACCTAGAACGTCTCCTGCGAGTCTGTGGGGGTGAGTAACACATACCAGGCACCCTGCAACATTACAAATGCGGTCAATTATTTATTGAAACTTGTAGTGCTCGTGAGTGTGGCTTGGCCATAAAAGCAACTCTAAGAGGACAAGCACAATGGGGTTATGTAGATTTTGATGGAACAACTAACTTGCAATAATAGGCAGCACACTGAACCTGCCACAAACGTAGTTCTTCTGCTCTATTTAGATATGGGGGGGTTGCGAGCTTTCCTCTGCGGGGCCTCAGATGCCATCCTTGCCAGGGCCGCAGGTTCACAATGACACAATCACGGTCACCCTTGTGGTGGAGCAACCATCACTACATTTCCCTGCACGGGCCTGCCAAGCAGAGAGGGTTGGCTTTGTAAGACTGAGAAATAAAACACTGGCCCTGGCGTTTTCTATTTTTAAAAACAAGCTCCCGCTTTGCAAGTTTGCTTTCGACTAACAAGGAACTTTGCTGAGCAGGCCCAAAACAACGTGGTGCCCTCTCAGCTAAGTGCTGCACTGTCAGAGAAACCACTGGGCTTTAGTTGTTCTGAAGGCTTAAAGATATGCCCTGGACTGGTGGTGGGCCCTAGGCCCACATGCTATTAATGATCGACACAGACACTGTATGTATGCGGTCACGTCACTTGTGTCGCCTGCGATGGGTGTGTGTGGGATGCATGTGTGTCCACTCCTAGGAGGGAGTGGATGACTAACCAAGTGTCTGCTGAGACACTACAACGTGTCCAGCACAACACTACATTCCTACCAAACTTTGTTCAAAATAAAACATTCCATTCCCATTTATTAACTTTATTTCGGCCTCTAGGGCCATAAAAGTGCAGACAATAAAACAGATAATATCCACTTGTAATTAAAAAGAGGGGCAACTACCAAACATCTTGTACAATAATCATCCCACGAATGAGAGGAAAAAACACACAATACATGAGAGTACAGCGGGGATGTGAAATGATACATAATACTATCATATACCTGTTAAAAACAGAGTAAAAGCAGCCATCCTACGATGAAATGCAGTCTAAAATTTTTACAAGGATAAAAATATAGGACTACGATGCAGAACCCAGAGCGTGGATACAGACTTGCTCAACCTACGCGGGTTCATACATTTATTCTTCCCCATGTGATCTACTTTAAGGAGGCCCGCCGAGTGTGCCACATACAGTTTAAAAATCGTGATACAGCAAAGACAATTGGTGGGTGAGTGTCGTACTTTAAAACTCTGTAAGCCTCTATGCAGCGCACGAAGCCTAAATTCTTACATAGCTGGATTAAGGACATGTAGTTCATACTCCTCCTTATTGTTGCATGCAGGACATTCACCCGTTTGGTCTCTCACCCATTTGCTAGTATGCGCTAATAATGGAAGGGTCCCCAATCTAAATTGCCCATACAATTTCCTGGCCAATGGGGGTTGAATAAAATCCCCCAAAATGCCCTTGCTGTATACATCTTTTACCAGTAGAAATTCTGCTGTTAAACGACCACATGAAACAACAATAAAGCAACGTCCAACTTCTGGAAACAAACTTTTCACATAGGACTCCACACAGTCTCTTGGTCCTGAGAGGCAGTCTGCAGGACAACAGTGGACGGGTGCAGCGGGGAGCAGCCAAGCATCTCGGCACACGTCCATAATTTAACCAGAGTCTACTGGGCACAGACGATGAGTCAATGGAGTCCGGATTCCTTGGCAGCCTGTCCGTCAGATCAATGTCCTCTCGCACACTGCTGGATGAAATTGTGTGCTTTGGCGGTGATGCTGTTGGTGTCAGTCAACTAAACGATGGTGCATCGAAGCTTTGGTGGAGTCCTGCTGCAGAGTCTTCCCTTGAGGTTTCTGGGCACTACGATGACCAAATCGGCCGTGGCTGGAATGGCGATAATGTTCAGGACGTTATCGTCCGAGGCCACGGTGCCTATGGGTACCTTGTCAGTGGAGCCGCTTCTCGACCATCTCTCGTGCGAGGATCCCTGGGTGCAGGAATGTTCTGGAGGCCCTTGTGTGGGGCTGCCACGATAGTGTGGACCGTGGCATCTGCGGTCAGGAGCAGGGATGCCGTCCGAATTAGACTGCCAATGCTCGGGACTGGACAGTCACACTGGGAAGCGTTGGAGAGAGACACGGTTCACGCTGGCTGCGGCTTACTTTTGGTTCACCCATTGGGCTGTCTCCAGGGACGTCGGTCTGCCTTGGTGGCTGTCTGGTGTCTCTGGGCATGCTCTTGTCTTGTAGTGGTCTGAGTCCTCGTTCTTCTCCTCTTGTTGGTCTTTTCAGCGCACCTCTGCTCGTCCGGTTCTTCCTGGTGACGGGATTGTCACTCTTCTTTGCGCTGACCTCTTGCCGATCCAAACCCTTCCTCAAGGATCTTCGCGGTGCTCCTCTACCAGGATGAGGGGTCACCTTCACTCAAGGGTGTTGTGCTTGCACCTCGAGCCTGTGCCGTCGTGGTGCCTGCTCCTGCCTTCGTTCCGGCATGCTTGAGGGGGTCGGTCACTTTGTGTGACGTGCTCCTTGCTTGCTGTGCGATGTGGCATCTTTGGAGCACATGTTGCAGTGGCAGCTGGCCATGTGGAGTGTGCAACTCGCCTGTTGCCTGTCTTGGGCCACTGACAACTCCGTCTTGAGGCAGTGTGAGGGAGGACACACTGTGCTGTCTGTGGCCCACTGCGGGGCGCCGCTGGTGCAGTGGAGATGTGGAGTCTCTCCCTCCTGCATTAAGGCCACGCTAGGCCTTTTACTTCCCTCTTTTCTCCGGTGAGCACTGGTCATGTGCAGCATCTCTTTTGCTGGCACCTGGTGGGCAACCAGGTTCTTCAAATAACTTGCTCTGTGAGTGTGTCCCTGCTCTTCTCATTTGCAGTGGTGGCAGAGGGCCACTCTCTTGGTCATTCATCTCTGAGGGCACGCCTCGCTAAGCCTTGTGCAGTCTGGTCTTGAGCGGGCAGTCTTTCTTCTAGTGTCCGTGTGCACTCTTGGACCTGGTGACTGTTGTTGCTGGCTGATTAGCAGGGCCTTGCATATGTAACAGTCTCCTCTTTGATTGGGGAAACTTTCTGGCGGCATGCAGTGGCAACAGACCACCATGGGGAATGCAGTACTTCCCTCCCTTTTTTGGGAGAAAGTCAACCAGTTTGTTGTCTCTGCTCAAAACCACTAGGGGCATGCAGCGGTCAGTGTGTTGCTGGCTGATCAACTAGTCCCTGCAGTGCTCCAGGAGCCACTGTGTTGCCTGCTTGCAGTGAGGTCACAGGACCGAGCATACTCTTTGGTGAACAGGGCAACGTTGTACATAGCAGTGTTCAAAATGTGGCTATTTCTTTGCAGACTTATGCTGTGGTCTGGTACCGCTGGTCTATAGGTGGCCCGAAGCGTCACTTCTCAATGTTCTGCCGCTATCACCTGATGATGTTGGCCGCAGCGGGCAGTCAGTGCGCCTAACTGTTCTGTGCTATGCTGCATGGCTTGAGTCCATGTAAATTGCAGCTTGTCAATCACATTATGTTCACCTGGTCGGGCTGCCTAATTATCCAGTCACGGTGCAGTGCAGCAGGCAACCACCAGGTGGTGCTGCAGTCACCACTTCAGTCAGGCTATTGCAGTGGCTCGGGCAGGAAGGTGCTTGAGATGCAGGCATGGGGCATGTACAATGCTGGCGAAGCCCCAGTGTCTAGCCGTAGCTATTCCCAGCACGGCCGCCTCAGAAGACTTTGTATGGTAAGTGGTGCTGCCACGTTACCTTAATGAACCACTGTAGTCTGTTTTATATGCAGGCAGTTTCTATGTGGACTGCTCCCTTTCCACTGGTGCAGTAATTACTAGTGGCCACTGGATGGAACTGCTGTTCACTGGGCTCTTGGCAGTTTTCTTTTCCCAGGCTGCGGCAGGCTTTCTGTGTACTGCAGATATGGCAGGGCATCGTATTGAGGCAGCAGCTGCCTGGGCCGGGTGCAGTGTTTCAGAGTGGGCACTAGGTGGGCCAGGGAAGACTCTCTGAAGAGGGGCTGCACCGGGCTGGAAAGGTCAGTGAAGGGCTTCCCTCAATGCAGTGTGGCAGGCAGCTTGCCCTGGCTTTGTGGTGCAGGGTGCTTTCACCGCATGGGGCCAATCTTCTGGGGGCAAGGCTTCTTTCCATGGGGAGTTCCATCAACAGCCAGCAGACTGTATCGACGGCCACTTGCCAGGCTGCCGTATCTTCTCCTTGCACAACGCGGTTCACAGCAGGCAAGTGAGGTCAACGACCTAGGAGTTGTGAGGCCTGTTGGTGGGGCTAGCAGCCGTTCCATGGGTGGGCTGGTTTTCGGTCCTCTGGGTTATGGCATGCGTTGCTTGTTTATCCTGAGTTTCGCCCAGTCTGGACCGCAGGATTCATGTCACTCGGAGCTGCTCCTTGGGCTGTGTACATTGCAGTAAGCCCCACTAGGTGGCGCTCTGGGTGTCTGCTCTTGCTTGTTGGCCGTTCCAGCGCTGTGTGGGGTGACTATTTTTGGACTTGCAGGTGGGCAGACTAGTGGTTGGTGAGGGCGGCAGTAACAACACATGGAGGCCCTTCTCCCCCTCAGACAGGGAGATGCGATGCCGGGCAGCCTCGCGCACTCCACTTGTAATGCCGGTCGGCTTGCTTGCAGGCAGAGGGAGGGCTTGTCTGCAGAGTCCACGGCCTGGTTGAGGGGTGGCGGGCGGCTTATGTCCTTTCGTAGGGCCCTCTGGTTGTGTCGTGTCATGCCGCACAACTTGCTGCTCAGCTCTCCCCTTCCTCTTAGGCACCAGTTTTTTTGCGCAGCTCCTTGGTTTCCACTACACGCCAGGCGGCCACTTCATCACTGGCCCCGGGCTATGCTTGTGGCTTTCTCCCGCCTTGCTGGGCCATGAGGTGTCACTTTCTTGCACTTCTCCTTCACGGCAGACAGATGGGGGAGTTACAGGGAGGTGTGGGAAGCAGACGGTCTGTCCCTGCTTCTCCTCCAGTGAAGAAAGGTTCATTCATTGCGCCTGCACTGGCGACGTCTTTCGTGGGCAGGCGGTGGTAGCAGTGCTCCGTCGAGCGGTAGTCTCACCTACGTCAGTTGGCAGCGAAGCGATACCAAGAAGTACTGTGCTGGGGTACCTTAGACGTGAGATGCACTCCTTCCCCACGAGTCACAGATGAGTGGTAGTCAGCAAACACATGGGGTTAGACCCCCTCGTTGCCATTGTGGTGTTGTGGGCCCTAGGCCCACATGCTATTAATGATCGACACAGACACTGTATGTATGCTTAGTCAACTGGCCACGAGCACGTGTACCCGGGCCCTTTTATTAGCAGGGTCACATCACTTGTGACGCCTGTGATGGATGGCTGTGGTATGCATGTGTGTCCACTCCCAGGATAGAGTGGCTGACTAACCAAGTGTCTGCTGAGACACTAGAACGTGTCCAGCACAACACTACAGTGGGATTCTCTAAATATGGCTGCCAGCCGTCCACTAGGGGAGCAGAAGACATAGCCTTTAATGAATTTGTGACCCTCTTGCTGGTTCTAAATGACCCTCAGTGTCACTGAAAAATGAATCTGCTTTCAACAGCAACTAGGTCATTTGTTCTTTCTAAAGGCCTCGGGATTCAAGTAGTGCAGACAGTGCCCCACCAGATGTCTCTTTTAGGCCCCTCGATGCAGTGACGTAGCAGTAGCGGAAGGGGGGGTACTCACCGGGGGGCATGAATTTTGGGGGCAGCGGCCTCACCCTGCTTTTACCTACGGCTGGAATCGCCAGCATCCCCCTTGCTTTTATATGTGGCTGCCGCGGGGCAGCAAACGTAGGGACCGCCATGGGTGGCTAAAGGTCTAGCTGCGCCACTGCCTCGATGACTGCACTTGGAGTCTGGAATTGGAACATGACACCATGGCCTGCGACTCTTGCAGTTCTATATATCCTTAGGCCATCATGTAATAGTGGGCCTAGTGCCAGTAGAGAGGCTCCCCTAACTAAATCCCTCTCACAAAGGTAGCTCACCTTCCAGGGAACTTTCTCCCAAAGGATCTCCTCACAGAAAGCGCTGAAGAAAGGAGAAGTCTTCTTCCTCGAGGACACAGCCCTGCATCTTCATGCTCTTCCCTAAAGCTAAACTCTTCCTTGACATCAAGTGATCCCCTGGTGCCTAGAAAGATGGGAATGGAGTCTCCTCGTCCATTGACTGACTTCAGTTAGGTCGAGGCCTTCAGGCTAATGATGCTTGATCTTTTGAGGTAGGAGGTGCAACATCTGAGCCTTTGCCCAATGGGAGATAATTCCTGTGGGCTTAGCAACTCTGCCAGCTCCTATCCTACCCTGATACCTTCCAATGCTACACATCTATAGGCTTCGGGCCTAGTTTCTAAGGCAAAGTCGAAAACACTACAGGCAGCGTCCCTGATTCACTTGGACCCCTTTTTGGCACCAATCGCAACTTTGGCCATGGTGTTAACTGCAGCGGCGGTGGAGGAATCTATAGGAGAAGGTATCCTCTGCATGGCAATAGAGAGGGTCAAGGCCAATTTTAACAATATTTCCTATTGTCTACACCTGCAAGGCACAAAAGTGTGCCAATACGCGCTATTGTGAACACCTCCAAGGTAATAGGTTTGTTTATTTGGAGGAGATGTTCAGTTCAAATAAAATGCATTATCTATGAAGAGCAAAGAATATGGGTGCCTGGAGGATGACGGCTCCGAAGCGGATCACCTCCCATCACCCTACAATACTGATGCTGGCATCTCTTTGGACTTACCAAAAGCCAGCAGCTTGGCTTCTTCATCGGAAGGCAACATTTTCTAGGCAACTGGTCCGGCTTCAGAGGAAAGTACATTTTTTTTACAACCGTCATTTTGAAGGCTGCAGAAGCCTTAAGTGACTTTACCTTCTGCGGAAGCAAAATCTAATATTATGACGGACATTTTTTAATTCTCTGTGGCGGCAGCAGATCCCTTGCTTCCCTTTAATGGGGCCCTCCTAGATGTTAGCATGGCTGCATGAAAGAAACTATTTTCTGGCAGATAGCCAGATGCCGTGAACCCGCTCCAAGTTACCCATATTTTTTGTACTCCACATATTACCCGAAAGTCAAACTTTTTAAACATACACATCAGTACAGAATACCAATGCCTTTCTCCCATTAAGGGACTCCAAGAAACTTGATATCTTGGATTGCAGAGTTTTTGCTAATAGTTTGACTTTCCGCATGGCTAAAGCCACCTGCCTTCTGGGCAGATATGTCTATGCCTTATGAGGACTAAAACATCGCAGTTATCAGCCTGCCGGACCATATGAGAAAACTATTCTGTGACCTGGTGATTGATGGCTTGGATACACCAAATCAACTCCTAAAGTACGGCTGTGACTCTGCGGGCACCGTTGCTTGATATGGCACTGGATTTTCAGGAGTTGTCCATATCATGCTCATGGGCATGCTCTTTGACTGCTAGCATTTATTTAGCGTGAAGGCAGCCTTCTCTTTGGGATGCTTCAAGAACAGCAGGAATATGGCTCACACCGTGAGCCTGGCCTCCCCACATGGCAATCCCACCAACTGTATTGGACTGAGCAGTCTCGCCAAAGGCAGACATCTCAGCCAATGCAATCACCAGAACAATTATAATTCCCCTTTCAGCTCAGGGGCTGCTCCAGGGCCCCTACATGCTGCGGTGAAACCAGGCCCAACCTTACTCTACAGTCTCTGAGACCTCCCCCTCACAACATCGCCCTCAGGTGGGAGGAAGGGTCCCCTTTTTGTCACCCTTTGGGAGACAGTTGCTCTAGACTGCAAGGTCATCAAACTGACTCCTGGGACACTGTCCTTCCCTTCCCTTCCTATCCTCTCCTCCAGACCAAGGGGGCCATAGCGGTGGTGCTTCTGGAAGAGAGAGAGATATATTGTTGTACTCCCTTTAGTTCTTGGCCCACAAAGAAGGACATCTGAACTCGTTTATCCGTCAGGACAAATTCAAGATGCTATCCCTGAACCAGGCCCTGTTGGCCTTGAATTTGGGGAGATTGGTTGTCATTGCTGGACATCCAGGATGGCTATTTTCATCTTCCATTTTATCACATTGTCATGTGCTACTTAAGGTTCACAGTGAGATTGCAACGCGATCAGTTTGCACTCCTCCTTGTCGGACTGATGCTTCTTTACGGAGGTACTGGTGGTTGTGGCAGCTTCACTGTATTTCGATACTCCGATGACTGGCTGATGTAAGTGGAGTTAGTGGTGCTGGTCCAAGAACATCTCTAGCAGACGATGACTCCTCCATGTTCTGGGCTTTACCTTTCAGTGGCCAAAAGGCTCACCTCACTCTTTCCAGAGGTGTCCAATTTGCTGACATCTGTCATGCTACTAAACGGTCATCCTTTCATACTTTTGTCTAGCACTATTGCCTCATGTCTCAAGCGTAGCTCAATCTCACATCCAAGGGTGGTACTGCTTTGGAACTCATCCGTAAGTTGAAAAATCTGTTGGAAGTTGGATCCAAAATCTGTTGGAAGTTTGATCAGTAATCTTTCTGCAGATTCCTCGTTACTCCCTGTCTTTCCCTATGGAGTTAGCGCTGTGACTAATAAGAGACTGTAAGGAAACGGGCTTTTTGCGGGCCCCCACACTTTTTGCCCCGTTTGGACTACTAACAGCTGTTGTTTCGACTCTGAGAGTGAACGGTGGCCTGCTCACCAGACCTCAGTGCCAGTGTTCTTACCCATTACAAAGTGTATGTCCAATTGGCTATTCCTAATTGGCAAGTACTGACTTAACTTATACGTCTCTAGTCTATGGTGCCCAGGGTTTCAAGGGCATGTAAGACAGTGTCCACCCAGGGGTGCAGTACTGATTGTGCCACCCTGAGTCTGGCAGAGTACAAAATGGCTCCCAGTCTGCCACTGCAGGCTGAAAGGACAGTGTCACACTGCTAGTTCGAGTTTGTCATTCAAACCAATGACAAAGCCGCCATTTCCCTTAATAATATATTTAACTCTCCCCTAACGGAGGCTTAGCGAACCCTATGGCAGGGAGCTGTATATTATTAAGTGGGACATATATAGTAATATATGTCTGAGCAGCAAAACCTCCAGATTGTTGTTTTGCTGGGGAAACGTTAGTAGCCACATTGGCTAAAACAGGATTACCGGCTGGCATTCAAGTCTGGCTAACTTCTGAATAGGACTACCTAACTGGGTACCTTAAGGTACCAAATGAATCATGGAATAAAATCCAACTTGATGCCCTGGTCGAAAATAATTATGTAACAAAACAGTACCTAGCCGTCACATTTAGGGTGCTGTATTGGTTTCAACAGACTAAGGACTTTCGCTGATTTGAATAGTCATAATTATTTATTTACTTATCTTTTTAAGACTTTTTTTGCAAGTTCATTTCATTACTGGAGCATGTCATTCCATAAGACACACCACCTTCACCGATTCTTCACACATATATACAAAATGTACAAAACATACAGTTTACACAAACAATATTTACAAAAAACAACGTAAACAAAATTGTATTCAGGTTAAATCCAGTCAATATTCAAATCAATAGCCATGTGGGTGATTATTCCTAACAACTATTCATCTCAACTGTAAGGGCTGTTGCCTACTGGGTACACATTTGTGGCCTGCTGGGGCAAGGCCTTTTGTATAACTTGCTCCCAACAGTAAAGAAATGTTCAATTCTTATTCTATCCCAGTAGGGCCAAACCTCTCCTTCTGTTGGCACTATTAAAGTTAAGCACTTTTAAAAAGTTGTCATTCTGTGATCTAGCTGATCCAGTGACCCCGCACTGGCCCTGGCCAACAGACAGCTGTCTGTCCACCTGGGGAGATATGGGAACGACTCCAAGGCTTAAGAACAAAGGCAGCTGCTAAAGGGCGAGGTGTTACCTGCCCTCTCAGGAAGCCATGCAGGGGGTTAGCCCAAAAGGTGAGCTTCAAACGGGATGCCACTTTTGAAGTGCAAATGGTGATAACACTACTAAGCATGCCGCCTTTTGTTTATGTAAACAAGCTGGAGACAGGACCAGAGAGGGGAAGCCAGTCCCCAAACCAGTTTTCCAGTGGGCTTGTAGCCCTTAGGTAGCCACACCTCTGGGATGGGCTACCAAGCTCCTCACAGTTGAGAGAACGTCCTGACATCTTGAGAGTGGCAAGAATATTGCACTCTGGGATTGCCAAATCCACACATCACCAGAACTTTGTCACCAAAAAGAAGGGGGCCTACTAGCCCATTGGCTCCTGGCTGCATTGTTCCCTCAAGGCACTCTCCCGGGATAAAATGGGCACCCCTAGAACCCTGGACATTAGTTCACTCTAGATCTTGGAAGAGGACCGACAAAGGACTGCCCTGCTGCCCTTGCAATTGCACAAATATAGGCTACACCATCTGCCGGACTGCACCTGCTGCACTTTGGGCTAGCAAACTTTGGACTGTGCCTTTGGCTTCTAGCTCAGGGTAAAGCGGATTCCCAGACCATAGCAGAGACTCAAAGGATCAGCCTGCTGATCTCCTGGAACCAGCTCCATGACACAAGAGGTGAAGTAGCCAAGACTAACAAGTTGCTATTTACCGGTGAAGAAATGCTGCTAGCTTCCGCTGGGAATCTTGAGAGACCGAGACCGATCTTCAAGCTCCAAAAGTTGCACCCAATTTCGCTGTACCTGGGAGTGTCATAAAAGTCTGAATTAGTCACTCCAGAGGGACACCAGCCCCCATTAAAGAATTTCACTTCAACCACGGGTATCAGGAGACCAGGAGCCCAGCTGCCGCTGACCTTTGACCCCCAGAAAGAGGACTATGTCGTTCCACATCACCTGTTAACCAACGGACCACCACAAAGGCTCCCCTGTCGACTGCATCACAACCGGAACATCCTTAAATATCTTTTCATCCTGATTCCCCAGCATCAGGACCACTCCATTATAGTCTATGGTAGTCATTCTATAAACGCTGGAACTGGACTGAAAAATGCTCTAGTGGCAGCTAACTGTCCAAAACTACCCCACTAGCCCCTTAGAACTACATCCTGTTGGATTTGGTCACACAAGTCAGGCCGGAGAAGTTGTACTAACTTTTTCAAACTTTAGAAAAGTTTACAAACTGTTTGTTGACCAATGCTTGTTTGTAGTTGGAATTAAAAGTGATAAAACCTTTGAAAAATCATATCTCTGGGACCTTCGGATTGATTTTGCCCACATTGCACTCTAAAAATTCATAAAATTACCCTCTATTTTTATAAATTGATGTCTTGTTTCTTTCGTGTTGTGTGGCTTTCTTATTCTGTTGTTTGGTTCTGTTAAATGCTGTGTTGCTCAAAAGCCATAGCTACACAGGGTTGAGCTTAAGGTTGTTCAAACAAACCTGACTGGACCCAATAAAGGTTTTGCCAGTGTATTTCATGATAAGGCCCCACAGCCATATCATAAAATACACCTAGATGCTCACAGAGACCAAACTATGTAAATGTGTTATGTGCTGTATTTGTCGCTGTTTTTGCTACTCGGTTCCTCTCTGCATGCCTCATTTGGCACATAAAAAGTGCCATTAACTGATGCCAGCACCCTGGTTTGCTTCTAGTGTATGCTGATGTTGTTATGTCGGTAGGCGGAGGGTGAAATCACAGCTGAAGCCACATGGTGCCATGTGGTGGCCCAAGAGAGATTTTGCTAGGCAAAAGCCTTTCTGGACCACTCTGAATCCTGAAAGTATAATTTTTGGGGTGAGGAATCTGTGGAAGAATTATGTAGACCCTACAAACATTATTACTTAAGGTAAGTAACATTTAATTTGTGGCTAATGGCTCCAATGGAAATATTTCAGCCTTCTTATAGATCAGAAGAAATTAACTTCCTCTGGTGAATGGTTTTTTACAGTCTCTATGTCCTAAATCTTTCCTAGCTGTCTTCTTTATGCTGGTATCATAATGCTAGAAGAGTCCCAAAAATGAAGTCCATCCTAATGAAGTATCCATTTCTTGCCAGAATAACAACTTAGAGCGGGCTCTGGATTGGATCTTCTCGCATCCTGACTTCGAGGAAGAGAGCGAAAGTGTTTCCGATGTCAACGAAATGGAGAACAATTCCAACGCCAACATTGTTTCAGAGACTGCACCGGAAGGCCCGCGCGTCAGAGATGGACATGGAAGTAAGTGATACCTACCACATTTTGAAGGTTGATGTGTGGTTCCATGAACCTTTAATCATCTTGCCAACTCCTCCAACGAGTAAACATGCCTTGGATTCATATCATAGGCATGCTGCATTACACAGTGTGGCTGTAGTTATGGTTTATTTCTATGGAAGACCTGCAGTGAAATTTCTTTCTACAAGGGATTGAGACTCGTACATGTTAGTATGCAGGTGTTCTTCTAAGGTCCAAACCTAGATATGAAGCTGCTCATTCCTGTACAGAGAATTGATGGTCACACGTGTGGTTACTCCCTTAGTTTTGCTCATGTGACTGCATGCATGGCTCTTTCTCTATTGTTTGTGAAAAGGTTCTTGGATCCAATTGGCTGATAGTATGGCGTGTGTGGCGGCAAGATTGGAGGAAGGACATTGAAAATGATCTGGGAGGCACCATTAGTTGTTGAAGAAGAGTGAAAAATACTTCTCGTTGACTCAGAAGCAAACAAATATTGGCTAAAATACCAACAACTATAGATAATAAGGATGCTATATGTTTACTTGCGTCTCTTAGGTCATGCAAGTCCAAGGTAATTTGAAGTATCCTGTTTACATACAACTGGGGTTTTTTCGTTCCCTTTCTTGCAAATCTTGGAACACTGCAGACAATAATAGTGAGAAATATCAGAAATTAGATATGCAATTTCTCTATTCAAACCTACAAAAAATATTTTCAGTTTGTGTACGATATTAGACACAGAAAAGAATGAAAGATAATTATATAAAACATAATATATATGGAGTATAATAAAATATAATATAGTGGAAGGAGAGCATCTTTTCAAAGTATTACCTTGATGTGCTTAGAAAACCAGTTTAAATTTAACATTTGTTAACAGAATGTTTGATTAGAATTGCATCTCCTTCGGTGTGTTGCCACTATGATTTTTGCAGAACTGCCTATGAAGAGTAAAAATAAGATCATAACATTTTCCTTAAAAGCACTCTGCGCGTGTGACCAGTTTCATGTAGCTTGGCTGGTTTAGAAGAACAGCTGATGACAGCAAAGCTTGAGTGTTACAACTTGCAATCTTCTGGTTTCTGTAGAGTGCTAAAAGCTACCAGAGCGCTTGGCAGACGCCCTTTGGCCGCCATCTCAGGACTGGTGCAAGATGACAGGGCCGCGTTGTGTGCTGGCGCTGCAAGCAAGGCATTTTGACGCATCTGTGCATCTGTAATAGCTTATTACATGCTGCTGGTGACATGTTTTATTACTATAAATGAGTTTCCATGTCAAAACGTGCTTGGAATATGAAAATAAAGGACAAGTCATTATAAAGATGTTCTGGCATTACAGTTACCATAAATAGTTATATAAGAACAATAATTGTAGTTCGATGAAGTTTTCTCTGCCTGTCACCTCACTTCCTGTCCATGGAACTATAGCTAGGCTTATGAAAGTGCAACCAACCAAGCTCCAAAGGTGAGTAAAAGTCATTCAGCACCAGAAAATCCAGAGATGACCATGAAGGTTTTTTAGACACCAAGTAGAAGTAGAAGAAAATATCATAAAACAGATACAGGGGGATTATTCTAAATCTTTGTTTAGTCAATAAGATAATTACCTTTTCAGGTCTCTAGGAAATTCTTAAGTTGATGAAACTTCATGAAAACTATGAATTGGAATGCAAGTTGTTTGATCCTCTTTACCAACTCCTCTGGTATCAATCCTCGACGGCTTCCCTGCCTGAATATGCTGCATAATCGCAAACATTCATTCTTGATTTTTTTCGTTGCCTACAAAATCCATCAAGGTGACGTAGTTGGATGCACCTGTTCATCCAGCCTCCCAAATCTGATCAACAATGCAGAATGCAAACCCCTTTCATAATTGGGTTGTGTTTGACTGCTAATGCTTAACTCACTTGCCCACACAATGCGATCTCAGCCAAGTGCTGTAATACTGTTAAAAAACACATTATATTGTTAACGTTCTTGATAACAGTGAAGCTGCCAAATCTAATGATCTCTGAAAACACTCAAATTAATTTGTAATACTACCTTTGTTGACACATATGTAAGTTACACTGACTAATTTATGTACCAGGAAAAGATTGAGGTGAAAAGTGTACTCTGTCAGAAGTTGTGGACATTTCATATGGTCCAGAGGACATGTCCTCCTGAAACTCCCCAGAAGGATTATATATGACTTTTTTTGAAGATAAACATAAGTAAGAAACACCTCATCCACAGCACCTGTCAACCACTGAAACCAAGCATAAGTAGACATTTTATGGTGGTCTGTGGCCTATACGTATCTGACAGGAGGGACAACTTCCTTTAAAGACTCTATGAGCTCCACAGAACGTCTGAGATTTGCCATGAAACAGGCCTTTCTCTTTCACTGGCCATTGGCCATGACCTTCTCAGCCTCCCGTGAGGAGTGGAAAATGTGAAATGAGTCGGGGTACTTGTAAGAGGCAATGTAGAATGACCTGGTGCCAGGATTATGTTGTCTCATTTGGTACTATAGAAACCGCATCTGCTGTCTAATGAACTAGCTGTGGGCAATCTGTGAAACAACAGTGAAGGGGGTAAATTGTAAAGCAGACCTGAACCCCAATCCTTACGAAAGGTGTCTTTTTAACTGCTCCTGATGCATTTTCTAATTGGAAAACCTTTCCAGTTAGGCCCGATTCCCGAAAGAATCCATGAAGAAGTTCCAATGTGCAGAGATTCAATTGAAGACAGAGCTGAGGAATGCTACTCTACAGGGACACCAGTTGCTTTGTGCTGTCCTTGTGGTTCCTTGAGAATCCCTCAGCAGATCATTGACAAACCTATTCTATGATTTATCTAATACCTTAAATCTTTTGGTACACACAATATTACCACATCTGTTTGGCCGCAACAGAGTCAACCTTGATGACATTGGGTCTCTTAGGTAACCTGTGTGACTGCAGATGCTTTTTCAATCCTTAACCTCACTTTGTATTATGTCCTTCACAAGACTGCAGATGGCAAACAGGCTCTCTATGATTTCTGGGGCATTGATGTGGAGATTGTACTGCTCCAGGACCTGAGCCCTCCTATGGAGAAGGTTCTCCAAGGGGTCACTCTTCCCAAGGTAACTAACATCTACTTCTGTCACGTCTCCAAACATATATCAATAATTACCTTGCAAGAGACCTAATTTATAGATAACTCCCTCACTATATTTGATGAGATGCTTTCTTTAACTACAAAGTTATAATCAAAAACAGGGAGCGAAGGAAAGAAGGCAGTAAATGTTGAAGAGGTGAGACATCCTTGGTTGATCCCTATTCAGTGAACTCAAATAATGGCCTTGTGCACAGAAGTGATCTACCAAACTGCAGAGGATCACATCTCTTCGTATGAAAATGTTGGACGGTTGCACCTGTAAATTATAGCCCCAAGAAATCTAAATAGCAGATTTTAACTTAAGGATGAACTCATGTAAGATCATCAAAACGTATAGGATATTTGGAGAATTCAACTAATTACTGACAAAGCATAAGATGGCCATGTTGTGGACATACTGTTCACAGACACACTTAACATAAAAGAAATGGATCGAACATTTTAAACATAGGTGCAGTTGGACCAGTGTGAAATACTATTTAGGTCACGAACAATGACCACAATGGCCTATTCTTTTCAGAAATATAATTTTTTATTCATTTCTTCATTCATGTTTTTCTACCAGTTAAACATATTGGGCAGTGTCTTAAGTATACATATCTGTAGCATTTTTAGGGAAATAGGGTTGTAGTGAAGTATAACTGAGCCTTAAACCTCTCTGCATTCCTTGCAGTACCTGCTTTACATTATTCCACCTTTTCAGACATTTGAAATGTTACGGTTGTTGTAAGAATTTGGGTTATTAATAGAGAGGGGTGGAAGCCCTACTCAGATAATAAACAATCTGTGTCAGGCAGAACCACAAAGGACACTAAATTAGCCTGTGCTTAACCCTGTGGTAGAATGGCACAAAAGCAGTCTGGCTTAACAATGTATAAAGTATTTATGTGGCACACATACAGAAATAAAGTGAAAACACAACACGAAAAATACCAAACCAATTTAAAACAATAGAGTTAATGATAATATATAAAATGACACCAAAAAGAAAAACATCCAATAGAAAGAACTTTTTAATTTTTTGTGAAAATATTAAACCATCAGTGAAAACAGCACCAAAAAGTGCCCTTGCAGGTATTTGGTTGCACTAGACTAGAGGAAAGTCACAAGTTCAGACCAACTGCGATAGAGCGCAGGGCGGATGCTGGGACCAGGTTAGTCCCGCAGAAAAGTTACCTTCGCAAGGTTTCACGAGAGGAGCCGCGGGAGGAGGTTCGTGTTGACAGGAGCCGCGAAGAGCAGGTTGAGTGTCGCAGAATTTGTAGTGCAAAGAGCCGGTCTTTGCTGAAGCTTCACGTTGGCAGTTTTCCTGGGTGGTCGTTGTAGAGATGGAGATCAAGTCTTCGAGTGAGTTCATGTTGCTGATGCCTTTGGCAGTCATTGTCGATGTGAAGAGCAGGTCGTCTCTGGAGATTTGTATTGCCGGTCGTTGTGGATGGTCACTGTCAACACAAAGAGCTGTTTTTGATAAAACCTCACGTTGGTGGTCATCATGAGTAGTGACTTAGTGTGAATCAGCCCATTTGTGGTCACACAGAGGCCAGCCAAGGGTCCAGGACCCAGGTGGGACCTCTTGAAGCTTAGGACTCACTCCAGCAGAGATCAACAGCAGGGCTCACGCAGGTCCAGTTGGTGCTGGTCAGCTGAGCAGTTGCAAGGAGGTCTGTGGAAGTTGTTGTTTCCTTGTAGCTCACAAAGGAGGCTAGCTAGCCTTTGGAGTCACTGTAGTGGTCCTGGGTTCATGTAAGCAGATCCAGTCTTCCTTCCTTAGAGAGCTGGGCAGCAGACAGTTATTCTAACAGCAGAGAAGCAGAGCATTCCTTATTCTAAATCTTCTACAAGTCCAGGATTGATCTGAAGTGGAGTGTAAGGGTGCTGTTTTATCCACAGTGCCAGTCTTTATGTGGTTGAATCACCCGACCTACCCCCAAAACTGGTTCGGATCAGTTCTTCCATGTACCCTGGTCCAAGCTCCAAACTGTATAAGGCAACAAAAGCATGGGCAGGCAGGGTGTCAGGTTCATTTGTGTGTGCTGGAGGCTGTGTAAGTGGGCTGGGTGCAACCCTCCCCAGTCATCCTGTCAAGATTGGTCATCTTGCCCGCACCTAGGCTGCCCTAAGACATGTTTTAAAGTGCTACTTTAGTGGGCAGCACAATGAGTGCTGCAGACCCACTAGTAACAATTAATTTAAAGGCCTGGGGTACAGGTAGTACCATTTGCTAGGGACTTGCAAGGAAATTAAATGTACCAATTAGGTGTTAGCCAATTGTACCATGTTTTAGGGACAGAGCACAAGCGATTTAGCACTGATTAGCAGTGATCAAGTGCACAAAGTTCTATAGCCAACAAAAATTAATTCAGCAAAACAGGAAGGATGAAGGCATAATGTTAGGAGAACTACCACCCAAGGGCGTCAGGTCTAATATGTAAATTAAAGTACTGCATATTATTTACCACTGTAAAAATTCATTATAACACAGTGCACAGGTGGAATTACCAGCACGAATTGGTGATTCCAACCCTGTTAATTCTGCCTACCTTCAGAGAACCACTCATATTATGTGTGCCTGTGAAGGAAGGAAGTCTGTGCCTCTTGGACCTCCCTTCAGCCTTTGAAATAATGGATTATTGCATTCTTCTGTATCACCTGGAATATATTCCTAGTGGTGTTTTCCTTTTCTGGTGGACATTGAGGTGGATATGTTAAAAGTTAAAATGTAGCCAATATGAAGTGGTTAGTTTAATGTTAATTTGAATATTTAAGGGGGGGGGGTAAATATCAAATATCTTTACTATGAAATATTGCAAAAGACATGGACATCAATGTTTGTTTATATCAGAGGTTGTGTATGAATGTAGTATGCTGAGTAACATTAGTGTGAAAGTGTGAGAGAAGAGATATGAATCACAAGTTAAATCAGGATTATAAATGGGGACACTTTTCTTTGTCCCAGATTTCAGCCAATGCCAGATTGGTTGTGTAAGAGCACACTAAAAATTGATGTCATTGCCATCAACCATTATGAATTCAGGTGTCTTCAATTTGTTTGTCCCATGAAAACTCTAGATTACGGTTCTCCTACAGGATATGGGGTTAAATTCTTGATCAAGTGTCATAATTGTGTATCGTCTTTGGATTTATTATGACTGATACGATTGACATTGTTTATCAGTGCATTGCAAAAACAACCATGCTGCATGATGGATTGAAATGCAGGACAGCCATGATTCTGATAGCTTCTAGTTGTCTTCAGCAAAGGGAACTTGGACACTGTGGAATTATGTGATTCCACCATGCTTATAACATTTGTGGGTGGAAGCTGGGCCCAAAACATAAATCTCCTGGTTGATGGTACCCAGTGGATCTCTAGCC
Organism: Triturus cristatus; assembly: GCF_964204655.1. Taxonomy (NCBI): domain Eukaryota; kingdom Metazoa; phylum Chordata; class Amphibia; order Caudata; family Salamandridae; genus Triturus; species Triturus cristatus. The sequence continues at coordinate 1,064,161,540 of NC_140594.1, read as the reverse complement.
CACATTTCCTTCTAAACCTTAAGAATGAGTCAATACTGGTATACATGAGTTTAATTTCCATAAGTTCTGTTTTGAGATGCCTGACTATTTTATGTTAAAATAAGGAAAGTACAACATTACTTTTATTGTGCTTAACAAATGCCTTTTTGTACCCTACAGGATATGAGCTATTTGGCTTCATCAGTCACATGGGGACGTCAACAATGTCTGGTCATTATGTTTGCCATATCAAAAAGGATGGAAGGTGAGTTCTGGTAACAGTGTACACAATATTATTGTGGTATTTGTTTCTTGGAGAACATCTTTAACTTTTGTTGTAAATTAGGTTATTTTTGCTGTTTAATATGTGTTGTGAGTTTTATGTACCCTTTTCATTTCCTTTATAATTCTTTACTGTAATACAACATTGTTATTTCTTAAACAGTTTTAGTTTTAAGTAGCATCTGTCAAACTATAATTTTACTTTAGGGATCCAGCACAGAGGTATTTTTGAGAAACCAACAAAGTATATTGGGTCAGCCAATTTGAAGGGCACACTCACTTGTTTGTTATTTCATTAATAGGTGAAACCTAAAAGGCACAGCCAGCAAACAACATTTGCTGATCTCTCTAATGTATTCCTCACTGTAAGATAGCATCCTAATTGCTTGTGCTGTGCTCAGTCACTTAAACCCATTCTTTCTTAGCGGTTTTCTTACTGGCACTTTGTTCTAATTCTTTTGCCTTTTAGGTGCTTAAGCTCGCCTAACTAAAGAGGTTATTAGCTTACTTAATCCAGTCGGTAAAACCTTGAATTAGATAGTTGAGTCAAAATTCAGCAGTGAAAATTATCAAAGAACTGGAAAATATTTGATCTTTTGCCTCCTTGCCAAATGCGGATATTGTTGCTTCTCACCAGAAATCTGGTACTCCAAAAATTAGAAAGCAGTACCTAAACAGCCATTTCAGGGTCGTAAATGTAAGCTTTGTAATATATGTTTTGTAATCTGTCTAGCTGACTGCTTTGTTATTCTTGGGTTGACTGTCCATTTTAACTTTTTTCCCCCTATTATATCTTTATCTAACTTTTGTTTTTTAGTAGCTGGTAATCTGCTCAGTTTATTGTCCACAAATACCCTATTCTTCCTGTAAATAGGATAAATTGTGAGTGCACAGTTTGGGTTAAAATTGAGTAAATCTGTTTCTAAAATGTTCAGGCTTATTTTATGAATTTTCAGGATGGTTTGATTTAGTTTTCTTCTGTACCTACAATATCAACGTTTCTACAGTTGTTCAAAAGGTTGAATTTTATTCTGAAAAGATGTTTGCATGTTCTCATGTTGTCTTTTGTATAAATTTGCATATTTGTGCATGTTTTTGTTGTAAATTCTTCTATTTGTACATGCGCCAGGTTAATTTTACCTTTTGCTATATTTATTGTACATCACTGTATTCCACGTCTCTGCTTTCTTAAAACATTAGTGATATTTCATCATGTTTCATCTTGCTGGATGTATGGTGCAACATTTAAATTTCTATCTCATTATTTCCTTAGGAGTTAAATCACATTCTGTAATAATTATCCATGTTCCCTTTTTCATGTATTCTTAATAATAATTATAGTAAAATGTGTATACCAGCTTCTATACACTGTCTACTTTCTTAACATTTTTCTATGCTGCTTCTGATCCCCTTGGATTATTCACATAGTGTGATTAATTTTTTTGAAAAATATCAATTTATATCTAAAACTCAGGTTAAAAGTAGGAAATCAGTAGTGGATACATTCTTGTGTATATCTGATGGTTCTGTGAAAAAAATATAAGTGTTCTCTTTCTAGATTTTTCTGTCAAATTATATGTTCAAGTCTGGCGTTATAAATTTAGTGTACGTCTCCTTTTTGGTTTTCTGGCATTTCCTCTTAATCTCTATCTGTGTCTGAGTTTAGCAGTACACTGAAATCTTCTTCTGGATAGATGATGTTAGACTGGCATCCTTGGAGTGGATTTCCCCTGGACTTTTTCCCTTTTGTCTCCACGTTTTGCCAATTTCTTTGTTTGGCATAGGACTCTGAGCACTTTACCACTGCTAACCAGTGCTAAAGTGCATTTGATTCTCCCCTAAACATGATGACATTGGTGTATCTCAGATTGACATATTTATTGTACTGCTAGGTTCCTTGTAAAATGTACCATATACCCAGGGCCTGTATCTCAAATGCTACTAGTTGGCCTACAGCACTGACTGTGCCACCCACAGAAGTAGCCTTTCAAACCTGTCTCAGGCCTTCCACTGCAGTTCCTGGGTGTACAGTTTACTGCCACATCGACTTGGCCTTCAAAACTACTTTCTAATACTTAACTCCTGTTTTATTACATATAAGTCACTCCTAAAGTAGGCCTAAAGTAACCCTAAGTGCAGGGTGCCATGTAAGCACATGGTAGGGCATGTACTTGTATATTTTGCATGCCCTGGTAGTGACAAACAGCCTATTTCGTTTTTTCACAACTGTGAGGTCTACCTCTCTCATAGGCCAGCATTGGGAATTCCTTATTACACTTTTAAGTAGTAATTCCTGATCAGAGATGGGTAGCTTTTACTCGTTTCATATGTTTGGAACGGTAATAATAAATCCTCTGTACTGGTGAAATTGAATTTAACATTACTATTTTAGAGATGTCACTTTTGGAAAGTGAACATTTCTCTGCTCGTAGCTTTTTTGTGCCTTACAGCGTGTCTCCAATACACATCTGTGTCGGGTGACAGCTGCACTTTATGCATTCTCAATAGACAGCCACAAACACAGGAAGATGAGGCTTCTCTGCATTCTGAGCACTTATCTGAATTCTGATGAGTCTTCCTGGGAATGGAGGAATGGGAGGAGCTGACACTTACACTTCAATAGGTAGTGTCTTCCCCACACACAAACCACTGATTTACCCCCACTGATCGCCAGACAGACAGGACTGGGTTTGATATGCATCCTTGTGCACTTTATAGAGCTGCTTTTTCGTCACCCCCAAATCAAAGGGGTATATGTACTGGGTCTCTGACCCCCTAAAATATGACACTGCTGGACTTGCAACTGAGGCTCTGCCAGAAACCCTGTTGGGCTGCTTAAAGGACTTAACTTCTATACATTGGATTTTTGTCTTGTTTTGTTAGGAATATAATAATATATTGTTCTAAACCTGTGTGGAGTCTTTTTGTGGTGTATTCATTGTGTTACCGTGTGAGTGTATTGCACAAATACACATTGCCTCTTTAGATAAATCTGACTGCTCCGTGCGAAGCTACAAAAGGGTGAGCACAGGGTATCTTTTAGTGCATATATGGCTTACCCTGACAAGAGTGGTGATTCCTCCCTGTCCTGGGTTACCTCTGCATACCAGGAATCCCATTTCTAATACATGGGCTCAGAAAACTTTGCTAAATATAATAATAATGCTGTTATAAATCTCTCTTGTTCTTCAGTGGAAACAGATGAGATGACTACGGTTAAATATTTGCTTTCTTTAATCACTTTTGCTATTACCCATATTCTCTCTTTGCCGTCACCTGTTCCCAAAAATATAGTTCTCTGTGTTTATTTATTCAAGACCTCTCGTGTCATTTCATTTTTCTTAAGTACTTATTATTCTTTTTGTAGGTTTGCCCTATTGCTTTCTAATGGCTTGGATTAAACCTAATCCTATAGTTTGTTCTTCTTGCATAGTCTCAACCTCCCTGACTTATTTTAGTTGGTTTTACTTTTAAGTTAGCTTCTCTGTTTCTTCCCAAATGAAGAAAACATTGTTGTCCCTCACAGCCTTTACATTGCCTAGATCTTGAAGATAGACTAATCTTTGTTCTGTAAATTTGTGAAAAAAACTTCTCATGTTGCAACTTTGCTTTGCTGCTTTTTTCAATTTTCAGGTCGTTTTATGATTGATCCAATTCTAGTTTCAAGCGGTTTCTTAATTCCAATTCTGTTTTGTACCATTTTGTTCGGAACAAACTCCTAACTTTTATTAGGATAGGTTTGGGACTTTTCTTCTGGTAATTCATTGCGAAATATTCTCAGAGGTAGCCAACTGTCTGAAAGGGCTCTTTCAAATAATGTTGCCTGGAAAACCTTGCAATAAATTGCTTATCTCCTTTTGTAACACAAACACTTCTGGAATTACTTTCCAGAACGTGTTTATGTTGGCTGTTAAATGAAAAGTAAAAGATAGTGGTTTTATGTTGTATCTTACATTCTATTTGATAATTTCTTTAAATGCCCAAGTATCTTTTTACTTTTCTATTTCATCCATCCATCGATGCCAAGACTTCATTTCTGTTAAGTCCATATTTATTGCTGATTCAAGCTGCCAATTAGCCTTTCTCTTCAGGATTCATCCTAGCCTCTCTTTCAAAGGTGGGCAGTGATACCCCTGCAAGTTGGTGAACTGAGTGACTGCCAGCTTGGGGATGCCTCGGTGCCCTGAGCCCCTGTAGTAACCTTTATTTCGGCAAAACTATAAGAATGCACCCACAGAATGTTTTTTTAAATACACTATTTTCACGACAAAGTGAACTTGAAATTATATAATTGAACAATATCTACAAAATGTATATTTTATGCACACCAGGACCTAGAGAAATCCATACACAATGTAGAGCTTTATTTGCAGACGCAAATGAATCTTTTGACTATCTGGGAGTTCTCAGTATTCTACTGCTCTCTTACTCTGATCATGTTTCTCTTTCCTGACTGCATCACTTTCCCTTTTATGTTGGCTACCTACATCTTCTCTGGTTCTCTCATCTTTATCTCTCCCCATTGTTCCAACTCCATTTAAACTACCTCTCATAATTAGTGCTCTGCTTAGAGTCCATATCCTGGAATCGTCTGTCTTTACAGCATAGGTGAGCAATTTGACAACTTTTAGTGGTCTGATAAACTTTGCATCTTCTTCATGCTTTTTGGATTTTTAATTCTCACAAGATCTCTAACTCTCACTCTAGTGGCTTTCACTGTATGCCTCTTGTCAAACCTCAATTTCCATTCTTTACTTTTTCATTATTTTCTTTTCTCCTCTCACTCACCAAAACCCCATTTTAAGAGGCACCCTATTTCACACCTCTATGTGGCACACAGTCAGTATTTGTTTATTTATTATGCTTGATTAATTAAAACCATTGCATACACAAAAAAATAAAATATCTTACAATGTTTGATAAAATCATTATAAATATTCCCAACTTTTTGTCAGCAACGATAATTAGAGTGTTTTGTAAAATTTTACAACACGTTAGAAAAAAAGTGCATAAATTATTAAAACATTCTGCACGTTAGTCATATTGACTGTAAGTATTGTTTCGACTGTGTCCGATCTTGTAATGATTATGTCAGTTCTTGTAGTAAGTAATCGTTGGGCTGCTCGGTCCGGTGTTTCAGTCTTTTTGCAGTTATGTCAAGATATTTAATTAGCCGGCAGTTTAGCTGGACCAGCTCAGGGTTGAAGCACAACATTACCGCTTGTCTGCACGATCTGGCTCCATACTGTTTGAACGCTGGCTTTAGCAGGGTTATCCTTATATCTTTTAGCTTATTACAGGTGCATATGACGTGAATTGCGTCTTCAACACCGCTGCCGCATAAACGACAAGGCTGGACTCCTCCCTTTCTCTCCCAAGGTGGCATAAATTGATTGAAGGTGCCAACCCCCAGCCGGAGTTTTAGTCAGTGTGCATTCTGACAGTCTCTTTCAGGCACATGCATCATCATAGGGTTTTTCGATTCCTTAATTGCGATTATTAAGGAATCGCAATTAAGGAATAGCAAAACCCTATGCATGTAGGAATCGCTAAAGAAATAGCGATTCCCACAAATTCCTTAATTGCGACTAGCAAATTGCGAGTCGCAATTAAGGAATGTCTTCCCATTCATTCCTATGGGCCTCCAGGCCCATAGGAATGAATTAGAGATTGCGGGAGCAATTTGCGAGTACCAGTAGGTACTCGCAAATTGCTCCCGCAATTTCGATGGTGCAAGGGTGTCGAAATGACACCCTATTGCACCCATGTATGTTAACTCTGCACATATGTTGCATACACACATGCTCTAAGGGCATGTGTGTGCGCAACATGAAACTTAGAAAAATGCAAATAAGTGCATTTTTCTAAGTTTTTGCAAATTACCATGAAGTCCAGCTTCATGGTAATTTGCTCACGCTAATAGTGAAATCGCTATTTTTAAAACTGTAATGCATTGCATTTAAGGAATCTCAATTAGGGATTCCTTAAATGCTATCGCTATTTAAGGAATAGCTATTTTGAGATTCCTTAAATAGCGATTTGTGCATTTGGGATGATGCATCCCAAATGCAAAAATACCGGTCGCAAAGGAGCAGATTCTGAGAATCTGCCCGTTTGCGACCGGTTTTGTGCTTGATGCATGTGCCTGTTTGTTTCTGCCCCAACATCTGTAATATGCCCTGGGCACAAGGGTAAGGTATTCCCTCATTTGCATGGGCCCATGTCATCATTCCGAGGAGGAAACACCCACTTGACATTGCGCTAGAGCACATTTAGCACTGGCATGATCCATGTTACAGAAGGGGCAGTTGAAGTTTTAGCGGCGGCCCCTTCCTGTAATTCCAGAGTGCCCTAGGGACACAAAAATGTTGGTACACGTCCGTTACAACCTAGGGGCACTATATATAATACAACCTCAGGAGGCCTTTTCTTAACTTTATCACAACCCACAGTGCCTGGGGTACTTTCAAGGCTGATTGGCCTTGACTAATACATTGTAAAGTTTGGATGGGTCAAGGATCTCAGATATCCTCAAATCTGATCAGTCCCTTGCGTCTCATTTTAGTCTATTACACTTTCCACATTTTTTTGTAACGGTGTCTTGGTGCCATATTCAAAAGAAGTTGAAAGATGGCTTCTCTGTTTTTTGCACTTTACATGCATCATTGGTGCAGCTTGAGTTTTCCATTTTCCACCTTTTGTTCGCACTTTTGGGTGTGCTAGCTCAAAACCCCGTTTATTTTTTTTTCACATGGGCTGCATTGAAATTTATCTAGTTTGGGTAGAATGGGTTTTCAGTGTTATTTAATTTAAAGTTGAAACACCATACGGTTGTGGTCAGGTTGAAGCGGAGCAGGCATACTGCTCTGTTAGTGAGGATTTACCAAATCATGGTTAAATTTGTGCATCAGTGCAAGGGCTTTTTACATGCATATACATCAATGTATATATCATTTAATTAATTCTTTTAATTTAGCTTCACTGTCTATAGGGCATCTACTTAGGCTACTTTTGACAGTCCTAGGTTGGTGCAAGTGTCTTTGGCAGTGACCTCCTTTAGATGATAACCTATTCTCAGCGCCAGTGATTCCCTTGTTCGGACATTGGATTTTGGACGCTAGTTAGAGCTGTATCTGCCATCTGTCCTGTTCACACTAAATGTGATCTGTGCATTTGAAACCCAGTACATTGACACTCTGAATGCATCCTTTTTTGTGGGTGCTGGATTTGTTAGCGTTTAAAATATTTTGGACTTTGTGACATGGATTGACACATTCTTAGCTGCTTGAACTTAAAACATGAAAGTTGCTCCTCCATGAAGCAAGGCCTGCTGAGAAGCTAAGGCACAGGGCATAGGTATCAAAGCCCATCTGGCATCATTGCAGTATTCTGTGTGACGCCATTATGTTATAATTGAGTGAGAACTCTCAACAACGCCATACTATTAGACCTGATCATTGGAGCTTTTAGTAAATAGTGGAGAACTCAGGATCCTTGCCTTGTAGAACAAAACTGTTTATAGGACCCCATGTTAATAGTAGGCTAGTGCCTTATGTATGCACTGCCAAGCCTTTTTGGTCATAACACAGCTCTAGAAGCAACTTTAATTTTGTTGTTGTTAATTTTAATAATTTCTCTACATTCTTTAAATGTAAATCGAGAAAAAGTGGCAAAATTACAGTTTGGTGTCTGAGTACATCCCTGCGGTCCTGGGGGACTTTAAAAGTGTACTACTGTGGCGGATTGGAATTTACAGGACTAAGTCAGAAAATAACATCTGTGACCAGGATGAACCTGGTTGTTGTATCTGACCCACGCTCCATCGCAGTCCACATTAAATTGTGTCTCGGTCCCAGTCAACCACGACCATTGACTGTCATTGGTACCTTCTGCTTTTTGGTGCTATTCCTACTTAAAGCTTTAAAAATTCACTTTTGTCATCATTTAGTTTATCAACTTCTACTCTCTTTTTTAAAATTCGGATTGGTATTTTTATTATTTTGAATTTTGACCCCAAATAATAGTCCAATTTCTTACAGATGTGTGTTTTTTTAATAACACATTTTATTGCGATTTTATTTTTTGCACATCAAGGACTGAAAGGCCTGCACTTACAAATGTAATCAGCATTACAACAGGTCTGAATGATGTCAATATTACACAACTTCATGGAACAGGCACAGACTAAATTCTACTCCCCGAGCCCCCTACAATGCAAATGTCCATGGCACTTGTGTGATTGGAAATGAGGGCTACTACTATGTCTCAGACCTATAGGACTGTACCTCCATCTCTATAAGGGTTTTGGTACACCACACAGGGGGCAGCTCAATTCCCTATAATCTGCCCACCGCTTCCAGATTCTACCATGCTTCTGGGGATAGCCTCATTCCTGGAAGACTACTATTTCCATCCCCATGCATCTGTCCACAGTCTCCTTCCAGCCACCTACCGAGGGCGGAGGAGTCCACCTTCCAGTGTTGGGAGATGTCACGCTTGGCTAGTGTTAGCCCCAGCAACAGGAGGTGTTGTTTATATTGATTCCCTCCTATCTCTTCTGTCATGTGAAGAAGGACCAACTTGGGCTCTAGGGGGATCTGCCACAACAACACCTGGGCCAGGCAAGAAGTTACGCCACGCCAAAAAGGCTTCAGCGTGGTACAACTCCACACAGTGTGGAGGAGGGCCCCCTCCTCCACACCTCAGCGGAGGCACACAGGAGAGAATATCACTCCCATCCGCTAGAGGCGGTACCTAGTGTAGTAGGCCCGATGCAAAATTTAAATTGGATCAGGCGGTTGTGTGACGAGATAGCGGCATTACGGGGTTCTGCCAGGGCCTCAGTCCAATCATCGTCATTTAAGTCTTCAATGTCTCCCTTTCAGGCAGTCTGCAGCGCCCTAGGGTGTTGGGGTTATGTGTAACCAAGGTTTGATATATTTGTCAGATTTTGTGAGCACCCAGTTCCCCCATCAGCAGCCTATCCTCTAATGGGCTGAATTCCAGCAAGCCTACCATGCCCCAAACATAAAGGGATAAAGCATTTCGGAACTGTAGATACTTGTAGAATTGGCTTCGGTGGAGCTGGTACTCTTCTTGGAATTGTTGGAAGGATTTAAGCACTGTCCCCTTCATAACGTCACCCAGCGTGGACAAGCCTATATGGTCCCATTCTCTAAATCCAGGCAGTGCACCACTTGGTGTACAAAGATTCCATGCCATAGTGTGGTCTCCCGAGCCTCCCCTGCCAGCCTGACCGCCGAACAGTCTGTTGCCATAGTAGGATACCCAAGCTGGCCGCCGGGGGTAAGTGTTTCGTGCCTGCAAGACTGTAAAGGAAGCCTAGTACCAACTGGCTGCCCATCGCCAAGCTCTCCACAGCATACGCCGGGTCAGCCTGGTCACTGTACCACCATTCATTGATGTTAAGTAAGTGAGAGGCGGCATAGTAGGAATATATACGTCCGCAGCGGCTATCCCCCCACAGAAAGCAGACTGAACACAGGTGTGGGGAGCTACCCGGACGGCACCGCCTCCCCACAAAAAGTGGTTGAGTACTGCGCTTATTTGCCGGAACCACGAGTGTGGGATGCCATATGGACAATTCTGAAGCCAGTACGACACTTACAGCAGAGACATCATCTTGAAGATGGCGGACCGGCCTAATAATGACAAGAGAGACCATGCCCTCAACTCTTCCCCGACCCGCAGCAGTAGAGGAATAATATTATGCGACCAAGAGATAGTCGGGTCCGGGAAAATATAAATCCCTAAATACTGAAAACTGTCGACAGCTCAAGTCAACTGAGCAGCCCATGTCCCTCTTCCTTGGTCGTCACAAACGGGGAACAGTACTGATTTCATCGGGTTTATATACAACCCTGAGGTCTCCCCGAACACCCGAAGGATCTGCAATATCCTCGGACCAGATAATGCCGGGTCATTAAGAAAAAACAGTACATCATTCGCCTATAGTGCGACTCTGTCAGATATCTCAGTGGACCACTCAAAACTGCGCACCAGGGGTCACGCCTCACCCATGCAGCCATTGGCTCTACTACCAGTCCAAATAGCAGAGGAGATAGCTGGCACCCCTGTCTAGTGCCTCTGTGTATGGGGAACGGGTCAGACAACGCCCCAACCATGAATACGTATGCAGATATATCCATGTAGAGCAGGCAGATATAAGTCAGGAACCATGGGCCGAGATTAACAGTCTGCAAGAGAATAAACAGGTACTCCCAGCTGATCAAATCAAACGCTTTGTCTATATCAGCTAGTAATATGGTCGCGGCCACCCCAATCCTGGCGCCTTTGTCAGTGCATTATGAACCCTTCTGATGTTGTGGCGAGTGGATCGTTGTGGCATAAAACCAGCCTGGTTGAGATGGACAAGGTCGGAGATATGCAGGAGAAGACGATCGGCCAGTAATTTGGCTTCTATATTTCATAGTGATATCGGTCAGTATGAAGAAGGTTCCTTGGGGTGGGCGGGGTGACCCGGTGTGTGGAAGACCACTATTTCCACATGCTGCCGATCGGTCGGAAGGATCTGCGTGTCGGAGGCCTCCTGCAACGCCCTCAGCAGGTGTCCCCCCAGCTGGGGCATATGTGTTACAGATGTGTTTTGACTTCTCATTTACCTGAAGAGCGTTGGAACCCCAAGAGGCCGAGTAGATCACGCTGGTAGTTCTCACCAGCTTCCAATATCTTAATGGTGTTGCATTTAAGAAGGCATACATCGCACCAGAGTTCTAAGTTCTAGGAAAGTTTGTGGTGCGGCTAAAGTTTGCATTATGTAACATACAATGTTGTGGTATGGACAGGTCCCAGAACTCTCTCTGGTGGTATTTTGAGGATTAATAAACAGATGGAATGCCGACACCACAAACTACATTTCAGGTGTGTAGTAGGCTGCCTGTCGACGCCGGATTTGCTTTGATACGCTTTGCTTCCTTACATGTACATTTACATCCATGTACATTTACTCCACTAATGTTCCCTGTACTTATATTTAACATTCTTAAGAATGTGTAGAACTCTTAAATATGAACTGTTGACGACGTAAGGTTTGCTTGCCCATATAACTAAAGGTGTTGACTGGACGTTTTTAGACTTTAAGTTTATGTGAAGTCATTCAAGACCTAGTTAGAGGCACGAATTTACGATATACGTAATTCTTACAAACACTATTTTTGTGCTTTCTAAAGTTGTGTGTGACTACTGCTCGGTTTGGTTATTAAATATATTATATCCCATCGCAAAGGACCTGTTTGAATCCATACTTAATTTAGCTGTACAGGCCATCTCTTATCAAAAGATTAAAGCAATAGGGAAAAAGGCAACTAACTGGAAATGTTTGTTATTTAAGATACATATTGTATGTACCCCAGCTATAAATACTGAACATAAACATTACCTTGGCCAGAACAAGCATTGCGCGCACCAAATGTTTGTGTGGCGCTGTTAGCTGCTGATTTTCAGTCCTGAATTTGCATGAAATAAATAGATTTCTGATTCTCGTGACACCCGCCCACCGATTCATTTTATTTCCTTTCTCATGCAAATCTGTTTTATCTTGAATTGAAAGGGACATCTGCCGTCTCCATGAATCGATCAAAGATTCACCTTGATGAAAGTTTTTTTTTCGCTCCCTCTTGCTTCCCAGGGCGGTTATGCAGTCTGAGCAAAGTAGTGCGAAGTTAATACTTGTGAATTCTGCTTGGACACACACCTTGCTTCAGACACCGCCATCGTTATAAAGAAATGGTGCTTCCCGATTGGTTCACATTAGAGATCACATTAATATAAATGTGTTATGCCATAATGAGGTAACAGTTTTCCGCTTTTGGGGCCTCATGTAGGTAGCCAAATACCGGTCGGTAACGGCCGAATTTCGGTAAATATGCCGTTACCGACCGGTATTCAGACAAGTGAGATGTAGGAGTCCAAAAACCACTTTTCGGTAAATATGAGGCGGTAAATACCGATTCATATATTCCGAATTCTAAAATACCGATTCAAATTTACCGAATACAAAATTAACGAATCGGTAAACATGAAGTGGTAAATATGAAGTGGTAAAATTTTAAAATGACATGTAGGAGCACTCGGTAATTAAGAAATCCTGTAAATTCGTTAAATAAGAGTCGGTAATTAACACGGATGAAAAGCAGGTGGTAACCATCAACAATGGATAAATGCAAACCCAAAATGCTACAGCGTGGACAACATGGCCGCTATGTACGTCATTGCAAGGCGCCTACGTCTACAGGCAGCAGGACTGAGGGTGTGGCGACGGGAGGAACAAATCTACAGACAGCGCATCACACTATTCCAGCTGACTGATGCAGAGATACATGAGAGGTACAGGCTAGACCCCGAAACCATCATGGACTTAATCAGGGACCTACACCCACGCCTGGACCAGCCAATAAGAAGGGCGCACGCCATACCCCCACATGTGCAGGTGCTCTGCAGCCTACATCTGCTGGCATCCGGCAGTTATCAGGTGGTGATAGCTGCGGTGGGTGGGGTATCCCAGAGTTGCCTGTCACGTTTCTTCAGGAAGTTTCTGGATGCCATGATGCAGAGAATGCACCACTACATCAGCTTCCCCAACACACAGGCTGCACTGCAGAAAACAAAAACAGACTTTTATCACATGGCACAGTTCCCCCATGTCATCGGCTGTATTGATGGTACACACATCCCAATCTGTCCACCAGCTGATACAGAGCACATCTACAGGAACAGGAAGTCCACCCACTCCATCAATGTGCAGGTGATCTGTGATGCAGGGAACATCATCACAGATATTGTTGCAAAGTTTCCTGGGAGCACCCACGACTCTTACATCTTCCAGAATAGTGGGATATACACACGACTGAGTGCCGGAGAATTTGGAGAGGGATACCTGCTAGGTAAGTAACAGTGACGCCCCTTGAAACCTGCAAATCATAGTGTCATGAGGCATGTTACTGATGGTTCCCTTTCACTCATCCAGGCGACAGTGCATATGCATGCCGGTCATTCATCCTCACTCCCTACCTACACCCAGCAACCCAGAGTGAGAGACGATACAACGTGGCACACAAAACAACACGCAATGTGGTGGAGCGCACGTTTGGACTACTGAAGAGCAGGTTCCGCTGCCTGCACAAGAGCGGAGGCGCACGCCAGTACAAACCCATCACCTGCTGCAAGATTATTGCCACTTGTGCAATGCTGCACAACCTTGCCACGAAAAAAGGGACAGATGTGGAACTAACATATCATGAGGACAACGAGGATGAGTCAGGCCAGCCAGAGGGCAACGCAGCTAGAGTGCCAACTGCAATCGATGGGAGAGAGAGACGGGCAGAGATCACAGCCAACTATTTCTGAGTAAGTAAGGGGACACAGCGAGTTGTGAGAAGTCATGACGTAGTTTTAATGTGGCACCACGCCATGAACACATGAACAGGCCAATCTGGCAATATACCATCTATACAAGTAGTATGTCCAGGGTTACGTCACCCAATGGGAAGTGGCAAAGCAGGGCAACATCAATGTTTGCGCATACGCGCTGCAGTGGTGGGTTGCACGGCCTGTGCATCCTCACTAGAGCCAACACCAAGCCGCCTGCTGCTCCTGCGTGCTTCTGGGACGGGGGGTGTGATGCTGCTGCTGGTGTCGATGCTCTCCGCAGCATCCCCTGCAGCAGTTGTCGACGCCTGACTAGGCAATAGCACCCCTAGTGCACTTGTCACCTGCACCATCCCCCGAGACAGGTCGCTGCAGCACTGTGTGAGGCCCTCCTGCATCGTCACAGAGCGCCGGCACAGTAGAGAAGTCGCAGTTGCCAGACGGTTGAGTGCCCTGCTGGTGGTGTCCCTTCTCTGGCGTTCCCGGCGCCGTGCTTCGATGTCAGCATCTAGTTTGCTGCACAACTGCTGGATAGACTGGGACATGTCCCGAATGCCCGCAGCCATGCCGCTAATGTTATTGTCCATGTTGACTAATGTTGTCGTCATCACCCGCATGTGCCTCTGGACTGACATGACTGCCTTTGATTGCAGGCGCTGTTGCTTTAACATTTGGCCCTCGAGCCCCAAGAAGACACCATGGCCGTCAGTGGGTGCTGGTGGACTCTGGACACGCGACCTGCGGCGCCCTCTTGCTTCCGTCTGTGCTGCCTGTGAGGTGTGGGGCACAGTGGCATGGCTCCCTTCCTGGGGCCCGGTGCGGTCTTCTGGTCCCATGCTGTCGTCTGACGAGGTGTCTAAGGCTCGTAGCCTGGCTGCTGGACGCCTCCTCATTCTCACGCCTGCAAGCGGGGATGTGGCTGGTGATTCGAACATGAGTGGCGATGCTGGCTCTGGTGGTGGTGATGCTGGCTCTGGGTGAGGTGATGCTGGCTCTGTGTGCGGCGAGGCTGGCTGTGTAGGTGGTGCGGCTGCCAGTGGGCCTGCTCCCTGGTCTGAACATGTGCTGGCTTGCGGCGATATATGTGGCCGGTGTGCCGTCTCTCCTGCAGCATGCCCTGTCCTGCATGGTGTCACATCTGTGGACAGAAATACAACATTGGCTCAGTGTCCCCGAAGGGCTGCATTGCATGCGTCACAATAAATCATTTCACATTCCAATATGTCCCCTGTCTCCTTGTGCCTCGAGTGCGTGACATGCCTTGTTGCCCTGTAACATTTACGTCATGGTTAGTGTTGCCCTGACTACATCTCCCGGAATGCATTGCCTGTCTGCACTGACACGTGTGGACTGCAGTGTGATTCTCGATTCACAATTGGGGGATGTGGGATAGGGGTTGGGGGGGCTACATTGCTGTGCTTTCGTCTTACCTTGGTGTGTTGCGGCTCTGGCAGAGCTGTCGGCATCCCCAAGTCCCACGACGCTCTCTTGCTCGATTGTGGCCGCCACCAGCTCCTCCAGTTCGGTGAGGGCAGGTGCCCTGTTGGTTCCACCTCCGGTCTGGCTGGCCTCCTTCTGGATGTCGCCCATCTTCCTCTTGGTTACAATCCGGAGGTCATACCAGCGCTTTTGGAGTACCTCAATGTCCCTGTGGGTCACTCCCACAGCATTGACCTGCGCCTGGATGGCCAGCTATATGTTGCGCTTTTCCACCTCAGGCACTTGCAGGGATTGCCTTCCGAACAGCTTGTGGTGCTGCTTCACCACCTCCTCCACCAGCACCTGGAGTTCCTTGGGGCTAAATTTCAGCTTCCTCCTCCTTTCCCCTCCGTCTTTCTGTGTTCTCTGGCTGGACATGCTGTTCGTTTACCCGCTCGCACATGCAACGGCTCCTTGCCTCTCCTCTGCACTCCAAGCCTCTCCAGGGTCGGCTGATTATGTACACCTGCCTGGGTGTGGCCACTTCGGCTAATTTTGTACACCTGCCTGGGTGTGGCCTGTTCCTTGTTGGGTGGGCTGTCGTTGCACTTGATTAGCTGTTTCGTCAAGTCATGTGATTTTCTTTACCGAATCCGTACATGCCGATTCGGTATTTTCCGATTCGGTATATACCACCTCGGTATTTTCCGAGTCGGTATATACCACCTCGGTATTTTCCGAGTCGGTATATACCACCTCGGTATTTTCCGATTCGGTATATACCGCCTCGGTATTTACCGATTCGGTCATTTCCGATTCTTAATTACCGAATGTTACCGATTCGGTAACTGTTACCGAATTTTTACCTACATGTAACTTACCGATTCTTATTTACCGATTCGGTACGGCTCGGTATTTTAGAACCGGTAAAATTTATTTACCTGCATGAGGCCCTTAGTGATTCTTACTCATAAATACATGCAACAAATATCCGTTTTCTTGTCTGTATTTACTGCTAAACATGGACAGATACAGAAATTAGATTTTTTTGAGTGTTTAGCCATTTTTTCGAATGTAACTGGCAGGCTATGTATATTGACAGCACAGGGTGTTTAAAAAAATATTTTCTAATAAAGTTTTAACAGCTTAATGTGTGCACAATTTCTAGTACTGCAATATTAATGTTTGCAGCTGTGTGTTTTATTTCATTGTATTTGACTAATGTGTTCACTACAGCCATCCAAGAGTAAGAGCACAATTATCAGTAAAGTAAAAATGGAATTATACTAGCTGCATCTTCGTTTTTTCACAAAGGAAAAAATAAATCTGGATAAATAACAATACAATGCAAAAATCATTATGAAAATACAGACGGAAATTCCAAATACGTGCTATAAAGCCAGGAGCCCTAGTTTCAATATGTCATCCATTCTATGTGTGTTATTTTCTGAATTTTCATTATACTAATGTTTGTTGTATACTTGAAGCAGTATCAAGGTGAGTAAGGGAGAGGATGTGGCTTATGGCAGTCGACCTCGACGCTGGGGAACCGGGTTCTAGTCTTCGCAGGGACGCTAAACATCCTGCGATTCTGAGCAAATCATTTAAACTCCCCGTGCCTTATAAAAAAAAATGAAGGTGTCCTTGTGTAACGCAACTGGTTCTCATGTAAAGCACTCGGATACCTTCTGGTCAAGTTCACGCTATATACAACTCTGGGGGTAAAAAGGTGATGTGAGAAGCTGAGTATTTTCTTTGTTTCCCAAGCGGCCCTTGCAAGTTCTTATGAAATTGAGGGGTGATTTGTTGGTTGGAAACCCCTTGCAGCCTGCAGTGTACATTCGAGACCAACTGATCAATTCCTATGAAGATTATATATTTGTTTTACATCTTTTTATTGATAACATAGGATAGAAAAAAGCAGAGTGAACCAAATGCCGGTAACGTTTAATGAAAGGAAACAGAGCGTAAATTGCATATGGGCAGTCCTGTTTCTCCCACTCATCAAAATAACCCACAGCATCAAGCTCGGACATTTTAACAAATCCTTAGCTCAATCAATAGTCAAAACAAATTAACACTTCTCCAAGAAAGATTCAAAAGGGAGCGGCGAAGCTTAGAGGGAACCCTAGCAGAACACACTCCCTTGTTTTCAGAAACGCATCCCTCAGAACACCACATCACGCCAACTCTTGACTACTTGGGTATCAAGCCGGGTGTTATAATAGGGACCAAGCTAGTCAGTGCCATCAAATGGGAGGGAAAGGACCAACTCTCAGCTGGGGTGGTTGGTGTTCATCAGGCTGTCTAGAAGACATCTCTTTTTGGTGTGCATTATTTTCAGTTTTCCCAGGATCCATATGAAGCCGGTATGCCCCATGATGCAAATTCTTTACACAATTTCACAAGCAACTTCCTCCTAGACGGTTTTTCCTCATTGAAGTCACAGAATAGCAGATTATGCTTATTTTCAAACTGCATGTCTTGATTCAGGTAGCCAACTTTCTCCGAATGTTCTCATGGCAGACAGGGCCACCAAGCTTGACCAATTGATTACCACCATCCTGAACAGAGATGACACTGTTAGTCCTTGAGGGCAATCTATGGCCTTTCTTCGCCCGGACAGAACGTAAGTGGTCCAGGGGAGTCAAGAGCTCTGCAAAGACGTTGTTCATCACCACGGTCTTATCCTTCTCAGTCACAACAGGTGGAAAGGCGTTCTTCTCACATTTTCTAGCACCTTAGTTCTACTCTCCAACACTAGCGCAGCACCAACTACTACTTTCTGAAATTATAAGTTCTGTATCTCATCTATGACATCTGATCATTCCGTCTACCTTCTGGAGCTTCAGCTCCTTGTCTACCACTCTTTGATTCCATTCTAATATTCCTTTGCTCTCTTGTGTGTCTTCTTTCTCCATGGTCATATCTAAATATGCCTCTCTTTATTTTCATCAAGTCTTCACTAGCTAAATCCAAGTCCCCTTCATCCCAGACTCCCTTTTGTCTTCTTGTCTGTGACTGGAAGAAGTCCTACCTCTTCCATTAGGGCTATTGATTGATCACTGTATGTCACCACTAATCACATTAGCAATGTCTCTTTGCAGCCTGATCCAGCATAATGCCTAAAATTATGCTGCACAGCCCAAGGAGACATTCACCATTACCCTCCTGTTGGCCACCATGATAACCTTGACAGGATTAGTGGAATGTGACGGGCTTTTACTCGACAGCTAGTCTGAGATCCTTTCTCACTGCGTTTCATCCCCAAGTGGTGCTTGCCAGTTTCAAGAGGCTGTTTGCGCATCCCTCTCCACTGGTCACACAAGAGCCATGAAAGCGTAATTTGCTGAGCATGCACCATCTTGCTCACTCCTCCAGGAAAATGAGGGTTGCCATTGCGACATTGTTCATAGTGACCACAAATGGCTAATATCATCTATTGCACTATAGGATGTCTCTGCAGAATTATTGATTTTTGGCATGTGGTTTTTGGATCAAGATGCAAGATTTCTGCACCTTCTGCAACCGGTAATTTCAACCTTAATGCACATTTCTTTTCCTTAAAGAAAATGTTCACAGCATGCTCTAATTAAGATCACTTTTAAAAAAATGCATTTTCATCACATTTTTATGAGATATATTACTAAACTCCCCAAGGTGTGTACTTAGAGTAAAGGCAATAATCACTTATTGGGTGTATCAAAAATCTTTAGCAAACACAATTGGTATTTGTTATTGTCTTTTAATCTTCTTTCTCATTATCAAGCTTCACACAATGTCTCTAGATCTCTCTTCACTGTGTTTTACCGAAATAATACATTGTAGCCTTAAATCCACTCTCTTACTCCTGCAGGTAAGAGCCGATGATGAGGGAAAATTAAATAAATAGTTATTTTTTCCTTATTGTCGTCTGTTGAATCCCTCCCACCCCGCCTCACCGCTCTGACCTGCACAGGCCGCTCCTGTTCTTACTTCACTTCCATTGATCTTCTCCCACAAACCATATGTTCATTTTATATTGGATGTAAATGATGTCGTCAAACTCTTTAGAGAAAAAATAATTGTGCTTCACTATATTTCACTGAACTAACTTGCTCCAAATTTAAATGAGACAATTTAAAATACTCTATCTGAAATGTAATTTCAACCGCCCAGAGTCTAAAATGGTAACTGACTGAAAATGATGCCTCTTTGCCTGTATCCCTAAGGAGGGACAAGCAGGACATAACTAAACTTGAGGGGGCCCTCCTGCAAAGTAAATGGAGGGCCTCCCCTTCCCACAGGCGCAGTCAAGAGCTCTCAGGCCAGGGACCCGCTGCTGGTGTACAACTGTGGAGGGGGCCCCATCGAGCTCTGGGACTGCGGAGGCTAATGTTATGCCTCTGGGGAATAGGTGTCCCCAAATCTCCTGTTTGCCTCCATCGATCATCGTCGACATCGGTTATAGATTGGTCCTTCTGGCAACATCCAAAATGGAGGGACTTCCAGTACCTCATTTTAAGTGTCTCCCAAATAAATAACCCCCGCCCACAGTGCCGCCTCTGCACACAACACTCCATATTGCCACGCTTGCATTCCTCTCATGCTGTTTGGCATTCTGTTTCTATTTACTTCACCCGTTGTCGACACCCTGTCTGTTTTTAAATTCTTTCTCTTAAGTACATCGTGTCATTTATTCAAATTGCAAACAATTTTAGGTATTCAAATATCCATTCCGCTATTTGTAGCGACTTTTAAAAAAATTCATTGTAAATTTCTTTTTAAATTAGGCTATTTCAAAGAAAGGACGTTTTAGCTCATTATCGTACCCATGCATTGGGAGATTATTGAACGGTGTGGCGATAGAAGCATCTGAGAGTTCCAAGTCTAGAATGCTGCATTTTTGTGATTAAAGACCATATGTACAAAAAATAGGAACTGAGACTTCCAAATTGCGATTTTTACTGAATTGCAATTTGTAAATACCAATTCCTAATGTAAGAAAACTTACAGACTTCAGATAGAGATTCCTAATGGGGTCACAAATAGACCTGCCTCATGATTATTAATGAGGTAGGTCGCAATTTGCGACCCATTAGGAATTGGTCAGCTGACCACCATGTCTGTGATTGTTTTTTAATAAAGCACTATTTTTTTTTTAATTCAGGTTATTTTCCGTGAAGGAAAACTCGATGCATTACAAAAAATAAAATGAAACTTTAAAATTTCATTTTTTAAGAGTAGGCAGTGGTCCTTTGGACCACTGCCTGCTCATATAAAACATTGTTTCAGCAGTCACAAAAATGGAAGTGGTCCCATATGGTGCCTTCCCATTGGCGAACGGTTACCACCACCCTTGATGTGTAGGTAAAAAATGAATGTTTTGTGACCGTGGTTCAGGCGCAAAACATTCAAGCATAGCATTGCAATTCGGTACTTGGAAGGGACGCCCGAAATATGCCCCTTCCAAATACTTAATCACTAAATACAAATTGTGATTCAGTAACATGCTACCGAAGCGCAATTTGTGTTTTGTACATATAAAAAAAGCATTTTTGCAGTCCGAAGCGGCCCGGATCTGCAAATCGGTTCATTTCCGACCACAAATATGCTTTTGTACATATGGCCCCAAATGTGTTGGCATGTTTCCGTCCTGCATTTTAGAGCTATGACACCTTTTCAATGTGGATTGGCTTGTGTCTTTCAAATCCAGGTCCAATACCAGCTTGCCTTGTGGGTGCGATCAAGCTTTCTCTTTCTCTCTCATCTCATTGGAAAGACTAGGATATTGCAGTAATACAGTAGTGTCCCATCTGCACTGACAAGCATGGATAAGCCTGAGAAAGAAGGATTTACATTTGTGAGTCGCATAGGGCCCGATGAACAAAAAAACTAGGCAAAATATGGGCAAACAAAAAATGCCTGAACTTAGTTTTTCTTTTTTTCCCTGTTCAAGAACATTCCCAGGAATATGCCTGGAAAGCTCGCCAGGCACGGGTTTACAGACCTATTCCTGTGGATCCTATTCCTGCTTTGTAGAGTTCTACATAGCGCAGACGTCTGCACTGAGAGAATAGGACCACCCGTGCAGGAGTAACTTTATGACTATTCCCAGAGTGGAAAGGGAAGGAGGGGGAGTTTAGGAACGGGCAAAAAACTTAACACTTTCCCTCCCTTGGGTGGATTCATGGCTGCAGAGAGCACTCGGAGACCTCTGCATTCAAGGCAGAGCTCTCCATTCTGTAAACCGGTTTATGATTGGCAGGAATTCCTTTATGAATTCCTGAGAGACACAGAAAGGTACATTTGGTTGTAAATGTACATTTACGATTGAATTTACCTTTGTGACTAGGCCCTCATGCTCTTTTGAACTGTTTTACATATTAAGGTGTTTTAGGTTCAGCAGTGGTTTCCACTCCTCAAGACAAAAAGGTACATATTTAGGGTACATGGGCCTCTAGCATCCTTATGATTTCTTCCGAGTAAAGCAGACCCAGTGCTTCTCTTCTCCCCTTCAGATGTTTACCTAAATTAAGCAGAAATTTTGTGATAAATCTCATATCCTTTCAGCAGGTGAAAATAGTTTTTAGGTCGAGCCTAGGCAGCGCTTGCACTGTCTGTTTGAGACATTTTGTATACACTTTGTGGGCTTATGGCCCGCCCATCGCTTTTTATTCGTGAGTTTAACTGTCCTTCAAAAAGGATTGCTTGCTAGTGTTAATCTTTCCTCCTTGTCCCTCCTTGTTGTCATTTGTTTCCTCCCACGGAGCAGCGCCTAACTACTGGTATCTTTCCACTTTGGTGCTTATCTATTCGTGTCTGGGTACTATTTTGTGTCCTGCTCGTCTTTGTTGAAGCTTCCTTTTTTTTAGTTCTTTATGGCAGCTTAGTTTTTTAAAAAAGCGTTGTTTCCTATCAATCACGATCTCTGTAAAGTGCCTTCTATTGTTTTTTTGAATTGCCATTATTTATTTTAGGCCTGTAACTAGTGATTGTGTTTACGATTTTTAAAGACTGCTTCTCTAGCGCACGTCTACGACTCATTTGAAACCCTTTGTTGACCTGATTACCTTGTCTACATTCATGCCTTCTACTGGTGTATTAATGAGGCCTGGTTCAAGCCATCTAATCTTTATGGCCGTTCCCAAGGGAAATATAAGTACTGGTGGTATGTGTTTACTCCGTGTTCTCCTCCCCACATCTTCTGTTGCGTTAAGGACTTTGCGTGTTTGAGAGATATTATTCTTGTTTTAAACAGTGTTCCATTTCTTTCTTTCTCGTCCTTGTTTTGTTTGTCAACTCCTTGCGGTCAATCTATATTTTCTATTGTTTTTCTCCTCCTGTTAATTTAATCACTAAATCTATGAATAATAGCTTTCTTTCCCTGTGTAGTTTCGTAGGTGTCCTTTTCTATACCAGCCAAAACATTTGCTTTCATGTTTTTTTTGTTTAATTTTTAACCTCGGTCTGCGCTCATTACATTCTAGCTCCTCCTCCATAAAATCCGAAAGCCATATGCCCGTTGTGTACTGCTACAAAACATTTACGTTTTATGTAGAAGTCACAGCCTCTCCCGTCCAGTTTCAAATGTTTCCTTCTCCATACCATTCAAAAAATGTAGCTACTTGTTACAAGCTCATTTTCACAACACTTTAAGTGAGTGTGTTTTTTCCCTTTATTTCAAATTATCCTTTTACATTACTACCCAGAGCCTTCCCCTTTCCATTACAGAGGTTTCCTACTCTATACAATTTTAATTATTTTGTTCTGTGCTACTATGCTGCTGTGATAGTACGATTTCTTTAGTCTTCCCTTCTGTGCAGCTGTAAATATCTGACTTCCCCATGTGCAGTTTTCGTCATCCATACAAACTAACGAATGCAGCGTTCCATCGACTTTTTTGTCATTTGTGTTCACACCTAACAAATTGCCCTAACACATCTTTTTTAAATGAACAATCACACTATGGCGAATTTACAATATTAATCGCAGCCTTTCACTTGCGGATTGACATGTTTCCTCCACTGTACTATTGTAAAACCATTACTGCATGTTATTTTAAGAAGACACTGTGCCTCGGCACTCTAGATGTACTTATTTTAGTCTCGGCAAATAGGGAAAAGAAAAAGCAATACACAAAACAATTTCTCAAATCTGCTCATGACCGTAAATCAATCTTAATGAATCATGTAAGAAATTTCTTGGATCTTTGCTGAAGAGTTTTAATTGTCTGATAACAATACTCCACTTCGCACTAATGACATACCAGTCCAGTGTAGAAACACAAACAATATTTGAACAGATTGAATTAATGTTCCTGATGTTTTCCTTGGTGTCAAAGAGATGATGGCAGCCAACACGTGTTTCGTTACTCACTGTAACTTCTTCAAGGCTTATATGAAAGGCATCAAGATTTCAAGAAGTCATATATCCAATCCACATGAGAATTCCTCTGGTAGGGTCCTAGAAGAGAATGGCCAGATCCCAGGTTCCAGTTTCTTATATGAAAGGCATCAAGATTTCAAGAAGTCATATATCCGACCCACGTGAGCATTCAGTAGTTCTCTGAAAGGGTCCTAGAAAAGTATATCCAGATCCCAGGTTCCAGTTCTGTAACAAGCCACTGTTGTAAAGAAGTTGTCAAGCTTATTGTGGAAACGCGGTGTCCTCGTTCAGAAAAATAATTTTAAGGACGGTATCTTAAAACTTTTGCTATATAAACAAAGAATATTCGAGGGCTACGATATGCCCTTTTAATATGTAAAGATAAGGTGCACAAGGGCTGTGATATGCCCCTAGTCTTTGGCGTGCCCGCCGATCGAAAATTCGTCCCGTCCGGTCCCGCAACGCAGTGGTATCATGTTATTTGTTTCGCTCTCGTTTTCCAAATGCTTCATGTTTTCTTGTTTCACTTCTTGCGTGCTCCTATTTATTTAAACTTTTAAACTATTTACACTTCTAAACTCCTGCTACATTAACCTTTTAAATTACAAATCATACCTTTCCCTATGCGTTTTAACCGCTATACAGTCTGAAACATTCGCCTGCCTTTTTCTTTCGCATTTTCACCTAGCTCTTTGTTTATTTAAGTATCCACCTTTCCCATGTGGTTTCTCATGTTTTCTGTTAATATACATGTTCACATTATAAATACTTGCTTTCCTCTTCCTGTTTAATGTGTGCCCTCCTCCATAAAACCTTTGCTTGTGTGTTTCTCTTAATTTCCACTTCACTTCTGTGTACATTAACTATCCACCTTCCACATGTAGTTTCTCACGTTTCCTGTTAATTTAAACTTTTACATTGTAAATATTTGCTTTCCAGTGAGGTCTTACATGCCAACCTCCACACAATACCAAAGTTATGCCCGCATCTTTTCCTTTTTCATTTCAAAGCCTTTGCTGCATCTTTTGTCATTGTTTTCACTGCCCTCTGAGGCGTAACCACCTGCTTGCACCTCCTACTGTTTATCACGTCATACGTGCCCTTACATATTCATTACAGATGGACATCCCCCTGTGCCGTATGTCTGTTTACACCTAAACATTACACATTGTAAATCACAGCCCTCGCCGCCCGGTTTCACATTTTCTCTTCCACACCATACAGTTGGCTGTAAAAAATGATTTTATTGTTTCAATTAATACAAATTGTTACAAAATACCATGCGTAATATGTACTTCCAAGATTCTTCTTTGACCGTTAAAAGAAAATAAGCAATATAATTTCAATTCATTTCAATTCATATCATACATTTCAGTATCAAGAGTAAACATAGAGGCCTATGGATACAGCTGGCTGTGTGTTACACTCTTTAACTCATTTTCCCCATGCTGTTTTATTTTTGCTTCTGCCCGCCTGCTTCATAAATATTTCACATTGCAAAGCGGAGCCTTCCCCTAGTATCGCAAATTTCCTCCTCCATAAAGTTTTAAATCTTTTCTAAGTCTTACTCTGTTGTTGCCAAAAAGCCATTTTTGTAGTTTTCACTTCTCTACAACTGTTAATCATGCTTCCTCATATATACAATCCTATAGATTTTCACGGGTTTTTCTTCGCATTTTTTATTCGATCCGTCTACATTATTTCTTCTTCATTTGTGTCCACAAGTTAGTTTTCATCATAAAGATATCATTTTGGAATATACACATTGTGTGTGAAATGTGACATTGTTCTGACGTTCACCACAGTTTTCTATGGTTCTGCCCACCGCTGATTCTTTACCATGACGTTTTGCTCACAAACTTTATATTCATTAGTGTAAGTCTTGCATTTGTTTCTCTTTCTATTATGTACCTACCCTTTGATGTGGAGCCTTCACCTAAGTAGCTCCACAAAGGTGTGAAGTTGAACAGTGGTTCACCCTTGTTTACAAAAGTTCTTGGTGCCTTTGAGGCTTCACCTTAATGCTGTAGCGATTTGCAAAATTTCTGCGAGGTCTGACATTTCTTCCCAAACAGAAAGATGGCATTAAGACTTTCACATTTACAAAGTCACAACGTTGAAATTCAGGAAATGCAACCTTTTTTGACAAAAAACATTCGCAATGTTACTGCTTTTCAATAGATTTAATTCGTCCCAGAACTACCATAGAGATTTCATTTGTTTGCAAAAGGCTGTGATCTTTCCTCTATATTTTCAACATTCACACATATATTCTTTATATTTGAGTTTCAATCCCTGCTTCTTCCTTACTTCAATTCTAATGACATGCTTCTTCTCCATTGTCACAGATTCCGTTGACATCCAGTCTAACAATTATAACTATTATATATTTACAAAATAAAGCCCCCCACATGGCCTCAATAGCATTTAATCAAACCAATAAATTAAACTTAAAATAAACATAAGCATATTTAAGGTGAAACCTATTGGCTTTGACAATGCTTGTTTTTTTTAATGTCAGTGTATATCTGGAGAGTTCCACCAAATCCTTATCTCACACCTCAATATCAAATGTGAGTAAAAGAAAATATTAAGCAAAATCAGCAAAAATTAAGGACCTTATGATACATTTTAAATCTGTCGTCATTTAAAGCGGTGTGATAAAAACAGAACTAAAATATTATTCAGTTTTATTAAATTTCTAATAAACGTTGTACCATGAGAAGCCTAATTCGCGAATATATAAATGTATCATTTTTTTTCTGTTTCAGATGGGTGATATATAATGACCATAAAGTGTGTGCTTCAGAGCGACCGCCAAAAGACCTCGGCTACATTTACTTCTACCGCAGAATGCCTTGATAGGACTTCGAGGATACCACACCGGCCTTTACAAACCATATGCCTTTTAATCCGCTACAACAGCAACACAAAAAAAAGTTGGACTGCCGAATTGCAGATTAATGTATAGGGTATTTATAGTTCATTTTGGAAAGACAAAAACAACACACTCGAAGCCTTCTTTCATGTGAGGAGGGATGTTCTAAAATTTAATTTTCTCCATTATGTTTTTTTTATATAATAAATTGTACCTTGGGTTTACTGAGCAATGCTAATTTTGCCATCCCCGTTTTTGGTGATCGGCTAATAGCAATGCTCACTTTACCCTTGCCAAAGCCACTTCCTGTAAGACTTTTGTGTATCCACATTTTATTTTATGAGTTAGTGTTGTTCACTTTTTCGGACTGGATGTGTCTTTATTTTGTGAGCGGTTTGCTGCCTTCTGGAGAAAAGTACTTGAGATGGACCCGGTGGACACTGGACAGGAAGAGCCGGGGGCATCAGGGGAACTAGTGAATGTGAAAGTCAAGCTCTGAAACCAACTTTTAGCTTCAAAATACCCTTTTCCTGGAGTGTATAAAGTCTTCTTTTGCTCTCTATTGCTGTTTCTTCTTTTATTTTTTACAAAATTTTTCACCAAGCCCAGCGTGTGAGTTCAAACCTTCTACGGAAATGCAGTTTCTAAAAGAACTGCCAATCACCCTCAGGTTTGTTGAGTTAAGCCAATTTGAAAATGTGGTTCGAGGCCGTGTCGGAAGCCCTCAGGCACACCGGCTCCTTTTTTAGCATTTCAATGCAATATAATACATCAAAAATTCAATTAAACTTTCTCCAGACAGCAGAGCTAAAGAAGAAAGTGAATTTCAGCAGCTCTGGCCTGGACTAAAGATGTGCTACCTCGATTTTGGAAAAGAAAGTACCTGCCACGATTGGTGATTCTGGCTGGATTTGAGGAGTCTGTAATTTAAATACTATATACCTGATCCAGTGATGTAAAGCCGCATGAAGTAGCCCTTGTGCTGGCCATACAGCTGCCCACATTTCATAGACGTTTGAATGTAAAATTGATTAAAAGTGTATATCAAGGGATCCTTGCTATAGACTGCATGCATTGCACTTTGCACGAGCAATATGCTAGTTTAATCTCTGGTCCACCACCCTGGTGCCTTTACTAGTCCAGGAAACATACATGTGTTTTAGGGAGCGGTGGGGGATGCGCTACATGGGACATTATTAGTAAGTTTACCATTCCTCAAAGAAAATGTATAAGGAGAGAATTGTAAGAAGATGTAATAAGGGTTGACAATCACTTTACTATCGTTTTGTTCTCCTCGTGCTGTGTGGATACAGATGGTCGATTCATTTTAAAAGGCAAAATGTGTACATTTAAGCCTGAAAGGTTTCTCTGCCATCCCATGGTTGCCAGGTGATACGTCCTGTGGTGACAAGTGGAAAGAATTGGAAAAAAATTATGAGTAAAAAATATTGATTGATTTGTAGGTTACCAATGTTTAGCAGGTACTGATATTCACACCTTAATTGCCATTGATCTGTTGCCATTATTCTGTTGGAAGCAGGAGCATATCGTGTCAGGGAAGAGAGACGGGGTGGGGGAGGGAAGATTTTAGGGGTGGTGGGAGTCGATGGAGAAAAATAAAAAATAATTTTTAAAAAATGTGTGTTGCGCTCGTCTGCTCCTCTCCTCTTCACTGCAGGATGGCACAGGCTCCCAGCCTGCCATGGGGCCAATCCTGAAGCTGCTCTCATGCATCCCAGCCTCCCCCGCGGCCAATCCCGAAGATTCTGTCATGCATGAGAGCAGCTTCAGGATTGGCCTGAGCACTGATGGTTTCTGCTCCGGGACAGACCGGGAGCCTGTGCTTGCTCTCTCCAAACCCAGCAATGCGAGAGAGCTTCACTGCGCATGTGGGTTTGGCCTGCCTGAGACGGTCGGCCACACCCACATGCGCAGTGAATAGTAGTGCCCAGCACTCCTCCTCCAGGCTATTACCATGGCCCCGCCTCCAAGCCATGGTACAAAAAAATTGAAATGATAATAAAATAGGGTTTAAACCCCGTTTGAATATGGTTTTATTTTTCATGTTTTTTAGATGCTGGCGGGGGGGGGCGACGCTCCTCCGCCATAGCGGAGGAGCCGCCGCTGGTTGGAAGTGATAGAGTGAGCAGGAGGCATTTGGAAAGGGCCCATGGCCCTGTCATGAAATGTTTTGAGTGGGAGCAGAGTTGTGTTGAATGGATCTCCTGGAGTACACACACTGGTGTCGTAGGTGTTGTTTGTGCACTGGCTGTAGTGGTAAGGTACTGGGCCAGAAAGTCAAATGCCATTCTTTTCCTTTTTTTCCACAATGGAGATAAAGTAATTTGCTCATAATCAAACGATTTTGAACACAATTGAAGTGAATTGCCGAAGTCGGGTTCGAACCCAGATCTCTCGGATGCAAATGTAGAAAAGATACTATAACCAACCTCTTCATCAGGAAATGTCACTTAGGTACTGTGATAAGAGCTCGGTTGAAATTTATTGCACTAAGGGTGTGCAAAGTTGCGTAATCCCCCAATAACCCCATCCACCCCCGGAAATTACACGAAATGTCTGAAAAGTTACGTAAACTTGCTTATAAATTACATAAAATGCACTTTAGTCCATCGCCAGTGAAAGCTGAACATAGGGCTTAACTTGTGTTCGAGATACCTTCTGGGGAACTGATTCGCAGAGGAAATGTCTCCTTCCGACACATTTCCTGCTCAGATATGTCTGCCGCAAGACATTTTCTACTGTAACCAGTACTTTGCCTTGGCATAAGTTCTGACATTATGCATCATTTGCATAACACAGGGTTGCACGAATTACGCAGGTGCCAAATAACCCATGAGGACATGGATCAGGCCTTCCTGTGAATATGTAGGAAGGAAAGAGTGCAAGGAAAGAGTCCTGGCACCATCTTCTAGAATGCATTGAACCCTATGGAAAATGTTCACCTCAGGTTTTCAGGAGTACGTACACACGCTGGGGTCTAAGGCACAATTGTGCAGGTATGCATATTTGTGAAGCACCCTAAAAGCCCTTATTTGGGCCACAGATGTTAGATCCTTTTGCAAGTTAAAGAAGACTTGTGTTATTCAAGCTGTGTTGTGGTTTTTTCTCACTTTATCACGGATGTGCTAGGTGGAAGGATGCTTTACAGTCCCTGGAAGCCATTGCCTCATCATTTTAACATGTTAGACTCTAGAGCCCAGTATGAAGGGCAGCAGGCCCAGGCATGCGTCACCAACACTCGGAGACCCTCCGGGGCTTGAGAACACATTTCTCTTTCCGCAGTCTTATATCGCGAACAATCCCCGACAACAGGCACTCTAGAACGCTGCTTTGTTTGATGACGTCAGCTTGGGCTTTGATTGTGACGTCATTGGCTGGATGCCCCCTTTAAGTACCCTTTCAGAGCCATCTATGTCTGAGGCAGTACATCTCTAAAGATGACCCATCGTGCCTTACGATAGGACGTAGCATTGTCGTGGGTTGCTGTGGTTAAACAATGTTCCCCTTGAGTATTGGACTTGCTAGGTCTGGGCCTTCCTGGATTTTGGTTAATATTCTTAATAAAGAAAGGAATATTGTTATTAAAAGGGTATGTCGTTTATACAGCACATGGTACAGTAGGGTACTCTTTTCCTCGCCCTCTCTCCCCATAGTCCAGTGCAGGGCTCAGATGCTTTAAAGAACAAGATATTTCAAACGATTAAAGAGAATGCAAGGTGGAAAAGGATTTCCTATGCCACACTTAATAATGTGCATCGTCGCTCTCATATTCCCTGCTCTTGTCCTCCATTGGTCGTCCTTATTTCAATCCAGAGAGCTTATTTTAATTCCGAACTTGCCTAGCA
The DNA here is from genome assembly GCF_964204655.1 of Triturus cristatus. Lineage (NCBI taxonomy): Eukaryota > Metazoa > Chordata > Amphibia > Caudata > Salamandridae > Triturus > Triturus cristatus. The sequence continues at coordinate 1,064,131,342 of NC_140594.1, read as the reverse complement.
CGCACTTCACAGTTCATTCATCTATTTTTGCCCTGCGCCTTACGAACGCTGTTTATTTCTGGACAGAAAAATTCACACTTGGCGAGACAATTTCTGAGACCGTCTCCAGGGATCTGATTGGTTGCGTTGACGTGCTGCGTAACTACCGGGTCACGCGGGCTCCACAGCTTTGACTGTAGAGAGCGAAACGTGACTGTGCTGTGTCCAGAGGCGCAACTAGAGCCAAATTTCGGGGGGGGCTGAGCAAAAATTTCGGGGGGGGGGGGGGGGGGGGCTGAACTTTAAGCAATAGGCAGAGTGGAGCTGCAGGGGCTCTTAGAAGGGGTGAAACAACAGCAAGGCCTCATTAACATGCAAATGGTCTTTTAAAGACCTGTAAAGTGCTCGGGTGCGGCTGCTTTTTTGCCCGGGAAGGTGTCTCATCCCGGGCTGCCACACACGAGGGGGGAAGGGGGGGGGGGGGATCGAGGGGTCAGGCCTTTGAGTCCAATGGGTGTTGCGTGCCTGGCTGTGTCTGCTTTCTGTGCTGGTGTTGGCGCCCAACACCCAAAGTGAAATGTGTCTGCTTACTACGGCATTGGACCCTATGAAAGATCTGTCTCACTCTTGCTTATCTTTGATATCAGAGTAACAGCAGCAGTGTAAACAATAGAAGTGTTTTTATTTCTAAAATACGATGGTACATCATGTTAGGCACGTCGATGCGAACTCAAGTTTGTTGTGTTCATTTCCTTATGGTCCTCGCCTTCGCTTACCACTTAGAATAAACCTAGAATAAAGACACCTAGTCCCTTACCGCCATACTCCTGTGCTATCATTAATTGTTTTTAATATCCACACATTAATTTCCGATACCGTTTTATAAGGTTAATAACAAATACCGTAAAACCTTAGGAGCTGTGTCTTGTTTCTTTTCTATGCTGGGAAAGTCTCTAATTTTCTTTGGACCTGTTTCTAGCTTCTTCTTTTCAGAAGTAAGAGTTCCCACCATGAAATAGTTCAGCTTAGTATGTAGCCCTGCTGGTTTTGCTGGCTAGCCTGTAGAAATAAGGTGGAGAGGCGGAGTTAGATGACTTTAGGCCTCATTGAACGCGCAGCGGGTAGCCTGTGCGTCCTCCAGGTCAGATGAGGGTGTGTTCTCTGTGGAGGACCGCCTGTTCTATTTAGAGGCCACCACCTGCACGGCGGGGTTGTCTTAGCCTACAGCAACTCTTCTGTGCTAGCTGCTCCACCGTAGAATGAGGAATCTGCAGTGGTATACGAGGGCCCCTGGCCAAGTTCTGAGATGGAGACTTCTCCACAGTGCTCTGGTGTGGACTGATGCCCCCTTATTGATGACCTGTGTCAAGGAGGAAGCTTTCAGAAACTTTACAGAGACCTCCTTATTGGCCCGGGCATTGACCGTGAGATGCAGCTGTCCAATCAGGACGAGCAACTGGAAATTGAGGCACGCAGGTTCGACCACTGTTTTACCTGATATCATTTTTTCTTCTGTATCCTGTACCCATTTACTTCTTCAGCCATGCTGTTTTACCCGCGGTGCCCAGGTGTTTGCAAAAAGTAGCAGACAAAGTTGATTTACACCCTTCTGGAATGTACTCTACAAATGATGTTAGTAGATTTGGTGCCTCTGGTTTATGAGTGGGTTCTTCGGCCAATCACAAGCTAATAATGTTGGTCATCGCCCCCATGCACTGAAGTCCTTGGACAATGCACCCTTGGGAAAAGAAGCAAGCATGTGTCTTGAATGTGCCTAGATGCCTCTACATGGGTACAAGATCAATCCATTTATTGCACTGTAACGTGGACACGACTAGTGTGTAGCGTAATAATGACAACGTTGTGTTGAGCTGGAAAACTAAAGAAACCATGTAACTGGACAGATTAATATAACTGGTTATGAAACATTTATAAATAATCAGCATGCCTTATACGTGGTAGCTGTCAATAACTGGAGAGTTTGTACCTTTTTATTGCACATCTTTTAATGATTGTTTGATTTTGAAGCGCTGCAAACAAAGTAAGGGCATGTTTGTAAGGCACGAAAAAGAGGTATGAATGTATTGTTGCAATTGTTTTAAATTAAATGATATTCTCACAAAAGTATTGTTTTCTGTCTTTTCTAGAGTTTTACAGATTAAAGAATGCTTGTTTCCTCGGTTGTTTATGTTGCTATGTATGGTTTCATACACGTGGCTTTCAAAATCAGGTTGTTAACTTCTCTGATGGTAGAGCAGCAGTGGGAAAAAAAGCTCTGGCAAAGCTAGTAGGTCTCGCCTAACCAAGATTAATTCTCGTAGTCAATATTTTATTAGCCATGTCGTACAGCATCACGGCTGTGGAAGCTACATATAACATACAATTATACATGAGTAACCGACTAAACATTTTCTGCTCTGGGGATCTAAGTACATCATAGACAATAAGGCTTCACGTTGGCTATTTGATGTCACTCAAAACTCCTTGGTGAAAAACAACACTATTTTTTTACAATTACCTATATGTAATTCATTATATATCAGTCAATGAATCAATCAGGGTTTATAAAGTGTAACTACTCACCCGTAAGTGTCTCAAGGCGCGGGGGGGGCGGGAGAAGGGACAGGTCGGTTGAGTGCTGGGGTCATACGAAGAGCCAGGTCTTGTGTTTGTGCAACAAAGTCTCATATTTGCAGTTGTGTGAGCATCTTAGTGCGGCACAATCTACTGACTAGAATCAGATATGATGGTCCAGGCTGTGCACATGGAAAACCGCATTTTAATGACTTTGTGAACTTCAGATAGTCTATTTCATAGGATGTCTGAAGGAAAGTGATTTACACAGCTGAGCTGCATGGATGGCAATGTAACTACTGCCCATCTTATTTTTCTTAAAACAAGGTAAGCGCAACAGATTGTTTTTAGTTGAACTAAGCCAACAAGTCTACGAGTAGTAAGAGATGGTTCGGTGTCAAATATGGTCCTTTACACTCGGTAGATTACGCTGAGTAAGCAGGGGAGATACGCCTGATCTACTCTGATGGAGTCTGCAAGAGTCTACTTCCTGCACCCCTGCCAGACAGAAATCTAGACACAGAAAGATGTTGTCTGTGATGTGTAAACTAGAAGAGACAATTGTAATATAGTAACACAGTGTGATAAAGGAAGGCAATGAAGAAGAGGTCTTAGGCAATTTAAGTTCTAAGAATCATGTTTTTGCCACATACGAGCCGGGCCTCAAGTTCCACTGATGACCTGGAGTTCATAAGGACTCCCAGACCTCAGTCTGAGGATGACTGAGTATACATAGTAGTGCAATTACTAACTGAATCAGTCCACAATATTGAGACTCACATGTTCCCCTTGTGCATTATATCAAATATATGCATACATAAATCCAAAATAGAGGATCAAATGTATGTAAATTGGTCAAGGGTGTTTACCCAGTCTAATTTTCCTAAAGCCAATATGCATTTTTAAGGACAAATGTTTATTTTGCCGTAGTATCCCCCATTGGATTTTACTTCCCTTTATCTCCTTTCCCCCACTTAGTACTCAATGTGACTGAGTGGTTATGGAGTGAGGTAGCTTAGAGGCTGCAGTTTCATCCCAGGAAACCTCTCTGCAGAGCCTATACTTGGGTACCCTTCATCATCATCCAGTGATGGAGCTAGGCTGGTAGAAGGTCAGTGGTTCATCGTACTCATCAGATTTACCTTAACAGGGCTCCAAATCCGTCAGCACAACAATGGTGGGCAGTGTTAACTTTACTAAAAGTTGAAAAGTTTATTTTAAGGTATAAGAGGGTAACTTATCTCTCTGCCCCACTTTTCCTCAGCGTCCTAGGCCGTAATCCTGTCCCATATACTCTTAATTGATGCTCTTTCAAGGCACAGTCCTATCCTTTATCTCTATATGGGCTTCCAGAGGATACAATAGACAGAGATTTAGGGTCAAGGGAAAGCAAGATTCAAGTGGTTGGTCATTTTCTTATAGGCAGTGAGAATCTGACCGCAGCAGTCTTCTGTTTGAACTCTAGAACTGTTCCCGTTTTCTGGGAGAGGGCAGTCTACTTAGTAGTACCCAACAGTGGTTGAGATAAATTCTGCTGAGCTGGCTCAAGTTCCCATCCAGCGGTGGCCGGCACAGGTAAACGCAGTGGGGCGGGAGGGGGAGTCGACAGACGACGGAAAAGGTATAATTAAATAAATAATACATATTCCATCAACTGGGGGCTTCCGCCCTGCCGCGCCCTGCCCCCAGCACCGCGCTTACCTGACCCGGGTGTCGCTGTTCACATCCTGTTTCCTCCTGACCAGTCGCGGCCGGCATGATACGCGGGTTGGGGTGATGAGGGGACGCAGAGGGACGGGGTTGCGTGGGTGGGTTAATTTAAAATAAAAAAAAGTTAACTTTCCTTCGACGGCCCGGTCCCGCGTCGTCTCTGCTCCTCTCCTGCTCTCCTGCCTCTGGCAGGAACAGGAAGCAGGCAGCCTCCCTCCCCTTCCCTAAGCCAATCACAATGCTGCAATGGCAGAGTTGTGATTGGTCGGGACGCCGACTAACCAGGCGTCTATGGGGAGGCCATTGTCTCCATGTAGGCTGCATGCAGCCTATATGGAGAAAAGGCAGAGTGCGCATGACTAGTTTGGTCGGCCCCAGTGGGTCGACCAAACAGTGAGCGCCCTCAGCAGTGGGCAAGCCACTCCTCCACTGCCCTAGAGCCGCCGAGCCCACCTGCCCACCCCCAACCAAACACTTCTGCTTTCTCGCAGTGCGATAAGCAGAAACATAAAATGGTAGTTTTACCATTTTATGTTTCTGCTTCTCGCACTGCAAGAAAGCAGTGGGGCGACGCTCCTCCGCCCTAGTGGAGGAGCCGCCCCTGCTCCTAACTCATATTGCCATAACAAGTCCAGAAACCTTGATCAAAAATGGTGCCTGAGAGTCTCAGACCTCCTTAGTGTCTTAAATTCACCTGAGCCTACAGATACTAATCTGCCCCCACCGGGGAACACGCACACCAGAATAGTAAGGCCAGTCGTAGAAACAGGGAAAAGGATATGGGATAAAAGAGAAAGCAGAGGCATAGGACTCAATACTCTTCCTCAGCACCTCTCTTCTTTAAGGAGGTCTGCAGGTTGTAGTGGATCTCTACAAGATAAAGATAGACAATATCTCAGATATTGTAACTAACTTGTCATAAAGAACACTAAGTGTAACTGGATATACCTTAGAACTATCTTTGTATCATGCAATCTCTGTATTTCGATATGAGGGGATTTCTGAAAACTAAATATAAATACAACTACACTAACACACTTCTTTCTATGCTTTGAACAGCTACCTCAAGGACCTACTTTACATCTGTTAAACTTCAAAGTAATAATTATCATTAACATAATTTTGTTTCTTACTGGTTAGCAATTGTATACATATCTTAGAAATATAGCACATGACATGCATTAGAATCATACATATGTACATGTGTAATATTGCTCTCTTGAAAGTCCTTCATTTAGCCTCATAGGAAATCTTGATTAAAAATGCAAAACTTAATATCAAGAATTCAGATAATAGCATGGAATGAGTTAGAAAAAAAGCAGTGTTTTCATCATCACATAACGTTCTGCATACTTCTGTGTAATCTAAATATCCATGAGAATATTCCTTTAGGAAGCTGTGTCTCCTGCTAATGGAAATCTGAGACCAAGCAGTGAGGTTCCTGGTGCAGAAACATTGTAGCATGAGTACCGAGCAAAGGGCGCTGAGAATTTTGGGTACTGCCTCTAACTGGATGAGGGCCAACTCGTTAATCCTGAGCAAAGACAAAACTGAGATGGTATTCTTCTGCCCTGCCTTATATCTTGAACCCAAGCATGATGGCCAGATTCATTCCTCCTTTTACCTACATCATCTTTTCAGGATCAGAACTTAGGGATTTGGATAGACTCTGACCCATCCTTCAAGGAGCACATTTACATCATGTGCAAAACAGGTTTTATGCTCCTTGGATTGTCAGGAAAATCCTCCCTTTCATCCTGTCCTCCGCAAGGAAGGGCAAGCCTTGCACTTGTCGAGGATCGATTATTGTAACTCCCTCTTTGTAGGCTTTTCAAAGAATCACCTACACAAACTTCAATTGCGCCAGAATGCGGCAGAGCAATTGGTGCTGGGTCTGAAAAGAGTTTTTCCCCATACCTGAGGAACTGGGGAAGCTTCATTTGCTCCCTGTTCTGAAGAGGTGTCAGTTTAAAGCTCTTTACTATGTCACAAAGTTCTTGATAAACAGGGCCAGCATTCTTACCTAGACTAGGCCCTTCATTTTCTTATTTATTACCACACAACTTAAGATCACGACATGCTGATTGGGTGGTCATCCCCAAATTCTGTAAGGCTAGAATGAGGGGGCTGCTCTCTCTCTGGCTCTCCACTCCAACTAGAACCCTTTCTCCTTTAGAAAAACATCAAGAACTTCCTATTTTCCAATAGCATCCTAATTTGCTGATCTCTCTGCTATAGTTATTGAGGCCAGTCTCCCCCTTTCTTGAGATCGGCTTGGATATGGAGTTTTTCTGCTGGTACCTTGAAGCTCTTTCACTATTTTCCATCTAGAGCCAGGACATTTTGTTCCTGTAGAAGCGGTTTGCAGTGGCAACTCCTATGCTATGGTGGAGGAGCGTCACCCCCCGCTGCGAGCCAGCTGAGGGAAGGAAAAATAAAGTGATAATAAACCCATTTTATTATCATTTTCTTTTTCTTTCTGTGCTTGAGCCAGCAAGTCAAGTCTGGTCGGGCAGGGCTATGATGAGAGCAGGGGGAGGAGCAGTGCACGTTGTAAGTGCGCATGACAGTTTGGCCAGCTGTCTAAGGTCAGCCAAACGGTCATGCGCCCATCGATCTCTCTCCACCCGAGCTGTGTTGTACAGCAGGGAGGTGTAGAGGCACAGGCTCCTAGGACCTGAGCGACCGTTATACAAGCCCACTCAGGCCAATCACGAAGCTGCTCTCTCATGCTGTGTTACCTGTATGAGCGCAGCGCTATGATTGGCATCTAGGAGCCAGGCAGTGTGCACCAGCCTCTGGGGAATTTGAGTATAACCGGAACAGACGAACCCCGAGATGGCGGTCGGCAGCGGCTGGTAAGTGATTTTTTTGTTATTTAACCCCTCCCCCCCACAACTCAGCGCAACCCCCTTAACACGCGTTAAGAAGAGCAGCTGCTATTGGCGGTTTGCACTTTTTAAATTACCCAATAGGACGATCAAAACTATGAAGAAATTGTATAAGAATATTCAAGATGGCTGCTGTCTCTCTAGACACGCGAGAGTTCATGACCGCTAGGAATCATGGTTCATTGTCAGCGAACTGCTCCGCATCTGTCTAGCACACGCGGCCTATCCAGGCAGCACCAGTACTGCGAAATGACCGGCAGGCTTTCGCTGAAAGGCACTCAGCACAAGCAGAAGTTAACAGTATTTTTAGAAAGCATATTTAAGACTTTGGCCTACGTCTACATTGTAGAAATATACTTTTTAAAATGTGTTTCCAACTTTCTCAGTTGAAAGCTTGCATTAGCATGTCAGTAAGGCACTTTGAATGCGGCTAGGAGACTGTAGGAGATCTGGCAGATTTCCTTTCTGATCATAAAGCGCTTGGGCCTTGCAGCTTCAAGGCGCATTTTATGGGAGACTCATCTAATGTTCAACATGATTTTGGTCTGACAGGTTAGCGCTGCAGGGCTACAGAGCGGATTGCCAGCATTGCAGTGATATATTGGCGCTTTTAAAATCCCATACATAAGTGGTATAAAGCCACTCAGGATCCCTCGTTTCTCATTCATCATTTAAGCCACTTAGGCACCTTTTGAGCACTGTGGCTGTGGGTTTACATTGACATTTAACAGGCCAATTTGCGTTTCCACTTACACGCCATGTTTTTGGGAAGGGGACATGCACTACCAGCTTTTGAGCAGCCCTCCAGTTGCAAAAGGTGCAGATGTGCCTGGACTCAAGTCCATAAAAAAGAAAACAAATCATGCATTTTGCACACACCAAAATGCAGACTCCTACAAAAATCCTTCCTGTTTTTTTTGTGATAAGTAAAAGAAACAGTTTCTTCCTTCAAGCATATGTTTACAAGATATGGACAAAGCACAATGCTCTCACATCTTTTATAGTCAAGGGTTCTCAGAAACAAGTGGAGTCTTTATTGCCTAGTCTTTGAGGATTCATGGCTGCTAAGATGAGTTCAATAATTACACTCTTGTAGCGTTTTCTGGATGATTAGACATCACAATGCTTTTTTATTGTATTTACTCTTGTCTCTTGATTTATCTAAACTGCCATTCAAATAGGAATTACTTTGTAAGTGCTGCGTCTATTGTTTTCCTCTGGGTGCATTTAGCTAACATCACAGCAATTCAAAGGAAGGGCAGGCCTGCGCTTGTTTGTGCCTTGTGTTTAAGCAATACTGTTTCTCATTCCCTTCTGTTACGTCAATGTGTTAAGTGCTTAGAAGTGGAGGGAAGGCAGTCAAGTATTTATTTCAGAAGCAGCACATGGTTCTCTGTGTTCTTGTATCCTGGGAGAGAGAACACAGCAGCTGGTGGCAGTGCTTAATTTGAGCCAGTGGTTGCCGGTGGGAGCCACCTGCACTCATTTTTGGGGACAGGCACTTATTTTTGTGCATCAGACATTTACATGAGCAAGAGAGGGGAAAATGCAATAAATGGAAAGATGGAGGAAGAGAAAGAAGAAAAACCGTCACCAAGGGAGGAAACAAGGACCGCCAAGAGTGTGATAAAGGGGCGCGGAGTGTCTGGTAGTGCATTAAAGTGGCCTGAGGTGGATTAAAGACCTCGCAGCCTTGGTATTTAGTGCGCCGACATTTAATTGCACCGGTAATTGGCTTTTGAGTAGAGCCCTAGGCACAAGCACTCATTCTTTCACAAATTAAACACTGCTGGTGGGTTTCACCTGTTTGGGGGGGGGGGGGGGGGGGGTTGCTCAGGGGAAGTTATACTCATAGGCACTTACTTACTGAAACTGACTTCTTGTGCAAAATGGCAAAGCCAGCAAGGCAGGTTTGGAGAGTAATATGAACCTCCACTGCGGCCTACCATGGGGCCTGTTCGCAAACTGCACTTTGTTGGATGTTTACTGATACTACAATAGTACTTCTCGTTTACTACAAGGTTATTCACGAACTTACATAAAGAGACCTACCCCTCATCTATATTTCGTGCGTGGAAATCTCCTCCCAGGTTAGCAGAGCCAAAAAGTTCCCAAAAGAATTGTAAATGTACACCAGCTCAGACTTTGAGTAAGTCCAGCACCACACATGGCCAACCACTGGAACTGCAACACCCTTCAAAAGAAAATCACGGAGACTTGAAATAAAAGCCCGTAGGAAATAATGTTAAATAAACTAACTTATTTTGACTTTTATAAAATATATATCCATTTTATTTCATGTTAAAACATGTATATCTAAATATTTTAATATATGTTTTTAATACACTTTTGAAATGTTAAAAATACATTTAACTTTAACCTTTTGCACTAAAATAGTTCAAATTCATTATATATATTTTAATCATTTTAAATACAGACTGAATAAAATTAATAATTTTACTGTGGGTGTGCCATTTAAAAATAATAATAATAATTATACATTATATAAATATATTTATCAAAATTTTAATACACATTTAAGATAATATTGCTTTAATATGTTTTCTTTATTTGTTTTAAATTTAAAATATATATATATAATTATTTAACATTAATATTAAACATGAAAACATTTTGACAATTTTTTTTTATAGTTTAATAAACTTTTGTTTTGCTGTTCCCTGTGCTTGGCCAGAGGGAGCTCTATGCTCCAGTGAAGGAGACCTTCGCCTACATGTAGAAAGCTACTAGTGGTGACTTTATACTTGTTAATGTATCCCCACCTTTGGGTTCAGAGGGTGGGTCTTATAAGTCTACACTTTATAGACTAACTTTATACTCCGAAATGATAAATAGCCAAAAGTAGTCAAATTACTAGGAGGTGTAAGAGTAAATTTACATCTGAGCACATTTGTGAATATGGCCCTACCAATTCATTTATTTGTAGGTCATACTTAGGGTACTTAACTACATGTTGCTGAGCTGTAAACAGATAGTACTGGTTTAGCGGGGAGGACATTATTGCAGGATAAGCAGCATATTAGCTTTTTAAGGAAGCACATGTGGGTGTCTTGAACACCTGTGGCATTGTGGAGTGTAGGGCCCACATCTTAAACACGCACTGACAATGGCAATAGGTCTGGCTTTAATGTGCTTAAGAAAAATCTCTCCTTTTTCACTTACACAGGCACACCACTCACACTGCACTCATATGGGCACAGCTCTTACCCTGCATTCACTCAGGCACACCTCTCACACTGCCCTGACACAGGCATCCCTCACATCCTGCATTCATAAAAGCAGATCGCTCAACCTGCGCAACTCTCACCCTTCCGACCCAAATAACCCTTCCCCTTGCACTCATATAGAAACACCCCTTTTTTACCATTCACAGTGGCACGCCGCTCACTCCGCTTTTACACAAGCACACTGCTCACCCTGCCCTCTCACAAGCACAAACCTCACCCTGCAGTCATAAAGACATGCATTCTCACCCTGGACTCAAATGTGCACACCACTCACCCTGCACTTAAATAAGCACACCTCTCCTAGGAACTCATACAGGCAGACAGCACAACCTACACTGACACACTCCCAACACCCACCGTGCATTCCCACACGGCCACAGCTTTCACTACACTAATGCATGCCCATGGTTTGCCTGGACTCGCATGGGTACACTATTAACCTTCCACTCACTCAGGCATTCCACTCATCCTGCATTCACACAAGCACAACTCTCATCTCAAACTCATACAGGCACACTGTCCAACCTGCATTCACATGGTGACACCGCTCACACTGCACTTGCACAGCCACACCACTCCACATTCACTCCCTTGCTGATCTCACGCATGGTATAAACCATAATGATTGTGGCCCTCACCCTGGTCCTAGCCAGGACGGACACTGTTAACACATGTCCTGAGTTACCTATCTGCTGCCGGCTTGTGGAGTCGCATGAACCCACACTTTTATCCACAATAGATGCGGTCTGCCCCCCACCAACATAGTAACAGAGGCGCCTTTTTTAGTGCCATATATTTTTTTGGTCCTCATATCACCAGTATCTGCAAAACCAGACCTTTCGGTAAAACCTGTCCCAACCTCAGGTCAGTAGCATTATATCTCTGGCCCTGCCGTTGCAGTCCTATCAGTTTCCTAGTTACTGGCTTCATGCAGGTGTAATCATAGGACACCTCCTTAAGACATTGCCATTCCATACCATCTTTGGAAATCGTCCCATATCCTGCTACGGACGCCCCCCAGAACCAGATCTGATATCCATTCTGCATATACGTCTTACCTCCTAGAGCCAATCAAGCCCCTTGGCAGGTAGGGGATCCATCCAACGCTTACAAATCTCTCTTCTAGCTAAGAGCATCAAATAAAAAAGCAAGGCCCTCCTAACTTAGAACTTAGTTCCATATTCTTATGTTAGGATTTCCTCCCAGTTCAACTCTTCCACTAGCGTGCTACACCTGCACTGTTTGAAACACATATTAAATGGAGACACTGAGTACCCCTTAGCTAACACATCAAAACAATCTGGCCGCGGGGCATGGGGTAGTCATTTACAAGATATACACTATATATTCCATGACTTGCTGGGAATGATGAACATGTAACTCAGTGATGTATACTTATGTTACTAAATGCTGTAATATTCCTCACCCACTGCTTGGAGATTGTGTGCAATATGTTATGTGGCTCATGATAGCCTGAACGTTGAAACTGTACTACTGATGGACAACAAGTTACAAATGTAATGTACCAGGCAATAACTTTAAAGGCAAATAAACATGTGTTAAAAAAAAATACTGTGCACTTTACCACTGCTAACCAGTGCTAAAGTGATTGTGCTCTCCTTCAAACATGGTAAAATCGGTCTACACCTAACTGGCACAATTGATTTACTTGCGCGTCTTAGTATATTGTACTACTTTTACCCAAGGCCTGTACATTAATTGCTCCTCCAGGGCCTTCGGCACTCATTGTGCTAGCCACTAAAGTAGCACTTTTAAAACATTTTTCAGACGTGCCATTACATCCTGTAGTGCAGATTTAAACCTCTATTTCAATTTGACAAAATAAACATTTTACCAGGCTTTAACTTTCCTTTTTCATTTTTATAAACACCCCTTTGGTAGGCCCTAAAGGCTTAGAGGGCAGGGTGCTTTGTATAATGGGGATCATGTTTACTAAAGTTGTACATGTCCTGGCAATGAAAAACTCCTAAAGTCATTTTCACTGTTGCAAGTCCTATCTCTGCCATTGACTAACACTGGGTTACCCAATTACATTTAATAAGTGCTAACTTTGGACTGGGAGCAGATAGAAAATTACTGTTTACATGTGAATGAATCGCAAATTAAAATCATATTTAATGGTTAAGCCGGATTTTAAACCAACGTTCCTGAAAATGGCACTTTTAGACAGTTATTTTCTTGTCCTAATCATCTCTGTCTTTTGCCAGAGTCCTGGGTCACATGGGAATCATATCACTGTTGGGGTTTCTGTATGCTTCCAGACAGTAATACAAAGGAGGGCTTAGGTGTGGACCAGGTAGTCCATCCTAGCAGGTTGACTGGGGGGGGGGGGTGAACCTAGCCCCATTTGCACTTCATAAAGCTTTGCCTTCTACACACACACATACACAGAGGAATCTGACACCGGGCCTGCCTACCTTTTGTCACCTTGAGAAAGTCTGCAGCCTTGACAGGGGAAAGGGAAGACCTGTACAGAACCAGATGTGTGTGTAGAAGAGTGAGATCCCCCCACACTCAGGCTGGCACCAGGTATAAATATTAGGCCTCTAGACCCACTGACAGAGCACTCCTGGACCTGTGGGAGTCACTGCTCTGATGCTTGAGGGGCTGTATTGCTGTTTGAGAAGGAAGACTTGACTGCTTGCATTCATCCCAGGCTACCCAGATTGACCCCAAGGGTCAGTTGGCTGACCTCTTATGTGAGCTAAAGGGACATAACAAGCTTCAGACCGGCTGCAACTGGACTTGCCTGAGCTCTGTAGCTGGCATCTGCTGGAGTCAGTCCTGATCCTCAAGCGGTGCCTCCCTAGGTCCTGGATGGACCCTTGACTGGCGTCGGTGAGGGGAAACATCCTTTACAACGCGTACATTACAAAGCATGTCATTACCCAGCATTTTTTACTCCGTAAAAACTTTTACAGCTCAGGGCTTTACACAGCAAACCATTAAAACGCACTACCCATTACAACGCCCCGGTAGAGTTAGAATAGTAAATTGCGTTGTAATGGACAATGCGTTGTAATGGATTGCGATGTAAAGCCCTACGTTGAAGAAGTTTTTGCTGAGTAAAAAACGCAGGGTAATGGCACGTGTTGTAAATGCGTATGGAGTAAAGTGTCCTATTCTACAGTGAGACCTTCACCTACAAGCAAAGGTGAAAAGCCTGAAGTTTGGGCTCCTCATGACCGTGAACAGTCTCGTTTGCACCAAGACTCCGAGGCCTGAAATGACCGCCAATGCGAGGCTCCAGCAAAACCAGTTCTTTACATCAACAGTGACCACCAGCGACAACCGGCAATGCAAGATCTGCACAGCGCACTACAGCAATGACAGCCCATTATGACCAACAGTGCGAAGCTTTAGCAACGAGCATCCATGATGACTGACAGGATCTTTGTGTTAAAGCGATGACCGTCTGTGGTACCGGGCCTGCTCTTTGCACTACGACAACGATCATCCGTGACGCTTGACCTGCTCATCGTGGCCACCTCACTGAGAACGGAACACTTTGCATTGGGCTTAGAAGGTAACTCTTCAGCGGGACTTACCTGGTCCAGGTATTGCACTCTGAATTTGTGACGTTCCCCCTGTCTACCAAATGACCACAAGTGGTGCTTTGTGCTCTTAGGTGATATTTTTACTTAAAACTTTTACATTGAATATCTCTGGTTCTACTGATTTTATTTTTTAGTTTTTCTGGTATCATTACTTTAATTATTAGAGTTTACTCTATTTTTCTAAATTGGTTTGGGATTTTACTTTTCTTGTGTTGTGTTTTCTTTTTATTATTGTGTAGTGAGCTGGCCCGCGTGTTCAGGTGATGAGGTAGACGTAAGCGAGATGGTTTTATGTAGTTTATTAAGTCCTTAAATAGAGTAGATACAGAGCCCCACCAGGAGCAGCCGCCTAGCTGCTCAGTCCATCTTCCGACAGACCCACACACACCAGGCACCCAAGCATTCCACTCACACTAACATTCTACACGGAATACTCACACTGGCTGAGCAGCTAGGTACAGGATGAAAGGGATCTTAACATGACCTGAGGATACTACATATTGTTTGCGTGCTGCATAAATACCTTACACTTTGCCTCTAAGTTCATCCTTACGGCTTTGCGCCAAGCTACTAGAGGGTTCAGCACTGGTTATTTAATTACTTTTTTCGTTCACCCTGACGACGATTATGGTTGTTGCCTGAATGTGGCTTCCAAGCTCTTCAACTAAAAACCCAATATCTTGCAGTGTACATCTGTGGTAAGGCACCCTGAACACTCAGAGAGGCCCTAAAGCAGCAAAGGACTGCCCTGAAGCCTTTAGGTTGGCGAAATTGAGTCAATCACCCATCCTGGAGTTTAAATAGTTTTACTGTGTGTAAAAAAAGGAAAATACAACCTTTGTGACTTCAGGAATCTATTTTTCATCAAAACTATGTTAGAAGGAGGTATTTCAAGTTACATTTGTCAGCATAATGTACATTAGGAGCATAGATAAGATTTGTGCCAAAGTGATAACACCCCAGACCACACATTTTGGCCCCTGAGAAAATGTTTGTGAGTACCTGTGGTATAGAACAACAGCATATCATAGCAGTGTTTAAAGCTTCCAAATGAGACACTGGGGCTAGCAATAGGAGTTGCGAAAGGTCAGAGCCGTTTGTTATAGTTTTTAATATGTTCAAACAACTGCTCAAATAATTCTTCCCAATGATGTGCTATGGGGAATTTTTGGAGCCTCTTAAGTCTTTTTCGATCTCTATGAAGCGAACAGTTCGATATCACCAACATAGTTGTAAAATTTCAATAATTTTCAGTTTACGTTATTGACATCTGCCACACACAGTGCCAGTGCATAACAGAGGGAGAGACAACTAACCTGCTACTGTGTTCCACTGACACAGTTTTTCTGAATCCTCTGGTATCAGATGTTGTTCGACAGTCTCTTTAAAGTCTTTCTTGGGATCAGGTTGGTGATTCAAAGGAAGATAGGATTGCTGATTCAAAGGAAGATCTGATTGCTGATTCAAAGGAGGATCTGGTTGCTGATTCAAAGGAGGAATTGATTGCTGATTCAAAGGTAGATCTGATTGCTGATTCAAAGGAGGATCTGATTGCTGATCCAAAGGAGGATCTGAATGCTGATTCAAAGGAAGATCTGATTGGAGGTTCAAAGGAAGATCTGATTGCTGATTCAAGGGAGGAACTGATTGCTGATTCAAAGGAAGATCAGATTGCTGATTCAAAGGAGGAATTGATTGCTGATTCAAAGGAAGATCTGATTGATAATTCAAAGGAGGAACTGATTGCGGATTCAAAGGAAGATCGGATTGCTGATTCAAAGGAAGATCTGATTGCTGATTCAAAGGAGGATCTGATTGCTGATTCAAAGGAGGGATTGATTGCTGATCAAAGGAAGATCTGATTGCTGATTCAAAGGAGGATCTGATTGCCGATCCAAAGGAGGATCTGAAGGCTGATATAAAGGAAGATCTGATTGCAGATTCAAAGGAAGATCTGATTGCTGATTCAAGGGAGGAACTGATTGCTGATTCAAAGGAAGATCTGATTGCTGATTCAAAGGAGGAATTGATTGCTGATTCAAAGGAAGATCTGATTGCTGATTCAAAGGAGGATCTGATTGCTGATCCAAAAGAGGATCTGATTGCTGATCCAAAGCATGTATAAATCCCAGGAGAGCTGTTTGGAAGTGAACATATGCCATCTTGATATCCTGCTGGACGTTTTAGTGCCAATCATCATGGACTTGAGGTAGTTTTCAACAGCGTTCATGAACTTTCTCAAAACATTATTATCAAATGCTCAGTGGTGCCAAAAATTATAGCGTAAGTTCAAATCAAGATACCTCTCGGGAAAGTTGCGCACTGTCAGAATGGAAATCCCGTTTGAATTGTCTGCCTGCTGGGGATAGTGGGTGATGAGTGGCTTGTGTGCCCTCAGCAGCCTCCATTTCTCCTGGTAGAGACAATCTGCTCTATTCACAAACTGCATTTTGCCATGTCAAAGATCTCCATAAGGAAAAGTTCCCAGTACTTTACCATAGGAAGATGATCTCCACATCATAAAGTATTGGGACTATTTAAAATTTGACTCTAATCCATTTAAATATATTAAATGAAATTAAAAGTATTTTAGTGCAGTTTAAATTATATATATTCACGCCTAAAGTTAAAAGGAATCTTATTGTTTAACAATTATTAAAAGTAAGGTATAAAATTAATTAAAAGAAATTTGAGAGTATTGTATTAAAATGTAAAGTTACATTTGTTTTTAAAATAAAAAATGTATATATTTTAAACACTACATTATATTTATTTATATTTTTAACTATTTTAAATAATTACATTTTTTGGGGGTTAAATCTGTTTATTACCATTTTGCATTCTCTGTGGTACATATTGCTTGCATTACAGAATTTGAAAAGCATGTTAGTGTCATTAAACAGTTATTTAATATGTATAACAACCGAAAGGTGTAAAACATGAGTTATTAATTGATTATCCATGAAGAATGCGCCATTTGAGGCCTCAGCAGTTGCTGAACAACGGTGGCGCACACGCCATCTCTGCATGGATCAGTCTTACTGCAGGCATCGTCTGGTTGTTTTCACAATACAGAGGCCGGCATGTGAAAATACAATCTAAATGTCAGCTTTGGTAAACTAATGAACATTAAACTAAACTGCACCCAATCTGTGTGCATGTGAAGTGTTTGACTGACACCCAAAGCGTGATATGATGGTCGAAGTAAATGTGCATGCGAATGCCATGATGTAGACAAGGGCGGTTGTGTAAACCTGTGTGGAAAACAGCCTGTTCACCGAGATATGGGGATCCCAGGCAGGGAGGTCGCTGTGAATCATCTGGTGCTGGAGCGGCTGCTTGGAAGTCTGCAAGTATAGCATCCCAGCTGTTATCTTAGGGGTATTTATGTAACCCTAGTGTGTCTTCCCTGTGCAATGCGATGCTTTTCGCCTGGGCCCAGGTTATCATTGAGCGCTCCCATGCCATGTGTGTGGGGGGAGTGGGGGATTTGCACTTCCATGTGATTAGACTCTTGGCTCATAAATGACCTAGGTCGAGGAACTAGCCTGTGGCTCTGTGTTTTTGTCATTTCGACGCAAACTCAATACACAGACTTCCCAAGTATGCAGTATTGGGTACTCCATACACTGTGCCAAGCGCGTTGTAACCTCATGCAAATAGGAGTGGAAGGATGGGCAAACCCATAGCATATGGATGATGCCAGCGTCAACGAGGCTGCATCTAGAACAGGCAGCGTCGGTGTATTGAAAATACTGATTAACCTTGTGTAGTGTGAGATTAGCTCTATGGAGGGCATAGTCTTGAATGAGGAGGAAGTGAGCATTGTGTGGAATGCGACTGGGGCTCTCCAACACTATGTCCCACTCCTTGTTCGTGTACGGCAGCCTAAGCCTGTTTTCCAGTAGCAGCGCAAGGGGAGGAGCGATGGAGCCTTGTGTGTGCCTAAGGAATCTGCGAACCAGCGATAATTTAATATACCGTTATTTGCGGTGAGATTTTATTTTAAGTCCCTACCTTTATTATTTACTATAAGACAGTGTTGCAGTCCAAGTGGTTGGCCTTGTGTGGTGCTGGACTTACTACTGTTTTTTTTTGTTTGGCAGTAGTAACTCACACATTTGGATCAACCTCCTTTTAAAGGGGTACGAGATGTGTAAGTCTACCCTTTTTGGGTAACTTTACATTCGGGTTTTGTGAATAGTCAAAAGTAGTAAAGTTACTCAAAAATTTAATAGTAAATTACACATGTAAATTGCAAACACGCGTAAGTTACCTTTGTGAATAATGTGCGTGCATACATGTGCAAATGCGCGCACACACACAAACACACACTCTCTCTTTTTCTGTCCTGCGTTCTTCTCTCTTCTTTCTCTGTAGTAACCAGTAAGTTATCCAAGATAGGGATTCTACCATGTATTTTATGTGAATATATATGCACCCATCTGTGTGCTGCTATTTTTATTTTAATTTGAAGTGTTTAGTCATACGTGAAAAATGGTGCAAAAGGATCAGAGCTCCTTCTCTCAATTTGTGGGAAGGGCAATGTGTCAAAAATGTTTAAAATACCCCTCACACACTGAAACCTGATTCAGTGTCATGCTTCATCATTGTGGTCTTCCCGCCCCTTTACGGGACGGGGCGTGCTACGACTTACGTAGACGCAGGAGCACTTTATTCAGTGATTGGTGAGTATGTGTAGTGCGTGGGAGCGTGAAAAGAAAATGTGAGATGGTTAAAAATTCTCTGGCCAGTGGAACGAAAATACTTTATTTTCTTCCCTGGCTGAAAATAGTAAAAGCGGGGAGGTGTAGATTGGGTACTATAATGAGTCACCTCCTACAAGGTCGACATGTTTCAGAAACCATCCCCTTGGCTTTCTTCCTCAGGACCAAAAAAACGATCCCTGTTACACCTCAATGGGTGATAGAATAAATGTACATACGCCTGACAGTCACAAACACTGTCCTTTGTAGAAAAATATACCACTTGTATATCTTAAGAACATTAGAATTTTATCGTTATCGCTCCATGAGCTCACGCGAGCGGTGTAGGGCACCTTCAAATAGACAATGCTCCGACGAGCCACGAGAAGGTACTTCCTTTGGTGATTGCGCTGGGGTGACGCTCCTCCTCTTTACCTGCTGAGCCGCCACTGGTAAAATGCCACATATGGCGCTATAGTGTACGATAGGGCTGTTGATAGGCGTGGCGTCCATCACTAAGCAAGTTCTTTTTGCCTTTCTCCTACGACTGTTAAGTTGTTGTTCTAGATGCATGTTAGCTTATTGTCTCTTCTTTCATTATTTGATGAGCGTGCGAAATGGAAAACTTATCAGGATACATGAAGACTCACTGTTTTGACCGCTTTGTTGAGTACCTTATACTGCTTACTTGTTGTCCCTTGAGAATATCAGCTGTGATAAATGTTTCCCAATGATAATGCTGAAAGTACCTAATGAGGTTAAAAGTCTTACAACCGAAATACTAATCATGAAATGTATAAATAAATAAAATAAATAAAAAATATGTAAAATGCCACAAAAATGAAGTATAACTGATGTATTGATCAAAAGCAAACATAAACATCAATTTTGTATTGGTAAAGACAACTTCATGGAGCAGAAGCAAAGAGTTCCTTTCCGAGAAGTATCCCTGGCAACCCCTTGGTAGTATGGCTCAAGCAGTAAGGCTTTCCTCAGAGACATGGAGGCTCAAAAGCCAAAAGCGAACCATAATACACTTTAGAAATGAAGAACTTAAAATATCCAAGACAAGGTTTTTAAAAGGGTGAATAACTGAAATTACACAAAAGAAGTACATCTGTTTCATTTATTAAAGGTTATAGCAAACATACATTTTAATTGTGCATTTGTAAAGTAACTTCATGCAGCAGAAATGAGGAGTTCATTTGCAAACATGAACATGAGGAAAGTAGTAGTACAGTCAACTTTCTTTTTTTGTTATCTACTGAAAGAAAGGTGTAAGCCCCAGAAGGCTTTTCCATTGTAAATTATTTTAGATAAAATGTGCTTAAAATAAGGAAAGCAATCCTTGTGTTTCTGCTCTCTTGCAGTAGTATTGCCCAACTTTTCAGGGAATGTCATTGATTAAAAAAAGCACCTTTATAAATAACCATAACATTTTTCAGGTCAAAATCTTCACATTTCAGTGCACCGTTTCGAGTTGTAGGTCTAGTTTCCTCTGTCGAAAGGTCCTCTTTCCACAGGACAGCTACAGAACGAATGTACACAGGGTCGAGCATGATAAATATTCAGTTTAAAGTTGCTCATTAAAATAAATCCAGCTCACCCTTGTTCACTAGAATACCCCCCAGGGTATCTGCTCCCTCCAGCAATGGGAGGGACATTGACTGTGGCAAGTCGACGACATGATTTTATTGTAAGTAGCCCATTGGCCATCTTCGTCTAGGAAGGCGATAGCTTCCTATTCTACAGAACCCTCTGTATCATCCATCCACAGGGGGGAAGCGTCACAGGAGCAACAGGCTTCACTTTGAGGCCCTCAGCATCTCTTGCCTTGGGTGTCAACAAGTTACTAACACAACTAAAATTGGAGAAAAGATATAACCCCAGAAGTTACAAAACATTGATTGAGACCTCTCACTATACAGTCATCACTCAGGTATGTGAGCAAGACCTAAGTAGGGTCGAAATGTGTTGGCTTCCTTTGCTGATAAAGCGTTTATGAGGAACCGATTGGAGTGGCTCATACTTTATTCCCCTCTGTGCAATGAGGAGGGGAACCATGGATGTTTAGCGCTTGGAGACACCCATTTACAAGCCCCGGTTGCACCTGGTGCATCTACGTGTGCTGATGGGGCTGAATGCAAGCCAGATGATACCGGCCATATCACACGCCTTTGTAAGCAAAGATGAGTTGAACCTACCATCATGTAGCATGTTGTTTCGTGTGTGCCTAATCATATAACAAGGGCAAATGAGAACAATATTGGGTTGGCATTTTTCCTTACTGCAACATACTTACATGCATCAGCTTGTGTGCCGACACACTCAGGAAAGAGTTCCAAAGTAGATCTGAAAATATCCTTTGGTTTATAAAAATTCTTCTAGAAAATATTTTTTATGAATTTGCATATTTGAACAGGGATAGTCTTTGGGAAGGGACAAAGCCAGAATAGTGCCAGAGGACATGAAGGAAAAGTCAACTAAGATGATGGTGTACAATGGAAAAATACACATTGGGAACATGAGGGTGGGAACAAGTCTATTTGCATAATTAATGGGGAACATGGAAAAACATACTACACGACAGTCCCCCATCTCCGATGATGTGTCACAGATGCTGCTCTGTGTTGGCCATCCACCAGCTTAGATTTTATGAACACAAGCAATTCCGCCTGTGACGTTTCTTCTGCAGACATTTGAATTTCCAGGGCTAGACTCAACCCCCTCTGAGTGCTTAGACATACTGGGTAGGTCTGGTAATTTCATTGCCAGAAGTACTGGGGGCACAGCAAGAACGAGCGGGGAGGCGTGGACCATTAGGCAAAGCGGTATGACTGCAGTCCAGCAGGTCAGGAGCTGGTCATTTTGCTCCTCACGCATTGCCCTTTACTCAGCAGTCATTTCTTCGGCATCTGGAGAGAGAACCAGCTGAACATTAATCATATGCCCTGTGTCCTCCTGGAAAGAAGCCATGGTAACATAATCTGGATTTTAGGGTAGCAATATGTGAGGGTTCTCTAGTGTCTAGGTCAAGGATTTTCTGCGTGGGCACTTGCAGGAAGAGGAAGGGTAGCAAGGACTGCAGCTCGATGCCCTGTTTCTGTGGGGACCTCTTGACTGATGGAGAGGGTATGACACAATAAAGTATATAAACAAGTGATGTGTGGAATGCTTGAATTAATCTCAGACACTGGTAATCACTCGGTGCATCCCAGTCCATCGTTTTTTTGCACACCATGCTACCTCAATTTGGAGCCAGCCATATGCAAACCTGTCTTGACCCTGCTCCGATAGATCAGTCCAGCCGCAACTGCCACCCGGGCAGGACCTCCCTGAACCAGAGCACAAGCAATCCATGGGGTTTGCCATAGTTAGGGTTCATCATCCAGGAATAGCTTGGTTCCAATGACACAGTGTGCATAAGACCCACATCAGGGCACACCTATCCCACTTAGGGCGACACACTATAGCATAAAAAAAGTGATGGGTGGAATGCTTGAATTAATCTCAGCCACTGATAACCACTCGGGCCACATCTCAGCGCATCGTTATTTTGCACACCATCTCACCTCAGATTGGACCTAGCCATATGTAAATCAGTCTTGACCCTGCTCCAATGGGAACAGTCCAGTCCAAACTGCCAGGGCGGGTCCTCCCTAAACCAGAACACAAGCAACCCATGACTAGTTTCACCTTTGTTAGGGCTCATCAGCCAGGTATAGGTTGGTTCCAGTGACACATTATGCGCTAGTCCTGGTCTGGTAATACCTGTCTCTCTTAGGGTGACACACTAAAGAATACGAAAAAAGTGATGGATGGAAGGCTTGAATTATTCTCAGCCACTGGTAATAACTAGGGTCACATCCCGGTCCATATTTATTTTGCACACCATGCCACCTCAGTTTAGACTAAGCCATATGCAAATCAGTCTTGATCCTGTTCCATTGGGAACAATGCAGTCTGATCTGCCAGGCCAGGTTGTCACTGAACTGGAACGCAAGCAACTGAGGACCAGTTTCACCCTGGTTATGCTCATCTGCCAGGTATAGCTTGGTTTCAATGACACAGTGTGCATGAGACCAACATCTGGGCGTGCGCGTACCACTTAGGGTGACATACTAAAGTATACAAAAACGTGATGGATCTAACGCTTGATTGAATCTCAGCCACTGGAAATAACTTGGGCCGCATCCCAGTCCATCTTTATTTTGCTCACCATCCCACATCCGTTTGGACCCATCCAGATGCAAATCCGTCTTGACCCTGCTCCAACAGGAACAGTCCAGCCCGATCTGCCAAGCCAAGTCCTCCCTGAAGCAGAACACAAACAATCCAGGACCGTTTCACCCGATTTGAGCTCATCAGCCAGGTATAGCGTGGTTCCAGTGACACCGTGTGCATGGTACGCACATCGGGGCACACCTGTCCCACTTAGGGCGATTCACTTAAGTCTGCACAAAAGTGATGATTGGAAAACTTAAATTCATGTCAGCCACCGGTAATCACTCGGGCCACATCCCAGTCTATTGTTATTTTGCCCATCATGCCATGCGACCTGGCCTGACAGTTTGGTCTGGCCTGTTCCCATTGGAGCAGGGTCAAGACTGGTTTATATACGACTGGGTCCAAAATGAGGTGGTAAAATGAAAATGTTTACACATCGCATTACAAATAAAAGAGATAATAATATTTAATTAATATTACTCACAATGTTGTAAGTAGACTTAGAAGTACATGTAAGTGTAGGTGAGGTTTTTTGTATGTAATCCGACTTATATTTAAAGATACTTACAAAACAAGAAGGGGGTTATAATGTGACAAGAAAATGATTTGGTTTGTGAATTGTGTGCATATCAACGAGATACATGGTAATAACAGTGTAGAAGATTATTTAACTACATGTACATATTGTTTCGGAGCATATGTTAATTAATGTTCCGAAGTTCACAACAGAAACATGTTTTACCATTACCCAAGCTGAAGGTTACCTATTTCATCGACCTAAGACGGATAAAGGGTTGAGCTGACTCGGCTCCTATTTAAAACCTGTGGGCTACAGGTTGCCCACGAGATCACAGCAACAAACACTTAAGTGGTTTAGTTATGTTGGTCGCTGTTTGTATCCATTTGAGGGATGGATTTATTCATCGGGGGGAGTCCTCTGTGGGTTTGTTGAGGAGAGAGTACTCTGGTGACTCCTTATGTTAGTAAAGAAGGGTTGGGCTATTTCTTAATGGTGTATGTGAAATTTAGAAACGTCACACCAACTCCCCCAAAAAAGCAAAAAAAGTACACACAAAATACTTTCATTATTGACACATATTAAAGAGTGTCAGCAGCGAGGCATTACACTGAATGGGCATGGAATCAATACTGCCATCCTATCCAGTGAAGATGGAACCCAGCTTCTGCCTGCTAAATTCTACTTTAGCACATTTGGCCTGTCTCTCTGTCAATGACATGAGGCACATGGATGACTTCTGACTGAAGCTGGCTGCTCACACTGGTTGAGTAAGCCAAGCTTGCACTGCTACTGTCTGCACTGTGCCTGTTATGTGTGTGAGAGAGGTTTACACTTTTGCTGCCAAGACTGTACTTGTTTGTTTGTAGAGATGGGAGGAAAGAAAGGAGAAAACAATGAAAATAGAAAGACAACTGCAGGAGAACAGGGGACATCGTCTGTTTTGTTATATATGTAGTCTGAAGGTTTATTGCAGCAATCGTACTGAGGTAGTCTGGTGGGTTCATAGACTGGCTGCAAAGACTCATACATCATATTCTGGTCATAGCTTCTAATGCCAGTTGCAAACTCAGTGGGCAATGCACCTGCTGCAGAGTCCTGCAGGCTTTACATTCTGATCCCAGTCAGAAAGCTCTGTGGGTTAATTCTTCAATATATATATTAATATTTTTGTATTTACTCCAGAGGTTTGGGTGTTACATATCGGTGAAGGGTTGTAATCATAATAACATAAATTAAGGGATTAATGCACCTATAGCAGGGATATTTCTCGAACTTCTATGCCCCGACTCGAATCCTATATAGATAGCACACTCCTAGCAACGCAAATGTACAAGCTTCTCACTTTTTGTGGAAATTTGGATGTCAACAATGTGCACTTCGTAAATCAAACACAAATAGGTTAAACTATCAGTTTAGTTTTTAGTTGGATCAAGTATTCTGTGTGCACTTACCCGCAGGTGAAGGTTACATGAACGTTTTGCTCTTTTAACCATGCCTCTAAACCACCCCCACCCACCAGTCCCACTCCTAGTGTCTTATAATCTATTAATGCACTTCCACTGCTCTCGTTTCTTTACTAATATCTACTCTGTTTTCTAATACGAAGAAGATCCATTAATGTAGGAGTTCAGCAAGTGCTGGATTTGTGCCGGTGTTTGGCGGAGCTTGCCACCTGCACTTGTTTTTTAAACCCTGGAACATTTTGGACATTCTACAACATGGTGGCGCTATCCATCTATTTTTAAATAGAGAACCCAAGCAGCATATTTAATATTTCAATGTATATTAAAAATAATATCAATACCAGCGTGCCTAGGTCGCTTTTGCAGCCCCGGGTGAACCAGAATATTCTGATTGGTCACATATGTGGGAGTAGCCTGCTGAGGTACATATTGTCACGTTCCACTGCGACTCCGTTGGTCTTGACCGAAGCACAAAGGGTTCCACCCCCAGACGTCCCCGACTCTGGATTTAAACCAACACAGAGTGCTAGGGCTATCAGGTGAGGGAAAGGAATTAGGAAGGGAACAGCGGGGAAGAGGATACCTGTAACAAAAGATTACACAAAGCATAACAGACCAAACATCATGGCTATTCTCTTTAGGTCTCACTAACTACACCTCAATACGTGTGTCTCTAAATGCACTCCACCTCACACAGCATCGAATTCTTGTAACGATGCTTTTAACGTCAAGAAGGACCTCCAAAGCACCGAAACCTCAAGCAGCCATTGAACATTCATACATTTCCTCCCTGTCCCTGTTCCCAAATTATAACCAAACTCTGCTGTGTCTTACAGCACTTTTCGGGGTTTTATAATCCATGAGTTGTCTTGCTCGTAATGATTAGCCTTACTAGCATTAGTTCCATGCTAGCCCTAAAACCGACTATGAGTCAGTAAGAAACCTCGTAGGTAGACCCAGGCCTCCAGAAATAAAGCAGCCAATGTAAACCAAGTCTCGCTAGGGACAGTTCCCCTTCTTTTAGTACCAGGCGAACTGAAAGTGTTATCAATCCTGAACAGGCAGCGAGTGTTTTGCCTCTTACTGAGGCAGGCGGGTGGCGCTCCTCCGTTTCGGAACGGACGAAAACTCTGAATTCCGGGAAGACGCAGCGGCGCTACCGCAGTATCCGGCAGTAATCTCCCTCCTGTCAGGAATTATGAACGCAGGGTCCGGGACGCCAAACGACACCCAGTCGACTCCCTTGCGGACCTTTGATAGTGTTCCGGCGTTGGAGTCGAGATGCTTACCTCAGCGCTTCACTCGGAAACTCGATGATGCGGGAATCTCCAACTCCTGGCGGATTAGCGAACGGTCTCCGGCAATGCATAGTCCTCCGTCGCTTTCAGATTCCAAATGGCAGAATAACGCGCGCCTTCTGGCTCGCGTCTCCGATATTTGAGCCTTAGGCCCCGCCTTCCTGTAGCCGGGTGTTGTGGGTGTCGTAGTCCCGGCCCCAGCTGTAGATCGGGTAGGCACCCAAGCTCAGCGCCTGACACATATTGGGCCCACACAAATCTTTTTTTAATTAGGTACGGAGATCAGGATGCTGCCGATTTCACATAATGGCTTGTATGCCTTCAGGCATGTGCTCACATAATGCAATTTACAAGTGGAAAATTTCAAGCACTCTGCACACAATTCACAAAAATTTCCACTAATATTCTCATGTCGCTGTTACTGTCGTAGAGTCTCAAAACTACTTGCATGTATGTTGATTACTTTATTGATTGACTGATTGAATGATTACGTCATTAAAGGTGTCATTCCATGAATGATGCCAAAAGGGATCCCAAACGCCCAAGATGACATCATCAGACAAAGCAACATTCTGGAATGGCCATTGATTGAGCAACAATAAATGATTATTTTTTCTAGACGGGGGGCCCCCTCAAAATGCATTTTACTTAATTTCTTTGTCTTTTGTTTCTCGTTGGGCTTGTTTTTTTTTGTGCTTTCTGTGCGTTTCCAGATTTGGAAGTGAGGGATAAATCGAGCTCTGGTGAACATCCTGAGGAAAGTCAGCCTGGCCTGTCTGCACACAAACCAGTACCTTGTGGGACTCGTAGGCAGATGGAGACTTCCATCAAGGGCGCCCCCAGCTGTTTAACTGTAGCCCCTTCAGGCAGAATCGAGTTATCTGGTGCCAAAAGCCTATTAAATCCCCCAAACCTGCTGCATGTTTTGTAACACAAACTCTTTAACGAGACACTAATGTGTGTCTCGCGGAAGTAGGCCTGCTCTGCTGAGGTGACACAGCCGCAGATACCTTTATAAATAAAGGCAAAAATCATGGAAGGCTCTGTGCACCCGCAGATGAGACACAACCCACGACAAACCTGCTCTCGCGATATCAAGCGTACAAATAGTTAAAACTATTAATCCAGTCAGGATTTATGGGCCTACTGAATAGGTAATAATGACATTTGTCTCAGGTAAACTTTGTTCTTCAGCTACTATTTGACAGGTAAGAGGACTCCAACAGGCAAGTTTATATGTTGATTTTTTTCCCTGTAGAATATTGTGGTTGTACAGATAACCACCCTAAAAAAAGCCTGAACATCAACACATGCTAGAAAGAATCTGAACAATATTACATTATTGCTGAATTCCGTGTTTGAGTGCAGGAAAGGGTTCAGAGATTCCTAAAATTCGTGGTCAAAAGCTAATAACTGTGTTCAGGAAAGGTGTTTTATCTACACGTTGAGTGAAATTTCGCACGGATAGGACTAGGACACACACGCCGAAAGGCTGCTCGAACAGAGCTTAGACATTTAAACGGTGAATGAATGGAAAAGAATTTTGAGAAGGAGGATAAATCAAATTGCCCTGATGAAGTCCCTATAAGCGATGAAACGTGTTGGCTGGGTCTGTTTTAAGTGTGATGGAATTGGATATTTAAAAAAAAAAGAACTTTATGGAAAAAGACACCAACGTCTGGAAATTAATTGAAACACAAGATATGGAAAGCAATTGAAAATAAAAGAGTGATTACAGATACATGCAATTCGAATCGGAAAGTTCAATGTGAACAAGGAAATTAGGTTGCCGTTGAAAAGAAATCATCCAAAACGGGTTTGGGGTGAGGGGTCCTAAATTTCAATCCCTGAAGGCTCAAGACATATGCAAACTGGTTTGAAAATAATTTTAATGTGGTTCAGACAGAACAGAACTGTGCTCAAGCATTATAAACCTTTTAGTTTTATTCCATATGATTTCAAATTATGAATCCACAAATAATCACAACTTTTTGAGCACGCCACTGACCTCAACGAAGTAAAATGGCGCGGGGGTTCAGATGTGAAAGCTCAATGTGCTAATAGTATTTCTATGCTCGCACACTCCCGCGGGGAACCTCACGCTGTCCTCCTCGGCCCCTACATAGGAGGACAGCGTGAGGTTCCCCGCGGGAGTGTGCGAGCATAGAAATACTATTAGCAAATTGATCCCCCCTCCCGAACCCATGAAGTAAAACATATACCGTTTTCTAAGTCCAGTGGCCTAGGAAATCCCATGAGGCCACATTGGTAGAACCGTAAGTTTTACCACTAACACAGTTCCACAGGTTAGGGTGCGCCTTAGCGTGCACAAACCGTGGAAACTCTATCGGTCCTGATGAATGCTTAGCGAATCCGCAATGATAAGCTGAAACATGTCGACCATTCCTCTTCACTTATTTTAAATCGGACAACTCTGGTTATCCTAACCAGCCAGTCTACATCCGTTTTACTAGTTTCTAACGGTTGTTGGTTTGCCTGGAATAAACTGTTTTTTTTGGTTAAAACCAGCCACCTTTTAATACTTGCACCACTTTTCACAATCACTTCCCCCCAAAAAACCTGCTCCGCTGTAACTCAGGCGTTGTAGCACTCGGCCTCTCTGGTGGGAACCCTATGATGAAGCATGTCCCCAACCAGGTTGGTGAGTGAGGGTTCTTTTATAAAATAAATTTTGTTTTTCCCGTGCCGTTTTTTGTCTAGGTATTCCTAGTAATTTCACAGTCACTCTTTCGTTGTTTCTATTATACTATTCAGGGGGAACAAGAGTGACCCTCTCCGTCTCTCTCTTGTTGTTTCTAGACATTATGAAATAGCCACAGCAAACAAACCGATGCTGAGAGCTTTACAACCAGCCTTTGGTTACTGTGCTTGATATGTTTTAAGTATATGATCTCATAGAATGTCTTTCCCACTGGATATATGCTATAGGTTTGAATGGGAGCTAGTGGACAATATGCTGTTTTTCTGAATTGATCTACAAAAAAAAATCCTTATATAGAGTCCTTTTTTGGCAAAATATTTATTTAAATACTACCTTGGTTTTAAAATAAAATGCATCAGTTTTCCTTACATGATTCTTTATTTGGAAATCTGCTGGTGTGGGTGCATAGAAAAATAATCACCCCCTAGATGTAAAATTCACTAATGTTAATTGGTTGTTGAGCGCGCAATTACCCAACGGGTATCCTGGCGCTTAGCCAAACAGCATTCTCTGCATAACCGAGAAAGGAGAGTAAGGCCCAAATTAAATAAATGGGTAGGTTTTCAAAGCACTGCAAAGTTTTAGCAAATCCAGCTTGAGTCAAAGGGCAAAAGCCAATAGCTTGCGGAATAACTACAGAGAAAACCTTACCTCTCTAGACGTGCCCTACCAAACTTCAGAATTGGAACCAGGTCAACAGGTGATGAGCGAAGAGTACTGGCCGGAGAGTATGTTTGAACATATCAGAAATGTAGGAACCCTAATTGCTGGGTACAGGGATTTATGACCCATACAAAGGCCTTTGAACTGGCATCTCTTCTTGATAGGAAGCCAGTGGAGCTATTGTTCTGCTTGGGTTTTCGGATCAGATAGAACCCGCTCATCAGAGCCTCACTAACCCAGCCAGAACGTTACCCCCTCCCTAGAACCTATTTACAATCCTGCAACCACATATATCTACCATCTAAGGACAGGGGATTCCTACTATACATACCAAGACCTCTTACAATCGGCGGCCTCGCGATCCCATACGGATCCAGACCTCTCTGCCCATACGACAGTATCACAAGTGGCGGCCTCGCGGTCCCATACGAACCCAGACCTCTCTACCCAGACGGCAGTCTCAGCACAATCGGCGGCCTCGCGATCCCATACGGATCCAGACCTCTCTGCCCATACGACAGTATCACAAGTGGCGGCCTCGCGGTCCCATACGAACCCAGACCTCTCTACCCAGACGGCAGTCTCAGCACAATCGGCGGCCTCGCGATCCCATACGGATCCAGACCTCTCTGCCCATACGACAGTATCACAAGTGGCGGCCTCGCGGTCCCATACGAACCCAGACCTCTCTACCCAGACGGCAGTCTTAGCACAATCGGCGGCCTCGCGATCCCATACGGATCCAGACCTCTCTGCCCATACGACAGTATCACAAGTGGCGGCCTCGCGATCCCATCCGAATCCAGACCTCTCTACCCAGACGGCAGTCTCGGCACAATCGGCGGCCTCGCGATCCCCTACGAATCCAGACCTCTCTGCCCATACGACAGTATCACAAGTGGCGGACTCGCGATCCTATACGAATCCAGACCTCTCTACCTAGACGGCAGTCTCATACGACAGTTCATCCTATGATCACCATAACATACAAAAAGGGAATCAGTCTCACTATTCATCAGATCACACAAGGATTGCCAGTTCGAGCATAGCCTGTTCTCAGGTTCGAGGGGCTCCTCTTTCCCTTATTCAGTTACCACTTACCTGATCAGGGTTAACATCTGTTCATGTAGCCGCAGCTGACTAGAAGAATAGGCTACCCTCTTATACAAGAACACGCAGCACATGTTGGTTCACTACAAACTGGATACTTTATTACTCATTACATACACAATCACATAACATTACGATATAACACATATAACCTGCAAAGAAAAGTGAAAGATTAAGTTGTACACTCTAATAAGAAAGGGTCGACATCACCTTAGTAGTATGTAGCCTGCACTCAGTGGTCATCTAGGTTCCCTTCTCGTCTGTGCCTCGGCTCGCCTGGAATCACCCTTCTCCGAGTCACTGGGACCTCTTCCTTATCGGCTACTCTCTCCTCTCTGGCTATTCTGCTAGGAAAGCATCTGTCTCTCGGTTCTTCTCCGCCTTCAAGATGGCGTCTGTCTTCCCTGGAATAAGTAGTAGCTTTACTGCTAATGGCTAGATGCCGCCTACGGACTGAACATGTAACTGCCTCAGACTTTCACTAATATAGAGGTGCGTTTCCTCATAGAAAATTCCGGCCCGTAACCTGCCGCCCACCAAATTCTTGTACCTCCCCGTACCAAGGACACGTTCCCAGCCGGCCGGCCTGATGTAGTGTCTTCGGCATGAAGAAAAATACAATCCTTCGATAAGGGCCGGCCTGAACCGGTTCTCTCCAAGCGAATAACACCTCATAACTAAAACATTACATTTGACCTAGAAGCATCCCAAGCTGCCGGAGCAGAAAGAAAGATGGAGTCTCTCCCGTTTGAGGCCTACCAGGCCTGAATTCAGCACAGCTCCATGAAATACCCTCACTACAGGACAGATTATCCCTAATACTAACGAATCTATCCCCTAGGCTATGTGTGCAAGCCCTGATCTATGGGGAAGAGCACAGAATCATGTCGAAGTGCCTAGTAAATAGGCTCCATTCACTACTCTAACCCTTAGACTTGAATGATAAGAGACTGAAGTCACATTCCATCATTGTGCCTCACAAGAAGGCCGGGAAAATCGAGCAGAACAGCTATCTATGAAGAGTAAGATAGACGGCTAAGGACTAGACCACTGCAGCACCAGTATGTTCCCTAAAAAGCCTTATCAATTAGTTGCCCACCTCTTCCGGGTTAGCTGCCTGACACACCACTGCTACAAATAATACAGCAAAACAGAGCGGCAACGTCTGACAATCAGTATATAAGCAGTACAAAACAGTATTTTTCTAAGAGAGTTGAAGGAAC
Organism: Triturus cristatus; assembly: GCF_964204655.1. Classification (NCBI taxonomy): domain Eukaryota; kingdom Metazoa; phylum Chordata; class Amphibia; order Caudata; family Salamandridae; genus Triturus; species Triturus cristatus. The sequence continues at coordinate 1,064,099,430 of NC_140594.1, read as the reverse complement.
AACAAAGAATTGATTTTTAAGAGCACCGGGATGTCTACAACCTTATAGTTCTGACCTATGTAAATAATTTATGTAACTCTTAAGTAATTGATTGTAAGATGTTGCCTCTTTGTTTTGTAGTACTGTCTAAGAAGGTTGTATGACAGAACCATGCATGTGATTACTTTGCATGTCTTAACAACGCAGTCTTTACCATGACAGCGTCTTTATAATGAATTTCGTTGTAAAGGTATATTTGGTAAAGGGATATTCGTGGTAAAGGTTACGCCCCAGCCCCCACCCTGAGCCCTAAAACCGCCCCAACCCTAAAATCTACCCGACCTTTCCCGCCCTGAGCCACAAAACCCAGCCCCCAGGCCTGAAAAGTACCCCAACCCCAGCCCTAAAAACAACAGAAAAAACTACTCACTAGGCTGTTCCTTCCATTCTCGTCAGGGCAGTAAGTCTCCAACACCTCCCACCGATTGCCTTTGCCACGCATAGGCCAACAACCGTGTTTACAATGGGAATCGTTGTAAAGGCATGTGTGGTAAAGGAATAGGCATGGAAAAGGCAGTGGCGTGGCAGTGATGTAACATAAGTCCATGTGGTGCGGGGGCCCCCTCCGGCACGGTGCATGGGCAGGAGACCCTGGCCTGAGAGCTCCTGACTGAGTCCGGAGGGAGGGGGGGCCTCCTCCATGTACTTTGCAGGGGGGTCCCCTCAATTTTCGTTACACCAGTGTAATGTTGCGTGGTTAAAACTGCGTTGTTAATGCTGTTTCCTGTCTAAGATAGGGAAATACACTGTCAAATTTCCTTTTACCAAAAATCAGTCACGCTGGTGCATTTTGCATCAGTTGTATTCTTATAATCAGATACTCAGGAAGCCCAACATATCATTACAGTAGAACACTCTACTTAGCACCAGAGTGTGTACCAACAGTTGCGTGGAATCTTTGGGAATACGCTGAATGATCTTCCTAAGTTGTCTCAAGAGCAGAACGCACGTAGACATCAGCTTATTGATCTGCGGCTCATTGATCTACTCATAAATTGAGTAGCACCTCCATCAAAAAGAGAGAAAGGGGCTTTTATTTTTCTTCTTGGTTTTCCTATACATTTTCCCTCTTCAGCTATATTTTATTTTCCTGCTCTAGTCCCTCAGTAATTTGGAAGCAGCATCCAGATTGCTTCATCTTCAGTTATTGGAACTCAGAATTTTCTCATACATTGAACCATTCATTTAGTTTCTTCTTCTTCCAAAACACTGGTCTTGCACCTTTCGCCGACATTCATAGACAAGTTTCTTTCAGACTACCATTTGAATCAGGATGTATTTTTTAGCCTTCTGTTCATGTAAGTATTGTTAAAAAAGAGGCCCACACTAGTGGCCATGGGTGGGTAGAAGAGTAAGTGACTCCGATATGAGCTGTGGGCTGGTGGATTGAAGGTTGGTGGTGTTGTAAGTGGCTTTAGACGAGTGAGTTTTTAGTGGCTGGCCAAGAGTGTGATTTATGTGACTGTGAGTGAGTTGTGTTGTAAGTACTGTAGGTCTTGGCTGTCATCAATGGGTTCAAATAGTGATTCTACGTGTCGCTGTGAACAAGTGAGGTCATAAGTGCCCGCTTGTAAGGGGTGTTACGAATGGCTGACAGTGAGTGACATTAGAGGTCTAATTGGAATCAAGAGTAGCTGTTGTTTTGTTACATGGCCCGTGGCGACATTGTCGACATTGCTAAGTTAGCATGAGCCTGGCTGCCATGATGCTGCTTTTGCGCACGTTACTACATGACTTTGTTTTTGCAAGAATCTGTTTGTGCCTTTCACATGAGAATGGGCTGCTTTTTGCGTTCTCTGCCTTTCCTGGAGTTTAGTCTGAACACGATGTGCAAGGTCGATAAACAATGACCCTTGTTATTCTGTTCTGGTCAGTCCCTAGCACTTAGACATAACATGCTACACACAGCTGCAGTACTGAAGACTCGTGCTTTGATATTACGTTGTTGCATGTAGTTTTAACACACTTGCAGAATGCCATTCCATGGAGAAGAGTTCCTCTGTTCCTATGATGTAAACCTTACATCCAGGCTTTAAGGTATGGGGTCTGCTGTCAAAGCCTAGAGCTCTTCCTTTATATAAAAAACTTCTTCAAGTCAAGGGGAGGGTGGTTAGGCCTAAATGCCGTATTTCCACAGTCTTTATAAAATGACTCTCCCTTTGTATTCTATGGAATTGTGACAATGCTAACTGTGCTAAGTTTATGCATTCTGCTGCTGGTAGTGGCTTGTATACTGTATTGTGGAGCACAACAATTAAAATAAACATTTTGAACTATTTCAGTGACTCTGCCTATTCTCATTGTGGACACGTACGAGTGAGTGAGCGAAAGAGTACGTCTTGTTCCCGCGTTTCTTGAGAGAGTCGGGAGTGTTGTGTTCTGGGTTGTCTAATCATTTGTAGCTCCGTGATATTTGGAGGAGAACGAATAAGACACTGTAGCTAGTTGGTTTGGGATTGTGGGTACTGATGTGGCAGGTTGGTACACCCCTATACACTGAGATCCTGTTTTCCTGCGCATAGTTCTGTGTATGTGCAGAATCCCTGCAACAGTTTTGGGGAAGTCTGTGTACAACTGTGCGTGAGCAGGTGGGTCCCCGCTAAGGCAGAGGACCGTTGCCCCACTGTTTTTTTGCAGTGAAACAAAGGAAAAATAAAATGATAACTTGCGTTATCATTATATTTTCTCCTCCTTACACAACTTTGCATGAGGAGGCAGGGGCAGGACAGGAGCAGGGGAGGAGTGGTAGCACCCTCCTAAGTGCACAATGACTGCTTGGCCGGCCCTCACGGGCCGCCCAAAACAGTATTGCGCACTTCGCATGTTCTCCATGCAGGCTGCATCACAGCCAAGGTGGAGAACATGTCCAGGCCTCCAGTCTGTGTCTGAGTGCCGAAACCCGTTGCTCAGACCAATCACAACGCTGCTTGGCTGACTGAAGCCAGGGTGTACTTCCTGTTGCTGAGCGAGGGAGAACTACGGAGGAGAGACACCATGAGGAAGTGGTGAGAAGGTAAGTTTTGATTATTTTTTTTTATACCCGCTTCCCCTCACGTCCTCCCCCTCCCACCTCCTTACCTCTGATCCTAGCCGACCGCCGCTGTGCGTGAGTGGTGGTGTTGGTCGGGCTATTCATGACTTTAGGTAAGTAGGAGTTGCACCATCTTATAATTCAGGAAATTGCCCAAAAACAACATTGGCTGTAAAACAAGACTTTTGGGAAGGCACTGCAGAAGGTCTTACCACTTAGTGTGCATGCAAAATTATGAGACAAAGAAAACAAATCCATTAATAAGACATCAAAAGTATTAATGTAAAAAACTATTTATTTTCTTAATCATGTCTTAGCATTTAAACCATGCATTCAGCATATTTACATTCAAATAATGTATAATTCATGCTTTGGATTTACATTTTGTGCTTCTGCACAATACTAAGTCATGCAATATTTTCTTGAATGCATACCTGAGGTTATATTTATAGAAATAGCAACCATTTTACAAACCATTTAATTTGCCTAGCTAAAAAAAGCCTTTTAAAAATATATAGTTCTTGGTCCAAAACACTATCGAGATTTTTTTGGACATGGAAATACCCTGCGTCTAGGCTTCACATACATTTTTACTAATGTGGACTCACTTTTTTCTCAGCAATTCATTGGTCTTGGCCAACCCATGGAGCAGTGGCTACCGGTAAGAACAGCTTAGAGGGCAGCGGGGGAGGGGACACACACATGCACACTACCTTAAACCCATGCATTCACATGCAGACACACGCACACACACCTGTTCACAACACTCACTCACAAATACACATACATTCATACACACACGCGGCAAACAGTCAATTGAAGCACAACACTTACCTGCTGCAGCTCGCGGAAAAAAAAGACTCGGAGGTGCCAGGAGGGTTGGGACTGCTGCCTCCCCTCATTGGCTGACTTTAGGCAGCAGTCCCTACCTCATCACAGAGAAGGATGGGGGTCAGTGGGACTGCTGACCCCACCCCGCTCTGTGACGAGGTGTCAGCAATAGACCTGTGGCCTTGGGCACCTCAGGGCTTAAAGCTAAAGTGCCCCAGTACAAGGTTATCACTGACTCTCCCCCTCGTCACGAGGGGGAGGGCTTCGAGGACCTTTGCGGACATCAGGAGGCCACACCCACACAAGCTGTGACATCCTCAGCCCAGCAAAGTACAGCTCAGGCAGCCAGGTACTGGCACATTAAGTGCATGTCTAGCTCTTTGGCTGCCTGATCTGAAAATAAAGAGTGTCTTTCAGGCTGACATTTACTCAGCCTGACAGACACTCGTTATGTCCAAAAAGTGTGAGTGCCTGGCTCCTCCTCGCTTATGGATGGGCCGCTGCTGCCATTAAGAGAAATTTTCAATGTGCACGCTCAAAAATGAAAAGACCAAAGACAGAACTGAATTATGTGTAATTAGAAGAAATACCCATGGTGCATATTATATTTAGCAATGTATGTAACACGCACACACAATTATATTCTTAATTCTTGCAAGTGCAAATGGAATTTGCACTTGTGAAACCTCTAATACGCCTGCTTAAGCCCATCTTCAGCTGCCTCTCCTTCTCTTTCATACACCCTATCAATGGAATATGTGTCTGTTCAGGGCTTTGTTATGGGCATGAAGTGTACATCTAGAAATGACCAAAACCTCACTAGAATATTGGTAATGTGAAATTATGTGCTTGTAAATGAAGTTGCACAAAATTGGCAGTTCTAACACTACACAAATGCAAACACCAGGGACGTCAGAGATAACTTATTTTTTGAGGTGAGTTCCTGCCCAGAGAGCTGTCTTTAGTTTCCAGGACTCCGGTTTTAATATATAAGGGCTGAGTCAATAAAATGAGTACAAATTGCCTTCCATGAGTGCAGATGTACAAATCTGTCAAACTTCCAGTGGCATGTTGTCAGGCTTGGTGAATTCCCATGTATGTTCGTGCGAAGGCAGTATCATGTATATAATTGTGTGTAGTGTACAATTGCTCATGTGAAAATGTCTTTTCATTGGACTCATTGCCCTTTCAAGTTTTTTCCCCCATAGGGAAAATACTTAACCCACTAGAAAACCCTTTCTTCTTTACAGTCTGCACCAATTTTGAGAGTATTTCCTGACAATTTCCATTTAGGAAACTGATAATTATTTTTGGACCTCACAGGTGTACATCGGTGCAGAGCGTGTAATATGTGAATATGTGAAAAAATATGTGCACAAAAAACAAACACAAACTTACACAGATATAAAGCTCAAAAATTGAGTATCATTTGTCATCTCTCTTGTTTCTAGTGTTTCGTTTTTTGTGCACCTTTGTCCACATATTCACGTATCCCTTTCAGTGCACCAATAAGCACCATTTATAGCACCGTCATATGTATATTTGTACTTGTGGATAGCGAATAAATTATTTCTTCATATGTATCCCTTGACTGTGAGTAGCCTGTACATTAGTAAGCTGCTTGCGGATTTAGGCCTCCATTTATCAAAGGATTGCGTCGCCCTTGCAAGGGTGACACGAGGGCAACGCAAACCTTAGGTCAAATTTACCAAGCCACGCCCCTTGCGTGGCCGTGCACGGCCTGGTAAATCTGGAGTAATGCAAGGCAGCACAAGTAGCTATGGTGCGTTACTCCGTGCCGGGAAGTCATCACATGGGTGGAGAGTGGGTATTCCCACGCCACCTCCCTTGTATTTTCGTGCATTAACAAGACAAGCAAATTTGGGAATGCGTCAAAATTATACGCCTTCCCGACAGAGGTGCAACGAGGGAAAATATCCTTATTTTGCCCTGTATTTTTCCCCTCTTTTTAAGTATGCTGCATTCAGCTTCACATTTCGAAAGAGGAAAATACCTCTAAAGATTCTTTTTTGTGCAGGAAGGTGCCCCTCCATGCACACAAACAATCCCACCTGCGTTGGCACTAGGTGGCACATAGTGGGCCTGCGGAGTGAGAGAGCAGGAATGCCCATATACAAGTAAATATGGCACCCTTCCCGCCCTCTCCATTTGACGCAACGCAGCAAGTTGTCGTGCGTGTTTTGCTGCGTTGAATCTTGACAAATCTGGCGTTAAGTACTAGTTAGTGAAATAGTTGTAGAGCCCTTTGAAGTATTGAAGTGATATCATTTTTCTCCAATGATTCTAAAGGAACCACTTGTTTTTATGTCTTTAGGTATCCAAGCAACGGGTATGGTGATTACACTTTTGGTTTTAATTTATTGGATTTATACTAATTTCTTTTCATGCTCACTACTTAACAGTCGCACGATAGTAACGTCTTCCTTGTCTAACAATAATAAAACATGTTTTTAATTAGTACTGTATAGCACACCTCTGTTTCTAAGCGCTGTAAAAACAGATGTCTTTGTTAGAACATTTAATGGTAGTCAATTTATCTACCTCTGAAGGATGGAAGCCTGAGTTTTCCTTGCCCGAATTGAAACAAATGACATTCAATACACTGCAGAGGGCAGCACTCACTGAGCGATCTCTCTGGTGGTCTACGGTAGTTATATAGCTTGTTAGTCACATTTAATAGTTGCAAGAGTATTTTTACCTAATTTCTGGAACTTTAGATAATGTACCTTGAGAAAAGATGGCCAATAATTAGTGGGACGTTCAGAGTTAGGTGTTAAAGCAACAAATTCTGCATGTTATTCCTCAAAGTATATAAAAGGTAATAATTATTGCATCTGATAAAGTCCAAACACCTTGTTGTGCGATTTTGCAATATTCGGCCACTTGTATAATATTGTTAAATACCGGGTCGATACTCTAAGTGGCCACAAGAGGGCAGGCTTGATTCTCAGACTCGTTGGCTAGCTCGGGAGTTTAGATATTGTAGAACTGACTTACAACTGCAACAGTGCAAGTACCTGAAATGGTCATCAGTGCTCAAATATAACCAAAGAAGTTTATTGATTAAGCATTATTATGTACTTATGGCTTATCGAAACCAAACTTTCAATGCAGCACCCAAATTTTGTTTTTTTTGCAATGACTTTATAGAACGAAAGTGACCCTAAAACATTGAAGTGCTTTACAACAGAACCCGACCATGTTTCCCTTTTCAGGCACAGGGAGATGACGTGATTTGCCTAGAGTCGCAGGATGTTGAGCTGTTGATGAAGTGAAGAGTCTATATTTATGTCAAATGGTTCTCCAACAAGGATCTAGTGGTTCGATGCCAGGCTGACCCCCCCAAACCCCGCCCCCTGGCAGTACCATGATCAGCTGAGTAGGTTGACACAGGTATTTGCCCTGGGGGCTGCACATTGTATTAGACTGAGAAGCTATTATGCCATAAGCCTGCTGATAGATGCCCATCTAAAGCTAGCACCTGGCTGCCCTGGAGAGCCTTATGTTTATTGCTAGGGCCAAGGGAGGGTGACCAATGCCTGTTTGTACAGGTCAAAGGTGAAATAACCCAGTGGTAGGACAGCACGAATGTTCCCGCTTAGCTCCATGCATGCTGCTGCCTCGCTGCTTTCAACACACAGGCTGCCCATGTTTCAACCGGCTTCAGACCCTGCCAAAGAACACCAGGCCCTTTCCAAGCTGGGCCCAAAAAGCGAATTAACAAAGCTAGCCAATGTCAGCTGGTGTGGGCGGGCGATGAGCCCTGGCAACAAGATGCCCAGCTGATCTCGCTAGCCTCGCAGCCAGCTCGAATAAGTAGCTTAGAATACAAGTGGTAGAATACAACATATTCAGAAATGTTTGCGGTCGTGCAGGTAAGAGCGGGGTGTGTGTGTGTGTGTGGGGGGGGGGGGGGGGGGGGTTCGGTAATAAAACAAATAAAAAATAAAAACCTGGTGCTCGCTGCAACACCGAGTAAGATAAGTGGTTTTCGTTTTTTTAAATGTAAGTTTACCTGGACGTGGTCTGTTGACTCTTCCCGCACCCGCGCCCAACCGCTCTTACCTGCAGGGACCGCGCCTGTAAGTGTTCGCTCAGAATAGGCCGCATCTACACACCTTGCATGCATTCTAGCGCTGCTGTATACGTCCCTGCGCACACTGTTTAAAGGTAATGCACTACTGCAGAAGAAGGTTTCGTTTTTGCTTCTTCAGAAAAATACGAATTATACATTTCTAAACCTCAAAGATATTGTTTTCGACTTTATCTTTTGCTAACTTGTTGTTCCGTGGCATGAGAATAGTCTTTAACGTCCGGGGCCTTATTCAAAAAGATATGTTGTGACTTACTCCTGCGGTACTCCTGGCTTACTCCTGAATGACAGGAGTAATCCAGACGTAGGCCAGGAATACTCGCAGCTGATGCCTGGATTTCAGGTGCAGGCCATGAGTACTGCAAGAGTAAGCCATTGAATGCTTATAGTAAAATCTTTGTGAGTCTGGCCCATGCACTTTACCCACATTAGGGCGAATTATACATGTCTAGCTATTAAAAGACATAGGCCCTGATTCACAAAGGACCTCCACACTCGGGCAGAGGCTCCGCAGTTGTAGCGGGATCTCAACACTAGTGGCGGGATCTCCACGCTGCAGTTTCTAATTTCAGAGATCCCACCACGAGTGCAGAGCCGCCGCACCGAGTGCAGAGCCACCGACCTGAGTGCAGAGCCGCTGCTTCGAGTGCAGAGCCGCTGCGACGGCTGCAAAGCCACCGCATCGAGTGCAGACCCACCGCCCCCGAGTGCGAAGCAGCCGCCCGAGTGCAGAGTCGCTGCACCACGTGCAGAGTAGCTGCAACGAGTGCACAGCCGCCGCCCCGCGTGCAGAGCCGCCGCTTCGAGTGCCGAGCTGCACCGCGTGCAGAGCCGCCGCACTGAGTGCAAAGCCGCTGCCCCTAGTGTGGAGCCACCTCCACAAGTGCGGAGGCATTTTGCAAATCAGGGCCCTAAACTGTGGAGTCATGTTTTAGTTAGGAGAAAACAAAAGCCCCCTAGGAATGTTCTATTCCTCTCTTTGATTTGTACATCTCCGCTTGAGTAGGTTAATGCATGCTCATGCTCAGATAGTCAATTTGTTTGTGGCTTGGCCCCAACTGCTTTATTTTAAAGCACTGAGCCGGCATATCTTCCACTACAATGCAAACCCATGTCACTCCCTCAACATGAAGAGCAAAAGCTGTGCTTTTCTTTCTCATAGAATAAAGAAAAACAATGGTACCTTGGGGGGGTGGAGGAGTGTAAGCCTCAACTTCCATGGCCAATATACAACACCATAATTTAGATTGGTTTAAACAGGAATCTAATCAGATTTATTTAACACATTAGAAAATGGCAAGAAAACATCAAGACATTTATTTCTAAGCATAGATTGTATCACAATAGAGTGCTTCAAAAGAATACTGGTGCAGTGAAAGTGAAATAAGTGAACTAAAGTGTGCATGTGCTATAAACAAAGCCTATATACAAGTCTCATGGCTGTTCCAGAGGCAAACTTCATCAACATCACTCTATGACTTAAGACCCAGTCCACTAGTATCATTAACAACGTTTCGACCCCACCACCCAGCAAATCTAACGCCAGTAGGCTTTATTTTCAAGTATTCTGGAAAAAATCAAAGAAGCACAATTACTTGAAAAAACCTCATCAACAGATTGGTTTATTTCCCAGCAGTAAGGATCTATATTCTTGTATAATCAAGGAAGAACAATTACTTGCAAAACCACCATCAAGCGATCAGTGTATGAGGAGCTCCAGCAAAGGCGACGTCACTAGAGCAGCTTATAAGGGCTTAGACATCATGCCTCAGGGGTCACCACAACAGATTGGTTCTACCAAATATCTTGCCAGTCCTGATGAGGACACACATTTAAGTAACTTAGTGAGGTCGAAACGGCGACAATGATACCAGAGGACTGGTTCCTAAATATGATCTATGACATTATACTTTGACATAGAGTGATGTTTATGAAGTTTGCATCTGGAACAGGCAGGGGATATAGCACACACACACTTTAGTTCACTTGTTTTACTTTCACTGCACTGGTTTCCTTTTGGAGCACTTTACTGTGATACAATGTATGCTTAGAATGATTTTTTTCTTGATGTTTTCTAATGTTGTCAATACATTGGATTAGGGGCCTGATTTAGATCTTGGTGGACGGGTTACTCCACCACAAAAGTGACGGATATTCCGTCTGCTGACATATAAATCCCATAGACTATAGCTGAATTTATATTTCGGCGGAGAGGATATCCGTCTTTGTTGTGACAGAGTAACCCATCTGCCAAGATCTAAATCTGGCTCTAGATTCCTGTTTAAACCAATCTAAATGATGGTGTTCTATAGTGGCCCGGAATTTGACGCTTAAACCCCCCGCCTCAAAGGAACCATTGTTCTTCTTAATTGATTGTCTTGCCCAGGTCCCAGGGTCACTGGGCTGTCCATTCCATTTAAGGCCCGATTCTGATGCGGTTTGGAAAGCTTCCGGACCAAATGGGTTTGGGAATGGTTTCCGACCGAATCCGATCAGGAGAGTCCAACTGACCGAGTACGATGCATCCGAATACTTCCAGATAAGATTTGGTTGGACTCCCATTGACTTTAAGAAGAAAGGGGTGGCTGGGGTAATTCGTGCACACTGTGGTGGGCACCTGGTGCCTGCCACACTGTGCATGGCTGGTAAGGTGGGACCCATGGGTACCCCCACGGGCCCGATTAGGACGGCTCCGGGTATTGGGGTGCCCACTGCAGGCCTCCAAAGTCTGATTCCGATTGCTGATTCCAGTCGGACGGCACGATTAAGAAAGGCTGTCCAAATCCAGCTTCGTACTCGGTCGTTCGGAAACGTGGCCCATAGAGACGTAAATGTAAATGTAAATGTGCTTGTACTTATATAGTACGATTCTGCTCTGTACGGCTCGGTCATTCCAAATGCCATCGGGTTGGGATTGGAATATTCCTAACGCCTCACTCGCATCGTACTCGGCCGATCGGAAACCTTTGCGAGTTGGTCGGAAAGACATGTTCCCGATTGGGTTTGGACCGAGCAAATGCCGTTAGGAGGCCTTCCTAACCGCATCGGAATCAGGCCCTTAGTGTATTCCCTTCCTCGTACATCCGCAGGCCCCATGTGAGGGTAGATTACGCATTGCCCATACTGCAAGAGCCCGACAGAGCAGTAAGACACTCCTTCACCGTTAATCTTCAAAGTTTGGTCCCATTTATGCAGTTGCTCCTTTACATTTTGCTTTCACTTTCCTGACATCCCAGTACATTTTGTTCTCGCAATAATATGTTAAAAAGTAAAGAGGAACATTAATAGAGCTATACAAGTGCTAAAAAATTAGAATTTTTTTCAAATAACTATCTTGCATTAAAAAAAATAGCATTCCCGTTTTACTCTACAGAATATGAAAAGCTACCATCTCAGGCCAAGGAGCACATATTTGGTCCATAATGCCAACAAGGCTAAATTCTTCACCAATATATTCCTACCTAAAAAGCATTGCATAAATGAGGGATTTCTAAAGTGCATATTTACAGTCCCATCAACCATGGGTATGTACAGCAGAAAGGCTAGTGCAATTTCCGGCTTTCGTATGCAAAAACAAGCATTTATAAAGAAAACATTTTTGGACATTGGCAAAGTTCGAGGCATGTCCTTTTTTTATAATAGGAATCCTTGTTGATAAATAGTTAATAAAGTGACCCTGGAGCATATTTACGTGCATGTATTGCCTGAGTTCAGATGTTTCAAGAGTAGCTCCATACGAGTTGGTTGTTGTAGAAGGACCTGGAAGAAGCAAAACATCAAAGGAAGGTCTGTTCCATTTTTGGAGAGAGTACTTCTTTGCAGTGTGTTCCTTGAGGTGCTACTGAGTCTTTCTTCTATGTCTCTCACAGGATCACTGACAACATATCACAATGAATAAACATGCCATGGAATGAACCTTTGGATCAAACATCTTTGTCTTGTCAAGTCTAGCTGATGTCCAGTTCGCCTGAATATTTAGCTTGACCTTCAACGTCAGTATTTTGTGCTTTTCGATCAATTAAAAAAGAAATAACGTGTCATCCAGTGCAGAGATATCCATTTTTCTGCTATCTAATTAAAATTACTGCATGTAGCAAAATAGTCCAGCATTTTCAAATGCAATTCTATATTCAGTTTTATTTCTTCCCCTCAAGGTTCCAGCTTGAAGGCTCTTAGTAACAGGTCCAAATCCCCGACATTGGCTGCTTGAAAAAGTTCGGGCTGGTCCATCATCGAGAGGGCGATCCTGAGAGCCGCCCATATGTTGCCTGAAATGGCGGGATGTGGGACTTGGAGCTGAATTCTGCTCTTCCTCTGTAAGCTGAGCGCAGTGAGGAAATTGCTTGCAGCCTCCCTAAAAAAATATAAAATAAACATAGAATGGATGATTTTAACATGGTGTTTTTGCCCTACAGAGCCCAGACCACACCAAGGGGGAGGAGTTTTGGGATAGCGCTTAAATTTTACAAAAAACCTAGCAAATTCACGATATATTCATTATCATTATAGCTAAATATATAAGGGAGTGCCACCATGAAATCTACTTAAAGTACTACTTTTTTAAGGACCAGGTGTCCATTTTAGATGCAAGATCCAAGTTTTTTTTTACAGCATACCTGCTGCTATAAAAATGAGTTCCATTTAATTTCATTGCACATACATTTATTTTACAGGATTATCCTGAAAATATAACACAGATCTTGTGGTCTGAAACTACGTTAGATACCCCTGTTGGCAAAATCTTTTCAAGGGAGAAACTAAGTATCTTTTATGCAAGAAGCATGGCAGCAGTGGAACACTGAAAAACACACATCTTAGGGTATAAGAATGTCTGGAGATTTTCAATGTGTTCACCGGAAGCCTGGTTAGCGTCTGCACCTCGTTTTAGTAAGTTGGCATCAGCAAACAGAAGATAATCTTATCTACTTCAATGTTATGGTCAAAAGTATGTTTATTTACACTCTAACTCGCAATGCACAATATTTATTGAATCTTTTAAAAGTCCTACATACCCGATTCCCACTAGCGTAACAAACCTTGAGGGGGTCCCCTGCAAAGTACATGTAGGCCCCCCCTCCGTACTCACTCAGGACCTCTCATGCCAGCGTACTGTGCTGAGGGGGGTCACCTGAAGCTCGAGGCCCCCATGCTGCTGGGGCTGCGGGTACCTTTGTTACGCCACTGCGGATGCGATAGTTTCGGGGCACGGTGCAGGGGGTAGCTGGCGCAGTAGGGATGCAAGAATGCACTTTAGCCCTGGTCTTGCATTGCTGTGATTTGGGATCAGTTGAGGTAGGTGCCCGGTGTGGAAGATGACTTTTTACTATTCATTCTGTGATGTTCCCTAATACACCCCTCTCCAATGTCAACATTTATAAAGGCACCCCTGCACCCCTTTCTTATTGATGATGTGCACCGGTTGCACAGCATGAGGTTTGTGATTCATGTCCTACCACCTGAGGCAGTGGTTGGGAGTATAATGTGTTTACTCAAGACGACAATTGTTTGCTGGGTGTAATCCTTTGTTCCAGTTACTTTCAGTTTAGTTACTTTTAATTTGGATGAAACCTGCTGGATGTAATCTGTTTCTTGCAGAAGCCATTGAATTTTCCCACACTATAATGGAAGCATAGTGGCTTTTAAACTGGATCTAACCCATATCTATATCTATCTATCTATCTATCTATCTATCTATCTATCTATCTATCTATCTATCTATCTATCTATCTATCTATCTATCTATCTATCTATCTATCTATCTATCTATCTATCTATCTATCTATCTATCTCTCTCTCTCTCTCTCTCTCTCTCTCTCTCTCTCTCTCTCTCTCTCTATATATATATATATATATATATATATATATATATATATATATATATATATATATATATATATATATATTCACTGAAAAAACCATAGGTTTCACACATGTTATAGTTAGCTGGACATTTTACTGATAAAAAACCAATGAAATTCCCCCGTTATAGTTACTGCAGGCAACTATAACTCACGCGACCGCAATCCTCTGCTGATGCTAATACTGTATTTAGACACTTATTTGCCCATGTCTTCTTCCATTAAATTTTAGCTTTACATATATTACAAATATTTTTTTTTCATAAAGACACATATGTCATCAGCAGAAGATTGCGGTCGCGTGAGTTATAGTTGCCTGCAGTAACTATAACGGGGGAATTTCATTGGTTTTTTATCAGTAAAATGTCCAGCTAACTATAAAATGTGTGAAACCTATGGTTTTTTCAGTGAATTTGCAAGGTTTTTTAAATGCTAAGTTACTTTACGCCATTCGTGGCGTGCGCGCCCAGTTAACGCAGTTCGTTCCGTGCGCGCACGGTGCGCTTCGCGCACCGTGCGCGCACAGTGAGCACGCGGTGCGCTTCGCGCACCGCGCGCCCACTTTACGCAGTTAGTGCCGTGCACGCACAGTGGTCACGCGGTGCGCTGCGCGCACCGCGTGCCCACGTTTAGCGGGATGGGCCATGTACGCACGATGCGCTTCGCGCACCGTGCGCACATGGGGGACATATTTTGCGCATCTTTGTGAAATGTATTCTTTGTTAACTTCCTACGTATGATAAGCCATGCACAAATGGTGCCCTTCGGGCACCATTTGCACACGGGGTGGGGAGAATGTGGATATTTTTTTTTTTTTTACTATTTTTTACCGTGCGCGTACGGTAAGCGTAATCGGCGATTTTCCGAAAAAAAAATGTTTTTTTTTTTTGGGCTTGGGGGTGGTTTGGGGACCCCTGTATCAATGCTGGGTGGTTAGGATCTCATTAAACTGCCTCTTTACACATTTTTGGGGTTGGTTTTGCTGCCCTACTCAGGAAGCGAGAGAGAAAATGGCGGCCGCCGCTTCCTGGTTTCGACCGATTCGAATGTTTACTAAGAACTAAGAGCCAATCAGAATCGCGCTCGCGCATGCCACCGTACGCGTACGGTAAGCTTACGGTAAGCTTACGGTAAGCGCACCGTAAGCTGCCACAGATATATATATTGATTTAAAGGCTATTTTCTCAGAATCTACTGAACAGATTTACACCAAACCTACAAAAGGCACTTCCTTGACCTGGGGACTACCTCTCTGCCAAATTTCATTAAATTCTGTTCAGCCGTTCGGGCTGTAGCCCTGTCTAAAGGTCCTATGGAAAAATGCATGGGAAAAACGCGTTTTGGGACCCCCCTTTTATCTCAGCCCCCGCTTGACGAATCCCCCCGAGACTTTCAGGGTAGGAGCAGAGCGTAGCGCCCCACCTATTTTGAAAAATTCGCGAGGATTCGTTGACCGGCGCCAAAGTTATTCAAAATAGAATGTTGCGGATTTCCTATGGAAACGTGGTCCTAACTATAACTACCTACTGGCGACCGCCAGTAGGTAATATATATATATATATTCACTGAAAAAACCATAGGTTTCACACATGTTATAGTTAGCGGAAATTTTACTGATAAAAAACCAATGAAATTGCCCCGTTATAGTTAGTGCTGGCAACTATAACTCACGCGACCGCAATCCTCTGCTGATGCTAATACTGTATTTAGACACTTATTTGCCCATGTCTTCTTCCATACATTTTTAGCTATACATATATTACAAATATTTTTTTTTATAAAGACACATATGTCATCAGCAGAGGATTGCGGTCGCGTGAGTTATAGTTGCCAGCACTAACTATAACGGGGCAATTTCATTGGTTTTTTATCAGTAAAATTTCCGCTAACTATAACATGTGTGAAACCTATGGTTTTTTCAGTGAATTTGCAAGGTTTTTTAAATGCTAATTCCTAACTATAACGTGTGTGAAACCTTTGGTTTTTTCAGTGAATTTGTACGGTTTTTTAAATGCTAAGTTACTTTACGCCATTCGAGGCGTGCGCGCCCACTTAACGCAGTGCGTTCCGTGCACGGTTTTTATCAACTTTAATAAGCCCTGTACATTTGGTGGCCTTCGGCCACCAAAAGCACAGGGGGTGGGGTCAATGTGGATAGTGTTTTTTTTATTTCGATTTTATAATTTCATGTTGCCAAAATATAGTTTTTTTACTGATGTAATAAGCCCTGTACATTTGGTGGCCTACGGCCACCAAAAGCACAGGGGGTGGGGTAAGTGTGGATAGTGTTTTTTTTATTTCTATTTTTTACCGTACGCTTACGGTAAGCGTACGGTAAGCGTACTCGGCGAAATTGCCGAAAAAAAAATAAAACCGTTTTTGCTCTTGGGGGATGTTTGGGGACTCCCTCAACATGACTATGTGGGAGGGAGTTGTCAAAACAGCCCCGTAACATGTTTTTGGGCATCATGTTTGATAAATAACACTCAGTGCGAGAGACAAAATGGCGGACGCCGCTTCCTGGTTTCGGCCGATTCGAATGTTTACTAAGATCTAAGAGCCAATCAGAATCGCGCTCGCGCACGCCACCGTACGCGTACGGTAAGCGTACGGTAAGCGTACCGTAAGCGGGCTCAGATATATATATTGATTTAAAGGCTATTTTCTCAGAATCTACTGAACAGATTTACACCAAACCTACAAAAGGCACTTCCTTGACATAGGGACTACCTCTCTGCCAAATTTCTAGTAATTCTGTTCAGCCGTTCGGGCTGTAGCTCGTTCTAAAGGTCCTATGGAAAAATGCATGGGAAAAACGCGTTTTGGGACCCCCCTTTTATCTCAGCCCCCGCTTGACGAATCCCCCCGAGACTTTCAGGGTAGGAGCGGAGCGTAGCGCCCCACCTATTTTGAGAAATTCGCGAGGATTCATCGACCGGCGCCAAAGTTATTCAAAATAGAATGTTGCGGATTTCCTATGGAAAAGGGGTCCTAACTATAACTACCTACTGGCGACCGCCAGTAGGTAATATATATATATATATATATATATATGTTAAGTATATGTGTCTTGTTATGAGGGGTAGGCCTCTTTTGTTTTGAGGATTAATTATTTATTTGTCATTTTATTGGGGGATAGACCCCCCTAATATTTTACACGTGTACGCTTGCGCTCACACACACACACACACACAAGCACACACACACACAATGTATTCATAATGAGTATATACTTGTTTCCTAAACAAATGTACGTATTTATCAAAATATACTCGTATGACTATTTCTAATCATATAAAGATGTTAAAGACGTGCATTTTTAAAATAATTAGTTTTAAAATGCACCTTAAATACGTTTAGTTAAATTATTTTAGTATTATATTAACATTAACTTTACTTTAATTAAAACATTTCTCCATTTCCAATTCAATAACATATTAATTTCCTAATTATTTTCAAAATATTTTTATATTAATTAATGTCTTGCTATTAAATTAGTTCATAATAATTTCTGTCAATGTAAATTATTTTTTATCAATAATATTTAATTTATTTGTCTCTAAATATATCTAAACACAAATAATATAATATAATATAATATAATATAATATAATATAATATAATATAATATAATATAATATGATATACATGGAATGTAAAAAACTCCCAAACTAAAGGGATGAAAACTTTCTATTCGATATAATGACTCCCGATGTACAGCTGCCATAGTAATGGCAGCATACACCTTTATTTCAAACCTATCATGTCCTCTCCATGCTGGACAGGTTATCTTATGTTTGTGAACTCACACTAAAGAGATGGACAGCTAGCTATCTTTGGTGGATGACCTCCAGCTCTAAATCAAGGCCTGAGTCTTTTTAGAGGTACAGCTGGTTGATGCTGTGCCCTGGATTATCCAAAAGATGGTTAAACAGGTTAAGTATTAAAGTACATTTTGAGTAGGTGTGCCTTTTAGTTTTTTGGAAGGATAACAAGCTGGTATTGCATCGTAGATTATTGCGAAGATTGTTCCAGAGTTTCAGA
This sequence comes from Triturus cristatus, assembly GCF_964204655.1. Lineage (NCBI taxonomy): Eukaryota > Metazoa > Chordata > Amphibia > Caudata > Salamandridae > Triturus > Triturus cristatus. The sequence goes on along the minus strand of NC_140594.1, from coordinate 1,064,081,513 downwards.
GCTAGGTGCAGGAATGGCTAATTCTTGGCCTGGACTAGTTCTTTTGTGGAATTTCCAGTAAGAAGAATTTCCTATTTTACAGTAGTCTGGAATAAGTAAGCAAAAGTGTTGGGAAAGTCCCTTAAACTTAGGAGGTAGGGGGGAAAATAGGCTTCTTGTGAAGTAAGGAGAAAAAAATGCAATGTGAACAATTTGCAGCACTCAATGTAGGGAAACAAGAAAATCTACACTATTTGTTAATTTCCAGGCCTACTTCTGAGGATTAGTGTGGTTCACCAAAAATACGAAAGTGCACAATGTGCAGGCATGCACCCATGATAAGTAGATCACCTCGAATCACTGTTAATTGGACCCTAAATTACAGATTTAAAAAAAAAAAAGATTGAATCTTAAGAATGAGTGCAGCAACACCGTTTAACTCACTACGTTGTCCATCTGCATCCTTGACAGGTACTAAAGTCAAAAAGGTGATGGTTTAGACTATTATTCTCCAAAGTCTGTCTTGGACGGCCAGATCTCTGACTAATTTTTAACATCACTACATTTATCTATATGGGGAAGTGCTAAAAATCTGGCATGGATCCGGCCCTCCAGGACCGACTTTGTAACCCTGGTTTAGATAACCGATAATGGCACAGATACACCCAATCTCAAGGTGCACTTCTAGACTTAATTCTATTCCTAACTTGAATGATTTGTTGCCTCTTCACAGTTCCCACCTGTAAGCTCCAAGGTTGACACAGCTGATTCCTAAATTGTATCTGGAGCGGATGAAGCCGGGCTGTATCTCCAGGGCTCTCGTGTAGGCCTCCACAGCTTCTTCACTCCGATCTCCATTGGCTAAGGTAGCACCAAGGCGATTCCATAATGAGTAGTCCTGAGGTTAAAATAAAAAGATATTTTAATTTGATAGGCAGTCATCTATTGAGCGATAACCAAAGATGAGTTATCTTGAATTGTAATCTTCGGTCTATTGAAAAGGTTTTGTAATATTTGGGGACACAAACATAACAAATCTGTTACCACACCTTCACTAGGCCATAATTCAAAGTGCAATCAGTCATTCCATTGTTTTACTTTCCATACTAATCAGATATCATCGTGTCCAAACTTTGCAATCAGTTCTAAATGTGCAATGTCAATCCCAAGGGGGCCGATTCACAGAACTAATTTAAGACAAAATCCTAAACATACTACTTTTGGTATTCACAAAAGTTAGGATTTTGTCTTAAGTTTGTCTTAAGACAAACTTAAGACAAGCTTAAGACAGACTTAAGATAGACTTAAGACAAACTTAAGACAGACTTAAGACAGACTTAAGACAATATCCTAACTTAAGTCTGTCTTAAGTCTGTCTTAAGTTTGTCTTAAGTCTGTCTTAAGTCTGTCTTAAGTCTGTCTTTAGTCTGTCTTAAGACAAAATCCTAACTTCTGTGAATACCAAAAGTAGTAAGTTTAGGATTTTGTCTTAAGTTAGTTCTGTGAATCGGGCCCAAGAACTTTGGATGGATTCGGGGACGCTGGATATAGCACTAAAAGTCACAGTCTTTGCCAACAGAAAGTGAAGTACACAATGAGCAAACAGCACAGAATCTGACACATTACATCATCTTCACCAAAACAATTGGGAGACTAAATCCTTTGTTTACTGTAACGTTTCCATGAACACTCCCAAGAAGAAAACTAGCACTGCAGTCAAGCAATAAAAAAAGTGCTTTAGGGATTATTGCTTCCCACAATCCCCTTCTTCGTTTTTTCCTTACAGTGATAGTATAACTGAAATTATTAAAAATCCACTTAACAAATCCACAAGTAATTGTAACCACGAAACAAGCCCTTTCACAAATAGATCCGAAAACACTGCCGAAGCGGAGGCCCTTTGATCTAAAAAAAAAAAGATCTCCAAAAGAGCTTCTGCTAGAAATGGAGTCTCTGGTTGGCAGGGGTATACACCATGTCCAAGCAGGAACCATCATTCTAGTCAGGGTAAGCTAGGTACACACTGAAAGATAACCTTTTCTCACCCTCTGGTAGCTAGGCACAGAGCAGTCAGGCTTATTTAGAGAGGCAATGTGTAAAGTATTTGCACAACACACACACACACACACACACCACAAACACACAGTAACATAATGAAAACACCACTAAAAAGAATCCACACATGTTTAGAAACATAGATTATGATTTTATAAATAATTCAATACCAAAACAACCAAATCCAATAGGTAGAAGTTGAGTTATGAATTTCTAAAGAATAAAAAGAGTTCTAGTGCTCAGGAGCATTATGCACCAATGGGGGTTATCTGGTTGCGCTGGACCAGGACAAAGTCAACAGTTCAAGCTGACCACGATGGAGTGCAGGCAGGAGACAGGAGCCACGCAGGCCCGGTGAACAGAATACTTTGATTCTGGTCGCAAGCTGCGAGATGAGTGTTCGGGATTTGTGCCAGGAAGAGCGGCCTCAGATGATTTACGCACTCTATTTGCCCTAATGCAGGATGTCGATCCGACCTTGCTGCGGTGGCAGTCTTCTTAGACGCCACCAAGACGTTTGATTCTTTAGAGTGGGATTACCTAGCTAGCGTCCTGAGGCAAATGGGATTCCCCCTTCCTTTTTTGTCTTGGATCTGATTACTCTATACAGAACCACAGGCCAGAGTATTTGATTAAAGGGGTGTGTTCCCCCAGCTTTCAGATCTCAAGGGGAACGAGGCAGGGTTGTTCGCTATCCCCCCTCCTTTTTGCACTGACTATGGAGCCACTGGCAGCCAAGCTCTGGCAACATCACCGAGAATACGCTCGCCAATACCCTGAAAGACAAATTTTAATATCATTATACGCAGACAATATCAGGTTATATCTGCGGGAACCCGAAATCAGCCTTAACCCAATATTGCATGAAATTATACAGTTCGGGATGTATTCCGGAGTTAATATTAATTGGGGGAAATCTCAGATATTCCCTCTTACTGAGTCGGTTGGCAGATATGATCCCGAATATCCCCTGACCTGGTGTGATGACGAAATAAAATATGTGGGGAAAGTAATAACCAGAGAAACGGCAGAACTTATGAAAGTTAACTACGGACGGACACTCGAAACGCTGACAGACTCCATCACTAGATGGATTGCTATGCCAGTCTCACTAGCAGGACGGGTGTCACTAATCAAAATGGTGATACTCCCTAAACTACTGTATCTTTTCACTAACATCCCCTATAAACCTAGTAAACCTTTTTTAAAGCTCTCAAATCACAACTCATTCGCCTGACTTGGGGCGGCAGACAACCTAGACTTAAGTGGGAACACCTGACCGAACAATTTACCAAGGGAGGGTTCCAAGTACCAGATATGGAACTTTATTTCTGGTGCGCACAGGCACACTACTGCATATGCCGCACCTGGCAGTAGAACATGGTTATATGATGCCAGTACCCTATGCAGCCTACCTTAGTGTGTTGGTCAAGCCCCGAGGTAGAGGCCCGACGACTGTAGAATGCACCAATGGAGCCTAGAGGGCCATAGCAAAATGGCTACAAACAGATATACTCTACTCCTCCTGTTGTCGTTGCAAGGTCGGGTAGCTATTTTGGTCACACAGGAAATGAGCTGTCGGCAAATGGGGGGACATGTATGAGGATGGTATATTCTGTAGCCGAGAGGTCTTCTTCGGAGAGTGTCAGCCCTCCCCAATGGAACTTTTCATGTATGTTAGACTTCGGCAGGATGTGAAGGCCGCTACCCCCACATTCCCTGCTAAACCTCCTGCCTTGGCCCAACTACATGCTTTACTACAATGCTCAGCTCCTGCACATGTGGTTTCCATGCTGTATCGGACCAATCAGGCGGATAGCCCCCAAACAGCCCAAAAGCACAAGCACAATGGGAGAAAGACCTAGGTAATCTCCTTAGCGATGACCAATGGATATTTTGTTGTCAGCAAATGGGCCGAGTCACAGCCAGCATGTAGGCCGCACATAATACACTTTAAATACTTACACCGGCTCTACTACACTCCAGCGAAGCTACTTAGTTTTTAGCTTAGGAACAACAATAACTGTGATAGATGCGGTGGGGCGGGAGCAGATTTTTTACAGCATGGGAGTGTGACCCAATTCAGAAATACTGGGACACAGTGACTGAAACATTGACCCAGATGACTGGTTCCCACATACCCAATACCCCACTCACCATAATTCTAGGAAACACTAAAGAACTAGAGGCCTCAATCAGGAAATATGTCTCGTTGGGCCTACTCCGTGCCAAACGCTGTGTGGCCTGCAGGTGGGGCAGAGAACGCACACCCACATTTAAAGATAGTTAAATGATCTTAAATTTTGTCAGGAGCAGCTGGCAACATATGCAGAACTGATGCCACCTATGTCCAGGCCACGAGACATTTGGGAACCTCTACGACCAAACTTGCTTGAGCGATCTACTGAGGGAGACACAGAAGAGGAGACCATTAGAGACTATCATATGGCACAGGAATGAAAATGTATAAGATGTGGGACTATGGGGTAGACATTGAAGCAAGGGAACAGATTGAGGGAGGCTCAGAATGTACAAACTGGGGTGATTGTCCAAATAAGTGCAATTTAGTAGTAAGACAATGGAACTGCAGCAATATACAATGCTTATACTGTTTTGTGGATATCATGGCTCTTTTCAACTGTACGAGGATAATGCTGTGTCGTGGATAGAACAGTAACCTATCCATGTTGATATATAGTTGTAAAATCAATAAAAACATATTTTTTAAAAAGCAGCGAGATGAGTGATGCAGACGAGCAATGCGTCGACGTCAGACCCGCAGTCGAGGTGATGCGTCGATATTCTTTGCGCAGTGGCAGCAATTTGTAGGGGCCATTGAGTGTAGCGGTGGTTCCAAAGGCAAGGCGCCCGGTTAATTGATGCTGGAGGGACGCTGCGTCGATCGTCTCCATGCAGTTGCAATGCGTTGGTTCTGAAGTGGTGGTTCTAGACGCAATACGGCAGTTCCCGAGTGCAATGTGCCGGTTTCTACTCCAGTAACAGGATTGATGCACCAGTTCTGCTACATGCAGACTGGAGATGCATTGATTTCTCTGGTGCAAGTATCTGGGTCGACATTCCAGGGAACGAGGCAAAGGAGCAGGGGTAGAGACTTTGATATTCCTGAGTCTCAAGCAACAGGAGGCAAGGCCACAAGCCCTTGGAAATCACTTTATTTGCAAGGCAGAGTCCAGCTCTCCTCAGCAGGGTTAGAAAGCAGTAGGCAGCAAGGCAGCACAGCAGAAAAGCAGGCCTTCCAGGTCCGCAGTCCAGCAGAGTATCAGTCCTTGATGCAGCACAGCAGTTCGTCTGACAGAGTACAGGTGTAGGTCCAGAAGTGTCTGATTTGTCGGGACCAGGGACCCATTACTTGTACCCAAAGTTGCCTTTGAAGAAGGGTCTTTGAATTGCACAAGTATCCTTTCTTCCTCAGCCCTTGCTACAGATCATCTGTGGGAGGTAATCAGCCCTTTGTGTGGGATCAGGCCACTACCTACTCTGATGTCAGTATCAGTCCCTCCCTGCCTCCCTCCCTTTGTGCTCAGGAAGAGCCATCAGAATGCAGATGAGTACTCAGACACACCTAACCTTCCTGTGCTTGTGGCTGTCTAGAGGCAATGCACAAGGTGTAGCTGTCACCTATCCCAAACCTGTACTGAAGACAGGCTGCAGGCACACAGAGCTGTAAGAGCAGAGAAATGTCCACTTTCTAAAAGTGGTATTTCTGAAATAGTAATGTTAAATCCAACTTTACCAGTAAAGAGGACTTATAATTATCATCCCAAATATATGAAACATGAAACCGCTAGTCCTTTCTCATCGGGAATTACAGCTTCAAAGTGTATTAAGGAATTCCCAATGTTAACCTATGAGAGGAGAAGGCCTCCCAGTAGTGAAAAACAAATTTAGGTGTTTTTCACTACAAGGGAATGCAAAACGTAAATGTTAAAGTCGTACCTTTTACTTACAAAGCACTCTGCCCTATGGGCTACCTAGGGCCTCATTAGGGATGACCTATGTGTAATAAAACAGGAGTTTCTAGGGCTTGGAAAAAGTTTTTAAATGTCAAGTCAAAGTGGTAGAAAAACTGCACACATAGGCTCTGCAGTGGCAGACCTGAGACATGTTTAAAGGGCTACTTGTGTGGGTGGAACAATCAGTGATGTAGGCCCACTAGTAGTATTTATTTTTCAAGCACTGGGCACATGTAGTGCTTTTTACTTGGGACGTATAGGTAAATAAAATATGCCTATTATGGACAAGGTTAGAAAAAGGGGAGGAGGAAAGCAAAATGTTTGGTGTGACCCTTCAGAGAGGGCCATTTGTCGACAGCTCCTTCATGGACCCCGTTTGATATTGCACACCCCACTCAACGTGGAGCAGGGCACGATGATGAATCATGCCATCTAGGTGGGTGAGCGTCTGTGTAGCTTGAAAACAAGATCCTCAGGATCTGTAAGTAAGTTACTTAAGGAATTTCAGACATACTGGTCTGGTTTACTAATCGGGGATCTGTTATGAACAGTAAAAAAATTACCCCCTCCCCTAATTTGGCTATGCACAAGCATCCACTGCAACCCTTCTGTCCTGAAATAGCCACTCAACAGAGAAAAATGGTATTAGACAGGGGAATGTGCCATTGACACATCATAAGGTAAGGAGAGACCAGAAACCTATGAGTTAAGGTACTTAGTGCATTGAGAACTATTAGGATTTTCTAGGCTACTGTTAGAAGAAATATGATGGTATGAACACCTTCTGCCACATATGAGTTCTCCCTTCATATGACAGTGTGTTTCAGAATGCAGAAGTAATTCTTTTAGGGAATGTCAAGCCAGGTAGTTGGTGCTAGAATTGCTTTGCGTTTTTGTTGGGCATGGACCTTTTTAGGGGATTTCCCTAAAACCTTTTGCTTTTTTTCCTTCTGGTTTTTGTTGATTCTCTTTTCGTGGCCTTTAGACTCTGGGCACTTTCCCACTGTAATGCAGTGTGAACGTGCACACACCCTTCCTACATATGCTAGGAAGTAATGCTTACCTGATTGGTTTAGGTGCTGTACCTGTGAGTACCCTGTAAAGAGGTATACCACATACCCAGGGCAGGTACTGCACTGGCTACTAGTGGGTGGTAGCACTGATTGTCCCACCCACAAGAAAAGCATTTCAAAGCCCACCATTGCAGGCCTAGGTCTGCGCATTTGCACTTATGCTCAGGTTGCCATTTCTAAACTATTAGTAAATGCTTAGTGGCCCGTCCACTACCACTAAGACACCCCTAGAGAAAGCCCTGAGGGGTAAGGCAAGTGGTAGGGGAAAAGGTAGGCAGGTAAACATCTGTGTTCCCTCCCTATGTAGTGAATTATCCCCATGTGGGTTTTCCCTTCCTAGGAGGTCTGGTCTTCCCATGGGTCAACAAGGGGAATGGCAGAATTACTTCTAAACTACAGTTTTAGCTTACAGTAGAGAGGAGCCTCATGATATTTTCAAACATGTCTTAAGCTTGCCATTGCAGGCCGGTGTGTGCGCATTGCACTAATGCTCCTGCTGGACTTTCTTATTCATTGGACAATGCTGAGGGTGCTTTTCACTAACACCAGAGTATCCCTAGGGTGAGCCCTGGGGGTGGAGAAAGTGAGAGGTTAATGGCAAGGCAGTTTCACAAGTGTGTTCCCTGCTCAGGCAGTGAAAAACCCCCATGTGTGTTTTCACTACATATGAGGTTTGCTCTGCCCATAAGTAATTAACATGGGGCAATGCCTGAGATTACTTTAAGCTGCAGCGGTGGTTACAGAGGAACAGCCTCATGTTGTTGTTTTTTTTTTTTTAATTATCTTTATTAGCAGTCATAAGTGAAACGGCACAAAGGCAACGTTCTTGAATAATGTGCAAGCATATTTGAAGAGAAAGGAAAGAAATAAAAGGAATAAAAGCAAGGGGAAAAAAGCAGGACATTCCATAATAGTTATCATTTCATTTCCAAAATTGCAAATAATGCAAAAGTTGCCACAATACTATAGGCTACACACCATAATGGCAATGCTAAAAACCAAATACATTTCTCAACATTCTGATATCAAATGGCCTTCTGTTATCCAGTTAACTCCAGCCTAAATTGCTAACATTGGGTAAGCAAGAGGAGGGGACAGATCTCCTTCTGACACAGAACGAGGAGCGGAGGAATCCTGTGTGAGTAGATATGTTAATAATGGTTCCCAAATGTTTGTAGGGTGGGATGTTAGGGGCAGTAGTTCCCAGTAAGAGGCCAATCGTTCCTGGCAGCAGGCTGAATCTTGAAGCCAGACTGTGATGGTAGGTGCGGGGTTCCCTCCCCAATGCATAGCCACCTGGCGCTTTGCTATAAAGAGGAGCATAGCTGTGAGGTTCCAGTTTTCAGGGGGAATATCTCTGACATATCCCAGGAGGCTAACCAGATGCGTGCGTGGTTCTGAGATACCAACAATGAGTTGCAGTCTATAGTGTACTGTTCTCCAGTATTCTGCCACTTTAGGGCACTCCCAGGCTAGGTGTAAAAAAGACACGTAGGGAGCCGAGCAACTCACACATAACCCCTCCATTCTTAAGCCCATTAGCCGCAATTGTACTGGTGGACAGTATAATCGGTGTAAGTATTTAAAATGTATAATTCCTAATCTATAATTAGGTGAGAGGGCCGCAGTTTGTGCACAGCAATAGTTCCATTGCTCGTCTCTAATGGGTTGATCAGTGTCCAGGGCCCATGCTGCAGGAGCCGCTGGCAAACAAATCAGTGCCTTATCTTGCATGATAGTATATAGCAGTGTAACTAGTCTTTGGGAAGATGTGTTGATCAGCATGTGTTGATGTGTTGATCAGTGATACCTCATTCTGTCTCGAGTAGTACTACTGAACTTGTAACTGTGTGTGTGGGATCAGATTGTGTGCTGCAACTCGTATCATTGTGCACCAGACGTTGTGCCTCATTCCAGGGAGGTACGGTGAGCCCGGCTGTGAGTTGATTGTGACCAGATTGTCTGGTGCGACTCATATCATTGCACACCAGACATTGAGCCTCATTTCCAGGTGACGTAATGTGAATTTAACTTAAGGTTGATTGGGACTGGATTGTCTGGTGTGACTTGGATCAGCGTGCAACAGACCTTGTGCCTCATTTCCAGGGAGGCAAGTCAAACCCAACTTTTGGTTCATTGTGACTGGATTGTCTGGTGCGACTCGTATCATCCCACCCCAGATATTGTGCTACATTTCCAGGGAGGTATGGAGAACCCGACTCGTGGTTTCTTGTGACCAGATTGTCTGGTGTGATTTGGTTCAACCTGCATCAGACATTGTTTATCACTTCCCATAGGGTATGAGGACAGCTGCACCCCCCATTCACTAAGTGTTCCGTCTTGCCCTCAGTTCAGCGAATCAACTGCCCTATCCTCACCCGGCCAGACAACTTCGTGTTGCCAGGTAGCATTGCCCAGATCAGGCCTGGGTGGTGAGAGTAAGTGACTGGGTTGAGGAACACTTTTGAGAATCATCGAAGCAAGTCAAGAGAATGCGTGATCCCCCTGTGCTTCGCAAAACTAGCCTCGTGCGGGAGGGCAAATTGAGGGACCTCTTGATTGGACTGGGACAGCCTCTAGCCTGCTTCTGCTCTGCATAAAGTAGGTGAACTTCCTGAGTGATGGCCATGCCCCACATTTATCTACTGTTGCCTTGTTACCCTGATAGCTACTCCAGCCTTCTCCCTGGGCCCCTGACTAAGTGTGACTCCGGCCTTAAACCGGTATAGTAAGGGGTGGGGCTTTTTGACTATAACCTGTGGGCAGAGTGATGGGGAGGTAACTGAGAGGTGTGGGAGGGATTGTGCCACCTGGTCCGCATTCATATTGATCAACTGACCTGCTGGATATCATTTGCACCGAGTTACGGTGCCCAGTGCGTATATGTGCGAGTGGGTTTCATACAGACTTGCTGATATCCTTTACACCGCGTTACGGTGCTGTATAAGTGTAGGGTAGAGTGCTGCATGAGAACAGCCTGCTAATAGTTGCACTGCGCAGTGGAGTTGTTTACTTGGTTGTTTCATTACTTGACAAATACTCCATTTCAACATTGGTTTTACCCGTGCGGCCTTGGCCCATGGTGCTGCTAAAAAGTGTTATAAATTCCTGTGAATACACATTCCTGATATTTTTGTAATCTGGGAGGCACCCTAGAAATGTTTGGATTTAAATTCTGTCATTTGCCAGGGTGGGCCCAGTTCTAACAATGTATCGCACCGCACAAGGGTGCTGGGGTAAAATAGGATTTTTCCCCAAGTGCGCATGTTACTGATGTCATTTTACATTGCTGTTTAGGGCTTTTGCAGCGTTTGAGACTCATACACAAACAAAGGGGGTAATTGGTTTATGTAAGTGTTACATATTGATTTGGCCACTTTGATCTGCCATTTATAATTTATAGCTGCAATTCATGACAAAAGGACCATTGCCTAGGCACCAGACATTTCATTGGTCTTGTAAGTGTATGAGTCAACAAATGGATGCATACACTGTTTCTTCTCGTGTTCAATTTGGATCACTGACAGAATATCGACGACAGGAATATCGAGGTACACAAATATCGTGTACAGAATAGCGATGTCAAGAATATCGACATCCTATCTCTACAAAGGTAAGTACAAAAATATTGAAACCAAAATATCGTTGTTTAAAATATCGTTGTCCAAAATATCGTTTTTTTTAAATGTTTTTAAAATAATATAAAATAAATTGAATAATAAATAGAATAAATAAAAACATAGTGATAAGTAGCAAAAACTAAAAAAATTATAAATAATAAATGTAATATAAAAACAATCAAATATAAATATATAAGAATTATTATCTATATATATATTTACTTAATAATATTGATAAATAATTATTGTATTACATTATAAAATGTTAAAAACATAATAAAAATTATACATACATATATATACATACACCTGTAACATAAATGTAAAAATAAAAAATATATATATATATATATATATATATATATATATATATATATATATATATATATATATATATATATATATATATAAATTAAAATATTAAAATATTAATTTAATTTTAAAACATCATTTTACACTACATTTTACTAAAATAGTAGTAAAAATGTTGAATAGCGTAGAGGATAAAATTACTATTCCCACTCCAAGGAATGCAAAAGTAGGGAAAGTGTTGGATAGCGGAGGGGATAACATTTAAATTCCCACTCCAGCAAGTACAACAATCGAAAAGTGTTGGATATCAGAGGGGAATAATTTAATATTCCCACTCCAGCAAGTGCAACAATAGGGAAAAGGTTGGATAGCGGAGGGGATAAAATTACTCTTCCCACTCCAGGGAGTGCAACAGTAGGGAAAGTGTTGGACAGCGGAGGGGATAAAATTACTATTCCCCCTCAAAAGAGTGCAACAGTAGGAAAAGTGTTGGATGGCGGATGGGAATAATTTACTATTCCCACTCCAGCAAGTGCAACAGTAGGGAAAGTGTTGGATAGTGGAGGGGATAAAATTACTATTCCCACTCCAGCAAGTGCAACAGTAGAGAAAGTGTTGGATAGCGGAGGGGATAAAATTACTATTCCCACTTCAGGAAGTGAAACAGTAGGGAAAGTGTTGGATACCAGAGGGGATAAAATGACTATTCCCAGTCCAGGGAGTGCAACAGTAGGGAAAGTGTTGGATAGCACAGTGGAATAATTTACTATTCCCACCCCAGCAAGTGCAACAGTAGGGAAAGTGTTGGATAGCGTAGGGGATAAAATTACTATTCCCACTCCGAGTGCAACAGTAGGGAAAGTGTTGGATAGCGGAGGGGATAACATTACTATTCCCACTCCAACAATTGCAACAGTAGGGAAAGTGTTGGATAGCGGAGGGGAATAATTTACTATTCCCACTCCAGCAAAATAATAAATATTAATTATCCAATACTTAAATATTACAAAATAATTTACCTCCTACCAAATCCCTTATAAATGACACCACCAATATTGTAAAACATGACATAATTAACATAATTGCTTAACAATTAACTAATAACAATGAAATGAGTAATAAAATAATTCACACTATTAAGATTATAAAATAGCAATAACTGAATATTATATAAAAATATATTAGCTTTTTAATTACTTCCCACACTACACCCCTATAAATCCACAACCCGCTCCTGAAAAATGACACAATTGACATATTTACTAATTAATTATTAATTAGTTATTAATAATTAATAACCAATTAATAATTAATTGATAATAAATTCCTTAGCACAATTAACAATATAAAATAATAAATACACAAATATTAATTAATACAAATTATTAATTATTTATAATAAGTACATTACTTCCCACACTACTCCCCTATAAACCCACAACCCGCTCCTAAAAAAATAAGACAATTAACATATTTATCAATTAATAATTAATAACTAATTATTAACAAATTAATTAACACAATTAACAAAATAAACTATTATGTCATTATACCTGACACTGACTGGATTGGGGCTAAGTGCACGTGGAAAACACACTGCATGGCATAGCACCGGCAGTCAACAGTTGCCCAGCAAGCCGCAGACGTTCATGTTTACAGGGACGTGGCAATCGTGTATCTTCAGGTATTACTTCCCTTGTGGTGAATGACCCCCTTGCTATGCAATTGTGCTGCAATATTGCTGCAGACAGGTACTCTCTGCATGAATATTGGATTTCAAGTGTTCTGATGTCATGTGTGATTGAAAATGAACTTTGAACTCTTTCTTGTGCACATAGTACCTGTGAAGGAACATAACAACTTCTTAAAATGACATTGTACATTTGTGTATTTGAAAGAAAAAAGACTTCAGTCTGCCCACCACCCTAGCGGTGCTGGGACCGGCCGCCAGTGGTGCGGTGGTCCCGCCATGACAATTAGGATGACACCGCCACGGTGGCATCCTGCATATATTACATTGTGGCGGGCGGTGCTGTAAGCTGCACCCGCCAAAGTGCAATATATGGATGTTGTGCATTGGCATGCATATCGTGACAGGCACCACGTGGTGCCTGCCACCTTGTGCATGCCAATTTAGGGGGGTACCATGAGTACCCCCCCGTGTGCAGTCCCCCAACCCCCCACCACCCTGGGGGCCCGCAACAGCGCCCAAAGAGAACTCTGCATGCCTTTCCATGGTGGAGTCTCTGCCATGGAAAGGCATTGAAAATGCCTCATACTAATATGGATTGCGGTGCCTGGAAGGCACTGCCACCATATTATGGGCCTCTTCCGCCCGGTAGGCAATCGTGACGATTGCCTACTGGCGGAAAAGCGGCGGACGGTCTTTCCGTCTGCCGCTGTACCCCGCCATGCTAATGTGGTGGGGGGTTACAGGCCGTCCGGCAGGGTGTTTTGGCGGGCTGATCGCCACCGCCCGACCGGGTGGTGGCGATCCGCCCACCATGCTAATGACCCCCATAGTGTTGAAGATTTCCAGCCTGTGTATAAATTGTCAAGAGTAGGAAATCAATCAATCCATGTTAATTGTAGTTCTATAGAGGTCATAGGAATTATACTCATCTTGCCCAAAAGAGCATATAGTGACATAGTTTAAAGCAGTTATTAAAAAATAGGCAGAGGCGTGAGTTTACATGTGTTTTGTAAGATGTTTATGTTTTCTTTCATTTTAGCTTTCAGGACTTCCCAATTACCTATTGAAGCTGATAAGGTATATCTATTCACAATGACAGTTTATATTTAGCATTCTTATGACAAGTTACTTAAGACATCCATTCTTGATCCCAGAAGCGACAAAGTTCACAGTGTGGTCCTGTGTCGGTTTTCTCTCTTATTCCATCCGTCTTTCCTTGTTCCTAGCACTGGCCTTCATAACTTAGCCTACGTGGTCATGGGGGGCAGTGAGATACGGAAAAGAACATTGCTTCCATTGGATCTTGCGCACATGTTTAGTCCAAACCTGACAGATGGGACCCACTTCTGAATTAATACTGTTTGTGGCATAATAATGGAAATGCTTAGTATAAGGTAGCCATGACATGTTTGTGTCCAACCCTGGCATTATGTTTGCTCTAGCATAATGATACTCTTGGTCTTATCATGAGCATCCATGGCATTATGGCACGCACCTCTGATTCATGATGGATACAGCATAACTGTGGCAATTGTTGGGTGATTGTGAGCATCCTTAACATGATGGTGTCCCTGTCATAATGATGGCCGTGGCATGATGCTACCAACTTCTAGCATATTTGGGATCATGGTGGGTATGCTGGTAATATTGTTTGCTGATCAACGTCAATTTCACACAAAAAAAAGAACACAGAAAATAGTATCATGCACATACAAGATGAAGTGCAAAATACAATCTGCACTACAATCACTCATATTGGGCCACATGTACTACCATTTCCTTTTGCGACTCGCAATTTGCGAACTTTAGAGACTTGCAATTTGCGAGTCGCAAACGGAAATGTACTAATGCGTCTCAGACACATTTTGCGATTCCCAATGTGGTCGCAAATGACCTGCCTCATCAATGTTCATGAGGCTGGTCGCAATTTGGGCCCCATTGGGAATGAGCAATAGCACAGCAGACCCCCCCTCCATGTCTGTGTTTCCTTTTTAAACAATGCAACCTTTTTTTTGTGCCGCCTGTTTTCCTTAAAGAAAAACCGAAACAAAAACAAAATGTTTCAGTTTAATTTTTCAAGAGTAGACAGTGGTCCGAGGGACCACTGCCTGCTCTTAAAAAAAAAAATCACTGCTAATCACTAAGGGAAAGGGGTCCCGTTTGCAAGTGGCTTACCACCTACTTGGAGGAGGTAGTAAACTGCGATTGTTTTGCAACCATATTCTGGTCGCAAAACAATCAAACATCCCCATGTGACTCGCTATTAGGAAGAGTCGCCCTTGGCACATCCCTTCCTAATAGGGACTCGCAAACCCTATTTTGAGAGTTGGTAACAAGTTACCAACTCGCAAAATAGGGTTGATACATGCTACAACCCTGTTTAGCAGTGGCAAATGGCCCAAATCTCCGTTTGCGACTGCTAAAAATGTTCGTACATGTGGCCCATTGTTCTCTATTTGCTCTGGGAGTGTGGTGACTGAGCAGCAGATTCCTAATAAAATGGCAGGTAAATTAAACTACCTAAAAGAAAGTTTCTAATTGGCTTATAGGATGAGAGCCACAGCAAACACAAAGGACGATAGTTATTTTACGCAACCTTAAAAACAACCATAAAAACATGCATCAGAACATGTTCTACTTTTAGGTTACACAGTCATATTAATGTGCATATTGTTTTAAAAGTGGTAGTGCAGTCTTGATGACTGGCACGACAACTGGACAATAATTATCAAGAAGAGCTTTAGAGCCAGTCTGGTGGCTGCTTACCTCAGGCCGGACCGTTAAGGCAGCATTGAAGGCGTCCACTGCTCGATCGAATTCCCCGCTGAGATGAAAAAGCACCCCAAGTCCTGTCTGCAAGTCCGGGTCTATCAGCTCACCATTCTGGTGGGCTCCCTCCAAGTACAGGTCCCTAACCTCCTCGATCGATGTACTGAAACCAACAGAAATACCGGTGTTAATTGGGCTAATAAGTAGTTACATTGGGCTAGAGCAGTGATAAATTGGGCTATAGCAGCATAGCCATGATTTCCTCACATGTGGGCCTATTCTTCTTCTATGCGGTTTTATACAGTACGCATTCACCAATTTCCTGTCTTTTTAGGGCATCTTGCTGCAGGATGTGGGTCGGTGGTTGTAGATTTACCCATGGAAAGCCTTCCATGGCAGCATCTAACAGCCAGCCGTAGCCGAACTACGAGTGTGTACTGTGATTTGGTAGGTGCAAGGTTTACCTACAGCTCTAGAGGTTTTATGGGGGTGGATTGAACTTGCAACTTACCTGCAAACCCCTGTGTGAGTACCATATGGGTTATGCCTTGTCTTTATATGGTGGATCACAGTGGTCTGGGTCTTAAGACCCTCCAATTGACCAGTGAAATCTAAGGTGGTGTTGTTTTCTATAGTGCCTTAGAGGATCTCTAAAGAATGGCATGACTGTTGCTCTCACATAAGCTGGTAGTGGATGTTTGTTACATTTTCATCCAGCATGGTTGGCTGAGCTGTCCTAGACTTGAGTATCCTGTGTCTGAGGTAACGTAACACCAGTAGGGCCAATGTTGATTCTGGGAGACAGTTGTATTTCTGTAAATGTGTGATTGGTCCATTTGCCTAATTTGTTGGAGGTTCAAGATTTTTCTAATGATCTCCCTGGTTGAACGGGTAGATTTAGTTGTCACTGTGCTACCTAACATTGTTTTTCAGGACCCAGTGTCTCCCTGTCCCAGTGTTTTCCATTCCCAAGTCCTTTACATCCCATAAACTCTTTGCAGAGTATCCCAGGTCCTAAAGTTCCTGCTTCCATGATTGCTGTGTCTTTAGGGTTCCATCTTGTTGGTGCTTATTTCCATAGGGTCGCACCCTGAAGGTCTTTGCTGATATATTTTCTCAGAGCTCTACTTCTATTTATGACGATCAATGAAAATTACAAAGCATCTGCAACACTGCAAACTCCAGATAGGACTTTTATGTGTGGTTTGGGTCTTGTGATGTGGAGGGTATGAAAAGTGGGTGGAATATGAATACTGGGAAATCTTTCAAGAGTGAAGGAATGATGAGCTTGTAAGAGGTGAAGAGTTGTTGAAGTAGAACCAGAGAGGCAGGTTGGGTAGAGGTGGTGAAGACAACAACATTGGGAATTCCAAGCGGCCATTCTTATATTCAGTCTACCCATGACATTAATTTGTGGAGCCACAGTAGCATGTTAGAGCCAGATAGTTATTAGGCCTGGGCGGACCAAAAAACTTCAGCGCGCTACATGGAGTTCTGCAAGCGGTGAGTGCATTAGGCCACGCCGTTCACTCTGATTTTTAACGTTTGTCCCACGCTGGAAAATCAGCACGAATGGCACCATGCGCGAGAGGGTGCTGCTTCTTTTTGTCACTTGAGTAGATTTTCTACTCGAGCGGCAGCTCCCTCAATGCAAACGGATGGTTTCTCAACGCGAGAGGATGCATCCATCCGCGACCGCAGGTGTTGAGAAATCTCGCTGAGAGGTTGTCTAGCATTGATTTTCCTTGTTTGCCAGCTTAATGTTGGCGAGCGCGATTGAAGAAAAAACTCTGCTCCGCCCAGTCCTAATAGTTATACTGAGGTGTTCATCTGGATGCAAACACGCATGCACACAGACACTCACAAACACAAGCATGCACACACACACATATATACAGGTAGAGCATACAGAGCTGTGTAATTATTCCTTCGATTT
Organism: Triturus cristatus; assembly: GCF_964204655.1. Lineage (NCBI taxonomy): Eukaryota > Metazoa > Chordata > Amphibia > Caudata > Salamandridae > Triturus > Triturus cristatus. The sequence goes on along the minus strand of NC_140594.1, from coordinate 1,064,064,102 downwards.
GCTCTAGTTTTCCAAGGGCAGATTTTTGGTGGCAGAAAAGTAATATGGTGTTATGTACTGTTGCTGGTACTGTTATGTGCTGTTGTGTACTTGGACCAGGTATAGTGGCTGCCATACAATCAGAGGAAGTTCCAGTGAAGGGGAGTTTAGGAATGGTCATAGGTTTCTGTCAATAATTACTGATTCAGATAAACACCTTAATGGGAGGAGATTTACATTATTACCAAAGACTATACACAAGAAGGAATAAAATGGTTATTAATAGCATTGTGGATCACTATTTTTCGTCAAAATTGTTTATAGTCAAGAGAAAATTGCTAACAGGTGAGGTATTTCCTCTTTTCAAGGGACATCTGATTATCTGGTACTTCTAAAGTCATTTATTTCAGAAAAGGTAGGCAATAAGTTAAGAAAATACTTCTGTGTCAAGAGTACAATTTGCCCTCCTACTTATGACACACAGAAGAAAATGAGGAGTAGAGAACATTTGGAATTGAGGGCCACTTCCAAATAATCTTTTAAAGCATGCAACACTTTAAAGCACAGCTGGCCACTTATGAAATGTGTTTGTTTGTGGACGTGAGTGTGCTGTGTGTGTGAGCATTGGCAGTTTGTATGGTGTGTGTTCACTGCATAAATGGTGTGAATATGAGTGTGTCAATATCTACGTATAAATGAATATGTGCCTGTAAAGATTGGGCTGATTGGGCGAGTGTAAATAGTGAAGTTATTTGTGGTGGTGTTCTAATGATGATTGTGAAACAAGTGATTGGTACACATTGTGAATGTTTTAATGTCAATCTCAAGTTTTAATGTGATGAAGTGGCCTGTTTGGAGAGCTAAGAGGAGAAGCAGGTTTGGCGTTGTCAATGTGCGGTGCGATCTTCTGTATTTTTTCACTAAAGAAGAGGTTGATGACATTGCACTAGTTTGAGGAGTGTTGGATAGGAGGGTCAAGCAGAGGGATGATGAAGTGTTTGATTGTCTTGAAGAGCATTCTGCTACATAAATGAGGTTAGCAGTGCCTGATTTGTAAAATAATAAGTGCCTGGGCTCTAGTCAGGAGGCCACTGCAGCTCGCACCTTTCATTGCCCCCGTCATTGCTGCCAATGACGGTACCAAAACAACAACTAACCATCTCCCTCGCATGCAAGTGCGACAGTTCAAAATATTCCAGGTCCCCAGAGCTAAAGGAATGGCTCGGGAGGAAGGTATTAGTTATTTTAAATGTATATTGTATTCGCAAACGACCAATCTTTTGTTCATCTCTAAATAGGATGAGCAGTGCCACCATGTGGAAGACTGTCATATCTGAGTGTTGACAATTAAGAGCTGGGACCCTCAATGCGTGAAGTAGTAAGGGGTTCTTTCTACCATTTTCCTTCCTGTTTGCGGATGGCATGTTTCCTGTCACAAGTTATTTTAAGTACCTGGGTGCTGAATGTTTCTGTTTGCACTTGTGTGTTTTAGATTGAGTGTGGATGTTTACATGGTTGACAAGAAAAGTGTTGTAGTCCTATAAAAAGGTGTTGATGTTGAACGTTGATCTGACATGGTGAAGGATGAGTACAAGCTTTAAATTTTCGATGGAGGGCAATTCTTTGAAGGATCTGAAAGTTTGGTGTTGCCTTTTGGGTCAACCTTGATTTGTTCAGTTGTTGGTTGGACGCTGAATAGTGAAATAGCGATGGCAAGGTGCTCAGTCCATTCCAGGGGGTATAGGTGGTTTGCATTGGATTCTTGATGATGTTGAGAATTTGAGGTCAAAGAAATAGCCTTTGGAGTGTATTGGTGGTTGACGTGTTGATGATGAGGTGGTTAGGCAATCCAAGCAGTTGTCAATGAAGTCCTTGTTCTTGCCGGGAGGCTTGTCGAGGAGATGGAAGGAGGAGGACTTCGTTTCAGAGAATGGGAAGAGACTTGTGAAAAGCTCCATGGATTTGAGTCTCCCTTTCATGCTAAAGGAGCAGGACCAGGAGGACTTATGGGTGACAGTGAAACTCGTCTATTCTAATGTGTGCTTCCTGCAGGATAGATTGTCTAGACTGCAGGAACAAGGACATCTAAAAATGTGCAAGAGTGTGGGGGTCAACCATGTTTGTTAACAGTGATAGGTGATGAGGTCTGCGATGTATGGAGCATGAAGGAGTGCTGAATATGCAAATTGAGTATGATTTGAAATGTATGTTTGGTAGTTTGAAGGTGTGTGGTGGTTGGTGGGAGGTATATGAAGTTGGATCTATTTGTTGTGAAGATGCTATGTGAGTGTTTGTGTGGTTTAGGTCTGGGTGTGATTGTGGCGATGGGCAGCTTAGGGCACTGGGTGAGGCATATGATTATATCTTATCTTGTAGATTGCAGCAGAAGGAGGATTCTGGCCCAAGGGCCCTTTCCCTAACATGCCATGTACTTCTTGCTGCTCACCCCTTGTTGGGGCGGCCATCATGGTGGATCACTAACAGGAGTTGCTGGAGGAGGTTGAAGGTAGGAAGTCATGTCCTTCTGAACGGTGGCTCCTGGTAAATACAATGATGTAACTTTCTCTAGAGCTGGATAAAGGAGAATTTGACTGTATTCTCCACCTTCAATTTTCCCTTGTAACTGAAAGTTTTCTGACCCACAGGATTTAGTTACTGAATTTGTTTATTGTGTTGTTACATCATACAGCACAATGCACATTTTTCTAAAAGGATTGTCTCGCTGCTCCGACCAAGCTACCAGAAGGTGAATAAAGGATACTTTTGGGAAACTGGCTGACCTTTTGGGTCCCTTTGTTTAGAAGCTGTCGGGGGTCAGCCACTGCTCACATAAAAACTGTAGCTTCTCTTGTATAGCCTATGAGGCTATATCCCTTTCAATGTTTAATGTAAACATGAAAAAATAACTGAAAATTTACCCGTGCTTGATACATGATCATACCCTTGGAGCCCCTCTAAATCACATCATGAGTTCTGAAGTCTGGCTATGCAGGCCATATTGAATCATATCAACATCTGATGGTAGAGATGTCCTATTACAATAATTCAAATTCTTTAGATTTCTCAGTGGCTTTAAGGAGCTAGATTGCCACAAAACATTTTGAAAAACCTAAAACAATTAATGATCTACTAATATACTTGTTTTGCATTCGCTAACATAATATGCGTATCATTCTAGGCAATAAGTTTTGAGTCTCAGTTTACTTACCATCCTATCCAAGTGAAAAGGACAAGACTTAGTCAGATGGAACTGATCTTTAGCCTGGATATTATCCCAGTGGGTAAACTAATTGTGCCTCAATACACAAGGACTATTAGCCAATAAAACAATTGAGATGGACTATAAGTTGCACACAACCAGAAGAGGTGTCTTGGTGCAGGTCTAACAAGTTATGGCTCAGAATTGATAGGTCTTCAGACTTTTTTTGAGGTCCACACATTAAGGATCGTACTAGAGTTCCATGGACAAGGAGTTAGAGGTTGGTGTAAAGCTATGGTGTTTTTGACTTTTCTACATATTTTGTGGGTGGGGAAATAGGGAACAATCCTACTAGGTTATTATGATGGGACAAGATTGTGAGACATCTAAAGACCAGGCAAGTAATGATATAGTGAATTTGGTTTAGTATCTGGAACCTGTGCAGGAATTTGCTGCCTTGGATGATATGTTCTTGCTACCCAGGACTGAGATTCATACAGATAGTGGCATTAGGCATGCTTTGCAATTCTAAAGCCCTGTGTTAGACCTGGTAATCTTATGTTTTGCAGTGAAAATAGCATTTCAACCTTTTGGCTGGGTTTGTGCAATAGAAATACCACATACATATGTATATGTTTTTTGAAGATTTGTATTCCACTTTTGAGTCAACAAGTGTGAAAACTGTGGCTCAACACCTTTCTCTACTTTGACAGCACTTGTAGATGCAAACCATTAAAGTGCCAGACTTGTAGACTGATCAATGTAGGTTCAGTAGAGCCAAATTGATGCAAGATTTTTAAGATGACGACTGGCTAGGTAAATGTAGAACCACTATATTAGATTCTCTGGGGCATATTTACAAGCCCCTTGCGCCAATTTTGCATCACTTTTCCCATGTTAAAAATGACGCAAAAGTGTTGCAAGGGGCTTGTAAATAAGCCCCTCTGTATCTACATGGTGCTTAATTTGAGCCTGTGGTTGCAGAAGGGATCCACCAGGTTTAATCTTTGGGGATCTGCACTGATTTTTCCTCATCAGACTTTGACATACAGTAAGTGAGAGAGAAGCACAAAAGGAGGAGAAAGGGAAAGACAGAAAAACTGTGACAAAAGGAGAACGCAGGGACGAGAAAACTTACAAGCATGAAATATAGAGACAGGAAGTCTATGGTAGTGGAAAAAAGAGGCATGAGTTGGAATTAGGACTACTCAGCCTTCTTATTCGCCACCCTGATGTTTGTCAGCACGGCGTTTGAGAACAATGTTGTGCACCGGCACTTATTCTTTTATAAATTAAGCACCTTATGTAAATGTGACTTATATGGATATACTGAAACTGTGAGATGGATGTAGCCCTCCTGGACCTACAGTGGATACCGCATCTTCAGTAGACAGTGCGTAACACCTCTGTTCCGGATTGGATGCCCCATTCTGATGGCTGAGACGGTCTTGTAACCAATGCCAAAGCAGGTGTTATATCTACCTGCTAATTTGTAGCTACAATCTCGCGATATTAAATCTTTAGTGTAACAATTTCTAGTAATACATTTTAGAAAAGGTGTGTGGTTGAAGCACCGTTATCCTTTTCTCAAGTCAGAGACTTATTCCACGTTTGTGGTAAATGAGTGGAAATTGCTTCACCGGGAAAGTACTGGTGCGGTAATTACCACCTTTCCTGAATACTGCAGGTCAGAATCAATCAATCAAAGACATTTCTAGAGCGCACTACATACCCGTAGGGTCTCAAGGCGCTGGGGGTAGGGGGGGTGCCGCTACTGCTCGAACAGCCAGGTCTTCAGCTTCTTCCTGAAGGAGAGGTGGTCTTGGGTTAGGCGCAGGTCGGTCGGGAGGGACTTCCAGGTCTTGGCGGCCAGGTAGGAGAAGGACCTTCCTCCTGTAGTCGCTCTTCGGATGCGGGGGACCGCGGCGAGGGCGTGGTTGGCTGAACGGAGGTGGCGTTTGGGAGCGTAGAAGTTGATTCGGCTGTTGAGGTAGCTCGGGCCTTGGTCGTGTAGGGCTTTGTGTGCGTGGGTGAGGAGGCGGAAGGTGATTCTTTTGTTGACGGGGAGCCAGTGTAGGTCTCTCAGATGTCCGGAGATGTGGCTGGTTCGTGGGATGTCGAGGATGAGTCTGGCTGAGGCGTTCTGGATCCGCTGGAGTCTCTTCTGGAGCTTGGCGGTGGTACCGGCGTAGAGGGCGTTGCCGTAGTCCAGTCGGCTAGTGACAAGGGCCTGGGTGACGGTCTTCCTGGTCTCGGTGGGGATCCACCAGAAGATCTTCCGTAGCATGCGTAGGATGTTGAAGCACGCCGAGGAGACGTTGTTGACTTGTCTGGTCATGGAGAGGGAGGAGTCCAGGATGAAGCCCAGGTTGCGTGCATGGTCTGTTGGTTTGGGTGCGGTGCCCAGGGCGGGAGGCCACCAGGAGTCGTCCCAGGCGAAGGGTGAAGAGCCCAGGATGAGGACCTCCGTCTTGTCTGAGTTCAGTTTCAGGCGGCTGGTCGTCATCCACTTGGCTACCTCTTTCATCCCTTCGTGCAGGTTGGCTCTTGCGGCGGCGGGGTCGTTGGTCAGGGAGAGGATCAGCTGGGTGTCGTCGGCGTAGGAGATTATGCTGAGGTTGTGTTGGCGTGCGATGGCCGCGAGGGGGCTCATGTAGACGTTGAAGAGGGTGGGGCTCAGCGAGGATCCTTGGGGGACGCCGCAGATGACTTCGGTGGCCTCTGACTTGTACGGTGGTAGGCGGACTCTCTGTGTTCTTCCGTCGAGGAAGGAGATGATCCATTCCAGTGCCTTCTCCTGGATTCCGACGTTGCTGAGGCGCTGTACTAGGGTGCGGTGGCAGACAGTGTCGAATGCCGCGGAGAGGTCTAGGAGGATGAGGGCCGCTGTTTCTCCGTTGTCCATCAGGGCTCGGATGTCATCGGTGGCGGCGATGAGGGCGGTCTCGGTGCTGTGGTTGGCTCGGAAGCCAGACTGTGAGGGGTCGAGGGATCCATTCGTCTCGAGGAAGGCGGCCAGCTGCTTGTTGACGGTCTTCTCGATGACTTTGGCTGGAAACGGGAGGAGCGAGATGGGGCGGTAGTTCTTGAGTTCGGTGGGGTCCGCTGTGGGTTTCTTGAGTAGAGCGCTGAGTTCGGCGTGCTTCCAGCTCTCGGGGAAGGTGGCGGTGTCGAAGGATGTGTTGATGATGTCTCGCAGGTGGGGTGCGATGACAGCGTCGGCCTTGTTGAAGACGTGGTGAGGGCAGGGGTCGGTCGGTGATCCGGAGTGGATGGAGTTCATCGTGCGGATGGTGTCTTCGGTGCTGATCGGGGTCCAGGCGTGGAGGGTGGTGGTGGGGGGTGGTTGTTCGGTCGTGGTGTGCGTTGGTTGGTTGTTGAAGCTGTTGTGTATGTTCGTGATCTTGTTGTGGAAGTATGAGGCGAGGGAGTTGCAGAGGTCTTGCGATGGGGTGATGTCGTTGTTTCCTGCGCTGGGGTTGGATAGCTCTTTCACGATGTTGAAGAGTTCCTTGCAGTTGTGTGAGTTGTTGTCCAGCCGGTCCTTGAATGCAGTTTTCTTGGCGGCGCGGATCAGCTGGTGGTGCTTCCGGGTGGCAAGCTTGAAGGAGGTCCTGTTGTCCGGTGTAGGTTCCCTTCTCCAGACTTTCTCGAGGGCTCGGCAGTTCTTCTTGGAGCTCTTGAGTTCGTCGGTGAACCATGGGGCTTTCTTGCTGCCGGGTCTGCTGGGCGGGGTCCTCAGCGGGGCGAGCTCGTCCGCGCAGTTGCTGATCCACTTCGTGAGGTTGTCGGCGGCCTGGCTGGGGTTCGCTGAGCTGGCAGGAGGGTGCTGGCTCAGGGAGGTGGCGAGCTGGTCGGCTGTGATCTTGTTCCAGCTTCTGCGGGCAGCCTGTTGCTGGTGGTGGTGGGTCGTCGTTCTTTTGAAGGTGAAGTGGACGCAGCTGTGGTCCGTCCATTGAAGCTCTGTGGCGTGGCTGAAGTCGATGTCTGTGCAGGAAGAGAAGACTGCGTTGAGTGTGTGTCCGGCGAGGTGGGTGGGGGTGGACACCAGCTGCTTGAGTCCAAGATTGGCGAGGTTGTCGAGCAGGGTGCTGGTGTTGCGGTCGTTGTTGTTCTCCAGGTGGAAGTTGAGGTCCCCCAGGAGGATGTAGTCAGCGGAGGGGAGGGCATGCGGGCTGACGAAGTCGGCGATGTCCTCGCTGAATAGGGTGCGTGGTCCCGGAGGTCGGTAGATCAGGGTGCCTCTGAGGGTGGTCTTCGGGTCGGTGTGGATCTGGAAATGCAGGTGTTCGGCAGTGGTCAGGGTGTTGTCGGTGCTGGTCGTGAGACGGATGGTGTTCCTGTGGATGATGGCGATGCCTCCTCCCATCTGGTTGGCGGTGCGATCCCTCCGGGTGATCTTGTAGCCCTCTGGGATGGCGATGGCGATGTCAGGAGCTGAAGAGGCGTTCATCCATGTCTCCGTGAGGAAGGCAACGTCCGGGGCTGTGGCGTCTAGGAGGTTCCAGAGTTCGATGGCGTGTCTGTGGACGGAGTGGGTGTTGAGCAGGATGCACTTGAGGTGGGTGCTGTTGGTGTTCGCCTTGGCGGGTGCTGGTGCGAGGCAGGTCCGGATGCAGGTGAACTTGCAGGCGTGGCAGCTGAAGGGTCCGTGGGTGCGTCGTGGTGTGGCTCGGTAGCATCCTGGGAATCGGCCGGTGTTGAGTGCGATGAGGGTGGCGACGGTGTACGTCAGGCGGGTCGGTCGGGGTCCTCGTGGGCCAGGGGTCCTGGCGCTGGGCGCGATCCGGTCGCGGACGGGCGTAGACGGGCTTACCTTTGGCGCACCTTCGGCGCTCAATCGGTGCTCCCGCTGCTCGCTCTGGGGACGTCATAAGAAGGGAGCCGGTCGGGAGGGTCTGCGGGGAGGCGGGAGCGCGATCCAATCGGCTGTCGGGGGCGGGGCCACGGGCTGTGGCGGCGGGAAACGCTGGAGCCGGCTTGGCGGCCCTCGGGTGGCTGGGGTGGCGGGAAAAGCAGGTGTGGGCTCGGCGGCCCTCGGGAGGCTGGGGCGGCGGGAAAAGCAGGTGTGGGCTCGGCGGCCCTCGGGAGGCTGGGGCGGCGGGAAAAGCAGGTGTGGGCTCGGCGGCCCTCGGGAGGCTGGTGCGGCGGGAAAAGCAGGTGTGGGCTCGGCGGCCCTCGGGAGGCTGGGGCGGCGGGAAAAGCAGGTGTGGGCTCGGCGGCCCTCGGGAGGCTGGTGCAGCGGGAAAAGCAGGTGTGGGCTCGGCGGCCCTCGGGAGGCTGGTGCAGCGGGAGCGGCAGCAGGCACAGGAGCGAGGGGGTGACCAGGCCGAAGGCGCTGTGGTCACTCCCTAGAACTTGGTCTGGCTCCCCTTAAGAAGGGAGCCGGTCGGGAGGGTCTGCGGGGAGGCGGGAGCGCGATCCAATCGGCTGTCGGGGGGCGGGGCCACGGGCTGTGGCGGCGGGAAACGCTGGAGCCGGCTTGGCGGCCCTCGGGTGGCTGGGGCGGCGGGAAAAGCAGGTGTGGGCTCGGCGGCCCTCGGGAGGCTGGGGCGGCGGGAAAAGCAGGTGTGGGCTCGGCGGCCCTCGGGAGGCTGGGGCGGCGGGAAAAGCAGGTGTGGGCTCAGCGGCCCTCGGGAGGCTGGGGCGGCGGGAAAAGCAGGTGTGGGCTCGGCGGCCCTCGGGAGGCTGGGGCGGCGGGACAAGCAGGTGTGGGCTCGGCGGCCCTCGGGAGGCTGGTGCAGCGGGAAAAGCAGGTGTGGGCTCGGCGGCCCTCGGGAGGCTGGTGCAGCGGGAGCGGCAGCAGGCACAGGAGCGTGGGGGTGACCAGGCCGAAGGCGCTGTGGTCACTCCCTAGAACTTGGTCTGGCTCCCCTTATAACAAATACTACGCGATATCAGTGTTTCATGGTACGATTACCACACATTTCATATATTTTCTTACCACTTCACCCCCTGACAGTTCTGGAAGGTTGCTCCTCGTGAAATATGTATTATAAATTGTGGGGCATATTTATCAAGCTTTCACGCAGTGCAGCAAGCCAACTTCCTGTGCTACATGAAAGGAAAAGGGCAGGAATGAGCCATATTTAACTTTATACAGCACATTACTGTCCTTTTCTTGTGCACAGGCACCAGGGTGCGAGTTTTGCAGACAGGATTGTTTTTGTGCAAGGGGCACCTTCCTGCACAAAAACAATCCTCTGAGGCATTTTCCTGTTTGCTGTGTGCTGCAGAATGTAGCGCACTTAGAAAGAGGAGTGAGAGGAAAAAACTCGGAGAAATACAACTATTTCCCCTCGTTACGTCTCACCTTGGGAGGCGTGGCATTTTGACTCATTACCAGATCTACCAGTAATGGTAAATCTGGGAATACAGCAAAAACAAAGGGGATGATGGACGGAGTGTTGAACATTACAAGCACTCTCCCCCAGTCAACTGATCTGGGTTTAATCCATCATCATTCTTTAGCTCACTCCGCCACCCCAGTTCAGACATGGCCATATGCAAATCAGTCTGACCCTGTGCCTCATGGGAACACTCCAGCCCTAACGGCCAAGCCAGGTCCTCCCTGGACCGGAAACAAGCATCCTGGGACCAGTTTCTGGCTAATCAGCCGTCATCAGCCAGGCTAGCTTGAATCCAGTGGCAAAGTGAGCAAGGACCCACGTCTGGGCATACCCTGCCAACTTAGGGCGAACAAAGCAAAACCAAAGGGGATGATGGACAGAGTGTTGAACATTGCAAGCACACTCACCCCCAGTCAACTGATCTGGGCTTAATCCATCATCATTCTTTAGCTTGCTCCACCACCCCAGTTCAGACATTGCCATATGCAAATCAGTCTGACCCTGTGCCTCATGGGAACAGTCCAGCCCGAACTGCCAAGCCATATCTTCCCTGGACCGGAAACAAACATCCTGGGACCGGTTTCTGGCTAATCAGCCGTCATCCGCCAGGCTAGCTTGAATCCAGTGGCAAAGTGAGCAAGGGACCCACATCTGGGCATACCCTGCCAACTTAGGGCGAACAAAGCAAAACCAAAGGGGATGATGGACGGAGTGTTGAACATTGCAAGCGCTCACCCCCAGTCAACTGATCTGGGTTTAATCCATCATCATTCTTTAGCTCACTCCGCCACCACAGTTCAGACATGGCCATATGCAAATCAGTCTGACCCTGTGCCTCATGGGAACAGTTCAGCCTGAACTGCCAAGCCATGTCTTCCCTGGACCGGAAATAAGCATCCAGGGACCGGTTTCTGGCTAATCAGCCGTCATCAGCCATGCTAGCTTGAATTCAGTAGCAAAGTGAGCAAGGGACCCACGTCTGGGCATACCCTGCCAACTTAGGGCGAACAAAGCAAAACCAAAGGGGATGATGGACGGAGTGTTGAACATTGCAAGCACTCACCCCCAGTCAACTGATCTGGGTTTAATCCATAATCATTCTTTAGCTCACTCCGCCACCCCCAGTTCAGACATGGCCATATGCAAATCAGTCTCACCCTGTGCCTCATGGGAACAGTCCAGCCAGAACTGCCAAGCCAAGTCTTCCCTGGACCGGAAACAAGCATCCTGGGACCGGTTTCTGGCTAATCAGCCGTCATCAGCCAGGCTAGCTTGAATCCAGTGGCAAAGTGAGCAAGGGACCCACGTCTGGGCATACCCTGCCAACTTAGGGTGAACAAAGCAAAACCCAAGGGGATGATGGACGGAGTGTTGAACATTGCAAGCACTCTCCCCCAGTCAACTGATCTGGGTTTAATCCATCATCATTCTTTAGCTCACTCCGCCACCCCAGTTCAGATATGGCCATATGAAAATCAGTCTGACCCTGTGCCTCATGGGAACAGTCCAGCCCGAACGGCTTAGCCATGTCTTCCCTGGACCGGAAACAAGCATCCTGGGACCGGTTTCTGGCTAATCAGCCGTCATCAGCCAGGCTAGCTTGAATCCAGTGGCAAAGTGAGCAAGAGACCCACGTCTGGGCATACCCTGCCAACTTAGGGCGAACAAAGCAAAACCAAAGGGGATGACGGACGGAGTGTTGAACATTGCAAGCACTCACCCCCAGTCAACTAATCTGGGTTTAATCCATCATCATTCTTTAGCTCACTTCGCTACCTCAGTTCAGACATGGCCATATGCAAATCAGTCTGACCCTGTGCCTCATGGGAACAGTCCAGCCCGAACTGCCAAACCATGTCTTCCCTGGACTGGAAACAAGCATCCTGGGACTAGTTTCTGGCGAATCAGCCGTCATCAGCCAGGCTTGCTTCAATCCAGTGGCAAAGTGAGCAAGGGACCCACGTCTGGGCATACCCTACCAATTTGGGGCGAACAAAGCAAAACCAAAGGGGATGATGGATGGAGTGTTGAACATTGCAAGAACTCACCCCCAGTCAACTGATCTCGGTTTAATCCATCATCATTCTTTAACTCACTCCGCCACCCCAGTTCAGACATGGCCATATGCAAATCAGTCTGACCCTGTGCCTCATGGGAACAGTACAGCCCAAACTGCCAAGTCATGTCTTCCCTGGACCGGAAACAAATATCCTGGGACCGGTTTCTGGCTAATCAGCCGTCATCAGCCAGGCTAGCTTGAATCCAGTGGCAAAGTGAGCAAGGGACCAACGTCTGGGCATACCCTACCAACTTGGGGCGAACAAAGCTAAACCAAAGGGGATGATGGATGGAGTGTTGAACATTGCAAGAACTCACCCCCAGTCAACTGATCTGGGTTTAATCCATCATCATTCTTTAGCTCACTCCGCCACCCCCAGTTCAGACATGGCCATATGCAAATCAGTCTGACCCTGTGCCTCATGGGAACAGTCCAGCCCGAACTGCCAAGCCATGTCTTCCCTGGACCGGAAACAAGCATCCTGGGACTGGTTTCTGGCGAATCAGCCGTCATCAGCAAGGCTTGCTTGAATCCAGTGGCAAAGTGAGCAAGGGACCCACGTCTGGGCATACCCTACCAACTTGGGGCGAACAAAGCGAAACCAAAGGGGATGATGGATGGAGTGTTGAACATTGCAAGAACTCACCCCCAGTCAACTGATCTGGGTTTAATCCATCATCATTCTTTAGCTCACTCCGCCACCCCAGTTCAGACATGGCCATATGCAAATCAGTCTGACCCTGTGCCTCATGGGAACAGTACAGCCCAAACTGCCAAGTCATGTCTTCCCTGGACTGGAAACAAATATCCTGGGACCGGTTTCTGGCTAATCAGCCGTCATCAGCCAGGCTAGCTTGAATCCAGTGGCAAAGTGAGCAAGGGACCAACGTCTGGGCATACCCTGCCAACTTAGAGCGAACAAAGGAAAACCAAAGGGGATGATGGATGGAGTGTTGAACATTGCAAGCACTCACCCCCAGTCAACTGATCTGGGTTTAATCCATCATCATTCTTTAGCTCACTCCGCCACCCCAGTTCAGACATGGCCATATGCAAATCAGTTTGACCCTGTGCCTCATGTGAACAGTCCAGCCCGAACTGCCAAGCTACGTCTTCCCTGGAATGGAAACAAGCATCCTGGGACCGGTTTCTGGCTAATCAGCCATCATCAGCCAGGCTAGCATGAATCCAGTGGCAAAGTGAGCAAGGAACCAACATCTGAGCATACCCAGCCAACTTAGGGCGAACAAAGCAAAACCAAAGGGGATGATGGACGGAGTGTTGAACATACCCGTGGAGCCCCTCTAAATCACAACATGAGTTCTGCAGTCTGGCTATGCATGTGTGAGAACATCCATGCTCCACCCATGGAATGCCTCCCTGGGACAGAGTATTGCAAGCCAGTGATTTGCGCTGCCTTGCGTTGCTCAAGTTTTATCAAGCCTTGCAGCGCCATTCAAGGTTCCCCTGCACACCACTGCCTGAAGCAAGGGCGACCGATATCAACCAGTTGAGATACCGTGGCTCCTAATGTACCTGGCAACCAAACTTCTGGACATTTTCCTGGTCAGTGCTGGGGATCTGCTTTTGGTCTTCGTTAGATGTTTGTATCGTGAGTTTTGTTTTATCCAGTTCTTCAGCGCGTCGCAGGCTTCCTGTTGCTGGCCCGTGTTTGTGTAGCTTACAGCCAATGACATCAAGGCTTTTAGGTTGTGCGGCTGCAGCTCCAGGCATCTGAACACAAAACAGAAGGCACTAGTTACAGTTACTCAGCAAGAACCAATTCCGCTGCAAATTAGAACAATAAACCACCGTTAAAAGAAAGAACACAAAAAGAACATGCAAATTGATTTATTTATTAGCCATGTCCTTCATCTGCATGATCAATGATCTTCATCTTGGACGTCAGTCCTGAGCAATATAGGCACATTTTGAGTGTGGTGTCTTCAACTTTGTCAGTGGGGGCAAGTTTATGCAGATTGCACTGGTGCTGGGGAAAGTTTACACCAACAGTGTACCAACATTTGGACTAATCGACCGGTACAAAATTGGGCCTGATTCACAAAGGGCCTCCGCACTCGTGGTGGAGACACCGAAGTGGCGGGGGAGTCTCCACACTCGGGGCAGAATATCCGCAATGAGAATTGTCACTGCGGAGATATCGCCCGAGTGCGGAGACTTCCCCACAACAGTGGGGTCTCCTCCACAAGTGTGGAGGCTCTTCGTGAATCATGCCCTGAGTGTTAAATTTGTCACTATACTTGAATCTGCCCTGGGATGCAAATGTCAGTACAAAAATGTCACCTGCCTCAGAGCAATCCCTGTAATGTGGAAATACAATTGCAAGATTGCACCAACACCCGTGCAGATCATGTAACCTGGAAACGTCAGCATCAAACGATTAATATCTTACTATGATATTGAAGAAAATATCATCTACTAGGTCCCATAGTTCAGGTACTGTTGGTAACTTGTGTAAGTTAAACACTTGTGGATTGGGAATCTAACACCATTGGACACAACATCCAGACTCTGATTCAGATTTCAGTTCCCAGATGCATGTCAGACCAATATCTGGGAAAAAGTTATATTTTATGCACTGCTAGTTGACACTTGGTCCACAAAGCATGGAACATGTATAAACACACTCATGCTTAACCACATCCATGTAGATTGAGACTTGGTTTAGGTTGGTGGACTTCTGCAGGGTAGCATCTCGGGAGTGGGCTGGGAAACACTAGGTTAATTAGGTGAAACCCTCACCTTAACTATATGACTATTGACAAATATTTTGCAAGGCATTTCCACCGGTTAATATCTCGGACAGAAATGTTATCCTACAAAAATAACATGACCAGAATATCAACAACCAAAATATTGTGAATATTGAGAGCATAAAGATAGGTATAGATTTACGTTCTTTTGGAAATGGGTTAAAAAAAAAATGATAATTTAAAAAATAAACGTACCTTTTCCTTCGCCGCCGCTACCTCTCCTCTGTCCTCTTCAGGTCTGCTACAGCATCGGAAGCACTCAGTCTTCCGGGCTCTCCCAGCCAATCATGATGCTGCAGAGGCAGCTTCCTGATTGGTCTGAGCATCCTGTTTGGACGCTCAGGCAGTGCCTGGGGATGCTGGGAATGTTCTCTGCGGGGCTGTGCAACACAGCCCAATGGAGAACATGCCAAGTGCGCATGATGGTTTGGCTGGCCCAAGAGGGCAGGCCACACTATCATGTGCACTTAGAGGAATGCAAACCACTCCTCACTCTGCTTGGCGTCACGGAGCCCAGAAAAATAAAATTATAATAACGTCTTGTTATTATAATTTTCTTTTTCTTTTGTGCACTGCTTAAATAGCAGTGGGGCGATGCTCCTCCGCCTTAGCGGAGGAGCCGCCACTGATTTATTAGTGTTTGTATGCTCATTGGTTGTACCATAGTAAGTTTATCAGCAGATGTTTAAGTGAATCCATGTAAAAGGCATTTAACAGGCTGGAACAGCCTTTTCACAGTGCCCACCTCTGCTCGACGGAGCGCGTACATGAAATCAAGGTGTTCTGACAGTCTTCTTCGAGGAGCTGCAACTACATTTTGGAGTTTCTTTCTTCCCTTAGAGCACGAAAAGACATGGCGATTAATCCAAATTAATTAAATTATGAATTTAAAAATGAAACAGATGGCATTAGTTGCTTCTGATTAGGTAAATGCTTCACGGGTGTTCCAGGAGCGCTGCAGAATTAATCAGATTTGGGGTTTAGACTGGAAGTGATGGCTTGCAAGCTAATATTTGGGGATATATTTATTTTTATTGATTGAGTAGGAGCGTTAGTCAAGGCTTCATGAAATAGGTGAAAACATTAGGGACTTGATTCACATAGGTAAACGTACGCGTTTGTGTAGGTTTATTCTTTGTCGGTATTTACAAACCTGCAATTTAATAGTAAGTTTACGACTGCGGAGACTCGGCAGTCGGGGCAGAGAACTCCACGTATAAAAAATATATAAAATGATGGGACAGTGCCATCACATATGGGAAACCATGAACATGATGGCGTTGATAAATGGTGGGCTGATTCCCAATCATATTTTCCCAGTGCCAATCCCTCTCTCTGCTCCAACTACTCATCCTGCGGTTCGTCCCATTCCCTATTACCCCCAGGCCACTCACCCTCAAACCTCCCCATAATTCCCACCACCTATGAAGCTCTGTTCTTCTGCCCTGCAGTACTCGGTGCACTCGTCATTCCCCCACTCCCTCTGCTGTATCTCATCTTCCAGAGTTCCCCTTCCAGCCCTACTGCATGGTAGTGCCTCTACTACATACAGCGCTTCATTTGACCAATCAGATTTTAGCAATGCCTGACCTTACCGTAAGGCGAGGTAAGGCAGCGCCCTTACATTGGCACTTTACAGTGCCACCATACTACGGCAAGAGGCCCAAAATTATGTGATTTGGAGCGCTACAGCATGCACATTTCCATTTTGCCCCGAGTAGGGTAGGAATGGCCTATACTCCTATCTAGGGATGGTTTGACAGGAAAGTGTATGGAATGGGTTTTGGCTGTTTGGGGCCTGTATTATGGTCTGCAGGGCTTGTTTTACAGTTGATTTTCCTGATAATACCACAGAGATTGCCCACTGCAACCACAAATGCATGCAGCTTGCAAAACACCAACACTGCATGTTTTTAAAAGTTCAAAACTGTCCCAATTCGCAGAATGTGGGCCACTTTTTAGCTAAATGATTCACTCAATTTATTCTGGTGCCCAGGCCTATTGTTTTGCTAACCCTCGCTATGTTCTCGCAGGTCTGCCTCAGCTTCACTGGAACCACGTTAGCATTTTAGCTCCAGGGCCTGCCATTTGGAATATGAAATATTGCAATTATTCTCAAGGGCCTGGCCATTTTCTGTGGGCCTGAAAAATGCCCAGCTTATCATTTCGAAATATTAAGTTCCTTTAAATGCCGTCTCTAAAAAATGACCATTTGCTTAGCTCATGCAAAGAAGGTTGTTAAGAATTTGTTGTATTTAATCATACATTCAATATATTTTTTCAGAATTTTAAAAACAAAGGCATAATAAGCATAGCCCTTCCACTCTTCCTGCCTTTGCAGCCTCTTGTTAAACATTTGGCTGGCTGGACCCATAAACGCAAAGTAGCAGCTGGATGCAAGCTGACACCCTGAGAATGCTCGCTCTGCTATAAATATTGCATTAAGTGCAATGCACTTCCATTTTGATGCCATGAAATGGTTTAAATATTGACATGCTCTGTCTCTAAACATTTGCTCTGCTGCAGTCAGGAAAGATTTTTGTCGAGGATTTTATCTGTGGAAAAATGCCAGGGACACACTTTGATGTAATTTAGATTCAGGGGGATTTAAACATTTGCTTCAGATGCACCTCTTTATGTGTTGTGCTGCCTGATGTGCAAATAGCATGAGTTTGGCTCCTTTACATTTTATTTCCATTTGCAGTTGTCCAGGGCAAACATGTTCTGCTGCAAAGTGGCCAGATAAAGAATTGTTGGCTTTCATTTTCTCAAGTAAAAAAAAGTAGAGCGAGCAGACGAACATGCATTAATACTTAAAATTTCGAGGACAACCAGGAAGTCAACGCCTTGCCATAGCTAACAGTTTACCGTATATCCTATAATAGAAGCTCCTTCTGCCTCATCCATCTCCGTCATTACCTCACTGAAGCTAAGACTTTTGTTCTTGGTTTTTTAGTCAGTCCCTCACGAATTTCATATTATTTGACAACTCTCATGTGCATTTGATCTGGTGGGGTGAAAACACACTCGGAGGCAGCGCGCGCAGCATCAGCCCCTCCACGGTGACAAGGTGTCACTTGAAAAATAATGGTAAATTATCTTTTAAGAATAATACACAGCTATACGCTTGTCCACCCAAGCACAGAGTTAATGTAATGTAAAAGGCATTTGTAAAGTGCACTGTTACTCCGAGGAGTGTCCTGGCGCTCTACATCTCCAGTGAGATGTGGATGGGAGAAGCAACAATAATCTTGCATAAAAAGCCATGGGCCTGATTCACAGAACTAAGACAAAATCCTAAACTTACTACATGTGGTATTCACAGAAGACATTTAGTAGTAGTAAAGTTAGGATTTTGTCTTAAGTCTGTCTTAAGTCTGTCTTAAGTCTTTTGGATCACCTGCAACTTGCAGATCTGGTGACACTGGGCCTGCTGACCATGCCTTCACCACTTGTAAAACTTAAAATAATGTATTTGAAAAAATGGGAGCATCATATATGTGCCATATTCTGCATAGCTAGATTTGCTAACAAAAACTTATATGCACCTTACATTTTTATAAAGTAACTTCATAACAACAAAATGCTATGGTGCACATGCATCAAAATAGGCAGTTGCGATTCTTTAATTGCGATTTTTAAAGAATCGCAATTAAAGAATCGCAATTGTTTATGCATGTAGGAATCGCAAAAATGTTTGCGATTCCTAAACATTCCTTAATTGTGACTCGCAAATTGCGAGTCGCAATTAAGGAATTGCTAACCATTCATTCCTATGGGCCTAGAGGCCCATAGGACTCAATGGAAATTGCATGCGTAATTTGCAAGTGCCAAATAGGTACTCGCAAATTGCGCATGCAATTTCAAGGGTGCCAAAAGGACACTGTGTTGCACCCCTGAAATTACCATGTGAACACATGTTGCACACACACATGCCACAAGGGCATGTGTGTATGGAAGATGTAAGTTTGAAAAATGCACTTTAGTGCATTTTTCAATGTTTTCGCAAATTACCGTTCAGCTTCATTTGACGGTAATTTGCGACCCCTAATAGCGAAATCGCTATTTCAATTTGCATCATGCATTGCATTTAAGGGATTGCAATTTGCGATTCCTTAAATGCAATCGCAATTTAAGTAATCGCAAATTTTGCAATTCCTTAAATTGCAATTTTTGCATTTGTCATGATGCATCCCAAATGCAAAAATACCAGTCGCAAAGGGGCAGATTCTGAGAATCTGCCCGTTTGCGACCGGTTTTTTCGTTAGTGCATGGGGCCCTAAATGTTAAGGCCTTTCAGAAAAATCTGTATTTTTTACTGCAAACGTATTATGGTGTGTTTACGTGAGACCGGCATCAAAGACCAATGCTTCTTCCATTTTGCCAGGTACCATAAGCACCTGATTCTAAGTAGTGATCAAGAAAAGGTACTCCAAGGAAAGGGAAACATGGCATCCCGTGACATCTAATGGTATGGCAAGCTGCTTCATTAAACTGCAGGCTTGCTTTCAACTACATTTCTCTGAAGGAGTGCGGGCTCTGTAAAGCAGTGCTTAATTTGAGCTAGTAGTTTCTGGAGCTCGGCACCAGCACTTAATTGTCAACACCTGTGCTTGGGACAGTCTGCCACAAGGTGGCACTGTCTGGCTAATTCAGAGATGACCACAACAACAGGTAATTATTAATTCAATATACATAAAAAATGACTATTACCTGCCACCCAAGCCATTCTTATAGGTTTGGGGGCTGAAATAGTCCAAATTGTCACACTTGTAGGAGAGTGATGGTTAGGAGTTGTGTTGTTACTATCACTGGCAGCATGGCAGGGGCAATGTGTGGTGCAACTGCAGTGGCCTCCTTGTGAGAGCCCTGGCACTTAACTTTGTACAACTTAGCAGTGCTGGAAAGGGTGGGGTCTGGGCATGATACCCCTTTACTCACTCCTCTTTTGAAAGCCTCATACCCACAAACGAGGTTAGACCCAACTATTTAATGCTAATCTGTGGACTGCCTCACGGACCATTCTTTGGTATACATTGATGCTACTTGCCCGCTGGTCAAGATTCTTCTTTGCCTGAAGCTTTTCAGAACTGAAGGCTGGTCTCAGGGCATCATTATGTACTCCCAGGAACAATGAGAAACTCCTGTCTCATCGCTAAAGTTGTGGAATGGCTCTAACTCAAGTCCATGGCTGACCTGAAGCCATGAGCGACTGTGGATAGTAACTTGGGTGTCAATCTCTTCTAGTCGAGGGAAGAAAGAAGTGAGCTGCCCAAACCTGCAGAAAGGCTTCTTGATGCCCACAGTACTACTGTAAAGTAACGTGCCCAGAACACAATGAAAACTCGAAGTCTGCGCCAACAGTGTGCATGCTAGGACAAGTAATGTGTACAACATTATCTTTTCATTGCATATTCATATGAAAAAATATAGTATGTGTATTTGCAAAGGCCGCTTATCAGTGCTTTATTTGAGCCTGTGGTTTCCAGTGCTCAGCACCGGCACTTAATCATCAACACCAGAGCTTTTCATGAGCACCAAATAAGGACACATTAACAGGATATTGGGCAGACGCTGAGACTCGAACCTGGTTCCCCAGCATCAAAGTCGACCGCTCTGGCCATTATACCACATCCTTTCTCGAGTTTCATGGTTAGTAGTTGGTTCCGTCTTAGAAGGCGTCTTAGAAGGCGCTTAGAGGAGATATGGGCTGGTGCAAGCTGCCTCCTGACGAGAGCCCCGGCACATTTTGTTTTTACAAATGGCCACTATAACCCACAAGGGTATTTTGGTGCTGAGCAGGTGTGTGTGCCTAGAACTGCCTATGGTAGGTTGGTTAATTGAAAAGCCAGGTTCTCAGCTTCTTGCGGAATTCAAGGAGGGGAGGAGACTCTGATGTAGAGTGGGACATTGATCCACGCTTTAGAGCGATGTAAGAGAAACACACCTGCTCCTGAACTGGTTCCGTTCATGCGTGATGTTAGACCTGTCAGCCTTATGGTGGTCTTCCCCCAAACCTTTTGCCTTACTCCTCCTGTTTTGGCTGAATTCATTTTTGTTGGTCTTAGCTAATCAGTACTAAAGTGCTCTCTCGTTTAAACATGATGAAGCTGGCTTACACCCGGATGGCACTCTTAATTTACTTGTAAATCCCTAGAAAACGTGTACCTAGGGCCTGTGGATGCAACTGGTGAAACTGGAGCACTACTCGTGCCACCCACTTAAGTAGCCTTTTAAACACGTCTCAGGCCTATTAATGTGGCCTGTGTGTGCAGTTTCAAACTATCATTTCGTCCTGGCAAGATAAACTCTTGCCAGGCCCAAACCTTCTTTTTTAATACATAAAGTCACCCCAAGGGTAGGCCTTACATAACCCGGAGAATGGGGTGCAGTGTATTCAAAATGGGAGACATGTACTTTTAAGTTTTACATATGCTGGTAGTGAAAAATTCCCAAATTTGGTTTTCACTAGTGTGAGGCCTACCTCTCCCATAAGATAACATTGGGCTCCCTTATTACATTTAATAAGTGGTAACTTTCAGTTGGCAGCAGATAGTGATGTCGAGTTTGGTGTCTCCAGAATTGTAATTTAAAACCCCCTTTAATGGTACAGTCACATTTTAGGTGACAATTCTAAAAATGCCACTTTAAGAAAGTTGCCATTTTCTTGTCATTTGGTGCCTGCAACCTGTATCCTGGGTCACAAACCTAGGTGAAGCTGGCAGTTGGTCTTTGTGTATTGCTCCTAGACAGTGAGACAAAGGGGGAATAGGTGTGACAGGATGAGCCATTTCTGACTTGATAGGGTACAGAGCTGTCCCGTACCATACTTGTACATCACAAAGCCTCTGCCCCAGTACACTCACAAAGGGTTTGGACTAGTCATTTGTGACCCCAGACAAGCTGGGGCCAGGGCAGGGAGGCAGGAAATTCCAAGCACTTCTGGGGGTGGAGGCCTTTAGACATTTCTACTACTTCAAAGTGGGCACCAGGGATAAATATTGGACACTGAGACCCAACTCTTCCCCTCGACCTGTAGAAGACTCAGAAAGACTGCTTGATTACTTCTGCCCTGCTGCCTGATTGAGAAGGACTTGACCTGCATCGTGAAAGCAGAACCACCAGAATGACTTCAAGGGCTTTTTGGCTGGCCTCAAGATCAGAGTCTCAGGGAAAGAAAAGGCTTCAACCACCCAGCAACTGGACTCTGCCTGCTGTGAGTCTTGCCCCCAAGTGGGGCCACCCCAGTACAGGACCCCTGGAATTGGGTCTGAAGGTGCGCTGCCTGCCCAGCTGTGGCCCTAGCAGACGAGTCGCAGCACAATCATCTCTTTGGGACGACCGCAACATGAACCATCTTGACACAGAATGTCGCATCGCAGCCCCGCAGCTCCTCCGAACTCTGCTGTGTGACGCATCTCAACGCAGGACCTACAATCACAGCTTAGCAGCCCATTACAACCGCCACTGTGTGACGCATCTCGATGCAGGACCTCACATCACAGCCCATCGGACCCGCCACTGTTCAATCCCACTGTGCTGGATATCGCTATGCTCTGCAACATTGATTCAAGGTACTTTTATTCAGAGGGCCTGACTTGGTTATATAATAAGTGAGGCCTGGCTCCATTTGAGCTAAGTTCTACCTTTGGGCCTGGTATGGCCCACAGGAAGATCACAGGATCTGTGGGGGTATGTTTGAAGAGTGTGGCGAGGAGGGTGCTCTTTCTGAATTGATTGGCTTGCTAGCAGACTCATCTGTCACTGACAGCAGCAGAAGGTGGTTAAATGGGCAAGCACCAGTAGGCACAGCCCACTTCTGTAACTGAGATGAGCTGTAGGAGGAGGCCTGGACAATTGCCGGTATGCATGATTGGTTGCTATTCGTGGGAGAGGGTGCAAGAGGTGATATGGGCAGGTGCTGGAGTGTGTGACTGGCTCATCTCATTTGGAGAGGCTGTGGGAAAGGCTGGGCCAGCACTGGAGTGTGTGGCCAACTCCTGTTACTAGAGGTTACTGTGGGAGTTGGGAGATGCAGACCCACATATGGTGTCCAGATGCTGTAACTGGGAGAGGCAGCATTTGCGACCACTCCTGACACTGAGCAAAGCTGCAGAAGGTGGACTTTGCCCACGCTGGAGTGAGAGAGAATATCGCACATGGTTCCCGTCCCCCAAAACTGGGGTTATAGAAATGGCACAGGAGAGCCCTTTACCCAGCAGAAGCAGATTTGCAAGCACAGTAATGGCAATAGTGATGCTTGATGTACTACAAGGTGAGTAGTTGTGCAATTTTCGGATTACAAGTGAGCGCTCAAGTCTTAGTGCACCTTTATCATGAAAATATTTCCCAAGAATTTGAAGAGAAATTAACAAACCAATTATAGACCTGTTCTTTGCTCTGCAACACATGATCAACAGGGGATTTCCTGCTTGTATCCCATTCCTCTCTATAGAATAGTGACAATACTGGCTCAATTAAGTGTGGTGGTGGTGATTGTGGGAGGAAAACTAGATCTAGGTTCTTTGTCATCAGTGTCACTTGTTTCTGCATTTTTAAAGCCTGAAACAACGGTTCACAACATCCTACTAGAATACATTCCAGACGAGATAAAGATGTGTAAGAGATACTTTGCGTGGTATTACGGTGATGCTGACTGATGGACTAACATGCACCATGCACTCTGTACCTTGCATTCCTAACACCATCTCTACAGAAACAGAGAACTATTCTCATGCTGAATAAGATGTAACATAATCATCTTACCTAGGCATTGATACATTGACTACTAGTGTCAGCAGTAATGATACCGAGCTCCAGAGATCTTATTGACGTCAGCTCTGCACCCTGCCTCCTTCACTTCCTACCCCTCATTCAAAGCAAAATGTACTGTCCCCCGGCTATGGTTTAAGGAAGAAGCTCATATTTTGATACATCAAAGCTCAACATTAAAGGTTTGGTAGATTTGATTAGCCCCACATTTGTGCATAATTCTCAAAGACATTTCCAGGGATTCACAGATGAAAAAGAGTTCTTTAGTGCTCCCTAAATCTCATTGAATTTACAGTGGTCAGACAGATTTTTCTAAAAGCAGGGGATATGAAGAGTACACTGGCTTGGGACCGAATAGTTTCTCTCTGAAAATGCATGTTTGGTTTTTAGAATTGGATGAGTTCTCTATAAGAGTATCACTGAAGGCTCCCTTCAGTTTTAATTGATTTGGGTTGTCTTACAAGTGGTTTGTTGTTGTTCCCAGCAATAATATCCTCCTGTTTCCCTTGAATTTCAACATGGAAAGTGTAATTGCAAATATAACAAGATGAAAGCCAGTGCTACCCAGTGGGAACCCATCAAGCACCTCAATGACAAACAATAACAGACTTAGTACATGGGCATCAATTACCTCTGGAGGGAGACAATGGCTGCCTGCTCGTTTTCATTCTCTGCTTGTGTTGTACCAAGATACAGCCAGGCCTGAATAATGATGACAATAATAACAAAAGACATGCAAATGTATTATACTGGTTTTGTTTTCAAGGTGTATTTATTTGGACAGTGTAATACTTTTTAAAAACAACATTATGAAATTCTATTCTAGGCTCTTCCTTCCAAGAATGTTGAAGGAATAATTCAGAGTTATCTAGCTGGGCAATGCCAACAAAGGACTCTCTATACTGAGAAATATAAGCCAGATTATTTCCGAGAGGCTAGACAGATTATTTCCAAGAGACTGGTCCACAGGAAGGATTCCAAAAATCCACACCTCTGGACTTGTTGGGGAAAAAAGATTTATTTTGGGATTACATTAAATAAGGTTCTTCCAGCATGCCCAAAGAGTACTTTAGGGCCTGATTGTTGAGTGTGTTGGTATACTTAAATTAAAGTTACTTGTATGGTGTACATTACCATCTACATCTCAAAGGGTACTTTGTGCTACATTAACACACAAACTAATTCTTCTTCTTGGGCCTTCTGATAGTGAGAATGCACGCTAGGCTTACTGGTGTTTGGAATTGATGCAGATCTATGCTATCACCTTGAGGGTACTAGATATGCCTCTAAGGAACCAAGTAGCCATTATTTGAGTAGGACACCTCCAGCAGTATCACTACTGATGATAAAAACAGTCTTGTTGCCATTTCAGCTCACGACCAGACTGCATTTCCAGATCCAGCAGCTCCTTGTGTTGATTGTAGCTGATGGTGGTTGGCCTCATTGGGTTTGCCCCACCCCCATACCCTTTATGCCTGAGTGAAGCCTGAACCCTTTCTACTATGAAGAATATTGAAGGTTCCAGAAGCACTCGTATGTCAATGTAATTTTTAAACGCTTAAGATGTACAAAAGTGCTAGCTTGGTTGTCCCTCCGTCCTCAGGTCACCTTACAATTGAAGTTTCTATAATTAAGGATAATTATAGTCCCAATCCACACTGTGTATCATGGGCAATAAACCCTTAATCCATTTAAGCCGCTTGTATTGGATGTTTTCAGAGAATTTACTGTCCTTTATTAAATTAGGCATCTTTGTGTTTCATTTTGCATCATAACAATTTCTTCGGAATGTAACAAAATTCACAGTTTTAACCATCTGTCCTTCATCTGGGGAAATTTCTTATGAAGTCTATAATGTAATTTAAGAGCAATCAGATTTACATTACAGACTTAATATGAAATTACAACTTGTAGAGGTTGATTCCGTGGAATTCCACGGAGTTACCTAAAAACTCGGCACAACGCGGTGTGCCAGAGGGCGTTGCTTCTTTCTTCGCCTCGACTAGCTTTTCTGCTCGAGCGGCAGCTTTTTCAACGCAAGCGGTAGCGGCTTGCTGTGACAGCCCACATTGAAGAAATCTTGCAGGAGGTGGCCTAGTGCTCGATTTTCTCGCTCATACTCGCAAACTCAGTTGGCGAGCCACGCTCGAGAAAAAACTCCACCACAGGGTAGGTGGCAGAGTTTTTCCGAAACTCCGTGCTCCAAGCAGAGCTCGGAGAGGGCAGGAGTTTACTGCCCACCCCTAGAAATTTCCCCTGATGTAGGACTAATTGTCCGAAATGCATTGGGAATTAAGAATTGTTACATTCAAAAGAAATTATTATGAGACAAAAATGAAACACAAAGATGTACAGAACTATGGATTTATATGGAGATCCACTTGATTTTAATATAGAGCAAAACATTCTCTGACAATATCCAATACAAGCATCAATAATTGATTATGGGCTAATTGCTGATCATACTTAGTGCGGTTTGGGATTATAATAATCCTTAATTATAGCATCTTCACTCAACCCTTTCTGCTATGCTGAACTAGAAATACTTTTCAGAATATGCTGACACATGATGGTGATATTGATTGATATTGTTGCTGATTTTAGTTATATCATACTGCTGAAAGTGTCATTCCATAATCCTGACCGGTTTATCAGCTTTGCCACCAGTACCAACAAGGTGGTAGTGCCAATATTAGTCTGGAAATAGGCATCACATTGCACCCTTATTACAAACAGAAGTGAACCTGTTTCTAAGAGAACTGTCAAAACATGTATGCAAAATTTTACTTTAAATACACATTTTTACAAGATAGTGGATTACAGCAGAGTACTGAAGACCAGGTGATCTAAAACATATACCTTTACATTTGTTTTCAAAGTTTTAAAGGAAATAGCTGAACGTTGACAGACAAAGAGGTGGTACGATGCTTCAAAAAGAATACACAGGAAGAAGATAAAACACAAGGTTTCGGCATAGGGGAATAGAGGAACAGCAAGTGGCACCCCAACAGGACGATGGGAATTCTACTCTTCCACAGAGTTTGTCTACTCTCTTCTTAGTTCAGTGTAGCTCTCTGTTTTGAGAGTAGCTGCTGCAGTTATTCTAGTATGAACTCTCCCGTAACTTGTGGAATTTTCTGGGGTATTACGGCTAGATTTCCCATACATTTTCCCTTTGTCTTTCACGACACTATTATCCAATGCCTGACCCAGAATGACACACTATGGTAAAATATGTTTCAGATTCCGGTGTGCTACAAAATAAAAAATGGCATATCTGAGCCTCACTGAGATCTGTTTCCTTCTCAATTCAAACCCCTCAAAACAGAAGTCCTCCTGAGATTCTTCTGAATTTAAACCCCTCATCTTGGCTCCTGACTGGATTGAAGAAAAGTCTTACCTCTTCTTGGCACACCTGCTTTCCCTGTGTACAGAGAAAGGCTTCATCAGATCTGCAATGCCACTTCGCCTCAAAGAAAGGAAGTGCCATGAGTTCAAATGGCAAAGAGGACTGGCAACACCTGCTTTGCCAGGAATGTCGAACTTTGAAATGCTTTGCCAAGAATGTCTGCACTTTGAAATGCTTTGCCAGGAATGTCTGCACTTTGAACTGTTTTGCCAGCAATGTCTGAACTTTGAACTGCTTTGCCAGGAATGTCTGAACTTTGAACTGCTTTGCCAGGAATATCTGAACTTTGAACTGCTTTGCAAGGAATGACTGAACTTTGAAATGCTTTGCCAGGAATGTCTGAACTTTGAACTGCTTTGCCAAGAATGTTCGAACTTTGAAATGCTGTGCCAGAAATGTCTAAACTTTTAAATGCTTTGCCAGGAATGTCTAAATTTTGAAATGCTTTCCCAGGAATGTCTGAACTTTGAAATGCCTTGCCAGGAATGTCTGAACTTTGACATGCCTTGCCAGGAATGTCTGAACTTTGAAATGCCTTGCCAGGAATGTCGGAACTTTGAAATGCCTTGCCTGGAATGTATGAACTTTGAAATGCTTTGCCAGGAATGTCTGAACTTTGAAATGCCTTGCCAGGAATGTCTGAACTTTGAAATGCCTTGCCAGGAATGCCTGAACTTTGAAATGCCTTGCCAGGAATGTATGAACTTTGAAATGCTTTACCAGGAATGTCTGAACTTTGAAATGCTTGCCATGAAGGCCGGAATTTTGAAATGCTTTACCAGGAATGTCTGATCTTTGAAATGCTTTGCCAGGAATGCCTGAACGTTGAAATGCCTTGACAGGAATGTCTAAACTTTGAAATGATTTACCAGGAATGTCTGAACTTTGAACTGCCTTGCCAGGAATGTATGAACTTTGAAATGCCTTGCCAGGAATGTATGAACTTTGAAATGCTTTACCAGGAATGTCTGAACTTTGAAATGCTTTGCCATGAAGGCCTGAATTTTGAAATGCTTTACCAGGAATGTCTGATCTTTGAAATGCTTTGCCAGGAATGCCTGAACGTTGAAATGCCTTGACAGGAATGTCTGAACTTTGAAATGCATTACCAGGAATGTCTGAACTTTGAAATGCCTTGACAGGAATGTCTGAACTTTGAAATGCTTTACCAGGAATGCCTGAACTTTGAAATGCTTTACCAGGAATGTCTGAACTTTGAACTGCTTTACCAGGAATGTCTGAACTTTGAATTTGCCAGGAATGTCTGAACTTTGAAATGGCTTGCCAGGAATGTCTTAACTTTGAAATGCCTTGCCAGGAATGCCTGAACTTTGAAATGCTTTACCAGGAATGTCTGAACTTTGAAATGCTTTACCAGGAATGTCTGAACTTTGAAATGGCTTGCCAGGAATGTCTTAACTTTGAAATGCCTTGCCAGGAACGCTTGAACTTTGAAATGCTTTACCAGGAATGTCTGAACTTTGAAATGCTTTACCAGGAATGTCTGAACTTTGAAATGACTTGCCAGGAATGTCTGAACATTGAAATGCTTTACCAGGAATGTCTGAACTTTGAAATGCTTTGCCAGGAATATCTGAACTTTGAAAAGCTGACCTAAGGGCCAGTGAATCTGACCTCTTACTGACCCACAAGGAGGCGAGGGTCCTGATACAACTGGAGTGTGCCTTTCTGTTAGTGAACCTCAGAATAGCAACTCTTGTTTTATTTTAAAAATTGTTTTCTCCGTAAACCCTTTAAAACTTTTTTTTAAGAATTGCCTTTTTATATATTTTTATCTAAAAAATTAATTTTGTATTGTTGTTTTGTTGAGGAAGATTTTGGAGATGAAATAAAGGCGCATCACAGTTTATGGTGAAGTGACCTTTGAACTTGAATTCCCAATTCACTTTTAATTCCCAATTCACTTTAGGCAAATTAAATTCACTCACCACAGATAGCCACTACACATATTAGCTGTAGGAGGTGTCTTAATCTGCAGACGCCAAATGTGTATCAGAGAAAGTGTGTATACTTGCGATCTAAAAGTATTATTTTTGGTTTTCTCCCAAATTATAAATCAACATATTATGCATCCAAAAGCTGTGGGGCATTTCTTGCTCATTATGCGTTAGTTTTATTTGTATGCTTTTAGTATTAGTCACGTTCTGCTTGATAATTCTGAAGCTGGCATGAGTTTTGCATTTTCCTAGCATTTATAGAAATCTTGTGTTTCATTGCTTTATTTTCACAAACACTGATTGCTTGATTGCGCAGCCTACACATTGACTTTAGCACCAGCTGGGTTTCTAAATCCTATTTATTTTTGCCTTGAATGAGAACAAAACATACCTCCGCGTCACAAGGGTCTTGGAGAATGGCGGCTTCCAAGTACAGCACCGTGACGGGCAAATCCCCTTCCTTCAGCCTCTTCATCCCCTCAGCAAATGCCCCGGGGCAGTCTCTGAAGGGGTTCTCCATGTGAAACGTGTAGCCCTGCATCACAAAGAGAAATTAGTCATTCAATAAAAGTCAACATGACTTACCCTAATCTCTGTTGCTGGGCAGATTTGGGCTGACATCCAGTGGTGTAGCAAGGTCAGGTGCGGAAAATTTCTTGTCATCCCCGGCTTGACAAAATGGCAAGAATATGTGTTTAAAACACATATTTTGCCATTTTGTCACCTCCCTCAGTGATGACACTTGGGGCGGCCCGCACCCATTGCACCCCACTTCCAATGCCACTGCTGACATCACATACAAGTTTTTTTCCTAAGGCAAGTCAGAAGGCACATTTCTCAAAACCATTTATTTAAACCGGGCGTGTCCAATGTAGGAGCGGGTTTTCAAGACATCCTTTTAATCTACAATTACTAACGATGAATCTAAATGGAATACTTTAAATAGTCATGACAAAAAGCTGACCCTAGCACAACAAAGGCAATTTTGGATGTATGTGAAACCCAAAGCACATTTTGAAAAACTAGAGTCAACTCCTGGGCTTGGCTCACCACGGAATATTGAATATTTAATCAATATCCTTTCAGAGTCTATGGTATTTTATCAATTGAATTTGAAAATTGTGCTTCACAATGCACTATTGCCCCATTTTTTTGACAATATTCTTGCGGGAGTGCCCCTGTCACCCCAAACCCCCCTAGAAGAGGTCTGACTCACTTGCTTTGCTCATATGCTACAATTCAGAACAAGTATGACCTTCCACCACTTTCAAAGGTCATTTCAGGACCTTAATATGGTTGACATCTAAAACAGATGTTTGCCTGTTTTGTACTGTTATATTAATCATGCAATTATAGCACTTCATAAAGGTGAAGGTCACATGACATTTCCTGGGAAGAATTGGGGTCATATGATGTCACTTCATATGATGTCATTAAGATCATAGGGTGTGTGATGTTCCCTTTGCTATCCCAGACATTTTGCTGAATCGACTTCCATGAGCAAACAATCTTAAAATTAAACATATGTTCAAAATTATAGTCTGTAAATTATATACAGCTTCTCTAAGATGAGTTAACAAGCATTATTGCAATAAAAATGTTCTATCCCAAGTGTTTGGTTGTGACCAACACAAAAACCCTAATGAACTATGGTAATCTGTGTGATTGCCTGTAACATACTACCTGTCACCAGCCTTTAGCATGGTGTAGTAACAATCCTTTAAGGTGTGTTGGCTTTAATGGATGTTTTTACAAATAAATAAGCCAGGCTTCTCCCCTTGATGTACCTCTCAATAATGAAGAGATCAGAGCTAAGACATTTGGTGTAGCTTTTCACATTGAATTAATAAAGTCTTTATAACTGACAAACACTTAATTTATTGTGCACAAGTTGGCACCTATCAGGCATGGAATATATGATGTTACAACGTAAACAATTACAACACATGCTTTTACAACACAGTTTTTACATCACAACTACCATTACATCGCATGATTTTACAACGCAAGCCATTACAACGCATTTTTTAAAACTACCCTTACAACACATATCATTATAACGCATACCATTACAACGCATAATACTTTTCGGGCAACAGTAAGGTAAGTGTTGGATAGTGTAGGGGTAAAAATTACTAATCCCACTCCAGTGAGTGCAACAGTAAGGTAAGTGTTGGATAGTATAGGGGTAAAAATTACTATTCCCACTTCAGTGAGTGCAACAGTAGGGTAAGTGTTGGATAGTGTGGGGTAAAAGTTACTATTCCCATGTACCCCAAAACTCATACCCACATTAAAACTAAAAAATCTCCATTACTTACTTTATAATACGTTGTAATGGCAGGCGTTGTAGTGACATGCGTTGTAATGGCATGCGTTGTAATGGCATGCGATGTAAAGGCAGTTGCGTTGTAACAGTTGCGTTGCAAAGGTTGTGCGTTGTAATGACTGCGTTGTAATGGATGTTTCCCATCAGGCATGCAGCCGTAAATTACGACTGTGTGTATAATAACAGTGAACAAAAAAATGAACAGCCCTTCTTAGAAGGCCAAAGAAGGATTATCACATTGCAAAATTTCAACCAAAGCATTTGTTCCTGGGGGCAACCAACACCAGAATCCTTGCCTCCAATGGCATGTTTGACATTTCACATAACAAAATACCTGTCTACAGACTTTAACACAGTGTAATGACAATAAACACTTAAGAGTCTATGGATTTTAACACATGCTTTTCATAATAAATACGTAAGCATAATTTTTCATAATACACAAATCAGGTCTGTACCTTGATCAAAGGCTTGTCACCATAACCAACTCAGCCCCGCTGTACTGACCATATGCTTTCCCACAAAGCAGCAGAGAGCAAAACAAGCATTCTTTTTGAGTGGAAAAATACAATGTCTGTCCAATCAAAAACTGTACTCAAGGAAATCAACATGTGGGCAGAACCAAAATCCAGCAGCGGCCCGTTCAGGTAAGAGCGGCGGGGCGGTGTTTGGGGGGGATTCGATAGACGGCCATGAGGGAAAATTAAATAAATCAATAATTTTCCCTCGTCGTTGTCTGTCAAAATCCCCCCACCCGGCCCCACCGCTCTTACCTGCACGGGCCGCGGCTGCCAAAACCACTCTCTCAGTACTGCTTCTGAAAACGCTTTTTTTGCTGATCACATAAGGTCCCTCTTTGGCTGCCCGCTGTCACAGCCAGGCCTAAAATCACTCCATTGTCCTGCAGCTCTCTCAGGTTCACCTTGAGCAAAGGCGCATCTCCTCAAGTGTATCGCTGTTGCCACAGCACAAGTTACACAAAACAGCACTGTTGCAAAATGTTTTTAAAAAGTGCTGAAGCTCACAAATTTAAAATTACTACAAAGACCCCAAAAATAGAAAATGGAGGCTGTCAAGTGTCAGTGGCCGAGAAACGTATTATTGCTAATGGCATCCATATTTTTCCATTACCGTCTCCCCGGGTGCGCCGGTGATTTGATTTGCCGCTTCTGGATTGTCTGAGATCCAGTTTCTTCTCGCCATCTCTTCCCACTCGGCTTCCATCTTGTCCCAAAACTCTGTGTCTGACTAGCAAAAGGAAACAAGGTTTTAAAATGCAGTTTCTCAGAAATCTGTTTTTCTAAACAAATGATATGTTTTTCTCTTGCCTTCGAAACACCAAAGGTAAATTGGCCAAAGATTGAAAAGAAAGTGAAGGAACACAAGACAAGCTCAGTTTTATTTATTTATTTATTTATTTATTTATTTATTTATTTATTTATTTATTTATTTATTTATTCATTTATATATGATGCTTTATGCACGGCCATCTTAAGCAATGATCACTAGGGCAGGGTGTTATTGAACACATCTGTGTTCAGGTACTCACGGTCCTAAAAGGGGATTAGGGCTTATGTAGATGCGCAAAGTGTTATGTGCTGTTTATTACCAGTTCTGAGTGAGGTGAGGGACCATCTCCCATGAGAGGCCAAGATTTGAATGGGTCACCCACAAATGGTAATAAATAGCATATTATTAGATGAGGGTATGCATATATGGTTTATACCTTGCTGTTTGGTCTTGTTAGGTGGGGATAAACACAGATAGTTAACGAAAACCAGGCTACAATGGGTTAATTCCATACATTTACATAAAGTCGGACTTGACTAGTACCAAAGTAATTTATCTCGCTCAAGCTACTGTAGCAGGCAATGCTTTCTCACATCATTCACACTGTAAGAACATGCAAACAGATATTTGCACTGTAGTAATGCATGTGTAAACTGCGAATATGCGTTTATTAGTACACTTGCTCCAAATAACAGGAGTTATTTGCCAATTTATTTTCAACGCAATGGCATATATGTATTATATTACGTTTGGGGGCTTTTACCATACAAATTGCAGTAGAACAAAAACCTGTATTTTGCATAGATCTGTGAAGAACGGAATTAAAATAAGAGCTGCACTACCTTAGATGTTACCAGGTGTAAACTTCTGTTTATCTTCTCCATTCTGTGGTCTACCTGAAGTATTTGAACCAGATTTTTTGGGAAGTTGCAGAAACTATGGCTTGTAACTCAGGTTATTATTAAAAACAACACCAAGGACCTCATCACAAGAGCCCCCCCTCATTCTGAGGGGGCTAGAAGCAGTTGTCACCGCCCGTATCGTAATTAATAGATCCAATTTTTTTTTGCAAATCTTTTTATTTTCAACATGGAGATCTCCGTAGGAAAATCCGTGGGGAAATGAGTCATTACCTGGAGAAAAAGACCAGATAAATACTAATAATTCCTCATTTTTAAGGGGCCTTCAGGGTTCGATTTGTAACAGCTCAACCCCCCCCCCCCCCCCCCCCCCACTATCGGTACCTCCAAGGGTAGGGGACATCCGGGCCTTTTTCTCGGCCTGGTGTTATTTTAAGTGCTTAACCACCTCCAAATTACTCCACCCCAAAAAAATATTTTTTAAAAATCCTCTTTGCTGTCCAAACATCATTACCTGAGCTTTTGATGTATTTATAGGTAGATAATTGTTTTCACACTATATGGCGAACTCATGAACTTTCCTTTGTAAGCCAAACAGGGTCTCATCTAGCACCACGGGGTTGCCTGCATATAGCAGTGTACACAGATCACATTATGAATTAGGAGGAAAGACAATTGCACATTTCAAAGTTCAGGGCAAATCAGATAGGAATGAGGCTAACCATCATGGGACATGACACAACCCTTGTTTAGGCCACTACAGATCTATATTCAGGGACGTTTTAAGGATTTTGGGGGCCATGGGCCAAATGCATTTTCGGGGCCCCTGTTGATTTTATGGTCCAATTTCAGCTCTTTCGTGCCCTTTTTGGTCAAATTCTAAATTTGTGTACATCTGATATTCAGGAATAGTGATGTGTGTTTTCAGTATTGTAACACAGCAGCAGCCCACTAATATTACTGTAAAAAATGTCAGTGACACCCTCCCATTTCTCATATGTGAGGTCCTGCATTGATCTAAAAGAAACTTTTTATATGGATGTTGCATGAAACATAAACACATTTTGTCTGCAAAGTGTCTGTCATAGACTCTCACACAGTAAAAGTAAATGATCTAAAAACGCTCTTTACAATGGTCTGTTTAACAATTATTCAAGGTCATCAGGGCAAGACTCTCTGCATAACAGAGCTGGTTCTATCAGGGGCCCCCTGAAAGGCTGGGGCCCTAGGCCAGAGCCCACTTTGCTCATGCCTTAAAACGTCTCTGTCTATATTTCGTTTGCTTTGCTCTCCTGCCGTCCACAACCTTTGTCCAGTCACCAGTCTACAATACTTTCAACCGATACGTTATCTCATAGAAATGCTCTAATGTAATTCATCAACAGCACAGTGCGACTCTATGTCCTGTGGACAAAAAACTGGTGCTGCTGAAGAGTATTCCAGGAACCAGCTGGAACTGGACATTTTGCTGTGGACCTGAACTGTAGCCGCGAGAAGCCCCCCCGCAGCTAGAAACCACGCACTGAGTAAACAGCAGTGGTGTAGGGGAACTTGAGGGGGCCTCCATGCAAAATACATGGAGGCCCCTTCCCGACCCCAGACCCAGGAGGAGCTCATATGCTAGAGGCCAGCCGCCCATGCGCTTGGGGGCTCCCTCGCACAGGGTGGGGGGCTAATGTTATGCCACTGGGAAACAGCCTTAAAAGTTTCAAGTTTTCAAGTTTATTTTTTATTTGCATAGTTCGTTAATACCATTGCAATACAAAAATATTTCATTGCAAAACAATACATACGTTTAAAACTCTATACTTCTAAAAGCATTATATTTCAAATTCTTCTAAAAACTGTACTGTAATTATACAAATTTACAAATCCAGTGTCAATTTCTTAGCCACGTTATGTCAGACTTTGCACATCTCATTTATTAGCCAAGGTATCTGATTCAAGTCCGTACATTCCTTTATATATCAAAAATTAATACGTCCAAATAAGGTGCTTACAGCTCAAAATAGGGTTCATTTGTGCCTGACAGGGAACTCCTCCTAATCCTGCATTTATTCCATGTGGCTGAGTTGAGTATGCATGCGATTTAATTTTCCATTAACTATGTTTCCGGCATTTTCTTTTCGCAAATCCTCAAGAACTTTACCAAGGAACAGGGTCAGTTCAAGGTACATTTGAGCACATCATTTACTTTTACATTTTAAAATGGCCGTTCCAAAAAAACCTTTTGTTCTGTCTGATCAAGCAGTGATGGTCATTGCTTCTGTAAGTGACAAAAACACATTCACTGTTGTTTCCTGGAGGTGACCAGACTTTATCCAAAATATTAAATAGTTTGTTTTTCGCCATAAAGTTTTTTTGCTACACAGATGATTTTCGTTTGTTAAATTATTATCTTTCCAACTAAAGGTTTGTGGACCTTTTATTTTCCTAAATGAATGTATTTATATATTCCGCATGTAATTCTTTGAGGACGGCGATGGTGCTTGACCCAAGCTACCAAGGATGAGTCAGGAAAAGCTCAAAGAAATCAGCTCACCTTTTTAAGAGTCATCCTGCACTGGGACAGCTCATATTGACACTGTGCCCTTTAGCTGGAAAATCCAGTTTCCCGCACTCCTCCTATGTGACCAAACCCCTGCTTTGTGAAATACCTCGGGATGAAGACAATAATCTTTGCTGAATGTAATGTAGTAATGACGGTGACATCACTGGTCAAACACCCCTTGCTACTACATCACTTGCCAATACGTCCCTCCACTACATCACCTCACATTGCATCAGCCTGGAGGTGGAGACCCCCAACCCAGCCCCTTTAAGGTCTTCCTTGGCACATGCGGCTTTCTGCAAGATATACTGTAACCAATCCTCTAAAATGTACACAGAGTGGGCATTGGCTTCGCCCCTAGGAGTAGTTCCCTGTTACCTCTTGTTATTGGCTGTTTGATGTATGGATTGCTTGCATTGGATTGCATGAGGGGCTGTTTCTCAAGAAACTCTCCAGGAGCACATACCATGTGCAAGGAAAGTCGAACCCAGACTGGGGTTCGGTGTAGATTTCCTTGCCATAGATCTAAATGGAGAGATGCAGAGATTGATAGAATGTCTGCTGGAGTGAACTAGTAGGGGGGACCAGCCATTCAGAGACGTCAGAGGAGTACAGAGAAATACAACATTATTTTTACCTTTACCTCTGGGATTCATATTGTCTGTTTTAACACAGTCACTGACCTGCTGGTTCCTCTACTCAACTTGCTCCTGCTGAAACCCGCCTCATTGTGTTAAGCCGTTTTTATATAGGACCTTATGTGCATATGAAGCCTTACCCAGCCACCGGATTTAAGTCAAACACCTTCCCTACTGTTACGCAGACTGGAGTTGAAATAGTAAATGATACTATTCCAAAGTCCAGCCCCCCCCCTAAGGCAAGTCATTGTAATGACGTGCCTGCTAAAATAACGCGTCGTAATGACGAGTTTGTTCTTCTGCGGACGTGCTGAAGGCATGCGTGCTAAATGCATGTGGGATTCCATCACACATTTGTTTCTCTTGACTTCTCCCTACACCCTCTTTTCCCCATAGGGCATAGCTCAAGGAAAGCTTACTCTGTGCTCCTGGGTAATACCAAAGTGGAGGTATAGAACACATCTGAGGTCACCAGCTACCTGCTTGATTCATTAAACTATTTTACATTTCAAAACTGCACGGTATAACCCATGTGATATTCTTTATATCCAGCTTGCATTGTACACAGAAAGCAATAAATGTTGTTTTTGTTTTATTGTCCCAGGCTTTTTTAATTGTGTGTGAGCCACATACAGATGTACATTTATGTGCTTGTGCACCCACACATACATAAAGGCACCCGATCCAGTTACTTGAACCAATACAAGTGTGGGAAAAACCAACAGGCTTTGCTTCGATAAAGTAATACAGTCTGTGAGCATAACGTATTAAAGCCTGGCCTACTGGCTTTGCCAATGATTCTTTTAATGTACGTCATTATCTTACTCTTTTTAATTAAATAACCTCCACCGATAACCTATTTTATATAACTTATCTTTGATAATGTCTTGCAAGTGGATGTAGTGTTCAGGCAATGTAATGAAAGAAATGTAGTGGGGGTATTCACCAAAAATGCCAATTTCTTTTCAGTATGCTACATCAGTGACTGCTTTGTGTGGAGCTTAGAGTAACCAATCTCACAATGTCAACATTTATTTATGTTGATTTTTAATCTATTTTATCAGAGAGAAAATAGCTACTCCTATTAGATCAGCCTGTTTGTTCTTTAAAGTATTTAACAAAGTAGTTCCTCACAATAAACCTGATTTCAGGTTCAGCCAATTGTTTCTCAAAGGCATGATCAAAGCTACAATTACGTCAAAGTCTCAGCACATCCCATGTGGTTTGCAGTATATATTTTACTTGGATGACAGCTCACACACAAAGCTGAAATTGATGAAAAGTGATATCTTAAATTTGCTAAATTTCACCGTCAGTCTATTATTAAAATTGTTGACATTCAGCCATATCTTATATTTTTGCAAGTCAACAATGCTGCCAGTCCATCAAAACATCCTCCATAAAACAGACTAAAAGTGACCCAGTGCATGTAGCAAAACAACCTTTTGCAAGTTCACTGACAAATTGCAGGTAACAATAATGGGTTCTAAGTTTATCTCTTTTTATGATATCCTCTTTACGGTTGGATCATGCTGGAGCAGGAAGGCTCCATATTATATTAAAAAACAATTTGGTTCAGTTTTACTGATGATATTTTGATGGCCTGTATCGGCAGAATTGATGACTTACAAAAATATGCCAACGTGAATGACAAAAATGTCAGCATTAAATTTACTATGGGATTCATCAATCATAAGATCTGATATTTGAATTTTCTTTCAAGAAAGGGTCAATACATTACAGACTGTTTAACAAACAGCCTGAAATGTGGAGTTATTTTCAAGTTACACTCACCTAATTAAACCTGAAACTAGTATCTCTTATAAGAGGATGCCAAGACCTCAACATAATTGCTATTGCTTAACTGAGGACAAATCTGCATGAGAGGAAACAACTGTACCAATCTTTCTACCCCTGCATTAAGTATTCAGTACTTATTTCCTCTAAACCTCAGGTCTATACTTGATGTCAGAACCATGCACCTCCATCTAGCAACACTGATGGTGTTCCTCTTACTTACTGTCTCTCACACTCCTTGGTGTGCAGAAGACACAGCCCTTAATATTCCAGGAAAAAGGCAATTGCACTTTAAAACTGGTGATATATTCCATTGTTTAACAGCTGCACTTTTATATAACAGGTTCAAAGATTATGTTTGTTTTTAGCATAACAAGGGCTGCATTATGTAAAGGGGTGCATGTCCCTGTCTGTGCTGTAGCACACCTTTAACTAGGTGCTCCAGGTGCAAACAGGACTGAGCGCCCTATTACAGATAATCCATTGACTCCAGGGCACCCCTACACTCATGCCGTCCCATGGTGCAGCTCATTTGTGAAAAGAGGAGCTTCTGTTAAAAACAGACACTATGTCTTTCACAGTGCAGGTGGAACCTACATGGAGAAAAGGGCCTTCCCATAGACGCCTGACTGGTCGGCGTCCCGACCAATCACAACGCTGGCATTGCAGTGTTGTGATTGGCTTAAGGGAGGGGAGGGAAGGGAGGCTGCCTGTTTCCTGTTCAGGAGAGGGGCAGAGAAGTGGAGACAATGCGGGACCGGCAAAGGTAAGTTAACTTTTTTCTTTTTTTTTTTTTATTGAACTCCCCGCGCGACCAAGCGAGTAATGCCGGCCACGACTGGGTGCGAAGTCAGTGCATCTCTGATGGCTTCTTTGCATCTGTGCTCACATCCATAATGAGACACAGGTGCAGAGGCAAAGAGGCGTATTTATGAGCCTGTTTGCGTCACTCGATGTGGTAAAGAGTGACTCAAATGAAAAATGAGATTTATGAAGACACGCAAGTCCATAAATCTCGAGTAATGTAACGCCAGGCAAATCATTGTGTGGCGTTACTCTGTCCCACTGAGGCATTCCATGGGTGTTGCGTGGGTGTTCCCATGCGACAAATAGGGATTTTGACACATTCCCAGATTTACAAGAACTTTGAAACCTGAGAATGCACCAAAAAGATACGCCTCCCGAGGAGAGGTTAACGAGGATAAATATGTTTATTTCTCCTCATTTTTTCCTCACACATAGAAAGAGGAAAACGCCTCTTAGGATGGTTTTGTGCAGGAAGGTGCTCCTGTCTGCAACACAGACACCCTTGCACCACAGTGCAAGGGGGCCTGTGTTGGCGCTAGGCAGCAGTTTGTGGGCCCGTGCAAGGAAAGGACAGGAATGCACGGTAGGGTTTGCTGAAATCACTGTATTTATTTTTTTTCTTTAGAGTTTATCACCAACACTAGGTAATTAATTAACATTTGGTTATAAATTTCAGGCACTCACATGATATTCCAGCGGACCCATACATAGGATATATGATAACATTCCGCATGTGAATGGCACATTTTTAGTTTACAATGCAAAAGAAAAATATATTAATATTCTATAAGAAGAACAAGTACACTTTTGATTCACCATTCAGATGTAGTTTTATCTCTTCGCTTATTCGAGAAGTTTAATTTTGATATCTGACGACCGTTGTAGACTGCTCATTGGTGTCTCCAGACTTTTCAGGAATTTATGCACAGTACTTCCTTTAACTCCACTGCACTAAATTTATATATATTGAATTCGATCCAGTCTTCTTAATAGAACAATGGCTTAAACATGAATAATATATAATATCATTTTAGATTTATGCAGTAGGCTGTGTATAAATAGAAGACAGCGCTTCCCCTTGCTGCTGCTGACGTCTATCGGGTTTACCAAGACTGTGGACTCTCAAACCTGAGCAGAAGCTGGTTGGTCTGGACCAGTTGAATCAGTGTCAGGAGTTACCACACCATGGCCCACAGTCTTGGCAAGCAGGTCAAGTTTTGTGAATGACTGAGCTCAGTCAGCTGCTGTAGCACACAGCACACGCTCAGATGTGGAGAGCCTGGGGGGTGGAGTTAGCGCCCTACCGCGATCCCAGCTTTCCACATTGTCACATTACGAGAGAGAATACAACCTCGGCCTGGTTGTGCAGCGGACGTTGTTCACACTGTGGGCCTCATTTACAACTTTTGGCATTGACCCATCTCATTGTTGTTTCACTAAGATTTTACATAATTCATGCAGTATTCATCTGATAACAAGGTGCTTTGCCCCCTACATTTCGACTTGCTTGAGAGTGGGGCCAAAGATTTGATTGGTTCCTCCCGACATCATATAGTAGCGTCGAGTATCAACCATTACAACAAGGGGCCGTTAAATAGTGGTGATTTTAGGTAAAAGTGTGGAAGTAACCAAACCTCATTAAATCCATTTATTCCTAGTTTACCTATTAGTCTCCATTCTATTCATTATACAGTCATTCACACATCTATTCTTCTCCCATCACCTTTATTTCTTCTCCATCCTCTATTTTCTTCAAAGCTATAAATTATCTAGTTTCCCGTTTTCTTTTTTCTTTTCCTTTCCTACCCTCCACAAAAAAGTATGAAAATTCATAAAATGCTATTTATGTTTCAGTGCAACATTACCTCTTTGATCTTTTATGACATTTGATTTATTCTGTATGACAGCTACAATTGCATTTTATGCACTTTTTCTTTCTTTTTCTTCTTTCTTTCATCTATTTTCCCCAAATACGTATATTCCTCTTTTCTTCATGACTTGTTTTATATTACGGTTATTCATTTTTGTTACTGTAGTTTTCCTTGTTTATTTTTCAATAAAGCATTTCAAACTTTAAAAAAAAAATAGTGGTGATTTAAATTCACAACTGCGGCTGAACGGAGACCTCTATTTGTTTCTAATCAAAATAAATTAGGTAGGGCAAAGATCTCAAACAAAATCTTTGGAGACAAAAAAGCTCATAGCGTTACATACCTAAATATTAATTTCAGGAGTAATGTTACGGTAAACTATAGCGGTGAAGTCTTCATGCTATTTTTAAGACTGAGACTAGGCTATGCGTATTAGAAAAAATGTGGGAATACTGTAGGAAATATATAGGGGACAAGTTAATTGTGTGGGCAGTGTATTGGCCCTCCTTAAAACATTTTTAAATCTATAATTTATTAAGAAATCCTGATAATTAAGTTCAGTGTAATTGATAGGAACACATATTTTTGCTCCAGAGATTATCCAATTGTGATTAATCTGAAAGTGATTATTTGGTCTGAGAAAATGGAAGGCGCTTAACACAGTCACAACCAGCTCTGGTCATGCAATGTTACCTCGTAGTGTTTGTGTGGGACTCACTGCTCTTTCAACTCAATTTTAAGTACCCTGAGAGGGCTGCAGCAGAGGGGGCTGGGCCACTTAGAAGCAATGCATGCCAATACCACACTCTATAGCGCGGGCGTAGCGTATAGCGAGTGAAAGTAGGTCACGTAAAAGATGTCAAGTGAAAGATGTTACAACCTCGTTCCCAGTATAGGGAGGCCCTCCTCAGAAGGAGGCAGGCTCAGAGTTGAGTCACATTTCTCTGGCTTTCAGGGGCCCTGTACCCTCAGGACTGCATAGGGAAAGAGATGACAGGGATGGACCTCAACACAGGGGATATGGAGTCTGGCATGGGTACCGTTGCCACCAGGCATCAGCTATTCCTCAACCTGTGCACCATCCTAACCCATCCGAAGAAACCATGGGCCACAGGGAGGCAGTGGTCACAGGGAGAGCATGGCCACTGTCATTCATGTGCTCCTCCCATCTCTATGCACACTGCTCACCCTATGCCACCTGTCAATCATGTTGGTGTCCCTCTTATCCTGTGACCAGAGGCATGTGGCTTCCAGTGAGCACACTACTGGCACCATCATAAGCCAGGATGCACATGAATGCAGGCTCAGCATTGATTTTCTTTGGAATCACAAGAAATGTACTGTACAAATGTTCTCCCAGAAGGAACCTGTTAGACATGGCATCTTTGGTGTGGTTTCCCCTGACTTTTTGCCTCTACCTCATGTATTTTTGATGCTGTGCCGGGTTTCATTTTGGCTGGCTTAGATGCTTTGGGCACTTTGCCACTGCTGATCAGTGTCAAAGTGCCAGTGCTCAATGTGTAAATTATTATTACAATTGGTTCTCCCGGATTGGCATATTTGATTTACTGGTAAGCCCCTAGTAAAGTGCACTGAGAGTGCCTGTAACTCAAATGCTACTAGTGGGCCTGCAGCACTGATTGTGCCACCCACATGAGTAGCCCTGAAAAGGTATCTCAGACCGGCCACTGCACTGTCTGTGCGCAGTTTGAAACTGTCATGTCGACCTGGCAAGTGCACCCACTTGCCAAACCCTAATCTTCCCTTTTCTTACATGTAAGGCACCCCTATGGTAGTCCCAAGATACCCCCATCGTCAGGGTGCAGTGTATGTAAAACATGTACTGGTGTGTGTGACATGTCCTGATAGTGAAATACAGTGTATTTCGTTTTCACTATTGAAAAGCTATCTGCCCCATAGGATAACATGGGAGATGCTTTTTAACATCTTACAAGTATAAATTCCCATTTGGAAAAGATAGAGAAATAAAGTTTAGGCTCTCTGACCTAAGCAATTTAATAACACAACTTTTAGTAAAGATGGTTTTCAAATTCTGTGTTTGAAAAAGGCACTTTTAGAAAGTAGGTATTTTCTCGTTTAACTATTCTGTGTGCCTCTGCCTGTTTGTGGAGTGACTGTCTGGTTTTGGAGTGACAGGGACTGGGGATGTGTATTCACTGTAGACAGCCACTGTGGCGGGGTGGGGGGGTGGGGGGGGGGGGTTGAGGTGTGCCTGTCCCTTTTTGGATGACTCTGAGCTGAGCGGAATGGGGCTTGGCTGCGTTTAGAGTGGTGGAAGGAGTTTTCCTTGCACCTGAATAGGGCCTGTCTCCCTTGCACAATGCTGTCTCCACCCCCTGAGGTAATACTGCACCAGTGAGGACAGAACTGGTTTGGACTGGGCTCAGAGACCCTGGTACAAAGTAAGAACAAAGACAAAATGGGGTATAAGTAGTGGACCTTAAACCCCAGAACTTTAGATCACTTCTGGACTCAAGAGGAACCTTAGCCAAGGAGACGAGCTGGAGAGCTGTGAGGAGGAGTACTGCCCCTTTGCTATGTGCTGTGTGGAGTTGGCCTGCAGTTGCTGCTTCTGCCAAGGAACACACAAAGACTTGAACTTTGCTGTGAACCTGCTTGAAGAAGAGTCTCCAAGGGCCTGTGTGTGCTGGTCTTCTGTTCTGAAGTTTCAAGGACACAAAGACTTCACCCCAGTTCCCCTGAACTCTACTGCTGAGAGTTCTGACCTGCCAGGCAGTAACTGTTTCAGTTTGGGGCATCTGGAGGTTGTTCCTGCTGTTGGGAGCTGGAAGAAACCTGAGAGAAGCAAGAAAGCCTGTCTTCGATGCCGTCAGCGATGCCGCTGTGATGCCGCGACCTGCACTGAGGCCAGGGGCACCGCTCGTGAAGTGCAGGACGCACCACCCGGCCTGCACCGCAGCTACGACACCTCTAGACACCTGCCGTTATCAGCCATGCCCAACGCCAGCGCTCGCACCTACTTAGTCACCGCCAGCACCTGCAACCTGTTATCATGGCACGGATAACCGCTGAGGGTGACTTGCAAATCTTGCCGACTTCGTATCGCCTCACCGGAACCAACTGCTCACCGTTGTCGCAACTGACATCCCCTTTCCTGGTTCGACACATCGCCTCTTCACAGACACAACACCTTGCCTCCCCGTGGTAGCCAGGGCGCCGGCCTCAACCTCAGCACCGACACCTCACCTCCACAATGCAATGCATTGTCATAGACTTTGTTATCCAAAGGTACTGTTTGTTTAGGGACTGTGTGACTCAGTGCCAGACGATGCGCACCTCGCGGTCGGCACCGTACTTTGGATTTATTGCTGTCACGACATTGCAATAGCCCAAGGCTATTTGCTTTCTACAGGCTTTATTCTTGAAATTACTATTTTGAAGTGCTATTTTACTACATGTATGTTGGATTTCTGTTGTTTTGGTCTTGTTGAGTTTAGATAAAG
Source organism: Triturus cristatus (assembly GCF_964204655.1). NCBI lineage: Eukaryota > Metazoa > Chordata > Amphibia > Caudata > Salamandridae > Triturus > Triturus cristatus. Next base: position 1,064,019,974 of record NC_140594.1, on the reverse strand, counting down.
ATACTTTATTTTTCTAAACCGGTATGGTGTCCATTTGTGGTGTTATCACTGTATCACTGTGTGTTTTCAGTACAAATACTTTACACATTGCATTTGGGATAAACCTGTCTGCTCGTGCCAAGCTACCAAGGGGGTGAGCAGGGTTATCTAAAGTGTGTATCCCCCTTATCCTGACTAGAAGCAAGGGCCCCTATTTGGACAACTAGAGACCCCCATTTCTTACAGAACCAAAGGAAACATTGTGCTAGAAATGCTTTTATTAGAGTCTCTACAAAACTATTAATGATATTTGAACATAAAGAAAATTAATTTTTCTGTATTTTCTACACTACAAGATGGTCAGAGTAAAAAAGAATTCAGCAATCCTGATTGACACGATTTTTCAGATACCTCCTTGCTTTTTTGAGAAATAGATCCCTAAATATTTATGTTAAGTGATCAATTTAAGTGTTTGCATGGCAGTAATGTCTATGTAAAACAAGATTTGCAACAACAAAACATTTATATTTTGGTCCCCAGGCTTTTTCTAACAGGGGAATCTCGAACAAGGATGGTTTGGCTATGGAACCCAGAAGATGCGTTGAACATTGTGTATAGATGGTTTATAACTTGAGTTTGTGTAATGAACCAAGGTATATGTAGGCTATTTTAAAAAAGAAATTCAATCTCTTTTAGTGCTTTTGTTGTGGCCAAGTGGTGTCAGCTCTTAGCATAAATCTGTATTAGTGTATTTTTTACTGACAATAGAATTTGGAAACACAAAAAGGCAATTACTGACCAGTGTTTCTGAGTTTTGTTGTCAGCAAAAAAACATACACTAACCTGTATATATTTCAAGCTAATGCAACACACAGATCCCTCCTGTGCCGGCACAGTGCAGGAAACAGGATTATGATCTGGCCACTTGTGTTTTGCGTGTCAGGGTTTTGTCTCCGGCGACTTCTGTAATTTGTCAGTCAGTGGTTACCAGCATGGCTTATGGCTCGCTATCAAATGTTGCAGATGAGACAAAGTGCATTTTGATGTTCTCATAAATGAATCAGCAAAATACACAGCAATTCTTGAGTGTCGTTTTTTAAAGTACTTTTTGAAGGAGCATTCATTTTTTAAAAATAATATCTATCACAAAGAGGATCAGGAAGCTACTTTTGAGCCTGACAGACTGAATTAGCCCCTGAAATGAATGAGCACTTCCTCTGTCTACTTGGGTACAGGGCACATTTTTTCTGCTCTGCTATCTTATATCTGAGCATAGCATAGCGAGTAAACACCAGTAGTTGAACTTCAGAATAATGAAAAACTTGTAGCCCTGATGAAGGAGGCAGCAAACAATAACGCTCCGAAACATTACCACCGTACATTGCAACAACGGTGGACTGATATAATTGTTCGATTGAAGGCAAAATATTTTGAAAGATAAAATGATTTAATTGGTCACTGACCTATGTCCACTATTTGGGTATATGGTGATGCTTCTTTGCAGAACAAAATCTTTTTTATATCAATGTATGGATATCAGAAGGCTGTGTTTAATTTTTGTATGAAAGAAAACTCTTTTAATTGTTTTTAGTCTTTTGTAGTTCTGAATATAAATTACATGGAATCCAAATGATTAATGTGTAGTTTGTTATGATTGCTCGTGCTATAAACACATAGTTAAATAGTATGATGAGTATATGCAAGTATTGCTACAGTTATATAATTCTCAATAATTCCTCATAAAGGTTTGATTATTCATGTGTGCTTAAACCATCTATGCTTTTGACACAGTCACTTGAGAGATCTCCATCAGCTGATTTTAGAAGATCAGGCTGGTTCAACAGTCCTTGACTGATCTCATTCCTTTCTGATTGACAGGAGCCAGGCATTTTCTCTGCTTCCTTTTTATGTCTGACTTCCAGAGAGGTAGGTATGGGTTACATCTGTGGTCTGCCCTCTCTTTCATCACTCATCAACTCTCTTGACTCATTGGTTTTCTGTATGCAGCTCTGTGTTTTCTGATTCTAGATGTATGCTGGTGCCACCAATATCCTTCTAAATCTTCAGGTGAAGTAGCGGAAGAGATCTGAACATTATGAGAACAAAATGTAAATGCTTTGTGGTGGTGGTCCTTGACTGGGTGGGCAGAAACTTGTTGACAATGAATGAATGAATGAATGAAATAACTTATTAAGTGCAACGTGTATCCAAGGGCATCTTGGCTCTAAAGTGAACAAGATCAGTGAGGCCCAGAAATGTCTATTGTGTAAAAAGTCAGGGGGCTTATTTACCAGCCCCTTGCGCCACCCGTATGTCACTTTTACCATGTTAAAAATGACGCAAAAGTGGCGCAAGGGGCTTGTAAATAAGCCCCCAGGTTTTTAAGGATTTTCTAAAGCCTAAGAGTGAAGTAGCAGTTTTAATGTCCAGGGGCAAACGGTTCCAATTCATGGCCGTGCAAGTGACAAAGCTCCGGCCACCACAAGAGGAGTTAAAACTGAACACCAAAAGGTAGGTATTGTTGTTGTGTGCACAGAGGGGTGGGCCACATGAGCAGTGCTATGCACAGAGGCACCAACACCAACAGGCAGATATTGTGGTTGAGTGCACAGAGAGGTGGGCCACCTGAGAAGTGCTCTTGCACAGAGGCGCGAGCCACACGAGATACTGAGAGGCCAAAAAAACATTGGGCCTATATATCTCCAGCAGCAGCTCTAATAAAAGTTCAGACATTCAGTGTAGCAGCTGCCCCCACTGCTGTAGTAGCTGCTGAGAGTTTTAATAGGCGTGTTCAATGTCCTGCTTGTAGGAGCTGACACACTGTACCAAGCACTATTTGTGAATCACCAACACTTTTAATGCCAGTAATTGCTGGTTTTTTGTTCAAGACTTCTTCTGCTGCCCTATATTTGGACATAAAGGACATGTTAATTAGTATGCCTTTTTGTCCACTTGTGCCACACCCTGATCATGGGACAGTAGGGGTTTAAACTGACTTCACTGCAATGCTGATGAATTCCAATCAGTGACAACACTAAGTGTAGTGGTGGCCGCAACTGATGTATTAGCTACTTATGACGCAAACAGCCTTGTTCAATATACTACTTGTGGTAGCTGAATGTACCAGAAATGAAATGAAAATGAAATACCAGCATTTGTAAAGCACACAGCTACCTCCGGAGAGGTGTCCCGGCGCTGGGGGCCATCGGGAAGATTAAGCGAGCGATTGCCCAGAGTCACATGGTGCTGGGCTAACCTGCCGCCGGCGATCGAACCGTGAACCCAGTGGTCTGGAGTCAGGCACCCTGGCCGCTGCGCCACACCTCTTCTACAGACACAGTTTGTGAATCACTAGCAGGCTGAGGACCAGCCATATCTACAGTAAAACACTCACACCTGCACGCCTTCCTGAACCCTTCTATTTTTAGCCACAAACAATATATTATTAGCGCGCCTCTTGGCTCTTTAGCAGCGGCTGGTTAATTACGATATGGCCGGTAACTCCAGTTAGCACACATATCGCAATTATGAGTTTTATGATAACCTACTTATATTTATCAAGGGAAATGTCTGTATTTACCAGATCATGTGGATTTTGGTGCAGTAAGCACCAAATATCAAAGGTTATTCACCAAAAACTCATAATTGGGTTGCATTGGGAGTGCAGAGTGGCTGAGCACTGCAAGTAGGCTCCTGAGCTTTCACTGACAAATGAGGAATTACCAGGGGAGTGAGGGATACCAAGCCTCTTTCTCTCCTGGAGTTAAACCAGGAGACTTTGGCTGCTGAAGGGTCGAGTAATTACGGTAACCCCACCGGAAACTTGTAATAGAGGGCAAGATGCTTAGGGCATATTTACAAGGCCCTAATGCCACTGGAGCATCACTTTTCTGAAGCTCCGGTGGTGTTACTTTCTACCCTATATTTACAGGGTGGTGTTAAGCCACTTACCGTGGCTTAACGCCACCCTCTAAATATGCTCCTTACCGCAGCAGTCCGCTGCGGCAAAGGGGTGGGCAATGGGTGTTGCTGCAGGCATCTCACCCCAACACCCATTGGTTTTTTACGCTCCCCCAGATTTTCAAGGATGGTTCAGCGCCAAAAACTAAGGCCAGGATAAACCTGGTCTTAGGATGGCGATACGATTAGAAATTATTACTTTCTCCTCGTATTTTGCTCTTTCTATGTGTGCTTCATTCTGCAGCACACATAGAAACAGCAAATGGCCTTCAAAGATTGTTTATGTGCAAGAAGGTGTTCTTTCCTGCACATACACAATCGCTCCTGAAGCGCAGGCACCCTTGCAACATGGTGCAAGGGTGCCTGTGCTTGCGCAGGCTGCTTTTTTAGCGCCAGCACTCGGGGAAACGCAGGGGTGCACTGTATTTTTGTAAATTCGATGCATCCCTGCGTTTAATATAAGGTCGGTGCGTGGCGTTATCAATTTTGGAGTAACACAGCGCTCCGACATTTTATTGTAAATATTCCCCTTAGAGTCCTGGAAGAGGTGGTTTAATAAATGTGACAAGGATTTGAGGATTTAGCTCCAGGCATATCAGACAGCATCACACTACACAAGCCTGGCTTCTATCTCCCAACAACAGTATAGTGATCCCTGAATGTTGATTTATAACGAAATAAACAGCAAGGAAATTTAGTGTGCAAGCTCTGTAATGTATAAACAACAAGGCAGATCTCAGAAGATCCTGAAAACAGACTCACTCACCTACACTCTCCCTAAATGCCTTTAAAAAATAGACGCAAGGGTAACATAGAGTGCTCCCTGCAATATGTAAGTAATAAAAGGCATGCCATAAAACCGTGAAACCATCAGGGTAATGTCACACAACAATCTGTTTACACTCACTCACTTCCTCGAAACACTGTAATGCTCCTTAAAAGTCGAGGTGAGAGAGGTTCAAGATAAAAGTTAGTGCGTTCTCTCAAAAGTGTAATAAATAATTTTCCTGATGAAAAATCCTGAAGCAGGCAGGGTTATTTTATACACCAAATAGCTAAAAATATGTAAGCTCTCTGCAGTGTGGAGTCAATTAAATACTTGGACCAAAAATTCTGAAGCAGGCAGTGTAACATCACACTCCAAGCAGATTCTTTACAAACATCACCTCCAAACAATATCTATCACAGGTCCTGTAAGCCAAAGTGAAATCAAGGGTGAGTGAAATGTAATGACGACTCTGTAATGTATGCTCTGTAAAGCACCGGGCCAGATCAACGACCATTCCGTTTTAAGGCTCGCAAAACGGAATGTACTAATGTCTCTCAGACAGATTTAGTGATTCCCAACGGGGTCACAAATAAGCTGCCTCATCAATATTCATGAGGCAGGTCGTAATTCACGACCTATTGGAAATGGGCTACAATCACAGGGACAGTAGACTAGAATGTGTGTTGGCTTTTTAAATAAAGCAACTTTTTTTTCAAAATGCAGCCCATTTTCCTTAGAGGAAAAGAATAAAATGAAAAGTTTTCTTTTCATTTTTTAAGGGCAGGCGGTGGTCCGTGGGACCACAGCCTACTCTTAAAAAATATTTTCGCATGCATTCACAAAAGGGAAAGGGTTCCTAGGGACCCCTTCTCATTTATGACTGGCTTACCACCTACTTGAAATAGGTGGTAAACTGCGATTGTTTTGCAATCGCATTTACGATCGCAAAACAATCGTACATCCCTCTGCGACTCGCTATTAGGAAGGGATGCCCTTGGAACGACTCTTCCTAATGGCGTCTCGCAAACCCTATTTTGCGAGTCAGTAATAAGTTACCGACTCACTAAAGAGTTTTTGTACATGCTTCAACCCTTTTTAGCGGTCACAAATGGCCCTATTTTCTGTTTGTGACCGCTATACACTGGCGTACATCTGGCCCAGGTCAAAATGCTGTAGAATGTGGTATTAGGCCACAATCACCAGACATCCTGATTACACCCACCAACAAATACATGATCCCAAACGCCATGGTGAATTCCTGAGCCTGCATAATGTAGCGAGATTTCTGTAGCCTCTGATGATTAAAAAACCTGGTGCAAAATCTCAAAGCTGTCAACCAATCAACCTGCTTCAACCACCAAACAATGCCATGTTTCCCATAAGGCTCAGAGAAATTTAGGAATTAACAAAATGGAGAGCGCAGATCTTTTAGCAGAGTGGGAAGCGCATGGATATAATTCCAAAGCAGGAAGTGGTACATCAAACACTAAACAACCTGCCTACACTTACAGCCTCCAAACAATATCAGGCTGCCAAACATTGTGATGGAATCAGGTGCAAGCTAAATGGAGGATGTTATTGGTAATATGCAATCAAAAAGTGTATTACACAAAATACTGAAGTGCATGGCATTATGCCTCACAGAAAAGGTGGGGCCTGATTCACAAAGGTACTTCAGTGTAGTAAAGTTACGAGTGTGGAGTATCTGCACTCCAGGTGGAATCTCTGCACTCAGTGGGGAAACCCTCTACTCCAGGCGGAATCTCCATACAGTGCACTCTCTGCAGTGTAGAAGAAATCAACAGAAATTCTGGTAATGGCCCTATTTAGTCTGTTCTATGTCTCTGTGTGTTGGAATTCAGGAGTGCCACTAAATTCATGTAGTCCAGCCTAGACATGACCATGGCTCTCATAGAGTCATGCTATGTGAGTCTATAATGAAGATTTATTTTACCGGTAAGACCCCTGAGCTCCAAATATGTACCTAATAAGGTCTGTACAAAACAGAACCGAAAGATCTACGAAAGTTGTTAAAAGGGAGTCATCAAGAACATTAGGTCACAAAAAAGGAACCAGGTACAAAACTACAACAGCCAACAAGAGAATTTCAGAATCTCATACCATAAGAACCTTAAACCTCCCTTATTCAATAAAAGATTTCTGCTAGCCAATCATGGATGAATAATGGATCTGCCCCACTCTGTTCTTACCCCAAATCTTCAATCAAATGGGGTATACAACATATGTCGAGATATATCATATATTTGGGACCCTGGTCCATACGCCTTGACCACAGCACCTAAGCGAGCTCACTTCAATTAAGGAAGAACAAGGACAAAGATGATCCTGGAAAAACCCCATATGTGAAGTCTGACTTGTTAACAGCCCCCTGAGTCCTAGACATTGTAAGCTTCTCTCCAGGACAGTCTCAAATCCCATAGTGTGGAGGTTGATCAGAGAACCAATAATACCAGGACTGCTAACTACCCCTGATCACTGTCTAAGGGTTCTATTTCTCTAATGTCCTCCAAGCTAGTTTTCAATCTAAGGACCAGACAAAATCTAGACTGTCATCAGGTCTTCTGAAGCTGGATGGCTTGATCACTGTAGACTGACCATTACCTTAAGAATCATAAGAAATTGGTCAGAGATTAGCTGCATTATCAGGTACATGTCCTGGATGTATAAGGGGAACATCACTGCATATTTTAGAGCTCATCTGCAAGGGAAAAGTAGACAATTTCCCCAACTACCAATAGGTTGGATGAACTTGACCAACCAAGAATAGCTGGAATATCAGAGAGTGGGCAAACAAAATTTCCCTAGGCTATTATCACGTATGATAATCAGAATCATCACCGGCTAAACTACGTGGCTACACAATCTGGGTCAACCCACAGGTGTGAGTCAGCCATCAACTTTTTTGAGGATGTCATGAATCTCAGCGTTGGTTTGATGGATGAAGACATGGCCTAAGTTAAAAATAAAATGCAAACAGCCCGCTTTGTACTGCTATTTGTCACCAACTGACACTCAGCATAGCAATGTAATATCTAAGCACAGACATAACATCTGTATATAAGCTATAAGGACTTTCTAAGCAAAGAAATGTCATTTGTTTCCAAAGAAACTGAGCCACACTTAAATTTTGTTCCTCTTGGATCAATCTGAGGTGTCCTCTTTTTCACAATTCAGAAACTGTCTCCAGGCCATGAACGAATTAATGAGTGACATTTTCCTAAATGTAATACAAAAAGAATGCGACACTAAAGATGAGCAGCACTGAAAGCCTCTGGTACCCTTCAGCCTGACTGCTTGTTATGGGCCCTGCCTCAGTTAAAATCATCTTTCAAAAAAGCTGAGATTTAGATCAGTAAATGATATTTTTCTGGTTGTCCAGATTATTGTGGCAGTTTCTGTCAATTTTTTTCAGGCGATGCTTCTCAAAATAGCCTTCCATTTGTGTCATCTGAAGTTATCCCTCCATTTAGGTGTATCAGCAGTGTTGATCAACAAACTACCATTAATTCAGAACTTTCTTGTCTGTCTGAAACATGGCCTTAAGAAATGCGATCCTGTTTCTCAACCATGGTGTGAACATCACTGGTTGCCAGTTCACCAGTTCAGCAGCACATCTTCTTTAAGGTTCCCAGTTTAAAATAAGTCATTCAATCTGTGGCAAAAACTGTCAGATTTATAGAGCAGCCTCTAGGCTGAATGAATGGGAGAAACTCTGAGTGTGACTTATCATGAAGCAAAGTAGTCATAACCAACAGCTGAGAAGCAGAATTAGAACATCGGAATGTTGAGCGCTCCATTAAAAACGATGGAGTGCCCCGGGCTTCTAATGGCCGGTAGAAGCCCAGAGTATTAGCATTCCAATGTTTAACAAAGGCCTCACGGAGCCTGAGGGGACTTCAACCCCCTTGGGCGGACTTTCTTTTATAAATTACAACATTCTTCCCTCTAGGGGTGTAATGTTTTAATGGCCTTAGAGACGTCCGTAGCAGGCTCTACCGACCATTAAAGGCCCGCTCCCTTGTTAAAGACCTGAGCCCAAGAGGCCTTAAATGGCTGGTACAGCCCACTACAGCAGTCTCTGACGTTATAATAGATGCCTTGTATTCATATTGCTGACGTGAGTGGCATCCTGGAACTCTGACCAAGTCAATTCAGGCACACAATAGAAGGAGCTGGATTTTGGTTGATAAAAGCTGGGTAATTTTGTAGAGCACATTTGACTCTGGTATATTGAACAGGTCTCAGTCATCAGCAGAAGTGAACAATACATAGTTGTAAACAGCAGACAGCTGGGAAAATAATGAACGTAGATGGATTATTTTACAGTACAATAAATGACTATAAAGGTTCAAAAGTATTATTTTCATTCTAAGCAGAAGTACATTCTGGAAATAAAGGGTGTATGCTAATATTTTTATTTGATGCACTTGTAAAACATTATTTAGTGGTCTTTGACAATAGATCTTGCATCAAACCGCCAGTCAACTATGAAAGAAACCTCTCAAGTGTTTCATAATTATATGCAAACACTAGACAAATCAAGAAAAAATAACACCGAGGCAATCTCGCATAATATTGCACATCAACTTGAGTATATGAAATACCTGATAAAGAGAGAGGATTTCAAATACCTTTCAAAGAGAAACATTTCTCTGATTGGCTTCTTATGCAAAGCATTCTTCAGAAATCAGCCTTTTGACTATTAATCACCTCTCTGACTACTTGATGTGAAGCAGGGATATTCTGTTTTTATTTGTAACAATTCCACAGACCTTTTATCACAATTTTGTGGATGTTTTCCTCAATTTTAAAAATAACAACTGAATTTGCATCTTTTGTAAATCCCCTTTTGTGCAGAGCTGGAAGCCTTGATTGTATTGAGCTGTCTGAGTGTGCTTGAAGTGATGGAAGGGCATTCATGATAGTCAGTTTTGATCAGTTGCTAACAGTGAGGTGGCCTAGTCTGATGAATGCTGTATCTTTATCAATGTCTAAAACATGGGACATGAATACTTCAAACATCTGATTAAATTATTTTATTTGCAGCTTTTTATAGCGCAAACCTAAAATAATAACTCTATATACATTAAAAAAGTGTTAACAATTAAAAGTAATTTGAAACATGGATACAATGACAGGAAACAGATTTCCGAAGGAATCTTGGAGTCAAGCTGTATGGCGAGAATAATGCAGACTCCAAGGTTATGCACTATATGTGACTTACATGTTAAACAGAAAGACCTTTAGCTCTTTCTTGAAAAAGAGGAAGGAGGAACTTTTTGTACATAAGAAGAATTGAGTTCCAGGTAGAGGGGGCACAATCTTTGTTATTTAAAGCAAGGAGGTTTGGGGCAACCTTTCCTACATACTGAACATTCCCTACCTGAAATGATCAGTTTAGGGGTACGTCTTTTGGAGAGCTAAGGTGGTTGGATTTGGAAAGGAAGAAGACTGTCTTAAGAATACATCTATTCTCAACCAGGAGCCAATTTATCAAATGCAATATAAGAGTAACACAGTCATAATGGCAGGTTCCAATCTTTCTTCTGTATGTATTACAGATTTTAGGGGGGGCTAGACTGAGTGAGGGAGCCCAAACCGTAAAAAATTTCCATAATCAATCATTGATAGTACCACTGACTTGAAATCAGATTCATTGATGAGATGGTTTAGTTGTTTACGTGGTATGCCTAGTATGTGAAGAGCATGATCAGCAATGATAAAGGGAACTATCTCAGAGTTGCAACCTTCTCTGAACCCAGAGTAGTGACCACAAAGGAGACTGAGTATTTTTCACTTGTTTGGATAAACAGCTGTCAATATTTTTTGCCAGGAGAGAGGGGGTTGTAATAGATTGGAAAAGATTTGGTCACTAGGATCAGACTTTTTGAGGCGAGGGTTGACCTGCTAGGTTTCTAAGAGGGAATGAGAGTTTGCCCTGTGAGAGGAAGGAGCTAAAAAGTTTGACCTGATATGGGCAAAGGTGGTGAGAACCAGCCTAGACAAGGGCCTTGGGATGGGGATAGGGAGGGTTCAGAGAGATAGTTTCAGAGTTTGATATAAACAGTGGTTTTAGTTTTCATTCAGTATGAACAGAAGTAAGGACAAGACCAAGCTATGAATGGTTTTCAGGGGCGTAGCTTGGTTAGTAAGATTTGAAGGCATTGGAGGGGGGGGGGGGGGTTTGAGCTTCAGATCTTCCGAAAATCAGGCTGGCATATAATGTTTAAATACAGTGTATGACAAGCAGGGTGCATGAGAGAGGCCTAAGGGGCAGTGGAAAGAAACACATGGACCCAACTATTTGCCATAAAATATATTTACTGGGGGGGTGTAACACCACAAACACCCCCCTTAAGCTACACCCCTGGTGGTTGTGCTGAATAGGAAATATGGGGTGGGTTTAGGAGGTGCCTGCATTTTCCATTTCAATCTGTTGGATATTTGTCTTACGAGAATGTAGATAGTGGCATGTGCATTCTTCAGCTGCATTACATTGTTTTACTGTCTTAGGATATATTTTTGCCTGACGCATCATTGACATTTTCCAGTTTTTGGGGATGATGTTTTGCTTTTATATCCTGTGATTTAAACAACTTCGCATAATCCTACTAGTTGTTTTTGTGTTATATTTTCTGGTCTCCTTTGGGGTGGAGAGGAATATGAATGTCTATTTTTAACATCACAGGCTTAATTTCTGCTGATAGTTTGGCTGAGAACCACTAACCAGATTTCTTATATTTTTGTCTTTCGAGGGCCATGTTGGCAATGTCGTCAGAAATATCAGACATAGTATCATATCATGTAATAGTTTATGACAGAATTTGTCAATTACAGTGTTATCCTTGGGAAGCTAGGGATAAGGATATTTTGAGGTTAGCTCAGAGATGTCTTTCTTTTGATACCTTGAAATGACAAATCATCATGACCTGTTCTTATTTTGTCAATTTGATGGCAAAGGTGATTTCAAGAGAATCCTCTACCAGAAATTTGCTATATCAGGAGATGATGAGATCAAGAATGGAGACTCTTTGGTGCACAGATTTAAAGCGCTACTGATCTAAATCATTATCACCAACAGACAATTCGATAGACAATGAGGCGCGTCGTCCATTGGTCGTTCCACAAATAGGTTACCATCACCGGGGGATGAGAAATGATTGTAGCTCTGAATTAGGATGAATCTTATTGTAACAAGTGCTCTTAAACCTGGAGTAGCCTCACAAAGATTGTATGGGACCCATTCGCCATTGCAATGCATTAAAACTCAATTGCTTGAAATCACTAAAATCTGATATAATTTCCACCTGGATTAGCAGTTTTTGGCACATGTAGTATTTGGTAAATGAAATGACTGGATGTGTGCAGCATTATTAGGAGACAATACCTCAACCGCTGCCTTTGCTCTTTCAAATTCCTCCTCCAACGAATGATTCCTGGAGAGATGCGCACTGCCCATTCGGTGTTCTCTGGTCAATCGAGCCTGACAGAAATGGGAACAATAGAGAGGGTTATGAAATTTAGGACAAGAAGGTCTAATTCATTTTGATTCTCATAAGAGCATTTGTAAAAGTGCTATACTAGACATAAAGGATCATTGTAGGATTCCATACTAGTGTCCTCTTCATGCCTCTCCCCAGAATTTCCAATCCCATGGGCATTTGTAATCCTGGAGAGTGGGATTACTGTCAGACACAGAATAATGGGGAATAACATGGTGAACTCAGTACTTGCTCGCTCATTCCTGCATGTTTTTCTCAAATGTCGGTGATTTATTTTACCTGGGCATTTCGAAATGCTCAGGTAAAAACCTTCAGACTGGCAATGTTTCTGCTGAACCTGAAATCCATAAATAAAAATTGCAAATCCCTCCACCAGTTGGTTAGAGAATCATGAGCCACTTGCAATGGACACCTTAGTGTCTGAATAAGGGGGTAAATCACACAATAAAATCCCAAACTTTTCGTTAGTTAGTTGTTCATTCTCTGTTGCAGAAAGTTAAAGCACCACCCTGAGTATTTCGCTAAGTAACTTCACTCCTCTGGCCCTATGATAAGACGCGACATTAGATTCTTGACATTTGGCTGGTGGCTTGGTTGTTCATTCATCAGGCTGGTGTACAGAGTATTGGTGTGGTCTTATTTGAACTGAATTTGCTTGCTGCTGCTTTTTGCCGAATGGTATGTCAATGGATTTTGAAGCATTCGGTGGCTATAGGAGAATATGTTATGATACGTGCCTTTAAAGGAAATTATGCATTAAAAAAATGTGACAATGTGAATTGCATTTGCCAACGTGGCACGAGAAGCAAAACACTAAATTTAAGAGTGTCTGTTCTGATGGACAGGCTAGCAAGTGATGGTATTAATGTCTGGAACAAGGACACAAAACCCTGCAGGGTAGAGGCCATTGTTGAATGTCTATATGAGCATGATATTCAGGAGCACTGAAATCAGGATAGAATGCCATGCAAGAAGGACATACTGACTAAATTGGTTTACAAGTATAACTGTACTCCCCTATTAAAAAAATTACCAGCTTGACATACAGGAGTGCGGTTCTAAATGCACTTAATTGTGTGCATTAAAAAAAATAGTAATTTTATAAAGAACAGATGCAGATGTAAGCAAGACCTGCACCAACACAACTGGAGAGATCAAGTACATACTGATCATTGCACGCTTGCTTGTAAAGCATGCCAGAAACTCCAAGAAGACCAACCTATCCACCGGCCTCAATGACAACTGCAAGGAACTTTTCAACATAGTCAAGGAATTCACCCCCCCCCCCCCCGCAGCAGATCTCTACGACACCCTGGCGGACTTTTTCCACAACAAAGTTAACATCACCTACCAAGACTTTGCACACCAACCCCCAGCCACAGACAGCATCAACTTCCTCACAACGACTGACGCCCACCCACACAAGCTCATTTTGTGGCACCCTCACCAAGAAGGAAACGGCGACCATCACGAGATCCATTCACTCTGGCGCCCCTGCAGACCCCTGTCCCCACCACGCTTTCAACCTCGGCACTCAACCCATCAGCAAAGAACTTACCAAGGTCCTTAACTCCTTGATCACCACAGCCCACTTCTCCAAGAAGTGGAAACACGCCAACGTGAAGCCCATGCTGAAGAAGCCATCCACGGACCCAGAAGTACTGAAGAACTACAGTCCCATCTCTTTGCTCCCCTTCCCAACCAAAGTCATTGAGTAGGCAATCAATATCCAGCTCAACAGACATCTGGAGGCCCACGACCTCCTGGTCCCCTCCCAATCCGGCTTCAGAACAAACCATAGCACCAAGACAGCTCTAGTAGCAGCCACAAATGACATCTGAATGCTGCTAGACCAGGAAAAAACAGTGACCCTCATCCTTCTCGACCTCTCAGCAGCTTTAGACACTGTATCCCACCACACTCTGATCAAGAGGCACCACCAGAGCAGAATCCAAGGAGCAACCCTCAAGTGAATCGCATCATACCTCACAGGAAGAACGCAGAAAATCATCCTCCCTCCCTACTCCTCTATCCACAAGAACACCACCTGTGGGGTACATCAAGGCTCAACCCTCAGACCAACCCTCTCCAACACATACATTACCTCCCTGGCCACCATCGTCAAAAACTATGGACTCAACATCATCTCCTATGCTAACGACACCCAACTCATCCTCTCTCTGACTAACAATTCAAGAACCATCAAAGACAAGTTCCAAAGATGCATGAAAGATGTTGCTGACTGGATGAACAACAATTGTCTCAAACGCAACACCAACAAGACAGAAGTACTCATCTTTGGGAAAGGCAAGGACACACTGGAACATTGAATGGTGGTCCCCAGAGCCGGGATTAACCCAGATACTCACTGAACATGCCCACAACCTCAGCATTATCTTTGACAGACAGCTATCCATTAAGAGAAGCAAGTATGCGCCCTCTCCACTGTCTGATTCCTCATGCTCCACAAGCCCAGGAAGGTTTTCAGATGGCTTCCGACCAACACCAGGTGCACTGTCACGCAGGCTCTTGTCACCAGCAGACTCGACTATGGCAACTCCCTCAATGAAGGAATAACAGCCCAACTCATGAAGATACTCCAGACGATCCAGAACACAGTGGCCAGGCTCAGCCTCGACCTTCTCAGAAAGACGCACCAACCCCTCACCTCAGGATATTCCAGTGGCTTTCAGTCGTGAAGAGATGCCAGTACAAGATACTCAACCTGCATACAAGGTGCTACCCAACGATGGACCCGTGTACCTCAACCATTGTGTGACACTTACACCAGCCAACCAGGAATCTCGGATCCGGAAACCTTGTCCTAGGTGCCACCTGTCGCATTCACCAGAGAAACAGCAGAGGCCACTCCTTCTCTTATCTGGTGGCCACGACCTGTAACACCCCCTCCCCCGCAGCTCAGACTCTCACCATCGCTCCAGCAATTCATGAACGAACTCAAGACATGGATGTTCAACCAATAGGAGAATAGGCAGCACTATCTGACAGTGCCTCGAGACCCTCACGGGTGACGTAGCCATGCTCTACATTCCTGATTGATTGATTAATGTATACAATCTTTTATGCTGTGAAATGGTAGCTGTGAAATAAACAAAAGCCACTCCAAAAGGAAATTACAACACCATTAGGAGGCAGGAACAGATGAACCTGGAATATGCCCTCTGCTCACTTCAAAAACATGGAGAGCTGGTAGAAAGCGGCATGCTATCACATCAGGGTCTGAACGCAAAGGCAAAACTAAAGCAATAATAAAGTAAAAACAAAAACAGTGGCACTGGAGGAAACCACATTGCAGCCGAATGTGCTCTTAGTGAAAGAGTAATATGTCGTTGCTCAAAGTGAAATTAGCTAGTAGTATTCTGACCCATTGCCCCATGCTCTATGCTGCATTGGATTAAAAGCAAACATGAACGAAACAACGACAGACCAATGGATGAAGAGACATGGCTGAAATCCCCTTGAAGTACTTATATTATCCACATAATTTGAGCGCCATACCTCACATGGTCAAACTAATCATATTTCACTTTCATGCCAAAGCTCAGTTGGTTAGCTGTACTTTATTTTCAGCTGTTCTTATGCGGTGAACTCCAACAGAACAATGGCTTGTGTTTAGGAGTGTGGCTAATGTTGGAAACATTGGCTTATTAGCTGTTTGAAGCAGGCGGCATTGGCATACAAGCATCCATTAGTGGAGCATCTGTCTTCATTGCTAATTCATGGTGTGTGGTGTCTGCGGTACAAGCTGGCCTTGCACAAAGGGACATTTCCGCTCTAGGTATTGGCAGGAACACGAAGGCACGCTAATGCAGATGGATGGCATTTTGAATCCTGTTCCGCTGTCTTAGGCATGCGCAGTGTGTTCTACCTGTGGGCCAGATTCTTACTGAGATCAGCCTCCCCTGGGTACCACCAACATCATAATTCTGTAGCTAGAGGGAAAGAAAAGATGCTGCTGGAAGCTGACCATATGTCAAATCTCTTCATTTTTAAAGTTCATTAAATCAAATTATTATCATAGGTCTGAGCTGAACAAATAGTTCAGACCTCACTAGAATAAATTAGAATCAAATTAACAAAATTAATGGTTTGGCAATCAGCTACAGACAATCTCTTGCATGTCCAGAAGCACTACTCCTGGCGATGCAAATTCACTGGTTCCATTTTACAGGATCCACCATTTGTATTCAATTTAGCCTAATAAATATTTGTTGAGATAAATTATGCATTTTCTCATATCTATTGCAATGCACTTTATGCTAGAAAAAATCGTGGTGGTAAAAATAGTAAAATAGTGTGCATGTATATAAAGCGGGTTACTAGAAGTGTACAGAAATGCATTATAGTTAAAACTCTGTTTGGTAATGCTTCCTAATTTAACAATATTTGTTGGCTGCTGGAAGCATGGCTCTTCACGGGGAAGTGAGGAGAGTCGTGGTGGCCCTCTAAATAATGTACTCTACTCTTCTTCTGGATCGGTTCGGGGGTCATTATAGGCAATTTACCTTAAAGTAAATCCACCCTGGCCATTGTTAGTTGTGGTACCAAGCCTTATAAAGTTTAGTTATGATTAGTATTCACCTTTCAATGATGGATGCATAATGTGTCCTACTCGGTGATATCCCCAACTACACTATGAGTCCCAAACCCTTCAGGGGGCCCCAATACAAAGAATATCTGTGAGATAAGGGATACCCAGGGGCCCCCATCATATGCTGTGAAAGAGGGGGGCATCAGTTTGCGTTATGTCACTGCCTATACATCCTGGCGGTATAGAGTGGCCATTGTTTATCATAATGACGTGCAAACGTGGTCAACCCCATTACACTGCCAACAATTAAATACAGATTATGTTGCACTTGCAGGCAGCGTTCTCCAAAGGCGGTCCTGGAGGACCGGATCATTGCCAGATTTTTAAGATAACTACATTTATCTAAATGTGGATATGCTACATATCTTGCAAAGGTCCGGCCCTCCAGGACCGACTTTTGAGAACCCTCCTGTAAGGGAAAACAACCCAAGTAGACCGACCTTTGTTGAGGCCCACCATTGAGCATGTCAAGGGAAGCCGACAGCAAACACCATCACAGGGGCCATCACCCATCCCATCCACCAACTAGCCGATACATATCCTCTAACCGACTAGGGTACCACCAGCAAGATGTGACTGGGCAGGTAAAAAAATTGTACCACACTGTAATGTTGTCTAAGAATGACGGAAGGTGGGACATAACACACAAACATCTTCTGTATCTGCCCTCAATGGGTGGAACGGGATTTCCTTGAGTAATCTCTTATTGCTTCGGCTTTAATGCTGGGAATTATTTTCTTAACTAATTAATGGCAATGTGGCGACATTCCACCCAGGTGGAAAAATCCATTACGTGCATCAGAGCGCCCAGAACTTGGTTACAACATGAACACACAAGAATGTCCTCTGGGGAAATTAATCAACCACACTTTCGTCCTCACTCACATTCTGCTTCTCTTTCATCCAGGTCCAAAAGGTCACACAAGTCTCACACTGGGTTTGTTGCGTATTGGCACAAATATTACAAATTAGTGTAACAATGTTTAAAAATTTCACCACGGCAATTTATTTCTGAGAATGCCCACAGTAACATACAATTTTATAAAAACAGTAAAACAATTACAATGCACTCAATGTTTAAAACCACCTCCTAAAGCAACAGCATATTATACATGAGAGTATACTACCTAGACATTCCCCTTTGTCATCCTTTGCCACAGTTGGTGAATGTGGGAGCCGGCCTCGTGGCGTGGTCCTGTTTCCCCGCGCTAAGCCGCACGAGGTCCCATGCACATCGGGACTCCTCCATCTTGGATTGCACGTCACTCCACGTGACCATCTGTATGACCCTGCTCTACCCGGCCTCGGTCCCAGCGAGGCCCGACATCGAGACGCCAACCCCTGGCCCGGGGGATACCACGTGAGCCCTTCCCACTCGCGGCGGAGGGCAGTATCGATGGGACCCCCAACCGTCTCTCCACACCTGGGTGTGACCGCCCCACAGCTCTCTGGGGCCTGGCGCCTCTCCTGCTGGGCGTCTGGCCGCTCCCTACCCGGCCTCTCCGCCCCCTCCGGGCGCAAGTGTCCGGACATCAAAGGGCTCCCGTCCTATATCTGGGGCGACCGGACAACAGGGCAGGAGTTGTATCCTGGAGTCAAGAGCCCTGCTGATCGGATCGCGGCTGACCCTACGGAAGAAGACTCACCCTGAACCACCACTTGAGCCCTGCTGACGACGTCGCGGCTCCCCCGTGCTTAAAGACCTTCACGAACCTTTGGGGCCCTGCTGACGCTGTCGCGGCCCGACCTTGTTGAACCTTACCACCTGAGCCCAGCTGACCTCGTCGCGGCTCGACCGAAGCGGACCTACCACCAGAGCCCTGCTGACCGTGTCGCGGCTCGACCTAAGCGGAACTACCATCCGAGCCCTGCAGACGCCGTCGCGGCTCTTCACGTCCGAGCCGCTCTGAGACCAGCATCCAAGGTCTGGCACAGAGCCCTCCCGTACCTGGTTGGTACTAAGACTGTCCCGCTACCCTATCCTCTTAACGAACATTGAGACTCTGATAGGATCCCTCGATCCCTCTGTAAATATTGCCCGTATTACTGCCGATAATGAATCTAATCTTGCAACCGCTATTGAGTCCTGTGTGGTGGTGTTACTGGGCCTAGTACGATCATAGGAGAAGGACCTCCCCGAGGGGGCTTCTCAGCGGCACTCGGCTATACCTTTGCGGTAGGAAGGTGCCCGGAATAGTCTCCCCGACTACCCGGTGGCCCTCCCTCCAACAGTGAATCTATTTAATCACATAAACACTGATCTCATCTAGTATTTATGTATCTAGGGAAATGTTTATACACCAAAATGTGTGGCTATATAGAAGCGTCGACGCGTTTCGAAGGAAAACTTTTTATTTTTATTAGCACAGTGAACACGTTATAGTCAGTGACCCTAGCTCTTTCAAAGCTGTTGTATTTAATACTGCATGCGCGGCAAATTTTTGCCATTCACCAACCGGGTCTGATGTCACTTGCTATTTGAAAGAAGATTCCTACGTGTCTAAATATTTGTGAAAGTGTTTCCCTAATAATCTGTCTCCCAAATAATATATACAAGGAAGAGAGCTAGACAGAACCAAATAGTTGTGGTACCTGTTCAAAAACCACAGAGATAGAAAAAAGGTGAGAAGGGACTGGCAGTGCCTCACGGAAGTAACCCCAACGAGGATACGCAGACAGGTACTCGCCTGCTACCTCACGTTCTCATCATAGGCAACTGCCGCCCAAAAAGGAAAAAAAGGGAATAAATCAAGCAACCTCAAATCAATCCCAAAAACTGGTGTCTAGTGAAACTTATATTCTAAT
This sequence comes from Triturus cristatus, assembly GCF_964204655.1. Classification (NCBI taxonomy): domain Eukaryota; kingdom Metazoa; phylum Chordata; class Amphibia; order Caudata; family Salamandridae; genus Triturus; species Triturus cristatus. The sequence continues at coordinate 1,064,000,326 of NC_140594.1, read as the reverse complement.
TTGTATCTGTGTTCAAAAAATAATAATAAAAGTGTCGACCCAAGGAAGGAAGACTGAGTCTGATCAGGACCCACGTCAATCCGAGTTAAAACCGAGCAAGACTACACTGGCTGCATGATTCTTTATTCTGTGCTGTGTGTCTGCTCATTAAAACCAACATGTTTCGTTGCCTGTTTAAATTAGCGGCAACTTCTTCAGGGCTAGGGTCGACTGGCCTCTCTGCGTTGCTAGTTCAGACCAGTAATCTATCTGTCTGCACCTGAGGGAAACACAATTAAAAAACACATTCAGCTTTTCACCCATATTGCTCATATGGGTCCTTCATACATACATGAAAGCGATTTGTATCTTCGCTAACTTGCTTAAACAAGACGGTGCCTGCAACACCTTTGACATTCATATTTACCGTGAAGATTGCTCTCGTTCAGCATACCTCAACCATTCGTATAGGTAGGTGTGTGCTACATCCAATAATCCTGGACTGCTTGCCCAGTGGCCGCGGATTCGCGTTTCTAAAAGGCACAGAAACACATCCAGTTGTTACACACATAGACCGGGAAGGAAGCAGAGGCCCCTTCCTTATTCTCAACTAATTTGCGACGACCATCACAATTCTGCCCACCCAACCATTCCATCGGCCCTGAGGTCCTTGTTTTTGAACAGAAAATAATGCAGGATATAACCACTCTGGAAGAACAACGACAGGGTTATAGCTGTAGCAACATGACACAGGCTGACTGGCTAGCAGTACACTCCCTTCAGCAGAACTGTAACATCACTATTAAGCCTGCTGATAAGGGTGGAGCGGTGGTAGTGCTAAACACTTCAGATTATGAAGCTGAGGTGGCTAGATTGCTAGATGTGCGCCATAATTACCAACCCTTGATGAGAGACCCAACCAAAAATCTACAGACGACATTCACAAAATGGTCGCTGAGGCAAAAGAGAAGAAGTGGCTAACAGCAAAGGAAGCAGACTTTTTGATCAATGAGAAACCTAGGATACCTGCCTTCTATATTGTTCCAAAAATCCCATAAAGCACAGAGGCCCCCTCCGGGACGCCCCATAGTCTCGGGGATCCAATCTGTTTTGGAACCACTATCTCAATATGCAGACTTTTTTCTGAGGGAATGTGTTATTACTCAACCCTCTTTTGTACAGGACACTACAGATGTTTTAAAAATCTTGGATGACATCGTGTTTGATCCTGAACATCAATTCCTAGTCACGATCGACATAGAATCGTTATATACTAGCATCCCCCAGGAAGCAACGCTGGTGGCAGCAGCCCGCGCCCTGGGGGAATGCGAATGGTTCTATGATGTCCCCCAAACCTTTGTACTTCAATGTGTTAAACTAGCCTTGACAAAAAACTTCTTTGCCTATAAGGTCCAGCTATACCTGCAAGTGTCCGGGACTTCAATGGGGGCTATATTCGCCCCCAGCCTGGCATGTATCTACGTGGGCCAATTTGAGACTAACCACATCTTACATAACACCAATCCCTTCCAGAGGAACATAGCTCTCTGGAAGGGATATATTGACGATGTGTTATGTATTTGGACGGGTTCCGAGTTTGACCTAGATAGGTTTCTCCATTGGCTTTATAGCCTTGATGATTGTCTTAAATTCACCTGGACAATAAGCAGTACAACAGCTACCTACTTGGATCTAGACATTAGAGTGGCGAATCACAAACTTGCCACCAATGTCCATCAGAAACCAACTGACAAGAATTCCCTCTTGCATTACAGATCTTACCACCCCAGGGCCCTGAGGGACAACCTGCCTGTAGGGCAATTCTTGCGATACCGCAGGAACTGCTCATCCACTGAGGATTTTGTCGAACAAGCAGGTGTCTTGTCCTGCAAATTGGAGGAACGAGCGTACCCGACTAAGGTCATCAAACAGGCCAAAAAAAGAGCCTTGAATACTCCCCGAGCTGCCCTCTTGGAGAGGACACCCAAGACTAAAGGGGACTGTATCTCTGTGGTTACTACCTTTGGCCCCTTGTCCACCCAAATCAGACAGGTGATTAGGAAACATTGGCCCTTGTTGAACACCACCACCATGATTATGCCTCAACCCCGTTTTGCTTTTAAGCGATCTACCAATCTACGAAACCGTCTAGTGCATTCACGACCCAAGTGTGAGATTAAGGAAACAGGGATTCGGCCAGGACACTATCAATGTGGCGGATGCACAGTATGTGAACTTACTACATCAACAAAAAGTGTCACTCTAGCAGGAGGCAAAACATGGTATCTGAACATGTTTAGCAACTGCAATACGAGCAACGTCATTTATAGACTGACGTGTCCCTGTGGCCTTCACTATATCGGCCTTACTACACGCAAAGTGAAGGTCAGAGTACAAGAACACCTCAGTTCCATCCGGGTGGGTAAATTAACCACGAAATTGGTCCAACATTTCTTGACGGCCCGACATAGCCCGAAAGATCTATGCTGGGTTGTATTGGAGCGGGTAATGGGGGACCTCCATAATATGGAAGCCAGATTAATAACCAAGGAGGCACGCTGGATTTTCCAAGAGAAAGCGGACCAACAGGGTCTAAATGATTACATTGAGTGGCACAAGGTACTGAACCAATAGCCCATTCACTAACACACCTTCCCTGCTAAACCATCTTTGTCAGGTGTCCATATGCGAGCAATTGGGTATTCATTTCCGCAAGTTGGATTTAGATCTCTTATTGATTTGAGCAGCTCCCTCAGCACTTCAACACCCTCATAGCAGTTCATCTGATACAGCTTATGGGTGATTTAAATCATACATTGACCACCAGCGTGTGTTGTTTTAATAAATGAATAAGTCTATACAAACTGATAGTAACTAAATAAACACAATACATACCAACTGTGCAGTTACTAGTTATTATAATTCTGCCGGGCGAACACACAGTAATTAAGCAATACCCAAAGTAAGCTTAGCGTGATAGTGAAGCAGTATACACAAGGCGCAGCTCAGGCAGCCACGGCGGTTTACACAACATGGCCGCCGATGACTTCAATATACATCCACGCATGCGCGCAGGCAGCGCGAGGTACGTATTTAAATGGGAAGTAGTTGTCCAGCCCGTGATGAAGGTCGAGTAGCATCCGGACTGGAGGGCTGACGAGGTGAGATGGAACTCAGGCTGTATATTGAGGATAGAAACTTGCGGACTCTATTATTTGACCCAACACCTACTAGCGGGTTACCTATAGACATAGGGGTTCCCCTCATGGTGGGCGGAAGTTACCAAAGAATCGGCAATACTGGGATCCTGCTGATTCACTAGCTTTGAATGTGAGACATCAGTGTTAATTGCAGGGAGGAGGCTGGATGTGCGGGAGCAGAGCGGGGGCTCAGAGTACATCAGACTATGCACGAAAGTAACACATATCGGGGACGCAACAATAGGTGGTAAACACCAGTAGCAGCCTGTAGTAACGATGCAACGAGCGTCAGCATAGGTGACAGCAGTCACACAAGCAGTGGGGGCTGTAACTTCCCGGTCTATGTGTGTAACAACTGGATGTGTTTCTGTGCCTTTTAGAAACGCGAATCCGCGGCCACTGGGCAAGCAGTCCAGGATTATTGGATGTAGCACACACCTACCTATACGAATGGTTGAGGTATGCTGAACGAGAGCAATCTTCACGGTAAATATGAATGTCAAAGGTGTTGCAGGCACCGTCTTGTTTAAGCAAGTTAGCGAAGATACAAATCGCTTTCATGTATGTATGAAGGACCCATATGAGCAATATGGGTGAAAAGCTGAATGTGTTTTTTAATTGTGTTTCCCTCAGGTGCAGACAGATAGATTACTGGTCTGAACTAGCAACGCAGAGAGGCCAGTCGACCCTAGCCCTGAAGAAGTTGCCGCTAATTTAAACAGGCAACGAAACATGTTGGTTTTAATGAGCAGACACACAGCACAGAATAAAGAATCATGCAGCCAGTGTAGTCTTGCTCGGTTTTAACTCGGATTGACGTGGGTTCTGATCAGACTCAGTCTTCCTTCCTTGGGTCGACACTTTTATTATTATTTTTTGAAAACAGATACAAATTAGAATATAAGTTTCACTAGACACCAGTTTTTGGGATTGATTTGAGGTTGCTTGATTTATTCCCTTTTTTTCCTTTTTGGGCGGCAGTTGCCTATGATGAGAACGTGAGGTAGCAGGCGAGTACCTGTCTGCGTATCCTCGTTGGGGTTACTTCCGTGAGGCACTGCCAGTCCCTTCTCACCTTTTTTCTATCTCTGTGGTTTTTGAACAGGTACCACAACTATTTGGTTCTGTCTAGCTCTCTTCCTTGTATATATTATTTGGGAGACAGATTATTAGGGAAACACTTTCACAAATATTTAGACACGTAGGAATCTTCTTTCAAATAGCAAGTGACATCAGACCCGGTTGGTGAATGGCAAAAATTTGCCGCACATGCAGTATTAAATACAACAGCTTTGAAAGAGCTAGGGTCGCTGACTATAACGTGTTCACTGTGCTAATAAAAATAAAAAGTTTTTACCGGGCAGGTCTTGTTTTGTGTACAGTTTATGAGTGGAGGGCGACCTGCCTATTGACCCCCTAAGCTCCATATTGTTGAGAATTAGCTTTACACTTGTCTAGCAGCCTGAAAAGATGATGGCTCCTGGAGTTACTCTGTGTGTTTAATGATTATTATTTTATGCACGTTCCGCTTCAGTGCTTCCTGGTGTTTCTATTTCTAGACATCCCCCCTACACCCCTCCCATCCTTTATCTGAAACGGAGAAGGAAATGAACAGAATAAGCAATAAATTGTAAATAATTTCTTCTTAGCAAATAGAAAACAAGCACTGTGGCCCCTCAGGATCACCATTAATTTGTGCAGGTGGTTACATGGTTGCAGGTGGCGCGATCTGCACTCATTTTCCCTTATAAGACATTGACACAAAGCCAGAGCGGCAAAGACAAAAAAGATTAAAGAGGAGGAAGAGAACAATAAAAACTCAGTGGCAACGAGAGAAAAGAGGGATGAAAAAACCTGCAAGATTGAGATAAAGAGAGTTGAAGTGTAGCGTGGTGTAAGAAAGAGGCTTGAGATTTATTAACGAGCATGGCGCCCTGGTGTGGAGCAGTCAAGCGAAGGCGGGGGTCTTCAAAGAAAAACTTTGGACCCCTGTACTTATTCATTACAAATCAAGAACTGAGTTCCACCAAACGTAGGAGCATATTTCATCCGTGGTTCGTGCAGGTAACAGGGGTGGGGCGGAGTGGGGGGATTGCGAGGGACGATGCAGAGGAAAAATTAAATAAATAATTACTTTTCCCTTCTGCATCGTCCCTCGAAATCATTCCCCACGTGGCCCCACCGCCCCACCGCTGTTACCTGCACGTCCTGCGGCTGGCATATTTACAAGCCCCTAATGCCACCACAACGTCACTTTCATTGACGTGATGGCGATAGGGGCTTCGCCTTATTTACAAGGCAGCGTTAAGCCACTTCACGCGGCTTAACGCTGCCTTGTAAATAAGACACCCTTTCACGCTACACTCAGCTACACCCATTGATTTCGATTGATTTTGATGCTTCCTCCTATTTACAAGGGAGGTGTAAATAGGAGGCAGCACCAAAATTAAGACCAGGAAAAATCTTGTCTTAAACAGGCAAAACGAGGAGAAATGCTTTATTTCTCCTCATTTTTGCTGTTTCCATGTTTGCTGCCTTGTGCAGTACACATAGAAACAGAAAATTGCCTATGATTGTTTATGTGCAGGAAGGTCTCCCTTCTTGCACATAAACAATCAAAAAATAAATGAAGTTTTGCAACTCCTATATGTGTTGCATGAGGCAGCACACATAGAAGTTTCAAAACGCCATGAATGATTGTTTATGTGCAGGAAGTGAGACTTTCCTGCACATAAACAATAATTTCCCCCAATCCAGACATCCTTGCACTATGGTTCAAGGAAGCCTGCGCTGGCGCTAGGCAGCTGACCTCTGCGCCAGCGCTAGGGGAAATGCAGGGGTGCACTGCATTCTTGTAAATATGGCACATCCCTGTATTTTCAGGATGGAGATGCGTGGCATTAGCAATGTTTGCTTAACGCCACGATTCTCCATTCTGTTGTGAATATGCCCCTTCTGGAATAAATTGAAGAAAACACAGAAAAAACTGTTTTAGCCTAAGCCCATTGGTCAGTAGTACTTCTGTAAGCTCTTTTTCTGTAGATCACATAAAGTCAGAGGACTTGATTGTGTTGTTGACTATGATATATATGTGTGTGCCTGAAAATGGTGAACACCCTGCCCACAACCAATTCTAAGGAAGAAAACTGACATAACATAACATACAAAATGAAAAAGGATGGTAACTGTATTTAGCTTTAAGTGTATTTTGAAAAATATGGTACCAGCATTGTAGAATTAGTACTTGTCACTTTATAACTGAGATTTGTGTGACAAGCATTTCTTATTTTCAATTCCTTAGACAGCTTAAGAGATCCCTCCAAGGTCATCCTTGACACCTCTTTCAAACAGCCAAGTCTGTAAACCAGAAGAAGTGTTTATTTATAGATTTTCTGATCAGCATCTTCAGTGCACATTTAGGCAAGTGACAGAGGCAGCCTACCTGTCAGAGGGGTCTCTCATGGGAACAAAAAGGCAGAGGGCATTCAGCAGGGGGCTCCTGACACCAGCAGAGCAGAAATGAAAAGCATGTCCTCTCTTTCAATGGAAATTTGCCAGGATTTGCATAAATATGTTCCGAATTTAGAAATATGTGGCAAAAGGTTGTTTCTACAATCAAATAATTTTCTTACTATATTAAAACTTTAAATTACCAACATGTCAAAACGTGTTTATGAAATGAAGCAGTGCATTGCAGAGGTGTAGGCAGTTTATTTACTTTTGACTGCCCCGCTAAGGGTGTTGAGAGTGGCTTATTCCTACCAAGAATGGACTTTACTCCCTCATCCCCTTCCTAGTCCCTGTGTCTCAGAGATGTGTTCAACTCACCAGAGAGGTATCCCATTCCCAAAAATCCTCATGCTCTCCAGTAAAACTCTCCGCTTGCTGAGGCCCCTCCCCTTTCTACGTAGACGTCATAATGGCAAACAATAATCCCAAAAGGCCCTTTCTTGACTGTCTGTATCAATGAGATAGGTTCCCAGCCTTGAGTGAACCAGGGAGGTTTATGGCTAAACATGAAACTAGTGGTGAAGTAGGAGTGCCATGGACCCTAATGCAAGCAAGGAAATTGGGCCCGCTATCACCTGGTTTGGTATTAACAAAACAGCTAGCGTTGTGGTGCAGTGGACCCCCAGATCCCTGGGACTGATGCTACCACAGCTGCTGCACTATTGATAGCTACGCCCCTGAATTCACCCTGAGCTGAAATAAGTTGACCAGCCCTGCTAGACGTGGTTATCTTTCATCGGTGTCATGGAGCTCCCTAGATACTAACAGTGCCAGGTCCCTTGTTTAGGGACAGTAGAGAATACCTCTTGCTTCTGGTGGAGAATATCAGCATTGGATGTCACATAATCTCATTTCCCATGGAGAGCAGTAAGTAGACATAAATCAATGGTGAATGGTCATTTGGGGGAGGGGCTGTGAGACAGGGCCCTCGCCAGCCCACATCCTTCCAAGTACACCACCATGGCATGAGAGACTTAGGGTCAGAGTAGTTCTGGATTCTGAACTATTCAAAGGAAAGCCTGGCAGGGGAAATTATTGATTTAGAGAGAGAATTGATCAAACCATAAAACAAGACCCAGGGCCTGTCCTGCACCTTTGTGGATGCCTCAACAGCATAGGAGGATCCATGAGGACAACATAGGATTGACATACAAACACAGTCGAAGATCTGGCAATAAGGTGCAGGAAATGCATGAAAGTCTTGAGAAAACCCAGCAGTATGGTCTTGGAAAGCAGATGATGGAAGGCGATTTCTTTTTTATTTTTCTGTATGTGGATGTGAATTTCAACAAAATTCTATAAAAAGTGCTTCCAACAACAACTAAAGAAAAAAGGTTCACAAACTGGCAACAGACTGCTTTTGTTTTTTTTGTGGCTACTTTGTGTGGTTCTTGCCTGAGGAACAAGGTCCAGTAAGAACCACAAAGACAATGCAAAGTAGGACCTAATTCACAAAAGTAATCTGAGACAAAATCCTAACTTTACGACTTTCGGTATTCACAAAAGGCATTTAGGAGGAGTAAAGTTAGGATTTCTAACTTTACTACTGCTAAATGCCTTTTGTGAATACCGAAAGTCGTAAAGTTCGGACTTTGTCTCAGTTCAGAAGCAGTGAAGTTAGGAATCCTAACTTTACTACTACTAAATGCCTTTTGTGAATACCGAAAGTCGTAAAGTTAGGATTTTGTCTCAGATTACTTTTGTGAATCGGGCCCGTGTGTCTTGTTTGGGCCATCTCAGGTTTCTCCTGCAACCTTGTTTTGCCAGGGAGACCCACAAGAACTGAACTGCAAAATCTCCCATTTTGTTTGCAGAATTTGTTCATTTTTGTAGGCCAATTTAGCTCTTCCGGAGAATTTTAACAAACCAGTGGGTTTTACCTGCTTTGGCCACCCCTAGTTCTGGGTTAGCTGCAGTCCCATCTCATCTGTGCATTCACCTCATTATAAGATCATCAGCAGAGGTCTCCGACCATAATAACCTGCTGGACTTTAAGGGTCCTTAAGCCCCATAAGCCCAATCTTCTTAGGGCAGTATTTAGTTAAAAAAGGTTGGACGTACAGATGCTGAAAAAACATATTTGCGCTTTCATAGATTGCATAGGCCACTGCCTTCTGTTCAAGATACCCTGGCATGAAATAATGCAATCTTTCAAATCCAGTACTTGTCTGAAATCTGTCCTAAGAACCAGAGCCTTCTCTCAGGCAAGCATCCAGGGCTGGTAGGTTTCCTTCTTAAGTTAACTAAAAAGCTGTTGCGATAGATCGCAGCATGAATCCCCTCCTCAAAGCATAGGTGGCCTGAGGTCTCACTGCTCAAAGTATGCCACCAAGGTAAGAGAAATAAAGAATTCATTATGCTATATTATGGTGATTCTTATGTGTTGCTGAGGGTGCCCTCCTCGGATACCTTGCACCTTTCATTAAATTGAGTAGCAGGACTACAGTGAAGGGCTGCATAAGGGTGCAGACCTTCCCAGGATTGATAGTTTCCATTTATGCAATTCTAGTGAGCTGTCTGAAGTACACTGGTGGCCACTTTAATGAGCACACCATTATTTTGTAATCCTCAGGTATCAATGGACATTACAGCAGTCCAGTCAGAGGTGATGAGATAGGTTGATTTTGCTCTTGATTGCTTTCCACGGCAGTTCTTGGAGGGTTGTAGAACACCTACATAGGGTGTGGCCCTCCTTAAGAATCTTGTAGTCCACTGTTTTGATTATAGCCTATCTGACAATATTCTGCAAATTAGACTTTCCTTTAGGTCTGAATAATTTTGCTTACCTTTAAAATGTTAGTAGCATTAGGATAAGATCAGAAAGACAAGATTATAGAAGCTATACCCAACACCACAAGCACAATGATGTTGAGTATAGCTTTGCTATTTAGCCACCAAAGAAGTTAGCACGATCAGAGGAATGAGGAGTGAGAGATAAGAAACATATGTTACAGAAGGAAAGGGAGGGAAGTCATCCTTTTAGGATTTTGCCTAAGGGTTCTATACCTAGGCTTATGTTTCTTCCTGAGGATGGGGTATGACTTACATCTGGTGTCAGGATCTCACTCTTCTCTCCTTCTGAGGCCAGTCTTATAGGAAGAATCTAGGTTTCACCTGCTGAATAGCTAGGCCACTCAGTTGCACCTCTCAACTTACTGATGTGATCTGAACAGCTGGTACTGACTGTGGTTATCTACCTTCACTGAGAGGTAGATTAATTATTTTTCTGGCTTTTGAGCCAGATACAATCCAATTAAGGACCAATTTTAAGCTCTTAGTTAAATCACTATTGTGAACAGATGGAAAAAACTGTCTCTAGGACATCTGTAAGGCAACTAAATAGGATGCTCATGAAACACCTATGGCTGTCCGTCAGCTTGAGTGAGAGTTATGGTTTTAGTAGCTAGTATCTATGTGTACTCTTTCATGCAGCATGCAAGAAAGATGTCCTTTGTTCAGTTTTGTGTACATTACTATAGGTGTGGGAGCGTGATTTGGGAGTGAGAGGTATTGTAATGAATACATACCATTTTGTTATAACCTCAACGAAGTGACAACAGATATCCCTTTATGGCTTCTCCATTGGAAGGTAAGAGGACTGGGGGGGAAGGTTTATTGAAAACAAGGAATGGCATGAGGAAGGGAGAATAAGAGTAAGTAATCCATGTATCACATTATATGGGGACCAAGGTAAGTATAATGACCTTCTTCCACTGATTGCTCTCTCTCACAGCCAACATGGACTTTGAAGATACCCGAACAAATCATTTTAATTGTGAATTTACTCACCATCAGATCTTCACTGTACCACACCTTTTAGACAGTTTTGTTGGTTTTTAGATTCAATCAATTTGTTTTACAAACCAATATTTATGTGGTTTTCGGTGTCAGTTCATCACTACCGGCAAAGACAAGATTTTCTATTGGAGTTATGGTGGCACATATGATTTGCAGCTGCACCAGGGGCACTTTGTGTAATGTGTCATACACTTAGAAATACCTTTCAGAATTCAGCTCTTGGTCTACAATGAGTTATTCCAAAAGCTGCTGTTACATTCACTCTGTCATCAGCCAATACAAACTTCATCGAAGCTCCTGCCTCCTACCATTAAGATACTGTCCTCATCATGAGTTCATATGTTTAAACCACTTGTTTAAATGCATTTGATATCTTTCTGCTCCTTTTTTAGTTCATCCTAATGATGAACTTAGGCTTAGATGCTCCAGTTCCAGCCATCTGGATCAAGCCAGGCTGACCTGTACTCAATGTAAGATGCTTTCTGCAATGTAGCAGGCCTAGTACTACTTGAGCAACTGTGGTCTATAGGCCGGGATGTGCCAGCGCGGCCCCTCAACACAGAATGGGGACAGGACAGTTACCAAGGGAATTGCACTGTTTCCAGCACAGCTGGAGTAAGAGCATTCTCTGAAGACAGCGCAGTTGGGAGGCATGGACTGCAATTTCCATCTGCCTCTCCATGTTTCTCTACAAGTGAAGTCTGTCCTTGAGGGTGACCTTCAAGGTCATCTTCAGAGAGGTGGGCAGAACAATGGGCATTCAGAAACAGTGATGCTGTGAACCCTATTGTCTGCCATGGGGGGGGAGAAGAGAAACCCTCAGAAGGCCTAAAATGTGTGACTCCATCACCCTGTCATGGAGCCTTGAGGATACCTGGGTAGATATGTGCCTATGCCTAAAGTTTCCTCTCTGATGGGCGAATCTACAGTAATACCACCTTGGTGGTGAACGTGTAGAAAATCACACAAGGCCTCTTTAAATGGGTGGGTTCTGTTCTTTTTGCATTTGTCACCCTGAGTGGGACGGGCATGCCCAGACGTGGGTCCCATGCTTTCCATGCCACTGGAGTCAAGCTATCCTGGCTGATGAGGGCTGAAAGCGGTCCTCGGATGCTTGTTTCCAGTCCAGGGAGGATCTGGCCTGGCAGTTCGGGCTGGACTTTTCCCATTGGGCGCAGGGTCAAGACTGATTTGCATATGGCTGGGTCCAAACTGGAATGGCATGGTGAGCAAAAAAAAAAATGGATTTAGGCCCAGATCTCTGTACTTTGGTGAATGTATGACATTGTCCTGCATTCTTTCCATCAATTGTTCTTTTTGCTTCTGTTATATAGCACAGGCATGCACACCAATGTGCTCCCTAATTTTCAAGGTGCCACATTCCCATGTAAATGAGGAAGCACCCACTTTGTATTGCACGGGTGCTGATGTTGCTCCTGCATAGTGGCTTGGTATACGAAAATCTGATCACAGTTTGTATTTTTTTTTTGCACACCAACATGTTTGCAACTTGATGTTCACTTTGCAAAGCGACTGATGTACTAATCACCCACAGCAAAAAATTACAATTTACAGGAGATCCCCAAAACTCCTGCCTCATTAAAGTGTATGAGGCAGGAGACTTTTTGTGAACCCTGCAAATGCTTGCGAATGCAGCGATGGAGGCATGTGAAAGACAGAAGGCCTCCATACCTGCATGTGTATGTCCTGAATGGCGAAATTTTTTAAAGCAGTCCCCGTTCATGTAAGGGGCAAGTCCTGCTTATGAAATAGGAGTTGGATCTTAGGGAACAGCACTGGGTGGAGCATGCAGTTCAGCAATCACTTCAATTGTTATGTGCCCTCCCAATGCCGGTAGCCACCCTACACAAGGAGGAAGCTGTCCTACAGTTACAGCTTCAGCTTTGCAGATCTGTTGCCATTTGCTTTCCGGTCCCATTAACTGACCAGAGGTTCGCGACTGCAACTAGAGTTGTCAAACACAGTGGCGTAGCATTGGTTGCAAGCCATTTGCTTTCCGGTCCCATTAACTGAGCAGAGGTTCGCGACTGCAACTGGAGTTGTCAAACACAGTGGCGTAGCGTTGGTTGCCAGCGCCCAGAGCAAAGCAAGTAAATTCTTAGGGGCGCAATAAAAAAGAAATAGTCGTACTAGTCTAGTATGAATTTTTTTTCTTTTTTAAATTTTACACACCTAAGAATTTTGTGACCGGGGCTACTGCCTCTGTGGCCCTGCCCACGCTACGCCACAGGTCAAACATGGATACCTTGCATGCCCACTTACAAATGAGAGGGGCAGTATGAGCCATAATGGGTTGTGAAAGCACATTGCAAGTCAGAAAGACTTTTTCAACGTGTAAAGTGTCTTGAGTACATTGCAACAAGCTGTTTTGTGCTTTCATTTTTATAATAGTATGATTTGTGACTCCCAAATCAGTTTCATGCTTTAGGAGCAAAGACATTTACAAAAGGGGCTGTAAGAATGAAAATCAACTGCAAAAGAAGTACTGTGGTAAGATTGAATTTAAAAATCCTAAGAAAATAATACATTTAAAAAATGAACTAGGTAGTTTTATATCAGATACAGACCACTATAGCCATCAGTTTGAGTTACTCGTAGTCTCCGAGGGGGCCGGTAACAGTAGTTACAGGACCCATTGGGATTACTAGTGATGTGAACCACTGAGGCCTGCACAGGTTCCAGCAGCAGCTCTGACTGCTTACAGCAGCTGAAATCTCCTTGTGAAAAGGAATGAGAACTAGCCATGGTTCAGTACCTAATACCATAGTTTTACTAACCCCCAGTGTTAACGCTTGAGATGGAAACGGTATCCCTGGGCATCAGAATTACCAGACCAATAAAAAAGGTCACTCACAGTGGGACCCTACGTATTTGAGACCCTTCCAGGAGATGGAAGAGAAGCATCAGAAATAGATCATAATGGGCTCTACTGCAGAGCATGTCTGTCAATGAAGCACAGATATTCTCTCTCAGCTTTGGGTTATGACAAATGCTTTTTAGACTCATTGAAGTGCAGTGGAACCAAATCCCACTCAATGATAGAACTGTGTCGAGGAAAAATGGAGAATACTTATGGAGTCATATTATGCAGCCTTCAAAATAAAAAAGATATGCAGAACCATTTATATTGAAACATTGAAAAGAGAGTAAGATTTCCTACTTTTATGCCAAAGTAATTCAAACCTCATACTTTGATTTACTAACTTTCTACCTTTAGAGGATTATGTTGTATAAGATGCAACACTTATACAGCATCCGGATACTCTTAGTGGGTCATAAACCCATGGTTTCCTGCGGATGGATGTAGGAATTAGACATTTGGTAGACAATACATGCATTAGGGGCTGTGTCCTTGCCTCTTTTCTCATAATTCCTACCCTTTCAAGGAAGAAGAAGTCCTGGGTTCTTGCGGTAAGAAGTTCAGCAGTTTGGGAGATCTGGTTTTGTTAGTTGTCAATATGGCAAATCCTCAAGTATTAAAGAATGACTGTGGTCATTTACTTCTGTTTGGGGGACATTTTTGGTTGCTAGACACTACACTTCCACAAAGTTTACAATGGGTTCAGAATACAGAACTCCTTAGAACCTTGAATCTTAAGGTTTGATCATGGACCTAGTCTATGTGTGTTTTCAGATACGAGGGTTCAGTGTGAAATAAAACCAATGTCTATGTGTGAAAATTGTTTGCTTGGTACAAAGTATAATTTCCTGTCTCAGCCACAAAGTGATAGGATGTTAAGAGGACGTGCAGCAGTCCTTTCATCATACAGTTGCTGATAAATGATGTTTTATGGATTTCACTGTTGGTTTTTGTAAAATAATACAGTATGATTACATTTTATAGTTGCTATTTCCGGTCTAGAACTTAATTGGAATCTACAATGTAAGTGGAGTAGGTTTGGTCGTCCTACCCATCCCTTCTTCACAATGAAGATTTATGGAGTGTTTAGAACTCAAAAAGCTGGTGTATTCTAAATACCGCTTTCCTCCATGTATGCCTGCAACCTCTCCTTATTCCCTATCTTCAACTGGTCTTCTGGTGTTTTCTTTATTTAAAAGATATTTAGACAATGAGAGTGTTTACATACTAGTTAAGTTAAAATTGATTATTTATCAGTAAGAGGGTGCAGGGATGAACAATGTGGATCATTGTTTTTTAACACCTGGATCTGAAAGCCAGTGAGATGAAGTTCTCAAGAGCATAGCAAACTCTAAAAAGCACTGTTTAAATTCAAAACTTTGTGATATTGGCCTAATATATGTAGGCAAAGTAAGACTTGTATAGATATTTCAAATGACACTTGGGGCCACCTTTGTAAACTGCATTTTGTGGTATGTAAAGTATGAGTACAGTAGTACTACTCACATACTACAAATGTAATTCACAAACCTATGGCTGGAGACCTCCGTTTCTCCTATCTTTTTTGTGAAGATATCTCTGCAAAAGTGGCGGAGAACTCCGCACATGTAGGCGTACGCTTTAGTAGAAAATGTTGGAGGGACAAGAAAGTGGTGGGAAAATGGGGAATACCTCCTTCAAAATGGAAGGGAATTAAGGAAATTTAAGGAGGGGTTTAGGGTGGGTCATACTAATACAACCCACACATACAACAGAGTAAGACCTTTGCTATCCAGAAACTAAACTTCTAAAGTTACTGCAGGCCTAAAAGTGTCAAAACAGGCTCACAGTTTCTCCAGCCCATCTATGGAGTATGTCCAGCATCACACATGGGCAATTACTGGTACATCAACACATTCCCATAGAAAATAATTGAGGCAGGGAATTAAAATAACACTCCGGTGGAACAAATGTTGAATACATTAAAATGTTTGGTCAAGAAACCAGTCAGCTAAATTGCATCCATCCCAATAGAAGTGCCAGCATTCTCTCTGTAGTGTGGTAAGCTGCCTCGATTGTTCCAAGCGGGGTCTAGACCAGCCGTTCCCTTTAATGCCCATTCACGTGTCACCCACCCGCAACCGAGAGGGAGGAGGGGGCAAAGGATATCCCCCTCTATCAGTTCAAATGCACCATTTGAGGGGCCTGTAGAGGCCATCCCGCTAGCCTCTATACCTATCCATCAGGGTGTGCCTGTCTCATGCAAAGAATGAGAACAGAGCGAGGAGTGGGCACCAAGGGCAGAGCTCAGCAGCACCTGCACACTCTCTGTAGTGGAGCAGTGGGCACCAAGACTCCATCCTTGCCTCTTGTGGAGTGGTGTCAAACCCTTGAGTGACAACTCATGTCCTTGCGTTAAGCATGCACCATCTTACCTATAGAGGACGTATTGTGGTAAATAGGTCTCAAACACTAGTTATCCCCAGTTTAGAGTTTCAAGAGATTCAGGTCTCCAGCAACAGTGATGCCTCAGTGGATGCAGTGATGTTTTTGTTGAAATAATGAGCTCATTCAGAATTGCAGTAGATTTTTTGGGCCAGGGTGGCAGTGCTCATGTAGAGTGCTTTCATCAGTCATGTTGTTTGCTGCACCCCTGCAGTCTGATAAGGTGTACTTTAAGTTAATTTAAGTTTAATGCTTTGTTGGAAAATGTATTCGTTAACGTTTATTTGTACTAGGATAGTTCATGCTAGTTGTTTTGCAGTTAGATGGATTTAGGGCATAGTAATTAATGGGTACCAATGTCAGGGTGTACAGATACTGTGTTTGTGGTAGTGAGAGTGTGTTTGTGTGGGGCACGAAATAAGTAATATTTTGCATTATAAGAATGAAACAGGGCTCTTGAAGAACATCCCATTTAAAGTTGCTCTAAACACTTTTTCATGTTTTCCAACAATTCTTTCCTATTATTTCTCTATTTTCAGTTTATCCATGCTTTATAATTAATTTTTGGAGTTTTGAAGGTATTGATGGATTTGATATGGAATTGAATGTATTTTTTAACCTTTTTTGGAGATATATATTTAAGCATTTTTGGGGGAAATAACATTTGGAATATCTGGTGTTCAAGAAGAATAACCTGTTTGGATTTTTTTTACTGTGAATATGTATATTGTTTTGCTTTTCACGTGGAATAAGGTTGGTAGGTTTCTTAAATAATGTGTTATATTTGTTTAAGGGTTTATTATATACTTTTTAATAAAATATGGGTTTTGCAGATGTCTTTCATACTATATAGGAATATATTTTATTTTTTAGATAATTGTAAAAAAACGTAATTTGTATGCTTATGTAATATGGGATTTTGTATTATGTATATTAGTTATGCAGGACTTTATGATCTATATAATGTCCTAGACAATGCCTTATATGTCAACATTTATGCTTGTTGATTTCTTAGTAGTTCATGTAGTAGGTAGTTTTGCTGAAGCACAGATATCACTGTTCTGGTTGTAGAATTTAGAATGGTGCAGTTTATTGTTGTTTTTTGTGGGTCAGGTTATGTGAGGGTGCATGCTATTGAGTCTAAGTAACCTAGGCCTGGGATCTTTTTCAAATAGCTGTTTTTTAAATTTAGCATGCCACGCATTTTGTACTTTGTTTGGATACTTAAGGGCAGAGTCATTGTGCCCAAGCAATGCTCTTTTTAAAGAAACAAATTCAATAATTTGATAAAGGGTAGGCCGGTGTCCTCCCGGGGTTCACTCAAAGAGTTGTGCCTCCATTCTGTTATGTTACTTGTTTTGAATTTTTTATTTAGTCTAGGTTGTTCCACATTGGGATATGGAACCTGGGTTGATGTCTGTGACCTGATTAGTGCACGGGACCAACCAAAATGCCTTTCCAAATAGTTTGGTAAATGGGCAAATGTGTCTTAATTTTGTTTTAGCAGTCAGACTCTATTCGTATGTTGTAATGGTTAAATACCACTGTGGGAGGTAAAAAGCTGAAGAGAGAAACTTTTTTACCTCAAGTTTAGAATTTGCTGTTTGTAGTGTATCCTCACTTTGTGTGGGTTTTGTAAGATTCTCCAAATAGCTTGATTGAAATGAAAGTAGCAGCCTTGAATGTGTGTTTAAATGCAAGTTTTTATTATGGTTTTATCATAGCATATCCAAAATCTATTATTATTTTTAAACATACACATTTATTGTATGTTTGCGAGAGTAGTGTGGCCAATTCATGGTAGGGTGAGTCTTGTTTGTTGGGCAGAAGGATAAAGGCTAAGAGAATATTGTTGTTGTGATACTGCCTGGATATACTGTAGATATGGCTAAGGTTTAACACTTAAAATTCCTATGAATTACCCAAGTCGGTGATTGAGTTAATGTTCATATTTTATTTGGAGTGCTGGCAATTATTATTATTTTCTTGTTGTTATCACAGAACATGAACACTTCATTACCATGGGTTGTAGTAAGGGTGGAATATCTTTAGTGCTGGTGTGGGATGATCCCAACTGTTTATTTTCAGTCAACAGTTCTTTTGAGGGTTTGATTTGGTGATATTTGAGTAATTAGTCAACCTGGGAGTTTGGTGACATAGGTTTTATTATTGTGCTAGCACATCCTGTTGACATTGCTATTACAGGTTTTAGGCTTATTTATATTTCGGATTTCGAAGGTAGATAGTTGTACTCACAGATATTGTCTGTGCTTCATCAATTGTGTAGCACACCCACAGCAAATCCTGGAGTAATAGTTATTATACTTTGATGTGTTTGTGATATGATATTTGTTGGTGAAGGTGGAATTGTGAGATCAGTAAATTACATACATTTAAATAAAATAGACTTAATGGTAGAGGTTTATATTTTTGGAGCTGTTACCATTAATGTTGTTTAATACTTAGAACAGAAAATATATTTAGAATTTGCTAGTTGTATTTCTTACTGGATTATAAAACTTCTGTTTTCGGCAAAGGTTTGAAGATGTCTTCTATTGTTGTATATCAGTCTCATATATTTTTAACTGATGTGCCTCTAGTCAGAACATAATAAAGGTATTTTAATATATAAATATATCAAACAAATGTATATGCTTGTTGACCTTTCTAGAACATTCTATGTTTTAACATTAAAAACAAAGAATGTGCACTTACTTCAGTTTGATTTGTAGCGGCTTCTGTCATGCAGTAGCATTATCCTCTCCTGTTTGTCAGGTTTGGAGCCAGCTTTGATTGTGGCTTCTTTTATGAATACCCCTCAATAATGAACTGAAGTTTTCAATTTGTTAATTGTCGCAGTTTTCAATGTGATTGGGTTAGTAATTTCGTTTGATTTTTTGCCTTCATTTTATGGGTAGATATTACGGTTTAAATAATGTTTTAAATTGGCATTTGTAGATTGCTTACAGAAATATTAGCTTTTTGTTGATTAATGCATATATTCATATGTTATGTTTTCTTGATAATTTGGTTTACAATATTTATGAGGTTTACATGTTTTTCTCATCACAATATGTTTTTTGGTGTGTGGTGTCTTCCATTGCAGACAGGCAATTTAAGGACACACTCTATTTTAAATGCCTAATGAAGTTAGCTTTTTAAATCCCAGAGCTTTGCAAGTTAATAATAGGCGCATTCTGGCTTTTATCCCATTAAATCTTGATTGCACCAAATATGACTAAATTAGAAAATGGAGCATCAGCTAATGATCAAGAATTGCTTTTATAAATAACCTGTGGCATATATTGGAATTCAAGCTGTCAATCAAATTTTTCCAATGGCTGCTCAGCATCCTCTTGCTGTTGAAGTTAATGACTACTTGTACATTATCTCAACTTTATTTCAGCTTTTTCCATGTGTGTTGTTATGTGGCAATCTTCTCAGCGGTGAACATTTGTAGTCTTTTGTGCAGAGACCTAGGGAGAGCAGGCAGATCATGAGAGGAGAAAATGAAGGTTGGATGGCACAGGGCGGGGAGGTAACAACTAAATCAGATGTTTGTCGGAGAGATTTGAGTTTTTAGGATTGTGTAGAGTTGAGTGAAGGAATGCATTTATTGATTGATTCACAATGTTTTGTAAAGCTCAATAAATGTTGTACCAAGTGCTTGATTTGAGCCGGTGGTTGTAAGTGGGGTCAACTGGCACTCATTTTTGGGGACCAGCAGTTATTTTTCCTCATCCAACTTTGACCTTGAGCAAGACAGAGAGAATAAAACAAAAGGGGGAAATAAGAAGGAAGATAAAGACAGAAAAACAATGTGTAAGAGTGAGAGAAAGGGGCTCCGAGAGTCTAGTGGTGGATGAATGAAGCTTGAGGCAGAATCAAGATGACGCAACTTTGCTTTTTGTCGCCCTGACACTCTATAGCATAAGCCGAGGGTTTCTAAGCAAAGATTTGGGCCCAGAACTTATTCTTTTACAAATTAAGGACTTGTTGTAACAGTCACTACAGAGTATGCTGAATAAAGTTCATGGGTAGGCATAATCTAACAAGACATGCTTTCTACATCTAGTCGTCACCACTAATGTTGATAAATCCCCTATTATTTGCGGGATCCAAGAACACTTTTTTCCAATACTACAATTACAACACCTATGCAAATGCAACATTTTCTTTTTGTTTTTACCTTTCAAAAGGCATGTGAAAAATGTGTTAATTTTTCGAATTAGAAGCATGGCGACCAGAACTTCTGACTTAACTCTATATCCCTTTTGAAAGAGTATCAGACAATGACATGGCATTTTTGACCAGGTCTGCAGACTTGCACAGAGGTATAATGGCACAGTCTCCACAGGTCAGCCAAGGATCTATACAGCCCTAGCCCCAGAATTCAGCACAGTGACAGGTGGTCCTTCTGTTTGTTTTTTCACTTATTGCAAGTAGAATTTCTCATCTTAGGGCAACCTTGTTCAATCTGTTTACCTCATAGATATGTCTCTAGAGTTTCATTTTAAGCTGGGTGTGCCAAGGGTTTGATTCTTTCTCTCGCTCCCACACTTTGTGCGTCTTTTGCAGAAGATTATACACATATTCTCAGTAAGATCATTTACTCTAGTCAAATGAAGGAGGCATGAACTGTTGAATATTATTTCTCCATCTCTCTTACAACCCCCAAATTTGTGTGACTTTTTCCCATTCTGGTTCCCCTAATCTGACTTTTAAATCTCTGCTTGGAAAGGTGATGGTATTGTCAATGCTGCAAGTATACAAATAGCTGCTAACATATGTTAAGCTTGCAGTTTGGAAATTCCTTCTGCCATATTAATACCTGTGGCTTGTTTCCAGCCTTGTAAGTCTTTTTTTGTTTGTTTTTACAAACCCACATATACATCTGATCTACATACTACGTGTTCAAGGTATTATTCATGGTAGGTTTCACTTTGGTTAGTTGAGCTTTTGAATTTGAATTCCTAAGGCTTTATATCCCTAATAGTACATTTATTGTGGATTAAGGGCCCGGTTTAATTCTTGGTGGTAAGGATACTCTGTCGCAATGGTGATGGAGTATTCTTACTGCCAAGATCGCTGTCCGCCCACTGCATTTAGATGAGAGTGGACCTGCGGGTTAATCACGGCAGACTACTCTGGCTCCGTCGTGATTAACCCCCTCTTATGGCTCTGGCGAGTAAGGGCCGTCGGAGAAATGACTACATGTCCGCCCACCCAATTTGGATCGGTGGACATGTAGTCACATTTTACTACTTCCTACTGCCAGGTAAAACCTGGTAGTAGGGAAGACTAAAAACATTTTAATGCTCCCCACTGTGTGAGAAGCATCCCATTGTGAGGGGAGCATTACTCTTTAACTCTACAAAAAGAAAATCCCGTTTCTATTACTGTTTGTTACAGGGCTGCGTTCTTCTTCCTGCAACTAACAGTAAAATGCTTTGACAGGAAAAGCCATTAAGGCAATGCCTTTATAAATGACTGTCTGCTAGGTGGCCATTTATAAATTTGGCGGGTAGAGTACTCTCGGCTTGGCGGACATAACTTCCTCCGAGGCCAATGGTGACTGCTCCGTCTGTTCATAATTAATTCGGGGTTAAGTCAGGGTCTGTGGCCACACTCTTCTTTGCATAGCTAGAGATATGTCTTTTGTAGGAATGGGGCTCATTGGCTTCCTTCAACTGTTTTCTGTTTTCTCGGTGACTGGCATGTTGTTTTCTTGTCTAACATTGGAAATGAAATGTGTCTACAAAAGGGGATGTTAATTAATTAGGATAATGTCTACACATTCTTGGCAGTAGTCTATCCTCTGCCTGATATTTGTGCTTGACTGTTTCTAGTTTGCACTCATCGGTTCCATGCCTCGGGAGTGTCCGCTGCAATGTGCCCTTACTACCTCTCTTGTGCTGAAGCATCAAAACCTTCAGGGATTGCTGCTCGGCACCAGAAGTCATTCTGTGCCATTCACAATGTTGCAGGAGACCCATTTAGAGGCAGTCTTAAATTCTTGGAGGAAGCTGTAGGTCTTTGAGGTGTGGTTTTTGGCATCCCCATGTTACAAAGGCTTGAAAAGTTAGGGCTAGGTAAGGTTGACTCAGTGTTTATGAATTTTGATCTAAGTCTTTTCGGATTATTTATAAAGTTATATAGTTATGGTCTCGAGCTATTCTGTGTGGTATAAGGGGGGTTATTCATAAAGATACTCTCTGGAAGATGCCTGTAGGTGGACACCAGCTGGGCCCAGGACAAATCAGGAAAGAGGTGGCAAGTTCCAGACTTTCTCTCAATCCGGGCCACATGTATCATGCATTTTACTGGTCGCAAAAGGCGTGATTCGCAGAATCCGGCCATTTGCTACCATTAAAATGCATCTTGGTAAGTTGAATTCCAATTTGCAATTCAGTAACATGTTACCGAATTGCAATTTGGAATTGTGAAAATATACAGATTCGGTATTACGATGGGGCGTGTTTAGGGCGTGCCGTCCCAATACCGAAATTCAGAGGTATGTAAGAATGTTTTGTGACCGAAATGCGGTTGCAAAACATTCACATTTTACCACTTACTTCAAGTAGGTGGTAACCCATTCGCAAATGGGAACGGGTACCCAGGGGATCCTTTCCCTTTTGGGAATGGTAGCGAAAATGTTTTTTCAGAGCAGGCTGTGGTCCATCTCTTAAAAATGAAAAGAAAACTTTTAATTTTTATTTTTTAAACGCAACCCGTTTTCCTTTCTGTTAAAAGCAATCAAGGACATGGTAATCTGCTGACCCCTGCAGGCCACAATCCCTGTGATCTCAATGATTCCTAATGGTTTGCAGATTGCCACCTAACGCATTAATATGAATGGTAGGTCGATTTGCGACCCACTAGGAATTGCTAGAGTTTCATAAATTAGGAATAGCGATTACCTAATTGCGATTCGCAAAAAAGTTGCAATTAGGTAATTGCTATTTCCAATAATGATATATGTGGTACTCCCTATCTTTATCACGCTATCGCTCCCTTTCGTTTTGCCTTTCTCTATCTCTATTACCCCATCTCTTACTCACTCGAAGCAACTCCATTCTGTCCAGGCTCATTCCGTTTCTCTCTATCTCTCTGTCTATATTGCACTCCAGTTTCTCTGACTCACTCCATCCCTCTCCATTGTCCTTCGATCAGACCTACCTTGTTTGCTGCTACAAGATGCCACTGGTGGTCATTTAATGCATGATCGAACCAGGTAATGTTTCATCATATGCCATACCAAGAGAATACAGTCACCAATGGTCATTAATCAAGAAACCTGTCTCAATATGCATGTGAATTCTATGTGCATTAATCCGAAATTAACTCAATATTTTTACAAATAAAAAAATACAAGATTTAGTGAGAATAGGAGAGAAGCAGTTTGTAAATACGTTTACATTTTCTTCTTTTTTCACAAAAATGTTGAAGTTGATGATGCAGGAAAGGAACATAAAAAGTATGACTGTCAGACAGTCACTGAGTTGGGAAAAGCATATTTCCGGATGTGGCCGAGGATGCTGACCGCCTTCCGGTGCACAGACATCACTAATGTAAAAGCTGGCCCTGGGCCGGTTGGCGGCGGTACTAACCTTTCTAATGTTTCCAGGAATTGCACTGAACAATTCTGCTAAATAACTAATTACCTGGGCCCTGAATAATGGACAGTGAGAAACGCGTCTAATTTCTGCATCTGCACAAAAGCAGAAAGACTCATTTTCTCCTACAATTAGTGGGAGGTAAGCTAAATTTAGCATCTCTTTGCATGCAACAAGCATAAACAGAGATGGACAAAGCCTGCACGCGTAGGAGCCACTGCCCTCCGCGACAAAGTAGGCGAAGAGCAGAACAATGCTATAAAGAATAGGGGGATATTTACAATAAAATGTCGGAGGGCGGTGTTACTCCAAAATTGGTAACGTAGCGCTCTGACATTTTCTTAATGCAGGGATGCGCAGTATTTACAAAAATATGGTGCACCCCTGTGTTTCCCCTAGCGGGGCACTAAGAAAGCTGCCTAGCCCAGCGCAGGCATCCTTGCGCCATGTTGCAAGAGTGCCTGTGCTGCAGGGGTGATTGTTTATGTGCCGGAAGGGACACGTTCCTGCACATAAACAATCTTTAAGGTGATTTGCTGTATCTATGTGTGCTGCTGAATGCAGCACTCAATGAAAGAGCAAAATACGAGGAGAAAATATTAATTTGTCCTCGTATGGCCATCCTAAGAAAAGGTTTAACTGCCTTAGTGTTTGGCGCTGCCCCAGCCTTGTAAATATGGGGCAGTGTCAAAAAGAAATGAAAGTTGTGGTGAAACGTCCACGGCAACACCCATTTCACGCTAAGTGAAGAGTGAAAAGGGGCCATATTTGCAAGTTAAGTGGCTTAACGCTGCAACCAGTACGTCATTAAAAGTAAAGTTCTGGTGGCGATAGTCCCTTGTAAATATGCCTCTTGGTTTTTTACCAGTACTTAATTTGTAAAAAAATATAAAATTAAATTAAAAACACTGAAGTACGGGGGCCAAACATAACTACATACAAAAAGTAAGGCCCAAAGCCAGAAACATCTGTTTATCCATGCATCAGGTTATGCAAACTTTATACTGAAGAACATGGGGGCTAAAAAAACTTAAAGATGCTGTTTATGAGAAACAGACAGAAAACTGGGTATAGGTCTCAAGCGCTGCAATAGTGACTATTGCACCCAACGATCTCATGAAGCCGACAACTACATAGCTATGGATCATTCAGCATATATGAATATCTTTAAGTTCCAACCCACAATTACCCAGAAGATACCTTCAACTCTAAGACCACTACAGTGGTTGTCAGACAATTTTTCTGCAGCTGGATGTCAGAATATTTAGCACGAAAATATTGTGCCACAAAAATTGTGTAGACACAATATCAACTACTAAAATATTGGTCAGAAAAATATATTACAATGATGGTGGTAGCACCAGCATAATAATAGTTAGGTCGGAGTTCCCATAAGAAAGAATATTTGTTATTTTCTTAATAGCCATTCGACGCATCTGCATAAAACATTTAAAAAACAAGCTCATCTACTTTGGGTCCTTAATGGCAAGTTTCATGTAGGTCCATCAAGCAGGGGCCAAATAAGAGAAGGGGTCCAAAAAATGCCATTTCGCCTTTTAATTCCCATATGAAGTTTTGCTTTTTGATGCCGAAAGAACAGTTGAACGGATTACACCAAATTCTATATTTGCAGAAGAAGTTAGGACTTTACTCAAGAAAGTTCCTTTTTTGGTTTGATGTGAAATCCATTCTGTGGTTTTAGAGATATAAGGATTGAAAAAGTGGCTTGGGTTGGGCAAGACAGTGTTGCATTTCAGAAAAAGATAGAGTACACTTTGATAGTTGAGGATCCGTGGATAACCCTGGATCCAAAAATTCAAAGGATACTCAGTTCCTTTTGGCCGATGGAGGTTTCTCTCTGCATTGCTGATTAGGGACTCAGGGAGAAGCGAACAGTCCACAGATCTGAAAGGATTCAATTGGCTGCAATGTCATTAATAGAAAATGGTGTGGCAGCCATTAGAGTCTTCTGGGACTTGGTGCCCTAAAAAAAAAATGAAAGGGCACACAAGGGGGCAGGATGAGCACACTCTGACCCCCTGTCCTATGCTTAAAATGAAAAATAGAATTACAATTTTGTTACCTCCATTCTTGGAACCAAATGTGGCTCTCCATTGTGAATTTAAGGATCCTGTTTTGGATCCACAGATAGAAAAAAACTAGTTTAAAAAACAATAGAAGGACCTGTGGCCAACCACCATTGCGCCGGTAGTGGAGGTGCTAGTACTACCCGGTCAGTACTCCACCACCAGGTGCAGCTCCACGGACTTCAAGGACCCAGCTGCAGACGGTCTAGTGCTGTCTGCCTGGTACACCACCACCGTATGCAAGCCTCATGAATTCAAGGGCCCTGCTAAGGAGGGGCTAATGACACCTACCTTGTAAAAAACTACTGGTTACAAGTCTCATGGACTACTGAGGCCCGACTTTAGAGGGGCTAGTGCCGCCTGGCCAGTACACCACCACTGGGGGCAAGCTTCATGGTCTTCAGGGCTCCACCTGCAGAGGGGCTAGTACCATCCTGCCTGTACACCACAACGAGGTGCACAATTAAAGGACTCTAAATGGGCCAAGCTCCAGAAGGGTTAGAGCTGCTCGGAGAGTACAGCATTATGCATGCAAGCATCACAGACTTAAAAGGGACCCAGCTGCAGAGTGGCTAGTGCCATCTGGGT
Source organism: Triturus cristatus (assembly GCF_964204655.1). Classification (NCBI taxonomy): domain Eukaryota; kingdom Metazoa; phylum Chordata; class Amphibia; order Caudata; family Salamandridae; genus Triturus; species Triturus cristatus. The sequence goes on along the minus strand of NC_140594.1, from coordinate 1,063,974,243 downwards.
GGTACACCACCACTGGTCGCACACTTCCCTGACTTAAAAGTGTCAGTACAACCACTGCCGGGTGCAAGCTTAACAGATTCTAAAGGGGCACAGCTGAGAGGGGGCTATGGTCGCCGGGCTGGTACACAACCACAGGATGCAAGCTTCAATGCATCACATGGCCTCTAGGCATGATATGAGGTAGCACCACCAAGCTACCTCCCACCTAGCATTACAACAATGAGGCAAGTTTCATAGACTGAAGGAGACAGGCCATGCAGCTGATTCCCACTGTGTACGGTTGAAGGTCGGCAACAGCAGAAGTCAGACACTGTGAGTTGTGGAGCGCAAGGCCTGACACGCAGTGTACAACTTTGAGAACCTTGGTTTATCCCCCAATGTAGCCATTCAAAGGCGACTTTAGATGCCAGCAACGAAGGAGTTGCAGGATCTGACCAGAAGTCACATGCTGCACCCAACCACTGCTGCACACATTGATGTTGATGACCTACCCCTAGTGTGTACAGTCAAAGGGTAACTAGACATAATATCGAAAAAAAAATATCGAGTAGCCAGAATATCGAGTTTTAAATATCGAATGGACAGAATATCGACTTGCAAAAATATAGTGGTGAAGAATATCGAAAAACAGGTAAGAAATATCGATTGCAATAATATAGAAGTAAGTAATATCGACAGTCATAATATAGTTGTTAAAAATATCGATTTTTTTATAGTGTTTTAAGTGTTAGTATATGTGTTAAAAGTATGTATTATTATTGGAATGTATGTTAGAATATTTTTAAATTATTGAATTTTATGTTTTTTTATTTTTTGTAATTTAATTCCGTGGCGGGTTGTGGGTTTATAGGGGAGTAGGGTGGGAAGTAATTTAATTACAGTACATTAAATAATAATTTATAGGAATTATTAATAATTTTTAATTTAATTTTGCGTTTTACTTCTGTAGCGGGTTGTGGGTTTATAAGGGAATAGGGTGGGAAGTAATTTAATTATAGATTATTAAATAATAATTTATAGGAATTATTAATTATTTTTAATTTAATTTTGCGTTTTACTTCTGTAGCGGGTAGTGGGTTTATAGGGGAATAGGGTGGGAAGTAATTTAATTGTTATTAGTTAATTATTAATTGGTATTGCAAATTAATTGGTTGTTGTTTAATTATTAATTGGTAAATAATTAGTATTAATTGGTAATTAATTTGTATTAATTGTTTAATTGATAATTATGTTAATTGTATTCATTTAATATTTGTAGCGGGCAGTGTGTTTATAGGGGAATATGGTGGCAAGTAATATAATTGTAAACAAATAATTATTTAATTTATTTGTGTATATTGTTAATTAATATATCTTTAATTTAATTTTGCATTTTACTTCTGTAGCGGGTTGTGGGTTTATAGGGGAATAGGGTGGGAAGTAATTTAATTGTTATTAGTTAATTATTAATTGGTATTGCAAATTAATTGGTTGTTGATTAATTATTAATTGGTAAATAATTAGTATTAATTGTTAATTAATTAGTATTAATAGGTAAATTGATAATTATGTTAATTGTATTCAATTAATATTTGTAGCGGGTATTGTGTTTATACGTGAATATGGTGGGAAGTAATATAATTGGAAAAAAATAATTATTTAAATAATTTGTGTATATCCTTAATTAATATATTATAAATTAATTATTAATTGGTATTATTTGCATTTATTAATGTTTGTTATTGAAAAACAATTGTTTGTTAATTAATTATTAATTGTTAATTAATTAAACAAAAATGTATTGGTATTAATAAATAATCAATTCTTGTGTGATTGGTAATTAATTGTAATACTTGTTTTTGTATTAATAATTAATTAATTTAAAAATAAAAATACATTTATTATTTTCTCTACTATTGCACTTACTTGAGTGGGAATAGTAATTTTTTTCCCCTACGCTATCCAACGCTTTCCCTACTGTTGCAGTCACTGGAGTGGGAATAGTAAATTTGACACTCCCGCTATCCAACGCTTTCCCTACTGTTGCACTCTCTGGAGTGGGAATAGTAATTTTTACCCCTACGCTATCCAACGCTTTCCCTACTGTTGCACTCACTGGAGTGGGAATAGTAAATGTTACCCTCCCGCTATCCAACGCTTACCCTACTGTTGCACTCTCTGGAGTGGGAATAGTAATTTTTACCCCTACGCTATCCAACGCTTTCCCTACTGTTGCACTCACTGGAGTGGGAATAGTAAATGTTACCCTCCCGCTATCCAACGCTTTCCCTACTGTTGCACTCTCTGGAGTGGGAATAGTAATTTTTACCCTCCCGCTATCCAACGCTTTCCCTACTGTTGCACTCTCTGGAGTGGGAATAGTAATTTTTACCCCTACGCTATCCAACGCTTTTCCTACTGTTGCACTCACTGCAGTGGGAATAGTAAATGTTACCCTCCCGCTATCCAACGCTTTTCCTACGGTTGCACTCTCTGGAGTGGGAATAGTAATTTTTACCCCTACGCTATCCAACGCTTTCCCTACTGTTGCACTCACTGGAGTGGGAATAGTAAATGTTACCCTCCCGCTATCCAACGCTTTCCCTACTGTTGCACTCTCTGGAGTGGGAATAGTAATTTTTACCCCTACGCTATCCAATGTTTTCCCTATTATTGCACTCTCTGGAGTGGGAATAGTAATTTTTACCCTCCCGCTATCCAACGCTTTCCCTACTGTTGCACTCTCTGGAGTGGGAATAGTAATTTTTACCCCTACGCTATCCAACGCTTTCCCTACTGTTGCACTCACTGGAGTGGGAATAGTAAATGTTACCCTCCCGCTATCCAATGCTTTCCCTACTGTTGCACTCTCTGGATTGGCATAGTAATTTTTACCCTCCCGCTATCCAACGCTTTCCCTATTGTTGCATTCTCTGGAGTGGGAATAGTAATTTTTACCCTCCCGCTATGCAACGCTTTCCCTACTATTGCACTTACTGGAGTGGTAATAGTAAATTTTACGCGCCCGCTATCCTACACAGAAAATATTGAATATTTTTAATTAATATCACGTTAAGATATATGTATTACATTTTTTTTTTTACTTACTTTAATTATTCATTAAGTTTACTGTTATTTAAGTATTTTTAAGTATGTGTCAGTTAATTATATGTATTATTTAATTAATTTAACATTACTTTTAAAACATTTAAAAAATTCGATATTTTGACTAACTATATTATTTACAACGATATTTTGGATTCGATATTTTTGTAATTTCCTGTTTGGAGATAGGACTTCGATATTTTGGCATTCTATATTTTGGCATCGATATTTTTGTAAGTCTATATTTTTGTAGTCGATATTATGTCAGTGATCCCAGTCAAAGGAAGTCCCCAGAGCAGATTAGCTGTGGGTTTGAGAACACCTTCTGCGTATGCAATCACTGCTTTAGTTAGGGTAGGGTGGATTACTATAAAAATATTATGTGCAGTCAAACCATGCTTCTTACTTTTTATCTACAAGCAATGTCCTGTAATGCTTAGGTTGTCCACAAAAGCTTTTTCAGAGACTGCAGACATTCCCTACTACAAAAATGTGTGTATTGAATTGGTTAGAATGTAACATAGGTTGAGGTGTAAAATCACACTTCTATGTTGACTATGATCATACAACCAAAGACATTTGCTACAGAACAAAGGTTAAAGTGAAGTTATGATTAGATATGCTCATAACACTATAATGTGTATTTAGAAACTTCTGAAATTCACTGAAAAGAGCACAGTAACAGTGATGCTATTATTGTAAAACAAAATCTAAAAATCATTGAAAGTCGCCAGTTATGGCACAGTAAACTAAGCATAACTAAGCACCCCTGTCATGCACTGATTATGACCTCACATATAACTCATGACATGTAAATGACACTCTACCATGCACTCTCTCACAAATTATTTGATTTGCGAAGTCATAACTGTTCTTGTAAATACTATTATTTTAGATAGTATAAGTAAGATAATATAAAACGGTATAAGTAGTGCATGGAGAAGGAGTGAAATACTGTTAATGTACGGTGGCGAACAAGTTGGATACACTGTGTATGGAGATGTGCGAATTAAAATAATTTAAAGGTGTTGCGTGAATAATAAATAAAAGATATAAGTATCGGTTTAGAAATTAAAAACAATTCTGAACTTTAATGTTTGCAGCCAAAGAATAAATAAAGTTATATTAATTTAAAAGTGCTGCGTAAATTATAAATTTAAGGTACAACTATTGATGAATTTCTGATGTTTGTGTATTTTAGGTTTGGTTTGTAAAGAAAGAATAAATAACGTTTTCCAAGCTATAACACAGGTTTATTCTTTGTTTTTTTGATTGAATTTCAACTTTTTTAAATAAAATTTTTTGGGGGAAATTGTAGAGTTTACTGTCATCGAATGGAGTGACATTAAGTGGAGTGTGGCACAGTAGAGTGGAGGATAGTGTCCTAAAGTGTAATGTTGTAGAGTATAGTGTATTAGAATAGAGTAGAGCAGGATGCAATGTGGCACAGTGGAGTGGAGCACAGTGGAATAGCGTAGAGAGGAATGGCGTAGAGTGGAGTGGCATAGTGTGGAGTGGCGTTGAGTGGAGTGTTGCACAGTGGAGTGCGGTACAGTGGAGTGGTGTAGAGTGGAAATGAGAGTGGAGTGTTGTAGAGTGGAGTTGTGTAGACTTGAGTGGCATACAGTAGAATAGCGTACAGTGGAGTGGTGAACAGTGGAGTGGTGTAGACTGTAATGTGGTAGAGTGTAATAGCATACAGTAGAGTGGCGTAGAGTGTAGTGGCTTAGAGTGGGCCGGAGTACAGTGTTGTGAGGTACTGTGTAGTGGCATACAGTACATATTCATAGAGTGTAGTGGTGCAGAGTGGAATAGCGCATAGTAGTGTGTAGTATATTGAAGTGTAATCTATCTATCTATCTATCTATCTATATATCTATCTATCTATCTATTTTGTGTTGCTAAAAACTTTGTAACAGCATGATAAATCTCCATGAAACTTTCCCAAAAAGGTGCTACTTTTTGGGAATGCATTTTCCATAGACTTCTTTGGACAAGGCTACAGCAAAAACTGCTGAACGGAATTACACCAAATTTGAGGGGCCTCTCTCCCCTTTGTTAAAACAGGCCTTGGGGTCCAGGACCTATGGCCAACCCCCCGCCGCGCATGTTGGATGTTCAGAGTGGGGTTGGCTGCCTTTGGGTGGGGGGTGGCCAGAGGGTATCCCTCCAGCATGCAGCACAAAAGCCTGTGCGCAGCATGTGGTTGGCTGCATATTGGGGGCTGGCCGCAGGCCCCGTGGCCAACCTCCCGCCGTGCAGGACCCAAAGCCCTGTGCAGTGTGGGTTCGACTGCCTTTTCCAGGGTTGGCCTCAGGGCCTGCCACAAGGTGGGGTTGGCTGAATGTGAGGGCTTGACAGTAGGGCCAGGCGGGGGGGTTGAATGTTACTTAATGTTAAAACAAAAACCTTAAAATTCAATGAAACAACCAAATGTTAAGGCAATGTTATAGTTAGGTGTGATAAAAAGATCTGTTTAAAAAAAGAAAACGTAGAAATTCACTGATGGCATCATCCAAGCTTCTTTTGTATACATCGCTCTATAAATGGGTACAGCATTAGAGCTCTGAATGTAAGTATAAATAGCTCAGAAAAATATGAGGCATCATTAATGCCATCACAGAAACAACTCCCTTAGGTATGGAAAGCATGGTTTATGTGCCACATTGACCCTGTACCATACACCTCACATGTAGCATAGTTCACATTAACAATCAACCACAGATATATGGGAAACCTTCATTGCATACGGTGTTCAATCCGTATACAACTATTTAGAGAAAGCCAAATTCCTAAAAATATTGACAGCGTGTTCCAAAAGAAATGCCCTACTATGGACAGCTTTTTTCTGCATCAAATCCCCGACAGCCACCGAACCTACATTGAGAAATTAAGTTGCTACAAGTAGAGAAGTGGATACTGTAAAAAGTATTGACTGTATGGAGAGAGTTTACTCTTTTTCTTTAATAACTCCAAAACTATTGAACAGATTTACACCAAGTTACAAAAAGCACCCCTTCTGGACCAATATATTACCCAGTGGTCGCCACTGAGTAGTTATAGTTAGGATTGTGTTTAAAAACGAAATGCATTTTTTTGTGTCACTAATAACTTTGGCCGAGTTTGACGAATCTCTATGAATTTTTCCCAAAAAGTGCTACCTTTTGACTAGTTTGCTCATGGAATGTTTTGGGGTGATCTGTCAAGCAGGCGCTGAGAAAAAGGAGGGGTCCCAAACCGAGTTTTCCCCATTCATTTTTCCATAGGAACTTTAGACACCGCTAGAGCCCAAACCACTGAACAGATTTACACCAAATTCGACAGAAAGCTAGATATTGATCTGGAAAGAGTACTATTTGTGTTTTGGCGTAAACCTGTTTAGTAGTTTTGGAGAAATAAATATTCAAAATAATTGTATATTTTATGTCACAGAGGATCCGCGGAGCCAACAAATCTTAAAGTGAGATCTGATTGGCTGCCACCGCCTCTATCAGGAAGTGCTGGCAGCCATCTTAGGATCCGGGACTCAGGCCCTGGGATCCCCATCCTCCATTGCTGTTACTCAATAAAAAGGGAGGGGGACATGCAGCCCGCCTCCCTGAGCCCTATATGGCCCCGGGGACCCCCAGGCGTTTGGCCTGGTAATTAATGCTTTTTAATTGACTAATGTATAGAAGTGAAGCAGTTGACGGCAGATGAGGTATTTAAAAGGCATATATCATTAAGGTAAATAATAAGCAAACACTGTTTTTGAACGGTATTTAAGGTTTAATAAGTTGATGATCCCATTAATGTCTATAGAGCCATTATATTTTTTATGCAGCTCAATACCAGTAAAGAAAAAGCTGAATAGCTACTTATTGTGAGTGATTTTACAGATATACTTTTTATTCTGCTTGTTAGTACTACAAATGTTATGTCTACGTGTACCTTGCTGAATAATTTTCCTGTATGAAAAGCTTATAGCAAAGTGTCATATGCGTTGACATATCTGTTGGATGAGGTGATCAGTAATGTCATCAATTATGTCATCTGAGATGTAATCAGTGATGCCATCAATGATTTTATGTAACATCATGAATGATGTGTAATATGTGTTTCATCATAAGCAATGCTTGGCAGGGGCGCAAGTTACATTTAGTTCAGTAAACTACAACTTGTCAATTTCAGTGTTTTATATTGGTTTTGTAACATTCATTTTTATATTATAAGAATACTCAACTACAACATCACTTTAATCTTTGTTTTTTTCAGTGCATTACTGGGGTTATTTAAATGTAAAGAAAGCAAAATCATATTACCTCCACAGGGGTTAATCTACATACATTTACTGATGTATTTTAAGGTCCTAAATAGCAACTGTTAATGTGGTTTGGATGTAGGACTGTCAAATACTGTGTTAATTATGAGAGTATAGTTAATTTTGACCTGTTTAAAATGTATGCTAACATCCACTATTATGATAAAGCGTTGTAGATTCATTAATCAACCCTGCAGTGAATAATTAAATGTATTGCTCTGGCTATCTTTCGTTGATCATTCATTGCAGTGGCTGTCTTTAGCATGACAAGAAGTGATAGCATCAGTCATTGTCTTAGGTAATCAATTTTTGAAAAGACAGGATTTAGTCCAAAACTAATTAAAACATGAAAGTTGCTGTAACTTATCTAAAGGTCTAATGTGATTGATCGTCACACTGGTGGCCCGATAAGCACCAAAAGCTCCATAAAGGAATCTGACAAAGGAAGGAATAAAAGTGCATTAATAGTCACACACTTGGTGGCCCTCACGCTGAGAGAATGGCTTGTTTAGTGGTTAAGCGAGACAGCCCATCTCTGGAAGCAGCTGAGACCCTCCTCACTGTCCACATGGCACGCTGGGGTCGATTGGTATGCACAGCAAGAAAAGCCCATATACGTGTGCCTCAGCTGTCCTCACAAGCATGAGAAGATGTGGGGGATGAGGTGAGCGTATCATAGTCTTTCATTATAAGTGAGTGGAATTGCTTGTGGATTGCTATATCTGTAACTGTGGGTCTAAGTGGCCATACTTTTCCTTCTTTTCGCTGTAATGATCTCAGGGGCATATTCTCAAGGACTTATCACCAATTTATCGGCACTTTGGCGCCGCAAAAGTGGCGACAGATTTATCGCCCTATTCTCAAGCTGGTGCAAACTGCCGATATCACCAGTTTTCCAGCGATAGCTGCCGCAAAAAACATTGCCAAGGATGAGAGCGACAACTAACGCTAATGATATGCAGAGTAGGCGTTCCTGTGCAAAAACACATGAAAACACCACTTTGCGATATTCTCAACGACAGCCAGATCTGCGATGCGATCCAAAAACAGGCTATAAGGCGCGTTAGCAGCAGGGATTTAACACCTGCCTTTTACTGGTGTTAAGCAGGACGACAACCTGCAGTATGAAAGGGAGCCCAGCCCAGAGCCACATCTGAAGGCCAACACATGTCATGGAGCTACTGATCATGCAGCTCGGAGACCCAAGAGGGCCACAACACCCACCGCCACCACCCCCAGGCCCCCCCCCTGGACCACCACCGAGGCAGCACAGAACAAGACAGCTGACCTTCTGAAAACAGCATGGCCCCTCAGCCACAAAATTGCAGAATGTGGGGAGAGGTGGGAACCAAGTATGTGTGAACGAGGCAAGTCACCCATGAATAAGAATGTACACAATGCCAAGTGTGGCGGTGATGTGCTGGACAGACAACAGTATGCAGAGCACAGACATGTCCATGTGGACATATACTGCTGGTGTTTGTAGTGTTGTGGACAGTGGACTTGTGGAACTTGCAGGCCTGGTACTGCTTATCGCTGAATTTTTTTATCACAGTTGGGCCTATTGCCACTTTTTTCTCATTCAGGTTTAGATTTTTATCGCCATCCCGGTAAATTTATCGCAGACATTTGGCGCGTTATCTGGAAACTATCGCATGCTACCGTCGTGTTGTGAATACAACGTTAATATAGAGTTATTTTCCTGCGATAGACGGCGATATGAAAAATTACGTTAACCTATTTTGGCAATGATTATCGCACGTTCTTGAGAATATCCCCCTCAATGTATGGATGACGCTCGCTGTACTGTTGTTTCAAAACAAAATAAAGTTGGTCATAAAAAAAAAATCTCACACAATATATTACACACAATCTATAATTTACCTTACAATCTCTATTATAAGTGGATGGTATATGGATTTTTACTTTACATCAAGTGGAAGACAAGGCTATTATACTCTGATGGAAAATTAGCCAGATTATGTCAACCTATGGGAGATTATTTACAAAGGCAAAGTAGTATTCCTATAGTAATTCTTTATGTACTCTTACATACCTTTGTGAATTAGCCCTAAACCATCTAACGCTGGATTTAAATGGAAAGATTCAGGTAATATTTGCACACAATTAGTAAAAGACTTTGCTCTTTTTTTTTTTAGTAATAGTGAGTTGGACGTGTTGAGGCCAACTGACAGATGCATGTAACAGTCCATAAAAGAGTACTCATCCTTTCTGTACTCATAAATGCTTTTGTGAACTGGCCCCAGAAACACAAGAGCAACATCTAGGCCAGATAACCACCCACTATAAACGTGAGTTCCATGTAAATTCATTTCTTGATGCTCTATCTTACATAGAAAGCAAGGAAAACTATTAAGGATCCTGACCTCCTAAACAAATGTGAAGACAGCTATTTTGTCTCTGATTGTTCCAATGTTGAACAGAAGGGATCTAAGGATGTATATATGCACTCCAAAGGAATGTATGGAAAAACTGCAACCTTTCTGTTAATGTTGTCTTTGGCTATAGCTCTGTTAATTTTGATGTTGTTGGCAATGAGCTTAACAGCTGAGAACCCAGTTAAATATACAGTCAATTTCATAGTTAGATCATGGTCATCCATATTTGACAACGCATAAATCACTGAGAACCGTATTTTGTCCATGGATACCATGGATTCAGCGACACTAAAGCTACACACGCACCAATTGAAAGAGACTGCAGAACAACATAAGTTTATATTTTTTATTTCATCATCCTGATATGCTTAGACCCATTCCCATCAAAAGATTACTTAAAATATCTCTGATGAGTGAATATTCCAGGATAGCACAAAGTTTTTAGATAATATATTACTAATTAATATATACCCACATTGGTCAACTGACTGTGAAATATAGAAGTTCAACTACATTTATTTACTAATTTATTTATTTATGTTTTGTACAGGCTTATATAGTGTGAACTTGGCCCAAGGGCAACAGAGCACTTAACAAGGCATACTCATTAACATATATTCTGTGTTATATGCACAGTTGTTACATCAGGCAACAGTAAAATACATCTCTGCAACATGACACAAGAAAACTGAGGTATACCCACCAAAAATGGGATGAAAGAAGACCCAATCAGTGGAGGTGAGGCTGACCATTGAGAGGAGTTGGAATCGCCAGCAGTGGTGGGAAGTATTATCATCATTGGATGTAACTCTTAAAGATAGTGTGGCAGGGCAGTAAGAAAGGAAATAGTAGAGGTTGTACTGCAGAACAAGATACACATAAACAAAGGAGGAGTGGTGAATGACCTCAAACAACCAAAGTGTCTTTGGAACTTTAGGCGTTTGAGCTCCCTTTTAGATGGTTATCATACAGAACATTGTATGAAGTGCTAATGGGAGAGAATTCTAGTTTCTGGTAGCCAATGCTTAGTTTGTAAAAGAATGAGTGCTGGTGCCCAAAGCTTTGGGCGAGAGCCCATTGCCAATGCAATTTAATGTTAGCACGCCGAAGATCAAGTCTTAAATCCAACTCATGCCTCTTTCATCCACTGCCAGACACCCCCTGCCCCTTTATCTCACTTGTGGAGGTACCTATTTTCTCCTTCTGAGACATTTTTATCCTTCTTTTTATTACTCCTTCTTTCCCCTTTGTGTGCTTTCCCAACTCTTGCTCTCGGCAAATGTCGGATGAGGAAAAATAAGTGCTGTTCCCCAAAAATTAGTGCTGGTGGCCCCTACGGGCAACCACCAGCTCAAATTAAGCACTGTTCGTAGTGCTGCCCAAAAAATATTGCTTCAGGTAATGCTCATTTTTTAATGTGGATGGCATTTTGAGAATAGATTCAGCTCTATGCAGCCATTGTTGACTACAGAGACATTCGGGGGCATATTTATGAAACTTTCCCGCAGTGCAGAAAATCCAGCATGCTGCGCTGCATGATAGGGAAAGGGCAGGAATGTGCTGTATTTAACATTATGTGGCTCATTCTTGTCCTTTCCATGCACTGGTGCACAGTGTCCTGCCTCGCAACTTGTACTTTAATTAATTACATACTATACAAAAACGAGTAATTAAATAAGGACAAAATGTATAGGAAGAGGGAAGAAAAAACATAGAAAGAAAACAAATCTTCTGGGCCCTTTCTTTTGTGAAAGAATCTCAAACATCAGTCTAAATTATGAAGCAATTTTCTTTTGAAAAGTGTTAAATAAACTAAAAGGAAAAAGTTCCTAACCAGCGAGGTGCACATCTGTTCATGTTCTTCTGTCTGCTATCCTATCCGGATGTTCCAGAGGGATCATCTGAGATTCTGAAAGGTCAGCAAAGAGCTCAATTTCTTCTCACAGGTAGTGATGCTATTCGATTTATTTGCAGAGATGTTCTCACGCTTTTAAGTAAAGGTCAGCGTTTGGACCCAAGGCACATCATTCACTTTGATGTTGTCTTTTGAACTAGAATAGATAAACCTTTGAAACAAAATATAAAATAAATGTCCTTATTTTACCTTAAATTCTTCTTCAGGCTCACATACATTTAGAGGAAGTATTTGGGATTATGTAGATCCAGTTTGCACAGTTGAATGAATGATGATTGAATGATAACATTTAAAGCAGATACTACTCGCGAGGTCCCTTGGCGCGACTAAAGATGGCTGAACACTTGCGGCTGCCTTTGAAAATTGTGCACTCTTCCTTCTTCCTATACACGCAAGGGCCCATAGACAATACACCATCCGAGAAGGCATCCTGTTTTAGTTTAGGATAATTACACCTCATATTTTTATGTATTTGCCATGCATTTGGAATATTATGCTGTACCAGTATTTCTTCCAACTCTAGGAAGTGGTTGGGTTCTGATCATCACACAACCATCACCTTTCCTGATGGAGAGTAAGTAATGAACCTATTTTTTAGGGATTCATCACATTCTTGCCCTAATGAACCATTCTACCAGTACTATTTTCCTCAATGAAATCACCATATGATTCTGGTAATTTTTATAGGAAACTGTTCAAGCGTCTGCTTAATTTGTACCAGTGACCGCCGTAGTCAATCCTGGCACTGATTTCAGGGGGCAAGACTATAGTTCCACCTGAACCACTGACCTGTGCTTGCTGCCTGTCCCCCATGCCCTCCTGCCCAGGTTCAGGTATTCATTACAATAAAGTGGCTCGATTGCATCTTGGTTGACTCCTCCCATTAGTTACCCTTGCAGATTATGCCTCTGGCCATGTGCTTGTACAAAACGGTCTTGGATTCGGCAATGCATGTGCAATGAGTGCCCAGCATGTCTTCTACCTTTTTTTGCCACTGCTCTTCTCTGCTGATACTACCTGCCCATCTGCCTCTGAGTCTGGCGTCCACTGCCGGGTCACTCACCATGAAACAGACTCTTCCCTTGGCTCTTGAGGGCTCAGGAGCCGTGGGGTGGACCACCAGTCTGTAGTGCTGCTGCTGGCCAGGCTGGATTGGGGCCCATCAACAGTAAGACGAGCAAGCAAATGCTTGGGAGTCAGAAGTTAGACCAGAAACCAGAAGCTAGGCAGCCAATCAGAGGCAGGCCAGATAGTTATGAGCTCAGCGGAGAGTGGAGATACAGAGAAAGGAGCTGAAACATTTAAGCAAGAAATTAGAAGACCGCAGTGAGACCTGAAGGGCTGAACAACATAAACCAACATCAGCTGCGAATTCACCGAACTCTCATGACCAAGAGTTTAAATGCTTTCACCGTGTTAAGAAAGATATTGCTAACGCTCAAGAACTTCTGTTGTGTGCTATGTTTAAGAAAATTAAGTGGAATTGTTGCAAAACGTATGAGTGATAAATCAAGCCTGAGCTGACCCGGGACCTGGACGGCATGGACTATGTGAGGTGATTGACATTAACCCAGCTCTACATGCCTTTTGGAAGTGATCCAACCATTTGAAGGGCTATGCCTCTGTTGTGACAACCTTTCATTGTCAGACTTGATATGTGATAGACTTGCCCAGCCTGATCATCCTTTCAAACCTGATCCTGCTGTGTGATTGCCTCTCCCCCAACCTTGCATACCTTTCAAAGGTGATCTTTGAAGGTGGCTAAAGTGCTTTCAAGTTGCTCCATGTTATGTGTAACATCTTCAACCAATCCTGTTGTTTAGCCAGCACTGCCCAATTCAGCTGGGCTGGAGGAAACCTAGTGCGCATGTGTGTTTTGGACGGCCTGAGACAGCCGGTCAAACACACATGAGCACTTGGGGAGTGGAGTGCACGTAGCACTCCTCCTCCTCCCTCCAATGCCTAGGCCCGCTCCTCCCTACAAGGCTGGCTAAGAGCCCCCATTGCGGAGGAGCCGCACCCTGATAAGATGGGCAATTTAGCAACAACGTGAATAGCTGTTACCCACCCCTCTCAAACTTCCAGGTGCAGTTTACAGGGAGGCAGTCCTGCAGGGACTACAGTACAAATTATGCAATAGGCTTTTAAAGTTAGGCAAGTGAAGTCAAAGTAAATGATTGTACTACTGAATATTGACCCCAACAATATTGTGACACTAACATCAAGGACAGACTAGCGAGGGACAACATATCGAAAAGAAAGTGCATATAGGGAAGTATAGATTTACTATTCCCAACTTGACATCTATGCACCTTGAAGATCTATATAGAGAGTAGGTACATATATGTGAAGTTAGGCATAGAAAATCTAGAATTACTTACCTGTCAATATTTTATTTACAGTATTCTGTCCTCGATATAGTGTCCGATTGATATTGTTGACTCGATATTCAGGGGGCACACCAAAGTAAATACTTGAATTATGGAACAGCTATAGAAATTATAATTCTGGACACAACAGGGACTTAACTATCAATGGTGCAATATATACAGTGTCACCCGGCACTGTAGAATGAGGAACCACTGAACCTTAATTATGGATGTCATTTTCTAGCCAATCGGAGAGTAGAAGACACATTTTTCCTTTTTGCATTAGGGTTCATGTGAAAATAAGACGTATGCCATGGGATTTTCAAACCTACGGGAGGAATGCTTGCAAATTATCTAAGCCACTGACAATTGGACATCTCTGGGTGACATTCAAATCTATCATTTTTGCCTGTTTGGAAGCACATTGCTGCATTGCATTACTCTGCACCAAGGAGGCTTTTCCATGGGAGTTGCATGGGTGTTTTCACATGCAACATTCATAGATTTTGATGCATTCCCATAATTACAAGAACAGGTAAACCTGGGAATGCAGGAAAAGGGTACATCTCCCCAAGGGAGGCGTAACAAGGAGAAATATGTTTATTTCTCCTCATTTTTTCTTCTTTTTATTTGTGCTGTATTCTGCAGCATACACAGAAAGAAGAAAAAGCCTCTCAGGATTGCCTTCCTGCACAAAAACAAACCTGCATGCACCGCAGGCACCCTTGCACGAAGGTGCCTGCGTTGGCGGTGGCAACTCATTGTGCACCAGTGCAGGGAAAAGGACAGAAATCCTCTGTATTGCCCTATAAACAACAGATTTCTGCCCTTTTCCAGTGACACGACACCGCGCAGCAAGGTGACGTGCTGTGATGCCCCACTTTTCATAAACATGGCCCTTGGAGCATTACATCAAACACACAAAAGGTGATGGAAAGATTGCTTGCAAATAGTCTAAACCACTAGCAACAACTCTGTGTATCATTTCACCCTGTTGTTTTTCACCCACTTTGACACTCTAGAGAGAAGTTCGCCTTATGCAGATCAGTACTGGCCCTGTTTCTCTTAGAACACTTCATCCTGAACTGTCAGGTGGGGCCCCTCCTAGAAGGGAATACAAGCTACCCAACTGCGGTTTGAACACCGTTATTCCTCATCAGTGGTATAGTTTGGATCCTGTGGCACAGCAAGAAAGGGACCCTTATCTGGGTGTTCCCTTCATCATTTATGGCATTACATAAAACACCCGAAAGATGATGGGAAGAATTCTTACAAATAGTTTAAACCACTAGAAATCACTCTGGATAGCATTCTAGCTGAGCATTTTTTCACTCACTGTGCAAATCTAGACAGAGACCTGTGTTATGTAAGTTAGTACTGACCCTGGTCCTCATGAGAACAGGCGAGGATTTCTTTTGAAGGGAACACAAGTATCCCTAGACTAGGTTCGGCCTTCTTAGGCCTCACCTGTGAGGTATACCTTGGACATCCTGTGGCACAGAAAGCAAGGGACCCTCTCCTGGGCATACACTTGGTGACTTTCAGTATTATGTCAAACACAGAAACGGTGAAGGAGGAAATACTTGCATATAGTCTAAACCACTGGCAGTGGCTCTGCATCCAACCCACCAGACCACCATTTTTCTTATACTGTGCCACTCTAGGCAAAGTCCGACCTTATGCAAATTAGTATTGACCCTGCTTCTCATGGGTGTAGTTCATCTTGTACTGACATCAAGGTCTCCTCCAGAAGGGAACAGAAGCAGCCCGACCAGTTTTATCAGTGAGATATAGCTTTTATCCTATGGCCCACTGAGTGAGGGACCCACATCTGGGTATACCCTTGGTCACTTAGGGTGTTTTATCAAACACGCAAAAGATGCTGGGAGGACTGCATGCAAATGATCTAAACCACAAATTGCTTTGGGTAGCATTCCACCCATCATTTTTCACCCACTGTACCACTCTAGAAAGAAACCCGCTTTATGCAAATCAGTACAGCCCTGCTTCTCATGGGAACAATCCATCCTGAATTGCCAGGGAAGGCCCCCTCCCAAAGAGACCTCAAGAATCCCTAGACCGGATCAGCCTTGTAAGTCCTCATCACCGAGGTATAGTTTGCATCCTATGGCACAGCATGCACGGGACTCACTCCTGGACATATTGGTCATATAGTGCATTATATCAAATACATAAAAAAGTGGATTCACATAAACACACATGATAGGCTTCAAACGACACTCATGATCATAACTTTATCATTTAGAAGTGGCATTATTCCATGTTACCTAAACGAGTAGTTGTTTCCATTAGCAATACATCAGTTGTTCAAAAGAGTAATCTGCCTAAACACACATGTCAAAAGAGTCTTGTGAATTGCTTCTGTCTCTGAATCCTTTTTTGAATGATCTATTTTATGGACTTATCAACTAGAGAGTAGGTTTCAATGGAGCCAGGTGTGTTTTAAGGATTGCTGTGAGTTGTGCTTTCTCATAGTCAATTCAAGAGATAACTAGTGATTGTACTACAGGTTTAAAGTCTGGATCTTGAATTAAAGATTAAAAAAATTCTGAGACATTTGAGTTTGTATTGAGCGTTTTTTACAGATACATTTATATGGGATTGTGGGTTCAGATACCTGTCAAGCATTATCCAAAGTGATTTGGAGCAGTCAATGATTTTGGTTTACTGCTAAGAACATTGAGAGATTCTGGCTATTCTTGCACCGAAAATAAACTTTGAAGTGGAGAGTTAAATTGGAATTCCATCTTTAATGGATTCAGCTTTAAGTGGTTGAATGATGGCTCTGCTTGTATATCTTTTAGGGTGTGTCAAGGAGCACTATGTCTTTGGATGAAACTCTCAGTTATAGCTGAGTATTGTCTGCACATAGGTGGTAGTGAAGGTTGGCTAGATTCAAAACAGATGTCAGATGTTCCACATACAAACTGAAAAGACAGGGAGATACTGCTGAGTCTGGTATAACCTTTTGGAAGACTGGGGCTAAATGAGATAGTGATCTATTTAGTTTAATTTGTTGAGAGTGGTTGTCCAAGTAAGAACAGAGTCAGTAAAGAAATGTTTCATTCATCTCCATTCTTTCTTTGAAAGTGTAGGGCAGAACATTATGACTTACTCATGAAATACCGCCAATAAGTAAGGCTCATAAGACATGGCTTGGCAGTTCGGCTGGACTGTTCCCATGAGGCACAGGGTCAGACTGATTTGCATTTGGCCATGTCTGAACTGGGGTGGCGGAGTGAGCTAAAGAATGATGATGGATTAAACCCAGATCAGTAGACTGGGGGTGAGTGCTTGCAATGTTCAACACTCCGTCCATCATCCCCTTTGGTTTTGCTTTGTTCACCCTAAGTTGGCACGGTATGCCCAGACGTGGGTCCCTTGCTCACTTTGCCACTGGATTCAAAATAGCCTGGCTGATGAGGGTTATGAACCCGAAACCGGTCCCAGGATGCTTGTTTCTGGTCCAGGGAAGGCATGGCTTGGCAGTTCGGGCTGGACTGTTCCCATGAGGCACAGGGTCAGACTGATTTGCATATGGCCATGTCTGAACTGGGGTGGCGGAGTGAGCTAAAGAATGATGATGGATTAAACCCAGATCAGTTGACTGGGGGTGAGTGCTTGCAATGTTCAACAATCCGTCCATCATCCCCTTTGGTTTTGTCAATAAGTCAGGGAGCATAACTAGACAAGAGACCAGAAGATAAAGAACATGGTCCATCATCTGTAGCATTTCAGTTTCCGTACTACAACCAATCGAAAACCAGGCTGATAAATGCCTAGTAGGTCGTGGTGTAAATTATTTTGGCTGAGATATGACACATCTTTATAGACGTTTAGCCAAAAACCGGAGATTGCTGTCATAGCGGAACTTATTCAGGTCATCCAGCTCTATAAAAGGGTTTTTCGCGGGTAACCTGATCTGCCTTCGTACCACATGGGACTTTCCCCTGGGCCAGTGAAGAACTGATAAAGTGAGTCCAGTAGTGGGTGATATGAATGAAGATCTCTTTACATAGCCTGGAGGGAATCAAGTCAGCAATAAGCAAAGGTAATTTAGTATAGACTATCTTTCTGATAAATTAGCTTTAGCATTGAAGTTAGCTGTTCACTTTGAGGTAAGAGACAATGGAATGATTGTCCAAAGACTCTATGTAAAGAAATGTAATAGATAATCACATCTTTCCATAGAGATCTTAAGTCCCATTATAGTTGTTGGGCCCATTTTCCTTTTAAATGATGTCAGATAGTTTTCTGGTATTTGTTTTTTCGCTAGGTCTGATTTTGATCTGATGAATTCAGCTTTAGCTTGGAAGCAGGAGCGGCCCATGCAGGTAAGAGTGGAGCGGCTGTGGGGCCAGGTTGTGGGGAGGATTTGACAAACGACCATGAGGGAAAATTAAATAAAAAATCTTCCCTCATCGTCTGTCAAAATCCCCCGCCTCACCACTCTTACCTGCACGGGCTGCTCCTGCTTACAAGGCGCTGCTTTTGTACTTTTGTCTTTTGAGTCGAAGTATCCAGTATTGGTAAAGCATTCAGTAATTTGCTTCCTCAAAAGGTTAATAACAAGGGTTTCAAACAAAGCCTGACTATTTAATTCAAATATTCCTTAAGTAAAATATTGCTTTACATTTTCAGGAGATAATGCTGTTGGTTATTCAGAGGCTTAATCGCTACTTTAGATGAGAGTGCATTGCCAGACAGTGTTGATGAGAAAACTGCCTCATGAAGAATTCTAATAAAGTAATCTTATGTTAATAGTCCTCCAAGGTAAAATAATTGCTTTTCAACCAAAGGCCATTTCAATATCAACGAAGCATAATTATTGTTCACACTTAGACATAAAGTGGTGTTTCTATCACTTTGTTGAAAGCTCTCATATTTAGGACAGCATGAAAAGGGTAGATTCAGCCCATATTTCTGTGTGGTGCCTACTTTACTGTGGATACAGATTTACTGCACTTTTATCATAACTTAATAACTCAGAGATGCAAAAACACAGGGGGGCGCTAGAGAGTGTAACGCAAAATGGCCACTCCGTAGAGCAGCTTCGCAGGCCAAGCCGATTATCCGTCAAATATCCTGATTTCCTGGTGACCTCGGCCCCTCCAATACAACGACCCGGTGGCGGAATGTAAGAGCTACGTGTCAGCGCCCTGAGCTGCCCTGGATGAATGCGGATTGCTAAGAGCGGGGCCGCTAAAGCTGAGACTTGCTGCACCATCATGGCGTCCTGGGGTGAGACTTGCCGGCGTTAGTGCGGTGAGTGGGGCAGGGACCACGCTGTGGCCTGACCGGGGGGGGTTGGCGGTATCGCTTGTGGCCGGTTGTTGTGGGGACTGCGCGCCTGACTCATGCTGGGGCGCGCCGCAGTTGTGATTGCGTTGCCGCCGAGATCATGGCCGTCCCTGCCGAACCCCGCGTGGCCTTCCGGATACAGGCTATAGGGGCTGCCCACTCCTCACCTGTCGGCCTTTGATGTTAGCTGCTGCAGCCCACGCGCCTCATTGCCGCTGGCTCACGTCCACTGGTGCGCCCATGAACTAACCGCATGCAGACTGGTGCTGAGACCCCCGGCTGCATTGGATCCTGACTGGCCTGCCCTGTGTGCTCACCCAGCGGACGTACCCCGGCCTGGAAGCTGAGATGTCTACCACCCCTTACGACAATCTACTGTGTTGCCACGCGCACTGAGGCCCGATCTATCACTAGGTCCCTGGTCCCATGGACCACAGGAGCTGTGCGACCCACGACCCGCCCGGCCTGTCTGTGTGGCCTTGGCGCGCTGTCCACCACTCATCTGGTGTGGCGGTGGCAGGGGTGCCACCTGTGAGCTCTGCTGGACTCTGTTTCCTGCCTTTGGTGCTTGACTGCTGGCTCTTCTTTGGCTCTGGGGCCCAACCTTAATCTCCGTCCGACTGTGAGAGCTGAGGAAGGGATTGTTACCTGGCTACTACCTGTGGACCGCCTTTGGGTACGGCAAGGAACACTACGAGCGCTGGTGGCACTTCCTACTTCCCACTGCTGGTGTCGATCCCCCACGGCTCGCAGGTGTGGCAGCTACTGGTCATCACATACCACACATTTGCGAGCATTGGGTGCAGCTTAATAGGCAGTTCTCACTACGCTACCGTGGGGAAATCAGAGCGCGGCCAACCGTGTCTCACCTTTGAACCTCGCTGGTCCACCAAGACCTCCCAACATGCGGCTTCAGATTCTGAACTCAATGGCCCTAGCGACTGGTTGTCCAACATAGACAAAACCCTTCTCGCTGTTCAAGCAAGTCTCCAGTCCATCGATGGTAAGATCAATAACCTAAACCTCCGTATGGACCACATATCGCAGAAATGGACAAACATGCGATGCACCTTGGGGAGGCAGAAACGCGCATTTCAGATGCGGAGGATGGCCTACAGCAGGTGACCGCGAAGACAGCTTCCCTGGAAAAGGTGCTTGCTGTAATTCAAGCACGGAATGAAGATTTGGAAGATAGGTCACGCCGCAACAATGTGCACCTTACTGGTTTGCCAGAATCCACGAATACAGGCCGATTGGAGACATATCTTGAGAAATTGTTTTGCAACATATTTGGCACTGAACGTTTCTCCAATGTGCTAATTGTTGAGCGTGCGCACATATCCTTGGCTGCCTGTCCTGCACCCGGTGCACCGCCTCTTCCCATCATAGCCCGTCTCTTAAATTATAGAGATCGCGAGGCTATCCTTCGACTGGCTCGGGAGAAAGGTGACATCACTCATGAGGGGAATAAACTTGCCTTTTACCTGGACTTCACGGCAGCAGTACAAGAGGCTCGTCGGGAATACCACCCGGTTAAAAAAACTCCTCATATCTGCTAAGGTGTCATACGCAATGCTGTATCCCGCACACCTGCGCATTGACGATAATGGTAGACACTCCCAAGGCGGCCATGGACTTTATGAGAACTTTGACCAGGCGCAGCCGCTCCCCTACTGCGGCGAGTGGAGACGATGGCAACTCCACGTATGCAGTGGTGAACACTTGAAGCCGGTGTCAGGATTCGAGAGTTGGGATCTACATTACATTGACTAGACAAAGTCTGTTCTGTCATAATGTTCCGTCTCTACCTTTCACTGCGATGACCAGCTGTCATGTTGTGTTGGGTGGTGCCCATGACACCTAGTCCTACTGTATTGTTCTTAATCCACATACTGTATATTTGTGCCTCACCATGAGGGTTCTCTTCACTTGTTTTTTGTTTTTTTATGACATAATTAAGTATTACTCGCCAGGCAATTTTCTTGATAAAGCTCGGCCCCCCCCCCACACATCGGGGTTTTTTTTGCGTTCCTGCGCCCTCCTATGGGTGTTCCCCGCTACTGTTTTTACCCTTGGGCTGTTTCTCAAGGTACATTTCGGGTGGTTCGGGATGGCTTTGGCGTATTAGGGATGCTGAAGTGGGTGGGGGGTAAGGTGGGGCGTAGGGGTGTTGGGGGGTTTTGTGGCCAAGTGGTAATTAACCTTATGATTGCTATTTCTGTGATTGTGTACTGCACTGCATTGTCATACTCATGCTATGTTCTAGTTCTGCACCACATCCCGACTACACTTTAATTAATTGCCTAACTTGGAACGTACGGGGGCTTAATATACCGAAAAAGATCAGACAGGTTTTAGCGTTTCTGGACAGACATGAGGTCGCTATCGCCCTCTTGCAAGAGGCACACCTCACGCCCCATTCTGATGGTGGAGCGGGGTCCCAGTGGGTGGAGTATCGCATAACATCCTCCTACTCTTCTTACTCCTGTGGTATCCTCACATTAATTAAGTAACAACTGCCCTTCACGGAAATTCATGCCTGTACGGATGATGCTGGATGATTTACTATGGTACATGGGAATTTAGCTGGCACTATTATCACCATAGTCAACACTTATGGCCCGAACACAGATGACCCGGGCTTCTTTGAACGAGTCATCTCCAAACTACATACCTGGCCAGATGCGGTGATTTTGTGGGGTGGGGATTTCAACACACACCTTGACCCAGGGAAAGATAAAGCAAGCGGCAGGGGGGACACTCACCTGAGGCGGCACAGACTATCAATGATGGTATGGCTGAATTGGGTTTGCTAGATGTTTGGAGACAGCGACACCCAGAGGTACGGGAGGGCACGCATGTCTCCACCACATGTAATAGTTGGTCCCGGCTAGATTATTGGCTCCTGAGTGAGTCGGCAAGCGGGTGGGTATTCAACACAGCTGGGTTGTCACGCACTCTGTCCGATCACAGTCCGGTACTGATGTCTCTGCGCTTTCCCTGCACCTTTCGGCGCGCTTTTACTTGGCAGCTCTGCACAGAGGCCCTTTTCGACACCCTCTATGCCACGACCATTTGGGATGCCATTACACAGTATTTTGAGGACAACAGGGGCTCAGTGGACAGCACATCGACCTTTTGGGAGGCCTTCAAGGTCACTATCCGGGGCAAGTGCATCAGCACGTCTGCCGGCATTTTACGGGACTTGCGGGGACAACTTAGCAAACTAGAGGACAAGTTGCATGCTCTGGAGCGGAACTATGAGACCCTGCCCTGCGCCCAAACGCTAGCAGTCATTAAGGAATCAACAATAGAATACATTGACATGGCGGAAAGGGTGGCAAAATACATTTCCCGACAACATGTAGCCTGTGCTTTTGGGGAGGGTGGATGACCCAGTCAACACTTAGCCAGGAAAATCAAAGAGCACATGACGCAACAGGTTATAACCAAAATTACTGCCACCTCCGGATAAGACCATTACACCACCTCAGAGATACGGGAACAATTTAGGCTCACATATGAAGCACTATACACCTCACAAGGGGAAACAGATGCTGATGACCTACATGACTATCTATCTGACATAGCAATAGCCTGGTTGTCGGACAGGCAGCGAGAGTACCTCGGCCAGCCGATCACAGAAGAAGAAATCTGTGCGGATATTAAGTCCCTCCCGAACAATAAAGCTCCGGGATTCGATGGCTTCCCTGACAAATTTTATAAGGAATGCGCAGAGGTGATAATGCCCCACTTATTAGAAATGCATGCCGAAGCCTTTGACTCCTGTACACTGACGCGCACCATGCGGGAGGCTCTGATTATCACCCTTCTTAAAAAAGATAAGCCTGCACATAGTTGCGACTCATATCGGCCGCTCTCCCTTATAAACATAGATGCCAAGATCTAGGCTAAAATATTGGCCACCAGGTTACAACCGTTGATGCAAAAACTGGTCCTCCCAGATCAATCTGGTTTTATCCCCACTCGGTCCACCTCTCACAATTTGCGCGTACTCTTCGCTACCTTTCACATACTAGAACCGAGACTGCCGGCGGCGGCTGTTATGCCCGATGCTACTAAAGCATTTGACTCTATTGAGTGGAGCTATTTGTTCGGTATTCTCCGTCGTATGGGTTTCCCCCCGATATTCGTGCAGTGGATAACTTCATTGTACACCAACCCCACGGCACATGTCCGGGTAGAGGGCTGCACATCCGACCCATTCCTTATAACCAGGGGCACGAGGCAGGGGTGTCCCCTTTCGCCTCTCTTGTTCGCTTTGTCTCTCGAACCTCTGGCCCGTGTTATCCACCAGCGACATTGTGCCGCGGCTCTGCGTTTCGCCCACCGACCAGTCAGCATTTCCATATATGCAGACGACATGCTAGTATTTTTACGTGAACCACGTATTTTCATGGCACCAGTGCTAAGGGAATTCATTTGTTTCGGCCTGTTTTCAGGGCTACACATAAACTGGTCCAAATCGGTAGTGGTCCCACTTACAGAGTGCACCACGCCCTATGACCTGGAATATCTACTTGAGTGGTCATCGGACCCCGTGAAATATCTGGGGGTCTGGGTACATAGAGATCTCGACATGGTGATACGTGCAAACTACGGCCCGCGTATACCAAATTGGAACAACAGGTCGATAGATGGGTGCGTCTCCCATTGTCCCTGGCTGATCGTATCACGCTCATAAAAATGGTAATACTGCCACAGTTCTTGTATCTTTTTAGCAACATACCAATTCCGCTCACTCAACACTTCTTTGTGCGCACAGCTCCTACGACTGTTATGGGGAGGCAAACCGGCCCGGGTGTCATGGCAAAAGCTCATCATGGATTACAGACATGGGAGCTTCAGTGTGCCTGACCCCTATCTGTACTACCTTTGTGCACAAGCCCAATTTGCCCACTATTGGATCGGCGAGCATGAATTCATCCCACATGTAGCGATAGAGGACCGTGACGCCCATCCTTTCTCGCTAGGCTCTTTAGTGACGCACACTGCGAGAGAGACCCCCGGACAGAAATTAACACGATTGACACCACTATCAAAGCCTGGCATGCAATCGGCCGACTAGCCGTTAATCTACCGCGTTACTCCACTCCTTCACCTATCGCTTTTCACGCAGACATATCGGTAACACATGAGAAGGTGGCATTGCGCGTCTCCCATCAAGTGGGTATGGTTAAAATGCAGGATCTCTTTCCGAGGGGCTCCTTCTTTTCGGCTGACGATCTAGACTTCATACAGCATAAAACACTGTTATTTAATTTCCTTGTCTTTAGACTGAAGAAAGCGCTGCAAACGCTGTATCATACCTTCCCCACAGAACCTGCTACCCTAAATGCCCTCCAGTTCCTCTTTCTTAGCCCAACACGACACCATCTACTTACCAAACTATATCGCACTGCCAGGGAGGAACGACCGCAACCCCCTAACTGTAGCCTGGACATATGGAATACTTATTTGGACCCACCACTGTCACTGCTTGACTGGGAGCGATGCTGTCAACTTACGGGAACCCTGACTTTGAACTGTAACCTCAGAATCATTCATTATAAGTACCTACACCAAGTGTATTATATTCCAAGTAGACTATATAAATATGGTCTTCGAGACAACGACCTCTGCAAGCGGTGTGGTGCGCCAGACGCTGATTTCTGGCATTTATTGTGGGTATGCCCAGGGTGGCTCAATTCCTGGCGAGGGTGCTACACATACTGTTCACAATTACCATGCTCTCCACATATCTGTTAGCTGGGATTGGTGCCTACTGTGAAGGGTGCTCTGGGTAGGTTGGTGAGGGTGGCTCTCCTGATGGCTAAAAGGAGGGTGGTAATGACTTGGGAGAGTACGTCAGCTCCAACGACTAAGCGCTGGCTCCAGGACTTGGCGAGCTGTCGAGACCGTCTCATCCTCTATGCGGAGGAGCTCCCCTTCTCATCTAGACCTGCTGATATCTGGGAGCCCTTTTTGCAATATTTCGTTCAGTGTCAACGGACGAGCCCCCACAGAATGTTGTAAGTGTACCTCATGATGTATAGAACACCAGCATGATAATATCAGATTAATTATATTTACAATCACGTCAGTGCATCATGATTTGTAAATGTCGCCACATGTTATGAGACTGTTCTACTGTTTTGTATGGGACCGTTGCTTATGATATTGTGGATTATACATGCTTAACTAAAATTTCAATAAAAAATAAATAAAAAAACTTAGTGATGCAAAAACACACACACACAACACCTTCCCCATACCTATTATTATGAGGAACGGCCATTGATTGTAATGAAGTGTGCATTTACTATTCTAACTCCACGCGCTCTTTGATAATAGGGAAGGTTATTAAGCGGACCGAGCCAAATATAACTGCACTTTTAGTTTTTTGATACACTCACTCGAAAGTACCTCAACACACTACCGGTACCGGTACTCCTAATGCATCAGTCCTCACAAAGATAGTGTTTATCTGCCCCTGTCAGGGTTTACCCACGCCACGAGGACCAATCTGGTCCTCACAGTGTGGTGGGTTATACATGCCCACAAACGCACAAAAACACACAGACACTCTCTCTCTCTTTCTCTATGTCCCCCCCCATTTCTTTCACTTGATGTATCAATGCATTTCCCCATAGACACTGAAAAAAAAGTTTTTTTATTTCACAACTACAATAACAATCATATGCATAATTTGTCAATGTGTTAGGCCTCAGCATAAATCTGAAAAAAAGATGTGGGATAACCCTTTCAAAGCATGTTTGACTAATTATATTTTGGCACTTTTACCATTAGAAGTAAATGAATGTAAACATTCTTACACACATTGGATAATTCTACATCGGGAGAGTTGGGTGACATTTTCTGACTTTGCTCAACTTTCCCGAAGTAAAGTTACAACGCCAGCAGTCCACCAGTGGAGTGATGTTTTCTTCCTGCAAGATGTTCTCTTTCAAGTCACAAAACACAGTAGAAAGCAGAAGAATGGGACTGGGACAGTGGCAATTACACACTTGTAGCCATAAAACCATATTTCCCAGACTCACATGCACATCCCCACAGAGGATCAACACAATCAGGCACACTTCTGATTGAGTAGTTGCAAACCAAGGGGCAAATTTACAAAAAATTGGCATAGGGCAGCGCCGCAAGTCATTTAACTTTGCTGCGATACGCCAATTTCAAAAGGCAGGAATACACCGCATTTACAAGATCAGTGCATTCCTGTCCTTTTAGCAAGTGCCAGGGCGCAATTTGGTAGCTACCGCCAACGCAAGCACCCGTGCACCTCCATGCAAGAGTGTCTGCATTATTGGCAGGATTTTTATGGTGCAGGAAGGGGCACCTTCTTGCACAAAAGCAGCCCATGGGGGTGTTTTCCTCGCTCTATGTGTGCTGCAAAATGCAGCACAAATAGAAAGAGGAAAAAACAAGGAGAAATGAAAATATTGCTCCTTGTAACGCCGGCTCTACGGAGGCGTAGGTTTTGGCACTGTCCTAGGTTTATGCGATTTTGTAAATCAAGGGCAGGGTCAAAATCCATGGGTGTTGCCTGGGAACGTCCACAGCAATGCACATGGAATGCTTCCTTGACATAGAGTAAGGCAACGTAGTACTTTGCGCTACCTTGCCTTACTCTATCTCTATGAGGCCATCCAAAGTCACGCAGGGTGGCTTTGCGGCATCTCATAGATATGATTGAGAGGCTTGCGCCACCGGAGTGCCAAAAAAGGGACGCTCTGGCTGTGCAGGCCTCTTGTAAATAAGCTCCCAAGTACTTAATCTCCATCTGTGTAAAATTCCCTTGTCTGTCATAGTGGATAAAATATATGAGAACATATGAGTTAAATGGAAAACTCAAAGTTAATCACTGTTGATTATGAGGCCTTTTCCGACTGGCCAACGGGCTCCCTGAGCCAGTCGGAACTGAGTCAGATTCTCCGGCCAGTTTAAACTCTGACAGCTGCCATTTAAATACGAAGTTCGGAGTTTAATCCTACAATGCCGGTCGGAAAACCTCCGACCAGTGGTCGAAGGCTTTCCGATCAACATTGTAATTAGGCCCTTATTGTATTACAAACTTAACCCCCTGTCCTGTGGATGAGTATCATTATCCCTGACTTTTACATTAGGTTAATGATGAACTTCTATAATATCATCTGTTTGGGAGACAGTACCAATTGCCAGGGTATCTAGCCTTGAGGCCTGAGTCAAAGTTCAGCGCCCACTGCTACTTAATTTCTAATGCCACATGTTCCAGCTGGGGGAGGCCACCTGCTTGTACCAGCACTCTTGGTGTACTCCGCTCAAATGATTATATGGTATTCTTGTTGGAAGATCTAGATCCCTCATGATGTTGCCGCCCGTCGTTCCCAAATTGGTTAGGCCTAGACAGTCTATCATTAGTGGAAGTTTGTCCCACATTTCTAGCCAGGACCACATTCCCACAAGGCTACTGAAGAAGTGACTGCTTTTGTCTGCAAACAGCCTTAAAATTGGGGGTAATGCAGTACTTTACTTTACTTCACTTCAACAAATATGCTCTTCTTTGTTTGCACTCTCTTAGTGCAGGCTGGAAATAGATCAATTTTGGGATTCTCATATATTGGTGGATTTGCATTACTCACAGTTTGAAATATTGTGTCCTGTTTTTGTAGTTGGCTCATAGTGGTTGTGGTGAGGCCCAGACTGTGATCAAAGAGCCAAGGCCCTCTGTTTACTTTCAATATCAAAAATGGATGAAAGCCCTGCAGGTTGAAAACCTGCAATATGCAGTACTCAAGGAAATGTGCCCCTTCAGAGCAGAAGGATCCCAGCAATCTCAAATTATTTCTCTAGGATAATCTCTACGCTTCTTCCAGTACTTTATCCAGGGTTGTAACTAATCTGAACATCTTTTCTATCTTGTCTATGAGGATGTAGACTGCAAGGACAACAAGGTGATGGGTGGAATTCTTGTATTAATCTCTGGAACTGGCAATCGCTCGTGCCACATCCCAATCAATGGTTGTTCACACACCTTGCCACCTCAATTTGTACCCAGCGATATGGAAATAAGTCTTGACCTTGCTCCTCATGTGAACAGCCTAGCTCGGTCCTCCCTGAACCAGAACACAAGCAACCCAGGAATGGTTTCACCCTTGTTATAGGCTCATCAGCCAGATATAGCTTGGTTCCAGTGGCACAGTGAACCTGGGACCCAACTCTAGGTATACCCGGAGCACTCAGGCCCTCAAAAGCAACAAGGTGATGGATGGAAGCTTGAATTAATCTCAGCCACTGGCAATAGCTCAGGCAGCATTCCAATTCGTCATTTTTCAGCCACCATGCACCCTCAGTTTGGATCCAGTCATGCACAAATCAGTCTTGACCCTGTTCCTCCCTGAACCGTAACACAAGCAACCCAGGACCAGTTTTACCTTAGTTATAGGCTCTTCAGTTGGGTATAGTTTGGTTTCAGTGGTACAGTGAGTCCAAGATCCACGTCTGGGCATCCCTGGTGCATTTAGGGCATCATAAACAACAAGGTGATGGATGGAATGCTTGAGTTAATCTCAGACACTGGCAATCGCTCGGGTCGCACCCCAATCCATCATTTTTCAGTAACTATGCCACATCAAGTTAGACTAAGCCTTATGCCAATCAGTCTTGACCTTATTCCTCATGGGAACAGTCCAGCCTGAACTGCCAGGTTAGGTCCTCCGTGAACCGGAAAACAAGCAACTCAGGACTGGTTTCGCCTCTCTTATGGGTTCTTTATACGGGTATAGCTTGGTTCCAGTGGCACAGTGAGCCCGGGACCTACGTCTGGACATATCTGGCGCAAATAGGGAATCAAATGCAAAAACAACAAATTGATGGATGGAATGCTTAAATTAACCTTAGCCACTGGAAATAACTTGGGCCGCATCCCAATCCCTCATTTGCTGCCCGCCATGCCACCTTGGAACCTGCAATATCTAGTTCTCAAGGAATTGTGCTATTGTACTGATGTAATCTCTCTTCTTCTTTCACCCTTTTGTTCAGGATTATAGCTAAGCTGGATATCTTTTCCATCTTGTCTTTGAGGGTGTGGACTTCAAGTTTCAATGTGATGACGTTCACTTCCATTGTTTGACTTCTTTCTGTCATTTCCACAGGCCCACTTGCAGTACATTAACTTCTAGCCACGCTGTATCTATTTTATGTTCGAATGGAGCTCTCAATCGCTGTCACAATCTGTTATTGGGGGTTCCACAGTATGCTCTATTCCCTTTCCATAATAGGAGGTGGGTTTTCCGTTGAGTCGCATGCTGGGAAATCATGCATTGTGTAATTATGCTCACCATATGTGGGTTTACCTGATTTGTCTTTCCCCATGTTTTCAATTACATCTGATGCCAATATTGTATTGGCTGAGACAGTGCTCTGCCATGCACTATCCCATGCATCGTATATGTCTGGAGCGACTGAGCCCGTCATGAAGGGCGATGCAGACGTACTCATCACTAGCTCCAACTACAGTTTACTGTCATTTGGGAGGTTAAGTTCTATGGTAGCCATGTAGCCACCTCCTCACTGAAGATCCAACACACCTAGGTCAGCAACGACAAGGGGACATGTTTTCTGTGGCCCGGCCCATATTGAGTTTTCAATTTGGGTCCATTAACTCATATTATGTAGAATAAGAAGATGTATGATTACTGATTTGTGGAATATGTGGGTATACTGATTGATTCTATCAAACAGGCCATCAATCTTTAAAATAATGTTTTGTATAAGTTACGGAAGAGGCAAAGGAGGGGGTAACAGTGGTAAGAGAAGGTTTCTTCTTCATTTTAGTTTTTTAGTTTCTTTTCTCCCTCCTAGGGTGGCTCTAGGGCATGTACAATGCCAATCAGTAATGGTAGGGTTTCTCAGGGCAGGGGTTGGGAAGGGGCACTGGGTGGGGACCAGCGGGATAAGAAGAGAAAGAAAGTCCTCAAACTCACCAATATTTATATCTGTCGGCATTAACTATGGCAAAGGGAAGTCGAGACGGAGATGGTTAGAGAATACATGGAGATCTGCAAAGAGATACTGCTTATGACTTGGAATGTCAATGGCCTCAGGACAAGGGGGAGGCAGAGACTGGTGCTTAGGTATCTTGAGGGGAGTAACGCTCATGGTACGATTTTACAAGAAACCCATCTGATAGCAACTGAGAATAGATTTTTTTTTTTAAGTGCAGGTGAATTGAGAGCTCTGTAGTCTCAGATCAGGATGTTTGTTGTAAAGAGGTCGCTATCCTTCTGAGGAAAGTTGGAGGTTTTGACCTAAAAAATTGACAACTCTGGTAGATGGGTAATGGCGGATTTAAGGTGTGAGGGATTTGAATTTACATGTGTAGGTTTTTATGGCCCCAACTTGGATGATCCATTCTTTTTATCATCTTTGGTGTGGAATCTGATAGAGGCCAAACTCCCAGTGGCTCTTGGGGGGATTTTAATACCCTATTGGATGTTAATCTGGATAGATCTACCAAAAGGGAGTGTATGCACACACACCCAAGACAAGACAAGGTTTAAGAAGAACGATACAGGCCTTTGGATGGGTGGCTGCATGGAGACATCAAATGGGCTTGGCAAGGGGGTAAACATTCCATATAAATAATATGGGCATGCATCAAGGTCTGGATTATATCTTTACAGATGGTGTTTTAGCTGAAAAGATTAAAGAGGTTAACCACCTCCCCTGGCACATATCTGATCATTCACCGTAACTATGCTTGTTCAATGCCCCGGAAGGGCCCAGAACTCAAGATGGAAGGTCAACAGCGTCCTCCTTTTGGACGCAGATATTGCAGCTGCCCTGAAAAGAATTTAAGGCTTTTATTAGGGGTGTCTTGAGAAGTCAAGCTAATTTTAGGAATAAAATGGAAAGAATGGGGTTTATTCCCTGGAGCAGGAAATTGCAGTTTTGGAGACTAATTTGCAGACAACAGTAGTTCAGGATAAAGAACAAGTACTTAAACTTCTTGAAGAGGTGCAGCTGAAATTTAAATATAAGTTTGAGACGAAGTGCAGGGTAAGATGGCTGGTCAGGTGTCAGAACGTCTTTGAATATGGGGAACGATCAAGATCACTTTTGGCATGGAAGGCAAGGACAGAAAGGACCAAGAACAACATCAAAGAGTTGTTAATTAATCCCAAAAAGATAGCGCTGTATGCTGATGACCGTATATTGTATACTTCGGATCTCGCTCAGACTATCCAAGAGTAGAGAAGTTGGCGAAGGAGGTTGGGGCTTTATCAGGATACTCTGTGAATACATCAAAGTCAGAGATTATGTGTTGGAATATTATGAATTGGGATGGGGAGGTTAAGTCGGAGATTAAATATATCTATGTTTCCATTACCTGGAGGCTCTTCCGGCAATTAATCTAGGGAGGGTAGCAAAGGAGGTTGAGTCGCTGCTTTCTAGATGTCGGAACTTGCCATTAACAGTATATGGGCAAGTGAACCTGATCAAGATATCAATACTCCCTATGCTGACATATATCTGTAATTGTAATTTGCTCACGTTCCCCAGACCGGATCTAGTTAAATTACAGTGGAGGATCACAAGTTTTATTTGGAGCTCGGTGGGGCTAGGCTATAATGGAAGACATTGAGGCAAAGATTATAGAAAGGTGGCCTGGCACTTTCAGATCTGAATTTGAACTGTATGGCCTTTCAATGTAAAAATTGCAGAATGCTTTTGGGGACTCCTGATAGCTCTGCTTGAGGGAAGATGTTGGCAGAAATGACTGTAGAATGGGGAGCTACTGGGTTTCTTTATAAGTTTTAGCACCAAAAAAAAAAACAAAGTTTTATTAAAAGTTTTAAGGGCTGCACTCACTCTCTGGGTTAGAGTTGATTTTGGGTATAGGCTATTATTCAGACTTTTTACCAATTTGGGACTCCCCTGGTACCCCAGAATGCTGTTGGATGGATTAAGTCTCCTCTTGAGGAGGGCAGGGTTAGATAGTTGGGGATGAGATACTTACAGCACAATGGCTAATACCTTGGGATATACTTAAGGTTAGAACAGGGGGTGCCCAATCAAGATTCAAATATATTCAGCAGTCTTCCTGGTATGCAAGCGTTAATATAGAGTTGAATAATTCTTGGGAAGATGAATCAATATGCAGGATGTGAGGCCTAAAAGCAAAGAAGTGGCTAGATGGTACTGAACGTTTTAGATGCCGAAGATAGGAGCTTGGGGGCACCACAGATGAAATGGGAGAAATTTTTCCAAGATCTGGACTGCTGTATTTGTGGCATACATCGTTAAAATGTCTACACTCTATGGTCAAACCTGCCAACTTAAAAATGAATCACTTTTCCATCCTCAACAGACTATGTTGGACACATCAAAGGGTCGCTAGATCCGTAAAGGACCCGACCTCCAAGTGTAGAAGACGTGGCTGCCTTGAAGCAAACCATGAACATGCATTTGTGACTTGCCCAAGGATCTGAAGATTTTGGGAGATTGTGAGCAACACCATTTCAGAAATGTTGGGGGAAAAAATCATGATAACCTCTATGTTGGTTCTGTTAGGGGTTAATATTACAACATAAAGTCTTCTCAGTAGACTTCAGCAGCTATTTAGTACTGTTAACTGGAAGGGAGATTTGTATACATTAGCTGGATCCATCTCCTCCCTCACCGGACAGTTGGTTAAAAGCATTATGCCGGACATGCAGGCTGGACAAGGACTCACTTTAGATAGGGTGAATACAGTATGGGCCGACTATATAAAGTGGAGAGCCATATCGGTTACAGGATGCTGAGTGCTCCTAAGATTACACCCAAGCACTAAAATGGGTATGGGTTTTGGCCAATACAAGGATGCTGGGGCCAACGCAAAGTGCAGGAGGATGACGGCCGGTCCCCAAATATAGTATAGCCTGAATTTGCAGTAGCTTTGGAGATATGAGGACACATTTTTTATTTTTAAAGGGAGTATATCTGCTGCAAGCTTGCAATTCAGATTTGAACTATATGCAGCTGTTTAGACTTGTGCGCTTCCACCTTCCCATAATGTAAAATCCAACAAGTTAACTACAAAAACAATTTACTATTTCCTCAAAATTCCGACCTTAGATTTGACCTTTTCTCAGCTGTGCCAAACGTTATTGTACATAATAAAGCCCTAAATGTAAAAATTTAAACATAAAACACATTTCAGCTTGAAGGCAGCATGTGTGGCTGGAGACTGAAAAGTAGGCATCCTCCCCCACTCAAAGTCAAAATAGCCACTGTCTAGAGGAACAAATATTCAAAAAGTGGAATAAAAGATCCTACCTCTCCATCTCTCCAGCTCTCTGCTGGGGCATGAAACCTTGTGCCTTCAGAAAGATCCTGGACACATAGGAAGCAGAGAGGAGAGATGAGGAAGAAGTGAGAGATAGGTCTGTCCTTGCCATTTCTCAATGGGCAGCAGAGACCTTACTGTCAACTTTTATATGAAAAATGGTGCTCAGGGTCACCCTGAAGACCTGTACATACAAGGTGATTATAGTCAATCTTACATCCACACTTCTTAGATGTTCTCAGTCATTATTGCTGCTTGCCCCAGGTACCCCTCTTTTCAGGGCTTACTCTGCCGCTGCTGAATGAGGATTTTGAAAGGCTTGGGGTTACTGGATTGATTATGTGCAAGAACAACAGTAGCCTCAGCCATAGGTGAAGCTTACCACACCTCGAAAAGTAATGATGCGACCATCAAGGACCGGGGCATGATGCTCGCGCATGGAACTCCTGCAAATCTACCAGAAGAGGAGGCCAATGTATGGTCTCCCATTGCTTAGGGTACACTAAGTGTATCCCATTGATGTACCAGGTTAGTTATTCAGTGGCCCTTTGGGATTAGAACCCTTCAAAATAAGTCAAAAAGAAAATATGAGAGCTTCAGGTACAAAGAAAAAATGGTAGGGAAAGGAGAGATGTATAATCTGTTCTGCACCTTAATTTTTACAGCCTATTTAAACAATTTGGCCTTCCTCCTTTCTGCCTGTAGTGGTCATGCTGCTCATTCATTGACAGCTCTCTCCTCTATGCGATCATCAAATCACCAGTTTTATGAACAAAAGGCTTGCTTTGAGAGTTCCCCTTCAAATATGATCCACTTTAGCCAAATGTATCTGTGCTGCAGTTCATGGCTAATTCAAATTTCTTTTAGGAGCTAAAATCATACAAATGCTATTGCTAAGAACTCCCCAGAGTTTATTCACAGGAGGCAGAATGTGCCAGCTCACATTTTTTTATTTGCATTTACCAGACTTGCTCATGCAGGTCCCAGAATGGGATACTGACAGTGAAAATTGCATTTTGTCTCTAATCAATTTAAATGTGCTGTCTAATGCAAAATGTGTATTTTATTATTTAACATGCTATGTTCCTTCCTAGTCATTGGACTAGAAGATGCATCACAAATGTTGGAAGAGTTCTTGTCAGCGTTATAGGGCCACTTATAGCCCTGAGTGCTATATCAGGTGTATACAATCCTCACAGGGAATTTACCATGTGGATTGTGGATATGCTACTTTTCACTAGTATTAAGGAATCACATGTCAGGGCCTATCATGGGGTGAGGGTGGGACAGGATTTGGGGGTCCATAAGAGGTTGGGGCATTAAGCCACAGACCATTATTCCCCAAACCTGCATTTTCCCAGACCCTGCCCTCCTTCAGCAACATTTAATGTATAGATTTTCAATTCTAATCTGGTTCATGAATAATGAAGCAGATTATGTGGCCAGGACACTAGATGGTGCCAGTTGGATGCTATGGTGACTCTCTCTCTGAGCTACATGTTTTTAATTCTTAGTAACACTCAGGTGCTGCGTATTGCACCTGGTTAAAATGGAAGAAGCATCCAGCCAGTTCCCTTATTAAGTTTTGGCACCAGGCCTCGTACTAATTTCTACAAGCCTGTCACAGGTGCAGTTGATTGTTATGCTCTTATTATGCCTGTTTTTGATCTACTTATTGTTCTGCCTGGTCAGTTATATATCCAGCCTTCAACTTGTATGAGCCTGTTGTGCAACTTTAAATCACAGTGCCAACACAATTGTCCTCAACCATTAATAGGACATCAAAATACAATGGGGTGCCCCAGTGTTCCTCAGAACCTGAGTATGTGTTAATAACTGCAATAATTGGTTCTGTCGGAATTTTGTTAAAAACAAGTAATTGAAGAGCTCAAAAACTATCTGGATGCTGCATTAAATGCTACATGGTACATAGCTATGTGAAACATACAAAAGGAAATAACAGACGTACACATGGGTCCGTTTTCATCATAAAGTATATTTGCATTATTTATGATCCAGATTGGAACATGATGAACCTTAAAAATGGGGTTGCTTCATACGTGAAGAAAGTGCAACAGTGCTTGTGCAGTGATTTGAGTGTAATGGTGCAAGAGAAGAAATATATGCAATATATAGATGTCATAGAATCAGTCTTAGTACAAGCTACGTTGGGACTGTCCAATGTGCCTCAGATAACTATTAATAAGAGGTAATGGGATATTCTTTATTTGTCCTGATGCGTGGGATTGGTTAGCTGGGTACAGGCTGTATAATTATGCCATCAACGTTTCAACCCTAATTGTGTATGGTGTTCATCAGAGGCTTCATCAGGATTGGGAATGGGAAGCAACCTGAAAGCAGGTTGAAAACAGTGTCTTATTGAATTCTTCTCAATCTACAAAAAGACCGACTATGGAGGCTTCTTCAATTTTAGACAGGTGCAATAAGCATCATGTTCCAATCTGAATGATACATTGTTTGAAAGAACTTTATTGAGTAACTGGTGGATCTTTTCAATTGATTAGTCTTAACAAAAATCCAAAATTAACTAACTGTTGTAGTTATCAACCATTAATTGGGGCAAAACATCAACGTTGCTAAGGTTCCTAAATTACACTCTAATATTGTAAAAACACCCTTGTCATGTCAAATATAAGAAAACCAAAGAACATACAGTAGCGAATAGATGACTCAGGATCATTTTGAAATATTTTTGGTTTATTTGGAGTACAATTATCTTCTCACTTGAATATTACATTCCAAAACAGTGCTTTTATTTACCTTAGATGCAGGCACTAATTCTAACTCTGGGGCTGGTTCAGTTTCAAAGGCACTCTTGCAACTAGTTAGTTCAGACTGCAACTTATTCCCTGAAGACCTGTAAAAAAAGGTAATGAGGCATTCATTATTTGACGCAGAATGGCTGAGATAATAATGTGCTCAGATATGCATTAGTCAGAGTGACTTCTTTACATCTGATTTGCTTTTAATCATTGGCAATTCTCGTATGAGCAGTGACTGTACCCTATTATACGTGTTCTATATCAGATGCATAAAACATGTCTAGGTTTCTTGATGATATAAGTTAGGGCCACATGTACTAGGTATTATTATGGTTGCAAACACTTCGGATAAGCATTTGCTACCGTAAAAATGTTTTTCAGATTTACTAGTCCCATTTAAGAGTAAGAAAAGTTTGTCTGGCTCCTAAATAGGATTGCAAACAGATACCGATCTGATACCTCAAAGGGATGTGTTGTTGGCTTCCCTTCCAAATATGGAATAAGTATTCTATGTTGCAATATATATTGTGACTGAAATCTAGTTCCAAAACTTTTACTGCTACCAAGACCTCAAAGGCAGTGTTGCGCCTTCCCCTTGGGCCCTCTTCCCCTTTGTTAATGTAAATAAAAGTTTGTTGAAGAGTAGGCAGTGGTCCAGGGAAATACTCCCAACTCTTAAACAAATTTTCAATATTTTTTTTCTTTATTTAAAAGCAAACACAGACATTGTGATGTAATGGGTCCAGCAGGCTACCATCCATGTGACAGCCTCCACTCACTGTGAGTTGAAATTTGCGACCTAGCTGATAATTGTTCATGAGGAAGGTTGGAATGTGACCCACTAATAATCAGATTTTAAGAACTGACCTATTAGTACATAGGTCAGTTATTAAAAATATTTTTGGTCGCAAAACTACAGGTCGCAATTTGTGAACAGTATTTTGAATTAAGGTATTTGTACATCTCAACTTAAGTCTGTTTGCATTCCTTTTGTGATCTAATTTAGGGCCTGATGTATGAAATTTCTATTAGCAAAAAGTGTTTTCAAAGTGAGCACTGACGTTTTGCGAATGGAAAGGAATTTTGCATATCGACCTATGTATTAAAAGGTTGGTTTACAAATTTCAGAATCATGGTTTGACACAGTCTAATATATCTTATCAATATTCAAGAGGTAGGTCGCAAATTGTGACTCACTAGGACTGGATGCCAAACACAGTGATGGTGGCCTACTGAAGTTAGCAGACCACTAAATTCTAAATTAAGTAGCTTTTATTCAAATGGAATGTGGAAACAGAGTTGCATTTAAAAAGAAACTTTTTTGTTTGTTTGTTTGAGAGTTAGCAGTGGTCCCATGGTCCACTGCTCAGTCCCCAACAAACTTTTGTTTGGATGCACAAATGGAAAGGGGTCCTAGGGGGAGCTCTTGCCATTTGTGAATGTGTTACCACCTCCTTTAAGGTGTCGATAAAATTTCAATAAAATAAAATTTCGATAAAATGATTTGCAGGATTTCAGTGTTTCAAATTTCAATGTTTGTAACCAGATTTCAGTTGCTAAGCATTGACACATTGCTTAATACATTGCATATTGGGTACACTGCCCAAAATGTGCTCCTGTCAAATAGTGATTTGTAATGGGTTTCTTTTACTGAATCACAAAATAGGTTTAGCACATAACGTAAAGCCATTTTGCAGTCGCAACCACTGCGATTTTGTGAATCACAGCCTTTGTAACTGCATAATGTCTTTGTACATCAGAGCCTAAAGTGTTTTGTACACATAAACTAACATGCAAATCGGTAAACATTAAGAAATGAAAACAAGTTTGGCAAGTATAGATTACTGTTCTTCATAACTATGTATTCATTAGAAATGCAAAGTTGAATAAGCATTATGCATCATGCATGCAGTAAGGTGCATGCTGCACTCTTAATGTACATGTGAACACTCCTACCTATACCGATGCCCAGAATCTATCATTTTAGCACCAGCCTGTCAATGGCAACCAGTACACTTGAGCCTGATTCAAAAACATTACCATACATCTGAACACATAGATTTTCATGATAAGTTGCCCAGCTAATTAGGATATGCATGGTAACTGATGATACAACACATATAGCAATTATAATTTGTGTGATAAAATATCATCAGATCATCAATTTTTATTAGAAGAAAAATGCCCTGTATATACCAAAAATGCCAATTTTAGTGTGGTAAGCACCAAAATCCATGTTATTCCCCAAAAGTTCATAATTGTGTCGCATTTATCACACCAACAAATTCTGACACAGAAGTGACGGATTTTATGAGGTGCGATAATTCTCGCATCCATCACTGGACTTCTCGTAATGAGGGCCATAGTGTACTGATTTATGAACATTCTGCTTTTGCAGGTGTTTTTCTGCGACAGTTACAGGTTTCCAGGTGGATTCCTAGAACGTTTTTGTGAATTCCTAAGTATATGTATATGCAGGTAGCTTTGTAAACATAAGTGTAAACAGTGTACTACAGTGTTTGAGAAAGAATACACTTGTATCAGTGCAATTCAGGGGTGTACCTATCAATTGTGCAGTGACAACAGGGCCTGGAAACCTGAGACCCTTTATTATTACTGCACATTACTGCTCATATAGCAATTACAGAGTCCAGTTTTAGGTCACAGTTCTAGACAGTGCATGCTCTGTCTCAAAAGAGACATGTTGTATATACTTTGTGGACTTCAGCCCGCCCATAGGCTTCCCATTTGCTGGTTCCATCGTTGCTCTTCTATTCTTTCTCCACATTTGTGTATGGCATGCATGAGTCATGCCTCTTCCTGTGTTTAGCACTCCCTGAGAACATGGACCAATTACTACTATCCATCCACTGCTCCCATTTAATGACCATTTTAGGATTTTTTTTTTCCTTTATTTAAGAGCCCTCATCAGGAACGCCCGTATTTTCACTTGCTCTGAGCGCAGTTGTAAACAGGGCTGTAAATCATATTCTTATCTTGTCACATTGGCTGAGAATTCAAAGACTGAGATCAAATGTCAGATGCTATTTTCACAGTGTGCCTGTTCCATGCCCCAACCCCCTCCTGCTTTGTGGCTTGTTCTAAAATGCTGGCACTCAAAGTACGGCCCACGGGCCACTTGCAGCCTGCCTGCCCTTTCCATGCAGCCACACTGGAAAACAACAGCAGTCACAGATTGAGTGCCATTTCTGCCTGTTGTGATTCCTGCCAGGAAAAGCATCAAAGGGGCATGCGTGGCAATCAGTGTCATGCCTGCTTACCTGCGCCCCCCGGCCTCATCTGCCTCTGTTACATCACTTGTTTGCGGTGTGGCAGAAGAAAAGGATTTTAAAAAGGGCACCCAGGTTGCTGTATTTATTTTCCAGCACAGAAATCCTGTCTTACCCACCCTCACCCTCACCTCACCACCCACGTCATTGCCAGCTATGACTCACCTACATACATTGCTGTCCCACTCAGCTACTCTGATGCTAAGCTGCCTGCAGAAGGGCACTTTGAAAGAAAAGGCAGCTCACGCACCTACTCAAAAATCTGTCTGCAGCTGGAGTTTCTTTTTAAAAAGTTAGTCAGCTTGCCAGGAGATGGGAGGTGCCTGGAGAACAGAGAGGAGGGGGGAGGAAAGGTTTGGTGAAGCAAAGTGAGGGGTGCAGAGATGGACGTCTTAACATAAAAAGTCTATATTTGTACTATCTAGTGAGGGGTTGAATATAAATTCTTGGCCTATTTTCAATCTTTAGTTTATGTAGCCACCCAACATCTTTTTTTTTTTTGTTTCAGCTTTTTTCTAAAGGAAGTTCGGCTTGGCATAGGAACAGGGCTCAACCGTCAACATACAACAAGTCCTGGTTGAATTCTGGGTATCCAAAGCCTGGGCATGCGAGCTGCGATAGCCTCATGGGGTGGTGCCAATGCTGGTCTTTATGCCCATGGCTACACAAATGAGTAATGGCGCATTAGCTGTGGCCACTTGGTTGCTGCATCTTAATGGAGAACAATTGCTGAAAAGCCTTGCCAAGACCTATTGGCTTTGCCAATGCTTGTTCTTGCTTGCACTAAGGCCAACAATACCCTTCCTACATCACAATCCGGACCAGATTTGCTCTTTTCTTGGTCAGGAGGCAATCTCTGATTGTTTCCAAGGTGGTAAAGTATTGCGAGAAGTTTTCAGCTTTCAAAGATAAACCTGTAATGGAACTCCAACTCCTAATTTGAAGAAGGATTTACCTAAGCATAATATTTCATCATATAAAAGTGAATTTGCTATTGTGAATCCAGCCATTTGCATATTTAAGTTGAACATGCAAGCACACATTTCTTTGTAAATTAGGCCCTTTGCAGGTTGGAATAAATGTAAATGAAATGAAGTAGCCAATAATTCTTTAATATGTGTTAAAAATAATATAATTTGATTGAGATTCCAAGACTTGGTTTCAAGCAACAATGTAATATTGCTTTTCTAAATTCATTCCATTTACAATGTGACATACAAGTAGGAATTATAAGTGACAAGGCTTTGAATAATAAGTAACAAATGGCCGAACTGGAATCTTTTTATGAGCTGCATGTGAAAAAGTTATACTGTGGCAATAAAAAAACATTTTTGGAAAATATTGTTTAAAATATTACAATGTGTATGACTTGGTGGAAAAGTAAGCACTGTTCATCATGCAGAACAAACTTCAGCATTTGGTGCCACTTGCAAAGATAATGTCATCCAGCCACTTTGGGCCCCATTCATAAAAGTAATCTGAGACAAAATCCTAACGTTACGACTTTTGATATTCACAAAGGGCATTTAGGAGTAGTAAAGTTAGGATTTTGTCTCAGTTAACCTTAAGTTTTGGTCTTAAGTTTAAATTAAGTAAAACTTAAGTGTAACTGGAACAAAATCCTAACTTTACTACTCCGAAATGCCCTTTGTGAATACTGAAAGTCATAAAGTTATGAGTTTGTCTCAGATTACTTTTGTGAATTTGGCCCAATTTATTTATTTTATGATTTAAGAGAGATAAAAACCTGTGTTGTCAGATAGAGTTGTTTGTTTTCTATGATATTTACAACTGAGTTTACATTTCTTATATCTGATGTATTTTTTGGTAAACTCAGCAAATTCAGAAAACGTATTATAGTAAAACATGTATAAAATAAAATGGCTGCCTCCTGGTGTGCTACTTTCAGACGGACAGCAAAAAACACATGGCGAATCTGCACACAATTAACTGGTCTTGTTCGCTGTGTGATTTGCACTCTCAACTTGCTTTTAAAATGTTTGGTTGTGGTAAAGTTATTAAAGAGCTTTCAGGTGAACAATACTGCAATTGAACCAAGTCGTATTTTTTGCAGTCTTACTGCAGGGGGCACTCTATCCCATACCTTAATATTAGGTAGGACGTGATTACAAGTGCCAGGCTAAATTTCAAGTGCCCGTATAAATTGCGACACCTCTGCAAAAGGAGCTTGGCATAGGTGCCACAAATACGAGTGGGTCAGATTTTTCCGACCCTTTGGATTCCCCTCATGGATATAAACAGGTTAAATCTGCCTCTATTTATTGGGTGAAAAGGACCAGTAAATACCAGGCTAGGC
This sequence comes from Triturus cristatus, assembly GCF_964204655.1. Lineage (NCBI taxonomy): Eukaryota > Metazoa > Chordata > Amphibia > Caudata > Salamandridae > Triturus > Triturus cristatus. The sequence goes on along the minus strand of NC_140594.1, from coordinate 1,063,932,132 downwards.
AGGTTTTAGTTAGGCCTGGGCGGAACACACAGAGTTTAACTCTGGGGAATTTTGCAGGTTTTCAAAAAACCCAGTGAGATTGTGCAAATGGGCGGAAATAGGCACGTCATGCTCCCCATGCTGTGATTTACCACCGGGAGCTCTTTCCGTGCTGAAATATCAGTGTGAACGGCACCACATGGCAAGCCAAAAGGCGCAGCTTCTCAAATTGAATTTGCTGAAGCTTGAGTAGATTTTCTACCCAAGCAGCAGCTTTGTGAACGTGAATGGTCATGACCTCCTGCGGCCGCCGTGTTGGAGAAATCTTGCTGAGTACCCTCCTAGCAACGGAAAAATGTGTTAGGGGACCTAAATCTCGCTCGCGCTCGCCAACTTACCATTAGCAAGTCAGGTGCAAGACAAAAACTCCGCCACATAGCGGTTGCCAGAATTTGGCCGGAACTCTGCATTACAAGTGTAAAGCGGAGTGGGCAAAACTTCGCTAACTCCGCCAACGGAGCGGAATATATCGCCCACCCCTAGTTTTAGGTTGGGAAGAACCAAACTGCACGTATAATTCCCCATTGCAATAGAAAAATGTGTAATCATTGCTATCTAGAACACCTGTTAAATTCTGAATTCCTTAGTGCCAGATACTCAAGCCTCTCATAATTGAGGCTATAGAGTGAGCTTTGGGTAGCCCTGCTCATGAATGGATAGCTTTCACGTTTATTACAGTTCCCGCCTTTTTTTGCCTAGATGAGTTGTAAAGTCCACTGTTTCTACTGCTGATGTGAGGGAACAATTTTTTTCTACCTTTTAGAGAACCATGGGTGTGCATCTCTTCGCTGGCACTCTAATCCCATCTCAGAAGCCCCGCGCCTAGGTCATTTGATTAACCCCTGCCAGCTACATACTTTTTTAAAACTCTTTTTGCCACCTCTGTTCCTGCTCCCAACACCAACCCCTGGCTTGTCCCATTTCATCATGTATCTCTTTTTCTCACCCTTTGTTTACAGCTTTATACATACTTTTGTATGTTTTGCCAAGGCCCCATAGCTGCACACATCTACCAGGCCACTGACCTCTGCATGACATCACACATAAACTTTATCATAGACCATCTAGAAACTGTGATTTAACAAAATTATGAGAACAAAAAAAATGCTAAATCCAAGATGACGTCCATGAGGGAGCAAGCATGCACCTGCATCCTCACACATGAATAGCTATCTTGGAATGTTGTTTGTCATTAAATAAAACTATCTTACCTAGTTTATTTGTAGTTTTTCCCTGATTGGGTGTGCCTTGCATGGCTGCTCCATGCAGTAACTTCACATGCCCAGCCACTTCCCTTCCCTGCAACACAAAGTAGTTCACAATTTCGTAGAAACAAATAAAATAACTGTTGTAAACTTGTCTCATTATTTGAACTGCCGCTCATCTCTGCGGGGATGGTACACAGGGTGTTCACCAGGAATTGTATGGGACTCAGCATGTCCCAGATACAGCAGAGAGGAAACTGATTCCATACACACACTATGGATGCGCCCAGTAATTCAGAATTATCGAGAACAAGTGATGTACGTAGATGAAGGGGTGGTTGGCTTGTTCATGTGGCTCTGTGTTGATCTTTGCAAGCTCGGATTATGTAGACAAAACACAAAGAAAACAAAAGTGATACGCAAATTCACTATGTTTTTTACGTACTAAACATAGAGTTGCTATACACTGTATATTGAGAGTGAAGTCACGTATAGACATAAATCAAGGACTTTTTTGAATGGGCAGATGCTGAAGAGCAACATAGTAACATTTGTCCCAAAACAAATGAGGACATTACCCTTGGAGAGACTATACTATCAGTATAGATCCGGATCTTGATGGTGTAAGAAAGTGCCTCATTTGCATGGTTAGCTTCCCGCTTTTTGCCTGGCTTTGATGTGGTTTCAAATGTTGTGCACAGGGTCCCTGCCAACCAGATCCCCTGTGCCAGTGCTTCTTCCCTAAAACAAACTCCAATTGGTACTTCTGCCCCCTTGTAAGTCCCTAGTAAATGGTACCCTGGATACCTAGGGCCTGGGAGCTGAAGAGTGTCCCTTGGGACCCCCTCACTGGGACAATGCCACTACCCTTACAGCCTGCATGCCCCTGTGAGGGAGAAAACTACCCTGTCTGGGTGCCGTGCCAGCTAGCACTGCCTGACAGCATAGGTATGTCACCCCTCTAGCAGGCTTCACAGCCTTAAGACAGGATGCACTATCAAACAGGTGAGAGCATAGCTGCCTGAGCAGATAGCCCCATTTCCTAATATTGTAAACGCCAGTGAAGCCATAGAGAGTACATGGGCTGGGAACTCAACAACTCGAGTTCCACAGCACCATCATGGGTTCAGTGAATACAGGATTGTTTGGTACAAAACTACTCCTTTCAATAAATCCACACTGATGACAGTGTGGGACTTATTGTACCATGTACCCAGAGGGCACCTCAGATGTGACTCCTGAATCCCTGTCAACCCTGGTGTGGTCTCTGACTGGCTGTAGGCAGCCAGCCACTAACAGACATGTTTCTGAACCCCTGGCTCTCTGGGACTGGATACAATGCACATCCTGGGCAGAGGTGTTTGGCCTCCTCCTCCAGGATGGGCCAGTTCTTGAAGAGGGAATCTTCAAAGGCCTGCCACTTTTGAAATGTGACCCGCAGTCTCTGCTGCTAGCAGCAGATGACAGCCCTTACACACCCACCTTGGCCGGGAAAACCGGCAGGAAAAAAAACAAAAACATACGAGGTGTGCCCACCTCTGCTAAACCCACCTAAGGTGGGGGAAGCGAAGTCAAGCACAACCTTCAGTCCCCGCCATCTTCAAGATGAGAGGACCCCTCCAATCAGGGCTAGCTTTATGCCCCCTCCCAGAGGAGGGTGGCATAATAGAGGGTGTATTCACCCCAGGTAAGGTGCCCATTGGCCCTACCTGTTACTACCCTAAAGCGCCTCCTTAATATAGTAGATATTAGAGAGCGGACCTGTCCAGAAGAAACCTACACCTAAGACTCTGGATCCAGGCGGACCCGCATCTTTTACCCACTCTGCTTCTGACACCCTTGGACCGAATCTGAGCGGCTCACCTGTGAAGTGAAGTCAACCCGACGATCCTGACCTCCTGTCCAACATTGGCTGACCTCTCCTGCTTCGACGATGGTGCCTTTATTCAGTAGCGGCTGGCATGGAACAAGAGTGGAGGGGTGGTGGGGTCGTGTGGGGGGTACAAGATGAAAAAAAACACTTACCTCCTCGCTGCGTCTCGAGTCCTCAGTGTCTCTCCTCCATCGTCCCTCGTCGTCTCTCTGCAGCCGGAATCAGGAAGCACACAGGCTCCCTCCCCTAAGCCATTTGCAACGCTGCAATGCAGCGTTGTGATTGGTCTGAGTGCTCAGACGGGGGATGGGAGGCAGGACATGATCCCCACCAAATTGTGTAATGCAGCCTGGTGGGGAAAATGCAAAGTGCGCATGACTGCTTGGTCGGCCCGAGAGGGCCGGCCAAGCAGTCATGACCACTCTGGAGTGCAGCAACCACTCCTTCTCCCGGACCTCATGGGAGCCCAGCCCAGCCCCACCCCACCCAACCTAGTTGATGTTAAAAATAAAATGATAACAGAAATAACTTCTGTTATTATGATGTTATTTTTGCTTTTACACTGCTCCGAGAACAGTGGGTCGACTATCCTCCACCCTAGCGGAGGAGACGCCGCTGCATTCAGTGTGAATCCAGAGGCTCCCCCTGCCTGGGACCGGCTCCGGTAAGAAGACTCCAACATCGAATGGAACCTCTGGTCCCGAAGCCCCTGGGCCTTGCTGAGCTGACCCGATGGTGCCCCTATGACCCCCTACATCCCAACTTAGCTCTGCTGTCATTGGTCTTCCTCTTGCAACTGCCGATGCCACTCCTGCAGCCTCTTTGTCGTCAGAAAAATCTCACTGAAAAGCATTGGGCGCCCGAAGTCGAAATTGCACCCGGCTGCCCCTGTGCCACTGGTGGTGTGTTTTTGGTGCTACTTTGTGGCCCCCCTGTGCTTAACCTAACCCTGAAAGCTTGGCCCCTGCAGCCGATTTACTTACCTGCAAGCAGTGTGGCTAAAGGAACCCCCAGTCTCGATTGGAAAGCATTGGGTCGAAGTCCGATTTTGACTGCTGCATCTGGCCGCCCCTGTGCCACTGGTGGAGTTGTCTTGGTACTTACCTGACCCCTGGCCTTTGCTGTAAGTTAAATACTTACCTGTTTAACCGCAATATTGTTTTCCCCATAGGATAAAATTAGACAGTGTGAAAAAGTTTCTAAGTTTCGATTTTAAAAAGTAAAAAGTGATTTTTATTCAAATGTACTTACCTAATTACGAAGACTTGGGTCTTAAAATAAAGTGCAAACAAAGTATAATTTTATAACATTGATCTGGATCTCCTTCTTGAGTCGTGTGTCCAATATTGATCACTGAAGGGGCACCACCATCAAAAAACTGCAGATACTGCAAAATTGTGCTGCACGTCTGCTTATGAATACAACTAAGCCCCTCTCAGCCAAGCCGGAGCTTGCATCACTCCACTGGCTGCCCATTCAAGAGAGAGTCCAGTTTAAGGCTTTGTGTATTACACACAAAGCACTCTCAGGCTGAGGCCCTCCCTCTATCAGATCCATTATTCAACCTTATTGTTCCAATAGGACTTTAAGGTATGATAATAAACAATTGGCGGTAGTTCCAAAAATAAGAAAAACACAAAGCGGAGGACGTCGCTTCTCGTACAATGCTGCCAAATTGTGGAATCTTTTGCCTCTTGGTATCCGCCTGGAGCCAAACTACCTGACCTTTTGAAAGCAGATAAAAATGTATCTGTTTCCCTAATCACTGCCCGTAGTTGAAGCTGCACCGTTATTAGCGCTGGGATGCCCCCGGGTAGCCATGCGCTTTAGAAATGCCTCTTCATTCACTGTTATGCAATAAATGTCTTACACTCCTCTGAGTTAGGCCTTCGGCTGCTCACCCACACTACCACTAATAGAGCACTTTGGGTTTTACATTAAACTCTGTACACTTTTGGGGAACGCCTGGGTTCTGTGCATGGTATTAGCACCTTGTGATAATATCATATACAGAGCCAGGTTTCCACAGATTGTCTCACCCTCCCCCCCAACAATCCTATGAGTACTACCTTGGAATGGGCACGTTGCACAATAGAAAGGCATAACCATATTGCTTCATTGCCTTTTGTTTATATAAGTTGTAGTGTGGGTGTCTAAGCACTTTAGGTAAAAAAATAAGCAAAAAGAATGCTGAACAATGCAAACATTCACCCCCAGTCACAGAGATCTGGGTTTAATCCACTGTTCTTTTGCTCACCTCACCACCCCAGTTTGGACACAGCCATAGCAAATCATTCTTGATCCTGCTCCTCATGAGAACAGCCCAGCCTGAACTGCCAAGTCATGTATACCCTGGACCGGAAACAAGCATTCTGGACCAGTTTCGGGGTATCACCCCTCATCAGCTAGGCTAGCTTGAAATCAGTGGCGCAATGAGAGCGGGAAGGGCATACCCTTTCTACTTAGGGCGAAAAAAGCAAAAAGAACAAATGATGGACGGAATGCTGAACAATGCAAACATTCACCCCCAGTAACCAAGATCTGGGTTTAATCAATCGTTCTTTTGCTCACCAAGTCACCCCACTTTGGACCCAGCCCTATGCAAATCAGTCTTGACCCTGTGCCGCATCAGCCCCGACTGCAAAGCCAGTTCCTCCCTGGACCGGCAACAAGCATCCTGGGACCGGTTTAGGCTTGGCAGTTTGGACTGGACTGTTCTCATGAGGAGCTGGATGGGTCCAAACTGGGGTGGCGTGGTGAGCAAAGAAACGATTGATTAAACCCAGCTTTCTGACCATCATTTGGTCTTTTCGCTTCAAGCGTTATAGGTAGGCACAGTCTGTCTATGCCGAGGAATTGGCTGTCATTATTATCTGCCTTGGAAGGGCTTACGGCTCAGTGAAGCTTGGCCATCATTAAAGCAAATGGGCATCGTGTTCCCCCCTTATACCGCGGAGCTATTGGAGAACTACTTGTTAATGCTTTTTTATCTGTGTATGTTGACGTTTGGATTACTGCTGTAGGGAGAATACCCTGAGAACGCCTTTGTGACTGTCTGCGTTATTTATAGATGATTTATGTTGGTTATGGCTGAAATAAAAAATACATTAAAAAACGTTCATGGTTTTGATTTCTGATGACATATGATTAATGATCACATTTTTCACTGTAGAAAAATATGTCACATTGGTCCCTATTTCTTCTACAGTACAAGTATTTTTCTGTGCGGATTTAGAATTTCTATTGTGAACAACATATTCTGACGGATACACACATATTTGTTGTTACAGAGGAAAAACACTGATTGTTACTTTTGCAGCATAACTTGAACTGAATATTTCTCGGGCTTTCATCTAGATTCATTTCTAAAACACGTGGCTTATTAACTAATGCATGTTGAATACAACTGCTTTATTGTGCACTATTTGGTGTTCGTAACTAAATGCATAGGAAGTGATTTCTGATATCCAATTCGAGAAACCGGTGGCATTCTAGTGCAGAGTGTTCAAAGTTAACTCACCAAAATGGCGGAAGTGACATAGCATGACCTTTGACCCTGAACCATGTCACCACAGGAAGTGATATCACAGAGCCTCTGGAAATCATAGAAGCTAAAGGTCTCATTTATGAGGCCCCTGGCGGCACCTTTGCGCCACCGGAGCGTCACTTTTTTTATGCTCCGGTGGCGCAAGGTGCCGCAGCATATTTACAGGGCCTTTTTACGTGGCTTTTCATGGCCTTGTAAATATGTGCCCCATTCACGCTTGAAAGGGGAGTTCCAGGGGTGTTGCTGTGGGTGTTCCTATGCAACACCCATGGAATCTGAAGCATTCCCAGATTTATGAGGAATCGTAAACCTGGATATGCGTCAGATTCTAATGCCACCCCAGGGGTGGTTTCAGGGAGGCGCAACAAGGAAAAATATCCTTATTTCTCCTCGTTGTTTTCCTCTTTCTTTGTGTGCAAACACCTCTTGTGATGGTTTTTGGTATCCCTTCCTGCACAAAATCAATCACCACCACAACGCAGCACCCTTGCACTGTGGCGCAAGGGTGCCTCCATTGGTGCATGGCAGCCCATTGTGCACCAGCACTGGAGAAAAAGACAGGAATGAGCCGTATCTCATAGATACAGTGCATTCCTACCCTTTTCTTTTGACGCAGGGCAGCACATCCCATACTGCAGTGCCCTGCGCGAACACCTCATAAATGAGGCCCTAGGTGACCAAAATACTAAGCAACATATAGCCAAAACATCCTCTTACCCAGCATGCCGATGGAGAAAACACAACTGGAATATCATGAACTCTTTTACCCTTGCAGTATTGAGGAGGCTCTGCCATATAGCCACCTCACTGCCTGCCTAATGCAACCAGTGTAATGCAGACGATAGAATGAGCAGTGTAGACAATCTACCAAGCAACAGTTGAGGGAGCTGCAGGATCTGAGCATTTGTCCCAAGACACAGACCAACATGCACATCTATTGCTTAACAAGGTCTAGCGTGTGAGGTTAGGTCTGCCACAGTAGAGAACTCTGGCTTAGCATAGGTAGAAACCAAGAGATGCTGTCACTGTACAAGAGAGGCTTACAACAGGCTTTCTGAAGCCTACAAACATGCAACAGGCCCGTGCAGGTAAGAGTGGTGGGGCAGTGGGGCCGGGTTGGAGGGGGGGGCTTCAACAGATGACGTGAATGAAAATGTATTATTTATTTAATTTTCCCTCCTGGTCGTCTGTCGAATCCCCCCCAACACGGCCCACCGCTCTTACCTGCACTGGCCGCTCCTGCCACATAGACTTTATCCCAGTCCCTTTTTCCTCCCCATATTGGGTTCTTGTCCCCATAAGCTTTAAATGCACCCCCAGTGACACTGTGCACCCTGCAACAATCACTTTGGACCCTGTTCATTTATACAGTGGGGCAGTGATGTTTTAAAAATGCCTATATTCCAAAAATTCAACGAGGCAGCTCTAGGCCAATCCACTGATGGGCAGTGACACTTACGGTGACACTGTGTGGCCTGTGACACCAGTAGATTTTGGGCAAAGAGGGGTGCTGGGAGTGAAGTGTCTGAGGAGTGGGGCCAGTAGACATGTAATACCGAGAGCTTCTGGTGCCTCTTGGGGTATTTTTTAAATTGCTATACTATATTTGCTATATTACAGATTCTCATGGCAGTGTTAAAATAGTAATAGGCAATGTTTAGCCCGTGCCATTATGCCCCTCGAGATACTGATGAACCGTGTCATGATTAACAGCGACAATAGTACTCAAAATGTAGATCTTGGAAGGATGCAATGGAGAGTAGATAGTGAGACTATTTTAACTTTTGACATTCACAACAAGCAAATTTGTGTACAGATTTTCCCTGTCGGCTTAAAGAGGATACATTTGTATTTTCAAAGAAGACCTTTAAGAACACCGGCCCCTAAATGTGCAGTAATTTAGAGCCACAGAAATCATATGTTCATAACTCTGATCATATGTTTCTTCTCAGCTCACTAACAGTATACACACTTGGGAGATGGTGCGTGTGTGATATAGCTGTTTTGCTGAATGCATTGCTTTGCAGTAATGAAAATTCATACTCTAGCTAACTTAAGGCACACTAGGCCTCAGACTCCATTGGCTTCAGACTCCATCTTGACTGTGCCGTTTCAGTGTGCCACATGAATGGATTTTTATTTTCATGCATCCATAGACTGAAAATTAAACGTGTACCGCAGAGAAGGACGAAGACCTTAACAGACTGTTTTGAATAAAGTATACACATTCAAGGTTAAATCTAAGTGTACCAGAGAGAACCACATGCTATGTAGGCCAGGGCGGAGTTCAAGGAGAACTCCGCAAAGTGACCAAAAAACTCTGCTGTGCTATGCGGAGTTCCGCACGCGGCGGAGTGTGATATGTCACACAGATTTTTAGAGCTGCTTCTTTCTGCCGGTTGAGTAGATGTTCTACTCGAGTGGCAGCTTCCTCAATGCGAGTGGAAGGTTTCACAACGTGAGCAATAGCGACCTGCTCCAACCGCCCGCATTGAGAAATGTCGCCGGGAGGAGGTCTGGAGTAAAATTTTCCTTGCTTGTCATCTTAACGTTGGGGAACCTGGAAGAGAAAAAACTCTGCTCCGCACCACCACGCAGAGTTTTTCGGAACTCTGCGCTCTACGCGGAGTTGAAAAAACTTTGCAAACTTCAGGAGTGGAGCCGAATTCATCGCCTAATACTAAGTACCTTTACTGTTCCATGTGCAGATCTTGCCCATGAGAAGCTCTTCGTAATAGAATTGTGAGAATCCCGTTGAATGTATTCAGTTGTAAATGTCTCTTGTTTGCTCATTGCTGATTAGTTTAGAGCTTGTGATCCATTTACTACTGTACAGAATGTATGAAATCCTATGTTAAGATTCCTTTATAAGAGTCTGATTTCTTGTGGGGAGAGCCTTTCCACTTATTTCGGAGACGAATCTATTGGAATTCTTCTCCATGTTTTACTCTGTATTTTGATGAGCCAAACTTCACTGAGTTCCTGACAGATTCAATACTTCAAATCGATTTTGATTATGTTGAATTAACTACTCTATGACAAAAGTTTTAAAAATAAAACCTTTAAGACTTCATTGTGTTTCATTCTTGTAGACCAAATGTGTTCTACATCCCTGTTATTTGAAATTGCCACCTTTATCATCTTAAATGGAGACGGGTCCAACAGGAACTACTACACTGCTCCCGATCCATCAAGGCACGGGTTGGGATAAGATGTGTGTGTTGTGTGTGTGTGTGTGTGTGTGTGTGTTGTGTGCGTGTGTATGCGTGTGTGTGTGTTGTGTGCATGTGTGTGCATGTGTGTGCGTGTTGTGTGCGTGTGTGTGCGTGTTGTGTGTATGCGTGTATGTGTGTGTTGTGTGTGTGTGTGCATGTGTGTGTGTATGTGTGTGCATGTGTTTGTGTGTTGTGTGTGTGCATGCGTGTGTGTGTATTGTGTGCGTGTGTGTGAATGTGTTTGTGCGTGTATGCGTGTGTGTGTGTGTGTATGTGTCTGTGTGTGTGTGCGAGTGCGTGTGTGTGAATGTGTGCACGCACGCGTGTGTGTGGGTATGCCTGTGGTCATCATTTAGCTGGCTTGAGACGTGTTGTGAAAACGCAATTCTAAAAATAATAGAAAAGCATTTAATGAAAATACATTACATTATTTTGTAAACAGTGGTAACAACTCAGTATTATGGACTTTGTAAAAACAACACACAGCGTTAACACACTGAAATCTAAATTTTACCTGTGAAAAAACAGGCTTATAACCCACTGAGCTATCTTCTCAAGTGATATATACCTTAAATCTGTCTATTTATGGAAAGTAGGCCAAACCTCATTATTTTCTCAAGGTGGCAACTAAGCAAATAAATGCCGAAAAGTAAAGCAGTGAATTCTAAAAATGCACTGACACGTCTTGTGACTATGACTTTACGGTCATTGTAAGTGTCAACAGTTGTCAAGCGTTTTTCTCCTTTTTTCCCAGCCCTATTTTTCACCATAAATTCTGCCTCTTTCCCCCCTTTCTTTGAGCCCTTCACTATCTCTGCTAATGTCATGTATCTCACCCTGTCAAGCTTAAAGTCCTGTGCAAAAGACCGCAAATGCCAGCCATGCCAGGAGTGCTGAGCAGGGCCAGACTGGGAAACCAAAAGCTGCCCTGGCGAAAATGTCAAAACAGCCTGCTTCCTTTGTCTCCTTGCACAACATCTCTCTTTCCTTCCATCTAGTCTCTGTCTCTATTTCTCTCCTTTCTCTCTCTCTTCTCCCTTTCTGATTACTTTCTGTCTTCCTTATCCCTCTGGTTCTCTCTTTTTCTCTCTCTTGAAAACTCCCCATGCCTGCTACAATTAACCTCAGGGAACTGGGGAGTGATAGAGGCACCTGCCTCAGGCTTTCAAAACCAGCCTCCAAGAGCTCCAGCTCACAGGGGAAATGCCCTGTGTAAGGCAGGGCATGTCCAACTTTGCTACAGAGGTGTTCTGGCATTACTGCATCCTGTTGCTGATCATCTTTATTATACAGCAACTCATCCTCCATTTGCTCAATAATTATTTCGGAGGTGTAAGAAATTGGATTTTTATGTGGGATAGGCAACTGTCCACCGCATTGAGTAATCACAGACCTCATCAGGGTGAACCTTCAGTCAGTAAATTAACATGATCTCAACCCCCTGATAGTCTATTCCTGTTCCCAATCAGAAGTTAGCACTTATTATATGTAATAAGGTAACCCAATGTTATCCTATGTGAGAGGTAGGCCTCAAAGTAGTGAAAAAATAATTTGGGAATTTTTCGCCATATAAAACTTAAAAGCACATGTCCTACCTTTTATATACTATGCACCCTGCCTTATGGACTGTAGGGGCCTACCTCAGTAGTGACTTATATAAATTAAAAAGGGAGGTTTAGGCCTTACAAAAGGTTTATTTGTCCAGGTCAAATAGGCATATTAAAACTGCACACAGGCTGCACCGTCAGGCCTGAGACATGATTTCAAGGGCTACTTAAGTGGGTGATACAACAAGTGCTGCAGGCCTGGGTACACGTAGTACCATGTTACTTGGGGGTTATAAGTAAATTAAACGTGGCAATCAGGCGTAGGCCAATTTTACCATGTTTAAAGGAGTGCGCACAAGCACTTTAGAACTGGTTAGCAGTGGTAAAATGCACAGAGTCCTAAAGCCAACCAAAACAAATTTCAGCAGACAGGAGGGGTGACGGCAAAATGTTTGGGGGAAGACCACACCAAAGGCTGTCAGGTATTTGACTTTATGTGTTTGCTGTAGTACAGTGTTGTGGAGTTGATAATTCAGCATTCTTCAGACATCTCCTTGAGGGTACTTCAGGCCTTGGTAACAGACTCAGGATACTACGGGACCGCTCTAATGAAAATTATGCAAGCTTCAGCACAATAAGGATTACATTCTCAAGGAACAGCTCCAACAAGGGCCCACCACATTCTTCATGGGGACCCCGTAAATCTGATGTTATTTCATTGTGCCAACCGTTCTGCATCTTCAGCTCTAGCATCTGGGATTCATTTGGAGCTTTATAACAGTAGTGCACATATCAGATGTAAATGTAAATGTAGGTGTACTTGTAAAGCGCACTGTGACTCCATAGAGTATCCTGGCGCTGAAGACCGCTGGGGAACCCGTCCTGGTTTTCCCAGTGAGATGGTCCCTTTCTGGGTATCTCCAAGGTGAAACCAGGCATCCCCAGCGTCTGTGGGGGGCCGTTGTAGAGATGAGGCAAGCTTAATGCCCAGAGTTGCCGAGTGTGTTCCTGGTTAGAGTAGGTACCGAGGCGAGAATTATCGAGTCCGTTTTGACCCTGGTCCACGACCCTGCCGTGTCGGGAATTGAACCCTGGTCCCTGGCCAATTCTCTGCTTACGGGTCTGCTGCCTCTAACCAGTGAACCACACCTCTCCACAATGAATATGTTTGCTATGAACGTTTCTACTACCGTCTCAGTGACCTTCATCCACTGTCCAACTTTCTGCAAATCAGCCAACAACAAATTTATCAACCAAGATCCTGTCTATTTTAGTCTCCAAGGCATTGCGTAAGTTATATATGGAGTTAAGAAAATCTAGCGGTGACATCTCGTGGGTCACCCCTTCTTCAGACAGTTCTGCTGTCCCCCTATCTCAGGTACAAAATCCTTCCATATATGCATTACTGTATTGCTTTTTGTGCCTTCTGTATGGTGTGAGTGAACATTCAAAGCAACTCATCTTTTCGCAAGCAGGCAAAGCTCTTCCTCACTAATACCCATGCATACTATGTAGCCCCCATATCTGAAAGTTAGGACCATCAGGGGCAGATCAGAGAGTCACTCTTCTGTTCTCCTTCACTTCAGTATACTGCCTGCGGCCAATCAAATGGTTTTCTTCAATCTCCAGGTCCCACAGTATCATTTAACCCGAAGCTGACGGTCTACTTCTCAGCCCCACAGTATCATCCAGAAAATATCACTTACATCTAGTCTCCTGTCAGGGAGAGATCTTACAAAAGTGTTTCCCTGTCTTTCAGCAGCTTTTTTTTGTCTGAGTGTTCAGGCAAATCTTCTTCTTCAAACTTCATTCCATAGCTATACTTCCCTAAGAATTCCCAGAATCCCTTGAGCCCAGGACTTAATGTCTTCATGTGATCTGGTTTGCCATGAGTACGTTTCTCTGGATCTCGGTCCTTTTGCCTCAGCATCCCCAGAGCCTGCCCCCTCTCATACTTTCCCGTGCAGTCTTGCTTCTTGCTCCAGGTGGAGGAGCTCCGCATAGGATCTTCAGAAAACACAGTACAGAACAGCCGCAGCCTCAACCTTCGCCGATGGGCTCACCCAGACTCAGCCCACCAAAACATCTCAAGATATCTCCTCTGCACATCGGGAGAGTCAACATCTCATGGCCGAAGCCACCAGCCCAGGATCCTAAGTTGAGGCTGAGAGACTTCTCACCTCCACTGCTCACAGAGCTCCCCTTCGGACTATGGCTGTTATTTGCACAGGCAACCACCATCTTAAGTTGCCCAGACATAACCAGGAGCACCCACCATCCATGGGCTCACAGGAAGAAGGGAGCATTATCTCCCCTCCAGTGGGTCTCCATCAAAGTGTGAAACTCAAATACTCCGAAAGGTTTCTCTTCAAAGTGCATTATTCATGTAGAATTTAGATGTAATTTAGAAGAACTTGCTCAGCCATCTTGCTGTCTATGCTTCACTGTTACAAAAAATAAATTAATTTGCTAATGAACAGAATTGTGTGGAAATTAAAATACCATCGAAAGGGCAGCAATCATGTGCCAAAAAGCTGGCATCTTAATGCTTGGTGCTGCTAATATTATGTATGTCCATTTATAGATGACTGTACATTCCAGGGTGGGTTCAGTAATTTCACAGTGATTGTTAAATCATCCAGGGGCTATTGATTACGGAAAAAGCTCACCTAATATCTGTGGATAGTAGGTGTCACATAGGCAGGTGGAGAGGTCTTTCGGCAGGGCGGAAGGGTAGTAGCTGCAACATTTATAGATTCCTAAATGACACCAACTCACAAGTGAGTTTAATTTGCTCTAAAGTGTATTGTTGTATCTTGGTCCTATGTTTACATCACCGCGAGTTGCAAATGGCCCCCCTTCGTTTCATCTGAAAATTTCGGCTTGGGAAACATAAAAACAAGTCATTGCAGAAATGAATAGATTAATAAATTAATTCTTGACACAAACAAACTTAGATTTTGAAACCAAGAATTGATTCTTCAAAAAAGAAATTCATTTTTGGAAAAACAAGCAATTTGTTTAAAAATAAAACTAAGGGATTTGCAAGAAGTGGTACCAGAATATTGTTGTCAGAATATCTACCGGATTTTAATATTGTGCCTTTAATGTCATCTACCAAAACGATGCGTCAAATGAGGAATTACAGGGTAATCAGACCCAGGATTGGTCTAAGAATGACTGATTTCACAGTAATCCAGGATGCTCGGGCTCTCATTTACAAGAGTCCTGCGTCGACAGAGCGCCACTTTTTATGACGATCCGGTGGCACAAGCCTCTCAATCATATCTTTGAGGTGACACAAAGCCACTTTGCGAGGCTTTGCATGGCCTCATAGATATGAAGTAAGGCAGCGCTTTGCACTCCCTTGCCTTACTCTACGTCAAGGAAACATTCCATGTGTGTTGCTGTGGGTGTTACCACTCAACACCCATGGATGTTGACACTGTCCCAGATGTACAACATCATGTAAACCTGGGACAGTGGCAAAAACCTACAGCTCCCCAGAGCAGGCGTAACGAGCAGAAGTTTTTACATTTCTTCCCATTGTTTCCTACTTCTACATGTGTTGCATTCTGCAGCACACAGAACATGGAAACATTTCTCTCATGATTGTTTCTGTGCAGGAAGGTGCCAGTGGCGTGACAAAAGTTTAAGAGCCCGCCTGCAATGTACACGGAGGAGCCCCTGCTCAGGATTTAATCCGGAGCGCTCAGGTCTGAGTACTCTGCTGAGGGGGCCCCCATGCAGCTCGGGGCCCCCCGCACCGCGGGGGATGCGGGGGCCTGTGTTACGCCCCTGGAAGGTGCCCCTTTCTGCAGAAAAACCATCATGCCAACAACCCAGACACCCTTGCACCATGAGGCAAGGGTGCCTGGGTTGGCGCTCTGCAGCAAATTGTGCACCAGTGCTGTCTGAAAGGACAGAATGCACCGCAACGTGTACATACGGTGCATTCCTGCCCCTTTCAAATTCAACGTAGGGCATTAGAAAAATGAATTACGCCGCTGCACTAGGTGAATCCTTTGTAAGTGAGGCCATCAGTTTTTAACCTGGAGATTCTGCAAATGAAGCATCTCTATAGATAACAGGATTCCCAAGATTTGTAAACACTGGGAAGAAGGGGGCGTAAATAACACCCCCGCATTTGAAGTGGCATAGAGGGTACATAATGGGGAAAGGGGGACTTAATAGATCAACAAACTAGGAAGAATCATTGGAAAAGGGAAATAATGTAGGGGAAACATAAGCGATTTTGTCACTGAGTAACTTCCTTGAAAAACTGAAGATGGAAAGAGGGAAGAAGGAAACGATTAGAAGGGGGCAAAAAAAACTATAAAGCAAACCAACCTGTGCTTGTTCTCTGTCTCATGTATATCAGCACATGTTTAAATCCACTTGCTGTTAAGTTTGCCAAAGTTATACTCTAAATTAAAGGACCGTGTTGAGTCCACCGGCTTAGCAAGGGCGCCATGGGCCCCAGTGCAAGCAGGAATAAGGGCCCCAGGTCAACAGCTAAGTAGTAAATTGCAGCCACAATTTATGTGCAGAGGGCCACTGAAGTATATTTATGGTGAAGACTGATAGATTGACCATTGAAGCAGTGTATAGTTACAAGGATTGGTACCACTGAGGAGCAGCGTAGATGTTACTTATGTAATAACAGTATGCAGGACTTGGGTCACATTTTTTTTAAGTGCTCAAGGCTTGTGCAATATCGTGCACCATTTTTAAATGCTTGTGTAATTAAATTGAAAGTGTGCAATGAATAATGTTCCCTCTAATTTTTTTCCCTGTGTGCAGCAGTGAATGGTCTCTGTGCACTGCAACAAAGGCCATGTGCATCAAAGACATGTGATAACTCACTAAGCAAGCGAGGGAGGTACCAGAATCAGTGGTATTTGCCTGAAGTGAGATCACTTACCCATTAACCCAAGATGACACCTCAGGGCTGTCCCCTTGTCTGTCTCTTAGACCTTCTGCTGCTGTCTATTGGGTCGATAGGGGATGAAAGAACCAGGAGTGGACATTACAGAAAGTTAGCAGATCGTTTATTGAGTATTATATTGCAATACATTCATATAGTGTTTATTAGCCCTAACAAGGTGTTGAACTGCTTTATGCCAATCAGCCTTTTGCTCGGGAACCAAGGTAAGTGGTTAATCCAGTGGTTATTTTTGTAAAGGTTTGATTTAGTCTTGTTCTCTCAAGGAGACCATTCAATGTCTCCATGTCCACTCCAGTGTCTTTGAGGTGTAATAAAATTAGTATAAGTTACGGATGATCATTAGTGGGGGCGGGTATATGAGTTCATGCAGCTGGTCGGTGGGATTAGTAGATGAGCTAGAGCAGATTAGGTATTGCTAGGTTGCACAGTCTGATTTACCAAGAAGTACAGGTTTCAAGCTTTGAGATGAGGTGTGGGCAATTTGCACAAATACAAATTTGCACGTGCACATGACTCAGAGGAAAGGCATGCAGAGGATGGACAGCAAGGACAGGGCCATTTAAAGAAAAAAAGGAGAGGTGACAATTGAAAGTTTTAAGTTGTAAGTCAATGTCCACATTTCCAGGGAGGGTTTTAGGCACATAGAGTAGATGTTTGACCAGTGGCGTAATGAGACGTGAGTTGTAAGTCAATGTCCACATTTCCAGGGAGGGTTTTAGGCACATAGAGTAGATGTTTGACCAGTGGCGTAATGAGACGTGAGTTGTAAGTCAATGTCCACATTTCCAGGGAGGGTTTTAGGCACATAGAGTAGATGTTTAACCAGTGGTGTAATGAGACGTGAGAGGGCCCCAATGCACAGTACATGGAGCGGCCCCCGCAAGACCTACTCAGGAGCGCTAAGACCAGGGTACTGTGC
Organism: Triturus cristatus; assembly: GCF_964204655.1. NCBI lineage: Eukaryota > Metazoa > Chordata > Amphibia > Caudata > Salamandridae > Triturus > Triturus cristatus. The sequence goes on along the minus strand of NC_140594.1, from coordinate 1,063,914,839 downwards.
CGAGGGGGCCCCTCCTGGAGCTCAGGGCACCCTGCACTGCAGGGGCTACGGAGGCCTTTGTTACGCCACTGCATTTGACATAACATGCACTCTGAGGATGCAAAAACTCTAAAAAGAAATATAATTATTTGCATGTGATATGGTTCTATATTAGGCACCTTTGATAGGCCCTAGAATCGGGTAAAAAGTAAGTCCACTTCTAGGTTATTGTTAGACCACTGTTTCAGCATAGACAGCTGATCAGCTGAGGGGTTGAAAGCATAAAGTAATGGCTGGACGCCTATATAGGGAACTATGGAGCATTTTAGGTTACACTAGAATGATGCAATAGCCTCATGATCAAAGCAACATGAGAGAATATACAGGTTAAATAATGCAAACATAGGGGGCGTGGCTTGGCGGGTCAACATGGCGGATGCACCTTAGCAGGGCTCCTGTAGCCTGACAATAATCCGTCATTTATCCTGTATCCTACTGATCCTTTTTATCGTCCAGGGACTTGGTGGTGCCCGGTGATACACTTGTGTGGCTATCGGCGGACTCCTATGGCTGTATAGCAGAGATTTGGCGGTGGAGGCCCGGTTGCGTAGTGGGTGGCCGGAGATGAGACGCGCTGTCGGACTTCCTGGAGGCCTCTCCGACAGTGTGCAGCGGAAGCGGCAGTGCTCTACAAGGCGAGACCATTGAGATCTGGGTCCAGCGGTGAGTAGCTAGGGGTGCTGGACGCGGGCCGTCGGGACTTTGGCGGCCAGACCTGGTCACAGTGTGAGGCCCGGAGGCATGCCATACATCGTTCTGGGCCCAAGTGCAACTTAGTGGTGCCCGGCCTTGGTGGGCTGTGTGGGGCCGCGAGTGCCAGGCTCGGCGGTCAGCTCGGACTGCGGTGAATGAGACTGGTGTGGGTGCCATAAGCCCTGGGGCCTGCCCACGCCAGATCAGCTCTATTAGAGCTCCCCGCAGATCGGCCCGATAAGATGTAGAGGCTGGCCTGGCCTACAAGCAGAGTTGAGGCCGCTGATCTGCTTTGCGCCCAATGGGGCGCCGTGCTGCTGAGGAGTGGGAGCGTAGAAGTGCAGGACCCGCAGTCAGCCCCACATGCATATTTTCAGCGGTCAATCGGGCAGCAGTGGTGAAGAGGTCGTGCTGACGGGAGACTTGGCATCCGTAATACAGCTGAGTGGAGCCTGACCTTGGCTGACTGTGTGTGCCCGAGGGCACTTGAGGCAGAGTAGTTGGAGATTTGGCAGTCGGGTCGGACCGCGGCACAGGAGATTGTTCTGACGCCGTTGGGAGCTTGGGGGGCAGCCGAGCGCAGCGAGGTCTGCCCCCCGGGCAGATTGGGAGGGGGGAGGGGGGGAGGGGGATGAGTGGCCGGAGTGGCCATTTTGGAGCTTTTGGGCTACATTTGGTGATAGCCCAAATGTAGCCCAATTTTTGTAAAAGTAGCCCAAGGGGTATAAATTCCTTTTTCGCGCCTTCCCAGCCACCATTTTAGGTTTGGTGACCTGGTGGCTGGGAGCGCAAGTAGAAGTAGTGAATTTGTGGCCCGCCCACCCTCCCTAATGGCTAGGGGGTCTTGGAGGGGCATTTTTGCTGGGGGAGTTTTTCAAGTTGGTAATATTTTTCGGGCAGCATTTGTTGGAACAGGCACATAGGGGCAGTTTTCTGTATTGTCGCTTGGAACAGGTGCAGGCGGGGTGGTTGACAGTTGGCCGGGATTGGATAGAGTTGTTATAGGTTTGGTAGTTTGGGAGCAGGAACAGGGAAAGGGTAACCAGGTTGGATAAGTTTAGATTAGAGGTTGGCTAGTTACAGTTGCACAAAGGCAGGTAGGGGTTACGGTCAGGGGAGTTTAGGAGTTAGAAAGGATACATGGTGTAGGATTGGGTTTTATGTTGGTTATGGAATGTTATGTTGTATTTTGGGGGATGGGGGAACTGATGTGGGGATCGTAGGGGTGGGGGAAGAGACAAGGGGTCAGGAAATTCGTGTATAGTGAGGTTTAGTTTTGTAAGGCAGTGGCCAAGGAATTTAAATTGTGATATGCACCTGTTTCAATAAAGCGGCCTTTTTCACACACAAGAAAGTGGTCTGGTGTCGGCTTGCCCCCCTCTCCCCCCTTAATCTCCCAAAGGCCCCTGGGGCTGACTGCGTCGAATCATCGTCACCGAGATTACCCTGTATTAGCCTGGTGCACTGCGGGGCACGAGAGGCGGGGAGGTGGCATTGGAGCTGTTGTAATATGCAGCGACCGATCGGGCAAGGTGGCTGCTGTGCAGTGGGGGCGCAGTGGTGAGAGGCCTGCACCGAGCCCTCCATCCAATAATCTTTGGCAGTTCATCCGGTCACAGGGGGGATGAGGTCGTGCTGGACTGCAGCCTAGGTGAAGACAGTGCAGGATGGACTCATCATTTGCAGCCGTGCTGAGACACAGGTGCTTGCCAAAATGTGATATCCTACATACCAAGGGGGAATAAAGAGGGGGCAAAAGATCAAGAACTTATTGGGACCTCAGCGGTCAAATCAGGCTGCGGTGCAGCATGGCGTGTATGTGCCCACCTCCCTCTGGTCATAACTGTGGGGCTCAGTGAGAGATTGACTGGGCCTAAAGTGGAGCACCTGATAGTGGCAGAGGAGGATCCCCGTGATTGGGGCTAGTTCTGGGCAGCCAGCCCGTTTGATACATCAGAGCCAGGGGTTGTGGCTTGGCCCCCACTAGGGGACGTGGGGGTGCCCGGCTCATGGAAGCAGTCAAACGAGGTTTGGCATGGCCTGTGGGTGCGGCAACCCCTCCCCCGGCCGAGTCCTCCTTTGAAACCCATGCACCAGATACCCTAAGATTACAACCTACCTGTATGTGACACAACTGGAGAATTGCGCCCCCTCATCTGGACCGCCCCTATCTCATCATGATCCATAATGGCGAAGGATAAGTTGCCTGGCACTTCCTCCATGCAGAGCATGATAGACAAATACGCTGGAGCGGCGGCCTCGAAACCTGTGAAGAGTGCCATGGAGGCGACAATGCCGGACAATGCGTCACTGTTGGCAGCGATTACACAGTCTTGGGAAACGCTGGAGGCCAAGATAGGCGTTGTAGGCTCAGACATAATGTTGCTCCGGCAAAACCTTAGAAATGCAGTGCAGCGCATAACGGAAACAGAATCCCGGATCTCAACTGTGGAAGACATGGTGGGCACACTCCAGAAAAAAGTACCTACACAAGAGACACTTATGAGGGGCCAGGCAGCGCGAGTGGAGGATGCGGAGGGACGCGCCTGCAGAAATAATCTCCGATTCGTTGGCTTTCCTGAGGGATGGAAACATTTTGGAGGACTTTCTTATCAATTGACTCAGGGATTGTCTCCCATCTGATGTTCTTTCTTCGTGTTTCATAATCGAGCGCGCCCGTCGGGTGCTACTACAGAAGCCGCCGCCTGATGCTCGTCCTCGCCCAATAATAGCGTGGCTTCTCAACTACAAAGACAGCGACGTTATTTTGCAGCAAGCAAGAGCGAAAGATACCCTTACCTATGACTCCCTGCGCATTATGATATTTCCAGACTATACTAGGCTGGTACAATAGCGCCAGCAGTCATTTGTCGAGGCCAAGGCTTGTCACCGTGGTCTTAAGCTCCAATCCTCCTTGTTGTATCTGTAAGTGGCTTACCAGTCACGTACACATTTCTTCGAGACCCCGGAGGAGGTATTTCGCTGGATGGACGAAACTGTGAAGATCAAACCTCATACTCCGCCCTGACTTGACTCGGACTCCTCATCCGGGGGCAATAGACGTGGATCACCCGAAGCAGATGGCAAACAGCTGCGCCGATTGTGCTCCAAGAAGCGATCCAAAACTCACAGCAAATCCCAGAGGTGAGTGGCGGCTGATCGGTTGGAACCTGTGGCCTCCTAACAGATGCGCCACCGAGACCTGTAACTATATGAACCATTTGCAATCTGAATACCATGAACATTCAGGCTCTAATTGTATATAGGTTCCCCGAACACTGGCCTTTACTATGTGCGGGGTCTCACATTGGGGATCCATTGGCTGCATGTTACAGTTGCACCCCGTTGGGGGCTGCGGTCACATCATTCTGTGACAGATACTTCAGCGTTTATGAGGTATTGGGGTGGGGGGGTTATATGGGAAATATTTGGGGTTTGTTTGTGTTTTATTAGTGCCACTGTTCGCTTCTGCACACATACTCATCGGGTTGCCTTAGCCTTTCAAGTATCAATATATTGTCCATATGTCTCAATGTCAGCCATAATGCTGCTCTCGATGGGGGTTAGAGGTCGGGAACTTCGGCTCATTAGCTGGAACACTAATGGCCTTATTGACAAGATCAAGCGGGGAGCCGTATTACGACAGGCCAAGTGGTACAAAGCTGACATTCTATTCTTCCAAGAGACCCTCCTAATGGGCACCAAGACACCATGCTTGGCTAGATTTGGTTATGCTCAAACCTTTCATGCTGGGTTTGCTAGAGGATCCCGCAGGGTAGCAATGCTCATACACCGTAACATCCCATTCATCCATTGTAAGACATGGTCAGACCCCCAGGGTAGATTCACCGTGGTCTATGCAATATTGTATTGGGAACCCCTTGTACTAGGAAGTATCTATGCTCCCCCCATGCGTGGAAAATGGTGGAGCGCTTGACAACGCTCTGGACTGAGATCCCAACCGGAATGACGATCGTGGGGGGAGACTGGAATGATGTATTATGCCCGGCTGGGGACAGATGGCGTGCCACTGAGTGGGCAACAGCAATCCGAGACTCTAGACTACTGCCCTTGGTTCAGGGGATGGGGTGGGTTGACTCATGGAGGGCACTACACCCTGCAGACCAACAATACATGTACTTTTCAGGAGTGCACGAGTCCTTCTCTCACATTGATTACATTTTCCTTTCCACAGACCATGCCCACAGGTTAGTGTCCACAGAAATCCCACCCCGGGGCTTATTGGACCATTCACCATTCACCGATCCTAGATGTGCCCAGCTCCAGTGGCGACTGTCGCCATGGCTGCTGCAGGATGCACAATACAGATTGCATATTCATACGTCCCTCACTGACTATTTTTCACATAACACGGGCACAGTAGACTCCCATGTAACCTTATAGGAAGCAATGAAGCCCAAACTTAGGGTGGCGGACATTGCTTTTTGCGCTGCGCGATGCCGTCAGCATTGTGAGAAGTTACTGCAGATTGAAGCCTAACTGCTCAACTTGGAACTACTAGCAGGGAGGAGAATGGGAGCGCTGCATGCAGGCAGCTGTTGAGTACACAGCAACTATACGCTAGTGAGCTCCTGGATGATGCTCGACTTTACTGGTTCGCTACTCGCAGCCGGATTTACCAATGGGGAGATAAATCCAGTGCCCTGTTACAATGTCTATGTCAGCAGACGCTGCATCTGCACACCCTCATGAGCGTACGTGGCCCGGACAGGGAAATATCTACAGACCTGTCGCACATTGCTGACTGTTTTGCCATGTATTTTGGGGACGTATATGCTCACTATGAGATCTTACCTGCAGAACTTGTTCAAAAAATCATTGACGATCTCCCCCCGCGGACTCTCTCCGACGATGTGCGTGCGACACTGGATGCCCCACTGTCGGTGGAGGAATTGCAAACCGCGTTGCTAGATATGCGTGCAAGGAAGGCACGCGGTCCCAATGGCTTCCCATGTGAGTTTCTTCAGAAATATCACTCTCAGTTGATGGATCCGTACCTTGTGGCTTTCGAGGTGGCTGTAGAGGACAGCAGTCTACTGTCGGACTGGCGACATGCCAAAATAGTTGTTTTCCTAAAGCCAGGTCAACCCCCGGAATACTACTTGTCATATCACCCGATATCTCTTCTTAATAAGGAGGCTAAGCTACTGGCCAAGGTAATCGCCAATCGCTAGGTTTCTCATATCACGGACTTGGTCAATCCGGACCAGCCCGGCTTCATGCCTGGCCGTTCTACACAGCATAATATCCGGAGTGCACACAATGCCATAGCTGCCGTTGACCGACTTGAGGGACCGGCCGCGCTCCTCCTTGCGGACACCGACAAGGCTTTCGACTCCCTTAGCTGGACCTACCTGTTTACCATGCTCGGCCGCTTAAATATCGGCCCCCGTTTATTGAATCTCATAAGTCTGTTATATACAGACATAACGGCCTCAGTCCGAGTGGCTGACTATGCTTCACAACGCTTTATTATTGGACAAGGTACACGTCAGGGATGCCCCCTCCCCCATATCTCTTAGCGCTGGCCATGGAGCCGTTGGCGGCCTGGGTTAAAAGGAATGCGCAGGTCTGTGGCTTTGACTGGGTGACGGGGGTCTCAGACCACATAGCACTGTATGCGGACCGGCCCACACCTTCTCAGAATCATGCAAATTTTGGGAGAAATGTCTGGCCTGTACATGAATCGGGGCAAGTCCTGTTTGAGGCCGCCGCGAGGTGGAGATCAACTGGGTGAATGGTCGTCGGAGGTGGAGGTGGTCCCGGATGGCTTCAAATATTTGGGGGTGTTTCTCTCAGAATCGCGGACTATTGCATGGGATAGAAATCTGGCCCCGTTGTGGACACAGATGGGTGATCAGACCCGAGTGTGGTCTCATCTGCCATTGTCCTTGTTTGGCAGATCGGCAATTTTTAAAATGGTCTCCTTGCCCTGTCTCCTATATCAGCTCCAGAACCATCCATACTTCATACGATCAACATGTTTTCGTCAACTAAATGCTGTTCTGGCATGGTTCCTTTGGGGGGGGCACGGCGCGAGTAGCACTAAAGACCTGCTTTCAATCCACCTACTGTGGTGGCATCACCACCCCGGATGTGCAGGCATACCACGCGGCCGTGCGTCCTTAATGATTGGTGGTATGGTGATCGTGACGACCCGGCATATGCGGTTGAGCGTTGGCTGTTGGGTGATGATACACATTGTCCTTTATTGTGCATTAACACTTAGGGGCGCTGCCGCCCGCGACCAAAACGGTCTTCATGATCTGGAAACATGCACTCCGTTCTATGGGTTGGTGGGGAGGCTTACGAGAGAAGCACCTCTGTGGCAAAACGGACATCCACCACAGCTGTCCCAGTTGACTGGTTTTCGAGGTTGGAAGGCCATCGGCATAGACACAGTGGGTGCAGTTATGCATGGTCAAAATCTGAGGTCCTTCCAGGAACTTCAGACAGAATACGCTATGCCCCGTTCGCAAATTTTATGGATATCTCCAATTTAGACAAGCCCTCTCCCCGTAATTAGCACAACAGGCAGATATACCCGATTTTAACCCCGTAGAGGCTAAGGTCTTGGGTAAGCTGGGAGACCATAAAATAACCAAAATTTACCACACACTCCTTAACAATACACCTACAACACTACACAAAACTAGAGATAAGTGGCAGCAAGACCAGGGTCCCCTAGATGAAGATAATTGGGTGGAGGCATTGGAAACCCTGCGCGGTGCGGCGATTGTGGCCTGCATGCAACTCATCCAATTCAAATATTTACCTCGGGCCTATTACACCAGACACATTATGGGGCGCCTTGCGATGTGGGACACCGGAAGGCACCTTTCTGCATACGCAGTGTACATCACTGTTGAGTTTTTGGAGAGGGGTGATCACATGTTTGTCAGAGGTTTTGGGGTAGAATATTCTGCTTTCTCCACAACTGGTTATGTTGCATATCACTGAAGGCCTGGGCGGCAACAGATACATATGTCACATGTTATTCCTTGGCCTCACCCTGGCAAGGAGAGACATTGCCAGGGCATGGAAGGATGAATCCCCGCCGTCAGTGGCGGTGTGGAAAAAGGGCTTAGACTTCACCATGGGTCTGGAAATCCCTGTCTTGAGGGCGAGAGGGTGACCCCAGAAACATTTTAAATTCTGGAAAAGGTGAGCAGACTACAGAAGGTTATATTTAGAACCCGTTCCCCCTGATTCTACAATTGACATGACTGTATTGAGCCGGGACTCAAACATTACAGATATTTGCGATAGTTATGAATGGCTTAGACCCACGTATATAAGATTTGTTTGCTTCTTTTGCAGATATAATGTGGCACTATTGTTGATATTTATTAAAAGGTATTTAGCAAAATGGTTAATCTATAAAAGATGCTACAGAAACTGAAAATATCTATATCACTATCTGTGAAAATGCTTATGTATTACTGGTGTGTCTAGAGGCACCAGAGAAGTGTTGGCTATCAACAATAAAATTATGTTGTGAAAAAATAATGCAAACATAGCAAGGAGATTCTACAAAGTGGGGGCCATGTCTTCTGATGTTTTCCTGTAAAATTTGCCTCACAAATGCTTTGACTAAGTACAAAAGGAAAGCATTTGGATGCCCTTGGTTCAGCATGGCACAGGATGTAGGTGAGAACTGCTTCCCAGACAGTGGAAGCGCATTGCCTGCATTCCTGTAGCTGGAGGGATGAAACCGAGACACTGTAAGTAAGGAGGAGAAGCCGGGTTACCTTAAAAAATTTAACAGCACTTTTCATTCAGCAAGGAGATGCAGATTAGTCTGCTGGAGCACTGGCATTCAGTGAATGGCAAGGAGAAGAGATTTGGCTGTAGTTTGTTTTTCAAGGTGAGGAAGTTTCTAGGCCAGGTATGTCCTGTGTCTGCCCCTGACTACTGCTTCAGGAAGGATGATGACAGCCAGGTGCTAAGATCTCATACTTCCTTGTGTCCGTTTTGTGGGTGCTCCAGCCCCAGTGCTTCCTACTGTGAGAAGCGTTGCTTTGGACAAAGGATGTTTCTCAAGGGCAGACTGAGTAAGATATTAGAAGTCCCAATTTAGCACAAGGCTCATGTAGCGAAACAAGCAATGCTTTTAGAGGACAAGTCATGTGATTTGATGTGCAGATTTCATTTCAACTTCTAGAAGTGAAATCATTTACATGGGCCTGTACAGGTCTGGTACCGGTGCACTGTGAGTGGAGAAGGAAACACTTTCTGCGTTACCAACCCTCCTGCGAAGAACTTTCTTGAGTTACTGCTGATCAGCAGTCTGCAAAACAATACTGGGAAAGTTACACACAACTGAAACACACAATTGAGCTCTTTGGAACACACTGTTTTGACTTGTGCACGAGGTGTGTATCGTCAGGGCTGCACTGCACCACTTGCATGTGGAGAACAAACTTCAACAGCTTTACCTATTACAACATTTTAAGAATGACACCAACCAGATGTATTTTTCCAACATGGTACGAATGCCTACAAATCAGCCAGTAAATGTTTTAAAAAATCCAACCAGCATCTGCTTATTTTAAAATTATTAATATTATAACAGGAGGAGCAGATGTGCAAAGTCATTAGGTCCCAAGAAATTAATCACCCCTCAGTTTTCTACGCCAAAGTCAAAGCAGCCTTCATATCAGTAAAGCACAGACACAGATCTATTTGCAGACTAGCGGAAATAAAGTTCCCTCTGATAACACAAACATGGTGTGTCTTTATTTTCTTAGGAGGGAATAATTTAACATTATTTTAAAATAATGAGAAGATAACTCGTATTTGTAAATTTTAATGCCAGAAACTCTAACTTCAGGCTACAGGGACGCCTCACTTTCGCACTATTTAAGGTAAAGGTGGGCAAGCCAACATATTAAGAGGGGAGTCAAACCAAAGCAGAGCTCTTACAACCCATGCATGAGCCAAGCCCTGGAAATTGTTTGCTATGTAAATCATGCAACACATCTTTAACATTATTATGTCACAATAAAGCAATGCACTGAGAAGTACTTATTGAAAATGATAGTTTTTAAACATGAACCACTAGTGAACTAATAGACAACAAGACAGTTGTGATGTAAAACCTGTAGGTGGCCCAGATTTTTAAAGAGCAACATTATAGTTTATTAAATCACACACAATAGGTTTTTGTACAACTGATATTCTGAACTCACATATTTGAAAGTGCTTTCATATCCAATAATGAAGAAAAAGGAGTTTTGGTAAAATAAAGTATTTGCCTAAGATCGTACATGTTAAGCAGGGAAGCTGTGATTTCACCAGGTTTTACTTTGCCACAAATCAGCCACTAAATGTGTATCTATTTGTCTTTACTTTTTATGCTAATGCTCTTATTTTACTGCTCTGTGCATTTTTCGGCTGCTTTTTTTAGGGCAAGGCATTGAAACATTTAACATGAGCAGCACTTACATTGTTTTTGTGAACATGGGGAGATTAAGTGATTTGCCTAGAATCACAGGGTTTGTTGAGCCAATGCTGAGACTCAAATTTGGTTCATCTTCTCCAAAGTCAGCAGCTCTGGCTATAACAACGCAGAAGCCGCATGAAAGCTTGCTGACAAGGAATCAGGTTTGAAAGTGTTTGTTAAGGTCTTAAGTGCATTTACATAAGAATGCACTTCACACCAGCAGGGGAGCAGGTGAGCAGCTGCCTGTCCCTGAAGTCATACTTTACCCTTCCAGAGGCCCCATCAGAACAGTTATGGATGAGCAGGTGAACTGCTGCTATAACAGTGCGCACCAAAAGAAAGTTTCCTTTAGCACTTATGATTTAAAAAGCTCAGTAAGTCTTTCGAATGATGCGCGCTCCAGCTGAGGCCCTGCATGCCTGGAAGCAGTAGGGTGCGCCCGCATGCACGCGCACACCCTACAGGGAACATAGGTAATTATTATGATATGAGGGAGAATTTGTATTCTTAGATTTTATTTTTGAGATGTGATTTTATTGTTCTCCTCTGATGAGGACTAAATCAATAATGATTCAAAGTTCAAAGTGCAGAAGACTCCTCACAGGTACTACTGCACCTGCTGCATTATTGATATCTATGCCAGTAAGTTGGGTCAGTAACTTCAAAACAGGCATTATTTTTCATCAATTTAATTTTCTCATCTGTAAAAACAGAAGCAGCTGCATAAATCTATGTGAACACCTGCAGGGATAAATCAGGAAAAGTGCAGAAAGTACATACTTTGAAAAATGCTAAAATCTCTGGTCTCTCATGAGGAATACAGAGTGAAAGTGCTCAACCATATTTTATTGTGAGCCGCATCATCTAACAATCCTATTTTGTTGGTTTGCAAAACACAATTCAAACCTATCTGCTTCAATGGTAGGGTCTCTGAATATGAAACAAAAAACATATGCGGCATCTTTGCAATCATAATACACAGTACGAATAGTGTTTGGGAAAGAACATCCTCATCTCAAATTTAGTGGATCATAGTTCTTTTTAATATAAATCGGAAACTGACTTCATCGCTGTTGGACTTGGCCCTCTCTGCAGGGTAACCACCCAAGCATTTTGCCTTCAACCCTCCTGATTTCTGAACCTGTTTTATTGACTTTTAGGACTCTGAGCACTTTAGCACTGTTCACCAGTACTAAAGTGCTTGTGCTCTCTCCTTTAAATGAGGAAGAATTGGCGTATGCCCAATTGACACTTTTAATTTACTTATAAGTACCTAGTAAAGTTGTACGACATGTACCCAGGCCCTGTAAATTAAATGCTACTAGTGGGCCTGCAGCACTTACTGTGCCATTCTCTTAATTAGCCCTTTGAAACATGTCTCAGTCCTGCAATTGCAGCCTCTGTGTGCAGTTTAAACTGCCATTTTGACCTGGCAATATAAAACTTTATCTGGGCCTAAACCTTTCCTTTTAATACATATGTCGCCCCTAGGGTGGTCTCTAAACAGCCCGCAGGGCAGGGTGCTGTGCATTTAAAACATTTGACATATACTTTTACATGTCCTGGTGGTGAATAACTCTAAAATGTGTTTTTCACTACTGTAAGGCCTATCTCTCCCATTCAGTTATCTTATTACATTTAATAAGAGATAACGTGTGATTGGGAGCAGATAGGAATGTAATGTTTACACTAAAAAAAATGTAATTTAACACACTCTTTATTGATAAAACTGGATTTTAAGTCACAAATCAGAAAATGCCACTTTAAAAAGTTGTCAATTTCTAGTCCTAACCATTTGATGCTTGCAGTCTGTGTCCTGGTTCACATGACTAGGTGTGGTTGGCCTATGTGTATTCCTCACAGACAGTGTCACAAAGGGGGACTGAATGTTGGCAGGATGGGCCATTCTGGCAAGATGGGTAGGGGTGTACCTGTCACCTATCACACTGCGACTTCAATAGGGGCTGCCTCCTGTAGTCACAAAGGACTTCACATTAGCCTTTTGTCTACCCAGGCATCCTGGAATCAGGTATAAGGAGGAAATATCATTTGTGTGGGGAAAACTCTGGAAGCTTCTTCTACTTCAAAACTGGCACCAGATATAAAAATAGGAGCCTGGGAACCACTCTTCAGTACACTCCTGGACCAGTGGATACTATAGATGAAGGACTGTCCTGTTGCCAGAGGACTGTCCTGCTGCTTGAGGGCTGTTATGCACTATGCGAATGAGGCTGGACCTCCTCACTTCATCCCAGGCACAGTGACTCCAAAGGCCATTTGGCTGACCTGCTGTTCTGAGCAACAGGGACATAAGAAGCTCCAGAGGTCTCTCTGCAACTGACCAGCTGACCTGCTGCACTGGACCTGCAACTGTACCTGCCTGAGCCATGCTGGCCTCTCCTTGAGCGAGTTCCTGATCCTCAAGAGGTGCCTCCCATGGATCTGGGCCCTTGGCTGGCATCTGAGAGCACTCCTCTTGGCCTAACTGAAGGTTTCATCAAATCTGGTGAAGTGACTCAAAGCCCAGCAAAGCCTTTACACAGAGCTGCACAGCTTTATCAGAACCAAAGCCTCACTGCACAGCTTCATGGAACCAATGCTAGATGATATCAAGCCATGCAAAGCAACGCTGCGCAGACTGCGCACCAAGGAGATAAGGTACAATCCTCTGCTTTGCACCTTTTGGCACTACTTTTATTTACATCTTTAAAATTCAGTATCTTCAGTTCTACTCATTCGATGTTTGTTGTTTTGGTCCCAAATTGTTTAATAAATCATAATCTATTTTTCCAAATTGGTTTGGGATTTTTCTTGTGTACTGTCAATATAAATATATACTTTACACATTGCCTCTAAGTTAAGTCTGAATGCTTTGTGCCAAGATACCAGAGGGTTAAGAAGATTAATTTGGTGATTTTTGTGGTTCACCCTGATGAGGATTGTGGTTGTTGCTTGAGAAGGTTATTCACACCCGCCCAACCAATACCTAAATTTCCCACAATTGCTACTTAGGTGTTAATCTAAGCTATTTATACCTGAAATCCAACAAGAGAAATAATTTTTTCCCAAAAATCAGTTTAACATGAGTCACATAAGATGTGCACTCATTTTACTATGAGTGCTACCACCTCCACTTAAATGTATATCACTAGATGGAATCAATCGGTAAAATCTTGTCTCAAAGTACATCACTGACTCCCTATCAAGAAACATATTATTTTCAGAGCCCTGGTTATTACCTTCCCCTTTTTTTTTATAAGATTACTCCTAAGTATCTCTGTAGGAGCCTTTGTCAATATATGCTTTGCCATCCTCTTAAATCAGAGAAAGCTTTACACTGGAAGACCCGAGGTTTCGAATTAAGACACGGGGAGGCTGCTCTTTTACCTACGTGGCTGCCAAGGCTTGGAATGAAATTCTGCTCTCCCTTCATTAAACTACTAATGAAAACCAGTTTAGGAAACAATTGAAGACTTGGCTATTTAGCCAATGATCATTTTCTCTGGTCGGTTCCATTTATTGCTTAGAGCGCAGGGACGACAGGTTGACAGCCATGCACTCTCCAAATCTGAATATGTGATTGATTGGAAAGACTTCCTCGTTTGAGGTTGGGGCCTGAATACATAATTCAGTAAGAAGGGATATTATATTATGAACTAGTCTAAAACACAAATACTTAAGAAGAGATCTGAACACAGCATAGGACAATACCGTTTAGATCTAGGGAGTCCAGAATAGGTCCAGGAGGGCTGGAGAGAACTCAAAGGTTTGAGGTATGCATATTATACATTTAAAGACATTTAACATAAATGGAGCTCATTGACATAGACTGTGATTTCCCACACAAGCCACACCTCCCTGGACTCCTCCAGGTATCTGGTTTTCAGAAATGTCTGGGTTTGGTAGGTTTCCCTAGATGACCATCAAGCCCAAAAACGCTGGTACCTTCCCTTGCAAAACCAGGTTGTTTTGTAATAAATAATTTTGATGCCTCCACAATATGTTTTGGGCCCTTCCCTGTCTCATGCACTTGGTCCACCCACAAAAGTGAGGCACAGTTTTTCTCGGGGGACTTGGAGAAAAGCTGGGTGGTAGGAAATTTGTGACTGCCAATACCAGGGCTTTTCCACACAGAAATGCAATGAAAATGTGTTTTTTAGCCAAGGTTTCAGCTCTACACAGGTTTTTCTGGTAAAAAAAGCCTGGTGAGAGTCACGCAAGTCACCCCACCCTGGACTTCCACAGGTATCTAGTTTTCAAAGATGTGCCGCGTTCATAGGTTTCCCTAGGTGCCGGCTGAGCTGGGGCCCAAAATCCAAAGCTAGCCACCTTGTGGGAAAAAAAATGGATTTTGCTGGGTGGAATATGAGGTCTCCTAGGTCATGTTTTGGAGTATTTTGTGTTGCAGGTGAAAGGCCCAGTCACACAAGTGGGGTACCATTTTTATCGGGAGACATGTGGGAATACAGAATAGTAGAATATTTGTTATTACCAATTGAATATCTCTGTGTTTGGACCTTTCAAATGTAAGCAAGTGTGTAACAAAGAAGAGATTTAAAAAAATGCCCTCTGAAACACATACCAGAATGGGTACCCATAATTTCGGCGATGTACAAACAACCACTGCTCCTAATCTCAGTGTCTGGTGTACATTTCAGAATTAAAAAGTTTTCCTTCATACCCTTTCTCTATTTGTTATAATTGACCATATGAATTGCATAGTTCGTACACAATGAAAAACGATTGTAAGGTTCAGCTCGGTTGTTGGCTCTGGGTACCTCGGGTTCTTGAAAAACCTACAAACCCCACAACCAGAAAAGTCCAGCAGACGTATTGGTATATTGCTTTCGAAAATCTGCCATAATAAATAAGAAGTTACACATAAAAACATAGACACAAACGCTGATTTTTCAACTCACAAGCTACACAAATGAGACCTCTTGCTGAATTCAAAATTCTGTCGAGTTTTCAGAAATGTATAGCTTGCTGGGATCCACCATGGGTTTCACACCAGTTTCCACCACAAACTGGAAGGAGATTGAAAGCACAAAAATGCGAAAAATGGGCTATCTACCAGTATAATGCCTTAACTATGGGAAAAAAGTGGTTTTCTGACTCAAGTCTGCCTGTTCCTGAAAGCTGGGAAGATGGTAATTTTAGCATCGCACACCTTTTGTTGATGCCATGTGCAGAAAAACAAACAGACACTTTCTTCTGCAGCATTTTTTTCCCCATAAACACAAAATGTAGCTATAATTTGGCTAATGTCTCAGTCCTGTCGAGGGCAATCCACAAACCCTGGGTACCATTCAAATCCCCAGGATGGTAGGAAAAAAGGACGCACAATTGGCATGGATACCTTATGTGGAAGCAAAGTTATAGAGTCCTAAGCGTGAACTATCTCAAATAGTCAAAATAGGCTTAGCACTGGTGGGTGGGGGGAGAGGCCTAGCAGCGAAAGGTCTAAGGAGGCTTAAGGAGGGGTTTAGGAAGGGACATGCACCCACCCATAATAGAAAAAGCCTAATAGAGTAGTTTCCATAGTTACCACAGCCATAAAAGAACCACAGCAACAGTAAATGTACTCCAGAGCAGTATGCCTACCTCTACACATGTCAAACCGGTGCTGCAACACCCTCACATAGAAAATAAAGAGTCTGGGACTTAAAATAAAAGTTCTATGTTATGTTATGTTATGTTATGTTATACATATCAGGTAACTATAACTTGCGCGACCGCAGTCCACAATGTGTAATTTCAGATGTCATCATTGATGTCATGAGTGATGTCACTGACCATGTCATGAGTGATGTAATATGTGACGTCATCAGCAGTTTATTGTGGGCGCGCAAGTTATAGTTACCTGATCTAACTATAACGTGGAATTTCATTGGTTTTTTACGAGTGAAATATACAGCTAACTATAACATGTGTGAAACCTATGTTTTTTTAAGTGAATATAGATATAGATATAGATATAGATATATAATACATAACTATTAATTTATTAAAAATATGTTTTAAATAATTCTATTCATAACTGTTAATACATTTTACTAATTTTTACTACATAATAAATATACATTTTATTGTTTTTGTGGGATTTTTTTATTTAATCTTAAGAAAATAAATGTATTTAATTTAAAATATTTATTACAATTAAATATTTAATTCAAAAGTAAGTTAATAATGCCGCAGCAATTTTCTTTATTATGTTTTGTATTTATAATAAATATTTAAAATTCATTTACATTTTCACTGCTCTCGTACATTAGGCTCCAACCTCGAAAAGCTGTCACTGCAAGTCTGCTCCCTTGATATTTTACTAAGAGGCATATCATGTGGGAAATATCACTGTGCCAAAATATTGTAGCCTAAATATTGAGGAGCATAATATCAGGAAGGTAGGTATATGTAGGTAAGTATAGGTTTTCTATTCTCAACTGCACTTACATGTTCCTTGACTATAAAGTTTTTTTTCAAACTGTTAACTTTGCCATTCATTACAAACAAATATTAGGCTCTACACTGCACTTTATAAGTAAAATACTAATTTACATCTATAGGGTGCATATAGTTTGTGAACTGCTAATGCCTTCATCACCATAGATTTTTTTTTTTTTACATTTAATTTGACAAATAATTATTCTAAAAATTAGCTTTGCAGCGACCTCAATTTCAATTTCAGGTTTAATTTGTGTTAAGTTGGGCACAGATTACATTTTATGTGGCTATCATTGTTTATATATTTCATCTTATAATTAATTAATACATTGGATGTTTGAAAATGTATTTTGGGGCATATTTACAAGCCCCATGCGCCACTGGTCCGTCACTTTTTGTGATGCACCGGCCACACAACCTGCTGCCCCATGTTTACAAGGACACGTAAAGCCATCCTGCATGGCTTTTCTTGTCCTTGTAAATATGGTCTCTTTACACGCAACACTTTGCGTGAAAGGGGCATGGCATGGGTGTCACTGTGTGTGTTTCCCCGTAACACCCATGGCTTCGGCTGCATTTCCATGTTTACGAGAAATCGTAAACCTGGAAATGCGTCAGAATGCTATGCCTCCCCAGGGAAGGCGTAGGGATGCGCAACAAGGCAAAATGTTTTAATTTCTCTTCGTTTTTTTCCCCTTTCTATGTGTGCTGCAACACATGTAGGGAGAGGAATTCACCTTTTGTGGAGGAAGGTGTCCCTTCCTGCACAAAAACAATAATTCCAGTGACACAGGGTGCAAGGGCGCCTGCGTCGGCGCATGGTAGCTAATTGTGCGTCAGCACGGGGGAGAGCAAATGGATCCGTCATATCATTGTAGATATGACGCATGCCTTTGCTTCAGAATTAACACAGCGCGGTGCAGCCAAATGGCCTGCAGCACTGCGCTGCGTTAATTCCTTGTAACTAAGGCCCACAATTTTTAAGAGGACGAAGGAAAGAGGTAGGTCCTTGGGGACACGGTTCAGATCTCAGAATAGCATAGGTTGTTGTTGAAGGAGAAGAGGCACAGCAGAGAATGACAATCCAGGCAGGAGTAAGATATAAACAACAGTATTACAAACGTTTTAAATTACGTTGCACGTCCCATTTATAGCTTCACCTTTTAAGTTACTGTGAGAAGTAAGTAAAACATTCAAAATTGGGAAATCTCTGATTACAATTGTTTTTCTTACCCAGACTGGTTCCAGTTTGAGATAAATACTTAAATGAGGATCAAAAAGAGTCCACCCTTCAAAGTGAGAGCCTCTGAACATGGAATTTCTTAAGCTATAGAGCCAGCACAAACTGATAGATTAATAATTTCTCCTCGTATCGCCATTCTAAGACCAGCTATTACCTGGCCTTAGTAATCTGGGGCAGCGTAAAAAAAAATGGGTGTTGCGGTGGAACGCCCACAGAAACACCCAGTGCCCGCCTCTTTGCCGCAGCAGACTGTGAAGGAAAGGGGCATATTTACAAGTTGGCGTTAAGCGTAGCACCACCTTGTAAATATGGTGAATGGCACAATGCCACCGGAGCATCAGACAAAGGGACGCTCCGGTTGCATCAGTGGCTTGTAAATAAGCCCCATAATGTCATCCCTCTTGGGGGTGAGGCCTTACCTCCATAGAATAAGAATCTGTGACAAGGAAGACAGATGAGGTGGTAAATGCTCCCGGGAAAGTAAAGTCAACAAAGGCTGAAGGTATGTATGGATTAGGGGTGAGTTCAGATGTTTTTATTTCTTTACTTAGCTAGACAGCCTATATTGTACTGTGCAGTTTAAAAAAAAATTAATTTGAATGTTGAATACATTATAATGAATACACCCTTTGAAGATGTATGCATCTTGAGAGCGGAGTAGTGCTTGCTTTATAAGTGAGCACACTGAATCTACACACTCTGCATTCTACTTCAGGTCATAGAGTTAAAGCTGGCTTACCATAAAAGTTCCTTTGAGGTTGCATTTGATGATGATTTTCTTTCCAGTGCTCTGTGCCCCTCACTGCTGGCTTTCTCGCCACGAAATTTGACGGCTTCCCATTTCTCTAGCTGCTTCTGGATATGAGCTGAAAAGAGAACACATGATTGATTAGGATACCGAAACACGGTTATTATTCTCTAAAATATCATTGGTAGACGCCCAAAGCCAGTCTGACTAATCTTAGATATCTAAAGTTAGTGGTGATGGAGAATAAAAACAGTGACTGCCTTTAATATGCAATAGTCTGTGGTTCGGAAAGAACAATTCTTCAAGCAGACTGCTAACTTTGGGTATAGGAAAACAGGGACAGTCACAAACGATCAATGATGTCATTCGATATGCCATCAGTGATGTCATAAATGATGTCATGGAACATGTCATGAGTGATGTCATAAGCAGTGCATGGAGGGGGCGCAAATTATAGTTAGAACAGCTAACAATAGCTGGCAAATTTCTGTGTTTTTTTCAGTTCAAAACATTAATGTTGTCACTGACAAATTCACCAAACGATAACATTAATTGAACCTTTGATTTTTTTAGCTAATTTCTCAGTTTATTTTATCACACCTAACTCTAACATTACTTTTACATTTGTTTTTTTCATTGAATTTCTAGTTTTTTTAAAGTTAAGTAATACTTAATTACCATTCACAAATGCAACACAGCCGTGCACAGATGTGGGTTGGCTGCAGGGCCTGCCGCCAAAACCCCTCAAATAGCCAACCCCACACTCCACACAGCCTTTAGTCGTGAGCAGTGTGGTATTGGCAGTTTGGGGGGCACTGGGGACCCTATCCCTCAAAGCATTTATTTTTTAATTAAAGGGAAGGGGGACCGCGTGGCCCCCCTCCCCGAGCGTTTATCAGCTTCTAGGGACCCCATACCCAAGGGCCACCTATTTAAATAAAGGGGAGGTGGCCCACGTGGCCCCACTCCCCAAGCCTTGTTAGTCCTTGACCACCACATCCCCAAAAGCCACTGTTTTATCTCCATCCCCCTGGTCCGGTGTGCTTGTTTCGGGAAGGATGCATGTGGGACTGAGGCCGAAGGTGAGGTTCTAAAAGAACTTGACATGTTGACCTCACTTGGGGAAAACCTTGCAATTGCGCTAGGAACATTGTTTTTTACTTTTTCATACTCACCATGCAACTGTTGCCATTTTAAAGACATTTGGTTCATCAAGACGAAATGGTTGATGAAAACTTTACGCTGAGTATGTTTTCCATGTTTATGGATAATTTTTGTATTTAAACAGAGCAATCGCAATGGGGACTATTTAAGATTGAGAAAGGCATGGAGATTGCCGAAACACGTCTCTTAATGAATTTTTGCGGAATGTATTAAAGAAATTGATGGACCCACTTCAGAGTGCTGAGTCTCTTTTTTATGAGAAGGAGCAGCGTTGGATGTTTAAATGCTCTGCGGAGGGTCCTCCCGAGCACCACCTGCCGTAAGGAAGCAAGCTGACATGCCGCAATGGAGGATGTGAAAGTTAAGGTTGGGTGCCCCTGTATTCCATGGCAACGTGCAAAAGAGTAAGAGAGCGGGGTAAGTCAGGAGCGGTGGCCTGATGCAGTGTGGAGGAAGGCTTCTGTGGTGGGGGCCACAAGGCTCCAAGAGGAAGCCCACACTAGCTGATATAATCAGAAGAAATACGAAGCAGGGCACAGCACGGCATCGGCCGAAGGTGAGGATTGAGGTTCTAAAAGAAATTGACATGTCGTCCCCACTTGAGGAAAACCTTGCACTTGCCTTTGGAACAGTGTTTTTTATTTTTTCATACTCACCATACTACTGTTGATATTCTAAAGACATTACGTTTATCAAGATAAAATGGTTGATGAAAACATGACGCTGAGTATGTTTATGGATAATTATTATATTTAAACAGCTCATTCGCAATGGGGAGTATTTTAGATTGAGTAAGGTATGGAGAATGCCGAAGCGTGCCTCTTTTTTGAATTTTTGCGGCATGTATTAAAGAAATTGATGGACCCACTCCAGAGTACCAGATCTCTTTTTTTATGAGAAGGAGCAGTGTTGAATGTTTAAAAGCTCTGCGGGGGCGTCCTCCCGAGCACCACCTGTGGTAAAGAAGCAAGCCAAAATACCACAAAGGAGGATGTGAAAGTTAAGGTCGGTTTGCCCCCGTATTCCACAGCAATGTACCAACGAGTAAGAGAGCGGGGCAAGGCGGGAGCGGTGGCCAGATGCCGTGTGGAGGAAGGCTCCTGTGGTGGGGTTAATTTTGCGGAATGTATTACAGAAATTGATAGACCCACTCAAGAGTGCCGGGTCTCTTTTTTTATGAGAAGGAGCAGTGTTGGATATATATACACACACACACACACATGAATATATTTAAATAAAACTTACAAAATGGTAATAATTCAATTACAACATTTTAAATAAATCACCAAATAAAAAAATATTAAAAAATTCGAATCCAAAAAAACACAATTACAAAAAGTATTATTTTTAAAAAGCACATTAAAAATGTAAACACATATTATTTTAAAATATATATATGTATATGTAACCAATAATAGTAAAAGGTCTGGGAATATTAGATATGCAATTCCCACTTCAGTTTATGCAACAGTAGGGAAAGCTTTGGTCTTCAGAGGGGCTACATTTATTATTCCCACTCCAAACAGTGCAACAGTAGGGAAAGTGATGGACATAGGAGGGGATAGATTTCCTATTCCCACACCAAAAAGTGCAACAGTAGGGAAAGTGTTGGACTTCAGACGGGTCAAATTTACTATTCCCACTCCAGTCTAAGAAACAGTATGGAAAGCAGTAGATTTTAGAGGGATTACATTTACTATTCCCACTACAGTGAGCGTAACAGTAGGAAAACTGTTGGACACTTCATAGGGGTTAAATCTACTATTCCCACTCCAAACAACTCAACAGTAGGGAAATTGTTGGACTTTGGAGGGGTAAAATTTACTATTCCCACTCCAATCTATGCAACAATAAAGAAAAGCATTGAACATCTGAGTGGGGGGTGGGTACAATTTACTATTCACACTCCAGTCTGTGCAACAGTAGGGAAAGTGTTGGACTTCGGAAGGGTTAAATTTACTATTTCTACTTCAGTCTAAGCAATAGTAGGGAAAGCATTAGATTTTGGTGGGGTTACATTTACTATTCCCACTCCAGTCACAGTAACAGTAGGCAAAATGTTGGATTTCAGAGGGGTTAAAGTTACAAGTCTCAATCTAAGCAACACATCAGTAGGGAATAAGTGGGACTTCGTAGGGGTTACATTAACTAGACTCGCTCCAAACGGCACAATAGTAGGAAAGGTGTTGGACTGCAGGGGAGTACATTTTACTATTCCCACTCCAGTCAATGGAACAATACGGAAAGTGGTGGACTTCTGAGGGGTAATATTGACTATTCCCATTGCAGTCTAAACAACAGTAGGCAAAGTACTTAACTCCAAAACATTACATATTTCAATACCCCTTTTAATTGCGACAAATATTAAACTCTTAATATAAACATTATTAATTGACTTAAAAAATATGTATGTATACATATATATATATATATATATATATATATATATATATATATATATATATATATATATATATATATATATATATATATATATATCAAAGCTCGTGGGGTGTGTCCAACAAACGAGTCGCACTCAGAAACAGTTCTGCTTTCCCCAAAAGCTTTATATCACAGGTAAGACGATACATTTCCCAGCACATGAGGCAATTCACCACAGCCCAACATGTTTCAAGTTGTCCTCTTCTTCTGGGGATACTGCAGTGAAAAAGTGCGTAGTGGCTTCACCTGGCTGTTAAGCGATATCATGCGCCATGGTTGGCTGCCGCGGAGTGTGCACCACCCCGTAATGTTATGGGGGCCACCCGACATGGTAACTATCAATTCGGCAATGTGGGCCAGCAGCGGCAAACAGGATTGAGGACAAGTCCACTTGTATGGTCCATACAGGACAAGATTTGTGTGCTCTCCAGACCATATTTCCCACAATGCACAGTCTCATTCGAGCTTCCCATTGGTGGGTGTGCAATATGAAAATAGCGAAGTGGGTTCAGCGTTTGCACACACCGTCTCCGTTAAAGCCTCTGAAGAGAAGCATATGGAGCTTCAAAACGCGTCAGGCAATTCCATTACAGAGTGGCTTCTACAAGAAGATCCTCGTCCCTGCCTATCATAAATTAAGCTGCTGATCGAGTGCTACTCACCTGGTGGACAACCTTTGGAGCGGAATGTAATACTCGGCCGTCCTGCCGCGGAGTGTGCACCAACCCGTAATGTTATGGAGGCCACCTAACATGGTAACTATCATGTCGGCAATGTGGCCCAGCAGCGGCAAACAGGATTGAGGATGAGTCCACTTGCAGGGCCCATACAGGACAAGATTTGTGTGCTATCCGGACCATATTTCCCACAATACACAGTCTCATTCGAGCTTCCCATTGGTGGGAGTGCAATATGAAAATGGTGAAGTGGGTTTAGCATTTACACACACACCGTCTCCGTTAAAGCCTCTGAAGAGAAGCATATGTAGCTACGAAACGCGTCAGGCAATTCCATTACGGAGCGGCTTCTACAAGCGGATCCTTGTCCCTACCTATCATAAATTAAGCTGCTGATCGAGTGCTCCTCACCTGGTGGACAACCTTTGGAGCAGAATATATATATATATATATATTATCTACTGGCGGTCGCCAGTAGATAGTTATAGTTAGGACCGTGTTTCCATAGGAAATCCGCAACATTCTATTTGGAATAACTTTGGCGCCGGTTGAGCGATCCTCGCGAAATTTTCAAAATAGGTGGGGCGCTCCGCTCCGCTCCTACCCTGAAAGTCTCGGGGGGATTCGTCAAGCGGGGGCTGAGAAAAAAGGGGGGTCCCAAAGCACATTTTCCCCATGCAATTTTCCATAGGGACCTTTAGTCCAAGGTACAGCCCGAACGGCTGAACAGAATTACTTGAAATTTGGCAGAGACGTAGCCCTCAGGTCAGGGAAGTGCCTTTTGCAGGTCTGGTGTCAATCTGTTCAGTAGTTCCTGAGAAAATCAAAAGTAAAATCATATATATATGTGGGCGGAGCCTAACCACACATCTCATCCTGAGATCTGATTGGCTGTCAGCACTTCATCCAAGAAGTGTTGGCAGCCATCTTGGGACCAATATACATGATGGCACCTCATTAAAAAGCATTGCAGTTAATAGAAGGTTTTAAGACTTTAGTTAAATTATAAATCATTTGTTGATGGTACCATACTCATTTTAGGAATTGTGGTATGTTCTAAGGTGATTTCACCATGTGAAAAAGCCTTCTGCTGGGATATCATGATTGAGAGAAAAATATTTTCTCATGCTTTTCCCACAGAGGTTTGGAAGGTGATCTATAAGCTAAACTGAGAGCTTATTTTCTGTAAATTCACATTATCTTTCTCAGTCATGTGAGAATGAAGTCTGACATTCTCAGTAAAACATGTACATCCAACAAGGGCAGAGACTGTCAGTTGATTCCTTTGTGTTCTACTGCAGCTTCCCAGAGTGTTCCAAAGAACAACTAGAGCGCTAACAGTCCTACTTCTGATAAACATATGGCACACCTGAAGCCATCTTGCTTGGATTAAAGTGGTAACTCTTAAAACATTTAATTTAAAAAGGAACAAAATGAGGGGGTTCATTTTTCCATAAAAAGTATGATTAGTGCTGCAGAAAGAAAAATTAGGGCACATTTTGAGTGACTTCTCAAATCCTCTTCTATTTCATTAAAACATTCTGACATGCAGACTGAAACATGCATTTTCAATACCAGCAGCAGTTTTCCCTGGTGAGCAGTAGCTTTACTACAGTGATCTAATGAGCAAAAATAGTGCTAACATTCTGAATTTATGGCAAATGTGTGACACATCTGAATGCCTTCTTGATGGAATCAAAGTAAAAAACTGAAAGTATTTCCTACTGAGGAGACTGCAGTAAATGAGGAAATTAGGAAACTTCATAACAAATAAGTCTCCCAAGATGGCCACCAGAGACAAAAGAGCCCAAATGTAGCCCAAATATCACCCAGATGTAGCCCAAGTATAGCCCAATGACAGAATGTCCCAGAGTGTTCTTAAAAACAACTAGAGCGCTTACTGTCTTCATTATGACAAAAGTATGGCACACCTGAAGCCATCTTGATTGGAATAAACTGGTAACACTTAAAACATTTAATTTAAAAAGGAACACAATGAGGGGGTTCATTTTGCCATAGAAATTATGATTAATGCTGAAGAAAGATAATTAGGGCACATTTTGAGTGACTTCTCAAATCTTCTTCTATTTCATTAAAAAATTCTGACATGCAGACTGAAACATGCACTTTTAATACCAGGAGCAGACTTCCATGGTGAACAGTAGTTTTACTACAGTGATCTAATGAGCAACTAGAGTGCTAACATTCAGAATTTATGGCAAATGTGTGACATATCTGAATACCTTCATGATGGAATCAAAGTAAAAAACTGAAAGCATTTCCTACTGAGGAGACTGCAGTACATGAGGAAATTAGGAAACTTCAAAACAAATAAATCTCCCAAGATGGCCACCGGAGACAAAAGAGCCCAAATGTAGCCCAAAATCACCCAGGTGTAGCCCAAATATAGCCCAATGACAGAAGTGTGCAAAACACTTATTAATTTGTGTTTTTGCAGTGTTATATAGTGCAGACTTGTCAGGTATTGGAGTGCTTTACATGCGCATTGGTTACATCACACAAGAACAAATTCATTTTGGTTGTAGACATGGGGAGACTAAGTGATTTGACCAGAATCACAGAATGTCGAGCTGAAGCAGAAACTCCAACCTGGTTCCCCAGTTGCAAAGTCTGCAGTTCTGGAAGTAACAACACATCCTCTCCCCTAAGTGCAACATTTAATCAAGTGGTCAACTGGATAAAAAAACATAAAGATAACAAATAATTTAAAAGTGCTTTGTCGCTACTTGAAAACTCAGAAAATATGTCCTTATTTTAGTCTTTTAGAGCACTAACCATAATTTTGATGCCAATAAGACCCTCTCATATATGTAATTTCTAAAGGAAATGCTCTAGGTATTACAGTTTTGATTACATCAAGATGACATCAGGCGTTCCACACTTTTGTAATAAATATAGAATGTTAGCAATCTAGTTGTTCATTAGGATACTGTTGAGAGGCAGAGGCCAGGGGCACGGACTCTGAAAATTGAAGGCAGGTAGGAGGGTGCAAAGGCAACAATTTAACCACACTGAGCAGGCAGGAAGGGCCGTGGCAGCACAACAGACTATGGAGGGCAGTGGAAAGGGGGGCAGGGGCAACAAACCAACAATACAGGACTTGCAAGAGAGGCTGTGGCAATGTAATAAACCATTGTGGGCAGAAGGAAGAGGCAATGGTAGTACAACCATACATGCCAACAGACCCAATTCAGCCAGGAAACGTCCAATGTTTTTAAGCTCAAATGGGCTTTATTTGATCTGTCTCCTGTCTACAATCTCCTCTTTTTCAATGTAACTCAAAGGGGAAAATCAATACCCCAGTTTTTTTTCAAAATCTCCCTCTTACCAAGTTCAAAATGTTCGCAAGTATGGTACATTGGATCATGGAAGGAAATGGGGTAGAGACATGGACTTGGATAACAGAGGACAGGAGGGACATGGAGTGCTG
The DNA here is from genome assembly GCF_964204655.1 of Triturus cristatus. Taxonomy (NCBI): domain Eukaryota; kingdom Metazoa; phylum Chordata; class Amphibia; order Caudata; family Salamandridae; genus Triturus; species Triturus cristatus. The sequence goes on along the minus strand of NC_140594.1, from coordinate 1,063,888,472 downwards.
CCCCAAACTGACCCTGCAGGGCAGGCATCAGGGTTTGCAGCAGCACAATACACCACACAGGGCATGCGGGACGGGAGTGCAGCACAACAATCCAGAGAAAGCAAGAGGGAGGGAACAGGACCATGCACATGGACAACAGAGAACAGAGGAGCAAGAGGCAATGGTAGCTAGCTGACCATAATGGACAGACAGGAGAGAAAGCTGCAGCATAACAGACCATAAAGGGCAGGAGGGACGGATCAGGGGCATTACAATGGAACAGACAAGCCAGGAGTGAGGGAGTAGGGGTCTGCACATGTAAACAGAGGGCTGGGGGCAAGGGGGCAGGGCAGGAGCAGCAAGATAGCCATGGAGGTCAGGCAGGATGGGCACTAGAAGCAAGACACACCATGAAGAGCAACACTGAGACTGTGATGGCATACACACAGACCATGGAGGGAAGGTGGGAGGGGGTCAGGGGCAGCTAACTGACTACACAGGGAAGGTGGGAGGGGCGTTGGCAGCACAGAAGACCATGCATGGCAAGTGGGAGGGTTAGTGGCAGCACAATGGCTATGATGGGCAAGAAGGAGGGTGCAGGGGCATGCACAAAGGACGATGGAGGATAGAAGGGAGGGTCCTGTGCACAGACAAGAAAGTTCAGGGGAAGGGGCCTCACAACAGACCGCACGGGGCAGGCAGGAGGAGCAGTTGCAGCACAACAGACCAGGGAGGGCAGAAGGGTGTGGCAGTACAATGGACCATGTAGGACAGGAGGAAGAGGATAGGGGCATGGCATGTGGACAGGCAGGGTGGAGGTGGCAGGGACAGGTTAAAGTCATCTGACAATGCTAGGCAGGTGGGAGGGGAGTGGCAGCTCAACAGAACACTCAGAGTAGATAGGAGTGGCAGGTCCATGGAACATGGTGGGCAAAAAGGATGGAGCAGGGGCATGCACAAAGACATCGGAGGGCAGGGGGAAGGAGAATAGGGGCAGCAAGCTAAGCACAAAGTTTAAGCAGGAGGTCAATGATGGGGCATAGAATTGGGCAATGGAGGTCAGGAGGAGTGGACTGGTACATCATACTAAATTGAGGGCAGTGGCAGCACATCAGACCATGCATGGCAGGAGGGAAGAGGCTAGTCTATGGATTCACACAACAGAGGATAGGGAGGAGGGGGATGGGGCAGCAAGCTAACTGTTCAGAGAAGGCGGGTATTAGGAACTTTATTGTTTTTAAAACGTGTGTCCGTGCGAACTACTTAAAATATGAACAAGTATGCAGCATAATCTCACTTTTATTCAGGAAGAAGAGGATGTTTGTGACTGTGACTCCGGCTCACTTGGCAGAAACACCCCCTGACCCTCCACCCCCTATCGCAAAATGTAATGCCCGTGAAAAGGGTAGGTGAACACAGTGTTATATAGAACAGAGTCCTGAGAGCACGATTGAAAATGAAAACTAGATATAGTGTATGGTATAAACTATGCACCAAAAAGTGTGATATAAGATAAACCGGCGTGAAATATAATATGCAATACATTGTGCGCAATTACAGATTCATTGGAGAGCGCGAGATAGCACAGGCACTAGCGCGTGCTATGCGATATGCGCCTTGGAGTGTAATATGCACAGGGCAGTGTTGTGTAACCTAACTAGTCTCTAAAGTTGTAATATAAAATATGTGCTGGGGAGTGTAACGTTGCATATGCACTGTGACAAAGATATGGATCCCAGATTGTAATATGTATGGCATAGCACTGTGCGTTATAACATAGGCATCGAGGAAGGCAAGTTAGATGGGGCAATATAACCCGTGCGAAGACAAGTGTGGCATGACATATTCACGGGGTGGTGTTACAGTGCACATGGGCTAGAGAGTGTCATAGCATATGCACTAGCTAGTGGAATACAACACAGAGGAGTGTGGCACTCAGCAGGCAATGGTGGGTGTAACACAGCATTGGGCTCTGCCAGGAGCGCGCTGTGACTCTCAAGTGATGTTCGTCCCCTTTCCAGAGAGTAAAATAAAAAGCATTACTCATCCGGCAGTGGATGTGTGTTTTATTAACCGTGAGGGGGGTTTCTTGCATAGTTTTGGTCGAATTTTTGTCGAATCCCCTTTGAATGGCTTGGTGTGCATGTGTATTAAATGTGCCCGTCAATAGCTACCCATGTTTGTATAAATAAACGACAAGGGTGTCTACCGGGATTAGGCACGGTAGGGCATCAGACATGTCAGAGCTTCACTAGTGGGGTAAATACATTCCACGTGGATTCATTGTATGCATAGTCGCCTTTTAATGAATATCACGCAAATCGTCATGGTGATAGGTACGTACGGTTTGTCCAGCATGTCCTAGGTGTGTCTATAAATATATATTTTTTAAAAATAATAAAAAACAGTGGCCGGCCCTGGGCATTGGGGTCAAAATATATAATTAGGAGACAGGCCCTGGGGGATGGGGTCATCAGGGCCAATAAATTAGAATAAGAAGGGGAACCACACAGCCCCCCTTCTTAAAAAATTTAAATAAATAAAAGACTGGCATTGTGCCGGAGGCCACGCCCCCTCCTTGCAGCACTCTGCAAACGCGCCCCCTGGCGAATTGTAAGTTGGGGAATTAATTCCTCTTCAATACTGAGGGTCCCTGAGGGCCAACTAGCCCAACAGGCATCTCCAGTATGCGCCAGGGAGCTGCGCTGCAGACAGGTGTTCTGAGGCCAAGCCCCTTTTTACACCTCTCTGCAACGCAGCTCTGTGGCGCTTACTGGAGGTACCTAGTGGTCTAGTTTGACCCTAGGGACCCTTAGGATTCAAGGGGACTTAATCTCTCAACTTAGAACAGCCACAGGGCGTGTTTACACAGTGGTGAAGGGAGGGGACGGGGCCTGAGGTGACGTGTGCAAACACGCACTATGGCACGTTTTAAATTGGGGATATAATTTCCCTTCAATACTGAGGGCCCCTGGGGGCTAACTAGCCCACCAAGTGCTTCCAGTAAGCGCCACTGAGCTGCATTGCAGAGAGGTGGTCCAGGCCGTGCCACTTTTTACACCTCTCTGCAACGCAGCTCTGTGGCACTTACTGGAGGTACCTAGTGGGCTAGTTGGACCCTAGGGACCCTCAGGATTCAAATGAACTTAATCTCCCAACTAAAAACGGACACAGGGCGTGTTTACACAGTGGTGAAGGGAGGGGACAGGGCCTGAGTTAACGTGTGCAAAAACGCCCTGTGACCTGTTTTAAGAGGTAGTTTTAATCCCCCTGCCCTATTATATACTAGGGGCTTACAGAGGAGGTCATGCTAATCACAGGGGGACCCCAACGCATAATGTTCCCTAGTGTATGTAGGTGTTTTCACTGTATTCTAAGTGTCTTTTAACATAGCACTGGCTCTAGGACTGGTTAGTCAGACTCAGTTACCACCAGTATCCGTCTGAAAAAGTTGAGGGTACAGGATGATTTTGCAACAAGGCTTCTTTCTGCTCTTCTTTTTGTTCTTTCTGCACGTTATCCTTCTTCCTGCACTTTTCTTCGTCTTTGAGGACTTCTGTTGCTTCTTTCTGCACTTCTTTTTTTTCTTTCTGTGCATTTTTTCTTCTTTCTTCACATGTCCTATCTCTGTAGGCATAGTTAGAAATTACCATTTAAAAAACCTTTGAAATTCACAGAAAAAACCATAGGTTTCAGGCACGTTATAGTTAGGAATTAGCATTTAAAAAACCTCAGAAATTCACTGAAAAAAACATAGGTTTCAGGGGTGTTATAGTTAGCTGGACTTTTCACTTGTACAAAACCATTGAAATTCCTCCGTTATAGTTAGTTCAGCTAACTATAACTCACGCGCCCGCAATGCACTGCTGATGACGTCACATATTACATCACTCATGACATGGTCAGTGACATCATTGATGACATCTCAAATGACATCACTGATGACATCACTGATGACATCATCCTTGTGATAGAGTGGCAGACCTCCTCTCACCCTAATATAACCTTTGATACACACATTCAAAAATAGAGACTAAAATTTTCAAAACAATGGACATACCAATACCAGTTACAACAACCTCTTCAGTAATTCTAAGATCCACATACACATCCACTCATTCACCAACAGTCCTATACAGTCACTCATACATGTACTCACTCATCATATGTACTCATACACCTATACTTCATGTTACACTATGCCACTCATCCATAGAGTTACTCACACACATAGTCACTCATGCTAATAAAGAATCAAACATACATTTACTTGCATATACAGTTGTACACACACCACCACACTTACTTCTACGGAAACTTACACATACTTAGTCTTTTAAACAATCGCTTATAGAAACACATACTTATTCATACAGGAACTCTTTCAATCTCTCACTCTCACATATACTCACTTATATACACCAATAGTCACATATACTAGTTTAAAACATATGTAGTTACTCATAAAGACACTATTGAGACAGTCATTCACTCACTAACACACCCATACACACACTCATCCACCCATACAGCCCTGCACACATGCTGTCTTCAACACATACAAACAGTGAGTCACTCATTCATGCACCTATGCACTACGTAATACCCCCCACCGAACCATGCAGACACTCAGACTGATACTCAAAAAACCAACTAATAACCTATATAGACACCCATGTAGCTACTCACCAACCCATGCAGCCACTTATACACAAAGTGAGAGACTGATACAGATATTTACATATTTAAACATTACTCACTAAGCCATGTTTTCACTATGATACACTTAATCAGTCAGTTACACAATCAATTTTTCAAAAACAAATCATCCATTTAGACACTTATATACCCATTTATTCTTCCATCGACCTTGAGATATACATATATAAAACATATTTAATTTTCAGAAAAACACACATTCACTGGATGATGTCATCAGTGATGTCAATTGAGATGTCATCAGTGATGTCATGAGTGATGTCACTGACCATGTCATGAGTGATGTAATATGTGACGTCATTAGCAGTGCATTGCAGGCGCGCGAGTTATAGTTAGCTGAACTAACTATAACGGGGGAATTTCAATGGTTTTGTACAAGTGAAAAGTCCAGCTAACTATAACACCCCTGAAACCTATGTTTTTTCTGTGAATATATATATATATATATATATATCACAAAAACGCCCTCCTTAGTGCAGAGAAATCCAGGGACACAGCGGGGATTCTGCAGAAGCTTTTATTCACTGGTATTCAGCATTTGCATAATGCATTTCGACTCGCGTCTTCCTCAGATGCTGCTGATTACTCGTTGTTACCTTCTCCCTCCTTTAAATATCCTCAGGCACTCCCATTGGTGGGAGAACAGCTGACCCTGCTGCCATAATGGGACTGAGATTTAATGAACAACTTCACGTCCCATAATGCATAGTTCTGATAAGTACTGCAGTCGGGTTCAGATGAAAATTGAAAATGCTGTGATTGCTGATTACTGCCTCGCAAAAAGGGGGGGGCCATGTGGTGGCGGGTAAAACGAACTGTACGTGTTGAAGGCTCCATCAGGTCCCCAACGTCCAGCCTCAGTAATAAGAACACACCGGGCCTGAGGCAAGCTGTAATCATGCTCGCCTCCCCGTACAATGACAGGCTGCCTGATAGCAGCGGCCACTGGTCTGGTCCGTTCTTAAGGCGGTCCTAGTCGTATCAATCCCTTGATTAAAAGTCCGAGTTGCCAGCAAAAACCAGGACAGCTTATTGGACGGGTCCCTGTATCGCGCTTATTAAAAAATAAAAACAATGTACATAATAATGAATTAAATAATTATCAATTGAAAATTATTATTTACTATTTGAATAATTATTATTTACTATTTAAAAAAATATAACAATTATTTACTATTTTAGTATCATTATTTAATTACTTGATTAACTGCTCACCCTATACCTCTACAAACCTAGCAGCCCACACCTAAAATAAAATCAAAATAAAGAAATATAGCTTAATTTAAATAATTGATCATCAATTAATTAATTAACAGTTAATCATTAATAATTAATTATTTGTTACTTAATTAACTTCCCACCCTATACCCCTACAAACCCAGCAGCCCACATCTAAATCAGTATTGCATAATTTACATAATGAATATTAATCACATAATTAATTTAAAATTTCTAATGAATTACTCATTAATTATGACTTAACGTACCACCCTATCCCTATCAACCTGCTGCAACACTATAAATTATTATTAACAATTACATAAAAGAATTAGAAATGACTTAAAATTACAAAATATATTTTAAAAATAACAATTATACAAACGGGAACAACTACAATTAATATATGAACTAAAAGACATGAATATAATTAAAAATGATAACATTTACCACCATATCCCTGAAAACGTCATTCAAATAATTAAAAATGGTATTCTTACAAAGCATATTACTTATCTAAAAAATGTATATTCTTGATAAAGATATTTTTTCATCATGGTATTTCTGTATCACAATATTTTATTTCCAACATTTCTGTCTCCCGATATTTACAGCTTGATATTTTGCAGAAAAATCTCAGCAGGAGAATGGCAACGGTGTGGTATGTATTGGGTGGTGCAGATTGGATCACTGGTGAGGTGGCACACTATCATTTGTAGACAGCACAGTTTCCTTTAAATGGCCACTAAATTTGCATAGACATTCAGTTTTATCGGTAAAGCTATATAGCATGTGTGGAAATTGGGCTTCAGCGAATATTTAACATTTGAGCATCACTCAGTAAATTGCCTTGACTTGCTTTGATCCTGTCAAAATCTTTATTTCCATCAGACTTCAGAATTGCATAAAATGTGCTTCATTTGTGCTTTCCTAATCACTGCTATATTTTTAAATGTGTGTATTTTTAAATATGTGTATAGTTAATTTACAGGAACTTAAATGTGGTTGTGTGTTAGAGAAAAACTGACATCCTACAGCCATTCTTTTCACTTCCTGTACTCCAGCAAGTTTGTGACCTAGGTCACTTTTACAAAATCCTCTCACTTTGCAGTTCGAGGAATAAAAGTAAATACTAGTTTCCAAATAAGCAGCAATTTTTCAGAAGATGTAGCCCGACAGAGGACCTTTGTGTGTCAAGATAAAAACAACATCTAAAGGCATCTTTATTGCTCATTCACTTCCTGAACAAGGTTATTTCTGGGGCTTCTGCAATACCACCACACCCCTACTTCCAGCGCCTATGATGGGGAAGCAAGATTTGGTGTTTGACCATACAGACTTTTCACCAGTCCTTTCTGCCCTTCCAATTCTCCTAATAGCAGTCCTCTTCTGTTTCAATGAGCCCTCTTCTGTTTCAATGAGTCTCTTCTGTTTCAATGAGCCCTCTTCTGTTTCAATGAGTCCCCTTCTGTTTCAATGTTCAATGAGCCCTCTTGTGTTTCAATGAGTCTCCTTCTGTTTCAATGTTCAATGAGTCTCTTCTGTTTCAATGATCCCTCTTCTGTTTCAATTAGTCCCCTTCTGTTTCAATGTTCAATGAGCCCTCTTCTGTTTCAATGAGTCCTCTTCTGTTTCAATGAGTCTCTTCTGTTTCAATGAGCCCTCTTCTGTTTCAATGAGCCCCCTTCTGTTTCAATGTTCAATGAGTCTCTTCTGTTTCAATGAGCCCTCTTCTGTTTCAATGAGTCCCCTTCTGTTTCAATGTTCAATGAGTCTCTTCTGTTTTAATGAGCCCTCTTCTGTTTCAATGAGTCCCCTTCTGTTTCAATGTTCAATGAGTCTCTTCTGTTTCAATGAGCCCTCTTCTGTTTCAATGAGTCCCCTTCTGTTTCAATGTTCAATGAGCCCTCTTCTGTTTCAATGAGTCCTCTTCTGTTTCAATGATTCTTCTTCTGTTTCAATGAGTCCCCTTCTGTTTCAATGTTCAATGAGCCCTCTTCTGTTTCAATGTTCAATGAGCCCTCTTCTGTTTCAATGAGCACTCTTCTGTTTCAATGAGTCCTCTTCTGTTTTAATGACAGTGGGATTCTCAACATACCACTTGCTGACCTGTGTTCATTAAACCATTGATGGAATTAAAGACCATGTATTGTGGCTTACCCAAGAAATGTTTGGGAAGATTGTTCCAAATGGGGTATTTCAAAGCACATTAGCCATTACCATTGTTAAACGATAAGAACATAAAAACATACATTTATTAAGGAGCTCAGAGGTCTTTCCCAAAGATCATCGGGTAAAAACGGTGCCAACTAGTGCATTTTAAAGTTCTTTTAAAATAGCCTTATAGCCCGCCGTAGTGGGCTATACCGGCTACTAAAGGCCCGCTCCAGCGTTAAAGGCCCGGGCCAAAGGCGAGGGACTTTAACAAAGGAGCGGGACTTTAATAGCCAGTATGTCCCAGCTATGAAGGGCTATAAGGCTATTAGAACATTCTGCCACTAGAAGGCAGAATGTTCCAACAAATAAAACAAAGGCCTCTCAGAGTTCGAGGGGTTTAAATTCCCTCGGGCTCCGAGAGGCCTTTGAAAACAACATTGAAATGTTGCTTTACGGGCCTTTACCAGCCTGTAAAAGCATGGAGCACTCCATTGTCTTCAATGGAGATCCTGACATTCCAATGTTCTTATTGTATTTATTAGGCACATTACACAGAATTTGTCTATGCCTGTGCATTTACAGACTTTGATTGCGAAATTGTGCAGTTTAAAGAATACTGCCAGCAACAATAGTTGAAAGGTGTTAAGATTTAAACATAGTTTTACTGGGTGACTAGAGATTTTCCATGTTTACCAGAGAAGTCAGATGTTCATCTTTCCCACTCTCAAGCATGTACAGCTTTTGCAGGCCACTAAATGTTTAATAGGTTCCTTTTCTAAACTGCCTGTAGACTTCCTGTGGCCTATTTATAAAGGCAAAATCAGTAGTAAATGCACTTTAACAGTAGTATTTTCCTTTTTATTTCTGCCATAAATTTTCAATGAGCCCTCTTCTGTTTCAATGAGTCTCTTCTGTTTCAATGAGCCCTCTTCTGTTTCAATGAGTCCCCTTCTGTTTCAATGTTCAATGAGCCCTCTTATGTTTCAATGAGTCCCCTTCTGTTTCAATGTTCAATGAGTCTCTTCTGTTTCAATGAGCCCTCTACTGTTTCAATGAGTCCCCTTCTGTTTCAATGTTCAATGAGCCCTCTTCTGTTTCAATGAGTCCTCTTCTGTTTCAATGAGTCTCTTCTGTTTCAATGAGCCCTCTTCTGTTTCAATGAGCCCCCTTCTGTTTCAATGTTCAATGAGTCCTCTTCTGTTTCAATGATTCTTCTTCGGTTTCAATGTTCAATGAGCCCTCTTCTGTTTCAATGTTCAATGAGCCCTCTTCTGTTTCAATGAGTCCCCTTCTGTTTCAATGTTCAATGAGCCCTCTTCTGTTTCAATGAGTCCTCTTCTGTTTCAATGATTCTTCTTCTGTTTCAATGAGTCCCCTTCTGTGTCAATGTTCAATGAGCCCTCTAATGTTTCAATGTTCAATAAGCCCTCTTCTGTTTCAATGAGCCCTCTTCTGTTTCAATGAGCCCTCTTCTGTTTCAATGAGTCCTCTTCTGTTTTAATGACAGTGGGATTCACAACATACCACTTGCTGACCTGTGTTCATTAAACCATTGATGGAATTAAAGACCATGTATTGTGGCTTACCCAAGGAATGTTTGGGAAGATTGTGCCAAATGGGGTATTTCAAAGCACATTAGCCATTACCATTGTTAAACGATAAGAACATAAAAACATACATTTATTAAGGAGCTTAGAGGTCTTTCCCAAAGATCATCGGGTAAAAACGGTGCCAACTAGTGCATTTTAAAGTTCTTTTAAAATAGCCTTATAGCCCGCCGTAGTGGGCTATACCGGCTACTAAAGACCCGCTCCAGCGTTAAAGGCTCGGGCCAAAGGCGAGGGACTTTAACAAAGGAGCAGGACTTTAATAGCCAGTATGTCCCAACTATGAAGGGCTATAAGGCTATTAGAACATTCTGCCACTAGAAGGCAGAATGTTCCAACAAATAAAACAAAGGCCTCTCAGAGTTCGAGGGGTTTAAATTCCCTCGGGCTCCGAGAGGCCTTTGAAAACAACATTGGAATGTTGCTTTACGGGCCTTTACCAGCCCGTAAAAGCAAGGAGCACTCCATTGTCTTCAATGGAGATCCTGACATTCCAATGTTCTAATTGTATTTATTAGGCGCATTACACAGAATTTGTCTATGCCTGTGCATTTACAGACTTTGATTGTGAAATTGTGCAGTTTAAAGAATACTGCCAGCAACAATAGTTGAAAGGTGTTAAGATTTAAACATAGTTTTACTGGGTGACTAGAGATTCTCCATGTTTACCAGAGAAGTCAGATGTTCATCTTTCCCATTCTCAAGCATGTACAGCTTTTGCAGGCCACTAAATGTTTTATAGGTTCCTTTTCTAAACTGCCTGTAGACTCCCTGTGGCCTATTTACAAAGGCAAAATCAGTAGTAAATGTACTTTAACGGACGTATTTTCCTTTTTATTTCTGCCATAAATTTGCAAAAAGATTGCTAGCAGACGTAAACCTATTTACAGGGCAGAAATTGCCACTAAAGTGCAATAATATCGCCTCTGCCCTAAATCTCGATGAAGGGTTAGGAAGTGGGTGTTTCAAGGCCATTTTTGCTTTAAAAGTTTGTGAATGTCACAAATCGGTACATTTGTGGGCATTCCCACACTAAAATCCACCCCTTTTCCACCTTTGAAAGGGTAGTAGTTCTACTCCAACACAAGGCTACCTATATCCACTTCAAGGTGGGAAGGGGAGGAATCGGTCTACGCCGTCACCTCCACCTGCTTCAACACCCTCTGCATCCTCCGGAAGACCTTCAAATGGATCCCCCCCGAATCAAGGAAAACCGTCATCCATGCACTCATAACCAGCAAATTGGACTACGAAAACGCCCTCTAAGCTGGAATCAATCAAACTCCGCTCTGCAAACTCCAGAACATACAGAACACGGCAGCTAGACGCGTCCTTGGCATCCCTCAACAACAAACACATCATCCAACACCTACGAAACCTCCACTGGCTCCCCGTCGAGAAGAGAGTAACTTTCAAGATACTCACCAATGCCTACAAATGCCTCCACTACACCGGACCCCAATATCTCAACGAGAGAATCTCCTTCCACATACCCAAGAGAAATCTCAGATCTACTGACCTCACCGAACCCACACGCATCTGCAGAGCAAGAACGGGTGGAAGAACCTTTGCCTACATCGCGGCCAAGACCTGGAACGAGCTCCTGATCGACATCAGATGCGCCCCCACCCTGCACATCTTCAGGAAGACCCTCAAGAACTGGCTCTTCAACTGACAGGAACTGCTCCCCCCCTCCCTCCCCAGCACCTTGAAACTCTCACGGGTGAATAGCGTGATTAAAATTCCCATATTGAATGCATGAAATCCGGTTAAGAAGAGATAGCTGCTAAACAAGATTTTATTCAACAATTTTTTTTTATAAAGCAGATGAGAACTGTGGTGCTCAGTGTCCACAAATGTTTAACTATTTGTCACCTTCAAGATCATATTAGGATCTTCTTTAGGACTATAAAATAGTGGGTGGATGCCTGACTACTTGTGCCACCACCCAGCTGTGACTCATGGGCAAGTAGGTGAATGCTCTGTACACAATGCCTGTTAGTCAAGCGAGGGCTAAAATGTCATCCAAATGAAGGGAGAACAATCAATAAACATGGACATTGGACTGGTCTTCTGGCAACACAACCATCACTGTCTAGGGATAATCGCTGACACTTCAGCAAAAAGTCTAGGGTCCCTAATGAATTTTCACATACACACAGATAGGGGCAACCCCTTTGATGTATCCTGGCCAAGGTTCTCAATCATCAACTAAGCAAATCTAGATTTCAGGTGCAAACCCAAGCATCAAATGGAAATATCTAGAAAATGGACTACACCAAAGTGGAGGAGAAAAGGGAAGATTAAGGAAGGACAATGGAATGAACATGCACATATAAAAGCACACCCACAAAGATACAAAACACACTCAATTAGCCCTATGATTGTTTACTAGACTCAAATTGTTAAGTTTATTGTTCTTTTTTTATTTCATTCAAATTCACGTTATTACAACAAGCTGAATAGCTATATCAAAACTGATTTACAAAGAACAGGGTTTCTTTCTGTACAAGATAAATAAACATGTGTTTCACATCTAAGAGGGTATAAATTTAATGCCCACAGGGAAAAAAAATATTCTCGATTTTAATGTGGCTTGCTTTTCCTCCCAATCAGGAGTATCTAAAAACATTACTTCTTCACATTGTTCCCATTCTCGAGATGTTTAATTAATTTCCATTTCTTGTGGCGTTGTTTCGGACTCATATGCGATATGGGAATGGTGGCTCACTGAAAGCTGAGTGCTGGTCTGCTACATGTCTTGTTGTGAAACACATGTCGGCATATGTTGAACAAAAAAGAAGCATTGGACCACCGCTAGCCATCCATAAATATCATACCCAAACAAATAAAGCCTAGGAGTATTCCAGCAGGAGACCTGACAAAGTGAAAAAGATGATCACAAGGTGGACAGGGACAGCCTTAGGCCACCAAAAACAATATTTTGTGGGCTTGATATTGACAGCATTTAGCATTAGGAATTTTTTTTTTGTAGGGGGGGAAGAGATGCAGCATGAAGAAAGTACAAGAGGAACAATGGCGCTAAATGACCCCTTTTACATTATGCCTGGGTCACTTGACCTTGTACATCACATATGCACTGTAGTTCATGAGATAATTTAATTGAGGAAGACATACACTATCATTGTCTTGACACTTGACGTCCATTGGTGTGTCACATTATGTATATTGTTCAACTACCTTACAATGCAGATAGATACATTAAACTATATCTGACAAATGTGCTCTTTGGACTGCCACCACAGATTCAATGTATTGGGAAGCCATTAAACAATTACTTAATTCAAGCCCTTACCTAAATCTAAGGATGACTTTTCTTGAACTCTGGAAGTCTTCCCGGTTTTCTCCACTTCTACTTTGATGAGGTCTACGCTGTCAGATTTTTTCCTAAGAGATATTCCTTTGGAGCTTTCTCCTCTAGATGCTGTTTCTAACTTCTTTGATTTGTTTTGGGTAAGTATGACAGGTTCGCTTAAGTCCAGAAGATCCAGTCCTGGGGATATCACTGTCAGGGGCAGAAAAAGTCAGAACATAGAAATCAATAAAGAGAATAAACCACAGTAACTTGCAATTTCACACAAGACTAAATTATCAATGTCTATGATAAGCAATAAGTGATTCAAAAAAAGTTAGAAATTCACCATGGACCAATCACTTTTCAGTGGGCAACAGGCCAAGATTTCTGGTACAACAAAAAATATTTTGACTCAACCTTTCATGGTTCATTGACTGCTTTATTACTCAGTACTGAACCTGCACTTTGAAAGGGAAATTCAACCACAGTGCAATGGGCATGAGCTATTTCCCAATGTTAGACACATTCTAGGCTGGTCCTGTGATGGACAATTAATTAAGATGAAAAGAGACAGACTGTAAATGTGAATGGGAATACTTGTACAAAAGTATGCAAATTCACTTAAACATTAGCAGACAAGATTACTTTTGAAGGAAAATTCATAAAGGGTAGTATTTATAGAACCAAAATTGTCAACAGCTACCAATGCTTTGGGTACTTGTCAGCCTTAATAAGCATTTGTTAATATGATGAAACTATGGCCCCATATTATGTGTGACACCTTCAGACATTACTGGCTTTATGGTCTACTAAATGTACCTTGCTGGGGCATGTGAAGCCACAAGTGTAACGATAAGAAATACAAATCACTGCAACAAAATTTTGGTTTGGTACCAGAATATCATTTTCAGAATCACGGTCAGACTGAGTTAAAAAATAGTCCCGGGCACCAAAATAAAAGTGGCCCCATTAGTGATTTAGACAGCTAAAAACGTGACCGATGTTTGAAAATTGGGGCAGTTGTGAACTGACACTCTGTATAAGTGCTTTGCAAGGTATGGAAGACTGTATGGGGTTGAGCTTGCTGCAGGCATTGGCTGTTTTAATATCAGAGAATTCAAGAGTAAAAACAGCTAACAGCCAAACAATTAGGCCACACAGTCAGATCAGCCCATCAGGTACTGCTTTAAAGCCCTATAGGGCAGTCTGACCCTGATCAGAATACGGTCAGACACAAATATTTTGTCTTAAATATCGATACAGTATTTATTTCAGGCGAAATTTCTGTATAAGATATTCTGACATACAATCAGGAGGACTTGGGGGAATGCCAGGGAGCGACAAGTGACTACCATGGGAGTAGCATACAGAGTGCAAGAATCAACGTAAAATTTAAGATTAAGGTCGTTTGGGCAAGGAGTGTGCAAAATTAACTGAATTTGCTTTTGCGCTATTATGCACAATTTTTTGAAAAAATTCCACAAAATTCAGCATAATTATCGGAAATGCTATATTTTAGAATGAAGATACAGCGGGGACACATTTCACCCTAAACAAATACAGCATAAAACACAATTGCAGCGAACAACTGCTGTTTGTGTTCTGCAAAAACAACAGTTGATGGACAGAATGTAGAACAATGTCTTACATTCACCCCAGTGCAGAGATCTGGGCCTAAATCCATCGTTTTATTGCTCACCATGCTGTTCCAGTTTGAACCCAGCCATATGCAGATCAGTCTTGACCCTGTGTCTCATGGGAACAGTCCAGCCTGAACTGCCAAGCCAGGTCCTCCCTGGACAGGAAACAAGCATCCTAGGACCGGTTTCGGGGTGTCACCCCTCTTCAGCCAGGATAGCTTGATTCCAGTGGCATGGAGAGCACGGGACCCACGTCTGGGCATACCCGTCCCACTCGGGGTGACAAATGCAAAAACAACAATTGATGGACAGAATGTAGAACAATGTCTTACATCCACCCCAGTGCAGAGATCTGGGCCTAAATCCATCGTTTGTTTGCTCAACATGCCGTTCCAGTTTGAACCCAGCCATATGCAAATCAGTCTTGACCCTGTGCCTCATGGGAACAGTCCAGCCCGAACTGCCAAGCCAGGTCCTCCCTGGACTGGAAACAAGCATCCTAGGACCGGTTTCGGGGTTTCACCCCTCTTCAGCCAGGATAGCTTGATTCCAGTGGCATGGAGAGCATGGTTGTTTGTCTTGTTCTCGCTCTCCTGTAGCAAAGGAATTACACAACTGGCATAATGGCGTGATATCGGGTATTTTGCATAACAAGCGCAACATAAAACTCATAAAATTACACGAATTACGCTGGTCTAATTTAAATTTTGCTGAGAACAAGGCTGGACATGAAAATGGCCGAAGTAAACAGAATGAAAGGAAGAAAAGTGGTATGACACAAATTTGTGTAGATTTGTATTGCATTTGAATAATTTATTTTAGAACCTCTTTAGTAGACAAGAGGACTTTCAGCAGTAAAACGATGTTACACCTGGCCACCTGTACTCCGAACTGGTTGCAAATTTGCGATCAGTGTATTTGCATCCAGTGTGGCAATCAGAGAACCGACCTATGTACTAATAGGTTGGTTCGCAATTCGATCTGGCTTATTAATATTAATGAGGAAGGTGGCAAATTGTGACAAGGAATCACGGCCATCACATGGATGGTGGTTTGTTGTGGTCAGCAGACCACCATGTCTGTGATTGCTTTTAAGTAAAACAAAAACTGAATGCTCCTAAAAAAAACGAAAAGTGCCTACTCTTAAAAATGTTTTGTTAACATTCATGATGGGGAATTGATCCCTTGGGGACCCCTTCCCATTTGGGAATGGCTTACCACCTCCTTTGAGGTGGTGGTAAAATATTTATGTTTTGCGACTGGAATTCGGTTGCAAAACATTTATACATACCACTTCGATTTAGTATATGGAAAGGATGCCCTAAACACACCCCTTCCAAATACCAAATCAGTATTGCATTGCAATTTGTGGTTTTTACATTACAAAAGGCATTTTTGCGATCACAGAGGGCCCGAATCTGTAGGCCACATGTATCAAGCATTTTTGCATTCGCAAATGGGCCAATTCTCAGAATCGGCCCGTTTGCTAATGCAAAAAAATGCTTTTCGCATGTATCAAACCTTATTTTGCGATTCGGTAACCTGTTACCGAATCGCAATTAGGTGTGCGATTTGGTATATGGAAGGGGCATGTTTAGGGTATCCCTTCAAAATAGTGAATCGCTGCGGTATGTATGAATGTTTTGCAACTGTGAATGCGGTCGCAAAACATTCGCATTTTACAAACAACTTCAAGTTGGTGGTAACCCATGCTCAAATGGGAAGTGGTCCCCAGGGGACCCATTCCTCTTTGGGAATGGTGGGGAAAACTTTTTTTAAGAGGAGGCAGTGGTGCTACGGACAACTGCCTCCTCTAAAAACATGAAAAGAAAACTTTTCATTTTTCTTTTTCAAACGCAACCAGTTTTCTTTTAAGGAAAATGAGCTGCATTTAAAAAAAAAGATTGCTCTATTTAAAAGCAATCACGGACATGGTAGTCTGCTGAACCCAGCAGGCCACCATCCCAGTGATTTTAGCGATTCCTAGGGGGTCGCAAATTGCGACTAACCTCTTTAATATTAATGAGGTAGGTCGATTTGCGAACCCCTATGAATCACTATATGAAAATCTTGGAGTTTCATACATTTGTAATAGTGATTACCTAATTGCGATTTGCAGAAAATCGCCCTGTAAATCGGGCTGTTTGCGAAAGCAAAAATGCTTCGTAACTCTGGCCACGATTCGTTGTAAATATATCATAGCGAAATGTGGGTAGCTCTTCCTTAGATTTATCTTTGTGAACATAATACTGTTTCCAGTATCTGTCTTCAGGCTCATTCGGCACAGTGATTTTCTCAGCTACTTGCACAATTTAGCAACCAACCCACGCGTCATTAAACAAGGTGGCCCATCAATGCAGACATGGAAGCCACGCATACCAAGGCACGTGACTTAATCCTTTTTTTGTTTTGTTTCATGAACCTTGACAAAATAATCATGTCCTAATTTTATTCCCTTTTTTGGTTGACTTCTGTAGTTTTTGAAATCATGTTTTCTTCAAAAACTAGCATTAATGCAGTGGAAACACGTCCCATCTGGTGTGAAGTCGATGCATCTATTGAACGTGCTTTCTTTTTGTAGCTAGGACTAGTGGTATCACTGGATATAAAAACTCTAAAATTCTCAATTATTTTTTTCCTCAAATCAAATTTTATTTTCCTGATTGGGTGAATGTTCTGTTTACTCTTGTTTCAAACCATAATGATTAAAGGTTGTATTACTTGTTTTATGGGCAAACTGCTTTATAGGATTGACAATATAATTCTTTCATTGCAGGTAAATTCTATCTGTTTATTGAATGTATTATTGACAAGCAATAATACAGGTGTTATTGAACAAAAAGAGATCCAGAATCTCTCAGTATAACAAAGATAAGAGGTGGATTGGAAACTTGCCCACCTTTTGCTGACAGCTGATCTCAACCCCGCTTCAAGTAGTGATCTTTGGAGATTTGAGGGAGAGTTAATTTTCTCTACACATCGACCACTCTTGCAGGGGCCGTGATGTTTTCTGGTGTTGCTGCCGTCCTCTCTTCTGGAATTCCTCAGAGATCTTGACTGAGTTGCAGCCTATTCCTGTTGAGATGCTGCCTGCCTAACAATATCTAATGACCAGCATGTTTGCCCTGATTGTAGTTCACAAGGTATCACTGATTAAAAGATGTTATGTTTATTTACTGTTGTGCTTTATGCTTGGTTTCTGATTATGAGGTGCATATTATGTACCTATCCGTATTTCGGCGTGGTTGTTTGATCTTTTGAGCCCTATTTTCTATCATTTTCTATTACTCCCTGTTCGTATTTTCTTTTATTCCCTGTTATTTTATAGCATTCTTTGCCAGGTGTTATAAAAGTATTTGACCACCTTGTTAAATGTGTATAAAGTGCTTAAGTGAAAGAACTTCAGAGATCCAAAGGTAAATACATTATTTTAGGAAAATACTGGATTAAGTCAGAAAGTTTAAGAACAAATTTCACAGCGGCCAGGGCGACTGACGCCGGACGCTGGGGATCACGGTTCGATCCCCGGCACCGGCGGCGGGTCAGCCCAGCACCATGTGACTCTGGGCGATAGCTCGCTTAATCTTCCCGACGGCCCCAGCGCCGGGATGCCTACGGGTAGCTGTGCGCTTTACAAATACTGTATTTAAATTTTTACATTTTACCCATGAGACATGGCAAATTTCGTGACGATTTGCAGTGGTGCAGAAAAA
Source organism: Triturus cristatus (assembly GCF_964204655.1). NCBI lineage: Eukaryota > Metazoa > Chordata > Amphibia > Caudata > Salamandridae > Triturus > Triturus cristatus. The sequence continues at coordinate 1,063,870,123 of NC_140594.1, read as the reverse complement.
CTAGGCAATTTAATTTTGTACCATCTTCCTGCTGTATCTTGAGAAATATTTTGCATTAGGCCAAAAAATGGTGCATACTGATTCTCTGTTCAAAGCACCCAGGTATACATAGTGACTTGGCCGGGAGATCAATTTCCTGCCATTTTTCCTTCATAAACAGTTTTGATGAAAGTTTTATAATTAGCCGATTGTCAATTGATGGGATTAAGAAAACAGACCTACTCATGTTGTATGTGCACATGCAGAAAACACATATTCTCCAAAAAGTGCAGGTTAACAGAGCTTCAGTGCACTTACTTTTAAAGTCATGAAATACCTTGCCTAAAATTTTAGAAGTAATTCCACTTTTTTGGGAGTCTCCATATTTTCCATGTTTAAGATAATGGGAGAAAATTAGTTTAATGACACCTAATGCAAGTCAGTACTTAGGCGAGCTACCAGACGGAATCACTTCTGAACAGGGCTTTACAGGGAAATATAGTAGTTGTAAAAGGTGAAATTAGAATTAGAAATTTGTTAACAAAAATGGAGATTGACTAAGATATTAATGCGAAATCATACTATAATATGACATGTATTGAAAATGTGCAAGATGCATCAGGCGGCCATATTCACTGGTAGGCTGCTGTTAGACTTCCCTTTAAAAAAAAGAAGCTTTAGAAATTGCTGAACCTTGCACAAATGTATTTGATAGCTTGACCTTAATGTGACTTGCTTACAATATTTGTCATAACTGCAGAATGTTCTGATTTAAAAGCAACATTTTCTCATTTACACTAGGCTTGAACTTCCTATCTACCTCGTGTTCATATACTGCGGAATATAAAGTTGCATAATTTAACAATAACTCTCACTTACATCAACTACGAAAAGCATTACCTAACTAGAAATCTGCAAGTAAATGTTTCTAGTATAGTTCCCTGTCGAGCAGTGAAACATTGAATAAATGATAGAATATACTCTGCATTAAGCGTCCCTTGGAACCAAGGTTAACGCTTCCAGAAACACAACTGTTTTGTGATGTTTGTTACATTTGTCACATATTTGATAGTATGCTTTCGACGTCATATGTTTTCCATGGTAAAAGAAGAACGAAGCCTGCTCACCATTGAAAGATGTTTCTTCATTGGAAGGAAGTGATCTCACCTTCAACAATGTTATATACATATTAGTGCGTGTTTCTATTTAGAAAAGCGGCTCCACACTGCTCTGCCACTGAGAATCTGCGGCTACAACTGCTTACGGCTACTACTGAAGGCAGCTACTGTTAACTTGCGGTTTGGGAGGTGATTTTCCCAGACTCTCAAACTACCTATTCCTATACTGGATGGCTGTAGCTTATTGCTGCATCGGCTACCCCAAATTTCCCTGTTGATTGTACAGATTGCTACTGCAACTGTATACTGAAGCTCTTTGGATATTGAGACTCGGCTGAATTTCATTTCATGAATTGCTCTTTTTTGGGAGTTTGACTACTTTATAGGTTTTCAAACCTAATGCTACTTTGATCTCACTTCATTTTCTCGAACTCTTTATGGGTTCTAATAACTTTTGATTCTAAACCTTTATTTAGAATATGGATGAATTCCTTTATGGAACACGCTTGTCATTTTGTGTTATTATTTGTTTCTAACCATAATTTTCTTGAAATATTTATGCAAACTGATTTATCTGACTTACTAACTGAATATATACAAAAATAATTTTCTAATATCTTTATGAGAATTAAGGTTTTCTAAACCAATCCAAAACTCTTTTTTTTTATTAATCTTTTTATTAATTTCAATAACAAACTTACATACATGTTCCATACAATCCTCCAAATTATTTCGCTTATCACATTACAGTTACCTAGGAGGGAATAGTCACACTCACAGCATTTCCATATCTCTTTCTCTGTTATGATGCATTCCAAAACTCAATATTGACTAAACATAAAGACTGATGAATTTAAATGTTGATTGATCTGGTTTACCTTCCATTCAATAATGGTGGCAAAGATCTGTCCCCTAGAAGAAGAATTTGGTACAGAGTTGGAGCCCATTTAACTTTGGACTCTTTCTATGCACTCACTATCCAGCGTACCTGTTTGCTTCTGATAAGTTACAGTACTCTCCCATTAAATGCATTGTACCAGTGCTTAAAAGTGCAGGTACTCTCCCTTTCAAATTAAAGAATTACAGGTACTCAGTACCGGACAGTACCTGTCCAATTAAAGTACTGCTTCTGGGTGAAAAGCAGAAGGCAAAGTGGCCAATGGGATTTCGGAGTGTTCAAATTGTTCAACAAAGGTGAATGGATGGGGTCATAGAGACATGGGAGATAAATACATTTTATGCCTGCCACTTTGAGAACAAATCTCAGGCTTGAAATCTTAAAGTAGTTTTTATGGTTGGACTTGACAGCGCAGCTGTCGCCTGGCAATTATGTGGGTACCATTAAAGAGGGGCTTTGACTCCGCCCACAGATTGGGAGCCAGGAGTACATGTTTTGATTGGGCAGAATTTGAATGCTTCCACAAAAAATGCTTGCCCTCCACGCAGCTGTGATCATTTTGCTTACTGATACAGCGGCCTGGGCTTCAACTTTCAGGGGCACACACATAACACAGCAATGCTGGAAAAGTGTCTTAGATAACTAGATAATTTATGGTATTTGTGTTTCACTGGCAGCAGCACACATGGGTGAAGAGCAGCCAGGAGTAATGTATATCATTCCATATGTTGTTTAATTTGTGTGCTTTTTTGTGATTGGGTCAGAGGGTGAATGAAAGAATGAATCAGTGGATGGATGATTGGATGTATAAGTAAAAAGACGAGCAACAGAGTGTATGTATGATGACCTGTTAAGTGCCTAAACCCTTCAAGGACACGAGGCACTTTCAGTCACAAGCCAGATTGATTGGCATTGCTGATGCTTGTTAGTCTTTTCCTGAGCATTAAAACATTCAAAAGAAACTGTATTGTCTGTAAACATACAAACAAACTTGCTTGAAGGTTTTTCATTTAACTGGGATTTCTACTGCAAGTTAAGTTGAATTTATCCAGACATGGGTTTGGAGTTCCCTCTAGGCAACTAAAAACTAGTGGAACATTTTATTGAGTGGTCAATTGTCAAGCTGCACAGCAGTCTTAAAAGAAATGATGTGCTGATGTAGTACGTGGACAGATTTTCTCCACAAAGTATCCATAGATGGGTCCAGAGCGGTATGAGAGTTTTGTTTCCAGTTACTGCTTCAACTGGAGATGGTCCGGCAGGAGATGGATGGGGCTTTGTTCCTTGGAGAGGCGGTGCATTAAACCAGTGGTATAGGTTGAAATTTCTGGTACTAGGCCAGCAACAACTGGGGTGCTTGTGATTGGCTTATTGTCAAGAGGTAGGCTTGTCATGAGGTGGTGCTTGAGCAGCAGGATGGAGTCGTACTTGGCAGACGTCCAAGTGCATCAACATGATATGGCCAACAGGTGCAGTCCTAACGGCCATACAATTCTACCTCAATGATCTGAAAAGATGGTGGACGATGAATCGGGGGAACCCTTTTTCACCAACCAGAGCACAGTGAGTGGTGATGGTAAAGGAAATTGAAAGTAATAAAACTATGAACACAAACAGAAGCCTAAAAACTAATGTTCATGGGAAGGGTCCTCTTTACTCACATGTAAGTCAGCCTTTATTTTTTATGCCTGTGTTATTTTGAGCTTTAGAGTGTATGGATTACTGTTTTACTATCCACTAGTAGAAAGCACAGAAAGTTATTTTAAACACAAAATATGTGATTTAAGGTGGACAAAGTACATCACTGCCAAGGAAAATATAGTATAAAAACACATGCCCTGCTTGAAAAATGTAATTACGACTTAAATAGTTTTGAAATTAGGGAGACTTGGTAAGCAAGGATGAAGGAAGGTGTTATAAGAGATAGTGAGTGTAAGAAATAGGGTTACTGGTTGGAGGGAGTGAAACTCTCCTCAAGCAGTAGCCACAATTCTTGCCAGGGTAAAACACAAGCAACCCGTAAATTAACCTGTGCTCACCACTCGGGTAGCTTGGCACAGAGCAGTCAGGTTTAACTCCGAGGCAATGTGTAAAGTATTTGTGCAACAAACAGTAACCAAGTGAAAACACACCATAAAAAGTATTCCACATCAGATTAGAAAAATAGAGTCATTTTTAATAATAAAACAAGACCGGAATAACACAAATCCCATCGGTAGAACCGAAGATATGCAATTTTAAAGATTTTTGTCAAAATAGCGTCAAAAGCCCAAAGAACCACTCGTGACTATGTGGTCTTGCTAGATCGGGAGAAAGTCACAAGTTCAGGCCGACCGCGATGGAGCATGGGTTGGATACAGGGACCAGGTTAGTCTAGCTGAAAAGTTACATTCTCAGTCAAATGCAAAGAGTCCCGCTTGTTGTGGAGGGGGGCCATGAGGAGCAGGAAAGCAATATGAACAATGGTCGTTGTAGCGCAAAGGGCATACCTAACGTTAAGGAAATTCATCGCTGTAGTCAGACATTCCTGTTGTTGTCGTCACAGGGGGTTGAGCAGGAGCTTTAGATGGTGTTCCACGGGAACGGTCAATGCTGGAGGGCAAATGGTCAGATGGAACTTCGTGTTGGCAGGCAGCGCGAGCGACATGGTTTTAACACCAATGAGACCTGAAGGAAACCACTTCGATGTCATCGGCTGGCTGTAGCTATATCTTGGTGCTCATTCAGGTGGCTGGGAGCCTGTTATATCCCTGTGGCTCTGAACAGGAGGACTAGCCTTTTGAGTCGCACTGGGAGCCCTGGGTTCAGGTGCCGATCCAATCCCTCTGACTCAGGCAGTAGGGCAGCAATCAAGCAAGGCAGCAGTCTAAAAAGGCAAAAGTTCATCAGAACAGAAGTGTACAGAAGAGATGGTGTCTGAGCAGGGGCGGCTCCTCCACTAAGGTGGAGGGGTGTCGCCCCACTGCTCTGTGAGCAGTTGAAAAGGAAAAATAAAATATTAATAACGAAAGTTATTAGCATTTTATTTTTCCTTCTGTATCTCAGCTGGTTTGGGAAGAGGCGGGGCTGGACATCACAGTAACAGTGGTGGCACTCTCTCAAGTGTGCATAAATGTTTGACTGGCCACCTAGGGCCGGCCAAACAATCATGCACCCTTTGCATGTTCTCCACCCAGGTTGTATTACAGCCTGGGTGGAGAACATGCCTAGGCCCCAAGTCCATCTCTGAACGTCGAACCACGGCACTCAGACCACTCACAATGCTGCTGTAAAGTCAGGGGAGTCTGGGAGCCTGGGTGTTTCCTGGTTCCTGCTTTCTTACTTCCTGCTCCTGGAGTGAGGAAGAGGACCGAGAAGCATTGGCTGGCTGGCTAGCAGATGAGCGGTGTTTTTTTTCTTTTTTTCCTTCATTTCAAATCCCCACCCCTCGCCCACCACACTCATTGAGTAGTGACCACCACTGTGTCTGAGGTCCAATATTGAGACCTGCTGTCTCCTGTAAAGTGAGAGAAGCTTCTAGAGGTTTCCCTTTGAAGTGCACAGGTTTCCTGACAACCCTGCCCTGCCCTGGCTCAAGACTAAATACAGGGGATATCAGACCTTTCTGCGGAGGCAGGGCTAAGCCTATTCCAGTGTAAGTAGGGTTGTACCCAGCTCCGCCCTCTTATCCTGCCAGTGATGGCCCATCCAGGCACAACTAAGTTCTCTATTATGTGTGGCTGTCTAGGCAAAATAAATAAAACCCAGGTGTAAGCTACACCCAGTCATGTGACCCAGAGACAGGCTGCAGGCACTAAATGGCTAAATTGCAGGGAATGCCAACTTTCTAAAATGTAATTTAAAATCTGGCTTTACCTTAAGAGAGAATTTTAATTCAATTCCAAAGACACCAAACATGAACTAGTTTCCAATTTCCATTTAGAAGTTAAAGCTTATTAAATGTAATATGGTAATTCCAATGTTATCCTATGGGAGAGGTAGGCCTTGCGGCAGTGAAAAACAAATTTAAGGGTTTTTTGCTACCAGGACATGTAAAAGTTAAAAGTCAATGTCCTACTTTTTTAATACACTACACCCTGCCCTATGGGCTATAAATGGCCCATCCAAAGGCTGACTTATTTGTATCTGTTGGACTTGGCCCTTTCTGCAGGGTCATCTCCTCACTTGTTGCCTTCACCCGCCTGTTTTCTGAACATGTTTTTGTTGTTTTTTTAGGACTCTTTATCACTGCTTACCAGTGCTAAATTGCTTGTGCTCACTCCTTAAAGAATGGTAAGAATGGTTTATACCCAAATTGCCATATTCAGTTTACCTGTAAGTCCCTAGTAAAGTGGAACTACCTGTGCCCGGGGCCTATAAATGAAATGCTACTAGTGGACCTGCAGCATTGATTGTGCCCCCCGCTTAAGTAGCCCTGCAAACATGTCTCAAGCCTACCGCTGCAGCCTGTGTGTGCAGTTTTAAACTGCCACTTCTACTTTCTAAATAAGCTGCTGTGGTCCTGTAAGCAGCACATGGTCACTGACACATCCATAGCAGCAGGAGACAGCGTTTACAATGCTTGCAATACCACGCAGGTACATAACAACCGCGTTGTTACCACGCGTGCCTTTACATCGCAAGACGTTTCAACGACTTGCGCTAGGTGGCGTGCAACACCAGGGAATGTGTTAGATTTTAAATCCAATACCTTCCCTGCTGTTGCGCTAACTTGAGTAGGAATAGTAATTTATACTATTTCTAAGTCCAGCGCGCCATCTAGCGAAAGTCGTTGAAACGAATTGCGATGTAATGCCACGCGTGGTAACAACGCAGTCGTTGTAACAACCGTGTTGTTACCTACCGCGTGGTAAAAGTATGCGCTGTAACGTGCTATATTCCCTAGCACCTAGCAGCATAAACTGGTGACACCCAACTACCCACTGACTAGTACTCCTCGGAGTCCAGTGTCTTCAACTCTGTCAGACAGTGTATAACTTGTATAAGGACAAGTGCCGGTGCCCAAAGCTCTGCTCTGAACTACGCTGTGGGCTGCAGCACCAAACACTAAGGCTGCGTAGGCTGGAATCCACCTCATGTCTCTTCAATTGACTACTAGACGCTCACTGCCCCTTTACCTCACTCTGGCAGGTGCCTGCTTTCTCCATTTGTGATGGTTCTTTCGTCTTTCTCTTTCTCCTTCTTTCTGCTTTGTTGGGCCGATTCACAAAGGGCCTCCGCACTCGTGGTGGAGGCCCCGAAGCCTTGGTGAAGGGCCCGGTACTTGTAGTGGGACGTTCACAAAGGGTCAAGATGGAGGTCCTTCCACGAGTGCGGGCCCCCTAACAAGATTGCCTGGCCTCCGCCACGAGTGCAGAGGCCCTTTGTGAATCGGGCCCTGTGTGTTTTCCCTTTCTTTCTCTCGGAAAATGTCCAAAGAGATAAAATAGGTGCTGGACCCCCAAAACAAGTGCCTGTGGCCACCACCTGCAACCACTGCCTCAAATTAAGCACTGCCGACAGGTGGTGCTCCTGCAGCCACTAACAAATGAGGAGGAGACGTGATCTAACAGCCAAAAAAGCCGGCTTCAAAACAGCGGAACCAGGTTCCATTCGCGACGTCGGCTCATGAGATTGGAACTTATGTAAAGCACTCCTTAACCCGAGTTGCCCTATTAAATCTGCAAAACCCCCCATATATTTTGACATTTGCCCCACTACCAAAAAAAAAACACATAATGAGCAGGGGTCATGAGCCATGATTTGAGTCTGTCCGGCAGGCTCGCACCTACTTGACACCCATAAATACGCCCATCTTGTTAGTGATAAAGCCGAAATTCGTATTCTACATGGGGTACCTGTTAGGAGTGCAATGTAATCATTTGTAGTACGCACTTGCATATTATTTGGCATTGTTAGAGTAATTAGATGTTAGATGAAAGGTGCGCCAATGAACATGTTCTTGTGGGATTAACACGATTCAATGTCAAGATAATAAATGATTTGTAGAATTGTAGTGAATACATATAAACAATGTAACACATTTATATAGGGCATTAGTGACATGATACATTGACACATTAAATGTATTTTGAATGTTTATTAGGACAAATTAGGTAGTTGAAGTAGGTATTTTAATATAAATTAGTGAACGTGTGTACTGAAAATGATAACTATTTATGGAAATACTAAGAGCGAATAACACAGTGCATTTATTATTTTAGCCTAATTTGTAGGCCTAAATCAAGAGCATGTTTGACTGTTCTCGTTTCTGAAACTAATACTTAAATTCCCATGCAAATTATGTAGACTGTTACTTGTTCCACGCTTTACATTTCAGGCCAACAAACTCATTGTTAGTGAAGAGTAAGAGTACTGTTTCATTAGATGGTTGAGGAATGAAGAAGTTACAGTTAGTGTGGCCTGCCGAAGATAAGGTGGAAGGAGGTGCGTTCACATGAGAATGAGAAGACACCAAGGATGAACTGTTGCAGATGGTCGTACATGGAGATGACTGGGAAAGGAATCAACATCATGGGAAATTCCGTAGTTGAGCCTACTGTAGAGTACGTGTGAGAAAAGCATTATGGGACATTTGCTGCATACAATTTTGAATATATGATGCATTGAGGAGAGGGACAGATGCCCATTTCCATTGAAATCACCTGAGTGCTAGCTTGCTACTTTCCTGCTTGTGGCTTTATGCTGTTCGACCCATCAATGGTGGAGTGACTTCTTAGGAAGGCTCTAACCACTGACACCTTTCCTCTTTCATACCTTTTATTTCAATACCAATTTAGGGATGACATTTGTAGAGTTAGATAAGGGATAGATAGAATCAAATGATTTTCTCCAACAAATGCTGATGCAGGGAAATCTAAATTCTAACTTTCTAATTACTTGCATACTAATTGTAAAACTTGTCCTTCTTTTCTTGCTGCATCGAGTAAATGTTTTCTGAAGATTTAGATATTTTCTGTTTCCTCTGTACTTTTGTATTCTCATGCAAAGATTCATATATGTCCAATTATTTTTGAATTTGTATTAAAATTTGACTGACTTTCATTTGGTTGTCGATTCGAGTAATTGTGTAACCATATTGAGTTACACTGTATATTCAATTTATTTACAGCATTTTGATTCCCTTCACACTTTCATGCTGCTAAATAGAACCATCGAAGGATCGATGAAGGAGGAGTACTGAACAAATGGACCCAGCCCCTTTCATTTGCAATGAACGGAAATCACATTTTCGGCGAGTACTTCACTAATTATGTTTCCATTTTGTTCCTACTTTTCCAGATTAGTATCTTCAAATGCAGGGCATTCCGGGGACAAGGGTGAGCTGATGTTAACTGCCGTTCTTGTTTTACTATGTGAAAATCAGGCACTTGCACCAAAAACACTGGAAAAGATGGCCGATAACACTTGTAGAGTATGTTTAAGAATTTGCCATCAGAAGCCGAAAGGGTATGCAGTTCCTAGGAGGGTCACTCAGAGGGCGAGTACAGAGAGATAAGGGGTTAGCAGTATGCCTTGGGGGCACAGTGTCCTCCAAGGAAGGGGAGTCAGGAGGCGGGGAATTCCTCATTTCGGAACATAGGCCCTCACACACCCAGCCAGCTAGGTGTCATGCTTCATCATCGGGACTGCTCCTCGTTAGGTTGGCACTGCAATACCCGACGGGCACCCAATGATGGGGCTCTTTGGCGGAGATCTTTTGTTCCTTGCCGTTTGGTTAGGTGTGGATGAGGGGCCTAGGTCAGTGTAGATGTTCTGTAGTGAAGGTGCAATTTAAAACAGGTTAGGTAGTCCACAAGTGTACTTTAATGAAGTGGCTCCCACCTGATTAAAATAAAACTAGAGCGACAACTCCTATCTTAAATTAAGTGGTTTAAGAATTTGCCATGCCACATTTAAAGACGGAAAGATTTCTCAGTGTGTAAAAACACCTTTAAAATGGAATGGCTGTCTCCTTTCACTCATATCCCATTTCTCGACCCGCCTATCCCCCTTGCCCTTATCTCCTCCACATCACTCTCCTTTCTCACTGCACTACAATATTGCCAACTATAATAATATTAACATTTCCAAGCAGATATGAATATGAAAAAGCGCTTAAGGCAATGCACTATATTCTGGAGTCAGTCGGACAAAGAAACAGATATTGTAAAAGAAAGTGCTGATGCTTGAGTTAACATTTTTCATAAATGTTAAAAACATTTAGAAAATAATCCTTTTTCCTTCATTTTCACAAAGCTGTGAAAGCTGCTTATAAAGTTTATTTGTCACAATGGAGATGTGGTGTGGTGTGATGTGGTGGATCTATTTGTGCGATGGAATGTGGCTTCAATATCAGCAATAGATTTTTTTGGGTTAATATATTAGAACACAATGAGTATAGGTGCTTCTTGGGGGGATAACAGGTTCTTTGTTACTTGGGAGTTCTTTTAGATTTAAAGTGGGTTGTTCATTTTCATTCATTCATTTGTTAAGTGACTTACACATGAATATTTTTATATCTTAGATACCCCTGACGAAGGTTGTTACTGAAATGCATTGGGTGTGATGCTGTATGCATAATTTGGAGGACCCGAGATTCGTACAACGCTCATGTTTAGGCCTGGATTGGCAATCATGTAGCAATTAAATGCACAAGTACAAAGGAATTTCGCTGCTTTGGCGTGACAAAGAAACTTGGATAACATATGGAATAAAATGGAAAAACATTTGGAGTAATCTGGTTTAATGTGTAGTATTGAAACACTTATGTTCATGCGGCTGTGCAACTCGTTCGATGACCTGCAAAGTGCGGGCCATCTCTCTTCATGCCGCCAAAGGCTCCCATTGGCTGATGGCTCATTCGCATAGTGTGTGCTACACCGCGGTGGCCTGGAAGCTGCAACTGCAATCCTGCAACATTCAATTGGGGCTAATGTGTGTCATCGCTGTGGATGTTAGCTAACGCGCATGTGAACACATACTGCATTTACATTGGCACCCTGCAATTTACATCACACATCACAACTCATTTGCCCAAAGTGATTGGTGTAATGTTGTGGGGCACAAGGGGCCCCCATGCATATCAAGTAACCACACAGACACCGTACATGTGTAGGAGAACTGGCCCAGGGCACGTGCGTCCGGCTCCGTATGTTGGCAGGGTCACATGTCCAGTAATGCCTGTGCTGGGTGGCTGTGGGGTGGGGGGTATGCTAGCCCTCTGGGAGTGGCTGGCACATCAGACCAACCAGGACAATGAACGGCTGCTCCATACACTGTGAAGGGATGAGAGAGTGTGACCCGTGAGCCACGTGTTCACACACATGGAATGTCCAAGGAAAGGAGAGTGAAATTACATACACAGTCATGCCTCATGGCCAGATAGACTTAAATGATTGAAGGAGTCAAAAAGGACAAAGGTCTCTCGCACTGTACCAATGTTGTGTACTGAAACATCCAACCTGTGAACCCCGCCTGGATCTCCCTTGACATCTGACTGGCGTCTCTTGGCCAGGGGTCGTCCTGTGAAGGATCAGTGACGTAGGCAGACAATCAGAGGTATCCATTATCTGCAAATCAGACATACATGTAATCCCTGGCACTCCCAACACATGTATTGGTGTGGCGTGCAGTGTGCCTAGCTGCCATTGCCTGTAAATGTTCCTACACACGTCCTGAGTCAGTGCTTCTCCAGACCAAACGCCCTAAAAAATCCTGCCCACCAGTATGGATGACATGTGATTACCACACCTTGTAATCCCCATTGGCCTTTGTGACATTCCCTGTAGACTGATGTACTTACATACTTGCATGAGTGATTGTCTCACCCTACACTGATATCAGTAGTGCCATACAACAAATGAAATGCACATGAGCAAGTGGCTATGGAGAGATGAGGGGCACTGGACAAGGGCAGCAGAGAGGGAATCCAAGGAGGAGGGCATGAGTGAGAGCATGATAAGTGTCACTTGCCTGATACTCCCACCTCAGGAAACCTCCTCATCCCATCAGGAGGACCTTTAATGGAAAAACACACTTCTTGAGAGTGACAACATCCAGAAAGAGAATTTGGAGGGAAAGAATGCATCTTCCTGGCATTGTAAAACTGAGGAGAGATAAAGAAGGGCCCTGAAGCAGGCCTGGCGAAAGACATAAGTGACAAATGAGGCTCGCAATGGCCCACCTGAATGCCTCAATGGACCACACAAATAAATATTCCTGGAGCCGGCCCTGCCTGGGAGGCATTCCAAATGTTGATGGGAGCCATTGATGGTACACACATTGGCTCGTACCAACACAGGCAAGTGAACTCACCTATAGGAACTGCAAACACTACCCCTCCATCAACGTGCAAGTGGCATGACAGGCAGAGCAGATCATCTCACACGTGTGTGCAGAGTATCCGGGGTCGGCACATGACTGCTACATCTGGCGGACCAGGAACATCACCCCGCTCACAACCCACTCATGCCCAGTGACGATGACAGTGGGGAGGAAGAAGGCCTTGACCAACGTTAACAGATCATCGTCAACAACTTCCATTGAGTGTGATTCAACAATGAATGACTATGAAAGTGTCTGTGTGCCTTGCTGTTGTCTCACAGACTTTGACAAATATTCCAGAGATTCCATACAAAATACTGGACTATGCGCAGGATTTGAGAACTTGTGCTTGCAGGGACTGAGCACCCCGATGCACCCCTATACACCGTGCACCATTGCCATACTGCCTCACTTGCTCTCCTACTCACTCTAAGGCATGCAGACGCCTGTACACAAGCAGACAAGTTGAAGACGAGAAACGTTTCCAAATGTGACGTTTTTACTACAGTGTCGAAGCATGCATCATACGTGCCACAACAGGTTGATATATCCATTTAACATGAAGCAAGATGTCTCATCAATAATCTCTCAGGACGTAGAACCACGAGCATGTCCCCCCGCCCCTTGCAGGAAGGAGTTGTATGGGATGTCCCTGGTCTATGGTCTTTGTCAGCAGAACCCATCACTCCGGCTTTATATGGTGAAATTTACACCACATTTGCTGTGTCGCTCTCATCACTGGATGGATCACCCTCCAAATGTGGGGCATCTAGCCCACATTCCCATGTTATCTAAAGGGGATCATTGTCCTTTTGTAGCTGTGAGACTTTGTTGAGTCGGGGTGCTAGAGCCTGAACAGAACAGAATGACGAGGGCCAATGTTCCCCGACCATGGACAGAATGTTCAGACAGTACTCAAGGACCGCACAGAGAACAAGCTCTGCGTACACCTCTCATGTGACAGACATGTACTAAGGAACCTGCAGGGCACAAGTACCAAAAAAAATGGGGGGACAGACCAAGTAATCCAAAATGCAACTAGAGCTCAGGGTACTTGCAAAAGAACCACGCCATGTAATCTTCGTGCGCTACAGCTGCAAAATGGAAGCCGGGCTCATATCAGACGACAATGTCCCTGACGGTCAGATGACAGCCTCCACTTGCTCAGGTCTGTGGTACAAAGCGAAACAGACTGCAGAGCTCAGCATAGTCCAAGCCAATGCAGACAGGGCAAAAGTCAGAGAGATGGATGACACTTCTTGTCATGAGGCTTGTAGAAAGGGAAACGATAATTGAATCAGTCACCAACAGTTCCTGTTGCTGTTAAGTAGTTACAAACCCAAGAAGGCACAGGCAGCTTAGAAGGCTATCAGTTCCAACAGACGATCCAATTGATCTTCAGCAAAGAGGACCACCATCCAATCCACCAGTATGAAGAAACAGATGTGCTCCTCGCACCACGAGGTTGCACGGAGCATCCCATCGCAACCTGGGAGAGGTTCGATGTACGCATTGCACAGGAGCCATTGCGCAAACGCACAGGCACAGCTGTCAGCCTATCTGACACATTGAAAGGCATCCCATTAACGTGTCTCACCGAAGCAGTCCTGCTCGTGGACCAACAAAGGAGTCACCCAATGCTCATGATCCAGGTCAGCAAGGTATGTGTTTGAAAGGCAGACATCCATGGCCCACTCAAACAGACATCTTCTGCAGGTAAAGAAAGGTTGCAAGCAGGTGAAATATGCATGGCGGAAGGTTAGCCTATGACTGATGCCCAGCACAGCCAATGGGACACATCCAAAGAGAAGCTGCATGCGGTCAAGGTACAGTTGCAACTGACCGGGCTAGGCCTGGACCGCTGAATGGTCAGACATGGTGTGAGAGCAATCTCAGAACCAGCGTTCAGCTGTACAGCCAAAGTAATGATCTGAAACCGTGAAATGCAGAGTGCAAATTGGAGGAATGACACCCGGTGGTACTCCCGGAAAAGAATGAAGGACGGGACAAGGCCAGAGCGAACAAGTCTGATAAAAAGTGTGCAACAGCCTTCAGTATCAGACACTATCAATAATTTGTGAGTCAGTTCACCGCAAAAATAGTGGGAAAGCCGTGTTCAGCAGTGACTAAATCGCGCAGGACGGTCAAGAGGTCTGGAATTCGAAGGTCTCTGAGCTGGTGTGGGAGTGACTACTTGTCTAAACAGAAGCCCTTTATGCCTGCACACTCATTGATGTATGCTTTCACTGTGGGAATCTGAGGCCACAAATGACTATCCACAATCACATATGGGGGAGTTAGGATAACATTGCAACAAAAGGAACACGTTGTGCAACAGTTCCTATATACGTGATAGCTGGTCTGTGCCCGCAGCAGTTGTGCTCATGCAGGCGAAACTAAGTACGCTTGGAAAATAGATTTTGCGTGGGTATGTAGTCGGGGACTGTTGTTCATGTGGGTAAACATTCATAGATCGCACATGTCCCATGAAAAGCCCAGTGCAACAGTACTTGAGTGTGTGAATGCGACAATGTCACCATCATCTACATGACAGGATGTGGTGTGATGCTGGCTCTTGTGGGCACACTACTAAGGATTTCATTGTTCTGCGCTATGTGATCTGTGAAAACTTCCGTCATGTCCATGTTGATGGTATTATGGGTTTGGGAGCAAACTGCTTCACCTCCCAGCACAGTCCATCTCTTAGCATTCTGGGAAATGCATTTCAGTCATGATGCTTACTTGTCATGGGACTGAAGTGTCTCACATGATTTGGGAAGGGAGAGGTACAGAGACTTGAGTGGATTGTGGCAGCTTCCTCAGCAGACAACGATGACAATGTATCTTACCTCTATTGATGTAGGGAGATAACGCAACACACATGTCTAGAGAATCACAGCACTGACATGCGCCAACCTTGGTGACACACAACAACAGTTACTCAAGTAAGCATTTCAGCTCAACTGCTTTTACTAGGATGCTAAGGGATGAACTGTGATGGGAGGTGTGGTCGTGTGCTCCAGTCCCCCTACTGTCCATGTTGATGGTGTTGGCCAGTGTTCTCTGGAAGGCATAATGTACAGTGTTGCCTGGTGGTGTACTTTTGGGGTTATTCCATCTTATGTCATCGCACTATTATTTCATTGAGTCTATCCTGGTTCCTCCACTCTCTCAATGGATCTTCGCTTTTACATCCTCTGACAAATTCCGATGTGAGTCAACAGGCTACTTACTGTGATGAAAATGCTCTTGACACCAAGGCACACTGTTGCGAGTTGTGTTCACTTCACAATGAGTGACAGGTGAGGGTTGAAGTTGAAAGTGATGGTACATGGATGGTTAGGGTAGGCCCCCAATGGTTGTGTCCCAAAGTCCAAACAAACACTCGCATCCTTATGGCAATGTGTGTTCTGATTTACAACAAAGTCAATGTTCTGTGTTACAGTGGTGAAATCAGAGGTTGCTCCAAAAACTGATACGGCACGGTGGGTGCTGTGCCACGTGATTGTCCGGGGGTCTTTTTCGGATGCCACCTCGGCCGTTTGCCAGGGGGAACCTGCTGCATGCTTAGAGGTGTCTGAGGATTTGATGTGGTGTGACTCACCCCTCCCTGTGGCCGCTGCTGAGGTGGTGTGACTGTCATCCGGCTGGCCAGGGGGGGTGGCGGGCAGCTATTAGAGCTGCATGCATGTCCCTCAGAACACCCATGAGCTGGCCCATGTACTCAGCCATTTGTCCCAAGCGAGTGTCCATGGACCTCTGCAGCAGGCCCTGTTCCCGCTGTACTTCAAGGACCTGGCCCATCTGTCCCTGGTCCTGCTGGTATGCACCAAGGATGGTTAGTACGGTGTCCAGGGCCTCTGTCTCATTGTCCTCCTGTTACTGTCCCCCAGTTGGCCTCCCACCTACCCTGAAGCCACGGACCGGTGGCGTTGCCTGGCGCAGCTGCCGCACCCCGTCCCCAGCATCCCCGGTGTGCCTGGTGGTATTCTCAACTGCTGGCACAGGGACAGTGTTGGAGGCAGCGGTGGTGATGGTGGAGGTGGCTGCTACACAGGTCGTTGATGCAGGGGTTTGCGTTGGCGGGGCAGCTGTTGTGGAAGTCGTGGTGGTGGTGGGGTCAGTGAGGGCCTGAGCATGGGGCACGCCGAAGGGGCCAGGTCGGTCCTCCTCCTGATAAGACCAGGGACTCTGCATCCATGGGGTCACCTTCCGGGGAGGGTGAGGGGGGGCTGGCTGGGCTCGTCCATGGCACGGTCGCCTACTGTTGCTAGCGAGTCACCTGGTGGAGTGAGGTTATATTGTCAGCATGTCTTGCACACAGCTCAACTTTGATGTTCCTGTTTGTGACATTTATTTTGAGATGACCTGACTTTTACCTTGGCATTACTAGGCATTCATGTCAGTTTGTCATCAGTAGCACATTATGTAGAGGTACATACAGGGCTTTAAGTGGGCTGGATCTCACCGGTGCTGGGCACCGTCATTTATTTAAGGGGGCCTTGGTACGGGTCTCTATCGGGCTCTGTTTTGTGCCCTGGCACAGGCGGCCCGTACTTTTTGCTGGAATGCATTGACAACAGGCACATCAATGTGCGCATGGTCACACTCCTCACTTCTCACTAGTGGAGAAGTTACGGCATGACGTCATGCCAGGTGAGCGTTGTGGGGAATTGAAATCCTATGAGGAATCATTTTGTCTATGGAATTCACTCCTTTGGGGACTCGGGAGCAGCAACATCGTTGTGGTGTCACCAGGGCTTTCAGTGGAGGTTGTTCCAATGTTAGATGCAAGCCATAGTTGCTGCTTCTTTATTGTATGCAACTGACTGACATTGACAGTGCCAGTCGTCCGGAATTGTAGTAGGTATCATGTGACTTGTTGTATCATATAACTGTGTGCAATGGCAGTAACAGAAAAATGCTAGTCCGGTATATCAATGTGCTGGGCACAGATTTATGGCTAAGGTTTTTTAGGCCACGCCCTTAATTACATTGCCAACGTCCCTTTGAGAGACCCCCAAGATGTTTCATCCCACTTAAAGCCCTGGGTACCTAAATTGCTAGTTAGTGATGTGACATGGCTGTAGGGCCAATTTCATATGTACAAATATTGTTTTCCGAGGACGTCTTCTCTGGTGCTAACATGTGGATATTCAAATTCAGTTTATGCTTGGATATTTGAGATTCAAATTCAGTTTATGCTTGGATATTTGAGATTTTTCTATGTGTATCTGACTACTATGCCACAACTTCCTGATTTGTGTAGTGCTTTTTGGGTTTACCTCATGTGGTTTGTGAGGGTTGACAGAGTTTCCATGCATGTGTTGTGTTGGCCATTTGGGAGTTGTGGTCTTGCTGTCAGGTCTCAACAGTCCCTCCCCAGTAAGATGGCTTGCTACCTGTTAGGAGGCACTCTCAATGGTGTTAGCTGCCACATGGCTGTGGGGTGGGGAGGGTGAGCCATGCTGTTTGGGAGGGAGGCTGTGGTGCATGAGCTGACCACTTACCTGTGGGGTGAAGCTGAGTAAGGAAATGCTGTCCTTGTGATCCATTCATATTGCAAGCATGCATTCCACATGAGTTTGATGTGGGCGGCCGATTGAGCTCACTTGTTGTGCACAACAGTACATTGCAGTGTGATGTGCTCATTTTGTTAGTACTACCAGCCTCCAGTCCCCCCTCTATTTATGTGAGTCTCTCTGGATGCGTTATGGCAGGCACCTTCTCCTCCCATTCAGTGAAGGTTAGTGGTGGAATGGGAGGGCTGTCACCAGTTTTCTGAACCGGCCCAAGTGGGGTGTGTTTGACCAGGTTCCCAGACAAATGTGGTTCTCCTCTGATTGTCTCGCCTACCATCACTTTCCAATCAAAGTCGGTGGATTTGGGCATTTTCCTGGGGGCATGGTGCAAATGGGTGAGGGGTGCAGGGTACAAGGTGGTGGTGGAGATATGTGAGGTGTGTGGGTGGAAGTGTTGTTGTGTCGAGATAGGTGAGTGTGATGTGTGAGTCAATGGTGTCCTGTCTGGCCGTCGCAGCTTCTGGTGTGCAAAGGATGTTGGTTCCGGTACGGGTTTGTTTTGCCATGTGGTATGTGGGTGTGTCCACATGTTTGGTGACCTCCAGATGTCTCTTCCATGCTGCGCATGTCTTTCCTTACCAGGAGCAAGTTGGGGTGTATCATTGTGGCATGTGTGTTGTGATTGAGGGCAGCAGGGAGTACAGGCACACTTCGGGCGCTATTGTGGAGTTGGTTGCGTCCGTCAATAATTTGGCCTATGTGCGTGCGCGGCGGTCGGACGCAATGTTCGATCCGCAATGCCCGCATTCTCATCGTAATTGGCCATGCGGTCTTACTGCGGCAGGAGCGGCCTTTCCAGGCCGTTGAACAGCTTTCCCCGACCACCATGGTCAGATTTTAAACGTATCCATCCATGGTGGATGGTATTTTGTGGCATCCAGCCGCAGCAGTCTGATTTTGCATACATTGCATCGTAATTTGACCGACGGACATCCCGTGGGTTACGTGCGAGGATTTTTTCCGACACCATGGCGGACGGACGGCTTTTCTGTCTGGCATCGTAATCGGATCCTAAGTGAGATTTAAGGTGCTGTGTGTTCACTACAGTGAGGTTTTGGACAGCAGCGGTTTCTGCACGAGGGTGGTGGGCTGGCGCCCTCCCTGGTCTGCTGCCAGCTGTGGAGGAAAAATAAAATGGCAATGAAACAATTTCATTGTTATTTTATTTTTCCGATGTGTGCACTGCAGCAACCAGCCGAGCCCAGAGACATACGGGGCGTGTCAGGAGCTGTGGCTGACTGGATGCTTCAAAGTGCGCATGTCACTTTAGCCTTCTACTCAGCTGTCTTAGCTGGGTGGAGACCAAGCACAAGCCTACAGGGCCTGAAGGAGCATCCAGCCATCCATCTCCATCCAATCCAGGCACTTCGCTCAGAGCAGCGTCTGGGTTGGTTAGGGGAACTCGGCTGCAGATTCAGAAGTGGAAGACCGAGGTGGACAGAGGACGTGCCGCCGTGGGTAAGTACTATTTATTGTATTTATTCAAAATACTATTCTAGTGTTTTTCTTACTTTTGGAGAGAGGGGTGTTTTATTTTGGCTTTTGGAGGGAGGTGTTATTTTATTTTGAGCTTTTGGAGGGAAGGGGTGGGTTACTTTGGGGTTTTGGAGGGAGGGTTTTTTTGCAAAGTGGTGGGGCACTTCACTCAACTCACCACTTTCAGAGGGTACCAGCCGCCCCAGGTTTTTAATAAGTGTGCTTATTTTAGTTCAACCATAAATTTAGCTACAACTTTGGAATTTAATTTGCAAGCAACTGCAGACTCCAGTTCTGGTGATGTCACTTTCCGAGATAGCGCTTATGTTTACATCACTTCCGTTGATGCCACAGTCTAAGATGCTAATGTCATTGGCTCCCTGTCTGTCTCTCGTTTAAAATTCTGAAGCATTCTTCCCCCCAGATTTTAGAACATCTTATTTCGCCGTATGTACCATCGCGGTCCTTAAGATCCTCAGGGACACATCTGGTTACAGTTCCACGTTTTAAACGGGTTAGGGCCGGGGGCCGCTCTTTTAGTGTGCTCGCTGCCAAGCTTTGGAACTCACTTCCTCTCCATATTCGCGCCATTGATGAACTTCTGACTTTCAGGAAGGCCGTCAAGACCTTCCTGTTTTCTTTGGATGCCTAGCACTATCAACACCCGTCCACTGGCTGCTTATGTGTCGTTCCCTTGTTTAGAAGCGCCGGGACGCCCCTTTGCTGGGGCAGCTGTGCGCTATATAAATTTGGTTAACATAACATAACATCCCTTCGCATAATTAATTAGGACTTGCACCCTGAACACTGCTTGCTTGTAACTCCATGATAATCTAGAAGAGGTGGCACACTTTTAGATGAAAAGACATTCTGAATCACAGCCGCTGCTTTCTAGGAATCCTTTATGCCTGTGGTGCCACCGTTTTCAAAGAGATGCTGCAGCCCGGCGCCTTCTACCATAGACAAACCTGCTGACTGTATCAAACCAGGGCTTTTTGCTTGAACACTGTGAAATACATATTTAATATGAATAAGCAACCTCTGCCCAGGATTCCGAAAAGTAATGTTTCCTAAGGTCTGCTTCGGTGAGTACATCTAAAGATTCAAAGCTGGTGCTCAACAAAGGATGAAAGTGTTACTTAAATGTGAACACACTACAGAGAGAACGCGACAACTTCGATCCACAGCGGGGTAGCTTTTACTTCCGCAATACATCTGGCTACATTTTTTTTTTATAAAGAGATGTGAACAACTATGCATCCTTTTGAACATATTGGGGCCCTTATAAGCATCCATTAAGAATCACAATTTTTTACAACCATGCACTAGTAAATCCAGATTTTTTTTACATTAATCAGGACCCAGAAATGTAGACGCATTTGATGGTAAGGGCCAACTACCTCAAATCATTTTTAATTAATTGTCAACAGTAAACAGTTGGTGCTAAGAGTAAAAAATGCTTGGAATGTCTGCAATACCTAGTTGACATCTTTGATCTCAGTTTTATTGAAGGAAAATATTCAAATCACATCCCCTCTACAATAAATCTGAAAATGATCAGGGAATCATATGCTAAAACACTATGGTCCAAACTTTCTAAGGAATGGGCGAGTGGACCTGCAGCACAGTGCAATTTTGTGCCCAACTTATGGCCCTTTTTAATGTTAAGTATTCAACGCAATGTTTTGTGTTGCTTTGCATGACGCAAGCCCCTGTGCGAAGAATTTGTTAATATCCCCCCTACCTATACAATGTATACTTGGTGCCTCCAAGGTGGTGTAGCACAGTGCAAACCCGCATTTGCAATGAGAAACAACTGCTTGTGCAATGGATGCTTTGCAGCTCTCAGAATCTAGCTATTGAAGGTGAGATGCCTATGCACTGTTTTCAACAAATAGACTTGCTTAAAACGTGCCTCCACAGTTGCTTTCTCATTCTTTGGGCCCGAATACGATGCAGTTTGAAGGGCCTCCTAACGGCATTTGTTCCGACCGAATCGGATCGGGAACGTGTCGTTCCGACTGAATCGGAAAGGTTTACGACCGACCAATTCTGATGCGAGTTAGGCGTTAGGAATATCCTAATCCGAACCCATATGGAGCAGACTTGTATGTCTCTATGGGCTGCGTTTCCGAACGACCGATTACGATTCTGGATTTGGACAGCCTTTCCAAATCGTGCCGTCCGACTCGAATCGGAAGTCGGAATCAGACTTTGGGGGCCTGTAGCGGGCTCCTCTGCACCCAGAGCCTTCCCAATCAGGTCCGTGGGGGTACCCATGGGTACCCCTTTACCAGCCATGCACAGTGTGGCAGGCACCAGGGGGTGCCCGCCGCAGGTTATCCGATTTTCCCAAACCACCCCTTTCTTCAATGGGAGCCTATGCATTCGGTCGGAACATAGGCTCCCATTGAAGTCAATGGGAGTCTGACCGAATTGTATCTGGAAGCATCCGGATGCATTGTAATCGGTCGGTCAAACTCTCCCGATCTGAGTCGGTTGGAAACCATTCCCAAACCGATTCGGTCAGAATTATTTCCAAACCGCATCGTACTCGAGCCCTTAGTCGGGATGTAATCTGATTAGGGTGGTAATTCTCCATTACTCGGATTGCAATATGGAATACCACTTTATAAGTTTAGATTCCTGTAGTAATGGTATTTCCGGCTACAGACCTACTGATGTGGTATTCTTGGTGCCTGGGAATGAGTGCGTTAGGCCCTGATTACGAGTTGGTTGTTATATTCAGACCCTTGCACAACTTTCTGTTTACACACAGGCTGGAATTACGAGTTGGTAGGATGCCTTAAATACCTCAACCTTCATTCAATTTCAGCAGGTCAACACTGAAATGTATCGTAGGAAACACGTATGGTATTTTTAAAAAAAGGCAGATTTTGGTGCATTAAATACCACAATCCACATGTTATTCCCCACCACTCGTAATAGGTGTTATTTATAGCACAGGATAAATACATACCCTGTGGTATCATTATTTATCAGGTGCAATAAATAGCACCTTAGCTTGCAATCAGGTCCTCAGTCTGAAATTTGCAAGATCTCAGGGTCAGCAGTGCCACCGTTATTTATAGGCTCTGTCAAGGCTTAGGTTGTTTATTACTTTTCCCTTTTCTTAATCTGTGGGCCTTAAGCATTTAGCGCTGACTTGTTTGCAGACCATAGATTCTGAAACTTCATTAAAGTGTCTCCAAACTTCTCCACCCACCTTTTGTCTGGTGGGCTCAATTAAACGTAGCTGGTTAGACCGCCTCCCTGCAACAATGAGTTCTCCACCGTCCTGCTTGTGATCACTATGCCTTTACTGCATCCGGTGGTGCAGTAGCAACATCATGGAATCAAAAAATACTTGACTCAACATTTCATTCCACAGTAAGTTTCTAAATATTATTACCCCATATCACTGGGGTAGCATGGTGCGCAAAAGAACAATGGATTTAACCCAGATCTCTTGACTGGGGGTGAATGTATGATTCATTCAGCATTCCGTCCATCATTTGTTTGCATAATACTTTTTGCCCTAAGTGGGATGGGTATGCCCAGACGTGGGTCCCTTGCTCATTGTGCCCCTGGATTCAAGCTAGCCTGGCTGATGAGGGGTAAGACCCCGAAATCAGTCCCAGGATGCTTGTTTCTGGTCCAGGGAGGACCTGGCTTGGCAGCTCTGGCTGCACTGTTCCCATGAGGAACAGGGTCAAGACTGATTTCCATACGGCTGTGTTTAAACTGGGGTGGCATGGTGAGTAATTTAACCCAGATCTCTTGAGTGGGGGTGAATGTATGATTCATTCAGCATTCCGTCCATCATTTGTTTGCGTAACACTTTTAGAAGGTTGGCATTTTGCTGACTCTAGGCCTCCAGTAGTCCTTTCAGAGTTGATCCGCAACTGTCATTTAATAGTAAAAAATAATGCAATTTATAAAGCTTGTAGCTACTTCAAATTAAGTCTCCCAGTGTTAGGTACAAGCACACGTGAGCCAAAAATGCAGTAGTTTTCTCAGCCAAAACTGAAAAACGTAGTTATAAGTTTTTTCAGAAAGAGCTTCTGATGGGTCCTGACGGACTGCAAGGAGAAGAGTGTTCCAAAGTTCAGGTGCTAAATAGCTGACAGAGTTGCCACCAATGCCAGCTTTCTTTACTTTGGGAACACTAGTCAACATGGCACCTGTGGATCTTAAATTCCTAGATGGTACATAGGATTTGATAAAGGATTGGAGGTACCATGTACATTTGTTGGAAAAATTTCTTATAGCAGAAAGATAGGGTTTTAAGAGAGAATCTGGTGCATGCATGCTGTAGTCGTCCAAGGGAGGCTCAACACAAAAATGCTCACTGCGCTATCGCGCGCCAAAGGAGTGCCTATGGCAAGCCTGTCTGCGCCCATCAGCGTCCCGGAAGCTGCCCACGTCAGCAATGCTGCCTGTGATACCTCTACCAGTGAGTCTCCGCCAATTTCTTATAGCAGGGAAGAGTTGCTCTCCTTAAATCCCCTGAAATGTGTGGGAATTTGCAGGTGGGATATTTTGTAAGCAGTAAATGCAAGTTTTGCATATCCCCGCGGCCTTTGGGCTCCCCCCATACTAATCTGCCCAGAGATAGACATAGGGAGCTCACGATAAAAGCGACTCTGATTAATGCACGCTCGTTCGCCAAACATGTGCAGAATAACTTTGACCGTCTCTCCAACGAGTCTTTGGACTTGCTCTTCCTCACCAAAACCTGGCTAACGGAGCACCCCAGCCTGGTGATTGAGATGGCCATCCCTGGTGGCTTCAAAATCACCAGAATGGATCAGAAATTCAGGCGTGGGGGTGGTGTTGCGGAGGTAGTGAGGGAAAAATGGGAGTGTCATTGACGTGAGCTTAGGGAACAATTGGAGGTCAAAGCCCTTGACTTCTGCATCACAATCTCCCCTCAATATACATTAGGAGGTATACTGATGAACAGGCCTCCTAGCCCATTCCTCAAAACCCTTGACAAGGTGATCATCCCTCAGGCACTTCGCTACTCTCATTTTGTGCTCCTTGGAGATTTTAAATTCCAGGTTGATAATAATGAATTGAGGGACACACAGGAGTTTCTTCATTCCATGCAGCTGGCCCAACTACAACAATGTGTTACCTCTCCCACGCATCGTGAGGGCCACATCTTGAACATGATTTGTTTAAGCACCCCGCTCATTGTTGAGGATCCCCTGCCAGTATCGTGGTCTGACCACTTCCTGATTCACTTTTCCAGGCAAATCCAAAATAAATCTTGGCAGGTGCGGCCACTTATAGGTCACCAGGGCAAAGCTGCCCTTAGAATTGACCCAGTGGCTTTCAGTCTTACTTTAGCCGAAACATGTCCTGTGAGAGCTGATGATCTGAATGAAGCTATGGGGAACTTTACCAACTGGATAGACAAGGTGGTGGAGCGCCTCACCCCTGAGTCTCGCCCTAGGTGCCTTATGAACCCCCCCTCAAAGCCTTGGTTCTCTAGCTCCTTGAAAACACAGAAACTGCAATGTAAAAAGCTTGAACCAAAATGAAGACAGAATTATTGACCATGGCTAGAACTATCCTAAACAAGCAATAGGTCTCACGTTCACACAAGTTTGAACTATTGGCATTGTAAATGACAATGCCTTTTATTTATGTTTTGGTTTTTAAAACTTATATAAAAGGCATCGTCATTTACAATGCCAATAGCTTAAACGCGCGTAAATGCGAGACCTATTGCTTTGCAAATGCTTGTTGCTGATGGTGCAGCCCTTCTGTCCAGAAGCATCGCCAGAGGACCTTAGTAGCACTGAATTCCTAAAGCATTACTTCCTAGATGATCTTGTATGGCGCCTCTGCGATGTTATTGTAACTAACTCTCCGGCCAGTTGCCGATTTGTCGGCGAAGACAAAACGCTGCCCTTTAACACTGGTTGTTTATAGTTATGATTGGACGTTTGGGCAGCTGAGAGGCATGCAACTTATTGTGGTAGGTTATCAAATGTGTAATATTGTATGGGCTCTCTTCAAGGCGCTGGCACAACAAAGTATTCTGATGCTGACATCACTTCCCGTCCTGAATGGGAGAGTCATTTATGGGTCCGGGGACAGGTGCTTGAGAGGGGGTCAGCGCAGATGACTGAGTAGCGGGGCATTGGAGGAAAGGAGGTAGCGGTGGGGGTGGGAGGGATACAAATGTTAGAGAAAGGTAGAGGAAAAAGTGCAGGAGAGGTACAGAGGCACTGGGTGGCGAGGTACTGTGGTGCTGGGAGGAGAGGTACTGTGGCGCTAGGAGGAGTGGTACAGAGCGCTGGGTGGGGAGGTATAGAGCGCTGGGTGGGGAAGTACAGAGGCACTGGGTGGAGAGGTTGGTGACTGACAGAAAAGAACATGGGAAGGGTGTCCATGTGTCCACATAGAGCCGCTGGGTAGAGAGTTACAGGCAGTTACAGGGCGCTGGGTGGAGTGGTACAGAGGCGCTGGGTGGAGAGGTACAGAGACGCTGGGTGAAAAGGTACAGAGGCGCTGGGTGGAGAGGTACAGAGCGCTGGGTGGAGAGGTATAGAGCACTGGGTGGAGAGGTACAGAGGCGCTGGGTGGAGAGGTTGGTGACTGACAGAAGAGAACATGGGAAGGTTGTCCATGTGTCCACATAGAGCCGCTTCCAGGCGCTTTGCGGGCTCGCACGCATAAACAGAACATGCAGAGCTGATGCCAGGGGCCCGGACAGGGCGGGCACGAGGTGCGGGCACCCGGTGGACACAGAATGTGAGGAGTGGAGGCAAGCAGGACAGGGTGGGCGCGAGGTGTGGGCACCCGTTGGACACAGAATACAAGGAGAGGAGGCAGGCATCAGAGAGAGGCAAGGACTGGCGAAATAATGGCTGAAGACGAGACAGGCACTGGAGACAGACGGGGAATGAGGAGAAACCGGGATGTAAGCTTTGATAGAAGAAGAGAGACAACCTCTAAAGAGACAATGTGCGTTGAGAGGCAGAAAGGGTTAATCTATGGGGTAGACAGGCAGGCAGAGGAATGCATTGAACAAGGCGGAAGAGACGTGAGACGCCGTCCAGAAGTGAACATGGAGAAGCAGCCTCCGGTACGCGTGTCTGGAAGAGACGCCGTGCACAAGCGTGCGTGAGCGAAATCTCCAGTCTGGGTGGGCGGGGCCTAATGCCGACAGGGCGGACACCAACCCCGCTTCCACAGAAGCTGGACACAAAAGCAGCGACAATAGATCTCGCCAAGGTGAAGCAGCGCATGCGCTGCATCGCAGGCAAGACCTAAAAAGGCTCAATAAAAGTATTATGCCGCCATTACTCAAGCTAAAAGCCTCAACTATACAAAGCGTATAGTTCAATCAGGCATATTTTTTTATTTTTTAAATATGTTTTTATTATTTCCAAAACATAACAATTCCATCATTATCAGAATACGTAGGCAAGCAGGTACTCATATAACGACAATACAACCTGGTCGCACCCAGGGACAAGTGACATAGCCATAATCAACATATATTGTGTACCGTTCTTCAATGCAATTGTACCAAATGTCAGCGAGACCCTTGATAAGCAAATGTATTAGTGACAACCAGTTGTCAATGAGAATAATGGCAAAGACACCCTTGCCGCACATTTAAGACTACTAAACAAAACTTCCCCCCTTCCCTCTTATCCCTCCTCCCTCCCTGGCGTGTCATATATAATAAAATGATGGGAACATCGAGGTGTATCAGAAAAGAACACACTAAAGGTTTGATACAGCAAGTATCAGGGAGTTCTTCAGTGCCAGAGGCAGGTGTAGTCAGGGTCAAAATAGGTACATACATCAAATTATTGAATATGCAGTGGTCAGGGCAAAACAGCCGGGTCGCCAGCCATAGGGTCTTTGTCCAGATCAGAGTCTGGGACTTTCAGCAAGACCACTAACGTTTCCAAAGCCCTTGCTGCTTCTAAAGCTTTCTCGCTATTTGCTCGGTTAGCCAGCTTAATCTAACGGTGCCCTCACATTCTGCCCATTTAAGGAGGTCAGCCTTCTCTCGCTGAACACTTGGGCCCCTCTTGGATTTCCAATGTGCTGTAATGTCTCATTTAGCCAAGAGAAGGCCCAAGTCCAAAAACTTACTAGTAATCTTGTTCTTAGATGTGTGGGGGAACCAGTGCAGCAGACAAAGGCCTATAGTGTGCTCTGCATCTCTCTCAGTGATGTCGTGCAGTAGCATAACCACCTCTTCCCAATAAGTCCCAAGCTGGGGGCAGTCCCACATCATGTGATGGAAATCCACACCCTCTGTGTTGCAGTGCAGGCACCTTGCCGTATCCGTGCAAAAATATTTATTAATTTTTGCCGGGGTAAGGTACGCCCTGTGCAGTATAAAAAAGTGCACCAGTTGGAAGCGGGCATTTCTAGAGCTTTTCCACGCCCGCTCGACTAGGTCAGCCCATACTTTCTCGGGAACCTCTTCACCTAAGTCCTCCTCCCACTTCTGTCGTAGTGTCAGTAACGGAGTCAGTGCCTCATGCGTCATATGCCTATATAGGCGGGTAACTGCCTTAAAGGTTCCCCCCGCTAATACTACGTACTGGCAGGCCAATGAGGTTTGTGGTTCAATCAGCCCTTCTCTCCAATGCTTATGAATGGCTGCAACGAGGGCCGAGAGGAGCAGAAAGTCCCCGCGAGGTAGGTCGTACCTTTCCTGCAATGTACCGAAGGGAAGCAAGGTGTTGTCCTCATATAAGTCCCCCAGTGTAGACAAACCCTTCTCCTTCCAGTCGGTCAGCGCGGTCCAGTTGCCCCCATGCGGTTGAACAATGCACATGGCCAAAGGGATCTCAGGGGCATAAAGACGGGCGACCTGCGCCCTCCTCTGTCTCCTATTCCAGCAAAGCCGAAACATCCGTGATTCGTTAGTGAGTGCCTTAAGCCTCAGTGGCAGTTGTAAAATAATTTGGGAGACTACCTGCCCGGGGACCTGCCCTCTGACCCGTCCCCCAGCCCTCGAAATTCCAATGCTACTGCTTGGGTAAGCCACTGTAATTGGGCCGTCAAAGTAGAAAGTCTCAAGGTCAGGAACTGCCAGCCCACCTTCGGACTTCGGTCTCATTAGTATTTTTAGCGCCACCCTCCGTCTGCCAGCAGCCCAGAGAAACCCCGTAATCATTGACTGAAGCTGTTTAAAAATTGACGCAGGTATCCAGACTGGCAGGGTTCTAAAATAGTACAGCAGCCTGGGGAGGGTCACCATCTTTAAGGAGGGCCACTTGGCCAGCCACCGAGAGAGGCAGAGTTCCCCAAAACTCAAGATAGCTTTTAAGACCCCAGATGGCTCTACCCACATTACCCTACGGTAAGTCAGTCTGCATATGATAGATTCGGGTCTCCAGATACGCCAGGCAGCGGTATTGCCATTGCACCCCGTCTGTAATTAGAGGGCCACCAGCCAATGGGGCAGCGGGGAATAGGCAAGACTTCGCCCAATTCACTTTGAGTCCAGCAACAGTGCCAAGGTCATGAAGTAGACCAGGGGTCTCCAACCTTTTCTGTTGTGAGAGCTACTTCTGTTTAAGGAAAGTGTTCCTGAGCTACTACCAAATTTTATAACTGTAAAATAGTGACTACACTATGACCAACCAAAGCAAGATTTTCAGTAGTTACCAGCCAAGTATACCAAGTGCGGTTACCAGCAGAAATTCTGGGAAAAAGTTCATCAATATTAAATGCCACCCCTTGACTTATGAAGTAACATTCAAATTTTGACATGCCTACTGGCACAAAGGACATAAGCACGCAGTACGTCTCCCCAGCTCAGCTTGAATTATCATTCACTTGTTTCAGAAAATGCACATTTTTCTATCTAATACCACTTTCCACTGTGGGCAAGCAAACTCAATTTTCCAGAAGAAACCCCATTTTTGAAAACTAAAACGGCCTTTAAAATATCAGTTTTCAGTTTTTGAGAAAAGCACAGTCTCAAAACATCAGCTTGTCATTTTCATCATGTACTCCAATGTACAAATGCCTCATATGGACTGACTACTTTGAATTCCCAGGTATTACAGTCATATGCCATGGATGCTCACCATAGCACCACAGATGCCTGGATTATGCCAGTAATGCCCACCATTAAACGAGGGCCACAGTTGTGCCAAGGCTGGAAACCATAAGGATCAGGGATAAGACCATATATCAGTCATGACCATTAATATGCCAGTCATGCTCTTGGTAGGTCTATGATGGGTGCCAGTATACCACAATGAGACCAAAAATACTAAAATAGTCAAGGATGACCATTATTATGCCATTGGCACTATTATGCCAGGAATGGACACAATTAAGCCAAAGATAATACTCTTATGATGGGATCTAGCATATATATTTGGCGGTTCTTGGCACCAGGCATAGTTTCAGGAAGCAATAGTGTTCATTATGGACACACACATAAATGTTGATGAATCTCCTAATTTTCCCTGGTCTGGATTATACCCTGTTCTCCTCAGGTCTTGAGCTGATCATGCATCTAACTGACACATTTTTACTCGGACTCCTGAAGTCCCGCACTTTGGTGGGTAAGCACTGATTACACCTCAGGCTACTGCTGCCATACTTTTTTGATGGTGCATTGTTCACACACATGTTGTGACTGATAAAGGAGGGACACAACATGGTCAATCTGCTTGTGGCTTAATTTTATTGAGATTGGATATGGACTGTCATGTAGCAGGTCCTATTAGCCGACACAGTGTGTGTTTGAGTGTTAGTATGAGTTACTGTCAAATGTTTTGCTGGCTGTCACTCTGAAGGTATTGAAATGATCAGTGTTGCCTTCTTTAATAGGCACCTACCCTCTGAATTTGATACTGGGCTTGACCTCACCTTAGAGAGCTACTTTGAAGGTACTCGCGAGCTACCAGTAGCTCCCGAGCTACTCGTTGGAGACGCTTTGCTCCGACGAGGGCGTCAGCAGTATTCTCTAAAAACATGAGTAGGTCATCGGTGTAAAGTGCGATGTAATGAGTTTGACAATGCACACAAAGCCCCGGATACCTCTGCCCCGTCCTGGCCTGGGCCGCTAGCGGCTCCATGGCCAGGGCAAATAACAGAGGGGAGAGCGGGCAGCCCTGTCTCGTCCCATGGCTCACAACACAGGCGTCCGAGATCAGTCCACCCGTTTTAACCCTAGCAGTGGAGTGCTTGTATAATAAAGCCGTCCAAGCTGCAAAAGTATCCCCCAAGCCAAAACTGCTCATGACTTGAAATAAATAGGGCCATTCTAGACTGCTGAATGCTTTCTCTATATCTACAGCTAAAATGGCAGCAGGTTCTTTCGGGTAAGTGCCAGCTTCTAATATATGAAGCAGGCGTCTCTCACGTGTATAGCTGTGTTCCTGGTTGGGATAAATCCAGCTTGATCTCTGTGTATTAAGTGGACGATATGTGGGAGCAGCCCGGTTGCCAAGATCCGACTTAAAATCTTATAACCAGTAGTGAGCATGGACAGTGAGCGATAGGCAGTCCTATCAGAAGGCGGTTTCCCCAAGTTTCAGCAGTGGACTAATAATTGCTTCGCGAGTGGTGACAGGCAGTTGTCCCGCTTGTTACGCCTCATTATAAAGTATCACCAACTTAGGAGCCAGAAGATCAATGTAGGTCAGACAAAACTCAATCGACAGGCCATCTGCCCCAGGAGTTTTTTTCCACGCCATGTGTTTGGTCACTCCTCGAACTTCTCCAATGGTTATATCTTGACCCAGCAGCTCCGCCTGTGCCCTGTCTAGTTTTGGAAGATCAGCTGCAGCTAGAAACTCTTCAAGGACCCCATCATACAGCGTCACCTTGCTCTGATAAAGATCCGTATAATAAGCAAGGAACTGATCATTAATTTTCCCAGTTGGGCTACACAATTCTAATATGACCGTCCCTCGTCTAGCGGGGTTGGCTAACCAAGCCAACAACGCTCTGGATTTGTCGCGCTCTGCATGAGCGTGCACTAAGTATTTTTTATAATCAAAACAGCGCAATCTCTCGACCCGTGTGGCGACTGCCTACCTTGCCTCCAGTAAGCCCTGCTGTCTATCATGTAGCCCAGGTCATTCTTGTTCCGCTTCGCGCAGGTGCCAGTCCGCAGTCTCTATCTCTTGTAATTGAGTCTTATGCACCCTCATCATATTGGTAATGCAGTGGCCTCATAGAACAGCTTTAAAAGCATCTCATTCTACAGCAGATGAGGACGCCGTGCCAGTATTATCGAGAAAATATTGAGTAATGCTAGTACCCACCATCGTGCGAAAGGCCTGATCTTCTAACAGTTCTGGATTTAATCGCCATGCTGGAATTAAGGACGCGCATGGGCCCAATGTATCCCCAGGAGTAGCGGGTTATGATCTGAGAGATGTTCTGGTGAGGTATTCACTATGCTTGACTGCCGTGTGAATATCTGGGGAACAGAGTATTGCATCTAAACAAACAAGGAGCTCATGCAGTGCAGAGAAGAAGGAATAATCACAGACTCCCGGGAGATGTGCCCTCCATGTATCAACTAACCCCCATCTATGCTGCCAATCCCTTCTAGCCTTAGAAATCTTATGAATAGGTGCGTCAGGGAGGGGTGGATGAGACCTATCCAGGGGTACATCAGGAATAGAGTTAAAGTCCCCGCCCATAATCACTGATCATGTCAGATGTTGCGCCAGCTGGGTAAAAAAGGCCGGCTGCTCTGTGTTGGGCGCATAGCTGTTGCTCAGCACTACTTTCCTGCCATTTAGCCGTCCCGCAACCATCACATATCTCCCCTCTGGGTCTGCTAGTCGGTGCGTGGGCTGGAAAGCAACCCCCGCCCTGATCCATATTAATACTCCCTGCGCAAAGGCAGAATAAGTTGTATGGAAAATCTGACCCCGCCAGTTACGTTGCAGGGCGAGACCCTCTTGACGTGTGATGTGCGTTTCCTGAAGAAAAGCAATTTGAACCCCTCTACGCACTAAGTACGCATGTATTTTGTGACAGTGCACCATTGTATGCATGCCCCAGACATTCCATGATATGCATTTTAATTCAAGTAACGGCCCCATGAGAGAGCTGTGCACAGTACCCTAGTAATCCTCTCAAGGTTACACGCAGAGGCCCCAAAAACATTCCAGTACAAAACAGAAAAAAAACTCCCCCTCCCCAGAACAGGCACTAAAATGCTAGTCCCCATCCAAACTAACTATACTCTCGGTATCCTCTAGTAACTACAGAGGATCAAGGGGTAAAGCGGCTGTGAGCCGGTGCTGCCTTGCAACGTAGGCAATGACCAAATCAGCGCCTATGCCTCTAGCAACACACATTGCCCCATATCTGGGGGCGCATAACAATGAACTGAGAGCCCACCCCCACCATCCCATCATCATAACATTGAAAGAAAAGACAGGTCAGTGCCGGGACGCCCGGGAAAAGAATAAGAGGCAAACAAGAGGGAAGAGAAAGTGCTAGGGAGAGCTAGTAAAAGCAGCAGATCAATCAAATAATATCATCAGCTGTGCCTGGAGTAACATGTGGTAACTTAACACTGTCATCTTGGGACACATCCGAGGCCGAGCCGTCAGATGCCTTTTCCAACCCAGTTTCTGCTCCGGACGGCATTTTATGGTCCTGCAATAATTCCGATACCACCCCATGTCCCCAGAAGAGTAATGTCACCTACCAAGTATAGATAAACAATGGTGCTCACCAGCTCGTCCGCCGAATTAGGTGCAAATGGCAGTCCCACGTATTAGGGCGACGGCGTAGACCAGGTATTGCCCCTGTTGGTTGTCTATGTTGATCACGAAGCTCTAGGCACCGGTGTCCAACCACCACGAGCAGTCCCAAAGTCAGTGATGGGGAGCACCCTGAGAACATGCACCCCACTTCCCTCCGGGCAAGAAGTTCAGCATGCGGCAGCTCTGATAGGAACGGAGCCGACCGCTCCCCCGGCAGGATCAAAACCCCAAGAGGAACAGGGACCCCGCAGTGAGGGCTGGACAACGACCGCCCTCTCCTCCAGTCCGTGGGGTCACAGAGTCAGAAACCCCAAGGGTATATGCCCGGGCTCCGCACCGCTCAGTCACAGGCTGCAAAAAGGGGTGCACAGCACTCTGGGGGGCAACCTCAGTCGCGATCTCCGGGTCCCCGATATAAGCAGAGGCACTCACGCTGGCATGGTCGTGGCACGGTGGCCCGTGCTGGGGGACCCCGCCTCCAATCACCGTCCACTACCAGGAACCCACCGTTGCAGCATTCCAAGGAGGGTGCAGTGTGCTTCAGTGGCGCCGCAGTGGGCATCACTGCCCGCCGCACCAGCAGCAAAATGGCGCCGGCCTCCAAGAGCACTATCCCTGCCAGCGGCAACTTACCTACGGGGTGTCCAATGGGGGGCCCCTCTTGTAGTCCATATAATTAGAGTGCCGCACCAATAGAAGAGCTCAGCTCGGCCCCAAAACAGCCGCTGGGACTGCAGTCAGGTGCGTGGGGGCTCCAGCGCGGCACTTGAGTCTCCCTGCCAGGAGAACACCGCATCAGTTAGCACTCACCTCTGCGGCCCCCGGAATTAAAATCCAGGTCAGCAGAGCTCCCACACAATCTCCAAGGCAAGGCAGGGAGCCACAAAGATTCGGAGGGCTGCCTCCACTGGCCCGAGCGCTCTGATGCAGCGATCGCTGCCATTTTGGAGACTCGGAGTTGGAGCGTCACTTCTCGCTTGTCTCGGCTGTCGCGGAGCACTCGGGCCTCCCAAAAATCAGGCCCAGGGATAGCTCTTCAGTAGCTATGGCTCCCGCCCAACTGTTGTCCTCCTCCACTCTAGTTAAACTCACAGCCTTCGAACCTATACTGGTGGGAGAATCTCTTGTATTTCTTAGCACCCTCAAATTCGGTTTGCCTTCTGATCGTTGCCCAGCCAAACTGCTGGCCGGGGCTTCTGAAGTGATCAATCCGGTGATGAACTCGCTGATTAACACATCCTTAGCATCAGCCACAGTCCTCCCCTCTTGGAAACAGATGATGATTGTTCCTTTACTCAAAAAGCCATCACTGGAATCCAATCTTCCCTCCAGCTATCATCCTATTTCACTTCTCCCTGCTGTGGCGAAGGTTTGTGAGAAATTGGTCAATAAACATCTTTCTGACTTTGGGGAACAGCATGATCTTCTACACCCGGCTCAATCAGGTTTCAGAGCCACTTACAGCACGGAATCTGCCTCAGTGGAAATCTCTGAGGCCATCTGTGAAACGATAGAGGCAGGGGGAAGGGCTGCCCTGGTCCTCCTGGGCCTGTCGGCAGCGTTTGATACCGTGCCCATCTTCAGGACATTGGTATAACAGGTTCTGCATGGAAGTGGCTGAAATCCTTCCTTGAGGGTAAAACCCAGCAAGTCTGGATCCTTCCTTTTACGGCCAACCCCCAGCACCTGATGACCGGGGGTGCCACAAAGGTCGGTCTTGAGCCCTATGCTGTTCAACATCTATATGTATCCCCTTATTCAGATGGAAGAAGACTTGGGCGCCAAAGTCATCGCCTACGCTGACAAAACTCAGCGGCTCTTCACTTGGAATAAAAATGAGTCGTCCTCTTCCCATATCAAAACTTGTTTGCAGCAGTGTTCCACTGGCTTACTGCAGCCCAGCTAAAATGTAATGAGGACAAAACAAGAGATTCATTCCTTTGGCAATTTCCCTCCTCAGCTCTGGCACTCTTTTTGGCCAGTTGAGTCCCCTCAGCCTACTCCACAGGGTCACCTTGCTAAGAACCTAGGGATCTGGTTCGACGAAAAGCTAAGCTTTGGCCCTCAGATAAACAAGTTGAATGAAATGTGCTTTGGCATTTTGAAAACTATAAAAATATTTCCGCCACTACTCCCTCTCGCCGCTAGGGAAAGGGTTACTTGAGCACTCATTACCTCACGCATTGACTATGCCAATGCACCGTATATTGATCTGCCCGGCTATCTATTGAACAAGCTCCAGGTAGTTCAAAATGCTGCGGGCAAGAACTCTTCTCAACCTCCCTAAGAGGATCAGCATTAGCCAGCGTAACCTTTGTAACCTGCACTGGCTACCGGTAAAAGCTAGGGTGAAATTTAAGGCCCTGGTAATGGAACATGCTGCCCTCCATGGGCTCAACCTGGTGTACCTGAGGAAGCGATTTCAGCTCTATGCTCCCATTAGGCAGCTTCGCTCTGCCACACTGCTGATGACCTGTACTCCCAGGTTCCCCCTAAAAAGGGTAGGTGGCAACTCCCTTTCACACATGGCGGTGGTGGCCAGGAACCAACTCCCTCTAGACTTATGCCGCCTTCAGAATCCAAAGACTTTCCTTTTTAATTAAGCTGTCTTTCCTTTTTCTTCTCCTCACACTGGGCTCCTGCCGAGACACTCTGTGCACGCTACAAAAAATACTATAACAAAACATAAAATCTCTGCTTCTCAAGCACAGCCCCAATAGATGCACGCTTTGGCAGGTTCAATAGGAGACGTACAGCAGTGTTCTGCACTTGTTGGAGTCTCTATATCTGAAACCGTGTCACACCGAGATACAGAACATTACAGTAGTCAAGCTTGAACTACTGTTTTTTTGTCGACTTTGGGAGGAAACAAAAGATTTTCTTAAGAGTCTTTTGAGCAGTCCAAAACAGTTCCCTGCAAGTGTGGTTATTTGGTTGTCAAAAGAAAGCTTTTAATCAAACCAAATGCCAAGATGCCTGACCTTAGGCATGAGTAATGAGCAAGGATTATTGGTCCACCAGGCAGTGGATCAGATGTTAGGATCATTGCCTAAGGATAGAACCTAGGTCTTCCCAGCATTTAGCTTGAGACAATTCAAGTCCATCCACCTAGCGAAATCTGCAAGGCAAAGAGAGGAGGCCATATGGCAGGTGGTCTTTGACATAGTGATGATGAGCCAAGTGTCATCGACATATGAGATGATGGTAAACCCATTGTGTTCAATGACCTCAGCCAAACTGCATTAAAACGGGTGGGGCTCAAGGAGGAGGAGCCTGTTGGGAGGTATCCATTTCTCAGAGGAGAGGGAACAAAAGGGCCTCAGCTGGGAGGAGGACCTCCTCATGACAGGATGGCCTGTAGTATGTGTCCACCAACTGCAAAATGTTTCGAAGGAGCATCCCCTCTCACAGGCAAATGTAAGTGACACCTAGGCTTGGCCCTGCCATTTTCCAAGTAGTCAGAGTGACACCAATCCCACTGGTGGGAAAACTTGTTCCAGAACTAGTTTGCAGGGGAGTTTCTCATATCCCTAGGCACACCGAGGGGTGTGCACAGAGCTCTGGCAAAGGGTAGACCGATTCTGCCATGTTGGATTCTGGCAGAGAAGGGCACTCTGGGATTGTTTAGGATCTAACCACCAGGAAATTATGTCAATGTGGGAAGTGCTGCCCCTGGGAACTATTACCATTTTGGACAAAGAGTCTACCTCACCCACACGACAATGTCAGACATTAAAGTGGCACTCCTGGGTTCCTTCTTCAGAACACTGCTGGACATGAGGAAGATAGAAGAATGATTGCACCTGTTGAACCCTTTGTACTTCAGAAAGAAGATTGCACCTACTGTAACCTCAAACCCAAAGGGTAAGACTTGCTCTGACAGAGGAGTGGACTCCAAGTTCTAGTGGGCTAGCCTCCAGTTAAGCTAAAGTGACACAAACGCGGCAAGAAGTCCACCTTTCTGAAGATCCCTGCTAACCAGTTCCAACTGGACCTGCCTTGGACCCTGCTGGTCGCTTCCCCTGGGGTTAGTCCTCACTCCCCAGTGATGCCCCTAAGGTCCTGCGGCCATTGGATAAGTGTTAGAGTGTACACCTCCTGCCTGCACATGAAAGCTGGGACTTTAATAGTTTTTCAAGGAGTTTTCACAAAAGAACCAGAGGCTACCAACCGATCGCCGCTGAGCTGCAGCTGCCTTTATCAAACTACCAGTCAGACTCAACTTGCTGGTTTGCCACACTGAAATGATTCTGACTTCCGAAAAAGTTTATAAGTCCAAAAGTAGAGGACTTCACCAAGACCAACACCAAGCAGCACCTTGCTGACGCCTTCCTAGGCCTGATCTATGGACTTTGCTCGCTTTGAGTTTTCCCTCCTTTGACATTGAGCCCCTCAAACTTTCCGTCAATGCCGAGGCTCCCACCGAGATCCTGCACTGCAGACAGCTGCCGTTGACGAGTCCCGGTTCTAACCCAGCAGGAATTCCTAGCCCACCATGACTTTGTTGACTAAGACTTTTTCCAAGAAAAAGAAGTTAGAAGATAAACTTCCCACCGGGCCGAACCAGGTCTCTGTATTTATCCCAAGCTCCATCGCGGTCGGCTTAACTTTTGACTTTGACCCAGTCTAACGTGACCAGATACCAGCGGTTGGTGCTTTGTGTTTTATGGTGCAGAAACTTTGAAAAATCATACCACTGGTTCTCTACATGCATGCTGTGTCAGTTTGGTGTCTATTTGTTCATTAAAATGTCCTCTAGTTTTATAAATTGAAGTGGAAATTTTATTATGTGTTCTTTTCTACTTTTTAACTGTTTTGTTACTGATAAATGCTTATATATTTCTCTAAGTTAAGCCTGCCTGCTTTGTGCTACAGCCATCAAGGGTTGAGCTCAGGTTTAAATTATTGGGCCCTAACTGGACCTAGTAAGGAATAGTGACAGTATTATGTGAAGAGGACCACAATCCACTTCAACTAATAGTCCACTTTCTCTAAAGTGCCATGAAAATGGTTAAAAATATAACAATGGTGAAGTTCTACAGAGTGATTTTGTCAGTCAAACCTAAATGTTTGGTCTTGCTTTGAGATTAATTTGCAAGAAGGAAGGAAATTAAACTAGGTTAACTTTAACATAAAATCCATATTTCATATGAACGAGGTCATATTCACAAATCAAAAGGCACAATAGAAATATTTGGCTTTAAACAGGCAGCAACTTCACTGTGCTTGTGAAAAGCCCAGCCTACTATTACACTGTATGTCAGTTTTCCCAGCTACAAACTTCACTATAGGGCCACCAGTCAAGGCTGATATGGGCACATTGGAAGACCACAGCATGATGCCCTGCTGACTAAGGGTGATGTTGTTGTCTTCATTATTAATGATATTCTGGAAAGAATTCATGTGCAATTTATATCGAGTCTTCGCAGATGTTTATGCGAGTAGAGTTGCAGTTCTATACATGCAACCTAGTCTGGAGAGCCTGCTGCAGCTTGCTACAAACAAGGTGGCAAGACAAAAAAGTTCAAAAAGAAAAGAAACAGTAAAGCAACAAATGAGAAAAATGGAATTCTGAAGCGAAACAATAAGTCAGAAGGGCAAGCAGTAGGAAAATCAACTGCGGGCCTACAGTGGAGAGAGATTCCACTTGGGATAGGTACTGTGAGTGATCTTTAACATTGTTCAAGCAACACAACTCAAGTCAACACAAAAGTGCATAAGAATAAATGTGTAACTAACAGAAACCACAGTATACCTAAAGGAAATAAAGATAAAAGGTCCAAACCAGGATTATTTTACACAAGAAAAAAGTTTTAAGAAAAATGCCAAGGACGTAAAGAAAATAGACAGGCTCAAGACCTATTAAAGAAATAAGTAGTATTCTACTGTAGCAATGGAAAAAAGATTCAAACAGGAATTTGTATTTCAATGTAGGTTAGTGGGAACCCAAGATATAAAAAAAAAAAAATGATACAGTCCTTTTATAAAAGTCTGACTGAGACATAGAGACCAAGTGACCATATTATGAGATGCGGGCGTAAACCTTTCTTAAATAGAACTCTGCTGAAATCAGGACGGACGCCCTCATTCCTGCTTCCTCTCAACCCACACCTTCTGCAACTTACCGCAGCAGCTTGCCGGACCCGCTGCGCGGGTCCCACTTCGCGGGTGAAGTCAGCGGGTGTTACCAGCGGGTGTCATCAGCGCCTCGGGACCTGTTGGGGCCAGGATCGTGAGGGGGGGCCTTTGGAGTTGAGCAGGGCTGCGAGCTGTGTCGCAGGGACTCCATCACCCAGGAGCCCCTGCTTGACTGACCCACAACACCTGGGCCGCTCTCCCTGCTTGACACGCCCCCCGGCAGCAAACTTCAAAAAGCACCACCGAAGGCATAGCTTTGGGAAACCTTTCTTAAATAGAACTCTGCTGAAATCAGGACGGACGCCCTCATTCCTGCTTCCTCTCAACCCACACCTTCTGCAACTTACCGCAGCAGCTTGCCGGACCCGCTGCGCGGGTCCCACTTCGCGGGTGAAGTCAGCGGGTGTTACCAGCGGGTGTCATCAGCGCCTCGGGACCTGTTGGGGCCAGGATCGTGAGGGGGGGCCTTTGGAGTTGAGCAGGGCTGTGAGCTGTGTCGCAGGGACTCCATCACCCAGGAGCCCCTGCTTGACTGACCCACAACACCTGGGCCGCTCTCCCTGCTTGACACGCCCCCCGGCAGCAAACTTCAAAAAGCACCACCGAAGGCATAGCTTTGGGAAACCTTTCTTAAATAGAACTCTGCTGAAATCAGGACGGACGCCCTCATTCCTGCTTCCTCTCAACCCACACCTTCTGCAACTTACCGCAGCAGCTTGCCGGACCCGCTGTGCGGGTCCCGCTTCGCGGGTGAAGTCAGCGGGTGTTACCAGTGGGTGTCATCAGCGCCACGGGACCTGTTGGGGCCAGGATCGTGAGGGGGGGCCTTTGGAGTTGAGCAGGGCTGCGAGCTGTGTCGCAGGGACTCCATCACCCAGGAGCCCCTGCTTGACTGACCCACAACACCTGGGCCGCTCTCCCTGCTTGACACGCCCCCCGGCAGCAAACTTCAAAAAGCACCACCGAAGGCATAGCTTTGGGAAACCTTCCTTAAATAGAACTCTGCTGAAATCAGGACGGACGCCCTCATTCCTGCTTCCTCTCAACCCACACCTTCTGCAACTTACCGCAGCAGCTTGCCGGACCCGCTGCGCGGGTCCCGCTTCGCGGGTGAAGTCAGCGGGTGTTACCAGCGGGTGTCATCAGCGCCTCGGGACCTGTTGGGGCCAGGATCGTGAGGGGGGGCCTTTGGGGTTGAGCAGGGCTGCGAGCTGTGTCGCAGGGACTCCATCACCCAGGAGCCCCTGCTTGACTGACCCACAACACCTGGGCCGCT
The DNA here is from genome assembly GCF_964204655.1 of Triturus cristatus. Classification (NCBI taxonomy): domain Eukaryota; kingdom Metazoa; phylum Chordata; class Amphibia; order Caudata; family Salamandridae; genus Triturus; species Triturus cristatus. The sequence goes on along the minus strand of NC_140594.1, from coordinate 1,063,829,609 downwards.
CTCCCTGCTTGACACGCCCCCTAAACCTTCTTTCCTCAGTATTTAGTTGGCCCACTGAACCTCTGCGCGGGAGCGCGCGGGAGCGCCCGGAGCGAAGCCCGGGCAAAGGGCGGGCCGTCTGAGGCCGTCCTAGGACGATCGAGGACGGGCCGGGCTCACTCTCTTTCTTCTTGAGCCTTGAAGTATTTATTTTTACCTGCTTTGTTTCATCCTTTTATAAAGTAGTTTCATGATGGCCTTATGCTCTGGAAAAGGTAGGCAGGTTACTATGAAAACGAGTAATGTTAAAGTAACCGGAACCCTGGATGATTTTATAATTCGGGCAACTGGGATTTTGGAAAAAGAAATCGCACTTACTGAAAAGCGATTATCATTAGACCTGGTATCTGGGAAACGATCCTCAATAGGACGTATTGGTTCTATAACTACGCCTGAACAAAGCATTGTAATTGACCCTGTAGTCACCCTAAATCCTCCTATTAATTCTGTCTCTGTTTCTCAACTAACATGTTCTAACGACCTGGCTGATGATTTAAATGCAGACTGTATATCATCAAGTACTGCTAGTAGGGATAGTACTCAAAACTGTAATTTGAGTCTTATAGTGCCCACATCAGCACAACCTCAGGTTTTAGAATCCGATTCTGTAGTAATTGAAACTATAAAAACTAGTAAACGGAAAAGAGGAGGGGGTCATAATAGGGGTAGTAGAGCTAAAATAGCTAAAATTAATGCTCTTCGAGTTGTGGCCAAACCTGCGAAACAAAGGGGAACTTCATCCGGGGATGTTATACCCATAAACCATTCTTGTTCAAATGATGAACTGCTTCTTAACATTGAAAAGCTGGTTAAAACTCTTTTGATGCCTTTATTGGAAAAAACCCAAATAATAAAGTTGAAATTGGACCAATTAGAACACCTTATATCAGTTAACACGCATTCCCTTGACACATTGGCTAAGAATAGTAAGTCCATTGAGATTTCGGGGGAAAAATTTACTGCTATAAAGAAAGTGGGTCCAAAAAAGCCAATAGGGGTGTTACAAATGGCTACAATTGCTGATCCTGCTAAAGCAGTTTCACAAACAGCTTCAAAGAATACCACTTTGATAAATGGTGTAGGAGGTCAGCAAAAACCTGCAGCGGTTGCTGCACCTGCACCAAAGCCATTGGTACCTAAGCAGGTGGTTACTACCAGGCCTGAGGTAACATCACAACAGTGTCTTACAAATCAGGGGGAAAAAGCTCCACTAAAGCGGACAGTCTGTGTAAATCTACCTCCTGACTCCGCCCCTTTTACAGCAATCTTGACGGGAGTGCCAGGGGTCAGACCTAATCAAATGGAATCAAATAGGGATCTTAGAAATAAAGTAATTTTTTGCCTCAATAAAAATAGACCACTTCCCCCTGCCTCTAAAACAGAAATATTAAATGTTAGAAGGGTCCCTTGGGTGGGTCCAAGTGATAAAGACCTGGAGGGGGATTGCATTCTTATACATTTTAGGGATAATTTGGTTAAGGACTTTATTTGTCGTGAACCTAGGTTTGGTAGATTGGGGGATATACAATGTATAGGCTTAGAATATTTTTACCCCAATCTAAAGCATGTTGCTTTCCATCCACCCCAGAAGTATCCTAGAATGCGACTCCAGGGTGAGGAATATCTTGGGTGGATACCAAATAATATTCCTCTGAAAAACCGTTTTGACCCATTGATGGGGATGGAGGGGATAGACTGACTACCAACTAGCCAAAAGTCCGTTAAGCCATGTGGTGAAATGGGTAGTTCTCTAGTGGAACATAACAGTGAAAGATTGAGGGGTAATGCCAATAAGGTGGCATTAATTTGCATTGCATCGAGTGAAAATTTTGTTGAGGCAGAGGTTTGTGATATTGTAAACAGTGTGTCAGATTTGCATGCCCCTATGTTGGATGTGGCCACTTATATAGATCAACCAGGTGATTCACCAGGGAAAACAGGGTTTCGGTTGATTTCGTGGAACATCGCAGGTTTCTCTAGGAGGTTACAGGATGAGGCTTGGCTGGATTATGTTGTAAGCCATGATATCATGTGTCTCCAAGAGACATGGAGTAGAACTGACCAGGATTTTGACGGATTCCAATCATTTAACGTATTAGCTGTGCCATCGCAGGCAGGCAGAGCTAAAGGTGGGATAATGACCGCTATTACTCTCAAATGGAATAATTTAATAACATCTAAGATAGTAGATACTCCCTGGTATCAATTACTTTTGCTAGCATCTCTGTTTTCCGTGCCCCTGCTGCTTATTAACTGGTATTACAATGTTTTTGACAACCATGATACAGCTGTAATTCTGAGTTTGCAGGAGGCTATATCCAAGGTGCGTAGTGATCTACCTTTGTTATTCACTATATGGGTTGGCGATTTCAATTGTACCCTGTGTAAATTTGGTGGGTCAAATGTGTGTGGTTTGGTGGACCTAAATGAGCACCCTATCCAGCATTGTAAGCATACACCTCAGGGTGATGCGTTAAATAATATTATTGTAATTAATGACTTATGTATAATGGAATCATGTGTTGCCCCAAATTTACTTCCCATACCAACCTTTCAGGGTGCTAGTGGTTCTATGAGTGTTATTGATTTTATTATTGTGTCCAGTAGCTATTTACATTTTATTGATAAATTTGAGATGCATGCAAATCCGGCAAGCGATCATAATCCTTTGATCTTAACTTTGTGCCCCCCCGTTGCAACAAGGCATCCAATCTGGGACCAACCTGTAAGATATAATAGGAATCAAGGTGTTACCATGAAGTGGGAGAAAGTAGATGCGATTGGGCTGGAGACGGAGATTTTAAGTGCCAATAGTTCTGTAATCAAGTCTTGTCTGTCACCAACCACCGATCCTGAAAATGTAATTATGAATTTCGAAATTCTGTGTGGGAATGTGGCAGAGCATCTTAAAAAACCAATGGTCAATAGACAGTCCAATAGCTTTCAATGGTTTGATGCTGTGTGTTCTGCAACCCAAAAATCACTAAAAAGGGCTTTGCAACAAAAACCAAGGAATAAGGAGCTGGTAAGAACTGCGAGAAGCGCATATAGAGAGGCAATTAGAAAACGGAAGCTGGATTTAAAAACCTTAGCCTGGGACGACCTAGAAAAAGCCTCAGAGTTAAAAGACAGTAGGCTTTTTTGGGAAGTGGTAAATCGTCCCTTATTTTCTAGTGATGGCAAGGAAAATATGGTGATGCAGATAATGGGTGAGATATGGGAAGCCCACTTTGGGAATATTTTTAATCCTAAATCAGTATCCCTTTTAGGCTTGCAGGATGATACAAAGGATGTGGACTTCCCGCTTACAGCTTCCTTGCTTAGCTCGTCGCTTACTCTTCGGGAAGTTGAAGATGCCCTGAGGAAAGGCGTACCACTAAAAGCCCCTGGCCCTGATGCGGTGCCGTTGGATCTTTTCAAACATAATACTGTTGTATGGGCCCCTTTGTTATTGAACGTATTCAAAGCAGCTATTGTCGGTCGCATTCCCCTATCCTGGAAGGAGGCAGTGGTGGTGCCTATTTTCAAAAAGGGTGACAAGTGCGACCCACGATGCTATCGCCCAATATCATTAATTGATGCATCATGCAAACTATTGGGAAGGATAATTTTGGCCAGATTGGAGACGTGGGCAGACTCCGTGGGCCTAATTGTGAACTCTCAATATTAGTTCAGGAGAGGAAAGGGAACAACCGAACAGTGTCTAAATCTGGCACTAATTATGGGTAAGTACATGAAGGCCAGGGGTTTTTCTATCCACCTGGCCTTCATGGATTTATCCAGTGCCTTCGACACTGTTTGTAGGAATAAACTATGGCGGATGATGGAGGACATGGGTTTTGAAGAACCTTTGGTTACCCTGCTCCGCAGAATACATGCGGCTACAACTGTGACAATAAGATTCGGGCCAGGGGGGGAAAAACAAAATCTATCTCCTCAACTGAGGGTGTACGACAAGGCTGTATATTAGCGCCTTTTCTGTTTTTAGTCTATACTAATGGCCTGGAAAAGTTCTTGTTGGAACATTGTTCGGATTTCCCGAAGGTGAACGGCAAGAAGATACCTATGTTATCTTATGCCGATGATACGGTATTAATGACCCTTACAGCGAATAGTATGCAGACCTGTCTGGAAGCATTTAATAACTTTATGCTGGATCTGGACCTAAAGGTAAACTTTTCAAAATCTTTTGCAATGGTCTGTGGCCCTAAAGGGACAAAAACCCGTAAGTTCATGGTAACTAATTTTACCATTGACAAAGTTGATCATTTCAATTACTTGGGAAATTTATTTAACAACAGACTGAGCTGGGTCCCTTTGATGAAGGCGCGTGTACAATGTACCAGTAGATCTATAGAGGGTTTATTTCGTTTTTGTAGTAAATTGGGACAAAAATCAGTCCCACATTTAAAAACCTTGTATAGAGCAAAATGCCTATCTGTGGCCACCTACGGGGCAGGGGTCTGGGGGATAGAAAGCCCAGCCATGATCCAGGTCATGGAAAAAAAATTGTCAATTCCATCAGGTTCATCTAACAGTTTTTGCCACACTGAGATGGGAATGGAATATGTGACTGACATCATCCGCGTTTCTCCTTTATTATTATGGGGTAAAATATGGTTATCGGAAGACCTTCAGCTCTCCAAAGATATCCTGCAGGACTGCAAAAACCTTGAACATGCAATGCAGATCCCATGGCTTTCATACGTTAGTAATACTTTGCATAGAATTGGTTTGGGTCACTTTTATGATAACCCCGAAAAAATGCAGGGGGACATAAAAACTCTGATGAAAACAAGTTATCATAAAAGTTTAAGTATGTTACACTCAGACCAGTCAACAAATTGTTTGGGTAAATTGCAGCATCAATTTTACTTAACATTTACTACTAATGTGCAATGGCGCTTTTACCTGACAAGGTTTAGATTAAACACTCTTCATTTTCTTCTTGCCTTTCCAAAACAAGGGGGTTGGTGTGAGAGGCTGCCCCCTTGTTTTTGCGACAACAAAACTAGTCAAAGTACCATTCACGTTGTCCTTTTTTGTTCTCTTTATAAGGAACCAAGAATTAGGTTTATTAAGCCTATTCTAAAAGGGCGACAACCATGTAATTATAAAGAGGGTTATGACTATTTGTTATCGCTATCATCTTCTGGAATATGTTGTGCCATGTTAAGTTTTATACGACTATCACTCCAGATTAGGAAACGGTATTGTTAGTTTGGTTAAAGACCTTCTTGCTGCCAGTGCAATAAGCACTAAAAAACCAATGTCATATGTTGGTCCAACTGGTTATATAGTATGCTAATAATCTCTGTTATAGGGCGACTAATATGGTTTCGCATTGTAGGTTTCCATTCTTCCTGATAAATGATATGTTAAACTTGTATAAACTTTGTTTTAGTAACAATATGTTTTTAAATTAAGGTCTGTATACTTTTATGATTCTATCTTTTTGAATCGAATAAGGTTTATGAATCGAATCGAATCGAGATGTGGGCGTGACCCAAACAAAGTTTTTACTTGAATTTGAAACTTGCAGGAAGTTGGGTTTAATCCAGTTTCCAAGCAGAAATTTTCATCATCTTGCTTCAGGGCTGGTTAGACTAATTTAAGCTTCTTTTGGATAAACTTATAGAGAATACACCACAGCCGGTACTGGATTTCCAACTTCCTCCCAGCTTTTGTTCAGTTTTTCAACTGGCAAGCAGGCTCATTCTGGATACTGAATTTCTCAGTCTCCAAGCAAATCTTTTAAAATGGAAAATCAGAATACACTTTCTTGATCGGAAAGAAAGACTTTTCTTTTGAGAAATTCACTTAAGCCTGACTCTATTTCTAATTTCCATTTGATTGCGGTGACCCAACATAGCCTTTTTAAAAGTACAAGCTTGCTTGTCAATGACTGATAGCCTTAAAATGTTCCCTAAGGTATCCCACACCCTTGTTGTTAGTTGTATTTTTTTGGGGGGGGTGGGGGGGGGGGGGGGTTTATATAGCGCAAACTCGACCCGAAGGTATCAGAGTGCTTTACTTGAGCACCAGTTGCGTTACAGATGGACACGTTGATTTTTGTTAGGCACGGGGAGATTAAGTGAATTGCCCAGAATCACAGAATGTTGAGCGTGTCTGCTGAGACAGGAACCTGGTTCCCCAAGTTCGAGGGCAACCACTCCAGCTATTAGGCCATTAAGGATAATCCTGTAAGAGGTATTATTTCACAGCTGAAATCCAATAGACATTGCAGGGTAAAAGATATGTCTGTCTAACAGATAGCTGGAGAAAGGGTATCTTGTATTCATATGACTAGTGAATATTATGCCTGATATTATTAATTGCCACTTCCTGGTGCGAGCCTGGTAACCTGACACAACATCAGACTAGTTCCACTGCAACAAGGGATGGACTGGGAGCTGAAAGGAAAACTATTTTGATAAAAGCATATGTGGATGGTCAGAAGTCTTCAAATGTCAGTAGCAGTAAAAAAGATGTCTTAAAATACATGGGAAACTGGATGAACTTCTATGCAGAGGGAATTTTTCATGGAAGCTGTTCTAATATTTAACTAATAAAGAAATTGGTAGAACCTTATTGAGGTCAAATAAGATGTAAGGTTTTATTGATAACTTTATTTAACTCAAATAAGATTTAAGGTTAAGAAGCAATTTGAACCTTTTAGTAGACTGATCTCATTATTTAAAGTTGGCAAAATGTTTTTTCGTTTTAGAACGGCAATCCATATGACTTGTCTCTCTTTTGCAAGTGTTTGGCAGGTGATTTCAAGAATAACTTTTGTGGGTAACTCAGTGGGATTTGGGAAAAATGACTAGTTCATCTGCAAGGGAGTGGATTCCTTAGTGAGAAGTGTCTTGCTTTAGAGGAAGTGCAGTTTAAAGAAAACAAAGACTTTTGAGTAGGGGTATCACACTAGCAAAAAAACATACTATCAACCACTAGGCATGCTGAATTGAATGTGCTCATTACAGCCTGTAAGATATTTGTATGATGAGGTAGTCTAATGTTAGTAAGGTATGCAAGAGCAATTGCATCTACAGCAAATACAAATTTGAGTTAGACAGATAGAATTTGAATTTATTTAGGTGGAGCAGCATAATATGTGCACACTTCATCAGTATCCACCCCAATTATGTGTGTGTTAGAAATTGAATAGTATATAAAAGGCTATACACATGAACGCAATCAAGCAATATATGTAAGTGAACATTCTCTCTACAAACCAGAGCATTGCTGCAATCACAATGACCCACTGGAAATCTTGATTGGATATTTGTGTTTTTTTTAGCAAGCATAAGCACATATGCATCAATGATTTATGATAATGCAATAATCAGCAGAAAATCATATACATGAATAATAGATATTGACCAAGGGTTAAATGAAACTTGAATTCCTAATTGTAAAGTCATATAAAGTCTATCTTTTCCCTTGATGGCGTTTCTAATGCATTTGCAAAACATTTAATGTCAAAGCAATATCTTTCCAGGGTTGTGGACTCCTATCAGTTAATGCATACACATTTGACAGTGTATGATCCATTTTAACAAAGTTTAATGGAAAAAGGATGCAATTACAAAGCTGAATGAACAAAGATGGAAAATGATGTAGCATATTCTATTAACTGTTGCTAATTATGTATGCAGCACAATACTTTTTCCTAGAAGTGTACAAGTAGATGGGCAAATCAAATGTAGCTATGAATTAATTGAAGCTAGCATCTACGTGTAGTGGGTGTTATGAAATAATGGTAATAATGTATTTTTAAACAACATTTCTTACAGCATTTGTGTCACTTTAAGCAGCATGTGTTAAGTCATATTTGAAAATTTGTATGGAGGTATTTGGCACAGTGGAAAAAATGAAGACAATCAAAAAAGGAGAAGAAGGCAGATTGAATGACATGACTGAATGTACTCCTGCAGTCAAAGGGAGAACTTAAGGGAAGACAGATGTACAAAGAGGGTATACTGATATTTTTCTCTCTAGAGCTGCCAGATGACAATGCCACAAAAGGAGTGGCATTGGAAGCACATACATCATACACATGAGCAAAGAAAAAACATGGTTTGCCTGGATAGATAGCTGTAAGGCACTGTAGAATGTCATCAGGATAAAACTAGGAATACCCTCCACCTAAAAGAGTCCTGGTGTATTGGAACTGCCCAAAAAGAGACTGTCAATTGTGAAATAAAACTGTTGCACAATAGTATGTTTTCAGAATGCTGGTACAGAAAAGTTTTCCCTTTCTTCTCCTTTTAGATCTCCAGTATAACAAGTTTGAGTAGTGGTTGATGTGTGTGGTGTAGTGTGAGTGCTGCCACAGAAGGTGTGATTGTTATCCAAGATGTTGTTTTTCTGTGCCTTTACCTTTTCCTGACGTAAAGAGTGTCTGTCAATCTGAAAAAAGGTCAGCCTGACAGACACTCTTCTTCTTCAGGTCAGGCAGCCAGGTGCAGTGCTCACACTAAATGTGCAGGCACCTGGCTGACTGAGCTGAACTTTGCCAGACTGAAAATGTTTCAGTTCTGTAGACATGACCTCCTAAGCTCTGAAAAATGCTTTGGGGTCTTCCACCTCATGACGAGGGGAAGCAACACTGATAGCCTTGGAACTGGGCACTTCAGTTTTAAACACTGAAGTGCCCAGGGCCGTGTCAATTAGGGACGATCATCACAGAGTGGGGTGGGGGTCAACTGTCTCACTGACCCCATTCCACTCTGTGACAAATAAGAGACTTCTGCCTCCTCTCACGGGTTGACCCATAAAAAGATGAGCCAATCCTCAGGAACCAGGGAGGCTTTCCTTCCACCACCCGAGATCACCACTGCAGTCCACTGAGTGTTATTTTGTTTTATGTTTGGTTTGTGCATGTGTGTATGTATGAATGTATGTGTATTTGTGAGTGCATGCTGTGCATGGGGGCGCGTGTGCATGTGCTTATGATTGGTGGGTGAATGTGTCTATATGTATGAATGCATGTGTGTGAGTGTGCATGTATGCATCTTTGGCTCACCCACCACCCCCACTCTGCTTGAATTACTGACTGCTACTGTTGCTTTTGTTGTTGTGAATAGACTTATACATGTTGCACAGAAACTTAAACTTAATGCGAACCAGAAGGAGAAGCCAGTGGAAATGTCAAATTGTGCATAAGAGTGGAACAAGGAGACCAATGAGTATAGTGCTTTTCCCATCAATGTGTGATGGGAACATGAGCTTGTCAAGTGGATCTGAAGTTGTGCATTGAGATAAAGGATTTGATCCTGCAGATGAGGTAGATTTGGTGCCACAGTGCCTGGGACCTTTTTCATGAGTTTCGTCACGGAGGGGCGTGATTCGATATAGAGTCCCAGTGACGTTGCACTCGGTGAAAATGGGAAGAATCATGCCAATGCTTAGCCGTCACATTTATTCTGACAATAGAATCACTCTTTTCTCATGTTACAATTATGTTTCCATAGACCACTATATATGTGGGCACAGTAAAAAACATATCATATCAATAGATGCTGACAACATATTATATGTCACTAAGCTCAGCCCTGCACACATTATCCAGACTGGGGGTATATGTTGTACAATACAGTCTTAAGATTAGTTAGGCTACATTTGTGTTCTTTAATGTCATTCATGTTTCTGAGGTGTCAGAATCATCCTTGCTGGTTATCTCTAATCCAATTGGCCTTGTATATTTGTGTATGCAAATTAAAAGCAAGGGGATGACAAAATCATACATAATCTTTTATTATATTTGGAGAATAGAATGTTCAGAAAAAATTACTTTTTAAAATGGTAGTTCTTCTGTAATTTCTCTGTGAGTTTCAAAGCATTCTATTTGTTTTCTCCAAGAGTTGGGTTTCCCCAAGAGTTGGGTTGCAATCCTAAAGAATGCTACTTTTAAACAGGACTGACAAAGAGCAATGATTAAACCCTGTTTCTTCAACCCTGCCATGGGAGCCTGGTTGTACGAAAGATGGTTATTTAGTTGTGAAGGATATGAGTACTTTACAAGTGATAAGTTCGCTCTGTTGTAGCACTTCACTCTGTCAGGGTAGCAAAGCAGAGGAGTCCAAGGCCTACTCAGTGGAGGTGGTGTGGGCTAGTGTCCAAGCCTTTAGGCATACAACAAAAAATACCGTTGGTTGTGGGAGCCCTGTGTTACAGAACTTTGCTGTGTGCTTTTACTCCACTTCGTGCCCTGGAACTGTCACTGGCTTTTACTGATTGCTGCTGCCGGGTGGACGCTGCAGACGGGACTGCGAGGACCAGCAGTCCCGTAATCCGCTTCAGCTGACTCCTCTTCCCGCCCACGTCGCCTGAGGCCATTTAAACTCTCACGGCTCCCGCTTCGCGGGCGCCGTTCGTTGTGGGAGCCCTGTGTTACAGAACTTTGCTGTGTGCTTTTACTCCACTTCGTGCCCTGGAACTGTCACCGGCTTTTACTGATTGCTGCTGCCGGGTGGACGCTGCGGACGGGACTGCGAGGACCAGCAGCCCCGTAATCCGCTTCAGCTGACTCCTCTTCTCGCCCACGTCGCCTGTTACTTCATCAACTCTCTGATTCGCAGCGCGGTCGCGCGCCGGGAGAAGCCCGGGACAAGGGCGGGACCGTTTGAGGCCGTTCGAGGCCAGTAGAGGCCGGGACGGGCCACCCCCCTTTTATTGCCGACCTTGGAAGCATATTTTAAAATGAGACTTTATTATATTTTCCATCGCCCTCATCCTGAAATTGTTGTTTAGTCTGTGGCGCTCTGTATTGTTATTTTTGTTATCATTATCATTAAGTGTGTGACAATTCCAGCCATATATTGCGTGTCCTAGGACTTATATGCTGTCGACATTGTTGCTGTTGTTGATATAATATACACATCACGCTAGAAAATGACCTCACTAAGGTCTGGGAGAAAGATCGCCCAGGACAGTACAGGGGGCACAGTATCAGGGACCCTTGATAATTTTATCTCCAGAGCAGTTCGTGTCATAGAGCACGAAATTATTCTTACTGAAAAAAGATTGTCCATGGATTTAATGGCAAAAAGATCTTCCCTGGGTAAAATAATGTCTGCCGTTTCCCCTGAGTGTCGGTTGCTTCAACTCGATTCTGGCCCGGCAGCTAATACTGAGGTTGTGGGCTTGGACACGACAAATTATAGCACCCTGGATACCACCCCTGATAGCATATCCATCCTAGAGCCTAGACCTCCTATTGCGAAACCAAATATTAATTTCCCACTGCCCCTCTCAGAAAAATCATCTGATGTAATTTTGGATAAGGGAAGTATGACTCAGTCTACTACTGGAAAACGAAAACGTGTGGGAGGGGTAATCAAGGGTAGACGTGCTAAAGTGTCCAAAGTGTCCAAACCCGTTATTCCACCCAAATCAACCCAACCTCCTATCCTTTGCAGTGTCTCTCCAGCTCATGTCAGTCCATTGCACAATAAGACCATACCTTGTCAACTATGTGCTAACTCGCCTACTAATGGCTTTTTGGAAACCCTTGAACAACTGCTTAAATCATTCTTGCTACCGATACACGAGAGAGTCAAGCAACTCATTACAAACATAGGGAAATTGGAAAGTATCGTGCTTGCCAATACGGCCATTTTGGAAAAAGGCCTCGGGGCTATACCACCTCCTGGTATTGCTGTAAAAGCTAAAATTGTCTCAAACGGTACTATCCTCCCTACCCCGGCTAGCAATTCCCCTAACCGCTCTGCATATAAAGAACCTGTTAATATCCCTGTCTCGGACCCTGCTGAGGTAGACGCCCATACATTAATCGGAGTTGGTAGGAAGAAGAAGTTGGTTATAAACGATCCCAATAACGAGACTAATGCCGTTGGGTCAATTGACCCTCTGAGTGATGGCTCGACCTCCAAACTCCCATGCATCAATCTCCCCCCCCCCCCGAGTCATTACCTTATACGGTAATTCTGGCAGGTGTCCCGAATATTTCCCAAGTCAAGACAGAGTCTCATAGCGAGCTCAAGAACAAGGTTATTCACTGGCTTAATGGTAATAGGCCTTTGCCTCCTAACCTTCGTGCAGAAATTTTGTTTGTACGAAGAGTGAGTTGGCTAGGCACTAAACCAAAGGATGTGGAGGGTGGCTGTATAATCATCAATTTTAGGGACCCCAGAGTAGTGAGGCACATATGCCGCCACCCCAGCAATATGAGCCCCAGAGGAATATCTACTTTTGATTTGAGGCATTTTTACCCTATTGCCCCCTGTGATACATACTGCGCTCAGCCAGTTGGATGGGAAAGGGTCTATAGAGGCCATCGAGGTCCACCGAGATCGGACTTCCATCTCCCTTTGTCTAATTACTTTGGTCCTTTGAGCAGTTTGGAAGGGATAGATTGACTGGCTAATAATAATAACATCCATATAGGCCCTGTTAGTGCAATTGAAAATGGTTTTGGAAGTTCAGCTTGTTTGGGGAACTTAACTTGTAGTTGTTTTATGGAGGGTCATATGGGTATTGGCGGTAAGCGTCCTAACATTGTATGCACTCCATCCAACGTGTCTCTTAGTAATTTAGACCCCCCTTTGTCAGCTCCGGATTTTTCTGAGGGCTCACAGGGTATAAACTACTTAAGCCTTTTACCCATTGATTTAGTGATAGCTTCCCATGCTATCATGATTCGTTATGACAGGCCAAATCCCATGCTTTTAGATCCTTGCCCTGATGAGCACAAGTGCTTAGCACCTGGCAAGATCATAAATCATACTGCCCCCCAGGTCCCGCATCAGGTCCAATTGCTAGCGGACAGCGTCCAACCCCTTCCCCTTCCCCTGGTCTCGTGGAATATTGCTGGCCTAAGGAGTAAAACCACAATAGACGAGTGGTCTATTTGGGTGGATAAATTTGACATCCTGGTTTTTCAGGAAACGTGGGCTGTGGACCTGGTATACTCTCCTGGTTTTATTAATTTTCACAAAGGGGTTATTAGTGGGGTAAGGGGCCGACCTTCGGGCGGCCTTGGTATCTGGGTTAAGCAAACCCTTAAGTGTAGAATCATTGAATTGGCCGTAGACAGTCCTGATCTCCTAATAATTTTGTTGCACCTCAATGATGATCCAGATATTATGATTATCAATGGTTACAACAGAGGCCAACCTGGAGGTCGCAGCTCTAATACTTTTTTACAATTAGATGGGTTTTTGGAAACAGTCAACCCCGGTACCAATGTTATAATAGTGGGGGATTTGAATTGCTGTTTCGAGCCTTTAAACACTGTCGGGGATTCACTCACTATGGAAGTGGATGCTTTATGGAATATTCCCCCCCTTGACCTCCCACCCATCAAGAAGTGGACCGAATCTGCTATTCAGTGGATGAGTTTATGTATGGGGCGCGGCTTTAGGGCGGCTAACGGACGGACTAACTCAGACAAAAATGGCAGTGACACCTTTGCTGATGGCCTTCGCCGTAGCAGAATTGATTATGCCCTTCTCAAAGTGGAGTTCTGGTCTACTCTAAAAGACATGGTGATTTTAGATCGCTCTGAGAGTGACCACAACCCCCTAGTACTGAGTATCCTGTCTAGTAGAGACCGCCGCAGCAACGAACAAACCGAGATAGTTACTGCAGATGCTTTCCTTACTAATAATCAACGGAGAGTGCGTTGGGATAGGGTAGTTACTGACAGTGTTGCACTAGCCGAAATTAGCTCACAAGTCACAGGTGCCCTGGAAGCCTTTCACTCTCTCCCAAACCAAGAAGCTGTTATTGGGGAGTCTACGCATAATCATGAAACCTTGTTTACGGGTCTAAAAGCTCTCTTTTCCAAACCCAACAAAGTAAAGAAACTTATTCAACCTAAGCAAAATCAATGGTACAATAAATTGTGCCGAGAGCTCTATGGCAAATTAAAGATTGCTATTAAATCTAAAAACATGGTCAATATTAGAATAGCTAGGGGTAACTATCGTAAGGCCAACGTTTTGGCCAAACAAGAATGGGATAATGATCATTGGCATGATCTTTTAGTTGCCAGTGAACAAACAAATTTGACTAAGTTTTGGCACATTGTGAAGTGGGAGAATTCCCCGAGTTCGCAGGTTCCCTCAAATCATGTTCTTCCTGAGATCTGGGTGGAGCATTTTGAGTCCCAGTTCTCTGGTACTAATTTGGCTGACGTGACAATTCCCCAAATTTCTCGGGATATGCCCACCCTTCAAAATTTTTCGTTTGACTGTAAAGAAGTCGAGATGGCTTTAAGTAAGATACCTAGTGAAAAGGCCCCGGGAATCGATTGTGTCCCGGCGGACCTTTTCAAATTTGATCATAGTAACTGGGTACCTTATATCGCCTTCTTGGCCACTGCTTTAGTAAAGGGGGCGGCTATCCCCGAATCGTGGAAAGGTGCCGAGATATTGCCCATTTTTAAGAAGGGTGATCGCTCGTGCCCAGGGAACTATCGCCCGATTAGTTTAATCGACTCGATCCAAAAAATCATCGCTAGGATGATTTTGGCAAGAATCCAGTTATGGATTGAGCAGGGGGTCATTATATCACCGTTGCAGGCTGGGTTTAGATCTTGCATCAGCACCATTGATCAGGTCTTTAGGTTCCAATTGATCGTCTGGAAAACGGTCTATTTAGGCGGCGGCACTTTATATGCCGCCTTCGTTGACCTTCGGTTCCTAGGACAAAACTATGGGGGGTTTTAGCTGGGCTAGGGATGTCCGCCGACCTTTTGAATATTGTTATCAGGTTGCATGATGAAAACTTTGCCCAAGTTCGCTGGGGGAACCAAGGGCAGGTCACAGATAAATTTAAAGTAAATCGGGGTGTCAGGCAAGGGTGCGTCTTAGCGCCAACTCTTTTTTTGTTATTCATAAATAGAGTTGTGCAGTATTTTTCATCTATCTCAACTGACGCCCCCTCCTTGGGTGGTACTAAGATCCCACTGCTCATGTTTGCTGATGACACCCTATTACTGACTCAGACGGGGTTACAGGCGGCTTTGAACAAATTTGACACCTTTTCTCTCGATCATGATCTGCAAGTAAACGTTTCTAAAACCAAGTATATGGTTTTCAATAAAGGAAGAAGCGTGGCAGGTCATGTTACGATGAATAACGAAATGCTCGAACGTACGAACGTTATGACTTATTTGGGGATAGTTCTGGAAAACAAACTGAGCTGGAAGCCTCAAATTGATATCTTATCCCTGAAGTTTTCCCAGCTCTCAGGGTGTTTGGTAAAAGAACAGAGACTGTCTCAGACCAAAAGGATAGGCCCAGCTATTAAGATTTATAACTCCAGGATTAGTTCTGCGATTCTTTATGGCGCAGAACTCTGGGGTTTTGCCGACCTATCCCCTTTGGTCAAGGTGCAAAATACATTTTTGAAGAACCTTACGGGCCTTCCCATGTCAAGTCCAGTGAAACCATTATTACTGGATCTTGGTTGTCGTTCAATTGAAGACACTGCCCGGTTCAAACCTCTGGCCCTATGGCGAAGACTGTGGACCACCCCGGAATTAGCCCCCTATGCCAAGGTACTACTGGATGTTCGTTCAATTTTGGGTTCGGGAAACACAGCTTGGTTTAGGCAAGTTAGATTGCTTTTGGAATCTATGGGCTTGGGTAATTTATGGTCCGACCCTGTTAATAACCTTTTTCCCCCCTAAAAAACTATTTAAAGGTCTCTACTGGTCCCAGTTATGCCAGATACACTCAACCCAAATCCCGGCAGAGTCATTGACCGGCAGATTCTTTGAGCGAAAAAATGTCCCACTTTTAGAAGATTATTGGGATATTATCAGTAGGTCCCGTGACAGGAAACTTTATCACCAACTAAGGGTTGGCTCCCTACCTACCAGATTGTTTACTAAAAGCTGGAAGGGTGAGTTGAGTGAATCCTGTCGCTGGTGTACTGATTGTGTTGAATCTGTTGGTCACATATTTTTCGTATGCCCAGCCTACGCAGCCCCTCGGGCGAAATGGCTCAAACCCATTTGTCGAAATATGGGCACTAGGGTGGGGTTTGTGGCATTAAGAATTCTAAGATTCGACACCAGTGAACCTATTGTAATCGCTGTGGCAAAATTCTTAGGTTGGGTTTGGATCATTAGAAACAGGACATAAAGGCACCCAGTGATGTGTTTTATACAGTTTTTATCTTGTTTTTATCTTAGAAATGTTTTATTTTTTTTATTTGCATGGAATTCTTTTTTATATTGTATTGTCTTTTATGATGAATTTAATAAAAAATAAAGACTACATGAAGAAATGAAGAAAATACCAAATAAATCATTGTTCAGTCTGTGTTTTTTGTTGTAAAAAAAAAGGAAAAGCACTTTATTACACACACACTACTGACTACTAGGCATTAATTTACAAAATCGTACAAGTAGATAAATAGAAATAGCTATGGAGACACCCTTCTAACAGTTTACATACTTAACAAACCTGTAATCCAAAAAGCACAATAACTCTACATATAGTAGAAACAATATAATGGGCTGTTGTTATCTAAACAGCAGACCTATTGGCTTTGTCAGGGTGTCACATCACCAATAAAAGCAGCTATATGTCCTGGAAAACTAATCCAACATCATTAAAATAAATATAGATGATACCATCTTATAACGCTATTCATTAAGGACTGTCATGACTCACTGCTTAACATGTAATTTTCAACAAAGCATTGCAATGGCTTACATTAAATATGTATTGATTTACTGTTAACTTTGTAATTGTCAATAAATGTCATTCCATGAACTTGATTAAACCATATAATATTTCATTGTCTGTGTCAAAAACATTGTCTAATCAATTTAATGTGTACAACATTCTTTTTATCTTCCTTTAACATACTGTCATTGTCATTCTACCTTTAGGCCAACCAGAAGGAGTCCTCACATTCCAGAGTGCATGGACAAAAGCCAAGCTCCAGAAGAGCTTGAAAATAAAAGAACCTTCTCCTAGCTTCATGATCATAACCCCTGGGAGACTTGGGTCAACATTGGGAAAGCTTTGGTGGGGACTGCCACATGTCTGGCAGCCCCCACAAATCTTCATAAAACTGATGGTGGTGCCCTTGCCCTCTCTGGAGCACCACAAGAAACAAAATAGAGATTTGTGGGCCCTCCTCAGGACCTTATGGGCAAGCCCTTGCTTAGCTATGCAGCTTCTAGGCTTTATGTGGTGATCATTCTGACCCAAGACCAAGACTTTAAATGGCATTCTTTTATTTTCATCAAGCAGCCTCATGCTGTCCCATTGACTTTTTTATTATAGGGGACCTGAGTGCCACTGCCCCTCTGTGGAGCAAGCGGGTCCTGGAAGAACCTGGGCTGGACAGGAAGCCCACTCCAATGCGGTCCTGCAAACTCCCCTCCTGGCTGACACTACTCTCTGCCAACACGAGAGTCGGCATCTGAATTCTTCTGCCACATCCGTGCGGGCGGACAGTTACGTTGGTGTCCACCTTGCTTCGCACAGACACGGTGAGCAGAAGGCACACCACAGTGTTCCCAGGATCTGGCCTACCTGAGGGCAAAATGCTGTTGGAATTCAGTAGTTTTCTATTTCTTCTGTCTTCTGCCCCCAGGGGAATGGGAGTTCTTGGGGCAATACTAGCAAGAGCGCCGTGGCACCCAGATTTTCATAGGATTTCTTTGCGTTGACTCCTCCTGGGGAGACGGTGGCCCCTATAGCATCTTGTATGGTTGGGGGGTGGGTGGCAATATCACTGTGTGTGAAGCTCAGGGCCTTAGCTCTCCCCTTAGGTAAATTAGAAATCGCACAGGCATGATGTGCTCTGTTTCCTGCCTGGCCCCTCCAGGTGGGTGGCAAACTTCACAGTCTCCTTTTTCTCACACGTTGGGTGAATTTAACAATGTTGGTGGTGTTATACACCTGGTGGCAAGTAGAAAAAACTAGTAGTATTTTCTTCAGGCCTCTAAACTTTATTTTTTTCTGCAAACTTGGTTTCACAGCTCTCCCTCTGATGAGGCTGCCCTCATGATTTTTAGCTTCTAATGATGGGCCTGTCCTAACTGGCCTCTTCTCATGCTTTCATCCAGTGACATCCTCAGTAACCCCTCAGCAGAATAACTTCCCTGCTTTGCTCCACAGGCCCCATGGCTTTTGCTGACTTGCAGGTCATATGTCTGTCAGCAGCAGAGCCAGTGACTCCCTCCTGATGGAGGCCAACCACTTGCATGATCAGTCCATAGAAGATCAAAGGGAACCTTCTGGTGTCCCCAAAACAGGTATATCCCTCTACTCTCCCTCAGAGAGAGCAAGGACACCAGTGGCATTGGCCTTGGAGAAACACTTCTTGTCCCTGGGTACTGGATGGAGTCCAAAAGTCCTTAAGTCCATCCTTGTAGTAGAGTCAGGTTAATTCTTCTTCCAACTGGGCACTCCTCTAGATTCATCGATCCGAGGACAGAAACATCTCAACTGTCTCTCCCTTGCAGAGAGTTTTTCAGGGGGGGGACCATTCTAGAAGGTGGCACCTCTTTCCAATCTTAGGGTGACACATTATCACATTCACCACAACCCTCAAACAAACCATTTGGGGACATTACAACATGGCAACTTGAAGTGGGGTGCTGAAACATCTTCCCTGAGAGTCTTAACCCTGCCTCCAACTGCCACAACTGCCTGATCCTTTCCCTCCCAAACTTCAAAGAGGAACCCCTTCTGTGATTGGTTCTAGAGGTCTGGCTGTACTTCTGTGGGAGTGAGCCTTCTCAGGCCAGGTGTGGTTTTAAAGCTAATTAGGACATGCATATTCTGTCCCCACCACTTCCTTTCCCAGGAACAATCGCAACCACCATCAAATTACTCTTTTGAGTGGGGTGGCCCTTAGCCCTCTGGCTGCCCAACAGAGTAACTAACTTGGCCTAGTAGAGTCTAAGAGGACTGGAATCTAATTTTGGGCTCAACCTGCGAATTCTGATCCTTATTCCTTAGCACTTTGCACATTATTGAATTGTATACTGCCATATTTTTAATCTGATGTGTGTTTTGACCGAATTTTAAACAAACTTATTTTGCACTTGGCATTTGTTTCTGGGAACTGATCGTGAGGTGGGCGGTGGGAATCGAACCCTGACACTAGGAAGTGGGGAAATTTCAAACGACCCGCCATTTTTGGTAAGGCGCGAGCTAGTGGTTATGTTATTGGAGCAGTTAAAACGAGACGCTGCGCGAAATCAGGTCGTGGGGGAGTTTGTTGAAACCAATGGTGTTCTACGCTCTAGCCAATCTGGTTTCCATGCTAATTCCAGCACAGAAACAGCTCTCCTGGAAATATCAGAATCAATTAAGTCCACATTGGACAAAGGCGGGAAGGCAGTCTTGATACTACTTGACCTGTCCGCAGCCTTCGATACCATTCCTCATGAACTACTTTTGGGTCAACTCCAAGGATGCGGTATCGGGGCATGGTCCTTCAGTGGTTCAGATCTTATTAGGAAAATCGCCAGCAAACAGTCTGGTCCCCTCCTTGCGCGGCATCTATTTTAGCCATGAATGTTGGCGTCCCTCAGGGATCTATTTCTTTTTTTTTTTAAATTAAGCCTTTAGCAAAGTCATAGTATTGATGCCGTAGGAATATTTGTAGTGATGATCTTGGTGGTTCTTTCAATAATGCCAATAACCCATCAATGGATACCTTAGAGCATAGCACAGATGTGCCAAACACATGTTACTGTGAAAATGAATTCACAAGTTCTGGTTAGTATGTTTGTTTGTCTTTCTTACCCTAATCTTAGACTGAAAGGATGACTTCTTTAGTATTGTGAATATGCACAATGTTCAGGTCCTGCTTGCTATGGGTACCACCTCTGCCCCTTAAAGTACGCCTCATTTTCTGTTTCTCTTGGTTTCAGTAGTGTGATCTACTGCAACTATCTCTGTCTCTTGCATCTTTCTTTTTTAAGCTGCAGTGAGTGTTGGTGGATCTAGTAATGTAGAAATGGAGTCTAGGATCCATGGAGATGGTTCAGCCTCTGTTGCACTTTTAATGGTAGGAACCAGGGGGCAGATTTACAAGCCCCGTGCGCCACTTTTGCGCCACCATTGCGTCACTTCTGTGACGCAGCGGCGGCGTAAAGCTAGCGCCATTCTGCGGGGGATTTACAACATGATGCTTCTAGGGAGATGCGTCACGTTGTAAAGCCCTGCGCCACATGAAACCTGCATCAGGTTTCATGTGGGCGTACCGGCGCAGGGTGGGCGTTCCGTCGCAGGAATGCCTCGGAAAAGTGACTGAGTGAAATCTACTAGATTTCACTCAGTCACTTTTCCGACGCCGCTGCATCAAAACCTTGCGCCTGCTTGAAGCAGGCGTAAGGCGTGACGCACCATGTTGAGGATATGCCAGGTTGGAACAGTGCTGGAGTTGCATCGCGCCCGCGACACAACTCCAGCACTGCGCCACCCTTACGCCGGCAGATGCGACACGCATCTGTTTATCCCTGCGCCATGATGCGCCGCACTATAAATGCGCCGCATCTGTGGTGGCGCAAGGGTAAACTTGCGTCACGCATCTTTCCTGGCGCATCCCTGCTGATTTGCAGGGATGCGCCAGGAAACGTAAATCTGTCCCCAGGAGTCTTTCTGCCATTCTCAAAGTCCGCCTAGTGTTCATGTGTTACCTGTGCATGTGTTGTACTCTAGACCTGGGCTTGTGACACCCTCCTGCACAACACAGCCTCCTAATGCTTCCATAGTGTGGGATGCCTGATAACCCTATGCAGACCAGTTGTAGGATATATCCTGACATGGGTTGTACTTGACTGTTGAGGATTGGAATTCAAATGCACTATTGTGTTTTTTCTAGTTCCTAATGCTTGGGATATGGCAGAGAGATGTCACTGTGTCTTCAAGGTGTAGCTGCTGGCACCTGTGAAGGGAAAGAGTGGTCATGAGTGGTTGGAATTGTGTTGAGGTGCTGCACTGTCTATGCAAAGGTGTAGTAGGGCCCAGTTTATTTGCATTCATTATGAAAACTATGGTGGCATCTAGGAATGCTTCAGAAGATTATGAACGAGGAGCCCATTTTTAGGCTTTGGTAACATGTAGTTGTGTGCATCACATAGGAGCTAGATGTTGAGATCGGTCGATCTTTTGTGCTTGTAGTAGACACATGTCTGAATGTGTGATGTTTGATGGTGAGATGCATATAATTCACAGCTGCAAAGCCAAGAGGGCAGTCACTGATTTGGTAGTCCATCTCTGCTCGTTGCTTCTGCAGTCATGAGTGGAGGGTGGAAGGAAGGTGGCAACTCGTACCATATGAAATATATCAGCGAACTACCATTCTGCCTTGAAATAGGGTAGTTTTGTCTATGGAGTTCCTGAGTTTGAAACTTGTGGCATACATTTGTAGGGCACATAGGGGCTTATTTACAAGCCCTCTTTTACCACCTGTACGTAATTTTTTCCCATGTTAAAAGTGACGCACTGGCAGAGCAAGGGGCTTGTAAATCTGGTCTATAGTTTATTCTCTGCTGACTTGGCATGTTGAGTGCCTTTAGGATGGTGATGTGAGATTTGACAAAATGTAAGAGAAAACTGAGTATGCTCTTGGTGAGTTTGAATCTCTGTAGACATTCCTGGCTGACGCAGTCTTAGAGTACAAGCTTTTATATAGATTCACACCATGATTCTGATGTCTTGCATGAGTATGTCTGGGATTTGGAGTTGCATGTTCATGCAACTTTTTTTATCTTTGCCATTATCCATCATCCTCTTTGTGAAAGTATTTGGATGGGATTTTTTCGGTGCATTTAAGTGCAAGTAGGTTCATGTGAGTCAAACATTGAATGCTGATGGTTGTGATGATGAATGTCTGTTAACTTAGTAAGTACAACTACCTTGATTTGCTGGCTCTGGTGTTTTAGGGGTTTTAAATTATAACTTTTTTTACTTTCATACATTGCATTGTGTGTTTGATGAGCCATAATAAATTATTTTTTTGCAGGTTTATCAATTTTTCATCTACAGTCACTTTGGGGGTGTTTAATATATCAGTGCGTTTGAGCCTTTGAGTGTCCTTTGGGTTTTTGAGCAATAGCAGGTCTTTTTTCAAGGCATCTCGACTGCTTGATTGCTGTTTCCATCTTCCTAGCTGTGTGCAGTCAGAGAAATGTGTTTATCTTCAGGCTCTTCTTTTTTTTTTTTTTGTTTAAAGAGCTTTATTAAAGCAAGTACGAAAAAAGGTACAGCATAACATCAACAGTTATGGAGGAGTTGCAGAGAATATCACATAGTATATATAAGTATGGTAAAATGAAAGGTAGGATAACTACCTTGTAGAGAACTGAAACCAAAGGCTAAAGACAATACTAACAAGCTGTGAACCTTCCAAAATTTGCATTTTACAATTTTTTGTTTAGGAGAAAGAAAGAAGGAAGGAAAGAAAAAGAGACAAGAAAAATAGAAAGAAAAGAAAGAAAAAGAAAAAGGGGAAAAAATAAAACAGATAAAAAAAGAATATAAATAAATCAGCATCCTTACCAGATATAATAAATAAATATCTGATAACAAACATTATACAATTCTGATAACCATGTAGGAAAAAAACATTATCTAATGAAAACAGTATAAATGAAATGTAACGTAATACTCATGGCAGCTGAAAGACAAAGGAGCTGTCATTGTTGCGTGCAGAAGAGGATAAATAGTTGGTGAGTGGAGACCAAAAGGCTTCCTTCCGAAGGAGCTGTTGGGATGTAGTGGAAGAAATTCTATCCAGCCAACGGTGATAACAAAGAAGATTCTACCAAACTGAAAAAGAAACCTTAGTGGCATTCTTCCAGTTAGAGGTAATAACCTGAAAGGCAATAGCAATTAACAAATCCACAAACTTTCCCGTCCTGTGAGCACCAAACAAATTTACAGAATTGCTGACCAAAAATATAGCTATCGAAGGGAAAATTGATAGAACAAATGGAGGACATTGATTTGGAAACCTTGATTCAAAAAGAGGAAATGCTAGGGCAAAGAAAAAAGGAGTGAAAGAAGGAGCCAGGGGTGTTTTTACATGACCAGCAGTTGGGGGACAAGTTGGAACTGTACTTGGAGAGGGATAAAGGGGTTAAAAACAACCTATGATAAAAATAATAAAGTGTTTGGGTGGTGCTAGCAGTGCGGTAGGTGTGGTGTATTCGTGTCCAAAGAGAGTTCCATATGTGTAGAGAGAGGGTACACTGCAAATCTGACTCCCATAATAGTTCAATTTTACACTTAGAGCAATTGGGTACAGAGAAATGAAGATATTTGGCGATATGAGAGGCCTGAACTGAAAGAGAAGTAGAAAGAGGCTCTAATAGGGGGTCACATGAGGAGGATGGAGACCCAGAGAGAAGAGAAAACTGATGAGTTAAAAGCAATCTCAAAGAGTCATACCTAAGAAGTGAAGAGGCAGGCAGGCAAAATTCGGACTGAACTTCCTGAGACGATAGAAAATGAGTACCCAGTATTAAATGTTTAACCTGAATGATCCCTTGAGCTGCCCAATCTTTCCAAAAAATAGTGCGGGTGGAAAGTTTAATGGATCTGTTATGCCAGAGGTGTGAATCTAAGAACATTTGTAGAGGTGTTAGGGATCTGCCAAGGACCGCATTGAAGGTAGAAATACATTTAGAAATGGTTGGGGATTTAAATGAGCATGGGGGATGAGTGAAATTGGCTAACAAAAGAAAATGGCTGAACCAAGGATTCCGCCAATCTGTGCCAGACCGATACACGGGGTTCTTCCGAGGAAGATAGATAGGGCAGCATTTGACGAATTAAAAACGAGGAATGATATTGGCGAAAATTGGGGAAATTAACACCCCCCCAGGTCCCTAGGAGCAGACAAGAAGGACAAAGAGATGCGAGCTCTCCGGTTATTCCAGAGGAATTTACTCAAAACACCGTTAAGATTCTTGAAAATTTTAATTGAAGTTTCACAGGTAACATGGACTAATAAATATTTAAAACAGGAAGCATCATCATTTTGACTGAGTCCAGTCTACCCCACCAGGACAAAAATAAGGGAGACCATTTTTCTGTCATGCGGGTCGCTTTTAATAAGACATCTTCCAAATTAAGCTGAACAGTTCTAACAATTGAAGAAGAATATTTCATCCCCATGCAAGAAATGCTATTAATGCTCCATTTGAATTCCGTGCCATCAAACATACTTTTTAAACAGTATTTGTTTAATGGAAGCACTTCGGACTTGGAGAAGTTTAACTTATATCCTGACAAGGCGGCGTAGGAAGATAAAAGATTCGTAAAAGCAGGCAAAGAAGTAAGGGGATCAGAGATATACAGAATAATGTCATCCGCATAAGCAGTAAACTTAATTTCAGTAGTCTTATGTGTAAAACCCCGAATGGTGGGGGAATGTCTCAAACAATGGAGAAAAGGTTAAAGCGATAGAATAAAGAGCAAGGGCGAAAGAGGGCAATCTTGACGGGTACCCCGTTGGAGGGTAAAATAAGAAGATTGAGAACCCTTAACAAAAACTGAGATGGTTGGGGAGGAATATAACAAACTTGGAAAGGACAGGATAGTGGGTCTAAAACCATGCCATTTAAGTGCGTGCATCATAAAAGGCCAATGAATGCGATCAAAAGCTTTCTCCGCATCGAGTGTTATGGCTGCAACGGGGAGGAACTCTTAGATGCAAGATGTATGATATTTAGAAAAGTTCTGGAATTGTCTGCCAACATCCTTCCCTTAACAAACCCCATCTGCTCAGAGCCAATCAAATCCGAAATTACCTTATTGATACGTAGGGCCAGCACCTTGGCAAAAATCTTACAATCCAAATTAATTAAAGAAATAGGGCAATAGTTGGCACAGCATGAGGGATCTTTATCTTTTTTGGGGATTAGACAAATCATGGCTTCTAAAAAAGAGCCACAAGCTTCATTGTGAGATACAAAGTGCTGAAAAAGAGAAAGAAGATAGAGAAGAAGAGTCTGTGAGAAACAGGAACAGAATTCAGCAGTAAAGCCATCCAGGCCGTGGGCCTTATCCCTAGGTAACTTGGCTCGGGCTAACTTAATCTCGGAGAGGGACAAGTCTTTATCTAAAATTGAACAGTCGGGGGAAGGGGAGGAGCGCAGAGGCAACGAATCAAAGAATGCGTCCAAAGCAGCGTCAGAAGGGGGGGATAAGGTCATATAGAAATCATTCAAACAATCCAATATTTCCTCATCCTTGAAATGATTAACACCATTATCATCGATTATATTGACTATTTTAGATCCTTGAGATTTCACTTTCAAATAATTTGCCAGCAATTTACCGGCTCTATTGAGACCACCATAGAATTTGGAGTTAATTTTTAGTAATGTTCAAGAAGCTTCATCTGTTGATTTCCTATTAAAATTCATTTTTGCTTGGACCATCATTGGAAGAGAAGCATGTATGTTCCAGCTGTTTAATGGAGGATAATAAAGAAGCAGACTCTTTAAGGTGTTGTTTCTTCTTCACAGACACATAATCAATAATAAATCCTCTGGCCGTCACATTAAAGGTGTCCCAAATAGTGTGAAAAGTATATCAGGACTAGCATTGAAGAGAAAGAATTCTGACAAAAAATCCTTGAAGCGCTCAATGAAGATAGGATCCTTGACTAGATAGTTATTAAAGCGCCATCTACAGAGTTTGGAAGGAACAGAAGGGCGATCTAAATTATTAAGAACAGGAGCATGATCGGAAATCAGTATGGATCCAATTTCCGCATGATGTAATTTAGGGAGAAGGTGCGGGCTCAGAAAAATATAGTCGATTCTAGAAGTAGAGTTATGTGCAGGAGAGTAAAAAGTAAATTCCAAACAATCCGGATTATATAACCTCTAGGCATCTACCAAACCTCTCGAACAAAAAGCTTTCGTAAAGGCTTTTTGCATTTAATTGGGAATAAATCTAGAGGTAGATTTCCTATTGATGAAGGGGTCCATGACCAAATTGCAGTCCCCACCCACTAAAAGGTTAGAAGGAGAACATGAGTGGAGAGTATGTGACATGGACTGCCAAAACTTAGAATCTATACCAGTAGGGCCATAAATGTTAAGTAGAGAGATAGGGGAACCATTTATGAGTAGATGAAGAAGAAGCCATCGTCCCTTCACATCCCTCTCCTCCCCCTCCACAGTGAGGGAAAGGGACTTATGAAATAATGCCACCACACCATCAGGGTCTTCTTTTTGAGTGGGTGAAAACTGTGTAATAGGCAAAATAGGCCATGATTACTTAATGTGAAGTTACGTTTCTGTGTATAAACACAGTGGATTTTGTGACTTCAGGGCCTATTCACAAATGTATTTTGGAGTCTGTAATGTAGTACAGATCCTTCTCCAAAATTGCCCCCGAAAGCTGGAATGCCCTCCCATTACACATTAGACTTGAACCCAGCCACCAGAAATTTCGCAAACTCTTGAAAACATGGCTATTCTAATTCTGCGTGACCTATGCCTATCATCTGAGTATCTGCTGGCGCTATGAGACCTTCGGGTGATATATGCGCCTTACAAATGCCAATACATAGATATAGTACACCTGTAGTACTTATTGAGGTTGGCAAATCTTGTTTAGGACCTTGCAGGCAATAACCATAGACAAGAAAAGGAGCTCATATCATGGTGAACAACTTTGTAAAGCCAGCTCTCTCATGGACATAGCATGAGAACTCTGGTGTTCAAAACCAATAAAGAAATTAAACCACTTGTTTTTCAAAAGTGGACGTTTTAATATGACGCTCTATTGGGCTCACTCATTAGTTGTCAAAATTGCTAATTTGAATTAGCTCAAAACATGTACAATTTGCATACATTTTCATTTAAAAAAGATGGTGTTGTGATTTTTTTTCTTTGTCCATAACCACTCACTGCAGTGAATGGACAGCAGTACCATGTCAGGGCCTCTTGTCAGATGCTGCTGCCATAGAGGGTTAATATGTGGTTGAGTGGGCCTGCACACCTATTTTTGTGTACCTATGTTTCTTATATAGCAAAAATCTTTAGTGTATTGTAAGCGTGCTTTCACGTAAAGGGATGTGAGTCAACGTCCCTATCAGTAACGATGAGTGGGAGAGGTTCTGGAGTGACCAGAGCCTACGTGAATCACAGCTCGGACCCTCAGGTCTCAACAGGAGTAAACCAAAACATATACAAGTTGTGCGAAAAATTTACAGTGAAGCTAGATGCTAATGATAAAATATGAAAGACAACAAACAAGTTCTGTTTAGCCGTTTTTTGTATTGAAAAACAAGCTTAATGGGTATTGTTAACACCACAATACGTTCAATAAAGATTCTGTGTTTCAATTCACAATAAAAAATAACATTCAACAATTACAAAGAATAGATCCCAATGCATTTCGGGTTAAACTCTAACCCTTCGTCAGGGGATACATTTGTTCACAAGACCATTTTAGCAAATGTTGTGGTTCTTTTAAACTTCTTTTCAGTCTCACACCGGAGCTGCAACAAAAGCCACATAAATCCAATTAAGGAAATTACATGTACATTGGTACAATAGGATTTGCACTCGACATTAGGTCCAAAAGGGTGAAAAACCGTGACCGAGAGATCAGGGAGTGACTGTATTTGAAGGGAACGAAATAAGTAAAGAAACGTGAAGTCTCATTTTGGTGTGTGTGAGAGAAACTGTGCTATAATCATAAGATGTGTAACCAGCCGAGTGAAGTCATGCGTTTACAAGAGACGTGAAGGACATGCATATTAGAGCTGAACCACCACCGATACTCTGACGGAAAAGACTGTCTAGCCTCGACTCACCTAGCTGAGACGCCAGGGATATGCGAAACAGAATCGGAGTGTCTGCCGGTCGATGAAATCTGTAATGAGCGAGGGCTAAGATTAACAAAACAACCCGGGGGTTGTAATACGCTCGATGAAATCAAAGAACGTGAACGAGGCTTACCGTGCTAGAAAAGTATTCCTGTCTTTCCGCGAAATCTTCACTTCCAGCAAGTCTACTGCTAGCGCATGCGTGTGTGTGAAAACCGTGTCGGTTATAACGGGAGGGTGAAAGACATAAACGAAGGACCACGTCCATTACGAGTGGTCAAAAATGGAAAGAGGACTGTCTCAAAGTGGACTTAGTTAACCATGGTGACCCGCGAGTGAGGAATAAAGAAAGATCACCGTATGTGTATATACCGCAAAGAAAGAAAAAAGTGTATAAGAATAAGAGTGAGGTGCGAGTGCAAAATCCTTTACAATGAAATATATGATCTGGCAGTTTCAAATAAAGCATAACATTTCGTAGTGGTCATTGAGGCCACCTGGGGTCACTGTTCCTAAGAATTTGATCCAGTGTGTTTCTCTGCGTGCTAAAAATGTATTCATGTCTCTGTCTGACATTGTGGGGAGATGTTCCAGAATGGTAAACCGGAGTTGAGGAATGGTGTGTGGTGTATTGATCCAGTGTGTTACAAGGGAGGAGGTCATGTTCCTATTTCGAATTCTACTTTTGTGTTCGATGATTCTAGTCTTGATTTTGCGACTAGTTCTCCCAACATATACCAAGCCACAAGGGCATTTGATGGCATAAATGACCCATTCAGTGTTGCAATCCGATGTGTGTTGTAATGTTATGTTTTTGCCTGTGTGTGGGTGGGTGAAAACTTTGCCTACTATGACATTGCCGCATTGGCCACAATTGTAACATTTCTTCATCCCACTGTATTTCACTGCTTGCGATTTGATTTGCCATAGAGGGTCCATTACTTGCAATATTGACATGCCTTTGTCACCCTGAAATGAATATACAGTTTTTTCTGACAGAAAATTGTGAGTAAAATGATTAATGATGCTGTCAGAATAGAAATTGCTTGTCCATTGACAGTTACTCGACTTATTGGGGGCCACAAAAAGAGAAGGGCGTTTTCTTTCCATATCTGGTGTATACAGCATACTGATCGCTCAGCAGCAAATTAAAAAACCAAATGACTAGATAAATATTCCACAAGCCTGGATGCAGCCATGTGCACCAGCTTTGCAAGATCCACGCTTTCTCTCTTTTCAGTTACAGTGGCGGTTGCTGTAAAAGAACAGTGGTTGGGCAGTGCGGAGGAGAATAACGCAAAAAACCAAGAGCACTTACCTGCCGGGCGCCACCTCAGTGCTCTTCTGCTCCTGCCCCAGCAATCCATGGGCTGGTGCACAGGCTCCTAAACTCCCCTAGACCAATCCAGACACTGCTCTCATGCAGTAAACAACGTCTACCATGAAAAGGTTTACAACGGCCGTGTTGTAACCATGCATACCATTACTCCGCAAGTCGGAACAACGACTTGCGGAGGGGGCAGAAGGTGTTGAATTTAAAATCCAACACCTTTCCTACTGTCCGCACAGACTGGAGTTGGAATAGTAAATTATACTGATTCAACATCCAGCATCCCCCTCCTCTGCAAGTTGTTGTTACCACTTGCGGTGTAATGGTATGCGTGGTTACAACGCAGTCGTTACAATTCTGCGGAGAAAAATAATGCGTAACAAAGAGGTATATTCCTCTCATGCTGGTAATACTATTACCCAGCATGAGAGAAGCACTAGGATTGGTCAGAGCGGGCTGGTTTGGTGCTCACTCAGGGATAGGGAGCCTGTTCTCCGCCCGGCTGTGCAACACAGCTCGGCTTGGAGAGACCGCAGTGCGCATGTTGGGTTGGCCATCCTAAGACAGCCAGCCAAACCAACATGTGCATTCGCAGTGCCCACCACTTCTTGCTGCTGCAGCTGCTGTCCGTCAGCATGGCCCCGCCCTAAGACTTAGCTCAGTAAGCTCAGCTGACAGCCTGCTGGATGTGAGGATGAAAAATAAAATGATAATAAAATAGTTTAATTATCATTTCATTTTTCATTGTTGAATCTGCTGGCTTTCAGCAATGGGGCAACGCTCCTACGCCCTACAGGAGGAGCCACCACTGGCCAGTTATCTATTTATTGGTCTGCAAAATAAACATGGCTCCATTAGATAGCTGGCGCAAATATGAAAAATCAGGCACAAAGACATTTTACGCCCAGTTTTACACTTTGTGTCAATTACAGGTAAATCAAACATTGCGATTTGAACCAATATTTTGCCTGTCTAAATTCTGCCTGGTTACTACCTGGAGGAATGATTGCAAGTAAGATAGTTTGAAAAGAGGAATATAGGGCCATATGTGCGATCACATTGTCCGATTTACACAGAATGGGTGAAACCCTTTGATGCATCTGGCCAATGGTGTGGTTATACTGGTTGCAAAGACTTTTTCTGTAGCTTATTGCCCATTCCACATGCGAAATAGCAAGCAGGGCACCACAATGACCCAAAACAGTGCAGTGATAGTATTGACCAGGGTGGGCTTTGCGCCACATTTGTCCCCAGCAGTTATAATGAGTGGAACTGTGAGGTTTGTTGTGGGACAATTGTTGCGTGTGTTCACCAAAGTATGCCCCATCCCACTATTCTTTAATAATCACAGGTTAATTTTCTCACGATAGCCTGTGAAACAGTGCAAATACAGTTTCTTCAGCTCTCCATGACGGAGGGACATATCACAGCAGTCAAGAGCTCTTTTTTCTGCAAAACACAGACAGATAACAAGCAAGTTCCTATAGAAAGAGTCCTGGGCACCCGGTCAATGCCAGACTTGTGCTTGATAATTCCTATAAACAAAGACTGAGTAGGAAGAGGAATTTTATAGAATGTAATTTTTTTATATTATTTTCTTTTAACACATTTTTACTTGCCCTAATTTTTGCAATATTTGCTAATACAACTTTGCATAATATACTAGTCGAAATTCCCATGTGTGCTTACTTCTGGAAAAGGATGAGGAGGAAAGAAACACCACTTGTCTATTTTTCCCACTCCAGATGGTAAGCTGATGCGCCCATACTATTGGGGACCAAAGGATGTCTACTGGTTATGTTCAAGGTTGCCACCATTTATTGCCAGTTACTGTCCACCCTCTACAGAAGAAGATCCTTGAGGCGTTGATATTCCCAGTCATTAAAATTTATTACAAACATTGATTTCTTTAAATGTAGGATCACATGTACCAAACTTCCATTTGCAAAAAGTAGTCGCAAATTATGCATCAACTTTTTGTGAATGGGAAATAATTTTGCGAGACGACATGTGTACTAATAGGTCAGTTCACAAAATTTTAAATCAGAGTGGGTTGTAATCCAATCTACCTCCTCACTATTCAAAAGATAGGTCACAAATTGAGACTGACTTCGATATAATAAGTTACCACCCCAGCTTATGAGTATGTAACTTTTCAATAATTTGTTTCTCAAGCTATATTAATGGAAATGTTCCCTTCCCACACCTCCTCAACATCATGTGTGGTAGTCAGGTGTGGTGGTGAGTGAATTAGCTAATCTTGCCCTAGAAACAATCTTACACCAATGCATTGTGGGACACCTTATAGAGAGAGGGGGTAGAGTTTGTGTTTGACAATAAGAGGAGCCATTATCTATTTGTTGTTTGATTTCTCGTGAATGATTAATTGTGTCAAAAGCATTTCATATATGTAATGGGTAAAGCTATTTCTTACAAATGAAAGCCTCTCCTAAAGCAGTATTGTACTTCTAAAAGCACCAATCCATCACTAGTTATTTTTTCATAGGGAAATATAAAAAGGCCATTACCTGCTGTATTTGACGTCACTGGCCTGGCTGCTGCTTCAGATTTCGTTTCACAAAGAAAGTCATCAATGGAGGGGCTTAGGAGGGGTCTGCTCTCTTGTTGCTCATTAACCAGCTGGAAACAGGAAGACAGAAAAGTTAGCCAAAGGGAGACACAAAAATGCATCAGACAGATAGAAATAATGCCATGCTGCTATTTATCTATATATAGCCTACAGGGCTGCCCACTGGTCCTTGGAGTGTACAGACCAGATACTAGAGTGTAAAGCAGTGGTCCTCTGGGGGTCCATGAAGCCTGCTCTGGGGGTCTACAACTGCTTAGGATAATATATAATAACAAATTAAAGTGTATGGTAAATGAAGAAGCAAACTGTGCAATTGAAATTTTAAAACAAACGCAAATGTGAAGGAATTTGAAATTGGAGGCTAAAAACTAGGTTGATTTGTGGGAGCAATGCAAGTGTCTCAAACAGAATATAGCATGGGTGGTGGGTGGCCAAAAGTTCCAACCTTCCTATTAAAATGCAGATTTTATTTATATTTGTGAATTATTTAAAATATTTCATAGATTGTGTGTTTGTTTGATCAATGCTTGTTCCTGAATTTTTGTGTGTATTATTTTGCATTTGCAAAAATGCTCAGGCTGGGGTCCTCGGATTCCAGTAATGATTAAGTGGGGTTCTACAGAAGCCAAAAGGTTGAAAACCACAGGTGTAAAGCATACATGCTCTTGACTATTTATCACACTGGTCTTTTTTACAAGTTTAGGTATGTGATGTTGCTACAGTGGGAAATACAAATATTGCCTTTTTGTATTCAGAATTATGTTTTAACGTCAACCTCAGTTTCCAAACTTTTAATTCTCCAGTCTAGCTCTGACAGACACCATTGTGGGTTCTTACTGAACATCCCCAGTATTTCCATAAAAGTAGGAAGGACTTCATAACCTCTTAAAACAAGCAATGCATTGGGCGTTTTGTAGGCTACAGCATCAATACGTTAGGTGTAGAGCAGCCTTGCAGTTCAGCAGCACTGTAAATAATAGGCGTCATTACCTCCGCGTAAGACGGCACTCCTTTTATCATTGTTAGAAGAATGAAGTGTTGGGTTGTCTTTGAAGGGATGTTACAAGGAGTGTACCAGATGGGAAAGTTGCACAATGTGCAAAATTGTACGGAGAAGAATGTTACATAGAGTTGAATGTTCAGAATGTTACATACAGGCGAATGTTCAAAATGTTACATACAGGGGAACGTTCAAAAGGTTACATGGAAAGGAATGTTCAAAATGTTACATACAGGGGAATGTTCAAAATGTTACATAAAGGGGAATGTTCAAAATGTTACATACATGGGAGTCCTCAAAATGTTACATGGAGAGGAATGTTCACAATGTTACATTCAGGTGAAAGTTCAAAATGTTACAAAGAGGGGAATTTTCAAAATTGTACATACAGGGGAACGCTCAAAATGTTATATAAAGGGGAATGTTCAAAATGTTACATACATGAGAATCCTCAAAATGTTACATGGAGAGGAATGTTCTCAATGTTACATTCAGGTGAAAGTTCAAAATGTTACATGGAGGGAAATGTTCAAAATGTTACATACATGGGAGTCCTCAAAATGTTACATGGAGAGGAATGTTCAAAATGTTACATTCAGGGGAAAGTTCAAAATGTTACAAAGAGGGGAATTTTCAAAATGTTACATACAGGGGAACGTTCAAAATGTTACATAAAGGGGAATGTTCAAAATGTTACATAGATGGGAATCCTCAAAATGTTACATGGAGAGGAATGTTCACAATGTTACATTCAGGTGAAAATTCAAAATGTTACATGGAGGGAAATGTTCAAAATGTTAAATTCAGGGGACAGTTCAAAATGTTACAAAGAGGGGAATTTTCAAAATTTTACATACAGGGGAAAGTTCAAAATGTTACATGGAGGGGAATGTTGAAAATGTAACATACATGGGAATGTTCGGAATGTAACATGGAAGGGAATGTTCAAAATGTTACATGGAGAGGAATGTTCAAAATGCTACATTCAGGGGAAAGTTCAAAATGTTACTTGGAGGGGAATGTTCAAAATGTTACAGGAAATGCTAAAAATGTTACACACAGGTATATGTTCAAAAGAGTGGAGTACTGCATTCAGAGGAATGTTACACAGTGATAAGTGATCGATGAGTGAATACTGTATTGGGTAATGACCAATGAGTGGAACACTGCATTGAGAGGAATGTTATAGAGAGAGAGAGAAATGATCAATGAGTGATTACTGTATTGAGAGGAATGTTACGCTGAGAGGAATGATCCGTGGAGTGGAATAAAGCCTTGAGAGGAATGTTACACAGAGAGGAATGATCAATGAGTAAATACTGCATTGAAAGGAATGCTACACAGAGAGGAATGATCAATGATTGGGATATTGCATTGAGAGGAATGTTACACAAAGAGGAATGATCAATGAGTGAATACTGCATTGAGAGGAATGTTACACAGAGATGTAATGCTCAAAGAGTGAATACTGCATTGAGGGTAATGTTACACAGAGAGGAATGATCAATGAGTGAATACTGCATTGAGAGGAATGTTACACCAAGAGGAATGCTCAATGAGTGAATACTGCATTGAGAGTAATGGTACACATAGAGGAATGAGCAATGAGTGAATAATGCATTGAAAGGAATGTTACACAGAGAGGAATGATCAGCGGAGTGGAAAACTACATGGAGTTGAATGCTGAAGAGAGTTGAATATTACTGGGTAAAAGCTCTCTGCTGTGGAATAGCAGGAGAGGAAACTTAGAAACTCTGCTAAGTTAGAGAGTGTACTACAGTGCACCTTCTCCTGACAACATATAGAAGCCTGGCACAAGGGAGGGCAAAGGGGAGACAGAGGGCGAGGTGTTGTGGTGAGTCCAGGTTTGGGCACCACTGGGAGGGCCTCAGTTGGGACAAACTCCTTGGGTCAGGCAGACGGCATGGCTTTCATTGCAGCAACAGGAAGTGGCAGGCAGAAAGAAGAAATCAACACTTTGCGGTACTGGTGGAAGCACACCACACATAGCAATAACTTTGATCTACACTGTAGCAGCTCTTTATAATTGACTCTCTAGCTTGATTTCTTGTGAGATGGAGGTGAACATTTTAGTTGAGGTTCCTATCACCAATAATTAGGTATAATTTCATAAAACAATCTTTGAATTCATCATAGACTGCGGCTCTCTTACTTGTGTGATCCGAAGCATAACACTATTCCTCTTTTTTAATTGTGATTAAGTAAAAAAAGGAAAACTGTTAAAAAAATAAATAATGCCTTTATTTAGAGTGCATATACACTCAATGACTTCTAGTATGCAGATAGAATAAAAAAATATTAAATATCATTATTTGCTTAATTCGGTCCCATGCACCTTTACAATTCATTGGAAACCGACTGCTCTACTCCATCAAGGTGCCAGGGGCGTAACCCTCCAGCCCCTGCAATGCAGGAGGCCCTCAACCCTCCATGGCGCCTCATTCAGCCCAGGGGCAATGAATGTCTGTGAGATATGAGTCCCAGGGGCCCCTTACCCCATTCTGCAGGAGGTGAGCGCATCATTTTGAGTTGCACCACTGAAGACACATTGCCCCAATTTATCTGGTTGATCAATACTTTTCTAAAGGCACATGCAATGGTTGCAGTTATTTATCAATATTACGAGTGTAGCTGCTCAGCGTGGGTTTCAACCAGCTATACCTCCAGCAGGAAGGATCCGATGGTAACCTGCAGCCAAGGGAATGACACTATTGTTTTTAATTTCGATGATCCTCTGTGAATGGCATGGGTGCTTAGCAATCATCTAGGGATTTTCTTAGGTCACCCAGGTCACCTTTAATTACACATATAAGGGCCACTAAACTGCAGCAATGTTAGGAGCTTTGAGAGGCAGATGGCAGAGAGATTTAATGTAGCAAGTCACTGGAAGTTATACCCAGTTTATTACTTTGTTCTTCTCTGTGTCTGTGTGTGCCCTACTTAACAGGGTCTGACCTGTTGCAGATCCTTTCTAAATTAAACATCTGGCTCATCACTATGGCTATCACTTTGCGCATCATGTGGTCCCAGTGCTTCAAGTTTCATCATTTCAGTCTAATGTGGAAGGCTGCCACAGGTACAGAGGAATTTGGCCTTGTTCTTGGATACCTGTTTTATTGTATTAAAGTTTTATGTAGCAGGAACGTGGCTCAAGGGCATTAGAGCGCTTTACATGAGCATCAGTTAATATTACAGAATATCAGATTCATTTTTAATCACAGGGAGATTAAGTGATTCACCCAGGATCACAGGATGTCGAGCCGATGCTGGGAGTTGAAATCTGTCTTTTTGTCAATCTTTTTTGCGGAGCAAAACTGTGTAACATACCCAAAAGAATTCCACAGTCACACTTCTTGGCAAAATGTGATGGAGGGAGAAGCACAAGGGCTGCAAAGACCACCAGTGAAATGGGCAGTTTACGATTTGGTGCTGAGATTAGCGCCTGCATTCACATCATTATCATCCCTAGCTGAAGTAAGCAGATCAGTAAATCCATAGCAGAGGCATACTTACTCAAGGAAAACAGCTTTTTGAATAATTCATGAGTAAGCATGTATTACTTCTGGAAATTAATGAGTAACATAAAACTGCCCACAGGATATTCAGGAGTAGTTCACTTCTAAGGCCCGATCCCTGGATAATAAGGCATGTTGGGCATAAAGTTCTATTTGCACCTAACCACTGGTTGAAATATGTGAACATCTGCCATGGCGATTTTCACCTTAGTCAGACCTAGTGCAAATCAGGATGGTAAATAAGACACATGCATGCTGAGCAATGAGGGATAGGTAACATGCAGAAGTCCCATTATTAATCAGGGCCACTGCAATTATGAAGCAGGGTTGGCTAAATTATGCAGATAAAACAGGCAAATTATGCGGCGTAATGCAGCATACTTTGTAATATCGTTACTATTATAAGATTTTGTTGTTTTTGCTCATGCTGTCTGGGCAATGTTTCATCTCATTAGCACTAATTTAAACATCCAAATACTGCACTAAGCAACAGAACGGTGACCAATGACCTTCTGTGAAGGATCCTCCGTTTTGCGGCAACACTGGTACCCACATTATTTGTAACTTTTGATCTGCTTGAACTAGACGCTCATTTATTTTGTTAAAATCTGCTAACTATGCAGCAGATGATGGATTATGTGGCAAATCCTTTATTAGGCAGAAACTTCCGCGGCTGCAAAATCACATAATTCCAATGTCCCTGGTTGTTGGACACAACCCTCTTTCAGGTTCACCCCCAAACCTTTTGCCCTCACCCCTTCTGCTCTGCTGAACTAGTTTGTGCTTGCCTTGGGACTCTGTGCACTCTACCACTGTTAACTAATGCTAAAGTGATTGCACTCTCTCTTTTAAGCATGGTAAAACTGACTTACACTCAATTGGCACATTCAATTTACTTATTAGTCCCTAGTAAGGGGATACTGCATGTACCCAGGTCCTGTAAATGAAATGCTACTAGTGGGCCTGAAGCACATATTGTGTCTTAGGGATTGCAATTTAAAATCCTCTTTAATGGTAAAGTTGGATTTTAAGTCACAATTCTGAAACATACCACTTTAAGAATGTTTGCATTTTACTTGTCATTATCATCTGAAGCCTACGGCCTGTTTCTTGGGTCAAATGACTAGGTGTACTTGGCCTTTGTGAGTTCCTTCCAGACAGTCACACAATAGGTGGACTGGGTGTTGACAGTATGGGTCATCCAAGAAGGATGGGGGGAGCTGTGCACAGCCCTACCTGCACTTCAAAGACCCTGCTTCAGCTCACACACATTGTGCCTGCAGATAGACTAGGAACAGGGAGGGAGGCAGGGAATTCCAGACACTTCTGTGGGGAAAACTCTACACATTTCTTGCACCATTAAGCTGGCATCAGCTATAAAACTAGGACCCTCAGACCCACTCTTGAGTACACTCCTGCACCTGTGGATACTACAGTAGAAGGGCTGCCAAGCTGCACTAGACCTAGCTGGACCAGGTACTGGACCTGCACTGCTGTCTGAGAAGGAAGTCTGGACCTGCTTCCTTCATTCCAGGCCTAAGTGACTACAAAGGTTAGCTGACTGACCTCCTATTCTAAGCTACAGGGACACAACAAGCTCCAGAGGCCTCCCTTCAACTGCCCAGTGCACTTGCTGCACTGGACCTGCAACTGGATCTGCCTGAGCCACTGCTGGCCTATGCTGGGTCGAGTTCCTGATCCTCAAGTGGTGTCTTGCCAGGCCTGGGTTCTTGGCTGGCATCAGAGAGAGCTCCTCCCTGCCTTCTTGGCCTAAGAGAAGGTTCCAGTTAATCCGTTGCGAAGCACCACAAAGCCCAGCAATGCCTCGTTGCACAGCTGCAAACCCAATTGGAACTGATACAGATTGATGCGAAGCCCCAAAAGGCCGCACTGAATAAATGTGTGCCTCTTCGGAATCGATGCCAAGGACAGCCAAATCCGTCTATGCCTCGCTGCAGAGCTGCCAGCTTTATCTGAACCAGCACCGAGCAATGCAAACCACTGCAAAGCCTTGCAGCACAGCTCATCGGAACTGACGCAGAGCGACGCAAAGCCTTGCCGCATAGATTCATCAGAGCTGACGTGGGACGACACAAAGCCTCACAAAGCAACGCCATGCAGACAGCCTGCTTATTTGTCTGTGTATTTGAGAGTACTATCCTAAAAGAAGAGGAAATCTAGTGTCTTGTTTAGGTTGTAAACCTCATTGGAGGAGTACCAGTCAGTTGTTATTGTCAAGATGCGGGTGTAGGTGTGTAGTCACAATCCTCTACACAAAATCTTAGCTACAGTATGCCATTGGCCGGAAGTGGAAGTGGGAGAGTATGACAGAGTAATGGCTGTTCCTTTTTTAAAGAAGGAAATAATGATTCCCTCTTCAGGGAATCTGAGATAAAGGCCTTATTAAAGGAGCTGTATGGTCGAAATATTATCCTTCTATTTTGGCATGTAGAGGAAAGGGTTTCTATAAAGGATAAATAGTTTTCTATGGTGAAAAGAAGAAAAGTAAAGTTTATAGCGCTAATCCATTTTTCACCAAATGCATTCATGCAGGCTCCAAAGGCACCAGTAAAGCAGAGGAGAAGTGCACATGACAATGTGCAATCTACATAGATTTACATATCTGGTCATGGGAATTTTAGGTGGATCACTGTAAAGACAGATATTTTTACAAATCATATGAGAAAGTATTTCAGAAATATACCTCTGTTGTCATTGTAGAAGGCAAACCTTTGCACCTAAAGTCAAGGAGGAAAGGGACCAGGCCAGTCAATTCAGAGTCTAACTCAGTTAGGAACACAAGAAAATGCGATTTAAGGTGAAAAAGTATTTCAAGCTGGCTGGGGAGGTGGGAGTAGAATACAATTATGAAATTGTCATGTCCAAAGGACAGTGGAAGAAAGGGGGATTTGGAATTACTTTTTATTAGCTAAGGGTCTATAGCAGCATGCAGCAATCCATTTGATGTTTGGTGTTCAAACACTTTAAAATTTGTATAAAGAAACAGAATGAATCCTGTCATTCAGATGTAGTGTACACGCAAAATATATCATACTATTAACTTAGTCCAAAAACTTATAAACAGTTTTAATACTCACAAATCTGCAAGGTCTTTTATTGTATAAAATGTATTTTTTCAGCACATCAATAATGTTCAGTAAAACCTATGTAGAGTAGCAACCTTATTCTTACATACCATTTTATACATAGATGCTTCATTTATGTCATTTCAAACTCTGGAATATGAAGGGGTTTTCAATGTTGCCTACCACACAACATCAATGGGTGTAACCTTTACTGATTTCTCTTATTGCTGTTCTCAGAATTGTGTAGTCTTTCCTAAGGGTTTTAGCATTGCAATTCAATAATGAACCTCTATTTGTACCACAGATCAGTGCACAAATGACATAATTAGTGGTCAACTGGCGTACAAATTAGCTTTGGAGGTAACCTGCTGGTGCAAATGTTAATTCTGCATTGGTTACTCAATGCAAAATTGCATTTCACCTATGCATTGGTTCATTTTGAGTCAGTTATGGTCCAGATTTCCTGAAATCAACAAATTGTTTCTTCTTTCCAGGAAAACTCCATGGTATGCCAAAGATAAAAGGCAATAAAACTGCTGAACAGCTTCAATGTCCTACAGGGACCTAACAAATGCAAATATAGTCTGATATTTTAATTGGTTTTATATTGAGCAGCATGCCTTTATCAGCATATCGCGTCAGATTCAGACAATTAGTGGTGATGCACAGTGTGCAATATATAATTCATATTTACTGGGATCAAAGAATGCTGTTTACAGCAGATCAAAAAGAATATCCGATTTTTCTTTTGCCTCTTTCCTGATGTTTTGCAGCTTGTTTGCAGAGAAACTGTAGATTACATGTAAAGACACGACCAATTGGGGCAATTCCTGCTGATCAGTTTGAGATGCTCTGTATCACTCAATTTGAAATGTAGGGCCCAGACACTTAAACAGTTCTACAGGGAGGCAAAATAAATGATTTAGGATCTTAATTGTGGAACACCTATCCCTGGACATAACATCATGAATAGATCACTCTGCCTTTGTGATCATTCTATGTTGTGATAATGTCAATTGCTTTTCTTCTTAAGCAGACAAATTAACACAACAGCAGTGGAACTAGAGGGGGGTCCTCTAAATTAGCACTCTCTTTATCATAGACCAAAGTACAGCAGTAGGTGTTTACCAGAATCTCAATCTCCAATGAGCTTCTCAATGGCATACTATGGGGCTTTTTTACAAACTGCATTTTGTATTAATTGAAATATTACTACAGTAGCTCTACTCACATACAACAAAATGCTATACACTAACCTATGTGCGGAGATCTCTGAATATAAGTGCAGAGGACTATGTACATGTAGGTCTAGGTTTTAGTACTAAAGGTCATGGCGAAAGCCTTACAAATGTGGGCCTATTTACACCTAAATAGGTTTGGTTTAGGGAGGGGTAAGGAAGATGTTTATGGAGGGATATGCAAATATAAACACACACCCACAAATGAGGTAAGGTGTTTGCTATTCATAAAGTAATCTATCTATCTATCTATCTAGAGAAATTCCACCGTTATAGTTAGTTAAGCTAACTATAACTTGCGCCCCCACAATGCACTGCTGATGACGTATGACATCACATATTACACCATTCATGACATGGTCAGTGACATCACTGATGACTTCACTGATGACATCTCAAATGGCATCACTGATAACATCACTGATGACATCATCCAGTGACTGTGTGTTTCTATAAAGTTTAAACATGTTTTATATATATATATATGACAAGGTGTATTGAAGAATGAGTGGGTGTATAAGTGTCTGGATGGAGGATTTAGTAGGTGCGTGACTGACTGTATAAGTGAGTGATTAAATATGTCTTACTGAATGCATGGGTTAGTGACTAAACTGTGTGAATGTCTGTATCAGTCTGTCTGTTGTTGTGTAAGCTGCTGCATTGGTTGGTGAGTAGCTACATAAGTGTCTATATGGGTTATTGATTGGTTGCCTGAGTATTTGTATGGGTCCCTTAGTGTGTGTGTGTGTGTGTGTGTGTGTGGGTGGGAGGTGTGTGACTCTGTGCATAGATGTGTGAGTGGTTGATTTACTGAGTGTATGGGTTCAAGAGTGCATGTGGAAACAGCTGTATGGGTGGGTGAGTGTGTGTTTGGCTGTGTTGGTGGTGAACGGATGTCTTAGTGGTACATGTCCAAGTTACTACATATGTAAAAGGCAGTGTATGTGAGAGTTGGAGTATATAAATGACTATACGTGAGAGTCAGTGATTGTGAGCGTTAGGTTAGGTTAGGTAGTCTTGTAGAGCGCACAGCTGCCCCAGCAAAGGGGCGTCTCAGTGCTAATAGCAACAAAAAGGCAACAGACGGCAGAAGAAAGCCTGTGATCACCAATAGAGGGGAGTCTAGAAACCTATTAAAAAGCAGAGGGGCAGACAAGAAGGAAAAAAACTGCAAAAGGGGCCTATAATGAAGGG
Source organism: Triturus cristatus (assembly GCF_964204655.1). Lineage (NCBI taxonomy): Eukaryota > Metazoa > Chordata > Amphibia > Caudata > Salamandridae > Triturus > Triturus cristatus. The sequence goes on along the minus strand of NC_140594.1, from coordinate 1,063,787,789 downwards.
AAGAGGTGAATCTTGATAGACTTACGGAAAGCCAGATAATTATCTATGCTCCGAATGTGTACAGGGAGTGAGTTCGAGAGTTTAGCTGCCAGTAAGCGGAAGGAACGCCCACCGGAGCGTACCCTCCTTACCCGGGGGACGACTGCCAGGTGATGGCCCATTGAGCGGAGATGGCGGGGGAGTGTAAAGGGAGAGCAGGCTGGCAAGGATGCCAGGGGAGGAAGAATTCAAGATCCTGAAGGCAATACAGAGGGACTTAAACTCTACTCATCTAGCCACCGGCAGCCAATGTAGCCGGCTAATAGCACTGGAGGTGGAGCAGAATCTAGGCAAGCCAAGAAGAGTTCTGGTGGCTGCATTTTGAACTCTCTGCAGTCTCATAACCTCCGTCTTGTTCACCCCCAAGTAGAGTGAGCTGGCGTAGTCCAGTCTCGACAGAACGGACGCCTGGACAATCACCTGCCTAATGAATGGGTAAAAAAAAAAACAACAGCCGTTTGAACCCGCGTAGAATACCAAAACATGTCACCACCACCTTCTTGGTTTTTGTCTGAGAATTAAGAGCCGAGTCGACACAAACACCTAGGTTTTTCACCACCTGTTTGGGGGCGGGTGCAGGACCCAAGGTAGCAGGCAGCCAACGTTCACTCCACAGCTCAAGATCTTTCCCTACCAGCAGGACCTCAGACTTGCTGGCATTGAGCTGGAGGCAGTTGGCAGTCATCCATCCGCGACCTCAGCAAGACCGCTCCGAAACTTCACAGCGTCATGCAGACAGTCATCAGAGAGAGCAACTACCAACTGCGTATCATCTGCATATGATACTATTGTCAGCCCTCTGCTCTTGGCCACTGCAGCTAACGGCTGAACATACAGATTGAAATCCGTTGGACTCAGAGTTGAGCCTTGTAGCACTCCCTGCTTGATAGTATGGACCTTGGAGGTGAAAGGGGGGCCGACACCTGGAAGGTCCTTTCTGAAAGAAAGGAAGCAAACCAATCCAGTGCAGGGCCCACAATACCACCCTCCGCCAACCTCAGCAGCAGAATCTGGTGAGAGACCGTATCAAACGCGGCACTAAGATCCCATAAGATCAGTGCCGAAGTACGTCCCTCATCCATTTCTCTGGTTTTGTATGAGTGAAATGTCCAACTAACTATAACGTCCCTGAAACCTATGTTTTTTTCAGTGAATTTCTAAGTTTTTTTAGATGCTAATTTCTAACTATAACATGCCTGAAACCTATGGTTTTTTCAGTGAATTTCAAAGGTTTTTTAAATGCCAATTTCGAACTATAACGTCTCTAAAACCTATGTTTTTTTCAGTGAATTTCAAAGGTTTTTTAAATGCTAATTTCTAACTATAACATAGCAGTTGCATTTTCAGAGTGGTGGAGAAAGGTGAGTGTGGCCTTCAAACAACTTTTAGCAATCCCACTGTGTGGGATTTACTGGAGGTAACAGGAGGGGTAGTTAGCCCCCAACGTCAACCTTTGGGGCCAACTACCCCTTTTATTACCTCCAATAAGTCCAACACAGCAGGATTGCTAACGGTATATCAGGCCCCACCCCCTCCCTGCAACACTGTGCAAACGCGCCCCGTGGCACGTTGTAAGCTGGAGGCTTAAGTCCCCTTGAATCCTTTGGGTCCCTGGGGGCCAACTAGCCCACCAGTTACCTCCAGTAAGCTCCACAGAGTTGCGTTGCAGACAGGTGCTCCAAAGACCACGCCTCTTTTTAAACAACGCTGCAAACACTACTTCTGGCGCACTGCTGCTCGGAGGATGAAGTCCACTTGTGTCCTGAGGTCCTCAGGACACAAGAGGACCTCATCGCCCCACCAGCAGTCCACCAGAAGCCGCATTTGCAGAGTGGTGTAAAAAGGGGCATGGCCTTGGACCACCTCTCCTAATTGGTGAGTGTCCTGGCTCACCCGGGGGCTTTCAAAAACGAAGCGCGGGAGTCCGCGCTTGTTTTTTTTTTTTTCTGGGCCGGATTCACGACCCCAGCGCGGATTCGGCTGTTTTTGGGACCCCCTGAGCAGGCCTAGGGGGTCAAAGTGTTTGTACCCTGCCTCCTGTTTCTTGTTTTTTAACCTGTATTTCACTGTTTTCTTGTGACTCGGTTCTACCGAGTCACAAGATGGCTGCCAACACTTCCTGGTTTGGAGTGTTGGCAGCCAGTCAGAGTGAAGCTTGTGCCAGGGAGGGTTTGCGAACCCTCCTCGGTGCTCCGATATCGAAACTTTTCTTTTTCTAATTTCTCCGAAACTACTGAACGGATTTACACCATTTTAAAAAAAAGGCTCTTTCTGAACCAAGGGCTACCTTTTTGCTAAATTTGGTGTAATTCCGTTCAGCAGTTTGGGCTGTAGCTTTGTCTAAAGTTTCCTATGGAAATTAACATGGGGAAAATGCGTTTTGGGCCCCCCCCTATTTTCTCGGCCCTCGCTTGACGAATCTCCCCAAAACTTTCAAGACCGGAGCTGACTGGAGCGCGCCACTAGTTTTGAAACTTTCACGAAGATTCGTCAAACGGCACCAAAGATATTGGCAAAAGAAAAAACGCTATTTGAATAGAAACAAGGTCAGTCCACCCTCAACACTGGCACCCACTGCGAAAAGTGCGCACTACTACGGACCTTCTTGGTGATAAAAAATATATGTATATGTAACAGACAGCACCATTTGCATCAATACATTTGAAATTTTGGCACCAGCTAAACGAAGAGTCCGTGTCTACGTCTGTGCGTGCATGCACTTAGATTGTTTTTACGATATATATATATATATATATGAATCAAAAACACGCTGCACTCCACGACCGTGACAAAGACCAGTTGGGTCGAAACGTGTTCGTGCAATTGTCTTGGGCAAGAAAGACTTTGATAACTGAAGTTCCCGCAATGCAGCATACTTTTGTATCATATTGAGATTGCGGCCTCGCTCGGATCCACACGCTGGCACCAGCTGCTGAGTGTGCTGCTTCTTTTGACCCCATTGCAGCAATATATTTATATATAGTATCATGTTCAATAAACACAGGCAGAGCCAATAGGTCATACCTATAAGACCTATTGCCTGTGCCAATATTTTTTTAGCAATGCTGTACAGCATCGCAACTGTTCCTTAGCATGGTTATAAATAAGCTGCAATGATGCACAAACTTACAAAATAACACACGCATTTTTTTATTTACTGGTCCGAGATGGACTGGTAAATGTAAAGAATACAAATACTGAAATAGCGCTCTTTTAAAATGTAGCACAAAAGCAAAAAAAATTAAATTGAATAGTGGGGAGTGGTTGGGGAAGGGTGGGTCCTAAGCAACATGGTGGTCAGGCTGTTAATTAGCACGGTGGGTGGGTGCCAAAGTGGGGAAGGAATAACATGAACATGGGCCAAAAAGAGCAACGTGGAGTGTGCAAAGAGAAGCAAGTGGGTGATAGAAAGCAATATGAACGAGGGAGAAAAGCACAGCATGGTGACATCTAGAAAACACATACACTCTCATGGAGTGCTTAAACAAAACAGAAAAAAGTAGTTCCCTAAAGCAAGCAGAGGAAGCATAGAAGCCAGCCAATTGCAGAGATGGCAAAAAGGCTATGCTCCATGGGAGGGACAAATAGAAGATGGACAGGCTGAAAAAAGAAAAGCCATCCAGTAGAAGGCAAGCAAATAAGACTGATGGAATGGGTGATCTGCAAGCCCCTGTATGTTCTTGGAAATACCACAATATGTGTTTTGCCTTAGGTAAGTTCAGCCCAAACATTATGTTAACTATAAATCATTTTTATATTTGTATAACATTTAATAATAATCGTATTTAACATTTCTTATTTAATTAAACTTTCAAACTTATAATTAAAATATTTTAAATTGATTCTATTCATAATTTGTAGAACATTTTATTCAATAAAAACAAATTGTAGTGTTGGTAGGATTTATTAAAAAGTATTTTTTTTTAAATACGATTTGGGACTAAATTAAATATTAAAATAATTAGATATTTAATATGAATTTAAGTTAATGTGCTGTAACATTGTATTTTATTAGTTGTAGGTTTAAAATAAATATTTGAAAATATTGTACATGAATATTTCTCATTCAAATATTTATAGGCATTTATTACAAGTTGAATACACTTTTGTAATTTCACCTATACTTTCCTGTAGGGAGACCTCTGCCCCCATGGTGGTGGTCTCTCCTATGTGTTAAAAGTGACAAGTAGTTACTGTACACTTAGAATGTTAGTGTGGAAGGCTCCACAGAGGGTGGGGGCTGAAGACATGTAAGTTCACAAGTAAGCGTACCTTACTTTCCAATATGGTGTGAAAAGCAAAAAAGTTGAAAGTTACAACTCGGTGTAGTAGTAAATATACACATGAGCAATTCTTTATATTTACTTTTGTTAATAGGGCCCTACAAGTTTGGGTGAAAGGAAAGTTCAGTAACAATTTAGAAGTTGTTTTATTAAAACCTCTTTTCTGTTTTGTATACCATCTTTTAGAAAACCAAGATGGTGGTATCATTTTGCATGTAGCTACCTTTGAGATTCTCATATTCAAATACAATAGATTTGAACTCCGAATATCTCTTCTTTTTGGCATTCTGAAACAACTGCACTACGACCTCTAACGCACCAGTGCACTTCCTGGCATCCCTGAGTTGCCCAGGCCACCCCCTCAGGCCTGGATCACATCCAATATCAGCAGATTCAATATGTAATACTTATGTATACATTTTAATCCCAGTTTGTATGTTTCAGATTCTGTGATTCTCAATCAATTTTCTTAATCCGCCCTCATATTGGTTAGAGAAACAAGATAAAGGCAATGCCTGTCGCTAATTCAACCTGGAAAACTGTTGCGGTAATTTATTTCTTATTGCGGTAGGAAATACAATATATCAGAACCCATGTGTTTTGGTAGAGTGAAAAAAAACGCAGCAAAAACAAAAAAATGTTTCTAGAGGCAGAATATCTGTTGGATGTTTTACTGCAACAGTAAACCATTTGGGGGCAGTAAAGAGCAGCACAGTAAAGAGCAGTGATAGAAATTAGCAAGAGATAAAGTACATTTATTTAAGCAGGGGACTGGGGAAGAGTGATGAGAAGACTTGAGGGATGGGAAGAGGGGTATTAGTAAGAGTAGCAAAGGCATGATCACTTGGTCTAATGATATAAGTGGGTAGATAATGAAGCGAAGATGGGCAAAGAAGTAATATAGGAGATAAATGGATAAATACTAAATATGTATGGAGTATGTAAAAATGTGTTTTATGTATGTGATATTAGATACAATACGTGGGCTAAATCAAGGAGACCGTTTACAGTCAATTTATTAAAGAGGGTAATTTATTGATGGTTTCTGCAATCCAATATCTCCATGTATTGATGTGTACAATGATTTGTATGTGACTTTTAAATGGCTCAATATAGTACATTCTACCTATCTAATATCCAGCCATGGTTGCTTCATGTCCCGTAAACTTGGCAAAGATCCGATTAAAAAGCAAGAACATTAAAGAAATAGAAAGGTCCACAATAGAGTGTTTATTAGCAATCAGAACATATGATAACACACCTCTTGGGGGACTCCAGGACTACAGGTCCCAGAAGCACTACACGTAGGGAAGGAGGGCTTGTCACTGGCGGGCACTACACAGTTTGGGATATGCGAGGTATGCGCAAAACTGGGGACATGCCCGTCCAAGCCCTAAGGAGGCCGGGCTGGGCCCACGCTTTCAACTCTCCAGTCTGGGATATTTCAACATTTGCGATTTATTATGGGGAAGAGGAAGCATTCGGCAGCTTTGCCAAAATGGAAGTCACCCCTAAAGACTCATTCCTCTATTTTGAACTAAATAACCAGTGCTATGAGAGCATTAAACCCAGAGATCTCCATAGCAGAAGAGAACATTAGTTCTTGTCAGCAGGATTTGACCGCTGTTCACAGTGGTCTCCTGCAGGAATCCCAGGAACTTTCCTCTAATCATGCCCCTGCTTCCCTTGTGTGCACCTCTTGCCATGTTGTGAACTGCCAGGTTTCCTCTGTCTGCGTTTCAAGCAGCCCAGTCATTACATGCACGACTCCTCCTTCTGACTTGGCACCATAAACCCTTCTCTGAAGCACATAAAGGCTCCAGGACCACGTTTGAAATCAACTGGTATTGAATTGGGGGTCTTCAAAACTGCAGCAGTATCATCTGCTAAATTGAAACCCAGTTCTATAGGCAGTAAGATGAGACAATAGACTGCTGGGGTGACACAGGATGACTTCAAGTCGCTACTTGCAGCGGTGCAGAGTTTAGAGGTCTCTGTTAAGACCATTCTTGACTCATAAGTGGAAAGGTTGACGCATGTGGAGAATGTATCTAGTAAATGTTTAGATTTGCTGAAATACATTGTTAACTTAAATACTAATTACCACCAGCAATTGGGAAGTGCCACGTCTTCTCAGCCTCCTATGTCTACTCAGTGTAGTCTTGAGCAAAATGTCTGCCAACGGGCCTGGGAATTTGTCATCCCCTAACATCCTGTCTCTACCTTCATTATCTATGTTATGCAATGACAAGAAGGTGCCAACCCCAGACCCTATGGTACCTTGGTTTTCTTGAGCTATCCCCCAAAACTACACTTTGTGTAGTGATATTAGCTAATGTACCTCCCTTAACTGCCTCAACCACAGAGTTTTGGGAGTCCCTAAGAAATAAGCTTTGAACTCGGTGGGTAAAAAAACAGGGCTGCAATGGGCTGCTTTTTGATGATATAAAGATGATGGAAAGAGTGACCTGGGTTGGCAGGAGCCTAAGAAAGTTTCCAGGAGATCGTGTGGTCTTGAGTTTTAGATCACCTAGCCTAGTGGATACAATTCTACAATGACTATGGGGCTCTACTGGTCTCACTTCTCCTCACCTCATCTCTATTAAAGCTTGGGTACTTTTATTGTCCCCCACCCTTTATCTCCTGCCCTAGTGGCCCAATTGTCCCACCAAGACCCATCCCTACACTTCTTCAGGACACATTATATCATGTAGCTGTTTGTAACAGTATTTCCCCTCTAGAGAACTTTGAGGGGGTAGACTGACTCACTTTAAACCCAGCACATGTATCCGTGGCAGAAGGTTCTATTCACGGTCCACATGCCCGGTCTATCTGTATCTACCCTCCTAGTAACATACTAAATTGCTCCTCTAACACCAAAGAAGGTGTGGTCTATTCAGGTCATGCAAATTATAGTGTACTCTTCTGGAATCTGGCAGGCCTACGTGGTAGAATTGCTAACCCAGAATGGCTCGCTTTTATAAACAACTTTCATATTTTGTGTGTACAGGATACCTGTTGACCCCTTTCATGTTAACAGCAACAGAACTTTGCATCAACCTGCGGTGGCATCTAGTGCTGGTTGAGCAAAAGGTGGCTTGTGTATTTACATATCTAATTATTTGCCACTCTCCAATATTACCATTTGGTCTACTTCTAGCTTCTATCATAATTGTGATGGATTTATCTCATAAGATTCATTAGGTCATAGTTAATTTTTATAACAAAGCATCTACCAGGGAAATCGGATAGTACTAGGACAGCTGCATAATGATCTTATTTCTCTGTGCCGCAATGGGGAGCTGGAGCATATAGTGGTTTGGGGTGGTGACTGCAACATTCATCTGTGTCCCCTGCCATCTAAAAAGGCATGTGGTATGATGGATACATGAGGCCGTGATCAAACTCACGTCACTCATACAGAATATGGCGATAAAGTTAACAAAATGGTATATAAGCATGACCTCGCCTTTTCCAATGAATCATGTACCCCGAGGTTCCTCTTAATTGCACGTTGAACGGTAAGGGTACCAATGTAGTAATTGATTATATTTTATCATCTTTTAGATCCCAGGGTCTTCTTTCCAAATTTATGACACACTAGATGGCTCTCAGTGATCCATTTGCACAGAGTGTTAGCCTAAACATCAGCCCATGGTTAAACCACGCGGACAACATATGTGTAGAGAATATTGAAGTAGCCTTAAGTAACGGTCTCTCTATAGGCTGGCTGAAGATCAGTCCGACTGACCTTTGGAGTAAGCTGTTCACAATACACAGGGTGGACTCTGAGAATTGCCTGGATGAGGAAACTAACCATAAGGCAATTTTTAGAGCCTTTGCCAATATCTCTAGGGGGATCAAAGAACTTTTGTTGGGGACCTCCAGGTAAATCACCATAAGCAAAGATGGTTTAACTCTCATTGTTCCAAGGCGCATACGGATCTTGAAGCTGCTCTTTATAAAATTCCCAGGTGGACCAGAGAGGTGCAGATGTTCATTAAAGGCAAGCATACAGATTGGCATTAAAGGAAAGGAAAAACATGTTAAAGGCTGAAGCTTGGGAGGCCCTAATTGAAGCCAGGTCAGCTAGAGACAGCACAGCCTTCTGGTGCGTTATAAATTCCACCTTCCTGATAGATGATGGTGCACCATGTTTGGAGATTACTATCGCTGAAACAGACTAGGTGGGATACTTTGCAAAAGTGTATTCCAACCCCAGTGAGCAATTGACTAGGCAGGGGCCCACCCCACCAATTCCTCAGGTGGACCCTGCAATTAACCTTAGGATCACCCATGATGAAGTAAGTAGGGCCCTTACGCTCAGTAAGTGCAGCAAGGCTCCTGGCCCGGATGCAATTCCGGTTGATCTTTGTAAAGACAATATTTTATTATGGGGTCCCATTTTAACCGTGGTGCTCGGAGCATGTGGCAGCGTAGGCCCTCTGAGTACCTGGTTGGATTTCTCAATTGTCCCGATTTATTAAAAAGAAGATTGCTCAAACCCATCTTGCTACTGCCCGATCTCCTTACTTGATTCCCTGGTTGTAGGCAGGAATATATTGGAAAGATTGGAGGACTGGGCAGAAAGTGAAGATATATTATTGGATATTTATTATGGTTTTCACAAAGGCCTAGGGACAATAGGGCAGTGCAAATATACACTGGGTAGGAAAGGACACTTGTTCTTGGTCTTTGAGGACCTATCACATGCTTTTGACTGCGTTGTTCATGCTAAACTGTGGTCTATTTTAAAAGATTTATGAGTAGATCTTCATATAATTATGTTTCTATGGGAACTGTGCTTGGGAAGCAGAGTCAGAGTACGGTAAGGCCTGAGGGGCGAATGCACTTCAACTTTTGCCTTAGAGAGGGGGTTAGGCAAGGGTGCGTTCTTGCCCCCTTTTGTTTACCCTATATATTGAGAAACGTGTTGGACCTCCCCCAGATTGGACAGTTTCCAGTTCCAACCGTCCTCTATGCAGAAATAGCTGTGCTTATGGCTCACACCCATCTGAGTCTACAACTTGTATTGATCTCTTTTATAAATGTATACAGGATTTGGGCTAAACTAGTAATCTGGGGGAAGACCTTTGTACTTGAGGGTTATGTTTTCACAGAGTGGGTCATGGAAGGTCACTGTCAATGCAAGGAAACTACATTTAGTAAAATCACCTGTTGCCCTGTCTAATTTTGCACACAAACTCAGTAATAACCGGTTAACGAAATGCTGACTATATTAAAGACCAAGGGGCATATTTACAATGCCCTTGCACCACCAGAACGTCACTTTTTCCCATATTAAAAGTGGTGCACCGACGGCGCAAGGGGCTTGTAAATAAGCCCCCAAGTGTGTATTAGCAGCCTTGTATGGGACGGAGCTATGAGGACTTTGTAATACTAACCCCCTTCAAACTGTGGAGAATTCTTTTTATAGATCTTATTGTCAGTGCACCAGAGTTGTTCGTCCCAAGTTTGTCACTCAGAATTGGGGATGTAATTCTTAGCTGACATAGCACAAACACGTCCGATCCTGTTGTGGCACAAAGTGTGGACCAACGCTGACACTCTCTTAAATCATACGGTAATCAAGGACTGTCTAAATTTGACAGCATTCCTACATACACGTTGGTTGAAAAACGCCAAACAGATCTGCTCGGAATTGGGACACCCCAAAAAATTTGAATCCCCAGAAGTATGTGTCAAGGGAAGAATTAAATAAGATGTGCCTTATGTTGTTCGAGGAAGCTAGGTTGACTGTCGAACTAATCAAACCTAGTGTACTCATGAACCAAATGACTCTGGTTACTTTTCCCTGCAACCTTATTTAAAGTTTGTCCACAATACCCAGCACAAGTTTGTTCTGACCTGTTTTAGACTGGACATTTTTTATCGTCCAGGGACATTTCCGCTGTTGAATAATTGGTCTAAATTCTACCCACCCACATTCCTTTGTGACCAAATATCTACTCAAAGCACTTTACATACATTGTTTTTCTGTATCTTTATTGATGGATCTGAGGAATCGCTATATCGCACCGATTTTACGTAAATTGAATTTAAAACAATACCGCCCTGCTTTTTTATATTTACAAACGCTACCATCCCAGCCAATTTGTTTCACTGTGGCATGTTATTTGTGCAAAGTTTTACTGTGCTGGAAAGAATTGATTTTATAGATTGATTATATGATGGTGAGAACTGTTTTATGTTGTTTTGATCTTATGATGGCGAGATACGGCATATGTTATTTTTTTAATGAAATGTATGCTTTTATGATTTCCTAAGAAATCGAATAAAGTTGATTTGATTTGATATTAAGGCCCTCATTACAAATGGAGGAATACTGGGATTGGGGTGCCATAATCTCCTGTTCCGGACAGTATCCCCACACCAAATTCTGGTGATTATGACTTTACTGCACTGATTGGGGAAAAATCACATGAGCCTGGAGATACCAGGTCCTTTACCATGTGTTTTTGCCAATTCATGGAATGAAACTGCTGCCATATTCCCTCTGCCCTGAGCAGATGGACGATATCAATGAGAGGCCATGAGCCGAATGGGAGGCTGCATTAGGGTGGCAGGTATGTGTGGCCTGCGGGTGTACTGTTTGCTCCCCTGACTGCTGCAAGGTTCGGGTGTTGGTGGCTAAGCAGTGTTGCTATCCACAGCTGTTGCCCCTGTGGCATTGTAAAGCCTCTGGTGTCTTTCTGATTTTATCTTAATCTCTTAAACCCCAAATCCTGATAATGGCTTTTAAGAAATGTCACCTGTAGCCAATAAAACTGAAAGGATTGGTCTGCAATGAATGAAACTTAAAATACAGATGTGTAGCACAGGAATACAGCACCCATCAAGCAGGAGGTCAATTAGTTATCTTGCAGTCCCTCTATTTTAGGCACTGTAAACATCTTGCTTCTTCAGTTTTATTAGAAAAGAGTTTGGCTGGACTTAACCACTACTTAGCTAATGGTATAGTGGTCACCCGTTACGTATTAAAGCAGCTCTTGAGTATTCTGGAAGCAGAGGAGTCTTTGTCTCTGAACTTAGAATATGTATTAGAATGTGCACTGATGAAGTGTGATATCAGCTTGGAGCTTGTTGTTGACTGTCCTATAGTGTGCTCCAATTGAGCCATCACTGGAGTTCTTCTTATGAAATATGACATTGAAGAAACTTCTTTCTACTGCTTATCATCTCCTCAAACATTTTAGGAAACTGGGATCTCTGGTCACTTACTAACAATGCCTCTATGGTACACAAGGGGCAGGAATTGTACTTCTGGCTTTTTTTCTGGCATTGTGCCATCATCAGCAGCAACTCTTCATTCTTGAATGTGCGTATGGCAGAATATGTTTACCTGGAAAAGACCCGATCTTACATGACACCAACGTATTATCTTCCTACTGTTAGGCAGCCTTAAGAAATTCAAGTCTCAAGCGGTCCAAGTAAATGGTGGGATCATGGGTTAGGTTGATGGTGACTTTGAATTATGGGCTGTAAACAAACAAAGAACTTCCAGGTGACATTCAGTATCCGCCTGGACCAGTGTTTCCTAAACTGTGTTTCACGATGTACTGGTAAGTCGCGAGCTAATATGTGGTGGGCCACGAAAGACAGAACAATAAATAAATATGCCCTTAAATTCAACGTCTAACTTGTCAAATTTGTTGTGATTCAAAGAGCGAGGTTCATTGTCAGGCTGCTTTATTTTTTTAACATGGGTATTGGTGTTTACTTTTCGTTCTCTGACTCAAAAGTGAGATAAGTTTTTTTTGTGAATTATGTGACAATATAAGATGTGTTTTTTTCAATATACAGCAAAATATAAATACTTGTAAATGTACTGTATGCATTGAGCAGTTAGGAAAGCAAACATGAAGTTATTTTTTTGTAATTCTGAAGTTTGCTGGAAAGAGAAATTTTAATAGGATCAAAACAAATGAAGACACTTACTTGGTGATGCACAAATGATAACTATTCAGAGACCAATTTCCACACATTTTCATTTGTGTATCAGTAAAGCTGTATGTCCAAATTTAGTGGCCATTTCAATGGAAATGTGCTGGCTGTAAATGACAATGGGCTACCACACAATGCTTTATTTACATTTAAAAAGTTTGTTCTAAGGAATGGGTCATGTTTCTAAAAAGTTTGGGAACCACTCTCCTAGACTATGGTTTGTGCTTGAAGCTCAAAACCCTCACTTTGCCAATATCTGGGGGGTTTCAATGTGGTCCCTGCTTCTGCTTTAATTTCCTTGTATAGACTGAGGTTGGGGATTTGAGGGAGGTAGAATTTGGGCAAATAAGTTCTGCTTCCATTCCTTAGGTGTGAAAGTCTGGCTGGCTTTAAAACTCACCAGTGCGTTGCTTTACAGAAGTGAGATGTGACCTTTGTGTGTAAGGTGAACTCTGTAACTTGTTGCTTGAGTGCACTTTGTGAGTTTGTAAACACTAGGAAAAGAGCAAGTTGAAGAGGTAATGAGTCCTTTATTCTGATCCTCTTTTCCCCATGCCTTTACCTCCTGGTAATCCAATTACTATGATTCGCCTTTCGTTTACTTGACTTAAAACCTCTACAAAAAACATTCCTCCCCCTGGGGAGCTCAGCAGCTCCATTGACATGTTTCAAAATCTTCCCTTTATTGTCCTTATGTATTATGATCTGCTGGTCTTGGAAGGTAGACCCACATCAGAATTGTAAGGACAGTGATTAAGGTAGTTCATTACCAATAAAAACCGAGCTTTAAATGAGCAGGTGCTCTTAGGTACTCTATGCATGAACTTCTTTACTTTGAAAGAGAGAGTACCACCATTTCTTAGCGGTGTTGTAATACTAATACTGAGAGAGTAGCGGCCCCCCTCAGCAGCAAACATGGGCATCGGGATAGTAAATTCCAGCACTTTTATGTTTTTATTTCAAGTACTGGTAGTGAGTTATCCTAGCAATAAATACCAAAGTCAGCTAAAATAATTCTGTGTAGGTCGGCAGGAGGGTCACAGCAAGGTACATTTAAGATACATAATTTTACTGCAGATGAGGACCAATTGTCCCATCTAATCCTGCATAATCCAAAAATAGATAGTTTGAAAATCCATATGTATTCATACTTCAGGCCGATAACTGCATTGTGGAGAGCTTTTCAGAGAGATTGCTAAAGCAAATTAATACAATGAAAGATTAAACGCCTGACTGGCTGCTAAGCCTTCTTATCTCCTTGCCGGAATATATCACAATATTACCAGCTCTCTAGCAAAATGCCTGTCATGGATTATAATTGTGTGCGCTCACTGGTGGGCTAATGCTTTAAACACGCAAAGGAAGGTAATTAAAATGTTCCAGTTCATTCAATTTTCTTAAACACTCTACCTCAGCATTGCATGCATAGAAAATCAAAAGGCCTGCCCTTAATTAGAGGAGGCAGGTAACAGCAAGATATGAAAAGGCGCTTATTTGAGATTTCCATTGAAAGGGAAACTTAGGGCCTGATTACGATCTTGGCGATGGGATACTCCATCACCAACGTGATCGATATCCTGTCCGTCAAACTACAAGTTACGTAGGATATAATGGCTTTGTAACTTGGCAGACAGGATGTCCGTCACGTGGATGTATGACGATACAACGCAAACATTTACAACGCAAGCCTTTACAACGCAGTTTTTACATCGCAACATCCATTTCAACGCATGATTTTACATGGCATGCCATCACAACGCAGTTTTAGAAACTACATTTACAACGTATTCCATTACAACGCATACCATTACAAAGCATACCATTACAACGCATATTACTTTTAGGGCAACAGTATGGTAAAGTTGGATAGTGTAGGGGTAAAAATTACTATTCCCACTCCAGTGAGTGCAACAGTAGGGTAAGTGTTGGATAGTGTAGGGGTAAAAATTACTATTCCCACTCCAGTGACTGCAACAGTAGGGTAAGTGTTGGATAATGTAGGGGTAAAAATTACTATTCCCACTCCAGTGAGTGCAACAGTAGGGTAAGTGTTGGATAATGTAGGGGTAAAAATTACTATTCCCACTCCAGTGAGTGCAACAGTAGGGTAGCATTGGATAGTGTAGGGGTAAACATTACTATTCCCACTCCAGTGACTGCAACAGTAGGGTAAGTGTTGGATAATGTAGGGGTAAAAATTACTATTCCCACTCCAGTGAGTGCAACAGTAGGGTAAGTGTTGGATAATGTAGGGGTAAAAATTACTATTCCCACTCCAGTGAGTGCAACAGTAGGGTAGCATTGGATAGTGTAGGGGTAAAAATTACTATTCCCACTCCAGTGAGTGCAACAGTAGGGTAAGTGTTGGATAATGTAGGGGTAAAAATTACTATTCCCACTCCAGTGAGTGCAACAGTAGGGTAGCATTGGATAGTGTAGGGGTAAAAATTACTATTCCCACTCCAGTGAGTGCAACAGTAGGGTAAGTGTTGGATAGTGTAGGGGTAAACATACCTATTCCCACTCCAGTGAGTGCAACAGTAGGGTAGTGTTGGATAGTGTAGGGGTAAACATTACTATCCCCACTCCAGTGAGTGCAACAGTAGGGAAAGTGTTGGATAGTGTAGGTGTAAAAAATACTATTCCCACTCCAGTGAGTGCAACAGTAGGGTAGTGTTGGGTAGTGTAGGGGTAAAAATTACTATTCCCATTCCAGTGAGTGCAACAGTAGGGTAGGTGTTGGATAGTGTAGGTGTAAAAATTACTATTCCCACTCTAGTGAGTGCAACAGTAGGGTAGTGTTGGATAGTGTAGGGGTAAAAATTACTATTCCCACTCCAGTGGGTGCAACAGTAGGGTAAGTGTTAGATAGTGTAGGGGTAAAAATTACTATTCCCCATTACTTACCTTATATTGCGTTGTAATGGCATGGGTTGTAGTGACAAGTGTTGTAGTGACATGCAATGTAATGGCTGCATTGTAATGGCATGTGATGTAAAGGATGTTGCGTTGTAATGACTGCGTTGTAAAGGTAGTGCGATGTAATGACTGCGGTGTAAAGGTTGTTCCCCCTGTCACATTCGTGACGGAGCATCCTATCAGGCCCTTAATCTTAAAACGTTCATAAACTTTTCTCGCTTAGACACTTTAAACTAGAGGTTGGAAAGTTGAAACGGTTTCCACAGCAACTATTCATAATACTTAGTGAGTTTGTAAACAGCCGGTTAATAAAGATTTATTTTACTTTTATGTCTTTTTGCAGCGTCTAAATGGATCCTTGCATGCTGAGAGCGGGAATAACGTTACAGACTCCAAACCTAATCAATGGTTTCCCAGTAGCGAGACTGTGTTTTACTTTGCTAAACCCAACATATGAGCTGTGCGGGGCTTTATAAGAGGTGTGATATTTATTGCACCTGATAAAATCTGATTCCATAAAGTCGGAATTTATCAGTGCATCAAATGCTATCCAATCATGAGTTTTTGAGGAATAACGTAGATTTCGGTACTTGCTAAACAAATATTTGCGTGGTCCATTAAATGGTGGGCTTTTTCCCAATAGATATCGGCAGATTTAACTTGCCGATATTAATCACAATACTTATATTTGCGATATGTGCAGTAAAAGCAGTTACCACACATATTGCAATTAACCAGGCATCTCGGAATGAGGGCCACCATGTAACTGAAGAAGATCGTAGAACAAAACTGACTACTGTACTCTGCATGTGCAGAATTCTTCAAATATGACTGGCAAAAATGACAATAACTTTTTTACTATAAGTATTGATATTGAAAAAAAGGCTTTGATACCTACAACTGTATACGCATAATAAAATGTTAACATTTCATAGGAGCAACTAACAAAATACAATGTAAGTTAAATATTAATAAATTAGTCGATTATAAAAATACTTTAAAACTTCACCATGTTAAAGGCCATTCTATTTGTCCAGCCCATTGAAATATATCTACGGGCTCCTTTCTCAAATACGACAGAGTGAAGGGTTTGCTAAACTGACGGTCCACTCACCCTATTTAGATTAGTGTACTTAGGATAACTTCATGGACTGGGTGGCATTCCCACAATCAGTGGTATATTTTTCTGTGTGGGACTGTCTTTTGGTGATACCGGATACCAGGGCACCCTGAAGAATTGAAGTCTCGCACCTGTGTTGCCAGACTTTTTGAGTCATTGTGAACCAGCAGTCATCACCTGAGCCCTGGAGCTAAGATCCCTTGTTCCAAAGGAGATTGGATGGGGAGAGATTTGACCTTCCTGTGGTTCTGGGCAAATCACAAAAATCCTGATTAAGAGATTGGTGGACTTAGCTGGGTTGGTGGGGGACATTACACATGCCACCCAGACAAACTATTGCCTGTTCAATTTAGGGATCACCTGCAGCCTAGTGGTGAAGTCTGTACCTTTAGAAGAACCACCATCACAGTGATTAATTTTTAAGGACAAAGTATTTTGTGCACAGCTGGTGTCGGTGATGGTCAGCCACCACACTTTTTGGGTTTCAAAAACAACCTCCTAAAATGAGACTTTGTTTAGAACAACAGATAATTAATGACCCCCACACCCAGGAATAATCTTCCCATCGTGTAGGGGTCATTAGTAAATCTTTTTGTCTGCGACTGATAGGTTTTCCCTGGTAGTGACGGACAGAAAACAAAGCTATAAGAAAATCTGCTCTTAATAGGGTGGGTGATCTGAGGGCTTTACACTCTCTGCTTTGCTGGGCTGTCACGGTATGTTTTCTGATGGCAGAGCCAGTGGGGCACGGCTGTCAAAAGACTGTCAGTCCACTCGCCTAATAATTGACTGAAAAAAGAGATACCACATCTTTTAGCATATCATTGCACACTGTAGACTTGCTGGTAGTACCGCCACTGAGCCTTTCATATAACCACATACTTTGATAAAGCATTTTGCAGATCTCTACTCTAATCATAATTCTCATACTATCTCAGTCCTCACCGATTCCCCATTACGAGTAGTCACTCTGACTCCAAGCTTCTTACGCTAATGTTTTTTCAATTGCCAGATACTAGAAACATGATAGAGTCTCTGCAAAAAGGGAAATCACCGGACCCGCTCAGGTTGCTGAGGACCAATATCTTTATGCGATCACTGACTGGGCTTCTTACATAAATCTGTTAGCCAATAAAGTTATGAGCACCCCAGGAAACTGCAGACCAATCAACATGATAGATTACTTACAAAAGTATTCTGCAGGCAGCTATTAGAACAATTGCAGGGGTGGCTGGGGGAGATGCAGGTTTTAATTTGTGAGAAACCAGGACCTGTTTGCAGTGTCCCCCCACTTTGTGCCCCCATTTTGACTACTAGATGCTGGTTTTCTGACTCTGATTTTACCCAGGGCTCTGCTACCCAGACCCAGGGCGTGTGCTCCGATTACAAGAACATGGTAATTAGGTATAAGTACAATTGGTACTGACAATCCTACCTGTAAATCCCTAGTATATTGTAGGGCATGTAGGGCTAGAGGCCCAGTAGACTTAATGTACTTAGGTGTGCACTACTGTAGTGCCTGCTGCCATATTAAAAGCCAGCCCTGTCCTGCAGGCTGTTTTTAAAGTACAATTGTATGCAAATTCAACTTTGTAATTAAATAGTAAATTACCTTATTTGTACATATATGTCACCACTAAAGTCTCCCCTAGGTGCCCCAGGGTTAGGGTGCCTTGAAACTATAAGCATGGACATTATAAAATATGTTTTATATGCCCTAGTGAGGGAACAACTGCCAATTTCGCTTTTCCCCATTGTAATGCATTGGCTTCAAAGTCTACCATGGAACTACTTTAATAAAGTATCATTATTGATAGAAAGGAGCTAACAATATAATTCAAGGACTTAAAAAATTGTTATGATAAATCCAACAACTTGCCATTGTTAGATTTGTTATAACTGTTACAGAAAATAAGTTATAAAACGTTCTCTTCTGTGAGCCAAAATTTAGCCTTCCCGCAGCCCTTCCCTTTTTGGCCAGCCTCTGGTGGGCTGAGCAAAGCTGCCTTAATGAGGTGTGAAGTGGCCTGCTGCTAAAGAGAAAAGGAATTTCCTGTGGGAGGGTAACTGAAACTGCAGAAGGCAGGAAGGGAGGGGGGAGGGGTGGATAGAGGCGCCAAACTGGTCTTCAAAGAGAGAATGACAGTTTGGACAGGACACAGCCTCACCCCCTCAACATCCTGCACCCGCAGCCAGACAGAAGCCCCAGTAATTAGATTAGTTAGATGGCTGGAAGAGGAGTGTTAGGGAATCTTGTCCACACTAGTGGGTTGGCTTAGCCATATCTAACTCTTCAGGAGAGACTTTCTTCATTTTGGATTTCAGAAGAATAGTGCTTTCTCTGACAAGAATAAGCCACACTTTGGAGGAAGTGGTCGTACACCTGAGTGGCACCCTGCATCCCATTGGTTAGGCGTGCCCCCCCCGCTTGATGCACAGGGCCACTGAATAAATATGTGAGAGTTGTCAGGCAAGTCAGATCTACTGCCTGAAACAACAAGGCGAAGGAGGACTGCCCTGCTGGAGCTGCACCCAAAGGTCTGCACTCTGAAGGACTGCACCGGCTGCATAATATGATACTATGGCCCTAAGGACTCTGCCTGCTTCACAAGGATTAAGGAATGGACTAACTGAAAGCTACAGGTTAACATAACCCACTCCATCCTGGAGTGCATCCAGTGGACTTTTAAGGATTTGGCCAGGTGCATTGTGTAAATTGTAGTCCCAACATCCTAAGGACCATCTCAGAGCTTCTAGACCATTGGATTGGTGTTTTGGACACTTTGAACCCACAAGAGGAACTTCAAGAAGAGGTTCCAGAAGTTTGGAGAAGCTTGGAGGAACTTTTGTAAAAAGCTCCATAAGCTTACCAGGTGCAATGTGGGATTTGTAGTCTCAGACCCCAAGAGGCAAACCAGAGCATTTGAACCCTTGGCTGGTGCTGTGGAGTGGAACACTTTCCTGAAAAAAGAAACAGTTCTGGGAGTAAGTGTATAAGTGTTACATCGTGGGTTGCCTGAACTCTGGACTTTGTCCCAATCTAGAGCGACCTTTTTTAATCCATTGAGCGCTATTTGCTTCTAAGCACTAATTTTACTTTTAATCTTTAAAAAATCATATCTCTGGTTCTCTACATTGACTTTTTGTAGTTTTTGTGTCTATTTGATCATAGAAATATAACCTAGGTTTACAAATTGGTGTTGGATTCCTAATGTGTATTGTTTCTTACATATGTAATGTATTGATGTTTTTAAATTCTTTACACACCTGTCTCCCAAGTTAAGCCTGCCTGCTCGTTCCCAGCCACCAAGGGTTGAGCAAGAGAATCATTTATTGAGACCTTGACTAAACCTTTTATCATGTTTGTGACGTTATTATTAGTGGTAAGTCCCTACTTATCACTACTAATAAACCACTTTCCAACATATCTCCCCTACAAGCAGGTTTTATTGCAAAAATTAGAGTGCAACCGATCAAGAATTACAATTTGTTCTAATATCATGGAAATATTTAAAGGTAAGAAAGAAGCACTTATACACAAGTTGACTTGAGGGCTGCATTCAATCTGGTCCCCAGTCATATGCTGTGGGATGCCCTCAAGTCAAGGAATGTACCATTTTACAGATTGCACATCTTAATAAGGCTTCATGAACAGAACTATGCCCAAGTGAATTTGGGCTAGCATGGAGAGCTTACAGGTCACATCCCCATAGGACAGAGGAGTTCGCCAAAGGCATATCTTAGCACCAACTTTATTTTCTCTATCTATAAACAGCATCATTAATTCTCTCAATGAGTGGATTCATGACTTTCTTAAACTACAGAGCAAGATAATCCCAGCACTTCTGTTTGCAAACAACACGTTTCTCACCTTGGAACCCCGGTGGGTCTATAAAACTTATTGAGCAAATTCAATAATTTCAAAAACCAAATCCATGACCCTTAGCCCACATAAGTGCTTTGGGAGTGTCTTGGGATGGTGGGAATGTATTTGGACAAAGTCAATAAATTTGACTTGTGCTTTATTTTCTGCTTGATATTTGTATTGATTAGAGTCTTTGTATCCTAATTTGTTTCTTTTTTTTAAATTGTGCAATGTATGTTGATTTCTTTGGTCTCAATAAACCTATATAAAAAAAAATTGACTCGTGGGCATCAAGGTCGACAATTCCATCACATGGAATCCCACATCCAGAAGAGTAGCGCCATAATGCCCCAAAGAACAGCTACTGTTCTCAAAATCTACAGAGCTACTACATCTGGGTCTATGTCGCAGTCAATTAAGATATCAGAGCCAAGGTTCAAACTTCAGCTCTATATAATGAGCAGAAGTTAGGGAAATGGGTAACATATATCTGTCCCGGAAGGGGACTACTTAGCCATGTCCAGTGATGTCATCAATTCAGTGAATTTCTACGTAAGGGGGTGTCATTTTAAGTAAGACAACCCTATTGGCTTTGGCAACGGGTTACATCACCACATCGACATATAAAAGACAAACCTATCGGGTTTGTCAAAAGGTCACCACAGTAATAAATCAACCATATGTAATAAATTTACAATAGAATTATAGAATCATTAACCATAATCCAATGTACTAATTATTGATCCGCTTATTACAAAGCTGAAAAATAGAAAGTGTCACAAAACATTTTAAATCAAGCACTTTTATTCAAAACAGCTAGAAAGATATGTTTGAGTCTTTCTTGAAAACTCCTCAAAACAGATAAACCAGCAATAGGACCAACCACAAGGGGCCATACCCTCCAGTTGAAGAGCATCCAGCTCAGAGCACTTTCAAAAGGATGGAAAGCTATCCTGGAGTTCATGTGTTCAATGACCTAGAAGACTTACTGCAAGTTTACTTGTAATATTCCTGAGGAGGGCTACTGCACTCCATGCTTCTAAGGGAACTATGACAAACAGAAAATGCAAAAACAAAGCCCTTGTAGGGCATTATGGGGTGCTCCTTGCTGGAGCAGTGAATATTTTATGTTGTCGCTCTGCACGTGCCGCACCACATTTTCTTTTGTTTATATTTTTCATGGGTCCCCCGATTCCACCCAGGGCACCCACACCTCAAGACATTGTTGGCGGACACTTGGGTAGGCCCACCAAGCATGCTGGCTATGCAGCCACAATCTGTGCAATGGATGACCCAATATACCCTTGAGGGCTTGGGCAGATAATATGTATGGGTAAGTTGTGCCTTCAAGGGATTTGTTGAAAACTAAGTTGTACAACTTGCTTATAGGATAAACATATACCTATAAATGAGATCAATCTTGTATCATAGATTCCAAACAGTTATATATTATGCATTAGTCATATATATATATATGGATCTCTTTTTATGTTGATTTTAAAACTGTTAAACAATCAAAATAGGAAAAAGAACAGACAAAAGGTGTGTGAAGAACAAAATTCATTTATATCAGCAAATAGTAATAAGGGTACGTAAAAATGAGACAGTTATGTAGCAAAAAGGGGAGAAGGTTCTACATTCAATGGTTACTCCACTTCAAAATATATCAAACACTTTTTCAGAGATATTTAAACATTTATCTAGAAAGAAGTGTGACGGGCACTTGGGTAGGCCCACCAAGCATGCTGGCTATGCAGCCAGCACCCATCCTGGGATGTGGGACCCAGTAACACTCTTTTTTAACATTTTGTTTTTGGTGAGTGCCCCAGTCCCACCGGGACACCCACAACTGAACCTCTTGGTGGGGGTTGTGAGGGGGATGAGCCAGTGCCCATGTGGCCCCACTGGGTCCCCCAGCCAGCACTCATCCTCTGGTGTCAGTTGGAGCCGGTCACAGTGAATGTGTTTGTGCTCCTGCGTAATGCCTCCCCCCGGTGGGAGCAATCCAGCATTTTGTGTCCTTGGGATAGGCTCCCCGGGACCAATACCTGGCTCAGGGAGAGGGAGCCACACACAGCCCCCCTCATTGCTTGCATTACATTGAAACTAACCTCCTCCATTGCAGTGCGAGCAATGCTCAAAGCCCTTGCACCACCAAGGATATTTTTGCAAAAAGTCACAATTATCCATCTCATAAATATTAATGAGGCATGATTCTGAACAGTGCTGACGCTGGAATGCAGTGACAGCAGACCCTCATCCCAGCATTTTCAGTGCATCTGCATTATGAACGCTTTCTTGTAAAGGGACAAGGTTCACAATGATGCAAGCAGTGGCACATTGTGAATGTTACCTTGGGAAGGACATGCAGTGGTCAACGGGGCCACTGTCTGGGGTCTGCAGCCTCTAGAAGCAGAATGTGAGTTGTCTAATTTTGACAGGTCAAATTTTGGGAATGAGTACTGCCTGCCCTGAAGCAGGAACTAACCATTTCATGCTTTTTGACTGAAACATGATTGCAAATTATTTGTGCATTCAATTTTGTATCACAGGAGGTAGGAATGCTGCTTGTGATGTTCAATGATGTGCAATGCTTGCTTTGCAATGATTCGTAATGCCCATTATAAATAGAAATGCACTTTGATCCATTGCAAACAGCGCCTTTAAGTCGGTTGCCCTTGCTTTACAATTGCAAAGTGGTTTATGCATCAGGATTCCGAAGCTGTATATGGATTTGCTACTTCTTACTGCTTTAATGGAAATGCATTAAGCGGCCACGTCTGAACCTTCTTCATGTGTCTACTTCCTTTTGCAAATACTACGGGGTTACCTCAGGTTGAGACGGAGCACTTTCTTCATCTGGTTTATTTCTCAGGCACCCTCGGATCCCACTTCAGCGTTAATAGCTTTCAGAGGACCTGCAACATGTTCAGTCTCGAGACGGTTGTGAAATATTAATGGATTAAATCGTTAAGACTCCGTCTCAGACTTCCAAGGGGATGTTTATCTCCACTCCTCGGCCTAATAAAATAATGCGTTAGCTTTTCTATTTTATCACCAGTGCGCTATGAATAAATGGATATGTTTTGCATTCATTAACCCTCGATGCGTTTTTAATTACTTCCGATAGAATTACACTGATTTTTAATTTCATTACATTAATTTCAATTCGACATTTTTCATTTTCACTTCAGGGTTTCAAGCTTCAGTTTTCCAGGATGATGAGCATGAATTCAATGGTAATGTATTCAAATATTTCTGGCAGCGCAACCGTTTTTAAAAGTAACCTTAATTTTATTAATGTATACTGTATCACCATTTCTAGAAATCTAGTAAAAGAGGGGAAGAGAATCTTGTATGCACTGGGTTTCATGCCTTGGATGTAGTACATTTGTCAAAAACGCGGAAATCCTGCCCCACACTGCCACACCCAACATGGCCACCGCCTACGTCATGCACGAGTATGATGCACGGTCCACACAAATGATGCTCACCAACGAAGGATTTATTAGACATGGAGTCATGCTCTCCTATCTCGCCAACATACACCAGGTGACCAGCACGTTTGGTATTTGAACCTGTAAGGTTAAACATAATCTAATGTAACCATTTCAAGTTATGTTGCCTCAGCTATAAATTGGTCAATTTCAACAAACCTGCTTACTTAACCAAGCTTTTTGCCATGTCAGGAGGCAAAGAAGAGAACCAGGGGCTTAAACTCCCTCTATTTCGAGGTTTCTGGCAACAAGACCTCTCATGCACAGAAACACCTTTCTTTGATACTGAGCCGTCCACTTGGAACTCTTCAATCCTTCAAATGAGAGCTAAACCCACCCTCTACCGCAATTAGGAAATACATAAAACACATCTCTTCCATATTCTCATGCTATGTTGTGTTGTGTTAGGTTATAAATATTTGTAGAGCACACAATTTACCCGGGAGATTATTCTGGCACTAAAGAGCAGGAGTGGTGTGTACCGAGCAAGGGCCGAGACTAGTTGAAGAACCATGTCTTCAGTTTCTTGGGAAATTCAAGAACTGAGGAGGTGGCTCTGATATGCTGGGGTAGGTTGTTCCAGGGTATGGGAGCGAGTTAGAAAAAGAACCAGGCCTGATTCTGCGTATGCGGAGGATGTGTGTGAGTATGAGTTCGGCTGAACAGAGGTGTCGGTAGGTATGTGAAAGTTAATGGGACTGTTGAGGTAGGTGGGGGCCAATGCTGTCCAAGGCTGTGTATGTGTGCTTGAGGAGTTTAAAGAGTGCCCATTTGTGGATGGAGTGCACCTGGAGACCTCTGAAGTGTGGAGTCTGACAGCCACATTCTGTATGGTCTAGAGCCTTCTGGTCAGTTGCGTGTTGATTCCTAGTAGTGTGTATTCACATAGTCCAACTTGCTGGTGATGAGGGCTTGGGTGACATTTCTGCAGGAGTTAAAGGGAAGCTACGTAAAATGTTCTTGAGCATCTTGAATGTATGGAAACAGGTGGAGGAATTAATCGTGGCTTTCACAGTCCATGAAGATCCTGCAAAGTATTTGCCCCTTGTTAACTTTTTATCATTCTCCCCAAACTGGTCCTCCCCATTACTTCATATTTAATGCTCAATGCAATCCTGTTTGTTGTGATGTAATCCAAAAAGTTAGAGTGTCGCGGTGTAAGATAATAACAGTCCAGGTGCGCTATATAAAGTAAATAAACATATTAGCGGTGTAAGATAATAACAGTCCAGGTGCGCTATATAAAGTAAATAAACATATAAACAATCTCCTTCATTAAATTCTCCATCTCAGCTCTTAGATGGGCAGAACACTGTTTGCCATTGATGGTCAATGCTGCACTATATTTTGTACTGTGGGACTGACAAATGAACGTCTGTCATTGAGATGTAAAAGGTCTCAAGTCTCCTTCAGAATTATATTCAGCTTTAACTCATTCCCTTTTATTCAGCTTATTATTTGATGTTTATTATATTATATTATCATAGCTAGATGTGTAAAATAGTGGCTTGAGTTTATCTCACCAGTTTAAGGTCATTTCCTTTTGGGTTTGCAAGAAGAGATGCACTGATGATCACAAGCGTGTCATTTCCAGTTTAACTTCTTCTGTTGTTTTCCTTTCTCATTCAATGTTTAGTTCATTTTGAGGCCTATTACGATGTCGGTCGGAAAGCCACCGACCGCAAGTCAGAAGCTTTCCGACCGTGGTTGGAGACTTTCTGACCGACTTGGTCGGTTTGCGGTCCGACCCCCCAGTTACGATGTCGGCGGTCGGAATGTAAACCGGCCGGTCATTCCGACTCGGTTCCGACTGGCTCCCAGAGGATTCCTGTTGGTCGGAACCACATCGCAATCCCCTATGGGTAGCATTTCCGCCATTGGGATTACGATGTTGGTTTCTGACAGCCTTTCCGTGCTGGCCTTTCCGACATGGAAAGGCTGTCGAAAAGTGACTTTGGGGGCCCTAGCATGGCCCCCTTGCCTGCGCAACCTATGGTTTGTGGCCGACGGGGTACCTGGGGTACCCCCCTGTAAAACCCTGCACTGCGTGGCAGGCACCATGGGGTTCCTGCCACAGAGTGCAGGGTCTTACACACACACACACACATTTCTCTATAGGAGCCTGTATTATGACCGGTTTACAGTCATAACACAAGCTCCCATACAGAACAGTGGGAATCCAAAAGAACAGTGTTCGGTCACATCGCAATCAGGCAGTCAGAACCACCGACCTGAGGTCAGTCGGTCCCGAGTTTGAGACGGTGACGGTCGGAGGCAACTCCGACCGACACTGTAATAAGCCCCTTAGTGTCATGACATCTATGACCATCTTACGAAGCAGAACTGTATGAATCTTTGTGAAGCAAATAACTTGTTTCTGTACATCATAGCATACAATGACTAGAAGACTTTAATTGTAATAACCGTGTGATGAGACCTTGAGATTCTTCCATCAGACTTTAAAGTTGCTGCAACTCAGCAGACTCAATTCCTTTTTCAAGTCTGAAAGAAGCTGGAGACCTGTCTATTCAAAGAACACCCTTCACACTCTGACAGTTAGTCTACTCAGCTCATCCAGATGTGAGCCCACGCTTTTGGGCTACTATTAGTGGTGGTGCCCAATTCAGTGTTACAATTCTCACTCCCATGCCTCCACCAGATTATCAGAATTTGCCCTTCTCCCCTCTACAGCACATGCTTTTCCTGAACTCTTAATTATAAAATCCCCTCTTTTACAGCACTCTGTTGCTTTGTAGCTAGGTTTGCACTCTATAAATCAAAATGGATTTAGGGAATGTTGATCAATGATCAATACAGGATTTAGCCTTTTCAATGGACTTCAGGACATCTGCTGTGCATCTAAATTCTTTCCTTGATCTAATGCTAGTGTCTCCTCATTTTTGTTATAAAAATCTAGCTGAATGATGTGCCTTGTGAAGATGGGTGTCCATCACATTGGAATTCCAGAGCTTGTAATTTGTTGTACTTGAAATTCAATTTCCGATGCCATGATGACTCCTCTGAATGCCTGAATACTATCTTGCACTTCATTGTATTGTTACATTTGATTAGTGATTCCTATCTCTGCTGAGATTGTGAGCCACTTTGATTTGTATCAGTACTTAGGCATCCTTTCAGAGTATAAGGTTGGAAGGTGTTTGACCGGGTATGTCCTAGCTGGTAAATGTTGGCTGAGGCGCGTGAGGGTATGAGATGTGCTCCCGACATGCTGCAGCGCATCTCAGCGTTTAAGGATGTAGGGTTGCGGAGACTGAGGAAAGATGCAGCCATATCTTTTTAAAACTGTCTGGAACTGAAGATAGTTTTTAGTTCCTCTCATTTGAGCAGGTATTCAGTTCCAAAGTTTGGCAGACTTGACGAAGAATTAGTCTCCAAAAGTTTGTGAATTTGGAGTGGAGGCAAAGACAGTAATGAGGAAGCCTTGAGCGCAAAGGTCTGGTTTGATAATAGACAAAAAGTTTTGGAAGAGAGTGATTTTTCCGCTTTTATAATTTCCTGGTTTGGACTTTTTTTAGGAAAATGTCCCTGAATTTCAAATCTCAAGTGATACTGGTGATACTCTTAGGGGAATGCTCAGGGGCACAGGCATTTGTGTTCTAAACTGGCTGTTTATTTCTAGGTAACAAAGTGGAATTAATTCCCTCCAAGGACAGCCCTGTTAGTACATTGCTGTCTTTTCTAGGGGCTCTAAAACCATTGCATATTCTCAAACTATGTGCACATTAGATGTTTATAGTTAGTAGGTCCAGATGAAATTTAAATAACATTGGCGTAATTTGCGTGAAATTTTGGGAATTTCTTCTTATACTAAATTTCGAAATTTATGTCATTATGCCACGTCATGTAATTTGTTGTTAGTGGCAAATAATAACAAAGGAGCTTAGGTACAATGCAAAGTAGTGACTATTGTAGGCAGCAAATTAGTTTTTCAGTTTTTTAGTGCAAAATGCATCCTTAAGTCAAACATTTTGTGCTAAAACATAGTGCTAAATGATGGCTATGCATTTTGTGTAATTATGCAAAATTGTGCATAATATTCCCAAAATTTCTTGCAATTCCTCGAAAGCTAATTACGTGAATTTCGCACATCCCTGATAGTAAATCTCTCTTCATAGTAGTTTTCATGTTAGCCTTTTTCTTTGAAGAGCTTTAGACATCGCTCTATATAAGTGTTGACCCATTTTTCCCAAGACCCATTTTTCCCAAGATCAACATCTGATTTCATATTAGATTTCATCTCGAACAGGGCATTTTTCACCTACATGTCAGTACATATTTTTACACAGCTAAAGAGAATAAATTAAACTCTAGACATTCAGTGCTGTCCATCCATTTTTATGTGATATGTCAAGGTGTTCTTATTCGAAGATAGGTCAAAAACAGTTACATTTCATTTCCAGCAACATCCAGGCCCTTTGTACAGGCGGCCGTCCTTCAGATGATCTGCCATCAGGATAGAACCTCTGAGCAGAGTATTGTTTCACTCCAATGCATCTTAATTTCTGATGCTGGTCTACAAACTCAACCTTTACTTTGTATGGCAAACTGGACTTTAGCCATTGAAAGGGAAATAACTGGTTCAGAGTTTGATTTGGACCATTCCTGGTTTTATCTGCTTCTCATGCTTTGTATTCTCTTTGTATTTTCTAAATAGGTAATTGCTGCCTTTTCTCACATTGCTTTGGCTGTGTTGTAAAACACCACAGAAACTATTCCAGTGCAAGTCTGGCGAATTAAGGGCTGTAGGGATGAACAGGGAATGACCAAGTAATGTATGCCACATATTGACAACCACCACTACTCACGTCATGAGTCACTTCATCAGTGAAGCCACATGTACTACAACTCTTCCTTCCTTGACCTTTACCTCTTTTTCTGCCATCTCTTTTTTCTGCCTTAATCTATCTGTGACACTTACCTGTCCATTATTCTCTTTTCCATAACTGTATTCCTTCTACTACTTCTACTTGCTTTCCTCTTCCCCAATCCTTCTTCCACAGATTATTAATGTACCTTTCTTTCCTTTTACGCCTTATTCCCTTTTTCCACAGATGTGGATGCTTGCCCCTGCTATGCTGTTGTTGGCAGCCTACAAAGCTTTGTGGATACTTAGGAGGTCAATTCAAGGCCTTCTCTCTGCTCAAAGACTTACCTGGTCCAAGGATAGTGGTGAAATTAGACACAGAAGCATTCTGCACAGAGTGCTCCTGTACAGTTAGGTATTGTATCCTTGCTTAGCTCTAACTTGATGGATAATTGTATGGTGTTTTGAACCCTCCTCTGTCTCAAACTACCTTTCAAAACCTAATATATCTCCATTGCAACATTGTGGAAACTCCCAGTTCCTCACTGTGGATATTTTCCTCAATGTAGGGTGTCCAATCTAGGTCCAGGAGGCTCTGATCCAAGCCAGACTGGTATTGTATCCCCAAAGGATAATATGCACACATCCAGCTAATTTAAATAGAACTAATTTGCATATTCATTGGTCAACATGAATCTCTGGCAAAGATCTGACCCTCATAGGTCTATGTTGGACACCCATTTTTTTAATCTCTATCCATTTGTATAGTCTTCACAATATGATATTCTTCATTTAATCTTTTTTCTTCTATGTTCATATTACCTTTCATCGTTTATTCACTGTTTCTTTTTCTGTTTTTTTTCATAGTTGAGAAATCGTTTTCTCCTATTAACCACAATCTAAATCTCTGCTGTTATTAACTGAACTCATTTAAATGTATTTTAAACTCAAACAGTTTGTTGTTTCTACTTGGAAATTGTCAAAGCATTACCTAATAATATGTACACACACAGGGCCTAATTATGATGTCGGGCGGACACTGTCTCGGTCCTCGGATGACTGACCTCTGGTCGGCAGTCCCGACCACCTAATTAGGATGCGACCGAACACTATTCAGTCGCATTCCTACATTTCCCTATGGGAATATGCATTATGGCCGTAAACTGTCTCCCATAGGGAAATGGGAGGTGCTGTTCATCCCTGTACCCCGTGGCAGGCACCTCAAGGAGCAGGGATCAACATGAGGGCACCATAGGTGCACCCCCAGCCTCACACACAAGGGGACCCTGCTTGGGCCCGCAAACGCTCTTTCTGACATGGTTACCATGTCAGAGAGGCCGGTATGGAAACCATGCTCAAAACCATGCATCATAATCCCAAGGGCGGAAAGGCCTGGATTCGGAGATTACGAGCTGGTTCCAACGGGCCGACGGGGCTCCTTCAGCCCGTCGGAATCCAGCCGGAATGACCGGTGGGTTTCAATTCCGACTGGCTGATACATAATCAGCCGGTCAGAATTGAAACCGACGATGGGAGTCGGAAAGCCGACCTCCATAGTAATGCACAGTGTATTAAATTGATGTACCCTATTCTTTGGCTTTTCTTGTTGGAATTCTTTTTGACCCTATAGTTTTGAATATTCTATATATGTATTTTCTTTCATTTGTACTTTTGGAGATCCTATTTTACTTGTTTGCCTTCAAAGAAATGTATAAACAAATATACTGAAGTTTAAATGAATAATTAATTCAAATGCAGTTTTCAATTCAGATTTTAATGTAAGTTAAAAGAACACTCCCCTTTCTCTCACTGACAGTTATTCTAAAGTACATAGATTTATCACATTCTCATTTATTTCTCATCGTTTTATTTTTTTCAGCAGTTTTATATTTGGCCTCATATTGCATTTTATTTTCCTCTGCAAATTGGAAGTGTTTTTGGTCTTGAAATTCTCAACCTGCAAGAGCATTTAGTTATTCAGTTTGACATACTTCACAATTCCTCCTTTCATGGTGTGCCCCCTGAATATCGGTAGGACAGATTATCGAGGACTAAAATATTGAAGAAAATATTGACAGGTAATTGAGTCTAGATTTGCGGTACCTAACTGCCCATAATAATGTATGACGATACAACGCAAACATTTACAACGCATGCCTTTACAACTTTTTTTACATTGCAACATCCATTACAATGCATGATTTTACATCGCATGCCATCACAACACATTTTTCGAAACTACATTTACAACACATACCATTACAACGCATATTACTTTAATGGCAACAGTAGGGTAAGTGTTGGATAGTGTAGGAGTAAAAATTACTATTTCCCATTACTTACTTAATATTGAGTTGTAATGGCTTTCGTTATAGTAACATGCGTTGTAATGACATGCGTTGTAGTGACATGCGATGTAAGGGCTGCGTTGTAATGGCATGCGATGTACAGGATGTTGTGTTTTAATGACTGTGTTGTAAGGGTAGTGCGATGTAATGACTGCGTTTCCCGGTACAAGGTATGTAAACATGGAGTTAGGAATAGTAAATCTATACTATAACTTTATAGCTTACTGGAGAGTGCTATATTGGTTGTTAAAGGTCATGAACCAAATTTATAGGCCCGAGCTGCAGGCCAGGGTGTGTAAGGACAGAGAGGGCCTTTAAAAACCGGTATTGCCCTAGGCAGAAGGGCTATATGGTTATTACAACATTCCACCTACTGATGGTAGAATGTTCTCAATTAAAAATGGAGAAACAAAAAAACTAACATTGGAATGTTGGAGCTCCGGGCTACTGCCAGCTTCAAGGGAGCTCTCAACATTCCAATGTTCTAATTTCATATATGCATTTACCTTTTGATATTTTGTCCCTTTTTATTCTTGTACCACAATATTGTTGGTGTCAA
This sequence comes from Triturus cristatus, assembly GCF_964204655.1. Lineage (NCBI taxonomy): Eukaryota > Metazoa > Chordata > Amphibia > Caudata > Salamandridae > Triturus > Triturus cristatus. The sequence continues at coordinate 1,063,756,369 of NC_140594.1, read as the reverse complement.
TATTCAGGACTCCAACCTCTTTTCATGTAATCCACAATCTGCCTGATTCCTATAGTAGTCATTCATTATGGGAAGCACTGTGTTTTATCGTTATTGTAATGCATCTCACCAGTGGCAACTCCTCACTGCTCTTTGAGCAGTGCAAAAAAATAAAATTAAAATGATAATAAGGTCATGTTATGATAATTTTATTTTTCACTGCTGACTCAGAGCAGAGGGAGGAGTGGTTTGCCCTCCCTAAGTGTGCATGACAATTTGGCCGGCCCTCTTAGGCCCGACAAACAGTCATGCGCACTTTGCATGTTCTCCACCAGGCTGTAATGCACAGCCTGTGTGAGAACATGCACAGGCTTCCAGTTCATCTCTGAGCGCCAAACCACGGCGGTCAGACCAATCACAAAGTGGCTGTAAAGCAGACTTGTGATTGGCTGGGAGAGCCTGGAAGCCTGGGTGCTTATGTTCTGCCAGTGCACTGCCGAGAGAAGAGGACGGAAGAGAGGCGGCGGCGTTCTCAAGTAGGTTTATTTTATTTTATTTTTGCAAGACAGCCGCCACTGCATTTCACTATGCAATGTGCTGGGCCTTTTCCCAGTTCAGCTAAATGCTCCTTCTTGTTGCTCACATTCAACTGATTTGGGAATTCTGCTCACGCTTTTCTTGTGAATTTGTAGATGTTTCCTCTTAAACTAAATTCAAAGCTTAAACTGGCCAGGCAGAAATAGATGTTTGCTTCATTGAATATGTATTATTATCCTCTAGAGCCGACTAGTCTATTTTTCTGTACCCACACCAAAAGTCAAATTATGAACTCCACAATACAAGTGTGTGAAGATAACATTCGTCAGCAAAATTTACAACAGATGCACTCTGTGAAGTTGCTGACTTGGTGTACTATGCACAATTTAAGCAGTAGGCCATGTTTAATTCAAAACAAGCGTTTTCTTACAAAATCTATTTATGGGTAAAAATTTTCAAGCTTAATCCGCTTTCGCAGGGATTTTTCCTCGCTGGCTTTTAATTGTCTTTTAAAAGAACTTTACGAAAAGGTTCGAGTTTGACCACGTTGTCCATCCATGTATTGCATACCTCGAAAATTGATTCACTTCTCTGTGCTCGTGTGCACAAAAAAAGGCAAGAAATGCCATTCACCCCACTTATGATCCAAACACTCTAGCTGAGGGTGGCCAATTAGAGGATTTGTAGTGGGGGTAAAGTCCTTCCTTTCAGATGTTAAGAGGAGAAAGGAAGATTTAATACAGTAAAGATCAAAGAATCATTAAAATATCAACCTTTTCAGTGCTTTCTGATAAGCCAGCAGCTTCTGTTTGTTTTTGGTTTGAAGTGGATTCTTAGTGCATAATCTTTGGTGAAGCACTTAAAATCTTCTTCCTCCACTGCCACCTCTAAGACTTGAATTTAGTACAGGAAGCAGTTAAGAGGAGCAGATTGAGGACTTGCGGTAAAGAACACTAACACTGATTCACGATCACTATCAATACTACGGCTTGGAATCCCACCATAGCTGCTTCTGTAACCGCATGTGTAATAATGTGCATATTATCATTAATATAACAGATTTGTATGAATTGTTGAAAATCAATAAAAATTGTTTTTAAAAAAAGAGGAACAGATTGAAAAACTGAAGTGTCTGGCAAGATAAATATGCCCCTAAAAAGCAAACATTTAAAAAACAGGGTTTTACACCATACTCTGGCTTTGACTGTTTCAAGGCCCCTTAAGATCCGAAACATAACTTCACTTCCATAACCCAAATATTAGAGAAATAGCTGGTTTTGAGTCTTTTAGCTGTTGCATTTGAGAGGATTCTAAAATCACATTGAGTGTGTTAAGGGGAGGATTGTATTCAGGATCATCCCTCAGCCCCACTCAGTTCAACATCTACATGACCTCCTTCGTAGACATCGTCAGATCCCACGGACTCAACATAATCACCTACGTAGACGACACTGAACTGATCTTCTCACTCACCAAGGAACCCTCCAATGCCAAAACCAACTTCTGCAATGCCATGACCAACGTAGCCAAATAGATGAGAGACAACTGCCTCTAACTTAACTTTAACAAAACGGAAGTACTGATCTTCAGGAAGAACACCTCCGCATGAGACCACAGCTGGTTGCCTGCAGATCTCTGACCCACACCCTTATCGAATGACCATGCACGCAACCTCAGCATCATCTTTGACAGTGAACTAACCAATAAATGACAAGTTAACGCAGTCGCCTTCTCCTGCTTCCACACACTTCGCATGCTCCACAGAATCTTCAGATGGATCCCAACCAACACCAGAAAGACCACCACTCAGACACTCACCACCAGCCGCCTCGCCTACGGCAATGCCCTCTATGCTGCCATCTGCACCCAGCTCCTCAGAAGACTCTAGACCATACAGAATGCTGCAGCCAGACTCATCCTACACTTTCCCAAAAGAACCCACATCGCCCCCCACCTGAGAGACCTCCACTGGCTCCCCATCCAGAAGGATGCCAGTTCAAGATCTTCATGCACGCCTGCAAAGCCCTCCACGACCTAGGACCTGCCTACCTCAACCATCGACTGAACTTCCACTAACCCGCTAGACATCTGCACTCCTCTTCACTTACTCTCGCACACACATACACACTGCGCGCACACCACCGTGGTGGCTGCTCCTTCTCCTACATCGTTGCCAAGACCTGGAACAACTTTCCCCTCCAGCTCTGTACAACCCCCTCGCTGGCAGACTTCAGAAAGAGACTCAAGACCTGGATCTTTGACGGAGGCACAGCACCCAAATACCCGTAGGGGTGATAGTGTTGTACTTTATAAATGCTGTTTGTTTATTTGTTGTTTGTTAGATATATTAAAAAGTACATTAAGTGGGTGTGTGTGGATTGGGAAATGATACAAGATTGGGAAATGATACAAGAAGCAGGGAGATTTAGGGGTTTGCCCAGAGTCACATGATTTTCAGTGAGGGGCAGAAGCTGATACTGGTGCACAGGTCCCCAGGTGTGAAAGATGGCAGCATAACCATTGAATCATGCACACCTCTAGGTCTAACTCGTGTGTGATGTTGCAGCTCATCGGCAACGTTGCACTTTTGCGGCAAGTATTTCTCTTTTGAAATCTCAATTTTATTGAAGCAGGATCTGCAAACTTTACTTGCGAAGAAAAATCACTCACATACATATGTATATGAAAGGTCCTATTGATTCAGTAAGATCTGCCTTAGAAACCAAACCCAGTATCACGATGCTGCTAGATTGAGATCAAATCGTTTTTCCTAAACTGAACAGTGAAAAGGAGATTCATATTGTGATACCAAGTTGCCACACTTTTACCTTTCTTTAAAGAAGGCCAGCAAGGGAATACAGAGAAAGCGAGTACAGAAGCATCGCCGTTGCAACTTCTCTCTAGAGACAGCCTATCAACTGATAGAAGATGATGTGAGCTGTGTTACTGTGGCAAAAATAGTAAAGGGCTTAAAAAGGAAAGAATCTGCTATAAAACTCCTTTTCCCCTTGTTTTTTTAAATTTTAATTGTGGAAATAATTGTAAAAACTGTTGAGAGATTGGAGGTGCCAAGTCTTAGCAATTCACCAACCCAGATTTATTTCCTATTTGTATATTTCTTGTGATGAGATATTTGCTTACAGTAGCATTTTTTCCAAACCACAAATCAATGGCGTTAAAGAAACAAAAGGAAGATGCATGCTTTCTATTTTTGTTCTGTAAACCAGAACACAGTGTCTGCCTGACGATCAATATCATTCAAAGCTTGTGAGGTGCCCTAGAAAACAGCACTGTTTTAAGTCCCACAATCGGAAGGTTTGCTACGGGCAATGCATGTTTTCTGGTGCAGAACCCGACAAGGTATTGTTGTGCATAGATGTGGAGCAGGATAAAGACCAAAAGAGTCACCAAATTCTACATTTTCTGGTGTTAATGCTTAACTAAAACAAGCATAAACTATTAAACACACCAGTGCCTATTTCCAGCAGTGGCCGGTGCAGGTAAGCGTGAATAGGACAAATTAAACAAATAAATAAATCATATTCCGTCATCTACCGACATCCTCCCCCCAGCACCCCGCCCTACCGTGCTTACCTGCACCGGCCGTGCTGCTTATTTCCACACTTTTCTCCTTATAGTCAAAGGGGGCAGATTAACTACTTCTGGCGCATCTCTGCTAATCAGCAGGGATGCGTCAGAAGAGTTGCGACGCATCTGCCCACCTGTGCGCCACCACTGATGCGGCGCACCGTGGCTCACGAATGGGCAGATGCGTGTCGCAGCCCCCCTCGGGGTGCCCCTATCCCTAACATGCTGCGTCAATCCTTACGCCTGCTTCAAGCAGGCGCAAGGTTTTGACGCAGCATGGCGGTAAAAGTGGCTGAGTGAAATCTTGTAGATTTCACTCAGCCACTTTTCGGAGGCGTTCCTGCGCCAGAACGCCCCCCCCCTGTGCAGGAACGCCCACATGTGGCGCAAGGCTTTACAACGTGACGCATCTCCCTAGATGCGTCACGTTGTAAATAGCCCGCAGCATGGAGTGAGATGTTTTATCAGATAATAAGTAGGACAGAAGAACTGTGCTGTAGTTGTTAAATATAAAAAATATTCCCATCTTTTATCCGTGTAATTAATTGTAATGAGAGACAGATTGGTCAAATGCAAAATGCATTTGAGACATTTTTTTGATGACTTCTAACAGGACTCCCATTTCAAAAAATTCCCTAAAATCCACAAATATAATCTCGCAATAGTTTTTTCAAATCAACCTAATTTTAGCTTGTTGAAAGTTAATGGCTGTCTCGTTCTTGAAAGTGTTTTATGCCACTCTGCATAGAATACAGCACCCTCCAGAATACATTAGAGGATATTGTAAATCACAAGGATTATAGCCATATAGTGGCCCGGGGTTGCATGTACAGGGATACTGTTTTAAAGTTATGAACCTCTAAGGTGACGTGCAAAATTATTTTCATGCATGGTTGGGGGTACTTTGTTCCTTATAATACATGTGCCTGATTCCTCACCTGCCTGTATTTACCCCCACTACATCGAATGTCTTCAGGAAGGCATGTCTTTTTAGCCTATAACACTGTGCCTGGTAGGACATGTTACACTGTAGTTCATTAAACAACAAGCCCCAGAATGCAACGCTCGGTAAACTGCCAATTCATAACTATCTAACGGTGTAACCTTTGATATAGTTCTCTTGGCAGCTATAGAACAGAAGGATTTCAGACAATAAAAAACTCTTACTTGGTCAGAATATTAACCACGTTTCTGGTTGAAACAAATGAAACAAGGCCCATTTGAACGAGAAAAACAAAATATATCTATAGGAAAGGACCCTGAATTTCCAGACAGCTGCCATATTAATCATTTAATTGTAGCTAGTAAGGGGCAGGCTTGGGAGTTAGATCAATAGTGGTAGTAGCGGTGTCCAAGCTGGCAGGTGATATTACAGCCATGGCACAGCGGAAGCAGATATAGCCCTTCCCCTCAGAAAATGTGTGGAAAGTGGTGTGCAAATACCAGGGCACAGTGTCTGTGTGTCTCAAGAGGCAGGAGTTTGCACTTTTTCCTCCCTATTTCCGGAACCCAGAAAGTATGGTGGGGGGAGGGGTGGTGGTGCACTGCTTATGCTGTTATAGCTGAGTGATCTAGTCAGCGTGCTGGACGGTCCATGCTGGCATCACACCTCACTAGTAATAATTAGGCTCAGGAGAAATTCTATTTATGCTGGTGTAATCTCACATAATTTCTGCCAAATCACGTTACACTTTTTATGCAAAATGCCTGAGATTATGCCATTATACTACACTGAATAATTGAGATTTAATTCAGGTACAAATCCTATTGTTGGAACACAGAAGTATGGAGTATGAACAGAACACTAGCAACAGGTATTCGCGTTATACACAATTTTACACTACTTTTTGGCGCAAAATGCATCATCGCATCCATAATGGACACAAGGATGCATTTTCTACAAAAAAATAGCAAAAAATGCTGGATGGGCATTTTGTGTAACGACACATGATTTTGCATAATTCTTTTGAGTATTACGCATACTTTCCCAAAAGAAATACCACAAATTTTGCCCAGGCCGAGTAATAAGGGAGTAGTGAGTAGTGATATTTATTTCCAATCATAGGCATTTTAGACATCAGAACATGCTTCAATGGAAAAAGTTTCAGTGTTTTCAACCTGGAGGTCTGTGGTGTTGATTGGTTGTCCATTGATGGCAATGTCAATGATGCCGCAGTCTGGAACCAAAGAGGGCTCGGCGTCGACGGATTCCACCACTGAGAGATGATTATTAAGGAAGCTATGACAATGTCAGGCCTGGCGGTGGTGCACCCATGGCGGATCGGCTAGGCAGGTTGGTCCCGCCTCTCAATGGATCTCCAGGTACAAAGTTTGTAAAAAGATTGTAAGTCCCAGGTTTTTTCAGGGTGTTAGGAGGACTACACTCTGACACCAGCCAAGGGTTCTAAGACCTCAGGAACAGAATTTAGGGACCAGGACTCACTTCAACGGAAGCCCTCAGCAGAGTCAAGGCAGGCCCATTTGAAACTGGTTAGCTTGGCTTTTCCAGGAAAGCGGGCAGCTTTCGTGTCCTTGCAGAATAGCAGGACATCAGCCAACTGACACCGGGAGTTCATGTCAGCCCATTAGGGTTCTCCTTAAATGATTCACCAGCAGGTGAAATCCTTCGTCTGTCTTCCACAGGTCCAGTAATGTTCTGAAGAGGGTGCCCAAGGTTGCCACATTTATGCCTGGCACTAGCCTGTGGGGAGTGGTGATTCAGAGCCTGACCCTAATTAATAGGGAGAATGATCCCAGGGGCATCCCTGACCATTGTGTCAGCAGTTCCTGTAAGCCCTACAGCAAACAACCCCACTGTTCCCCTCGCTACCAAAATCTAACATGGCAGAACCCCAGAGGTGTGGCCAGGGAAATGAGTAACCCCCTCCTATGTGGTTACGCAAATCCAGTTCTGAGGGTAGTTTCTCTTGCTCTTGGTTTGAAGCCTGGCTGGTTAGGAGAGCAAAGGAAGGGGCAGGTGTAATGTTAGCTGCATCTGCCTATGACAGGGAAAGCCACTATGAAGCTAATTAAATTCCGGGACACTGCCTAGATGGTCATCTATCAGAGGAACAGAACAGATTTCCACAACCAAGGCCTCTGTCTTAGCTCTGGGAGTTCATACCTCATCAAGGAACTATTCAGCTCCTGGGTGACAGGTGAAAGCTCATGCAAATGGCTTCTAGAAGCTTTAGGTAGGTACAAGGTGAGATGACTTTTTAAAGTACCTTTTCCAAATTAATTATCCCAATCCAACTTTATCAGCGAATTAGGCTCGTAATAGATATTTTAAAACAAACATCCAAGAATGTATTTTTCAGTTGATTCCTAAAAGGAGATACTATCATTTAATTTTATTATTATATCCTAATGCTTTCCTGTGGATCAGCTAACCCAAATATAGTAAAAACAGCTTTTTGGGGCTTGTCACTAAAAGGACATATTTTACAATAAACGTTTACATACCCTATTCTTAAATATTGTATGCCCTACTTTATTGGGCATTACAGCCTACTTAAGGATGACTTATTAATATTTAAAAGAAGGATTTCGGCTGGTCACAAGGGTTCATTTTGACAGGTCGGCTTGTCACAAGGGTTTATTTTGACAGGTCAAAATAGTAGTTTTAACACTGTTCACACCGGCTACAGTAGTAGGCCTACCGTCATGTTCTGAACTAGTGACATTTAACTTACAGGCCCTGGTACAGTTTGTACCAAATACTAGGCACTTAGAGGTAGGATAACTATGCCACTTAGGAGTATAGTCAATTTCCGCATGTGTTCTGGGACAGAGCACACGCACTGAGGCCTGGTTAGCAGAGGCCCAGGGTACGGAGTGAAAAAATGGTAGCATCAGTTCAAAATAATGGGGGTGATTATTCAAAACGAGGCCTTACCTTCAGCTGTATCTTTGGTCTTACCATAAAGCCTCTCTTAATAGGGCCATTATCATAGATTTTCCTCGCTCTCCTTAAGCACTTAGAATTCTTTGGTTGAAATTTATTAAATCTACATCCAGCTACCTTAAAAGATTGTCTCTGTTCTCTAACACTAAGATCATCATCAAGGTAAATTATTAAGTTAGGTAGCATTTCTAAAAAAATTGTATCAGCTGACACAAGACTTCTGAGCTTCTTAAACCTCAGTTCATACGTACATTTTGTTGAAGAACTCATTCAGCCTGGAGTTATAATTATCAACTGCTGTTCATCCTGAGGAGAGAATTCTCATTTTTGAAATGTGTGGTTTGGGACCATGACCTCTTGTTTTATAATTGTATTTGATGCTTCAGATTTCAGAATTCTTAGATATGTATCTTATATTGTTATGCTTATTGATGTGATTGTTGGTTGTACTTTTATTGCATTTTTATATCGCTGTACAAACCTTTTTTTTCGATTGACCGATTGATTGATTTGATTGTGGAACCTATAATTCTAGTCATTACAGTAGATGGAAACAAATTGAATACTTTTAAAAACAATATACTAATTCATTTCCATATTTGTAGTACCTCAAGGATTGCTCTATAACATGTAATAGTTGTATTTAGATTATAATTTAATTTTCATAGGGAGAGTCGGCGGTGTGGGACCATCTAGGAAATTCTTTTTTTTATGAGGTGCATTTAAAAAAAAAAAAAAACATGTATTTGGGATTTGAGCATCTCATCATTTACAATACTACAAGTACCATAAGTCCCATTAGTATGGCATACCAGGTTCAGTAATTAGTGCATGCCATATCAGGGTTTAGAGCATCCTAATAATGCCCAAGCAGAACCAAAGAGCTTATGTTTTCCATGCTCTGTGGTTGTTTGTGAGTATTTCAACCTGTTTACCACATTTTATTGATAAAACTGGGTAAAAACTGCTTCAATTTTTGCAATTTCAACAAACATTCCATTTCTATATATATCTCACACAAGGGTCCATAGCATGCAATGTAAAAGATGCATGACTTAGGTGTGAGGTCACCTGGAGACTGAGGTATGTTGTGGAGAGGAGCGAAGCAAACGTTTCTACTTTAAAACATTTGAAAACCAACATCTTTAAAATACTTAAAAATGAGAAAAAAACATTATGAAGCCAGTCCCTATAGTGCACCTAGTCCTCTCAAAGATGGTGTTTGTCTGGTCCAAACAAAGTATCACTATGAGGACCAGTCGACTTCCTATAGTGTGCAATACCCTCCCCTCACACACTTCTATAGCATGCTTTTTGCAATGCATTGTTACCCGTTCTTTGTTAAACCCACACAAATCTCTCCAGGGGGAATGGAGAAGTTTAATTACATCTATAAAACAATTTATCTTCAGGAAAAAAGTCCAGACAATTTACAACATTGTATGTATTTAATGAAGTTAATTAAAAAAATGGAAATTAGCTTCCAAAGCATTTTAGAAATGAATTCAACACACAGGATGGCTGTCTGTCAAACTTTTACACTGTTTTTCGTTTTCCAAAAACAAGCTTCCAAAGCTGGAGTTTCTGAAAAACAAAAAACTATTGACTCTAACAACATTGGAGTTTTCTCCCAAGGTGTCAGGGTCATTTGTTTGTTTTTACTATCCCTTAGAGCCAGATTTTATCTCGCGATGACAGAGAGATAAAAAATAAAAATCCATCTGATCGCCCACTCTAAATTGAGCAGGTGGTCAGATGGCTAGCTTTCGACGACCTGTGCTTGGTCAAGTCATCAGAGGAGTATGTCGGTGACAGAGCTAGAGTAAGCTCCATCCTTGACACACTTTTGGACCTCCTGCTTCTGAATCGAGTGGACAGACTGTAAGTCTGGTGAACAGGATTCTCTGTTGGTGCTGTAACCAAGTACCCTCTCTGTCAAACTCTAAATCAGCCCGTTTGTAGCTACTGTTACTCATTTGTTATGCTTTTCAACAGTTCTAGGGGAAAAAAGGAATAGATGGATTGTTTGAGTTAATTTCAGCCACTGGTATTTACTTTGGGCCACCCTTCAGTCCATCTGTTTTTTTTGCCTGCTCTGCCACCTCAGAGAGGAACCAGCCAGATGAAAACACGTTTTGGTCTTGCTTCAATAGGAACAGTCAAGCCCAAACTTCCAGGTCGTGTTTCCTCTGAACAGGAACCCAAGCTACTCCAGTCTGGTTCCAGCCTATTTGGGCCTTATCAGTAAGGCGATGCTTCAGAAATATGGCATAGTGAGCATGGGACCATGTTTGGGCATATCTGTTGCACTTAGAATGCACTGAGGAAAACAAATATACAGTGCTAGAATCTGTCTTACACTCGGATGAATCAGGAATTATGGTGCAACAAGTTTATGAAGAGTGCACCTAAATTCTCTTTTTGCAGTGGAAGGAAAATAATTCAGGGAAAACTCTGTTCATTAAAATGTAACAAAGTAAATAAAGGTTTTACACTTCTTCAGTATCCTGAAACCATAATGATTTCAGAAGGGAAAAAACATCCCAGTTTAAATACTATTTGTTTACAGCAAAAAAATGCAGGAAACATTGGGAATGACTCACAAAAAGTGTTTTATCAACCGCCGCGTTCTTAAATGCCATGTCATTTCATCATGCTATTCTGGGTGTTAACATCAGCTTATCACTGTTATTAACACTAGGTCCAAAACTGAAGTGAGCAGAATTAACTTTCAGCTCTTAGGCCCTTATTACAAATCGCCTCTTAATTCTGGTGCGGCTAGTAACAGCAGCTACTAGCCCCATCGGAACTATGAGATCTGTGGCAACGCTTAATTATACCTAGAGATGCTGAAACAGGTGAAATCTCTGAGTGAAAGTCCAAGGGAAATTGAGGTAACTACCTGGGGACCTGAACTCAGAATTACAGAAAGTAATTGCTCATTTCTTAGTGAACCTCCAGGGTCCAACTCATAATGGGTTGAATTTTTCCAACCCCCAGAGTAATTGATACCCCCGGAACAGGTAATTCTGAGGGTGTGGAAATATTGACCACTTTAATGGCTAATCATTATGAGGCCCTAAATGGATGCAGGACTATAAAGCACACCAACCCCATTATCAGCCATTTTTATTGCGGCCTTGCTCTCTCAATAGAGCTGCTATTGTCATCCATTTTTCCTTCAAGAAGTATTTGGAAATGCAGACCAACACCCACATATTTTATGGGAGGTGTGGTGGAAAAGAAGCCTTGACATGGTAAAACTGTTTCTATGTGCAGGTGTTTCCTCCATCCCACTCTTGTATGAAGCAACTTTAGGCAAAGTAGTGGCTACACATGCAATCCTTGTACTCAATGACTGCATATGCTGGTACCATTTCACATTAGAGATGTGAATTGAACTGTATGCTCTTGTCTGACACACACAGTAACTCCTGTATCATATTTATTCTTCCTTTACTCTGTGAAACTGCACAATTCCCAGCACAAACATGTGAACAAGTTCTATAAACACTTAACTCTATAGATCATTGTCATAGGCTAACAACTCAAAACCATAAAACACCCATGTAATGTTATGCACTTGTTTTTGGATAACACACTGTTGCCACTGGTGTGGCTCTTCAGCACCCACTAGCCTTAACTGGTTGCTGCAGGCATGGGTTGGAGAACTAGCTTGTGGGGGTGCATGGATCGAGTGTGTCTTACATGGGAATAGTATGTGAGGTGCCTGAGGTTCACAGAGGTGCTTTAAGTTTTCACGTAAAAGGAAATGCTTTCAATTGCTGGAGTCCTGAAAAAGATGACATGAATGATAGGCTTACACTTGAAATACAGTCTGGGTTTGTGTCGCAAGTCGATGTGATGCCACTTATGTGTTAAGAGTTCTAAGAGGTGCTCTAAGAGGTGCCTCCCGTCTTGTACCTGTGGTCATGGCAGATGAGCTGTGAGGGCAGAATACGTGCTTCATACCTACTCCTATAGAACTGGGCTACTGCTCAGGTCAGTGATTGGTGACTCAGATCCCGATTATAGTTGGCCCGAAAAAGAAAGGGTGCCATATTGCTGAGATACAATGGATGTGCCATGCAAAGCTATGCAGAAGTACGTAATATACACCTTATGTAAGTAAGGTGATGTACGCAATGTTGAAAAAAATGCGAATATAATTTGTTCTGGAGAAAAGTAGCAGAGGAGAAGAGCCTCCTTGACTTAGGCCAGCAATATTCATAAAGTTTTTAAATTGAGAATATCTAGAACTGCTTGAAACATACTTGTTCAAATGCATATTGATAGTCAATGTGCAGTGCAATTATTTTTTTTGCAATATTTTGTAGGACTAGGTGCCTCATTATGAACTGGTCAGTGCGGGGGCAGGAGGGGGGGATTTCTGTAGGTCCAGAATATTTGTTTCTGGTCAGTTATTCCTTTCCTCCCCTACTCAAACATAGTTTAAACAGACTGGAGACCTAGATTGCAAGATCAAATTTACTTCCAGATCATGGCCTTGTTAAGGCTCCCATCTGGCACCTCCTTTCTATTTTCACTTGTCAGACTCTGTCAGGTTGGAGATATTTCTGCATATAATTAGAATACCTTTTTTAGGTCGAGCCTAGTGGCAGCGCGCATGTGCTGCTCGCTCCGCGAGACTGCTGTACTAGAGTATGGGAGAGAAGCCGCACCCACTCTCCGCCGATATTTTTTATTGGCTTGTGTCATTGTCTTACGTAAATGCTGCCTTCGGATTCGTTAATATGCTTGTTAGTCCCTCCTTAGTACGGCCTTGTCTTCATTTGCAACCTCCCATGGCTACTGGCCCCTTTACTTCAGTTGTTACACAGGACCTGTTATTTAGACTGTAAGCCCTATTTACTTTATTGAGTTTCTCTTACTGCAGGCCGGACATGCGCTGCTTCAGCTGAAACCGCTTGTGTTTTTTTCAGCAGCACGGCCGCCCCCGTTACACGGGCACCCACTTTCAATCACTTTACTCCGGCATTATCTTGTGTCTGTTTCAACCCTCCAAGTAAAATGGATTTAGAAATGATTAGCAAATTAAGTCATGTGAATTCCAGGTAGCACATATTCATGTGCTAATGGGCTGAAGCTGACAACAGCACATCTGTGTTACATGTGGTCTGTACTAAAGCCACCTGACGGGTTGTTTTCCAAAGCCTACTTTATTAACACCACCACCACCACCAATACCATCACCACCAATATCACCACCAATACCACCACCACCAATACCACCACCATCACCAATACCACCACCACCACCAATACCACCACCAATACCACCACCACCAATACCACCAACACCAATACCACCGCCACCAATACCACCACCAATACCACCACAACCACCAATCCCTCCACCACCAATACCACCACCACCAATACCACCACCTCCAATGCCACCACCACCAATACCAATACCACCACCAATATCACTACCACCACCACCAATGCCACCACCACCAATACCAATACCACCACCACTAATATACCACCACCACCACCAATACCACCAATACTACCAATACCATCAATACCATCACCAATACCACCACCACCACCAATACCAATACCACCACCATTACCAGTACCACCACCACCAATACCACCACTAATACCATTACCACCACCACCAATACCATTACCACCACCACCAATACAAATACCGCCACCAATACCACCAATACCACCACGACCACCACCACCAATACCAGCACCACCAATGTCACCACCACCAATACCACCTATACCAACACCACCACCACCAATACCACCACCACTAATACCAATACCACCACCACCAATACCACCACCTCAGCTCCTCTCGCCACTAGTAATAGCAGGGGCACTGTACAAGGCCGGAGATGCAGCCGAGATCATCCATCCCTCCATGCCTGCCATAAAGCACAGCCTGTCCTGCACCAGGAGGTGAAGCCAGGGCCCTACTACATCTGGAGTGCTTTTTTATTAGGACAAAGATAGCAATGACATTACGCAATGCCACAATGCACACTCAAATCACAGAGAGGGTATGAAATAGCCCCCCTCCCGCTCTTCCTCCTGAGCCCTGACAGTGTAATTACAGAGCAAAAGGTGTTGGAGCGCTGAGTTAGTGTTTATAGCTCAGATCATATGTAACTCTCACTTCACACTTTGGGGCCTATTAGGATGCCAGTCGGAAAATCTCCCCGACCGCCATGGTAGCGGGAAAACACCGACCGCAAGGACCGCTGCATTACCGCCAGTCCAATGCCGATGCTCTGCAGTCGAAATCAACCGCAGAATCCAACCGCGGCGGTCGGATTCTGGCGATTAACATTGCGGCGGTTGCTGCTGCCAGCAGCACCGACGCGGGGTGAAAAGGAGCATGTCATGCATTACACTGCACTGCGTGGCAGGCACTGTACAGTGCCTGCCACCTGGTACAGGGACATGTCCCCCCCACTGCACCCACACCCCCCCAACACATTGTGGGCCCGCAATGGGCCCCGGAGACATTCTCCGCATGCCTTTCCATGGCGGTTCCAATGCCGTGGAAAGGCTGGCTACCGCTGGCATCATAATCATGCTGCCAGAGCCTAGCCCTGCACCGGCATCATTGTAGCGGTTCAGTTCATGCATGCATGTGGACTGGTACCAGCGGAAAAGTGGCAGGCGGAGATTCTCACCGCCCCGGTCGTCACCGCCATGCTAATGGGACCAGCGGTTTTCAGGGTTGCGATCGCAGGCGGATGTCCGCCACCGGTCCGTCGGTTACCACCGTCGGCCCGGCGGCGGCCATCCGCCCGCCATCCTAATAGACCCCTTTATGTCGGTGTAATTAACAACACTTACACATCTTCTTCACTGCACTATTTATCACTTCTTTGAAGGCGTCGCCGGCCGGTCTCTTCCTCTGATATTTACAATCTAACAAGCGGTCGAGAAGGCCCTTTATTGCAATGTAATAGGTCTTACATTTGCGAGAGTTTAAGCGATTAGTATTGAAAATGACAATGCCTTTTATTTATGTTTTAAAACCCAAAACATAAATAAAAGCCATTGTCATTTACAATGCCAATAGCTCAATCTCGCATGAATGCGGTACCAATTGCATTGCAAATGCTTGTTGGGATAGGTGGTATGTCTGAGACAATGTGTTTGACTGATTTGTTACAGGTAATTCTGCCAAAAAATTATCTTGCAGTGGTGAGCAATATTTTGCTACATAAATATTGTGCCAAAAATATTGTGATGTAAAAAATATAAAGGATAGGAATATTGTAGGTAAGAATATTGTTTTAAGTGTTGCTTTTATTATCGTTGTCAAAAATATTGTTTTGTAAAATATTGCTGTTTATAATATCATTTTTATGGGTTATTTATTAAGTTAATTTGTAGTATTTTATTAGTGTTGTATGTTAATTTTAATGTTACTATTTAGAGTTAATTGTTTTTGTTATTTTAAATAATTATAAATATTTAATATACGAGTCAGATGCTGAGTTTATAGGGGAAAAGGATGGGGATATTATTCAAATTTGTGAATAATAATGTATTTTTACCTTTATGTTTTTTACTAAATTATTTAAATATTTATTTTTATTTTTCAAAAATGAAAAATTAATTGTACACATTGCTAATTTATATATTATAAAAGTGTATTTGTTATTTAAATTTGTATGATTTTTTTGTTATAATTTATATAAATTATCTCCATATATGTATGATTAATGTAAAGTTATTTTGGTAGTTTATTTAATTTTGTATTTTTTTTATTGTTAAGCCAAATAATATTGTTTTTGTTATAAGTTCTACATAATAGGTCTATTTATGTACAATACATTTAAAATTATTTTGGTACATTTTTAAATTTGGTATTTTATGTACTGTTATACAAAATAATATTTTCTAAATCATTTAATTTTAATTGTATGTCTTACTGTTTTACAAAACTTTTTTGTGTTTAATTAGTTTGGTAATTTATATATTCTTTTTATTTTATATAACATTTTAATTGCAAAATAAAATAATATCATCATCATATAACGTTATTAGATCATAAAGATCATAAAAGTACATTAAAACAACCATTTCATGGCCCACCCATTGTTTACGCGTTGTATTATTGGATTATTGTGGCTCCTGCTCTTCTGCAAGGATACACTTTGTCAACATAACAAGGCAGACATAAGATATTAAGCCACTGAAAAAGCCACCATCCTGGAAACGTCTGTTCTTAGCTTCCTGGCTACGTCCAAGTACCTCCGAACACCCAATTGTCTGCACAGCTGGAGGCCATAAGCTGGGCAGAAGAAAAAGAGGTGAGGAATGTATTCTCGGGGGCTTTTGCACGCTGGACAATTTTCCTCTGTGAGATGAGCTAGTGCCCATTTAGCACAGTCTGATACCTAAGCTGCAGATACAGTTTGCGAGCTAAGGGCGGCCAGATTTAATCAATTGTCTTCTCATATGCAGGTAATGGTTTCAAATTTATAAAGTATGTAGTTATAATGCCTCTGTCTCCCTAAATAATATCAATTGTGACAGACTCCCAACTCCCAATACATTGTTTGTCTCAACTCCCAATACATTGTTTGTCACTTTTGACAAACAGCCAAGTTCCTGCGGGGCCGGCCCAGAACCTTTCAAGCCCCAATTTCCAAGGGACTTTATGAACAGCTTGTGAGGACTTAAGCTCCCTAACAGGTTCACAGTAGACACCTAGGGCGGAAGAAGTCCAAAGCCTGTGCCAATATTGCAATGGCCTGAGCTGTGCTTTTCTAGAGATCTGGTTAAAGGCCATGTCAAGATACAGTGGGATCAAGGGGGTGCTCTGTGGAAGTGTGTGAAAAGGGACCTGTTTTTTGCCATAATTAATATATTACATTTTGTGTACCCCAGATCTTGGAGCCGCTTAAGACTGCTCCCAGGGCCTTAAAATTATAAATCTCTTTGGGGGAAGCGGCCCTTTTTGAGTGGGTTTCATTAAAGACCATCAATAGTCAATTATGCTTTGGATGTACTGATAAATAATAATTTAATATTTTATTACATACTTTTTGATTGGTAAATATATCATTAATTTTAAATGCATATTTTTATATGACTACTCAATAGATTTTGTATGTAATTATGATGTATAAAATGACGATTATGCTTTTATTAAATAATGTATAGTATTTAATTAAAAAAAAAATATATTTTAAATATGTATAAATGAATTTCTTTGTATTATGCTTATTTACATAATTTTGTAATGTATAAATGTATTTATTTGTGTAATTCAGAATGGTCATATATTATATATGTATTATAATTACTGCATTTTATTTTAAATATATAATTTATTATTAAAGTATGTTGTTTAGTCATTTTATGAGTTTATTTTAATGTGTTCTTTTGTGCAGTACATATTTTGGTATTAATTTGTTATAAATATTAACAATATTTAAATGTTTTAACATAACAATTATTTCCTTAAGCTTTAATATATTTGACTGTTAATTATATTTAAAAAAAATATTAGGTGGGAGTGGGTAAAATTAATTTCACCCCTTTACACTTAAACGGCATCTCTAAAATGCCTTAGATTGATATGACAATAGTAAATTTGACCTCTTCAGTCTTCAACACCATCTCCTAAGTCGTTGAGTTGGAGTGGGAATAGCTATTCTTACCTCCTTAGTATCAAACACCTTCACCTAAATGATTTGGATTGCAGTGGGAGTAGTAAATTCTCCCGCTTTAGTGTCCAGCCTTTCCCCTAATTTGTTTACTATGGAGTAGGAATAGTACATCATACCTCTTTAGTGCCTAACATCTTCCCCTAAATGGCTTTAACTTGAGTGGGAATAGTAAACCTTACTTCTTTAGTGAGTACCACTTTCCCCTAAGTGGTTTAGACTGGAGTGGGAATACTAAATCTTACCTCTTGAATGTCCAACACCTTCCCCTAAATGGCTTAGATTGGGGTGGAAACAGTCAATCTTACTGGTTAGTATCCAACACCTTCACTCTAAATGGCTTAGGGCCTGATTACGAGTTTGGCAGTGTGAGAGTAGGTCACCATGCCAGCGCCCCGCTCCCATGTGGAGGTCTCGGAACTCAGAAAATGCATATTGCTTTGCCAGACCACCACACCACCGCCGAGGGATCTCTGATTCCCGGTAGTTGCGGCTGACCTATGGCGGTCCGTTCACCATAATCGTAATACGGCGGTCAGACCTCCACCACGAGTTTGGGGGTCCGTAGGACAACCAAACTCGTAATGAGGGCCCTAGATTGGAGTGGAAATAGTATACATAACCCCTTTAGTGTCAAAGATCTTTCCCTAAATGGTTTAGAGTTGGAATAGTAAATATTACCCCTTTAGTTTGCAACGCCTTCACCTAAATTGGTTTGATTGGTGTAGGAGTAGTAAATGTCACCCCTTCAGTGTCCAACGCCTTCCACTAAATGGTTTATATTTATATTTGCATTTTTTTATTAATAAAGGTACATGACAGAGTATGTAATATTATTTTTATTTTTTCAACATTATTGAATGTATATGCATTAATCTTTTAACACATATATATTTTTATACATAAAAAACAACTTTTACTGTTATTTTTAACAACATTTTAATAAAACAAAAAAACATAAAACACAAGTTATATATTCTTTCAGACAACATAACTGTTTCATATTATTATTGAACATTTATTGACTTGTTTTAAATTGTAATGCATTTTTTTAAACATGTTACCATTTTTTAAATGTTTCTTTTTTTCCATATGGATATCATCTTTTTTTTGGTTTTCATTCAGCAGCTATTTTTTTTACCTTTAACTTTATTTTGTAGTCTATTTGTATGCTTGTCCAATAAGGTAAGACCTTTTGCTAAGGTTTTCTATAGGGTTTTGGGGTAGGGAGGCATAGGTAAAACTAGCTAGTGGTAATCGAAGGGGTTGATTATTATGTTGTTAGGAAACTCTTCAGACCGAATCGGTTTTGGAATCGTCTCCAACCAAATCAGGTTCTGCGAGCCCGACCGACCGATTTCGATGCTTCCGAACATCGTTTGGTCAAACTCACATTGACTTCAATGGGAGCCTGTGTTCCGAACGAGAACACAGGCTGCCATTGAAAAAAGGGGTTGTTGGGGAAATCCTTGCACCCTGTTACGGACACCCCATGGTGCATGCCACACTGTGCATGGTTGTAAAGAGGGGTCCCATGGGTACCCCCACGGGCCCCAACCGGAGGCCTATGGGTGAATGGGAGGCCTGCTACAGGCCCCCAGATTCTGACAGCCGTTTCGTGTCAGACAAGCCGATTCGGAACGGCTGTCAGATTCGGACATCGTAATCGTTCAGTCGGAAACAGTGTCCATGGAGCTGTACAATTTGGCTCCAAACGACTCAGTCTGTCAGAGCCTTTCTGAACGCCATTGTAATCGACCCCTAAGTGTTAGTTTATACTTTTTAAATTATTATTTGTAATAAGGGCCTCATTACGAGTACGGCAGGCCATAGGACCCCGTGCTCGTGGTGGCAGTCTGACCACCGCCACACTTTGGGCCCACCTGCAGTAATACGAGTGTGGCGGTCGGACCACCACAGGACCACTGCATCCTGGCGTGGTGGTAGGAGGCAGGAATATGCTGGTGGTGACACAGCCGCACCATCAAGCATATTGCAAGTTGCATTTTCATCGGCCTTTTCATGGTGGTGAGCCTGCCCTGAAAAGGGTAGCAGAGAGGCAACTAAGGGTGCCCTAACAGGACCCCCTGCCAGTCTTGGAACTGGGGGTGCATGCAGGGGGGTACATTCTCTGCCCCCGTGGAATTGCATGCCCTTTCCTGCACGGACTGGAATGCACAACATGATGCATGCCATGCCGGAATGTGCAGTCGGCGCTCTCAAGGTGGCAGTCTGCATGTGTGGCTCTCTTATGAGCCTAACCGACCACCGCTGTGAGACTGCTGCAGCACCACCCACCCGACCTGGATTACAGTCGTAATCCGGCAGGCGGGCGCAGCACAAATTTGGCCACTGGAGGACTGCCAAATTCTGAATGAGTCTCTTTGTGTTATTTTGTTTAATAATGTTCTGTGTTTGGCCTAGGTGGAGTTTGGTAGTACCTTAGCAGTATTTGATATAATGGTATGTGATGTGTTTTGCATAGTTTTAATGTAAAATGTATATTTTGTTTGAAGATAGTGTTTTCTGGAGGTGGGTATTCTATGTTTATTTACAGGATTACAGATCTGAAGTTACTGTATGGATGTTTAAGTTTGCAGTTTTTTTTAGGATATTATTTTAGTTTCTAGTAAACTACTATTTTAAATTTTAATTCCTGTTAGCGTTACTTTTTTATCATTTGTTTGTTACGGTTCCCTATGACATTGGATGTAAAATAGACCTGTTTCATTTTTGTATTCTTTTGGGGCTTTCTGCATTTATTTTTACCATTTTTGTTGGATTATATTTTTACAACATGGATATCGACAGCTACAGAATAGTATGTTTTATTTATGTAATTATTTTTCCATGAGGAATGTTACAATTTTATAATGTATGTGTATTTGATGGCATTGTTTGGTGTTGTTTTGTATTTGAACTTTATGGTTGGTGATTTGTTTGTTTTTAACTAAATAAACATATTTTTATGTTTCAGTCTTTTTTGTTGGTTTACTTGTATGTTGTTTTGGCTAATGTATAAATATATATTTGTTTAATATTTAGTAAACATATTTAACTTATTCAGGTCTTCACCTTTGTTGAGGTTTATTGGTTAGTGTTTTGACAGTTTTATTTGTAATGGGGTTTTGCTATTGATTCTAAGTAGTGTACTCCTTTGTTGTTAATAAAGAGTTTTATGTTACATTGTAGCCTGTTTTACATTCTATTGGTTTGGTGTCTAATTTTAGGTTTAATTTGGCTTACTGATTGCTCCATTTTTAGTTGGTGGTAGCTTTGTTCTTTTTGTACGGCTTCTAGGAATTTGTAGGTTGGGTTCTCCCTAGTGTAGATTGGAAGACACTGTGACATCCTTCTACTGCGTTGTTGGTTTTAGCTTCTTGAGCCTGAGTGCTGTTGTAGACATGTTGCAAATATTTTTTGAATTTGGCTTCGCTACCTTTGTTATGGGGACAGGGGCTAGTGCAATAATTTGTTTTATTTTAAAGGCAACATAGGTATGCTACAATTAGTGCAGATTGTTGAAGGTATCTCCAAATGCTTTGGTTAAAATGGTCGTAATAACCTTGTATGGCTGTGTGCGGGTATAGTATTGTTTGTAACAACCCTTGTTCAAAGTTGATTATTATTTTACGTGGGGAGCAGTTGTTTGTTTTAGTTTTAATTTGGTTTAGAAGTTTGTAGTAAGTGCTACTTTGTGTATTAGATGGCAAGGTGTGGTATATTAGTGTTTTGATATTCACCATGTATGGTGCATATCTGAGTATATAGTTTTGGGCACATGTTGAATGTCTCATCTATCATCCATGTTCAACATTGGCTTAGTTTTAATAAGTTCTCTGCTGTAGGAAATATAATATTGTTTTTCTTATTGTTAAGGTTGTCATTTAGCAGGAAGGGTTATTCATTATGTGTGGTGGTTAAGAGTTCGGGAATTAGGATATCTTGGTACCTTCTAGGGCGAGGAGGAGTACCACTGGCAACTTTTTTAGTTCATGCATTTGAGCGTTTCAAGGTAGGTCTAGCTGGCCCGTGATGTACTCAGTTACTTTAGGGAGTATATCTTTTATTATGTTACTAGTCGGCTCTTGAAAACTAGTGCTTGCCTCTCTTAAATCTTGTACATGCCTTACTTCGATTTCAGTGACAATTAATGGGTGGCTGCATTCTCTCACATTAATAACAACATCATTTTTTGTAGTAATATTTTGTACATTTCCAATAAATATTTTCAGTGCTTGTAATTTCTTGGCTGTTAGTGTAGTCAATGTGCAAGAGTAATGTTTTGTCTTTCTGTGATGTGGTGGGGAATTTTTTTTTTTTTTTTATTTGCAAAGATGTATTTGTTTGTAGGTAGTAGGGGCTGTGGAATTTTAGTTTTATATTTTGCATTTAAAAGGTGACTTGATTTTTAGTAAACTGCTATTTTATGCACTCTTTATGTGCTTTTTTACAGGTATTTGTTTACTTAGGGCCTTATTATGATGTCAAACGGAAAGCCTTCCGACAGCTCGTCGGAGTCTTTCCGCCCGACATCAGAGTTTTCTGTCCGACCGCCGTATTACAATACTGGCGGTCAGATAGGCTCACAGAGCCTGTCGGGCGGAGGGCGGATCGTAATCCTCCGCTATGAGGCCTAGGGGCACCTGTGGTTGTCCCCCCAAACATCCTGGCATCATGTGGCAGGCAATGCATGGTGCCTGCCACAAGTGCACTGATGTTTAAAAAGTGCATATTTCCTATTTTACCATTTCCGACATGATGTCGGTCGGACGACCGGCATTGTAATGGGGCCCTTAGTTTCTTGGTAGGTTTGTAGTTTGTAGATGGAATCGTAATTCTTCTTTAGTCACTAATGTTTATGACATAAAAAAAAATAGTGTTTGGTTAGTTTTTATTATATATTCAGCATGACCACTACCTGGACGTACTTTTTATTCTGTTATTGTGTGCTTTAACTAGTAGGGCCATTTGTATTTTGTATCTATGTGGATGTATATGGTGAGAACATAGCTACAAAATAGCAGAGTGCTTTACCATTGTGGGAGTGATAAATGGCACAGAAATAGTCTTTTGCAGGAGAGTTGAACTGCGGATGTGTGCATCAAGGAAGGAAGGGAAGAGGGGGGAATAGGGATGGGTGGCCGGTGAGAGGAGCAGCAGAAGCACGGGATGCTCAGTACAGACGAGAGTAAAGTTGGGGCAGAGGAGTCCAATATTTCGACCTATCTTATCTTTCTACTGATTACCAATAACTTAGCAAATTCAATATACCTTATTAATGATTCAATGAAGGCTTATTCAAAATGAGCCCAGTGAAATCCCATGCTTTAAAAGACCACACTCTGGTATGAAGCAGTGAACACAAAATCAGGAAATAGTGGTAAATCCAATTTTAGGTCTTAGTAAATTACATTTCAAGTTAATAAATCTTTGGTAAATCCAATTTTAGGTCTGAGTAAATTACATTTCAAGTTAATAAATCTTTGCAGTGCCAAGAAGCCCTGCAGCACACATCCAGGGAGTACATTGTAGGATATTGTTTGTGCATGAAGGGATACCTTACTGCACAACAATTATTGACCACAACGCAAACACACTTGCACTATAGTATAAGGGTGTCAGCGTTGGCACAAGGCAGCATAAAGTGTGCCAGCACAAGGAGAGAGAAGAACACTGACACATATTTGTTGATGTGGCACTGTTCTGCTCTCTCCCATTCATGCAATGCAGTACGGCAACTTTACTTGCTGCACTGCATTGTGTGCTGTATTTGTAAATCTGATCCATGAGGTGCATTTAACGTAATGCTCTGATCGGGCCAAGTCCTGGCTCAGATTTGTGATTTCAGAAAGGCAGACACCTATCGAGACAAGCCACAGGGTGCTTGATTATTCGCTGTCTCCCTTGGCAAATTAAGACTCCACATTGTTCTGTGACAGAACATTCTATTTTGTTCTGGCAGGCAGCCAAGTCATGCATTTGACATCTTGTCGTCAAGGAAACCTATTTACTGGCCTTAGGAGAATACACTTCCAGAAATTATGTGTACTGTACTAAAAATAAAAAACATTAGGCAATTAAACCATTGTCAGAAAGAACAAATTATACCAGATAATTGGTCTGTAACTAAATATGCGCCAGAGGTAATTATTACATTTACTTTAGACCATCTATAGACAGAGTTGTTGGAGTTTTATTTTTATGTCCTGCCATAAACTATTCCGGTGGGAAGCTAGAATCTGATATGGATCATGGTAATTTTATCTGGTGTGGTTGATGGCAAATCATTTGATGTATTTGATTGTACTAATGCCCATTAGGGGGTACTTTGCTTCCCCTATGTGGAGAATAAGTGGGGTAAATGGTGGGTGTCCAGCTATTTATTTCATTAAGATACAAAGGGCTGAGGGAAAGAGAAAGTGTGTGGTGTGCGTTGTAGGCAAAAGAGTCAGACTGAGGACCTTATTTAGATTTTGGCAGATCATACATGTAGCGGAATGCCCGTCCTCCAAAGTTCAAGTATATATTAGCCTATGGCACTTGTATTACAGATATCGGATATCTGGCAGAGGTGTGAGATATGCATGATAGACCTGCAGGAAAGGGAGAGTAGAGGTTTCACTCCTCTGGCTGCGGCATGCAGATCTGCCTGAAAACAGCAGAAGCTGTTACTTGCCTCGAAAAACTGCAGTGAACCATATAGAACTGGACAGTAATCCTGCTTGGTCATATGGAAATTTCCTGCTACTGCTGGAGAGTGCAGAATGTAGTAAAACAGAGAAAAACTTTGAAGTGTAGGACAAAATTAGAGGGGACTGTATGGCAGAATACAATCAAAAGGTAAATATTAATTAGCTATAAGACACATATACACACACACACAGACACATACACTGAAAAAACAAACGTTACATGGACGTTATAGCTAAGCCCATATTTCACTAGTTCAAAATCAGCGAAACTCAGCAGTTATAGTTACCTGAGCTAATTATAACTTCCTCCCCACAATGCACTGCTTATGGCCTCACATATTACATCACTCATGACATGGTCAGTGACATCACTGATAACATCGCTCATGAGATTACTGATGACATCATCCAGTGATTGTGAGTGTTTTCAAAACGTTTTTATGTTAAATGCATATACTAAGGTACCACAAACATTTAATTAGTATACTTTGTGTGAATCATTTTACTAACATAGCTTATGTGAGTGGTTGTCTGACTGTGTGTATCCGTGTGTAAGTGGGTGTCTGAGTGGATACTTGGGTGTGTGAGTGGGTGTCTGAGTGGCTGTATGGGAATATAAATGGATGTGCGAGTAGCTGTGTGGGTGACTTAGTGGCTGTATGAATGGCTGCATTAGTGAGTGAGTGGGTGTGTCTGTGGCTGTATGGGTGGGTGAACGGGTGGATGTGCGAGTGGCTGTATGGGTGGGTGGTTATGTCAGTAACAGTATGGGTGAGTGAGTAGGAGTCTGAATGATTGTATGAGTGAGTGACTGGGTGTGTAAGTGGCTGTTTGAGTGACAGTTTAGTTAAGTGAGTTGGTGAAGAGGGAGTGTCTGTGGGATTGGCTGTATGGGTGAGTGAGTGGCTGTGTGAGTGGTTGTATGGATGTGTGAACGGGTATGTAAATGGTTATGTGGGTGTGTGAGTGAATGCTTGTATGGGTGAGTGAGTGGCTCTGTTGAGAGGCTGTGTGGGTAAGTGAGTGGGTATGTGAGTGGCTGTATAGGTGAATAACTGGGCGTGACAGTATCTGTATGGGTGAGTGTGTGGCTGGGTGAGTAGCTGGGCTGTATGGGTGAGTAACTGGTTACATGATCAGGCTCTATGAGCTAGTGAGTAGGTGTGTGAGTGGCTCTATGGATAAGTGAGTGGTTGTGTAAGTACTTGTATGGGTTTGTGAATGGGTATGTGAGTGATTATGTGGGTGTGTGAGTGGGCGTATGAGAGGTTGTATGGGGTGTAATTGAGTGTGTGAGTGGTTCTGTAGAGGATGTCATCAGGGATGTCACTGACTATGTCATGAGTGATATAAGATGTGAGGCCATAACCAATGCATTGCAGGAGATGTAAGTTATAGTTAGCGCAGGTACCTATAACTGCTGAATTTTTTAACATAACCTGTAACCTTCATTTTTTTCAGTGAATTTCCAAGGTTATTTTAAATTCTATTTCCTAACTATAATGTCCCTATAACCTGTGTTTTTTTCAGTGGATTTGTAAGCTTTTTAAAATTTTATTTCCTAACTTTAACCACTAACCTTTGACACTGAGTGCATGAGTGTCCCAGTGGGTGTATGTGTGTCTGATAGGTTTGTGAGTGGTGTGATAGGAGCTGTAAGTGAGTATATGAGTTCTAAGTGGGTCTGTGAGTGGGTCTGAGAGGGTCAGTTAGTCAGTGTGAGTCTCTCTGAGTAGATCTGTGAATGGGTGAGAACGAGTATGAGTGATTCAGTAAGTAGGTGCATAAATGTCTGTGTCTGTTAGTGGGTGTACATGGCTGAGTATATATATATATATTATCTACTGGCGGTCGCCAGTAGATAGTTATAGTTACAACCTAGTTTCCATAGGAAATCTAAAAATTCTATTTTGAATAACTTTGGCGCCGGTTGACGAATCCTCGCGAAATTTTCAAAACTAATGGGGCGCTCCGCTCAGCTCCTACCCTGAAAGTCTCGGGGTGATTCGTCAAGCGGGGGCCGAGAAAAAGGGGTGGTCCCAAAACGCGTTTTCCCCATGCATTTTTCCATAGGACCTTTAGACACAGCTACAGCCCGAACGGCTGAACAGAGTTACTTGAAATTTGGCAGAGAGGTAGCCATAAGGTCAAGGAAGTGCCTTTTGCAGGTCTGGTGTAAATATGTTCAGTATTTCCTGAGAAAATAGCATTTAAAAGCATATCAATATCTATACGCGCGCACCGTGCGCGCACAGTGCGCGCACCCTGCCGGGCGCGAGCGCAATTCTGATTGGTTGTTAGATGTCGGTAAACATTCAAATCGGTCGAAACCAGGAAATGTTGGCCGCCATTTTGTCTCTCGCAGTCTGAGAGGGTGGAAAAAAAAGGTGGAGAACTTGAAAAGGGGGCAGAGTGGACAGTTCCTGACCCCCTAGCCTTGGTCAGGGGTCACAGAAGGACCCCCAAGGGAGAAAAAAACTATTATTTTTTCTTTAAAAATCACGAGGTGCGCGCACTGAGCGTGCACGGCACGGACTACGACCTGTGGGTGCACCGCGCGCCCACGGAGCGCGCACGGTGCGCGCACGGTGCGCGCACCTCGCGATTTAAAAAATAATAATAATAATTTCACGGTGCGCGCACGGTGAAAATCCTGAAAAAAAATAATAATAAATAAATAACTTAGCATTTAAAAAACCGTACAAATTCACTGAAAAAACCATAGGTTTCACACACGTTATAGTTACGAATTAGCATTTAAAAAAACCTTGCAAATTCACTTAAAAAACCATAGCTTTCACACATGTTATAGTTAGCTGGACATTTCACTCGTAAAAAACCAATGAAATTCCCCCGTTATAGTTACTGCAGGCAACTATAACTCACTTGACCGCAATCCTCTGCTGATGACATCAGATATTACATCACTGATGACATATGTGTCTTTATGAAAAATAAATATTTGTAATATATGTATAGCTAAAGATTAATGGAAGAAGACATGGGTAAATAAGTGTCTAAATACAGTGACGTAATATCTGACGTCATCAGCAGAGGATTGCGGTCGCGTGAGTTATAGTTGCCTGCAGTAACTATAACGGGGGAATTTCATTGGTTTTTTACGAGTGAAATGTCCAGCTAACTATAACATATGTGAAACCTATGGTTTTTTAAGTGAATATATATATATATATATATATACATAGCAGTGTCAGACTCTACTGGGAAGTTATAGTTAGGGCAGCTGTTGCATAGGAAAGCGTTTTATGTGTTGCTAACAACTTTGGCCCCATGTGACAAATCTTTGCGAACTCTCCAAAAAGGTCCTACTTTTTTACTAGTTTGGCATGGAAAGTTTGGGGGTTATCCATCAAGCAGGGACAGAGGGAAAAGGGCTCTCCCAAAACACAAAATCCCCATGCATTTTCTATAGACTTCTTTAAGCCTGATTGGCTGCTAGCAACATTTGAAAAATGTTGCTGGTAGCCATTACAGGACTCAGGGACTTAGTCCCCTGTCATGAAGTTTGATAAATATAAAGGTGTAAGGAGGCAGTGTAGGCATATCCTGCCTGCTAGGCCCCATGGGGAAAGCCCAGAGGGACTCTGATGCCAACATTGTAAAAGAAAATAACAGCAATGTTTGCCCCTCCGGGGGATTATATAAAAACAAAAATAAAATGGCAGCCCCGGTGACATTGGTAAACTAATGGGCGAGGAGCAGGCAGCCACTCTCCTCAGAGCATTATAGGCCCCAGGGGCCCCACCCTCAGGGCCGCATTTCATAAGGGGAGGGGTACGTGCAACACCCCCTTCACAAGCCATTATGCACCCTGAGGAGCACACCACCGGGCCACAAGTACCAAAAAGGGGAGGGGCCACGTGAACCTTTAAAAGGCCCTGTGGACCCCATTCCGCAGGGCTGCTGCTACAGAAAAAAGGGAGGGGGCCACGCGGCCTCCACTCGAGTCATTAATGGCCCCAGGGACCCCATCCACTGGGGCCTGCTCACTTGCTGTGTCATGGGGAGCTCACCCCCGGACACAGCAGTTTCCCTGTCTCCAACGACAGGGGCAGGGAAACTTGTGTTTGCTCCCACCTGGCAAGAGCATTTTTAAAACTCCTGTCAAACGGGAACAAACACAAAGTCTGCTCCCAGCAGGTGGGAGCTTAAAAAAGGCCCCCACCAGCTGGGAACAGACTTTTCATCTGTTTGATCTGATGCGGGCACGGAAACAAATTATGGCCCTGGGGGATGGGTTCCCCTGGGCCTTTTAACAGCTCAGGGAGGGAGGCCACGCAGTCCCCCCTTCCCTTTAAAAAAAGTCACCAAATCACCTACAAGTTACGCCCTTTTGGCCCTACCCCTTCCACATTAGTAGCATGCAATGGTGTTCCCGCTATTTTCTAGGCTGATGAACAGTGTTTTTTCTACAATTGCACATTGAAAAACGATCTGAAATCCTTGATGGAGGTGAATGCATTGTTGATTTACTAGAGCACATACTCTTCTGTAGTGACTGTCCACGACGAGTGGGTTCTTTCATCTCATATTCTGGCCTGAGGGCAGGGACCAAGGTTCTCTCTTTTAATTGTTGCTGAGCATGCAAAGGCACCAAATCAGCTACAAGCTCCACCTGTTTGCCCCCGCCCCTTCCACGTTACTAGTAAGCAATGCTGCTGGCTCTGGGTGTGCTGGCCACACTCTATGAAGCTGAGAAAAGGGCAGAAAAATAACCAGATTAGAACTCTTAGTACCCAAAACAACTGATAACTGTAAAAAGAAAAACAAAGGGGGACCGGCAAGAATGATAACTCGTATTAATGCAAAGTCTTCCCAGGTAGTCCAGGTGTTTAGAAAGAACTGGCATATCCTTCAAACGGATCATGTATTAGGAAAGATCATTCCTACTCAGCCATTGATCACATACAAATGCTGTAAATCGATCAATGACCATTTTGTACACAGCCATTATCGTTCAAACCCTTTGAAAAGAGAAAGTGTTACGGCTTTTTTCCTTGCAGGAAATGCAAAGCTTTTAAATATAGTTAGAAAGTGATTAACTATATAGCACTACAGAGAAGGGACCTAAATCGGTTAGAAGTATCAATTGGCTATTAAATTGTAATTCAGAGTTTTCTGTTTATTGTCTTGAATGCCCATGTCCTAAGCGCTATGTGGGAAGTACCATTCATCCTGCCAAAAAACGAATTCTTGAACATATGCGTGCTATCGCTAAAAATAATGCCACTTATCCAGTAGCCCGTAATTTTGAAAGTACCCACAACAGCAATCGTGACCTTTTAAGATTCTTCTGCATTGATCAGATCCCCAAAAATGAAAGAGGGGGGGACAGGGCCAGAAATTTATGAGCATTAGAATCTAAGTATATTATTGACCTACGAACAAAGGCCCCAATGGGTCTCAATAATGATGAGGAATTATGGGTTCATCTTGAGTAACATACATTGTCACTAATCTGATCATATTATTCCTTGATTCTATCCTCTGTTGGGTATGACACTATGCCGCCCTCCCACTGTAATTTGTATGCTTCCCATGGGGGTATTTAATATACTAATCGTGACATATATATTCGATTTTCATCTATCCCAGTACCAAATGGCCCATACAGGGCATAATTATTAGGGGTACATGAACTCACAGTGCACACTTTAGAGACTATATGCATTTATATGTAATTAGATATATTTATGCCTCTTCTCGCTTTTCGGTGCCACACCTTATATTTGCCCATTCAGGGCTATATTGCATTTGAACTAGGGAGACTGCCGAAAACCATTTAGAAAAATTATTATAATTAAAATTAACTTTGTCAGAATGAGATATATATGCCATGAATTATTCCCAGTAGAGTCTGACACTGCGATATATATATATTCTCACCTTGATATCAAGGAGTTAATGAATGCCAATATTTCCATACTTGTTTTTTTAACAGGAAAGCCTCTAGTAGTAGAATACGTAGTGTGGATAGTGCCCCTTGTTTCAGACCTTCCTGTAGTCATAACTATGTACCCTTCAAAGCAGTTCACCACTTGCACCAAGTCATATAATTAAAATTAATAAAAATATATATACTATCATTGTATAAACTATTGCATGCAGGGGAGATGCTTAGTTAGTGAAATTTGGGGACTGTGAGCCTCAAACTCCCCAACTAAAAAAAGAGGTGGACTGCAGGGTGGAGGGGTGAGATGCCCAAGGCTCTGGATGGGTTGCTCTCATGAATCGGAGCGTCAGTACTATTTTGAACTAGGTGGGCCTCCGTCTACAGTGGAATGGTGTGCAAGAACAATGTGTTGGAATGCTACCCAGAGCAACTGCCACTGGTTAGGCTATTTGCAAGCATTCATCTCATCACCTTTTGGGTGTTTGATTGCCAGTGGTATGTCTGGAATTCAGAGACTGGCACAGCTTTCCTAGCCTACTACTGCAATGTTTGTAAATTCCAAAAAGTTGCAAATTTGCACCCAATCAAGAACTACTTCTATGGGTATAGATTTACTACTATTTTTGGTAACCCAGTCACCATATATATTTAAGTTTGTGCTACAGAAAATAAACAAGACAAGTTAAAAGTTCATAATGAAATAAGAACAGTGAGAAAAACTGACATAGCAGACCCGAGTCAGGGCCCACAGACCCAACTACCAAGACACAAATGCATTTGAGGGGGTATCACATGCCATACATATGAAGCTGTGCCCCTAGCCATCATACCCGGGCCTTGCAGTTCTCCCTGGGAACTCATGTCATGTACAACACAATAGCTTTGACTTCCTACCCCGGGAATCACCTATTCTAAATGTATTTTCCTCACATGCTCTCCTATGCGTCTCTGCTACTATGCGCTTTGACAATAGAGTTGTCATATTGGTGCATGCAGGCAGTGCTGCCTGTTTCCAGTCCTTACTTTTTACAAATCATTTTATCAACTGACTGATGGCCTATGTACTAAACTCAAGTCACAAATAGAGGTGGGCATGCTAACAAATTAATAGGGCAATTGGCTGATCCAAAGCTGAGCCAAGGGCCTGGCTTGGCTGTAAGGGTCCATGCACAAGCCAAGCCATGAAAACGGTTAGCATGTATATCATGCAACAAACTCGATGTAAAAATATGATACAATCACTTCGAAATTCAAAAAGATGTACTTCTTTTAACATGTGGAAGTTTCACCTTAGTACATCAGATTATATCACTGCATAGACAGACATTTATTAAAAGTTATAGTTTTTAAACATGAACTCAGAAACATTTATGACTTGCCCCCAACAACTATGCGATTAGTGAACTAAGAGGCAAATCTGAAGTAATGTATACGCTAAACGTGGTCTACATTCTCAATATTATTTACGGAGCAACATTACAGGGTATTAAATCAAACAAAATAAGTTATTGTGCAGCTCACATTCTGAACTAAAGTATCCAAAATTTCTCTCATAAGTGATTTGTGAAATAAAATGTTTGCTAGGATCACACTATTTGGACAAGCAGGAAACCTTGCATATATTCCCGGTTATCTGGTTTCAGATTTTGAAATTCAGCCACCAGATGTAGTTCTCTGTGCCTCTCTTCCCCCTGTTTTACATCAAAGATCATTGTTATGGTTTTTATTCTTGGACCACGACAGAAAAAGCCTATGCAGTCATAGCAGACTCGACTCAGGGCCCCCAGACCCAACTACCAAGCCAAGAATGAATTTAATTATGGGGATGGGGTGTCACACCACAAACACCTCCCTAATTACTAGTCATTTTGGATGTTTTAGAGCACTCTATTTAGGAGTCCATGATGACTGTACATTCGGTGAAGCGTCATATAGCTTCTCTTAAGAGCCATGTCTTTTCTTTCAGTACAGTCCCTCTGGCTTGGTTGAAATGACAGTAGCGAGAGGTGGGAGGGCAGGGGTGGACGGTAGGTCCACAGTGATAAAGCCACTGTTTTGCTGCAATTCCAATTGAGTGGTGTACAAATGTTTATTATGTATGCTAAATCTAACTTGTATCCAGATTATTCACTTAACTATAGTTTAACTTAAAAACCTTTGTCCTTGCAACTTTGAAACTGGATGGATGTTGTCAATTTGTTTTTTCTTGAAAAAACTAAAAAGAGGTGCAACATTCCTGATTTTAACAAGAAAACCCACATACAGAAAATCACTCTATTCGCAGAAATGAATCCTTTCATTTCTGCGAATAGAGTGATTTTTACCCCCAAGTTTGAGAGAGAAAAAGCCTTGTTACTTTTCACTCTCCTATATCCAATTCCGTTGTGAAAAGGAATAAACTAGTTTTCATGAAAAAGATCAGTGTATGGCAGTGTATTGTATAAAACTGAGGGTTCACAAACGCAACAAAACACTTTCTATGAGTGTTCTCAAATCAAAATGCATCTATTTTCATTGAAGTTCAGATGTATTTCCAATCTGCCCCTACTCTGGAAACTAGTCACGTTTTGAACTTTTGATTAGCAGACACTGGACTACTTTGAGCGGTAGAGTCATTTTGTAATAATATGCTGTGGAATGCAAATTCAAAATTAATTGGCTGCAGCATCCAAACAGATCAGTCACAACTAGGACACATAATACATAGAGCACAGGGAGTTTGATCACATTTAACAGCCTGTGCATTAATAAGGGTTTGTTCATCAGCTGAAACATTTCCATGATTCTTTAATATTTTTGAGCAGGCATAAAAGGATTAAGCCTTCATCTATTCTTCCTTAGATAAACATAGCAACAACTGCTGTCACCAAGTCTCTAATTAAGTGGATTTCTCCAAAGAGTAGGAATAATTAAGATTTACTTCAACATTAACCCACTGTCTTAGAAACAGTTGCCTTTCTTTGAATCTGCTGCAAATCAAACAAAACTAGCACCAGATTAAAGAGTATTAACATCCCTGCTATGTTACTCTGCTGGTTGGTCGTTCCTGGCATGTTGTACAAGACAGTGATCATAGTGCACCTTTGACTGAACATTATTACCAGGTTATGCATTTGCAATGCAATTTGCATTTGGAATGATAAGCATTTAAATATTTGTTTCACAAAATATTGAATTGCAAAGAGCAAATCATAATGACCCCATTATTTCAGACATTCATGTAATTATGAGAATAGATAATTCAATAATGTTGAGATAACATATGTCTTCTGTTAATGTTATTTACTTTTCATCCATACAGACCTTCCCTTTCTATCTTGTTCAATCCAAGTCATAATCGGTGGTGGGAGGGGGTATGTGTGCCCATTTCCCTGCAATTTTATTTTACTTGACATTTATATATTAATGAATTCTAAAATACATTTCTTTTGTATTAAGTATTACTTTATGTGTACTCTTTATTTCTAATTGCTATGTAGGCAATATGCATTTCTTACTCAGTTATCTAACCATTACTTATATATATACTTGTAGAATGCTTTGCCTTCCCAGTACTCAAGGTGTAGAAAGAAAGCATGGCACAATCTTTTAATTTCCCTACTATTCATATATTTTGGTGCTTACTCAGTCTTATGGGCTCACATCACAAGTCAGCTAGAGCGGTGTCCCTGGGGACGGTGGTATAATATCCCGGTTGATTATAAGTGGCTCACTGTGGTGTCATGTAAAGAAACACATCTAAGAAATGTATTTTGGGTTAATCTGGATTAAAAACTAAAATACCAATCCTTAGGCTTGTGCATATTCTAATATCTCATTCTCAGTCCTGCTTACCCTGTCTCCTCTAACAAAATGATGTCGAGGACGATATTGAAATGTGTGACTCCTTACACACCATTAACCCCTTCAGTGCCCCGCCCTTTCCCCCTCCTGTGCCGGGCGTTACATTAGCGGGCGGGGTTCATGACGAGATAGTCTCGTCATGGGCACAGCGCAACCGTGCTCCATGACGAGACTATCTCGTCATGGGCACAGAAGAGGTTAAGGTGTCTTTTGTACAAACTAAATAAGGTTTGCCAGAATGAATTAATCTAATTGCGACTCAAGTTCTTACTGCAGCACTTGAGATTCCTTTCTGATGCAAAAAGGCCTGTGGTGAGAAGGCAAAGCATTAGACTGCCCCTTGTTATGCATATTGTTTTAAATATGTGAACAAGAGAAATGATGGTTCATAATACCCTGTCCAGTTCTGAAGAAGATAATTTCCTTTAATGAAATTAATGTATCACAGAAAAGGCTGAGACATGTTTCACGACTACCATGTTGCCTCTTCGGGGCCACAATCTTATCAGAATCACTACAGTAGCATGATGTAGATCATTCCATTGTTACGGATTCTCATTTTGAAATCTGTGGGTGGATATTTTCTGGCCTTAAACCATACAATCTAATCAAGGACTTATGAAATCACTATTGCCCTAAGGAATACAAAAATTACATACCAACGGAATAACTGACTTGGGTGATCCTAGAATAGCACCACAACTGGTTGTGAAAACGAATGAATTGTCCTATTGTGTTTTAAATATATGTAGGGGTAGATTAACAGTATGAATAACAACCAGTCTACTTATCTCATTGAACCAGGTATAAATATCAAACATCAGCATTAGCAAAGTCTGTAAGCACCTTAGGGCTATGAAGGACCATCTCAAAACATGTGCATTAGGTCTGTCCCTCTTCATGAGCGGACATTCTCTCTGAGGGTCCCCCAGAGTCCCACATTGTCATTAGCACTATTTAATATTTATCTGGCCTTCCTATGCAAAATTCTGCACAATATTCCAGTATATGGCTAGTTCCATGCTAATGACACCCAGATAATTGTTTAGAAGGTCATCTTCATCTGACATTGTCCATAATTATATAACATATGTAAACTAATCGCTTATCAAACATATAGACGTTCTATTAAAAAATCCTCTTTGATCTGATTGAGTTGAATAGCCTGGTATGGCTCCAGTTTGCTGATACCATTATATAAAATCCAGCTTTTTTGGAGGCTAATCTCCAATTCTTTTAGATCTTGGATTTATATCTGGCATTTGGATTATAGAACAGCCAGGGCAACCTTCTGCTGCACGTGCTCTGCCTTAACCATTAATTTTTTTGTGTGGAATTTACCATTTTTAGCACTTCTGCGAAATACAACTTTGGGACATAAGTTTAAAGGAGGTATTTTCTTCACTCGCATCTATAAAAACTGATAATATGTGCTCATACACCCATGTTTGGTGCCACTGGCTGAAGACAGTTGTGTAAAGGACATGAGAAGTAATTTTCCATGTGTCACACTTTGGTATGTCAACAGTAAAGGTGTGAAAACATTTCCGTGCTCATCAATGATGTCATTTGAGATGTCACCAGTGATGTCACTGATGTAATATGTGAGGTCATAAGCAGTGCATTGTGGGGGAGCAAGTTATAGTTAGCTCAGCTTACTATAACTGCTGAATTTCTCTGGCTTTGTATGTGTGAAATGTCAGCCTAACCATAACGTCCCTGTAACCTTTGTTTTTTTAAGTGAATTTCTATGGTTTTTCAAAATCTGTTTCCTAACTATAACATCCTTGTAACCTTTGTTTTTTTCAGTGAATTTCTACGTTTTTTAAATTCTTTTTCATAACTATAACGTCCTTGTATTGTTTTCTATAATTATATGTTGAGCAAGTCTCTGAGTGGGTCTGTGGGTGTGTGTGTGAGTGACTCTATGGATGTGTGAGTGTCTGAGTGGGTCTGTGAGTGGGAGTATGAGTGTCTCAATGGATCTGTGAGTGAGAGCATAAGTCTCTGAGTGGGTGAGTGAATAGGTGCATTCATGTGTGTCTTATTGGGTCTGTGACTGGGAGAGCGAGTGTTTGTGAGTTTATGCATGACTTTTTGAGTGGGTGAGTGAGTGGGTGCATGTATAGTAAGTCTGTGAGTGGGTGTGTGAGTCTCTGAGTGTATGAGTGAGTGACTGAGTGACTGAGTGGATAAGTATCTAAGAGGGTCTGTGACTGAGTATGTGAGTGACTGTATGGGTATGTGAGTGGGTGTATATGTGTCTGAGTGGATCTATGAGTGGGTGTATGAGTGTCTCAGTGGGTCTGTCAGTGGGTGTGTGACTGTCTCACTGGGTCTGTGAGTACATATGTGAATGGGTCTGCAAGTGGGTGCGTGAGTCTCTGAGTGGGTCTGTAAGTAGGTGCATATATGAGTGGGTCTGTGAGTGGGTGCAGGAGTGCCCAGGTGGGTCTGTGAGTGGGTGTAAGAGACTCTAAGGAGGTATGAGACTGTGCGCATAAGTCTAGGGGTGGGTCTTTAAGTAGGTGCATGAGTCTCTGAGTAGGTCTGAACATGGGTGCATCACTTTCCGAGTGAGTCTGTAAGTGGGTCTATGAGTACCTGAATGGGTACATGAGTGGGTGCATGAGTATCTGAGTGAGTTTGTGAGTGCATACATGAGTCTGAGACTATGACCAGTGAGGGTGTATATATAGATAAGTTGTTTTTTATATTTCCACCAATATTCGCGATTACGTCATGATAAACGCGACGTCCCCACAATGTACATGTGGAGCCATGCTGGCGGTCATGGCGCCATCGCGAATATGGCGTGTTATTGTAAAAATCCATTTTGGACA
This sequence comes from Triturus cristatus, assembly GCF_964204655.1. Classification (NCBI taxonomy): domain Eukaryota; kingdom Metazoa; phylum Chordata; class Amphibia; order Caudata; family Salamandridae; genus Triturus; species Triturus cristatus. The sequence goes on along the minus strand of NC_140594.1, from coordinate 1,063,719,380 downwards.
CATAATTTGTGTCATTAACAGCCCCATTTCTCAAGCATGGGTTCAGAGTACCTGCATCCTGACTCCTTATGTTAGCTTTCACAGAAATCTTAAGCCCTGGAAACTGTTCTCAATTGAATAACTGGTGGCCGCAACTGTTCAGGTTGAGCCTAGCCAACCAGAGCATTCATATTGGCGTGCCCCTTGCGACCTATCATGATGTTGCCGCAAAATATCCTTGACCATCGCAAAATAGCCACAAAATATCCACAGCCACTATATTGTTTGGTTTTAATTTCACAAAAACTACTGAACGGATTTGCACCAAATAATAAAAAGCAAAATCTGCGTGACAACATCTACCTTTTTGCTAAATTTGGTGTAATTCCGTCCAGCAGTTCTGGCTGTAGATTTGACAACGCGTTCCTATGGGAATTAACAGTACAAACGCACCTTTAATTCACACTTCTATTTCTCTGTCCCTACTGTACAGATCACGCCCAAACTTTCCAATACACATAGAACCTACTTTGACACTTTTCGGGGAAATTTCATGAAGATTGGTCAATGGACACTAAAGTTATAGGCAATTAAAAAATGCTTTTCCTGTGGAAACTAGATCCTAACTATAACTACCTAATGGCGACGGGCAGTAGGTAATATCTATCTATCTATCTATCTATCTATCTATCTATCTATCTATCTATCTATCTATCTATCTATCTATCTATCTATCTATCTATCTATCTGTCTGTCTGTCTGTCTGTCTGTCTGTCTGTCTGTCTGTCTGTCTGTCTGTCTGTCTGTCTGTCTGTCTATCTATCTATCTATCTATCTATCTATCTATCTATCTATCTCACTCTCTCTCTCTCTCTCTCAGATTTGGCCACATTTAGCTGCAATATAATTAACGGCCATCCACTCCGATGACTGTTAGATCCTGTCAAAATCTTTCCGCGTCCTGGCTAGGGTTGTTAGAGAAGGCAATCACCAGCTGGGTGTCATCTGCGTACGACACCAGGGAGATGCTCTGGGCTTTGGCCAGCAGAGCCAATGGTCTCACATAGACATTGAATAAGGTAGGGCTTAATGCTGACCCCTGGGGCACCCCACAGCGCAATGGGTCAGTGCAGAAGTGGAAAGGAGGAGCATCTAGGAAGGATGAAAACCAGGAGAGGGTTTTGCCTTTGACACCTATCTCCTCCAGACATAGGAGCAGGATCTCATGGAAGACCATGTCAAAGGCCACACTCAAATCCAGCAGAATTAATGCAGTAGTTCTGCCTGCACCCAAGGAGGTCCGTAGCTGTTCTGTGACTGCCAGCAAAGCGGACTCATGCTATGCCGAGGCCGGAACCCGTTTTGAGATATGTCTAGTATTGAGTTTGCTTCCAGGTAATGAGTTAAGATTGAATTGACATATGATTCTGTGATTTTGGACGGGAATGGGAGCAGCGAGATAGGTCGGAAGTTTTCTGGCTGGGAGACATTTAGTGTTGGTTTTTTCAATAGGGGAGCTACCTTGGCGTGCTTCCAGGGCTTAGGGACCACTGCCGAGGATAGAGATAGATTAATTAGCTCCAAGCATTTAGGCAAGAGACATTGTTGATATTTCCTGAAGGCATCGGGTTTCATGGGGTCGTCTTGGGACCCTAATTTCACTTTGACAAACAGTGCTTCCATAGCTTGATGGGAGATAGGGGGGAGCAATGCGAGCGAATAGGTCTCAGAGCTCGCCGACATGTTCCATTCTGTGCCCCGGGGAGGTATCACCTGGGTGGAAGCTGCTGTAAATGTGTTCTACCTTCTCCAGAAAGAATTTAGCCAGTACTTCGCATTGGAGAGTGGAAGATATGGTACTGTCTGAGGCCGAGGGGGGCTTTAGAGGGTCCTTCAAAAGAGAAAAGATGGTTTTAGTAGGGTTATTGCTTGTGGTTATCAGGTTCGTGTAGTGTGCTGCCCTTGTCTTGGCTGGGGTCAGAGATTCATTAAACCAGACGTTGGCCCATGTGCTTTTAGGGTGCGTGAGTTTGAACGGGATACATGTGTCCAAAGCTTGGGTAACTGACCCCCAAAGTGCACATGGGCCTCTTCCATATTGGCGGACCTTTCTGGGAGCTGAGTGCTTAAGGCGGCCAGGAAGGCAGCATGATCCAGTTTATGCCAGGGGCATTTGAGTGAGGGATTGCAGTGTAGCTGTAGTTTGGGGCCAGCTGGCGATAGCCGCATGTGAATGAGAAAGTGATCTGTCCAAGGCATAGGTAAGGGTGCCAGCACCTCCAGGGACTGAAGATTTGAAAAAATCGGGTCAAGGAGATGGCCAGCAATGTGTGTGGATCCTGTGACCAGTTGGACCAACTGGCAAGCTGCCATGTCCCAGAGAAAGCTGTGAATATCCGGCGGCTCCTGCAGCTCTAGGTGGGGATTCAGATCATCCATAATATTGAAGTTAGCTATCTGAAGAGCCAATGAGGTGATGGCATTGGCTAGGGCTTCTCTAAAGGTGTTTGATGGGCCCGGTAGGCGGTAGATCAGTAGCCCAGAGAGCAGAAAGTTAGCTGTCAACGCACTTTCACTGTTGGCGATGTCTTTGGGGACGAGGTTACAGGTATAGATACCTTTGTGTATAATTACGATGCCTCCCCCTCTACCCGTCTCTCTATTTAGGCAGCTCATTACATATCCCACTGGAAGGGCCAGGGCTGGTATAGTCACAGAATCCTCAGAGAGCAAGGTCTCTGTTAAAAATAAGACCTCAGGCGATTGATCCTGAAGGAGATCAAACACCTCAGCGTGATGTTTAATCAAAGAGCGGCAGTTTAGGCTGAGAATAGTATAGGTCTTGGTGTTAGGGTCAGAGTCTATAGTGCCCAGGCGGGAGTTAAACTTAAGTTTGTCTTAAGTTTAGCTTAAGACCAAAACTTAAGATTAACTGAGACAAAATCCTAACTTTAGTACTTCTAAATGCCTTCTGTGAATACCGAAAGTTGTAAAGTTAGGATTTTGTCTCAGATTACTTTAGTGAATCGGGCCCATAGACTGTGAAATTAGAGTTCAATGAAGTTGGTGTCTTGATGGATGTGAATGGAGATGTACATTATTCTGTCTCAATTAGGATAATAGCTAATGCCATATACTGTGGATTTCCTCTCTGCCTCCTATCTCTGTGGATTTTATCTATGGTCACACATTGAATTTTTAGAAACTATCAGTGTTCTGCTCATTTTGACTTTATGTCCTGCTATGGGTTTATTGTCATCACAGATAACTTCTTCTTCCATAACCCCATTACAGTCTCCTCCCTTGTAAACACTGAGAAAAAAAACAGGAGCATCAGCAGAAGAGCAATTGCTCGAGCTACATGAAAATGGAAGGGGCAAAATGCTTTAAACAATATACTTCGATAAACCATTTTGAATATTGAAATCTAGCGAAAGATTCATAAAACAGAGGATTCAAGCCAATTCAACAATGTTCACATATTGGTCCTTTGAGGGCACACACTCTGTCTTGTGTATTAATTAACAGTGATGAGTCTTCAGTAAATAAATAGTGAGTCTACAGCAAATAAAGCCAGTTAACAAGATTCAAATAGTTTGGCAGCCGGTGAGATCTAATGTAAAAACATAATAAACTTACATGCCCAAGAGAACCAATTGTTTTGAGAACTACGTTCCTTACACATTTCTTTCATTTCCACATTTGTAAATTGCATCTGATTACATTGAATCAGTTTACTTATGGGAGTAAACAAGATGAAATACTAGAAATTATGTATCTGAAATAATGTGTCACAATGTTCTCAGTTTAATGAAAGTGAAATGTGTATAACTAAGGTAAAAATATAGATTCACACAAACACACAGATGTACAGTAATAGAGATGCTTGACACGTATCACTATAAAGACTGCACTTGGAAACTGACATATGTATTCTGTGTTTTCTGTAAAACTATTAGTTCATTAACTTGAACATTTATGTAATTAAAATGTTTGTAACTTCATGAAGTTAGCAAACCCTGCAGTTCTGGATATGTTAACAAAGTTTTGAAACTGAAATGCTAAAACAATAACCACTTCTCACAGTAGGCTGAATTTGTTCATTTTGTCAGTTCTGTAATGATGCTGTGGAAATGACATGCATTTGACTTAGATCACACAACATTGCGTGTGGTTCTCCAACAGATTGACATATGCCAGCTTCCTAGAGTCCTCCTAACATTCAGCCCACCTGTGATGTCATAGTAAGGAGGGGCTTCCCTTCAGCGGACTCCTTTCTTGGTATCTCCTTCATCACCATGGCAACAGCCTTATCTGCCGCCCTAGAGCCTTTCCCCTACAACAGTGAAATCAACAATGGTTTGCGTCAGGAAATTTGCCTTTGTCACCTGTTTTTAATATGCAGTCTTTGTTTTTAGAAGCGCTACATCATGTTATCATTCCCTCATTGAGTGATTCTTCGATCACTTTAGATGTTTTGAAATTATGAAATATGAAAAAAATTGTTAATAGTTACTGTTAGTAACAATTCTGATGTAACACCGGAAATGGGGATTCCTTGGCCCTTATAACTGAATTGAATGTTTAATGGTTTAATATGTTGTGCAATTTTCATTTTTTTCTACATAGCATTGCAAATATATTTGTCATGGCTCCCTGCATATGATTCTGATATACTACTTTGGGCTGTTATATCTGGTATTCCTATTGCACAACTATGTCTCCTTTGTTGGGAGCAGTAAACTACACATAACACATGATAAAATCTTGTGAGTGAAGTTGTATTCAGTTTAGAGGAGCTGGCCCAAGTGGCTAACATTACAATATTGTGCTGACTGACCCTAAAACCATTTGAAGGAATTCTAATCAGCAGTTGCAGAGGGCTCTCAATGAGGGAGTGATGTAAAACAGCTGGTGTTCAGTGTTCATGAAAATGGAGAAAAAATGTTGTTTCCCTTCTAACAGACATAAACAACAAACTTTTTAAAGATTTCTCTTTTCCTACGTGTGCTGGTTTATCTGTAATAGATCTTATCTGCTTTTTCAATTGACATAAAATGGAATTTCAGACAAACTAATAATCAGATGGGCTAACTGCGGCAAACTATACTATGCCAGAGACAATGTATTTTGCAAAGTCGAAAGTTCTGTATTTTGCCCACATTTTCCTGCAATGGAAATCTCTTGTAGGAAACATTTTTGAATGGAGAGTTAAATCTTTTAGCAGGGAATGTTTCCACAAAAACATTTTTGAAAAATAATTAAAATCAAAAGTAGATGTTGCTATTTTTTCTGACAATAAAGCCTTCCAATAGAAGATATTTTCCCCACTCCTTTTCTAGAAACTTTTGGAACTTCATGCACTTGACAATGGTTGCAAGGTTTGAAAAAACGATTATGAAGTTGGGGTAGGTGAAATTTTTAACTCTGTTAACTCTATACATTAAAGAATTATGTGGCGGATAAGTCTCAATAAGATAGGTTGCTTTAAACTGCAATTTTGCCCCCCACGGATGCACACTGCATACCTGTATAAAATTAATCTCAATCACAAAATAAGAGAAAAAACACAAAAACAAATTATGTGTCTACTGTGTGAGCTGCATATGGTTATTATTTTCTAAAAATACATATGTATTGCACACTAAAAGTGAGTGAACACAAAGGAATGTCAAGCAATGACAAAGTATAGTGAATGCAAATGATGGTCTAGTTCAACATAGATTCAAGTGTCACAGCATGTTTTTTTATTTGAAAAATGGAGGCTCATGGTTAGTGTTTCATTGATGTTTTTAAATTAGCTTTTTCTAAATGAGTGCTACATGTAATTTACATACGGACTAAGCTACTCACATTTTCCAGAAACTTTGTGAATCTACTCTGTGTTTATTAGATAATGGTATCAAACATCTTAAGCTCAATAGCTTCTGTTTCAACCTAACACAGGATATTTATAGAACACCAGCCTAGCACGCAAAACAACTTGTAAGTTTAATGGGAAACTTGACTCAAGGATTCTGATGCGAAAGGAAAAATTATTTTACTTTTTATTTACTAACCAAATGCTTAATTACTCAGTATGATTGTTTTAATATTACATAGACACCCTTTTATCTGGCTCTTCAAAAATGCTTTCACCTCATTTCCTGTTCCTTTAAAATTTTCACCTAAAGCAAAGTTCTTTTGATTCTTGCAATTAGAAATTAAAAGTACTCCAAATATCCCACTTGTTTTGGAGTCTAGAAGAGATGCTTACAACGTGAAGTAAAAAGGGTGAAAGAAAATATGTGTTAATGCGAATTTCTTCAAATTGGACTCATGACGTTTTCCTGTTTAGTGAACAATCCCTGTATATTTGCTGATTTTTTAAAATCAGAATGATAACATGCTTGATGTGTGATTTACAATTACATTTCACCTGCCATTTTTCATTTGAAAATTGAATTTGCCCTCTTCCTAGTTGGACATCATGTTCATTATTACTGGTGAATTGTAATACAAATCATGCATCAGCTACATAATGCTATTTTGTAAAAAACAAACCTAAAAAAGCATAACAACTTTATATGAGTATTGTAAAAATAGAATTTTGAAATGAAAGTAAACACACTAAATAGTTACTAAATGGTCTACATCAACAGTTTTAAATTTTATAAATGCTTTTCAAAATGCAATTTGTTGCCAAAAAATGCATTAATTTGTTGTGCAAAACCTAAACATCTTTGTAGATTTTAATTTATATTCATATCGCATTAGTCAAACAAGGTGATCATGTAGTAGTTGACTATACATGTGTCTATCACTTTCAAAGATCCCTATTTTATAGTAAAACGTTATTGAAATGGTACAGATTAAAATGTGCCAATGCAATATTTGAAACACACTGAGACTATTGCAAGCTCTGAAGCAAATTACTGATTCTCTTTTATTAACCATCATAAAATTTATAGAGTTGCAAAACTGGAATTCAACAATAATTTGAAACATTTAGCCAAAAAAGCATTTAGCTTGAAACTATTTGGTACAAATACATTTAGTGTGATAATAGCTAGTTTCAAAAAACAAGTTTTAAATTTGATCTCTAATTATGACCGCAATTTGACATTATGGCCAATTGTCTCTAGCATGCTTGTTACGTATGACTGAAATGTAGATGAGCAAATATGCTAATCTCTGGCAATGGTAAAGTAATGTAATGATCAACATGAAAGTTAAAGTCAGGTCAAGGTTCTAAAAAGAAGAGTCTTATAACTCTTTTTTCAAACTTTTAAAAATTCAATGTTCTCAAACAAATGTATAACACTTATACAGGTAACAATTTTGAACTACATATTTTTCATTAATTGTGTAAAATTGAAGTATTGACACTATTCACCAATGTTGCAGAAAACATACTGCTGGTGTGAAACAGTAGGCATAAAAAAAGTGTATGTTTTTGTACTGATAACAGTCAATGAAGAAAATAATGCAATGGATTATCATTTGGATCACCAATTTCAATGGGGTGGGTACAACATTTACCAACTGCGCATTACACATTTTTCTCATTGGTATAGCAGTGCTGAAAAACTCTGAAGCACACTCAGAAAGAAGATAACTAGGACTAGATAAGGAATAGCAGAGTTTATTGCTAATCATCACAATGATGCCCCACAAATTACTGATTTTCTTTAAGGACACATCTCATCCATTTTACATTATAATAAAGAAATATGGTTTCCCTTTCTGGTGACTAGCATGTCAACACATCTGTTAGACCTTAATTGCAAAAATTCTTAATACACATCAGGATTGGCCCTCCAGGATCATCCCAGGGTACCCATTAGATAAAACATCTATCTTAAAAATTGGAATAAAAACATTAATGTGCTAAGACACATAATATTAAATAAAAGTATATCAATAAATTCATTGCAGACAGGTGATATGAGTTCAGCCCAAATGTCTAAGGCTTGCTTTTTAGCATATTCTTTTGATTCAAAAGTATAAGACAACTCTACAATACATAAATCTGAAATAATGTATTTAACCACCAATAGTTCTAAAACTAGGGAAAGGAATATGGATAAAGCAATTCATAACATTAGGCAGAGTAATGACAATGTCAGGTTATTACATTAGTCAAAGACGGGCATACTATTTACAAAGGTAAGTAGCTATCACAGTTTCTGAAAATTCTGAAACGGATCAAAGAGGGACTTAAAAGAAAGAGAAAGTGGGGCCGGGTCACTATCTGAAACACAAGTTTATTGGTTAGTATCCAAGAATCTTAGTGACAACAAATATGGTGGTTTCCTAAAAAGCAACAGTTATTTTCAGCTTTTTGGTGTTTTATGTTCAAAAAGATATGCACTTGCCGATCTATGACATTATATATAGTGCAATATTATTATATGGCCACAAATTATACAAAAGCATGTGTTGCATATGGTCTAAAGCGCCCATAATCAGGACTAGGGACACTTTTCTTCTTTGTTGTAGAGCACCAAAGTAACTGGAAACTTAGGGGTGGATTCAGTTCAAGATATTCAAATCTGTCTGCACTTTTCACTGACTATGACCATGCATTGACATTATAAGCTTTCGAAGAGAATCTAAAAATATAAGATGGAATTTAGAATGTTTTATGCACAGTCTTGGTTAATTGTGAATAATAAGACATAGTATGTAGAACATTTTCTTGCAGAATCCGATTGTAAAGTTTGAAGCTAAAGTGTGCAGAGATGTTTAAACTGGCTTGAGTGTATACATGGTTTCTCCAGTTTGCTATTATGATATAGAGGACAAATATTATTCACTGTGGCCCCTATTTAGACTTTGGCAGAAGTAGGTGGACTGCCACTTGAACTCCAGTTACCTACTGCAACGCGTGCCAGAACCCTGTCATGTAGGAGTCGGGTGGCAGTATAGCATGGATTGCACAGCCACAATCTTGTCCAGCACTGCTATGCCATTCTTCCACCATGGCTCGGCCACCCATGTAATTCATGTTGTTCAAAGCTGTGCAGGGGAGATGGTGGAGAGGTGGCATGCAATAAGCTTGAGTGAAGGAAGAAACTTTGCAAAGGTATGGAGGAATTGTCCTAAGGTGAGACTCAATTCCTTTTTTCTTTTAAACACATCTTTTTTGTGTTCTCATCTTGTACTATTTAGGTACTTCCCAGTACTTTAATCTAAATGGAAATTCTAGTGCATGAAAAGTATGTATATTTAATTTATAGTATTTTAAGATGTGAATTACTATAACAATACAACATATTATCAAATTTTTGAAAACTTCAATATTACTACTGAGGGCCTGATTCTGATGCAGTTAGGAAACCTTCCTGATCTCATCGGTTTGGAAATAGTTCCCGACCGACTCGGATCGGGAGAGTCCGACCGACTGAGTATGATGCATCGGGATGCTTCCAGATACGATTAGGTTAGACTCCCATTGACTTCTATGGGAGCCTATGTTCCTAACTGCATCGTAATCTGGCCCTTGGTCGGAAAGACAAGTTCCCAATCGGATTTGGAAGGAGCAAATGCCGTTAGGAGGCCTTCCTAATCGCATCGTAATTGGGCCCTAGGTGGGAATGCTTTCCAAACCGAATTGGAATCGGGCCCAAAGTGTTAAATTGTAAACATTGTTGCATTTAAATTGTTGAAACTCATTGGTGGTATATATTTAAACACTGTTAATGCTATCTTAGTTTTTTTCTTTTAATGAACAATGGTTGTCATGTTTTAATGTAAGTACATAGAAACAAAAAACCCGTTAACCCTCAATTTTTAATTCAGCTAGTACATTTTCCATCAGAATAGAAATATAAGTGTAGCTCAGAGAGAATGAATCTTCACTTGTATTCTTTATTTATATTCTTTATTTTTCCTCCAAAAATATTTTCTCATCTTCGATATCTTCCATAGATACAATATTAATACAATAGCCCATCAGAGTCAGGCAGTATGGCATGACTGTCTTAAGCACAGGTTTCAGTGAAAGCATAGATTTTATTTTGTATAAAGCAACATATTACCTCATCTTCAAATATGCACAACCCATCCACATTCATACTTCCATACATAAATATTTATACAGAAAAAACTTTTCTTTTAGTATATTTGTATTCAAGACAACACTCATCTTGCTTAAATTACAATGTCTTAATATATCAATTCATTGGTTGCATTAGCCTAAAGCTAGTCTTTTCATTTCTGAACAAAGTCAGATACTATATATGCAACTTCTTGTTTTTTTGTATTACTGTGGCTTCTGAAAAACATTTTTCAATGTGTGTTTCAGCATTAAACACCTTCATCAGGAATGCCAGTGTCGCAGAGATGGTGCACACTGTTGATCTCCTCTGAGGGTTAAGGAGGAGAGTGTGCCACCTGTTCATAAAAAGTGAAAGTGTTGACTTCTCTTTTGAATCTTGTCAATATATCTCTGTAAATAAATCCTTTCTGTTTGGGATGCTATGTTCAACCCGCCCTTTCCGTGTCTCACAGGAGTTCAACAGTGAGTATCATCTCTGTGAACCCAACTGGTTTTCCCGTAGGATTCTGAGAATAAAGTTGTTTCCTTCTGGCCTGGGATTTAACCATTTCCTTCTTGGTTGCTGAAAAAAAGGTCTTGAATATGTGGTGTTCCTGAGGAAGGCATTTAATGGTGAAAAGTGTGTTAAACACATTTTTGCAAAAGCCACAGTAATACAAAAAGCAGGAAACAAGTTGTATAAAAAAGTATCTGACTATATTTATATGAATATCAGAATAGGTATTTATGTATAAGTATGTATGTATGTATGAATGTGGATCAGTTGTGCATGTTTGAAGATGAGGTAATTACTTAAATATAATGTCTGCTTTTACTGAGACCTGCACTTAAGATACTCAGAACACACTGTCAGACTATGATGGACTATTGTATTAATGTAATATGTATGAATGATGTCAAAGATGAGAAAATATTTTTGTAGGAAAAATAAAGAATACAGATGAAGATTCATTCTCTGAGCTGAGCCGCACATATATTTGTATTCTGGTTGAAAATGTACAAGCTAAATTTAAATTTGAAGTTTGAAAGGGTTTTCTGTTTTTATTGACAGTTGTCCCTGTCTCAGTAGCCCTATTCAAGCAGTGGGTCCCTAGTTTTTGATACTTTAATGAAAGTTAGTCTGTTTGTGAACTCTCTATGTCATTAAACATAAAACACCACATCCTGTTGAAGCATGTCTATTTAACAACTTACTTCAGAGACATAATATGGTTCCACCAGTGGCAGTACAAAAAAATCCAATACTTCTGATAGTATGGGACAGCAGAGTGCTATTATTAGTAATATAGGACTTTTCCAACTTTGGAATTGCTACTAACGTTTTGGTAGTATGACTAAATTTGTACCATACTACTCAAAGCTATCTTGGTGCGGGATTCATTGCCTAGAGTCCAATTCTGTTAGGAATAATATAGAATAGTCCTGACTCGGTAAGTAATCTGAATCACTTTACAGAAGGAGCTGTCCATGCCTCATGACCGTCTTACTTTTTCAATTTTTATAAAGTACAACCAAAGATGAGCAATGTGCTCTACTTTATGAAACCTCATAGTAACACAGTTTTCAGCATCATCATCTGTAACACAGTAGCATCCACATTATTACCTGCTGTAAAAATATGGGCTTTCTTTAAATCATGAATTACAAACACAACTGTTTTGATTCAATTTTACATGTGCAGGATCTGCATAAGATATTAGGTACTATGGATAAATGAAGTTACCAAATTAGCAGGTGTGAGCTTGAAAGCAAATCATTATGTCATTTTTATTTTAATAATCTTGGATGTTACATAATACTTGATGTTGCACATCTTTCTGTTTAATAGTGCTAAATATAACAACATATACCAGTGGCCAACTTAAGGTGTGCCTGCCAATCTTAGCATAAGGTCTGAGTAAGCCCTACAGAACCATGAAGCATGTGACCAGGATTACAGAGCAACATCAGTATCAAACACCAAACACATTGAGCTATCATGCATAAGTATTAAGATAGTGTTTCCATAAAGTGCTGCCTTCATCTTCATATGCCTGAAGCGAAACCAAAAGAAAACAGTTACTGTGTTGCTCTGTCAAAGCCACTCAGTGAAATTATATAATGGCAGTATGATAATCAGCAAGTTCACCCTTATATATATTATTTAAATTGTGTATACTGCATATTTTTACATGATATAGCTATGGGTGAATTATGGTGACAAATAATATACAAAAACAATAATGCTATGTCGATATAAAGGTTTTCATGGCATTTGCTATAAAGGCCTTCCAATGTATAATAGAATCCAGGGCCAGGTTTAGCATTGGTGGCACCTAATGACCATCTCCACCATGGATTCCCTCACTACCACCCTTTAACAGTGCCCCTCAAGTCTATAGAACCAATCTCTCCCAGATGCATTTAATTAATTATATATAGCGCCACTCATATAAGTGAAGGGTGTCAGAGCACTTTACATCACACACACATTACAAAGAGGTAATCAATCATACATGTGACAATCACTGTATAGGAAATGTTACATAAGACAGAGGACTACAAGGTGTAAGAGTCACATGTCATCCATACTAGTAGGCAGTATAGTTTAAGAGGGCTTGGTCCGGAGAGGCACAAACTCAGAATTTTAAAATGTAACACCATGGTTGGAGGTTCTACCCTTTTTGCCACATTAGGATAATGAAAGACGGGAAAAAATCATAACACTCTAATCTATACCTTGCAGTTTGCATATAGCTCTTTGATGACAGTAAATAGCTCACTGTTCTATGTTAGGATTTGAACTTGTAAACTGCAATTAACAATGGTAGCTCTCTGACAAAAGCAGTAACCAACAGCATGACTGCATGGTACACATTCTTTGCAGCAGGCATATTAACCCTCTGTGCTACTTTATGATGAGTCAACATTTCCACTAGGAAAAACTCTGATATCCCTCCTGCAAGAACATTGATCACTAGAGTTATCATGACATTTTTATTGTTGCCTAAAGATTGCTGGAAGCAAGGAACGTGGCAGCAGGTGCTTTTAAAACCATAATGTACTTGCAAATAGGGCGCACCCCCCCACCCGAAGTTAGCACCTGGTGCAGTGGCACTGGTTGCACCACACTAAAGCCGGCCCTGATAGAATAAATGCCATCAGGCAGCTTTTTCCATTTGCGGTTCCTATAACCGAAACAGGGTCTCCCACTGCTGAGGTCAGTACACTTTGGAATGTACAAATGATTGACCTTTTGTGCATCACTCAGGCTCCTTTTGCCACTCACTCATAAGTTCATTTTGTTGAGTTGTACATAGATACTGTATTTGAAACTGAAGAGATAACATGTAGCTACATGTCATATCTAAATAAAGCATGATGTAAAATGATATCTAGGCCAAAGCTGGTAGATTCATTTGCACTTCATTCTGTTTCTCTCCAGTATGTACATCAGATATTATACAGGCTCCAACTGGAGCAAAAGGGTGACTCACTACCCGCTCCACTCACTGAGAAACAGCATGAGAACCTACAGCACATGATCAGATACCCCAGGATTTTGCGGCTTCGATTGGCAAATTTAAGGCCCAAAGAAGCAAAGTATGCAGCCAAAACGTCAACATTTGCTGTATTTTTGCAGTACTCACAAATGTGGCTGTCACAAAAAAACGGCAAGGCCTATGCTCTGTCACAGCTGGAAGCTGTAGTTTGTCACAGTCTGTAACCTTGCAGAGTCTTCAGCAGAACACTGCCTGAAATTGGAGGATGTCTGGTGCCACAGAGTGCAGGTTGCAAAATGAAACCTCTGCTCTCTCTAGTAGCACAGGGCACAGAAGCGAGGGTGGGCGGGGCAGAAAGGTCTAAGTGGTGGTGTGTAATGTGTTTTTTGTATGCACTGCTGCCCTGAGGCGTCGTGGCGCTGTAGACCGCTGGGGAACCCGTCCTGGCTATACCTGTGAGATGGTCCCTCCTGGGTATCTCCAAGGTGAAACCAGGCATCCCCAGCGAATGTGGGGGGCCGTTGTGGAGATGAGGCAAGCTAATGCCCAGAGTTGCCAAGTGTGATCCCTGGTTAGAGTAGGCACCGAGGCGAGAATTATCGAGTCCGCTGGCCATGGTCCACGACCCTGCCGCGTCGGGAATTGAACCCTGGTCCCGGGCCGTCCTCTGCTTCCGGGTCTGCTGCCTCTAACCAGTGAGCCACACTACTCCACTGGTGAGAGGGACAGATGAGCCATACAAGGAGTCGGGCACAATAGACCGGGGGGGGGGAGGGAGATAGGAATCCCTGGGCATCAGGGCTGTGGGGGACAGGAGACATGGGGGTGAGGTGCTGGGTGACAGGAGATAGAGGAGAGGGCAATGAAGGAAGGAGGGCCAAGGGAGGGAGAGGAGTGGCAAAGTGCAATGGCGGGTGGAGGCAGGAGTGAGGTCCAAGGGCCTGAGTGTTCACAGGTGCCAGTGGCGTCACTAGGGGGGTGCTGACCGCACCGGGTGACACTATCACATGGGGTGACACCGTGGGACACAAGGAAAATGTGGAGGTAGGGAGTGCTCAGGCAGGGTACAGGGGGTGCGGAGGTCAGGGCACAAGGGAATGCGAAGGTAGGGGCACAGGGGAGATGAAGGTAGGGGTACAGGGGACTGTGGGGGTAGGGGCAGAGCGAAGTGTGGAGGTACGGGGCAGATGGGAGTACTGAGGTATGGGGCACGGAGGAGTGCGGAGGTAGGGGGAGTGTTGAGGTACGGGCACAGAGGGGTGCGGAGGTATGAGACACAGAGGGTGCATAGGTACGGGTGAGTGCAGAGGTATGTGGCACAGGAAAAATGTGGAGGTACGGGGCACGGAGGAGTGCTGCTGACGCATTGTGCTGTGCAGCTCCGCAGGTACACTCAGTCAACACTGGTTCATATCAGAGGCGCATCATCGCCATCCGGGACCTGCGCCAGGAATGTGGGCTGTGGACCGCATGCCCCCTCCGGGACAGCATTCACACGTGACGCTGGTACAGTCCGCGCCCCTGCCTTGGCTGCACTCGAGACAGGGCAAGGGCTGAATGAAGCCTGCACGTGAACGCAAGAGCCTGGCCTCAAAACGGTGCCGGCAACTCCAAGCACTGCCACATACAGAACACACAGCACTGTTGCCATAAGCAAGATAGCACAGCAGGTCCATCAATACACGGTCCATCTGTGTTTAACCTACAGACCCTAGGGCTGATTTTCAACAGGACTGACTCAGGCTTTCATCTTCTCAATGTAGTCAAATGGCTGGGGCGATAATATAAGCGACAACTGCGTCTACGGGCTGTGGTCTATGCACGCGGTCGGCGCTTAACGATTAAAACGTGAATGTGGTCTCTTTAGGCCGAGCCCCTTTTCACAGGGTCCTACAGTGGGTCGCTTTACAAAAGCATATTTGAATGCAGTGGTGTTCAAAGTAAAACAAAGCCCTGGGCCGTCCCGTGCCCAGGATCCGTATGTGCTCATGCCCCGCACTGGAGACGGTTTCTGCAGTGGCGTCACTAGGGGGATGCGGGGGTGCGGACTGCACGCCACCATGAGTTACCGCACTGGGTGACACCAACCCTAGTGACGCCGCTGACAGGTGCCACACTGCGATGTGTGAGCCGGTCCACAGTCTAATTGTGTAGGGGAGCTCTGTGCATTTACAGGAAGTTGACAGAGGAAGAAAACACCTCTGCTGCCTGCTAGTCTGTTGCTCACCCTCCTTTTAACTGGTTCAGTGGCAGCAAACACATTTTTGCAGGTACTTCTGTGGGGAAATTTTCACAAAAACTGTATGGGAACTTTGTCTTACAAATCTTTTCATCAAAATGATTTGCAGTCAGGCTACGTTGGAACAAGAGCTTAAATGTCATAACTTTATAAAGTCCTTAATTTGTGCACTTTGCCCAACTTCACCGGTGAAATTATATATTTACACACTTGTAGTGGAAACACAATAAATAGATCAGCTGGGTACAACATGACACATGAAAAAGGCGTTGAATGCAGCTCACCACTTCACAGGTTTTGTCATTCACTCAATAAAACCCCCTCAGTAACTTTAAGCTAAGTAATGCTGATGTCTAAAGATACACTTACATCGAGACCTTAATTGTGGAAGTCATCACTTCTCAGGCAGTATGTTGGGAGTCACTACACCACAAGTGAATTTTACTACATTTAATAATATTAAAGCAAGCATTATCAGGCCAATAGGTCTTGTCTTCTGATGTGTTCCCCAGCCTTTCAGCTTCGTCAATGCTTTTTTGCAATGAGGAACAGCATAACCAAAAACAAAAATTAAAAAAACTGCTGCAGTCTGATGATGTATACACACGAATGCATCACCACATAAAGGTGTCATGACATGGCAGCTTTTTTCTTAACTTTTAATTTAGTGTTCCAAGATGGCAGAAGCCATTTTTGGAGCAATAAAAAAGTGCATGAAAATGCACTCAAAGAGAAAGGAGTGGCCCAGTAGTAAATTGCACAAGCCGAGCTTTCAAGAAAATCAATTAAAAAAAATGCAATGGGAAGTGCTGGGGTAGCCAGTGAGAAACAAGTGGGGGAATAGCATGTCAAGCCTGCTGAGTGACTGACAAACAGGGAGTGGGAGAGAAGCAATGGAGGAACTGGGGCAGGGGTTAAAAAACAACAATACACAAATGAAGTTCAACAGTGCCAGACAGCTAGGGTTGGCGGAAACTATGGATACGTTTCGGGGAATGGGTAGAACAATACACAAAACATTGCGGGTCCAGGATTTGAGGGAGAAAACAGCACACAATGAAAAGTGCAAGAAAACACATGCACTCCCATGGAGTGCAGATAAAGAAGAAAAAAATAGATCCATGAATGTGAACAATGGAAGGATATAAGTCATCCAATCAAAAGGATGGTAAAGAGTCTCTATTGCATGAGAGAGACAAGCTCAGGAAGGGCACACAAAGCCAGCAAATAAGAATGCCACACATCACATTCAACAATGGTATAAATAGCACATTATAGGGATTATTGCATGCTGCTTATATTTGTTAAAAACAAATGCAGTTAGCATGAACCAGAACACAAAGGGTAAATCATTGCAGTCTGATAAAATCTCAATAAATAGGGTCTGTGAGAAGGGAGACAATTAGATGGCCATCTAAATTGATTTTATGATAGAATATGCAAGGCAAAAATCATTCATTTCTCCATCTTTGCACCCCCACATTTCCTACTCTACATTTTATCAAAAGTTAATTTGTGTAGGTCTCCAAAATACCAAACTACCTGATAAGTGCATCTGGATAACCAAAACGTGTAGGTTATGAGTGTTCACCTGCTTTTGCAGGAGGGCACTCATAAATGCATTCAAACCTTTCCTAACCCAAAATTTCTTAATGCTGGGATTCTAGAATTTCGAAAGTCACAAATCCCTTTTGCAAGTGTAATGGTCTTATTTGTACACATTTAAACAGAGGCGTGCATATACCTTGGTGACCAGTTCCTTTGCTACATAGACCTACCACTCCATATTCACAATGTCAGATCCACAAAACATCTAACTTCTGTTTAAATGTTCAATTTAAATCTGAATGTATCATTGCCCAGAATGGATTATGATAACCAGGTTGTGCAGGGATCTACATTCACAAACAGAGCTTCTGACTTTCTTCATTTAGAGATTTAAAGTTAGGGCATGAAGAGTAATATTTCAAGGGTGTAAAAAATGATTGTGTGTGAAGAAAATGGATGACACCCATATTTCATGTGTATGGCAAAGGGGTCTTCACTCGGAAATATGTTTTTCTCTTGGACTAAAAAAGATAAAAAGTTAAATGTGCTAATGAGAATTTCTGTTGACGACATTTTATAATGAAGTACTTTTGTAATTAACAACTTGTGAAACTTTCTATAGCTACTTGTGTGATTTTTTTCCTGAACTATCAGAAAATCAGAAATCTATGTGTCTTAAAAAAAAGTAGATTTCCAACTTTTGCAAAAATTATTGAGAAATAGCCTCTCATAAATGTGAGTCTACTGACATCCCTCCCTCACAAGACCTCTGCAAAAAACACACCACAAAATCAAGAAAATTTAGGACAACTTCGACGAAGACAACCAACACACTGAACCCTCACCAGCCACCCTGACACCCTGAAGCCAACGATTGAGAACTGGACAGCTTTCATCACCAAAGACATTGAAGTCAATCAACTCCCGGGCCCACACAGACCCATGCCCCCACCACATCTTCAACAGAGCCACCAACACCATTGCACTCAATCAATCAATCAATCATATCACTTGTATAGCGCGCTACTCACCCGGAGGGGTCTCAAGGCGCTTGGGGGAAGGGGTCCGCTACTGCTCGAACAGCCAGGTCTTGAGTTGTCTCCTGAAGGGGAGGTGGTCCTGGGTCAGCCGAAGGTGGATGGGGAGGGAGTTCCATGTCTTGGCCGCCAGGTAGGAGAAGGATCTGCCTCCGGCGGTGGCTCTTCGGATGCGTGGTACGGCGGCGAGGGCGAGGCTAGTAGACCGTAGCTGGCGGGTGGGCGTGTAAAAGGTCAGGCGGTCGTTGAGGTACTTGGGGCCCAGGTCGTGGAGAGACTTGTGTGCGTGGGTGAGGAGTCTGAACGTGATCCTCTTGTTGATGGGGAGCCAGTGCAGGTCCCTCAGGTGGCCGGAGATGTGGCTGCATCGGGGGATGTCCAGGATGAGTCAGGCGGAGGCGTTCTGGATGCGTTGGAGTCTTTTCTGTAGCTTGGCTGTGGTTCCGGCGTAGAGGGTGTTTCCGTAGTCCAGTCGGCTGGTGACGAGGGCCTGGGTGACCGTCTTCCTGGTTTCGGTCGGGATCCATCGGAAGATCTTGCGAAGCATGCGAAGGGTGTGAAAGCATGATGAGGAGACGGCGTTGACTTGTCTGGTCATCGAAAGGGAGGAGTCCAGGATGAAGCCCAGGTTGCGTGCGTGGTCTGTTGGCTTGGGGGCGGTGCCCAGGGCTGGGGGCCACCAGGAGTCGTCCCAGGCGGAGGGTGATGGTCCCAGGATGAGGACTTCCATCTTGTCTGAGTTCAGTTTCAGGCGGCTGTTCTTCATCCACTCGGCGACGTCTTTCATCCCTTCGTGTAGGCTGGTTCTGGCGGTGTCGGGGTCTCTGGTGAGGGAGAGGATCAGCTGGGTGTCTTCGGCGTAGGAGATGATGTTGAGGTTGTGTTGGCATGCGATGGCAGCAAGAGGTCTCATGTAGACGTTGAAGAGGGTGGGGCTGAGTGATGATCCTTGCGGGACGCCGCAGATGACTTCGGTGGCCTCGGATCGAAACGGCGAGGAACGAGATGATCCACTCCAGTGCCTTCTCTTGGATGCCGGTGTTGCTGAGGCGTTGGACTAGGGTGCGGTGGCAGACAGTGTCGAACGCTGCGGAGAGGTCCAGGAGGATGAGTGCCGCTGTTTCCCCGTTGTCGAGCAGGGCTCGGATGTCGTCGGTGGCTGCGATGAGGGCGGTCTCGTTGCTGTGGTTGGCTCTGAAACCGGACTGCGAGGGGTCGAGGGATCCGTTAGTCTCGAGGAAGGCGGCAAGCTGTCTGTTGGCGATCTTCTCGATGACTTTGGCAGGAGCGAGATGGGTCGGAAGTTCTTGAGGTCGGTGGGGTCCGCTGTTGGTTTCTTCAGTAGGGCGCTGAGCTCAGCATGCTTCCAGCTCTCCGGGAAGGTGGCAGTGTTGAAGCAGGTGTTGATGACGTCCCAGAGTTGGGGTGCGATGGTGGAGTCAGCCTTGTTGAAGACGTGGTGGGGGCAGGGGTCGGTTGGAGATCCGGAATGGATGGTGTTCATCGTGCGGGCTGTGTCTTCGGTGGTCACCGTGGTCCAGGTGCGGAGGGTGGCGGTGGGGTGCGTTGGTTCGACGGTTGGGTGCGTGGATGGTGTGCCGAAAATGTTGTGGATGTCGGCAATCTTGCGGTGGAAGAACGAGGCGAGGGAGTCGCAGAGATCTTGTGAAGGGGTGATGTCGTTGTTGCCGGTGCTGGGGTTGGAGAACTCCTTGACGATGCTGAAGAGTTCCTTGCTGTCGTGGGCGTTGCTGTCCAGTCGCTCCTTTAGTGATTTTTTCTTGGTAGTGCGGATGAGCTGGTGGTGCTTGCGGGTGGCGTGTTTGAGGGCGGTCATGTTGTCAGTGGTCTGGTCGAGGAGCCAGGCTTTCTCGTGGGTGCGGCAGGTCTTCTTGGAGTCCTTGAGTTCGTCGGTGAACCAGGGGGCCTTCTTGCTTCTGGGTCTGCTGGGAGGGTTCTTCAGTGGTGCGAGGTTGTCGGCACAGGCAGTCAGCCACTGCGTGAAGTTGCGGGCTGCTTCGTTGGGGTCCGTTGTGCTGGCCGGTGGGTTCTGGCTGAGGGAGGTGGTGAGCTGGTCGGCGGTGATCTTGCTCCAGCTCCTGTGAGGAACCTGTTGCGGGTGGTGGTGGGTTGTGGTTTTTCTGAAGCTGAAGTGAACGCAGCAGTGGTCGGTCCAGTGGAGTCCGGTGAAGTGGCTGAAGGTGATGTGCTTGCTGGATGAGAAGATGGGATCAAGCGTGTGGCCGGCGTAGTGGGTGGGGGTGTTGACCAGTTGCTTGAGTCCGAGGTTGGCGAGGTTGTCCAGCAGGGTGACGGTGTTGCGGTCCTTGTTGTTCTCCAGGTGGAAGTTGAGGTCCACTAGGAGGATGTAGTCGGCGGAGGGGAGGGCGTGTGGGCTGATGAAGTCCGTGACGTCTTCGCTGAATTGTGTGCGTGGTCCCGGGGGTCTGTAGATGAGGGTGCCTCTGAGGGTCGTCTTTGGGTCGGTGTGAATCTGGAAGTTGAGGTGCTCTGCGGCGGCAAAGGTGTCGTTGGAGTCGGTCGTGATGCAGATGGTGTTCTTGTGGACGATGGCGATGCCTCCTCCGGTCTGGTTGACGCGGTCCCTCCTGATGATCTTGTACCCGTCCGGGATGGCGATGGCGATGTCGGGGGCTGAGGAGGCGTTCATCCATGTTTCTGTGAGGAATGCGATGTCTGGTGATGTTGTGTCGAGGAGGTTCCAGAGTTCCACGGCGTGTCTGTGGACGGAGCGGGTGTTGAGCAGGATGCACTTGAGGTCGCTGCTGGAGCTTGGCTTGGCGGGCGCGGTGCAGGTTCGGAGGCAGGTGAACTTGCAGGTTCTGCAGGTGAAGGGTCCGTGAATGCGTTTCGGGGCGGCCCGGCAGCAGGTGGGGTTCCAGCCGGCATTGAGTGCGTTGAGGGCAGCGGCGTCGTAGGTCTGTCGGGTCGTCTTGCATCAGTGGGGGCCAGGGGTCCTGGCACTGGGCGCGGTCCAGGCACGGATGGGTGCAGACGGGCTTGCCTTTGGCGCGCCTTCGGCGCACAATCGGCGCGCCCGCTGCGCGTGACCGCTGCGCGTCCGCGCGGTCGCTATTTAAGGCTAAGTGGGAGGGAGGAGCAGCAGGGAGGTGGGAGCGGGGAGGACACAGAACAAAAGGGGGCGTGGCCGCGTGAACAGCGGCGGGAAGCGGGGAGCGGGGCGGGCAAGGCACAGGGGGAAAACAACCACGTTGATACAATAAGGCAGTCAGAATACAACAATACAGCAAATTATAACAAAAATACAGCGGAACTGCAGGGTCAAGGGACAGCGAGGCAGGCAGCTAGGGCGGCAAGGCAGACGGCACAACGAGGCTGCGAGCAGCAGCGAGGGGCACACACACAGCTGGTGGCCGTGCGGCGCGGGGGTGTCCTGAGAGCAGGTCACACTCACCTGCGCTGCGCGGTCGCCATTTAAGGACAAGTGGGAGGGAGGAGCAGCTTGGAGGCGGGAGCGGGGAGGACATAGAACAAAAGAACAAAAGGGGGCGTGGCCACGTGAACGGCGGCGGGAAGCGGGGAGCGGGGCGGGCAAGGCACAGGGGGAAAACAACCACGTTGATACAATAAGGCAGTCAGAATACAACAATACTGCAAATTATAACAAAAATACGGCAGAACTGCAGGGGCAAGGGACAGCGAGGCAGGCAGCTAGGGCGGCAAGGCAGACGGCACAACGAGGCTGCGAGCAGCAGCGAGGGGCACACACACAGCTGGTGGCCGTGCGGCGCAGGGGTGTTCTGAGAGCAGATCACACTCACCTGTGCCGCGCGGTCGCCATTTAAGGATAAGTGGGAGGGAGGAGCAGCTGGGAGGCGGGAGCGGGGAGGACACAGAACAAAAGAGGGCGTGGCCGCGTGAACGGCGGCGGGAAGCGGGGAGCAGGGCGGGCAAGGCACAGGGGGAAAACAACCACGTTGATACAATAAGGCAGTCAGAATACAACAATACAGCAAATTATAACAAAAATACGGCGGAACTGCAGGGGCAAGGGACAGCGAGGCAGGCAGCTAGGGCGGCAAGGCAGACGGCACAACGAGGCTGCGAGCAGCAGCGAGGGGCACACACACAGCTGGTGGCCGTGCGGCGCGGGGTGTCCTGAGAGCAGGTCACACTCACCTGCGCTGCGCGATCGCCCATGCTCCGCCACACCATCAACTGCTCCCTGATGAACGCTTCATTCCCCGACGACTGGAAGCACGCCGAGATCTACCCCCTCCTGAAGAAGCCCTCGGCGGACATCACCGACCTCAAAAACTACAGACCCATCTCCCTGCTCCCGTTCCCAGCGAAAGTCATCAAGAAAGCCATCAACAGCCAACCGCCCCCTTCATTGAAGACCACAACTTCCTCGACTCCTCCCAATCCGGCTTCAGAATAAACCACAGCACAGAAACCGCCCTCCTCGCCGCAACAGATGATATCCACTCCCTGCAGGACAAAGGAGAAACAGTAGCCCTCATCCTCCTCAACCTCTCAGCGGCGTTCGACACAGTCTCTCACTGCACCCTAATACGCAGACTCCACGACGCAGGTATCCGGGACAAGGCCCTCGACTGGATCCACTCCTTCCTCAAAGGCAGAATGCAGTGTGTCAGACTCCCTCCTTTCCTCTCAGACCCTACACCAACCACCTGCGGAGTCCTCCAGGGGTCCTCAATCAGCCCCATGCTCTTCAACGTCTACATGGCTCCCCTCGCCCCCATCATCAGAACCTACGGACTCAACATTGTGTCATACGCAGATGACACCCAACTCATCCTCTCCCTATTCACGAACCCAACAACCCCAGACACAGCTTTCAAGAAGGCATGGAAGCCATTGCCAAATGGATGAAAAGCAGCTGCCTACAACGCAACACCGCCAAAACAGAAGTACTCATCATGGGCCCAAACTCCGATGCCTGGAACGACA
This sequence comes from Triturus cristatus, assembly GCF_964204655.1. Lineage (NCBI taxonomy): Eukaryota > Metazoa > Chordata > Amphibia > Caudata > Salamandridae > Triturus > Triturus cristatus. The sequence continues at coordinate 1,063,696,097 of NC_140594.1, read as the reverse complement.
CCTGGTGGCCCCCGCCCTCGGAAGCCCACCCACCCCTACGGACCACGCACGCAACCTTGGAATCATCGTGGACTCTGAGCTCAAAATGGAACTCCAGATCAACTCCGTCGCATCCTCCTGCTTCCACATCCTCCGCCTCCTACATAAGACCTTTAAATGGATCCCCCTCGAGCCACTCACGCCCTCGTCACCAGCAGACTCGACTAGGGAAATGCACTCTACACCGGAATAAACAAACACCTCACCCGCAAGCTACAAAACATCCAGAACGCCGCCGCAAGACTGGTCCTCAATCTGCCAAGACACTGCCACATCTCCAAGCACCTGCACACACTCCACTGGCTCACCATTGAGGGTAGAATCACCTTCAAGATTCACACCCTACCACACAAGGCCCTCCATGACACCGGACCAGCATATCTGAACAGCTGACTCAAATTCCACGCACTCCAAAGGACCCTACGATCAGCCAAGGTCTCCTATGCCGTGGTCCCCCGCACCAGAAAGACCAGATCGGGAGGCTGCTCCTCCTTCCTCACAGCCAGAGCCTGGAACGCCCTTCCACTCCATCTCAGACAGACAACATCGTTCCCCATCTTCGCAAGAAACCTCAAAACCTGGCTCTTCAACAGACCCCCTCCTTGATGGACTTGTTCCCCTCCCCCCAGCGCCCTGAGACCCTTACGGGTGAGTAGTCGCGCTTAACCAACACCTGATTGATTGATATTTTAATTTAAATTAAATGTGAAAAACAATTTTGCTGGTTTCAGCTTTGTTCAGAGGGACAGGCATCAGAAAACAAAATCACAAGAAGTTGGCATATTTATAAAAAACTAATAGGTTATGAATAAACGGAGAGACTAGGGAAATAGTTGCCATGTTGTATAATGCAGTTAACTCTCACTTTCTTGTGGTTGTGAGCCAGTAGGGTGACCAGTCGTTCAAACCAAAAACTGCATAGACATAGAAGAAGGGCTATATATTGACAGACACCATTCACATTACCCACTGACTAAGGAGGGCTTTGAGGAAGGGGAAATTCCATTGACTACGTGACCAATTAGGTTTAAGAAAGATAAAACAAAAGTCTAGCACTTTTAACAAATGTTTGACACTCATATATCTAGCTGTGATATATTGCATGAAAGTTGCTATTTTAGTCGAGTTTGTTTTTCTTTCTGGGACTTGGAATCAAGCATTTATAATGAAAGAAAAATATTAAGTACTAGAAAGTGAAGACTAAAATCGGTACTGGATAAACTTTATTGTGCAGCAGGGATGACGATGGAGAGATACACATGATCCGTAATAGGAATCATTTGCTTTACCTAAATATGAAAGTAGAAAAACACAACATTCAGGACCTTTTTCCAGTTTAATGAAGCTATTTGCATTGTGCAAACATCTACTCTCAGGCAAAAGCAGCTGAAAGCAATATCACTTCCCATGCATTGGTCAAGCCCAAAGAAAGGCTGGTGTCGTTTTCCTTGATGGAGGTTCTCCTCAAATACTGTCTTAAATTCTAAGTCACCCTGGCTAAACTTTTGAGCCACGGAATGAGATAAAACAGCTCAGCACGGAAATTATTAAGGCTGATCCTGGTCCGTTGTGATTTAAGGGAGGGTCTGTGAAAAAGGTTCGAAAAAATGTAAAGGTCCCTGCCTTCAAACCTTGGGCAGGTATATATTTTATTGGAAAGATTTAGGAGACCTTGAAAAACTGGGACAATTTCAGCAAATCTGGATCTCATGTTCATTGTATATGTCAGTCTATTACACTGATGTTCGAATTAATGAAAGTTGATCAGTTTGAAAGACTAGGGCTGTGGTTGTGGTCATCTGCCATTGCCACTATGCTACTCTCCAATGTATATGAAAAATAAGTCACATAAACACACCCAAGAAACGATCTTTAGGAAAAAACTCAAAACTTCACTTTTCTAGCACTTAAGTCATCACCTCTATACGTCCTCAGCGCGGAGATACCCCATCTGGGGTGATTCAAGCACTCTACAAAAGACATAAATAAATACATAAATAATAGGCGCATATAATGATAAATTAGACTCCAAAATAGACTAGTATCCCAATGAGACGATTAAACTTCTATTCTGCAAGATGTTTTCTCTGAAGCGGTAATCTTGGTACAAATGCACACCCAGGAGTATTGGATGTTTTCTCAGCTTAAAAAGGTAAGTCACATGATAAGCACATCTATAATTTCAATCTTTTTATCTGCTTTTCAATTAAATGTTATCTCCTATAGGGTAGACATTCATTACTGTAGGAGAGAGACTCATGAATAACCTGGAATGATAACAAAGTACCAGCTTGTTATTTACTTTCATGGAAATATTTTAGAGCTTGTTTTGAATACTCTCCATGCTGAGGACTCCATAGGAGATCTGGCAGCTAAAATGGACGCCAGACGGACACCCATCGCTTTTTAGATTAGAGTAAAGAAAGTACTAAAAACAATAATAAGGCACTATTTTGAGACCATGCCACTTTGTTTCATAAACATAAACACTATTATTCATGACTTTTAGGGCACTATTACGAGATTTTGGTGGAGCGCTGGCGAGGTGGTGCAAATCGCCGCACCACTGCTCCGCAAAAGCTCGCACTGCCCGCCCGCCAGATTACAACTTGTTCGTAGTCTGACGGGCGGGTGGCGTGATGGGTACCCTTGTGGTGCCCATTTAAAAAGGGCACCGCAAAGGAACACCTCAAAAGGTTCCTGCACGGCATGAACTTGTAAGTCAATGCCGTGCAGGAAACTATGTGCATGAACACAGGAGGGCACATGCTATGCCCCCCTGTGTGCATCCACACATGTCTGAGGCACAGGGGGGCTCTGTCGGACCCCCTTTGTTTCTTCTTCGACTGGCTTTTCATGGCGATTCAAACTGGCCGAGAGGAAACTCGTAATATGCTTGGCGGGACCGTGGTGGTCCCGCCAAGCATATTGCGGCCTCTGACCGGCATTCCTACTTCAGGGAACAGCGGTTCCCTAGCGGAGCCGGCAGTCCTAGTGCGGTCCGACTGCTGAGTCGTAATCGGGTGCAGTGGTGGCTGGATCCACCGCTCCACCACAAGTCTGGCGGTCCGAGGACCACCAGACTCTTAATCTGGCCCTAAGTGTCTGCATTCAGTTGATGAGGAAATGATGCTATGGCTAAAATAAAAGGACTGAGCTTAAAATTTTAGAACTTATTGGACTCATCTAATATAATTGACAAGACTGAAGTTAAGCCAAATAGCTATACCACTTTCTTCATCGGCCATTAGCTTTGCCCTGTGTCCATTTACACTGAGGCTCAACAATTGAAAGCTGCATCTGATTTTACAATTGGCCAGAGTTTTGTTGTAGCATGCATGCAATATTGGGTAATAAATCTAAGCCAAAGCACGCAAGTTAGTATTCTGCACAAATTTTACAATATAGGGAATTTTAAACCCTCTATGCCCATTATGTAGTTCCTGTATTGCAGAGTCTAGCAATGAGCCAGGTATTGGAGCTGAGAAGCTGTTAAATATATTCCTCAAATTTATGTGACGCAGCGAGCATGTAGTCAAAGATGGCAAGCTTATCACACAGCCAGACAATGCATCACAGGAATCAACACTCAGTAAATGGCTGGGTGTTCTCATCACTTAGACCATGTCAGTGCTTCTGTGGTCACCCGGAGAGGTGCCCTCAAGACATGTGACGAGTGTCTCATGAAAATAACGAGGGTAGGACTGTGGAGTTCTGCACTGAACAAGAGATTTCAAACTAGGGCTTCTTTGTTTGCTTGTGGAAGAAAGGGGTGTGAATAAGCCTTTTGAAATGTCCTTTCCAAGATGGTGGTCTATCCATGAAGTACTGTGTAATCTTGCTAATAGATGACGAAGTTGATTCTTCCTGTAATCTCAGTTCAGTGTGTTGGGTGGTAGTGCGGCTAGTAGGAGAATTTACCTGAAAAGAACTAAACCTGGACTAGAACTTTGATAACTAGATTCGAATTTACTGATTTAGAGAATGACCTTTAAAAATATATACAGCTGTGAAATATGTGGCATTGGAAATGTGAATGCTGGTATGACCTCATATTCATGAGTCATTCTATAGTTTTTGTCAACACCGTAGGATGGCGGAGTATTATGAAGTGATGCTGGTTAGGATTTACCATGCAGTTCCCTCACAATACCCAAAAGATGGTCCTTGAATTCGTAATACTAAATCCTTAGCTCAGTCCAACTAGAGTGGCAAAGACGAGTCAAGCTATACTAGAGGAACATGTGTTAAGCATTTCAGAGTAGCAACATGGAAGATAAGTCACTGATATGATGCGAAACAAATCCAACATCATTTTATAAAAATAAAGCAGATAATTATATAAATTTAGACACCAAAATTAAGTCAATCAGATCAATATAACTGGAGGTATGGATTTGAGAAGCAAAACTAAATCAGTGCAAATCAATACTGCAAAACTTCATCATTGTGGTTAATGGTAAAAAGCACTAGTGACAATTGGCTGCTTGCAGATTGAGTTGCGTGGAACGCATGGAGGGTTAAAGTGAAGCCAAGACAGTCAGTTAGATTTTACCTGGCTCAAGAAGCATGGGCGCAGAGTTGTTCTGGCTGTCCAGGATGCTGAAGCAGGAGCCATGGGAGAGCTGGTTTTACCACTTACATGGTAATGGTGAGGAAACGGGTGCAAGAAGTCAACAATGAAGACGCTGCTGACTTCGGATGAAGGTTTTGCAAAGTTCCCTCAAGGGGCAGAGTTGAGTAAAGGTGGTGGTTGCCAGACTAGCAACCAACAAGCCATGGCAGTGGTAGGCTCAACAGAAAGTTATTTAGATGTCCGGAGGTCCGGGGGAGAATGGTAAGCCCCTGAAGGTCAGGACACTTTTTCCAACAACGCATGGGACCATATACTTTTGGGCAATCCCTCGGAGGACCCGATGGCTAGCGATTCTTTGGATCCGGTACGTTGTTTTTACCTGCGGTGAACAGGGGACTAGCGCCACTAGTCCAGGGGAGTCTGGAGTTGCCTTTGGCTCTCAGAGGGATCCTTCTTTTTGGGGGAACCCATCTTTGGTCCAGGACGAGTCGCAGTTGTGCAGTTCTAGGAAGTTTGCAACAGGTGCAGAGTATCATGCCTTAGCGTTGTGCAGGCCCTGTAGTCGCAGACATGAGTCTCTTCTTAGTCCTTTATTGTAAGTCAGATTAGAACTGAGGTTATGGTGTCAGGGGTGCTATTTAAATCATACATTTCGGTGCAAGTGGCCTTTGGGCTACTAACCCCAGCGGCTAATCGGTCGATGAGGTGACCACATATGGGTGTGTGTGTCACCTTTTCTACCCAGAACCCTCTATTCTGCCACTTTTAAAAGCTGGCAGAAAACTTCCTTAGCTGTACAGGCTGGGAAGCCCATCTTAGAGGTGTGGCTAGCCTTCTGGGGGTGTACACCTCCTGACTACATATTTATCCTGCTTGTCTGGGTGCAAATGTCCCTAGGGGCAAGGGGGCGGCTGTTTCTTCATTTGGGAGGCAGCCTGGAGGCAAATCAGAGGTGGTGAAAGCTTTGAAGCTCATTGCCTTGATGTGCCACTTCACTACCAGCACGTCACCCCCCTCCCATACAAATAATAAAAAAAGGAGGCCATGCCCCGGGGGAGGGGGTCCCCGGGGCCGAAATTGGCCCATGGAAGGGGGGCCACGCGGCCTCCTTCCCTATATATAAAATAAAAAAAAGTGGGCCATGTCCCAGGGGATTGGGTCCCCGGGGCCAAAATTGGCCATGGGAGGGGGGCCACGCGGTGCCTTTACTGTTTTTTAAAAGTTATTTTTTTTAAAGGGGTCAGGCCCTGGGGGATGGGGTCCCCAGGGACCCCCAAAAACTAGAAGAAGGGGGGGCCACACAGCCACCCTTCAAAAAAGAAAAAAAAAGCCGACATCTCCCTGGAGGCCCCGCCACCTCCTTGCACCACTCTGCAAACGCACCCCCTGGCGCGTTGTAAGTTGGGGAATTAATTCCCCTTGAATACTGAGGGTGCCTGGGGGCCAACTAGCCCACCAGACACCTCCAGTAAGCACCACAGAGCTGGATTGCATTGTAAGTTGGGGAATTAATTCCCCTTGAATACTGAGGGTGCCTGGGGGCCAACTAGCCAACCAGGTACCTCCAGTAAGCGCCACAGAGCTGGATTGCAGAGTGGTGATCCGAGGCCATGCCCCTTTTCCCACCACTCTGCAAACGTGCCTCTTGGCGCACTGCTGGTGGAGCGATGAGGTCCTCTTGTGTCCTGAGGACCTCAGGACACAAGTCGACTTCATCCTCCGAGAAGCAGTGCGCCAGGAGCTGCGTTTGCAGAGTGGTGTAAAAAGGGGCATGGCCTTGGACCACCTCTCTGCAATCCAGCTCTGTGGCGCTTACTGGAAGTACCTGGTGGGCTAGTTGGCCCCCAGGGACCCTCAGGATTCAAGGGGACTTAATCTCCCAACCCAGAACGCGCCAGGAGTTGCATCGGCAGAGTAGTGGAGAAAGGGGGCATGGCCTGGCCTGGTATAAGATGTTAGCCATCCTGCTGTGTGGGACTTACTGGAGGTATTAGGAGGGGTAGTTGGCCCCCAAGGGTGATTTTGGGGGCTAACTACCCCTCCTGTTACCTCCAGTAAACCCCACACTGTGGGATTGCTAAGAGGTGTTCGGAGGCCACGCTCAGCTTTCTCCACCACTCTACAAATGCGACTGCTATGTTAAAGTTAGAAATTAGCATTTAAAAAACCTTAGAAATTCACTGAAAAAACCATAGGTTTCAGGGACGTTATAGTTAGAAATTAGCATTTGAAAAACCTTTGAAATTCACTGAAAAAAACATAGGTTTCAGGGACGTTATAGTTAGTTGGACATTTTACTCGCACCAAACCAGAGAAATTTGGCTGTTATAGTTAGTAGAGCTAACTATAACTCGTGTTCCCGCAATGCACTGCTGATGACGTCACATATTACATCACTCATGACATGCTCAGTGACATGCAAAAAACAATGCATTGTTATGTATGGCTTTCATAGAGAGCCTCTATCGTCTATTTCAGTTTCTGAATCCCATAACCCACTTCTATGGCGTAGCAACAGTTAATAACTGAACTGGTTACCCCCTGTTGTGATGTCATAAAAGCCTTCCAGGCAAGGCTGACAGGGCTCTCTGGGAGCCTATCAGTGCAGCTCTGCTTGTTAAAGCAGGAAGCACAGCTGTAGGAGGGGGAAGGAAGGCAGGAAAGGTGGTGGAGTTTGATCAATGGAGGCAGGTAAGTATTTTTTTTTTGCTTTTGGGACACAGATATGACTCCCCTATTACTCCTTGGCCACTGCATAGCAGTTGATGGAAAGGGCAGATAGATGCATCTGGGGCCTTACATAACATACAATTATAGATGGTAGAAAGTGAATTACGGGGATGCTATCTATTTGATGTCACTCAGAACAGCTCTATAATTCTATAAATTTGACATTGTAAACTGAATTTGAATACCTAGATCAGACCAAGAGACCGAAGGTCTTTCTAGCAAACTCTACACACTGAAAAGCAACTTGAGGTTGCAATTGGTCCGTAAAGGTGGACTATGGTACTGCTAATATGCCAGATGGAAACATTATGCAGTGGTGAACTTGACACTAGCTCCGGTTATCAGTAAAGAAGAGAGTCTAGCTGAGCATTGTCTCAGTTTTAAATGCAGTACCCCAATGTCTTCAGATGGCGCTTGTGATACGAGATGGTCAGGGAAAGCTGAATCCAGATTTAAGGGGAGAGGAGACAGAAGATTTTCAGTTCAGGCACTGTAGCTCTGAAACATTCATCACAGAAATCTACCAATTCAGCTATAATTTAGGACGACTTTTAGGATGCTGTTACTCCCAGCCTTGGCTGTACTGACGACTATATTAGTATTTTCATGAAGTTTCTGAAGCGCCAAGAAGGGATTCATTTTGTGTGTATCCACACAAAATATTCAGATTTCAATATTTTCCGGCCAGAAGAGTGTGACCAAAATGTATATCTCCACAATATTGTGAAGGTAAGTATATAAAAGGTAAGTGTAGATTTACTACAACTCAAAATATATGCACATTGATAGTAAATATATATATATAATTGTATCTGTGTTACACACACAACATATATTTATATATGTATGTGTGTATATATATATTCACTTAAAAAACCATAGGTTTCACACATGTTATAGTTAGCTGGACATTTCACTCGTAAAAAACCAATGAAATTCCCCCGTTATAGTTAGTGCAGGCAACTATAACTCACGCGACCGCAATCCTCTGCTGATGACGTCAGATATTACATCACTGTATTTAGACACTTATTTACCCATGTCTTCTTCCATTAATCTTTAGCTATACATATGTTACAAATATTTATTTTTCATAAAGACACATATGTCATCAGTGATGTAATATCTGCCCCCTTTTCATGTTCTCCACCTTTTTTTTTCACCACCCTCAGACTGCGAGAGACAAAATGGCGGCTGACACTTCCTGGTTTTGACCGAATCGAATGTTTACCGACATCTAACAACCAACCAGAATTGCGCTCGCGCACGGCAGGTTGCACGCACAGTGCGCGTGTATAGATATTGATATGCTTTTAAATGCTATTTTCTCAGGAAATACTGAACAGATTTACACCAGACCTGCAAAAGGCACTTCCTTGACCTTATGGCTACCTCTCTGCCAAATTTCACGTAATTCTGTTCAGCCGTTCGGGCTGTAGCTGCGACTAAAGGTCCTATGGAAAAATGCATGGGGAAAACGCGTTTTGGGACCCCCCCTTTTTCTCAGCCCCCGCTTGACGAATCACCCCGAAACTTTCAGGGTAGGAGCTGAGCGGAGCGCCCCATTAGTTTAGAAATTTTGCGAGGATTCGTCAACCGGCGCCAAAGTTATTCAATCAATATTCTGGCAGGACACTATCAATATTTCATCATTGCATATTTTGACATTACAACCATTCCGTCTTGTGCCTCAACTAAATTTCAAATCACATCACATGAAATGCGTAATATAAACAATTACAGTAACTGCTCCTTGGAATATAAAATCAACTTGTGTTTGATAATTTGTTAGACCTTCCCTGTACTTGGTGCCTTTTATTACAGAATTAAGCATTTGCATGCTGGCTGGAAACACTACTCACCTTCCTTTTCCTTCAGTCATCTGCCTAAATCTCACCTTAATTTTTTGTAAGAACTACCACTGAGACAAATTAATTCAGCGCTTACAGTACTTATGAGTGTCAGCAAAGACAGCCCATCTTCCTCCAGCTAGGCTGGAAGCAATTAAAGAAAATTAGCCAGATGCAAGAAAATATATAATTAAGGGATAAACGCGTATGAGAGTGGGAGTTTAATTGAAAAAATACACGTATCTTACCAGCGTGCAGTAATTATATCTTACATTAAGCATAAATTTATAAAGCTGGTGGGGGGGTAAATTACCAACATCTGCATTGCCATCTGGTCCTCTGATGGTTCTCAAGAACTATGCCTCCTTGAAAAGTCATTCATCATTTCTCCTCCACTGCTACCAAGAGAAGGTACAAGGGATATTTAGGGATACACACAGGTACTGTGCAAACAAAAACTATCAGGTAGATTGCATTATGACCCACTGTTTTGTACCTCCATTTACACCAAACATCTCCCTAAAATGTTGGTGTATTGCGTGGAACGGTGATGAAAGATACCTAAAACCCTAGAAAGAACTGTAAAAGATGGGCAATACTACACTTTAATAACAAATCTGCTGAATAAATGCTGAATTCATCTGAGCCACTGATAATTACTCTGGGTCGCATTCTAGTCCATCATTTGTTTGTTCAACATGCTACTCGTGATGTCAAATAGCCAGAGCCTAGCTATCATTGTACACCATCTTGTCTATATTTTGACTCTTGTGAAGTTTAGGACACCTACCTCTATGTACCAACTGTTGGGCAAACATACTTTCTCCTTTGTGCTGTGTTGTTTCTTTTTCTCAAAAGGGTGACACACTGTCCCTACTCTCCTCTCTTGACCACCCACATGGAAAGAGAGCCTCCAGTTTAACCTGCCATTTCGACCTGGCAAAATAAACCTTCTTGAAAAGGCTTCAAACTTCCTTTTTAATACATATAAGTGATCGCAAGCCAAGGAGAGGCCCTAACCAGCCCATGGGGCAGGGTGCAGTGTATGTAAAAAGTCGGATCTGTATTTTTAGGTTTTACTTGTCTTAGTAGTGACAAAACTCTTACATTTGTTTTCCACTACAGCACAGCCTACCTCTCACATATGGTAACATTGGGTTATATTAATAAGTGCCAAATTACATTGGGTGGAAGTAGGAATGCCGACTCTGATGTCTAAAGAATTGTAATTTAAATTCCTCTTTGATGGTGAAGTTTGCTTTTAAGTCATAATTCTGAAAATGTCACTTTTAGAAAGTTGCCATTTTCTTGTCCTAATCATTTGGTGCTTACAGCTAGTATCCTGCGTCACTTGACTAGTTGTAGCTGGTAGGTGTTCTTTGTGTATTGCTACTAGACAGCGAGACAACAAAAAAATGGTGTTGATAGGATGGGCCCTCTCTGACATGATGATGGGGAGGACCTGTCACCAACCACATCTGCACATCACAAAGGCTCTGCCTGAGCACACTCACAAAGGGTTTGATACTAGTCTTGTGTGACCCCAGACAAGCTGGGGCAGGGAGGCAGGAATTTCCATGCACTGCTGGGGTTGGAAACCTCAAGAACCTTCTCCAACTTCAAAGTGGAGATCCGGCATCGACAATAGGCCATCAGGCCCAACTCTTCAGTACACCTCTGGATGTGTGGAAGGCTCAGAAGGACAGTTTAGCTGCTCAGCCAGAAGAACAGCTACTCTGTTGTCCAGCTGCCATGCTGCCTGATTGAGAAGAACTGGACGTGCATCTGGAACCCAGACAACTAGAATTAGTCCAAGGGGTAGTTGGCTGGCCTCGTGATCAGATCTTCTGAGACAGAAAAAGATCCAACCACCTTGAGCATAGCACCTGGAATCAATCTGTTGTGAGTCTTACCCACAAGCGGTGCCACCCCAGTCCTGGACCCTTGGAAGTAAGCCTGAAGGTGCTCTGCCAGTCCATCTGTGGTCAGATCCAACACAGCTTGACTATCTCCCTGCAGCTCCGCTTTGGAACCACCATTGCACGGCGCATCCCCGATGCAAAGCCTCCCATCGCAGTCCACAACTTCCTTGGAGCCACCGCTGTGTGAAGCATCCTCAATACAAGCCTTCGCATTCCAAGCCCCTCATTGATGTCATCCTCGAGGACAACGCCAGATCTTGCTTTGCAGCCCTCAGCATTCTGGAACCACCGCTGGGCAGCGCATCCGCGATGCCGGACTTCGCATCGTAAGCCCATCGTTGATGGCATACTTGACAACGACACAGGATTCCACAATGGTCCCGACGCGCACAACTTCCTTTGAACTGCCACTGTGAGAAGCATTCTTAACGCGGGGTCTCGCAGTGCTCCAAAACCAGGACGTAAGGTACTTTGTTCAGTGGGCCTAACTTGGTCCCTTTATCCAGCCTGCACTCTATCCATGTGGGCCTAAACTTGTGACTTTGTCCCAGCCCGGCACAAACAGATACCTACAGTTGGTGCGTTGTGCTTCTAGGCACTATTTTTATTTAAAAATTTGAAATTGCACTATACTGGTGAAAGATCTGCATTTAGGTATACTCTACTGACCCAGAGCTGGTGAATCACAAATGCGTGCAAAGTGAAGATTGTGTGCAGTGAAGTTGAGTTTAGTATTTTTGCTTCATTTGACTCCCATGAATATCAGAGATCTATATCAAAGGTAGGGGTAAACCTTGGGGAGGGGTTGCAGGACTTTTAAAAGCCACCCTTTGTGAATCAGGCCTTTGCATATGTCCTCAAACCAGAAACGCACTTCTGTTCTGGCGCAGTATCTTTTAGTTCATAACTTAGCCTTTGTTTTTTGCGGTGGCATTTCAAATTTCAGGATACCTAAGACATAAATTAGGATGTTATTTCTGGCTTTAGAACTTATATGAACCCAAGCAGTATCCCCTAACGTAAGACAAACTTACACTGCTTCCTAACAGTTGAAAATCTACAACAAAACACATTTTTATTTTCACTGATTGACTTTAATGTTCATATAATCACTGTGAACTTTGAGCAACTTTCCTTTAAACCTCCCCCATTTCCACACACATGTTCTAGATGCCAATTTTACGCTTTGCCTCTCTATAATAATTTAAGGGAGAGCTTCATTGATTTTTGTAGTGTTCAATTTGGCTAGAATAACACCTCACACATTAAAATATCATATTGGAGAATGGGCAAGTATCTGACAATGATACATCCTATCTCCTAGGTCAGCTACAGTATGAGCTGATACACCCTGTGATCTGCGGCAGGTGAGCTATTCTTTGCAGCATATGGGGTGTGTAGGCTATTTGCGCAGGTTTTTAATGGGCAAAGTAGACTTTGATAAATACAGGCGTAGTGGGTGATGTCTATCACCATCTGCACCCACTGGCACTTACATGTATTGATTGTTTTATTGTAAACCAACCAGCACTCTCGTGTCTTTTGAGTTGTGAAATTCTACCCTGTGTGAAGCATGACACAACGTTTGTATGGTAGCACATAACAAGATCATATAATTCCTACAAATATAGTTATACTCATGGAGGTCACGTTTAGCATTTGGAATATTAGGGGTCCTTTGTTTCTGAAATTATTATTGTACATGTTTTATTCATATTTTGACTTTTGCAAAGGCCGTGTCCTTATCACTCATGGATTGTATAGTTAGCAGCGTGAACACTTTGTGGAGACTGTCAGAGGCAATGCTTATATTTGGTGAATATTATGTGGCATTGCATTATATGGTTAACTGATACCAGTGTGTAATGAATGTAAAGAAACGTGACTGAAGCTTGCACTATGGTATGACTTGTTAGTGAGAAAGGCTTGCATTTCTAGGGCATAAGACTTGGAGAGGCTCAACACTCATAGATCGTATGTGTTATCACAGGCTGACACCTGCTTCTCAGTTTTAGCACTTTTCCTGAATTCCACTTCACAAAAGCCTCTTTGCAACTTTTATTGCCACTCAATTTACCAAGAAGGCTTTTGCTCGTAGAGCGGGAAAGCATGTTGTTTTACTGAAACTGTTGTGATGTTCACAAACGTAATGAATGGGGCAACTAAAAAATGCACAATTGCCAAGGAAAATACAATATTTGTTAATATTAAAAAATATATTTGAAGTGATGCGCTTACTCTACATACAATGTTACTTTGTATTACATCGCTTTGATTTACTGTACAGTATTTAATTGGCTGTTTTTTGGCATTATAATGCACTCAGTAAATACCGATGCCACAGGTTGTAGTATTTACCATTCTCCATTTTTTCTGCTTGGGTTGAAGGGTGCCAAGCGGAAGGTGTGTTTTGCACACTCATTTGCGCGTGTTTGCCTATTTCCTAGCAGTTTTGCCTGTTCACTTTTCACTTGAATTTTCCTGGCAAAATTCCTGAAGAGGGAGAAACCCCCTTATGCGCAGGGGCGTGGCTTAATCAGTAACATTCATGGGGTGTGAATCTCAAATTTCCAAACTAAAAATGCGGCGGACTGCAGGGTGGAGGGGTGAGATGACCAAGGTTTGGGATGGACTGTTTCCATGACGACCAGGTTCCATCTCCTATGGAGTGTTGGCATTGCAATGCGCATGGAACATTTTTACATCTGAATTGTCACACACAGCAATACACTTTTTGTTAGGTCTCGCCTGACCCAGCGCATGCGCTGGTCTGGCGAGACTTTTTGAGAGGGCTCCAAAAAGTGCACCAGGCCAGCCTAGAGCTACAGTGCATGTACGCATGCGCGCACCGTGCATTTCCGCGATTACTTTCGCTTTGATGTTTGATCGCGATCGTAGTATTTAGTTATGCAACTGTTGCATGGCTAAACACTTATAAGGTCCCAAAGGCGAGACCTATTGGCTATGCCAATGCTGGTTTTGTTTTCCACTGCAGCAGTGTAGTATTTTTAAATGTTTTAGTCCGGCTAAATAATGCAAGCCAGGCCTATTGGCTTTTACAAAGCTTCTTTTTGTCTGCTATTGTGACGTGTTTTTTGGGAAATATTGTAGTAAACAAACTCTGTTCCTAAATTAGATGATTCCCTAACAGGAGCTTATTGGATATATCTGTTTAACAATCTGTGTACTCTGTTCCGAACAAAGAACTTGGCTTGCTTTTAAAAGCCATTTGTTCACCTAAGCTCAATTTTTGTGGGCAAGTTCCACTAATCAAAAGTGCAAGAGCAAATTTTATATTCACCAAAATGTGAATTTAAGCTTGTAAACAGTTTTAATCCTACATAATATAAAGCCATGTTTCGTGATGTTATGTGTAAGTAAATGGGCTTCCGGGTACATGGCATGGGTATACCAGTGCAGAACAGCCATGTTAATTTGATATGAAACACACAAAAGGGGATGGGAGGCTGCTTGCAGTAGCTCTAAAAACTGGCAATAGTTCGGGGTAGCATTCCAACCCATTGTTCTTTTGCTCAACACGCCACCTCAGTGTGGACCCAGCCATCAGTCTTGACCCTGTTCCTCATGGGAACAGTCCAGCCTGAACTGGTTTTGTCCTAGTTATGGGCTCATCAGCCGGGTACAGCTTGGTTCCAGTGACACACTGAGCATGGGACCCACAGGTGGGCATACCCATCCCACATAGGGCAACACAATAAGTATACAAATCAGCGATGGGTGGAATGCTTGAATTAATCTCGGCCACTGGTAATCACTTGGGACGCATCACATTCCATCGTTATTTTGCACACCATGCCACCTCGGTTTGGGCCCCGCAATATGCAATCAGTCTTGAAGGCTGTGCCAGGCGGATCACCCCCAGCAAATCTAGGGGTCAGTTATTCGCCTTCTCATCCTGGATAGATGGTGATGACACTCATTTCGGGGTCGGAAAAAAATGTGATTTTAGCTTGAGAATGGGCACAAATAAATGTTGATGTGCGTTCGCAAACATATTGCCTTATACGTCTTCTACCCACCTCTTAGGTTAGACTACTGTTTATGTATAGCACGGCTATCACCCAGGAAAGGGCATCAAGGCGCTTTAAGGAACCAAGCTCCAACCAACGTTCAGTTACATTATAAAGTGGTAAGAAAAGGCTGGTAAGACTTTATCAATAGCTAAAGGCAAGAGGGAAACAGCCTTGTCTTCAATAATTTCCTAAAGTCCCGCAGATTAGATGTTGATGGAGATGAACGGGTAACAACTTCCACCTGGAAGCTGCAGCACCGGAGAAAGCTCTTTAATAGGATTTACTATTGCGAATTTCTCCGAACATGTGGCGGGAAAAACTGCAGTGGCAAATCCATTTACCGCCTGCTAAGAATCTATTTTTGAAATGAGGTATTTCCAGCCATGCACTCAAGTCTACAGACAAAAATACCTGTGCTATTTGGGCTCATTTGTTTTATAAACATGGCTCCTACATGGATGTAGCTATCGATAGTGCAGCGGGTGCAGTGGCACCAGGACCCAGGAGTCTGACTGCATTGACTACTGTTACATTCCAAAGTAATTGTGTATTTACTATTCTTAACTCCACATCCAGTTACAATAAACTTCAAATGTAATTTAATTGTCAGGTTGACGAATCCTGTCAGGCTAGATTAAAACGTCATATCTATGCAAATAAGGCTATACCTTTTATTTGCCACATTCTTTTATTTTTATTATATACATTTGTCTAATGTAATATTAATTCACGTGAAGGCTCCCACTGCAATCAGACAATGCATTAACATTAAGTATAACAGTGGAATGTTGAGCGCCCCTTTGTAGACCATAGAGTGGCTCCGGGCTTTTAATGACTAGTACAAGCCTTTTTCTTAAACACGCCAATTATTATTATTTTATTTTTTTGCAGAGTTTTATATAGCGCGAACTTGACCCGAATAGGAATCGGGTATCAGAGCGCTTTACATAGCACCAGTTACGTTACATGAGGACACACATTCATTTTTTGTTAGGCACGGGGAGATTAAGTGATTTGCCCAGAATCACAGGATGTTCAGCGTCATTGCCGAGACTCGAACCCAGTTCCCCAGGTCCGAGGTCGAGCGCCCTAGCTGTTAGGCCAACTCCTCTCCCCAAACAGCCAATATTTGTCTATCTGTTTCTCCCTTTTAATTAATAACATTCTACTCTTAGTGGGTGGACTAAAAGCCTTATAGCCCTTATACCTCGTCATATACCTGTTGTTAAACGCCCTCACACTCGTTATAGGCCCTTGCCTGGGCCTCGGGCCTGTAAGTTGGGTTCAGGGCCTTTAACAACGAGTATAGCCCTCGGCAGTGCCTATAAGGCTATAATAGTTGGAGGAGTTATATCATTAAGCAAATACTCGAAGGAATCTGCTAACGTTCCAGTTTCAAATGATATTTCACCTCACACGTTATCTGATAAAATTATTGATTTGCTTTCGGAGATTAAGAAATAAAATGTGAACGTAAAATGTAGAAAAAGTGTATATGGCAAGTAGCCGATAGAAAGGAATCATCCGTAGGAAGAAAGAAACTGTTAATCATAGATGAATGTACAGAAAACAGGTCTTGAAAGAAGCTTTACACTTTACAGTACTGATGGTAAAAATAAATACAGCCAGTAAGCTAAAAATGGAACTGAGCTCTCATGTGGAAAGGTGAACAATAGTTCAGATGAAGCTGCCAGGTAAGTATTATCTGTCTGCCTCCAGGGAAGCCCATGGAAGCAACTAGAAGCCACTGTAAGGTTAAGATGAAACAAAGGTTATAACATAAACCCTGAAAAGGAGAAGATACAATAGAAACATCCCCTTACAGAGTAATGAGCTTTGCAGATAGAATAAAGTAAGAGGGATCATCATTTGTCAGTGCCAGTGAGCACACTCATGGCGTCTGGGTGAAAACCGGAAGCTATCACAGAACTTGACATCCGCTGACACTCTCTCAGCAGTGCAGGAGAGCACCTTGCAGATGAATATTTGCAGGGTTGTCAATGTGTGTATTTATGTATAGAATGGGCAGTAATGGACTTAATGCTTCCCAATCTAATGGTATTTAACTTATTGACTTCAGAAGGATGAAAGGCAGATTTGTGGTGCTGAGGTTGCCACCAGTTACCTGCAGGCCACACACTGATGGCAGCAGTCTAAGAAAATCCATTTTTTTTGCCATGTTAGGCTTTTTTTCTGATCTCAACAGCTGCAGTTTGACATCTGCAGCCTCTGAGGCCTGAGAAACAGAATTAGGGACACACGCGACATTTGAAAGGATTGGCATTTTAACTTCAAATTGCCATCCTTATCACTCGAAAAAGGGACCTGTGAAGGACCTCTCCATGATTGCAGTAAAGGTAAGTAATGTCGGACCACCTGCCTCTAAATTAGGTTTTCCTAAAAGCTTCCACTGCTGAACATATTAACTGTAATATACAATTGATATGAAAATAGTTTAATATTTTTTGATCGAAAAATTCTGTTGGTAACCTTGGAACTGTTGCTTCAGAAACTGTAACTATGCTTTTGGTTCTGAACAGTTTTATATTACCTCAACTTTCTATTAGGACATTGGCTAACAGGAATAGATCATTCCAATCTACAGATCCTTCCTTGAGTTCATATTCTAATTGCAGGCACGGCATACTAACAGAATATCGAGTTTTTCATTTTCGATCTACAAAAATATCGACTCTAGAATATTGACTACCACTCTATCGTCAAAGTAAGAACACATATCAAAAATAGATTGACTATTCCAAAAACCACATCTATACACCTCGATGGTACATTAATGTGGAGTTGGGATTAGTAAATCTGTACTTGCGTATATAGTGTTAGGTAATACTGCAGAATTAATATTCTTGTCGATTGATATCTGTGACCCTGATATTTTGACATTCAACCGCTGGCATGAATGGAACATATGCCCGATGTGCTGGTTGATGAGCATTTAATAAATCCAGCCTTGAACCCAGTGGTTAATTTGTAAAAATTAAGTGCCGGGGCTCTCGTCAGAAGACAACTTGCACCATCCAATTCTCCTGTTAGCGCCTGCTAAAACAGAACCAACTACTAACCATAAAAGTGTGGGGGGGATGTGGCACAATGGCCAGAGCTGCCAAGTTCAGAGCTGAGGAACCAGGTTCAAGTCTCGGCATCAGCTCAACATGCTGTGATTCTGGACAAATCACCTAATCTCCGCGTAAATAAATGTGTCCTTAACTGGTGCTCTTGAAAAGTGCCAGTGTAGATGATTAAGTGTCGGTGCCGAGCACCGGAAACCACCGGCTCAAATTAAGCACTGCTTGTACCAGTACAGCTCCCAGAATATGCCCAGAGAGATTGAACAGCCAGTTTGACATAGTTTTTGTTGACCATAGATGACTGTGCAATGCAAGCAGCAGTCAGAACGCTTTGTTACCCCTGAAGTCGGATTTGCGTATAGTCTTGAAACCCATGCAACAAAGTCAGTCTAACAATGCCCTAATCCTAGATTTCTCGACGGTCCCCAGTGTTCATTCTTTTCTATTTTTTTTTACAAGACTCACTTATTGTGTTTTTGTACTGCGAATATTGTTCAGCACTGTACCTCAATTGATGAATTTTTTTTTACTTTGTGGTGTAAATGCACAATCATCGTACTGAATGATACTGTAATGTGTATATATTCATGACAATTTGATTTTTCAATGACTTAACAGTCTTACATTTGACACATCCTATATATTTATCCAGAACACAAATATCTGCCTTTCTTATTCTTCTAAAACCTGTTCCTGAAACAAGGGCGCCATCGAGAGCAAAACGGTGCTGTGAGTACAGCTTGCCTGTCATATAGAAATTGAAAAAGAACATGCAAAGGTGTCAGCCAGCAAGCACCAGTGTGAGTTTCAGAGGCAACTGAAATCTAAGCTCACCACACAGTGATCCAAGCAATGCTCACGGATGTCTGACAGGTGTGAAAGGATGAGGTACTTTTTCAGCTCCCCTGAGATGCATCTGCTGCAGGGTTTTGCCTGAGTTTGCTGAACTCCAAAATATGTTTTCTCACATCAGCATCTTGAATAAACTGACTCCCTCTGTATCTGGATGCTTAAGGCCTTTTTCGAGGGGAGTTCAAGCGTGGCACATCATTTTTTTTATGGAAACTCGTTATAACTTAGAAAGGTTAGGTTCTTTTTGCAGAGTTAGCTGGTGTCCTTTGGAATGGATTATATAAAACGTCCAGGTGTTGCTAATACATTGTGAATGCTATTTTTGACCATATCATTTGTTTTGGATTCACACTACATATACTCAAATTAAAGTCCTATAACGCCATACTAATGGCTATACAGTGCGAAGCAAAAACCATATTAATGTCATATAATTTAACCATCAATGTTGTTTCGTGGCAGCAAACAACAATTGTTCGTATATATGTCTTCATAGACAAAATAAGTTAACTTTGAACAATTGGTATGAATCAGAAATGTGGGTACTAATAGTGATTGGCGTATTAATTTTAAGTATCTTAGGGAAACTGAATATAATATTTGTGTTAAAAATTGAGTTACACAATTGAATAATTAATCAATCTCTATTATTTGCCTTTGAATTCAAGGAAACATCTTCAGCACTACACTATGTGAAAGTTAGCTCAACATTCAGCATTTTGCATTAGGCATTCTTGTGATGGGTTTTATATTATATTCGTATATATTGCAGGCTATGATGGATGAGATTCAATCATATTCTGTCGTCAGAGGTTACCTGTTTTATTTTGTAATATGTGTATTGATTTCTATGGATTATTCTGTTCCTACACCTGAATAAACTACAAAATATATAATAATTAAATGAATTTGAAGCAAACTCTGATTAGACAAAAACTATAATACTAGTTTGTATCAACAAGAATAAAGGCATCAGTTTTTTAGTAGTGTCAAAATTGGGGCATCCTCTTTGCATGGCTTAATTGCACTTACCAATGTTGTATAATTTGGATTTTATTCATGTGTACTCTTCCCCTTCCAGTGTTTGATACTTAGCCTTATCAACTATATAGTAAACCATGTCCCCGTAGATCCTGTTATATAACAATCTGCTCTGAATATGCTCAAGTTCAAAGTAAATAAAAGAATATGATAAACATTATAGAATGAATCCATTTGTTTTAGACAACTGAGGAGAACTTGAGGGAGTCTGCAATGACTATTTTTGAGGTCCACCGAGAAGGCCAGACAAAAAGTGAGTGCCTCAACCCCCTGAGTGTTTTTTGAGTAAGCTGCTGATGGAGATGGGTTTCCTGAGGGATTAGTGTTACGCGCCTGGGAATGTCTCACACAGACCCTGCGTGGCAGTGCTCAAACCAGCTTGTCGTGTTCAGAAAGAAGCCCTGACTTATTTCTAAGGATGGTTTTCCTTAAGGCAGGTGACTCTATTTTTTTTTGATCTTGAAATATCATTAGAATTACTGGGGAGGGGCAATGCCCTTCATGTACTACTCAATCAATCAATCAATCAGGGGTTTATAAAGCGCGCTACTCACCCGAGAGGGTCTCATGGCGCTGGGGGGAGGGGAGTGCAGCTCCGGATCAGTCGAATAGCCAGGTCTAGAGGTACTTCCTGAAGGTGTGAAGAGAGGGGAGCATCTGATGTTGACTGGGAGCTCATTCCAGGTCTTTGCTGCGAGGTAGGAGAAGGCTCTTCCACCTGCTCTGATTCTGCAGATGCGTGGCGTCTCTGCCAGGGCGAGGTCAGGGAAGTGGAGGTCCCTATTGGGTACGTGGAAGGAGATTCTTTCGTTGAGGTATTTGGGTCCGATGTTGTGGATGGATTTGTAGGTGTGGGCGAGTAGCTTGAAGGTTACTCCCTTCTCAATGGGGAGCCAGTGGAGGTCTCGTAGGTGCGGGGTCATGTGCTTGTGTCGTGGGGTTCCGAGGATGAGTCAGGCTGCGGTGTTCTGGATGGTTTGGAGCTTGTGTAGCAGGGTTTTGTTGATTCCGGCATAGAGGACGTTACCGTAGTCCAGTCTGCTAGTTACAAGTGTGTGGGTTTCGGTCTTTCTGCATTCATGGGGGATCCACTTGAAGGTCTTGCGGAGGATGCGGAGGGAGTTGAAGCAGGTCGAGACCATGGCGTTGATCTGGCGGGTCATGGTGAGGGAGGAGTCTAGAATGATGCCGAGGTTCCGGGCGTTGTCCGTCGGGGTGGGTGGTTTCCGAGAGCAGGGGGTCACAAGGAGCTGTCTTCTCTGGGTTCAATTTTACTCCGTACCACATGTCCTCGGGACGCACAAATTAGCTTTGAACTAGGAGAAAAAAGGGACGTGCCAGCAAGACTTGATTAAGACACTCAAGGTATGTATATCCAACTGTCTAAAAAGCACAATCAGGGATTCACTGCGCCAAGGACAGGTAAGAGACATACAGAGTTCCATTGAGGGTGCAGAATTGGAGTGCCCAACATTAGCACCATAGACTGGGAGAAAGGAAGTGGGCAATGGGTAGAAAATGGGAGTGTTTGGCTATTGTTTGCTAAAGGGGCTCACTGAACAGGAATCTCCTCAGTAATAACAAGCAGCTGCAGGTGGAAGAGACAAATCAATAGAAGTATGTGTCATTGATGCCCACTTACAGGAGCACATTATGAACACAGAGAACCACAAACTACTTCAAACAATGTGTATCACTGTACTGCAACCAATTCCATTGCCAACCTCCAGATGACCTGCATAAAGTAGCCGGTCACTACATGATTTCTATATACCTACTACGGTGTTCAGACAGAATATCAGAAACAAAAATATTGTGTCAAGAATATCTAAAACAATAATATAGTGAAGGTAAGTTTCTATAGGTTTTACTATATTTAACTCAACATATATGTACCTTGACTGGGTCGGACTGGTCGTAGTGGGCACCAGGCATTTCCCCGGTGGGCCGCAGGGTGGGGACCTGTTTTGGGCCCCTGGGGGCCGTTTATGTCACAGGGACGTTTTTGCAGCATAGCTGCAAAATTGGTCCCTGTAACAAAATCGTCCGAAACCGACCCTGGTAAACAGCTCGGCCACACCCCAACCCCTTTGGGGGCCAGCCGAGCACTTTGCCAGGGCCGGTTTTGGTTCCCAGTCCAGCCCTGTACCTTGACGATATGATCAAGACACTTTGGTGTTGAAAAGCATTGAGTTTTGCTGTTTAAAAAACCCTATTTGAGGCCTTTACATTCTGGGAGTGCACGTGACCTTTCGAGGTTCGTTTAGTTTGGTCTTTGTGATATACATATGTTCAAGATACGTAGATGTGGAGTTAAGAATAGTAAATCTATACTTACCTATTTACACCTTCTTGATATTTTGGTCCTCGATATTTTGCTTTCTATCAATGCGATATTTTTGTTTCCGATATTCTGTCAGCAATCCCGTACTACGTAGTTGACCACTACTTTGCAGACCACTAAACTGCCTGTTTGTCAAAATTTTTCCTTACATCTTTAAATGTATTTTACTTATTTATTGCTCTATTTTTCTGAAAACTCTTTCCTTAAATATTGAGTCTATTTTGATGTTTTGTATGCAGCTCAAACTGCTGTATCTATTATGTTTAAATATGTTCAAAATATACATTCATTCATGTGACATGGAACAGTGCCTGAGATACACTTATGAACAAGAGCATGATTCAGTTGAGTAGCAAAAATGGTTCGGGGGAGTGCATGGGGAGCATCCCGTCTCCCCACTAAGAAAAGATCATGAAAAATGCAGTCCTGCATTTTTATATTTAATTTGCAATGCTACATGCTACAACTGCACACACTGCCTCTTCTGCTAGAACATATTAAAAATACTGCTAGGTCTTCAGAGCCCAGCTCAAAGGTTCTGAGATACTCAACAGCAACATTCAATGGCAATTCCTTTTTGGTAACAAAAAAGAGGGGAGTGGTTCCCTTGGGTGGCAGGGGGAAGAAAACCAGGGCAGGAAAAGACCGCTCATAGATAGATCGGAAGAAATTATCAGGAGGACCCGGGGGGGGGGGGGGGGGGTGAATCCCAGTGATCAGATCTGATTGCCCTCACACACCCAGGAGGGTGTGATGCTTAATGATAGGACGCTCCTTGTCAAACCAGCACTGTAATGTTCGACGGACCCCTCAGTGGGGGCTCTTTAGCCGAGATCTTCTGATCTAGCTGTATGGTGAATGCAATAATTTAGTGAGATGGCTAAAAGGTCAACATGTTTCATGCCCGGCGCCAGGACCAGCTCACCTTCAGTAGAGAGAGAGAGAGATATCCCCTAGGCAAGGTAGGTGCACTACTGGTCAGCAAAGGAGGCTAGGTCTCGGCGAACACACAGCATGGTTCATTTGAATTCCCGCAGCAAGGCGCATCCCTCTGCCTTACCTAGGGGGTATCTCTCTATCTCTACTGAAGGGTTGGATCCTCCTTCCTGCACCGCAGCAGGTGCAGGTGAACTGGATTGGTTACCTGTAAGTATCTTTCGGTTCCAATGCGTAGTAGGGTAGGTGTAGTTACAAGGTCCTGAAGAAATGCCACTGACCCTCCTGACATCTAGGCATGAAACCTGTTGAACTTTAAGCTATCTCAGTACATTATTGCAACAGATAGCCCCCCTGTTTTGACCTTGTCAAGGGGGCCATCGTATTAAAGTCTTCCTTTCTCTCCCTTAAACTCTTCTAATCATTTGAGCACCACCCTACACCAATACCCTCTCACTTGCATGCACCATATGGCTAGATCAAAAGATTGCTGCTAAAGAGCCCCTGTTGAGGGGCCCATCAAGCATTGCAGCATCGGCTCGACGAGGAGTGCCTTATGATCAAGCATGACACCCTCTTGGGTGTGTGAGGGGATTCAGATCTGATCACCGGGACCCCCCTTTGCACCCCCGGGTCCTCCTGAACATTTCTTCAGATCCATCCATGAGTGCCCTTTTCCTCCCCCAGTCTTCCCCCCCCCCCTCCCCAAGGGAACTGTACCCCTCTTTTTTGTTAGATTGTTCCTAGGAGCATGGGTGCTGGACCTCTCAAACAGCGCCTTGTCCCTCTCTTGATTACTAATTCCCTCTCTGTCCCATCACTAAAAGTCTTTAAATCCTATAAAGCTTTGATCTAACTAACTGTCCTACAGTCCTTATAAATGCACAATTTGCAGCAATATTACTAAAACCAATCCTTAAAGTAAACCCCTTAAAGCTCACTTTAAATTTTTCCTTGAAATCCAACAATGTTTTGATAAAAGTCATTGGTCTATGTGTCTTAGAAATGCGCCATATGCCCTTATTTTTGCCCCAGCTCATCCGTACTCAAAAACACCATGACCTTTTTAATTAGACTACCCCTACTAAAAACATTCATACAATCACCCTGATACCATTCAATGGTTTATGAGTGTAAGAGATCTGAAATACTGCAGAACTATTCAAATGGGTGTCATCTTTCACACATGATGAAGAGCAGAATGAGCAGAAACATCTCAATAGAGGTTTGACTGAAAGCCTACAGGATTCATTGCATAGTACGTAATCTTGCTGAGTACAGCATGACTTCAGAAAGACAGATAACACAAAATTAAAATTTTAAAATATGAAACAAAAGCAATGTCTTTGTGATGGTGTTAGTAAACTTTATGTCGTTCTGCAACCCATATTCCCAGTGTAGGCGATATTATCTTAAACCAATGCTTAATGCGCAGAATTTCAGAACTCATAAAGATACCTTTGAGTTTTAACTCGCACTGAGCGATCACCAAGTATGTTTTAAAGTGGCTCGATTTATTTTGAAATCTACGAATTTGAGGAAAAGCGTGATGTATTAGCTGTAATCGGTTTTATATATTTATGGATCTATGGTATTTTATAATGTATGTATTATGCAGATTAACTGAATCGAATTTTATAATGTTTTATGTGGATGTTTTTATGTACTTTTATGGCTGTTTTATTGCAGAATAAAGTTTTTCGAACCGAACCAACTCAGAGACTACATAATTCATTTTATAATAAGTAATCTTGCTGGATACAGCATTACTTCAGAAAGACAGATAACACGAAATTGAAATTTTAAAGGATGAAACACAGGCAGTGTCTTTAAAGGTAATTTTCAGATAAGACTGAAATTCCAATTGAGCAACTAAACACTTTGATGCTTGTTAAAAAGCCTGACGCATGTAACACAGCATTCCAGGAATTTAGAGCAGATTTACTGCATTTCTAAATTTAATAGTTTACACTCTCAGCCGGCTATAAATAGCTCTCGTTTCCACAAGCCACCTATGCATGAAGGTGCAATTCACATGTTTGTAGAAAGTGATTTTTTATAACTCAAAATCCTTGAACAAAACCGAATGTTGTATTTCTATGTTTACATTAGATCTCATTTTAAGTTTTCTAGACAGTTCCTAATGTACTTGTAAAACAAAAATAACATGCTGGTAAAATATTATTAGATGTTAAAAATAAAAGGAGAGGTCAAAAATATGACAATGCAACATGCGATGCCTTTTCCAATATTTGTATCCCAGATAACAGTAATTTCTTATTGTTTTTTTTTTTTTTAATTCTGCAAAGAGAGATCTTTCCAGGGCTTGGTATGGATGCCTGGGACTCAGAGGTACTATTATCAACCAGCAATGTCATAACATGTGGAAGGAAAGGTCTGTAGAGTTCCCACTCCTCTTACAAATCAGATGCCAGTTTGATAATTGCCCCTGGTTTCATATGTACATGCCTTTCCTATCACGCGGGCCTGATCCAGATAAACCTGCTGCAATAACTGGACTGTTCAATTCCCAGGAGTCACCCATCGTGAAGATCTACGCCTCTGAGGTCACACTAATGTTAAAAAAGACAAATTATGTTTCTATAGCACTATTTAAGTAGCAAGAACTAATGCAGGCATAATAAAACAATTCTGCAACAATTTTGTCATTTCACTAGGATATAGAAACTGAAGTTATATTTATGGCTGATTGTTTTTCTAATAAAGCAGGCATTTTAATACGTTTCTGTTTAGGTGGGATAGTTCATCATGCCTTTTCGACAGGTAGCAGTCCTAAGGAATTAATTGCCTGTTTTATGGATTAGAGAACACTTGGCCAGCCGCGGCCACTGCAGGTAAGAGCGGTGGGGCAGTGGGGCCAGGTGAGGGGAGATTTCGAAAGACGCCCACGAGGGAAAATTAATTATTTATTTAATTTCCCCTCATGGTCGTCTCTCGAAATCCCTTCTCACCTGACCCCACCACTCTTACCTGCAGCGGCCGCGGCTGCACTTGACATAAAAGCCTCATTGCACCTCATACTTAAAAACAGGCACTAGCAACTCTAAAAGTTCTGGCTTGCATTTTCAGGTTTACGTCAGAACTATTGGGTCGTTGTTTAAGCAAGTCCTTACTAGATGAGACGATTTAGTCAACACCCGTTCTTAAAGATTCTTACACAAAGGTGTAGTAGCCCTACTAGTATTCAATGTCCCTTTTGAGCTAAACGCAAGTGCTTGAAACATTTTTCGTAAACGTGCAGTAAAAAGCAAGCCGTTATGAGATGGCTCCCTAAAGTGAGGTACAAGTCTTTACAGTGGTGCAGTACTGTCTGCCGTTACTACAGGGGCGGCTCCTCCGTAATGGTGGAGGAACATCTCCCCACTGAAAAAATAAAATTATAATAAAACCACTTTATTATCATTTTATTTTTCTTTACTCCCAGCTGAAGTTAGGGCGTGGGCGGGGCCATCCTGCCAAGCGTCACAGTCAGGAAGGAGTGTTTGGGCACTTGTAAGTGCGTATGTCTGTTTGGATGTCTGTCTTAGACCGGCCAGACATGCACACTCATATTTTTCCAACCCAGCTGTGTTGTACAGCCAGGTTGGAGAAAAGCCCCAGATTTCCCTTGGCCTGAGCAAGTGTCAGGTTGGCCTGCTCAGGCCAATCACAGTCCTACTCTCATGCTGGTGTTACCAGCATGAGAGCAGCGCTGTGATTGCCCCCTGGGAATCTGTGCAGCGTGACCAGCATCAGAAGAGGCGAACCGAGGCGGCGGCCGAAGGAGCAGGTAAGTTTAAAAAAATATATATTTTCCCCTCCCTCATCTCCCCTCCCACCGTGTTGCCCTACAACCCCAAAATTGGAGCAGCCGCCCCTGCATTTCTAATTTCTAAATGCCCTTTTAGGTCAGGCACAAGTGCTTGAGGAATGTTTCACAAAGGTGCAGTAATGCAAGACATTATTAGAGGTCCCTCTTGAATCGAACACAAGTGCTTGTTATACCAGGATGCAGTACATTCAGTCGTTAGTCGACGTACCCCAAGTCTGTTGTGGGATGCATTATCTTAGGCCATTGCTAGAGGTCCATTGAGCTCAACACAAATCCCTGCTGTGGCAAGCTGCAGTATCTTAGGAAATGAATACATGTACCAGAGGCATCCACTAAAACTCAGGATGCTAGAGAATTTCATGAAGAGAGCAAACCCCGTGTCTTTAGTTTTTTTGATGTAGAGCGGTAGAGTGTAAAAAACTGCTTTGTTTTGGGGAGAGCAGATCAAAGAGATGGTGTGGCTTGAACATATAAATCTATATATTCACGTTTACTAGGAAAATATTATTTTTTTTGCTCTACATGGGCTCAACATATATGTGAATGTTGGGTATCAATGGTGATACTCATTATTACGCTCTCAGTTCAGCTCTGATATATTCCCGGAACAAAACGGTGAAGGCGCTGTAATTATTCATGAGTATTACCTGTTACAGGTACTTCATATCACCTATAGTTTGTTTAGAAGGTGTTTGTTGTAGTGCACACACTGATTCATTCCACGCAACTTTTACCTAACAGCTCCTGCCATTACCTGCGCACAGCGGATCCACTGATCCATTTGCACTACTCCTTATCTCTGTGAACTTTACCATCCTGAATTGCTGGACTGTCTTTTGGAATTTATTTTAACTGCATTTAAACTCCAGAGACCACCTCAAGTGTACCCCATTGTGGATATATATTCATCACAATGATTTTATTTAAGCCCTTAATGTGACCAACTGGAGTTGTTTTGAGGCATCGTGTCAAGGAGATAACTCCACCTTTCGTTGCTCCAGGCAGACAGCTTTTGATCTGAAGAAGTCTGTGGAGTTCTTCTGCCAAGGGTCGAAACGTCAACCATTTTCTGAGACCACCCTTAAAAAACATTTTGCTACTATCTTGTAGGCATACGGCACTTCTGCATTTACACTTTGTTTTCCACCCAATTTTCACTGTGCACTGCACTGTCTGCACTATATTTCTAAATGGATTTAGCATATGGAAAATGAATATACAACTTTGATACCAGTGGTATAATTTTCATTGTCTCTTAATCATATATTGAACTCATTTCAAGTACTTCTTAGGACCCACCACTGGGGCCCATATATTGAATTAAGTAGACTTGTATTCATAAATCATACACCAGGAGCCATTATCCAAGATATTGTGCATACACCAGGCTCCTCTTTGGTTTGTGATGGTAGCCCTGTGTTTTGTCTTACACTCAGGGAGAGGCCAGTGAAGCTTCTTGGAGGATGACAGGAGCAGTGGAAAAGATAGAGGATATGGGGGTGGGCCTATTAGTGGGGGAGTGACAGAAAGGAAGCTGAACTGAAACAGAGAGGGCTGGGGAGGCCAACCCTGCGATTTGGGAGAGACCTGGGATGGAAAGAGAACCCTTAGACCAGTGGGAGAGAGGGGGTGTGAGAGACATGGAAACCATGCAGACAGGAAATCTGGGCAGATACGATACGGTCAGCGCCCCCTTGAGAGCTGAATAAACAATATAAAATCTACACTCCAATGGAAGCTGTTTCTGTAGAAAATTCAATGCATTTATAGCATAAAAAATACACTGCTGATGACAGAATGTACCTTTTAAATGGAACAAAGAATCCTGTAGCTGACCCAAAGCTCACACTATGTGTATATGACATTTTTGTTTTTAAACGAAAGGTTTTACTTATGTCAGACCTTAAATGTAGCAAAAATTCTGTTGTTTACTGCTTGCCACACAATTAGGTTTTGAATATTAGATATTTTTCATAAAGAACAGGGATGATCCTGAAAAGGGTAAGCTTTTACGTAACGTGAATGCTTAACTTTAGAGCACAGCACCTATCTAACTAGGGTTTCGTAATGGCATAGTTTACATGGAGAAAATTGTGGGGCTGATTTGGAAAGCCATAACGCAATGGGTACTAATGCGCATGGCTCCATTATTCCTAGTACAAACATAACCGTGAACATCCGGACAAGAGGTAGAGTTAAGACAGGCCTGGTTGTGTTAGTTATGTAATGAACTTTTACACATGGATACAAAATAGTCAAAATCAAGAGGCAGTGGTGCAAATATGAACAATTTTCTTTGGGGGCGGGGGGGGGGAGTTTTATATAGCGCAAACTTGACCCAAAGGTGTCAAATCACTTTACATGAGCACCAGTTGTGTTACAGACAGAAACATTACATTTGGTTCGGCACGGGGAGATTAAGTGATTTGCTCAGAATCACAGGACATTGAGCACCCCTGCAGAGACTCGAACCCAGTTCCTTAGCTTGAGGTCAACCACTCCAGCCGTTAGGCCACATCCTCTCCTATGTTTTCTTTGGCTGGAAATGAACCACCACTGGAAGATATTTTGGGTGATTAGGTCATTCACATATTCTGGGGTATATTTTAGCTCACTTTTATGGACCAGGGACCATATTACATGATGTCCTGAGTGCACAATGGCCGGTTGTAAATGCTTTGCACCCTGGGGCACTTTTGTATTACAGAAGGGGTTTCAGACTTTTATATATACCACTTTTTTACTCTTAACTTCTACATTTAGTCATTTGACCCAGAATGACATAAACAAATTCCTCTCGGGTGTCGCATGACTTAGTGTCCAACCTACTCCTAGGGAGTGAATCTAGAAAATTGATGTGCTAGTCTAACGGCGGAAGCAATGTACTATGAAAAAGCTGTTCACGGATTATATTCCCATAACTAGCAACAACACTCATTGCGTTTGTCACACAGTAAGTTCTGTTCTGAGGTACCATTGCAGATGTCGTATAAAAATAAGGGTGGGATACCTGCCAATCCCTGCTCTTCAAATTCTCGCTGCACCCTCAGTTTGTGGTCTAGTCAGAAAAGCTGTGTTGTTTTTTAGACAGAAGATGAATCATTAAAGTGTTGGCGAGTGATTGATATGGACAATTATAAAGAGGATTGGATGATGATATTAGAGGATGCTTCCACAGGATTGAGTTTGCAATCACAGAGAAGTTGATTTACCAAAGTACAGATATATGTGTGTTTCCGCCAGTGGTGGCGGCTATTGACCGGAGGTGGCGTTGTGGGGCCATGGGGGTGTAAATGAAAATAAATAATTTAGAAAGAAACACTCACCTTAAGGCCAGCCACCCGTCCCGGCCGCTGCCACTCGCTCTGCTCGCGTTCGCCTCTCGAACCTCGGAAGCAGGAAGCACCCAGGCTCCTGACTCCCCTACCCAATCACAACGCTGCAATGCAACGTTGTGATTGCTCTGAGCGCCGTGGTTCGGCGCTCAGACGAGGAATGGGGGCCTGGGAATATTCTGCACCCAGGCTGTAATGCAGTCTTGGTGCAGAACATGCAAAGTGTGCACTTTAGAGTGGAGCAACCACTCCTCCTGGCCCCTGCTCTGGCAGTCCAGCCCCACCCCGTACCAGGAAACGGAAAACTAAATTTATAATAACGCTGGTTATTATCATTTTAGTTTTCCTTTAACTACTGCTCACTGAGCAGTAGAGCAATGTTCCTCCGCCTTAGTGGAGGAGCCGCAACTGATTTCCGCTATGGTACTAGTTAGTGTGCTATGAGTGAAGGAAGGTATACCTGAAGGCTTACAACAAGGTCAGATATGAGTGTATTGATTAATAAAATATTTGTGTTACATCTGAAATACTGCATGGTAATTCTGTGTCCACATACATTGTCCCCGTTCAGAGGGTCCTAACTCGTAATAGGTGGTAATCCCATATGGAAACACCGGCCAGTAACAATAATTATGGCCACTCTGAATCTATGCCTAACTCATATGCAGGACTTTAATGGGGTGAACAGTATGTCCATTGCTTTTTGGAAGATGTTCTGCATTCACCAAACGCCAAACCAGGCCTTAAACGTTACAAATAAATCCTTTTATTGTGATAATGAAGCATACACAGCATGCCAGAATGAATAATCTTTGAAACTATTCATAGCACAATTTTCAGCTATTGAGAATAATCTTCAACATGAATCTTTAAGTTTTACTCTGACTTAAGAAAAGCAATGTGTGACAAGACTCCAATCACAAATCTAGAAATAGCCATTGCTTAAAGCTCTGGGGCAAACTCAATTATTGCAATTGTAATTAAGCCACACAAGCAATGTGCTTAAACTGGGAATCTACATTCAAAGCAGAAAGTCCTTTTGATACACTCTTTGCTCAGCATTTCTATTAAAGTCAAGGACTGCTCTATATGCTGTTACAATGGCCACTCAGTCATCATATTAACTTCATCACAATCCCACATTTTGAAGCATTTCAACGATATCCGAAAGTAGAGTATAGTCAATTATTCCTATAAAGAGGTCAAAATGTTTGAGATCTTTCTGCATTTGAAAATCAGACAGTATAAATGCAGGTGAAAAAATAACATAAGAATGCTTGACTTAATAGTTTAGCTTGCATTTAGCCAACTCAAGCAGACCAATTTAAAAAAAATCAAAGTGTTTTAAAACTTTTTTTGCAGTAACTTAAAATGTATAGGTACTATTCATCTTCAATTAATACCTCATTTAAAGGCGCATCAAATTTTTAGTTGAAGTGGTCTCTCTAATTCAGATAAAAAAATTGCACACTAATTGGGTTTCTATCAGTGTGGACGTAAAGGAATATGGGGGCACATGCATCAAAGTAGGGAATTGCGAATCCTTAATAGCGATTATTAAGGAATCGCTATTAGGGACTCTCAATTACTTATGCATGTAGGTTTCGCAAAAGAAATTGCGATTCCTACATATTCCAATTTGCGATTCGCTATTAAGAGGCCCATAGGAATTAATGGGAAGGCATTCGCAATTTGCGAGTACCAAATAGGTACTCGCAAACTGCGAATGCAATTTCAAGGGTGATAGGGGGCCAAAAGGCCACCATGATGCACCCCCAAAACAGAGCATGTGTGTGCGCCACATGGCACTTAGAAAAATTCAAAAAAGTGCATTTTTCTAAGGATTTGCAATTTACCACGAACTTGAAGCTGGTGTGGTAAATTGTGATTCATTAATGCAGGGTTGCAATTTTTTCATTCTTTCTGCATTGCATTTAGGGAATCGCAAATTGTGATTCCCTAAATGCATTTGCAAAATAGGTAATCACAAAAATTGCGATTCCCTATTTTGCGATTGCTTTGGGCTTGATGCATCCCAAATGGCAAAATTCCGGTCGCAAAGGGGCCGATTCTGTGAATCGGCCCGTTTGGGACCGGTATTTTGCTTGATGCATGTGCCCCATGATCTAGAAAGTTAGTGATTGTGAATGAAGAGTGCGTTGGGAGACATGTAGGGTAAATGGAAGTGCTTTGTTTTAGATAATTATGCAAAAACAAAAACATGTAGTTCTTTCGTGTGACCAGTTGGCAGCAACAATAAATTAATAAGTGATTACCAACAGATACAATCAATCTGATATGAGCTGTGAAGGTGCCCTTTAGGCATGGGTTTACCATCACCTCGGCTCCCACAGCCTGCCTTGCCTTCCCTGTGACTTCAAGTAGAAAAGCCTAAAGGATAGATTTCAGCCACCAGGAAACATGGCTGAACCTCTGGAGGGAAAACCATGCACTGGCCAGGATATCGGCTGGGACTGTGACAAACATGGGTTGTTCCATGATAGATAGTCAGAAACAGACTCCCTATCCTGCATAATCATTAGCAAAGTCCCCAGGCTTAAATTGGTCTCCAGCTCCTACGGGTTTAATATGTTCTTGTAGGAAAACACAAACTCATGGACCCTTGGAAGTCATCTAGGACTTCTGTTCCTGATATGTGGAAGGCATATTATGTATATCTTCCACAGGCAGTCATTTTCATGAACATGGTTTTCAAAATCAAGCTTTCTTCCCTCTGATGTCAGCAGTGAAAAATTGTTTTTTGTTTTTCTAAGTTCTGATTTCTGCTCTTCAGAACATGATGGTCTGTCAACTTCCACAGGCCTTCAGAGACCTGAGGGTAGTGGTGGAATGGCTGTTTGCGAACCATCACCTCCTTATTCTTTCCCTAGTCTTCGCATACACGTGGGAATGTCAACCCCTGCCACCCTGTCAGACAAAGACCTGGATCAACCCACCATTGGCTAGGGATTTCAGACATCAGTGACAGCTGCTCTATCGCCAATGCTGCCAGGAAGGTGCTGGCTCTCTGGTGAGAGAGCACAGCTGGTTTCAGGTGGTAAGCGGGAGGTATACTGCAGAGTGAGGAGGAGTAGAGGTGGGGGGTTAGCAGAATCCCACAATGTCTTCATATATTGGATGGCGGTGGGAGGTACCAAAGTTGCCGTGGGAGGGCAGCAAAAGGTCAGTTTTTTTGTTTTCTATTTTAAATACAGGAATGGAGTACAGGGGGGTGATAATGAGGTTGATAGCGGGAGGTTGGCAGGACACCATGAATAGATTTCTTTGTGGGAGACTTTCAGAGGGTGATATGGGAGGAGTGGTTGGATCACCAAGTATTTGCTTTTTGAAACAGTAGTGATATCACTGTAGTACCATGATGGGAGATGTTGACAGAATGCCAGTTACTTTTGTACATGAGTGAAGGAGGAGAGGGTACCAATAAGGGTGTCTACTGAGGGTGGCATGATGATAGTTTTTTTTTTAGTAAATATTTAAGCAGGAGTGGGAGGCAACCCCTTAAGTATTTGCTAGTTTTGTTCTACTGCTAGGGGAAGGGACATGGGAGAGATGAGGTCATGTTATGTGTGACCCTCCCATAACTTCTCTACCCCTTTGCAGCTGATCTATTGGGTTATCTGAGGAAGGGGAGAGAATTTGAGAGCTACACAGGGGCGGCTTCTCCTAAATGGTGGAGGAACGCTCCCTCACCTGCTGTGAACGCAGCACACAAACACTAACAAATAAAATTGCATAATAATGCCATTTTATTTTGCCACCAGTTTGTGCTGTATACAGTGCGAGCCTGAGGCAGGGCTGAATCCTGCTTTTGCAGGATTACTGCTGCCCCTTTCAGTGCGCATGTTGAGTTGGCTGGCTAGCTACCTACAGCCAGCTCAACATGCGCACTGTCGACCCAGCAATCACCGGGCTGTGAAACAGCTGGGGGGTTGCTGGCACAAGCCCCCAGCCTCAAAATGAGCACTGGGTTAGCCTGTTCCCACCAATCCTGGAGCTGCTCTCATGCTGAGAACTGAGCTGCTCTCATACTGAGAGCAGTTCCAGGATTGGTCAGAATGTGCGTTCCACTGGGTAGGAAGGGAAGTCCTTCCCTTTCCTGCTTGTGGACACCACCATCACCGGAAAAACTCATTTGTGGTGAGTTGGGCACATCACACTGCCCCTCCCCTCATATTTATGTATTGCAAGCCGCCACTGGAGCTACACACAAAACATAAAGAAGTACCATGCATAGCTTTCAATAAAATGTTATTTTCCAACTCAGCATGCCATCATTGTCTATCAGATGTCACTTTGGAACCACCAGTACGAAACAACCCTGCTATTGACAGCTACTCATCCATAATGCTGAATGACATACCAGGATCATATGCATGTTACCCATTATACTGACATAGAACTAGACCCAGTATGAAGATATTTGATTCTGAAATTTGGCTAGCTTACAATTTGGATTAATAGTTTCCATCGACTGTAGAGTGGACATAGGTCATCTTATGAGCTTCTCTTGGCCTCTTGCTATCACTAAATGAAGCTGGGGGTTACAGGGACCAACTCTAAAGGTGACACTATGAACCTCACCCAGAATCACTAGCTGAAACATATCTCTGTTACTGACAGCTATCCATCTGTAGTTCTATGTGTTGTAAAAGGCTTCCAATGAAATATACTATTGTGAACTGATTTCTGTTCTCCAGTATTCACTGATAAGACATGAGGACAGTGAAAGATCGAATGCATATACCAGCGAAGCAGTGGAATGGAGGATCCTGGTGTTGCATCGCTACCCACAAGCTCGCATTCTGCTGGTTTGTACAGACTCTCAGCAGTAAGGCAATATCTGCTATGATTGGTGATAGCTCTGGCTGAAAGCGGCTGCCAGGGAAACATTCCTGCTGTCTCCTCTACAGAAAGAGCAGAGCAGCGCACCCCTGGAGTGACGTGGAATAAAGGCCAGAAAGGTGAAGAAGGTCAGTAATACATAAATATATAGCAAATGTTTCTGAGGTAAGTGGGGAGTGGGGTACGACACCAGGTTGTTTATGAATGGGTTTGAAGGGAAGGATGTAAAAAGCCATCAGAGAGGTCCACATGGGCGGCTGGTGGCACGTATCAATCAATCAATCAATCAATATTTGGAAAGAGCAGCACTGTCATTCCTAGGGGTATCTGGGCGCTGTACATATGTTTTCTTATATTATTGAGTAGGGGTAAGGAAAACCTTAGTGCTGTATTGAATGGATCCTCACCACTCGTCACCCCACTACAGCTAGTTTGTAGGGTTATCTTGAGGGTGGGTCAGTATTGAAGCTGAAAGGGCCTGGGCCCATTTGTTCAGTAATCTCCCGATGTTGATCCTTCAATGGCTCTTTTTAGCACCATGAAAGTGCAAAAAGTGCAAAGGGGAGCAAAGTTTTGTAAGGCAATTCAACAAACGGTGTAACTCAATTATGGCTACTCAATAACTCAGGTCGACAACCAAATGAAGATTAGACAAATTTATTACAAATTCAAAATTAGTTGGACATATACGAATCTCAGCATAAGAGTTTAAAAATAGAAGGAAAATAAAAAAATCTAAATCTTCAGAAGAGAGTCAATTGG
This sequence comes from Triturus cristatus, assembly GCF_964204655.1. Lineage (NCBI taxonomy): Eukaryota > Metazoa > Chordata > Amphibia > Caudata > Salamandridae > Triturus > Triturus cristatus. The sequence continues at coordinate 1,063,659,895 of NC_140594.1, read as the reverse complement.
TGCAATAAGAATAAGACAAGTTCTATGATCAGTACGCAAGTAATTAAAAAGCAAAAAATAAGACTCCCTTGCATTGGCTCTTTGTTCGAGAAAAGCATTTATTTCTATCTATCCGTACTCGAGCTCTAATTTTAAAGGTAACATCCCTAATTTAGCATTTAAAGAAAGGGTTCTTAAGAGGAAAAAAGGTGCAGTACGTGGAGCCATCCTAAGATGTCACTCCAACGTCGGATGGGTCAAGCAGCATAAAGCTACAAACAGGAAAGTAACAAGCTAGCACTCACGTGATTTCTGTCAGGAAGGCAAGATGTAAACGGGCATCTGTCCCTCTTTTCAATGCATCATATATTTAAAATTGTTTTCAGCAAATCATTTTCTCACACACACTCTACAGTAGGCTTCAGCCAGAACATTTTCCATGACGTCGATTCCTTTCACGGCCTCCTCCATGTACGCCCATGTGCAGCAGTGCAGGCTTGGTCTCTTTTTCGCCCGCGTGAACGCACCTCCTTTCACCTTATTTTCACCAGGCCGATCTAACAGTAATTCAGTTATTCCTCATTTATTCCTCAACTATCTACTGAAACAATACCCCTACTCTTCACTAACAGAGCGTTTGTCCACCTTGTAGAGATGAGGGGTCTAGTGGTTGCGTGGGCGGAGCAGTGTGGGTGGAGAAAGGGGAGGACGGGGAGACAGGAAGAGGCGGAGAAGAGGGACAGGTCGGCAGTGGAGGGCAGAAGCATGCTGGTGTAAGGACGGTAATAAAGTGTCCTAACAAGAACCCTCTGTGTCTGTCGTTATTGTGGCTGAGTGGACACGACAGCTGGCGACGAGGGTGGGATAGAGCTGGATGCTCTCCCGGAACACCAGCACGCTGATAAAGCTGGCGAGGGTCTGGTAGCAAGGAACCAGCGAAAGCGCCGTCACCCGCGACCTGAGAGCTCCGCAGCTGAAGGAGTGAGCGCCCTGCGGTGAGAACAGACTGACACCGTGACAAGCAGGAAGAGAAGTGACGACGCTGACACGCGCGTCTCCCAGGCCAGGTCGGAGCAGCGAGTTCGAGGACTCCACCCACCCGCCTACCTGCTGTGAAGCCGTGAGTAAAAGCGGACGATGAGAGGGGCCGTCTAAGCAGCGCGCTGTCCTGGAATGAATGAATCGAGAGCCCGGCACCACGTGGGATGTCTACACGCGTTCTCCAGCCGGCGGCCATTTTGAAGTCAGGCGGACTCTCAGACGCCCCATGCAAATAGGCCCGGGCGGCCATTTTGAAGTCAGGCAACGCTGAAACTTCAACAAGCACAGGCAAATACAAAAAAAAAAAAAAAAAGAAGAGGGAAACTAATTGAAGAAAGCGCACAAGATTCCACGTAGGATTCCCTGGGCCTGCACTGCGCTGAAGCTGCACGCATCACACGTGCACCACGATGTCGAACCATGGATCCCCAGCCCGTTCTCCAGCGCGCCAGGATGCGAAGCCGATCATCATGGGGCTATCGCACCTGCGCCCCCCAGAACCCTTAGCGCTCGTGGTTGGGAGCAGCATGGGCCCTCGCTGGGAAGAGTGGATTGAAGACTTTGAGGACTACATTAAGGGCTCAAAGGTGATGGGGGACGAGGATCAACTGATCGCACTTCGGAACCTCGTGGGCAAGGACGTCAGCAAGATGATAAAGGAACTCCCCGCCGCAGACGCGGGAACGTATGCGAGTGTGCGTGCAGCCCTGGATCGAAAGTTCGTGCACAAGAAGAACGTAGATTATGAACGATACGTGTTCCAAAGAGCGCGACAAGAAAAGGATGAGGTCATGGGCTCATACATCACAAGGCTGCGGCGACTGGCGCGCCACTGTGAGTTCGACAAGTTCTCGACGGACGACGCCATACGCCTGCGGGTAATCGACGGCTGCCAGTCGGAGACACTACGCAGAAAACTGCTAAAAAAAAGTCACACGCTGGATGAAATAGAAGAGATCACAAGGCTCCATGATCAGACTGAAGAGCAAGCCAAGACCATGGAGGCAGGACGCGTGGATCGCAAGGAGGTAGTCTGTCAAGTGCGCACCGACCGCCCTCGCCGGGGGTCGAGAGAACGGGAACGACAAGCTCGGCCGCCATCGAGACATCACCGTCACCCTGGCCATCGACGGCCTGACTCGGGGAAGAGAAGCAGGCGTCAGGATTATGGGAAGAAGGCGCCATTGAGAAGATGTTACCGTTGTGGGTACGACTTCCCACACATCGGGGCGTTCCCGGCCCTGGGACAGAAATGCCACAAGTGTGGTCGCAACAATCATTTTGAGACCATGTGCGGGGACTACCGCCGGGAGAAAGAAAAAGCCTCCGCGAGGTCACCAAGAGGCGAGACGCGCCGCCATCACGCGCGAGCGGTACGGGACCGCCGGAAGTCTTCCTCCAAGTCCTCCCAGTCCAGCAGGGAGTCACGGTCCTCAAGGTGGTCCAGAAGATCACCATCAAGAGACTCCGATTCACCTTCAAGTGAACATGAGTATTCCGTTGAATATGCCAACATGATCGCCGATCCAGACCAGCTTAAAAAATACCCTCGGCTGGACATCAGCGTTGGCACGCATCCCACAAAGTTTGTGATGGACAGTGGGGCATCCCTCAACTACATCCCAGTGACAGAATATAAGAAGATGAACCCTCGGCCTCGGCTCAATCCCGCACACGTGCGTGTCTACACCTGGATGTCCAGGAAGCCGCTCCCTTGCCTTGGGAAGTTTTCCACGACACTGAGGCATCAAACAACATCTATTCCGGCCGTGATTCACGTCATCGAGGGACCGGAGGCAGACTGTCTCCTCAGTCTACCAACTGCTGAACGGTTGAAGTTGGTGGAGATCCTGTATCGCGTCAACAGTGACAATGACATCGTTCACAAGTTCCCAAAGCTGTTTTCCGGACTCGGCAAAATGAACAGAGGCCAGATCCGCCTCCACATAAATGACCAGATCCGCCCGGTTGCCCAACACCCGCGGAAGGTACCGTTCCACCTCCAGCAAGCGGTGGAGGATGAGCTGCAAGACCTGCTGGACGCCGACATCATCGAACGGACAGAGGGCGCCACACCGTGGGTATCTCCAGTCGTGATGGTACCGAAGAAAGGAACACCAGGGAAAGTGCGACTCTGTGTGGACATGAGAATGCCCAACACCGCCATTGAGAGAGAGCGTCATCCAGGACCTCACTTAAGTGACATGATCGCCGCCCTCAATGGGGCGAGGGTGTTTTCTAAATTGGACCTAAACAAAGGCTACCATCAGTTGGAACTACACGAGAGCTCCCGCTACATCACGACATTCGCAACACACCTAGGGTTGTTCAGGTACAAGAGACTAAACTTCGGCATTTCATCAGCCGCAGAAATATTTCAAGAAGCCATCCGACAAACAATACATCACATCCCAAATACGCTGAACTACAGCGACGACATTCTAGTCTACGAGGCAACACTCCAAGCCCACGACACGGCCCTAGACAGGGTTTGCCATGCTCTCCTAGAAGCCAACCTCACGCTCAACAGGGAGAAATGCGAGTTTCATCAGTCGCAACTGAAATTCTTTGGCCACATCTTTTCAGGAGCCGGAATGCAACCAGACCCTGACAAAGTGAGTACTCTGAACAGCACCAAGAGTCCACTTGACGTCAGTGATGTGCGGTCCTTCCTCGGCATGGCGAGCTACTGTTCAAGATATATTAAGGACTATGCCACAATCAGTCACCCTCTGCGCACTCTCACCAAACAGGGACAGGCTTTTGAGTGGACCCCCGAATGCGAGCAAGCATTCCAGGACATAAAGAGAGCCGTGGGCACGGTGGAAAGCCTGGCATATTTCAGCCCGGATCGCAAGACCGAAATAACAGTGGACGCAAGCCCCGTTGGGCTGGGAGCCATCCTGGCTCAATATGACAAGGACACGGACCACCGACACATTGTGGCGCACGCCAGCCGGAGCCTTTCCGACACGGAGAAAGCCTACTCCCAACCGGAAAAGGAGAGCCTCGCGGTGGTGTGGGCGTGTGAGCACTTCCACGTGTTCATTTACGGGAAGCATTTCACCATGGTAACAGACCACCAGGCGCTCGTCACCATCTATGGCAACCCCCGGTCCAAAATGCCACCCCGCATCGAGAGGTGGGGACTCCGTCTGCAGGAATACACGTTCACAATCGTGCACAAGCCAGGGAAGGCTGCCAACCCGGCCGACTACATGTCGCGCCACCCGGAAGACTCGCAGCGTCACACACCGTCCATGGCAGACGAGTATATCCATTTTGTGGTGGACCAAGCGCGGCCACCAGCGGTCCCCCTAGAGGCTATTCTGGACGCCACCCAGCAAGACACCATGCTGCAACAGGTGATCCGAAGGGTCCAAACGAACAGGTGGCGGCACGAAGAGTCGGAGGACGAGAGGGGTGACACCACAAAGCGTCAGGAGTGGCAAGCATTCCGGAATGTGTGCGAAGAACTATCTGTTACACCCGATGGCCTACTGTTGCGAGACAACCGAATTGTAATACCCCAGCAACTGAGACAGGGAGTCATCAACCTGGCACACGAAAGCCATCGAGGAGTAGTCACGACGAAAAGAGCACTTCGTGAACGTGTCTGGTTCCCCTTCCTAGACAAAATGGTAGAGCACACTCTGAAAGACTGTCTGCAGTGTCAAGTGGTAAGGCAAGGAGATCCGCCAGCTCCACTTCAGATGACGCCCCTGCCACCAGGAGTATGGCAAGAACTGGCCATGGATTTCTACGGCCCCATGCCGTCGGGCAAGTACGTGTTAGTCATAATAGATGAATACTCGCGGTTTCCCATCGCCCGGTTCGTCCCATCCACCAACGCAGCTGCCACGCTCACCATCCTGGATGAAGTCTTTGCAGCTTGGGGCATACCCACGGAGGTGAAAACAGACAATGGGCCTCCTTTCAATGGCCGGGAATTCAGTGACTTCCTGACACTCATGAATGTGCGACACCGTCGGATAACACCACTATGGCCGCAGGCCAACGACACAGCGGAAAGATTCATGGCCACTCTCAAAAAGACATTCCAACAGGCTGCTCTGGACAAGAGAGACCCACAGGCAGCTCTCAATGATGTACTCCGAGCATATCGGACGACACCGCATGCCACCACAGGCAAATGCCCGGCCACACTCATGCTGGGACGCCCGGTCAGGACCCGGATACCCACCTGGGAGGGAGCGCTGCGACCCATTTCTCCCAGCCGTGTTCATCGGGAAGTGGAAGCCACCGACAAAGCTCGCAAAGAAAGCATGAAGGTGTACGCGGATGGCAGAAGACGGGCTCGTTCCCTCTCGTTCCACGAGGGTGACTGCGTGGTCGTTAAGCAGGAGCAATCCAAGAAGACAGACAGCAGGTTCAGAGCGGAACCTCTGACGGTCACTCGTCAGAAAGGCACCATGCTGACAGCGGAGTCAGATAACAGGCGCGTAACCCGAAATGTGTCCCACTTTCAGAAGTGCAGCCCAGGTCTACAAGAGACACTCGAGTCGCGAACTACACCTTCAAGAACTCGGCAACTTGCAGCACAGAGCGGTAGTGACAGCCACCCGGGACAGATACCCGGAACCGAAACCACCACAGTGCCTGAAGGCCGTACACTCCGACCACGGCAAACGATCCGTCAGCCCAAGCGGCTGATTGAAGAGATGTAACTCTTGGTGACTCATTTCTTTGCTAACAAAGGGGGAGATGTAGAGATGAGGGGTCTAGTGGTTGCGTGGGCGGAGCAGTGTGGGTGGAGAAAGGGGAGGACTGGGGAGACAGGAAGAGGCGGAGAAGAGGGACAGGTCGGCAGTGGAGGGCAGAAGCATGCTGGTGTAAGGACGGTAATAAAGTGTCCTAACAAGAACCCTCTGTGTCTGTCGTTATTGTGGCTGAGTGGACACGACACACCTGCAATGCAAATATTGAAAAAAGAACATTCTACAAGACTCACCTAAGCATTAGTTTCAGAAACGAGAACATTCAAACATGCTGTAGATTCAGGCCTACGACTTAGGCTAAAATAATAATTGAGCCATGTTACTCGCGTTTAGTGTTTCCATGAAGCCATTAACATTATCAATAGAAACATTCCCTAAACTATATTAGTACGTCCAAATCCACTACATCACTGACATAATAACATTCAAATACACTTAATGTGTCAGTGCGCCGCGCCACTAATAAGCACTATATAAGTGGGTTGCATCATTCACATGTAGTGAGTTTAATACAATTCTATGAATCATTTGTTAAACTTCACTTCGGATTGTGCTAATTCCACAAGAACATGTTAATTGGTTCACATTTACTCTAATACCTAGTTTCACCAATAATATGTAATAATATGTGAGTGAATACTACAAGTGGTTACATTGCACTCCTAACAGGAACCCGATGTAGGGCACACATTTCCGCTCGATTAGAGCATCCACAGAATACAATTGTACAAGATATCCACAAATAGGGTGTTTTTCACTTTCAGGTTCCGAGTGGCAACGCACATGGTCCGTGACTGGCTACCCTCCCCTCCCAGCTTCCCACACCACACCTTGAAGGATTGACATAGGCAAGTTGTCTTTGGAAGGCGGGGGGTCAGGGACCCCCCGGCCGTATTTATTATACAAAACAATAAAGGATGAATATCAACATTACATCAATATGTTAAGAGACGCAAAATTCATAACATTAGATCCACAGTATTGAAGACAAATATCAAAGGCTAACCTTAACCTCTTCAGTGCCCATGACGACTCGAGATAGTCTCGTCATGGAGCACGGTTGCGCTGTGCCCATGACGAGACTATCTCGTCATGAACCCCACCCACTAGTGCAACGCCCGGCACAGGAGGGGGAAAGGGCGTGGCACTGAAGGGGTTAACAAAAGTCTAATACAGCGTGTTTCCTATCCGAATCAAACATCCTGCCTGAATTTTGCATTCTAACATTTCTGGCCCGACGGCAAGGTCGCTAAGCGGTGTCAAGTCCTACTAGCCACGCCCTTACCTACAGGTGCGCATGTGCGACAGGGCACCGCCCACCCCGTCGGCATCGTGAACGCCATTTAACCAACAAGGAGGGCCCTTACACTCTGCGTCATTTGCTGATGTCATGATGTATGTGCGGGGTGGCTACCAGCCTAAGGAAAGCGTGACTCCCTCCCCCGCATCTTTAGCAGCTAGCGGATATTCCTGCCCCTGAAGTTCTAGGAGGGACCAGTGGCCCCTCCCCCTTGGCCGCCCCCTCCGTGGATGGTGACGCCCCCCCATGGACCTTAAATTGCTGCTCACCGATCATGACCTTACCGCCGGACCAACCCTAATAAATACGACAATGAACCTAGGGAAAAAAGGGGAAAAGAACTCGCTAAAGGACAACTACACTAAACTAAAACCAGACCATAGTAATACAAAGCATGCTGTACTAATGGGGAAAAAGGCCTAAGTACACACAATATTACACTTTTAATGCCAACATAATCACAGCTCTAACGGGAAAAAGGCCTAAGTACACACAACATCCATATTTGATCACAACCAATCACAGCTAAAAAACGGGAAAAAAGGCCTAAGTTCAGATATGACCAAGGAGAAAAAAGGGGGGCCTATGTACAACCATACAATCACGTCAACCTCCTACACATGTAACGGGAAAAAGGCCTAGGTCAAACTTACATGGTACCGCCGACTAGCATTGTCTAGTAACTTGTTGTTTGGGCTGGTGGGTGGGGAAAATTACACGCCCCGAGCGTGGGGCACACGAGGTATGCGGGGAGTGAGCCAGGAGCAAGAGGGCGCCCAGCTTGCACCCCGGGCCTCTTAAGGTGCTGTGCCACCAGGGGGTCGCCGGCCCAGCCGGCCCGCCCCCTGGCCGACCCGCCCCCCTGCCCCGGAAGCTGTACAGCTGCTTCCGGGTCACGGGGGAGGCATCAGCCTATCGGTGGTGGGGGCGCGCCGCGCGTGTCATAGACCCGCAACGCACCCCCACCACCGAGATGCCGGGGGAGGGGGGAGCGTCGCACCGCCATGTGGGCCCCCTCTATACATACAAATCATGCTTTACCTTTTTGATATTAATCAAGCATTAGAGCTTGCTGCTACGCTATTAATGGCCCTGAGCCGCTTCATGTAGCCCGCTCGCATGCCCCGATTTGCCTAAACCTCTTCCTAATATCACTGAACAACCCCATAGTTTTGTTGCAACCCACCGATGAACAGTTTTGTGTACAATGATACTTTATGCTTTCATCCCTATGTGGAGGAGATGATGTGGTCCATATTATGCAATTGACAGTGTCCACACATAGCCTAGATAATTCTGTCGGCTAGTTTTGTCTGGTTTACTGGGATACGGAGAACGCCACTCATTTCCTGGAAGCATTACATTTATCCTGACTCACCCAGCGTTTATTAACTCAGTCACAGGTCAAAGTTATTTTTAAACCCCCCCCCCCAGACCAGACAGACATGTGCATGTTCACATACACACACTAATCCAGAGCGACCACTAAACCATTTAGGACTGCTAAAACCAATCTGGATTAAATGCAATCTGAAGGGATTTGGAATCTCGCATTCGTTGTAAAGCAGTTTAAGATGTCATGCCATAGCAGGATTAAATATTGAATTGATGCCCAGGCTTAATATCGATAGCAGCAAAACCAGCGAGTTTTAGTGCCAATGTTCACTGTTGCTGTGAATGAGCACAACTAATGCTGCTGAAGATTAAGTAGCCTTTTACTGGGCACTTATACAGAGTGATCTGAGATCGGATTTTATTTGCATCTGTACCACCCCCTACGCTGAAACAAAAGAGCAAAGCTAGCTCCTTCATGCACAAAATGGCGCTTGCCTATCTCCGGCAATTTTGTCCAGGGACAATTGCCCCAGGTCAAACCTGGAGGAAGATTTCCAGGAAAAAAGTCCAGAATTACAAAATAATTGGCAATCCGTGCCTTTATACAATTTACCCTGTGTTATTCCCCGTTTCATGGGGCCTACAAAGTTTGGTAGGAACCATGTAGTAATATCTCAATATGGAATTGCTGCTGTCCTTAGTCTTGGTAATAATGGGTGCAGAGTTAGCATCCCTAAAGTGAGTAAAAACAACCAATTGGAGACTATTTGCAGAAATTGAGTGGTCTAATACCACTGCTTATGTGGGTTGAGCATGGTGCTTAATTTGTAAAACAAATACGTGCTGGACCCAAAGTTTTGCTCAGAAGCCCACAACTCATGCTACTGAATGCTGGCATGTCGAATACCAACTTTGTGATGTCATAAATCCACCGTATGTCTCTATTCCACCACCAGGCAGTCCCTCCCCGGTATCTCACACTTGCAGGCTCTTTTTCATCTCTGCTTTCTCCCTTTGTCATGGTGTTTCTGTCGTTCTCTTCCTCTTTTCTTCCCCCTTGTGTGTTTTTGTCTCTCTCTCTTTCTCTAGGACACATTCTGATGAGGAAAAATACATGCAATCACCAAAAATGAGTGCCAATGGCAGTGGGGCTGCTGTGGCATTTAAGTGGTCGGGCAATGCGGGGGAGGGCAGCGCGGGATAAAAAAATAAAATAAATAATGCTTACGTGCATTCAGCAGCGTCGGTGCTCAACTGGCCTCTGCTCCTCGACTCCCAGCATGCCACAGAGTCCCCTATGCAAATCCAGACGCTTCTTTCATGCTGGTATTACCCGGTATGAGAGCAGGACCATGATTGGTGTGAGCATCCTAGTTAGGCACTCAATAAGGGACTACGACCCTCTGCTTGTTCTCCACTCAGTTGTAAAGCACAGCTAGGGTGGACAGATCTAAGTGTGCATGACGGTTTGCCCGTCCTAAGATGGTCGGCCAAACCGCCATGCGCACTTGAAGCTGTGCCACCACTCCTCCTCCTCCCTGAGGCCGTGCCGCTGTGTTGGAATGGACAGCCTGCCCTCGGCACATCTGCAGGAAGTAAGCGTGGAAAAATACAATGATAATAACTGTTGTTATTATCATTTTATTTGTCATTTTTCACTGCTGAAAAGCAGTGGGGCGAAGCTCGTCTGCGATAGCGGAGGAGCCACCACTGGCCAATGGGCCCCACCTGCTCAAATAAACCACTGACTGAACAACAGCCAGAGTCAATCTGGCAATACATTAACAAGACCACGCAACAGGCGGGCCTTTGTGACTCGGACCTCCATAAATAGGATGTGCGGGACAATCGCAACATGTGGTTCAGGCAGTGGAACTGACTGACAGGAGGAGAGGTTGTTCAATCCTGGGAGATTATTGCTTTGCTGACATCGCACATCTGCAGGTGGACATGTGGCGAGCTGCCCTTAAGCTGCAAGGAGTTAACACAAGCAGATGTGCAGAATGACTTGATAAGGGGGAGGCATGCATGGGGTGGAGATACTCCTGCATAGGCCTGAAACAGCTTTGATATAAATGCAAAGTTTTGAGGGCTTTACAAAAAACAAAAATAATTGAATACATAATAATAACATACATAAACGATCAATACATAAATATAATAACAAATGATGGGGGTTTCAGCTTGGTAGACCCCTTAGTTATGCCCACTTATGCACAATAAATGGCATCATCTGGTGTGGAACTACTCGCCATAGTACCTTGTCCTAGGCTGATTACAGACATGTCCATCACAGATAAAAAGCTCAGTGATAGGCAGTTCTACACAGTACCTCCTGTGCCCAATTGTAAGGCGCCAAAAGTGATCAGCAACCTAGGCCATGTTCCTGTGGGGGTGCTACATGGAAACAAAATGCTAAATACCAGTTTCCTTTGTCGCTATGCTGCACTGTGCTGCTTTTACAGTGGCATGAAATGTAGGCAGTGCAATCAGGCCTCAGCTCCCACTGTTTAACAAAACCTGGGCCAACATGAGAAAATGAATCAAGCCCAGTGGCGTAGGAAGGGGAGTGCGGTAGGTGTGGGCCAGTCCCCGGTGTCATCACTGATGGGGGTGACAAAATGGCCAAAATATTTGGGACTTATTTACAACCTCCTGCGGCACTTTGTGTCATTTTTAACATGGGAAAAGTGACGTACGGGTGGCGCAAGGGGCTTGTAAATAAGCCCCTTTGTTTTTAAAATAAAAAAAAAATTGGGGCTCATGACACTATTTTTGAAAAAATATTTTTTAAAACAAGTTTAATAACTTCGGCTGACAATTAATTAACCTCAACAAGTCAACAAAATACATAGAAACTTTTTAGTTCAGTCAACAAATGCAACAAAACGCGGCTGAACTCGACGCTGTGTAGTGGAGAGCATATGGATAAGGAAGGGGAGGGGGTGTTTCTTTTTCCGCCGAAGTCTGTCTGCAGTTTGTACTCGAGCGAGATGTAAACAACCGGTGACTCATCACTCGACTAAACCCGCAACCAATCCTATCTGCTGCTGTGCCGGTCAGTCACCCCACGTCATTCTAGTTAGTTGTGCATTATTACTGAAGCTTATAAAAGCCGTGCTGAATTTATTTTTGTTACATTTTTTAGTTCATTGATTCATTGTGATCATCCTGTTCTCTATGATATTGAGTTTGGTAAGTAACATAAACATTATGATGCATGCGATTTGTTTGTATTTGTACGTTACGTCGGGGTGAGAAGAAATTTCACCACCGGGTACCACCTGACCTTGCTACGCCACTGATCAAGCCCCGGATGTAATTGCTATTTTTTTACTTCTAAAGCGCTGCACCAAGGTATAGGTGCATCTTAATAGGAGTATGCACCGCCGAAAGACGTGTGCACATGCGTGTGCAGCTCAAGACATTTCTACAACCCAGTCTGTGCTTTGCGGGGTTATGATCCGGAGTCCGCTCTTTAATGCTGTACCCTTACATCGGACCAAGTACAATGAGCCCAATATTACACTCCATTAAATCACAACACGTCCTATCGCCTCTCACTGAGCGCATGATCTATTGTGCCGCAGCTTCCTAGCACAACAATAAACTAAAGATCCCATAATCAGAACTGATCTGCATAGTATAGAGTCTGTAATGTCGGCACCATAGAAATACCTCAAATCAACTAACTAAATAACTAAATAAATGCTCCTCAAGTCTGCAAAACTGTTATTCTCTTCCCTCCAGAGTACACATATATTCATTTTGCTCGTCTAAACATTGTTCACAATTGTTTTCCTTATGTACAAGATCACTGCACAGTTAGTGGTTCCCTCTAAATACCATTTTTCGATTGCAACAATTAATATTCACAAATATCAAATCAAATTATATTTATGATATGATTTTATGTGGCCGAAGCTACTATCCTCCTGGTGCACTATGTAATCATGCATAGCGAGACACAAAGAGGGACGGGGACAGCGACACAGAGAGGTACACTGACGGAGACTGATGATAACTCATGTATAGAGAGAGACAAAGAGGGAGAGATACATGGTGTGGTACACTGACAGAGACTGATGATGACTCCTTAATAGGCATGCAAGAAACGCAAAGCCGGATTAATGAAAACCAGACTAAAGAGATCTAAAACCGGCAATGCCCCATCTATTATAAAAACTAAAGCAGGGGCAGGGAGGGAGGCTGAGCCTAAACAATATGCAATTCCACCTATCTGGATGTCGCAAATAGTGGCTGACTTACAAACACAATTGGAAACTTTCATTGTCAGTCAGATTAAACCACTTGTAAGCAGACTGGACAAAATAATTAATGAAGTGAAAACCAGGGATAGGGATAGGGCATATAGGGCAGTGTTAGATACTACCACTATTACTAACGTCACGGGCCCCAATCGAGTCCCTGTGGCAGAAGGACAAACTAGTAGCTCTGACGAGGGACAAGCTCAAGCAATACAGACACCAGTACGAGAGGCCCACACAATGCAGCAGACCGAGATTATTAACCCAAAGGAGAAGATTCAGCATAAAGGAGGGAAAGGCCAGGGTCTATGTGTAATCCCAAAGGATCAATCAAGATCGCTGAATATAGTTCAATCAAATCAAGCGACCTGTCAATCGGTGAGCGTAGCTAGGTCAGGGCCCACAGTTCCCCTACCAACGATTAACCTACCCCCAGAGGCGTTCCCATTAGTGGTGATTCTTGCGGGGGTCCCAGAATTAAAGGGCGAACAGAAGGAATCCCATCAGGAACTAAAAAATAAGATCATATATTGGCTGAGTCATAATAAACCTTTGCCACAGGGGAAAGACGGGGAGATCCTCTTGGTTAGAAGGGTGAACTGGCTTGGAAATAGGCATAAAGATATCACAGGAAACTGCATTATTATTAATTTCAGGGACAGTAGGGTAGTAAAACATATTCTTAGAGAAGACTCAGCAAAATATATTGGGAATATAAAACCTCTGCCCCTGGATTATTTTTATCCCCGCCAACTTGACCAAAGTGAGGAAACATGTTACCAGGAAGGACTAAGGGAGTTAACTTACATAAATGCTCATACAAACCCGGGACCCCACGGAGAAAGGTTAGGGATGTGGGAAGGAGGTTTGGCTAGGTGGAGAAATAGGTTTGCTCCCCTCATGTCCCTAGAGGATAACGACTGACTAACTCATTCCTCCGCCTTATTGTTGAATCAAAGAAATGAGGTAAAGTTTAAAAATGTGGTGGCTGTGAAGGAAGGACAGATGAGCTCGTCACAAGATCCCTCCCCCTTAGTTAATCGGCACGCGAATAATACAGATCTATTAGGAGCATTGCGGGAAGGAAGAAAGGTCGAGTCCGCTGATCAGTCACGTGCACCTATTGGAGAGACATTATATCCCTGTAGGGTGGAAAGTGAGATAGAGAAAGGTGAAACACCCCAGGGTCATGAGGGAACGAGTAGGGAGTTAAAGGCGTCAGGTAGGTCAAACGGGGAAGAAGACATCACTCAAAGTTCTGGCCAGGCAAGGAAGCTAGACGGAGGTTTAAACATTATCTCCTGGAATACGGCTGGCTTGGCAAATAAGTTTCACAACCAGGAGTGGAGGGAAAAGATTGTAAAATTTGAGGTAATCGGCCTCCAGGAAACGTGGGTGACCGATAATAGTTCTTTTCACATACAGGGCTATAAATGCTTTTTTATTCCAGCCCTAAAATCTAGCTCGGGTAGAGTTATGGGAGGTTTGTCCCTCTATGTGGATTTAAGAGTGCAAGGCAAATGGTCAAATATAGCAAGCCCATCCCGCAATGTACAGGTCGTAAGGATCGAGGGGAAGGGACTTGGACTGATTTTATATAATATCTACAATTTGGGAGATGGTAGAGAGGAAAACCATACGCTGGGAGTATTAGACTCTAGATTGAGTAAGGACTACCCACACACACATGGGGCAATGCACCCATTTAATATAATTATGGGTGATTTAAATACCCATTTATGCCCATTCTTGCTTCCAATTAGCTCAGTCTGGTCACGCTGCCCCACTAAAAAAGGCCCTCATTTTGCCCATACACTAGAAGGAAGAGATTGGAGTAAGCTCCTGATTAGCCATAATATGGAACACACAATAGATATGATGGCTATGGAAAGCGACGGCACCCTCCCCCCGACTTTTAAAGGGAGAGGGTGTTCGTCAATTATTGATTATTTTTTAGTATCCAGGCCTCTTAAGCATAGGATTATAGCAGTTGGGATTGAGTGGAGCCCTTTTAGCGACCACAATCCTCTAATAATGTCATTACAGTATCAGGTTTCACCTAGGATATGTACAGCGGGGGGCATCATTGAGAGGGCGACAGATCAAGGTAGGCGACTCAAGTGGGCTAAAATTGAGAGTGCCGCATTCTATAGAGCCCTGATGGAGCAAGGGAAACAGTCTATTGAAGAATGTCTTGACCCCATAACCGACGGGCCACAATTATTAAATGTATTTGGGAGGATAACCAACTTGGTTGATGGGCTTTTAACAACACGTACCTCAAAAAAAACCCTTAACCAACCAAGATGGTTTGAAAGGGATTGTGCACGGGCCCTCAGAGAGCTTAAAAGTTGCCTCAAACAGAAGAATACGAATAGGGTTACCCAGTGTAGAGCTAAATACAAGGCAGAGGTCAAAAGAAGGAAATTAGCAATACAGGGGGAAGTGTGGGCTGATCTAAGGGAGGCAGCAGAAAGAAGGGATCTCGCAAAATTCTGGAGTATAATCAACCAACCTTGTTTTCATGATAGCCGCACTCCTGAGGTTGGTGCAAATATCCTTGCGGAGCAGTTGGTTTCCCACTTTAAGAGCTTGTACAATCATGGAAAGGTGATTGCTGTCCCGGAGGAAGGTGCCATCTTACAGGAACAGTTGGTCGTGTTCACCCTAGCTGAAATAACTATGGGCATTGAGGGCTTATCTAAAAACAAGGCACCTGGCCCTGATGGGGTGCCACCCGATTTGTACATCAGTAATGTGGAGTTATGGGCACCAATTATGACCAGGGTGATAAATGCAGCAATCAGGTTTGGCTTGCCTCGATCTTGGTCAACTGCCATTATTGTTACCATCTTTAAGAAGGGTAATAGGGACAACCCCCAGTGTTATCGGCCCATCTCACTGATTGATGTTTCTGTTAAGATTCTAGGAAGGGTAATTCTTAACAGATTAATTGAATGGACTGAGGAAAAAAAATATTATATCAGACATTCAATATGGATTCAGATCAGGGAGGTCAACCAGTGATCAATGCTTGAATTTATATATGCTGGTCGCTAAGTACACTAAGACAAGTAATGAATCCATTTATCTAGGGTTCATGGACTTGGCAGCCGCCTTTGAACACGTAAATAGGGATAAATTGTGGCAAATGATGAGTCATCTCGGTATTGACCAGGGCTTGATCACCATTCTCAGGGAATTACACAGTGATACCACAGCTAGGGTATGTTATAACACCGAGGGGGGGTCTCACTGAACCCTTTGTGTGCTCTAGTGGGGTGAGACAGGGGTGCATTCTTGCTCCCTTTTTATTTTCCTTATACATCAATAATCTAGAGCAGACCCTGATTGCTTTAAATACTGATTGTCCAAAAGTTGGTACGCGTCATATCCCAGTCCTGCTTTATGCAGATGACGCAGTTTTGTTAGCCCGCACCCCGAAAAGCTTACAGAACCTAATTAACGGTTTTGTGCAGTTCATGGGAACTTTAGACCTTTCTGTCAATCTAGGCAAATCATTTGTAATGATGGCAGGTAATAAATCTCGGTCTAAGTTCATACACAGAATTGGGACTCACATACTGGAAAAGGTGCAGACCTTCTCCTATCTGGGAATACTGTTTGATGAGAGGTTAAAATTCACCCCCCTTGTTGAAGAGAGATGCGGGAAATTAACTTCATCAAATGGTGCAGTAATAAGTTACGGGCGGAGGTTAGGGCGATGGTCGCCAGAACAAGTAATGAATCTGTATAGCTCTATTTGTTGCTCTAAAGCTTTGTATGGTGCCGAAGTTTGGGGCTATGTAGATATAGAACAACTGCAGCGGGAGGAAAATAAAAATTTTCGGTCTGTATTAAAAATTCCCCAGAGTACTCCAGCTGTTATTGCCCACAGAGAGCTAGGCCGGCCATACATTGAAGACACAATTAAGTATAGACCTATTTTAGCATGGCTCAATATTTGGACAAACCCAGAAACCGCAATAAGTAGGCAAATATTGAGTGACTGCCTAGGGAGAGAAAGATGTATGAACATACCTTGGCTCAAGTATGTCAAGACTAATCTGGAGAGCCTATAGATTTTTTCATTAACCCTTCAGTAATTAGAGCTCAGGATAAACCGAAGTTAAAAAGATTGTTCCTGGCCCAAAGAAACACAAGCAGAACGATAGAAGAAGGGACCAAGGGGACAGTGAAGGCACATAGTTCCATCAAGACCACCGAGGGAATGGAACCTTATCTTTACCTTATGTATAATGCACAGGACAGATTTTTAATATCTCGTTTTAGGCTCAATCTTTTACCACATCTATTAGCTGACCCATTAGGCTATACTGTTTCGATTGAGCAGAAGGGTGCCTGCGGCTGCGACAATGTGTCTCCGCAGGACACCCTTCATTTTGTATTTTTTTGTACTTTTTATTCCATTCCGAGGCGAAGTTTTTTAATTGATATTTTGAAAAGGGCCAACTTGACTCAAATTAAACCAGCGCTACTTTTTTTACAAAGGGCGGCTGATCCATTGACCTTGTGTTGCATATTGAATTTTATTAAAGTCGCACTGAGATTAAGATCAACTAGAGGACAGGTTTAATTGTGATTGTTAAGAGTCTATGTACTTCCGATGTGAATATATATCCCTTGTTTTTATCTGAGTTCTTACGGTATTGATTTAATTGTCTTTTTAAAATTATGTACTGTGCATTTCCTTTCATGGTGTTTTTAACAATCGAATAAAGAACTATTGATTGATTGATTGACTCCTTAATAGGGACACACAAAGAGGGGCAGAGACAGTGACACGGAGAGGTACGCTGATGGAGACTGATGATGACTCTTGCATATTCAAGACAAAGACGGGCAGGGACAGAGAGGTACACTGACAGACTGATGATGACTCCTGCATAGAGAGACCCAAAGAGGGGCAGGGACAGAGGTACGGAGAGGTACGCTGACGGGAGACTGACGATGACTCTTGCATATTCAAGACAAAGAGGGGCAGGGACAGAGGCATGGAGAGGTGCACTGACAGACTCATGCTTACCTTTACTATAGAAGAAACCCTGGGAGCAACTGTTACTCTGCCACAGGGTAAAGCACCAGGTCTTGACAAAATCCCGGGTGACCTCTATCTTTCTGAACCCCAAATTTGGGATGTGATTTTAAATCACTCCTACAACGCCATTCTAAAGGGAGCAGAAATTCCGGACTCCTGGTTAGGTGCAGAGATAGTTCCCATATATAAAAAAGGTGACAAAAGTAATCCTGTGACCTACAGGCCCATCAGCCTCATCGATATCTCACAGAAACTATTCTGCCAGCAGTTGCTGGAGAGGCTCCTAGATTGGATGAGGGATGGGAATATTCTGTCACCTCTCCAGGCAGGATTTAGAGGCAACACAAGCACCATAGACCAACTGTTTCATTTTTTACTGATCCTTTGGAAATATGTAAAAATTAAAAAGGTTCACTGATATGTGGTGTTCGTGGACGTGCGCGCTGCATTTGATCTAATCCCCCACGTAAAACTCTGGGCGGCCCTTAAGAAAATGGCGATTCAGAGCAACCCGTTGCAGATTGTTATGAGACTCCACAATAACAACTACGCCCAATTCAGGTGGGCGAGCGAGGGGGGAGTTTGACCGACCGGGTTAGGGTGAACAGAGGAGTGCCTCATGGTTGTGTCCTTGCGCTGACCCTGTTCACCCTCTACATCAATGGCCTGATTAAATCACTACCTGCCTGCAGAGGTGATCCTCCCAAGGTTGCTGGACAAGTAGTGCCCTCATTACTATTCGCAGACGACACCCTGCTCATTTCTAGAACACTGGTGGGGCTTAAAAATATAGTGGATCAGTTTAGTGTAGGCTGTGAGGAACTCGGACTAGAAATCAATACTTCAAAAACTAAATTTATGGCATTCAATCGACATAGGCCCTTTAGGGGGAGTATAAGGGTGGGATCTATCTTACTAGAGGAGGTAAACCAATTTGACTACTTGGGGGTAAGGCTGACTAGTACACAATCTTGGGCCCCCCAACTAGTAAAAAGCCAACTCTTACTTCAGCATGTAGGCACTGCCCTTGTCAAAAATCTAAGGAAGTCAATTTTCAGACCTTTGGCACCCATAATCAAAGTGAACCAAGCTCAGGGCATTGGAGCCACACTTTATGGGGCAGAGCTTTGGTGCCACAATAATGTAGGAGTGATAGAAAAAACTGAAAACACATTTATGAGATCAGTTTTAGAGCTCCCTTGGAATGCTTCTTTAACACCGATGTGTCTGGATCTGGGTCTAAAGAACGTCGCTCATATGATAGCTTTTAGGCCCCTTGATTACTGGATCTGCATCTGGTCAAATAACACACCCCTACCCATGAAAGAATCTTTACTCGAACTATTATCACTCGATACAAGAGGGAGCATACAGTGACTTAATTTCATTAAGGGCTGGTTGAATAGACTGGGTATTTTTGAACTCTGGTCTCTATGTCAATGACACATGGCTTTTGAGTTTCAAAGACAACATGCATCAAGATGAATTTCTAAATCGCATAGAACCCCAGTTAACTAAATCTCTTTACCTGAAATTCAGGTATAGTTTTCTACCCGTGAACAGCTTTTGTAGTAGCTGGAGGGGTACCAACATCTCGCCCAGCTGCCCTGCATGTAAGTAGTTTATAATAATTAAGTCTGGTTTTCATTCTTTACATTACCTACATATTACATGCCTGATCATGAAACGAGAAGAACGCTATTACTAGCGTCAGTCACTCTCTTTGGGATTTGAACTCGTTTTATTAATAAGTTCCATCTAATCTGACTGGTGGAAACATGGCACAATAGTTATCTGCTGTTTACACGAATGTTGTAGCTTATGACGGTGTGCTGTCATGTTTTTTACATATGCTGATTTTTATGTTGTGATGAGTTTATTCTGCGATTCTTAATTTTGTTTATAATGAACATGTTTTATTCTTTTATGGATTTTAACCGAATAAAGGTTCTGACTTGACTTGAGATGTAGATATAAAGACAGATGGATAGAAGGTCATTAGAAGCAATGTAGAAAAATCCTCTTCAATGTCCCTTTCTTACTCTCTCTCTGTCTTTTGGGTGTCTCTTTTGGGTGTCTCTATCTGTCTTGCCCTCTCTCTCGCTATCTTTCTCTGTCTCTATCTTTCTTTCCAACCCTAGCTTTACCTCTTCCTTAATCTCTCCCTCTGCCTGACCCTATCTCTATCTCCTCATTATTCCATGTACTTCTTTTCTGGCTCTTTTTATCTTTATTTCTGTCTGTCTCTTTCAATGTCTCTGTGTCTTTCTGTCTCTATAATCTGCTCTGTTTCTCGCAGCATGTGTGTGTGTGTGTTTCTCTCTCTCTCCCCATCTTTCTCTGCCTCAATAGGTCTTTGTTGTATACTTGCACAAGGGTTGACACAGGTAGCCATGTAAAGTTTGTAGACTTCTTTATTGGTTCCAGGTAAATAAGTACAACAGTCCTTATTCATCATGCCAGCCAACTCTCCAGCCCTTATTCCAGCTCTTACACCATCCCCACCAGGAGCAGCCTCCCTACTGCTCAGCACATCTCCAACTGTCACCACTCATCCACCCAGGCACCCAGGCATTCCATTCATCACAGTCACACCAACATTCCGTTACCATCTCTCACTCTGGCTGAGCAGCTAGGAGACAGCTAGGCTGGGTAGCATTCAATATTACAGTGAGGATATAACATTATCCCCTTCCTTATACAAGAAAACAGAAAGCGTGAAGAAAGATGAGAATAACTATAGACACAGCAATAAAATTTACAGTCACAGAAAAGGTTAAAACTCAGGGAAGCAAAACTACAAACAACTTCGCTAGAGTAGAAACACAGCGTACCTGAAGGAAGGAAAAATACTGACAAGCAATAATAATTAAATAGCAAGCAATATCCCCATCCTTCCCAAAAAAACAATTCGAAAAAAATGTAGTGAAGGGTGGATCACACCCCAAGACAAACACCCGAGGCCAAAAACAGACAACAAGGGTGAAAGCAACACGAAAAATACACGTGTACCACACAGTGAGGCGCAAAGTGACTTACGCACAACAACACCTGAAGCACAGGGCGACTTACACAGAACAACACGTGAGGCGCAAGGCGACATACACACAACATGACACAACGTGCAACGTAACGTGACTTACAAACACATCAGACCCAAAAAGCAGACCAAAAGTGCAGCGCAAGACGACATACACACAAAGTGAAAATGGGGCTGACCCCATAAACACACACCCTATGTAGGGATGCACCTTTGTACAGCACAACATGTAACTGGGGCCAAAACCCATAACCCAACCCTGTGTAAAGGTTAACATCATAAACACGTGAATATGGGAACTAACCCATAAACCTACCCCCATATAGAGGTCACTGACAGTAAAATGTAAAAATGGGACTATTACCCAAACCCATCCCTCATGTAAGGGATAAAACTGTGATGGGACTATTACCCAAACCCATCCCTCAGGTAAGAGATAAAACTATGACTGTCACCCACTAAAACACATGGGCCACCCATCTGTAGGGAAGCGTAAACTGTGGCATCACGAAACACGGAAATTATCCATAAATGAAGCAAAAACATTTCCAATAGTAGAACATATAAACTGTGACCCATACCGGTGAGCGACTTCTCACCGGAGTACTACTAGGCAAGTAACATCCTTACGTAAAGGGAACCAAATCGTAAACATGTCTATCAGTAAAACTGCGTGACGGGGAGAAAGCAGGAATGCACCATATCTACTAAGATATAAAGCGATGCTACCCTCTCACTGCCCTGGCGCACTGAGTTTTGCCTAGCGCCAATACAGACACTCTTGCATCATTGTGCAAGGGGGCCTGCGTTGTATGCAGGATTGTTTTGTGCAGGAAGGAACACCTTCCTGCACAAAAACAATCCTACAAGGCATTTCCCACTTTCCATGTGTGCTGCGGAATTCAGGACACTTAGAAAGAGGAAATATAGAGGAAAAATAAACATATTTCTCATAGTTAAGCCTCTGTTGGAAAGGCGTACCATTTAGATACATTCCCAAGATTATTCTTAGCAAATCTAGGAATGTGCCAAAATCCATGGGCGGATGCATGAGAACGCCTAAACTGCACCTATGGAACGCCTCTCCAACGCAGAGTAAAGCAAGGCATTAATTTGTGCTGCTTTGCCCGACTCTAGATTTACTAAGCCACGAAGAGCCACACAAGCTGGCTTTGAGTGGTTCAGTAAATCTGACTTACGGGTGGGCGTCACCTTGCGTGATGCAATGGCAACCCAAGCGCTTAGTAAATCTGGGGCATGTTTTAATTAACGGAATTGAAAGTATTCACAAAGTTAACCACTATTTTTTGTCTACAGTTTGTATTTACTTTGTGATTTAGATGGAAGATGGAAGTTGGTATGTTCAGGATCCTTTAAACATCGACATTGTTTAACAGCCAAAAAATTGGGAACGCAATAATTTTGATCAAAATTCTTTAACTCTGCTAAGAAATGAATATCCATTGCGCGACAGAAAAAATAAAATCTGTCCTTGAAACGAATATGGACAGCTGGGGCCAAAGCTTAGTATTTCTTGGATTTTACACCGGACAAAATCATAGCAAATAGGCTAGACAGATGGCAGCCAAGGCCAATCTCACCTGACTCACTCCAATGCTGTCTTGTTTATTTATGATAAAACTTTGTCTACATTACAGTGATTAAGTAGCATCTACATCATGCTGTATTTTGAGTAAATATGCCAGATCCGGCATGTGCAATGCTTAAAGTTTTTATGACACAGTCAAATATGCATTTCAGATCTATTTGCAGCAGAGGATCTAGTGAAGCCTTTTGCAGGTTCTCTACCTGACTGCTGCCTGTTCACACAAATGAACATGTTTTTTTGCTAATTTGTGTGGGGAGTTGGGCTCTTAGCAGAAGAGAGTACATGACACTGGTCTAGAGTTGCTCAGGCTTTGGATGTGCAAACCTCTGAGAGTCGTGTTGTCCTTATGCAGGTTAGGAAACTGCTGGATATTAGGATTACTCTTATTGAATTCTTGATTTTGGGAGTGGTCGACTGCTTCTGCTCGCACAAACTGTGCACCCAAGAAAACGTATTGTTATGTAGCCCGCTGTAAGATGTGCAACAGCGAGTGCTCCTCTACATTGACACAGAGCTTGTCAAGGAGTAGATTCTTACGGGAAATGGCGTTTAAAATGAGGGCTGAGCCTCGCGTGCCGATTCGCCGCAAGCGGAACCATGCTTGCCTTAACCATGCTTTGGCGTGGTTAAGGCAGTGCGCGGTCTAGATGCACGGATGGGCGGGCACAGGCAGTGGAAGGATCGGGAGAGGGTCGTGGTCTAGTAAGTGGGGCTGACGCCAGGTTGTGGGGGTAGTTTTTAGGAGTGGTGGTAGTTTTTAAGGCTCAAGGGGGCTTGATGTTTGTTTCAGGGCTCAGGGTTGTTTTTAGGGCTCGGGTATTCTAGGTTGCAGGGGGGGTCAGGCTTGTTTTTTTATGTCTCAGGGGGTCGGTGTTGTTTTTAGGGCTGGGGGGTCGGGTTGTTTTGACAGCTCAGGGATGGTCAGGTTGTTTTTAGGGTTCATGGGGGTCAGGTTTGGTTTTTAGGGCTCAGAGGGGGTCAGGATTGTTTTTAAAGCTTGGAGGGGGGGGTCGTGGTTGTTGTTAGGGCTCAGGTCAGGGGGGCTGGGGTGTGTTCTTTACCACACATATCCCTTTACCAGTCATGCTTTTACCACAAAATTGCGTGGTAAAGGCATGCAATGTAAAGGATTGCATTGTTAAGATGCACTCGTTGTTCGGGCAGAGTTGTGAAAGCACGTGTGGTTAAACCCTCTGTCATACAACCAATTCCTACAGGGCCTACAGGCTGACCCTACAGGAGTCACATCAGAGCATTCGTTTGAAGCTGGAGTACATGCATCCTGGACATAAGCTAACAATATTTTTACTCCTTTTCCCAAAAATCTCCTCAGGTCTTCTGTAGTTAAACCTCTAATGCTTAGCTGATTGTAGAAAGCATGTGTCTTGCACCGGTATTGATGCTTCAGTTAGTAGGAGAACTGGGAAGGGAAACGAGAGGAGGGAGACAATCAAAACATTCCCTCAAAAGAAATGGCATTTCCTGCTGCCTTGTAGCTACACTTGTGTTAGTTGTAAACAAAGAAAAAACACGGTTACACATTGGTTAGACCATTTCAATAAATGCAATCCCTTTGAATTAAATGGTTACATTCATTCCGGTAGAATGGGGACTGCAATGTTATTGTCAATAGTAAATCACAAGGTAAATGTAAATTGCATTAAAACTCACACCGTTAAGATGAATCTTTTGATATGGTATTTCTAAATTTCAATTTCAAAAGGTTATATAATGCTAATTACAAATTAAACTGGTCTTTGAATATACTTAATCTGCTGCTCAGCTGTCCTGTCCTTTCTTGAGATGCTGTAATACATTTTAATATATGCAGATGAGCTGTCAGGGGAGAATAAGCATAGTTCACACTCCTTGGATTAGCCTAAGGAAGACCATACAAGCTCATTAAAACCCTCTTTGCAAGTGCCACACAAAATTCCAATAGGTGCGGTAACTCCTAGTAGCGCGCATAGTGGAATTATTAATTTTACTCCAAACAAGGCACCTTCACAATTTTCCCCGGATACATTTCAGCCGGTTAAACCTGCTGAAACGTATCAGGAGAAAAATAAATGATAAATATCAAGACATGTGATTTTACAATTGTATGCACCAAAATCCAAATGCTATGTCCCAGTTATAGGGTATAACGTTGAAAAGGCGATATTCATTGAACTTGATAAATTCAGAATTCCTCGGTGTCAGATTTTTTGGGGTTTGAAAATGATTGCTACAATAATCAACTGCTCTGCTACATGAGACCCTCCATCCTGCTGACATCAACCCAGGAAATGCATTTGATGCCATGGACCAACTGAAATCAAGAGATAGGGAGATCCTACCCAAAAGTTATCTTACATATATGTAGAATTTTTGGGAAGTTTTAAAGACAATGTTGCTGGATTTTGCTACAAAAACAGGGAATACATTTACTTCTGAACATGTTATTAGCGGTGTATTTTCTGGAACTTAAAGACTCTTGATTCTTCCACTGAATAAGACACCTCCGATTAACCTCCTTCTTTCATTCATGAGGTGACTCTCAAGATGTCTCTTCGCTTCTCACTTTCAAGATCAAAAAATCTGAATCATCTGAGAAGGACAATACTGATATTGCTGGAAATAATCAGTATAAATGGGTCAATAGAAGGCTATCTTGTTACTCTGGGTCAAGGTAGGAGCCTGAAATAACTGAGAAGGTGAGTAAGAAACTGAACATTGAGCAGATGAAAGCAAATATACACAAAGTTGTAGTAAAATGGTGTGGCTAATGCAAAGACAGATTAGACAACGGATGATCAGAAGTGTAACTCTATTAAAATAGGCCGATTTATCCAGACCTCTTGTCATTTATACAGTGATTGTTACACAAATGCTACTATTTAGTCCCAAACATAAGATTGATTACTTGTCAAGAAGGGATACATTACATAGTGTGAAAAATAGCTTTTCATTACAGGCAATGCCAGACCTTATGAATTAATCAGCTGCATGAAACAGACATTAGTTTCAATCATCTGGTTGGAATTTAGTCTTAGTTTGAGGTTTTATTTCTTTAATTTCTCTTATCCTTAAACTAAACCCTAATACCTTTACCCTAATCCTAATCCTTAATCTAATCTTGACTCTAACCCCATCCTAATTTATCATTAACTATAGACCATTCTGTAACCCTAACATTATCCATAACCCTGAACCTCTACTTTAGCCCTACCATAACTTTCACCCTTACCTTTAATCGGTCTCCTTCACCATAAACCTAAGTATACACCTAGTTCACATTGTAATGCTAACATTATCCCTAACCCTAATCCTGTCCCTTACCCATACTGCACCTTTCACTCTTACCTTTTGTCTGTCACCTTGACCCTAAGTATAACCCATGTCCTCACTGTCACCCTAATATTATCTTTAACCTAACCTAAATTTCACCCTTACCTTGAAACTGTCTAACCCTAAGCCTATAAACCTAACCCACACTGTCAACCTAACAATACACCTAACCATACTCCTATCCTGCACCCTAACTTGCACCATAACCCTATGCCCAAATCTAACGTAACCCTTTACACTGACCCTAAATGCAATCCCAACCCTAATTTTAACCCTAACTCTACATGTTTTTTTTGTAATTACTTCAATTTCACACTTTCTTTTGTTTCAAACCTTTTGTTAACACTATATGTACTTTGAAACAAATAATTGAAACGAGCCACTTTGAACCATCTGCAGCAAAGCAGCTTAACATCAAAGGCATTTACACACCATTGTCATCAGAAGTATCTTCTTCCCAAATGGCTCACCACAATCACACGCTCACAGAGCAAGGGAAGTGCAACCTGTCCCTTTCTGAATTTAAAGAAGAAACTCTCCCTCTTTACTGTTAAAGCTATCCCCGTGCTGCTGCATTTCTCTTGCTCCCGTCTTCTCCTTACTTTTTTGCCCCTTTTTTGAGTGACTCCTGCATGCTTTTCCCTCATTTTTACTGCTTTCTCTTTGCTTCTTCCCTGCTTTGAGTGCCTTCTCTTTCATTCCCCTCACTTTCACTGCTTTCTCCTCGCTTCTTCCTCTGTTTTTTTGAGTGCCTTCTCCTTGCTCTTCCCTCATTTTCACTGCTTTCTCCTTGATTTTCCCTCCTTTTTCACTGCTTTCTCCTGCTTATTCCCCCATTTTCTGAAAACCTTCTCCTTGCTTTTCCCTTGTTTTCTCTGCCTTTTCCTTGCTTTTCCCATTTTTGAGGGCCTTTTCCTTTTCCCTCTTTTTCATCGCTTTCTCCTTGTTTTAACCGTATTGCTGCACCCGCCTGATCTTTACCGCCCCCCGCCTAGCCCTGCCCACCACCTCCCAACGCCCCTACCAGGACCTATTTAATGGTGGCCGGAGCGCGACACCATTGAGCAGGCCCCAGGCCCATCTCTCCCCTGCTGCTGCATCTTTCTTGCACCTGTATCCTCACTGATTTATTTCCCATGTTTTCTGAGTGCCATTTCCTTGCTTTTCCCTCGTTTTCACTGATTTCCTCCCATTTTTTATGACTTCTTGCTTTACCCTCACTTTCACTGCTTCCGCCTTACTTTTTCCCCTGTCTTTTTTAGAGCCCTGTCCTTAGTTTTCCCTTGTATTCACTGCTTTCTCCTTGCTTTCCCCCATTTTTTCAGTGCCAGGTCCTTTCTTTTCCCTCGTTGTTCACTGCTTTCGCTTGCTTTTACCCCCATTTTTTGAGAGCCTTCTCCTTGCTTCCCCTCATTTTCACTGCTTTCTCCTTGCTTTTTCCCTCTTGTTTTTTGAGTGACTTCTCCTTGCTTTTCCCTCGTTTTCACTGCTTTCTCCTTGTTTTTCCCTCATTGCGACTGAATGGACAGATCACTACAAAGCAGGGAGCAACCTCAGTGCCTTGACACACTCAAAGGTGATTTGCCACACTTTATAAATCGTCAATTAATGGATTGCTAATGAAATCTGGGCCAACATTTCCATGGGACCTTGTAAGACTAAGTGGGCCTGCAAGTGGTCAAATTATTATAAAGGCCCAAAATTGACTATTTTCAGTCTAAGGGGAGCAAAGCAAGAAGCAAAATGGAGCACTTAAAATCCTTGCACCATTCCAGCACCAAATATGAAAAATACAGAAACTGGATATTGGTAGACACAATATCCAATCACATGTGGAATCATCTCATACATGCAGCCATTTAGAGAGCAAGGAGGGACAATATACCTCCACTGAAACCCCACATTGTTTCCTTAACCATTTCTTTGACAGTCTGTATAGACATCCAACCAAAACAAAATATACTCATTCTCATAACTCACTGATACACTAGCCACAAGTCTGCCATGTCTTATTCATAAATTCAACATGAATTTATTTAGCCAAAAGTCTAACAATGTTTTTACATTAACTGAAGGGTACCTGTTTGCTAAAAGACTGCAAAACCATATTTCAACTACCAAAGCATAGCTGTCAATCATGAATATGGCTTGTGCAATGAGTCATCAGTTGTTAGATAACATTTCCACTAAAGTAAAATATATTGAAGTAACCCAGAAACCACATAAAACAAAATAAAATGATTTTTAATGAGACAGGTTTAGGGAAAATTGTATTCTAGATTGGCAGGTGAATGTCTTTTAGAAGATTTTAAAAAGTGAAGAACTTGTTTCTATGGTATTTCTAAGTACTTTACTGTTGGTTCTCTGACTGTGTCAGACATACATTACTGTGATGCATCCCACCACTGATAAAGACAAAGGTGTGAACTATGTATTACTATCCAAAACCAGCTTTCATTGAAATCGTGGTCGGTCCCATATTGCATGCAAATAGTACAAATATGATGCAAAAATGGTCTACTGGAAAGCCCCCACATGACAATATTAGAGAAAGAGATGCAAGATCCTGCAATACTGAAGGAGTGTGGCACTTTGTGTGTCGGTACAACAGGGCTAGTGTGTTTCATATTTGTGCAAGACAGAGCCACATCCAGAAAGGGTCATCTACTGACATATTCAGTGCCACAGTGTCCTAACACCAAAGATGTGGAGGATTTAAATGCATGCCACTGATATACATTTTTCAATGACAGTCAGAATAGCTGGAAAGTAATAATCCAGTAGCACCAACATTAGTGGTGGAGTCAGAAACTGCCTCCCTTGGGTGGGTCCTTGACTTCCACACAAAGCCAGCCAGTATTTGCTTTGTCTTTTATTGTTCAGACTTGTCCTTAGTTCTGTAAATGCTAGTTATTCACTGATTAACAACCTCCTTGAATCTTAACCTTCTGAAGACAGCATGCAAACTTTGTGGGTAAATACCAGATGAACCGTCGGGAAATTGCATGGCTCTTGGTAGTTATGAATTAAATTCAGATGAAATAAAACATCGCAAGCAAGTCAGCAAACTATGCCAGCCAAATCCATAATTAGGCAATCATTAGCCACATAAGGGACATATTTGCCCCCTTTCTGTAATGCACCTTCCTTGTCGAGTGGTCAGATCTGGTTCAGGAGAATTCAAGTGTTCGGGAAAACACTACTTGAATCATCCATGTTTGAATCTTGAATGAGTCTGCATTTGCTTGGGACATGCCATCCCCCTTTGCCAATTCCCTTTGCACAGATTCTGTGCATGGCCATGCACAAATGCTCCTTGTGTTCCAATTTAATCTGGAACACCCTTTTCTATGGCCTCCTATCCACCTATGTTACCAAAATGCTCTGGAATATCTATCAGGGGGCTCAGGCACAGATGGTGATAAATGCAAACCAAGTAGGGACAATAAACATAAACCAGAGGACGAGAGAAGGGTGTCCGCTTTCCCCGTTATTATTCACGTTTTTTATTGAACCGCTAGATATCCAAATCCGCGACAATGTAGCAATTAAAGCACCAATTTCGGGTATGTCCAAACTAAAGCTGTTTACGGACGATATCATTTTATATCTCAGTCCAGAGAGTCCAAATTTGGAACTGGTCCTAACAGAATTTAGCCAATTCGAACTGATTGGGGGCTACAAAAAAACCAAATGTTCCTTGTGAATTTGTAGCTGCATGGGTGACAATTTGGAAGGGGAAGCCTTAGAGTGGGCTCACCATGGCAAGTCATCCACCCTTTATACTTCCCCTCCCCAATCTGGGCAGAGGCAAACCCAGGAGCTAAAAGGAACGAGTGAGAACATCTCGTTACTGGGGCAGAATGTAGGGAGGGTCAGAAACTTTACCCCTCAGCTCCTTGCATCTTTCTTTTTTGTTGGACACTTTGTGGGCATCAGCGATGAAGTTGAAATTGAAGGTAGTCTGGCTCTTTTTAGGTCTCGCCTGACCCGGCGCATGCGCTGGTCTGGCGAGACTTATTGACAGAGCTCCAAAAAGTGCTACCAGGCCAGCCTAGAGCTACAGTGCATGTGCGCGCGCGCCGCGCTTTACCGCGATTACTTTCACTTTCGTGGCCGCGCGGCCGCTTTGATGTGTGATCGTGATCGCGATCCCTTTCACTTTCGCGGCCGAAGGGCCGCTTTGCATAGCCAATAGGTCTCGCTTTTGGGACCTTATGAGTATTTAGTTATGCAACTGTTGCATGGCTAAACACTTATAAGGTCCCAAAGGCGAGACCTATTGGCTATGCCAATGCTTGTTTTTAGGTGCGCTTAAGGCTGGTTCCATGTTGTAGTGGGTTCTGAACCCCAAACTAGTGAACTGTCAACTTCACACTGGCTGTCATGAATCCAGGCACCTGTTTCCCTCTTGACCCAGCATAACTTTCCATGCTGCCTTATGCTTTGAGCATCCTGCCTTCTACCACAGCTGCTGTCATCGTAAATTCAGAATCACTGAGACGAAGCACAATTTCCTCCCCAAGATTGCTGTCATTATGTCTACCATTAAGGCGTTGATGTGTATCCCTTCTACCCAGCACCCAAAGAACTCTACCCATCATTTTGCCCACTGCCTTGCCCATATTATGTGATGATAGACTGCAGGTGGTCAGTGGGGTATATACCCGTGCCCCTCAGTTGGTGTAGTACCACCAACACATTAGACTGCATCAGGAGTGGGTTCCAATAGTCCTTGTGTAGGCCCACTACAAGAGTTGTCACTTTATGCATCTTGGATTAGCCTCCACTGCCAGACTCCCCCCCCCCCCCCCACTTTGCCCATGCCCTTTGCACAGAATATGCGCATTGCCACTAAGGAAGTGCACAGCATCAGTTGCACACATGCAGCACAAGTTTTCCACCAATGCCCTCTGTGAAAACGTCCATGTGCAAACTGTGCATTTCCCACATAAAAGTTGAAAAAGGTTTTTAGTAACCAGGCTCTAAAGTTTAATACTCCGATTCACAAAGGTAAGTATACATGTATATATACAGGTACACTGTAAAGCATGCCATTTTTCCATAACTTGCGTACATCTATATGTTGCGTCACCTCACGTCGATATATCACTACAAAGTACTAAAACACATTCTGCTCTGTAATACATTACCTGGTTTCAAAAACCTTTACCAAATTTATAATAACATGATTCTTGACCAAATGCCGATACAATGAGTAAGTTTAACTGCACAACATAAATGTGCATGGTAATTTTACAAAAATATATTATCAAATAATTATGTTACGTTCCACGATTAATAGCAATATGCGAACAATAATTGCAATCTATCTTTTACAATTTTTCCATGTTATGAAGAAAACGGGAAGTAATGTAAGAGAAAGAAGGCGGGCATTGGTGTCCACAGTTAAAAAGTAGATTTTGGGATTTGAACCTAAACATTTGACGATTACATTTTCTAAATAAACATACGTATGTTAGGATTATAAATATTATATTCTCTAAGTGCTGGCTAATTTCGATTCAAGAATATATCCAAACATATAAATAAATACATATGTTAAAAATATGTTTAGGAACTTCTTCAAGACTAAATTGTCTGGAATTAGTTTAGATGGTTGGTCAAGAACACATGATGACGGATTTGAGTTCGAGAAGTTCCACTACTGAGGTAATACTTCATGTACTTATAAATGCTTTTGTTAACCAACGCCACTGTTATTAGATATTTTAATCAACATTTTGGAGTAGCACTCTTTTTTCTGAGCTGGCTTGACATCGCAGCAATTTGCAAAACATATTGTTACCGATTCTTTAAAATATACATTTAGTAAGCTTTGGCACCATCCAGAAGAGGATAAACCTCTCACCTCTACACTAGCTATTAGGTGTATCATTCCGCATTACAGGAAATGCTTCTATTGAAATGCTTAAGGGACTACTTTACATCTGAAAATTCCAATCAATCTGCATGTTGTTTGCCACTTAATTTTTTTTTACTTCTCTACAGGAAACAATCCTTTTTTCGTTATTTCAAATGTTGTGAAAGCCAACAGGGGGTGTTTTAAAGTTCTAAACAGCATTCGTGCAGCCAAAGGCTGAAAGTGAATTTCTATGTTTATGTGTATAGGCACACTAAAGTCGGGCCAGTTGCCTTTGTAAAGGATTGCTTCTATTTGAACTGATAACACGTTAGAAAATGCGCAATAGACACCCTCTCTTCAAGTTACATATCGTGGCCTTTCTTCCAAGGCACTGTGGTTGTTTTGCAGAGCCCCTGGCATGGTGGCGAAGCCCTCATTAGCATATCCATCCCTCTCTTCAGTTGGAGTCGGATCCCGCGCGCTCTCTGCGGTTGAGTCAAGAACGCGTCGCCGCATTTCAAATCACGGCCACCCTGCAGCTGCGGAGGTTAAACTGCACGACAGCTTCTGTCACAGTTATTAGACTTCAACAGCTCACGCGGCGCCCGGGGGCCTTGCCGCCAGTGTTTACCAGGCGCGTGCTGAACATCCCGGCCCGAGCCAATCAGAGAGCGACGTTTGTTTAGACTTGATTTTCCAACTAATCAACCGCCTTGAAAAGGCGAAGCTGTCCTTTGAAGAGCCAGATTAAGGGGGCATGTGCCCAGTCTACGGGTAAACCCACCAGTCAGAGCTAGAATATGATAGCATGGCTAATTTCAGTTCGATTAATCCAATTTTATAAAACCAATGTGTGCCAGGTGACTTGAAGCTCAGGCGCTAGTAGTACTTTATTAGGCAGGTAGGGCTGAATTAACTGTCGTTATTTTTGATAATTTTTTTTTATTGAGTGCCAGACCATGAATCACCTGAACTTTGAGAAATAAATGGTCAGCAATTTTAAATGAGCATGGGGACCGCCGCTAGCCATAAAACACAAAACAAACTGAAAACAGAGAAACATATTTAGAGCGCGTATTTAAAAATATAGCATCTAACATCGCATGTGTTTACAACGCGTGCGATTACAATGCGGTCGTTACAACGACTGCGTTGGTACATTGCAGTACATTACAACACAAGTCGTTACATCGACTTGCTGTAGGGGGAGCGCTGGATTTAGGAATAGTATAATTTACTACTCCAACTCCAGTGTGCGTAACAGTAGGGAAATTGTTGAAATAGTAAATTATACTATTCCTTAGGTTAGCGCACCCCCTACAGCAACGATGACACTTGCGTTGTAATGTACTGCTATGTAACAAAGTGGTTGTTGTAACAACCGTGTTGTAATCGCATGCGTTGTAACGCATGCGATATAATAGCTGTTTCCCGTATTTAATGCCTGGCACATGGCTCAGTATGAAACATCCACGCTGGAATACAAAGCCAGGTGGCAGTCAAGGTCGGAATATATTGCGACAATTAACAATATTCTATTCTCAGTAAAGAGTTATCCACCCACCACTCTCTTCCCACGAATCCCTCCTGCCCTTGCCAGTCCTCAAAGACAATAACTATAAGAAACTATTAAGAATAGAGCCTGCTTCCTCCACAGCACCTCTCAAAGTGTTAATAGTGGTACTATAAGTTCAATACCAAGCATTGTGGATGTACAAATAATAAGGGGTGGTGGGAATGGTAGCAGAATAACCAACAAATAAACAGTCTCCTGCCACCCCATAGATTCTGGGAACACTATCCGTTGGCCAAAAGACTTGATACATCAATACCCAATCAATTATTAAGCAGCATTTGTATAGCGCAGCACTGTCAACCCTAGGGGTATCTGGGCGCTGAAGGTGCCACGTCTCCGTCGAAAAGTCAGGTCTTGATTTTCTTTCTGGAGTCTGCCAGGGAGGGTGCTGTTTGGAGGTGGTGTGGCAGGTCCTGCCAGGTCTTGGTGGCGATGTAGGAGAAGGAGCGGTCCTGCTGCGGTTGAGACAGATGGGGAGGGGGCACGAGGGCAAGAGAGAAGGAGCGCAAAAAATGCATTTATGATGTGGTACTTGTTGTACTGGAGGTTAATAAATCTTTATTTGCACAATACCGGAAATAATAAGGTAAAACTATAAAGTAATTACCACTATAATTAACACAGGACTCTACTATCCTCAAAGAAGTGCTCTTGTCACACCCACATTAACTCGGCCCTCAGTTACTGATAACGGAGATACAGAAACTCCAGTGATGCTTTAGGAGGGGATTACCAGTGGGGCCCTAAAGTTCCTGTGATAAATGAGGAATTACCTGGAGAACTGGCAATTCCACATCCGATTGCCCAAGTAATTTCTCAATTTTCCATCGTTTTACTCCCAGTGATTCCGCCTGCTCGGAACAAGCGAAATCATGGGTTATCAACCTCAGGGTTGGTGGTTAATCCACAGACTCTGTAAGTCTGATCGGTTGGGAGGAAGATTTACCATGCCCATTAGTATGATTGGGGAACCCATAGTGAAGACCTTAATAGAACCTATTTCGTCCTCAAGTATAAAAAAAAGATGGAAATCGGAAAGCTATCACCCTTCATACAACAATTTACCTTTTCTATTCATCTTGTTTTTAACTACATAATGCTACTATGTGATCCGCCAGTCCTTCGGTCTGTCTGTCTATCTATCTATAGATTACTAATTATGAAAATGTTGTGAAGACCATCAGTTGTGGCAGCAAGACAATAGGGGCCAAAGTTACCAACTTCTCATGCAGTACAGCACAGTGCAGCAGCTGCAAATGCTGTGCTGAGAGAGAAGGCGAGAGCAGGACAGCGCCCAATTTACTGAAATATGGCACTCTCCTCCCCTCTCCCTAGCATCAGCACAGAAATTTGCAGCCGTGCATCAAGGAGACACCTTTGCGTCATAGTGCAAGGGTGTCTCTGTGAGTCAAGCATAGGTTTTGTACTGGAAGGATAACCTTCCGGTACAAAATACTATGCTTAGACTAATTTTAAACATTTTTCCACTGTGCAGCACACACGCAAAGTAAAGGAGAAAAAAAGCATTTATCCTTCATAGTGCCTGGTTGAAGGGTGAGCTATTTTCTCACGCTAAACCATGTCTACTTTATTTTCTAAATTGGGTTTAGCATCAGAAAACTTGGGTGGTTTCCTGGGAACGCCCATGCACCACCCATGGTACGCCCCTTGGCGCTAAGTAATGTCAGTCAAATCAGTGCTGATTTCTCAACACCAACCGCTGAATATACCATTATGTGCGCTTTAATACCATACTAACCCTATTGTTTGACTCTGCGTTAACACTGTTGAAATTAAACCCCAGTGTTGGAATTAAACACATTTTAAGATTATGAACTGCTAATCCTTTTAACAACTGGAACACTAAATCCTACCCCTACAGCTCAGTCGTTAGAAAAAAGTGTTTTAGAATCGATATACCATTAAAATAGCCAATGGGTGACTTGCAGCGGTACAAAAGAATGTACAACAACAATTCTATTGTGAAAGTTAATTAGTTTGTTCTTTTCAGGAAAAATGCTCTTTATGGGTTTGCTTGGTACAAACAACTCTCTCTGTGGTGTATTTCCTGTGTGAAGAAGGCGCCATTGTTCTGCAACCGCCTTCTACGTGAAGCAGCAGCGCGCGCGCGCAGGTGCTTGAATCCAGGTCAATGTGGGAAGAGAAAAGCAACAGGTTTACATATGGGGCAGTGTGTTCCCATTTCACTGTGCTACAGAGAGCATCCCGGGGGACCTCCGCTGGACTCATCCATTGTCCCTGCATTTCATTTATCTCAAGTGCCCCCACTGTTCACGGGAAGGAAGGGACAGGCGCGTTTTGTACCTGCTGTGTTTGTTTTTATTTCAGCTCGGTCTCTCTGCACCTGGCTGTGTTAGTGTTATGTTTGTTTATTTCTGTATTTTTGCAATTTTATATAGCACAAGCATGGCCAGAAGGCATCCGAGCGCTTTACAACAGTAGCATGATACAAGGGTACCGCAAGTTACAGTCACAATAATTACGTTCAGAGATATTGCATCGGTAGCTGCGACCAGGAAATAAGCAGCCGTTGGACAGGGACGGACACGGATCAAGCATTGATTAAGATGGTGGAGACACACAATGGAGCTAGTTCCTCTCCTGGATTGAGTACTTGGGTATGGTAGAAGTTGATTAACCCAGGTGTCTGTCAAATAGGAGAAGCTTCAGTTCCTTTTTGAAGGTGACTATGCAGGTTGTTATGCGCAGAGGGGGAGGTAAGGAGTTCCAGATTCTTGTGGCACTACCAGAGAATGACTAGCTCATGTACCGTTCTCGACTGAAGGTGGGGAGTTCCAAGAGCAGGAATTGGGTATTTCTAGAACCCCTATTTGCTCCAGAGATTTTCAGTTTGTCACTTAGGAGGGCAAATTTCTGAGTTACGGGGCGTTTCCCCAGTGATGCATGTTTGTGACGTGAAAGAAAGAATTCTCTACAAGGAAAAGGAAACTCACTACCCTGAATTAGATCAAGGGCTTCTTAGTTCCGAGCACCTGTACTAATAATGAACATTTACTTTGTGCACGCCACAAACCAAAGCGCCTCTCAGCTGTAGGGGTGGGCATCAACCTCACAATGATGAAAGATGGAGTCAGTCGAGCTAGGATTGAACTGTGTGACCTAAAGTTTGTACATGACTATCTGCACTGATGACGCAACACAGTGTTCTGTCTCACCAGATATTCTACCTGTTTCTTCCTATCACCTGCTGACAATAAACAGAAATACCCATCATCCTCCTTGCCTTTTAAGACATGCAGCAAAGCACCCATTGCAGAGGCCTAAACATGAAAAGCACACACAAGTGCTTCAATATCGATGTACTGCTTTTAAACAGCCACCAGAAGTCAATTTGCTTCGACTTTGAACTATCCCTGCTCGCTCCTCCTCAGGACCCTGTGCAAACAGAGGGCGACCGAGTCAACCTCAGAGAAAACGAGGGAGAGGATGTGGTCTATCGGCTGGGGCAGTCGACCTCAAATCTGGGGAACTGGGTTCGAGTGTCGGCAATGACACTCAACATCCTGTGATTCTGGGCAAATCACTTAATCTCCCTGTGTCTAACAAAAATTAATGTGTCCTTGTGTAACGCAATCAGTGCTCATGTAAAGCGTTCTGATACCTCCGGGTCAAGAATGCGCTATATAAAACTCCGGATGAAAAAAGAAAATTAATTTTTATGCTAGAGCAGATACTTTCCATATATGGATCAGCTCACATTATTTTTCACCATTTATATAATGGGTTTGATTTCCATGGAAACATGTAGCAAGTGCTGAATAAGGTAATAAAAGTTTCTCTTCACTTTTGAAAAAAAAAAACAGACCTGATTTGGTGACTCTTTCACATTCCACGATAGGTGTCTAACCCCCTGCAGATACATTCTGCCAGTTTTGGATTCCTAGAAAGTCAAATGGGCTAGGAATGAGGTTCATCCTGTCAAAAAATTGTACTCACTTGCTTGATATGCTTGCAAAAGACTGAATATTACACTTTGCAGTGTTTTTATATGTTTCTAACAGTCAATGGACTTAGAAACCAGAAATAAAAAGAGTTTAGAAGCTAGGTTAATTTGTTGGAGGAAAGGGGGAGCCCTAGGACTGGTGCAATGGTGCGTTCTTGGATATGTCTTTATCAGGATTATTCCAGAAGAACGTTTTTTTTAATTTCGAATTTTGTTTTGAATTCTAGACAGAAAGATGACAGAGTCTAAGTGATGAATTGAGTTATCAATACACGTGTAAATAGTTATCTGAATTCATTCAAGCCAACAGTTCTAAGGAGAGAAGACAATGTAGAGGAAATAAAGCAAAGAAAAGAGGAAAAAATAAAGGGGAAAGTTGGAGAGAGTGTAGAGTTTGACATGTTTGAGATTATGGTCGTAACATACCATGATAGGTGCTCCCGGCAAGGGGTTGGCTGTTACAGCCTTTCTGGAGAAGTGTTGAACTAGGATTGATTGGTCATTCTTTTCACAGTATCAGGGATCTCAGTACATGAAGATTTTGATTTTTTTTAGGAAGCAGTCTAAATGATCCCATATGGGTCTCTGGTGACCTTTAGGTTTTCATTCATTAAGGGGTATTTTGTCGAGGGCTTTCGTAAAGCAAACCTATACCCACAAAGTATGGAGAAAATGATGATTTGCTCTTTTTCGGTCATGCAGAATCTTGTTTTTGTCCATTTATTAGTAGTAAATCGAATATTAGTAGGTTTGGTACGCTCAGACATGGTAGCAAATTCATCACAAATATTCCCAGCACTGTCATTAAAAGGTCCAGGTCTATCTAGGTACCCAATTTTTTCAAGGTATGTTTGGATCCAAGTCCATATAGGATAAACACACGTATTTTCCAAGAAGACATGATACTATATATGTCTCAAGTAGATTCACGGTGATGGCAATAGTCCAAACAGAATAAACCCCCTGTAGGATGTCCAGTAGCACTGTAGTAGTAGGGAAGTGTTCATAACTAAGCAAAAGTATTTCCAACAATGGTTCCATTGCTTTTCTGATAATGGATGTGGTAGGCCCATGGCAAGGCAATAATCACTTAATTTTTTTGTGTTCCTAAGATATGGTGGAACATGAGATGGCCAGAGATGGCGAGTCTTCCAATGGTCAGTGTGACATCTGGAGTATGTATTTTACCTAGTGTAGATATGATGACTTTCAGTTTCAAGAAGTTATAAATATCAGTATTTTGAAGACGTAATTTTAAATATAGGTGGGCGAAGCTGAGAGGACACTCAGGCACCCACCCCTACCCCCCAATTAATAATGTTCTTGCACACCCTTTTCCCCCAATAGTTGGTTTTCCCTTCTCATTTCTTTGTTATGCTATATGAAAGCAGTTGTAAATTAGTTTACTGGTTGAGGGGGTGAAGCCCTACTCAAGCAGCAACCACAGTCTCTGTCAGGGTGAAACACACGACAAGCCCCAAATGAACCTGTTCTTAACCTTCAGGTAGCTTGGCACAAAAGCAGTCAGGCTTAACTTAGAGGCAATGTGTAGAGGATTTATACAACACACAAACAGTAATTAAGCGACAACGCAACAAAAGAAAAATCCCAACCAAGGTAGAAAAATAGAGAAAAATATAATACAATATTTGACACCAAAACAACAAAAATCCAGTCACTGGAACCAGTGATATGCACTTTTAAAGATGTAAGTAAAAATAGCATCTAAAAGCACAAACTGCCAGTTGTGGTTATCTGGTTGTGCCGAACCAGGACAAAGTGACAAGTGACGATGGAGCTTGTGCCGAATTCAGGGACCAAATTAGGCCAGCAGAACACCTTACATTTTGATTGTGGAGCATTGTGAGATCCCACGTCAAGGATGTGTCACGCAGTGGTGGTTCCAGGGAGCTGTGGGGTTTTGACGTAAGGCCCTATATCCTTGTGAAGGTTGCTATCGATGAAGGGCTTGCGATAGGAAGTCCTGCGTCGAAGATGTGTCACTCACGGGTGGTTCTGAAGAAGCTGTGAGTCTGCAGTGCGGTGTCCTGCGTCATCACCCGAGGATGCCGTCTAAAGTAGTATGTGATGCAAAGGTCTGCCCCAAGCATGCGTTGCATAGTGGCGGGTCAGCAGAGACTGCGGGCTATGATGAAAAGTCCGGCATCGGGGCTGCATCATGCAGCATCGGTCCTGCAGAGGTGCTGCGAGGAGATGCATCACGCTCTGTCAGCTCTGCCCACAGGACCACAGCCGGGCTGGTAGAGCATCTTCAGGCTCAATTCCAAGGGTCCA
Source organism: Triturus cristatus (assembly GCF_964204655.1). Classification (NCBI taxonomy): domain Eukaryota; kingdom Metazoa; phylum Chordata; class Amphibia; order Caudata; family Salamandridae; genus Triturus; species Triturus cristatus. The sequence continues at coordinate 1,063,620,473 of NC_140594.1, read as the reverse complement.
GGATTGGGTATGGCACCACTTGGGGGACAAGACTTACAGCAGGCTGAGTCCAGGTGTTGGGTTCAAAGTAGATGGAGCCTTTTCTGTCAATGAGGTTTGATTCAGAAGGCCAGCCAGCTAGCCCTTAGAGTCACTCTGGTGGTACTAGGTTCAAGATGAAGGTCCAGTCTTTTAATACAGAGAGCAGAGCAACAGAGTCACGGTCCTTCTTGCAGAGTAGTATAGCAGTCCTTCTGAGTCTTCCACAAATCTAGAAGAGTACTGAAGAGTTGGGTCTGAGGCAGGGCTGGACTGGCAATAGTGGGCACTGGGTGTATTCCAGTGGGCTGGAAGGTGGGGGGCTGGTACTGGACTGGTGGGGACCGGTTTTGGTTCAGGGGGCCAGTTTTGCAGCAGTGCTGCAATATCGGCCCCCTGTACCAAAAGCAGCAGTAGTGTTTCCCACCAGCACCCCCGTCGCCCCCTGCTGCAGGTCAGACTTAATTGCCAGGGCCGGTTTGCGTTCAGAGTCCCGCCCTCGTCTGCGAGTCCAATATTTATACCTGGTGCCCACTTTAAAGTCAAAGGTTCTGGATGTTTTCATCACCAGAGGTGTTTGGAATTTTCTGCCTTCCTGCCCTGGCTTCTGCTTGTTTGGGGACACAATAAACAAGTGTCAGGCCATGTGTGCATTTGCTCAGGCAGAGCCCTTGTGATGTGGTAGGTGACAGCTCCTCTCGCTCATCCAGTCAGAGATTGCCCGACCTGCAAACACCTAGGCTCCTTTGGCTCACTATCTGGGAGCAATACACATAGACCAACTGCCAGGAACACTAATGGCCTAATTATGAGGGTGGGTGGATCACCATCGACAGGCCATTGGTGACAGTCCGTCCAACATCTGAGGCTGTGGTCCGACTGCTGCATATTGATGCAGTCAGTCGGTCAGAGCGCACCAGTCAGAGAGACCGACGACAGCTCCACAGGCTCAAGGAGCCCTTTGGAGCATCAATGGGACCATAATCCCTACAATTGGGGCAGTGCCTGCAGAGGCACCGCTGTAGGGAGTACAATGTTGCTTTTCCCTCTGCCTTTACATGGTGGTCTTACTGCACAGGGAAAAGCAACATTGAGCTACTTTGGCATATTTGTTTATTTCATGTTTGTTGTAAGTATAATACAAAGATGTTTTGAAAAAAATTGGTCAGGTCCCAAACATAGGAATGTATTTCTATTTCTTAGCACATAGCCCCCTGTACTTTGTGTGCTCTCTATAAACACTGGCTTGGGGCAAGCTATTTCCAAGCACATGTATTGATCATGCATGCCTTTACTATTTATGGTAAGTACATATAATTTTTATTTTTTAAATAACTTAATCTTAATATCTATTTTTGAAAAACCAATGTCCCACTCTACAGCGATCTCATCTGCACTATCAACGCTGGTGCTGGTAGGTGGGCTGCGAGTCCAGTCTTAAACGCAGTCAACAAAATATAGAAAATAGCACTCCACTGCATTTCCACCATGACTTTATTCGGTCCCCGCATGACGCGTTTCGGCTAGAAGCCTTTCTCACGGTTTGCACAATGTACCAACAACCCGTAAATACAAATTTTCACAATCATTTATCACTATCTGTTCTGTGATTCGTGCACCCCACAACACAGCAAAAAGTGTTATCGTCCCCATAAATGTCATTACTACTTTCTTCTGCTTATTTTCTGCCCATGGACTAACGTTATATGTCTATAATAATATGTTCACGGTTGAAACGATAAGTTATTTAACTACACTGTTTCCTGCCCAGCTTGAAAACATTCTCCCATTCATTCCCTGGCCATATGTAGATAATCTTAAACTTTATATTTGCATTCATGGTGGGTGTTAACATAAAACATTGGCCAAATACAGATATGCTTCTCTTTTCACCTGGGGGAGTCATTTATGCACAGCTGTTGTTTGTAGATCATGTACAGGCAGCACAAGCAGGGCTTTGTGTCCTAGTTAGGTATCTGTTGGGACATTTTATCCTTCCACAGATGCACAGATGCTCGCAATTAAAACACAGCCCCTGAAAACTGTTTACCAGCTTTGTGCGTTTTGAACACACACTTTATTTAGTTGTTTTTTTCCTAATCTTGTCTGTAGGAAACACACGCAAGTGTGTTGTAACCTTTGTGTTTTCATTTATCTTGTTTGCCAGTGATTGGTGGTGGAATGCTTCAAAGGATTATAACTGCTTTCCAAGGTCTCTTTGTATCTCAGTCATTTCCCTAATGGACAATAATTTTTAACACACCTCTGCCCTACTACTTGGATATGAAAATAATATTTACCTGAATGTAGTAAATATTAAAGCATCTACTGAAATATTTATCAAAATTAAGGGATGTTAAAATTGAGCCTGTTGAACCCTGCAGCACTATTTCACTGTGAAAACTCTCAAAGTCTGAGATTCTAAGACTCAGGATTGAGACTTCTATTGAATAAAGATATTTGAATGAGCACGATTACAGGATGCAAGGCTTGCTTCTGAATGCTGGATTTCTTATATACAAAGGCCCTCATTCACCACAATTTGTGCAGGAATTTACGCAACACTTTTTAGCACTGCGACACATAGACCAAGTAAATTGAAGCTATCTTTTGGGGGAAATAGCCTTTACATCATAGGGCATTATTTACAAAGAAATAACGCAACGCGGTGCCGCAAGCCATTTGGCTGTGCCACGATGCATTCATCCCCTTTCTGTCCCCCTGTGCTAGCGCACAATTAGCTGCCATGCGCTGACCCAGGCACCCTTGCACCATGGTGCATGGGTGCCTTGGTCACGAGGATGATTGTTTTTGTGCAGGAAGGGACACCTTCCTGCACAAAAACAATCACAAGAAGTAATTTCCTCTTCCTATGTGTGCTGCAGAATGCAGCACGCAGAGAAAAAGGAAAAAAAGAGGAGAAATGAAAACATTTCTCCTCGTTGTGCCTCCCTACGTCTCCTCTGGGAAGGTGTAGCATTCTGACGCATTTCCAGGTTTACAATTTCTCATAAATCTGGAAATGCAGCAGAAGCCATGAGTGTTGCATGGAAATACCCACAGCAACACCCATTGCTTGCCCCTTTCACACAAAGTGTTGAGTGTAAAGGGGCCATTTTTACAAGGATAGGAAAAGCCACACAGAGTGGCTTTACGTGTCCTCGTAAATATAGGACAGCAGGTTACGCCGCCCGTGTATCACAAAAAGTGACGCACCGGCTGCGCAAGGGGCTTTTAAATAAACTCTTTACCAAGCAATGCCTTCACAACCAAGCCTTACCATGCAGATAAGTATTTGTCCCTTTACCAAGCATTCTTTAACATGCAGGTAAGTATTTTATAAAAAAATAATATAACTATTATGTTATTTAAAAAAAAAAGATGTTAGGTTTGGGTAGAGGTAAAGGGAGGTGCAGGTAATTTTAGGGTTTAGTAGTGGGCAGTGGTGAAGGGAGGTGCAGGTAATTTTAGGGTTTAGGGGTGGGCAGTGGTAAAGGGAGATACAGGCAATTTAGTGGTTTAGGGGTGGGTAGTGGTAAAGAGAAGTAAGTATCATTTTAGGGTTATGGGGTGGGCAGTGAAAAAATAAGGTAAAGGTCATTTTAGGGTTCAGAGGTGGGTACTGGTAAAGGATGTTATGGGTAATTTTAGGGTTTAGGGATGGGTAGTGGTAGGGGTAATTTAGCATTTAAGGGTGGGTAGTAGGAAAAAGAGGTTAGGAGTAAATTAAAATCATAGGGGGTTTGAGGGGCACCCCAACCAAAATATAAAATTAAAATAAATATGAATCAAATATATATGAGTAATGAGTAAATATAAATGAGTAGTGGTCTTAGTTTTATAGTTTATTTTTCCAGCTGTATATTTTGTATTTTATTTTTTTGCATATGTTATCCATGTTTGTCCATGTTTATTGTAATGTTTATGAAAAAATAAAGCACAACTAGTACAGTTTCAAATTTTTTGTAACCAATAAAAGTATATTTGCAGATGGATACCTAAAAGGTTTTAGCCCAATAAGTAGTCAGAGCTGACACATCAATAAATCCGTATGAAACATTAGCATTGTAGTACAAATATAAGGGCATATCAGCAGTTTTAAACTGCATTAGTATCATACATTTTCTACATTCCTAATTTGCCTCTCTGTACTTCTATTGGTCTGGTAGTCATGATAGACAGTACTGAGGATACCGTAAAGAACAGAAGGCAAATTTCCAATGTTTTCTGTATTTAACAATAAATGCAGCAGTGGCGGCTCCTACGCTAAGGCAGAGGAGCATCGACCCACTGTTGTTCAGAAGTGCAAAAATGGAAAAATAAAATTATAATAAAGCAATGTTATTATCATTTTATTTTTACGAGCGGAAGCCACTTATGGGCCGGGACTTGGCAGTTGTCACTGCCAGCAGGGGGAGGAGTGATTGGTGCACTTAACTGCGCATGACAGTTTTTCCGGCCGTCTTGGGCCGACAAAAACGGTCATGCACACTTAGCATGTTCTCCACCCGGTTGTATTGCACAGCCTGGGAGAAGAACATGCACAGGCTCCCACTCCCAGTCTGAGCGCCGAACCAGGCTGCTCAGACCAATCGTGACACTTCTGTCATGCTGGTGACAGCAGTGTCATGATTGGCTTAGGGGAGCCTGTGTGCTTCTTGCTTCCGGGAAGAGAAGAGATGACGAAGGAGAGATGGTGGCTATTCAGAGATCAGTGAAATGTTCTTTTTTTTTTCACCTCACCACTCCCGTTTCGTACCAGCTGCCACTGAAATACAGACATGTAAACCAATTGTTTCCTTTTTGTATTTATCAGTACAAATCAGTAAAATGTGAAAGCTGCGAGCCTTATGCAAGAAAATGGCTCCAATTTTTAGGTGGTTTTGCTAGCATACAAGGAAATGACTCGGGATGAGGGGTGTATCCTGAGTGGCAGGATAGAACTGCTATCATCAGGGCCAGATTGGCAATTTTCTTCATTGGGTATTTCCTTGCGGGGCTGGAGCCACTGGACGTCGGTTTTGAAGGCACATGGACACTACTGACACCTCTGTCACTTTCTCAAGCACCCCAAAGTTAATTGCCACGGACACAACAGGGACGTGAAGGGTATGAAAGAGAGATTAGAGAGGAGAGGAGACAGAAGTAGATAGAGAATGGAAGGATGGAAAGAGCAAGGGACAGAGAGAAATGTGGTAGGCAGAGCGGCTGGTTTGAATATTTTTGCTTGCTAGCATTGCTTTTGGTTTCTAGTCCTATTCCTATCGCAAATTCCTTTGAAATGTTCTCCCAATATTGAAGTACATCCCCACTACCCACATAGCAAATTCTGCTGATGTACCTCCAACAGGGCAAGACTTTCCATGCAACACAGTCATGGTTTACTTAACATTTGTGTGAGAAGGTAAGGCCTGAAAAGTGATTGTGAGCTGACATGCCTAAATTAGATGGCTGACCAGACACTGTGGCTTGTGGAGCACCATTATATACCAGACTATACTTCTTGGAATTGGAGTCATTCAAATCCCTTTATTCAATTTTTCACCACTGAGTCTTAATATCTTACTGTTTTTCCTGATAATGGCATCATGGTGGCCCTGCCATTAAAAAAGCCGTATTTCCCCGCCATTTGGGCACAGCAATGCCGATGTTGGAAGAGGGACATCTGATGTTTTTTGGAGGAAGCCCCATGGCTAACCATCTGTAAATGAGATCCTATGTATGAAAATGAAAACAACTAACTATAATATATTAAGGAAAATAACATTACTGAGGGTTATAACAGTGCAGTGATTGTAGGGGCCCGAGCCCCTAAGCATTTTGTTGATTTATGGTTATGTGACTGACTTTTGAACCAGGGTCCTTCATGTTGTTCTTTTTGTTGCAATTGAGTAACTTTTTCCTTGTTAAAAGAGAGCCAGGAACCGTTCTACAATTTCTTGTCCCAAGCGGCCCCTCTAAGAAATTACCAAGAAATTATTAGATTTTTTAAGCAAATCCTAGAGTACATTTTTTGCACAAATATCAAGCTCAGTTAGTATTTTGTGAATTTTTTTAAAAGTAAAATATGTTGCCATGTTTGCAATGCAGGATACATTTCCAGGTAAAAAGGGGTTTCCTTTTTTAGCGCAATCATTTTTCAAAATATACATTCCTGCTTGCATAGTTTACTCCAAGAGTACTCAAGAATGTATTTTTCAGCAAACTATTTGGAGCGTATATTTTTTTTACATAAAACTTCGTTGGCAAATTCAGTTAGAATAGTGTAGTGTCATTTATACTGCATAAATGTGTGCTGTGAATTTCTGCATGAGTTGCTAGATTTGCAGACTGGTGTCTTGATTCACTAAAGAAGGCAGTTCATAGTACGTAGCACGGGTACACCCACACACACGGCACTGCCGGCCCTTAATGAATGTACATGTAAGAAGGCCTACTGGTGAGATCATGCCTATGCTCCTGCAGCTGGAAATCCTAATACTTGAGTGGTTAGAAAATTGCAAAACTCTGTTGGCAAGTGTTCCTTAAAGCAAATTTCCTCGTCCGTCTTCCCGTCCCATTCCTTACACATGAGCATTTCGCCTGCTCCACAGAAACTATTACCTAGATGCGGTCAAAATACTTCCCCCAATATGGCGCCGCCTACCCAGCATGCATAAAGGGGGAAGCACGTCATCAGGACATCCTGAGAATGCCAAAGAAACTCATGAGAAATAAAATCACTATAAACCGAAACCAGGGAGGGAGGGACGGGCTCAGCCAGCCACTCAGCGGCTGCCTACTATAGCTGGTGCTCTAGAGCATAGCTCTCAAGTCCCAAGGTCTGGACTTCTAGCAGAGGGAAAAGACAACACAGTTTACAAGCGAGCTTGACAGAAGTTTTTGTGAGTCCTGGAGTCCAAACCTAATGCGGGCCTTCTGAATGCTTCTTTTTATTTTTGTGAGGTGGCATAAGATAATGTGCCCCAAGAAACGTGACATCATGGTGTCTGGCATCATCTAGTGGTCTGGCCACTAAAGCTGATTTATTAACATTGAAGAAGGCAAGTTCATAAATCGATAAAGGAATGTTGCTGAAGGAAAGCAACGCCCTGTAAATCAAGTGGTCTGGGGTAGAATCCCCCTCTGCCATCGTACCTTATGACAGCTTTGTTGAGAAGAGGTGTCTATTTCGTTCCCCCCCTGCACTCAGGGTTAGTACAATCCCAGGTGGTAGCAGACAAATACAATTTTCTGGAGTCCAATGTCCTGTCCATTTCAGCAGGAGATTTGGCTGCAGGAAACAGGTCAGGTAAGGTGAAAGTACGGCTTTGTGGGCCTAGTATTTCACTATGCCTATCACAATATTTAGTTAGCTATGAAAGATGAGAGAGTATGGATGTCATTTAGGGGTCACCAGGGGTCATAGCTGCAACCCCTGGCTCGTTCACTGCGGCCCCTGTCCCTGTCTTTGTGACCCCTGGCCTAAGAGGTGGTTAAATCAGTGCCAAGAAGGCAGGGGTGGCTTTGCCCTCCTTGTTTAAAGCTCATTTTTAATGATGCTAACAGTGAACAATTGTATAGTGTTCTCTATTAGTTTAATAAAAACTGAATCATCAGCTAAGTAAAAACATTTATTAAATGTATGTTGTGTGCGTGCTTGTAGAGAACAGTATGTTTGTTTGAGAGAGGGAGTGTTTATGCACAAGCGTGTGTACGTGAGCATGTGTGTGAGTGAAAGTGGCAGTCAGAGACAGGAGTGGCAATAAATGAGATTAAATGTCAGTAAGTGAGCATGAGTGAGTCCGGATGAGTAAGAATGATGGAGTGATGGTAAGGGTGAGTGCAAGTCAGTGTGAGTTAGCTGTGAGTTGGTCAGTGTAAGAATGAGTGACGATGTGTGAGTGAGTGTAAGACTGAGTGCAAGAGAGTGAGAATGAAAGAGTGCAAGTGGGTGACAATGGTTGAGTAAGAGTGAGTAGGTGAGAATGAGTGTGAATTAGTGAATGTAAATTAGCACGAGTAAGAATGTGGTACTTGGTATATCTGCTTTCGGCCCTTGCAAAATGATGGTGTTGGCATAGTGAGGGAGATTATTAACAGACTTGGACCTGGCATACTAGAGCTCGATATATGGGACGCCCATGGCAAACGTCTGGAACAGGAATACTGGAAGTAATTCCTGATATCGGACACTCCTGGCAAAATGCTCATGCTAGCATGCTAGAGGTGATTCTTGGCATAAAGAATGACAGTTGTGGCATATAGGGGGGGGAGCAAACATGACTGCTGGCCCTATCATCCTAGAGGTACATTTTGACATCCATCATACATGGATGACATTAATAGAAAATTTTCAGAACTGGCATATTATATGTAAAAGTTGGCAAAAAGAGGCCCCCAGGGCTTATATGGGGCACCCATGGCTTATATATTGCACCCATAGCAAAATGCCGGCCACGGTACAATGGATGGTATTTTTGGCATATGAGGGCATCACGGCAAATTTTGAAAAAAAGGGGGTCAACTCCTGTGGTTCTTTAGTTTTATTGGCTTGGTACACCATAAAAAGATATATAATTAACAGATGCCCTTCCATAGCCCATGGCTTCTAAGCAGTTTTATGTAACAAATCTATATGCTTTAAAATGCACTGTTTGACTCAGTTTTTCAAAATATTATTTGCAAAATATTCTTGTAATCTTGCCTACCCCTAAGCCCACTCAGAAGAGCTCTGGTTCATTCGCTTTGCTCAGTACAATTTAGGGCAGTTATTGTATTACGTACACCCTATCCAATTTCAAAGGTTGTGTCAGCACCCTAATCTGTAGGGACCAAAACATCTGCAAATTATATGCTGGAATCATGGTGAAATAAGGGGGTGTTCCCGTACATTTAAGATTTCCCTGTTGTCCTCTTACGCTCATTATTGTTAAAATTTCGGGTAGCTTTGAATGTCCGGTACTTAAGGGCTGAGAAATGAGATACTTTTCTGGATATAGAGAATAACTGCACATGTGGGTTGAGGTTCCAGAATTGTAATGTTCATTTTTTAATTGATTGTCGTTATTTAGATAGGATTTGTTGCCAGATTTTAAAACCACTTTTTATAAAATATGACCTCAGACATCGCAATAATGCACTTGCACTTTTGTTAAATATGGAATTTTTAGATGTTGCGTGTGCATTGGCAACATTTATAAAAGTATGCTTGGACTAGTGATATAAGGAGCCTCGCTCGAGATTATTAAGCCAGATATTTTACAGTCCAGGGGCCAAAAGGAAGAACGGATTAGGACTGATGTCGGGCAAGCAAGGGTAATGTGTGCAGGGGCAGGACAAATAGATTGAGCCCTAGAAGGATTGAGGGGGTGGGATTGGGCGGTATTTTATGTTTTGACTATGTTGGTGTCTTAATTTTTTTCTATCATATGCTCCTAATTTTAAAATATGATGTATTTATGTTTTAAAGACATTAGGCCTGATTAGGATGGCGGGTGGACTCACATCTGCCTGCCAAACTAACGGAGATGGGGACTGCCCAACAATGGGGGTCCTACATGCCCAATTACAATGCGTCCGCCACTGTGGCGGTCGTATTCTACATTTTTGCATTGCGGTGGGTGCTGCTGACTGCAGCACCCACCACAATGGAAAAAAAGCCGGTTTTGCATTTCCCTGCACTATGTGGCAGGCACCTTGTGGTGCCTGCCATATGGTGCAGGGAAATGTAAGGTGGTACCATAGGTGCCCTTCAAGTGCAAAGCAAAAGTGCCCATGGTCAAGGGGGGTCTCCAAAGTACATCCCCGCCAGCTTTTCAATGGCGGCTGAACCACCGTAGAAAGGCTAGCGGGGATGCAGCATCTTAATCTGGTGGACGGTGCCTGCTAGGCACCGCCACCATATTGAGGATGTGGGGCAGGTCCGACAGGCAATCGTAACGATTGCCTCTGTCGGACCTGTGGCGGACGGGTTATTCCATCCGCCAGGCACACACCGCTCGCCATCCTTATCTGGGAGGCGGTAATTGGCCGCACAATGGCGGTAAACCCGCCACCGGCAAATTGCCGGTGGCGGGTTCACCGCAATCATAATCACCCCCATTGTCTCTAAACAATAAACTTGAACTGAACTGAACTGTGTGAATATTTATTTATTTAATTTTATTTATTTAAAATTTTATATAGCGCACAGTTACCCTCGGGCATCCCAGCGCTTGTCCAGACGCCAATAGTTAACCAAAGGCCAGTTCAGTGCAATCAAGCAGGAAACAGATAAGTTTTGAGGCATTTCCGAAACCGCAAAGTGCAGGTCTCGGAGTGCAGCTTAAAAGGGAGCGCGTTCCACAGCATAGCTGTGTTGACCGAGAATCTTCTCCCACCAGTACGGGCCCTTTTTACTCTGGGGATTTGGAGAAGAAATTTCTGATCGGAGCGCAACGTTCTATTGGCTTTATAAGGCACCGCTAAGTTCCTCAGAATGGGAGGGCCCTTCCCCTGAAGGATTTTGTGCGCAGTGCAGAGAGCCTTAAATTTGACCCTTTCTCGCACCGGAAGCCAATGCAGGGCCTTTAGGGCCGGTTTAGCTGACTGCATCCTAGGGACGCCCATGAGCAGCCTTGCAGCCGCATTTTGAACCTGCTGGAGTTTATTAAATGTTACTTCAGGGGCGCCCAGAAAAATAGCATTACTATAATCTAGTCTCGATGTAATCAGCCCCTGAATAAGCAACTTCCTTGATGTTAGAGGAAGGAGAGGGAGAATTTTGCGGGCTGACCGGAGGACGGCAAAACAGACTCCTGCCGTTTTTTTCGCCTGGGTCCTAAACGACAGGTCTTGCTCTAGCCAGACCCCCAAACTCTTGATCTCCTCTTTCGAACTGGGGAGCTCTCCCATACAGCTGGGCCAGCTGGTCACAGGGAGCGAAGGGGTCTTACTCCCTAACAGCATTATCTCTGTCTTCGAGCCATTCAGCTTAAGAGATGACTCACACATCCAGGAGTAGACTTCCGACAGGCAGGAGTGCAGTAGATCGGGGTTCTCCACCAGTTGGGATAGGGCGACCACCAACTGCGTATCATCCGCATAACTGACAATTTTAATGTCAAATGGGGCCACCACATCCTCCAGGGGGGCCATATATACATTGAACAATGTAGGGCTGAGGGAGGAGCCCTGTGGCACCCCACACTGGAGGGGAATAGATGTCGACCGATCACTCCCTTCCCAGACCTGGTATGTCCGACCGCTGAGAAATGACCTAAGCCATTTCAGAGCGACCCCTGACACACCAACCTCGGACAGTCGCTGAATCAACACCAGATGGTTCACAGTGTCGAAAGCCGCACTGAGGTCCAGGAGGATCACTGCCACTGACCCTCCTGAATCCAAAATGCTTCTGGCTTCATCCACGACTGCCAGAAGGGCGGTGTCGGTGCCCTGGCCTGGCCGGAATCCGGTTTGTGAATCCCGGAGCAGGCCATTAGTCTCGGGAAAACCTGACAGTTGTTGATTCACTAACCTTTCCGCAATTTTACCGAGTCCCGGCAGCAGGGAGATGGGCCTAAAGTTTGCCAGGTCCGAAGGATCCAGACTTGGCTTTTTTAAAAGCGCCTTTACCACTGCTGTTTTCCAGCTCGAAGGCACCAATCCATGGGCAAATGATGCATTCATTAAGTCGGTAACAGGAACCGCAATAGAAGTTGCTACCTGTTTCAGGAACTTCATAGGGACCGGATCCCTAGGGGAGCCACTTTTCATAGAACCCAAAGCCTTAAGGACTTCAGCCACTGATACTGGGCCAAAAGTATCTAAATGGGTAGATGCTCCTCTTGGCTGTTTAGCTGTGTCCATTTTATGACCAGGCTGAGGCGACGGAGACTGAGGTAAGGTGCTTAAAATCTTCTCAATTTTCATGTGGAAGTAGTCTGCCAGCTCCTTACACTTCTGGTTGTCATGTGTTACCGCGGGCTCAGGAACTTTAAGAAGTTCCTTTACCACTTTAAAAGTCTCCCTGGAGGAGTTGGAGGCAGATCTTATGCGCTCCTCAAAGAATTGGGCTTTAGCATGGTGAAGAGCGGATTTATAACCCCTCATTGCAGAGCGGTATTCCTCTCGCCTGGCTACCTCCCATTCCTTTCTCCACATCCTCTCTAGCTTCTTACATCCCTTCCTGAGGGTACATAGCTCGTGAGTATACCACGGGGCAGAGCCAATTCTTTTCTCCCTCTTTGGCACTCTCTTTTTCGGAAATATGGCGTCAAGGGAAGTGGTCAACCACTGATCGAAATTTGCGTCCCCCTTTACCGGGTCAGAATCAGGGGGAGGGCACGTGCCATCCAGTTTGGAAATCCAGTCATTAATCGATAACCTGGACCATGCTCTATCCACCAAATAGGCCTGATGGCCAGATGTAGGCGAAGGATCTATTTGCCACGTTGCCGAAACCAGAAAATGGTCTGACCACGGGAGGGGATACTCAGGCCTAGCCATAAAACGGGGGATGTTAGAAAAGATTGGATCAAGTAAGTGTCCCTTATCGTGCGTAGCCCCCGCGTTAATTAAGAACAGCTCACATGCTTTCAGATCGCCCTGTAGGTCTCGAGCTACTAAATCCGCTGGGTCATTAAAATGGAGATTAAAATCTCCCATCACTATGAAATTGGTCGTAGAAGAGGCCAGGGTGTTTCCATAAGGGAGCTAACAAAATTACCCACGCAGCCCGGAGGACGGTAAATCAGTATACCTGACACCGATAACGTAGGGGATGTCCGCAAGGAGAAATGGCAGCTCTCACAGTCCGACACTAAACCATTCTGAGCCCTGCACCCATATGTGTCCCTGTATAGAATCGCAATGCCACCCCCTCGCCCCACCGGTCTATCTAGATGATATATGAGAAAGCCTGGGGGGAGGGCTTGCACGATATCAGCATCAGAACTAGACGTTATCCAAGTTTCCGTCAGGAACAGGATATCTAAGTCCAAATCTTGTATAAGGAACTTAACTTCTAACGAGTGTCTTGGAAGAGATCTGCAATTCAGCAGACCTAACGACAGGGCGTTCTTACCTTTGTCCGGATGAATGAGCTGACCCGGCCTGCAGGCAGATAGCGGGCTAAATCCTTTGTAGGCAGGTTTACGGGCAGCGGATTGCAAAGGGCAAAATGCCATAAGGTCATCCCGAGAGTATATCATCCTTATAGCAGGATTTTTGGGCAGAGTTTCTGGCCCTAGGCCTGTCTGGGCCCGGACGGGCCCAGACGGGCTGGACTCTGGCGTGACTCCGGCGCGGTGACGGCGCTGCCGCTGCGCGTCTCCATACTAACTTTAAATAGGGGCCGCGCCTACCGTGCAAATCACTAAAGCGCTCACCAATATGGCGCCAGCACAACGTCCCTAACTACCCCCAAGATGGCGGCGATCCGGTAAAGCTGCCTGAGGACCCGCGAAAACCGCGGTGAGGGTCACAATTAATGTGCAAGTAAGTGCTACTCTAATAATATCGAAATTAAAAGCAAGGTACAAAAATGGAAAATAAACAAGATTAAAATCAGTATGAGATGATAAGTTTTAAAAGCGCGCTGGTAAATACACACTCAGTTGCTCTTAAGCGACGTATCTCTAAACTCTAGCGTTATCCGCTTAAGGTGCACAAACCTTTGTCCAGAATAAATACGTGGATCCGAAAGAGACATCTGTGTTGTATTCTTATAATATTGACATAGATATAATGTAACTTCGGTGATGTTATTTATTGTGATGTCATCAGGGTAAAGGTCAAGTCAGATCTCTTCCTGGGAAGATTCAGGGTCAAAGGTCATATGATGTCAATTCCTTTGATGTCAATAAGGTCAAAGGGTATGCAATGTCACTTCCGCTCCCTTGTCATTTTGGCGAATCAACATCCATGGAGAGAGGACCAGCACATCTTCCTCCAGCACACCTTCCTCTGGAAGCATCGGTGCATATAGGCAGCACTCAGTAGATGCAGGGGACCACCCACATTTCACTGCCACATAGATCATACTGAACACATAAGAAATATGCCAAACTCATTAGTACTTAACATCATCTTGTATGCAAAAGAGAAACAATTATCATCCATCCCCAGAATAAACAAGGGAGGAAACTTCAGGATGAGACAGGGACACAACATGCATCCAATGTAGACTGGTCTGAGGATAGCACTGAATGTGATTGAGCAATTAGGAGGTTCCCATTAGGAGGCATCAAGAGTCAGCTGCTGCGTGTGCACACCGCCTGTTTGCGGGGGCTTAGCAATCATTATCCGGAGAATTAAAGTGCTAAAAATGAATTATCTGGCTTAGGCTGCACAGTTCCTCGCAGTGAGCCAGCAGAACAGCTGACTGTACAGGGATAACACAACGGGCCCGGGAATGTGCTTCAGCTGCAGATCCGTTTTAGACACGCACAGGCTCCATTAAACTGAATCCAACATCCATGCCGTTTTCAATGGAAATATATAACACATTCTGAAGTTATTATGCATACAGAAAATGGTTTAATCATCAACCCAAAGTCTGAATGGTTAAATAGCCTAACTGCATCAAGCTGGTTTTCTTTTATTCTATTTTTTTGTTGTTGAGATTGCAATTCCAACATTTTTATATATCGGAGTATATTATAATTTTTATTATAATTGCTTAAAATTATCAGTAAAGTAATGGACTGACTGCACAAAGATTCATATGAGATATTTTAGACCTGGGAAATGTCATTGTAAAGGAGACAGCTTAGCTGCTACCTAATGTACTGAAAATGCACATCACCTATGGCAAATTGTCATATTTCTTTGGTGGTTTCTCATATCTATCAGTTTTTTCCATTTAATATAGCGCTTTATAATAACACAGTTGTCACTTTAAGCATTATGAATAACAGTTTGTTGTGACTTATGCAGATGTTATTGCCGCCACGCCGCTCCTCGTGACTGTCTAGTGGTGCTCTTGTCGTGGGACACATCGAATGTGAAGATCGGCATTTGGTGTGAGCTCAGGAAGACCACGGCTGGAGACGGTTGATGGACCGAGCAGGTGAGGGAACCTCTGTGCTATGTTGGGGAAAATAAACTACTATTCAACTTCATCCTCGGAGTACGCATTTTAATCATTACAATTTGGTGACGCTTGCCTGCTCCCCCAACATGGCGCGGTACAAACCTACGTTTGAAGAGCTACGGCCCAATGCAAATATTTTAACATCCCATGATGGTTGGTGTTGTTTTGGGAAACAGCCTTTACCACGAAACATTTTCTACGCATTACGTTAACAACGGTACACTTACCTCGTAAACGTCTTCACAACGCGAAATGCTTCAACGACCATCTTTACCACGCAAGCAACGTCATCACGGAACAACGTCTTCATATTCCGAAAAAATGCGTCAGTCCGTTTTCTGTGTCGGCGGAGACCTGCGAAAAAGGCAAAAAAAGAAAAAAGGGGGCTTGGGGGGGTCTCCCCCCCCCAAAAAAGAAAAAGCGGGGTAAAGGTAAAATCGAGGTAAAGGCAAAGCGTAGAAAAAACATTCCGTTGTAACGCATGTGTGGTAAAGGCATGCGTTGCAACGGAATGCGTAGTAACGACATATATTCGTTGTTTTCTGGACGATTGTTCTACGGCATACTGCAGTCCATATAAAAAGGTACTGAGTTAATTTACGTTAACTTACTGGCAGCAGTTGGGATCTCGCGCACTGTTCAGCTCGCGGGCATGGAACCTATTGCTCGAGCACGTACAGCACCCTCTGAGTATTCGGTGTGACGCTACCCGCAGCGTGCTGAACATGACACCATATTGGATCAGCATTTTACATCTTGACATCTACGGCTACGCTGCCAGTGCATTTAGTGTGCACTGCAATACATTAGCGTGTAATGCTATGGTATATTGATGCACTGTAATCTGCACACCTCAAACAGATGCCGATCACTCTACAGTGATTTGCACACCTTTTGTTACGTATTGGAATCTCAAGTGTGCACCATTACTAGCAATTAATTCACGGTGATCTGCACACCTTATACTGTCACAATACAGTGATGTGTACACCTTAATAACACCGATGCACGTCACACCATGGTTATGTGCACACCTTTGTACATCAGATTTGTATCACAGTGCATTCAAGTCATACTTTCTTGCTATTGTCTGTGAAGCATACCACTGTTTTCTCACTTTCACACCTTGTTTCTTGCAACCTTCGTTTTTATTAAGAAAACATAGACTTACAATTGAATAGAAACTGATCTTTTGCTACATTAAATATACAATTATGGCAGCCAGTCAGATGGTTACACCTCCTTCATCATTTTTATCAGAGTCTCCTTCAATAGAATGGGAGGTGTGGATTGCTATTTCTGAGAACTACATTGAAGAAATTGATGGCTTATGATTTCCAGCCTCTGGGATAAAAGATCCATTATTAAATTCCCTAGGTAAAGAAGGTCAGCATGTTTTACATGTTTTACCAGAAGTAATGGACGCTGATGGTCAACTGATTGAAAATCCATACTTAGAAGCAAAAGGTAGACTGGGAAAGTACTATGGCAAACAAATAAATATTGTTATGCAACAACATAAATTTTACTCTTTACAGCCAGAAATCTGACTCTACATGAAACAATCATCATAGCAAAAATCGTAGAGAAGTCTGACACATGCATGAAAAAAATGCAAAAGCTAGAAATAAAACACAAAGATACTGTAAATGTTGTAAGAAAAAAAGAAGAATTTCCAAATGCTGAGAACAGAGCCAAACAAAAAGCAGATTGCACAATTCTGATTAGGAAACCTAAAACTAAAGTTATTTTCATGACACAAGAGTAAATGCAGTGACTGCTATAGCTGTTGGAGCATGGAACATGCAGCAGACTTCAGGAGATGTTTTGCAAAAGATAAAGATTGTAGGAAATGTGGGAAACAAGGATACCTAGCAAGAACTTGCAGAGATTTGTCTAAAAACAGGATTGCATTTGTAGATGAAGACA
Source organism: Triturus cristatus (assembly GCF_964204655.1). Taxonomy (NCBI): domain Eukaryota; kingdom Metazoa; phylum Chordata; class Amphibia; order Caudata; family Salamandridae; genus Triturus; species Triturus cristatus. The sequence continues at coordinate 1,063,603,468 of NC_140594.1, read as the reverse complement.
TGAGTACATCTGACATTGTACTTTGTGTGAGAAGTGAAGGGGAAGCAAAAATACAAAGACCAAGGGCTGCCTTTATGGAGTACCGTTAGAGCTATTGGTTGATCAGGCCTCAATGTACACTATTGTACCCTATAGCATTTTTCAAGAAAAATGGAGTAACACTACATTATGTTGCAGTGATATCATGCCCAATGGTTATGGTGATGAAACCATATGTATAGAGGGGTTTGTAGAGACCAACTTTGAATTCAAAGGCAGGAAAGCATTGGGCAAAATGTATGTCTCATGGGATGGCCCAGCCATCTTGGGATGGGTTCAACAACATAAATTGCATGTGGTTCTAGACCCCAGATCACCCAAAAAAAATTATAGTACAAAATGATAATTATAGTGAGTCTATCCTAGCCAAATATGAGAATGTTTTTAGTAATAAGTTGGGTAAACTTAAGGGGTACGTCCATAAATTATAGTGAAAGAACGAGCCAAACCCATTAGACATGGAGTGAGGAAGATTCCCATTGCCATTCGGGAGGAGGTGAAGGAGATGTAAGAGATATGCACAAGAAGGGGCCATTGAACCCATGGAGATGTCTGAATGGCTGTCTCCGGTCGTGATTACAAAAAAAAGGGATGGAAAGTTGAGATTTTGTGCCGACCTCAGGTCACTGAACCAGAATATAGTAGTGGACTGCTTCCCTCTTCCGAATATCTCAGAGATGGTGCTGTTAATGAATAAAGCCACATTTTTCACTAGATTAGATTTAAATTGGCATATCATCAAATTGCTTTATATCCAGATTCAAAGAAATTTGCTGCATTTGTAACCATGGAAGGTGTTTTCCAATTTAAAATCCCTTTGGTCTGGATTCTGCTGCCAGTGTTTTTCTACACATGATGCATACCTTATTCTGTGATGTTGAAAATGTACACTACTTTCAGGATGATATTTTGATTACAGGAAAGAGTGAGGCTGAACACAATTGTTTGTTGACGAGAGTACTCAAAGTATGGAATGATGCTGGTCTTACATTGATAAAGACAAATGTAAGTTTTTGTAAAAAGAAATAGATTATCTGGGTTATGCCATTTCTGAAAGAGGAGTAGAACCTAAAGAGGGCTTGCTGAAATCTTTTAAGTTGGCTGTTATCCCCACTGTTAAGGTTCAGTTAAAATCATGTATGGGATTGGTAGAATACTATGCCAAGTTTGTAAGTGATTTACCGAGGAAGGGTAAACAATTTGAATGGGGTACTAACCAAGATAGAAGAAGAAGTGCTTAGAATAATTAAAGATGAAATAGTAAATGCGGGTATTTTAACTCTGTTTGATTTTATAAAAAAAAAAAGAGAGTAAGGAAAAACCTGTAGTATTTGCTCTGCGTCCGCTTAACAAGTAGTAACAAAATTATGCAGTGATCAAGAGCGAGGCTTTAGCTGCAGCATGGGGTGTTCAATATTTTTAAAGTTAGGAGTCCTAACTTTACTACTCCTAAACTGAGAAAAATCCTAACTTTAAGACTTTCGGTATTCACAGAAGGCATTTAGGAGTCCTAAAGTTAGGACTCCTAACTTCTGTGAATACTAGTGCCTTCTGTGAATACCAAAATGGTAGTAAGTTTAGGATTTTGTCTTAAGTTAGTTCTGTGAATCGGGCCCTAAGATTATTGAGACTCACCTGACCTCGATGGACCAGAGTCTTCCGAGGACAGACTTTGTTTCTGTGCCAGCTACTCGACACGAATGTGGCTGGTAAGCTGCTCTGAGCACACCCCTTTGAAGGGTGGCTGACTGTCTGGCAGTGTGGTTACTGGCCCTTCCTATTTTCACCAGCGCTGTGCGCGTGTGTCCTCAAAACCGTCAGTTTTATTTGCTTTTGCAGCATTATAGTACCAGCTGCAGAGGGTCCACTGGCAGGCAGTTCTCAGTCTCCAGAATGACTAAGAGACCACAGCTGCGACGAGGAGCCTCCAAGCAACCTAGTCAGGTCAGTCACAGCATGGCATCACGATGAGAGGCACAGGCAACGGTGAGCGAAGCGGCGGCTTCAAAAACGTACAGACATAACTTCCGCCCCCTCGCACCGCCCAGTTAATGACTTCATTTTCTATCTCGGGCAGCAAATGAACACACGCCGTGGTGCTACAGCTCCAGTGAGAGCACAGCTGAGCCAGCCTGTGCGGCGCGATCGGAACCACCCCCTGGCAGATGAAGATGTCAATTATAATTAAACACCTGAGCAGTGCAATTGTTGCACTGCACAGTGTAGTGCAGTCTGTAACACATTGTGGGCTGCCAAAGCAAGGCGTGGTTGTGCATTGTTAAATGAGCATAGCAGCGCTCTATATCCATTTGTCAACAACTTCAGGATGTGCTATAGATGCGTGACTTTGCTATTTGGTGCGGCAATGCAGAACATCACGCCAACATGCGTTAGTCTAACGCCCGATGCATGGTACTTGGCAGGACTGAGAGATGTAAATCAAAACAACAAGAATACTTTGCTTGTGTAGGTAAACAGAAAGATTTTTGTCTAATTAAAAAAAGTTCTCATATGGATAAAAAAAATCCTCAAAGTTCCAGATGTTTCGGGCTGTTGTAAGAGCAGTGTCTGGTACATAGTACTGAAGACTGCTTGATGTTCCAACAAGATCAAGCAGGACGGACACTGTCACCTTCTCATTCCTCACTGCTTGTCTAGAGCCAACCTGAATAGGGTCTTAAACACTGCAGGGTCAGGCACAGCTTGCATGTGTGCCATGTCTTCCAATTCCAATAATTTGTAAGTGATGGGAATAGGTGGACAGATCAATGGTCTAAGTGGATAGCTTTTTAGCAAAGGATGTTCCAAGTGTTAGTTTCAAATTCCGAGAAATTAGAATGAGGCTAGGTTAATAATTCATTATGTGGTGCACATTAATAATGTTCCTTACATATTCTGCTGAACAGGAAGGCAGTAGATCCCAGGACAGCCACTAGTAGGAAAAAGTGTGTGAAAATCTGCAAAAATCTGAAATTTAGAAAATGAATGTTTTATCAGTCTGGCGCCAAAAATGCAGGCCAACAAGGGGTAGGAATTAGATCTTCTTTGTTATCACCACATATTCTTTCAGACTTACAGGTGAAACATTGGGACAAATCCATGCACAAGGAGAATGAAGTGTTTAGTAGCACCGGTGCTTTGCACACAATTAATCTAGCTGGAACTCATATACATAGTCACAGCATATCTGGAAAATCTATCAGAGTTCCAGCCATGATGAGTCTGCACTTCACATCTCTGCACTAAGACTTTGAAGTGTTTTAGGAAAAGTAGTACTTGAAAAAACTGCAATTTATTACAGTATTGTGCATTGTGTTCAAGATTGCTATCTTGTATGAGTCAACACGCATGACTGTCATTTCGTTGGTCAACTCACTGCAGGAGAGCACAATTTATCTTGGTTCTGGTACAGTGTAAGACATTGGGCAACTGGTTGAGGGGGGTGAAACCCTACTCAAGCATCAACCACAATCCTTGTCAGGGTGAGGCACAAGCAAACCCCAAATTAACATGTGCACACCCTCTGGTAGCTTGGCACAGAGCAGTCAGGCATAGCTTAGAGGCAATGTGTAAAGTATTTGTGCAACACTTCAAACAGTAACACAGTGAAAGCACACCACAAAAGGATCCCAAACTAGAAACATAGAGCATATTGTAATAAATAAAACAAGACCAAAACAACAAAAGTCCAATCAGTAGATCCAGAGATATGCAATTTTACAAAATGTAAGTGAAAATACTGCCAAAAAGTCCAATGTGCCACTCGCGGCTATCTCGTGTCGTGCTAGACTGATCATTCATGATGACCAGGAGAAAGTCACAAGTTCAGGCTGACCTCAATGGAGCAGGGGTCAGATACAGGGACCATGTTAGTTCCGCTGAAAGGTTACCATCTCAGTCCAGGGTAAAGAGGCCAGTTCCCAGTGGAGGGGGACCGCGAGGAGCAGGGAAGCATCGCTGACAGTAGTCAATGCCTCGCAAAAAGCATGCCTGGTGTCATGGACGGGAGTTGCAGTACGAACATCCTGTTGTCATCATGAATGATCAGTCCAGCGCTCTCTGTGAGTGGTCGATGCTGTAATGTGAAGGTTTGGACCGAAAGAACTGCGCATTGGTGGGTTGTGTGAGTGGCAAGGTTTCGGGGCCAAGGGGCCCGTTTGCAATTGTGAAGGGCTCAGAACCTTTATTTGAGCCTCTCTGAGCCCACAGCAAGGGTCCTGGACCTAAGGGGCACTATTTGGGGGGCAGAGACTTGCTGGATCCTGGTGCTGGTTGAGGTGGTTGTGAGGTAGTTATGAGCCTGTGGCTCTGAACAGTAGGACAGCAGACTAGCCCTTGGAGTCACAACAGGAGTCCTTGTGTTCAGGTGCAGGTCCAAATCCCTCAAACTCAGGCAGGAAAGTAGCAGGGCAGCAATCCAGCAATGCAGCAGTCCAACAAGGCAGTAGTCTAGAAGGGCAGCAGTCCAGTAGAGTGGCAGTCCTTTCAGGAGTACAGCAGTCCTTCTTTCTTGCAGAGTTTCCACAAGTCCAGAAGTGTACTGAAGAGTTGGTGTCTGAGGTCCAATATTTATGCCTGGTTCTTTCTTTGAAGTGGATATGCTTCTATAGGTTTCCCTTGCAAGTCCACAGGCTGTCTGACTTCTCTGTCCTGGCTCCATACTAACTGTAGGGAGTTTGCAGCCCTTTGTGTGGAGGCCAGTCACAGCCTATTCAAGTGTAAGTAGGGCCACCCTCCCATCCTGCCAGTGATGGCCCATCCAGGCATACCTAAACTTTCTATTGTGTGTGGCTGTGTAGGAGGAATACACAAAGCCCAACTGTCAGCTACACCCAATAATGTGACCCAGAGACAGGCCTCAGGCACTAAATGACTAAAGGAAGAAAATGCCAACTTTCTAACAGTGGCATTTTCAAAACTGTAATTTAAAATTCGACTTTACTGTAAAAGAGGATTTTTCATTACAATGCCAAAGACACCAAACATGAATTGGTTACCTGGTCCCATTTGGAATTTACAGCTTATTGAATGTAATAAAGTAACTCCAATGTTATCCTATAGGAGAGGCAGGCCTTGCAGTAGTGAAAAAAGAATTTAAGATGTTTGCACTACCAGGATATGCAAAACTCAAAACTACATGTCCTACTTTTTATATACATTGCACCTTTCTCTGTGGGTTGTTAGGGCCTACCCTATGGGTGTCTTATATGTATTAAAAAGGAAGGTATGGGCCTGATCAAAGGTTTATTTTGCCAGGTCAAATTGTCAGTTTAAAAGTACACACAAGCTGCAATGGCAGACCTGAGTAAAAATGTAAATTTGATACTTGTATAGCGCACTACTCACCCGCAAGGGTCTCAAGGTGCTTGTATGAATACCGCCGTGGAACCCATCCTGGCTTTCCCTGTGAGGCGTCCACTCCTGGGCACCCCCAAGGTGGAGGCCAGGCATCCTTAGCGTTGTGGGGGCTGTTGTGGAGATTAAGCAAGCTATTGCCCAGAGTTGCAGAGTGAGACTCCATGATTGGAATAGGCACCGAGGTGAGAATTATCAGGTCTAGGCACCGAGGTGAGAATTATCAGGTCCGTGGAATTATTGAGCCCAAGACCCGCCAAGGCAGGGTATTGAACCTTGGTCCCGGGCTAGACCTCTGCATCAGGGTCTGCCGCTCTAATCATTGAGCCACACTTCTCCACAGTCGTGCTTAAAGGGCTACTTAAGTGGGTGGCACAATCAGTGCTGCAGGCTCACTAGTAGTAGCATTTAATTTACAGGCCTTGGGTACAAGTAGTACCACTTCACTAGGGAAGTACAAGTAAATTAAATAGGCCAATTGGGTGTTAGACAATTCTACCATGTTTTAATGAGAGAGCACAAGCCCTTAGCACTGGTTAGCAGTAGTAACGTGCACAGAGTCCTAATGCAAAAAACAAAACGGGTAAGGAAAACAGGAGGGGGAAGGCAAAAACTTTGGGGATCCCTCTGCAGAAAGGGCCAAGTCAACAACATCCAATTTGGAATCAAGAGGCGATATGTAGCGAAGGTCTTCGAGGATTAATTTTGGAAGGGGTGGGACGTCTATCAAAAAGTGGCATCTCTCATCCTCTGTATTATAATTGCATTGATGACACTGGGACATTCAATATAACGGATGGGGCTTCCTCCCCTTCTTGTCAGATATCCCACTGCACCACAGTTTAAATAACCCGTAAGTCAAAAACATGTCTTTAACAAAGAAATGGCCTCTCAGCATTTGGCTCTATTTTAATAACAATGTGTATGTGTCTTTAAAAATTGTTTGTAATATCTTTGCTAAAGTTTTATGCTCCTCAGCAAGATTTGCAGTTAAATGGTTGATTTGAGATGCATTTTTATTGGATATGTGTACATACAAGTCTTAATCAAGAATGGCAATTAGGGGTAGAAGTTGTAGCTTGCTAACCCTGACTAATAATACCCTTGATTTCAGCAATAATGAATACAGCAACCGAAAGTAAAAAAGGGCTCTTAAAGCCCTGTTTACTTTCCGGAGTTGCCACGCCGTGGCTTTATCCTACCCAACTAGATGCAAAAAACGGCCTTGTAAGTTGCTAAGCATAGCCCATGGTGTCAACCCTGTGAATGTTATGGAGTGGTGAAGTGTGTGTGATGTCACTTCCGCTTCCCCTAGCATTTTGGTGAACGAAGGTCACGTTTCTCAATATCTTTTCTAAGCCTTAAAATAGTGTGGAGAGGTTGTTGTTGAGATGCATAAACCCATATGATGTGGCACTTTTAATCACAATAAAATATGAATAGGGTTCCAGGGCATGCATCTCTGAACCAATTTGGAAAAAAATACCACTTAGGAGAGCATTTTAACTGAACTGGTTCACATGTTTCCATGCCAACTAATGGAGTGATTGGTGAACCACATTCGACCCAGTTTATACTTCACCACTTCACGGTCTACGCATGGGCATGGTACACGGTGTAATCAGGCCACAGAAGGCTACATATTTAAAATAAAATGTTGAAGCAGCAGCTTTATGTTTAAAGATCCAGATCCATACACGCAGCAGATGTTGGGAGGGACAGGATTATGATTAAGCCAATCAGTGCATACCCACACACAAAATGAGAAACAAGCAAGAGACAGCTTAAACACAAAACTGGAACAGCCATCCTGAACCATAGGAAAATGCTATTTACCCTAGGTTCCCTTTTTATTTAGCTAATTGCAAGTCCTCAACCCCATGTTGAAATGGCTCTCTCTCAATGGACATGGGTGGAGCCGAAGCCCAGGCCTAGCTCTAGGACGGTGCGACCCGTGTAGCCGCACCTGGCGCAGACCTGGGGTGCGCCGTCTTTAGAAATAACATAGGTTTAAAAGGCACCCGCTGTAGAGTGTGTGGACAGTTTTCAGGCAACAATAAAAAAGTCAAGATAACTCTGGTGATTAATGTTCCAGCTGCAGGGAGATCAGATTTTTGTCTAGTGTCAGTTTTGACTCATAATAAAGTAGCACAGAGGGCTAATATGTCTGCTCCAGGAACAAGTACAACCCAAACCACCAAACTGTATTTTATGTGGATATAGGTTACTGCTTTTGTCACAGAGATCCTTTTTTTACTTGCAGTTCATGAGTTAAAGTCTTAGCATAGCGCTGTGACCTATGAACTGTCATCAAAGAGCTGCATGCAAACTGCATGTAATAGGTTAGAATGTTAAGTCGTTGAACCCCCCCTCCCGCAAATGGTTCCTTTGGGTAGAAGTACATTTTTATTAGTGAAGCCAAACCCAAAAACTGGCGTACGTTTTAAATCCTGAATTTGTGCTTCTCCAGACCAAATAATCTTAAAATATACTGCCTACTAGTAAGGGTGAGATGTGACTCCTTGTTGTCCTAAATAACATTTCCTATTAGACTGATTTACACATGTATGATTCACTGGCTCTGTATAATGTCTGTGTGATGTAAAGTGCAGTGGCGTAACGAAACTTGAGGGGGCCCCCCACAAGGTACGTGCAGGGGCCCCCTCCAAACTTAATCTGGAGCTCTCCAGCTGAAGTGCGGTGCTAGGGGGCCCCCTGGAGGTTGAGGGCTTCCACGCACCGCGGGGGATGCGGGGGCCTGTGTTACGCCCCTGGTAAAGTGCTCTGACACCGTACACTGGCATGAGTAGCGCTATAAAGCAAATTAAATGCATGTGAGAGAGAGGCTATGGTGAGACGAGGGACACTGGTGGAGCGTGGCAGTGAGGGAATTTGCGGGGAGGAAGGTTTTAAGAGCGGCGTCAACAAAGACTGTTGCACTGGCCGCCACCATCGCTAAAGCTGGCCCTGCTGACACTCCCATATAGTTATAGCGCTGCACAGTGGTGATGTCAAACTACTGATAAAAGGCCCCAAAACTTGCCTTTTCTTTCAATATTCAGTGAGTGCCCCAGCTGGTAAAGTTACATTTTGCATGGAGTGCTGAATAGCCTTGCATCTTTTCTGGCTCAGGTACAATGGACAGCGCTTCGAGCATTTCATATCTGTGCTATTTAGCACCACCCTAAATGCCATCTTATTTATAACAAAGAAGTGCTTGGCTCGACCTACTTCACTGTGCCACATCGGAGAATGCACCATCTAAGCTAATTGGGTCTCTTGGTACTACGTGCTTTTTGACTCTGGTCAGGTTCCTTTCCAGGAAGCAGGAATCTGAGGGACTCAGGTGTTCTGTGGACTCTCCTGGGCCTTGGAGCTTACCTTTTAAAAGCCAAGTGTGTGAGTCTGCTCAATGGCTCTATGCAATGCACGCCTGTGGGACCTATATGAAATTTCATCCCCTCAATTCTTCGAGATTCTATAAATGCATACAATCGATGCAGCTCTGGAGACTTTTCTTTCACTATAGAAACCTCTTAGAACATGTCTTCATAATCACAGTACTCCACAGATATTTCACTACAATTACCTTCTTTATTAAACTGGACTTTCTTTTTTACGATCTCTGGGGCTGTTACTTTCTAGAGGGAATATACCTGCGATGGAATAGCCAATCATTTTCAATTTGGCTCTGATTAATAAGTAAAACATTACATTTATTTATGCTGAAATAAGATTTGCACTTTGGAGAATATTGTAACTGATATATGTAACTTACATGAAATGTACATACACACACACTTGAGCACACACACACACATTTCTCTCTCTCTGTCCCTCTCTCTCTCTCTCTCACTTTCTCCTCTTAAACACCATTTTAGCCTAGGGCAGATTTACAAGCCCCTTGCGCCGCTGGTGCGTCACGTTGCGTGACGCGCTGGCGGCGAAACCTGCTAAGTGATATTTATAAGCACAGGTAAAGCGACCCTGCATGACTTTACCTGTGCTTGTAAATATCGCCCCTTTTCATGCAACACTTTGCGTTTTAGGGGCGTGACATTGGTATTGCTGTGGGTGTTCCCACATAACACCCATGTCTACTGATGCATTTCCAGATTTACGAGCAATCGTGAATCTGGAAATGCGTCAGAATGCTATGCCACCCTAGAGGTAGTGTAGCGAGGTGCAACAAGGAGAAATGTTTTCATTTCTCCTCTTTTTTTCCTCTTTCAATGCGTGCTGCCTTCTACAGCATGCATTGGAAGAGGAAATCACCAACATTTATTGTTTTTGTGGCCGTAGCGGGCACCGGGCGTTTTCCCACGGGCCGCCAGGTTGGGGGACAGCTTTCGATCCCCGGGGGGCCATTTTTGTTACCAGGGGTCGCCAATATCGACCCCCTGTAACAAAATCGGCAGAAACTGGCACTAAAAAACAGCTCCAGGGGGGTTGGCTGAGCACTTTGGCAGGGCCGGTTTCGGTTTCCAGTCCGGCCCTGCTTCCTGCACAAAAACAATCTCCCCACGACGCAGGCATCTTGGTGTCTACGCCGGCACATGGCAGCAGTTTGTGTGCCAGTGCAGGGGGAAGCACAGAGATGCAACACATTGTAAATACGTCGCATACCTGTGCTTGGAAACTAACGCAGCATGGCGCAGCAAAATGACTTGCAGCCCCGTGCTACGTTACTTTCTCATAAATCTGCCCCCAAGTGTTTTGCAAATGTTGATATCATAATACATTCTATAGGTTGGTCCCTGCATGACAGTGTTTTTTACCATGAGTATATGGACAAAAGCAAAGCAACTAGCAGTGCTTCATTTGTAAAATAAGTGCCAGAGCTCTAGTCAGCAGGCCACTTCCGCTCGCACTGCCCATTGCCGCTGTCAATGACAGCAACAGCATTACTAATAAGTCACACTCCTACAAGTGTGACAATTCTGACAATTTCAGGACCCCAAATTTAAAAGAATGGATTTGGCAGCAGGTATTAGTGATTCTTCATGTACACTGAATTAATAAACAACAGCTGCTGTGCTCATCTTTGAATACAGAAAAAAAACAGCGCCACTATGTGGCAGACTGTCATAGGTACCAGTGCTGACAATTCCGTGGTAGTGCTGAGCACCAGAAACCACAAGGCTGGCTCTAGGGCGGTGCGAACGGTGCCATCGCACAGGGTGCTGACTGCCGGTGGGGGCGCCGTAAACTATTGTTTTAAAAGTATCCGTTTCTTTGCTCTTTTCCTCCAGCAATTTTCAGCCAACAATAAAAATGTCAAAGTTATTCCTGTGATTAATGTTCTTTCTGGAGGGAGAGAAAGGTCGGAGTTTTGTCTCGTGGACGTTTTTACTCATCCTAAGGTAACACAGAGGATTAATATGCCATGCCTGATGCAAAGAACTTGTACCATGCAGATCACAACGTGCATTTAATGTAAATAGGTCAGTTGGTTCATGCCTTTGTCACAGAGATCAGTTTGTTACTTGCAGTTTATAAGTTAGAATCCTAATATAGTAATGTGAGCTATTAACTGCCATCAAAGAACTGCAAGAAAACTTCAAGATATAGGCTGGAGCGTTAGGACTTGTCCCCAGTCTTTCATTTTCCTAATGTTTTTTTTTTAAATTCTAAGGGCCTCATTTATGAGAAATATTGCATCGTTGCCTGAAAGTAGCGAAAGTAGCGCCCTCCTTGCGACACCATTGATGTGTCATATTTACTGTATGACGCATCATGTCGCAAGGAATGACAGATACGTCAGTATTTCTGATGTATCTGTCGGCGCCAAACTGACGCATTGCTGGGGTGCGTCTGAAAACAGATGCAATTCCAGCAATGTGTCCTTTCACATGGGCAAGCCCCATGTGAAAGGGCCTGCTTCGTCTTATACCTGCTGTGAAGCTGGCGTAAGATATTGACGCAATGGCGTCCTAGAAGTGGCCCACTGAAGTCACATAGATTTCAATGTGCCACTTCTACGAGGCTTTTTGCAGGGGAATGCCCAGCCTGCATACATTATACCTGGCACGGGTATAATGTGTCGCAGGGTTTTACAAAGGGACGCATCTGCCTAGATGCGTCACATTGTAAATGGGCCCACAAAAAGTGACGCATGGGCGGCATAAAAGTGACGCAAGTGCTCATAAATAAGCCCCTATGTTTGTGTTTCTCCAGACCAAGCACTCTCAAACTATCATGTCTACCAGTATGGATGACATGTGAATCCTACACCTTGTATTCCTCTGTCTTATGTAACATTTCATGTGCACTAATATACACACCTATGATTGATTGTCTCTGTGTAGTTAGTGTGTGTGCGATGTAAAGTGCTCTGACACCCTACAAAAGTATGAGTGGCGCTAAATAATTCATTAAAGGCATCTGAGAGAGAGTGGTTATGGAGACTTCAGGGTTACTGTGATAAGATGGTAGTGAGGGAATCCGTGGCAGAGGTGGTCATTAGGGGGGCGCTAACAAACATTGTCGCACAGGGCGCCACAAGCACTAAAGCCGGCCCTGAGAAACCACGGCTCAAATTAAGCACTGGCAACTTGTACCTTGACATTCAGGTATTTAGTATTTATTAATGCCTCAATCCCAATCACATGACTGTCGATTTATGCCCTTGTTGATAATTGTAACCTCTGTGGAAACAGATACTTGTGCAAAAGATGCAAAAATACAAGAAATTCATAAATGAGCCCAAAGACTTCAAAAGCACATTTATTGTGCCATTACAATACTTGTACTTTGTTGCAATGTTTTCACATCATGCTATTAGATGCATTGGACCAAAATGTGACACTTGTTCAATTTTTCAAACGAGAGTAAGAGCCCAAAGTATGTGTCTTTCAACCCACCATATGTGCTATGTCCAGATGTTCTTCTTCAACAAAGTATGAAAAGAGGTGAAGGTACTAATTCTACGTTTGCTTAAGTAACTTCACACATAAAAAGTAAGCCTGGGTGGTGAACTCCGCTACGTTCGCGGAGTTTGTGGAGTTTTTCGCACTACGCGGAGCTCGTGGAGTTCTGAAAAACTGCATGGAGAAGAGTTTTTTCTTAGCTCGCGCTCCCCAATATGTTGGCGAGTGCGAGCGAGGAAAATCTAGGGTTCACGGATGGTCGCTACCGCTTGCATTCAGAAACCTTACATTCGTGTTGAGGAAGTTGCCGCTCAAGTGGAAATTCTACTTGAGCTGCATAAAGAAGCAGTGCCCTCTTGCACTGTGCGAGGAAATGCTGTTTGCGCTGATTTTACAGTAGGGGAAAAACACCGGCACTAAAAATAAATGCAAACGGCGCGAGGTAACCCACTCTGCTGTTCGCGGCTCTCCGCGTAGCTTGGCGGAGTTTTTTTGTCACCTTGCAGAGTTCTGCGACTCCGTGAACTTCGCCCAGGCTTAATAAAAAGCTAACAAATTTGTTTTTCCAAAGGTAAGATAATAATTTAGCAATGTATTGAGATGTCTATTAAAAAAATGATATTGAGTTTTAGGTGCTCAAAAAGGAATACCGGAATAATTTAAGTAAACAATGTTTCGCTTCATTTTCACAATCAAAGAACAATTCAGTAATTTCTAGTAAATATGCTTCACAATAGACTCGCTTCGCAAGACGGGAAATGTGCTGTGATCATCTTGCATACACCATTAGAACATGTGCAAACATTCCAGGAGCAATTTTTCATGCTCACTAGAACCAAGCTTTTCTTCTCATGCACAGAGTGATTTGTTAAACATGATATTTTAAAAAAAAATATCCACCATAAAAAGGCTGGCAGAAGTAAATACTCTGTGTGGTTTTCAAGCCATAACAATGTGAAATGAACACAACTGTAATTTTGATTGAATGCCCTTCTTTGTTGGCATGTGATAGTGGTTGCTGCCTTGGGGCAGGTCTGGCTGTGCACCCCAATTACACCAGCTGCGCCTGTGTGATTGCTTTACACACATCCCTCAGTCTTTTTCTGATGTATGTGAGTGGGAGTGCACTGCTGTTTGTGGGGTGGTCACAGAGCAGGCATGTATTCAGCTGGACACCATTGAGCGGGGAAAGAATTTTGCCAAAGCTTGATTCTTGTATTTTTTTTGCTCCCAAGCCCAGGCAAACATAGCTCAGATAATGACATTTAATCAGTGCCTGGTGACTGAGAGAATTTAGATTCAGGTCTTGTGCGCAGTTAGGGCCATATGTAGGTAGCATCACATTTACCGATTCATAAATACCGAATTTTACCGATTCGGTATTTATGAATCGGTAAATGTGATGTAGGTAATGATTCTGTAAATATTACCGAATCGGAAAAATTCGGTAAATATGAATCAGTATTTACCGATTCGGTAATGGGGCATACCTTCCCATTGATTCCTATGGGCCTGGAGGCCCATAGGAATCAATGGGAAGCCAGTCACCATTACCGATTCGGTAAATACCGATTCGGTAATGGGGGGAGCATATACAAGGGTGGCAGGGTGTCACATTGACAACCTGTTGCACCCCTGATTCTTGCATGTGTGCACATGTGGCGCACATACATGCCCTAAGGGCATGTATGTCTGCCACATGGCACTCTTACATCTGCAAAATATTGCGTTTTGCAAGGTATTCGTTATTTATCACCAACCTGTATTTGGTGGTAAATAACGAATTCTTAATACTAATTTGCACTCTTTAGAGTGCTCCCTACATTCAGGATTCGGTATTTACCGATTCGGTATTTACCGATTCGGTGTTTTACCGATTCGGTAATTTACCGAATCCTGAATTATGCCTCCTACATCCCAAATAGCTAAATACCGGTCGGTAACGGGATATTTACCGAATTTCAGCCGTTACCGACCGGTATTTAGCTACCTACATGAGGCCCCAAGTCTTTTGACCACTTGATTCCTGAGACACATAAGCCCCGTAGGCATTTCTCTACTCAGGGTCAGACTGGCTGTAGCCGGCACCGGGCATTTCCCTGGTGGGCCGGAGGGGTGGGGGCCGGTTTGGTTACAGGGCCGGTTTTGCAGCAGTGTGGCAATATCAGCCCCCATAACAAAAGCAGGAGCGGTGCTTCTCACTAGCAATTCCCCCACCCCCTCCCGAGGACCGGTCAAGCAGCAATCCGCCAGGGCTGGTTGCTGTTCCCAGTCTGGCCGTATCCCTACCAGTCCTTTTACTGTATTTCTCCCAGTGATATACGCAGGTGCTGGCATGGTTCAGATGCACAGATGCTGTGAGTCCCATGGCCATGGCAGACTCTCACCACCAACCCATCTAGACCATCACCAATACACAACCAAGCAGAGGGAGGAGCTTCAGCTGTAATGAAAAGAAAATAAGTCTACCATCTTGACCTGCCATCTGCATATACTTAAATATGAGTGAGAAAGCTATAAGGGAGGCAGTGGCTGTTATTATGTATCTGGGTCTGTGCAGGTGCGCCTCCAGATGTTGAGACTGCCTCTATGTTTGTCTGTACTTTTATATGTATCCGTATCTCCATGCAGGAGCTTCCCGTGCAGGTCAGAGCGGTGGGGAGGGTTGGGGTGGAGTCGACAGACGGCAAAGAGGGAAAAGAAAAAAGAAAAACACTTACTTTGCACTGAGCGATGCATCGAGCACAAGGTAAGTGGTTTTTTTCTTCTTTTTTTCCCCTTGTCATCGTCTGTCGACTCGACCCCACCACGCCCTACCGTTCTTACCTGCACGGGCCGCTCCTTTCGCCATGTAAATGTGTATGTTGGCCAGTATGTGTGCCTATGTGGATCTGTATGAATGACTACAGGTATACATATGTGTGTTTTCTTAGTGCGCCCATGCACAACAACATACATCCATTACAACAAAGAACATATGAAACTAAATCAAGCTAGACCTATTGACTCCCAAATTAAAAGAACCAATGAAGACACAAATACAGAATTCAACCTGCACACTGAAAACAGACAAAACACCAGTATGGTTTAACATTAAACAGTTTATAGGCAAACACAGCACAGCAGACAACTGCATTTTATCCATTTTTCCGAACCTTGCATGAAAATCTGCACCATTTTTACCTTGGTCAAGGATCTGTTTAAAAATCTAATCAAATGTAGCATAAACCAATAAAACTGATCGATATGACTCGAAATATGTTTGATAAAATATTTAATTTTTATAGAAAAACCTGTTAACGCAATTTCATATACTTTAAGTCAGAATGTTTGCTTTCAGTGGTGGTTGCTAATGAATAGTACTGGGGGGTGGGGGGGTGGGTGGGGACCGGGGGGTGAATTAGAAAAAACAAAAAATTGACTTCGCATCCCCCGCCTCTCCTCTGTCCTTCTTCTGTCGACAAAGCAGGAAGCACACAGGCTCCCAGACTCCCCTAGCTAATCACAGTGCTGCTCTCACCAGCATGACAGCAGCATCGTGATTGGTCTGAGTGGCCTGGTTCAGCACTCAGACAGAGAGTGGGAGCCTGTGCATGTTCTCCATCCAGGCTGTGCAGTACAGCTGGCAGGAGAAATGCTAAATACGCATGACTGTTTGACTGGCCCAAGATGGCCGGCCAAACCGTCATGAGCACTTAGAAAGTTACCACCACTCCTTCCCCTGCAGGCTGTGATGACAGTCCAGCCCCACCCAGCACCTAAAATGCAACTGAACTGAGCCAGTGGGGAAAAAATAAAGTGATAATAAAATCGTGGTATTATCATTTTATTTTTTGTTTTTGCACCGCTCACTTGCTTTGCTTCTGCTATTCTTGGAGAGATTTAAAAGAGGCAACCACAAGTTGAAACATCTGCACATTGGTACCTGCACAAACGCTTTGAAGCCTTTCAAAATATAGGCTGAAAATACAGCATTTTGGTGGATCTACCTTCCCATTAGATGTACTTATTTTGGAGGCGAAGTTTCCAAAGGTTTCCAAGTGTGAGCAGGGAATCCTGCGACAGTCGCAGATTACCAGGTATTGCCTTGGAAAACCTTGGTGAATTTGCATTTGTGCAATTAATTGTACACAGTGCACATTGCATTGGTGCAACCTCTTCCCCTATACCCACACATTTTGAGGGTAATCCTTTCCCTAGCCACCCCTGGAAGGGATGGAGCAATCCCCCCACAGTTCCAAGGGTGAGAACACGTCAGAGACTAGTTTCTCAATATATGTTTCTGGGAGAGCAAAACATTTAGGGCATTCATGCTCTGCAACGGCCCTTTCTCACCCAATGTTGTCAATATACTCATGTGTACATCTTTGAGTGAATAAATTCTTTCACAAGCATAAAACCAAGTTTTGTGAATCCCAAAAGTGGCTTTACACTCATAAAAAGCTCTTAAAAAAGGCTATTTGCACATGTCAGCTTACTTACAAGGGGTAGCTTTGTTAATAGGGCCTGTGGTGCTGCTGGAACTTCGACGCTTTTTATTGAAAAGGCTCCAGTTTGCTTTTAGAGGCCACACCAGAGCCCACTGCATTAGGATAAATAGAAGAGGGACCAATGGGGTTAAAAAAACTAAATGCATTCCCTTTACTCCCAATTATTGCTACCAAAGAACACACCTGGAGGAAACTAATGAATATCACTGCCCCTATGTATCTTCAACTATCCTTTACACATCTATTGAAACAAAAATCACGATTGAAACGGGACGTCCGTAAGTGTGATATTGTCTCTGCAGATCTACAAATGTTGTACTTAAACATTGTTAACTCACTGCTTTAACACATTGCTGATGACAAACCACCTGAAAAACACACCCTGGCTTCCTCGACTGGCACCACTGTAGGCTATTAAATTCACGGCATTACTTGCTTGCTGTTAGACCTGATAATAAGTAGGGGTGGGCGGAATTTGCGAAATTCACTTTCGCAAATTATCGCGAAAATGTAAAAAATCTCCGCAAGCACGCGGAAATATCGCGAAGATGCGGAAGTTTTTTCCCGCCCATTCGCGGTATTTTCTGCGTGGTCGCGGCTCGCCAACTTACCCATGCTATTGCTCGCGGGCGCGGCCATCTTGTTTTCACTTGTCTCGTGGTGCATGATCGCGAGAAGAAAGACGTGATCGCGCGCCGAATGACGTTACTGCGGGCGCGAACTGTCGTGAGACAGGGCAAATGGCTACCAACAATCCAACATCTCGTGGAGAACGCGACCGGATTGGGAAAACTTGTCGGCAAACGCGGGGATTAAGGTAAGGCGATCGCGCGCACGCGAGAATGTATTATTTTACAGCACGAGCAAGCAAAAAATTTCCGGTAAAATGCGGATTGCGGAAATTTTGACATTTTCGCGCTGTCCGCAGAGCGCGAAAATGTCCAATTATCGCAATTTCCGCAAGCGGAACGGATTTTTAGCCCAGGCCTAATAATAAGGTACTGTTTGTTGGCAAGTTGTTCATTTCTTTTTGGATCTATTTTCAGTAACTTCAGATGTTTGTGATAGGCTCTATGAAGAGAATGAAGGACAGCTGGGAATATAATCTTTCTATGATAAGTACAGGGCCTGATGTACAAAGGCTTTTTTGCTAACAGCTGAAAATTGGATTAGTAGATAGTGGGAAAACACTTATTTTTGTCTATGGAGACTTTTCAAGCAGAGGCAGTCAGGCTACTGTGTAGGGAATGGGGTAGTGTCAGGGGTGGTGGCCATGAAAAATATTGTGAACACAGTCGCAAAGTTAGAGCGAGCTCTGTGGGTACAAACCCTGCAAACATTTTTCATAAAGGTAGGAGTAAGTGTGCTCACAGCTGAGAAAAGGAAGGGACCACCTTTTGGGAATAGTAGGAATACCCAGACAAGGCAAACATGGCAGACAATATATCAGAGGTCTTAGACGATACAGTGGTGTTGCGAAACTTGAGGGGGCCCCCCCTTGCACAGTTCAAGAAGCCCCCCCACGCTCCGGACTCAGTCAGGAGCTTTAAGGCCAGGGGCCCCACCGCCCATCCACAGTGCCAGAGGGGGTCTTTTGGAGTTCGCTCCCCACACGGTGGGGGCTGAGGGCTATTGTTACCCCACTGAGACAATATCATTTGGCAGTGTTTACTGTGTTCATGGTGGTGGAGCCAGCATCAACTCAATTGTCTAACTAACATTGATACCCTATGTCTAAATGAGATGGGAAGCCACAAGGACTTTGGCCGGGGCATCTTGTAGTTTTTCCTCCTCTAAATGAGGGCCCCTGGGCTTCAATAGGAGCCAATGGAGTGCTTTCGGGAGGCTGTGGAAGAATTTGCCAGTGTGATTTTATTTGTTCTATGTCAATAATACATTACAAATTGTTTTTTTTATGTAGAATGGATTGCAAGAGGCAGGGCATTCTGCAGCCTGGGAGGCAGGACCAATGGCCAGTTTCAGGTGCAAATTGTAAGGCCCAGGAATCAAGAGGGGGTAGAACAAATGGAGTCTTCCATGCCCTAAATTCTGAGTCCCACTGGGAGTGTATACTGCAGACTAACCTACTTTTTCCCTTCAATTCCTTCAGACTGGACCTGGAGAAACGTGTAAAGGGAAACCCTCCAGGTCAGATGAAATTTGTGCTCAACTGAGAACATGAAACTAGGTGCACACAGCGGCGGCCGACACAAACAAAAAGTGGTGGGGTGGGTGGAGGGGGAACGGAGTGAAGCCAGTAGGGCACTGTTCCTCCGCCATTGTGGCAGAGCCACCACTGGACGTGCACACCCTATGTCGACACCCTACGTCGAAGGCGCAAACCCCGTAGCCACTGAATCTCAAATCTTTTGTGTTTCTCAGAACGACCTCATTAAAAACACCGTCAGAGTTTCATAAGTAGACTCTTACAAGTAACTTTATAAATGTGTATTGTCCTTTGTCTTATTAAATTCTATTGTAGCCACAACGCCCTTGAAGAGGCGTGCTTCACTTGACTGCAAAGGAGCTGAGAACATTTCCCATTTCGGAGCCCTTGGTAAGCAGTCATTAATCCTACTGTCGGCTGGCTCAGCAATGCATAATAGTCACAATTTTCCTTTTTATGTAAAAATGTATTTCTGTATTAAAAAAATTATCTTTAAAAGCCGAACATAGAAAACAATGACACCGTAATGGCCTCTAACAACTTGGATTTATTTCCTTCCATTCACAAGGACCAACCACCAGCGCATACAGAATGCAATCTATCAAGGGCAACCTTTAAGTGGGGTTACTTTTGAGTCTGAGAAAATGCCAATGAGCAAAAATACACACAGCACAACTGGTGTTCAGCAGCTAATTATGAGTCATATTGAATCTGAGTAGCTCTCACATTTTTCTCATACATTTTTTTAAAAGGTCCTATACACAATTTTTTCTGGCTTTCACTTCTTTAGCTAAAGTGTTTATTTTTTCTATTTCGTTTCTATATTAGTATCTCTATTTTTATTTCAAAACCCAATGTGTAATTTTCTATTCCTGGGGGTACAGTGGGTGTTCAATACAAACTCCATCTCTATTCGACATCGTGTCAAGCAATCAAAGATAAATTATGCTCAGTTATCCCATATATCTAATGCACTAACCGTTTAGCCGGTTGCAAACCCTAAAATTCGGTAAATCGAAAGGGTTTACTATCAGTAAAAAGCTTTTATAAATGTACTAAATGCATCTTAGGAGTCTGTATTGCAAAATGTGTTTAGACATGGTTACTGATTTGGGTTTTTAGATGTTCATCAAAAATCCAGATCGCTTCACTATATATCAATGATTTGCAACCGTGAATCTGGTCACACTTGAATGAATGAATGAATATTAGTCTTATAAAGCGCAAACTTTGCCCAAAGGCGTCAATGCGTCAGTGATAAGTTACAGACTATGAAGTTCAGGGAACACCTGCCCACTCTCAGGTTTTTCAAACTGATTTTGTTTTTCTCATCATTTCCTTTAAGGAAATCAGGATACTTATTTTTTTTTGTTTTTTAAATACATTTTAAGTTTTGAAATACAAATTCAAACATGGATTTCTGCTGTCCCCTGCAGGACACCATTGCTGTAGGGAAACATCCTTTACAACGCAGTCCTTACATCACACTACCTTTACAACGCAGTCATTACAACTCAACATCCTTTACATCGCATGCCATTATAACGCAGCCATTACATTGCATGTCACTACAACGCATACCATTACAACGCATGTCACTACAATGCATACCATTACAACACATACCATTACAATGCATAGTTTTTATCCCTACAAGAAAATTAATTAATGACTGTTATGTTAAAAATATTTATAGAGCACACATACACCATACGGGGTCTTGGCGCTAAGTGTAAGGGGTAGTCTGCTGCTCGTTAGATCATTCATATGCCTGGGAGAACAACCAAGTTTTTAATAGTCTCCTGAAATGAGGGTAACTTGTAGAGGATCTGATGTTAAAGGGAAGTGAGTTTCAGAAATGAGGGGCCAAGGCCACAAATCAAGACCCGCCTAGTCTCTTCCGTTTCAAAGTGGGGATAACCAAAAGGTTCTGATGGGATGACCTCTGGATAAGAGTGGAAACAAATTCCGGGCATGTGCCGTGAAGGGTTTTAAAACTGAGGCATCCAGTCTTAAATGCAACGCATTGTGTAACGGAATCTGTGATGAACGAATGGAAAAATCTCTGTGGGTAAGGGCACTTAGAGTTTTGGTTTCAATCAGCAAATCACAAATTCAGGGTTTTCTTGGATTTGTGAATTTGTTGCTGGAAAACAAAATACTTTGCTGAGCCGGTGCAACAACATATGACATCTTCTCAGATCACAGCCTTCACTTGAACCGATGTAACAGCTGTTGCGCTGTATACTTTAGACACCCCACCAGAATGCGGAGAGCTCTAACTATGGCAAGCTGTTTTCTGCCAGGGGAGTGGAGGCTTTACCCTCAGCTAGCCTGGTGGACTGCCTGCCAGGGTCACAATGAATGCCGTAGACATAGATCCTTGCATTTGGTGTCTTTTTAGTCCCATATCCCAAGACAATTGAACCTTTTAATCTCTCGGCTTTCCTAACTTTGACACCCTATCTTTTCACCTGGCATACTCATATCCCATTGATATACAACGACGTTTAGATTTGAAATCCTGTAAAGATATATATTGTTCACATATTAGTGTGGACACTTTACAAACTATGCTCTTTTGTGCAGGATATTAATACATTTACCCACTCCGAAAATAATATACACTTTTGGCAGACACATCTTTTGTATAGTTCCATAATTGTTCATGTTTCCGAACTAATTGTAACATGAGCTAGTCATATGTCTCATACTATAAAAAAATACTTTTTGCTAACACTAAGATGGCCACCACTGATCTGTTTACATCACAAGGGCGTGCCTTATAGTTAGTCATGAGCTATGTGACCCAACATGATGTGAAGTAACCAAACCTGATGCATTACCGCCTGATAACATACATGTAGGCAAGCCATCTGGTATATATAATGTAAGTCTAATGTTATTCCTTTCAGATGATTCCAAGAGAAACTTCATTAGGGTCGTTATGCAAAAGACCACGGGTCTGATTCACAAAAGTAACCTGAGACAAAATCCTAACTTTACGACCTTCGGTATTCACAGAAGGCATTTAGGAGTACTAAAGTTAGGATTTTGTCTCAGATTACCTTTGTGAATCGGGCCCCACATGAGGCATGCCCCCTAAGCTATTTCTGGCGTGTGTCAAATACTGACTGTTATATTCCAGTGTCCCAGAGTTTTTTTTCACAATCTGCCCTTACTTGTTTTAACCAAGAGGACACCATTAGATCATAATTAGGTCTGAGAATTATTATTCCAAACTTGTTAAATAATATCTACACCTCTGACCTTTTTTTTATATATGTGATCTTATATATGCTATTACTAGTATCCAGTTACTGCAACATGGCATGTATGCTAGCTTTTGCTTTTTACTATGTTACTCTTTCATGTGATTTTCAGAAGATGTTTTTTGAGTTTCTTTTAACATCATGTGCGCCACTTTTTCATAGCCACAATGAGACCGTAGAGTTTGCGGTGTGAAAAAAGCTTGCTTGCCTCACTTATAATGCCATAGAAATGCTGCACGTGTATATACTGAATACAGGTTTCTTTTTCCTTTATTTGTGATTTCTTTTATCTTTCACACAAAGCCTTGAAAAAGGGCCAGGCAAGCCAGCCATTGGGGAGTGAAACACGCTTTAGCAGAACCAATATGATGTGAATTACACACAAGATGCCTATTGCAATAAAAGGAAAGCCTATGTATTATTCTACCAAACAAGAATAATGTTTTTTCAATAGGACACATATCAATATAACAACCTTGCAAACCAGCATCTAAACTAGGACAGCAAAAACTTGGTAGTCAGGCAGATCTAATAATCAGGTGCTTCTGTTGAATGCTTTGAATGTTGTTTCTGCACAGCTGATATAGCTTTAATCCTAATAAGATCACACACAGTGAAAAAAGAAACATCATGTGCTTTGTGAAGCTAATGTTGCATGAAACAAATCAACCGACACGTGTTTCGCACACATGTTGTGATTCTTCAAAGCGGGAAGTATAATCACACACCAACAGTAATGTTCTGCTGCCCGTAAAAATAGCATTTTTAATATACAGTCACCCTTTTAATGTAAATTCTGTCTTCTCTGCTTCCATTCAGTTGTTTAACATAATTGTAATTACCTTTTCAATACATTATCATATCTTAATTCCTTTAGAAGTCTTTAGAATCAAAGTCAAACACTTATTTTCTTTCAAAGTAATTAGTCCAATCTCCACCTCTTATTCTATTTTTTATCATTTTGAATGCCTGGCATTCCATTGTGGTTCCTATTGAAAACATCATACACTATAAACAAGCTAAAAATGTGTGAGTTTAAATTTCTTAGTCAATTCTAGCTTCTTTAGTATGACTATCATTCGAGGTAGTATATATAATCTTTGTAAAAAAATAAAAGGTTCAACCATGGAATGACAGCACCTGTTGTAAGATTTCAATCATTGTGTTATTGCGGTAGACCACTAAAGAAATGATGAATAGTGAATTTTCATGGTTGGTAACAGCAGCAAGCATTGTATTCTAGATTCTGTCAGTATGCACATAATTGTGCTTCAAAAAGGTGTTGTGTGGTAAAAGCTGACTTCTTTCAAGTACACCTCTTAATTAGCACCTATAGACAGCCTTAGAATTCTGAAAATAAAGCTGATCTAGAAATAGATAAACTGCCTACAGGCCATAAAGGGAATCTCATCTGTGAAGGATGAAAAATACAAGGTTCGGACACATATTTAACATCCAGTCAAAAAAATAAAAAGACAAAATTCCTTTGAAGGTAGGACAGTTGTCAATGACCTGTGAAAGCTGTTTGACTGTTATCTCTCATGTCTGCCTGCAATGTGTTTCTATTGAGGAACATGATAAGCCTGCACTGTGCAGCAGGGAAGGACTGCTGTGAGTGGAGGGCATGGGGCTGCGACACAAAGGAGAACAGCATCTTTCTCTGTGACAAGCATCTGGAGGATGAAGGCGGCATCTCAAAAGCGGGGCAGACGACTAAACAAAATTGTGAATTTGTCACATGCATTAAATTCTGTTCCCTGCTGATTTCACACAAACAGTAAGTACAAATAACATTTCATAAAGATTTCCCAAACATCATATAAAACAATCTGACATTGAATTAGCATGCATACTGATGATGATAAGCCTGCAATTAGTAGGCATTGTCCAGAAATGGCTCTTGCAACAAAAGGAACGGGGGAAAGTCATTTGCTTCATAACATACAGCCAGTAATTTAAACATAACATTATACTGGGTAAAGTTCCCCCATTGTGCACTGTAAGGAGATTGCTAGTCAGCAGGGAGCATTATGGACACATGGAGGACTAAAGTTGATTTCTTTTTCAAAGTCACAAAAGTCCAAGGCAACCTCATTTATAAAATAAAGCAGAAGTTATATTATGTCCTTAGAATATACTGTTACTCGCAGGGCCGGACTGGCAGTAGCGGGCACCGGGGATTTTCCCCGGTGGGCTGGCAGGGTGGGGGACGGTTTTGGACCCCAGGGAGGCCGTTAATGTTGCCAGGGGCTGGTTTCTAGCATATCTGCCCCCTGTAACAAAAGCGCCCCTGTGAGATGGGAGTGGTACTTCCTACTAGCACCTCCCCCCCGGGGGCCTACCGAGCTGTTTGCCAGGCCCGGGTAGGGTTCCCAG
This sequence comes from Triturus cristatus, assembly GCF_964204655.1. Lineage (NCBI taxonomy): Eukaryota > Metazoa > Chordata > Amphibia > Caudata > Salamandridae > Triturus > Triturus cristatus. The sequence continues at coordinate 1,063,578,900 of NC_140594.1, read as the reverse complement.
TCCCGGCATGGTTGGTTTAGCACTCTTCCCCTATCCCTAGTTGAAATACATGTTGTGCTGTGCCTTTGTATGAAAGAGATTCTATGGTTACAAAGATGAAGACAAAATGTGGAATGGCACTGTGGAACAAAATGTCAATTTGAAGGTGTCATCACTCAGGGCTGAAAGTGCGGCTTACCACTTGAGCACGGAATAGCAATACTCTAAAACTGCTCGCACTGAGTTCATCTCAGCAAAGGAAAAGCTGGAGGTCATTGCAAAGTCTTGCTGTCTGGAATGAGGCTTCATGAGTGTGGAGATCACACCATACGACAGTACCGTAACAACGAACTAGGAGGCATATTATCAAGCACGGCGTTAACATTATCGCCGCTTTAGCGGCAGAAAACTGCTGCTAAAGCGGCGATAATGGGCTTGATAATATACCGCAGAGAATTCCAATAGAAGCCCATGTTGACACCAGAACATGGGCTTCTATGGGAATTCTCAAGGGCATATTGTCAAGTCCATTATCGCTGCATTAGCAGCAGTTTTCTGCCGCTAAAGCGGCGATAATGTTAACGCCGTTTCTTGATAATATTTCCAAGGGGGTCATAAAATCGTGCATAGTTTGAGACACAGTAGCCATCTTAGATATCTGGGTTAACTTTCCTAATGGGCCACACCAGCCTTCTAGGCAATCATGATACAATGTTGCTGTAGAGAGACCTGGGTTATTCTCCATTATTAATTGTTACTTTAAAAACGTGGATTGTCTTCCATTTTCTCTTTTCACTTTCTTTCTTTCTTTTCTTTTTCCTTTTTTCTTTCCCTTCTCCTTTGAAAACTATAAAATGCTATTTTGTTTTAAGGTATAACTTTTTATTATTGCCCTTAACTTTTGGATTTATTCATTTATCAGTGACAGTTATCTTAATGTTTCTTATCCCTCTATAATGTTTATTCGGTTCTCAACTTTTTCCTGCTATATTTTATATGACTATTGTTATATTGTTGTACCATATACCTATTTGCTTCAATAAAGCTATTTAAACATAAAAAAAAGATGATTGGAGAATATTTATGCCCTGCAGAGTCCTCAAGAGAATCACAGTGAAGAATGATTGCTCTTTACCCTCAATATCTATTTCAGTAATCAGATTTTAAATACAAAGATATTCACAAAGTAGGATGTCCAGGCAGCTGACCACGCGGTCAGAGTCTGAGATGGTAATAATTGGGAAGTGATATTCTGACCTAAATTTGGGTTGTTTGACTATTAGGTCATACCTTTCGGTTTCTGTAATGCTCCTGCCGAGTATGCTATTGAGGACGTATTGACAGATTTTTGGATGTGTTCTAGTTTGTCTCAAACATTGTAAACAGCAAATACAGTGGAGAAATACTCCAAATCTGCTAGTTCTGAGTGCATTTCGGGTAAAGAACGTCTGTCAGCCCTAGAAGAGCGTCGGCGGTGTCTGGACTGAGGCATCGTGTGGAGAACATACTAGAGAACAGCGCCCGACGTCGAACTACATTTCCTAGTCGGCCATGAACTCTCACATAGTTTAGAGACACTACTTTTTTTCATGTTTGAAAAGCTTTTTTTTTTTTTTTTTTTTTTAAATCTGTTTATTATTTGAAATAAAGTACATTTCGCTGTCATCTGTGAGCAGCGTACAGAAGAACAAAACGTTATAACAACATTACAGTTCCGGACAGATTCACAAATCACAAAGTGCACATCGGAAACACGGCGCGCGCCCCGCAGCGGGCCCGCCGTAATGACAGCAGTGCAGCGGCAACCTTAGCAATATATGTGGCGGGACAGAAATCACTCAGCATCAGTCGGCGTTGCCTCAGCAAGGAAACGTCTGAGCGGCCCCCAAATATCCTTCGGTTGGGAAGAGGCGGGCAACTCCTCTGCATACAGTTCTAAGTTTGTCCTGCAGTATACCATGTCCGACAGCCACCTACTTAATTTTGGTTTAGCTACACTGTCCCACGTAAACAGAGTGCGCCGTTTAGCCAGCAGAAGAGCAACCCTCGCAAACCTGCCCACCACGCCCTTCAGCTGAGGCACATAAGTCAGCAGACACACCGCAGGCACACATGGAAGCAGAGCCCCCGTCATTTTGTGAATGTGAGTCAGCACCTCTCCCCAGTATCCAAACACTGGCACACAGCTCCAAGCAAGGTGCAGAAAATCCGCATCCTCTTGCCCACATCGCCTACACTGAGCCGATTCCCTCAACCCCATTCTGTGCAGCCTGGACGGGGTATAGTATATTTGATGCAAGAATTTAAAGTGGATAATTCGCAGGTTGCCATTGGGGGTTAGGCGGCCCGTCAGTTGACAAATCCGCTCCCATTCCGCACCCGTGAGCTGGGGATCTAGTATATCATTCCACTTTGCTAGACTGGCATCAGGGCCATTAGCCGTCTCCTCCTGCACAGCCCTGTATAGTTTAGTGATTAGTTTCTTCCTAGATGGAGTCACCAACAGCAATTGCAGGGCCTTGAGTGTGGGGGGTTCAGCAGGGAAACAGGGGTAGTGAGCTTTCATGGCCCGTTTGAGACGGTGGCAAGTGTACACAAACAAAGGCGTGGGGTTTTGTATGTATGCTAGATCATTCTGTTCTAGATAGTGTCCCTGTGTGTACAGGTCTTGCATATGAGTGATACCAGCTTCTTTAAGCGATGTTAGAGGACCCACCTCCCGCGTGACCGACAAGGCAGCGTGGTGCGCCAAGGGTAGTGCCGGCGCATATAGCGGCAGTCTCTGCGTCCTACGGCCAATCGCCTGCCAGGCCGCAATAGTCATGTCCAGTGTGTTAATTTCAGTGCGTGGCGTATGTCGGGTAGTGTGCGTGAGCATACCTCGAAGTGGGGTGGGATGGGCGTCCCCATCCTCCACCGCCACGTGAGGAATGAAGTTATGTGGTCCATACCAAAAGTACACATATTGCGCTTGTGCGCAGAGATAATACACGTAAAAGTCTGGCGCCGCGAATCCTCCTCTTTCGTACGACAAGGTCAGTGTTTTCCAGCTAATTCTAGGATGTCGTCCCCCCCAAATTAAGCACAGTAGTTGGGTGCGCAGCATTGTAAAAAATTGTTGAGTCAGTTTAACCGGTGTATTGCAATATAAGTATAGAAAGCGTGGGAGGACAACCATTTTATCACAGCGATGCGGTCTGCCAGGGACAAGGGGAGGCGCAACCAGCCGTCCACCTGCCGCACCAGTGTGTCGTAAGCCCTACCATAATTTTCCCTGATCACTACCTCGGGATCACGGTGGACCCACACCCCGAGATATTTCACTGGGTCTGTCGTCCAAATCAAGGGGTATTCCATTTGGGGCTGGGACGTTATCGTCGTAAGCGGAATGACAACTGACTTGTCCCAGTTGATCGTGAGCCCAGAGTACAGACCAAATTTAATGTATTCCCGAAGGACCGGAGCTAAATGCGTTTGGGGATGTCTGATGAACAAAACCATGTCGTCAGCGTACATTGATATTCCAACTGGCCGGTGATTAAAATTGAGGGCGGATGCCCTATGACATTGCCGAATCTTACAAGCCAGTGGTTCGAGAACAAGGGCGAACAGCAAAGGGGACAGCGGGCACCCCTGCCTCGTACCTCTCGCAATTCGAAATGGCCCAGACGTATGGTTACCCACGCGCACCACAGCCGATATGTCCGTATATAAGAGCCGAATCCACTGCATCATGACCTCTGGGAAACCCATCTTACGTAGTATGTAAAACATATAGTGCCATTCTACGGAGTCGAAGGCTTTAGCCGCGTCCAGCATGACAGCAGCCGCCTGCAACTCAGGATTAAGGATATGGAAGATGGAGAAAATAGTCCGTAGATTGTGAGAGGTGGACCGTTCCGGTATAAACCCGGACTGATCGGGGAGCACTAGCCGGGTCATTAGCGGTTGCAGTTTTGTGGCCAGAATCTTAGCCAGTATTTTTGCGTCCAGATTAATCAGTGAGAGGGGACGATAGGATTCGCAACTGGAGGGTGGCTTATCCTTTTTGAGGACGGTTATGATCATGGCCTGTCGCAGAGACGGAGGCAAGACGCCAGCCTCATGCGCCTCAGCATAGAGTTCCAGTAGATGTGGGGCAAGTAGGTCGACGTAAGCCTTGCAGAATTCGGCCGACAGGCCATCAGGCCCGGGGGCCTTTTTGTTGGGAAGAGAGATAATAGCGTCGCGGACATCGTGCACATCTATAGGCATTGATAGGTATTCCCTATTGGAGTCGGAGAGCCACGCACACGCTATGTCCGATAAATAGTCCATCAGGGCCGACCCGTCCACCTCCCCCTGTGTTGTATAAAGTGTCTGATAGCAATCTTTAAATTGATCCACAATAGCCTGCGGCGTGAAATGCTCAGTCCCAGCAGCACCCACAATCTTGTCAATCTGCTGATGATTTGCTCGAAATTGTAATTTAGCGGCCAGATTCCCGCCAGGTCGCCCCCCTCACCATACGCCCTAGCCACATGCCTTTTCCCCCTGTAGTTTACTTCTGTGTCCGCCTATTTATCATATTCCACGAGCAACTCTTGTATGCGTGCCAGCGCGGCAGTAGACGGCGCTGCGTAGTATTCCTTCTCCAATCCATCAAGAGCAGTCTCAGTTTTAGCAAGCTGCCCCCGTATGTCTTTCAGAATACCTGCGGTGGTGCTAATGCAGACCCCTCGAATCGTCACCTTGAACGCCTCCCAGAGAGACGCCTGGCTAGCCACGGAGCCCGTGTTTTCAGTGAAATAGTTCACTATGGCCTCCCTAACAGTGTCCGTGTATAGCGGGTCCCGCAGTGCCTCCGCTCGAAAGCGCCATGTGAAGGGGCGGTGGGGGCTCGCAGGGATTCACAAGTGCAGAAATACGGGGCTGTGATCCGATAGCGTGCGTGGCAGGTTACGGACATCGAGCACCCATCTGTTTGTCTCCTCCCCCAACAACCAATAGTCCAGCCGGGACCAGCTATTGTGGGGAGGTGTGATGTGCGTGCCCATGCAAGCCCGTTCATTCCTCAACCGCCAGACATCCACCAGTCCCAACTCCCCCATTGCCTCCCGAACACACTGAGCCACTTTAAGCGTACGAGCACCCGCCGGATTCGATTTGTCAACCTGTGGATTGAGATGTGTGTTGAGGTCACCCCCTCAGAGTACCGCAGCATCCGGCCAGGAGCGCACCGCAGCGAGCATCTGCGTAAAGGTGGATGGGTCATCCACTACCGGACCATACATATTCAGAATCGTAACATAGGTCATGCCTAGTCTACCCTGTACTGCCGCCCAGCGCCCCTCTGAGTCAGTAGATGTTCGCACAGGTAGGAAAGGGACACCTTTTTTGACCAGTATAACCACCCCTCGCGCATAAGCTGAGTAGGAAGAAGCGAGCCGAAACCCCGCCCACCTGTGTGCCATCGCGGTCTCAGTGTGTTTAGTGAGGTGCGTCTCCTGCAGCAACGCCACCTGTATATTGTGCCTATCCAAGTAGTGCAGGACATGTCTTATTTTCTTTGGGGTGTTAAGCCCGCGGACATTCCAAGTTAAGCATCTGTATTCGTCACCCATTTTCTTTAAGTAGTGGCACCACTTCAAAACCGGCTGTCACCCCCCACCCCGCATCACAACGCGCACCTCGCTTCATCTCCCAGGCGCACACTCCAAGCACGTACCCCTCATGCATCCGGAACTGTATTGAACACCCGCCCTCCACCCACTTCAGCAACCCAACTTTGCCGAAGACAGACCCCGACAATAAGCAACATAATACAAAAACATAACCAAAATCAAACCCACAGCACAGCAATGAGAAAGAAAGGTGGGGAGCACCCATTGGGGGGAACGTAGCGGCCGCAAACACCTCCCAGTCTTTTGGGGAGGGGGCCGCCATACTGTGTCCAGTGCTCCCAACGGTTAGCCCACCACCCGAGGCGCCATGTGTTCGCTCAGCGTGCAGCTCAGACTCCCCAGTCGCAGCACAACAGCATCGCCACGAAGGAAACAGCCAACGAGACCCAGTAATCCCTCTCGCGCCATGATAGCAAAGGGCTGAAATTACATGCATTTGATATCTAGTTGGACCCTGGACCAGCAGTGGCCGCATGTCTGAACAACAATACACAGCAGTAGCTGACAGTGAGCCGCAGGAGAGACAGCACAAGTGCAACACATTATCGCAGCAAGCAGCAGAGAGAAGCCAGCAATCATGCTACCCAAGGCAACCACGCAGGATGCCAGTAGAGCAGGCCTCAATGCGGACCCAGCATCGATCCAGTGGAGAGGTGAAACCGCAGTCAGTCATCAATCTCGGAGGTAGGAGCGGAGGGATGTTGCCTCTTCCTCAGTGATCTAGCATGGTCCATAGCAGATTTCGGGCTAGTGAATTTTTTAGCTGCGTCATCATTGCCAATACGGAGACGCGCCGGATATAACATCGCATAAGGGATTCGTTCTTTCATGAGTAGCTTTTTGACACCTAGAAATTCTTTACGTGCTGCTTGAACCGTGGCAGTAAAGTCAGGGAAAAAGGAGAGGACATTGCCTTGGTAGTTAATAGTGCCTTTCTGACGAGTGATACGAAGCAGTGCGTCCCTGTCCCTGAAGTTCAACAGTCTAGCTATAATGGGGCGCGGTGGAGCACCCGGTGGCGGACGCGCATTCAGGGATCTATGGGCGTGCTCAACGGCAAACATGGCTGAGAGATTCGTAGGCTCACAGATGTCCCGTATCATAGTCCCGATGTAATCCTCAAGCCTGCCTACATTGAGGATTCCGGCAGACCCAAAATCCGTACGTTATTGCGCCGAGAGCGCGCTTCAATATCCTCGTTCTTGGCCTGTATCACTGCCAGCAGCTGTGCAATGTCCGCAGTCTTGTCGGAGACCTGCCTTAGACCATCCTCGTTGTCCGAAATGCGCTGCTCCGCCTCGCCCAAGCGCACCCCCTGCCTGTCCAGCTTGGCGGAAATGGAGTCCATGCGACCACTGAGGGCCTCTATCTTGCCATCAATAGATTTCAGGCTGGTTTGAATTACCGACAACGTTTTCTCCAAGGCTGTGGGGGCCGGCGCGGTAGACTCCAACTCCGAGTCTGAAGTCACGGTATGTGACGACTTGCCCCCTTTGCGCGTCTCAAACGTGAGCCGCGATTGAGCTTTATCCGGTTTGCCCATGGCCGCTTCCCAGCCTCCACCGACCCGGACACGAAAGTGGTAGTAGGGCAAACGGGGGATGGAAGCGCGCCCCCAGGCAGCAAGGAGCAGAGCACCAGGCGATGGCAGGACTCAACCAGGGGGGGAGGGGAGCAGCGTCCGCCGTCCGCGATCACCTCAAGGGGGGACCCACGTGGCACACACCACACAGCGCCAGCAGGCCCTCGCTCCACCAACTCACTCGAGCAGCGTCGCTAGACCTCACCGCCACCAGCAGGGAGCTCGCCTCCAGAGGTCCCCCAAAGGTCCCACGAGGATCCGGCGTCATCTGCCACGCAATGCCCAGTTCAGTCCCCCAGGCAGTGGCCCGCACCTCGTAGCGTGTGTTTCCAGCCTCCAGGACAGTCACCCAGGCCTCCGCAGCTCAGCACTAGGCAGTTCACTCAGGACCCAGTGGGGGGGGGGGGGGACTTGCCGCTGAGCCGACAGCTCGTTTACCCCTCGTCGCAGCACAGACAGCCTCCACGTCCGCCAGTCCACCTCTCCCTCTCCCGGCCTCACAGCCCGCAAAGGTCCGCAGTCAGCATAGGCGCCCGGGCACTTGTACACCAGCACTGGGCAGCCCAGGCAGGACACGGAGGGGGGAGCTCGCCGCCGGCCACAGGGCCTACTCACCCGTCTGAAGCCGGCAGCTCACGTGTATCCCGCACCGCTCGCCCTACCTCCGCGCCCGCCGAGCCACCACTCGCCTCCTCTGCCGTTGCGTGCGGTGTCCGGGGAGCCCCAAAGTCGACGCCGCTCGCCACCGCTACCCTCCTCCGACAATGTCCGCACAGGCACCAGACAGGCAGCGCGGGGGGAAACCCAGCGCGATGTTGATCCTCGCCGCCCCGACTCCTCCGCTCTCTGCAGCTGTCTCCCAAGATGGCGGCCTCTCCAAGCGCAGCGCCTCAGTCGCGATCTCGGACCGTGGAGCCGCACACGAACACCAGCCTCCGTAAGCGCCCGACCCGGAGCCTCAAGCCTCCACCTTGGCGCTCGGTGATGGGCACCCAGAGAGCAGGATAATGCAGGATGTTTAAGGCGGCCGGCGGAGCAGCACTACAGTGCGGCCATCTTGCCTCGCGCCAAGCCACGTCCCCCAATGTTTGAAAAGCTTTATTGATCAGTACGTTGATACACAAAGATATCAGTGAAATACAAAAAGATTCAAAATACAACAATGTAACAACGAACTTGACTGATATCTGGAAGAAAAGAGTAAAAGCAATTTGTGAAATTTTATATAAGCAGGGGAGGGAGAAAAGGGAAAGGAAGCAGCAGAGGGATCAAAAAGGGAGGAAAGAGAATATGACACTATGATATAAAGGAATAAAAGAATAAAGCAGAGAAAGGCATATTAGAAAAATACTGTAAATGAATCAATCTAAATTGTCAAGGAAGTAAGTACCTATTATAGATAAAACGGTTAAGGAGAGAGGTGAAGGACAGTATAGACACTACTTCTATCTTGGAAATCTGCATTTTACATTCCTCATGGGTTACCAAATCTTTGCTAGGCAATCATGTTACAATGCTGCTGCAGCCAGAACCTGGTTAACAGGATTTCTTTTTCTAAAAACTGTTGCTTCTTTTGGAGCTATTAGTAGAACCATATAAATACAGAGAAGCATTCTGAAGGTTGAGCTGTGTGGTGAAAAGAACCTTTGCAATATTTCAGGCATATACACTAACTTTTCTAAAGGTTGTAGATTGTTCCAGTGCCCTTGAGGTTTGTGTTGTGATGCAACAGGAAGTATTCTTAGGTCGGGACTATGTGAATCAAATGCTTCCTGTACATAGTTTGTCCTGGCCCACACGAGGCAGAGGGCGCTTTGTGGGCTGTATTAAATTATTGGACTAGAGTAATAGTGCAATTTTATTACGAAGCACAAGTAGTGATGTCACAAATGGATAGTAAGTTGTAATACAAGAAATAGAAACAGGTTATTATATAGTTATCACAGACTTCATGCATTTCAGGGGGATTCCATACACTCCCCCCAGCAAGACATAACAACAGGTATTCCACATTCCATATTAGAAGAATCTTGGGCCTCCCCCAAGATGTAGCATTGTCCTCTCATCCTAGGCTAATAAGTATTTTGGACAGTCTAGTTTATTGAAATATTTTGTTGCCATCTACCATACCACAACCACACAGTGTCCAGGGGTTGATGTAACATTCCCCATGACCAATATGGGAAATACAACCAGATGTATAGAGAGATGATGGGAAGACGGGCATCCCAATCTGACACTCTGCTTTATTCAGTGGACCAGAGAAGGAAACTTCTGCTCACTCGTACTCTCTATATCAACCTTGAATGGATGAAAGGTAGAGTTGGCCCTCTCTCTGCACTATAAACCTGAGGCCTGTAGAATGCACTGCAACAGGCTCGTCAATACCCTCTTTGCCAGCTTACAAGAGGACAATCAAATTCCCTTTTTAAATCTACCAGACATAGTGACAAAGGGGAAGAGTGGAGAGTTATTGCACCAGTCTCAGCCATTTGCTGTTTAAAGGCCATGCTGACTGTGGTTTGTCTCTGATAGATGGTTTGCAATGGAAGGATTTTTTTCTACTACTCCATACACTATAATGACTTTTTGTGTACGGATCACTCCCCTCTGCATTTTCTACTATTGATTTTTAATCTATCTCATTTTTCAATTAGCTTAATTCTGGCCCTGCAGCATTCGGTTGTAAATGAAGGCCCACAATGCTCAGCAGAACCTACGAGTTAAGTTCTCTGGTCTAAATCATTTTCTAATTCACTTGGGGAATACATCAATGTGTCAACACCTCTGAAGTAGATCTGAAGAAAGATGGAGGTCAAATGGAGTATATATTTTCTCAAAAGGTGATTTGGAAACTTCTCTTTTTGTCAAAAGGGTTTAGTGTGTTTCCGTTTTATTCTCATTAAAATGCTTCTGCTTTTACTTAAAAGGAAGACTAAACTCCATATTTCTTTTAATTTGAGGATTGAAAACTTGGAAAGGCACAAGTTAAAAACTTGACAATTTATAGTGGTATCCCCAGCACCTCGGAGGAACATGCAATATATATATATATATATATATATAGATCGATATGGCATAGATATACATTTAAGTGGATTGAATCCTGAGATTTGTCTGACACTTCCTGTGTATGGAGCAGGCTGGTGTTTATATTTGTTTTAGATGCTGTACATAGCAACAAGGTAGGACATAAAACCGTGTGAGATGTTAGGGTCACCTATAGATAAGGTGTGGTGGGGGTAATGAGACACAAACACACAGTTAATGTTAGATATTACGAAACAACAAAAGTCAGGGAAAGCAAAATCAATTCTAATGAATGAATGACTGACTTAGAGCAGTCATGATTTCAACGCAGACCTGAGTACATCACTCAGATGCGCTGCAGAGTCGACATTTGCAAAACACGTTCAAATCTGTTTCTTGAACTAATATTATTCTAATTGTTGACTTAAATCTGATTTTTTTGCATCAAAGCCTTGGAAAAGCTATGGGGCAGTTGCCCTTTTGGCGACACATGAACTGCCTGCTCTAACTCATTTGAAAGTATAATTTAAACCATGTAAATGGAATACTTTATTTGCTCCAGTTGTTCCTTTACATAGTTCCTCTATGGGATCAAAGGGCTACCCAGTCCCTTAGCAAATAAATATGCACAAGGACGTTTTCTCATTAATCAGGAGTGCAGCATTAAATAGGAAAAGCAGAAAAGTCATCAGCCTTTTGCATCAAACTTTGTGTCCCAGTCAACCTCTGTTGGATGTGCCCACAGTGCACTACTGAAGGGCTGTCCCTCTATGACTCTCTGTTCTCACAGGCCCCAGGCAACATTTTAATTACACTTCACAAATGTAAGAGATGCCTACAGCCAATGAAGTGCATGCTTCTAGGTGGTACGCTTTGTTAGGGGAAGTTATGCTTTTTCCCCACAATATTTCCTACTGCGTTACCATGCTCGATGAGGAGATGCACTGCCTTCACAAGGGCGTGATGGAACTGACGCCACCAAGCTCCATTTCATTCACTCACAGCCTCCACTGTGCAGTCTTTTACAGCAAGTTACCCACTGCTTACCTAGTTGGCCTATGCCAAGCCATAGTGAATTTAGCATTGGGATTCGTAATGGGGGGGGGGGGGGGAAACAGGGACATGTTTTCACTCCGACATGTTGTTGGATGTCTTGATTGGCGTTCCATAGGCCATTGTCGGCGTTTCTCTCTGTACATTTCGCTTCTTGACAAGGAGTGTGAATTCTTGGTAATTCATCTTGAGCTGTGCCAATTTCTGATCGTGTTCTGCAAGAGCACAATTTCATTGCAGATAATGCTGCATGTGGCTTTTTGGGAGAGTTCTCTGCCATTGGCCAGAAGGGCATTGCATGACCACATGATGTCCAATCCTCTGTGCGTGGAGGCCATTTTGTCTTTCGTGAAGTAAGGTATGTTGCCACCTCTTGCAGACTTTTTGATGCAGTCATCTGGTGGTCACTACTTATTGAATGATGGTGTTCTTTTTGGCTGTCATGGCTACCCCCTTAGATCTCCAAGGCTAGTGTAGAACATAGTGCCGCACTTGCATTGTCTGTGAATCCACTGGAGAGCAGTGTTCAGGGAGTAAGGTCTTGGGGTGCCTGAGGCTGCTGCTGGCCTTTCAGGTCACTGTTTGTGGACATGGGTGCTTTGCTCCATTTACCTGGCATTACCTCAAGAAGTTGGATTGCAATATGGGCTGTTTTTGCTCAGACTGGTTAGTGTGTGCTACAGTTCCCTTGCATTGGGTGACTGTGGATTCACTCATGGTGTATTCCCAACTTGTGCGGCCTGCCCTTATGAATAATTTGCAGCTTTCAGTCTGGGCATTACTAGACTAGCATGATGAAAGTTGGTGGATGTGGCATCCTCAGTAAACCTTGGGCCACGGTCCAGGGTGTCTGGGATGGCTGCGATTGAGAGCGTAGACTATTGTAGCTTTCAGACTGTGCTGCTGAGGGCCTTCCCGAGGCATAGCACTTCCTAAAGGTATCCAGTGGTTGAAGAGCACTTGCGCTTCAACTATTAAGTGCACTCATGCTTCAGTTACAGAAAGAGAATTTGGACATCCAGTAAGTGGCGGCTGCTTGGAATCTGAAGTGGTAGGCAGTGAATACAAAAATAAATACAGACAAAAAAATAAATAAAAAATAAAAAACTTTACTTACCTGCCGCTGCGGTCGCCGCATCGCTCCTTTCCCAATCCTTGACTCCATGGCTGTAGCACACGGCGAAGGCTCCCAGATGCCAATCCTGACGCTGCTCTCATGCTGGGAATACTAATCCCAGCATGAGAGAAGCGCTGGGATTGGGGCAAGCGGCCTGGTTTGCCACTCAGACAGTGACTGGGAGCCTGTGGCTTTTCTCCACCCAGCTGTACAACACAGCCGGGTGGAGAAATGCTAAGTGTGTATGATGGTTTGGCCGGCCTAAGACGGCTGGCCAAACCGACATGCGCACTTAGTAGTGCCCATCGTCCCTCCTGCTCACTGTTGTCATAGATTGCATGGCCCCACCCGCCCTATGACGAGGCTCACTGGCAGCCTGCAGGTAAGAAGAAAAATAAAAATGATAATACCATTGGTTTATTAAAATTTTATTTTTCATGTGTGTAAATCTGACACTTCTCCGCCATAACAGAGGAGCAGCCGGCCCTGCATCCAGGGGTTAAAGCTGAGATTTGTTGTTTTCACTGGTGCCCCATGCAATCCAGAATGTGGCAATTAACAGGTGAGCAATGGTTGCTCTGAGAACATACATTATGTTTTCTGGTTAGTGCTGATTGGGTGACATTGTGTATTATGCATTTTCTTGACTGCTCTGCCTTGTGTGGGTTACAACTTAGAGCTGGTGCAGAGTTTTGCAGATTATAGCTCCCACAGGGAGTGTTGATTTGGGTCTGGGTGGTTTACTTTGTGCCAGTGTGGCAACGCTAGGGGAGCATTCTGCTGGTGTTGCTTCTGTTGGTGCTCAGTGCCCCTTGTAGTTCTTTCTTTTAGTAGTACCTCATGGAGAGAGTATGGTAATATGTGTAGATAGTTGACTTTTTATGCTAAGGTCATAATGGGTGTGTTGTTTGGTGATATGTTCAGAGGGATGTTTCATGAATTCATACTTGCTTAGACTTTGTTGTGTTTTCGAGATCTCCCTGTGTATATCACTAATAATACCTTTTACAAACTGTTGCTGATTTGTTTTTGATTTTGGATTCACGGTTCCAGTTTAAAAACTCATCATGTCAAATTCCTGATGGCAGTGGCGGCTCGCAGAGGTACCGCGGCGGGGCGGTGAGGCGGGGCTGGTTGGGTTGGGTAGTGGAGTCCGACATACAACGGCAGGTATTTATTTATTTATTTACGTTCACCTTTGCCGTCATATGTCGGACTCCACTCCCCCGCCACCCATCCCACCCCCCGCAACGCCCCACCGCCCCACAGGGTTACCTCTGCGAGCCGCCACTGCCTGATGGTTTCTGGCACATACTTTCTCACTTCAACAGGCCTTACACATTTTTTAGTACTGGAGCTCTCGATAGACTAGTTTACAGAAACCAGCGGTTTAATGCATTTCTTAGAATTATGGTAAAAGTAAGCCTACAGTGACACTAAAGAACAGTAAACACCTTTACATTACACTAAACAGCAAATAAATCGGTAAGACTTTCACTACATAACAACTATGAAAATGTTCGTGAATAACTATCATGCATAAACAATGTAAATTATGCACTACATAGGTCTTTTTTGCATCTTAGCAACAGCTGTAAATCTGTAGAGGACTTACAACGCCCACAACAATGTCAAATTAATTTAGGAATAAACCGTGTTATTCACCTGGCCCATGCTCTGCGCTGCAGTAAATGTTATTAAACAGCAACATTACTCCTGGAATGATTCTGCAATAAATCAATGGTTAACAAAACACTTGTCTCCTTATGTTTCCAGCCTCTAAAAATAAAGAAGAAATTCGAGCAGGATGTGACTGATGATTGTCACCTAGAACATGATCTTGTTCCTGCCAGCAATGGTCTGTCAGTCTCAAGGTTTTTTACTTCATGCTGCTGTGTCACACAATACACCATAAACCGAAGAGGCAGGACTACAAGATTGGGTACATTCTGATGAATGATAGCAAAGTGGTGTTGTGCCTTGAACATATCAAGATGATTTATTTAGAATCAGGTGGGCCCAGGGACCAGTCATTTTCTAAAATGCTGTGCAATGTTCTCAGTCTGGGGTTAAATTCCTGAGATTCTTACCTTTACTTAAATACATTTATTTTATATATTTGATAAGCTCCAGATCTAGCACCAAGAAGCAGCAGACCATTTTATAGAGAACATTTGGATGGTAGAAGGAGCAACTAAATATAAGATAGGTCAGAATAATGTGTGAGGTGTGGTCAGTGGTGGCTGGAAAACAGGGGTCTGAGGGGCAATTTTAATAGCCACCACTGACAATTTTAGTAATATTAAGGCTGATTTAGACTCTGCCTGCCAAACCAACAGTCCACCCACTTTCTTTAGAGTCAGGCAGAGTATCATGATTCTTACGCCGGTGCCCACGTTGTCTCACTGGCGGAAACCCTACTCCGAAGGCCTGACGGAGGTTGGGCTGTTCGTGTAGGACCATCAGACTATCCGCCCTATATACAGAGGACCGCTCATGTACTCTTAATTTACTTTGGGACTGCAAGGGAAACCCCGATGGTCCTGAAACTCTGCTTTGGGAGTTTGTTTTTGAAAAACAAAAAAGTTTGCTGAGCGGCCGCCTGAAGCACGGTGGGCCCTCAGCAGACTTTCAGAGGTGCCGACCTGGTGGAGGCTCCTCGGAGGGCACAGAGATCTCAGCAGGGCCAGGGGAGACCTCTAAATATGGTGGGTGGTATTCCGGCCAGGGTGGTGAATGGCGCTTTGGGCCTTCTGACTGATGGCCGAAGGCCCGATACACTCTAAATGAGGCCCATTGTGCCGTGGAAAAGATATCAACTGAAGCGTGGAAATCCAAGTCTAATATGTGTTCACTAATAGGAAAATACCCAGGCAGTGGCAGCTCACGCACGATATCCACTGACCAGCCCTTTATTTGTGCAGGAAAATGCTTCTGTACTGTGACAGCATGCCCATGTTTAGGAAACAGACTGTATTCTGGGTCCTAGTTGCCAGGGGTTACTGTTTCATGAACTAATGCAACTGCTGCATGGAGCTGTGTTTGATCCCATGGTCAAAGGTTTAAATGATGGCAAGTCCTTTTAGCCTTTCATCCTCCAGAAGTCGATACAACGAGCATTTTATGTTGGATAATAATAAATATTTTGTATTTGCCAGAATCACCAAGAGACCCCTTTTGGGCTCATCACTTAGAAATATCTTTGGGGCTTTAAATGCCATCCATACATATGCCTGTCATCTTACTAAACATGAGGTAAATGCTAATGGGATATTTGCTGCGTACAACATGTGCCCATTAAAACCATGACTGATACCACCAATTCATTCCACACTTGATTTTGATTTGTTTAAAACAAAAAACTGTAATTAACAGCAGATATAACACATTGAATTGACCTTTGGGGCTATCAACCCATGAAGATAATTATAATAAATATATTACACAGAAGCAGAACCGGTGCTTAATTTGAGCTGGTGGTTTCCGGTGCTCAGCACCGGCACTTAATCATCTACACTGGCACTTTTCAAGAGCACCAGTTAAGGACACATTTATTTACGCGGAGATTAGGTGATTTGCCCAGAATCACAGCATGTTGAGCTGATGCCGAGACTTGAACCAGGTTCCTCAGCTCTGAACTTGGCAGCTCTGGCCATTGTGCCACATCCCCCCCCACTTTTATGGTTAGTAGTTGGTTCTGTTTTAGCAGGCGCTAACAGGAGAATTGGATGGTGCAAGTTGTCTCCTGACTAGAGCCCCGGCACTTAATTTTTACAAATTAACCACTGAGCAGGACACTTGCAGATATAAGAGAAATGCTAGAAATATTACAGTGAGAGAATATATAAAACAGATGTCTTTTTAGTAAGACAGAGAAATGCAGGATGATGTAGTATCAGCTTTAGGTGGAGATTTAAAGCTCAACAAAACCGGGCTCTACCACACCACTGCAGTTTACCACAAGCACTGATGATGGTTCACCTGAAGTAACTGAACTCAGAAGTGAAACTGGTGAAAAATGTCAACCAGGAACCCTTTAACTGCCAATGACAAGATAGACAGCCCTAGCTTCACCATTAGAATCCAGGATTCAAATAACTTCCCAGCCCTGCTCCTGCGTGCCGTTGCTGAGATTGAAGAAAAGTTATGGCCCGCTGGATTTCCAGTCCTTTGGAGTTGCGTCCTTTTGGATTCTTTCCACCTAGATTCCCGCCCAGGAAAGAGGATCTAGGCTATACCAGTCAATAACCGTGATTGATGACTTGAGATTAAAGGAGCCATTTAAAAATGGCAGACGTTCCATCCACCCTATGTGCGTATACATGGAAACACACTATAAATTGGGTGGACGGATCATTGACAGTTTTCGGCAGCTTTCTTGACTCCACCAAAGTATGGACCTTGGCCATTCAATTACCATATTTAATGGGTCTTTCTTTTTCTTCTGCTACAGTAGACGGTGCTATTGGTCCATTGGTTGTTGGTGAGACTTTGGGACCTATCTTGTCTTGCTTTTCTATTTTATCTGGATGAAATCAGGACATTGTGTTGTTCCTCTGGTATCCTCATTCTTTCCCATTCAATGCAATATTTGGATTGTAGTTAATACGATCATTTGGTGTGGGGTCAGTTTCCTTTGCTGACAGTCCCAGCACATTCTGTGTTTTGATCGCCTCCCATCTGAGCTTCGATAGATTTTGCCATAACCCCTAACCCCCCATCCTTTTCACGGTCCAGGCATGGATGGGTAACAATGCGCTGAGGCTGAGACCGAGGTGCTGACCCTGGGCCAGGATGGGCTGTGAATCCCTGATTTCTGACATATGGAAGTGGTAAGATTCCCCCTTCTGGTTCCCAGTGTTAAGAATATAGCATTCCAGTTTGATATGCTGCTGTCGCTTGGGCTCAAGTGAGCCCTGTGACCTCTCACCATTTTCAGCAAATAAATTGCTTTTGACCTCTTATTCTTACTCTTATATGTAAAGTAAGTAAAAGGATCATTTTTACTTTGTAATTGTAATTGTAATTGTAATGGTATTTGTAGAGCGCGATTGCTGCCCATGGGCGTCCAAGCGCTAAGCTGACCAGAAGTGACGGAGGAGGTGCTATGGTACAGTGGGTTTGTCAAACAGCCATGTTTTTAAGTTTTTGCGGAATGATAGAAGATTTGAGTTGGACCGGAGTGGGAGGGGAAGGTCGTTCCAGAGCCTGGCGGTATTCAGCGAGAACATTCTTTGTACAAGGCTATGATTGTTTAACACAAGCTCCTGCCATAAGGAAACAAGATAACATCAGCCCAGTGGTTCTCATGGCTGGAGCCTCGACGATTATATGTATGTATATATATCTGTATTATAAATGTATTTACTGTCCTGCTATTGTCCAACATCCATCATCCGTCTGTATGCATGTGGTATTCTATAGCACAAACCTAGCCAAAAGGATTTCATCCACCTCATCCCATTAACTTCTCTATGTATCCCACTCAAAAGTACTACTGTCTTATTATATTGAGAGATACCACTGCATGTTCAGAATTTCTTGATGAAATGCTTTTTTATGGGCCGATAAATGATCAAATTTATAAATAAATTAAGATCAATATAGCTAAGTATGACCAGGTTTTTAAATACCCCTCACCTCTCTAAGCACCAGCCGCGGCCTGTGCTGTAAAAGCAGTGGGACCGGGTGGGGGGAATTTAAACAGATGATGCTGAGGGAAAATTAATGATTTATTTAATTTTCCCTCTTCGTCATCTGTCAAAATCGCATCCCAGCTGGCCCCACCGCTCTTACCTGCACGGGCCGCGGCTGCTAAGCACCCAGTGGTCATTCTTTAAACACCACCCCCCCAGTCCAAAAGAGAAGATTGGCTCCCACAAGACAATATAGCAGAAGGGAAAGGGAGTTGATCCTTTTCAGTTTGTCACAATCACCTTGTGAATTCTTCCTACAATATTGTCAGTCACTGTATCAAATGACTAATAAAGAGCATTAAGTTTTTAGACACTTTAATCTGCCTGCAGGTCAGAGAGGTCCCTTCTCCAGAGACACGAAGGCTTCTCTGGTGAGCAAGATTTTAATATTTATACTGTCTGAGAACATGTCAGAGTCTAAAATCCTTTTCCACACCAAAGTCCCTAATGTCTTAGTACATTCTGTACAGGTTTTGAAAGGCCAAGGGGACAAAATCTATCCTGTGACACAAACCAGCAAGGCAACTTCATTTCCTTGAAATATGGAATACATTTAAGTGGTCAGTGTCTTATTTAATTCACTGTATGTGTTTTTTATTGGATGATGAACGTCTCAAACATGAGTGAAGAATAATGGGTCCAGTCGTTGCAGAATCCAGATCTGATTAAGCTGGGGCGGAGTGATTTTAACGTCTAAGTGTGGCAGTGCGCTGTTCTGGTGATTTTAACATTAAACAGTGGTTAATTTAAACCAGTGGTTGCCAGTGGGGGGCACCAGCACTTATTTTAGGGGACTGGCCCTCAGTGGCGGCTGGTAGGGGAGGGTGAATGAGGCAGGGGGTCGAAAAAAAATAAATAGTTATCTATGAACGCCAATGCCGTTGCTGCCTCTCCTCCGTCCTCTTCCCTGGAACGGAAGCACCCAGGCTCCAAGTCTCTCCCAACCAATCACAACACTGCCTTACAGCAGCATTGTGATTGGTCTGAGCGCCATGGTTAGGCACTCAGAGAGGGGCTGGGAATGTTCTCCACCCAGAACTGTACAATACAGCCTGTGGAGAACATGCACAGTGCGCATGACGGTTTGGCCGGCCCGAGACAGCCTGCTAAACCATCATCCTCACTCTGCGGGCATCACGCAGCCCAGCCCCGCCCAAACATTGACCTTAAAGGCAGACCAGAAATAAAATGATAATAACGTTCTGTAATTGTCATTTTATTTTTACTTTGCTCTGCTCTTAGAGCAGTGGAGCGATGCTCCTCCGCCTTAGTGGAGGAGCAGTCCCTGCCGACACTTATTTTTCTGCAAAAGAGAGAAAGAGATTGAAAAACAAACAAAGTGGAAAGACAGCGGAGGAGAAAAACCATCATAAAGGCAGAAAGTAGGAGTCTGCAAGAGTGAGAGCAAGTTGTCAGCGAGTGTGTGTTAGTGTATTAAAGAGGTGTGAGGTGAATTCAAGATTATGCAGCATTGGTAGTCTGTGCACAGACATTTATTTGGTCCGGCCTCGGGTTTCAGAACAGAGTTTTGAACACCAGCACTCATTTCACTACAAATTAAGGACTGATATTACACATTCTTACAGTGTGATGTATATTCCACACCACACAGTGGGTTTGACAGTCTTGGAGCGGGGCGCGGGCTTTGTGGCCCAACTCCAAACTCATATTAAGGTCCTACATCTTTGTGTGACGCTTGGATATTTCCCAATCCCTATGACTTCAGTGTTGTAACACTGCCAGCAGCACCCCAATCCAAAAATTGTTCCAGCACCACTGGATGTTCGCGGGAGCAAAGGTGGGGATTCCGCAATACGATTGGGATGACCACTACCTCTGCTGACACCGTGTAATTAAAGGACCTTTCAAGATGGGGGCTATTCTTGCCTAGATTCAAATCGGGGCCTTGGAGTTTAATTGACATATGTGACATATGTGTATCATATGTGAAGAACATTCCCATCGTGCGATCATATTCAGTACTCCAAACATGCTCTTCAGAACCCTGTACTTCATGATACTTCCTTTCCATCCTGGCCTTGTTGTTTTTATTCTCATCCAATCAGACAGTTTTTTTCTGCCTCCTGCACTTCAACAATTTCCCTGGGGCTTTCCCTTCAAGAGTGGTCACAGTACACACACAGCGGGTTGTACAGTTGTCAAAACCAATGCAACGTAATTATAAGTGATGCCAAATGGCTCTTCAGTTGACAGCCAAGTCTCCTGAGAAGTGAAATTAACACTTAGGGAGAGAGTGTTTATTTTCGAAAATAAAAGTTAGATTTTTTTCATGTTTACAATGATTAGCAGCTCGTACTGTTGCTACCACTGCACTACACTCTACGTCCCTAAATGCACGTGCCCCTCAGAAAGCAACATAGACGCAATGACCCTTCGAAGTGCTTTTATTTTTTTGGGGGAAATCTTTTTATTAAAACTGATTCGACAACATGGCATAGAATCACAGAATCACAGCAAAGGCGGCAGCAAAATAAAGGCTTTTCAGAATGCAACAAGGTTATACAGTTGGAATTACATGGTGAGGGAGACATCTTCTTCAAAAATTCGGGGGGGGGGTACATATATTACCACGATATACGTTCCAAGGGGCCCATATCTTGGACCACTTGTGGGGGCAGCCCCGAGCAGTGTACACAGATTTTTCCCGCTGCATGCACCAATCAAGGTCCTTTTTCCAGTCCGCAATTTTGGGTGCATGCGAGGCCCCCCAGTGCAGTGCGATAATCCTTTTGGCTATCATGCAGCCAAGTGTGACCCACTGTATGGCCTAATTATTGAGGTCTGTTGGTTCCCAAATGTTAAGGAGGCATCTGGGCGCTTCCGGCTGGATCTCGGTTTTTAGAGCGTCACTCATGATTTCGAAGTGCTTTTAAAGATTTAATGGCTAGCCCACTATTGTTCCTCTCTGTTTCTGTCTCACTACAACATTGAACCCCTTTCTATC
Source organism: Triturus cristatus (assembly GCF_964204655.1). Taxonomy (NCBI): domain Eukaryota; kingdom Metazoa; phylum Chordata; class Amphibia; order Caudata; family Salamandridae; genus Triturus; species Triturus cristatus. The sequence continues at coordinate 1,063,557,815 of NC_140594.1, read as the reverse complement.
AATCTGCTTTTCTCTTTGCAGTGAGATCTTCTTTACTTCATGCCCTCTCTCAATTCTTCAGCCTTCTGTTGCTATCCAGCCAGGTTTAAGCTCTAGGAGTACCATTATATATATACTTCCATAAATAAATCCATTCCTTCCATGTCGCAACCTATCCTCAGTTCAACTCCCTCCTTTTTGGACAGCTGTCCTTCCCCATCTCTTTGTGTTTTCTGTTCACATCTAAAATAACACCTATTTCTTTCCTCTTGATAAATTCTGCTCGCTTGACTATTTTCCTTGTCCACGATTTTCTAGTTGCATTGACATATTTTTATTTCACTTATGTATTTTGTGTTTTTTCTTCAGCATTGTACATGAAAGTGTTTTGGATTAAGGAGTTATAAACATGAAATAATAATGAATACATAACTAGTACCCTCAAAACATTCCTAAAACAGCTTAACTGTGGGTAAATGAGGGGAAACTGAAGTGCTCTCTAAACCACATTGTACCTATTGATATAAATATATTCAATCAATACTTTGTGTGTGTGTGTGTGGTGTGTGTGTGTGTGTGTGTGTGTGTGTGTGTGTGTGTGTGTGTGTGTGTGTGGGTGTGGGTGCGTGCGCGTGCGTGCATGTGTGTGTATATATATGTATATAACAGTCCAAAAATGACATTAACTGACTATTAAGGCATGCAGCAGCACATGCTACTTTCACCTGCTAACCAATCAATTGGAATTGAAAAAACATACATTTGGGGTCAAAGAATGACAACAAAAAGGGGGTGATGTCACGAGGCATGAAATGCAGTTTGACAGTCAAATTATAATTTTTTTAAAACTCTCCCACAAAGAAGTTGGCAACAAGCAGAAATGTGACAGTAAATTGGTTCTGACTTGATTGGTTACAAAGATTGCATTTTATAATATCTTATATGGTTAAGACACCTGCTGCAGACAATTTTGTGTGACCAAGAAATCTCAGTGAATAACAATAATCGTAAGGCAACTCTGGTGGTTAATGCACTTACTGGAGAGATCTGTGTTTTGTCTAGTGCAAACCTTTTAGAACTATGACCGACTTTTTAGAACAACACATTTTTGCAACCCACCTACCTTTAATGAACATGAGTCAGGCAAATTTTGAATGTCATGAAAGCATTGAGTGGTAGAGCATTGTCATTTACAGACAGCACATTTCCCATTGAAAAGGCCACTAAATTTGCACAGACATACAGTTTTACTGGTAAAACGATATAGCACACACATGACAATGTATGGAAATTGGGTTTCTGCAAATATTTATAATTTGTGCGTCACCAAGTGAGTGTCTTGATTATTTTGGTCCTATTTAAATATCTCTTTCTAGCACATTTCAGAATTACAACAAAGTGCTTCATTTTTGCTTTCTTAACTGCAGGATGAATATAATTAATTTACAGGTATTTACATTTTGTTATGTATTGTAAAAATTAACATCCTACATTGTCACATAATTCACTTTAAAAACTCCTCTCACTCTGCAGTCAGAGAAACCAAAGTAAACACCAATCCCCATGTTAAAAGAATAAAGCAGTCCAACATTTGACCTCTGTCTTTGAATCACTGCCAAATGCCAGAAGTGAAAAACAGAATTTAAAGGCATCTTTATTTATTGCTCTGACTTTCACCACCCACCACAAATCAGCTCATGGCCCACCAGTGAGCCATGTCCACAGTTTAGGAAACACTGGTCTAGTCACAGTTTTCACTCATGAAGTAGCAAGAATCGTTAAGGTATCTCCTGCGAGGCACATTGTGTAACATGCAGATGACATATTTCTATTTTATGTGGATATGTAAATGGGTTACTGTTTTTGACACAGATATCTTTTTTATTATTTGCAGTTCATTAATTGCAATCCTCCTAATAAAGCACAATGAGCTATGAAATTGCATCAAGTTCCTGCATACAAATTGTAAGACATGGGTTTAGGACCTTTTTGCTTTCTCTTTGTCCTTTCTTTGCTATTCTGAGGCTGCTAAAATGGGTTTCTTTGGGCATTAATAAAGTCTTATTAGTACAGATAACCCCAAGCACTGTGTTATAGTTTTAAATTCTGACTTCGTGTTTCTCACGGCCATGCACTCTTAACATAATATACCAACAATGAGTGACTCCTACACCTGGTAAAACTAATTGTTCTTATGTAACATCCTGTACAATGATTTTCACGCTTGTATGATTTATTGCCAATATATAATGTTTCAGTGTTATGTAAATTGCTCTGATACCTCATTTTGGAATAAGTAGCACTATAAAAGAGATAAATAAACAAAATTAGTAAGCGCAATTTAAATTGTTATTCATGTAAATATTCATGCAGGCCATTACGTATGACATTCTTCCAGTGCACTCATATCTGTTATATTCAGGGAACAAACATAGTTAAAAGCTTGCCTTCAAGTGATAGTATCTTTTAGGTAGAAGTGAAGTGATAAGGTGTGTGCCTTTGTGTCCCACACCATTGCGGTCTAGATTTTAGGCTTTAGCTAACTCCCAGCCAGGATTATATTGGAACAAAAGGAGGATTGATAGCCCTTTAAATTTGGCCTTTGTTTTAGGCTTTGTTGAAATCTAAACTAAGAAAGCTCTCATGTCACCTGCAGATTGCTGATGTGATCAGAAAGCAGACAACATGCAAGCATTGCTGAATTTTTTGGCAAGACAGGAGGCTAGCATTATGCATCAAACCTTTCATTCACCACCTCTGTAGCACTTTAAAGAACTTCAGAATAGAACTTTAACACCAAACACCAAAATAGAACACAAATGTCCCTTAAGATCCTGACATCCGCCATCTTCTTCCTCTTTTGTTTGCTGCTTCTGGAGCAGATAAGTACTCTTTGTTTTATTGGTATTTATGGTATTCTATGGTATGATTGATAATTTAAAATAGGATTAAGTCCAATCTATGGGCAGAATCCTTGAGTGCAGTTTGTGTTACTGTTTATTTGATATGTAATATTGTTAGATGAAGTTTTTTTAAAAGAATCTTAGGCTTGGAATATATTTTTGATAGCGCTTTTGGTAGTGTAATAAAAGTAGGCTGTTTTAAAGATTAAAAATACTATTTGTAAATTGTTTGAGCTTAAGAGTAATAGATTGAGTAGTTGATATTTTACAAAATAAATAAGAATGTAGCCACTTGCCGTTGTGTGCGCGGGATCAGAATGAAGGCTCGAGATGTCTCGGGAGTGTGTGGCCATTTTGCGGAGATGAATTGAGCTTCGCATGTCGATTTTCAAAGGAGAGCTGCATTTAATGTACGCTCATGCGCGGTCTAAGGACTAGAAAGTGCATGAGGCATCAGAGTCGCTTTGAGCTGCTCTAACGAATACCCATGTATTAATTTCAGAAATTAGAAGGCGCATTACCACAATAAATGAATCGCAAGTAAATTAAGAAAGTTTATTTCTTATGGGAAACTCCGTTGTTGACAGTTAAGTGCCAGTGCCGAGCACAGGAAACCACTGGCTTAAATTAAGCACTGCCGTCCCAGTATTGGCAAATGACAACAGGACAAATTAACCATATTTCACTGGGGCCAGATGTACACACAATCAAGTTCCGTGCTAGCTGCAAAATCAGGGATCCTGTTGGATCCCCCTTCATTCCAGCACTGAACCATTCATATTAATTTGTCGATCAAGACGACTAATAAAGCTGGTTGAACCCGTAGAGCAAAAATAAGTTGTGATCTTGGTGTAGTGTGGTAGAACGTCCTTGCCATTGTTGGATGAATTGTGTTTGCATATTTTTGGCAAATTGAACAAATTGCTAACACCCTATAAGGGCTTTTTGGGACAACACATTTAGATGATAAAGTGAGATCCATTTCTTAACAACTGGTGAAGAGAACATATTGTATTTTTGATTTCTGAGATGCTATTCCAGGAAAGGTGAAAATGTTGTTTAGGAAAATGAACAGAATGGGTTCAGTTGTGAAGCTATACAATACAGCAGGGTTGGAAAAACCTAAGCGCACATGTCAGTGTGGCCGGCCTGAGATGGCCGGCCAAACTGACATGCACACTTACAAGTGCACATACCACTCCTCCCTCCCATGCCCCGATCCCGCCCCTCCCTGCACACGCTGGCTCCGAGCCAGCAGCTAAAAAATAAAACAATGGCAAGATATTGTTTTATTTTTCAATTGCTGGCTCTGAGCCAATGGGGCGACGCTCCTCCGCCATTTTGGAGGAGCCTCCGCTGCCCTGAGCCCAACCCACAGTGCAGGTCCTCTGCAGTGTGCATAGTTAGCCGCAGGACCTGGAACACATATGGCCACGACTGCACTGTATCCACTATGCAAACATGGTTGACTGCAGGACATGCCCTGGACAGCTGGTATTTGCACAAGGGTGTTTTATACCCTCTATTTACATCTAGATCTGATTGAACCCATAAGTGAATTTATTGATGAGGTTATAATTGATCTTGGTACAGAATTCTATTGTATTAAACAACCCATAGAACTGGCAAACATGTTTGTGATAAAATCATCGGAAAAAGTGATTGTTTTGTTTCATCCATGTTTTCTTTGCACTTAAACCGATTATTTAGTCCACTTAAAGCGACGGTAAATTTGCACCGGGCTCTTTAAATCCAAACCCTATGGCTTACTGATTTTAATTATATATGGCTGGGGTTTGCCTGCTCATAGGTGGGCGTTGTTGACCAGACCATATCCCTTTTGAAATGAATGCCTGTAGTTCACATAACAAGCCAATTACTCTGCTGCTTTTTCGGTGCCACTTTAAAGATTTGCCCTTTGAATTTAACTAACCATCTTAATTAAACCGAGAACTGTACCCTGGGGTGCCACAATTTCCTTACCTTGGAAAACGAGAAATACATATAATTTTATAAATTATGCCTATTTTCCAGATGATGACCTTTAGCTTATTCTTACAGGATTTTAAAATGCTTTATTATTTAAGCACTTCTTTATTAATTTCTGCAATTATGACTTATTAAAATGCTGAAACTTACCTGCCTCATACATCAAGCTGGAATAAAATCAAGAAAAGGAATGGGCTACTAGCCATGCAACAGAATTTTGAAGAACAAAAGGGAGGATTGACAAAGGCCTTAGAAACAAAGATTGAAACCTCTTTCTGAGTTTTTAGGGATTTCCAGAAGATTCAAAGAGCACTCCGGCAAACATTTGACATTTGCAGATTTCAAAGAGTAGCTTAATGCATACAATGTGCTCATGCATACTTTCTACAAAGGAAGGACATTCTGCATGTGTTAATGTGGTGAAACATTGAGAAAGCAGAGGAGATGGGAGAGATGTGGGCCAACAGCCGGATTGGCTGACAGGGGAACGAGGTTTGAGTCCCGGCCTTGGCTCAACACCCTGTGATTCTAGACAAATCACTTAATCTCCCTGTGCCTAACAAATATATGTAATGTAATCTGGTACTCATGTAAGGTGCTCCAATGCCCTTGTGCCATGTTCACACTATACAAAACAGCAGAAAACTAGTAGGTTTTTGGACATATAACTTCTTTTTAAGCGGAGGGGAAATATTTTTCTCCATGGAGAAATTCCTTCCCCTGCACACTCAGAGTCTTCCACAGTTCCCACCATCGAACTGCATTTACTCCTATTTGAGACAGAAGAAAACTTGCTTGTGTCTAGAGTGGGGAACTATCTTGTAAAGAGGTGCCTATTTACTTTGCAGGGCATCTCACCCAGAAATAACAACAATACTGTCCTAACCCTAAACCTATGATTGTAGTATTTCTGATACGTGCACATTTCAACACATAGGATTCTGTGGACCAGAAATAGTAATTTAGTTTGCAAAGTGATTATTTGCACACCTAAAGTTATATTTAAGTTGGGAAACAATCTGTGATCAGCTCCTATAAATCCATGCGTATTATGTGGTGATTTCAAAAAATCGAATCCATCACCCCGTAGTTCAAACCAGCTATCTGAACAATTCGATATGTTAAAAGTGCCGATCACGCCAACAAGTTAAGCACAGACGTAGGAATGTAATATAATTTTGCAGGTTTTTAAATTTTATCTTAATGAAGTTATAGATATTTTTAATTTTTAACTCTGTATAAACCTACTTTTGGACCCACTGAACTTTTACTGAAACCTTTACTGTAACTCACATTCATTTTGACCTTTTTCTAATACACTATACCCATGTAGTGATTCAGACACGTTTTTACAAATCACTAAATAAGTTAGAAAATGATTATCAATGCAAAATTGGAAGGTGTGTGTTTGGGACAACTCTTCCGAATTGTGAATCGGTAACCTGTGTATCAATGGTTTGCAACCAGAATTCCAGTCGCAAGCCAAGGACCAGTTGCCGACACACAAGTTGGAGTGGTAACTGACTTGCAAAGAGAAGGGTCCCTTTTAGACCCCATCTCCTTTGGGAATCATGGTGGCAAGTTCGGGGGAAACAGGTGGTGGTCCGAGTGACCACTGCCTGCTCTCACTTTGGTTTTGAATTTTTTTTTTTAAGCAGCCACAATTCCTTTAAAAAACAAAACTGGAGCTACTTTAAAAAATATCCATTTTGAAATAAATAGAAATTGGGTAGGTCATTCTGAGACCCCCTCATATTCCTTATATTGCAAGCCTACCAGTGCTTAATTTGGGCCGGTGTTTCCTGGTGCTCTGCACCGGCACTGGCACTTAATTGTCAGCACCAGCACTTAATTGTCGACACCGGCACTTATGACAGCTGGCACATGGTGGCGCTGTTTGTATAAATTAGAAATTAACAGAACAGCAATTATTTATCAATTCAGTATGCATTAAAAACAACTAATACCTGCCGACCAAGCTATGTTTATAGCTTTGGGGGCCTGGAATAGGCTGAATTGTCACACTTGTAGTGTGTTGGTTAACAGTAGTTGTGTAGGTACTGTCATTGGCAATGAAAGCATTGGCAATGGGTGGTGCAATTTGCCTCCTGACTAGAGCATTTATTTATTTACAAATTTAGCACTAAAGCCAACCTACTCATGCATAAGTCAGCTCACAAAACAGATTACTCATCGCAAAAAACTTTTTGCGACCAGAACAATGGATATCTGGCCCTGGGTCTTTTCCAAGAAAATTAGAGGTAGACATATCATGAAGTGATGTACAAATATTTCCTCAATTTTCCTGCTTGTACCTCTCTAAAACCTCCTGATTTTCAGTATTTTTAAATACAAACTCAGCGCATGACCCTGCGTTCTGAACCTCAGAACAAGCCGTGCCTCCTCTCTTCCCCTTCAGCTGCTGAAATAACTGAAAAAATGACCACAGCGATAAATCAAAGCGAGGTCGGAAAGAGCGTGAAGAAAGAAGTTCTAAATTCTTCTCAGTGATGCGTGCTCTGCAAGGAATTACTGTTTCAAGACACAAGGACACACTAAGTGGAAAGTAATAAACTGCTTGTTAAATCGTCCAAGAGCATATTGTAAAGCCAAACACCGTACACTGACCCGTATACTCACAACCATTGCCTGTTGTGGTCAATTGAACGATGTGACATTCTCATAAATTATATTTACACAATGGCGGCTCACATAGGGTGTGCTGCGAGGCAGTAGGGCGGGTCGGGGAGGGGCAGGGTAAGGGGGTAGTAAACTCGGACATACGATGGAATGGAGGAAAGTAATTATTACGTTTCTCCGTTCTGTCGTATGTCAGACTTTACTACCCCTCCACCGTGCCCCTCCCCCGCCCCGCCGCCCCGCCCCGCAGCACGCCCTATGCGAGCCGCCACTGTATTTACATGTGCACAAAAGAATGAACTTACTACACAAATATGAGTTCTCAGCCCCTGTAGAGTGTTACAGCACAATGACTCTCATTCCCCCTTACCATGCAACCCTGGGTGGTAATTGCACACCTGGACAAAAACAATACCGTCGGATGCAGTATTTATCATGGTGCACAATAACCATACAAGTGTACAAAACCAGGAATGTTCCATGTTCTCCATGTGCATTACATCACCACAACAGACATAGACACGTCATCATGTATGTGGTGGCATGTAACGGCCATCTTGTATCTCTGTATCCTTAAACTCATGTTTAAACACCAAACGCCAACAGTAGGGACTATGACTATCCTATATTTACAACAGCCTCATACTTGGATGATAAGTTATCCCTGTTGAATTAAAACATGCTTTAATGAATATCAGACACTGAGGTGTTGAAAACAAACATCTAAGTTTGATTTACAAACTAACAGGTGACCTTCCCTCACCTTGACAGTGATCTATCTTTTGAGGGACAGGTTAACTCTGTCACCTCTGCATCCTTTTTCACTTTACAACTTCTTAGGAAGGTTTTTCCTTTTATGCCTCCTGATCTTCAAAAAACAGTGACATTAGCCTTAGTACTTTCAAACATTGACTATTGCAATGCCCTGTTTGGCAACATTAGGAAGAAATCCTTGACCAAATTTCTAATTGTTCAGAATACTACTGCACACCTTCTTTTAGGTATTCCAAAACACAAATCCGCCTCTTCTGCAATTAGACATTTACATTGACTTCCAGTCAAGAAGCGTATAGATTTTAAAACCTTATGTATTGCTTCGAGATGTCTTCATGGCAATGGCCCTGAATATCTTTATCTTTGGAAATGCTTCTAATGGTACGTCTATTCTAGACTGCTCCGCTCTGCATCAGAATGCAATCTTATAGTGCTGAATTTCAGGAAAGGTTTTGTTGTCCTCAAACCTTAAAAAGATAACCAATTTGCCAGCTTTCAGGAAAGCACTTATAACGTGGCTATTTAATCAATAAGTTCAATCCCTTTCTTTGTGCAGCTCTCCTCTCTGAGACCAGCGCCTAGACACCCTTGGGCATTAGCCGCACTTTATAAAATATATTTTCACTTCATTCCATTTTTCAATGACAAATCCTGTTAAGACTCAGAGAGGTAAGTTTAATGATAATGATGTGAAGAACACCTGGGTGTTTAAATGTGTACGACATTGATTTATGACTATCTGTGGGGTTTGCTACTGCGGCTCACAATAGCTCATCATGGTCTAAAAGAGGTGGGGAACTCAATTTAAGCTTTTGACAAATAGGATTGATAACACTGAAAAGAATGGTTGTTCCAGTGACAGATGCAATAACCAATGCCTCCAATGGGAAACTGAAACAATCAATATGTCTAAATATGTAATCAAGTTTTATAAACTCTCTGAACTCATGGCACGTTCTTTCTTTTTTATAGATGGGCAGTGTATCTTACACTTTTTATGAACAAAGGTTCCTAGTTTTATAAAGTACTAAACCTTGTTGAGTAATAAATTAAGAGCTAAAACTAATTCTCTTTGCTCCATACAGAGAATAATGCTGCCTAAAAGTGATATTTTATTTTTAATCATGCTCTAGAATAGGTTCAATAAAATATTTTCATTTATTGGCAGATTGGGAGTCCTTTTTAGGTAGCTGGCCAAATAGAGATATTAAGATGTAGCGTGTACTCACTAGTAAGTGCTATGTGAGAGATATTAAGAAGTGCCTGGGTCCTCACCAGATAATTATATTAATTCCACATATTTAAAGCACAAATGTATCACTCCTAAGGGTATCCAGGTGCTGGGGTGCCATCAGGTAGATTAAGTGAGCTATTGCCCGGACTAGTCACATGACACTGAGCTGAGCTGCCACCAGCGATTAAACCGCGAGCCCCACGCGACGGAGTCAGCCACTCTGGCAGCTGCACCACACCTTTCCCACTTCCTATATGAGATTGTGAGCAATACTTACAGTGTATGCCTTACTCTCTCATTTTCCTGCCAATAAGATAATCGAGGATTTAAATAAAATACCATTCTACACTGCTCCATATCCTAGAAGTATGGTCTATATAACAACTATATCCCATGATAAGAACCACTGGATTGGGGATGATGGTCACAGTAGTTAATAGAGATATCCACAGCAGGAGAGTGTTTGTGCTCATTGCAGGATTCAATATAGTTGTCTGGAATCTACTTTCAATTGATACTCAAGAAAGTTATACATCTATCTCTGTTTCCCATGAGCTTCAACTATTGATATGTGTGCTTTGGAAGCCATTGAGTAAACAATAATTCAACCAAATTAGTTTCATTGATGAGAATGAAGGCTAGGTATCCAAGAATGAATTAGATTGTCACTTCAAATGCCATGTGTCCAAGGGTGTGCAAAATTTGTGTAATTTGCTTTCACGTAATTTTTCAAAATTCTTTCAAAATTGCACCTGATTAATCGAAATGCAAATCTGTCATTTTGCATTATAATTTAGTGTGAAATGTGTCCTTGTGTCAGTTCTTGTCGTGAGGATGCATTTAAACACAAGCACTCTGTAACAACAACAGTTCGTGTTCTGTTTTCATGAGTAAATGTTTACCACGAATGGCTCGTGATTATGCAAAGTGGCGTCTTGGCATAATTCTTTTAATATAGCATAACATGTGTAACGCTAGAATCTCTAATTAAGCCAGATGATTAACATTTTTTTTCCCAGGCTTAGTGTTTAATTAGCAGGGGCTACCCATTGACCACCCAGAACCAGGAGCTGTACATGTAATAATAACAGAATTTCCTCGTGGAAACAATTAGAATCATTTAATGATATCATGAAAGTTATATAGCAACCAAAGATACAATGGCAACAATGAAAATCACCAAGAAAATGCAAAATCATATGGTTAATATATCATTCATCAGAATTAGTGCTCATGTGATCACATACTGAAATATAAAAATAATTAGCGGAAAGTATGTATAAAATTGGCATGGAACCATATAAAGTCTATAGAATAATATGACTATCCAATAAGTATTCCAACTTAAATGGAAGGATAAAAAGTGAAGAAACAAGTGCCAAGGTCGTTGAAGGTGTTTCAACCTGAAAAGATTATCAGGCCAGCATCAGGGCTAAAATAATATGGAGAACACACCATCTTTGAATATAGAATATTCCATTTCACAGAGGTAATATTTTGTATGGCCATGTTAAAGAGAACATTATTGTACTAACAAGATCAATCCAAAGGGATCCAGATTTATCTGAAAAACTATATAAGCAGAGAACTATGTGATTAGATATTCCTACAAAGGAGTAATTTAGAGGCCCCTCACCGGCAATACATAGAGATACCTATTGAGGTTATCAATTTCATCTGGGAAAACAAATTAGTAAGGATGAAAATGTTGAAGCACCTAGAGAAATTAACACCAAGTCAAAAACAGAACAGGTTGCTGGACAACACAAAGTTAGTTTGAAAAGCAGGGGGTGTTTATCATTAGCTGCTGCAATCAAGGGGCCAGTCAGGGCACCAGTCAATGCTCTGTGATGTCTCTCTCCTGGTAAAGCTTATGCATGGATGGGCACTGCAACAAAAAGACTCTGAAAGTAAGGTAATGCTGGTGCCAGCCAACAACAGTTAGAAGAGACCCATCAAGAACGCAAGGTCTATCCTTCTTATAGCTTGGGGTCTAAAGTAGAGGCACCTTCATGCGCAATAGGGTATGGCCCTTGTTAGACCTGACAGCCTTAGGGTGGTCTCCCCCCCAACATTTTTGACTTCCTCCTCCACTTTTGTGATTACGTTTTTTGCTGGTATTAGGACTCGGCGCACTTTACCACGGCTGATCATGGCTAATCCCCAATTGGTAAATTAAATTTACTTATAAGCCCCTAGAAAAGTGCACCGCAAGTGCACAGGACCTCTAAATTGAATGCTACTAGTAGGCATGCAGCACTTTTTGAGCCACCCACTTACGTATCCCTCTAACCATGGCTCAGGCCTGCCATTGCAGAACCTGTGTGTGCAGTTTACACTGCCATTTCGACCCAGCAAGATAAATCTCTTGCCAGGCCAAACCTTCCCCTTTTATACATATAAGTCACCTCTAAGGTTGGCCCTGGATAACACCGAGGACAGTTTGCAATGTATTTAAAAGGCAGGACATGTAATATTGAGTTTTACATGTCTTGATAGTAAAAAAAACCCTAAAATTCGTATTTCACTACTGCAAGGCCTCTCTTTCCCATAGAATATCACTGTTTGGCATTTTCTTACTTTAGCCACTTGGTGCCTGCTCACACGCCCCTGTCTCTGATCACATGTCTGGGGTGGGTGACAGTTGGGCTTTGTGTATTCACCCTAGAGAGCCACACACAATGGCTTAGGTGTGACTTGATGGGCCATCCTGGCCAGATGGGAGAAAGAAGCTAAACCCAGCCTCACTTACACCTGAATAGGCTGTGTCCTGCACCCTCACACATAGCTGCATAGCCCCCCTGTAGTGCGCCTGGAGCCAAAACTCAGAAAGTAAGGACCTCTGTGCTCTTCAAAGGCATCTCTTGGAAGTCTCCTCCACTTCAAAGGCACAATTGGGTATAAGTACTTGCCCTCAGACACCATCACTTCTGTACACTTCTGGACCTGATGATACTCTGCCAGGAAGAAGGATTGCTATAACATTAAAGGACTGCCAAACTGCTGGACTCCAAGGCTAGGTGGCTGGCCTCCTGATCTGTAGTTTCAGGATCATAAACGGCTTCCAATCAACCTGCGTCTACAGCTATACAATGCAATCTGTGAGTCTGGCCTGCCAAGTGGTGCCACCCAAGTCCCAGACCCTTGGAGCGGGCCTAAGGTGTATCTCCAGCGGAACCAACGCATCCTATGCTGAGCGACGCATCCCTAAGCAGAACCAACGCATCTTCTCGACTGAGCAGTGCATCTTCGAGCAGTACCAATGCATTGCTGCTGAAGTGTTGATTTGACCCATCGCAAAAGACTAGCATCACCACAGCCTCCTGCATCTGGGACCGACGCATCACCTTCAGAACTGCTGCTGCATGACACTCTAACGGGCACAAGCTCCTCGCATCCCTCGTCGACGGCAGCCTCAATGATGATGCCTGATCTCAGCTTTAATGCTCATCGGAACTGGTGCATTGCCTCCGCTGCACCTAGCATCCTCAACACTGGACTTTGAATCGCAAGCCCCACCAACAGGATTCTCAAAGACGACCCATCAGGACCTCACACCACAGCCTCACTGCATCTCAGAAACCAAGAACAGCCTCAGCTGCACAACGCATCTTTGATGCAGACCCACGCAAGTGCCCCGCAACAAGAATTTAGGTACTTTGGTTCAGAGGGCCTAACTGGGTTCATTTATATGAACCGCGCTCCATCAAGGCCGGCCTGAACTTTTGACTTTGTCACGGTCTGGGGCGACCAGATATCCCCAATATCTGCTTCAAGGCTCTATTTTTACCTAAAACTTTTAAATTCAATATCTCAAGTTCTCCCGATTGGATTTTTATCATTTTGTTTTTCTTTTATTTATTAATGTCTACTCTATTTCCTTAATCCTGGAGTGGGATATTTAGTGTGGTGTTTTCTCTGTTTTACTGTTTGAAGTGTTGCACAAATACTTTATACATTACCTCTAAGTCTACTCTATATTTCTACACCTGGTGTGAGATCTTTTAGCTTGGAGTTTTCACTGTTTTTCTGCTTGAAGTATTTCACAAATACTTTACACAAGCCTGACTGCTCTGTGCCAAACTACCAGAGGGTAAGCACAGGTTAAATTATGGTTTTCAGTCCTCTTACCCTAACTAGGATTGTGGTTACTGCTTGATCCGGGCTCTTCCCCAATCAACCAACAACCCAATTAACAGCTGTTTACTGAAGCAAGGGATGGATGAACGCCAGGATGGTACAGCGGAATTAACAAATGTCTGCCCTCCAATCTGATGGCTGGAACAATCTTGGGGGAGAAATCTAATTTTTAAAAGGGGAATTATACATTTGAAGTAGAGTGCCATATAAAAAATTGTTACACATATTGCACAAGTCATGAAAGCTAATGTTGATCAAATCAGTATCAATTTTAGAAAATGGACTGACCAGGGGATTAGAAGAAAGACTAATCACTGTAGAGAAATGTCAATTCTCCAATTCATAATTGGTGGTAATCAATCAAATCAGCACAGAAAATGGTAACAGCAAATAACAATGTCATTAACCAAGCAACCTCACATTATATTTGCGATGGATGACACGTGCATTGGTGAAAATTGAGTCTGTGACACAGTCATGAATAACAACTCAGGAACTAAGCCAGCAAGTAAATAGCAGAAATCCAAAGAAAGTCTATGAAAATATTATGCTGTTTCATTTTCCATCATTTTTAATTCTTTCTCAACTGTGTTGCATCTGAGGATCCAGTGGCATTGAGCTATGTTTAATAAAATAGTTGCATGTCTCCATCCTGAGTTGGTATTGGATGACTCCAGATCCTTTTTTCTGAATGTTTTTTTTTTCAACATGTGTAACCAAGGGAGCCAACATAAATTTACATTCAATGCAGCTGGGATGTTAGCGTTGTCTTGTGTTAATTGCATGTCTTATTTACAATAATTTGCATGGACACCATACAGCACATATAACATTGCACATATTTCAATTAGATACATTTCTCACAGCATACGTTGTCTTTTGGGTTAGCAGTGAATGGACATATATCACAGTGGCGTACCAATGGTAGCGGTCCACCAAATTATCAAGGCCCCACAGATCTGTTATGTTTTTGTTTTACTGATGAATCCCTTTGTGGATGCTGGCAAGGACCAGATAATCACACAATATTTCCCCCTTTCTTGCACGAGAACATATGAAGTTTTTTGATTAAGCCTATCAATTGAATAAGCGGCCAAAGTTTATTACTATGTGGATAAAAGATGGTGACACATACAATCTTTTCTGTGGTATTTTATTCTTTTGGGTACAGTAGACATTCCAAAGAGGAATGTCGCATGTTTGGCCATTTTTGTCAAAATGTTTTTACTTTAGATTCCTAGTTCTCTGAAGTTATCCTGATGCCACTTGCAATTCCGACAGATGACAAGAATTGTCCAAAAGGGAGGCCATCTTTATGGGTTTTCGGAAAGAAAGTAAAATATTAGAGACATGCATTGCATGCCACTGGTTTTCTATATAAACAGTTCCTAAAAAGACCATCTGCAGGAATGATAGTCGTATCCAAAAAGTCAATTGACATTTTAAAAATATGTGGAAGTTAATTTGTGATCAGCAGCCAGAGAGTTTAACCAGAGAAAATAATTAGTCAATTTACTTTCACTAGCAACCCAAATCATAAGGGCATTATCAATTATTCTTTCCAACATAGAGATATGCTCATAGTATAGAATATTGTTGTATTGCAAAAATGAATTTAGATTAAAAAAAATCAATAAAAAAAATAGCAAAGTTAGGGGCAAATCAAGGTCCCTTTCGTTTACCATCAAATTCCCCAAAAGTAATTTTTTTATGTTAGATCCAAAAAATATGTAATAACGACAGTGGGGACCATTGTGGAGTTTTACAAGGTGTTGAATAAGTCAGTGATTAATTTGATACCTGGATCCTGGGGAATGTTGGTATATAAAGATTCTATATCCAAACATACCTAAAGGTCAAGGTCAAGGATCAAAGAATTTCATCTAGTTTGTTTTTTGAAGTCACCACTATTCAGTATATAACTGGTAGATGTCGACACAGGGGGTTTAGTGATGGTATGAATACATTTGTACAAAGGTTCCAACACTGATCCAGAGCCAGAAACAATAGGGGGGCTGGGTGGAGTTTGCAAATGTTTATGTTTTTTGGTAAGTTTATACTATAATATGGAACAGGATGATTTCACATTCATAAAAATATATTCCCGATTACTTAAATAGCCCACAGAATTGAATTCAGGAAGAAAAACAGGTATTAATGGCTTTACATAACAATGACTCTATTATTATTATTATACTTGCAGACAAAGGCGGGGGAATTGTCATATAGAGCAGACATGAATACAAAGACAACATTTATAGACATCTCAATAATGCTGAACACTACTAACAACTCCAGTCCGACCCTTACTAGGTAATCCAAAAATAAAATCTTATCACCCCAAAAACTAAAGAAGAAGGCTATTTAATTGATGTGGTCAACAGGCAATACCATAGTAGATTGATAAAAAAACATTGTTCCCTTAGGAGAAATTCTTCAGGAAAGAAGTGAATAATTCAGAATAACATAAATAGGCAAAACAATGTAAATCTCGGTAGACGTTTTCCCCTTATTGGCTTCTCTTTATGATAGAACTGTGTTGGCGACTATCAATTTTAATATTGGTCCTGGTGAAGAACCTCACCGATTTAGCTTTTGAGTCAAAATGGGGTTTAATTGCTCACAGATTGTCGGAAGTCCAAAGCAACTACAATATTTACGTACAATGTAATACATCTTTATGACTATAAATCAGTGATTTTAATTGCGCAAATTTTTCACACACGGTTTCACCACCTATTCACTTGTTCACTGTATCGTTTTACCTTCTTTGTATATTACCACCACCTAATTGCAAGTCTTACATTGAAAACAATATTATTTCTTGTAGATTTGCCCTTTTTAAAAAATTGTTCTATCTCTCTATATCACTCTGAATTATTAACATTACTTAAGAATTTATCCTGAGGGAGCATTGTTTAGTCCTATGACACGTGACATGTTCAATGTGTCGGACCCTTTTAATTAACTGCACAGTAATTGGTAAGATGTGAAGACACACACTTATAATATGTTGTTGTCTACAAATTCTGGGTGGGCTAGAGGTGTTATGATGACTCAGTGGGGTAATGCAATATGACGGTGCTCGCCTGCAAAGTGTTGCAACATCAAACAGACATGCAAATGACTTAGACTGTGTTACAGGCTCATGAAATTGAGGGGCTCCCATGAATGATAGTGTTGGTGGTTGGCACAGGGACATTTGAAAGATATGCACATAAGATTAAGAAGGGAAAGGGGATTATGGGAGAGTCCCACGGCAAGTCTGTTTGTGTTGTGTGCATCGGTGTGTTTGTCAGTATGAAAGAACACATCTATCTATCTATCTATCTATCTATCTATCTATCTATCTATCTATCTATCTATCTATCTATCTATCTATCTATCTATCTATCTATCTATCTATCTATCTATCTGTATATACATCGTCCAACAAAAAGAGATACAGTCTATTCACCGTGAGCAAGACCAGTTTGGTTAAAACGCATTGCTGAAAATGCAATGACATGAGTTGTGATGACTCACTAAACTGTATTGGAATAGTCCTTTTAGAGTGCGGCATTATTCTCATTTGTTGGCTGATTAATTTTGGGGGAAGTCCACCCGACACCTGCACCAGCTGCACAAAGTGCACACTATGTTTGGACTGCTTTGGTGGATCATATATATATATATATATATTCTGGGGAAGATGGCTAGTAGCTCTATTGAACACACTTTTTACTTCCCTCTAACTTTTGAGATCTTCAATCTGCACAGTTTACAGTTCACTCCCAAAGACTGGAGATCACGATTAGTACACGGGAGTAGAATAAACAGTGGCCACTCATAGAATCCGTACTGCACCTCAAGGGGTAAACATGTTCGTAGGCAAAAGCTGCGGACAATCCTCCAAGTTATCTGGGTGATACGTATAATTCATGATCACATGCCATGCACTGTTTTCACACTGCGCATGAATTATATACAGCCCAAAGTCAAAGCCCTGGACTTCCACGTATCTAGTCGCAACATCTGCTGAACATAGTTTATAGCAGTATGATTGTGTTCACCATATATCTGTTGTACACACCTTGCACAACTGTAGACGTTATTTACTACATATCAGTAGCAGCTGCTCTTCATGACAAGTAGTGGGGCAGGGGGTGTGGAGGTGTGGGGGTAAATAACACAAAAAGAGCACTTACCTGCCGTTGCCAGCCTCCGTCTTGGGGTTCTTCTGCTCCGGTCCTGATTCCGATTCCCCACGAGCTGGAGCACAGTGCTCAGGCTCCTACACACCAATCAAGACGCTGCTCTCATACTGGTAATACAGCATGAGAGCAGCACCGTGATTGGCCTGAGCGGGCTGGTTTGACAGTCACTCAGGTCCTACAAGCCTTCTGCTTCTTCTACACCCTACTGTGCAGCCCGGCTTGAGTGGAGAGAGATATAAGTATGCATGATGGTTTGGCTGTCCTTAGACAGCCGGTCAAGCCATCATGCGCACTTACTGTGTGCACTACTCCTCCCTACTGTCATCATGGCCTGGCCCCACCCAGACTTGGCTGGCTCTAGACAGAAAGAAGGAGAAAATGATAATAAAATTATTTTATTATCATTTTATTTTTCCCATTTCCCTCACCTGGCTCTCAGCAGGGGGTGAGATGCTCCTCCGCCATAGTGGAGGAGTCGCTGCTGCTACATATGTGTACTCAACACAATCTGCAGCAGAAGGCTTTAGGGGATGGTTTAGTGTATCTGAAAGGTACAGAGAGCACATGGCTGTAGCCTCGGTAAATACACATATGTATTGGGCATGGTCACTCACAAAGTGCCCTTCTTCTTACTGTTTCTTAAAGTATTGCTCCCGACATGGCACAAACTCCAGATAGTATAGCCTGCCGTAGCGGGCTATACTGGCTACTAAAGGCCCGCTCCAGCGTTAAAGGCCCGAGCCGAAGGCGAGGGACTTTAACATAGGAGTGGGACTTTAATAGCTGGTATAGCCCAGCTTCGAAGGGCTATAAGGCTATTAGAACAGTCTGCCATTAGATGGCAGAATGTTGCAACAAATAAAACAAAGGCCTCTCAGAGTTCAAGGGGTTTAAATTCCCTCAGGCTCCAAGGGGCCTTTGAAAACAACATTGGAATGTTGCTTTGCGGGCCTTTACCGGCCCGTAAAAGCATGGAGCACTCTATTGTCTTCAATGGAGCTCCCAACATTCCAATGTTCTAATACAACTATGGCTCAGTGCTTAGTTTGTGAAGATGGTTCCATGTTGTGGGTAGTGCCCCTCAGGGTTGGTGAACATAACTTTAGGGGGACCAAGAGAGAGAAAGGGAGGAAAGGGAGGAAGCAAAAGATAGGAAGAAAAGCAAGAGTGAGATGAAGAGGAACTTCAGACTGGTGGAAGGAAGAGAGAGGCATGAAGTAGAAGTGAGGCAGGTATTTTACAATCCTGGCATTATTTGTATTGATAGTGATGTGATCAGTAGTGCCATTAGTGACCTCATGTGTGAGGTAATGATCTGTACTTTGAGGTGTTTATGAGTGCCCGGCTCATCATAATTCACAAATATTTTTTAATGTTTGGATTGCCCCCTCTACTCAAGTCAATTTCAACTCTAATTCACAATTAATTTGGACTCCAAACTTATATGTATGAAGAGGTACCTATAGTCAGTGGAAATCATCCTGAGCTACTAATACTATTAGTGTTGTGAAAGTGACCCTATCAGACAAGATTCGATTAGTGGCCCCCTCAGCAGTGATCACCACAGTGGAAACTTAACCCGGATAACACATGTCTGCATTTCTTATTTCAATTTCTCTGGCACGGATGGTTCCTCTTTAGCTAGTTCACGGGCTCCTGCGTGTTCAAAGACACACAAGACTTCACAGATGGCACATGAAAAGAGTCTGGCACTTGCAATATTTTATCAGAAAGTACGTCAACGTTCACATTAAGATGTATTCAAAATATGCTGACATTAGAAGGATAAAAATTGTTTTAAAAAAGCTATCATATCACATTTCTGAGTAATTATCTTTTATTGCCACCAGCAACAATGTCATAATACGTTTCCTTTTACGTGTCTCATTTTTTTTATTTATATTTTTTTCAAACAAGAACCTAAATTCCTCATAAACGTGCAGCAATTATAAACAAACACAATGTATGTTTTTTTTTAGTTTGTTGAAACACAAACCTCTGCTCCATCACCATTCTGTGTGAAACAATTAAAAAGCGAGGCCAACATCAGACACTGCTGAGGAGATGATTCTGTATTTTTGTCGGAAGAGCAGGTTTGAAACTTATGTAAATTTGCAGAAACTGAATTAAGAGCAGTTTGGAGAGAGGGCGGTGACGGTGCAGCCACACCACTTCATGAGCTGGCTTCGGTGGCCTCCTTTCTCGAGTTTCTGTTTCATCCGGGATCTCTCTACTGAGGGGTTGCACAAACAGTCCACCTGCGTCCCAGAATAGCACAGGAGTCCCCAGCTTCAAGGGAAGGCGCCGCGCGCCGCCGGCACAGAGGCAGCGAACGCCTTCGGAAAATGTAATGGCCTCCCCACTGAATACCTCAAGCGCCAGCAATAACGCGTTCGTTTAAATCCATCTGAAAGACTCACCTTTTCCTTCTGGCCTCTCCTAACTGGCTCCATCTCCCCTCCATTCCCTTCTTCCAAAAATAGGCTCTGCTTTCCACCCCCTCCCCCAGCACACTTTTTCTTTTCCTCTCCAATTAACCCCGGTTCTTCACTGAAAGATTCACGTGTGTCCATGAGATATTATCAACAAACACCAGCAGCAAACATTACAAATCTGGGAATTCTTAACTGCAAATTCCTATGATTCAGACATTAGGACCGAAGAGCAAGCATCCTTGAATGGGCGCCGCGGGTGCAGACTGGGGCTGTGCCCTGTGTCACAGCAAATGTTTCTAGAGCAGGCACGACCCCGCATAATAGCCATAGGGCCCTGTGGTTGCAAAACGTGAGCGCAAATACGCAGGCCAGCCAAGTACCACGAATCAGGCGTTAGACCAACGCATTTCAGCAGGGCCGGACGGTGAACAGCAACCAGCCCTGGCAGATTGCTGCTTGGCCGGGACTAGGAGTGGGTGGGGGGCGGGGTGGCTAGCACGAAGCACCCCTCCTGCTTTTGTTACAGGGGGGCCGATATTGCAGCATTGCTGCAAAACCGGCTCCCAGTGACAAAACCGACACCAGCGGGCACAAAACGGGCCCTCACCCCTCCGGCCCACCGGGGAAATGCCCGGTGCCCGCTACGGCCAGTACGGCAAATTCACGCATTTATGGCATCTACTTTGCTATCACAACGCGGTGCGAGCAGCGGCGGGAGCTGGCTGGTCTGAGCTATTTTTCTGAATTATTTTATTGCAGTACACATATATCCAGTGCACGGAAGAGCTAAACAGCATGTTGGCTACTATGTTTTACTTTTTATATCTTTGCTTCTCACTAATATACATGTCAATCTTTAATCTTAAATGTACTTTAACCATATTTCTTTGAAAGGTTTTATCTAAAAGAGTTTAATAAACTAGTTCCTATGCAGCAGTTCCTAGTTTTATGTAAAGAAATATAAGGTGTCTCTAAAGTTGTTCTCTGAATATTATTTCGTTTAATAATGATACAGAGGACAGCAGAGCAAGAGAACATCCACCGTAATTCTAGTTGGTGAAAAAAGCTGCTGTATCCCTTTCTTAGGTCTTTCCTAATGTCAATGTTGTTCTCTGCCCATACTGAGAAAAAAGACTGAAAGCAAAGTTTCTTCAGAGCTCTCAAGACAATGGGGTGAATTGTATGACTTCTTTTAAACAATGTAGGGGATAGTGTATATTTTTTAATTCATAACTGTTTTGCAAATATGCCATGTTACAGACATTAAAGCATTCATAACAAATAAATATGGACTCTTTACAGTGACAAAAAAATAAGATGCAACCTGCAATGGCTGGCAAACAAATAGTTAACTGGCTAGTTTAGGTCCAATTTTAGGCTGTCTGACTGTTTTAAAGCATATCATCTGATTACAAATTAGAATATTTCAGACGAAATTACATTTATGATGCTAATGTGTTGTATGCTTCTATCAAACCTAAGATCTAAAAAATAATGAAAGACAGTCATGGGGTCTGCTGCAAACACTGTCATGGCATTGGTCCAGCATGCAGGTGACTGAGAGACAGGCTGTGGGGAGGACCTCTCCCGCATCACAGCTTTTTATAAATGGCTCCTTCGCAGCAGGATAGACTGACCCGTGCGAATTCTGCGGAACTACAAGGAGTGAATTATTAAAAGATTGATAGACCTCGCTGGCAGCCTCACGCATCGACAGCGTCAGGGTAAGCGTTAGGGTAAGCCGTGGGAGTAGTAAAGAAGACGTAAAGGTGTTCCAAATTTACACAGCACATCAGTTCCAACAAAAAAGGGAAAGTCAAGCAATGTTGGCAGATTTACTTGCAATCGCACAAGATAAATTTCTTCCCCCCTGCTGAGAAGCAGCAGTGCACTAAATACAAAGAAGACCTTAAACCTTTCGATTAAGGGGCTGATTACCGCACCTAAAATTACCAACGCTGAGTACTGCAGCAATTACTGGGTCTTGCATTACTGCACCATTACAAGTTTTCACTCTCGGGATGATGGATAACCCTGGAAATTGGTGGTTCCACTCCAATTCCTACATTTGTTCTTCATTCTGGGCGGTGTTCCTTACTCAGGTTTTTCCACGTTTTTCTGTTGTAAAGTGAAGGTGAAAAATATCGCTTCACTGGATTTTCTAGTTTGGCTCTTAATCTCAATTTGAGTATAAATCTGTTACATTTCTGAATGCAAATGGAAATGGGATTCTCAGGGCCTTATTTAGAGTTTCGCAGACAGGATACTCCATCACAAACGTGACAGATGTTCCATAAGCTGTCTTACTAGTGCATTATAGCCTATGGAGCTTATCATGCTGCAGACAGGATATCCACCAAGATTTGATGGGGTAGCCTGCACACCAAACTATAAATACGGCCCTCAGTGTCTGTGAATGTCTTAAGGTCCTTGTCCTGGCACACAGAGCTGTGATGGCACTGGCCCTTTATATCTGTTGAACAGACCTAACCACTATTGTCCTGCCAGAGCCCTTCACTTAATGGATACAGGGCTACTTCTGATCCCAAAAATTACACACAAGAAGTGGGGCGGGCTCCTCCTTTTCATTTTTGCCAGCATAGACCTGGAATCACCTCCCTCTGCAGCTCCAAAAGATCAAAACCAAGCATCAGTTCAAAAAGTCTTTTAAATCCTGGCTTTTGGGCTAGTCTTTGTTTTGGGTATTACGCAGGTCTGCTCTTGCACGGCTGGGACACTCTGGAGTAGCAGTGCACTTTACAAATGTGTCGATTGATTGACGGAAAGTTCACATTTATGGAATACCATAGGAGAACTCTCCTTAATAAACATTTAGATAATGTTCAATGTTTCCTTTTACGTCTGAGACATTGTAACATCAGAAACCACGCATTATGTGTATTTATAGGTATTTCAGGTATCAGAACTCGAAGACAATACATAAACATAGGCAGGCTACATGTGGATGTATTGCTGTCCACTATGTATTCTTTTAAGTTACGTTAGTCTGTAGTTTTAGGCATTAGACAGAATATTGGAAACAGAAATATCGTGGGACGAAATATTGTGTCAGGAATATCAAGGACACAAATATCGTGAAGGTAAGTTTCTATGTGGAAGCAAAGTTTTAATATATTTAACTCCACATATATGTACCTTGGCGCTATATACATCTGCAAGGTATGTAGATGAGAAGTTAAGAATAGTAAATCTATACTTATTTATTTGCACTTACATTCTCAATATTTTGGTCCTCGATATTTTTGACACAATATTTCTGTTCCTGATATTCTGTCAGTGCTCTGTACTTTTAGGTACACAAACAACAGTGGCAAATTTTCCCATAATTTATAGACAGAGCACAAAATTAAACTATGCTCTTCCAATAAACACTTAGGGGCTGATATCGACTTGGCGGTGCAGGGTGGCACACCACTGCCCTGCTCCCACACTGCCAAAGTTGACCGCCGGCTGCCTGCCAAATTAGGAGGTGGCATTCCCATGGCCGTGCCATTAAAAAAGTAACCGCAATGGGAATGCCAAAGCATGTTCCTGCAGGGCATGGGCTATTTAGCCCATGCCTTTCAGGAACTGGGTGTGCATGCACACTAGTGGGCACACCATGTGCCCCCATGCATGCATCCCAGTGTACAGGGGCAACAGTGGGCCCTGTAGGGCCCCCTTTGCTTCCCCACTGCCAGCCTTTTCATGGTGGGCTCACCACCATGAAAAGGCTGGTGGGGGGAAACTCAGAATATGCTTGGTGTGCCACTGTAGCACCACAAAGCATATTGCTGCCCCAGACTGCCGCGCCACCGCCTGGGAACCAGCCTCCCTTGCGGTTGTGGCAGTCCCAAAACGGTCCGACCGTCGTACTTTTAACTTGGCTGTCGGACCACTGGTGCGGCGGTCCCCACTCACCACTGCACCTCCACAATGGGTTCGGCGGTCCATTGTAATCAGGCCCTTAGTCTCATGACAATTAGTTCCTTCAAACATAGGCCCTGATCCATCAGCAAATTAGAAGCATTCCTAATGATTACTTTATGTATTGAATAAATATAACTATCTATCAGCTTCCTTGGCACTACATGCTCTGATTGTACAATTTTATGAAGCTTTGAACACTTTCTTAGCTCTTCTATCCATCTGCAGACAAAACATGCTGTCAAACAGCAATTATAAAAAAAAAATTCTTTCACTAACATACACTACTCACTCCATTCGGTAAAATGCTGTTATATATTATTCAATTATTGCTTTATGCATATTACTGTGTTGCGCAATATTCAACTTAGTATTTTCAATTACTTTTTTCCTGTTTAAAGAACATACTTTCAGCCAATTCTAAATCAAACTAAATCCAAGCAAACAAAAAAGAAATGTAAGGTTCTTGTGAATTACAAGCCAATAATTCAAAACCATTGAATCTCATATAGAAAAAACCTTTACAGTTTCAAACCCTGCGATTGGCAAAATCATAGGGCTTGAATCACCAAAAGGTTTGTTTCCAATTTCTGACTAGCAAAAGAGGTACTGCAGCACATTGCAAACGGCAATTAAGACGGAATAAAAAACGGGTATCCCTTACTAACTAATTGCTGCTCTGTGGACCATTTTCCACTTTGGGAATCATGCTTGGCTGTGGAGTAAGCAGAGTTCCACTGATCCCCTGCATGTTCTCCAAGAGTTTTTCTTGAAAGCAACCTTTCTATAAAGTAGTAGCTCTCCCTTTAAGTGACACAGACAGGAACTTTAGGTATGTAATTCGGACACACCTTTTATTTATTTCATATATACATATATTTGTTCAATCACACTCAAAATATCCATGCCATATTAGGTATACATCTCGATTCTGCATGACTATATAAGGAATAAAATACCCCCTGCAGTACTAGTGACGAGGAGTTGCTTAGCCACCTAGAGGAATGAGGCCAAAGGTCGAGCTCCGTTATAAGGTTATGGAACTGCAAGGTGACTTGAAATATCTTTATCATGTATACCAGGGGGTACTTTATCCCATATAATACATGGTCACACCATCAACTTTCCCACAAACCACTTAAAACCTTGGTACATAGCTCTTTCCAATGAAAGAGCGAGCATGTTTGCAAACATGAAGAATAAAAATAAAACCTCTGTTGCAAAATTAAACACATCAAAAACCTGTTACATATTCGTTACAGACAGATATTAGGAACAGTTCAATACATGGATTTTTTTTTAAAAAGCTGCAGAAGCTCGTAATGTGTTGAACCCTGCAGAAAGGCTTTAGCTTTTCTCTATCTAAGGAGTGCAAACAATAAACATGCTATCTCTTCTAGTTATTGTTAGCTATTAAAATAGAGCTGAAGAAAGAAAAACAAGGTTCTGTTTTTTATGCTTTAAACAGCTGCTTCTGTGACCTGACCTGCCTTTCACCTCGGTTGCTGGCTCTGGCAGAAAGGCAATGTGATGTCAGTACTTGATTGTAACAACATAATACTCGAGTTCTGACATCGTTTCTTTATAATTGGTGACTGAGTGCGTCACTAGTCACCGATTATAAAAAAATTATAGATATGCATTTATACAAGGATTACAGAATCCCATGTATTATAAAGCACTTTAGACCAGTTATGCATCTTTCTTTTCTATTAATTTAAGAAATGTGTGCTTTGGTCTGTCACTGTGCTATTTCTGCTAGCACCAACAGGGCATGGCAGCCCAACTCCTGGTCTGAGAGAGAGCATGCCATGAATGTAGCCTGCAAGCCTTGCCCTGAGTAAAACCTAGCAGGGGCAGAGACAGTCAACATGACATATTTGGACTGTCAATCATCTAGTCATTTTCCTAAACACAATGTCTGGCCCAAATTAGATTATGTTTTGTTTGGGTCAATATCTGGAAGACATAGAGAGGACTGTCACTGGACCCTTGCACAATTGCTCTTTTATTGCATCTTAGACCAAAATCATTTTGCAGTATGATTAAGGTACCTTGGGGAAAGTCTCACCCTTAAAAGATGTCATTATTTTAGGCCCAGAATGCAGCTCAGGGCACTGTGCCCTAAAGCATAGAAAAAATGCCAAAGAACTGTACTGTACGGGATCAGGCAGATAAGCTACGGAAAGCACAAGGGCACTGCCTTCATATGAATTTTTAGTGAAAAAGCATATTAGCCAAAAAAAGAGGGACCCATGGCGGTAATCAAGTTCCAATAAGGGTAATAGATTTTGCATTGGGATACCAAGTGCAAACAAGTGAACCCTCTCTTTTTAATGCACATTTACTCTGCCTGCGGCACCCATTTGATATTACATAACAGTCCAAACACAACAACATGATGGACGGAGTGCTTAAACTTTTCAAACATTCATCCTCAGTCAACAGATCTGGGTTGAATCCATTATTCTTTTGCCCACCATACCACTCTTGTTTAGACCCAGCCATATGCAAATCAGTCTTGACCATGCTCCCCATGGGAACAGTCCAGCCTGAACCGCCAGGCCAGGTCCTCCCTTGACAACAAACAAGCATTTTAGTACCAGTTTCGGGAAATCACCCTCCATCAGCCAGAATAACTTGAATCCAGTGGCACAGTGAGCAGGGGACCCACGCCTGGGCATACCCTTGGATACTTAGGGTGAACATAACAAACACAACAAAATGATAGACAGAGTGCTGAAATGTTTCAAACATTCATCCCCAGTCAACAGATTTGGGTTAAATCCATTATTCTTTTGCCCACCATACCACTCTTGTTTAGATCCAGCCATATGCAAATCAGTCTTGACCCTGCTCCCCATGGGAACAGTCCAGCCTGAACTGCCAGGCCAGGTCCTCCCTGGACAAGAAACAAGCATCCTGAGACCGATTTTGGGGCATACCCCTCATCAGCCAGGCTAGCTTGAATCCAGTGGCACCGCAAGCAAGGGATGCACGTCTGGGCATACCGTTGGCCACAAAATAATGGAGTGCTGAAATGTTTCAAACTTTCACCCCCAGTCAAGAGCTCTGTGTTAAATCCATAGGGCCCAATTCACAGAAGTAATCTGAGATAAAATCCTAAACTTACTACTTGTGGTATTCACAGAAGGCATTTAGTAGTAGTAAAGTTAGGATTTTGTCTTAAGTCAGTCTTAAGTCAAACTTAAGACAAAATTCTAACTTTACTACAACTAAATGCCTTCTGTGAATTCCAAAAGTAGTACGTTTAGGATTTTGACTTCGATTAGCTCTGTGAATCAGCCCCCTAGTTATTTTGCTCATCATGCCATTCCAGTTTTGACCCAGCCATATGCAAATCAGTCTTCTCCCTGCTCCCCATGGTAACAATCCAGCCCGAACTGCCAAGCCTGGTCCTCACTGGACCAACAACAAGCATCCTGGGACTGGTATCAGGGGATCACCCCTCATTAGCCAGGCTAGCTTGAATCCAGTGGCACAGCGAGCAAGGGACTCACATCTGGGCATACCCTTGGCCACTTAGTGCGAACATAGCAAACACGACAAGATGATGGATGGAGTGCTAAAACTTTTCGAACACTCACCCCCAGTCAAGAGGTCTGGGTTAAATCCATTCTTCTTTTGCTCATCACGACCCCTCCCTCCCCCCCAGTGGGGACCCAGCCAAATGAAAATCAGTCTTGACCTTGCTCCCTGCCTAAAAGGCTAAGTTCCTTTATAAGGTAATGGAACTCTCAGGTGACTTGCAATATCTTTTTCATGTATGGCAGAGGGTCACACTCTTCCCACAAACAATTAAAACGCTTGGAGTCTTGCTCTTTCACCTGCATTGCAGATCTAAACAATAAAAGTAGAATATGTACTGTGAAAATAAACAAACCAAAAAGCAGTTACTAATTTTTGCAAAAAGATATTCAAATCAGTTTAATGCAAATCAGATTAGAAATGCTGAATGTTTGATTGGATAGAAATATTCAGAGAGTGTATCTTTCTAGTGAGCTACTGCATGGGGAAAGTAAACATGTTGCCATTAATGTCTTATTTCTATGCATCATTTTACTTTTTAGAAAAACATATTGTTTAAAAGGGAAAAGCCAGTTTCTGTGTTCCTTGCTTAAATTTCAACAATAAAGATGCTCTGTAACTTGCCTTCACCGTGGCTGCTGTCTCTGGCAGCAAGCATTGTGATATCAGAACTTAACTGTAATAATTTATTACAGTTGAGCACCTACATTTATGTTTTTATTACAGGTGACTACAGACATCAAAGCTTGAATGCACTATGGAAATTAGAGACATATTTTTATACAGGGATTGTAGGTTTCCATGCATTATATGTTGGATAGTTTGATAAATGGCTATCCGCAATGAATTATTGTATCTTCTCTATCAATCACAGCTGATGACATGCTACCAGTTGTACAAGTTAAAAGGGGATCATGGGAAAATTGGATTGATGGTTACAGTACCTGTCATAGCTCCTTGTTATACTTTTAGCAGATTATCAGACATACATTGCATCTAAATCTGTTTTACTATTTTTACTGGGTGATGAGCTCAGTACCTGGTATTAACCCCTTCGGTGCTCATGACGGAATGGTTCCGTCATGACCCACGGTTGAGCTGTGCTCATGACGGAACCATTCCGTCATGACCACGCCCGCGCAAGATTCCGCCAGCACAGCGGCGGAATCTGCGCAGCATCGAAGGGGTTAAGTAAGAGCAAAATGTGTAAATTAGTGCCTCCTATATTTCTGTTTTTGTGAAATGGACAATCACCTTGTAACCTAGAGTCCTCATTCAAAGTGTGTAGGTAAAACAGCACATAATCAAGACAGGTGCTTATATTTTCTATTTCTCACCCTGAACTCAAATTGCTAAGCAACCATTCTCAGCCATCAGTACCGTGCAATCAACGATCAATCAACAGGTTACCCTCTAAAGGGTCAGGAAGTCAGGCTCTCAAGCTCCAGTACATGTTATTACAAGTGAATCCTTTACCTCACAGGACCTGAAGAATACAGCTCTACAAAGTAGGCATAGCTCTAAATGAAAATTTTACCCAGTTTATTGCTTTTTTATTTCAGTTAGAATTTTTGTTTCAGTTTCATGTTTCTCTTTTATATTTGTAGGTGCTGAGGGGCCTGTTTATGGGAGGCCTGCATCATGTTTGCACTACGCAATGTGGTACATGCGCGACGCAAACCTCCAAGTCAGATTTATGAAGCCTTGCAAAGCCACTATGTGTGGCTTATAGTGGTCCTCGGACCGCTAGACCCATGGTGGCGCGGCGGTGGCGGATCCAATCACCGCCGCACCCACGGTCTGAACGCCCGATTACGACTCAGGTAGTCAGTCCACACTAGGACCGCCGCCTCTGCCAGGGAACCACCATTCCCTGGAGTAGGAGCGACGTTCAGAGGCCGCAATATGCATGGTGGGACAGCTACGGTCCCGCTAAGCATATTACGGGTTTCCTCTCTGCCAGGCTTTTCATGGCAGTTCCACTACCTTGAAAAGCCTGGCAGGGAGAAAACAAAGGAGGCCCTACAGGATACCCCAGTGCTTCAGACATATGTGGATGCACACAGGGGGGCATAAAATGTGCCCCCCCTGTGTGCATGCACAAAGGTTCCGGCACGGCATGGACTTCCATTGCGGTGCCTTTTTAAAAGGCACCGCCGCCTTTGAATGGGCGCCACAATGGGAACCACCACGCCACCCGCCCCCCCAAGTACAAATAAGTCGTAATATGGCGGGCTGGCAGAGCCAGCTTTGGCAGAGTGGTGGCGAGGCGGTTTGCACTGCCGCTCCAACGCCCCACCACATTCTCGTAATTTGGCCCTAAATTAGTTTAATTTAAAGTAAATAACTTAATATTAAATACAATTATTCCCCTACCCTAATAGTAGTAGTAATTCGAACATTAAATTTCATATTACATACTTATTTGAAAAGTAATACTTTAAATTATTAATTAATTTAATGAAATACTTAAATGACCATACATGTCCAATCACAACCCTAAATCAATTTAAATTCAAATAAACTGAATTAAATTACATGTTTTCAAAATGTAACCCTGATAATAAACTTAAACCTTAATGTATTTAAATTATATGTAAGGAAATTAAAATCAAATTAAATAATTATCCATCACCTAACATGAGCAATCGTGCTTAATAAATCTAAATGAAAATAAATTACACTATTTAGTATAACACCTGTACTGAAGTTTACCTTAAATTACTTGAACTGCATGTAATTTAATACGTATCTTTAACCTCGATCAAATGCTACCCCTGACCTTAAATAATCCACTAAAATTTAAATTAAATACTTATCCTTAACCTGTCACTAAAACTACCCCAACCCTAAACTTGGATTCATTTTACTTAGGTTCAATACTTTTCACTATCCAGATTCAAATATGACGCTTCTTGAAGCATTTAATAATTTATTTTAATTTAAATTAATATACTAAACCCAAACCTTAATAAAGTGAGGTAAATGTTATTAACATTAAAGTAAATACCTGTGACTAGCCTTACCATATCCCTAATTCTAACCCTAAACATGAAATGTTTTAAGCTGCATCTATATTAATTAAATAATTGTTAAATAAATTAATCCTTACACTCCCCGTAAACCTAATACTAACCCTTAATGATTTCAAATAAGTTAAATAATTACACGTAACCTAAGTTTAATACCTAGTCTAACCCCTAATTAATGTGAATGGAAATAAATGAAATTACATAAGCAACTCTTACCATTTTTCATTTAAATAAATATTATACTGATTTAACCCTTTAACTTAATTAAATGAATTACCACAAATATAATGTTGTGATACTTATTGTAATCCATCTGATAGTGTGCTCCGGTGTGGTAATGTAGAAGTATCAAGGCAGCTGCGGATAGAGGTAGTGCCATAGCGGCTGTGGAATTATATTGATAGGATTGTAGATACCCTTTGATGTAGTGCCATTAATGTAGTAAAGGAATGCCACTAATCACATCAGGCCATATTCACAAAGGCAAATTCGGATCTAAATACAGGTTCATGACCAGATTTACTAGTTTTATGCTATTCAGGAATTCTGGCAGGCCAGAACCCATTTATGGAGGAACATATCTTCCCCTCAAGTACACCTTGACTTCAAGTAGGGAGAGCTGAGGTGCAATGTTAATGAATGAAAGCTTGTGATAGAGAGGAGTCTGTGTTTGCTGATCAGATTCCTGCCTACACTACTAACCGGGCCTGTATAACACTATGTGACTGCAGTTATGGTGCGCGTTCCTGCTGATCCCTTTATTATCATATTACACTGTCATTCCATCCATGTTGCCATGTGGTTGGTACACCTGAACATGGTACTGCTGGACCACTGACCGTTATGTCCTAGATGATGGCGATGATGCAGATGGGCTCAAGTGATGCCCAGAGACACATCCATGAGTTCAGATTTACCTGGACCAGTATGGCCTCATGAAATGCAAATATGTCATGTAAATATTTTAGGAAGTAAAATAAAAACAAGAATAGCATTTCAGGAATTAGCATTTAAAATCAAAATATGATCAGCTTCTGTTAAAACCTTGCTATTCTAAGTAATTCACGTGGCCTCAGAGACACACATATTATTGAAAAGCACCTTGATTTTGTACTCCAATCAGTGAGGAAATAAAGTCTTCATTTCATTCTAAGGCAATGACTTCTGCGGAACCATCCCCGATATCACTACTGGAACGGAGAGACCCTCCCTGAGTCATTATTGAAATTTGGGGATCCCCATTTAGTCATTACTGGAAACCAAGGACGCCGGCCTAGGCGTTTTTGATAATTTGAACCACACAACAATACAAAAAAATACAGTAACATGTATTCATCAAACAAATACACAAATGATAAAATATTTTATTTATTCAGAAACAAATTTAAAAAAATCTAAATTTGCATTTAATAGGAAGGTTGGAGCTTTTCTAAATTTAATTGAGGCCACTCGTCGTCCATACTATATTTTTTTTGGTCTGCTCCCACTAATCAGTTTGAGGATACTAACTTAATTTTTAGACTCCAATTTCAAATTCCTTCCCGTCAAGGGAGCGTTTTAAAATCTTCAGTGGTACATTTTGCTTCTTTATTTATTTATGCTTTATTAATCTGTTAATATTATTTAATTTTCTAAGCCATCGTTGACCCCCTGAGTAGGTTTTGCAGAATCCTAGGTGTCCCGGAACACATGTTAAAAACTAATGGTCTAGGGTTTAACCATGCCTTTTAAGGGCTTAATTTGTGCTACAAAAAGTCTCATAGAATTTCTCAGTAGTAATCTTTGATTGCTTTTCATTTGTTTGTCTGGCCGTAAAAAGATGAGTTTAGACATTTGCTTTTCTTCCTTTACCTAGATTTGTAACCATTGGGAAAAGTAATTTGTGTTTTTTATCTAGCAGTTTTCATGCCAGAATGAGCTGGAAGGCATTGTCACTAGGAATCTCACTCCAGTGACACCGTCTCACTGAAAGAGCAGCGCATCTCCTGTTCATGAGAAAGCGGATTAGACAGTTCTTAATTTGTAAAAGAAAGAGTGTAGGTGCCCAAAGCTCTGCTCAGAAGCCTGGGGCAGGCATCGAATGCGTAGTCTTGAATCCACCTCATGCCTCTTTAATCCACAACCAGGCACTTCCAGCCCTTTTAACACATTTTTGCAGCTTCTTGCTTTCTCCTTTGGTGACGGATTTTCTGTCTTTCTCTTCCTGCTTCTTTCCTGTTTGTTTGTTTTACCTTTCTTGCTCCTGATCAATATTTGATGCAGAAAAATAAGCTCTGGTCCCCAGAAATGAGTGCTGTGGGCCACAGCAAGTGGTAAACAGATTTTTGTCCTTTTTAAATGTTTGAAATAGGTCTATAGGATTCTTCTAATTTTAGATCTGGCATTAGCCAATAGCTTCTCATTCTACTAAAATTATATATACAAAATACTTACTTATAAGAGGCTTCAGCCAGCCCTCTTCATCCATTTGTCTGTTGTTGCCTCAATCAATTTTTTTTACACCCATTGCGGCGTACAGCATGGCGCACTGTGTCAGCTCATCACAGCAGTCGGTGAACTTTACTGTGGTTGATGGAATTCTGTCTTTTCACAAGGAGCACATTTTCACACAAATTAGTTGATGTCTACTGTTGATGTCCATAGCAATGTGTGTTTTTTTCAGATAACCTTTTTTCTTTTACCGGTAGCCACTGGTTTTAAAAATGTTTGATTTGGACCGCACTCCTCCCAAAAATAATGTGTAATAAAAACCATGACAAAACAAACATTGACAAAGTCAAAAGGCTAATAGCCAACTCCAGAAGCAATGGCTTTGGCTGTGCTTGTATAATAATCAGGTTATCAGGCAGTAAAACAGTGCAAACAACATTTTGCCCTTTTATAAGGGTGTTTATTGACTAGCCCTTCATTTGATGAGACAGATAAATGGAGTCATTAACGAACAAGCTACTTTACATCTGTTTGGTAATGGTTCCACAGCCCAAGTTTCTCGTTTATGCACCGTTGCGAAAATGTTCCTGTGCAACGGACCAGTTTAGACATTTTGACCATTACACACAAGCAGAAAAAGGGTGCAAAAATGGGTTTGTCCAGTTTTTGGACCATAGAAAGGTTTCTTCAATATGGTCCATTATAGGCCCTGATTAGGAGTGTCCCAGAAAGTAGTGTACAATTTATCACCAGTGCTTAATTTGAGCTGGTGGTTTCCAGTGCTCAGCACCAGCACTTAATTGTCAACACCGGCACCTGCGGCAGTCTGCCACAAAGTGTCGTTGCCAGGCTAATTTAGAGATTATCAGAGCAATAGTCAATTGTCAATTCAATGTACATTAAAAATGACTATTTCCTGCCGCCCAAGCCATTCTTATAGCTTAGGGGCCCTGAAATTGTACATTGGTGCGTCGTTGTGTTGTTACGTTCATTGGCAGCATTGCAAGGACAATGTGTGTTGCAAGCTGCAATGGCCTCATGACGAGAGCCCTGGCACTTATGTTTTTTTACAAATTAAGCACTGCCACACTCCTTAAAATATAATACCCCGAGGTCTGAAATGAAACAGATGGGAAAAAAAGCATCTTTTATAAGTATTGCCATTCAAAATGGAACCTAAAATGCAAATCTTCCGCTGCAAAATCCACATGCCCCAGTATTTAACAGACATTTCCTCCCTTTTGACCTTCCAATATGTACTGGGTAAAAGTTGTGAGGGCGCAGCCTTATCACACCACTCGTAATTCCGACACCTGTGCAAACAGGGGTCTGTGCAGAAGGAAACCTTTTCTGGCCAGGTCAGCACACTACAACTCAAGACAGTAGGAACAGTGGCTGTCTCCCCCGCTTCTGCCAGAATGCTGGAGAGGCACTTTCATCACAGGCCTTCTCTGCCGCCCAGGCAGTCCCTCGCTTGCTTTCAACAATGCCGCCGTTCTCTGGAAATTGTGAACATAAGGTCTGCTTCTCCTCTAACCATGAAATATGAACCCAATTTCGGCCTCGGTGAGTTTCAGGCACTGAAGCTCCTAAGACACATATGATTACCCCGGGTGTCAGGAGGAGCAGGGCCACCCATGTTTGAGGATACAATGGGTCCCGGTAGGCTTTAATAAAAACACATTGAGACCTGTGTGCTCCCATCACACGATCATTAATGCATGGAGTGGGCTGGTTTTGTCAGAGGATATGGGTTGCCTGCCATTTAAAGAGACAGTGCTACACTGCACATCCGAGGAAAGCTTTATGCTGTGGTTTCTTTTAGTTTTTAGGCACAGTCCTTGCAATTAGTAGACATACAGGTTTTATTTCTTAATTTATAATGTATTACATAAAATCAGTGCGTGTGACTTAAATTAGAATCATTCTTTATATATATTTAATGTATTACATTTATTATATCTCTCCTGTTCACAATGCTGTCAGTGCAGTCAAAGATCAGGTCTTAGAAAAAAACACTTAGGGGCCGATTTTGATGTCGGGGTGGAATTGCTTCCGCCCGACACTGACATGGTCCTGGGACCGACCAACCTCTAATTGCCGGTCCTGACCGCCTCATTAGGAAGGTTGCATTCCTGCATTTCCCTTTGGGAGCATGCGTTACAGCCTTAAACCGTCCGTAATACCTGGTCCCATAGAGAATGGGGAGGTGCTGCTCATCCCTGCACCCCGCCTGTCCAACCGGAGGCCGCGCACCCAAGGGGGCTCTGCTGTGGCCCCCAAATACGCTTTATGACATGGTTTCCATGTTGGACAGGCCGGCATGGAAACCATGTCAGAAAGCGTGCGTCGTAATCCGAAGTGCGGAATGGCCGTTCTTTGGGATTACGGTCGGCTAAAACTGGACAAATGGCCCCATGAGCCCGTCATAAGCCAGCCGGAATGACGGGCCGGTTTCCTTTCCGGCCGCCACCCTCATAATGCGCCAGACGGAAAGTAAACCGAGTGGCCCATTATGATGCGGCCAGGAGCCTTTACGGGCTGCATCGTAATTGGCCCCTAAATAACAAAATGGAAGAAAATCAGGGGAAGTTAGAAAGTTTATGAAATTTGGCCATTAACTATACTTGCAATGAAAAAAGCTAGACACACATCGTTATGGTCAGGAAGCTCTTCAGGTATTTTAGGTGTGAAAAGAGAGAAAGAGTAAAAGCAAGAGTAGACCCTAGGAGAAACTGATGCAAAAATAAAGCATGAGGATAAAGCTTGAGGTGAAGTATAACAAAATAAAAAAAACATCCAAAGGGAGGGACCAAGGAATTAACACATTTGAAAACAAAACACAGAAAATAGAACCTGAATAGGAAAGGATGCCAATGAAGTTCGGTTTAGAAATGTATGAGTGGTACTGAAGTGAAAATAGAAAAAAAGAGAACTGGAGGTGCCTGAACTGGAGGTGGGGAAGTACAAGAGTTTGAAACAACAGTTTTGGAGGCAAAAGGAAGAAATTACTTACTTTTGAACATAGTCTATATATGAAAACAACAGACCTTAGAGACAGAGGAGATTAAGGGCCTTTGTTAGAGTTTGACTGACACAATATTCTGCCGGAAATGTGGGGGAGAAAACTGTCCACCAAACTAGCGGTTTCCCCTTTTTTTTAGAGTCAGTGGAACGGCCATGTTTCTGCAGGAAAGCCTCCGCTGACTCGCTCCGTGGAAGCCTTTGACCAGCAGCCTGACAAATATTGGTCATCGGTTAAAGTACCTCAGACCTAAAGCCCTATATATTTTTCCTGTTTAAGACAGTCCAGACCAGGAAAATAAATTAATGAGCCCCCACTCAATAGGAGAACACTCCCAGTATGTCAAGAACATTTCTTTTTTTGTTTTTCAAAAGCAAACGCCTGCTCCTGCTCCCGTACCTGCTGCAGGGCTGTCACAGAGGTACCTCCAGTGAAGGCTCTAAGATCTCCACCTGCCTGGCCGAGATCACTAAAATGGCAGCAGTGGCGTACCGAAACTTGAGGGGGCCCCCCTGCAAAGTTCATGGAGGGGACCTCTCCGACCACACTCAGGAGCTCTCAGGCCAGGTTACTGTGCTGAGCGGGTACCCTGGAGCTCTGGACAATGACCTTTCCAAAGTGCTGAATCTCTGCTTCTGGAGCCACTCACATTACAAAAGGAGCAAACTACAGCTTAATCATTCTCGGGGTGTGCCACCAAAACCTCAAATTCTTAGCTTTCATCCCTCTGTACCATGACTTTGCACGGGATACTCAAAGGGGCCTTTAACAGCTTCTCTTGGAAAGACATCTCCAACCTGTGAAGTCTACACCACCGACTTACATTTTATCCTCCAAGACCCTTCAGATATTGTCTGAACCTTTGGTCTGTGTCTCAGTGGTGCCAATGTAACTGAACTGAACACAGAATACAAATACCAGTATGCAGCCCTGGAAAGCCCAGGGCTAGAAAAGTCTTCCCGAGTGGGTCGATTCTCTGCTCTCACCTTATTCCCTCATTGATCTACTAATCTTTTCTTTCCTCATCTCTCATACTACAAAATTAGTTGATCACATCATTTTTTAAAGGAATAGTTCCTCCAAGGTCTGTAAGTGTATTGACTTCCTCTAAGTTTTTTATACTTACAATTTTTTCAGGGGTCCTTCCTCTTACAACTCTAACTGTTGTGACTTGCTTTAGTTATTGTACATTTTGATAGATCTACACATCCTTACAATCAAATTTCATTATTATCTTTTTTATCTGACACTAGAGATCCATGGACCAGATGTACTAACATAGGATAAGCAAAAAGTGGATAGAACGCAAAAGTCTGCTAAATATTGGCTATAAATATGTTTTTCAGCTTCTGACTATTCTGTTCAGCATTTTATCTTTTTTGTGTGACCAGTTGCTACAATTTTGAAATATATGCTGGCCTTTTAGATCAGAATATCAATTCACCTTTTACTTGGGTGAATCTTTGTCAAAGATCAAAGAAGACAATTTGGACCAAGGGCAGGATTTGTGTTGAAGGCCTAATTTTAAATTTAAATAAGCTTTAGGTCAAAGAAAGGCACCAACTATTGTTCTGGGTGAGCGGGCGTAGGCCCAGCAACGCCTAGACCTGCCGTGAGGACCTGCATATTGTGCCAAGACAAGAGCATGAATGAATTGGACAGTCCACCCAAGACAAACTGTTCTGATATGGAGGCTTCTTCTTCAACCCTAGCTTATTCATCTTTGCGATCATTTCTATACCCTAGGAGCAAAGCATTATGCTGAATTTGAGATCTGAGGGGATACCATTATCTAATCTCCAGCAGGTGCCTGCATGTAGATGAATGTGGTTGTGTTGATCATCAGGTCACATGGGAGCATCCGTTAGTGCCGACACTCCCTGTGGGACACCATAATCTCTGAAGTGCCAAACGCTGTGCATGGCTACATTCAAGACCTCAGTCAATTAGTGGTAATTTCCAAAGTCTGTCCAGCTGCTAGCAGGAGGAGCAGCAGTGCAGGGTGATTCATCCTGCCTTTGGATCAACATGCCCCTGAATGCGGGTCCCTTCTGAGTTATCATTATGCAGGTGTACGAAGTTACAGAGTTTTTCTCATGCAAATTTACCATAATTCAACCCTCTCCTCCCTTTGCAAAGCTACGCTTGCGTAATAAAATATTCCCACACCTTCAGTCACCACCACTCATACGCTTCTGCAGCTCGCTATTCAACCAATGCTTCTCCATTTCTATGACCGCGCTTCAAATGAACTGTTTGTATATGCATTGTTTTTACATTTTTTCTTATAAGTTGGTTTTAGATGAAAATTAGATATATACATTGTTTCTAAATTTTTTCTTATAAGTTGGTTTTAGATGAAAATTAGATAAAATATTGAGTTCTATACAAACGAGGCATGGCATCTCCTGAATGATAATGGGAGGCTCTTGTATAAATATTGCTTAATTTTTAGGGCTATTTATATAGAGCAATGCTTACTCTTGAACAATCCCTAAGCAGTATGGAGAGCTGCAGATACCTTTGTAAAGATGCTAACATACAAACAGACATGTTTGTCTGGTCTTCCCAAATAATACTCAGGGAAGTAGCCCTTGCATCATGTCTCGAGCCTTCTACACTTGAGCCCTTGCATGCAGTTTCATTGCTAGGCCAACCTTCACGTATAAAAGTCTTAGAGAAAACATAAACTACTCTTCTACCACGAATACACAGTTCAGGCAAGCGATGCCGTGCATCTGGAGGCATCTGATTACACATTGTGCAGCATATATGTCTACTATGCTTGTTATCTATGCTGTGAACATTTGCTGCTGCGGAGCGCTCCAACTCAGATGTTCTGTATAGACTTGTTATCTTTGATGTGAACATTTACTGTTGTAAAGACCTCTGAGACCTTCGGGTCTAGCTCACACTATATAAAACTCTCAAATAAATAAATAATTTAATAAAATAACAGCAATGGCCGGCGTGGTTGGTGGTAAGCTATTCCAGAGAACTGCAGCATGACTACTAAAGTCTCTCTGTCCCCAATTCCTAGTTCTAAATATGGGGACATCAAGGTGAAGACGAGATTTAGATTTAAGATGGCACTTTAGGGAATACCTGTTGAATGCAGAATGTCGACCATACTCCTCTGGTATCTTCTTCCACGCCCCCAAGAGAAACCTCCACTCAGCCGACCTCTCCATAACCACTGTCCCACGTTTCTACAGGATCAGAGCAGGTGGAAGATCCTTCTGCTACTTCGCATCCAAGACCTGGAACGAACTCCCCCTCCACCTCCAACAGAGCCCGACACTGCACCAATTCAGGGAGGACCTCAAGTCCTGGCTCTTCGAATGACCCTTACAGAGCTGCTCACACCCAACCCCAGCACCTTGAAACCTTCACGGGTGAGTAATGCGCTCTACAAAAGCCCTGATTGATCGGTATACTTAGGGCCTCATTACCATTCGCCCATTGAATTCTGAAACGTGCATATCAGAATTACGAGTATTGCTGTAAAAATTATCTCCCCGGATACATTTTGGCAGGAGGAACCAGGCGAACGAAAGAACCAAAATCTGCATATTATTTCCCATTATCGGAAAAAAACTCGTATTCGAGTGATATTTGTCGCACCTGAGAAATTCTGACTCAGTGGAGTCCGATTTTTTTCCAGGTGCGAAAATATCGCTCCAATTGCCGGCCCCCTCGTAATGAGGGCCTTGGTGCATTGCATACATATTCGCATTAGGGCTAGTTTTGCCATGGTACATTACAAACAAACACTTTTTAACAACGCCTTAGGAATAAAGAATACACAAGTAAAAGTGATCTGCCTTTTTCTGTCTGCTATTCAATTTTGCTTACACTTTTCATGATGAGTGTCTGCTGGTGTCTTTGAAAGGGAGGAAACACAATTTAAAGTAAAGTAGAAAATTGCCAGTATAGGCTTTGCCTCTAAGACACAGTCTGAGGTAATCATACGCCTTTGATATCCCAGGTTTGAAGTTCTGTGTAGCATTTGAAAGGACTCTTTTCAGATCTTTTCAAGTCATCTTGTGCAGAAGAAAGGCATCCTGAAGGGAAAATGCTATACCTTTTCCAGTGTCAGAACTAATCACACACATTGAAAGCTAAGCTAGGGTAACACAGGGCATTTTTCTTCACAGTTTCCTCTGTGAGTTCAAGATCCTCCAGGCGACGTGCCAGTCAGAGTGCGCGAGGCAGGAGTGGGTGTGGAGGAGAGCGTGTTCTCAGTGCTGAGTTTTATGGTTTAAAAAAGTGAGAGGGGTTCAGGCTAACCTTATTCAAGCTCAGAAAGGCAAACCAAAACACAAAGATGTTGAGTGATTGAAAAAGTGAGGTAACGCATCAGTGCGTCAGTCAGTCGGTGTAAGTTGTCAAAGTTCACGCTTCTCACTCGCTTTGAATGACGAGCAGCTGTGCTTACCCTTCGAGTCATGCTCCAAATGCGTCTTCCTTCCCTGTGTGGGTTCATCGCTAATAAGTCGACAAAGAGCCGGGAATGGTGTTCCAGGCCATGAAACCTCTGCAATGGCTCTTTGCCCCTGTCTCTATCATTTGCAGTGCTTAGGCATGTGCTAAATTTACGTACTTTGATTTAGAATAATTCTGTGCACTTTCAGTAAAATTGCACATAATCACGCAAAATGAAAATCTGTAATTTCGCAACATATTTTACAGCGAAATGCGTTCTTGTGAAAATTGTTGGTGCATGGATACATTTAAACATAAGCATAGCAAACTACAGCTGCTCGCTTTCTCTTGTTCCCATGTGATCACAGTAACATTTTTTTTACCGAGAATAGCATGTAATTAAGCAAAGTGGCATAGTGGCATCATTTCTGAAATTTCACGTAACAACTGTAACATGAAACTACGCAAATTACACAGGTGTCATTTAAATTTCATCCAGGCCTATCAGTGGGTCATATTGCAATGCAGGCACGGCCTGTGCAGGTAAGAGTGGTGGGGCAGGGTGGGGGTGGATTTCGACAGACGATGCATCTACCCCCCAACCCGGGCCCACTGTCCCACCGCTCTTACATGCATGAGCTGCGGGTGTTGCAATGCCACATGCCACAATCTTGCCTTACCCTGTTCCCCTGCACTATTTGACGAAAGATAGAGTTTGTGCAGCTTGTAGATGTGATCTATTCCATACTGCAATGCGAACTTAGGTGAGGTACGGCTGCATAGCCATGGTTGCCACTGCAAGATATAAGCTAGATGCCTTTCATCTCAGTGTATTTTTCCAATTTCCTTGACTGACACATCTTGCCTACATCTGCCATTCATGTCTATGTCTACTGTTGTAGACATGTTGGTGATTTGAGTTCATTATATTTACCTTTGTTCACTGCTCCTTGTATCCCTGGGGCGCCTCTGTCATTTGAGTTATCAGACACTTTCAGGCTATGAATACCCGCATCCTTGGCATTCCCTTCAGTGTGACTCCATGTCCCCCCTGCAGACACTACACCCAACCCGCAGAAGATGACTGCAGGATTGTGAGAAAAATGGTCTGAACACTCCTTGTTGTAAATACAATATAATCCTTTTATTTATTCCTATGTAACAAAAATGTGACCTGCTTAACATAAAAATCAATACTATTTAGAACAGGGAAGAGATAATGTTTGTACTTTACAGGGGAATACAGATTTTCTGATATCTGAACTGTTTCAGGACACAGTAGGGAATTCATCAGGGTATTTTAACCATATTAGTTGTGTTACTTAATTGAATA
This sequence comes from Triturus cristatus, assembly GCF_964204655.1. Classification (NCBI taxonomy): domain Eukaryota; kingdom Metazoa; phylum Chordata; class Amphibia; order Caudata; family Salamandridae; genus Triturus; species Triturus cristatus. Next base: position 1,063,515,804 of record NC_140594.1, on the reverse strand, counting down.
AAAACGAATTCAGATGTGTTTGCACCATTCTTCAAATGATTATCATGTGAGCCCCCATCAAGCAGGGTCTGTTTCATCCTGTCTATGGTGCCTGAACTTCCATACCTTTGTGCCGTTTGCACTGCAGGAGATGCGGATTGGTCTCAAAGGAGGGTCCGCATTTATGTGCCGGCCCCCTCCGGTAATGAGGCAGATACCCTTGTGCATGCTACCTTCAAGTAAGCATACACTGGGGCCAAACTGTACCCCATGGCACGTGGCAAATGTCTACTTTCCATGAGGGTGAAACTTTATTATCTTAGGACCCTATGCTTGATCCAGAGCAAAGGAGAGTTGTAATTATAACTGTAGATGTTTTTGAAGGTGCTGCACGACTAACATAGGCTATTTCAGCCCTCGTGGGCCGGGGCAGGAATACTGCACTGGTACTCCTGCAATTATCGACAATTAACAAAAATGATAAGGGCATCCTTTATTATACCATTATTAGATGGGCTCAAAAATGTCCCAATTTGGCAGGAGTCATTACCACTTTCACACTACAGGCAGAGTACTACATAGTCATTAAGAATACATAAGAACCATTTCAATTTTTCCCCCACTGGCAGCCATACAACATACCCTCAATTTGGGATTTTAAATGTAGCCAATGAGCTGAAATCATCATTGAGAAATGAAGTTGTATACTTCCTTGACATCCACATAATTACACAAACATTCTACTGAATTTGAAAGAGGAATTGTTTCTTTGAATAATGGCTTTTGAAAGTGTTGTATTATTCCTGAAACTGAATTTTTCTTACTTTTAAAACAGGGAATGTAGTAATGTGGCTACTTGTTTCCCAGTCAACAAATGTTATCCTCTGTGGAGAGATCTTCAGAAGTCTTTCTTCACTGTTCACAGCCCCTGCCTCAAAATGAGGCCCCACCAGCACAGGATGGAAATCGCTTGACTCACAGATGACTTGTCTTGCATCATACAGATCTCAGTAAACAAGTTGTGTTTATGGCATGTTCCGAACAAGCACACATAGCCCCAAGCTCGGATTTTTCCATTTGATCTGTAAAACCGTACTACTACGCAAAGAAGGTTTCTTCTCTGTTGAACGATTCCACTGTGCATCAGTGCCTCTAGTAAAAACTCCTCGACTAATCTGCATGGCAAGTCACCTTGTATGCCCAAACTCCTCACTGGACACACACTGCTGGCCTAGTCTCCAGTGCCACACTGCATCGCTGCTTGCCCATAGCTCCTCCTGCCAACAATGAGCATTTTTCTGTACCTGTGTAGACTCGATATCACCCACTCTACTTTTTGCAAATGTACCTACAACCTGAAATGGCATTATGTATCACACACATCACTTTTCATAGTCCAGACTTCACCCTGGGTCTCGCCTGTCCAGATACAGTCTTCTGATCTATTCACTGAGCTCCTCATGCCTGGCACCAGAATGATCATCCACCTTGCTGGAACATTTGCCCCTAGGCCCGTCTAATCTCAGGGCATGATTCCCACTCATACATGGCGCCTCTGGCATCTTCATCATCTCTGCCAGAGGCTGCCTGCAAGCCCATGGTGGTCTCCAATCATAACATCCATGACTCAGGCTGATGAAATCTCTTTTATTAGATATCTCTTTAATTACAGGATACAAGCCAGACACATCTCTTAAAAGTCCATCTCCCTTAACTGTGCCACTCTTCACACATAAGCACATGCCATCCATCCATCAGCAAATTCTAGGACCTCCTCATGCATCCGGGCAAAGCATGCCCTCCACACACAACACAGCCAAAGTAAACATGCGGAAGTTAGTGACAGGAACTGAGGCATGAGTCTTGAGGTCTTTTGTAATTCATTATCTGCACAGATGGTACTTGACAGTATAGATTTGAGTGTAACACGTTCATACACATCCCTGACCAGAACTGAATGAGTATGTTGGCCTGAACCAAACATGGCTTGTCTGTGCTCCATCTTCCTGCCACTGCTTATTAGCCCCTGGGCGGTCTGTGCCCACTTCCATGTGATAGTTCATGTTATACCCAGTTTACCTTTATACACACACCCATTAACTACATGCACACACTCACACAACCACACATATATGTACATAAACACGCACACATACACACACAAATACACACACGTACATGCACACACCCAGACAAACACACACATATGTACATACACACACATACACACGCATATATCCATACTGCAAACACACACATGCAGAGGTGCACACACAAACAGACACACTGTGAAGGAGGCGCTAGGATTTGGGGTCGCTTACAGTAAAGCAAAATGGTAAAAAGAGGTAAAAGCCTAGGATTAAAGGCACATATGTGTGAAGTGAACATAACACTTTGAAAAACCTTGTTTTGTTGCCGCAAAGAGTTTTGTTTCTAATGTGCAACACCATCTAACCGCGCCCATTGCCACTCAAAAGAGGGGACATATTCACATACTTTGGTTTGTGAGGGCCTCAGCTGGGATGTCGAAGTGACTTTTTTTGGTTAAGGTGCAGGTCCTGCCTTTGACTGCAGATTGATGATTTATGGGCCTCCTTGAACTGTACAATGATTCATTTTAATCTGCATTATACAGCTGCAGTGAACCATAAATCATCCATTGCTATTTATAGAAATAGTCTTCTGCTCCCCAAGCCCCAGATGTCCCATCCTAGCAAATGTCAACTGCACACAAAGGCCAGTCCAGGACCCATTGTACGCTTAATGGGAATGAGACACATTTTCATTTTGCGAAATTATAATTAAATATTTGGAAAGTGAAGCATAACATGGTGACATCTGCTCCCTGTAATAGCTGGTTTGGCAGATTGAGGATGTACCATTGAGTTCTTGGATCCTATTGCAAGAAATTGACATTATTGATGCGGCTTGTTGTGGTAATGTGCATACTGCACATCTGGCCTAGCTTGCCAGCTGCGCACTCAGTATCACTTGTCAGCACTTGGTGCTAGTTTTGAGAATGGCTGTGATCATCTGCAGAAGGTTCTAAAATACCTTAATGCAGTTTTCTTAAAATCTTTGACAAACAAGACCATACTTTAAATCCAGATGTGAAATTATATTTTAAAATTAGTCTTTTTGTTTAGCGCAGAAAAATTGTTTCCCTAAGTCTTTGTATCCTACTGAGGTTTTGTCTCATTCTGACCCCAAATAAACATATGAATGATATTGCAGTATCTCACCTTTGATATCAGTGTCAGCTGGATTATTTCAATTATAGAAGTTTTGATTGGAAAGAAATCAATGTTTTATATTAGATATTAAGTTCATCATGTCTATAACTAAATTTGATTTCATGTGAAAATCCAGGACTGTACATCAACTACATTACACTAATACTAATACTGTTGCCCGGAAGTCAAAACAATTTTTCGAATGCCTGTAAACAATAACTCAATGGTAGATGTATTTGCAGTCATCCAATAAAACCAACAAAGGACAAAATGTTCCATAAAAATGCACTGAAGCAAAATGCTATTGAAATGCCCATGCAAATATACCCCAAAGTTCAATGTTTCAGCTCCTTCTTAGAACTAGAGTCTTCTTCAGGACTCTTAAGATATGTCTGTACCATTTTTACAATAGAAAATGGTTGTTATTGCATCCTCAATTTGATGACAATACCATATTCAATGAAGCAAACTGTAATCTCTAGAGATACAAAAAGACGAGTGGTATTCAGATATAGCCACACACTAATATATAAACATGTTTTTTTGGGAAAATTTGTTTGTAAGAGTCATTCAGAAGAATCTTCCAACATAGCAAGTTCTACTGAAAATAATGCAGCCACCGTGCAGTGCATACTTTTTCTAATGTTGGGACCTTATCGGATGTCGCTTTTCAGTTAGAAGTCAATGACATGAGAAGAGGAACATTCAGCACCCACAGTAAAGTCTGACATGTCCATTAATCATTTCTCAGTTGTCTGCCAATGTGGACACACTTCAGGCTTCCTAGTGGTTCAGAGTGAACCAACGTTTGCTTGCAGGTCTAAATCATTAAGACAGAGCTCAGATATTCCCTTAAACCCCTTAACATTACATTGAAGTGGAAAGTGAATGTTATGGAGGGATATGCGTTGTGTTTGTCTGTGAACACATTTATTTCCTTTTAATTGAACATTCTCTATTATAAATCTCTACTTTATGTAAACCAAACATAAACCCCACATATAACAGATACAGATGCCCTCCCTGCCCAAATTAGGTCACTCATTTAAAAAAGAAAAAACAAGCAATATTTAAATAGGTTGCAATGTTTTTTACATGGTTTACAGCTTGCTGTGCAGCATGCTCCAGTTTTTAACCAAAGTGATCAGGTAGCCTGATAAATCTATATGCAGAATGTGTATCCATTTGATTCCATGATCAGTTATCCGGCCAGAATGATTGATAACTAGCATCTTTTGGAGTGTTTTTTGTGCGATTACTGAGGCTCACAGAGTTCATTCAATACCATTTAAGGCGACTCTGCACTCCATCCTTCTGAGGAAGAATGATTGAATATCATTGGACTAGCCCAACCTATCAAAGTTTTCATATGTGGAATGATAAATGGGGCTCAATAAACAGAGAATAAGTGGCATTACTTGATTGTTAATGTTCCTTTTTTCTGTTTCCAAAAAGTGATTAAAACAAGAGTAAATATTTAATGCTTCATTCCCCATCGTGTGTACATTTTCACAAGCTGTATTGTTCCTGCTAAAGTATTGGTTGTGGGTAGTAAGCAGGAAGCTACACATGGGGTAACCGTATAACACACACAGCTTTAAACTGTCACTTATTAGGTACATGGCCGGACTGGGGAACAGCAACCAGCCCTGGCAGATTGCTTCTCGGCCGGCCCTGGGAGCGGGGTGGGGGTAATAAGCAGCACCCCTCCTGCTTTTGTTAAAGGGGGCCGATATTGCAACACTGCTGCAAAACCGCACCCCCCCTTCCCCCACACACAGCCACAAAACAGGCCTCCACCCCTCCGGGGAAATGCCCGGTGCCCACTACGGCCAGTCCGGCCCTGATTAGGTATGGTGGGAGGAGTGGGTAATTGTGGTCTGCTCAGTGCTTAATTTGTAAAAAGAATAATTGGTGGGGCCCTCGTTATGGGGCTACTGCAGCTTGCACCGCTCATTGCCCCTACCAGCACTGCAAATGTCAGTAACAACACAACTGTAACCATCACACTCCTAAAAAGATGACAATTAAGACTACTACAGGCCCCCAAAGCTATAAGAATGACTTGGGCAACAGGTATTAGTCACTTTCAATGTATAGTCAATCATTAAACAACTGTGATTGTGCTCATCTCTAGATTAGACAAACAGTGCGACCAGGTGGCAGACTGTCAGAAGTGCCGGTGTTGACTATTAAGTGCTGTGCTGAGCACTGGACCACTGGCTCAAATTAAGTACTGGGTCTGCTGATAGTGAAATCATAATAGGGGTGCTAGGCTGCATCTATACATAGATTGTTGTTTATGGTAACATCCACTAGGGTGCGCCTTATGCCACCCATAATGAAATTACAGAGGGTTTTTGCTGAGTCCAAAGTGCACGCTGCTTTAACAGGAAACAAATGACCTGCCTGACTCACAGTTACAGGGAAGCATGTGGAGGAGGGCTTTAGGGGAGGAATCTCTGCACAGTGCTTGGGCTGCCAGCTCCTAGGAGATGCACTGAGATGGCCTACTAGTCAATAATACATGCAGCGCTTTATTTCTGCCAGTGGTTTCCGGTGCTCAGCACCAGCACTTAATTGTTAACACCAGCACTTATGACAATCTTTAACATGGTGGTGCTGGTTGAGTAATTTGGATACGAGCAGAACAGTTGTTTAATAATTCAATATACATTAAAAATGACTTATACCTGCCTCCCAAGCCATTCTTATAGCTTAGGGGGCCTGGAATAGTCTGAATTGTCACACATGTAGGAATGTGATGGTGAGTAGTTGTGTACGAACTGTTGTTGGCAGTACTGGCAGGGGCAATGGGTCTTGCAATCTGCAGAGGTCTCCCGAAAAAGGCACCTGCACTTATATTTTTACAAATTAGGCACTGAACATGAGATGCCCAGGAAATGTCTTGCGGTCTCCATTCTCACGCTCATGTTTTAATACTTCACTGAAAAGAGAGCGAGCAGGGCCGGCTTTAGCCCTGGTGGCGCCCGGTGCACCAATCACTTTTGGTGCCCCCACGTCCCAGGAGTGCCTCCCCGGATTCTCTCACTACCACTGGGCAAAAGTGCCTCCCATCTCTCCAATCATAAGTTATTGCTAAACACAGTAACCCCTCCACAGGTCAGCACCCGGTGCAGCCGCACAGGTCGCACTGCCCTAATGCCGGCACTGAGTGTGAGTTTAAACGAAAATATGCACACCGCGAAGACAAGTACCAAGGGTTGTCCTATGTCGAGGCGGGAACGAGTACGTGCTGAAAAGGTTCAACCAGGGAGTAGCATGAAGCAATATACAATCAACAATCAATTGATGCAAGGATGGTGCCAGAGATACTGAACATTTGTAAGATCAATTAACTAATAAATAGAAAGAATTCTGTATCACTATGCTATTTAGCAATTACATTATTGTGTTCACGGCTAATTGCTGTTCCGCACTACATTGAAATATATTTCAAAATGTGTACATATGAAACCTAAAACATTGTCACTGCTTCAGAGCTAACAATGCATTTCCACTAATAACTCCTCTGTACTAAACAATAGGCACTTAAAATAGTAATAATTATTCATAAGTACCCTGCTAAAGAAAGCCAAAATAATTACAGCATCATTTTAACACAATCTACCGTTTTTTTAACTTATTATATTTCTTTAAAAGGCATTTAAAATTGTGTTTAGCTTCCTTAGCGAGTGATTTATATTGTGAAATACTCTCTTTGCATCCGAATTACTCAATATGTTGCACAAGTAAGTGTAATTTTGCTTTGCAAAAAAGCAAATTTGCCGTCTGTCATGCCAACAACTGGTTTACAGAATCAGGATTTGCTGATGTTTTTTTACTGTACATTCAATTTACGCCTTGGAAAAATGTTAACGTAAAGTGCATTTACTACAGAGGTAGAAATAGGATATGGGTTGAGTAACGCAACTAGTGCTCATGTAAAGCGCTCTGATACCCGATATCTAGTTCACGCTATATAAAACTCTACAAACAAAAGATCAAAAATTAAATGACCAGCCAAAAAGTAATAGTATGTGATATTTGTCAGCTAACTGGCGTATCTAGCATTAGTACCAAAAGAAGCTGGAGTAAGTTTTCAAATAGGGTGCGAAGAACACATACATGCCCTCATATTGTATGGGGGAGAAGCAGAAGAGTTTTCCCTACCTGAAACTATATAGTACAAGGTGGGAAAATATAAAAAATAAATAATATCAGCAGAAACTGCCTTTGTGCCCGGTTTATAGTACATCTCTGCATTTTTCATAGGGTGAAGGCATACTCCTGGGATACTCCTGAACTCCCAACTCTTTGGAAACGTGCACAAATCCTAGAGATTTCAATCTTCCTGCATATTGTTTGCATCATGGCCTCAGCCATTGAGCACTGTCACTAGACACAGCAAAGGAAGCATGAGGGCTTTGAGTAAGCAAACTTGCTAGACGTAGCGATGACGGTGAGTGGATGAATGAGTGAGGCTTGAGGAATAAATACACAGGGATCAAGCCACAAAAAAGTCAGACGCATACACCAGTAGATGTACTCCTACACTAGTGTTACTATAAGGCTTTTGGGAATTTCCAAACAGTTCGAGCAGTACGCCTGGAAAGTGCCTACATACAGGGCCGGCTTTAGGGCAGTGCGACCGGTGCGGCCGCAGCAGGAGCTGACCTGTGGAGGGGGCGCTGACCTCAGGAGGGAATGCTGTGTTTAGCAATAATTTCTGATTGGAGAGATGAGGGGCACTGTTGCCCGGTGGTAGTGAGAGAATCCGAGGAGGCGAACATATGGTGTCGGGGGCGCCAAAAAAGATTGTCGCACCAGATGCTAAAGCCCACATACACTATGATTGGGCATGCCATGTGGCCTCTTGTCATGTGGTCTGAGGGCAGAGTCAACGGTTCTCCCTTTGAACTGCTGCTGAGTATGCAAAGGCGCCGAATCACCTACAAGCTCCACCCATTCGGCCCTGTCCCCTCTCCAACGAAAAAATTATATGGTATCCATAGTGACATTATCCATAAAGTAATTGCTAAAGTGTTATATAATTTCACCTGTGATGCCACCAATCTAATTTGTGATATTATCTGTCCCTTCAACTGTGCCGGTTTTGCTTTCATAGAGGGAACATGAGTTAGGGGTTCTGTCCCTAACCATAATTGGTCTATTTCAGGGATTTTTAGGTTCTATTTCATAACCATAACTGCACTTTAACAGAACTGTTTAATGGAATTTCAAATGATGTTTGAATATATGGTAATGTGCAATGAGCAGAAGAAATTATAACTTCCCTTTAACAAAGTTTTGTCAGCAGACATATCTATGGTTCGTTTAGACATAATTTCATATTTCCAGAATGTGATTTCTGATCAAAGTAAAGTATGAAATATGGGCTCTGATCTCGTTCAATTGATCAGACCACAATAAACTTCAAGCATGTGCTGCAGCTTCAAAGTGAGAAGTTTTATGCAAATCAGCTTCTAGCTGCACAAAAAGATTACGTCTCCTTGATTAATGTTTCCTATGGCAGGCGCCCTAAGACCCCTCTGCACTGCTATCTAATGTAAACACTGAAAGCAAATGTGATAAGCAAGCATCCCCATTAACACTAGCCAGTGTATGAATTCAAGGTACACAAACATAGTGCCATGGCTTCAAAATGGCCTTGGTTGATGCTACAGTACTATCTGTTTCTTCTTTTTCTTAAAAAATATGTATTGCACCAGAAGTTATAACAGGTTACATCTGGAAGGGACAAGTAATGGTTTGAGTCTTTATCATGATTAGGGCTCCCGGTTTTATGGTACTTATTTTTTGGACATTTCCGTCTTGTATTTATCCATATTTATTTCTTGGTCATCTTATCTGTATTTTTCCATATTTGTTTATTTAAACAACAAATGTTTACTCATGTTTGAATGTCCAACACGTTTCAGCCATTTACGGTATGGTACAGTCATCTGAAATCATTTACACTGTAGAACAGCTTAAACAGCTGTACTGCTGCAATGTACTGCTGCAATTATTTACACTTCAGTAGGGAATCCTTTTCCTTTTTTTTTTAAACTCCCCTACCGGTCAGTCTGCAATGCTATTGACTTAGCACGCATGATTGACAGTAGTGAGAATCGTCGAGAAGAAAACACATTTTCTGTATTTTATCATATTTAAAAATAATTACAGACAGGAAAATAGATTGTTTTCTGTTTGTTTTTATCTGTAAAAATCAATAAAAACAGAAAACTGGGAGTCTCAATCATAAGCACTTTTTTGTTCTGAATTTAAGCCGGAATGGTACAGAATTTTGAATTTATACTATTGCATTTATTGTGTTGCTACGTTGCATAACACTGTGTTGTGTAGTATTGTTGCAGTGCATAGTATTGTGCATTGCTCTCTAATATCATATTGTACTGCATAGCATTGCTCTATGGCATAGTATTTCTGCATGACATGGTGTTGCACTGCTCTACACTGCACTGTAGGAGTGTAGAGCTGCTCCACCTAGCTTCAAGGAAGAGCAGGAGAAAGTGGTTACCAGAAGCAGAACCCCCAAAAGTGTCAGGTAAAGGCAGCCTCCAATGCTGGCTTTAAAGGGGGCCCGGACAGAGCAGAACCAGGACTAGGAAGATAGGAAAGTTACGCAGCAGTTGCACCCTGGGAGACCCCGCCCACCGGCTGCTTCTGACCCCTCCACATGCAAGTTAACCCAACCGGTGTTAAATCAGTGATACATACTTGTGGAAATCTAATTCCAAGTAATAAAAGGTCACTTCAAATGGCAACCAAAATGCAATACTGAAAAGGAAATCATATTTTGATAAACTATTTATTAATTGAAAGATTATAATCCGTTGTATTTTATGCAGAATAAAGTGTGATATTTTTTGGCCCTGCTAGGATTGTGGGTGGTCAAATATCTCATGCCTCGCTCACCTGTTACCTGACCCTCGCACCACTCACGCTGAGGAATAGCGGCACCACAAGCAGATTGTGGTGCACAGTAGCATATTGCACATGCGCACTGCTACTTGAAAGTGCAAGAGCAGACACTGTCTGTCAGAGCAATGTGGCTTCTCTAAGTGCACAGTCCTATACACCAGTGCTGCGATTCAGCGCTATGCACATGCTTACTGTGGCTATGGGTACACACTCCACACACATGCCAAAGCCACCGAGCCTTGCTGCAAGCCCTCGAGAGCTAGTAGTGGTGAGGCTCTGGAAAAACAGGCCTGCACTCTACTCTGTTTCCTGAATGTGCAGTGTGGCACTGCTCCTGGGAGTAGCTAAGGCATTGGTCTCTGGTCCTTAACCAGAGGCTGCAGTACAACCGATGCAGAAGAGAGGGCATGACCCAATGATGCCAACACAACACTACCCGGAGAGAGTCTGTGATGCATGTAAAGCCTGGATGCTGAGTTCCAGAGACCTCCTCAGATGTCATTCTGGTGCTGAGTGCCATAAAGGCTCCTTGAAGGTTCTCTTCCAAGCACCACATACAACAGTTCCTTGAAAGATCTCTGTGTCTAGCATTTCCTGCAGATGGACTCTATTAGCAGTTGGCACTCGCTTCGTATATAAATAGGGAAAATGCACTCATGAAGCTTGCCTAACACCCTGAACAATGAATGGCTGTCCTGTGGGCGGTCCAAAAAAGTGAATAAAACTCCAAATTGAAGGACACTGATCTATTGCCTGTTGAATCTAGGCTTTCTTGGGAACGAATCCCCATTCAGGAGACATTTCATTCAAGCAATGGCGGAAGTGGGCTGGCTATATATATTATTTATATTATTCTTAAAACATGTGTGCACCAGCTAGAGCTGCCCCAAAGCCAGACTTGGAATTGGACCTAATATCTGCTGTCACACCAGGTTTCATGAAATTCTTCTGAATTGTAATTCCTCATTTAGAAAAGCACACAAATTCAAATAGAACATTCTTCATTTGGATTGCTCCAGGAAAACTGTGCACCTCCTTTGACCAATTTTCCTAAATTGAAAATGAAGTACCAGAGTTATAGGAACATGTTGTCTACGCAACGGTGGGCCGTATGAATTTCCTCAACATGGTAAAACTACATGGTAAAGCACAACATTCTATTATGAAAGGAGATGGGATGCCGGCGAGATCTGTTCCTGTCCCTGTTCCAGAGACCAGCCACATTTAGAGCAGCAAAAAGATGATCTACATTCAAACAATCATTCACATATGGCTGGGTAATTTAGTTAGTTTATTATGTATAATATTGGGGAGATTATGTGTATGTTTATGTTTAATTGTAAATCAAGGATATAGGTCTGGACTTGGGCCGAACATTTCCTTTCATTTTTCTTTTTTTTCTCCAGATGTTATATGCCTGTTCTATATCAGTTTTTATTGGGAGTTTTATGTGTCTGTCCATTTGTGCTGCTATGGAACTTCAATTAAAAAAAAACAATCATTCACACAACAAATGCAATTACATTTATAGCACTAAATAGCAACACCTGAAGGCACATCATTACATCACAACACATACACAGACCAATTAATAATACTATATTCATAACTATCTCTTTCATAGTGGTAGAGTACTGCATTTGGTGGGCGAGTTATGGTTTGAATGGCTGTAGTTTCAAGTGATGGATTCCAGAACTAAAAGTAACTTGTGAATTTCTGTGGTTTTTAGGTTTTGATTTGTACCATAAGTTAACTTTAAGTGAGTTTTTTAAGTGAATTTTTGAGTTTTTTCCCTCATATGTTAACATTTAAAACAAACCGTACCCATAACTTCATTTTACCAATAGTAAATTGTACATGTTCACCAAAGAGAACATACATACCATTTATCTGAAGAAAATAATGTATATAGTTTACTGAAAGTCATCTGTTTATCAAAAGCATCATAAAATATTATGGCACAAAGGTGTACCATTTTTTGATTGAATGTATAGAATTGCCTTTGAAGAATGTGTTTCAAATGTCAAATGACATTTAAATGAATCCAGGGACCCTGGCACTACCTCATCAAATGTGATCGATGTTTACTCATGTGAGTACCTCTCATTTGGAAAATAAGTTGAGGTCAGCAACTTCATAAAGGAATATCAAATGTAATGAGATTCAAAAATGTTCATCCTTTACTGAGTTCACAGTTATGAGCTTTATTACATAGCCTCTCTAAGCCCAAATCCATCAGTGAAGATGCTGTGTTATCTTTTATCTGACCTTGAGTTGTTCATACCATGGCCAAGATTAGTGCTTGTGACTAATCTTTAATGGAGTCTTTCCTTGCTTCACCACGCTCTTGTTCTTACATAGTCAGGTTTCTTTTCTTCTTTTTTTAAATATATTTGAGCATGTTGTTTGTTGTAGGAAGCAGGGTTCTACAGCACGTCTACCATTGATTGTGCGTGTGCACGTTTTGAATGCTTTTTTGAAGCTTATATTTATTTCATAATACATATATGTCTATATATGTCTATTGCTACTGTGAGTAGCTGACAACATAATGGTTATGCAAAAGGCAGGTAAACAATATACAAATGCAAGCCCTGCATGAGCTTTTGTTAAAATGTCATTAATTTCATACAATATAAACTTTTTCTATGGAAAAATATATTGTTTCATTTGTTGTGAACAATAATTTTGCTGGAAAATACTTTAGGAGACCGTGGATAATTGGAAGCAATTTTTAACTATTGAAGCTATTGGAAGGGCTGGAGATGTGGCAAGTTTTGTTATAATGCTCACGTGAATAAAGCATATGGGGCCAGATGTACGATCCTAAATTGCATGCGCAAACAGGTTTGCGACCCGTTTGCACATGCAAAGGTTCACAGGGCCATGTACAATTCCTAAATAGCGAGTCGAAATTTATTTGCGACTCGCTATTTAGGAATTGTGAGTCGCTATTACGAAGGGGCGTTCCCTTCCTAATTGTGACCCCAAAGCCATGTATGAATGTTTTGCGACAGCAATTGTGGTCGCAAAACACTCGGAAGTTACCACCCTCTTCAAGAGGTTGGCAATGCACTCGCAAAAGGAAAGGGGTCCCCACAGGGACCCCTTCCCCTTTGCAAATGCAGGGGAAAATATGTTTTTGGGGCAGGCAGTGGTCCCAGGGACCACTCCCTGCCCTTCAAAAATGAAACTAAAACGATTCATTTTTTTAATACATCCTGTTTTTGTTTAAGGAAAACGGGCTGCATTTTTAAAAAAAAATCTCCTTTATTGAAAAGCTGTCCCACACATGGTCGTCTGCTGAGCTCAGCAGGCCACCATACCTGGGAGAGCCAGCCATTCCCAATGAGATCGCTAATTGCGAGTAGCTCATTATTATTCATGAGCCTTGCATTTTGCAGCCACATTGGGAATCGCTAACAGTGTCTGAGACACTGTTATACATTGTGATTTGCGACTCACAATTGGTCACAATTTGCGAGTCGCAAATCACAATGGTCGTACATCTGGCCCATGGTTCGACTGTGCTTGGGAACAAAACGTTCAGAATGAGGAGAAAGTAAATGAGAATTGCTTCCCATGGACCGATGTCCAAGCTTATTCTCTTCTAAGCACCAAATCACAAGTGAGCAAGTTAGTACCACAATAGGGCACAACCCTGCAGGAAATAAATCCACATTATTACTAATACTGGGTATAACATGATCTCATTGCTTTTCCAGCCAGCTTGCAATAAGGGTCTAATCAGTGGCTTTACTGCATGAGTATGTCATTTTAAATTGATTCATTAACTAAACAACAACATTTGGTTTCAATGTTTAGACTTTTACAGACTGCAAGACAAATTGATTGTATGAAGAAAAAGACCCTCCATGTGAATTAACTAACCTTGATTTTCTTTGAGATGACAGTATGAAGTGAGTAGCAAATTTTAGATACAAAGGGGCAGATGTACAAGAAACTGACGCATCCGTAGAGATGTGTCAGTTTCCCTGCGCCAGCCTGTGATACCCTTGCGCCACAATGGATGCGCCGTATTTATAATAAGGCGCACCATGGCACAAGGATTGACAGATGTATCAGAAATTAATTTCTGACGCATCAGTTGGCCCAAAAGTCACGCATTGCTGGATTCGTGTCGCAAGCACGACGCAACTCCCGCAATGCACGTTGAGGCCTATACGTATTGTACTGAATCACTCCTTATGCCTGCTTAAAGCAGGTGTAAGGTTTTGACGCAGTGGTGTCCTAGAAGTGGCGCAGTAAAATCTTGTAGATTTCACTGTGTCACTTTTACGAGGCTTTCCTGCGTCGGTACGCCCACCCTGCATACATTAGACCTGACGCAGGTATAATGTGACACAGGGCTTTACAACATGACGCGTCTCCATAGATGCGTTCCATTTAAAAATTGGCAACATTGTTTACGCTGTCGCTGCATCACAAAAGTGACCCAAAATGTATGTGTTGCCAATGAATCAAGCCACAACAATACTCCAGGGTCCAGCAGATCTGGGATTAACTTGGAACTGAAATTAAAGTCAACAATAAACCTTTACCAAAAAAAACTAACAGTGATTTTCCTACTGCTCACAACTTCACTAGTTACATTTAGCTCTTAAATGTATTGTGGTAATTATAGTTAAACATTCTTTTAATTACAAACCTAGCTGAAGCTCATATTATTAATAATTTTTGTCAGTCACGGGGATACTAGGTCAATTATTTGTACAGCTAAAGAACAAGTCTGCTAGCTGAGTTTGTGGGTGATATACAGTGAGAGGGAGTTGTTCAGTAAAATGCTAAATTCACTTAGTCAATATACGATTGTGTCATATTACAGTGTAAATGTAAATGTATAAATACCTTTGAAAACTGTGCACCACAGCACTAGGTAGTCATACTTCGAGGTATCAGGCCTTAAAATGTTAATGCAGCACTGTTTTGCAAGTAGCCAGAATAGAAATGCTGAAACACCCATAAATGCTTAATTGCTGACCTTTTCCATGATCACGTTATTAAATGAATGTTTCACATAGCTCAGCAAAATGTTTCTACTCATAGAGGAAAAAGATGAAGATATTGTAGACATTTATTGTTTAATAGAATAGTAAAGAATAATCACATAGGAAAGCAATGTACAAACTGCAGTTAACCCTTTGTAACATCCTTTTTTATTTCTAAAGGATGATACAGCAAGCGAATAATGTTCTCACTTTGTTGCAAATGCTTTGATTTCTACATAGTCATTGTTAGCTAACATACAATTTGTACTATAGAAGGTTGTAGTCTGATCTGTGAGAAAGGCCATCATCATTGTAAAAGCTTATGTTTAGTCTAGAATAATATAACAAAGTTGCATTACCCAATACACCTTCTCTTCCATGCCATCTATTTCACCTATCCATACCTGTCCTGTTACCCATTTTGGCTTTGCAGCTGGATACTGCTGCTGCATTCCCGATTTGACTTGCCCCTTGATATTTAAAGACTCTACAGAGTTTCCGGGAACTCTCTTTATGGGAGGACCTGCTTTGATCGAATTTTGACTTTTGAATATCTTTTTGAGGGTTTATGCTTGATCTCACGCTCTTTCGAATTAGCACTCTTTACGGGTTGAACTGACACCTTATTTTCACCCCGTTCTTTAGAATAGAGAATTCTCCCTTAATCAAACACGCTTAATGCATTTATTTTATATTGAATTAACTATTTTCTTTTATCAGTTATGTGAAAGATTGATTAATGACTAACATGAATAAACTAATGATAAATAAAGAAACTTACTAAAACTTTGAAAATAAAATCTTTGAGGCCTTGACCGAACCTAGAGTACAACTGTGAATATTATTTGTGAAATGTATAGCTCCTGATCTTTTTCAGCCACAGAATCCAAGGTCCATTGACCTATTGGACTGGAAAACATGAGCCGGGATCAGCCCTGATTGTGTGTTGGTGAACTGTGCTTATATAAACTGATTCCCGCTCCAGCAATAGTACTGGTTAAAAAGACGTGACTTTGTAGAAGATAAACTTCGTTGCTTCACATTGAACAGCATGTGATGATATTGCTACCTTTAGATAATTCTACATTTTCCTGCATTAGAGAAGGACTACTGATCAGGCAATGGAACCAGGATACATTAATAATATTCGTTAAAGAACACAAACAAATTCTTCTCACTAAAAGGTACTAAAAAATATGGATGTTTGGACTATTACTTTGGAATAAATTAGGGATTGGCAAATGGCAAGATGGTAATTGGGACATCTACTCAAAACATCTAACAGCATTGACACACTTGTTAAAGAACTCTTTTAAAACAACTTATCAAAATGAAGTTGCTTATCTACATCTGTCTGACTGACCAAAATATTATGATCCCATCATCCGGTAATCAATATCAGAAAAATTGGCAATGGTGTTGATGGAGCAGTACTATTTTCTCAGTACTGCATGATGATCTGGGTCCATTTTTGTGCAGGGATTGTCATTTTACAGATTGCATGATCATCATTTTGCAGCATTTAGGTCTGGGTGGTGAACTCCACTCCGTTCCGCGGAACTCGCAAAGTGCAGAAAACTCCACTCCGGTCAAATTTCTTCCCGAGCGGCAGGAAGACCAGCGCAAATGGCAGTTTGCACTGCACTCCGCCACTTGCTGAACTTTGTTGTGTTTTATTGTCACTTTGCGGAGTTCTGCGTAGCGAAACTCCACAAACTATGCCCAGGCCTGCATTTAGGTTTGCATAAGTTTGCCCAGGAACTGGCATTCAGGTGTTTGGTAGGATAAGTCTTTCACAGTCAGTGGAGGGATCCAGCCATAGAGTTATCAGCTGAAATTTCTGTAGGAATCACTATGAAACTGACATAATCAAAAGGCAATAGTAACATATATTTGAGAATACCATTTACAGATGAATCTCTGTTAATTGCCTGCTGGTAAATTTGATAAACTGAAAAGCACCACTCAAGGAATGGTGTTAAATCATGAAGGAAAAACGTATTTTCTGCCCAACATACACCTCTTTCATGGAGGAGAATTGATTTGAGAGGGGCAACAGGTTTAATGTTAAAAATTGTTGCGTGAGATTCTAAAATGAGCATTAACACAGACAGGACAGGGCAATAGCTTGCATAGATGAGCAACTGAGATGCTGGAGAGGAAGAATGAGTGGGGAGGTGATAGTTGTGTAGTGATGAGGTGAGGGAAATCAGAATAATTGGGTGTAGAAACAAGAACAATGTGGAACTAAATGAAGTAAGAGAAGATGCCCTTAACTAGAACCTTTACCGAGAAACATCCAACATAGAATCTCTAATCTGATGAGTAGTATACTGATTGTCATTGGGAAGAGTGAGTCTCAGCTACGAGTTAGAGATCAGTGATAAGGGTGTGTGGGAAATCTGCCTTTTCTGCATGGCCACCTTAGATTTTTCTACTTTCCTGGACCCTAACATGTTGTTGTCTTTGGAAATCTATGTACTGTACCCCTGTGGAGTCTCATACAGACAGCAGGTGTTGGGCATTGCAGACTGCAGAAGCAGGGCTCTAGAAAACCACGTACTATGCAAATATGGGCTTCTTCATTAAATCACAGATTCCATGCATTCTTAGTCAAGTATGGATTTGGTTACATAAACTGCCTGATCCATTGGGAGTTATTGTAACTTCCCAACTAAATATTTAACATTCTCCTCCTATTAGGTAAGTTCCTATTGATGCTTATAACAAGTGGCACTTAAAAAAAACAATGCTTCGCAATGCATTTTCTGATTTTTCATTGTACATTGATTTTTTACAGCCAGTTGGGGATCTTCCTTTGGAATTATCTTCTTTCATCTGTAATTTTTCTTAGCATATTTTGCAATTGGTGTCCTTTCTGTAGTTTGGATCACCTTCCTTGCGGATTTTCTGACTGTGGACCTGTATCTGGCTCAGCTATTTCCTCCTTCCTGATTGCAAGGGGAGTTTGGCGCCTTGTTGATTTCACCAACTCATCTGCATCTTCAAATTAGAAATACATTGATTGCTAAAGAAGCTATTTCTCCTTTATGTGTTTTTCCTCCGCACTGTGGTAATCTAAAAAAGACCCCTGTGATTTGTTACGTATAATATATTGTGCAGGGTGCCACTGTGGCAACTTGAAGGAGTCCCCAAAACGTCAGGCAATCTTTGTGGGCTCTTGACAGGCTTACTTTGTATACAGCCCATGACACATGTATACAATGAGGTTAAAATGCGAGTCATATGGGGCCCCTTGAGCTTACAAAAATGAAGCCTGTTGATCTTACAAGGGTATAGTGCCTGAATATTGTAACGAAAATATCATCTGTCCAATGAAAATCTACACCCAATAGGGGGATATTTTTTAACATAAAATTTAGGACGCAATATCAATGTAAGATTATACTTTTGCTAATGATATTATGACGTACAACTATTCTAAGGCATACATTATGCCAGCGACTTTCCACAATAATGACTTGGAAACAAGCGATTCCCAGTGGAAGAGGTATGTCTCTTGGCACAATAACTAAGGAGGGCTTATAATGTCTGAAAGGTAATTCTAAGTGACAACAACTTGAGGATAGATAACACCTATAACACACCAACAGAGGTGCACTATCTAATCAATATTGCTCCGATAAACATACATTCTCAAGCACAGTAACTTGAAGCAGTATATATTCTGAATGAATAAACCTGATGGAGCTATTAAAGTATAGCAGCTGGGAGGCTAGACATTTCTCTTGGTAGGTAACAATGGACTTTATTTCTCATGACAGACTATATATAATGTGCATAATTTGTGCTGTGGAACTACATTTCAGACAAGCCATTCTTTTATTTCTGCAGTTTGAAGAGAAAAAGCATGTTTGATTTGGACTTATGCAGGATACATATTTTTTGAAGTACTAATGAAATATATATATAATATTGAATGAATTCACACCCTACCTCCACGAGTCACTCTAAAACCTACAATGGTAATATGAAACACTTAAGCAAGTTATTCTTAAAAATGTGTAAATTGACCCAATGTGTTCAAATAAATGTCTGGAAATCTCCACTTTCTTTAGGAGACCTATGATGGTGGATGATTTAGGCAATCCCTGCCCTCTTTTTAAAAGATTATGCTGATGTGAAGTTCTTCAGTGTGATCAAGGTGAATAAGGAACAACAAGATGAACAGGGCAGACCTCAAATAGCAATAAGGCAAAAATGTACAGTATATAAGCCCCAAGAGACTCTGCATTAGTTGATGTGCATTTATATAAATAAACAAAGTGTGCTACTAGATTTTAGTAGATTGTTCTAATCTAGGTATTGTAGAACACAAAGGTTATTTAACTTCACCACCTTAAGATAATTAATAAATTCAGTTGCCAGTTCTGGCTGCCAAACAGTATTATCTTCTCAAGGCATTAAGTGAATATAATTTTTTCAGAAAAAATAACTATTCATTTTAAGTATAATTAGATACCGTTCAGTAACACAATCACAGTGAATTCTAATTTTCATATCCTTCGAGCACTGCTTTTCAAATGAATTAATTGGCATCTGTCTAGCTGATGAGGATTTGGCATTGACATGTAGCAAGGGTTGGCATTTTACCACTCAGAATACGAGGGAGGTAGACAGGTTTTATACGGTTGTCACTGCCTTGACAA
Source organism: Triturus cristatus (assembly GCF_964204655.1). Taxonomy (NCBI): domain Eukaryota; kingdom Metazoa; phylum Chordata; class Amphibia; order Caudata; family Salamandridae; genus Triturus; species Triturus cristatus. The sequence continues at coordinate 1,063,495,965 of NC_140594.1, read as the reverse complement.
GATGCTAAAAAATAAATGTGATTGACTGCGATGTAATCCGTTGATGCTATTTTAAAATGTAATATGTATGCATATCCAGCTGCTTTGTCTTGCTTAATGAGAATCTAATGCAATGGTAATTTATTGTAACAATCTCTTATATAGCTAGTTGATGTGCATAAATCACCATTTGACTCACCTCTGTTTGTGCTCTTATCTCTATTACCTAAATACTCAGGAATGAAATGTGCTTATTGTTTCAGTGATCTTTTCACGTATCCTCACTTTTAAACTGCACACAAACACCTTCTTCTGTTAGCCTCACTATTGGCTTCTTATTCTGACACCCTTGCTACTTCAACAAGTCCTATAATTTCATTTAATAGGTATTCTTTTGAAACCCACCCCATTTATTGTGGGAAACAGCCTTTACAACGTAGCCATTACCATGTAATACCATTACCACGTATCCATAACAACTCATTAGTCTTTACAACGAAAGTCTTTACCACGCATATACCTTTATATAGGGGTATTTTTTGTTTTTAGGTTTTAGTGTGTAAAAGGAGCACGGGTATTGGGCAAAGGGTATTTTTAGTGTTTAGGGTGGGTAAGGAGATTTGGGTGGCAAGGGTATTTGTAGGGTTTACGGTAGGTAGTGGTATTTGGGTGGCAAGGGTATTTTTAGAGTTTAGGGTGGATGAGGGCATTCAGGTGGCAAGGGTATTTTTAGGGTTAAGGATGAGTAAGGGTATTTTTGGGGCAAAGGAATTTATAGGGGGTTAGGGAGGGTAGGGTATTTGGGCGGCAAGTGTACTTTTACACTTTAGGGTGGGTAAGGGCATTTGGGTGGCAAGGGTATTTTAAGGTTTAAGATTGATAAGAGTATTTGCGTGGCAAGGGGATTTTTAGGGTTTAGGGTGAGCATGGGGAATTTTGGTGGCAAGGGTATTTTTAGGGTATAGGGTAGGTAAGAGTATTTGGATGGCAAGTGTATTTTTAGGGTTTAAGGTGGGTAGGGGTATTTGGGTGGCAAAGGTATTTTTAGGGTTTGGTATGGGTGAGGGTATTTGTGTGGCAAGGTTTTTTTTAGGGTTTAGAGTGGGTAGGGGTATGTGGGTGGCAAGGGTATTTTTAGGGTTTAGGGAGGGGTAGGGTATATGGGTGGGAAGTGTATATTTACGGTTTAGGATGGGTAAGGGTTTTTGGGTGGCAAGGGTATTTTTTAGATTTAGGGCGGGTATGGGTATTTTGGTGGCAAGGATATTTTTAGGGTTTGGGGGTTGGGGTCGGTAAGGTAATTATATATATATGTATATATAGATATATACACACAAACATATATATGCATGCGTGTGTATATAAATATATGTAAATATGTATATATATGAGGCTTTATACTTACCTGCGAAATACTTACATTTGCGTTGTAAAGGCATACGTGGTTAAGGTAAATGTGTGGTAGAATTTTGCGTGGTAAAGACATTCATTGTAAAGACCTATGCGTTATTAAGCCCACTTGTAAAGGCATGCATGGTTCCATCATACATTCATCTCTTATACATCTAAAGAAATTCACATAGACAACACTGTAATTAAAGTTGCTTTTACAGGTTCCTTTTACTTACTATGGACCTAATTTAGGATCATGACTCAATGGTAAATTTAACAATTTGCTCATTCTCGTGAAGAATTCACTGCTGAAATTTCCTCCACCATATTATACATATGGTTGACGAAATTCCACTATTGGATTTACTTTTTTATTTTATACCAGAAATAAAGCATTTCTTCAGCCACAGGTAGAGTATGATGAAGGAAATGTACCAGTTGATTGTCCAGCAGATTGGAACATTTTTAATTCTTCTTTGGTGAAATCACGGAAATCTTAAATAATTTCTCAACCTTTACGCCGTTCCAATCATCACCCCCCTCTTTTTGTTACCCTTTGCACAATGGTTATTCTTTGTTCTATTGTTTCTGCTCTGACTTTATCCTATAAAAAGCATTCTGCTTCTCAAGTGAGAAGCTCCATATTATAAAAATACCCGCATAAATACATACAAACTAAAATATCTTATTGAATTTCGTTTTGGAGAAAAAAACTACCTGAGATAACAAATATTAATGTTAAGAAGTGATGACCTGAAGTGGAAAGTAAATAAAATAGGGCTCGATACTAAGGCCCGCATTATGAGTTTGTCAGAATAGGGTGGAGTATTTACCACACTCAGGGTAAATGCCATTACCCCAGCGGGCGGTATTTACCATGTATGGTAAATATCTTGTATTCCAAGTTCTCAAAAGGAAAATGTGGCATCACGTATGGAATTGGTTTTTAATACAACAAATTCTGCATGCTTTCCCTTTCTTCCCGGGCCTTTCTCCCTGATAAACTGTGGCAGAATTTATCAAGAGAAAACTGCGAGCATCTGTTATCACACACTCATAATCTGGAATGTGCCCTTAACTTGTCATTAGGGCACTTATTCAATACATTTTTTATTCAGCTGAAGCCATAACAGCAAGGCATCAACATAAAAAATACAAAACAATGATATTTCAGCAAAGACATAGGGCCTTATTATGACAACAGCCACAGTAGAGGGGCGAGCACTGCCACACCAGGGGTCCAATGGCCCCATTATGACTTGGGTGATCAGACTGCACTGGCACCACTGCAACCGTGGCAGTGTTGTGGCAGTCTTGAGGCTGCATATTACGAGTTTCCTCTCTGCCACAGTTTTCATTGCCATGAGCCCGCTATGAAAAGTGTGGCAGAGAGGAATCAAAGGGGGCCCTACAGGGCTCCCTGTTTCCTCTGCACCATGGGATGCATGCAGGGGGGCACATGATGTGCCCCTCGTCTGCATGCACCCCCAGTTCCTACAGGGCATGGACTTGAAAGTCCATTGACAGTCCATGCTCTGCAGGGACCTGCAATGGCGTTCTCATTGCGAGCCTGTTATGGCTCTCCTATGAGGATTTAAACAGGTACAACCATAGGCTAGCCCCCGCAGGACCGCCCGTCCTTCATTCCAGAACGAATCCTGGCGGGCGGTCCAATTATGGCTTTGGCAGTGTGGGAGCGGTGCACTGTTGTGGTGGCTCGCTCCTGTACCGCCAAAGTCGTAATAAGGCCCATAGACTATAATCAATGGGAAATGAAGTGCTCATGTGAGGTTTATGGAACATGTATATCACAGGATAATAAAAGATTCACATATGAATTCCATAGCGATTGAAAAACAAACATTACCATTTTGGTAAATGCATAAGTTCATTCAATGGGGAATAAAAATGCTCCAGTACAATGTAAAGACCGTATATTTTACAGATTATTAAGATTTATACCGCTTCCTAATACTAAAAGTCACTCATATGAAATGTAAAATCGCATAGCAAATTTCTGCTGGTCCTTAATACTTCACGAATACAAGCCCATCCTTATAATGTCTCAAATTCGTCTTTCACAGATTGGGGATCACAAAGGAGAGCCTTGGAGCTGGATACAAAGTGCAAAACAGTGTAAAGTGACTAGTGCTTTGCCTAGAAACATTATCACAGAAGCATAGGGATAGATCCTTTTGCCAGGCCCCTGACAGGGGAAAAGCAAATTTAAGGTGCAACGTGCAGACCCTAAAGAGTGTGAGATAATGGCACTGAGTAGGATTCATAATCCATCCTAAATAGGGCTATATGTTCCTTGTTGTTGACACTAATGAATATTTGACTATCAATTCCTTGGCCTGGGCCATGCCTAACCATAAGTTCATGTAATGGTCCAAGTAGCATTGCTTAACCCGTTCTTTGTGTTCTGGCCTGATTATAAGGGGATTATTATATAACTCTTGAAGGTCTATAGTCTTTAAAGATTCCCTCAAGTAGGAAATCCAAGGTATCTGGTCTGGCCTGTCAAGTGACAGTCAGAAAAACAGGTTCTGACAAGGCCGGTCTCAGGAGTTCCCCAAACTTTAATCCACAATAACAGAGAGGCAATCCCAATTTGATCCTCTAGATATGGCATCCCAAGTTCCTCATGGCATAAGAGTCTAGCAGTGCACCCGGAAACTGTCAATAATCTGTGCATAAAGCGGTTCTTAGTCCGTTGGAGGATCCCCGCTTTACAGTAGTCCCATAACCCAGTGCAATATACTCCAGACCGAGGTACATTTGCTTTTATATAGACTCAGCATTTCTGTGATTGGTTTATTAACCTATTGCAAATCTAATTACGAACTCGATGTTGCTATTAAAGTGCTGCACTCTTGATGTTAAAAGGGTAGTCCAGCAGCAAACGGAAAGGAACAAGATACGCCCTTGCCAAAAACACTCCTGGTGGAGCTAATATTGGGAATCATTCACCTGAGGGGCCGTAACACACCCTTACTGTAAGGTCCTGATGTAGGCACCTAATAAGAGTGAGATGTTCTTTATAGATGCTCATTTTACCCATCAAACCCCACAGCTTGGAGAGATTCCCAAGGTCAAAGGCACTTGATAAGTTGATAAAAGCCGGCTCTAACTAACCCATTTTAGCCTTGGCATACTTTCCGGCAATAAAGAAAAGATGTAAACATTGTTCAGTGCCGATACCAGGTCTAAATCCAAATTGGACGACCGTCTTAACGTTATTTACTGAGGCCCATTTTTCAAGGTGAGACAATAATACTCAGCCCAGGACCTTGACGCTGGAGTCCAATAGAGAGATCGGCCTGTAAAAAGTTGGCTGGGTTCTATCCTCCTTTTTAAAAATAGGGATGACAGTAGCTGTCCTCCTAGAATCGGGGATAGATCCTGACACAGCAGATCTAAAAACATTTGTTAATAAAGGCACCCACAAGTTTATATTAGTTTTAAAGATATTGTATAAAATGCTGTTTGGGCCTGAGACCTTTCCAGAAATACATTTTTTGGCTCCGATTCTTCAGTTAAACAAGTTAGAATGGACCCCATTGTCTCCTTTACAATTTCTTGGTAAAAAAACAAACTATGGGCCTACCTTATCCCATTTTATCTTTAGACCTTTATTCTTGGAGAGCTCCAATCTATCATTCCTTTTTGGGTTGGTGAGTTTAAAAAAAGAGTTCAATGTAATAATGAGTGGATTGTGATCACTAGCACAATTACAAGACACCTAGAAAGGTCGGGATACAAACGTTCTCCATGCCACAAATATCACTTGAAAAACTTAAATTGTACTTCAACTTCAATTCATTTAGTGCCGCGCCATACATGAATGCTTAAAATGGATAACATCATCATTGTTTGAGTTACAAAAAAAACACAGCAGTATATCGGAGTATTGACATAAGACAATATTAAAATCTCTGGCCCAAATTATATATACACAATGCTCTTTGATTTTTGATAAACGTCCTCTAAAAATACATCCAGTTGATCAATTACATCCCTTGCCTACTGATTGAAAATAATAGAATAAAAAAATTTCAGCAGGATGTCGGTTTCAACAGGGAATGTGAATAGAGTAGCCAGAAAACAAGGAGAGGACCAGCATTTCGAAGTTTGAAAGTCAGTAATTTTGGTGGAAAAGAAGTTGACAAGTCCGACTTTGGCTCTTCCTGCATTAGACGGCGTGGCTGCCTGGAAAAAGGTATAATACCCTGTTGCAAGGATTCTGTTTAGAAACCAAACTATCCCTGGTATCACAGAACATCAGTATGTAGGGACTGAGTCACCATACCACATCAGTACCTATGGGTCCAAAGCCTGACTAGCTCATAGTGCCTTACTTGCCCTCTGTACCTTCCCAGAGTAATAAGCAGTGCTTAATTTGTAAAATATTAGGTGCCAGGGCTCTGACCAGGAGGCCACTGCAGCTTTCACCACCCATCGCCCCTGTCATCGCTGCCAAAACAACTACTAACCATCTCTCTCGCATGTAAATGCGACAGTTCCGATTATTCCAGGTCCCCAAAGCTAAAGGAATGGTTGAGGAGGCAGGTATTAGCAATTTGTTCATGTATATTGCTTTCCTAAACAACTGTTATACTGCTAATCTCTAAATTACATGAGCAGCGCCACCTTATGGCCCAAAGTGTGGTGTTGACTATTAGGTGCCGGTGCCGAGCACGTAAACCAATTAAGTGCCAGTGCTCAGCATCGGAAAGCACCGGCTCAAATTAAGCACTGGTAATAAGTAAGCCGCCATCCCAGAACACAACACTCAAGCCCCCAAGGGAACTATGGTAACAGGTCATCACCTTTCGTTCTCTCACTCATACGTGTCCATAATAATAAACTTATAGAAACGAGGAAAGTTTAAAATATTTATTGAAACTATTGTGCTCTATCATGAAGCAACTGTTCTGCAATTAGGAAACATATGCACCTTAGTAACATGATCAGCATTCTCAATAGAATGTACACAATTAAAAGCCATACCATGGCGAATGATATATTTACCTAAGCCTAACCTCACTATGTGAGCACAAATGATATATCACAGATCTCTGGGATTAGAGCCGGGTCCCATACCTGGCATTTACCATTATCTGGTCTGCATCTCAGATTGCTCAAAGCTTGCAAGCTTGTTCCAGGGTTCTTCCTTTGCGATAAATTCACCTGTCCATTTTCAAAACGCCAAACCTCTGCTTTTATGATAAGAACTACCGGTCTAGAAAAGAGCAGCTGGGTCTCTTTGTTATGTCTACTTGTTAGATGTGTTATTGACTGAACACAGAGGCACAGTGTTGTTCAACCTTGTACGAAATGTTCAGACTGAATCCCAGCAGAAGCACTTATAAACAAAAACATGTGCAGCCTATTTCAAACGTAATAATGTGGCACAAAAATAAATATGTAACTTTGTAACATAGCAAAAGCGGCCTACAACCAACAGTTAGTCTAATTTAGGGGAGAACTACAGTGGGCCCTACGGGGAACTCATGACAACCCATCAAGGTTTTCACACCTTCCATCATCCATGTTTCTTGGCAATATATAATCTCAAAGGTGTTAATAAAACTGACCCAATCTGGGTTTGAGATTTTTGAGCGGGTTCCTGCAATATTCCATTAAACGATATTGTGGGCATTCCCAGATGGGCTTAATGATTGGATTATGGGCGATACTGTTTTAGACTGTGGCTGCTGGATTCTAAGAGATACAGAGTTGGGATAGAAGTCCTGAATTGTAGGTGAGTCCCCTTTGCCCAAGTGTTTGGATACTTCTTGTTTCAAGGACTTGAGGTCAGCTACCCCGGCAACAGAATCCATTTTAATACAGCATCAGTCTAGATCTTCCACAGAGGACAGTAATTAAAAGGCATTGCTGGTTTGCACATTATACCTGTGCCTAGTAGGAATAAGAAAGCCAGTGATCACTGAGGCATTTGCCTTTGAAAGCACGGTCTGTCTATAAAGTAGCTCTAAAGTAACATCTGTGCAGATCCAGGGGATTGAATTTGGCTACCAAATTTTTTTTTAAGTGATTTAGTCAACATTCGGCATCTAAAATTGATGATCACACAGTCTCCCTTTGCCTCCCTTTTGCCAGGGCCTATCCAGGGAATTTATTTACCCATTATGACCTTGGATGTCAAGTCTGAGTGCCAGCCGCCTTAATTTTGAGCCAATGGATTGTTTTATTTTTCAGGCCAGAATAATCTTCATACACATGGGGGTGAAGAAAGTGACAGGTGGTGCTCTGCCCGTTTTTTAAACCCATCCAGAGAAGTACCTGGAGCACCAGGAGGTGCCACTGAGCTTTCCAATATCACATTATATTCACCAAAAAAGATAAAGATGAAAATTGTTCGAGAGACTGTACCTGTAGATGGGCAGAAGAAAAGGGGGTGGCCCACCCCAGCCTCCTCCGGGTTCTGATGGGCGCAGATGGGCAAGCTTTTGTGCTGATCTTTGCCCGGACATGCACCAGGGCGAGTCCCGTGCTGCAGCACACTGGCGCTGCACTTAAGTGCTTGCTATGCTTTTTCTCCTGGTGAGGCAGCTCTCTGCCGTTGTGGACTATGGTGTCCATAGTCCTGGGCTCCAATGTGGTCGCTCCCCCATGCTGTGGGACACAGTCCCTGTTCTTAAGTGACTGGGGCACTTTCACTGCAGGTGTGGTGGCTCCCTGCCACTGTGGACTATGGTGCCTGTAGTCCTGGGCTCCAATCTGGTAATTCCCCATGCTTAAGAACACAGGCCATGTTCTTAACTGCTTCCATTCACTGTAGGCGTGGTGGCTCCCTGCCGCAGTGGACTATGGTGCCTGTAGTTCGGGGCTCCAATCTGGTAATTTCCCATGCTTAAGAACACAGGCCATGTTCTTAACTGCTTCCATTCACTGTAGGCGTGGTGGCTCCCTGCCGCAGTGGACTATGGTGTCTGCAGTCCTGCTCCAATGCGGTCGCTCAAGTACTTACTCATTTAAATGGCCTCCTGCAAGGTGATTTGCATTGAGGTAGATGGTCAATAAAAAGGGAGGTCATTGTGTGTTAGAAAGAGAGAAAAAAGCTACAAGCAAGACATTATTAACTGCTTGAAGGAAAGCAAGTGGCTAAGAGCTAGGAAGAGTGGCAACAAGGAGAAGAATAAAGGACCCAGCAGTAAATCAAATTTAAAAAAAAGAAGACGCACAAGGAGGCATAAAGGCTGAGGCAAAGCTGTATAGAGGTAAAGATAGGGAAAAAATAGGTCAATAGACTTCAAAATTACATATTAGGTAAACGGTGAAGGCTTATATAAGAAAATAGAAAGAAGGACAGAGCATGGAAATCATGGGGGATGGAAAGATGACGAAAACTCAAGGACGAGACAAAGAAAATGGGATTTAGGGCACAGGATATGGGCATAACTTTTTAAATCTAAAGAGCTATCAATGAATGGTCAGTGAAAACATATGAAATTATGAAGTTTAAATATGTGTAGTAACAGCCAACCAAGAAGAAAGCTCAGGAACCTAAACTACACATGAAGCAGTAACTCAGCAATTAACAAAATTTTACAAAGGTCTATAATTAATGAACAGACGTGGTGCTCAGGAGGAAGAAAGGCTGAGTCAAACTCTCCAGTAGTGAAACTACAACCTCTGCAGTTTCCTGAACATTACAGCTGTTTCCTTAATCCAGTGAGCATATTCACCATGGTGTGAGCACACCAGGGACATAACCTTTCTGGCTCGCCTTATGCTTTTACTTTCTGAGCGAAGCCTTATGCCTTGGTTTGACTTGACGCTGACTTGACTCATCAAAACAATGTCATGCCTTCCTTTGAGATAATAGATGCCAGGAGCAGCTCTTTTCAATTGTTCCTTTCCACACCAACACTGAGGGTATAAAATCCACATTCTTTGAATGCCCACCCACCCAAGTAGGGTCTCAGGTATTTACACAGTCTAAGGGTAACCTCTAATAAAAGTACAGATCTGTGTTACTCCATTCCTAAAGTCCTTTCCATGGTTGTTGAAATGAAGTACCATGCTATGTATGATTTTATCCTACTTTTTATCAAGATTGTTTTAATTTGTGCATGATTTTACTGTAATTTTAATGGCTTCTCTTTGATCTTTTATGGCCATGAATGAATGAATGAAGATTCTTTGAATTGATGTTTTTGTGGGCGGCCGCCTTCCCCTTAATGTGGACACTAATTTATTCTCTGCTTAGTGTGTTCACCACCTTTGAAGTGCCTTACCTGACTGCAGGCTGCACTCAAAGCTCAGTGGTTCTAGTTGTTTATTCCAGACAGTGTCTTGACATTTATTTATTCCATTCCATTTTGAATACTGTTTGTGCTCCCGCGTCATAAGAATATTTCATAGGAATGTTGTTTTTTACTTCTAGAAGTCGTTCCTGGGGAATGTTTTAACAATAGTTCTACAGTGAATGGCTTGGGGGTGTGTTTTGTTTACTCTACTGCTCTTGTTTTATCCCAGAGCTGATTTCTCACATCTTCGCCCTCTCTTGTCTCTCTTGTGTCTGGCTGCTTCTAGTCAGTAGCGGCTGCAAGCAATGCAAAGGGGTGGGCGGGGAAGTTAGGGGAGAATGCAAACAAGAAGATATAATGAAAGATAAATAAAATTGTACTTATCTGCCGGTCCGGCGGCCCAGTGGCGTAACGAAAGTTGAGGGGGCCCCCCTGCAAGGTATGTGGAGGGGCCCCCTCGGGCTCAATCAGGAGCTCCCGGGCCGGAGCATTGTGCTGAGGGGGCCCCCTGCAGCTGGGGGCCCCCGCACCGCGGGGGATGAGGGGGCCTGTGTTACGCCCCTGCGGCGGCTGCCGCCCCTTGCACCTCTCTCCTGATCCTCGACTCCCGCAGTTAGTGCACACTGCGCAGGCTCCCAGATGCCAATCCCAGCACTCCTTTCATACTGGGAATACTATTCCCAGCATGAGAAAAGCGCTGGGATTGATCTGAGTGCCCTGGTTTGGCACTTAGACAGGGACTGGGAGCCTTTGTCAGTTTTGGACACGGCTGTACAACACAACCAGGTGGAGAAATGCTAAGTGCGCATGGGGGATTTGGCCAGCCCAAGATTGCTGGCTTCAGTTTCAATGTCTGAATTGCAAGTTTATTGGATTTTTCAACAGAGCACAGTAGACACATGATGGTTTTTCAGTCCCTAAGATCTGTGCTGCAATAAAAACATTAGATTTTTATTTTACTCATGTGCAGCATGCTGTTGGTACATGAGCCTGTGATACAGAAAGATGAAAACAAAAAGAAAAAAATAAATTTATAATTTAGTATGGACTACATAAATAAAGTAAAGATGCTTAAGATGTGGGCAAACGTTTGTAAAACAAGCATGAGTCATTTTGTGTGAGGCACAGCCGTAGTTGTAGTCGCAACACCATGCACATGGCATCATACAGTGCAGCGATCAGACGCGGGTCAATATACACTGCTGGGGTGTGTGTGTGCTCCAATTAGAATCTTCCTCTGTCACCGCTTTGACACTCTTCGAGAGCCACTTCTCCATTTTGTTGTGAGAGATCAAGAGGGCACTGTTTACCCACTGTTGTGATGCCACCCAAGGGAAGCGCTCACTTTCTATTTGTTCCACCGTCGCGTCTGGGTCTCCAGAGACCAGGGTATGGTGACAGAAGGGAGTCTGGTGGTCTCACCCGCCTTCTCCCACCTCTCCTGGGTCTCCACAGAGCCGCGGGGAATGGCACAACATGGGAAGCACTGTGCCTAGACCAAATGCCTCTTTCCTGTCAGCGTGGTTCTCTGCAGACCTGTGTTGAGAGGGGCAGTGCCTCTCACAGAGCCGCGGCCAGCATTTTGCCAGCTCTCCATTCCCAGTGTGACTGCAGGACTGCTGCTTTAGACTAGTGGCCGCTGAGACTGCACAGAGGGTGGTGGGGTGGGTAGCAGGAGACATGGTTATTTTTACAGCCTGGGCATGGGGAGGCTTTTGCATAGGATGTTGGGGTGGGTGGCAGGAGGCCAGATATGTATTATTTAATTTGCAGGAGGGGAGGCATACCTGCCAACTTGTCTCACCATGTGAGAAGGGAGTGGGGCCTGTGCCGAGAAGTACCTACGAGGCTCTTTTGACCCCCCCCCCCCCAAAAAAAAAGCTTGCTAAGGCTGGTGCCGACATCCTGGGGTGTTTTTACACCCATTAATAGACATCGGCTGTTCAAAGCCTCGGAAAACGAGCTGGAAAACCACTATTTACAGTGCTTTTCTGCTAGTTTGCCCTGCCACCATATGACATTGGCTTCTCACTGGGAGACCGTGTGATGGGAGCCGACATCGTGTGTCACTCAGCTGCACCATGTGGGCTAGCAGGTATGGGGAGGATATATGTCGATGGGCACCTTCCTGCACAAACACAATACTGAGAGGTGTTTTTCTCTTTCTATGGGTGCTGCAGGATGCAGCACCCATAGAAAGAAGAAGGAACACGGAGAAATAAAGATATTTCTCTTGTTACGACTCACCTGAGGAGGTGTTTTTTTTGGGCGCATTTCCAGGTTTACAAGGTCTTGTAAATCTGTGAATCTGTCAAAAAAACATGGGAGTTGTGTGGGTACACCCACGCAACGCCCATGGAACGCCTACCCAGGGCAGAGTAACGCAGAGATTTGCACTGCGTTGCTTTACTCCAGATTTTTGGAGCCACGCAAAGTGGCTTTGTGTGACTTCAAAAATCGGACTTAAGGTTTGTGTCGTCCTTGAACCACGTTACGTGGTGCAAGAGCGACGTAAACTGGGTCATACATATGTCCCATAGACTTGCTAACGGGTGTAAAATCAGTATCCAAGCAGGGACAACATTCAGGAAATAGGAAATCATGTTGTTACATAGAGAAAAAGTAAACCCAGATAAATGACGCGAGGGCATTTCTTTTATCAGACCGAGGTAGGTGTTTAAGAGGCAGCATCCTTCACAGGTCATTAAATGACCCAATGAGGCTAACGATTGCTGGTGCGTTCTAGGGAAATGCAAGAAATTGACACTCACCTGCAACCCACAGGTAAGTTTACTTTGTTTGCATAAACAAGCCATTTTGACACACAAAAAATCTCTGGGGAAACAACCGGAGGCATTAGACTAGGCTCTGGCCAATGGCAAAGCTTGTTCATAAAAATGAACAGTGTAGGCTGGTGATTGCAAAGGGGTAGATTCCGGTTTTACAGGATTTCCTAAATACAATATTTCTCAAAGTCACGTAACAGCACGACAGGAATAAAACTATGAAATAGTATTCCTTGGGGAAAACTGAAAACTCTTCACTTTGTATTGTTTCGCTATTGCAGGATTCACGTTACTTCGCCCCATGGACGTCAATTCACCAAACTCCAGGGGTAGCGGAAGTGACTTCACATGCCCCTTGACCTTCACTTTCACTCACACATACACACATATGCTTATACATACACACGCATTCACACATACACACACTCACACATACAAACACTCTGCCTACACATGCACACACATACACACACGACCTCTTCAATAAACACACTCAAAACTGCAAGCAAGCACACAACATACATACATACATTTAAAAGCATTTTTTTTACTTACCTCAGCTGCCAGGGAAAGTCATATTCCAGCTATTGGTGCTCCATTTTGTTATTAAACTAATAGAAAACAATGTGATATTATTTACTATTAGTATAATAAGAAATGGACAAAAAACGAGTTGAGTGAAGAAGCCCCCACTGACGTCCATGAGGACGACCTGCTTCTGTTCCTGGCACTGATTTTGCCACTGCTGATGCTAGGGTTCGCAAAGGCAGTGCCAGGGGTCACAAGGGGCAGGCCAGGGGTCGCAGCAGCGGCCCCTGACGATCCCTAAATGACGTCCATGCTCTGCCCAAGAAAAGAGTAGACATAAAGACAAGGATGGCCCTCTCATCTGGAGAAGGATTAGTCTACAATGATACACCTTGAATGCATGAGGGCGTGCACTAAACCCCTGCCACATGAATAGGGAAAACTCACACTGTGAACCAGATTTAACAGTTCCAAACATACAAGATTAAAGACACTGTCTAAATACGCTGAAACAATTCAGAAAGTAAGTTACCTTAAAAGTACATTACATACCACACTGTAAAGTAGTGGATTCAAAATTCAGCTTTACAAATGCATAGAATTACAGAAATTCTTTATCCGGGTCATATCATGTACTAGAAAGGAAAACGACCTTTACAACGCGGTCAAAACACCTCGAGACACTTACATCGCTGTTTTTACAACGCAAGTCGTTACAACGACTTGCACTGGATGGCGCTCTAGATTACGGAATAGTGTGATTTACTATTCCAACACCTTCCCTACTGTTACGTAGGCTGGAGTTGGAATAGTAAATCATACTATTCCTAAGTTCAGCGCCCTCCAGCGCAAGTCATTGGAACGACTTATGTTGTAAAAGCAGCGATGTAATATACCGCGATCTAAATGATCGCGTTGTATCATCATACATCCCACTAGAAATAATTGTTTGGCACAAATGAATTCCAAATTATCAAAAACAAAATCAATGCAGGACACAACCCACAGAATTCAGCATTCACTTCAGATCAGGTGCAAGAAACTGGCATGCACACATTCATTTATTTTATCAAGGAAACCATCCCTGCCTGATTGACATCACATAAATCAAAGCCCTTAGGCTCTTTTAATACGATAACAGACTAGAACACAAAGAGATCAGACAGACTTCGGTAATCTCTTGCCTCAGAACTTCAAGAGAACGAAGCGCTGGGTAGAAACCAGACCTCAAAGTTAAATTCACATGTTGCCCGCCGGCGGTGTTCGTATTTCTGAAGCGAACAATGGGTAATCGCTGCAAGCGAATAATAATGTATCCTCCCTCCCTATGATCTTATAGTGATTTGACTTCCTTTGTCAGAAACTGTAGTATTAAGTGTTGCAAAGTGGCCCTTTTTTGCGAGGTCTCCCGGGGCTTTATATTTCTTTGGGACTCGCCCGCTGCTAATCTTGAGCTCTTTCACTGGGATACTGCTATCAAGGGCCAAGTGTATGTGCTCTGATCCCCAAAACATGTCGAAAGCGGCTCGAAACCTGATTGGCACATTTAACTTTCTTATAAGGCCAGAGTATATGATGCAGAAATACACCATTGGGATGGAAAGTTAAATGGCACTTGTGGACTGCAGCCCCTTGTGTGCCATCCTCTACAGTGGAAGTGAAAACGTGGCTTCAGGACTAGCCTACGTAGCATGGCCGTAGCAGCTTGAACCATCTTGCACAGACCTGTCAAAATTACCCCTGCAGGTAGGATAACCTGATTTACAATATTACACAGTCACTCCTAAGTACACCTTGCGGCCCACAACGTTTGTGAATAATATTTAAGAGTAGAACATGTGTGACATTCGTAATGTTATGTTCCTCCATTGACTAGGCCCAGAACGAAGTTGTCTCTGGTCAGGCTTGTAGCTAGAGGACAGGAAAAGTCATAGTATAGCTTATGCACCTTAATCTGTAAGGTTCGATCTTTACCAGCTACAGACTTCATTCAAAGATTTTTTTTAAAAATAATGAAAATCAAATCTAATGCTAAAGTTGTATGTCTATTACTTATCTGGGAAAGTAACATTTAGAAAATCACCTTTGCCCTGACTAAGGCTGATGATGGCTAATTTGCATTAACTCTCCAGCATTGGCCCACCCCAATACTTGGTCTGAAGGAGGTGTGAAAGAGGTGATACATTCCTTCCAGAAACTACACAAAAGGTTGCCCTGAATGGGTAGAGATAAGTTCTCTGAGCTCAGAGGAATATGCAGAGTGAGGACAGTGGGAATCATTTTGACACCATAGTGTCAAATCCTGCCTGACAGGGCAGTTTCAGCCACATGTAACACTTTGCTGCACTTGCAAAGGAGAGAACAGGGTACGAGGACAATTCTTGTGTATCCCCTGTCTGGCAGCTGTAGGAACATGCCTTTGTTCTATCAGACCTCTGTCTCCTAATATGTGATGAGTACCGGGCCTGCTTCAAATTGGATTTCAGAGTTAGATGAGGGAAGACACTGGGATTTACTATAGTGCACTACCCTACATACCATAACCATCAGAGCCCAAGTTTAGAGTAGCCGCAGAATTGTGACACCTGGCACAGGCATTTTGGCCATGTTTGCAGTTGTGCAAACAGTAACTGTTGAAAAAGTGAGCAGAGTTGTCCAGAGGAACATTTATTCCGTTGGTTAGGGAGTGCCTAGGAGTCACCCTCACCCAGTAGCAGGTGTCAGACATAAAAGTGGTAATCACAAGAACCCTCCTCAGAACACTTCTTGGACCTGTAGAAGTATAGAAGAGTACTGGACCTGCAGCTTGTGACATGTGAGGAGCTCTGAAGGACTGGACATGCTCCCCTTGTACCCAGGGCAAAAAAGTGGACTCCAAGAATCAGTTGTCTGACCTCCTGAGAGGTTACAGCAACACAAAAAGCTGCACTAGACCTTTTCTCTCAAATTTCCAGCTGACCAGTGGCAACTGGAGTTTGGACTGGATTTTGCTGGTTGCTCTACCTGACACCCTAAGAGACTATACATGTCTTCCCAGAGGTCCTAAGGTGGCTTAGAAGTGTACTTCTGAGATTGCTTGGGCATGAGTAAAAAGTTTGGATACTTTTGAAAAGTTATGCTCCGGAGTTCCAGAACCAAGGGGACATACCGCGGAAAGTACCCGATTGGCAGTTCCATGGAGACAGACTGAATTTCAGATTCATCCACCTGAAAGGCTCCAGCATCTCAGAAACATGACAAAGTCCCTTTCTGTTTAAGACTTCTAGACTTTCACAGGGACCAATCCAGTTTGTGTATCCAACTAGGGCTTCATCACAGTCGGCCTCAAACCACGCCTACATCCTGGTCTACTAATTCCATAGACTATCTTTGGTGATATGAGCCTTCTGGTGCGATTTTCACTTATATCTTTTAAACAAATCATGTTTTCAGATCACCCTGATTGGCTTTTTGTCATTTTGGTCTTATTTCACTCATAAAATTTGTCTCTTTATTTAAAAATTGGTTTGGGAATTTTTATTGGGGTTGTGTGCCTTTTTCCGCTGTGTATGCACTGCTTAAATACTTTACACATTCCGTTCATATAAGCCTGACTACTTTGTATCAAATTACCAGGGGTTGAGTAAAGGTTTGTTTTATTTAATTTGTGTGACATCTAGCAGGAGGTCACCTCATATTTTTAGGTGGACACTTGACTACCCCAAATAATAACCAACTTTCTCTCATTTAGCTGACACTGAAGTCAAGCAGTAATTAAACCCACATAAAATGGATAGAAATTGAATTTTACAATCACCTCACACTTATGAAAAGTAACTGATTCATCTTCACTTTGTAGTCACAAACAGACAATTAGGGTTGACTGAAATTTGATTGGCTACGGTGAAGTCAGTCTAAGTTGTGAACATGACCCTTAGTGAGGTCAGGTGAAATTTTCTGAATTCATCTCACTTTGCCAACATGTAGTTTTGGGACATGACCCGGTCACTAGCGATGATTACCAGCTGGACCTGTGCTAATGACTTTCTGCGGCAGACTGTTTGACTGCACACCTCCTGGACTAGTAGATGCAAAGTTGTGGAAAGAGGGGGCAGGGGATTGTGTTGGGATGGGGAATGATGGGGTGGCAAGGAACATAACTGCTGCTGGGGTAGCTCGGTGTCCTGAAATGGGGCGATGTAGGGGGCAACCTCCACATCTGGTACGTCAGATGCAGGGGTGAGGGTTAGAGAAAGGGACGAGGAGTGGAGGTGTCTGGTGGGCTAATGGAAGTTCAGGCAGTGGTTCAAGTAGGTAGGTCCACAGTTATGTAGAGTCTTGTATGCATGGGTCAGGAGTTGATCTGGCATATTTTCCATACAGGGAGCCAGGAGAGTTCCAGGAGGTAGGGGGTGATATGGTTTTGTCTAGGTAGAGTCTGGCTGTGGCATTCTGTATGGTCTGTACTCATCGGAGGTGAGCTGAGATCCCTGCGTAGTGAGCATTGCCATAGTCCAGTCAAATGGAGTTGAGGCCCTGGTTGATGGTACATCTTGAACTTTGGGGTAGCCATTTACATATCTTACAAAGTATGCAGAGGATGAAGAAGCAGGAGGAAGAGACAAAGCTGACCTGAGTTGTCAAGGTCAGCTTGTTGTCCAGAATGATGCCTAGGCTTCTAGTGTGGTCAGTGGGGGTAGGAGTAGGTTCGAGTTCTGAGGGTCACCAGGATGGATCCCATTTGGAGCTTTATTTCTGAAAATGAGTACCTCTCTATTGTCAATGTTGAGCTTCAGGCACTTGTCCTTCATCCAGTTGGCAGCATCTGTCATACAGTTGTGGAAGTTGGTGTTGGTGGTGTCTTCGGGGAGAGAAAGGATGATTTGTGTGTTGTCAGTGTAGGATATGATGTTGAGTCCGTGGTTTTGGCTATGCTGGCCAGAGGTGTCATATAAGTGTTGAAGAGGGTGAGGCTTAACGAAGATCTTTGGGGTACTCTACAGACGATTTCCTTGGGTTCAGAGGTGAAGGCAGATCTTTTGCATTCTTCCGGTGAGGAAAGAGGTTATCCATATGAAAGCAGCTCCTTGGATGCCTATGTTATGCAGTCTAGTGATGAGTGTGTGGTGGGAGACCGTATCAAAGGCTGCCGATGGGTCTAGGAGGAACAGAGACGCAGTCTCTCCTCTGGCAAGTAGGGCTCCGATATCTTCGACAGCCACAATGAGAGCTGTCTTGGTGCTGTGGTTGCTGTGGAATCCAGACTGGGAGGAGGCAAGTAGGAGATTCCATTCCGGATGGGAGGAGAGTTGTTGGTTAATGGCTTTTTCTAATCCTTTGGCCAGGAAGGGGAGCAGGGAGATCGGTTAACTAGGTGCAACTAAAATGGGCAACTGTTTTTTACAAAGCCAATGGAAATTGCATTTATGCTTTGTGGAATGTGGTGCCTAAGACTGTTTAACTGTTCTCATTTAGAAGTTACAGGTTATTAAAAGTAATAAGGAAAACCCCATGGTTATGCTATGGGAGAGGTGGGCCTTGCAAAAGTGAAAAATGTGAGAATTTTTCACTAAGAGGATACGAGAGCTTAAAAGTACATGCCCTACTTTTTGAATACATTGCACACTGTCTGTGGGCTTGTTTAGGGCCTACCCTGGGGGTGACTTATATGTTTTAAAAAGGAATGTTTGGGCCTCGCAAACAGTTTATTTTGCTGTGTTGAAGTAGCAGTTTAAAACTGCCCACACACACTGCGATGGCAGGCCTGAAACATGTTTAAAGGACTACTTAAGTGGGTGGCACAATCAGTGCTGCAGGTCCACTAGTAGCATCTAATTCACAGGCCCTGGGCACATTGTACTACTTTACTAAGGACTTAAAAGTAAATTAAATATAGCAATTGTGTATTAGCCGATGCAGATGCTAGTTTCACTTAAATCTTTAATATTGCATATCTCCAATTCTACTAATTGGATTTTTGTGGTGTTGGTATTGGTTTATTCATTAAAACGTACTCTATTTTTCAAAATTGGTGTGGGATTTTTCTTGTACTGTATTTTCATATTATTAATCTTTGGCATGCAGCATAAATACCTTACACATTGCCTCTAAGTTAAGCCTGACTGCTCTGTGTTAAGTTACCAGAAGTTTGAGTATAGGTTAATTTGGGGTTTGCTTGTGACTTGACCCTGTCAAGGATTGTGGTTGCTGCTTGTTCATGTCCTCAACTAGTGACCCAATTTCTTACACTTCTGAACACTGGTGACGTCAACTCTTGTGCTATTTTCCCGGCCCTCCTGCTTGATAGATCACCCGCAACTTTCAATGCACCAACTAGGCAAAAGGTAGCACTTTTTTGGAATGTTTTTGCTAATACCTTTGGGGGCGTTTGCGGAATCTTATATATATACACATCTGTGTGTGTATATATTATATACACAGATATATAATACACACACACACATATATATATGTGTGTGTACATATATGTATGTTTGTATATGTATCTATCTATATATTTACACTTTTCCAAAGAACTGGCAACTTGCTGATAAGCGTCCTTATCACAGCAGGTGATGCTGCTTATTCATAGTCTAGGCAGATTAAATCACCTTCTTAGCAAGCAATCGCTAAAGGGGACAGGTCCAAAGCAAACCATGTTTGATGGGGACCGCCCGAAAAGCTGCCGCTCTGTAAAATGTTGTTTTTCAATACATGTGTAGCTAAAGCTGTCTCTAGCCAGACATAGAAACACTCTTCTGTAAGAGAAGAGCAGTGTCAGCGCTGATGCAAGCTCTTGATTTATAGAAGGATGGGGAGATAGGGAGCTGGAGCAGACTGATTCACTGAACCCAATCTAATAGTGTTCTGTACATCTGCGTGGGACGCCATTAGAGAGTTCCTTCCCGCCTCGCATTAGTAGACTTGCGCAGAGACCTTGAACAGTAATTAAGCTGTGACCTCGCATCTTCAGAACCTCCCCACTGGAATAGCAGATGAGGAATTACAGAGAGGTTTTTCAGTGGTGGACCAGGCAGAAACAACTGGTCAAAGTATACAGCGATACGCATAGACGCGTCTCGTTCCCCACTGTCATCGTGTCGTTGATGATGATGGCAATAATTCTACATAAGGAAGGATACATGATGGATACCGCATGAAGGATAACTGCAGTATGTGGATTGATGACCTAGTTGAAACGAAATGCAATTTTATTTTGTGACTTCAGTGGGACGTGTTGTTGAGAATGTTGCTGCTATGAATATCGATTCATGGGAATTGATGTGGTAGAGGAATTTTTACCTATTATATTACATTTTACCCATTCTTATCTATTATAATACATTTTACTGCAGCTCTCAAGGGAATATTGGATTGCCCTTTTTCTTCTAAAAAAAAAAGTGGTAGAGGAAGTGACATCAAGCAGCCTTTGACTCGAATATCATTGATGGACATCCATTTGTTTTGTTTTTGGTTTTGTGTTTTCACTTTATTACTGTCTAAGTGCTTACACATTGCCTCTAATTTAAGCGTGACTGCTTTTGTGCCACCCTACCATAGAGTTGAGCACAGGTAAATTTGGAGTTTGCTTGTGTTTCACCCTGACAGAGATTGATGCTTGAGTAGGGTTTTAACCCTCTCAATTTGTAATACAATTTCGAAACACTCATCATTAGACTTTGACCCACAAGAGCCTTCAACAGCCCCTGGTATGGTTGTCTGGCTACAGGAAAGGTAAAGAGTGGAAGCTACAGAAAGTGAAATGGCTCTTGGAGTGGTTTGTTTCCTGTAGATGGCACCACATTCATGATCCCGGAAAGCAGGGGTAGCAAGGGCAAGACTAGTGGTACCAAAGTTCAAGTCAGGGCTTTCACCCCTGGCTACCCAAAATTAATGTCATGGTTTCCACCAACAAATCCAGGAGAAAAAAACATGAACCTATAACAATCTATGTTTGGGTAAACATTTAATGAAGTGCGGCGCAGCAAACAAAGTTGCACAATATCTACTCTCTTTACAAGTGCCGACACACAATTAGGCTGCCGAGTCCAAAGGTGTGTAAGTGACATCTAGTAGGCTTTGTATTTCTAGCTACATTTCCAGTACAACATACTATGCCTAGACAGGGTTTAAAATGTTTTCCACTTCATATGTATGTTATACAGTGCAGCACACATGCAAAGTTTGAAAAGCATGGAGAAAAAATCTTTTCTTTGTGCCTGCATCAAGGTGGCATATTTTGGTGTAAAGTCATTTATAGAAATATCAGGAGATAGGTCTTTGCACCAAAAAACGCGGGTGGTAGGGTGGTAATGCCTAAGCACCAGCTATTGTACTCCCCCTTGACACAAAGTAAGAGGAAGTAGTGCATGGCGTACTTTTAGACAGCTTTCCAGGGCACAATAAGTTTTGCGCTGGAAAGCAAATATCAAGTTAGTCCCTTTTGGTGACTTTGCACTGGCATAAAGTTGTTAATAAATCTGGCCTGTTGTGTATAGTGGTTTCATGCAGACTTACTGCGACCTCTTGAAATATAGCATCAGTGGACCCTAAGATCGCCACCTCTGGTGCACTTGACCAGCCCTAAGGGGAGTCACCCGCTGACCTCAAAGGCGCCCCTCAATTTTAATTGCAGTGGGATTCTGACATGCTACCTGTGTTTATGTCCCTAAAGAGCTACCAATGGGTCAGTAAGCATGACGGATATGTGGACCCGGTGAACCTATGGGCTGCAGATTTTTATCTTTTGGATCTGGCAGTATTCAGGATTAAAATGTTGATGTGGACATTTAGGTGAAATATCCAACACTGTTTTGACATGAAGACTTGCATAATTTGTGCAACTGGTGGAAACTAAAACTTTCTTCAGGGGACAGGGACATATTTTTCATTGTTGGACCGGACATCCTTGACAAGGTCTTCCCCAACTTTCATGTCTTCCATCCCCTTGTTCTTGCTGTTGTTTATTTTAATTTTCGCTGGCTTTAGGACTCTGCGCACTTTACCACTGTTAACCAGTGCTAATGTGCTAGCTCCTTTAAACATGTTAACATTGACTTACATCCAATTTGCTTGTAAGTCCCAAGTAAAGTTGTACTACATTAACCCAGGGCCTGTATATTAAATGCCATTAGTGAGCCTGCTGCACTAATTGTGCCACCCAGCTAAGTAGCCCTTTAAACGTGTCTCGGGCCGCCACTGCAGCCTGTGTGTGCAGTTTAGACTGTCATTTCAACATGAAAGGATAAACTTTTGCCAGGGCTAAACCTTCCTTTTTTAATACATAAAGGTCACCACTAGGGTGGGCCCTAAACAGCCCAGAGGGAAGAGTGCAGTGCATTTCAAAAGTTGGACATGCAGCTTTAAGTTTGACATGTCCTGGTTGAGAAAAACTCTAATAAGTGTTCACAGGGTTTGCGACTGATAAGTGGCTTTTTACTATGGGGCCTATTACGATGGCAGGCGTACATAGTCTGCCCGCCACCATAACAGGATGCGGGACTGCCCACCGATGCTGCGGCTGTCCCGCCATGCACATTAGGATGTGCCCGCCACACTGGCGGGCGCATCTTGTGCCCTTTCCATTGCGGGTGGATCTTCTGGCTGCAGACCCGCCTGTAATGGAAAAGGACGGTGCACGGCACTGCAATGCACTACATGGCAGGCACCACGTGGTGCCTGCCACGTAGTGCATGGCAATGAAGGGGGGTACCATAGGTACTCCCCATGTGCACCACATCCCCTCTTCACCCTGGGGGCCTGCAACGGGCCCCCAATGCAAGGACCATATGCCTTTCCATGGCGGCAACGCCGCCGTCTAAAGGCCATTGACCGCCAGCATCCTAATATGGATGGCGGTGTCTCACAGACACCGCCACCATATGCAGGCACTTTTAAGCATCAGACGGTCTTCCCATCCGCCGCGGACCCCCCAGCCATCCTAATGTGGCGGGTGGTCATTCTAGTGAGGATGGTGGGCGGATCGCCCCCGCCGGGCTGGCGGTGTCTACCACCGGCCCGGCGGGGGCGATCCGCCCGCCATCCTAATGGGCCCTTTAGTACTGAACTTATTTAGCGATTTAGTAAAAGGGTTAGCAAATTGCAAAATGGGTTTAGAAATGCATACCAAATCGCAATTTGGAAGGTATGTGCTTACGGCATCCCTTCCAAATAGAGTTCCACAATGCCGTGTTTTGATCGTTTGTGACTGCAATTTGGGTTGCAACCACTGAATAGTTACACACTCCTTGAAGGAGGTGTTACCCATTCTCAAAGGGGAGGAGCCCCCCTGGTCTAGGAGACCACCGCCAACACTCAAACAAACTTTTCAAATAAAAGGATTTATTTTCTTTAAATGCAATACTTTATAAATGTGCTGCATTTTTTAAATTTATTTATTTAAATCGGAAGCCAGAAAATGTGGTCTGCTGACCCCAACAGGCCACCATCCCAGTGATGGCGTCCAATTGGAGTAGGTCACAACTTGTGACCTACCTCATTATTATTAACAAGATATTTCAGAGCTCGACGCATTCCGATTGGTGGTTTTGCAAACCCCCTAATAATACTTGTGTCACTTCACATTTTGTTGGATTCACAAAAAGTCGGTGCACAATTTGTAGGAACGTTTTTGGAAACCAGTGTTGGTACATCTGGTCCATTATCCTTGCACGTTCTACATCGAAGATATTTGTACCGTGTTTTAAAAGCAAAATATTTCCTCGGACTAATACAATGTTTAAAGTCTGGAACGACATATTTAGTTTTAATTTAAAGATCATGCCATAACCCAGGCTGTATTTCAGACTTTAGCTTTGGCTGTATGATTTAGGAGTTTATGTTGCCAAGAATTCTTATCTGTGGTTTGGGCAAACATCGACTACTATTGCCTACAAGATAAAGCTCCATAATTTAAAACTCCGTCACCAAGTATGTAAGTGGTATTTATGTAGCACACGCGTAGCCAAGGGCACCAGGGGCTGTAATGCGTCAAAGGCACGTTTGATGACGTCTCTTGGGCCTCTCTCGCATTAGCTTTATTTATACCATCACTCTAATAGCAATGAAGCAATCCTACAAACGCACACAAAACTCTGTCGCAGAACTCTGAATCTGTTGAAAAGATGCCTATGTTGTTGTGTTTGATGGACAAGCCACTTAAAGATGTTGGTCTGAAATTTCAGTCACCTGACAGTAGTGTCTGTTGGAGGGTGGACACCGGGATGTATATGTTGTGATGGTGGGTGGTGTTAGGCACCTATGTGAGTCAGTTGTGAGCCGTGTTGTACAGTTTTAACTGCCAGCAGGTGCATATGTGAATTTCGGTGAATTTCAGTGAAATTCCTGGATGGCGTTTTCAGTGCCTGGCTGGGGCTGCATCTAACTGGCACAGGCCGTGTGATTTGCAAAGTAACAAATCATCAATCTAAAAAAGTCTGCTGAGACTTAATAAGGGCGACTAGCTTCCTCTGGCTTTGAACCACAAAAGCTATGGAAACATGCTAAAACAGTGGAAAGATCTCTGGGAGCAGGCCAATTGTATGTCAGCATGCATTTTACATCACTACCCAGAAGTGAGAAGGTCTCTCCGGTTGGAGGAGAATATTTTAAACACCTAGGACCCGATTCACAGAACTAACTTAAGACAAAATCCTAAACTTACTACCATTTTGGTATTCACAGAAGGCACTTACTCATTTTGGTATTCACAGAAGGCACTTACTTATTTCGGTATTCACAGAAGGGACTCCTAAATGCCTTCTGTGAATACCGAAAGTCTTAAAATTAGGATTTTTCTCAGTTTAGTAGTAGTAAAGTTAGGACTCCTAACTTTAGGACTTCTAAATGCCTTCTGTGAATACCGAAAGTCTTAAAATTAGGATTTTTCTCAATTTAGTAGTAGTAAAGTTAGGACTCCTAACTTTAGGACTCCTAAATGCCTTCTGTGAATACCGAAAGCCTTAAAATTAGGATTTTTCTCAGTTTAGTAGTAGTTCACTGATTTGTTTTCTCATTTGATTACTCCACATACATTAAATAATTCAGTGTATTGCATAGTTAGTTTGCCAGTGGCAAAAAAAAGCTGAATATGTGACATTATAACGCATGCCATTACATCGCAAACCTTTACTCCGACTTTCTGTCAGGAGGGCGCTAGAAGTTGGAATAGAATAATTTTCTATTCCAACTCCAGTGTGTGCGACAGTAGGGAAGGTGTTGGCGTTAAATCCAACACATTGTACCCACTGCTGCACAACTTTTGCGTTGCAACGACATGTGATGTAATGACATGCGTTGTAATACTTGCGTTGTGAAGATTGTTCCCCAAAAAAAGCTGTATGCTGAGAAATGCGCACACTGACAGTGATGCAGTCTTGGCCGCACGCTTGTCTGAGCGTAGCAGCAGTCCCTGAGGCTCGTGAAGAGGGCGGAGCTTCCATTAAGATTACACGTGATCTAGGGTGTGGTCAGTAGGCCTGGGCGGTAAATTTTGTTCTGCTCGCGGAATCTGCGATATTTTGACATTTTCGCGTTCCGCGGAGAGCGCGAAAATGTCAAAACTTTCGCAACCTGCCCCGAAACGGAAGTATTTTTCTTGTTCGCGCTTTAAAAATCCATTCTCACGCGCGCGCGGTCGCGACTTACCGGGTCCCTGCATTCGCCGACGAGTTTTCCTATCTGTTCGTGCGCGCCACAAGATGTTGGATTGTTGGTAGCCGGTCACGCTATCCCGCAAAAGTTTGTGATCGCGAACACGTCATTGCGATCGCGAACAGGAAATAAGCATCGCGAGCAAGGTGGCCGCACCCATTAGCCACCGCATCGGCAAGTTGGAGATATAGTTCCCCGCGAGCACCCAAGAACACATCACGAACAGGCGGGAAAAGCAATCTCCGCATCTTCGCGAAAGTTTTGCATGCTCGCGGAGATTTCGCGCAATTTCACAATAATTTGAGAAAGTCCATTTTGTAAATTCCGCCCACCCTTAGTGGTCAGCCCCGTCAAGGCGAGGAACAGCTTCTCCAATGCTTCAAAGAGAATACAGATGTTTGTGTATAGCCGTGCACCTCCTGTAAAACGTTAGTGCAGGGCTGCAAGGGGATCCTCAAAGCAATGTCCAAAACAATGACTGCTGCTCGCATTGCTTGGTTTGGAGAGTGTGGAGGGATCACTAAAAAAATTGAATAAAAAGAATTAAAAGTGCTTAATGGTCTGACCTGGAGTTCCCCGGAGGAAGCCTGACCTGCGCCGTTTGTCTTTATGCCTCGCCTTTTGTTTTTCTTTTAGTTTTCTGTGTTTGTTTGATCTAAGTCTCCTGTGCCTCTAGAACTATCCGGACTCACTACGGGGCCGACCCCCGGGAACCGACTGCAGCTTTGATAAATGTATATTTCATTCTGTACTTAGCGGCCGGCCCTGGTGGTTGTAGGCCCGTGCTTGTAATCGAATTATTGTTCAATAAAAACTTTTAAAAACAAAAAAAAAAAAAAAAAAAAAAAAGAATTAAAAGTGCACTTACCTGTTGTTCTGACAGCCGCTGCCTTGCTCCTCTCCCGATCCTCAACTCCAGCTGCACACTGCGCAGGCTCCCAGATACCAATCCAGGCGCTTCTCTCATGCTGGGAATATGATTCCCAGCATAAGAGAAGCCCTGGGATTGGTCTGAGTGGCCTGGTTTGCTGCTCAGACAGTGCCTGGGAGCCTATGGCATTTCTCCAACCTGGGAGAAACCTAAGTGCGCATGACGGTTTGGCTGGCCTAAGACGGTCGGCCAAACTGACATACGCACTTAAAAGAGCCCACCACTCCTCCCCCTTCTAAGCCTTTCCCACCTCGCTGAAAACTCGCGCTGACAACCGACGACGCAAGGCAAAAATAAACTTATAATAAAATGCCCTTATCATCATTTTATTTTTCATCGTTTAGCAGGGGGGCAGTGCTCCTGCGCCATTACAGAGGAACCGCCCCTGGTACTCAAGGAGGGACCACTGCAAACAGTACATGTTTTGTAATGGGGAGAGACCTAATGATAATCAAGGAATGCCCTCCATGTAGGTAGGGCCAGTGAACCTACCTATTCAACAGGTGTATCTGTATTACAAAGAGTGCTCTCTTTATTAGCGCCTTCCTTATAACTTAGGTCTGCAATGTGCAAAAACTAGCCATTGTGAGCTTGTGTGCACTTAAAGAACGAGCAAGAATTGCGGGTCATGATTTCACGACTACCAACCAAGCACAAGCGACAATTCTGTCTATAATTTCCACTGAATGAACGACTGAGGGATGTGTTGCCTCAATGCACTTGTTTAATAATTGCTTTTTTCATCTTAGTTGTTGTCCGCCACTCTTAGCCTGCTGTGTCTAAGGCTTAAGCCAATGTGTTTGCCTAAAGCAATGGACGGGATCACAAATGTTCACAAAGCACAGTAGAATTAAACACGTCCCATAATAATTCATAAAAAGAACACCAATTTGCAATATTTTTCAGTTAACTCATGCACTAGAGGTATGTGAAATTTGCGTAATTTGCTTTTGTTTAATTATGTAAAGTTTCAGAAAACTATGTGGAATAACACGAAATTACATTGAATGCAAAACCAGCATTTGGCGCTATATTTTAGTGCGGAATACATCCTCGCATCTTTTTTGGATGTGAGGATGCATTTCATGCTATAAAACTAACGCAAAACCCCCAAACGCCACAAACAGCAGCGCTCGTGTTGTGGTCATTCAGTTTGGTCCCGCGCACTCGCGCTATGTTTTTTTTTTTACGCAAACAGCACATAATTATGCGACATGGCAAAGTAATGTAATATCGGGAATTTAACTTAAGGAGAGTACTGCAGAGTTACCAAAATTAAATACAATTGTGCCTGAGTAGCAGAAATGTTGCCAAGGCCTATCTCCCACTTCCTTCTAGGGTAAACAGAGCATACATGGCCGAGCACATGTTCTCGCATCTGTGGAACGATGCTGATCCTTGCCAGAACAGTGTCCTCCTGACATCAAACAGAGCACGGCACACACTCTAAACAGTATTATGACTGGAAGCAGCAAAAGAGCTGTTTTTATAATACATAAATCAGGCAATTCATTTTGCAACAGGCGTGTGCTACAAATTAATTTATGCAATGCTCTTTATAGAATTCCAGACGTCTCGCTGGTAAATTGCTCAACAATTGTTAAAATCTGTCTTTTAACCTCTGTCACTACAGCAATCAGATATAAATTTAACCATGATTCTGAAATATTAACAGATATATAGTGGTTAATTTGTAAAAAAAAATTCAAGAGGCATCTTGCACCAGTCCATTTCTCCTTTTAGTGTCGCCTAAAATACAACCAACTGCTAACCATGAAAGTGGGGCGAGGGTGTGGCGTAATGGCCAGAGGTGCTGACTGCGGAGCTGGGGAACTAGGTTTGAGTTTCTGCATTGGCTCAACATCCTGTGATTTTGGGAAAATCACTTCATCTCCCCGTGAAGGAATGTGTCTGTAACAGACCCTCATGAAAAGTTGATGATTAAGTGCTGGTTCTGAGCACCAGAAACCACTGGCTCAATTTAAGCACTGTATTTATATGACTTCTAATGTCCTCTGTCCTCTCTTCTGAATGCAATGTGTTAATAGGAATATAACTATGCACCATAGCCTGATGCTGAGAGCAGTAACAATTGTTCAAGGGCCCAAACCTGAGTTATAATCCAAGCAGGCATTTCTGGCTTATAACAAGGGGTGCCTTTATTAACAGTTATAGCCCATGGCAGATGGGCTATGAGTCTATTGAAACACTATATCCATGTAAAGACACACACTAGAATGTTGGAGCAGAAGGTCTGAACCCACAGTTATTATCCTATTATCCCTGAGCCAGTTGATTGTCTTCACCTGAGCTCTCAACCTTCCAATGTTCTAATATAGCCTTAGAGCCTGGCGTTTCAAGCTCTACATGTCATTAAAGGCCCACTTCAGTGTTAAAGGCCCACGCCAAAGGTGAGTGCCTTTATCAAGGGAGCGGGGTTTTAATTCCAGTATAGCCCAGCTATGGAGGGTTATAAGGCTATTAGAACATTCTGCCCTCTAGAGGCAGAATGTTCTAAATTGTAAAACAAAGGCCTCACAGAGTCTGAGCAATATTAGAATATTGATGCTATGGGCTTTTACTGGCCATTAGAAGCCTGGAGGACTCCATTGTCTTGAATGGAGCGCTCAGCATTCCAATGTTTTAATTATTAACACACATACAGGTGATTTTATTTCCGGCAGGGGTGTTGTCAAATCGGATAGGTAATGGTGAAAAGTCTGGAAGATTAAAAAAAGTTCATACTGCTATCAAAGTTATCTGCAAGTCAACAGAAGAACACGACTGATTGCTACCTTGGACAACTCCCTCAAACATTTCTTGTGTTGTGAGTTTTTTGCAAATTGAGCTCTGGGCTTATTACTGAGAATGACCTCTTTCTTCTTCTCTACTAAATCAAAGCTAGATACAGCTCTCGGTCGTATGAATTGTACATAGCTACACACTTGTCACCAGTAGACTACTCTTGGTGGCCCATAGAACCTCAGCCACAGCCACGTGGAGTTGTTGAAAGCTTGAAATGCTTTCCTGGTGATCAGCACAGATGTTTCCCACAAAGCTCAGGTAATACACTGACAAGAATTCACAGCTAGCGCCCATCCACGAGGTCGCGAGTGACTTCAATATGTATCCCATTTAAACCTCTGACAAATGACACCTTCAGAAATGGATAATGAAAGTGTTATGACAATTTTAAAGGTTTTATACTTAGACATATTAAGTCCTAACAAGTTGTAAAGATCCAAAGTGCTCCAAATTATCAAAGGTCTGATCACACAATGATTTGTAGATCCATCGTCTGCAATGTGTTGGTATCTCCAGCACAAAAGCGAGTCAGGGCAATTCAGGAAATTGTGAATACCCCCCTAGTCTACTTTAAAAACCGCACATCTATTCTTACTGTGTTAGCTTCTTCATCTCCAGCCACCACGAGAATAAGACTTAAAATTATTGGAAATATTTTTTTGTCTTGCGAAATGAATCAATTCTGCAACCCTGGTTCTGAAGCTGGGAAATAACTTCTTGATGACTGCGGACTTACTAACTACAAGGAAAGCACAGAAACAACAAAGGCATTGCCCACAGAGACTACCCACATGTATCCTCAGTCCTAACAACTCACAGGAGAGGAGCCTCCAGTGGCCACAGTAACATCCTACGATTGCCTCAAGCCCCAGCTTGGAGATCCTAAGACGACCCACAGCAAATGCCCAACTTACGACCCATCCAGCAACATCAGGTAGCCAGAGACAGACCGCTCTGCCCCTTTTGTATGTCAGTTTACCTAAAATTACAGGAAGCGTGACCTGTGAAGGAGCAGGTCCTCCCTAAGCACCAGGGGCAATGAACTCAGGGTCCACAGATCCCATTGAAATCTCAGGTGATTCACTCTATGTCCCTGTTGTAATGCTCAATTTGCACTTTAATAATTCAGGCAGAGCAGAAGCATGCTCCTCACATATTTGCAGAAAAAAACATTCACATCTTACTCACTTAGGCAAAGCCCATGTATTTCCCTGAGTCAGTGACATATTCCACAGTGACTGTGACTGGCTGTGCTCATAGTTGATGAGCTGGGGTTCCACAGTCATTAATGAACCATCTACTACTGGAATCGCGATGGATAATTCAGCTCCCTCTCACCCTGTCACCACCCTCATGGGTCTGACTTTTCACTTTTGATAGGATTAGAGATGGGTGGAATCTTTTGGAAAGAGTGAAATTCTCCATTTACAGAATGTTGCCTGTGGTACAGAGTTCAAGTCTACACTCACAATTTATGGGTCAATCTTTCATGCTTTTGCTTCTACACAACGTTTTGCACCACGCAACGGTGTAACAAACCTTGAACCCCACCCCTGCAAAGTACATGGAGGGCCCGCCCAACAGGACCCAGCAGGAGCTCACGGGCTAGGGGCCTGCCGCCTGTGCACAGTGCACAGAGCATGGGGGCGCCCTGCACCAGGGGAGCAAATGTAACACCACAGGCCCCACGGTGTCAAACCAGAATGCCACAGGGAACCCCAGATTCATGCTCAGAAGCCAATTAGAGTTGTTTAAACTTATCCACGTGGTGTGGTTAGCGAGAGGCAGCAAATCAGAATTGATTTCTGTGTTAACGTAACTCTGACTAACTGCCCTGCAGCGAATCAAAAAGGCTGGGGCTACCAGCACCTTCCTGGACTGCTTTGAGAAGGATTTATTTTTTTCTGTGTGGGAACTTTTAATCACAATGTGGTCAATTTCTTACGGTGGAAATTCTCCTACAATCTTTCTCAATATTTTTTAAATTTTCATTTGTGCAGATCCCAACTATACCAAATCTTTCCAGAGATCCAAATTCAGAATTAGCACTTTTTATGCTAGAAAGTTGAATACCTTCGAAAGCCTGCAAGTGCCATAGTAACAAAAATAAGCAGCATGGTCTTCGCTGAGCAGTTCATGGCCGAGTCTGAAGATGTCACAACATGTTAAAAAACAGACAATGCTGTCGGAAGATTGTTAAGGAATCAAAGGGATACCGGAAGTGCTCCTGACAGCACCCCACTACCCAGAGGGCATGCCCCCTCCCGAGGGCCACCATTCTGATCAGCTCTGTGCAATTCAGTAGTCAGTCTCTTTAACGAGAAGCCCTGAACTAGAATAAAGTGGGTCTGACATGTCAGGATCCAGGTTTGCTTAGGAGAACAGGCTGTGTGACAAGCAAGCTGAAGCTTTGAGGTTTGAGCATAACATGCACAAAGGATGCGCTGTCAGCTGTGCTTTGATGAGGACTCCTAATTGCCAAACATTCTCAAAGACAAGATCTAAAAATAAGCTGGAAATAAGTGAATTAATGTGACCTGTAAAGCAACTGAGACTTTGTTATGGGTTGAGGAGGCAGGAAGAGACACATGTAGTGAATGAGGTCTGAGCAGAAATGACACTGAAAGGGGTTGATGGAGGCACAGATATTGCTTGGCATGGTATACCAGGAGAGGAGAAAACCCGTCCCTTAACCCCTATCAATCTGCAAGCTTTCTCTCTCTAAGAAGCAGTACTTGATTTCTAAAAAAAATAAGTGCCGGGGCCCTCGTCAGGAGGCCACAGCTGTTTGCACCGCACATTCCCACAGTACTTACTCAACTACTAACACTGCTACAAGTGAGACAATTCAGACTGTTTGAGGCCTCCAAAGCCTTAAGAAAGGCTTGGGTGACAGGTATTGGTTGTTTTGAATGTATATTGAATTAACAAACAACTGTTTCTCTGCTCATCTTCAAATTACAGAAACAGCACCACCATGTTGCAGCTCTCATAAGTACAGGTTCTGGCAATTAAGTGCCAGTGCCAGTGCAGAGCACCGGAAACCACCTGCTCAAATTAAGCGCTACTAAGAAGAGCGATTTCTACTCTTTGGGGATGCGTTTTCGGGGGTGGAATTTACATGAAAAATAACTTACGCAATGACTTATCAATGTTGTTGCCTGCACGTGCTTGCTATTAATATTTCAGGAAAGAATAATTTTACGAAATTCAATTTTTTTTACAATGTATTGGAATATAGTATGGCTCGAAACCCTACTTTTGCAATGCACATGACAAAAATAACAGGGAGGCATAAGCATGTCTTGAAGGAGATGTGCTGAGATGAACTCAGTGGTTCCAGAGTGACTTCTGAACACTGGTGACGTCAGCTATTGTCACTCCCAGCAGTGGTGGCCACAGTGCCACAATCAGCAGCACTACCACACTATCCCCTGTCTGACCTCCCTCTGTACTTTGTCAGTCATTACAAAGTGTCCCAGGTGGAAGCGTTCCCATGATTCCTCTGTGCACCCCACTCCATGACCCCACTGCTCTCCCTATACATCTGGACTCAACAATGGAAATAGGCAGTGGAGTAACAGAAGCCCCCACAGCCTCCAGGGCCCGGGGGACCTGAGCTTCAGGGGGTCCCCTCAGCACAGTACCCTGGCCTGAAAGCTCCTGAGTGTGGCTGGAGGGGGCCCCTCCATGCACTTTGCACTGGAGCTTTCTCAAGTTTTGTTGCACCACTGGAAACAGGTTCCAAGAAAGGAAGGAAGGAGCATACTGTTGATGCTATTATTCTTTCCAGTGCCACACCAGTTAACTGGGCTAAACCACTAAAAAAAGGTCGAGGTTATGAATCCCACAACATGACCTATGAATCATTCCACTCACAGTTCTTTCAAGAAAATGGGATAAAAAATAAAAAGGTCCCTGTAAAAGGCACACCACCTGCCCTGACCCCATCCATCTCTTCTCAAGAGTACCTTGCCAGCAACGGCCTGGCTAGGGCTTAATTTGTGAAAGAAGGAGTGCTGGTGCCTGAAGCTCTGCTCGAAAGCCTGGAGCAGGGGAAATTAAATGTCGGTGTGTGGAATACCACGGCTGCCTAATCTTGAATCCACCTCAGGCCTCTTTAATCCGCTACAAGAAACTCCCTGCCTCTTTATCTCACTCTGCAGGTTCCTGCTTTCTCCTTTGTGACAGTTTTGCCGTCTTTCTCTTCCTCCATCTTTCCATTTGTGTGTTTTTCACTCTCTTGAGCTCAGGAAATATATGATGGGGAAACATAAGTGCCGGTCCCAAAAAATAAGTGCTGGTGGCTTTCACCAGCAACCACCGGCTCAAATGAAGCAATGACCAGTGCTTAATTTGTAAAGAAAAAAGAAGTGCCATGGCTGTCTTCAGAAGGCCACTGCAGCTTGTACCACACATGCCCCCTGCCATGCTGCCAATGATAGTAACAACACAACTACTAACCATCACATTCCAACACGTGTGACATGTCAGACTATTCCAGGCCCCAAAATGATTAAAAAGGCTTGGGCGGCAGGGAATAGTCATTGTTAATGTATATCGATTTAATAATTAACTGTTTTTATGGTCTTCTTTAAATTGGCCAGACTGTCACAGGCATCGGTGTTGGCAATTAGGTGCCAGTGCCGAGCACCGGAACCTGCCAGCTCAAATTAGGCACTGACTGTGCCAGGCAATGGCGGAAGCAGATCATCGAGGCTCAGGGCACCCACCACCCCCTGAGAGGAGTTGTGACTGTAGATAACGGTATTACTACCAGGCAGAATTAAAGTACACCTCCACCCCTCTAAAACCAAGAACAGGCCTGCTGAGTGTCAAAGCAAGCAGAAATAGGGCCAGTTGAAGGTCTCACCCTCCTAGCATGCTGTCAAGGATGATGAGCAGGTCAAGCACCCTTTAACAAGCCATGACCAAATGGAGGGCCAAGAAGCTGGAAATAAATGTCTCTACACATGTTTACTTCAGTACATCAGGGAGGACAGTTTTACACTAGAGCGTGATCAAACTGACATGGTGAGGGAGGCCATGTATGGGGACAGGCTTACTCCGAGCTACATTTTTCCCTTCGTGCTCAATCAATGACTTGATTGGACTAAAATCAGCTGTCCTGATTCTACTTGTGTTTTGTGTGAACTGAGTGTGTGAGCTGTAAAGCGCTCAGAAACCCTCGGGTCTTGCTAGCGCTATATAAAAATCTTAAATAAATAAATGTGTTCCACTTTAGTGCTGCTTTTGAAACACAAGCAACTAAGTAGCTGATACTGATAAAGTGGGACACCAAAGCCACAGCATTGGTGTCCAATGGAGCACCAGTGACATTTCTGCATCGCCGCAGACTGTCTTAATGATGGGGGCTCAAAGTATAAGCCATGGCCAGAGGCTTCCAACCCAACCTGGAAACAGTTTGTGATTGCATAAATTTAGGTTGGCCACTACCAACATACTTTCATAAAAATGTGTAATTGTACAAACTTCAGATATTTGCCTATATTTCTGCATTTTTGGTGATTCACAAAACTCAATATAAATAGGCAAGAAAATCTACGAAAGCCAAGGGTTTCCATATCTACTCCTTATCCGCCTTGCGTACTTCAGTGAGTTGTTCTTCTTCTTGATAGCTCACTGTTCACACATTGCATGTATTGTAATTGCATTTGGTTAGTGCTTACTACCCCTGACAAGGCCTTGAAGTGCTCTTTATCAGATAGCATTCTACTCAGTAACCCCAACATTTAGTGGTTATTAAATATGTTGCTGTACATTTGTTGGTTATTGGGCAATCTTAAGCTCTGATGAAACTCTTTGAAGTATTTTCTCTAGTTTCTAGTGGTGGATTTAGTTAACAGGAGTTAGTTGTGATTATTAAAGTTCATGCACAAGGACAAACAGCTCGAGATGAAGAAATCTAAGTGCGCATGTCGGTTTGGCATTCCCAAGACAGCCAACCAAACCGACATACGCACATGCAGTGCCCACCATTCCTCCTCCATGCTGCTGTCTATAGAGTATGACCCCGCCCTGCCCTAGATTCGACCCAGAATCGGCTCAGTCAGGTTAAAATAAGATGATAATAACATTGTTTTTTTATCATTTCTCAACAGTGGGGCAACGCTCCTCTGCCATAACGGAAGAGCCGCCACTGCTTTCTGCAGTACAGGGATCTGCAGAATTGTGCAGAGTGGCTAATCACCTTTGTGTACAGCTTGTGATAGCAAATTCTTTATCTTTAACTTTAACACTAATCACAATTAAATATAAAAATAATTATAACAATGCAAGGCAGTCATACGAATGTGTTTTGTTGGAGCTAAATTAGCAATATATGGAGACCAGCTTTGCAATGGCAACCCCCAATCACCACATTTCTACAGAAATATGAATCGCATTGGCCACTTCAAATCACCACAACACATCACAAATGCGTAAAGAAGGTCAGAGTGGGGGGCTGCTCCTTTTCATATCTTGCGGCCGTACATTGGAATAAACTTCCGTTAGAACTTCGCCTCACTGACGACTATATGAGGTTAGGAAGAAGCTGAAAACTTGGCTGTTTGGGACTTAATTGCTGATGCCTTTTGTAATCCACTATCTTCAAAATAGGTTTGAGCAATCTTAGCGCCGGGATATCCCCTGGGATGAATGTTGCGCTCTATAAGTACAATAAATAAAGAAATCACACCAGGCATAGCTCATACTTCATTATGTATGTGCCTATAAGGCACCAGGCAAAAAAGTCTTCTAGGGATCTCATTAGATAGGTGGTTTTATTTGAAAGCCAAGTAAGACATTAATAAATGATGAATATATATATTTTTTTTAAATAAATAAACAGGAACATTATATTTCCATTCACTACATTTTTAAGTAAGCAATTAAATGTACTTTTGGCTGTGCAGAAATTCTATTTAATATTAGATGCCTGTCATTTACAATAACCTGTGTATTTACACAATTCTCAGTTTTTTTTAAGTAACCATGGCTGTTTACCAATAGTCTAATTAACTCATGTTGTCAAGATTTCCACACAGCCACACAATAATTCAAAGGTCCAGGGCAACAGTGTAGAAAGCCCTTAGTTTGGTAAAACACTGCCCAAATACATTTAGCACAGTTATTGCTGCTTTTGGAATAAGAAATAGTGGATTCAGATTTTTCACCGCCCAGAGCCTAAACCACGATACATAACGCTTTCCACCAGAATAAATCAATGATGGGCACTATTTTATCTTGCATAAAACGGAACAGACCAAAATAATGTGAAAGATAGAAATAAATCAATTCGCTCCAGTTCTTATTAACTGAGCAACAAAAAAAGTTCAGCATTGACAATTCATTTTTAACAGATTATTAGTGAATCACGCTTTCTTTGTTAAAATCTCAAATACACGAATATAAATAATTTAAGTGTCAAATATTTTTTTCTTCTTGGTGTCACAATCCACAGTGCTTAGGAGTTAAAATCTTTTTTTTTTTTTTTAAACAATTTTTATTAGAAACAAAGACAGCAGCAGTGACAAGTACCTTGACAATGTAGATATGCTAGCCCCTACCATTAGCACTCTTCCTCAACGCACCCCTACCACATAGGAATCTTGACAAAAGGTTAGCTGGGTAAACGAATCCGTCACCCCGCATGCAATTACAACGCGGTCGTTACAACGACCGCGTTGAAACAATGCATACCATTACCCCACAAGTCGTCACAACGACTTGCAGAGGGGGGAGAAGATGTTGGACTTAAAATCCCACACCTTCCCTACTGTCTGCACAGACTGGAGTAAAATAGTAAATTATACTATTCCAACATCCGGCGCCCCCCTCTGCAAGTCGTTGTTACGACTTGCGGAGTAATGGTATGCGCTGTTACAATGTGGTTGTTGCAACAACCACGTAGTAATTGCATGCGGAGTGAAGGCATGCGTAATAAGGAGGCATATTGAGTTGGCTGGGTCAAATCTTCTACAGTTCTTAGTTTAATGTCACAATATTTATTCTACTCAGACATAGACCCAAAGTGCAGCAGAGTGCTGAACAGAGCAAAAGGATACATTTGAGTGGTTTAAGCACACTCAGGCAAGCCTGTTCCTATCTTCCCCAAAGCATCCTGGGAAATGTAGTCAATAACAGGCCATTTACTTTGAGCAAAACAACAGTAGAAGTAACTAACATGCAAGGCGATATTTACTGTTTGAAAAGGAGTGGCTCCTCCGTTGGAGGGGAGAAGAGTCACTCTACTTAAATTACCCCCAAAGATGAAAAATAAAATGGGAATTCGTTACCATTTTATTTTTCACCCTCCCGTCCTGAACCGAGTGTCAGGGTGGGGGTGGGGCTGCTGCTGAATGACAGCACCAGAGAGGAGGGTGGGTTGTTTGCACACTTTTCATAGTGCGCATGTCCCTTTACTGGCCGTCTTGCGATGGCCAGTCGGACATGTGCAATTTGAAATTTGAGTAGGTGCAGGCCTCCAGGGCACTGGGGAGTGCCGAGTGAAGCCACTCCCTCCAACCAGGGCACTGCTCTCACAGCATGAGAGCAGCGCAAGGATTGGTGCCCGCACTGCAGCATCCAGTTCCTTTGAAGAGGTCCGGAGCAGAGGACGTTGACGTTGGTTCAGGTAAGTTTTGATTTTATTATTAATATATGCGCATGTGCGACCCCCTGTCCTCGTAGATGCCAGTCAAAACTGGTATGAACTGAGGACCATAAGTGCATGCAAATCCTGGAGGAACCAGAAACAGGACATTGCAAAGGGGGAGGTGGGCGACAAGTGATACAGACTGCGACAGCAGGTTTATGTAGCACTGGGATTTGGGACGGTTCTTGAATAGCACCAATGAAGGAATTGTCTGAGGCAGCGGTAGAGGATGTTCGGTAGTTTCGGTCCACATGTAGACAAACCCTATTGACATGATTCTTTGGAAATTCCTAGGATTTTTAGACCTAGTCCGGGAAGGGCTTCAGGTGATAGTGTGAGTGCCACCACACACATACATGTAGAAACAAAGTAGTCAGGTCCACTCAGGTGGATTGCTTTATAGTCCACATAACACAGTTTGAAGTGGACTCAGGTAGGGAAAAGGGGTCAATACTGTTTTTTCAGCATAGGAGTGATTGGCTTAAACTTCCTATGGCTGTTAATTAGTCGAGCACTGCGTGAAGAGCAGATTCGACTCATGTCAATGAAGCCTCTGGGTGCCAGATTTACTAAAGGATGTGCTGTCTTTGCGTCATGCAAGGTGGTGCAAGTATAACGCAATCTTTAGGTCAGATTTACCAAGCCACCTTGCGTGGTTTGGTAAATCTGGAGTGACACAAGACAGCGAACTAGCTGTCTTGTGTTACTCTGCGCTGGGAATGCTTTACATGGGTGGAGAATGGATGTTTAGTTTGAAAAATACTGGGCCCCCTGTTTATAGGATAAGTAGCTCATAACAAGAAATACACAGACTGTGGGAAACACACTTGGGTAGGGTATTTTATCTATACATACTTGCAAACAAATCTAGAACATAATCTAAACATTTACAATTTTTATAAAAAGGCAGACAATTTTAACCATAGCTGATGCCACTGGTTTATGTATTTATCATTTCTTTCTCGTTGTATCAAAACTATATTTCTTTTTGAATAAAAATGTTTTATATATATTTTTTTTGCCCAAAAGTTTGATTGTTGTCATCATTATCAGTGAATACATGAAAAATTCATTCATAGATTATACATTCAAGCAAGAAGGACTGCTTGTTTGTCACATTAATAAACAATACATAGTTACTAATTATTCATAATGTGCAATACAACTGTCGAAACGATGTGGAGAAACTAGTGGTTTGTTGACAAACTACGCGCGTTTCGGCAAAGCCTTCCTCAGGACTCCGTCACAGTATAATCAATAAAGTGTAGCACATACTAGGTGAAGCGAAGTGTCATAATTAGCTAAGTGAATTGACTTAGATGAATCCCGATCCTGAATCTTAGATGATGATAACTATAATGTTGATGATCAGAGAGCCCTCTGACTCAAGAATAGGTAAACCAAATAGGGTAGTCGTGTAGGCACTCGAGGGTAAAGGATGATTTTCGAAAGTATAGCTAGCCAAACAGAAATATTCTTGATTGTAGGGGAAAAGGAACGGCTATTCCCTGTTCATTTTTGTGTTGGGAATGCCCGAAGGGCCGATGAAACTCCTCCAAAGCTTTGCTCCCACTCATATCAATATCCCAACAACTTATGCCGTCCTCTCTAGTTGCCCATGGAAGGGCCTACATGACCAGAAGACTCCCAAGTTGGTCGATGCGGTCAGCCTGGTATATCCACCCATGCTTTTGCCACATTTCAATATTTCCTAAGAGTAGTAAACCTGAGAATGTGTCAAAACTGTAAGCCTTTGCATTAGAGACGCAACAAGGAGAAATGTCTTTGTTTCTGTTAGTTATTTGCTATTTTCACATGAGGTGCAACCTGCAACACACACAGAAAGACCTGGACACCTTCAGGAAGAACCTCAAGACCTGGCTCTTCAAGTGAATTGGAGTTGCACCCCCACCCCGGCCCCCCAGCGCCTTGGGACCCTCACAGGTGAGTAGCACGCTTTATAAGCCCCTGATTAATTGATAGGAAGAGGAAAAAACATCTAAGGATTGTTTTTGTGTAGGAAGGTGTTCTTTCCTGTACAAAACTTAATTTGGCCTGAAACGCAGGCACCTTTGCACGATGGCTCAAGGGTGCCTGCATCGGTGCTAGGCTGCAATCAGTGCGCCAGTGCAGTGAGATAGCAGGAATGTGCCATATCCTAGTAGATATGGCTCATTCCTGTCCTATCCATTTAATGCAGCGCATCAAGTTGTCTTGCTGCGTTGCGCTGCGTCAAATGTTAGTAAGCCTGGCTCTGGAAGACCAACGAGTAGTACATTGTCTTCATTGTCCTGGGACAAGATATGGACCAGGAAGGACGAAAGGCCTGATTTTGTTCAACAGAGTAAACAGGAACCATGCGGGTTGTTGTTTTCTTCATTCCAGACATTGCAAAAATAATGCCAAATTGATTTGTCTCTTCAATTTAAGACTTCAGTTTATTTTGATTTGCATCTGTTAATTAAAACCAGAGCAAATAATAAATTAGAATTAATAACTTGTTAAAATATTGTACAAGGCTCTCAATACATGTAGCAATCTTCATTTCAGTATGAACTTGAGAGCGTGTACACTCCTCACCACGCCTAGTGTGTTGACATTTGATAAGAAATTTAATAAAACAACAGTTCAGTTTGGGGTCGTCAGGATTTAAGCAGACAATTATAGCCTGCCTGCAAGTTTGAATGCCTCTAGAGTTGAAGCAGTGCTTAATTTTAGCTGGTGGTTTCCGGTGCTCACCACAGGCACTTAATCATCAACAGTGGCGCTTTTCATGAGCACCAGTTAAGGGCATATTCATTTACTAGAAGATTAAGTAATTTGCCGAGAATCACAGGATTTCGAGCCAACGCCGAGACTCGAACCTGGTTCCCCAGCTCCGAAGTCAACAGCTCTGGCCAGTACGCCACATCCTCCTGTTTTAGAAATGGGCTGGTGCAAGCTGGCTTCTGACTAGAGCCCCAGCATTTATTTTGTTTACAAAATAACTACTGAGTTGAAGGCGTTTTTAAGTAAGTCCTGTCTAGCTTTCTTTACAATTGGGAAAATACAGACCAGATGGAGTAGGTCTTCTTCAGGTGCTTTGCAGAGGTGACATGCAATGTCTTCTTTCACTAGCCTAGGGGGTTTCTCAGCCAGAGAAAGGAGTGAGCCATTACGAAGGATCAAAAAAAGTTTTTCATGAATACTGAGTATGTAGAACTGAAATATGGTGCCGGTTTAAGCTGCTTGTAACTATTGACCAGCAGCCATGCGCGTGATCTTTTTGACAAAGCTAATTTGTCTTCGGACAGAGATCCTTCCTTTAAGTGTTTATTTAAAACCCTTTTAATGGTCACATGTGGTTATGTGTCTGTTTCCCATCAATGAAGCAAACTTCACACGTTATGATCCCCTGATATATCCAGGGTACTAATCAAGGTGATGGTGCAATTTGAAGGTAATTTGCAATTTAAATTTGTAAAGCGCATTGAACCATAGGCATCAAAGTGCTATAACCGGTTGGAGAATACGGCGGTGACCAACAAAGGCAATTATAGTTGTGAGAAAAGCCAAGTCTTCACATTCTTGCGAAATACAGAGTAAGAAGTAACACTAGCGATATGTAAAGGGGGAGTATTCCATAACCTAGTTACCTACATCAGTTACTCAGCCAGCTACATACAAACGATGCAAGGGTCTGCCCAGTTTCTTTAATTTCTTCAATGAAGGGTTCATGGTGCACGTGGTCCTGAGACCAGAACACCACAGTTCAGCCTGACGCAAGTGCTAGACAAAATATACATATGACTGTGTCCACACAAGTGTTTTGTGGATGTGCGGTTCCACTTTGGAAGCTCATAGGTAAGACATTGCTTACGTCTTCTTCACACATCTCTTGAGGCACATCAAGGAAGCTCTTTGAGGATATTTAGAGCTTACGTTTACTTTGAAGGTCATTGGTCGCAGGTGGGACAGAAAGGATCTTCTCACCTTCAGAGAAACACTGAATCCACCCCAACCTCTCCAGCCATATTCTGACCCAGGTTACTCATGTTGAGTGCAATTTTACACTCACATGTCCAGATTACACACACAAACTGCACCAGTGAAATCCCATTGGTTAACTCACACATCCCCTAGCTGACAAGTGAAATAACCACTCTTGCACTGACTGATCAGTGCAAAAATATTTTGGAGTCCTTTTGGTTGTGCAAATATTGTTGAAATGCACCATCGCAGTCTGTGTAATTCTGCCCCAAACATGCCTTGTGTTTAACGCGCTCTTAAATAATTTTTGGACCCTAAACACCCTTGCAGTGAATATTCTGTCCATCTTTAAGTGTTATACAGAACAATAATTTACTTGAATTCTCTCTGCAAGTTGTATCAAATAATATAAACA
Source organism: Triturus cristatus (assembly GCF_964204655.1). Classification (NCBI taxonomy): domain Eukaryota; kingdom Metazoa; phylum Chordata; class Amphibia; order Caudata; family Salamandridae; genus Triturus; species Triturus cristatus. The sequence goes on along the minus strand of NC_140594.1, from coordinate 1,063,453,592 downwards.
AGTTACAGTAATAGATTTTAAATGGCACCTGAAGTGCAATCATGCACTCTCTTCCCTCCCCTGAAAAACCTATTAACACTTTTCTCAGTCCTGATTTCAGAACATCTGTTACTTAGCAATGCCCTGTATAAATGTAATTTATTTTCATTTCCCTCTGCAGGAGAGTGGACCTGTCTGACAAACTAATCAAGACCTTTCCTGCAAGGGTTTTTTATGGCAAATGTGATTAGAACAATCCAATTGTAATCAGGAATCATGTTCTCTGACATGCTGCCCCTGAACCTTTCTGTCGTCCATATTATTAAAAAGCAACGGACCATCAAAAGTACCTTGTCAAAGGGCCTCATTGTTCACTAAGCATTGCCAAAGGCAACAGCTGTAGTATATTTTTTGGGGTACATTCACTTGAAAGCCCACAGTACACAGGGACCGCTGCACACATGCAGAAAGGGACAAAGAGTTGCAGGCTTCATGCACAAACACAGCAACACAAGCCCGGATGCATATGCAGGCACGCACGCAGCACACGCATGCATCTGCCTACACACACATGCTGCACATATGCAGACACCCATGCACAGACAGTTAGTTCACAAAGGAACCCAGGATAAAGAGATAAAACAGATGGAAGCATCCATTTACACAGACACACATACAGGCACAAACAAGCACATATACACCTGCAAAGCCGGCATGTCGAACACAGCTTTTGTGAGTCTTTTTGCCAGTCCAGGGATTTTTTACAAAAATCGCATGGAATGCTGGGGTATTAAGTCTATATCTACCAGTTGCGGCCGGTGCAGGTAAGAGCAGTGGGGCAGGGTGGGGGGGGGTTTGTCGACAGACAACAACGAGGGAAAAGAAAACCACTTACTTTGCGATTGCCGCATCGCCGAGTCGGCGATGCGGCGAGTGCAAGGGAAGTGGTTTTCTTTCTCGCCTCGGTGCCTATTCGAATCATGGGTCCCACTGTGCAACTCTGGGCAATAGCTTGCTTAATCTCCACAACGGCCCCCACAGCGGTAGGATGCCTGGCTTCACCTTGGGGGGTGCCCAGGAGTGGACATCTCACAGGAAAACCAGGAAGGGTTCCACAGCGGTATGAACACAGCGCTACGAGACCCCTGGGTAGAAGTGCGCTATATAAGTACAAATACATTTACATTTACATTTTTGTTTCCCTCAACGCCGACTCTCCCCCACCCCGCCCCACTGCTCTTACCTGCACTGTCCGCAACTGATATTTACATTGATAATATTGCCGAATGCTAAGTCTAATGACATACGGTATAGATCACTTGGCTGCCGTGCATGCTGACGGAGGAAAGATAATATTGATAGTGACTATTTGACTTTTTCTTCTTCCAATCTGCTGAGCTATCAAATGTTTTCATTGCTCTGTGCCTGTCTACATGGCATTGCGAAAGGTTGGTTTAATGCAGTAAATGTCTGTAGTGTGACAAAAGGGATTCTTTCTCTGTAGTGCTTGAATCATGAACAAAAGCTATCACAGTTTAACGGTGTCTGTGAAACAAGGTCTTAATCCAGGTGTGCTCCAGTGAAACCTTCAGATGGGACAGTATCTTGATGAGCAAGATAAACTCCATTACTGATGTTTGGCTCCTGCATTCCTATCTGTGAAACAGACAAGCCTACACAGTACTATATAATCAACAACTGCAAAGACAGACTCCCGGAACCGCAACTCCCACACAGTTCCTTGCAATTAAATAGTGGTGCTCTGCATCTAAGGTATCAGTCTTTGCGCGACACCACTGCTAAGCAGAAATACATAAAAGAAAACCACAGGATGGTGCAACCAAGAAAAAGTCCAGAATTCCTTTTGTGTGTTGGTTATTTCCTTTATTGAAAATATTATGTTGTTTTCATAAAAAACAGTCAACCAACACGTTTCGTTCAGCTAAACCGAACTTCATCAGGGCTTAACTACAAATATATGACAAAAATGTCCATTTTCAGATGTTTTACAAAAATCCATTTTGATACTTGTCACCCTATTAACTTGAACACAACAAGTGTTTCATGATTTCATATATATTAAAAATGATAATAACTGATGCCCGTGCCATTCTTATACCTTTGGGGGCCTGGAAAAGTCCGAAGTGCACCACTTGTAGGCGTGTGATGGTTAGTAGTTGTGTTTGTACTGTCATTGGCAGCGCTTGCAGGGGCAATGGATGGTGCAAGTTGCGGTGGCCTCTTGAGAAGGGCCCTGGCACTAACGTTTATACAAATTAAGCACTGCCTGCTCTATGGCTTTCTTCAAGAAACACATAATTCCTTTAACTGTGCCAAGAAGTCCTTTTAGGCATATGTTGGCATTTGAAGACTATCATAACATTTTCAAGACTTGTTGTGCAAACATGCTGCCCTATATGGTGGAAAAACATTACTATCTCATTAAGCAATAAAACAAAACTCACCAAACACCAATAGACTTGAAGCTTAGGGCCTGGTGTACGACCTAAGCATTTTGCCGCTTCCTAATTGTGGCTTTTTGCAACTTGCAATTAGGAAGTTTCAAAATGCGATGTACAACAGTGTCTCAGCCACTGTTTGTGATTCAGAATGGGATCGCAATTGACCTGCCTCATCAATATTCATGAGACAGGTCACAATTTGCGACCCATTGGGAATGGCCTGTAATCACAAGGATGGTGGCTGGCAGACCACCATGTCTGTGATTGCTGTTTAAATACAGCATTTTTTTTTATTGAAATGCAGCCCGTTTTCCTTAAAGGAAAATGGGATGCACTTAAAAAATAAAAATGAAAAGCTTCAAAGTAGGCACTATCCTTGGGATCACTGCCTGCTCTTAAAAAATGGTGGCGCCCACATTCACAAAGGGACATAGGTCCCTTGGGGACCCCTTCCCATTTGCGAATGGGTTTGCACCTCCATCACGGAGTCGGTGAAATATGGATGGTTTGCTACAGCATTTACCTTCATACATGCCCCTGCGTCTCGCTATTAGGAAGGGACGTCCTTGGCAAGCCCCTTCCTAATACGAACTCGCAAACACTATTTTGCGAGTCAGCAATAGGTTTGTACATGCTAAAAGGCATTTTTCTCGGTTTGTGGCCACTAAAAGCGGTTTTACATCTGGAAAACGGGGCTTTTAAGCTATGCATCCAGTATCTGTAATAACAGCATGCCCTGGATCGGAAAGGCTCCTTCTCTCCCCCATTTCAGAAAAATTCTGAAAAAATAATTTCTTTATAGATTATATCATTCCCATTTTTTAATTACCCTCCCGGATCCTCTTTACAGCAAACCGCTGCTCTTAGTTAGGTTTGCACTACGCACGTTCCCATGCATAAATGCACAAAAACAGAACATGGCATAATCGGAAGAGGTGTGGCGCCGCGGCCAGGGCGACTGACGCTGGAATCTGGGGATCATGGTTCGATCCCTGGCACCGGCGGCAGATTAGCCCAGCACCATGTGACTCTGGGCAATAGCTTGCTTAATCTTCCCGACGCCCCCCAGCCCCTAGAGACCCTTACGGGTGATTGTTCAAGCTTTACAAATGTGGATTATAATATCACCCACCTCTGTTCAAAGCGTCATTTTTCAATCTCCTCATTTTCTTAGGCCGCACCTATGACATCACCAAATCAAGACACCTTTAACAAAAGTCTAGGGAAACAGAACCTTCTATGGGATATTTCTTTATGGGGACATTTTTTAACTGTTTTAACAACATTCTTGCCCCAAGTAATTACAGCTGAAGCACTTCATTAAGTTATATAGACCATGCATATTGTAACCTGATAGCTTGCTGCCGAGGACTATATTGGTTGTTAAAGGCCCTGAACCCGAGTTATAGCCCTGAGCCGCAGGTGAGGGCCTATAACGAGGGAGAGGGCATTTAACAACCGGTATAGTCCGAGACAGAAGGTCTGTAAGGCGATTAGAACATTCCACGTACTAAGGGTAGAATGTTGTAAATTAAAAAGGGAGAAACGTGAAAACAAACATTGGAATGTTGGAGCTCCCGGCTTATGCCAACCATTATAAGCCTGGAACTACTCTGATGGAGCTATCAACATATGAATTATAAAAGAGTGTTTCCAGTTCTATTATTGGACGATATTCAATTCCAGACACTTCACCCTTCAGGATGTAAGGCGTTGCTATCAACAGGGGAAAGCTGCAAGTCCCTGGTGCCAGGTTACTCACATACACTACTCAAGATTCTGACCTAATCACTACGTTCTCATGTTCCAGCCTTTTGAAGACTTCTAGACCTATTATTCTGACCTAATCAACCCGGTCAGGTTCTACTCTTTTATTTATTAACTCTAATCTATATAGTTTAGCTTGGAGCTTCGTGTGATTAGCACAAGAAGGAAAGTGTTCACCACCAAGTCATACTAAAACCTGCAAGAACATCAATAAATAACATGGAAATAATGACTTTTCAACTTAACATTTATTTTCTTTAGTTTTTTCCGAAATAGATCATTTTAGTAATAACAAGATACATACCAATAAACTTAATTGAATGCCACACATAAAATATAAGATTGATGGAAATATTTTTTTAGACTGAACCGAAACACATGAATCAATAAAAATAAAAGATTTATTTATTTATGCATTTATTCATTTATTTATTTCTGCGTGTTTATATTGCTCGCTCCTTGGGAATATATTAGCATGCTGTACAAACAACAACCAAGAAAATGACAGCACCACTTTCACTGAAAGAGGTTTAAATCAGAAATAATCCCATGAAATATCAAAACTTTCAAAACAAGTGCAAATGATACAAGTGAAAAGGAGGAGAAATTAAGAGGCTGAGTGAGAAAAGCTGAAGTGGGGGTGAAGTGGGGGAAGTGAAACTAGAATTCAGGTGCTGCAGTGGAATGAGAGTAAGGGAAAGACTGAACTAGTTTTCATTTTTTTCCAAAAAATCAGGAGAGACTCACCAAGTCTCATAATAACAATTTTTCAGTTGTGTTAGAATGACACAAGTCTCAACTTGGAGCAGGATGTAGCTGTTAAATATTAATATTACCTAGAAGGACTCACAATGATGCTGATAGTAAAGAAGTGAGTAAAGAAGCAAAGCAGATCTGAAATGGAATGGGTTTCAACTGGTGGCTGTAGTAACGTCACTAAAATAATAGCAGTGTATATTTACCCTCATGAAATCACAGGAAGTGATCATAAAACCTTAACCAGATTAGTATTGTCATAGAGGTTGCTAAGCTGCCTACATAAACTGCAAGTAGCAACTTGCAGCATCGACTGATAGTCCTAAATTATGTTCCTGGCTGTAGGCTCGGTGAATGACACAAATATAATTTCAAAGATCTTGAAACTGGCATAATATAATATCAAAATAACGTAAAGTCAAAAATATCGAGCAACAGAATCTAAAAGGTAAGAATATTGTAATGTATATTTAAATGTTTTCTTTAAATATTGTGGTATATAATATTGCTCACTTTTATATAGATGTATTAAATAAAATTTTGTAAATCTAGTATATTTACTAGTTATATTAATTTTAGGTATTGATATTATAATAATTATTGAATTATTGTTATATTTTTTTAGAAATATATATGTGTATATATAAGCATGTATATATATGTGGATTTCCTATGGAAAATAGGTCCTAACTATAACTACCTACTGGCTACTGCCAGTAGGTAATATATATATATATATATATATATATATATATATATATATATATATATATATATATATATATATATATTCACTGAAAAAACCATAGGTTTCACACATGTTATAGTTAGCTGGAAATTTTACTGATAAAAAACCAATGAAATTCCCCCGTTATAGTTACTGTAGGCAACTATAACTCACGCGACCGCAATCCTCTGCTGATGCTAATACTGTATTTAGACACTTATTTGCCCATGTCTTCTTCCATTAAATTTTAGCTATACATACATTACAAATATTTTTTTTTCATAAAGACACATATGTCATCAGCAGAGGATTGCGGTCGCGTGAGTTATAGTTGCCTACAGTAACTATAACGGGGGAATTTCATTGGTTTTTTATCAGTAAAATTTCCAGCTAACTATAACATGTGTGAAACCTATGGTTTTTTCATTGAATTAGCAAGGTTTTTTAAATGCTAATTCCTAACTATAACGTGTGTGAAACCTATGGTTTTTTCAGTGAATTTGTACGTTTTTTTAAATGCTAAGTTACTTTACGCCATTCGTGGCGTGCACGCCCACTTAACGCAGTTCGTTCCGTGCGCGCACGGTGCGCTTCGCGCACCGCGCGCCCACTTTACGCAGTTAGTGCCGTACACGCAAGGTGGGCACGCAGTGCGCTACGCGCACCGCGTGCCCACGTTACGCACCGTGCGCACATGGAGGACATATTATGCGCTTCCTTGTGATAGGTAATCTGTTAAATTTAATTTGTAAGTGATGACAATAATATGCCATGCACAGAGAGTGTTTTTTTTTTTTATTAAAATTTTTAGCGTAAGCGCACCGTACGCGTACGGTAAGCGTAATCGGCGAAATTTTCAAAAAATAAAAATTTACCGTTTTTGGCCTTGGGGGATCTTTGAGGACTCAACTAACATGGCTATGTGCATGGACGCTGTCTAAACAGCCCCTTTATATGTTTTTTGCCTTTGTTTACAGCCCCCCCCTCAGAGTGCGAGAGAGAAAATGGCGGCCGCCGCTTCCTGGTTTCGACCGATTCGAATGTTTACTTAGATGTAACAGCCAATCAGAATCGCACTCGCGCACGCCACCGTACGCGTACGGTAAGCTTACGGTAAGCGTACCGTAAGCTGGCTCAGATATATATATTGATTTAAAGGCTATTTTCTCAGAATCTACTGAACAGATTTACACCAAACCTACAAAAGGCACTTCCTTGACCTGAGGACTACCTCTCTGCCAAATTTCTAGTAATTCTGTTCAGCCGTTCGGGCTGTAGCCCTGTCTAAAGGTCCTATGGAAAAATGCATGGGAAAAATGCGTTTTGGGACCCCCCTTTTATCTCAGCCCCCGCTTGACGAATCCCCCCGAGACTTTCAGGGTAGGAGCGGAGCGTAGCGCCCCACCTATTTTGAGAAATTCGCGAGGATTCGTCGACCGGCGCCAAAGTTATTCAAAATAGAATGTTGCGGATTTCCTATGGAAACAGGGTCCTAACTATAACTACCTACTGGCGACCGCCAGTAGGTAATATATATATATATATATATATATATTCAACAAAATATCACTCCAAACGACCTCCAGCTAACAGGAACTGGCGAAGAAGGAGACGGACCACGAAGATTTGGCGAGATGGTATTTATTCAGCCCAAGTTACAGCAGTGACGTTTTTCGAGCCCAGGAGCCCTTGATCACACACATATAAATATATATGACTTATTCTGTATGATCCCTTGTGTCTGGACAAAGATGAACCCCTCTGAAGAGCTATAATGAAGGCGAAACACGTGTCAGGGGTTGCTTTTATTGATTCCAGGTTGACTTAGATGGTATTTAACTAATCCAAAGCTGTAATTCTGGGCCTGGCGTGGTAAAAGGCTTTTGTCAGTTTACAGCTTTGTCACGGATGGCGCTGAGCTAATCCTATGCTTAAAGACTTTGCTGTAGAAATGGCAGAAGACTTTGTCCTTTTCTAGCTTGCCGTAGATGGCACTGTGTAAATTGCATGCTTAAAAAGTTTGCTAGAAAAACAGACATTTGAGGTGAGCAGATTCAGAGTGTTGCTGGTATTGTAGGGTGCTCTATACATGCTCTCCACCTAAACTTGGGAACTACCCAGAGTTCTTTGCTTCCTTTTCGTATATATATATATATATATATATATATATATATATATATATATATATATATATATATATATATATTATCTACTGGCGGTCGCCAGTAGATAGTTATAGTTAGGACCCTGTTTCCATAGGAAATCCGCAACATTCTATTTGGAATAACTTTGGCGCCGGTCGACGAATCCTCGCGAAATTTTCAAAATAGGTGGGGCGCTACGCTCCGCTCCTACCCTGAAAGTCTCGGGGGAATTCGTCAAGCGGGGGCTGAGAAAAAAGGGGGGTCCCAAAACGCGTTTTTCCCATGCATTTTTCCATAGGACCTTTAGACACAGCTACAGCACGAACGGCTGAACAGAGTTACTTGAAATTTGGCAGAGAGGTAGTCCTCAGGTCAAGGAAGTGCCTTTTGTAGGTCTGGTGTAAATCTGTTCAGTAGTTCCTGAGAAAATAGCATTTAAATCAATATATATATCTTAGCCAGCTTACGGTGCGCTTACCGTGCGCTTACGGTAAGCTTACCGTACGCGTACGGTGACGTGCGCGAGCGCGATTCTGATTGGCTGTTAGATCTTAGTAAACATTCGAATCGTTCGAAACCAGGAAGCGGCGGCCGCCATTTTCTCTCTCGCACTCTGAGAGCAGGAGGAAAAACAAAGGCAAAAAACATGTAAAGAGACTGTTTAGACAGCTCCAAACAACCTAGCCTTGGTGAATGTGTCCCCAAAGAACCCCCAAGGCCAAAAATTCATTTTTAATTTTTTTCGAAAAATCGCCGATTACGCGTACGGTAAAAAAAAATTAAAAAAAAAAAATTATCCACACTCTCCCCACCCCGTGTGCAAATGGTACCCGATACGCACCATTTGTGCATGGCATATAAATGAAAAAAAAAAATTAAAAGCTTACCTTTCACAACGAAGCGCATAATCCGTCCTCCATGTGCGCACGGTGGCCCATCCAGCGTAACGTGGGCACGCGGTGCGCATAGCGCACCGCGTGCCCACCGTGCGTGCACGGCACTAACTACGTAAAGTGGGCGCGCGGTGCGCGAAGCGCACCATGCGCGCACGGAACGAACTGCGTTAAGTGGGCGCGCACGCCACGAATGGCGTAAAGTAACTTAGCATTAAAAAAAACGTACAAATTCACTGAAAAAACCATAGGTTTCACACACGTTATAGTTAGGAATTAGCATTTAAAAAACCTTGCAAATTCAGTGAAAAAACCATAGGTTTCACACATGTTATAGTTAGCTGGACATTTTACTGATAAAAAAACCAATGAAATTCCCCCGTTATAGTTAGTGCAGGCAACTATAACTCACGCGACCGCAATCCTCTGCTGATGACATATGTGTCTTTATGAAAAAAAAATATTTGCAATATATGTATAGCTAAAATTTAATGGAAGAAGACATGGGCAAATAAGTGTCTAAATACAGTATTAGCATCAGCAGAGGATTGCGGTCGCGTGAGTTGTAGTTGCCTGCACTAACTATAACGGGGGAATTTCATTGGTTTTTTATCAGTAAAATGTCCAGCTAACTATAACATGAGTGAAACCTATGGTTTTTTCACTGAATTTGCAAGGTTTTTTAAATGCTAATTCCTAACTATAACGTGTGTGAAACCTATGGTTTTTTCAGTGAATATATATATATATATATATATTTCAAAATGGATATATCCAAGCAATCTCAATGAATAATCCAGCGGCACACCCAGGACAAAACAATAAGTTTTATTATTGTTTCAAACGAACAGAACTACGCGTTTCGGCGAAGCCTTTGTCAAGTTGGTGACCCCTGCCCAAATTCCCTTAGAAATACAGGTCAAGGTTAATGAATAGTGAGAAAATACTATCGAGATCAAACACTTCAATTGTGTACATACTCGTAATGTTGCTCAAAATAACGCATTATAATATTTACATTCATATAATTATTCACAAGTCCATCAAATAAAGGAAAATAGTCAATTAACATTTTGATATAATGTCTCACTAGTAATTCGAACTAATATACCCCGAGTACAATAAGTGATAGATAGTAAAGAAATACTTCCGAACTCCACAATTTCACCATTCCAATGTTCATACAGTGTATTAGATATACGTTAATGGTGTATATTGGGTTTCGTTTATCAGGTGTATGTATGAAATTGGGCTATCAGTGAGACATGGCATCATATGGTTAATCGATAATATTAGAATCTCACACTGTTGGATAAATTTAAAATAGAATTGAATGCCTAGCTTTATAATCAGCAGCATGTTTTAGAAATTACCAGGATTTGTTGTGAATCTGGCAAACACACACAATTGGAATGGTGAAATTGTGGAGTTCGGAAGTATTTCTTTACTATCTATCACTTATTGTACTCGGGGTATATAAGTTCGAATTACTAGTGAGACATTATATCAAAATGTTAATTGACTATTTTCCTTTATTTGATGGACTTGTGAATAATTATATGAATGTAAATATTATAATGCGTTATTTTGAGCAACATTACGAGTATGTACACAATTGAAGTGTTTGATCTCGATAGTATTTTCTCACTATTCATTAACCTTGACCTGTATTTCTAAGGGAATTTGGGCAGGGGTCACCAACTTGACAAAGGCTTCGCCGAAACGCGTAGTTCTGTTCGTTTGAAACAATAATAAAACTTATTGTTTTGTCCTGGGTGTGCCGCTGGATTATTCATTGAGATTGCTTGGATATATCCATTTTGAAATATTTAAAACGGAGTTGCGACTGAGGCAGGCACCGGCGTCGATAGGAAGGAGAGCGGAGGTTCGCAACAAACTTTGTGCAAAAAATATATATATATATATATATATATATACATATCTCAACGGGGTCACCAGCTGTAACACGGCCCCCCCTCTGAGAGGCAATTTCAGCGCTCATATGAGCAAACATTTGATCCTGCTGCCGAACTTATCCATCAAGTACATGCTGGGAGCTGTAGTTGTGCATCAAACTACAGCTGTCTGGATTGCAGCAGGGTCAGCTGATCTCCCACCAATGTATGTTCAAAGGAGGGAGGAGGTGAAATCCGGTTGTCAGCCGCATCTGAAGAAGACGTAACTGTCGAAATGCATTATGCTGTGCTGCAACATGTGAATAAAAGGCTTCCCGTAAAGTACCCCGTTGTGTCCTTGGATTGCTTTGGAGAGAGTGATCGGTTGGTGATATTTTCGCGTCTGCCAGGAACGCGATACACGGACCCGTCCGCCAAGAGTCCTGGAACTTTGACTGGCAGGGTGACTGTTTGGATCAAGGCATTGATCGATTCTAGGATCGCCTCAGGAACGAGCCAGGCTAGTGGCCACTGTCATTGGCAGCCTGTGACTTCATGGGGAAGCGAGCTGATTACAACTCACTTCACGGCCCGGTTTGCTTCCAATTTTTGAGGCTTGGACATTGGGGACCAGAGGGAGCCTTTTGACACAATATCAACGGGGTCAACAGCTTCTACACGGCCTCCCCTTTGCGAGGCAATTTCAGCGCTCATATGAGCAAACATTTGATCCTGCTGCCGAACTTATCCTTCAAGTGCATGCTAGGAGCTGTAGTTGTGCATCAAACTACAGCTGTCCGAATTGCAGCAGGGTCAGCTGATCTCCCACCAATGGGAACTCCCAAGTATGTTCAAAGGAGGGAGGAGGTGTAATCCGATTGTAAGCCGCATCTGAAGAAGACGTAACTGTCGAAATGCATTATGCTGTGCTGCAACATGTGAATAAAAGGCTTCCGGTAAAGTACCCCGTTGTGTCCTTGGATTGCTTTGGAGAGAGTGATCGGTTGGTGATAATATATATATATATATATCCATATCCAAAACACAGTATTCCACCTGGGGCCAGCCGAACTCACGGCGGATGCAACCGGAAAGCATTGGTGGAAACCGCCTATGAAACAGCAAAAACAAGGAGTTCATGATACTCCCAAGGTTCGGTGCACTCAAGGGGTATGTGTCGGCTATGAAACATCCGCAGATGCGTTTCTGGCTCTTGCCGTCATCAGTGCGGAAAACCCGTCAATAAAACAACACAGTCATTTAAACGGTTCTGCCATATGGTTGGTGGATCCTTGGCCAATGAAGGGTCGGCAATGGGACGTCACCATGTTCATTAATTACTGCCTAATGCAATGTCTGGGGCGCCCCCATCGCTAAAAATGTTGATTGGCAGCCGTAATAACTGTGCCTGTATATATATATATATATATATTTATATTACTATTCAAAAGTATTCATTTTTAATTAGATTATTATTTTAAATTAATTAGTTGACATAATTGCAAAAATGCCAGGGATAGTAGAATCAGATTAAATGGGCATCCTCTTCAGAGGGCAGCTTGTCTGCTGGATGGAGATTCTGCCAGGTACATGCCCTACAAAGAACTATTAACAATAAAAAGGTTTTGCCTTTGCTGAACTTCCTTCGGCCCCAAAACAGAGACATGAGTTATTGTCTGGGTCTTATCAGCAAAACATGGGATGTTACATTGGCATCAAAGGGTAGACAGAACATAATGCTTTGCACCATAGAATTATTTCTCTGTGTACACAAGGGCACCTTCTAAATCCAGATCACATTTGTAATAGATGGTGGTCATTTTTCGAGCACATATCACTTATTGTCAAGATTAATAATGAAGTGGTATCCATGCACTCAGGAACAGAGAACTGACATCTGATATTCAGTGTCACAGGCAAGGCAGATCATGAATCAATTAGAATTATGAGGCAATGCGGATGCTTCCAGAGGCGCACGTGTCAGAGGGAGAGGGAAAGAGAGAAACGGAGGGGGAGAGATTGGTCCAGACACAGTAGGAAGGAGAGGGGGGTGAGGTTGAAAGCAAGAGCGAGACAGTGAGGGGGACTTAGCAGTGGCAGAAGAGGGAGGGCCAAGAGAGAATGAGAAAAACACATGGATGGAGGAGGGAGGAGGGGAGAGACTGAGCAGGACCGGCTGGAGCGCTGGTGGCACCCGGTGCGACAATGTTTATTGGCACCCCCCCATTGGTCAATTCCACCACAGATTGCTTCACTACCACCCTTTAACAGTGCGCTTCAAGTCTCCACACCCACTCTGTCTCAGATGCATTTAATTGGCTTTATAGCACTACTCATACTAGTGTATGGTGTCAAAGCACTTTACAACACACACACATTGCACAGTGACAATCGATCATAAGGTGTGTAAATCAGAGTAAAGAAAATGTTACATATGACAGAGGACCACATGGTGTAGGAGTCACATGTCATCCATACTTGCAGGCAAGGCAGACCATGAATTAATTAGAATTATGAGGTCATGCTGACGCGTTCAGCGGTGCGCATGTCAGAGAGAGAGGGAAAGAGAGAAACGGAGGGGGAGACAATGATAGATACACAGTAGGATGGAGAGGGGGTGAGGTAGCGATTGAAAGCAAGGACAGAAGAGGAAGGGCCAAGAGAGAATGAGAAAAACACATGGAGGGAGGAGGGAGGGCAAGACAGAGCAGGACCGGCTGGAGCGCTGGTGGCACCCGGTGCAATGATGTTTGTTGGTGCCCCCCAGTGACCACCTCCACCACAGACTGCCTCAGTACCACCCTTTAAAAGTGCCCCTTAAGTCTCCATAACCACTCTGTCTCAGATGCATTTAATTTGCTTTATAGCGCTACTCATACTAGTGTATGGTGTCAAAGCACTTTACAACACACACACATTGCACAGAGAAAATCTATTCTAAGGTGTGTAAATCAGCGTACAGACAATGTTACACAAAACAGAGGACTACATGGTGTAGGAGTCACATGTCATCCATACTCGCAGGCAAGGCAGACCATGAATCAATTAGAATTATGAGGCCTCGCTGACGCGTTCAGCGGTGCGCATGTCAGAGAGAGAGGGAAAGAGTGACACAGAGGGGGAGAGAATGATACAGGCACACTAGAATGGAGAGAGGGGTGTGGTAGAGATTGAAAGCAAGGGCAGAAGAGGGAGGGCCAAGAGAAAATGAGATGAAGGGAGGAGGGAGGGCAAGAAAGAGCAGGACCGTCTGGAGCGCGGGTGGCACCCCCCCCCATTGATCAATTCCACCATGGATTGCCTCACTACCACCCTTTAAGGGTGCCCCTCAAGTCTCCATAACCACTCTGTCTCAGATGCATTTAATTTGCTTTATAGCGCCACTCATACTGGTGTATGGTGTCAAAGCACTTTACCTCACACGCACATTGCACAGAGACAATCGATCATAGGTTTGTAAATCAGCGTAAAGAAGATGTTACATAAGACAGTGGACTACAATGTGTAGGAGTCACATGTCATCCATAGTCGTAGGCAGTATAGTTTAAGAGTGCTCGGTCAGGAGAAGCAGAAACTCAGAATTTACAACATAACGCCATGGTCGGGGGTTCTCTTTCATAAAAAGTTATGTCTACCCAAATGAACCCTTTTTACAACATTAGGATAATGAAAGACGGGAAAAAAATCATAGCCCTCTAATCAATGCCTTGCAGTTTGCATGAGCTCTTTGATGACAGTTAATAGCTCACTGCTCTATATTAGGATTTTAACTTATAAACTGCAAGTAACAAACTGATCTCTCTGACAGAAGCAATAACCGACTGACCTAATAAATGATATGCACTTTGTAATCTGCATGATGCAAGTTCTTCGCTGCAGGCATATTAACCCTTTGCGCTATCTTACTCAATCTATCTTAAGGAAGAACATTAATCACCAGAGTAATCTTGACTTTTATATTGTTGCTATAATAAAGGAACACAACAGCAGCAGGTGGCTTTAAAACCATAATATACTTGCAAACATGGCACCCCCACCAAAGTCAACACCTGGTGCGGTGGCACCGGTCACACTGCCCTAGAGCCGGCCCTGAGATAGAGATATGGAAAGAGGTTGAGAATATGAGAGGGTGTGAAAAAAAGGAAGGCAGGGCCATATATAGAAGAGAGACAGTCAGAGAAGGTGGGAGAAAAGAGGGGCAAAAGGGAGAGAGGGAGTATAGAGAGAGAAAGAAGAAGAAGGGAGGGTTGAGAGATAATGAGAGAATGAAATTGGGTGGATGAATAGAAACTGAAAGGGAGAGAAGGAGAGGAGGGAGAGAGAAGAGGGAGAGACGAGAGAGAATGGAATATAGTGAGCTGGAGTGGAATAGAAATTGAAGGCGAGGAGTGATAAGAGAAAGTCAAAGAGAGGGAGAGCAACAAAGCGAGAAGGGAAGGATGAAAGAGAGGGATAGAGACAGAAAGAGAGATATGGAAGTGAGCATGAAAGAACGACTTGGCAGCATCCTTTTCATTCAGCGCTTGCACACAAAGCATTTTCAAACTCATGACCGAAAGGAGCACTCAGTTGACAAAGACAGTACGAATGCAATTGAATGTCACAATCACTGCAAAGCAGATCATCTGTACATGTTTAGACTACTGAGAGACATTGGGATTAGAGGTGAGCATCAAAGGGGGGGATTAACATTATTAAAGTTTTTAATATTGAGCTGCTTGTATGTCGACTCCAAAATATCGACTTGCGTTATATCATCAAGGTAAGTAGATGTGCACTTAGAATAGTAAATATAAATTTCCCTATAGGACCACCTTGATAATCAGTGGAAGTCGATTTTGAGTCATTAATATATCTGTAGATCAAGGTTGTTGATCTCGAGACTTTGACACACATTAGCAAACACAAAGGAGAGAGGGAATTTTGAAGAAAGTAACAAGTACTTTGGAGGTGAAATGTAGGTAGGTAGCAAGTAGCAGACGACCACACGTCTATACAGATAACATTGCATATTACATGTTAGGTCGAGTGAGTCTACTATCTTCTACTACTCACGCACACTAAAAATACTTCAGTAATTTTTAGATTATTTTATAGATACTGTGAATGCTAATGTTATAAAATTTGTTCTGTTCAAGTTAGTAAAAATGTGCACAGTTTTTCACAAGTGGGTTAAGAACACCAGAGAACTGTGCTTGCATGGATAGTTTTGTCTAGAAATGAAGCATTAAGCATGTTAGCAAAACATACCTCAAAAACATGTCCAATGTTCTGCATGAAAGGTGAGAAATCCTTCTTTCCAGATTGAAGATGTGATATGCTTAAAATCTACACCAATATTTCATTGGATGAGTTCCAGTGCAATATTAAAGCAATACTAGGCAGCCAGATTGGTGACCACAACATGGATTTTCCAAGGAGAATCAAATCTGCCGCCTCTAAGGGCCTGGTTATGAGTCTGGCGGTCCACAGACTGCCAGACTCACGGTGGCGCTGCAGAGGCAGTCCAGCCACTGCCACGCCGGCGGTCTGAACGCCCACAAATTGGGCGGTCGGACCGCCATTCCACCGCCGCATCCGCCAAGGGTCAAAGATCCCTGGCAGTGGCGCGGCGGTCTTGAGGCTGCAATATGCTGGGTGGGACCACCGCAGTCCCGCCAAACATAGTACGAGTTTTCTCTCCACCACAGTTTTCATGGCAGTTCCTCCTCCATAAAAACTGTGGCGGAGGCGAAACAAAGGGGGCCCTACAGTGCCCCAGGTTGCCTCTGGGCCATGGGGATGCATACAGAGAGGCACATGTTATGCCCCCCTGTGTGCATGCACCTCAGTACCTGCATGGCATGGACTACACCAGTTTATGCCATGCAGTTACTGCCTTTGACGTTTCCATTGGGAATATTGGCACCGGCGAGGGAATGTCAAAGAACCGCTAGCCAGTGACTAAAAACGTCATAATCTGGTGGGCGGTGTGCACGCTGGTTTGGCGGTGCGGGGCAGAGGCGTGGCGGTCTCACTTCCGCACAGCCAAACTTCTAAACAGGGTCTAAGGATAAAAAAAAGTCATAGAGCGACACAAAATCCTCACACCTGTCCCAGGATCCTTGAGATTAAGGGTATCAGATCAAAGGTATGCTTTGGGTCACTAATATATATACACAGATTATGTAGTGCTAATCTATCAATGGAACTAATCGGACAGATGCATTCAACAAATCAAATATACAGAGAACTCCAATGTATTTGGATCCCTGACGCTTCAGGAGGTGGTATAAATACCAATCCCATTCAAACACCGTGCAATATAGAAGAGGAAAATACAGAGCAGTGGTAAACAGGGTCGGACTGGCCTATGGGGCAGTCAAGCAGTGCCCGATGGGCTGGTCTGGGATGGGCCATTTTTTAAACAGTTTTGCGTGCCTGTTTTATGGCCAGGTAGAGTGGTTTTTACTTTTGATTTCCTGATGTTACCACAATCATTGCCTGCAGCAAACTCAATTGCATGCAGCCTGCCTAGCACAATACTCCTACAGTGTAGCTTCACAAGTGAAACACTGCCCTGATTTGCAAATGTGGGCCACTTTTTTAACTATCTGGTTCGCTTACTGTGTCCCACTTTTATTTTGGGCCTACTTTTTTTCCCAGTCTGACACTGGTGGTAAAAACCACTTCTCAGGGCACTGCAGGTAGTACAATTACCTCCAAGTAAAACTACTTTACACTGGCAGTAATTTCATTCCTATTCTCCCTATTATGAAGCAAGATTTTACCAAAAATGATGGTAATTAACACTCACAAAAAGATCAGCTCTGGCCTGGGCTTCAAAAGAGTGACAACAAAGAGCAGATGATGTTACCTGAGTTGCAGGTTAGATATGGTGAAGAAATAAAACTGAGAAATGTTTTTTGCCACGGTACACCTGCAACTGCCTTTGTAATTTACACACCATTGCTATCTTTTATTAAATTATACCCACATCAATATTTGTGCAGTATATGAGATGCATGACATTATGTTTTCCAGTGGTGGCATATTACAGGTAATAGTAGTTGCCACTACTTATTTAACAACAGTGGTAATAACACACCGCCGTGTAAGGTAAGGTAAGGGCCTTGAGATTGGTGCCTGGCCATGAGGTAGAACAATAATTTACTACTGCCAGTACATCTCGCTTCAGGGCCTCGCACAGATACAGGGAAAAGCACACCATGAGCACACACTGGACCACAGACCACTCCCGCTCACGCGAAGAAATGCACTGTGGGGGTATTTTTGCGTGAAAATACCCCCCCCCCCCTTACAAAATATACCTTTGGTGGGTGGGCCAGGGGAGTGGCAGGCCCATACCTTGAAGCTAGATATGCACCAAGAAAGCCAGAAACAGTCAGGCAACAGCATTGCTTAATTTGTAAAAAAAAATAATAATAAGTGCCAGGGTCAGGAGGCCACTTCAGCCTCCACCACACGTTGCACTTAACAACACAACTACTAACCATCACACTCCGACAAGTGTGACAATTCGGACTATTTCAGGCCCCCAAAGCTACAAGATTGACTTGGGAGGCAGGTAATAGTCATTTTAATGAATATAGAATTAATAATTAACTGTTGTTGTGCTCATTCCTAAATTAGGTAGACATCGCCATCTTGTGGCAGGCTGTCCCAAGCGCCAGTGCTGACAATTTAGTGAACGTGCCGAGCACCGGGAACCCCAGGCTCAAATTGAGCACTAGCCAACAGAAATGTAAACTGCTTTGCAAATCCTTGTACTGAACCATGCAATGAACCGTGGGATAAAATATTCAATTTCTACTATTAATTTAGGGCGAATTGTAATTCAGTGTATTGATATGCCAAAGCCCTACAAGGGCCAGGCATGATAGTGGCACGCCCATGAGTGACGCTGCTTGAGGGGCGTGAACCTGATGACATCAGCAGGCCTCCGCCACTCTCCTTGCTGCTCTATTCTGCACATGGCAGAGGTAGGGCTTGAATCTGTGACTATGAGCCCTGTACCTGCAACTTTGCCCTCTTCCACCCACCAGGACTAGGCTGCTCAGAAAAAGCGGAGGCATATTTGAGTAGGACAAGTGTCATTCTAGCTAACCAGCATTGCAAAGATTTCTAGTACAATATGTGCCTTTTAAAACATTTCAGGCTTAAGTTAAGTATGACTTCATGTTGAGGATGGAGGAAATGTTCCCAACTTACTCACCTATTATGATTCAAATAGTGTGAAAGTTACAGTTCGGTACCTAACTTTTTATTCGGCCATTTCCTTTTTAATAAACATATTAAAGTATTTTGTTGTCCAGCAGGGGTTAACATGTTTTGGGGGAAAACACAGCCTCTTCTTCCTGCTTGGAATGCACGTGGTTTATTCACATCAGTTAACAGCCTTTATTTTTTCCCCATAAAACAGCTTAATGGTTAACATTAACGTTTCTATCAATTTTTTTTCAATGAGAAATAAATTGGGAATTCATGACAGACCACCCGTCCGTGCGAGCCTCCACTGAGTGCCTTAGGCATGCCCCGGCAGTGACACGTCTCCATTTATTGGGCTTTTAAAAAGGCCATTTAACACCAATCAATTGCAACCCGTGGCCATGCAGTGAGGGAGCATGGCGAGGCGGCTGCTCCAATCCAAGGGACATGTCACCTCTCTTCATTTACAACTGGTGGTGGGAATGGGAAACGTGCAACCGAATTTTGAAATGGTTCACTGAATATGATATAAGATGAATATTCTACTTTAATACGAGGTAATATCAAATTTCAAATTTAAATATAAGGTAATATAAAAGCATACCTGAGGAATATGCACATCATTATTCTCAAAACAAATAGAAATCGAGGGCCATGTTGGGCGTTTCCGAAAAAGCAAAAATGCTTTATCATAATAATAATAATCCACATTTGTAAAGCGCAAACAATCACCCGTAAGGGTCTCTAGGCGCTGGGGGCCGTCAGGAAGATTAAGCAAGCTATTGCCCAGAGTCACATGGAGCTGGGCTAATCTGCCGCCGGCGCTGGGGATCGAACCGTGATCTCCGGAGTCAGTCACCCTTGCCGTGGCGCCACACCTCTTCCATGTGTACCAAGCACGAATTGCGATTTGGTAACAGGTAACAGAATGGCGATTTGCCGTAAGTCATTCGGTATTTAGAAGAGGCATGTTTAGGCTGTCCCTTCCAAATAAAGAGTCACGGTCACAAAACATTAATTGTTACCGACACCTCAAAGGAGGTGGTACCTTCCCCTTTGTGAATGATGAAACAATTTTTTTTTAGAGCAGGGGACCACTGCCTACCCCTAAATAAAATGAAACGCAAATGTTTAATTTCCTTTTCTAAAATGCATCCCGCTGTCTTTTAAGAAAAACGGGCTGCATTTGGTGGTCTTCTGACCCCAGTAGACCACCATTGCTGTAGTGGCTGCAGTGGTTCTCAATGGGCTGTAAACTGCGACCTACCTCACTAATATTCATGATATAGGTCGATATGTGACTCACTTTAAATCGCAATGGAAGGTTTGCATGTTTTCCTTCAATAGGAATTGTGATTTCCTAATTTTGATTCAGTAAGAATCGCAATTAGAAAATTGCAATTCCTATATTTTGTACATATTAAATAAGGCCATTTTAAGTAGAATTTTATTCTCCTACCTTGAACAGAATATCTGCTCCTGAAATATTCTCTAGCACAGGTTTGTGTCTCACATGAGAGATTGGTATACAGCCCTACATACCGAGTTTGCGGGTAATGGCTGCATAGACCTAACAGTTTTTCAGCACTCTTGTCGGCACATAAAATGTGGAGACATCTGAGCCGTGAAAAACACAGTGCCTAATTTGTGAAAAAAAGGAGTACCAGGGCCCTTGTCAGTAGGTGACAGCAGCTTGCGCCACCAGTTGCCCCTGTCCGTTCTGCCACCAACAGTACCAACACAACTACTAACCATCACACTCCTACAAATGTGAAAATTCAGACTATTCCAGACCTCGAGATGTATTAGAAAGGCGTGGGTGGTAGGTAGAAGGCATTTTAATGTATATTGAATTCATAAACACCAGTGCTTTGTTTGGGCCGGTGGTTGTAGGTGAGGCTCGCCCACACCTATTGTTGAACGTCACTTATTTTACCTGTTCGACCCTAAGCAAGATGGAGAAAAACACAAAAAGAGGGAGACAAGGAGGAAAAGAAAGACAGAAAAAGTGTCAGAAAGGGAGAAAGCAGGGACCTGGAAGAGTGAGATAAAGGGGCAGGGAGTGTCAGGGGGTGGATAAGAGCGGCATATGTCGAACCCTGACTACGCAGCCTTGGTATTCGGCATGCAGACCTTCGATTGCACCAGCCTCAGGCTTCAGGGCCAGTCTTTGGGTACCGGCACTTACTATTTCACAAATTAAGCACTACATGTAACCAGTGCAACTTTTTCACCAGGCAAAAAAGGAACCCAAGCATTGACTAATCAGCTGAGGATGAGTGTTATTGCAACCATGAGTTGGGAATACATTTGCCCCATAGTCTACGTTAAAATATTATTGAAAGGCACCTCAGAGTTCTGAGAGGTTACACTGGAACGTGGGGGCATATCAGCAACACCTGGCGATAATTATCACTCAGTGCTCTTAGCGTGAGGATAATTATCGCCGGGTAACGTGGATTTTTATCGCTGAGATAGCGTGCTATTAGCAACGCTTATCTCCTCAGCGATAAAAATCCTCACGCTAACTGCCTAATGTGAGATTATCGCTGGAAACCCAGCGATAATCTCACGTAGTGTGGCGTTAGCTTGCTGATAGGAACTCACAAACATAGCCATGATATCCACCTTCCATAGGATATCATGGCTAAGTCAGTCCAGAAGCAGGCGTAAGGAAAGTAGCGATAACAGGGGTTATCGCTACTTTTCTTGCCGCTATGTTTCATAGCGTGGGGATTGATGATAGGAGAAAGGTCGCTTAGTGACATTTCCCCTGTCATGTCAGGTCAGGAACGCCCACTTTGCATCTCATTAGAGATGCAAAGCTGGGCGTTAGGAATCCCCACGCTAAAGCAAGGTTTCACGCGTTAGCGTGGCCTTGCTAATTAGGCGATAAAATTATCGCCGCTTTTCGGCCGAAACCGGCCGCAAAAGCGGCGATAATTTTTTATCGCCAGCTTGTAAATATGCCCCTTGGTCTTTGGCCACAGAGCTCCTCTCTAAATTGTAATATCCCTATAAGGCACTGGAGGGGCAATATATCCCATATATTAAGGACCCAAGGAAAAAAACAGTGAACTAATACCATGCAGATAACATGCTTGAGACAATGCTTAATGAAAAGGAGAGACCCACCCAGTTGCATTGCCTCAACTCTTCCTGTTGGGACAGACATATGAGATACTCTGCAGTGCAGGGAGCCAGCGTTACTTCCACTAATAGCTTGCCCTTTCCAAAGGTCCAAGACGTTGCCCCAGTGGGGCTGCCGAAGACACCTTTAAGATATTATGTAATCAATCCCTAGTACAGTTGTGCAGAGAGTGCTGTAATTTAAGAGTGGATCTCAAAACATTTTTATTCGGCTCCATTGTTATTGCCAGCTCTAGGGCGATGCGGTGCCACCGCACCGGGCGCTGACTCGGGTTGGGGGTGCCATGTTTATTATTTTAAAAGCTCGAGATGCCACGTTCCTTGTCCTAGCAATTTTCAAGCATCATTAAAAAATGTCACGATAGATAACTCCAGTGATTAATGTTGTTCCTGGTGAGAGACCATAGCCAAGAAGGTTAATACGCCTGCTGCAAAGAACTTGCCCCATTCTGCATACACTATAAATAGGTCAAGGGGTTATCGCTTTTGTCAGCAAGATCCTTTTGTTGCTTGCAGTTTAAAAGTTAAAATCCTAATATAGAGCAGTGAGCTATTAACTGCCATCAAAGAGCTCATGCAAACTGCAAGAAATATATTACAGCTACATGTTTTTGCCCAGTCTTTCCTTATCCTAGTATTGCAAAAATGTTTCATTTGGTTAGAAATCAACTCTTATTATTAAAGAAAACCCCCAACAATGATGTTACATTTAAAATTCTTAATTTGTGCTTTTCCAGACCAAGGACTTTTAAATGATACTGCCTACCAGTATGAATGACATGTGACTCCTACACATTGTCGTCCTCTGTCTTAAGTAAAATTTCCTATACACTGATTTACACACGCATGATTGTCTCCGTATGTATGTGTGATGTAAAGTGTTCTGAGACCCTAAACTGGTATGAGGGGTGGCAGAAAACTAAATGAATCTAAGAGACAGTGGTTATGGTGACTTGGGGGGCATTGTCAAATGGTGGTAGTGACGAAATCTGTGGTGTGGTGGTCATCGGGGGGCGCCAACAAACATTGTCACACAGGGCGCCACCAGTACTAAAGCCGGCCCTGACACCAAGATACACTTGGATGAACACGTTATGTTTTAATGATACAGTGAAACACCACAGCAACGACAGCAGCAAAACAGCAATAAAACAATGCATCAATGAACCAACAATAAAATTGCTGTATTTATATTTGTTTATTGGTGTTTTTATATAGAACAAATTAGACCCAAAAAAGGCATCAGAGTACATTACAAACGACAATAAATTGCAACATACCAACAGAACAACATGCCAACACAACACTCCAAAATCAAAGCAAATACAAAATGGCACAGACACAAAACAGCACGAAGAGAACACCATGCAAAAACACCACAAAATACACCAACACAAAAAAGACAACAAAACTCCCCAGCAATACATTGGAGTTATATGTTTGGATTTAATTGCATTCCTAGGTTATGCTGTTGGGGTAGTTTGTTGTGTTGTTTTGTGCTCTGCCCCCATTGTTGAGGGGGTGTAAATGTGAAGTGGTTGTGTTTTCTTTTGTTGTCTTTAATTGTTCTATGTCGGTTTATAGCTTTGATGTTTTTTTTGTTTTATACAGTTGTGTTTCCAGAGTACACTGATGGGATGTGTTGTTGTGCTGTGATATGCTGTTGATGTTCAGTTCTTGTAGTGTACTGTGTGCCTGTTGGGAGTTCTGCTTTGTTTCTTTACGTGAATTGTGTTTTCTTTTGCTTTGGTATGTTGATATTATGCTCTTGTGTTACTATTCTGTTGAACTGCTTTGTTGTGCTTTGTGGCTGTATTGTTGTTTTATTGTTGTTTTATTGTTTGTTTGGTGTTATCGCTGTGTTAGTGTTTTCTTTTGTTGTGCAATTTAGTTTCTTTTTCACACTTCAACATATATTGCAACATTTACACCCAAAGCGGTTCATTCAATTATAGTTCAAGTTCTAATCAAACAATTGCCACCATCAAGGATGGTAAAATACAGCTCCCTCTGCTCTACAACTGTACATGACGCCAGTCAGTTCATAGCAAGGCCACAGATCATGCTTTAAAATGCCACTTCCTGTGCTTTATTTAAATGACCATATCTGAATAGGAAGTTAGGTCCGAGGAGCCAAGGAAGCATTTTTACTTCCTCTGTGACCAGTGCTTAATTTGAGCCAGTGGTTTCTGGTGCTCACCACTGGCACATAATCATCAACTCCAGTGCTTTTAATGAGCATCAGTTAAGGAAACATTCATTCATGGTAGGCATGGGGAGATTTAGTGATTTGCCCCAAATCACAGGATATTGAGCCGATGGCGAGACTCGAACCTGGTTCCCCAGCGCCGAAGTTGGCAGCTCTGGCCATTACATAATATCCTCTCCCCACGTTCATAGTTAGTAGATGGTTCTGATTTAGGCGTCACTAACAGGAGAAATGGGCTGGTGCAAGCTGCCTCCTGACGAGACATCCAGCACTTATGTTTTTACAAATTAACCACTGTCTGTGGCACAGCAGTAAATGTACTGTCTAACTTATTCCAAGAAGTAATGCTAACGTAGGATAGACGCCCTTGGACAACGGCGGGTAGGTGTATCGTGGGGGACCTATTGATGGTAGTACATTATGCACATTTGATCAACTTAGAGACGGATGATATTGAGTCTGGTAGTTCATGAGACATGAAGTGTTAGAAAGGGAGGCCATCTTGACCTGGGAAACTGAAAGTGGTGAACTCTCAGATTTTATGTTTTGCAGGTAATGTTAACACAAGGACATTGTGGACATGCTGTAACAACTTTTGTGTATAGGACTCCCTCAGTCCAGCGCCCTCCTTGTTATTACGAGCCATGATTAACGTCCTTCTTTTTACCTCTCTCCTCACAATACCAGTACCCGGACGGGTCCTTATGTGAGTACCTACTTCTTTTCCTCCTCACTCTTTTCACGTGTGGCACACCAATCTCACTAGGCTGCGCATTTGAATGAACAGGTACTCTTCATTTTACATACTTCCTTCTCACATTTTTTCGCATTTGTGCCGGTATATGGGCCTCATGCTTTTTATAATTTCCCTTATAGATGTCCCTACATTGTTCAGTCCTGAAGAGACCCTACATTGACTAAAGGGTCGAAACGCCGTCGACACACAAAAGAAGCAAACCATTACTAAGTGCTTTTCACTTGATATAGCTGCTGTTTATATTGAATATAATAGATAATGGTCGACTTGCAGAATATTGTGGAGACCTTGTATATAATTATCACATTCTCACTTATGGTTTAGGTTCCATTTTTCACTTGGGACACTATGCACAAATGTTTTTAATGACTTTGGTACAATGTAAATATCAATTTTTCTGTCTTGAAAATTGACAAATGTATAAATTGTTTATATTGAAATATCAGTATCTAGTGGTTTCTTTTTTCCCCCTCTGCCATTATTTGAACTCTCTTTTTTGCGATTGTGCATACTATTACTAAGATAGGTCATATTATTCCACTGGAACCATTGTTCTTCCTTTATAAGTAACAACGCTTCACAACACAATATTACCAGCATTTTACCATGAAGATAACAAATTGAAGGAGAAGTTGAAAGAAAAACTAAATGAAGAATTGTGAGATACAGAAGGGGTTAAAATTTGTGAATATACCAAAACATGTCCATAAAATGCATAATTTAAATACATTCCATTTATTTTACTACTGGGTAAGTTACACCGACTGTGAATGACTGCTGACCGAGGTGTGACAGGACTATGGCTGACTATTTTAATTTGGTGTGGGAATGCCTGGTGGTGACACAATTTTGGGGAACCAAAGTGAACCTCCAATGAGATGTAACAAGTAAGAAATTGGACGACACCTAGTGTTGTGCCTTATGCAAAGATCCAATAAAATGAAAGCAAGATCAGATTCATATGCTTAGCTTTTGTGCTGGTAAATCATAGAATAGCTATGCTTGGAAAGCAAGGTATGCACAACGATTAAGGGTATGGATGGTTGAGCTCATAAGATGGGAGGAAGCAGTGATGGCCACCTCCGTCTCCACAGCAACCTTCCTGGAGAGATAGAAACTCGCAGATGTCAGACTCCTCCTAAGCAAAGCTTCTGCTGATCCCAGTGATCTAAAAAATTACTGGTCGATCTCCCTGCTCACCTGCCCGGCCAAAGGACTCAAGAAAGCCATCAACCAGCAGCTCACTGACTTCCTGGAACCAACCTACCTACTGAACGAGTCACAATCAGGATTCCGTACCAACCACAGCACTGGGAACACGCTAATTGCTGCCAAAGACGACATCCGAACATTCCGTGGAGTAACTGTAGTCCTGATCCCCCTCATCTCCTCCGCAGGTTTCAATACCGTCTCCCACAATACCCTCATCAACAGACTCAACAACATAGGCATACACCAAGATGCCCTCAAGTGGATCTCCTCCTTTCTTACAGGATACACACACAGCATCCGACTGCCGCCCTTCACGTCCACATCCAAAGACATTGTATGGGGTGAACCACAAAGATCACCCCTCAACCCCACCATGTTCAACATCTACATGACCCCCCTTGCAGATGTCGTCAGATCCCACAGACTCAACATAATCTCCTACGTAGATGACACCTAATTGATCCTCTCGCTCACTGAGGACCCGCCCAATGCCAAAACCAACTTCTACAACGCCATGACCAACGTAGCCAAATGGATGACAGACAACTGCATCCAACTCAACTCCGACAACACTGAAGTTCTGATCTACGGGAAAAACACCTCCACCTGGACCACAGCTGGTGACCATGAAATGACAAGTCAACGCATTTGCCTCCTCTTGCTTCCACACACTCCGCATAATCTTCAGATGGATCCCAACCAACACCAGAAAGACCATCACACAGGCCCTTGTCACCTGCCGCCTCAACTACAGCAACACCCTCTATGCCGGCATCTCCAACTGGCTCCTCAGAAGACTCCAGGCAATACAGAATGCTGCAGCCAGACTCATCCTGGACCTCCCCAAACATACCCACATTCACCCACCCTCGCACACCCACGCATTCATCACAGCAGTGGCCGCTCCTTCTCCTACATCGCAGCCAAGACCTGGAACGACCTTCCCCTCCAGCTACGTACAGTCCCTTTGCTGGCAGACTTCAGAAAGAGACTCACGACCTGGCTCTTTGTTGGAGACACAGCACCCAGATACCCCTAAGGGTGACAGTGTTACAAAGACTGTTGATTGATTTATTGGCATCTAATCCAATCACAACAATAAAGTGCGGTGCGATACCAATAGATGCTGCATGGAACAATGTCTTGCTAGCACTGGAAACAACAATAGATGACTAACCCTCTTCAAGAAGAAAAGGCTCCTTGTTACTTCCAGCAAAACAGTTGGGTGTGGTCTACCGGGTGATGGGTCCTACTACAGATACAACTGCTGAGTAGGGGGATGCACATGTAGGCACCACTCCAAACACACACAGGATCCAACAACTGTTTAGAGTTGATACGTTTAGTGATTGCTCAGAACAACATAGGATGTGCGCATACACAGGAGTCAATAATCACCATTCTGCATTACTGCCTCATTAATTTATGGATTAATAGTGAAAAGAGAATTAACTGGAATTATTTAATTACCGGTTGAATTATTTTTGTGTTGATTTATATGTAATGTAACTCCTCTCGGGCCACCCTGCTCACTCTGCGCGTACGATGAAAAACGTTGAGCCCCATGTCATGGAAAATGCTTATTGGAATATCTACAAAATCAATTAAGGGCGATATTAAAAAGTGTACTTTCTAACAAAAATGTTTGGCTAAATACACTGTACTGATTTATTTATTTGCACAGAAGACAGAGATCAGGAGAACTGCAACCTCATTGTTCTGGAGATCAGTGACACACAGAGATTCTCCACTTCACTTAAGATGACTCTGCATATCAGATGAAACTAAGCAGAGGTGTCAATTAAACTCTATGTGAAAAAATATCTACTAAAACAGACTGCAAAAAACACAGGCACAAATCTAAGAACTACCAAAATATTGACCCTACTTAAACATCTCCCTACAAAAATGGTTTGACCTTTTAAATTCCTAAATCCAAACAAATCCACTTCCAGTATGTTGAGGGACTGGGCCAATCTACTATTTTACCTCCAGGTCTGGCATAATTGGGGTAAAGGATTTGAGATTGAGTTTTGGTGCAAATCACAGTTTTTGTTAGGACATATTTACATGTGGCAGTTATTTTGTGAGTCAACCCTTCTGCATCCTTATATTGGCAGCCTTAACAAAAAATATAGCACTGGAACTTGTTAGCCACAACCATTTAGGAATGACAGATTAATTAAAATCTTCACAATGTATTTACAGCAGATATAGATAAAGATAAAAAAACGGAATTTCATAAACAACAATTCTACTCATTAAAACAATGCAGACTAAACTACAGTTTTTTTAAAATTAATCCTGGCATCATAAATACAAGTAAACATTGTTTTGCGCCTTAAAACCATACAGGCTAAAATGCATTCAAAAGACTAAAAGGTGTGTGTATAAACATGATTATGGCAACTTTTAACTTCGGACCATGTGTACAAACACATTTTCCCATAGACACAGAATGGGTAAAACCCTTTGATACATCTGGCCCTTTGCCTTAGTCTAACCATATACCATAGAGGATCTTGGCTTCATCATCCATGGACTGACTTCTCAAGTAATACTAATACAAACCTACAGCAATGGACAGTGGACCATAAGCAAAATGCAGCACCTGTACCGTCAATCACCCATACAGTATAAATAATAGACAGAAATGTGAGCTAACAAAACCAAAAAGGGCCCCCTGTCCAGGAGCACCTCCCCACTGAAGGCGATTCAGCCCTGAAGAAGTCCTAAGTTTAAAGGACGAAACGCGTCGGCTGATGAAAACCTTTTTTTGATTAAATGGAATAAAAGAAGAATGATACAAGACGACTTTTTGCATTAGCAGTGATTTAGCTTGATTATTAATATTTATGTACAATCACGGATTTGGATGTTGACAGTCTGTGGTGCAGAACCGATCTAGTGTTTTTTAGCAATACTAATACAGTAAGGCTTCATAAAAGAAGCAGTCAGGTTGAAATGCATTTGTGGGAATTTTAGCTATATTTGCAATCACGCCATGGGTGAAAATTTGATGTGGTTACAACTCCTCAAAACCATACCAGCTAAAGTGCATTTGGAAGGGTGAAGACCCGTATGTGCAGTCACAATTATGACAATCTTAGCAGCATTGTCTTAAGCCTGGTTTCACAGGTATGGTTTAACATTGTTTGTCTCATCAAAACCCTACAGATTAAGGTGCATTCAAAGGGATGAAGGCTGTACATGCAATCATAAGAAAGACGGTTTTAGCCGCATCATCTTAGGCCTGACATCACAGGACCAAATTAAATTATTTAACCCATTGAGACCATACCAGCTAAAGTGAATTCAAAGGAATAAAAACAATGAGTCCGATCATGTTAGTGAAAGATTTTAGCGCGTCATCTTATTTTCCCAAATCATGCCACCGGCGATCTTACCTGCATCACCTTTTGCACGGTCTATCGGATGGATTTACTGGAGATTAAAATGAGTGAGCCCTCAGTTTCTCTCTTTCTATGGCATAGAACTTGGAGATTCTAGCTAAGCCCACAGGAGTCGTGCAGGTATAGACGTAGTAGACGACCTCCTTGTATGCAAAAATATTGGCCTTAATAGGAGGAGCCTCTGTAGCAACAATTCGGGGCAACAACACAGTAGAGAGATCACTGTCTCCATGGCCTTGGTACACAGTCTGCACTGCTGTGGCACTAGCAGTTGAAATTTCCAATGTGTTCTAAATTCACAAATTGGCAAGGTGTTCAAGATATTCCTAAGGGCCCGCCTCCCGAGCGCGGCTTTCAAGTCTGGCTGGCAGGCCCTCTCCGCGTACGAATGATAGATCCCCAAGGCACCTTGGATCTGCGTAGCCACGGAAAGTTCTTGCTCTTTCAAAAGAATCCTTGCTTGCTTCTTTATGATGCTTTATAAAATTGTCATGTTAAAGGCTTGCTGAGTTATGTTTTCTGTAATAATATTTAACATTGTTACAGCAGTGTGAAAGTAATGTGCCCAGGGACTATGCGCGTCATTAAAAAGAATGTTAAGTGCGTGTTTCATTGATCCAACATCAGCCCTGATTACTTGGTGGTAGTACTTTCTGATGTCCTTTTTTACATTCTATATCCATGTTTGTCAGGCCGGCTCCTAGCAGTACCAGTGTGGGCCTGGTGGTTTTTGGAAGTCCAAAGATTTCCCTGTAGGCTGCTATATGACAGTGTTCCAGGATGTCTGTGAGTTTAAGAGGATGGGAGAGATGGCCATAGCTTATTGTAGGCAAGAATTTGGCTTGAATTACTGTGAGTATCCCATCCACTGTTGGGCACTGAAACTTATGGTGTAATTTAGCTATGGAGAATGTGGCTCTGGGTGACTAGACCTCACTTTCCCTTGCTTGAAGAGTGGCTTTGTCTGAGGCCGACAACCAGACCCGAAATAATGATATTTGTTCGTTGTGGCAATATTAAAAAAAACAATGTTCCATGACAGCGGCGGATTTTTGACTCATTGGGCAAAGATAAGCACTTTAGTTTTTGTAGCATTGACCGTTAATGAGTTTGCGATGTTATAATTGTGCACGCTGTTCAGCAACCTCCTCATTCCGACACGAGTGTGGTCTAGAATTACCAGGTCATAAAAATAATAATAATCCACATTTGTAAAGCATGAACAATCACCCGTAAGGGTCTCTAGGCTCTGGGGGCCATCGGGAAGATTAAGCAAGTTAATGCCCAGAGTCACAAGGTGCTGGGCTAATCTGCCGCCGGCACCGGGCATCGAACTGTGATCCCCAGATTCCAGAGTTAGTCGCCTTAGCTGCGGCGCCACACCTCTTCCTCGTCATCAGTGTACTGTATGATGGGAAGCTTAAGTGATCCAGGCCTAGGCGGACAGTGATTACCCATCATTAGTGCCTGACCCAAGTCTGCTGTGTACAGGTTGAATAATATGGGTGCAATGACAGATCCCTGCATCAGCCCCTTTTTAGTGTAAATATTTGGTGTAGCGTGGGATTGTGTTAATTTGACCTGGATCCAGGTGTCTGGATATAGGGCAACTATTGCACCCAATATCTGTTTAGAGATCCCCCATGCCCTCATGCTGCAAGTTTGACCCATATTGTTCTTCGATCAATGGCGTCAAAAGCCATGCTGTGATCTATAAAGCACGCGTATGGTGCTTTATTTTTATTGCTCTATCAATGAAGTATGAGAGGGGAATAACATTGTCGGTTTTAGAGGCCTTTGGGTAGAAGCCCATTTTATAATATGTTATTATATTGTTGGCAGTGACCCAGGCTTCTAATTCACACAAAAGCAACTTAGAAAATGCTTTCCTTTCTAAGCCCAACAAGGCAATTAACCTGTACTTTATTGGGGCCGTGTTGTTGCCATTTTTATGGAAGGAATATAGGATGGACACCATCCGTGTATCTGAAATGTTGGATGTCATCAGACCATTCTCGAGAAGAATATACAGGTGAGGTGGCCAATATTCTACGCCTTCCCTAAACACATTGCCAAGCAGTCTGTTTGGCCCAGGAGCCCCATCCCTACAAGTGGCTTTAAAGGATTTGTGCAAATTCCACCTCTTTTATTTCTATTTGATCGTCTGTGAGGGCCTCACTCAGATTGAGAAGGGATTCCCGCAGAGTGCCTGCTGGGATCTTGGAGTCGACATATAGACGGAGTGCATGGGCTATTCAGTTCTTGGGGGAAAAGGTGTTATCATGTTTTTATTTAGCAGGCTATTTACGTTGGTCCAAAATTGTCGTGATTTACCTGGTGTGAGAAGGTTGAATAAATGCAGCCATTCTTCCTCCAAATACTTTTTTTAGGGCCCAAAGTATTTTTTATGTATGCTCCTTGCCTCTTTTAGTAGTCTTAGTGCCTCTGCGTCTTTCTGCTTTTTACACTTGCAAGCCATCATAGCCTTTTACTATGTTTGAGTTCATTGCCCGGAAGCAGTGGCTTGTGGGTAAATCTCATAATTGCCATTTTTTTAATCTTGATTCTGTTAGTGGTTAAAGTTGCGTTTGATGTTCTGAGTAAGTGTAAAGGGATTATGTTGTGCCTTACATGTCTTGTACAAGAGACTATTCCCAGGTCCTCATTTAACCCTTTTCTGTGGAGAATTAGGTTCTGGTGTTAACTAATTAAGTTCATTTTTCTAGAGCACACGAATGCCGAGGAGTCATAGCGCTAGTGTGCTGAAACTGAGCTGACAAAGAAAAGAGGCCTGCTTAATGCTAGAGACAAAGAGCCATGTTGTCAAAGAGTTCCTAAAAAGAACCCTTGGGCAGATTTACAAGAAACTGACGCATCTGTACAGATGTGTCAGTTTCCATGTGCCTCCATACGAAACCCTTGCACCACCATGGAAGCGCTGTATTTACAATACGGGGTACCGTGGTACAAGGATTGACAGATGCGTCAGAAATTCTGACGCATCTGCTGGCGCAAAATTCACACATTGCTGGAGTCGTGTCACAAACATGACACAACTCCAGCAATGCATGGGGAGACCTATTCCCATTACGCAGCATCACTCCTTACGCCTGCTAAGCAGGCGTAGGGTTTTGATGCAGTGGCGTCATAGAAGTGGCGCAATGAAATCTTGTGGATTTCACTGCGTCACTTCTACTAGGCTTTCCCGCATGGGAACGCCCACTCTGCGTACATTATACGCAGGTATACTGTGGTGCAGGGCTTTACAAGGAGATGCAACTCCCTAGATGTGTCACATTGTAAATGGGCCACAACTTGGAGCATTGTTTACGTGCCACTGCGCCACAAAAAGTGACGCAACGGTGGCACAAAAGTGTTACAAGGGGCTTGTAAATCTGCCCCCCCCCCCGTTTGTTTGAAACCTCAACGAGAAGGGCATAGGATTCCAAAGCTTGCAAGCTAGGTAGGAGAAGTTTCTGCCACCCCAATTAGCCTTCTTTACCTTAGGAATGATGACTAATTTAGCAGCATGTGATCTTAGGTCACGTTGAGGGACATGTCATGCAAAGGTCTTCTGAAAGTATAGAGGGCCAAATGTATGAGGTGCTTTGTGTACTATACACAAGGCCTTACATTTTACCCTTTCACCAACAGGCAGCCAGTGGAGGTCCCAAACACTCTTTGAAATGGAACTAAATTTGGGAAATTTTACAAGCAAACAGGCTGCTGCATTCTCCAGAGATTGTAGCTTTGATTGGAGATGTTTGTGAATTCCAAATTAGAGAGCGTTGCAATAGTCTATCTTAGATAGAACCAGGGCAACCATTACCGTTTTTTGCATGTTTAATGGAATAAATGAAAAGACCTTTTTGAATACCTTCAATAGATAGAAACATGAAGATGTAATCTGTTCAGGGAAAAAGTTGCCCATCAAAAATGACCCCAAGATTTATCACTTTCCGAACTGGAGATGGAGGAGAACCTGAATTAACAGGCCACCAAAAATCATTCCAAAAAGAGATGCTGTTCCCAAAGGGCATCATCTCTGTTTTCTTGGTGTTAAGCTTAAGACAGTTTTCCTGCATCAAGATTGGGATATGTGCCAGACAGTTGTTAAAGTCTTTGGCCACACCGTGGACATCAGATGTAATTGATACAACTATCTGCGCATCGTGGTCATAGGATATTGCAGAAAAAACATGCGTTCGAATAAGTTTTGCTATGGGGGGTGACATAAATGTTAAATGGGGATAGCGATGATCCCTGAGGAACCCCACAAGGAAGAGAAAAGGAATTGGAGGTGTGCCCTCCAAGCTCAACAGGCTGTTCTCTGTTTGATAGGAAGGAGCTGAGTAAGGGAAGAGCTGCGCCCTTGATCCCCACCCTCTCTAGCCAGTTGATAAGCACTTGATGCAGTGTCACACGCGGCTGAGAGGTCCAGCAGGATCAGTGCATCTCTCCCCTATCCACCTACATTCAAATCTCCCCAGAAGCACTAATAAAGGCTGATTTTGCACAGTGCTGTGGCCTGAAACCATGCAGCGATGGATTCAGAATGCCTTTAGCCTCCAGAAAGGCCAGACCTTCATTTAAAGCTCTTCTAAGATGTTTTCAGGGAGCAGTAGACTGGAACTAGGCCAGTAGTTTTTAACTTCTGCAGGATCGTGATAAGTTTTTTTTAAATAGGACGCACCAATGCATTTTCCATGCTGCTAAAAAGTGCCCTGAGATCAGGAGTTTATTTAACAGTTTGACAAGATGGACCGCAATCCTACTGGGAACCATTTGCGATACAAATGGCGGACATGAATCCATAGGGGAACCAGATTTAGTGGTTTCTAACAGTCTTATTATTATTTCTTCAGTTAAAGGGGGACAGATGTCAAGACCATTCAATACAGCATTTGGATCACCGTGCGGCCCAGCAAAAGAAGAGTAACCGAAATCAACCATGTGATTTACATTATGATTTGCAGAGAATTCCTCATAAATTCTGTTTACTTTCCTTTGGAAAAACTCAGCAGGTTTATTGTAAAATCCTGATCTGGAACAAGCAGGGAGCCGGCAGATATGGGAAGGAGGTAAGTAGTGACACACATATTATTCTTTATTGTCACTGGGTGGTGATCATTTTTTGTTCTTGCCGGGACCTTGTATGTGACACCTCTCATTCGCAGGAAAGCGATTCAGAAAGATGCAACCCAGTGTTAAGGTGTTTCTATACATGGAATGTTGTTTGCTCTTAGAGATGTCCCGTTGATCACTTGTATGGAGGTCGAGTTCCTCAATACAAACCTCTAGGAGGTGAGGATTTACTTCCTTCTGGTCACCTTCTGATTGTCCTAAATCTAGTGTGTTAAAATCACCTGCAAGGATGTTCTTGTGGTCTGGGTGTTGATAAGTAATTTCATTTAAGGATGACTGGATCCAATGTAGGGCAGTATGTCAAACATCTGGCACAAATTTGAGATGTCCATTTGCGGTCTGGGAACTTTCATTTTAATGGCTGGGCAGAGACCCAGTTGGATTTGTACTGCTGAGGGATCTTCAGAAACAACTTTAAGCAGATACCCCCTTATCATGAACAATGTCTATCCTAAATGAGAAAGGGAGACAGTAGAACTAAAACCACAGCATGAATGCCTAAGGGCTCATGTTTATTCATCGTGGAAGTATGGTAATGCAATACGTGCACTTGGTATACAAGAATGAATATGCTACAGGATGTAATGTAACTTAATATTATTATCCATATTTTTCATTATGCAGAGCTAAGATCTCTAGCAAATAAGCATCTTGAAAAGTAATACAGCTCTTTAAATTTTAATAGCTGTTTCTAAAATTAGTACTGGATTAGGAAAAGCAAAGACTGAAATTTGAGGTGCTGCTTCAGGGAAAATCTGCAAAACTATCTCATGATTCATAAGCATGATGAACAGGAGAAACAAGACAGGGCAGACTATTACAATATTTAATTTAGTTAAAATTAGAAACAATCAGTCTGCAGGCACGTTTGCCAGCAAGTTTATAAATCATGTCTGGATACTTCTCGGGCCCATAATATATACTACAAGAGAAGTAAATGTTACACTATTGAACCAAGAGAATGGAATCACGTGACCATTCAGCCCAGTGGCTGAATGGTCACGTGATTTCATTCTGGTCATTGACCTGGTCAATTAAGCACATTTATTTTAAGAAGGTGAGTTTTAGGGTTAAATACAACCTTTTCTCTTCCAAGTATACTCAAAGTCTACCAACTTAAATGCTGTATGTTGGCTTCAAAATTCTTTCACCCCAGAGCTCTCACATACAGATGTCCCCACTCAAAGGCTGCTCATTTCCCTTGTCCTTCTCTTTCTACACCACTGTTTTTTGTTAGAATTGACATCTGTGGTGTGGTATTCCCCCACAATGTTTGCCTTCACTCCAGTGGCGGCTGGTGACATTTGAAAGTGGTGAGCGTAAAAGTTGGGTATGAGTTTTACGTAATGAGCGTGCGCAGCCCGCAAACCCGACTGAAAGAAAGGGTGTTTGGAAGTTCTCCCCAGAGAACAGTTTGAAGAAAACAATGACAAATGGTGCATTTTGAAGCAAATTTGAGAAAGGAAGGAGATTTATAAAGCAACTGTGAAGATGTAGTCTTGAAACATTTATATTTAAAAACATTAAATATGGCACCATATCTTACTGTAATGTGCAAATTGTACACTGAAACTATGGAAATGTCGCACATAAACAAGCAGAAAACCCATGGAAAGGAACATTCAATTGCTTCAAATGTGAATGTCACCATCAACGCTGGACATAACTAATTGTCAATTAACAAGTAAAAAAGAAACACAGAAAGCAAATTCGATTGCTTCAAATGTGAATGTGACCTTTTGAAATTCTGACTGTCTTTCCCTTCTTCAAGACTGTGTGGCATTATTTATGTTTACTTTTGCTCTGTACACTCCAGCAGGCAGCAGTCACCTGGGAGAAAACATTCCAGCTCAAAATGTACGTCTTCCCAACAAAAAAAACAGTAATTTACAGGATTTTCGATTAATACAAACAAGGGGGTTCTGACGAATGCAAGCGCCAGGCGCCTTCCCAAACATTCATAGAAATAAAATCTCATCACTTTTCAAGACTCCTCAGGTTGCAGTAGGGTGCCCACTGACCAATCCGGCTTTAGACCAGGGAGATGAGGAGAGCTGGTGGTGCCCCAGTGGTCGCTGCATTTCATTGTGTTCTAGGGCACTGAGTCATGCAGCTTGCCTGCCCCTGTTATGTAAAGGAGGTAGCTGGGAGACCTTCCCCCATGACTTGTGCAGCTAGTTAAAGAAGAAGCTGCCTTCCAGTAGGTGGATACCTTCTGAAACGTGCACCACCCACCCCACACAGAGGGTCCCGGCTATGCGCATGCGTTTTAAGGGGTCTTTCTAGCACCGTGTTCCATCTAGTGCCACGTACCCAAACCCACTCTGGTGTCTGTGGCGTTAAGGGCAGAGCTGCCAGCTTTGGAACTGGGAAACTGGGTTTGAGTCTCGGCGCCGGCTGACCATCCTGTGATTCTGGCCAAATTGCTATCTCACCATACCTAAAGAATGAATGTGACCTTGTGTAATGTAACTGGCACTCGTGTAAAACACTCCAATACCTTCCGGTTCAGTTCATAGTATATAAAAACTGCACTCTCTGCTGTATGAACATCACAAGACCGTGCTCAGCCGCATGGGAATAATAATCCACAAAAGGGACAGTAACCTGGTCTCACCCCCCCACCCCTGCCAACGCAACAACATCAGCCAATTGACGGCTGTAATATGATGCTCAGCCATTATGAATGTATTTTAGAATTTTGGGATTTAGAAAGTTAGAAAGAAAGCTGTTGTCAGTTACTGAAAGGGCTGAGCACCATACAGGCTGGTGGGGCTCATTCCTTATATAACTTATCTCCTAAATAAACCTTCCTGAAAATACCTCGACTGAAGAAACTTCATTTCATTACAATTGGCGACGATTGGAAGAACTTGCGTATGCTACTGCCATCTAATTCAACAACTTCAAGATAAAGAACCTTCAAGATAAAGGAAGCCCTCTGAAAAGCAGATCAAGTGTACTGGCACCGAGAGCCCCACCAGTGACCGGAAGAGACAGCGGGTCACCTTTCATGGCCAACTCTGCCAGGCCTGAACATCCATTAGTTTAGAAGGAGGGTCTTCCTAAACAAGCACGTTGCACTTTTCCTGCCAAGATTATGCTGAGGGCTATAGACTTGTTCTAAAGAAAACGCCGAAGATTGCCAATGGATGTGCACCAACTTGTAACGTGTCCTGTGACAGAAATTCAGGCACGGTTTAAGTACATATCACATGACATCTAATGTGGTAGATACAAGAGGAACTGCAGGGTACCGGAAACCGCTGATATTGTAAAAATGCTGATAGAGTGAATGCTAAGAAATAACAACCTGTTCAAACAAGGGAAGGAACACGAACAGTCGTAACAGAGACCCTAAGGACACCAGCAATTCAGAGTGCGCTTTGGAACACTGTTGTAAAGGAAGATACAGAGTCCAGCTGTACATGTAGGATACTTCTTTATTTGTAGCTTGGTTCCAGAATAGGAGATCAGGATAGTAGGAGAAGATAGATAGTTTAAAGACAACCCCACCAGGAGCAGGCCCCTAGCAGCTCAGCCTGAGTTGACTAACTGACACTCTAAGTACCATAATTAAAAGAGATGGACTTGGCTTACGAAAATATGACATCTAATCAGAGCACTGAGGATTGTTCAAACGTTACAAGACAACCAAAATGCATGAAAAAAAACGTCAATATAGTGTGCACATTTGGGAAAAACCTTTGCTAGTCAATGGTAATGTGTTATAAAGAAACAAAGGGATGCTAATGTTTCAGGAGTGGGTTAAAAGATGCAAATTTATTGTAAGAACGCGCTCAAGTATTTTACCTACTATAGAAGGATGTTATTGTATCACACTAAAGCACCAAGGGGCATATTAACAAGGAACGGGGAAAATTAACGCTAAGGGCGCTTAACGTTAATTTTTTTAACGCCCGCTATCGTTGGATATTATCGCCTGGTATCGTGTTATTAACAACGCTAACCGCCTAGGCGATAAAAAATCCAGCGATAGCAGCATTTTGGGAGGTTATCGCTGGTAATGCAGCGATAAAACTACAAGGATAGGGATATCCTTGTTGATAGCCCATGGTGGACTTAGCCATGTAATCCACCTCCCATTGGATTACATGGCTAAGTCTGAAAATTAGCAGACGTAAAAAAGCAGCGTTAACCGTGGTTAGCGCTGCTTTTTTGTCTCTAACAGGGCTAGCGTGAAGCTTGATAATAGGAGAAATGTCGCTTAGCGACATTTCTTCTATTATTTTGCTCTGGAACGCCCACTTTGCATCTTCTTAGAGATGCAAAGGGAAGCGTAGTGAAAAAGAGTGCTAACATGCGATTTTGCATGTTAGCACCCTGTTGTTGATAGGGCGATATTTTTATCTCGTTAATGTTAATATGTTGTTAATATGCCCCCAATTGTCTCCAGCTTACGTACAAAGAAGAAGGATAACCGGTGCCTGTAAGACTGACAGAAGTGGACGTTAACATATTACAAGAGAATATCAAGGGACTTCAGCTTATTTTGAGAAAGCAGCACGCACAGCAGTTTTGTGTCTAAGAGCACTTGCAAGAGGGGCAAAGTGTGTTGCAGGTTAATATCATTGTGTTAAAAGAAGGGGTCAAGAAAATAGCATTAAGTCACTGGTGAATATAAAAGAGATGACTGTTTCTTATTTGTAAAACGAAGCTAAGAAGGCGAAATTTTATGATAAATGAGTGTCAAGGCAAGGACATGGAAGACAAACACAGGGGCCAGCCAGCTTTTTTCAAGGTGTCAAGGGTCTCCCGACAGTTCATAAGAGAAAGCCAATAGCATGTTGCTGTGTCAGAGAAGGGCTAAAAATGTGTAATTGGGATCAATGGTGTCAAGAAGCTGTGTCATGAAGTCACAACTGTCATAGAAGAAAGCCACAGGACCATCACAGTGACAAAGAGAGTCAAGTTAATTACTTCTGTGTTGCAAAAGTGGCAGATTGCTGTACGTAAAAGTTGATGCAAGATTGCAAAAAAGTCTGAGATGTACCAGTCAAGTGTTTCAACTGGCAGCAGTTTCTTGGGGGGGGGAAACCCACGTGATGAAGTGAATAACATGTCCAAAATAGGTTGCTGAGGAGAGGCTGTCTTTGTACCATCTATCTTCTCCTACTATCCTGATCTCCTATCCTGGAACCAAGCTACTAATAAAGAAGTATCCTACATGTACAGATGGACTCTGTATCTTCCTTTACAACAAGACGCATGAATATTATTCTGTGCAGGACATCATAGAAATAAACTTGAGCAAAAGCAGATCCGTTTAAAGAATTATTTTCAAAAAGTAAAGCTCGAAGGTACAAACAAAAATGGACCAAACAATTATAACTCATTTAGGATGTCTAAAGGAATACGTGTAGTTGTCACTTATATTGTTTCCTTCTCATTTTCCCCTACACTTGAAGAACTGTGTTTTCCTGTTTAGGGGACATAGTTATTGTCCGCAGCCAGCTTTTCTTCCAGACCATGGCAGCATTTTTTATCCTGGCCATCAGGAGACGCAGACTAGCTGAATTGGAGTATAATTTGGCAACTGAACGTAGACGTAGACGAGGTGAACGGGTCTTCCGAAACCGTATAATAATTTTTAACATGTCTGAGGAGGACATTGTCAAGCGCTATCAACTGAGTCGTAAAATAATCGTAGATCTATTGCAGGAGCTGAAGCCTGATCTGGAACCTGCGACCTCAAGAACACATGCCGTGCCAGCCCATGTGAAATTGCTGTGCTCCTTGCCTTTTTTAGCCTCTGGGTCATACCAGAGCACCGTAGCAGCAGCAGGAGGCATTTCACAGCCAACAATTTGCCGTGTTCTGAAGCAGGTTCTTTGTGCACTGGTAAAAAGAGCAGAGAATATCATTTATTTCCCCAAAACAAAGATGGAGATGAGCAACTTAAAGGCTGACTTTTACAATTTGGCAGGCTTTCCCAATGTCATCGGTGTGGTGGACTGCACCCACCTTGCCATTGCTCCCCCAAGCGAGTCAGAACATAT
Organism: Triturus cristatus; assembly: GCF_964204655.1. Classification (NCBI taxonomy): domain Eukaryota; kingdom Metazoa; phylum Chordata; class Amphibia; order Caudata; family Salamandridae; genus Triturus; species Triturus cristatus. Next base: position 1,063,412,855 of record NC_140594.1, on the reverse strand, counting down.
TTTTAGAAACAGTAAAATGCTCATTCCTTATATAACTTATCTCCTAAATAAACCTTCCTGAAAATACCTCGACTGAAGAAACTTCATTTCATTAGAGTAATTGGTGACGAGGATGGGATGGTCACTTTTCATGCATCCTACTTTATTACGTGTGGTCCCTGCCCACACCTTTCTTCCCATCATGCTTTGAGGGAGATTTTACTCTTTCATGTGGTGCGTCCCCACATCCACTTTGCCTGTTGCACATGTTTCATTCCTTCATGTGGTCTTTCTCCACATCTGTTTCACAGTTTCATGTGGTACATTGTGCCGTGTGCCTTGTTCGCACACCTTTCACCTCAACCTGCATTGAGGGAAATTTTACTGCTTCATGTGGTCCTCCTCCACATCCGGTTCACAGTTTCATTTTATACACTGTGCCGTGTGCCGCTTCCGCCCACCTTTCACCTCAACCTGCTTTGGGGGGAAACTCTGTTCTAGCTCACCTCCTCCTCTCCCATTCATGTGAGTTCAGTACGTCCTACTGCTCTAGCTCACCTCTTTCTTTCCCAACCCTGTGAGCTCAATACGTCTTTTTTCGCTGTGTTTTTGGGGATGTACCCCCATTCTTCTGCTTTGTTTATTGACAGCCACCATCTCGCCTTCTCTGTCTGCGGCTGTCTTTCCCCCTTTCTCTATACTTCATTGTTTGTTTCACTTATCACTTCCTTCCAGCACCCTTTACTCTCCTCATGTCAGCCTGGCCAGCTCTCATGATCTGTGTATTTGCGTTGTTTTGTTGTTTGTGTGAGGGAGTGTGTGTTTGCTCTTGTGTGAGATAGATGGATGGTGCAGGAGTGTGTTGTCTTTTGTGCCTTCTGTCTTCCCTGTCATTCATTTTCACTACTTTCTCTTTGTCTCTTGGCGTCTTCTCATTCTTCCATTTTCATTCTTCCTTTTCAGGTTTCAAAGGTAATTTTTCATGTTACATTTTTGCGATGTTTTCACTAGATTCTTTCCTTGTAATTTTCCTCATGCCTCTTGTAACTTTCTCCCTCTTCATTGTAAAGGAGGGAGATGTTGTAATATGATGCTCAGCCATTATGAATGTATTTTAGAATTTTAGGATTTAGAACGGTAGAAAGAAAACAGTAGTCAGTTGCTGAAAGGGCTGAGCACCATACACTGCACTGACCTAGAGCCTCGGTGCAAGCTACGATGGTGCACCTCCCCACTCCTCAGACCACCTATCGCAATCAAAGGTGGGAAGGAAGAACAGCAGTTGCTGGGCTGCAATGAAGGAGGCAGAGGTCAGTGACACCCCCACTCCTTCCTTGTTCCCATGAGCCAGCCCCGTCCATGCCCATTTAGTTTAATGGAAGTATTACGATCCCACCTTCGGCCATTGTAAATAACGCCTAAATGAAAGCCTATGCCTCGAAGGTAAAATCCGCCACGCCCACAACTTGTCGGCACTGACTAGGCTTATGCCTCCAGCACGAGGAAGACATCGATCAGCCATGGCATGCGCAGATAGCAGACTCAAGGCATTCCCCAAAGCCCTCTTCCTCCCTACAAAAGAACACACACTCAAACTGGTTTCTGACCGAGCAGCAAGTGCAATTTGTTTCCAGCTGATTGGTCTGTTAACCAGTGTTAAAGTGCTTGTGCTCTCTCCTGAAAACATTGTAAAATGTTCCTACAATCAATTTAGTTGTAAGTCTCTACTCAATGGTACTACCTGTACCCAGGGCCTATAAATGAAATGCTAATAGTTGGCAGAACCCACTAAAGTAGCACTGTAAAACATGTCTCAGGCCTGCTACTACAGCCTGCAGTGTGGGGGTTTTAAACAGCCATTTCGACCGAGAAAATTAAGCCGTATGCCAGACCTAAACCTTCCTTTTTAATACTTATAAGTTACCTCTATGTTTGGCCCTAAATGCTTATTGGGCAGGTTGAATGGTAGTTAAAAACGAGGACATGTGTGTTTAAGTTGTACATGCCCTGACAGTGAAAAACTCTTAAAGTCAATTTTCACTGTTGTAAAGCTATCTCTCCCATAAACGAACAATGGATTATCTTAATACATTAAAGAGTGCTAAATTCAGATTGGGAGCAGATAGAGAAATTATGTTTACATTCAAATGGATTGTAATTAAAAATTCTCTTTAATGGTGAAGTTGGATGCCACTTTTATAAAGTTACCATTTTACTGCTTAAACCAAATATGCCTTTCTGCCAGTGTCCTGGGTCACATGACTGTGAATGGCTCTGCTGTTGTGGGTTGTGATTTGGCTCCGCGGTTATGGGTTGTGTATTGTTTACAGACAGTGAAACAAAGAAAGGCTAGGTGTGAGGGAAGAGGGTCTTCCTGGCAGGATGGCTGGGGCGGACCTATACCCTGCCCTGATTAACTTTCTATGGACTCTGCCTCGAGCACACACAAAGGAACCTGACGCCCAGCCTGCCTTTGCCGTTGTCACCCTAGAAAGGTTGGAGCTAGGACCAGTACAGGGGAAGAACTGACCAGAACCAGTTTTGGGAGTAGGTCAGGCAATTACCCAAATGAAGGCTGTCATCAGTTAAAAAAGTGGGACCTTCAGAAACTCTCATTGGAATACTCCTGAACCAGTAGAAGATTCAGAAGAGGGAGTACCCTGTTGTATGAAGAGGAGGGATTGCCCAGTTGACTGAAGAAGGATTAGATTTGCTTGCCTTGAACCCAGAGTGACTCCAAGGCTCAAGCGGATTACCTCCTGTGTGAGCTACCGGAAAACAACAAGCTTCCAGAGGCCTCCCTGCAACTGCACAGCTGACCGGCACCTACTGGACCTGCCTAGACCTGCCGGAGCCTTGCAGCTGGCCTCTGCTGGAGTGAGTCCTGACGTGCCTTCCAGGACCTGGATCCTTGGCTGGCATTGTGGTATCTAGGTTACCTGTTCTGGAATGTACGGGTAGGAAAACAGTTAGAGTGATTACTGGTGGCGATGGAATGCCATATGCTTGCTCTCCAATAAACTACTTACCAGATGAAAAGTAGCACGTCTCTTCTCTACACGTTTGTCGATGAGTTTGACTTGAACTGCTATGGAGGCTCCTGACTCTTACACAAAGTGGAATCGTGGAGAGCAAGTGAAAAGGTGTGGGCTCAATCAAGTGGAGAAGTTGGAGTCCCAGGAAAGGTCCGGCACCAGCCCCATTTGCATGACAGGACGAGGAGGAGGAAAACTTCTTCAAGTTTTGAGGGAAAAGCGGCAAGACAGAGTGAGCACCTCTAATGGCAGGGCTCGCTCACACTCAGACTCACACACTGAGATCCGGTCACAAAACAGTAAGGCAGCACATGTGCGAGATGAATGTGATGCGCATGCAGGAATAGATCAAGTGGGGTGATTATGGCCACACCATGCTTTGCAAGAATGAGGCTTAGGTTGTTGGATTTCATATATGACACGGAATACTTACCTGGGAATAAGAACAATGTGGCAGATCATTTGAGGTGTTCATCCTTAGCCTTGTGTGACCATGTCAGTAATGGTTGGGGTGAATACAGTGTGGCAATGATCAATGATGGTAATCTGGCAATTTTAGATGAGGATTGGGTAGCAAATTATGAAGAGGATGAAGTTTTGGGAATGGTGAAGCAATTTATCAAAAAAGGTTAGACAGTTAAAAATGAATTACATGGGGAATGTAAGCAAATATTGGAAATGACGGAGGAGTTATCTCTTAGTGATGCAGGTTAAATTCTCAGAGGGGACAGAATGGTATCTCATAAAGTTTTAAGGCAAAAACAATTGGAAATAAATCCTGAAGGACATCTAGAAATAGTTAAACTGAAGAGAAGGCGTAAAGACATCATATTGGTGGCATGGCATTGATGTTGACACAGAGAGATTTGTGAGAGGCTTGTCAGTTTTGTACAAACTAAGACAAGGCGCTATCGGATTTTGACCATCCCTTGGGGATCGGAAATGTCCAGAGAATCTAAGGGAAGATATTAGTGTACCCCAAAAATGTGATTGTTCTCATTGGTCATTATTCAAAGTGGTCAGAGATTGAAGTGTGTGAGTCAGTAGATGATAATGCTGTGGTTTCCTTCCTGGAAAAATCATTTTTAAGGGATGGAATCCCTAAATCTATACTAAGTGACAATGGACTGCAATTTCTGTCTTGTCTCAGTAAGAACACCTGCTGAAGAAAAGGTGTACAGAGGTTTTCAGCTTCTTGTGAACATGAAGCAACCTCGTTGCACCGAGAATCAACTGCCTGTGATGACTGCCAATACGAAACTCCAACAGGACCTGCTCTTCTCTTAACAGTGATTGTCTGCGATGACTGTCAAAGTAAGACTTGCACTTCGCGCCACTCTACCTGCTCCTTGTGCCAAGACCTCCTTCTCTTCACGGCCTCTACCACTGTGAACCACAACTTTTACACCAGACCTGAGAAGGTAACTCTTCAGTCAAACTAACCGGGTACCTGTATCCGACCCATGCTCCATTACAGTTGGCCTGAACAAGTGATTTTTCCCTGGTCTAGCGCTGATCAGATAACGGCGAATGGCACTTTGTGCTTCTTTGCGCTATTTTCACCTAAATGTTTAACATTTTACATCTCTGGTTCTACTGATAGGATTTTTGTAATTTCGAAGTTGTTTTATCAATTAAAGGTAAGTATATTTTTCTACATTGTTTTGGGGTTTTCTTGTGTTCTGTTTTTACTTTATTACTGTTTGTGTGTTGCATAAATACTTTACAGATTGGCTCCAAGTTAAACCTGATTGCTTTTGCCAAGCTAATTATGTTTATTATTTGAGTGGGACTTCCACTCCTCTCAACTAATAATCCAATTTTTTAAAGTTTTCCTTTATAGAATACCCTCAGGGAGTGCCTTTGACCAGAAAGCTCTATTTGAAAAAAAACCAACTGCATTTCTTTTTAGAAAGTATGTTTTTGACATTGTTGGGATCAGAGTGTAGTCACCAGACCCGAAAGAATCAGGGGCAAATTTTCATGAAAGAAAATCCACTCATATTTATTTCTGTTCCAATATAAATGTTCCAAAATACAATAGAGCACTGCGTACACCTCCGTGGCAGCAGCGTGTCTCAATGCATTGACCCTCAGCCCAGACTCAGCCCATGAAACTTTGCCTGATTCTTTTGGGTCCTGTGCCTACCTTTGTTTTTGTCCTAAAGAAGACCCCAGTGGATTCATCCAGGTAAGAGGTCGAAACGTCAACTTGATTCATGCCCACCCCTGACATTCACTGTTGGATTTTTAAACTCCAATGACTTGTAACCTTGGGTTTCAATTGCTCAACTAGACTATCCCAGGGGTTCGGGCGATTCATGGATATTTTGTACATTTTGTAAATATAGATCTTTCTATGTCACTTTTGTTGTCATGGCTCACTGATAATCACTTTGTCACTGCGCTGTCACTTGGAGCACCTTTTTGGATTTGTTTATACACTACAAGATGATCAGTCTTTTGTATGTATGATTTGAAATACAAAATGGGAATACCTGCAATGTGGTTGTAAGAAATCTTTATTTTTGGAATTAAGAAACTGACCTAGATCCCAGGTCAATAGAAGATCTGTGTCTTGTTGAAAATGATCTTGAAATCAAGTCATATATTGAGATAAAATTATACATGTGAGGCTTTTCCGAATATCACATTGGATTTGTTTTTTGGTGTCCTAGCAATCTCACGTCTAACCCACCATGCAAATCTATCTCAATCAAGATACTCCCCAACATGATGTGATGTTGTGATCCACAAGCGATATCCAAATTAAAAGTATTAGGAAGCAGCTCTCCCACGAAAAGTGTCGACTGAACAACTTCTCGGGGGGAGAGAAGGAAACGACAGCGATTATTCATCACAACTCAAATGTATCTGGTCGGGGTAGGAGGCAATGATACTACTATATACGGAGGAGTGTGGAAGAAGCCCATGATTATGCTGGTGGATGTTGCCACCACTTGGCAACATCACAAATGGTTTAGGAAGGGACCACATCAAAACAACAAAACAAACATTGGCAGCTCCAATACGTTTTATCTTGACGCACTTTTCTTTAAATTATGTTTTCATTATTTTTGCAATCATATACAATAGACATTATATAAGTGTAATAAAATGTAAAAACTTCAGTAAAAAGTGGCATGCATATGTTTGCAAAAAGACAATAGGTAAAAAAAGGCCCATTCAGAAACATAAATAAGAAAAGCACATAAAGTGAAAAGAGAAGTGAAAGCAGAGATTGGACGTCCATCCCTGGTGCTGAAGTGAACTACTTTTTAATTCGCTGTGCACATGCGCACAAGCAAACTTCCATCTCTCACTCTGAAAACAGGCAATGTTTGAAGTGGGCTGACCATTGCCTCATGCTGTATACTGCAGTGGGCAGAACCAAAATGTGAATGACACTTTACCAGAATAATGGATGAAGTAGGCTGATTGGCATATGCTGTGTATATATGTATGTATTATTATTAGTTTGGTAAACATGAGGCATGCAAGACTCTCTGACCAGACCTAATAAACACATCGAGGATGGGTTTGAATACCTTAGATGAAATGTAAACAACATGTCAAATTGTAAACGTGCACACACTCACCATAGACCTGTGCATACACTCACTATAGTGCATACACTCACCATAGTGCACACATTCACCATAAGGAATTACTCATGAATGTCTCTCTATTCCAACAAAACAGCCACACATGAATCTAAGACATTGACTAAATAAGAGAATAAAAGTGTGGATGAGAAACAGTCGTTTTCAACAATATGAAGCAGTGCAGTGATGGAGTGTAGACACTTCAGGGGAGAACAGCGAGTGTGGTTGCATTAGTGAAGAAGAATGATGGATGAGGAGAGGAAGGACTATTAACTAGAGTAATCCAAAAGCTCAGAAAGCACAATAAAAGAGAGACAAGCTCAGAGAAGAGAGGAAGTCTTAAAGAAAAGAGGTAACTGAGTAGAGATGGGGAAACCAGAAGTCAGACCGTGGAAGGAGGCAGAGCTCAGATATCTCGGGGAAGTCGAGTAGAGGTCGATGGGCTGCGGATACAGACATGAGCAGCCTCTTGGCAGTCCCCTGGGAGGCTGATGAATGAGCTGGCGTGCCTGCCAAGGTGTGATCTGTTGCCTTGTCAGGCGGTGCTCCTGTCTGAGAGCTGTGATAAAATACACACAGATGCAACCTTCCCCATAAGCATCACGTCCACCAATAGTAGCAGGAATCCCCACCAGCCCATCACTTTACAGCTGAGCTCAAGTGTCGCGTGCGGTATTGGGAATAATTGAGGGCTCACTAATCTATCTAGAAAAGGGATTTCTGGAATCATGAACTTTGATGTTATCTGATTGAATGCCATTTGTCTTGCTTTTTGATCAATATTTATAAGTTGCAAGTTCCGTAATTCGGGATTTTTTTGTTCAAATAATTGGTCATAGACCAAAACATCCCAGGCTGTACAAGAAACATTCTCTCTAGTGATATGATATTAAAATACCCTGTTAATATACACATACTCCAGGAAAGATGTGTTTGGAATGGAGAGGGGGTAGTGCTTAATTTGAGCCGGTGGTTGCCGGTTGGACCCACTTGCAATCAGTTTTAGGGACCGCAACTTATTTTTATGCATCGAGAGCAAGGGAGAGAAAAACACAAAGCGAAAAGACAGAAGAAGAGAAAGACCGACAACCCGTCACAAGGATGAAAGCGGGCACCTCAAATGTGTGAGATAAAGAGGCAGGGAGTGCTTGGTAGTGGATTAAAGAGATTACCTTTTTGGTACCCTGTAGATTGAGCCTGGAGATTTAATGTTGGGATACTACCAGAATACTGAGTTTTAAAAATTGTGCTAAAAAATTTCTCAGGGGGGTGGACTGGTGTGCAGTGCAAGAAAAGCCCTTGTACGAAGCCAGGGGTGCCCAAAGAAATACCGTAAAATGTGGGGCATTTTACGGTATGCACTGAAAATCCATCCGGTTTCCACACCTTGTGGCACTCCGGCACTTGGGGTCTGTAACCTTCAGTTTACATCACCGATAATCCGCCCGGCTTTCACACACCGTGGCACACCGGCACATACCCCACATCAGTCCACCCCCCCTTTGGCACTTTAGAGCTACTATTTGTGTATTGGGCACCACCTAGCATGGTGTTTCAGCATGCCTTCGATGTACACCGCCATCCTAGCATCGCACATCACTACCAATTGTTTACTCATGACTATTATGTCCTTACTGAATGTTGTCCGTTTTGTTCCCTGGTTGTTGTGTTGTTTTTGTTTTTCTTCCCTTATTTAGGTGTGACAACAGTGGGTCCATTCCCTGACTCCCCCTTGTGGGATCTTATGGACACACATGGTAAAGTATAAATTTACCTTCACCTAATATGTAGTAGAAACTATATATTCACTCACTTGAGCACTGCCTGTCACTGGTCCTGAAGAATTGCCACTGACCCGTTCTGGGCACACGGCAAGAAACATGTTGACCTTCTTACTTCCCGAGGGAGCATTATAATCCCTACGGGAGCCTATCTTTTTAACTAGGCTGGTATATCACCAGAATAAAATTGTTCTCTGCCTGACAATACCAGACCTATTTTATACTCACTTCACTCACACTCACTACAGTTGTTGCACCTACCCCCACGCACCCATACGGCTATCTCTAAAAAGAACTCCGATAAAGAGCCCCTTCGCGGGAGCCCGTCGGGCATTGCTGTGCCGGCCCGACGAGGAGCATAGCCCTATGATGAAGCATGACACCTTGCTAGGTGTGTGAGGGCATTATATAGAGATAAAGTTCTCTCCCCTCCCCTTCCTTTTCCCTTCCCAGAGGAACTGTACTCCTGGTTTTGTGTATGTACCTTGGAGCGTTGTACAGGACCTCATAAAAAAAGCTCTTGGTTCCTCCACCCTTTTGGAGAAAGTATTTAATTTTCACATTTGGGTCATGGACGAGAGGCCATGTAATGTATGGGTCTGCCATTATCCTCTGCTCAGTTAAAAGCAGGGGCAGCAGATGATTTTGAGGGATGACACATAACATATAATTACAGATATGTGTAAAAAGTAGATTACGGAGATGTTTTTTACCTCGAGGTTCTGAGTGACATCATAGACAACTTGAACTTTTCCCTGGTTGTTTATTTGACATCACTCAGAACCACCCAGTGAAATACCTCCTCCTAATTCACTGTTACCCATCTATAATTCTATATGTTACAGCACTTATTAGGAAGGACTCATGAGACAGCCATCATAGATGAGGGGATGTGACCAGCGAATCTTGGGCTGCGATGTGTGTATTATCTGATCGATGGAAATGTATGTGAAAGGTGTTTGCTACACGTGGAGTTGCCACCTGACAGGTTTTCTACCGTCACTACCGGTATTTTGATGCCTCGGCCAGTACAAAAATGAGCAAAATCACCTATAGCCAGTATTTTTAGTCTTTATCTGTACATACCTCAAACAGTAAATATAAACAGAAAACACTTCTAAATGTTTTCTAGAGCTGCATTAATGACCCTTGACTGATAATTAAAGTAATCAAAGACAGGAAGCCGTGTTACAAAGTAATACATTGGATTTTTTTCTATTTAGTGTCTTGTTCGTGTGTTTGCAGACTCTTAAAACAACAACAAATGGCCGGTATTTTTCTCTTGGAAAGGTGGCAACCCTAGATACATGGGGTGAATGCAAACGTTAACTTTTCGGTGAGATTTGGGTCCAAAACCTTCCTTTAGACACTTCTGATTTACTAAACTATCCCCTGTATTGCTAAAGGTTTACCAAGGACAGACATTTTAATGTTAGATGCTGGGCTTTACTTTGAAATACTTAGATTAGTGAAGTATCAATTTTAATACTAAGGGGCATATCAGCAACAACCAGCGATAATTATTGCTCAGCGCTCTTAGCGTGAGGATAATTATCGCCGGGTGACGTGGATTTTTATCGCTGGGATAGCGTGCTATTAGCAACGCTTATCTCCTCAGCGATAAAAATCCTAGCGCTAACTGCCTAACGTGAGATTATCGCTGGAAACCCAGCGATAATCTCACGTAGTGTGGCGTTAGCTTGCTGATAGGGCCTCACAAACTTAGCCATGATATCCACCTTCCATAGGATATCATGGCTAAGTCAGTCCTGAAGCAGGTGTAAGGAAAGTAGCGATAACAGGGGATAGCGCTACTTTTCTTGCCGCTATGCTTCATAGTGTGGGGCTTGATGATAGGAGAAATGTCGCTTAGCGACATTTCTCCTGTCATGTTAGGTCAGGAACGCCCACTTTGCATCTCATTAGAGATGCAAAGCTGGGCGTTAGGAATCCCCACGCTAAAGCAAGGTTTCACGCGTTAGCGTGGCCTTGCTAATTAGGCGGTAAAACTATCGCCGCTTTTCGGCCAAAAACGGTCGCAAAATTGGCAATAATTTTTTATCGCCAGCTTGTAAATATGCCCCTAAAACCGTTAACGGACTATGCTAACTGCTCACCATGCTGTGTGGTCAAGACTGCCCATCAATGAAGCCCAAACGTGATGTATTCACATGAACAGTTGAATCACACACGTTTCCTAATAACGGTTGACGAAATAATTGCATTGTGTCCTAACATGTTTGTCTTGGATCTTGAATGGATAGCATATACGTGTGTTCCGGAATATACTTCACAGCATATTGATGTAAAAAACGAGAATCAAAGTCTTGTGCTTGGATTGTTTTTGCCTTTGTTGGTGGTCTGCACTGGGGCCCGGAACAGGCTGTGATCCCACAGGATAACTTTTCGAAAAGTGGAAACTTACAACAGTGGGTTCAACAAACGTCGGTACTTATGCGATGAATAGTGGTGGTAAAGGAGACTGCTGAAAACAGTGGTGCAGAGGCTATACAAAAGTGCTGTGTGTGTCTGTGTGGGTGTTCATGAGCACTTATGCGGTGGTTGTGTGTGTGTGTGTGTGAATAAGCACCCGTGTGTGTGGGTGTATATTTGTGCGTGTCAGAATGGGTGAAGGTTGTGTACTCAACATAGACTATATGGGTAGACACATATAGATAAGATAGACAGGGACAGATAGATCGATAGACATGGTTTCATGGATGGATGGGTGGGTGAATAGTGGGTAGTGGATGGAATGGATAGACAGCCAGCCAGATGATTGCACAAGAAGCTAGACATACAGGCACACATATTAGACAGACAGGCAGGCAGGCAGGCAGGCAGGCAGGCAGGCAGACAGACAGACAGACAGACAGACGGATAGATGGATGGATGGATGGATGGATGGATGGATGGATGGATGGATGGATGGATGGATGGATGGATGGATGGATGGATGGATGGATGGATGGATGGATGGATGGATGGATGGATGGATGGATGGATAGATGGATAGATAGATAGATAGATAGATAGATAGATAGATAGATAGATAGATAGATAGATAGATAGATAGATAGATAGATAGATAGATAGATAGATAGATAGATGGATGGATGGATGGATGGATGGATGGATGGATGGATGGATGGATGGATGGATGGATGGATGGATAACACATAGATCCCTGTATTTTAAGGACTGATAGAAAGACAGTAAGTTCAGCCACACATGCTATTGATAGCATGAAAGCCAAAATAGTCATTTAGCTAGGAGAAAATGGAGTACAATTTGAATGTAAATAAAGCCACCTTTGTGAGTGATCAGTCACATAATCAGAACACCTGTTTAGCTATTTAATGCTGTATTATACTTTAACGCTTGCCCTAATAAAGTAACCTTACATTTTCTGTGATTTCATTTAATAAAACCTTTCGCTATTTGAAATTTTGGGATGTATTGCTGAGTTTGAAAGGGGAGTCAACTATGCAACGTGTGCTCTGCTTTCAGAGAGTCGCAGATGCTGCACTCTGGTACTTTTGCATCCAGTACTTAATTTTAGTAAATGTTCAGTAAAGGTGGGAGTGTGCATTGTTCTACCTATCACCACACCACGTCACTCCCAGCACAGATAGAAGTGTCGGTGCTAGATAACGCGTCGAGTGCACAAGTGATGACATGTATAATGTATTACCTCCCTCATGCCGCTGTGCAGAGGCAACAAAAACAACTTCGATCACAAAAGCACAAAGACTGGCTCTAATTCACAAAGGTTATTTACGATGTTGAGTAATTTGCTCTTTCCATTAAGTTTACTACTTTCTGGCAATTCACAAAATCCGAGGGTAAATTACCACAAAAGGGTAATTTACACTCTGATTTTGTAAATAGCCAAAAAGTAGTAAATTTACTCAAAATTGCAAATTACTCAAAACTGAAGATGACTCAAAATGGTATAGTTCACAAGCCCTTCAATGTGGTGGAGACACATGAGTTACACCTTTGGAGTAAATCTACACTCGAATTTTGCGGATTGCTATAAAGTAGTAAACGTATTCAAAGGTGTAAATTACTCAGAAGTGTAAATGACTATTATCAGTATCAAACCTTGGGTAGGTTGCTCTATATGTATCATCTGTCCTGTATGCATAAAACAGAATACAAACTTTTCTGGACAAAAAAAGTGTAAATTACCCCTGTAAATCATGCCCACTGTGTTTAGGTATTCCCCAGTGTAAGCATCACTTCCATGGTAAACGACGATAATTTAAAGGACCCAGTAGACAGTGTACTTCATTTTTGGTGTTTCAATGTACGGTCAGCCTATCAGGAAATGTAAATCCCTAACTATCTTTGCACGTTCGAAGATTGTAACACATTGTGATGCCCCAGTCATGCAGCACGACTTTGGGCAAACTTTGCAGTGCGCTGCGCGTCCGCTACGCGGTACTACGGCAAGGGGGCAAAGCAAGGCAGCCGTGTTGATTGGTTCAACGCAACACCATTCACAAACCCACCGTGCTTCTGCACCGCCGCTCCCGCGCACACCATGCCCTGCCACCCACAGCGCAGGAGCGGCTTGAGTTTCCATGGGCACCCGATGCCAGGGAGGTTGGGAGAACAAGGTGACTCGGTCCGGGAAGAGCCAGCTGCCGAGCCTGCGCTGCCGAGGAATCGATAACCTCCTGAGACAGGAGTCATATTTTATTTCCGTAATTCACGTGTGCGCTTTTAATAGCTTTTGAACACCTGCCCAGTCTGCAGCGGTGGGCACCCGGATGGTAGTGCAGGGCGCAGATTATTATTAGGCAGAAAAAAAACTTCAGCAAATCACGGTCCTCGAACAAACACGCAGACAGTTCTGAGTGCGAAAAAAATCAACAGAGAACGAATGCGCCTAGTCGCCCCTAGAGCCGCGCAATACATTTGCCCTTCAGTTGACATACAGGAAGAGTTAGGGGTGACCACCTATGTGCACAGCGCCTGCACGCAGCGTCAGACCTGGATGACGCCTACGAATCTCCCACCAAACCCAATGGGGCTGGAAGGCGGGAACAACCTCACTTTGCCGGGGTGCTGGGGGAGTTAAAATTACAGCAGCCACCTCGGGGCCCCCTTGACTTTGCACCTCACAATTCATCTGTAGTCTATACCCACAAACAGAGCTGCGCCGGGTTCTCCCTTCAGCGGGCCATGTCCTCAAACAATCACAAAATTCCCTGAGCACAGAACAAACACATTAAAACATCCGAAAGTTTAAAAAAGCACATTAGTCGAGATGCTAAACTTCCGCTGGACAGTGTTTCCACTGGAGCAGTGAAGCACACACGTCACGCTGTTTTCAACACAGGGCAGCCTGGGAGGCATTGCCTTACCTGGATGTGTCCCTGGTACATCCTGCCCTGCAGGGTGGGCGGGCTGCTGGTGCTGCTGGGGCGCCTCACTTCCCACTCTCCCCAGAGGGCAGAGCTGCTCCTCTGGTCACTTGGCTGAGTGTGAACTGTGCCTCAAGTGGAAGAGATCGACTGCCTGAGCAGGGTGGAGGCGCCTGAGGGGCTCTGCTGCCGGCTGCCAGGTGCCCTGCTGTGCACTGCCGCTGGGACGTGCCCGGAGCTGCTGTCCGTCCTCGCTGGTGCTGAACTCGGCGCAGCCTTCCTTGGCCTGCACGGGGGCGGGGGCAGGGTTCCCTGGGACTCCGGCACCCTGACGCCGCTCTCCACTTCCCTGGCTAACTCTTCGTCGGGCTCTGCCTGGCACCTTCATTTCTTTTCGGTCTGAAGAAGGCTCCTCCCTGGCCGCGCCTCCCCGGCTGCCTGTGCGCACCCCCGGCTGCAGCAGCGGTGGTACGGGCGCGCTCCCGCGCTGAGGGAGAGCAGAGGGAACAAGTGCGCGCACGCTGCCCTTGGTAGCTCCAGGCGTCGAGCGATGCCCAAGGACCAGATGGGGAAGAGAAGGGGGACCCCTTTCTGTCCATAAGGAGTGATGGAGCGTGCCCGCGCTGCCGGGTGCCCATCAGCGCGTGGCCGAGCATGTTCACCTTGTCAACAGTTTCACATTCGCACATCTTGGAAAAATCACATATTTTTTGCTGTAGGCTCCGTTTACGTCTCCTCACAGCAAAAAAAAAAAAAACATTCTCTAAAAGCGCTAAATTACCTCATTTATGCTCACCCACGTTTTATGTGCAATTAACTTTATAGTCTATATTTTATTATGTTAATGCAGTTTTCAAAACGATACTGTAAATGTGTTTCAACGTTTAAATCAAACCCTAGTGGGAATACTCGTTGCTTGCTTTTACATCTTAAAGAAATTACTTTTCCAACATCAATTGTAAGTTTTTTAATTGGTGTTCTGTGCTACCTCTAGTTCAGTTGATTTCTTCGGCTGGCAAATCAAAACTCAAATGCTGCAACTGGATGTGGAAAAAGCCGTTGGATGATTTGATCAGTTATATTTTTGGGAAGAAGGTTCGGTGGTTGAATTAACGTTTATGGTAGCAGTAACTTTTAGAGAGACAGATTTCGGATTGCACACAGTGTGAGATGGAATTGTTCACAGTCAGTGGCATCTCTGGAAGTGAGTTTTAGGAGGGGCACACAAAGGGCAACACATAAAAGTGGTGAAGCCACCTACAAAGGGTAATCATGAAGAATGCGGGCATGTTTATAAAATATATATTTTACACAGCGGCGTTCGCCACTGTGTAGTTATAGTTAGGACCTAGTTACCATACGAAATTGATTTTTTGGTTTGCTAATAACTTTGGCACAGTGTGATGAATCCTCACAAAACATTCCAAAAACAGTTCGTCCACTAGCACCTTCCTTGAAAGTTTTGGTGTGATCTGTCAACCGGGGGCCGAGAAAGAAGAGGGGTGCCCAAAACACAATTTCGGGGGCCGAGAAAGAAGAGGGGTGCCCAAAACACAATTTCCCTAAAGACGTTTAGACACCGGAATGGCTGAATAGAATTGAATTAAATTTGTCAGAAATCTAGATCTTTACCCAGAAAAGCGTTTTTTTTGTGATTTGGTGTACGTCAGTTTAGCAGATTTTTGAAAAGTAAGGTTAAAAATGTATAGATATGTGGATGGATGGGTTCGCGGGATGCTTGCAGGATTCCCGCGTCACTTAACTTTGAATAATAGAGTGATCTGATTGTCTGAGGGGGATTTTTTTCTCACTAACAGAAGTTAGAAGCTTCCATGCATCCCAAAAGAGCTCGCTCTCTGATTGGCTAGCTACAACATGACGAGAAATGTTGCTGCCACCATTACCAAACAAGGGGACTTGGTCCCCCTGACTTGAAAATGAAAAAAAGTAAGTTTTAGGGGGCTGGGTAGGGGTACCTTTACCCCCTAGACCTTGAGGGGGCGTCCCATAGCCACCCAGGACCAAATGTATTTTTTTACAGTGCCACAATCCTGTGGAACTCTCATGGGAGCAAGCGTGGATGCTTGTGCTCCAGAAAGTCTAGCTGGCACACAGAGGCCATGCTGGTTCCTGCGAGAGTTCAGCAGGATCTTTTAAAAGAAAAAAGGGTGTGCTGGTTTCTGTGGTTGAAAGGCTGTGTATGGGTAGTTGGGTGCAGGGTCGTGGCCGCAGGGCCCACTCCACATATGCCTGAAGGCCATGCGTGGTTTCTGCCCATGTGGAGTTGGGCTCAAGGCCTGGGTTGCAGCGAACCCCATGCTACACACAGACATAGAACATGAGTGGTGAGGGAGTGGCAACCTACAGGAGGTTTGGGTACAGAGCTTGGTTCGGCCAGGTCCTGCCACCAATCCATGCTTCACAGGGCCAAAGGCCATGCATGGCAGGAAATGTACATCCATGGAGATTGGGCGCCGGGCTTGGCAACAGGCCAATTGCGGAGGGGCATTGGCATAGTTATGAATAGTAATGAATCTTACTTTACATTAAAAAACTCTAAAAAGTCACTGTGAGAAAACAAAGGTTAAAGTGATGTTATTGTTAGGTGCGGTAATAATAACTTACTTTACATCACAAAATAACCTTAAAAATGCAATGAAGAAATCAAATGTTAAAGTTACGTTATATTTCAATGAAAATCTTACTTTGAATGTAACATTTTAAACAAAAAAAACTGAAATTCACCAGTTATAGTTAACTGAAGTAACTGAAACTCACCCCCTTGTCATACACTGCTCATAACCTCACATATTACATAACTCATTACATGTTCTATAACATCATTGATAACATAACTGATAACATGAAATTGCATAATTGATGACAACACTGTGCAGGGGGAGGGCACAAGTTATAGTTACTTCAAATAGCTGTAACTGATGATTTTTCAGTGTTTTTTTTAGTTTAAGTTGCTACATTTAAACTGAAATTTTCACTTAGCTATAATGTCACTTTAACCTTTGTTTTTTTCTGTGAAAAAAATTAAACCCCTTCGACGCGCATGACGGAACGGTTCCGTCATGCACGTCGGTTGGGCTGTGCTTATGACGGAACCGTTCCGTCATGGCCCCGCCCGCGCTCAGAACCTTCAGCGTGGCGCGGAAATCCGCGCCGCGCTGAAGGGGTTAAAAAGTATATATATAAAGAACAAATAATATGAAGAAAACAAAGGTTAAAGCGACATTATAGTTAGGCTTTGTAATAATAGTGTTTTAAAACAAAACAAAACCCTGCAATTCGCCAGGTATAGTTTACCAAGCTAACTATAACTTGCGCCCCGCCATACACTGCTTATGACATCACATACTACATCACTCATGACATGTTCAATAACATCATTGATTACAACACTCATGACATCTCAAATGGCATCACTGATGACAACACTGATGACATCACCCAGCCTACTGTTGTTTAACTTACTTTACAAACCTGTTTGGATCTTCTCAGAGATGGCACTCCATCAAGACACTCAAGCCCCATTAGATGGCCAAGCACGTACCACGCACAGCTTCAGTGAATTTCTACTTTTCTAAAATGTAATGTATGGTCTTATTAACATATCTAACCTTGCAGGCAGTGAACCCATATCATGCACGGCCTTTGGCCATCTATGGCATGATGTTGGTTGAAGGGCCTGTCTTGCATCCAACTCCATCCCTGCAGAGGCCAACCTCCCACTGGTTATGATTTTGGCTATTCGCAGCATTGGTTGGCAGTGATGCCTACACAAAACACCCTTCAGAGGGCAACTCCACTGACATACACAGCTTAGGGCCCTGTGGCCAACCCCCCAATGACGGTGAACCCCTTGCCATGCACAGCTGTGCACGGCATGGTGTTGGGTGAACGACCATGTCTTCTCCATTTTGTTTCTAGTTCCACTGTTCTCCTGAGGTACTCCTGGGGAAGTATGTGAGTGTCTGCGCTGAGTCCCACTGTAATCCCACAAGACCTCACCAGTGTTCTACAATTATGGCCACAAATTTTCTCTCAATGTCTTGTTACCCCCTATCACCAAAACTTACCCTACGTTAGGAAGGTCACAAACTACTCCTTGTCCCTAGGGTCAAGAAAGCAAGAGATAACAGAAGGTATTTTGCATTTCTAGCCCCCAAACTGTGAAAGTAGGTTACAGCTCACATTAGACTGGACAGCTAGAAGTCAGCTTTATGAAGCAACTGAAAACCCTTCTATTCAAGCATCAGGAAGGCAATTAACATCTTAGAGCAGAGGTTTACCAGCGCTGGGAAGCCCGTTGGGTAGCCATGCGCGATATAAATCCCAAGAATATAATAGAAGAGAATGTTGTAGCCAGCCAATCAGATTGTTTGGTGCAGGCTTTGTTTGCCCTAAGTTGGCAGGGTATGCCCAGACGTGGGTCCCTTGCTCACTTTGCCACTGGATTCAAGCTAGCCTTGCAGATTAGGGGTGATACCCCGAAACAGGTCTCAGCATGCTTGTTTCAGGTCCAATGAAGACCTGGCTTGGCAGTTCGGGCTGGACTGTTCCCATGAGTCACAGGGTCAAGACTGATTTGCATATGGCTGGGTCTGAACTGCGGTGGCCAATTGAGCTAAAGAACAATGATGAATTCAACCCAGATCTGTGACTGGGGGTAAGTGTCTGAAAAGTTTCAGCGCTCCGTCCATCACCTCCTTGTGACAGCAGACTGTGCAGTCTGGCTGTACCGAGACAGAAGACGGGAAAAAAGCCCTCTCTGTCAATCACACTATTTTTTTTAATTTGTGCACCCACAGGACCAACCATCCTTATATTTCAGTTTGTTTATCTTAATTTCCCAAAAATAGCTTTATAGATTGACACAAATCACAAGAAGGCCACTTTCTGAGGAAAGATCTAACTTTCTACCAAATGTGGTGCAATTCTGTTCACCTGTTTTTCCTGAAGCACTGTCTAAAATTTTGTATAGGAAACTGCATGGGTAAAACATGTTATGGGCCCCCCCCTTTTTCTCCATCCCCCATTAACAGATCACTCCGAAAGTCTTCCT